>NC_133243.1:1555000-6355000 GCF_048772165.1 Typha angustifolia | reverse complement strand
AAGAAAAAGGAAAAGAAGAAGAAGAATAAGAAGGAAACCTGCAGATAAGTAGGATCAAGAACGGGTGGATCTTGGAAGGCCATCTTGGAGGTATCATTACCCAACCCAAGGGGGAATGTGGGTAGATCTCTATTTGGGTGCAACCCTTCTCCTCCTTCTCTTCCTCCTCCTATAACGCTAACTCTCTCCTTTGAGTCATCTAATCCTCCATTTGGTGAGTGGAGTTGATCAGATGGATCTGGAACTGTAGAAGGAGGGAGAGGTCTCCTCCGGATCCTCATGGACGATGAGATTGGGAGAGCGAGAGAGAGAGAGAGAAGGAGAGAAAGATTTGGGAGAGTGCAAAACCCCACACTCAGGAGAGAGGGGGGGCTAAATAATAAAGAGGTGGGGGACTTTTTTTTTTAAATTTAATTTTGTTTTGGGATGATTTTATAATATTGGATGGATGGGTATTAAAGTATAGATAGAGTAATAGAGATAATTAATAAAGGAAAGGAGGGGGGGGAGGGGAGGGGAGGTGCAGCAGCAATTCCAGCACTAGCTGTGAGGCACGCACAGGAGGGTGGGGGGAGGCCTGACGCGGAACACGTGCGGTCGGGAAACCGGGAGACCGCCTGGTGTCGGTGGATCGGTAGGGGCGGGGCGGGGGGGTGTAGGGAAATTTATGAATTACACCCTGTATTTTTGAGTTCACTATTATTATTACTTTTTTACTACGCCTGTTAGCACGCAAATCCTTCATAGATAAGATAATATTAGGATGGAAAGTTTTATTTAACACCCTAACATTTAAATGATTTGTATCTATATTGAAACTTATTACAACCAATTAATTGGCAAGGGACTAATGATACTATTGGTATTTTTGAGAAGAGTTAAATATATATATTTTACCTCATTATAATTTAGAGTAAAATTATTTTACTTTCTAATCTTTGTTTAAATTATAATGGTTAGGTTTTTCATCTAAATCTAACAATATTTGAACCTTTTTAATTAAATATTATTTATCAAAAGTAGGGTAGTTTAAGGTTATATAGTCATGTCTTTTATATTTGCAGTTTAGTGATAACCTATCTCTTAATCTTATTATCAAATGACATTTAATTTACTGTAGCTCTAATAAAAATAGATAATTTTTTTTCTTAACTGCTAAAAAAATTAAATAAAATAAATTTAAACTGAACTGATCATAAAATATCGATTAACTGGCATTTTTAGTAGAGCTACAGTAAATTATTAAACTCTATTTAATTTATTTTAATAAAAATAAATTAGAACAGTAGTACTAGTCTGGTCAAGAACGCTTTTATCATAAATCTATAAGTAGCTCGAGTAGGCTAAGAGGTGGTAACAAGCAGCTGGCGATAAATCCATCTGGACCGAAAAATTATCGCAGTGATAGAGATAGGGAGGGCGTACTTGCTCGCTATTCATGGATAAGCGGGGGACTTATTCCTGGATAAGTCCCCTAATCAGGTAGCCAAATTCCACGTTAGTTATAATAAGGTCTAGGCCTATCAGGAGAGGAGTACGACATGCACGTCTTAAAAGACTGGGCCCCAGAGAAAGGGGGAATCCCTCGATCGGCCCACTCGAGCTCTGATGGGCCGTCAAAATTATTAAATTAAATTAAAATCAAATAAAATAATACGCACTCAAATTTTAGAAGAAAAATAATATATAAAATTAGGAGCCCAGTTGTTTTATTTATTTATTTATTTATTTATTGGTAATTATAATCCCTTTGGTTTTTGCAATAAGTGGTTTCTAATTTTATTTTTTTTTATAGTTAGTTGTTATGTTTTATTTTAAGGGGTTTTTTTTTATATAATTGCCACCATATTCTTTAAACTCTATTGTACTATGATATTGAGTATAACATTAGATAGTTTTTAAACTATTTTAAATTTGGGTTGTGTTTTAACTGGATAATATTTTTGGAAAAATATAATGATTTTGATGATAATTATGATATTTTGAAAGTTTATGGGGGCAATTATGAAAAATTCTGATTGTTTTTGTAGCTTAACTTTAGGGAGAATAATTTTAAAAAGGTAGCTAACCAATCACAGTTACAAAGTAATAAACTATATGGATCTAATATTCTAACCTATAAAGTTTCAAATCAGATGAATCTCTTTTATATAATTGAAACCATTGGGACTAATTTAGTTAAAGAAAGAATTTGATAGTCACAGTTGAAATCGAGTTTTTAACCAAACTAGTTTTGTTCTAAATTTTTTTTACCGAAATAAATTACTACTTAAACTTATTAATAAATGAGGTTTAATTCACTGTAGTTTTAATCTTAAACTAAAATGATAAATTGATCATCAGTTAGCATTTTTAGCTTAATATTATTCAACTTATTTAGCCGGCCAATTTTATTCTGATTATATATTTTAAGAAGGAAAATTTCCCCCTTTTTATTTTAATTTTGTTGGTAGAAAAGTACATATATAGTGCAGTGGAAGTCTGATTCACTGAGCCAAAACTACACCAACATCTCTATTGGAATTGTTCAGTTGTCAGTAGGATTGAAACTTGAAAGAGCTGGCTCACATCGCAATGACATGACTACAGTTTAGTGCATTCAAACTCTCCCTGTACAACATTGATTGCCATGCAACTTCAGCCTTTCATCTGTTCTTCTTTCCTTGTCAGTATAGCATTGCGTCATTCACTATTCCTTTCTTTATTTCTTTATTTTTAATCCTACGAGCACCTTAGGTTAGATATAATTAATTCTTTGGGGATATAGATATTTAGTACTCAATTATTTTGTATTATTAAATTATTATTTTAGACTAAATGTCTCCACGATATTGCTGCTCTACTCTTGGAAATATTTATTTATTTTTCCCTTCCAAGGGAAATGAGTTCCCTAAAAGTAAAAAGGTATAATATATAATAATTATTGATTAAATCATATAAATGATTACAAACTTCATAAGATATTTTATATATCATTTACAAGAACATTATAAAAGATTTCCAAGCATTTGTACATTGAAATCATCTAGCTTACAAATTCTAATTAATTGCGAATAAAAAGTATATGTACATTGAAATGTGTAATTAGCTACTTAACCAGCTCTTTTTCTCTTTTTCCCTCGAAAATAAGAATAAAAAAGAGTAAGGGTGTCTTTGTAAAAATGGGCAACAGCATAATTATTCTAGTTAATTTTTTAGAATAGTACAGGGTGAAAAATCTAATTTAGATAAAAGTATCTCAAATTTTGCAATTAGAACCCTCCAACGAAGCCCGAGATATTTTATCACTCGGTGGACCCCAAGTCGACGCTTTTGGGCCACTGTGCGTCCTCTGCTTCGATTCTGGATAAGCCTCTGGCGTTCTACGAGTCTACTTTTCTCTTTTATTTGAACGAATACCAAAGCGGAATAATGCAAGCCAAACAATCCCCTTATCCCTGCTCGGTATTCCATAGAAACATGCTTCAATCGGAGCTTTTATCCACCCCAATTGCTTAAAGGCGCCACCTTTTACCACAGGAAGCAAGACCCAGATCTTAAAAGATGGCAGTTTTGGCTCCCAACTCTTGCGTCCTCTACCGCGAGCTCTGCCTCAGGGATCCATGGATGCAGCAATCCAACGGCGGGGGATGCTCCTTGGTTTCATCGAGGGGTGGTGGAGGATTAGCCGGAGTCTCGGATAAGGTGAGGAGGAAGAGGGGAGGGTGGAGAGGAGAGGTAAAGGTGGAAGCCTTTTGGCAGGATGTTTCGAGGCCGACGTCGATCGAGATGGAAGCCATTAGCGGAATAGATGATTTGGATGAGATCCTTCGGCAATCGAAAGACCTTGCTCAGCCCATCGTAATTGACTGGTTAGTAGATTTAGAGGATAAGGGGGTTTATCCACGAATACCTTTCTATGTTTTCCTATGAATTTCACTTCTGCGTGGAATAAACTTTTCGCATTATGATCTTCTCTTATCAGGATGGCTGCTTGGTGCCGGAAATGTATATATATGAAGCCCAAATTGGAGAAGCTTGCAGCTGAATACCACCCAAGGTTTGTATAAATCCGTAGCAAGTAGTGTAGTTTATTGCAATATTTATTCAGGGAGAAGTATGGAGGATGACATATCCTAATCATATGCACCTAGAGAAATATCTTATCGTACTTCAAACCAGTGTACATATACTCGAAATCTCATACTAGACTGGAAAGTTAAATGAGCGAAATCAAGCTGAAGACTCGATATATATATAAGTCTAAGATAAATGTAAAGCATAAAAGAATCATTTATCTAGATAATAAAGGCACTAATTTTTAGCGCATCTATTTATTTTACAAGCAATTTTGAAGATGCTAGATTGCAAATATTCGCCAAGTTGCATAAAACTGGGTTCGAGTTTCGAGTACTCGACGAATTTGACCTAATTCCGAAACGAGTTTTTGAAAGATGCTTCAAACATTTCTCTTATTAGGTTTATACTAGCAAAACTAATATAAAACAGCTTAGTATAAGTTTAAGCCCATAAACTGTGAACCCTGTGATGTAGCAATCCTTATATCTTCTATTACTTCATTTGAGATTTATCCTCGTATGACTATTACATTGTTATTAGAATCAGAGATACAATCTTGATATAATACAGTCCAGAAAAGAAACCACCTCTATGCAATTATCCTTATTTGTTTTTGCACTACACAATTGAACATTCTCCCTGCTTTGTTTTGTAGAATTAAGTTTTATTTCATCGATGTGAATAAAGTTTCTCAAGCCTTGGTGAAGCGAGGAAATATTTCGGTAAGTTAACCATTATCTCATTTTCCACCATAGATGTTTTCCTCTCTATTTCTGCATCTTATGAAGTATATTAACTTTTGCCTTTCTGATTGATGACCAGAAAATGCCTACTATTCAGGTACTATTGAATCTTATTAACGTTTTCTCATATCAACTTCTATGTAGTCTAAGAGAAAGATTAACTGGAAATGACTGACCTGCAGATTTGGAAGGATGGAGAATGGAAAGCTGAAGTAATTGGAGGCCATAAAGCATGGCTTGTATTGGACGAGGTCAGGGAAATGATTCAGAAGAATATGAGATGAGTAGCAGTATCTTTCTTATAAGCCATAAGCCATTATTAATTTTTCAACAGTATACATATATATATGTGAATATGATGAATAGAAAATACTTCTCTCTGGTGTCTTGTAACTGTGAGATTAAATTTCTCCTTGAATATTCTCGAAATGCTAAAGGAATGAATTCCTTATTTGATGAACTTTACAATGCTACAAAAGAGACTAATCAACCATACATATATATACTAACCACACCTTCAACTTTGCCTCTGATACAATAAAAACATTAACGTCTGCTGAGAACTACTCCACATATTTGGCTGAGGAATTGCTTCTGACTCGAAGATGCAACGAGGAAGGCGAGGGGTCTTCGCTGTCCATGGGAACGTCCGAGATCGAAGCCATCAAGCGTCTGATGCTCATCGATCGCATAGGCTTGAAACTGAGACTTCTCATGGGAGATTTGGAGAAGATGTTTGATGACTTGGTGAGGATCAAATACACTAGAACTTGGACCAGCAAGAAAACAGCTACGTTTCGTAAGACATCATTGAGCTCAAAAGAGAAGAGGGCTTCCATGGCCATGGCTGTTTTGGGATATATACAAGAAATATGGATGAAGAAGAAATGGATTAGCACGATAGGATTATATAGTTCTTTGCTTTACAAGATGCCACGCAAGCAATGATACGTTTAGGTTTCATCGCTTTCTTGAGAAGCAAGGAGAAGTCTTCACGTTTTCTAGAACGAGGCTTCTTTAATTCTTAGGGGAAATTAAATTGGATTCTGCTAACTTAATAAAGTGGATTAAGGTAAAGCCTAGTGGTATTCAAGATTCACGAGAAGTGCATGGAAATAGTCTATCCTTGCAAAAAAATAGTGGATTTATGATGGACTTTTCAAAACTAAACTTGGGAAAACTAGTGGTGAAAGCTAACTTCGCCATATAATTCTCTCGGATGTGATGTAAGATCATAGTTCAACGAAGACTTGAACAGCACTTAGAAGACCGAATTGAAAGAGGAATTTATTTTCCCATGGGGTATCTTTCTAGAGAAATAGTGACTGCTTAGAGATGTATGCAGCCTACGAACTGTTTGGTCATGAGAGTTGGTCTTTAGTTAGGGACAAAGGATTGTGTAACTAGAAAGGCCTTAGATTATGGACGCGTTTTGACAAACTTGCAAGCTAAACACAAAATAACCTTTTCTACTTTAATGTAGGGGCTGTTTTGTGAAAGAAAAAAGAAGAAGAAGAAATAATAATCCAGCATGTTCATTATCTCCTTGTACTACTGCTACACAATAATAGACTGAATCCAAAGTAAGCTTCTGAACAAGAACAAGATAAAATAAAGTTTGACACTCCTTAAAATAATACTTTATATTGTCATTTTTCCAAGGAAATTTCCTTCCGAGTTACAACAAGTATCATAATGCTGTCAAGAATTCAGTCCAATGTCGGCTCAGCTGGCTGCCGATCGCTCGGTTCTACGAGACGTGCAAATTATCTTGCAATTCTAGAAAGTGATCAAAGAAAATTGGAGCAAAAAAAATATTTATTCATGGAAGCCATGTCGGCTATGTGAATGAGTTCCCTACGGAACTGCAAAAAAGATCATGATGACAGCTCAGACGATGTCTTCATAGCTAAAACATTCACAACACTCGGCAAAGATTCGTGATCTCAGACAACTTTTACCTCCAGAATTAACTGCTGAAGTATATCATTGTCCCTAACTTATTGCGCCTCAGCATGCCAATATCATCAGATTGGCAACAAAGATGGCTGCCCTGAGCCTAATATCAAACAACTTTCATAGGATATGAGAAAGAGCCATGATAGCCTTGAATAGTTTCAAGAGAGGACCAGTTGCATATTTGAATGAAGCAGGGATGCTGAGTGAATAAAATACTATTTGATCTTACTCTTTGTAGCAAAAGCATTGTTACATCCAGACGACCTGAAAGAGGAAATAACTGCATATAGATTTTTAACAGTCATGAAATAAGTTTAAAGACATTTACATGGTATATAGTAGCAAAATTATCATGAAAAGCGAAGTAATTGGTCTGTGCGCAGCTTTATAAAGTTAATAGTATCTAGGTAGAAAGATGCCTTTTGTGCACAGCATTCGGTTGAATATATTACAGTGACAGGCTTTTCCCCAAACAGCTTCTATAAATAAACTGCAAGAAACACAAAGCAGCACGATATCAGTAACAAGAGTTGAAAGGCTGTCACATCCATGGAGCATATCATTTAAAACCTCTAACATCCAAATACTAGGAAGAGAATTCTCTTCTTCGATGCAAATAGGAGCATATGAGGAGTTTGATGTATCATAAAGTACTTAAAGGAAGGCATAAGAACCAAACAACAGTAGAAACCTGACGGTTAAAATTTGGCATTGGATGATTCATCTTAGACTATTCATCTCCTAAATTATGATGCTGTCTTAGTTCTGACACACCTTCCATCCAAAAATTTCTTTTATCTTCCTACTTTAATCAAAACAGGGAGAAACCCTAGATAGTAGATAAAACAACCTCTATATTGCATATTATGTCATCATACCATAGGACAATAAATTGCACACCATGAACCCAAACACCCATTAAAAACACACCAAAAGAAAAAAAAGTTTCACAAGCCAATAATAACAATATCAGTTGCCCCTCAATAGGAAACACAGACCGCTCTTGTTTCTTCTCCAATATTGGTTGACCCAAGCTTTCTCCTGTTCTCACCCTATTCGCTATTACAAAAAAGGTACTTTTAAAAACACGGCACAAGCTTTGTTCCTTCATGATTCCTATGGGAGCTTTATAGCAAGTAATTCTCACTTTATTCCATGTAAATATAGAAGCCAACAAGTTAACAGTTAGCACTAGTGTGAATATCTCTTGAGACCATCTGTCACTAACCATGAGGTCCTGAAAATTCTGACACTGAAAAGAACAGTAGCTCAGCAATCACAAAGGAGACAAATAGTTTGCATCATCAAATATCACTTATAACCTTTTATAATGTGTTATCCACAGTACAAGTGACACAAAAGTGACTAAACATACATTATGCAACTTTGGCAGGGAAGAACTAGCAGACATAAATGACAGATGAACTATGTCAAATTCAGACGCATTTAGCCTACATATATTCAAGTGTCGACATCTTGACTCTTGACACGCCCATGATAAATATAGTACCAGTGAACTTAGAATATGAGGTACAGGAATTATAGAGAACACGAGATATATTTTCATCATATAACACGACATCCTTTTTTGATACTCTTTCTGTGCACTCTGACAATGTAGGACAAAGCAGTAAGTTTTAACTTTCATCTGAGAAAATGAATGATGGGTGGTGCACAAATATTATTAAGTAGCTGCTGTCATTGCAGAAGCTAATTACAGGAGATAAGAGAGAAGATATGACGTGTGTTGCACAGAAGAGTCTGCAAACTCAGAAAGATGACAACTTTCAAGTATAACTTGTTAGTAAGCAGACATATGTAAAAGAATGTGAGAACCAAGAAGAGTAAAAGGGAAGGAGCGATCTAAATAAGAATAAAGAATGTCAAGACAAAAATAAATATCTTCATTTTTACCAAATATCGAATCAGCTTGCAGCAGTTCTTCAGCAACCAAAACAAAGTCAATATCAAGTAGGAAGACATCCTTTTAGACTACAAAGGAACAGCATCCATAATGTCCCCTTACCGCATTTATGATCTGAACATAAAGATTTTTCTGACAAGATGGTCCATAAAACTCATTTTGCAAAGTCCAAAAAACTGGTTTCTAGTTCAACCAATTTGATCAACTGTCCAAACTAGAAATTCCACTGGATTCTAGCTTCAACTGATATGTGAAGTACGAATACGAATACGGAATATGGATATGTCAATACAACAAACCTTAAAGAATAAGGATATGATAAGCCTATGATACATAGTTCATATATATAGATTAGTGAACTTGTGTAATTTTGTTCTCTTAATTGACCAATTCTATATTATTGTTGTGTATGATAGTTTATATAAGAAGATCTCCAATTTATCCATTAAAAGAACTACCTCTCATAACAAAGAACTAGTGTTACATATAATATTACTAATTAATGTGTAAGATAAACAAGCAAATCACTCTATAAATTAAAATAAACTGGCAATTGTAACATGATTTCCTAATATAGATCATAAATTAAAAAGCAAAGACAAGGAGAAACCTTTTAGATTCGATAAAAAAATAAAAAAGAAAACAGTTTTCTTCATTCTATGTTCTGATTAAGTAATGTGTAAGATAAACAAGCAATTCACTCTATATATTAAAATAAATTGGCAATTGTAACACGATTTCCTAATGTAGATCATAAATTAAACCAGAAGCCACCATTTTGCCTATCCACCTTGGGTTGAATTCAGGTATCAGCCATAGATTCACAATATAGAGTGCTAGATTAGTCTATGCAGCATTACAAACAATGATGCAGCACCTATAAATCTTTCTATGACTAAGATGCATCCTCACTTTTCAGATAAAAGCAGAGAATCACTACTCAATCAAAAATGCTAGCTACTAATAGGGTAAAAAGGACTAATCTGAAATCTTAAATAGCAGATACTTGAAAGTTTATTGAAAATTTAGTCCATCAAACATTCTATTCCGCAACTTTCCGAACGAAATAGCCTCCACAACTTTTATTTTAGTCATTCAAAGAACCCAGAAATGAAGTTCCACAGAGGTGAAAACAAATCCAAGGAAAGAAAGAAAGAAAAGAAGAAGCAAAAAGAAAATCCTACCCCATATCCCTGCAGCAGAAGTAAGAGCCTTCAACCCGAATCCCAACTACTCCAGACTCAATCGAAGAACCGATCTTCCACCTCCGATTCCGATGCGGACGTTGGCGTGGCGAACACCATCCGATTCCGCCGCCTGATCTGCCTGAGAGCCGTCCTCAGAGCCCTCGCCCCTCCTTCCTCATCGTCCTCCTCGACCAACCTCCGGAACAGCACCGACACGTGATCCGCCGCCGCCGCCGTAGCCTCCGTCAGCGGGGGATCGTCGGAGGGGAGCCGAGCGCGGCAAACGGGGCAGGAATTGTGGAGGGAGAGCCACGGCACGATGCAGTCGGAGTGGTAGAGATGGCCGCAAGGGAGGCGGCGGGCCGAAGAGACGAGGGCAAAATCGTCCTTGCAGACGGCGCAGGGGAGGGAGGAGGAGGGATCGGCGACGTGGACGGTGGGGATGGACTCGATAGAGGACGGCGAGGCGGGGGAAGGGCCACGTTGGAGAGGTGGGATGGAGGAGGAGGAGGAGAGGATGAGACGGCGGAGGTAGGATTCGGCGGAGAGGTGAGGGGGAGGAAGTGGAGGAGATGGGGAAAGGTCGAGGTCTTGAAGGAAGTCAGTGTGGCAATGGGGGCAGAGGGGAGGAGGAGAGGAGGAGGAGGAGGGGAGGGCGACGGTGGTATCGCACTCGTGGCATCGGAAGGAGAGGGGGGATTGGTGTGTGGTGCTCGGGGGAGACGAGCGGATTTCCGGTGCGGCGATGGGATTCGGGGACGAAGCCGTTGAGGAAGACATGACTCGCGCGAGGAATTAAGCTCTGTTTCTATTATTATATCCAGCTAATAATTTACATTTTCAATAATAAAAATAACAATTTTCAACTCGTCGCTTTGGCCGAGTGGTTAAGGCGTGTGCCTGCTAAGTACATGGGGTTTCCCCGCGAGAGTTCGAATCTCTCAGGCGACGTTTAATTAATTTTTTTCAATTTAGGCTTTATTATTATTATTATTCCAATTCTGCCTGACTTTCTAGGCCCCTTCATCTTATTAGTATTATTATTTTGAATAAGGAAAAAAAAAAAAGATTCTTACGATATATATATTTTGGATGAAGAAATAAAATGATGTAAGCCATCAATTAAACATATGGATATTAGTTAAATTATAACGTATTATATAATTAATTTATGTCTTATATCAATTAACAATGTAATAAATTTCACTTAGACATATAGATATTAGTTAATTATAATGTAGTACATATTAACTTTGCAATATATTTTAATTGGACATACAAACTTTAGTTCAACAACAACTTATTATATAATTAACTTAATATATTATATTAACTACGTAATACGTTCGGCATAAAGATAATTTTTATAAATAAACTATGTAATTAGAATAGTATGCTTCAAATTCAACTTGAATTATTTAGAGACATTTAAGTAATGAACTCTTTCACTGAAATAATAGTGAGATTGATTCTTTTATACGTGATTTTTATAATATTTATTATAATAAATATTTTAAGCGCGTTTAAGTCTTTTTAGTTTCATTTAAAAGCAGTTACTAGTTTAGCGATTTTGCCGTCCTATGGAAGACAATGCCACACAACATTCAGAGATATAAATTATATTCCAGTAAGGAGTTTAATATCATGTCTATTTTGGCAAACACTTTGTTCCAGACCTATATTGATAAAAGAAAATCATACAGAGCTTCACTATGTTACAGGTAAAATCAACAGACACCTATTCAAGTGAATAAAACTTAATAAGAAAAAGATGCGGCATCGGGATTCGCAAAGTCAAAAGACTTTGCCAAAGAAAAATAAATAAATAAATAAATAAAATAAAATAAAATAAAAGCAGCTCACTGGAAGAGCGTGCTGTGCTCGGTTACCGCCAGCGTCCCTCGTATCCACTAATCCACCTCGCAAGAGTAACCGTTTCGCCCGTTGATTTTCTAGCATAAGATGAGAGTGAGAGTAGCACCACCCTAGGGAGAGAGGGGGAGAGAGAGAGGGGAGAGAGATGGAAGGAAGAGGTGGGGGAGAGGAGAGGAACCCGATTCTCGAAACCCGGCCATCGGCGCCGCGGCGGAGGTACTCGGTCAACTCGCTCCGAAGCGAGTTCCTAGCTCGGCTACCGGAGAAGATTCGCGCAGGGCTCGACCCGGAGAAACCTTTCCATATCGACTTATCTCGCACTAAAGGACTCAACCAAGGTGTAATTCTCACAAAACTTAAAGCCCTTGCAAGTCTTATGATTAGATTTAGAGTTAGTTGTTTCTCGATGAAAGGGAAAACAGAACTCTGATTTGTAGCATAAGTTCTTGGATTGTGTTTCGGCGCAATTAGCCAAGTAGCCGTGTTTTTACTATTTGATTCCATCTCTTTGATATACTCTCCTCTAAGTTCTTGGATTGCATGATTAGAAGAAGTTCTAATCATGGAAACGTGAATCAGAAGTGCAAGCTTTAAATTTAGTTACCATCATCATTTTACTTGACTGTAAAGAAGGAAAGTTTTCAACTTGGCTTCTGTCGGTGCCCCCAAAGATCAGAGTGTTGGTTTTCTTTCAGTTCAGTTGACCGGAAATTTCAAGATTTCAAGAACCAAAAAGATTTGTATGAAAAGTACAGTATATATCTGACTTAGCAGCCTTGATTATTTGTAACTTTGCATCCCAAGTGAAAAATCTCAATCTTATATATTATATTGTGCACATGTAATAGATGTGCTAGGGTATGTGTTATTGAATCTGAGGAGTTTGGGTAAGTTCCTATCAATCTCATACTTGGGCATATACTTGTTATCATTGATTGGATTCAATTGGAAAGCTAAACTCATGCCAAGTTTTTCTCAGAGCTCTCATTATTCTGGATTTAATGAAGAAATAGCATGTTGATAGTTGTTTATAAGAAGTATGGTTCACAAGTGATATAATTAGGTTCCGTGAGCTAGTTTTGCTAAGTATGGACAAATCTCTATAACCAGTTCTCTGTTTTCTGATTATTGTTCTCATGTACGCTGTCAGGGGAGAAAAAATACTACGAAACTCAGTTTACTGCTTTGAGGTCTTTTGATGAAGTAGATTCCTTACGTTTGGATTTTAATGTGGATGAAGATCAAGATAATCTTGAAAATGAGGAACAGAAACAAAGTGAATTTGCAATGAAGATATCTAATTACGCAAATATCATTCTCTTGATATTCAAGGTAATCCAGAAACTTGGTGCAAAAAGATGATGTTTCTTTGCTTCTCTTCATTCTTTCTTGACTACAGGTGTATGAGATTCCTCTCATCCTCATTCTCTATAAGGAAAAGTTTTAGCACATAATAGTTTGGCACACTTGGAGACCTATTTCATTTAAAGTAAGTGAAAATTCTAAAGTTTTCTTTTGACATGCAGGTTTATGCTACTATAAGAACAGGATCCATGGCAATTGCTGCATCAACACTTGATTCCTTGTTGGATCTTATGGCAGGTGGCATCCTTTGGTTTACACATCTAACAATGAAGAGTGTAAATATCTATAAATATCCCATTGGAAAGTTACGAGTTCAGCCAGTAGGCATCATTGTCTTTGCTGCCATCATGGCTACACTAGGTATGCACTTAAATGCTTTAATATCCCATTGGGAAGTACACTCAAATTTCACCCCCTCCCCTTCTCTATCCCCTGCTCCTCCTTCCAACTGCTAAATTGCAATCTTGAAGGGACGAAATTAGTAAACTTGAAAAGTTGCTTGCCTCATTCCTTTTTAGGTTTCCAGGTTTTAATTCAAGCCATTGAACAATTGGTAGCGGATGAACCTACGGAGAAAATGTCCTTGGTACAGTTGATATGGTTATATTCCATCATGCTTTCAGCAACTGCAGTAAAACTTGCACTCTGGCTTTATTGCAGAAGCTCAGGAAATAATATTGTCCAAGCATATGCTAAGGTACTTTAGTAACCCAACGGCATGAGGGGTTTTGGATTTTTGTGCATTTGATTTCTCAGGATCAGTTGTACTTATTTATTCTCGTGGTTTGTCAATATTGATAATATCCAGGACCATTACTTTGATGTGGTTACCAACATTGTCGGTTTGGTGGCTGCTGTTCTTGGTGACAAGTTTTATTGGTGGATTGACCCAGTTGGAGCTATTATCCTTGCAATATATACAATCTCAAATTGGTCCGCAACCGTCTTGGAAAATGCAGGTTCTTTTTCAAACATCTTTTACAGTCTTAACAAATGGATTTGCCAAAACTATCAACATTGACTTTCCATAATACAAAGTTTTTAAGAAATTTGAAATCATCTAAAGAAATATACTCTAAATTTTTTAAAATTCTTCTGTTATTTCTCTTATCCAATCATGAACCTTTACAATACTGCCAATTTACACCAAAAGAGTTAACTTCTATATGTTCCCAAAATAATCAAATGGACTCATTATTGAAGGTCCCATGTTGCTAAAGGCTCTGTGGTCACACATTATTATGTGCATTCAAGTGAAGATGAATAGTTATTTATATACTCAGCAAATTTTTGTGACAACTCCTAGTCATTTTCTGCTTGTTTTCAAGTAGAGGAAAGATTTGAAAGAAATTGTGTTCTACATTATTATTTTTTTCTAATTCTTTCTTATGCTCTCAATTTTTATCTTTACCATATCCTCTTTTTTGGCTAAGGTACAATTGTCATTCTTTATGCAGTTTCTTTGGTGGGTCAATCAGCTCCTCCTGATATGATATGTAAGTTGACATATCTTATCATTAAGCATGATCCACAAATTAAGCATGTTGACACAGTTCGTGCTTACACTTTTGGAGCTCTTTACTTTGTGGAGGTCAGTAGGATCTTTTCTCCCATAGTCTATTGATAAAAGTGTAGGATACTTATTTACTCAAAATAGAAGTACTGCTACTATCTTTGACTTCTACTATTTACACTGCCTAAACTAGTGTTCTGAAATGCTTTTCTGCATATATACCAAATAGTGCATTTCCATTCTCTCAGGTCTTAGTCACACAACAGAGGATAAAACCAAATAGGACAAAAAAATGGCTTATTGGTCCTTTGCATTTTCAGTTTCAATTGGATATCTTAGGTACCTAAGAAAAAAGGTCCTTTTGTAGACACTAGACACTTGATGTGTATTTACAAGTAGAATTTTGTTCATTTGGATTTCCAACTTAATTCGTATCTTTTCTATTATACCAACTTATTAATATAAAAAATACATACCTTTCCTGCATATGCAGCCATCTGCTGCATTTGTGATATGCAGGATGGGTTGATGTGTCTGTTGGCATGGCCGACATAGGTCAATACATATCGTGGCAATGAATTATCAACATGGATATGAGAAGAGTATCTCAATAATCCCTCATGGTCATGCATGTCTATGTGTGCCACTAAGAATTAAAAATATCTTTAAATAAATCTTATCTAAGGTCTCTTTCATCCCCTTTGATACCTTTTTGGATTTTAGTGTTTGATCTATGAAAATTTACAAAATTTAGAGATAAAAACAAAATTTCAGTTTTCCGCAAGTTATTCGCCTACTCGAGAAGATCTAAGAAAATTTGGAAAAAATCATGATATTAGAATCTAATTGTATATGTTATCACTAATATCTAGTGTTGAAGAATTTTAATTAAGCCCTTAAAACCTATTTTAAGGCCATAGAAAGGTTTAAAGATTTTTTTTTGGTATGTCAAGACTATTTAGTGCCAACAATAAACCGGCTTGGCACAGAACGTGTAATCATTACATACTGTGTTGAGCCAAGTCCGGCATATCCCATGCGTTTAGCATGACAATACTTGATATGCAGTGCTATAATTACCTACAAATTGCAGCCTTCTTTTATATATGACAAAATGAGTTGCTATATGGTGTCATCTTCTGAAGCACAAACCCAAAGCAGTTCTGGTAATTATGAATCTAGAAAGCAATGTTCTGAGTCATGGTCTCAAAAATCTAAGCTTCTATTCGCTGGAGTACACAAAAACATGACACGGAAGTCGGACTCTATATTAAGCGAATGAACTGTTACTAACCAAGGATATCATTCTCTTTACTAGGGCATCTATTCATAATTTGATTGAGGCAATGATGGTCATGTAGATAGGATACTGAACATGGCATAGGTTGTGCCGTCCTGTGCCGGTCGGCACAAGTTTTTTTTTGTTTGCTTTAACTTTAAAAATTAATTTGGTATGTACAAATGATAGACCTAACTCAATTTGATAGATCTATTATTTATATGGGTATTTCTATATAGTTCTAGCATTTCGATACTAGATCTATGAAAGATATGTTTTAAAATGTGGGAATCAAAGAGAAATTTTGTGTCCCCCAAAATTTTCCCCAACTTTTAAACAATTTGAAATTAATATGCCAATTCATTCAAATTAGGTCGAAATTGGCATATGAACATAGTATATTAACTCTATACAAGTTGTTTGAACCTAAATTTTATAAAGTTTAGCTAAAATTTTAGCATTGATTAGATTTCCCCTAAAATTTTCTGTAAATTAGAAAAAATATCTGAAATTAATATGTCAAATTTATTCAAATTCAGTCAAAATTGATATAGGAATTTGCTAGATTAACTACATTTAACTAGGTACTGATTTTAATTATTGAGTCAATTAATGAATGTATTCAATCATATGTTAAATAATATTTCTACTTGACTATTTACTATATCTTTAATAAAATAGGTTATTTATAAAAATAATCTAAGGATAGCAAACTCTAATGTAGGCTTTAATATATATATATATATATATATATAAAATATATATATATATATATATATATATTAAAACCAAAAACTAAGGATTGTTGTGCCAAATATACTAAAACCATCTCTAAATATTCTAAAAAATTCATCAGAAATGTGCCAAAAGTGTGTCCAATGCATGTTCGTGCTAATTGGCATGTGTTGTGCTGTGCCGAGCAAGAATTGACACAACCATCCTTGGATTGAGGTATTAAAGTAATGGCTGACAATCTGTGGACTAGCGTGGTGATGTGGTTAGGGTCCTTCTGTGTCCAAAAGTGCCGGTTTAAGACTTAGTAAAGATACTCCCATGGCAGATTAATTGATCTACTTATATGTCTCCATCCTAAAGTTATCACTTATTTAAATGCTTTTCTTCTAAATTATCATTAGCTTTGAAGATTTCGTAATAGACTTCAAAAATGGAGTGAGTTTCATATATAGTTCAGCTGCCTGTTTCTGCTTCACATCTGAAACATCTAAATTTACTGTTGATAACAATGATGTAGTATCATGTTATGGTTGTGTTGGTTAACTTGAAGGCGTCTTTGTTCATAGACCTACATTTTATTGTCCTCCCCTTGATAGTGGGATCCAATTTTATTGTCAAAATGCTTGCAATGTTCTGATTCTCTGGTAGAGATATACACTCACACACACGATAAGCATACACACTGTGAGATCAACATAATTTGCTGACATGAATCCACAGAGACTGGCACACGCAAATGATGCTAGCATTACAAACACAATGTACCACAATTTTTTTGCAATTTTTACATAAGTAAATTCTGTAAAGAATATGTATGTGTATATTATCTTCTGTGTCTTACATTTACTAGTGTATCCTCTCGAGTATGGCACCCTTGTTGAAGCTTGGTGGCCAGTAGTGATATTGCCCTAATTTCATCCACTGCCATGTTAATGAAATGATACAGGTTGACATTCAACTATCAGAAGAAATGCCCTTGAAAGAGGCACATGCTATAGGAGAGTCACTGCAGACAAAGATTGAAGCGCTTCCAGAAGTCGAGCGAGCCTTTGTTCATGTGGACTTCGAATGCACTCACAAGCCAGAGCATACAGTTCTTAGCAGGATGCCTGACATCAATCATTGAGTTCTATCACATATATATATATATATATATATATATATATGTATGTATATATAGTCAAGTGCTAAATCTAAATTTTCTCCTTCCCTAGGTCATAAATAACCGATAGTAAAAATAATTTGAGATTGTGAAATTTCTCTCCCTTTGAGAAAATTTGTGAAACTATGTGTTGAATGCTACGCAATTGCCAACCTGATGAACTGGACAATTGTGTGAATTTTGGTGGTGACATTTACGAATTTGTTGTAGGTATTGTAACACATTAGTGTAGGGAAGACTACTTTGATCGATATATATTGTGCCCTTTACTTTATTGATTCAAAAGTTACAGTTCTAGCAGCAAACTTTCAAAATCCATGAGCCTCTATTTCTTGCAGGTGTCAAAGGACCATAAGATGGCAATACTAAAGCTAGCAAAGACGACATCTTGGTATTTGTTATTGCCATGGCGCAGAATCGGAACAAAGTGTACAGTAATCAATAGATTTCCTGAAGAGTGTAGCATTGCATCTGATCCATCGATAATTTTCTCTTTAGATAAAAGAAAATTGCCTCTGTAGCCACCATTTTTTAATACAAGAAACTGTTTATAACTATATATTATTAGGCTATGCAAAAAGGGTTAACACTTTAATTGCACTTATTAATTCGATCATTGTTTGCAGCTTTTAACCAAGGTTAATTACATTTTGACCATCTCAACTATCACTCTATTTTACTTTTGATTGTCTAATTGTATTACTAAGCCCCCTTTGTTACAAATTTTGTTAGAAAAAATATTAAGTTACTTCAATTTTTAAGATTATTTTATCAAAAAATCTAATAAAATATTAATGGAGTAGACTTAGTTAAAGAGAGTCAAAACATTATTAACCCTTTTAACTATTCCAATTTCACACTCATTGGTGTACCAGATGCACTAAAATCGGCCCTGTTTGCTTTGAGTTTAGCGACTCCTCAACTGATTTAATAACCAAATATTTTTTTAATCTTTTTTATATCTAATTTAATTTAATTTTTAAAATATTAAAATTAAAAAATGAGATTAATTAATCAAACCCAACAAGGACTTTAATAGTACGGTGATTTTAATAGCCACTCTTTTATAACAATTAGAATTTAGAAGTCATCTAACCTATCCAACGTAGAAGTATTTGCCCTAATTCTAGTCTTCACGATTTCTAGTGTGATCAGAGCCGTAGGATGCTATTGTCCTTTCCCACTATTTTAAGGGCTTTATCGCAAAGTTCCAAGCAGCTAGGGTTTCACCTCACGCCTATATAAATCTCCCCCTCCCCCCCGAAACTCACTGCCTTCAATCCGCGCACAGCCTCCATCCGAGGTCTTCTCCAACTCCTCCAAACTTCATCTCACTCCATTCTTTTTCCAATCTTATTTCTCTTCCTCTAATGGCGTATTAGAGGCGGAGATGAGCATGTAAAGATACCATCAAACGCTGAAATCATTATGGCGTCGTTATCTTTTCATCAGCCTCTTTGAGTCTTCTTTTCTAGCTTCTTTAAGCATTTCAGTTTATAGCTTTGATTTGAAATTATTTATAAAGAGAGGTACTAAAATAGGACAAAAGTTTCGTAGGGAAGGCAATAAATTAGAGTCTCTGATGCGCTTTTATTTCAATAGCGTCTTCAGCGCTGTACGTTGCCGAGATCGACATCGAGCTAAGATTCTGGCATTCGCCATTGCTATATGATATGGCGTATTGCATTCAGATGCTCGGATACTTTAATTACCATTTAATCTGATCAAATTTGAAATCATGGTGTTTTTTTTAGATCTATAACATTTTATGATCCTTTTTTATTTCAAATATATATACGAATATGCAGTGGTTAAATTATATTATTTTATTTTGATACATTCCTATTTATGTTGGTGGTTTTCCTTTCTCTTCCTCTTGGATCTCCTAATAAAATACTAATCGCAAAGGTAATAGATATGGATTTATATTTTATGAACAACAGTTGGTATGGATTTATATTTTTACTAGTAAACAGAAGCAGGAATGGTAATTAAAATTTTCTTGTTCAATTAAGCACTTGAAAAATGCTGCAAATTAACAGCTGGGATCTGGATTAAAAGATTGTTTGGTGCCCTGATAGCCTTTCCATAGCATTTTATTGACAATTGAACCACGCAATCCCTCACGATATCTCTGCCTAACGATCCTGCTGGGATTTCAGAATTTTAGCCTTCTGTTCTTCATTTTCCTTTTGTAATCTCTCTACTTCAGCCTTGAGCACTGCGTTCTCATGCCTCAGTCTCTCCACTTCCACTTGCAAGTTTGTATCATCACTCTGTCCAAGCAAATTACAAGGCAATAAGAAAAGTAAATAAATATACTGTTTACATGATTTGAACGTAAGAACTTTTAGATGAACGGGTAAGTTGGCTGTCAAACATAGTGAAGAATTTGTACTACGCACAAACTCTTCCCAGATTCTGTAGTCCAAATGGCTTAGTAAGGTTTCTGGAACTAAGTCAGAGTTAGCAATTTTGGATATACAAAGAATTAAGTATATAAAATATCTATTACTACGGTATCAATTAAGAATTTTTATTAAACAAGTCATTATTTTAGAAAAATATTTTCCAACGAATGCTTACATAGCTAGCATCTACTAGGATTAGAAGTCACATAGTCGTGGCATAAATAAAATTAAAGTTAGAATGGTCAGAAAACTCTCTTTAAGTTCATCACCATGTAAGATGTGACATTTGCAGGCTCAAATGCAAGACTGTAGTCCATTTAACTCATCAAGTTTAATATGACCTATTTTCACTTGATTTAAACATAATAGGCTGACAGCAAAATTCATGATATTGACGACTTCATTGAAGTCCAAATTGAAATAAGTTTGCTGGTTGTCTAGCTAATTTTTAAAAGTAAGCAAGCATTAGGATACACCAAATTTGAGAGAAGTTCTGTTTGGTTACTTACGCTATTATGTTGCGGACTTGGAGGTAAAGATGGAAATCGTCCTCTTGTGTAAGGAGCACCAAGCAAGACATCTTTTATGACCTCTTGTGCTGCCAAGCCATCAATGCCCATTTTTTCATAGCTAAAGAATGCGCCTACAGTCCCTAAAAACCCTTCGTGGCATAGAAATGTTGTTTGAACTTGGCCTTTGGACCTGAAGAAGACGAAGAGTGATTCACAGAAGATAAATGGTGAGGAATTGATAGAACTGTCATATTAAAACCAGTAGCAGCATATCCCAGAAACATGTACACAGAACAACCCTCCATAGATGAAGTCGAACTAGACATCAGCATATCAGCAAACTGGAAAAATACTACATCACTCCTCTTGATCAATTCTGAAACTAGACTTCTTACCAGTACTTGAGTGAACGGGAGATCTTGTCCATAGTCTTTTCGTGACCACAAACATAAGCTCCTCGGAAGAATATTTTCTTCAGCCCTGAGAGATTCGCCACAAAGTACGATATCTGGAATGGACCAAGTAGAGTTAAATGCATATGAAAAGCTATGAAATATATGAGATTCATCTCCACTCTAATATATATCAAATCGAGAAAAGGAGTATTATAAAGCACAAGTTATAGTACATATGTCAGGGCAAGAAACGAGGTTTCAATAATAATGAAAAAGAATTCTTCAAGCTACCATTATAACTCAATAGTTAACATTAGGATTGTCATTTGATTTATGTTTTCATCGGAACGCTATATGCATATGATTTGAATGCATTGTGGCTCATTTATTAGGAGGATTAGTCTAATTGTCCAATCCAACTGTTACGAAGAGCTAGCCATTTTTGTGATCGAATATTAAGTAGAAAAGAGTGAAAGAATATGACAGATTATCTAAAAGAAAAGTGGTGTATCTTAGAATAAAGTTGCAATAAGATTGAATCTCCAATACTTAAACTTCTAGCCCAAAAGAAGACCCTTCATGTTTATTTAAGGTGACCTCGGATCAACTTTATCTTCTTAGAAACTTATCAGATAATATGCTGGTGTAAATTACTGACGTAACCTCAATTAAAGTGGATCAGAAGACCATAAAGTTAATTTCTTATGGATACAAACACCCAACAGACAAAATAGCTAATGGACAAACTATTTTAAGATACCTCATTCGTAGTATCTAAAAAGGAACCAAAAGAATGGTGTATTTGCTTTTCCACCCAAATTGTTACTAGAAGCTCCAATCATGGTACGGTTAATTGGACATCGTTTAGCGCTCACATAAATAAGCAATAAGCCCATAAATGCAGAGGCAGACACAAGTATTATGTAAACACAGAGGTTTCCAACATGTAACGTACTACCTCATCAGCCATGCAAGGATGCCCTTGCTCTTTCGTAACAAAGAATTTTACTCATAACATCTAAATTATTAAAAGGACAAAGGCATTCCTGTGCATGAAACTCCTAGGCTGTATATATATATATATATATATGCCATACCCTATTACTCGTAAGGAAGTTATTTGGCTAAAATCCGCAAAACAGGGGTGCAAAGCCAGCCTTCTCATCACACCAAATGTTGTACTTTATGATAAACTAAAAAAATACTGACAAATGAGTGGTTGATCTTAATAGGTGAAGTCCCAGTAGAACTTGATCTGTATCATTTTTCTAATTGGTTAAGTTTTAAAAGGCATGTTACATTTAGTTGCCAAGTCTAGAGACCTAATATTTCGTTCTGCGTGTATCATTTAATGTAGAGAATATATCAAGAGATAATTTTGCGTACCAACTAAGCTTAAGAACTAAGAACTACTTGTTTGCAAAACAAGGATTTAAGACTTTAAGCATATTTTTAAGTTGCCTTTCCACTTTCCCCTTCTCCATGCATATTTATAGCTAAATAATATTTATCAGGAAAGAGGCAAATGCAACTGTAGGACTACTTGTGTACTATTATCTTCAGATAAGTCTAACTGACCCTAAAAAAAAACTTACTTGTCCAATGTTGTAAGTGAAAGCATTCAAAAGTGCAGCTGCAAGATCCTCTACTCTGTATTCTGCAAGCTTGTTTGACATAACCTTTCCAAAACTAGAAGCAGTAGTTGATGCTGGAAGACCATGCTATAATTTGAAAAGTTAAAACAAATAAGACAAGATTATGAAATATATCAAATGAAACAAAAACCAGTACTGATGTACTGATCAGACTAAAATCAGAATAGCAATCAAACTAAATATGCTCATATAATATCAGATAATAGACTGGATTTTCTGATCCATAAGAACCCAGCAAGGATCTAGTCAAGTGTTGCCTGCAAAGCTCAAATGGATGTCTAGGCTTTGGTTAAATTATTAACACCTATCATGTAAAATTCACTATAACCACAAAGAAAGAGAGTTAAAACTGATGCACCTTTTAACATTCAAGAGAAGTCCACGAGAATCAGACTAAAAGCCTGTTAGGCTACCATGTACCAGATGGCATCATGAGGGACCCAGCGGAATCAATCCTCAAATCTCTTGTTTGATTGACAAATGTGTTGAGCAAGACAAATAGCCTGATAAACCTTGATACATAATGAGCTGTCTTCCCCGATAAATCCAAGATATGTTTGATATAGCAGTTTCTCCTTGTTACATGTTTCCATTGCAAAATCACTCAATTTCACCATTTTCTGACTGATTTGCCCTTGCCATGCTTTTTAAAAAGAAAGATAAAATTTTCTTTTCATTTAATATAGACATATAATTGATAAGACATGATCGTCATGCATACTTGCTGATTGGATGTTAGACCATAGATGATTTTGGAAGGAAAACTCTTTAATCTTTATCATTATTAATGGACGGAAGGGTTAACGGACAGGATTTTATTTCTTATGATGCTCACACGTTATCTATCATCAATGTGAAGTGTTAACGGACAGGATTTTATGCACAGTGCAATGTTAAGGAATGCCCATGAAAAATTAAAGCACAAAAGCTTCCTGGAGTCAAAACTTTCAAGATAAGAACTTTTGTGAAACAACATACATGTAATAATTCAATTTTTAGAAAAGATCACAAATAGTGCTCAAGTTTATTCATTACGGACTAAGTGTGAAAACAGGTCTTAGATGACGATAGGTAGTCTCAATTTACATTATAGATAGCAAATTACGTTGAGGGAACCAGGTTACATTATATCTCATCGGATACGCATATGCATTTGCAAATTACGTTATGTTACTATGAGTTCTGTTGTTTAACAGCGGAATACTTTGCGTAACTGCAGACTCCTTTATGCAATGCGGAATTCGTTATTATATGATGGAATCCATTATCTATCTGCAAAATTCATTGTTTATATGTGGATTCTTTTATGTAACTTCTCATTCTGTTAGTCTCTAAATTAATAAAATTATGTACCTACGACTTTATTACAGCTAGTGACTATGTTTGCAATTTAACATCAGGTACACTACAAAGATGGTCTGAAATGACATAGAAATTAGGTATGATGTAGTTCCATCATATTTTAAAGTTTACAGTGCCAAAGCCTGCGGTGCATTTGAGGAGTCATACCAGTAATTGCAGTGTTACATAATAGAGCTTAAATGAACATATTTGAAATTAAGGTTGCATTTCTATGGGATCAAGAATTTTGTTTTAATTGTGAGGAATTATAGAAATGTTAATTTTTGTAATTTTGGTATTAATGACTTTGACAATTGTAACTAGGTATAATTTAAATTCTACCCTTGATAACTCATTAGATTAATATAAAGTAATATTATAGTCATGGAAGAATAAAATGTAAAAACTAAGTCAAACCTATCCGGATCTAGAGTGACAAGCACAATATATGCAATAAAGTAGCTAGTTATATAAGCTCGTCTTTCTTATGTATTGTTTTATTTTCATAAATTATTAGACCCATTATTGTGCGAAGAAAATCTCGAGACACAAGAGAAGCTCGATAGTTGAGGAGAGCTAATCGTATATCCTAATATGTTTCAGACAAGTTAGATCTTATATTAATCTATGAATAGTGCATTTTACTACTTATTAATTTTTACTTACTGCACATCTATTTAATAAAATACTCCTAGACATCCATCTATGGTATATGAATAGACCTTGATGACTATGACATAAAGTTGTATGGTAGAAGATATATACTACTTGCACATATCATTAGTTACTTAAGTCCCAAGTAGACAGTTTCCTTCACTCACTTCGCTTGAGGTTAAGAGTGGAGTGCATTATATAGTACTTATATTATTAGCGGTCTACATTTAAGTTGTTAGCCTGCGTGGTATTTAAATGATCACACTACCTTGTTTGGAGACTAAACTATGATGATAGTAGAAAAGTATTTGTGAAGTAGGGTTATAACCCTGACGATACCTAATAACATAAGCTTAGGGTATCTATTAAGCTATGTGCTTATGTTCGCGCTATATGCAACGATTTTATTGTGTGCAATGATTCTGCAATAAGTAATAATTTTGTTGTATGCAATAATTCACTAGAGCAATGATGATGAAGATAGGATATGGGCTTACAACTGGGGTCCTTCCTCTAATGGCCACAAACAACTAGTCATATGCAGGTAGTGTCATCAAGCATGTGCATGCAACATTACCGCTAGATGTTCTTCATTTTTTTTAATGTTTGTTATGTGAATTGTGGCTTTGTGTGAGCATGATGAGATATAATAATTTATGAGTCTGTGAGAAGAGAACTGTTATATGGCCTTATATTTTGTTTGAACTTATCTTGATAAAATGAGTTGATTTTATGTTATGATATTATTCTGCATTCTTGGTATTGTGTGATTATGTGAAAGCCCTTTGCAAATTATTTCAGATATACTTAGCTTGTTATGTTAGTAATTACAGGTATTAGAATATTCATCGTGCATTTACATTGTTGATAGACTATTTGGATTATACTTGTTGGGCTGTGTGCTCACAACCTTTTAATAAGAACATTTCAGAGTTGGAGGAGGATGAGGATATTGAGTAGCTGATTTATTTTTCTGCTAAAGTTCATCTACTTTATTCTAGTTGAAGATTAGCCCCATGAGAGTTCTATGTTTTGAGCTTTGTATATTGGACATCAATATCTGTGAGCTTGTTGAGGTATGTGGTTCTTGTATTTGGATTTATTTTGCTTAGATTATTGATGGTATTTAGACCTTTCACTGATTCATTCATTAACCAAATAACAAACTGATTACTAGTACATGTATCAGCTGCTTATGCATCAGTAGGGCTGTTAGGCTTGACGAGCAGCTCGGGCTCGGCTCGGGTGAAGCTCGGGTGAAGCTCGAGTCCGGCTCGGCTCGATCAGAGCTGAGCCGAGCCCGAGCCATTATAATAGGCTCGAAATTAATATCGAGCCGAGCCTGAGTTGGAGCCGGCTCGCTCAGGCTCGGCTCGATAGGCTCGATAGCCTGAGTCCCTATGACTAAGGACACGTGGCATAAGGAAATATTGCCACGTGTCCCTCACTAACTCATTCTCACCCCTAACTACCCCAACATTCATCATCCTCACCTACCCCACCCTCATTAATTACTTCACCTTTCCCATCACATCACCTTCCCCATCATCAATTCCCCCACCCTCACCTTCACTCTCACCCTCATCCACCCGATCACCTTCACTCTTCCCTCCCCGTCGGTCTCCATCGGCAACGACGGCAAGCCACCACCACGGCGCCACACCTTCCTCTCCGTCGGCCTCCTCCAACTCCTCCTCCGTCGTTGGCCTCCTCCTCCTCCTCCTTCGTCGTCGGCCTCCTCCTCCTCCTCCGTCGTCGGCCTCCTCCGTCGTCGGCCTCCTCCATCCGCCTCCGACTCCTTCGGCAAGCCGCTGTCCATGTCGCCACCGCCCACGTCGCAACCGCCCACGTCGCCACCGCCTCATCCTCTAATCGAGCTCGAGCTTTGCTCGGGCTCGGTTAGGCTCAGCTCGAGCTCGGCTCGGGTTGAGCTAAGCCGAGCCTGAGCAACATTGTGAGGCTCGAAACTAATTTCGAGCCGAGCCTGAGCAACATTGTGAGGCTCGAAACTAATTTCGAGCCGAGCCTGAGCCAGAGCCGGCTCGCTCAGGCTCGGCTCGTTTACACCCCTATGCATCAGCTCATCCATTCAATTCATCCTTGATTCGATCAAGTTTAGATGATTCCAGACTCCCAAGGACTTAACATTAATCTAGTCCAGCATTAGCCTATTTATTCAGTTTTAGATTCCAAGGTCATGCCACTAATCATTTTTACAGTACCCCATTGTTTATTTGACAACTTTTGTTTATTTGACCTTTCCATGGTCTTGACCAGCGTCACTTATATGAAAGAATGCTTCACAACAATCTCAATCGAACAAGCTAAATTCCATACGGGGCAAGTGAGGGAGGGGACGGACCCGCTCGAAGGACGGATTGATAACCTGCATCCAATGATTAACCAGGAGGCTCGCTGCGCTCGATCAAAGAAAAGGAAAGAAAACCACTTCTTTCTCTCTCTAAGGGCCTTAGTCGCAGCTATCTTGTTTCATCCTTCTTCTAGGGTCCACCCCCTTCTTTTCTAGGCTCACTCCCATCAAAAGTTACCTTCCTTCGGGATCCATAGGGGATCTCCCTTGCTGGACTAGCCTATCTTTCATACAAGATCAACCAGTATCTAAATGAAAATTTTCATGCATAATAAACAGCAAAAATTTCTTCTACACTAACTACTTGGATCAACTCGAAAGTCAGAGAGAAATTCTGGATGCATCTGTAAGTTTGATAGGAAAAAAAACATACCTTCAGATAACCCTGCTCACCGTATATATCCCCAACAGTCAAGTCCACGGATAGGTTATTACCCCTCTGGCTCAACTCCAGAAACTCTTCATAACTACAAAAGAATGTTATGCTTGTGTCAGGAATAAAACTCTAAAGAAATTGAAAGGAAACTTGTATGGAAGTATCATTACCTTGAGCACCCTGTCAAAAGCCTTGCAAGACCAAGGATAGTACCACCACCTAGATGTGTCCCAATAATACGTTCAAACTTCCCCTTACCAATCACCTACTTCATGATAAGTGTTGCTCATAGAATAGTTTAAGACAATACATTTTAACATTATGTTATTAGCTAGACCAGTACATCATAATGAAAACTGACCTCAATCATGCTGACACCTGAGCCAATATTAACAAGCAGATAAGGAAATATGCTGCTTTCATTATGTTCAGATGCTAATTTTCCATCAAGAGGAACAGAAGATTCGTGCAAGATCTGCTAAAGAAATGGTAAATAAAGGAAGATCCATTACTATAAGGTCAACTTACCAGATGGATAGACTAAAATACCATTCAATGGACTGCTCTAATATCAAAATTCTATTGTAGAGGGAAATCTCCCATATGTAACTTAGTTAACATTGGAAAGAGAAAATCTCAACAAATGAAACTGTGCAAATCCATCAGATAATCCAAAATAGGCATTTCAAAGGAAACATGTATTGCTATCTACTTCATCTGAATACTGGTTTAACTAAATAATTGCAAAGTTGGTAGAACAAAGAAGAAGAAAAACAGACTTTCTTTCTCTTCATCTCATGGATAAATTTTCTCAAATGGAAGATCTCTGGATAGATAAAACTCAAGCCATTTCGTAGGGCCTGATTCTAGACTATGGGAGAACGTATAAAAAGGATGTGAGCCCTTTTTTTCTTTTTATTTTCTTATTTTTTCAGAAGAAATGGGGATCAGACCACAATTAAGATGAGATGAAAGACCATATTGCAATACAAAAAGTAATAACCAGAAATAATATAGGGTTAGGGTTATCATATTGTCTCTCCCTGACAACAGTGATTTATATTTTAAAACCAATCTATCAAATGGAAGAGAGAAAAATCACATTAAGAGGAACCAACAAATCTGAATGAACTTGCAAAAATTAGTTCCATGTTTCTATTTGTCAATTAATTTTTTAGAGTGAAAAAATACCATGCAGTTCACTGTTGTCATCTTACTCACTTGTTCTTTCGGATCCTCCACTGTCAAATTAGCGGCATCAAGGTTCTCGTAACTTGTTAATGCACCGAGGGCTCCTAAAAAACCTTCATGACGCAAGAAAACTGCTTGCATTTGTCCTTTGGACCTGAGTAATAAGCGGAAAAATTTCAATCCAGATGAAAACAAAGAAATCCTTTCGAACTATCATTCATTTTAACTTACAATAGCAGTCGAGCAAATGATAATTCCACACAGAAATCTAATTTGATCTTCTTTCTTGATGACAAAATGTAACCATGACGATCCATTATATAAAATAATATTTACCAATAGTCAATTGCATAAGTAATGTGGTCCATTGTGCTTGTGTGGCCACGAATGTATGATCCCCCAAAAAAGACCCTCTTGAGCCCCAAAAGTGATGCTACAAGGAAGGAAATCTGAAAGGAACATGTCAAAAACAAGAACCAGCACTACAGAATTCCATCATTATAACAACTCTCTTATGCTTTCCATGATTATATTTATCAAAAATTTGAGGTCGAATATGAAACTAAATTGACAGTTTAAACCCCATCCACATATTTTCAAAGAATCATGAAGAACCATTTAGATTGTCAAAGATGCTCAACGACTGACAGAATCAATCAGTTGAAATTTTACTCCAGAAATGATACGCAGTAATGTATAAACCACCTACTGAGTAAGAGAATTGTGTATATACATATAATTTTCTTTCTTCTTGCTCCTTTCAAATTAATAATGTTGTCAGCTTATCTGCATGTCCAATCAAGAAAACAGACTTCTTTAGAAGCCTTTCAACTGAAGGATGGTCAGATTTGACATGGATAAAACGGTTATTAAGGAACTAGGAGAAAGTCACAACGTTATATCACACTAATAAAATTTTGAATTTACTAGTAAATTAAATGGATAAGAAGATCGGTTCTCTGTGATGTTTATACGAGGAATCTACCGAGAGAAGTAGATAACAGGAAGAAGAGAGGATGCATTTAGAAAGTCTTCCTTTGATGTCAAATTATCACCAGAAGATTTAGTTAACTACTTGTAATGTAAACCTTTTAAAAGTATCATGTCTCTTCAGAAGGTCTATCGGTCATAAGTCATAACTCATAAGATTATAGCAGATCAAATAAGAACACTATAAGCTATAAAGAATGTACCATAATAGCTAGGGAAGGTTATTAAGATAAGAAAATTTCTTTAGAATATTTAATGACAAAGAATCTCATGCTGAAACATGCAGACATGATGCAAATGGCTGGTTGTGTGACTCGGCACGGGTGGCAGTGAGATTGAGGTAAAAGATTCTCATAGTTACTGCCAAAGAGTGTCACTTCCTATTTTTGGTGCTTTTTCATACCAATATGCCTATCTTTCATGTATGCCAGCACATTGTGTTATTGTTATTTATTCACCTCAAATCAGCATGTATAATTAGATAGTAGCTCTGCAAGATCTAACTTTCAATTTGCCATCAATTTCACTTCTTTGCATTTCATTTAGAATTCTATACTTTAGAGTAAAAAAAATTTACCAATTGTAGAAAAAATTTAACTCCTAACTGGAGCAATCTGTAGATGACTGTAAATTTGAGCTTAAAAAGGTTCTTCCAAAGCTCTAAAGCATGTACGGGCTTTACGTTCAGGAAAAGGATCAATCATCTGAGACATGTGCTGCCACAGCACAAGAGCTGTATAGTGGTCTCATGGATATTGTCACCCCCATTATATGTGTTAGCACTTGGTTGGCATAACACTCCTTCCTTAATAGCATTTCTTAATTTTAATATTGTGAGTGTATCTAATATGCTTTCAACCCTTTACACTGAGTAATGTCAAACTATAAATGACAGAAAATAAAACATAAATTTTGGCAATGTTGATTAGTAGATGTAAGAACTACCATCCAAAATAAAGCAATGAAACAGAAACAATTTACAGAACAATCAAATCATAACTTGGCTTTTTCATAATGAAAATGATGTGATCCAAAATTCCAAACGGAAAAGGTAAGGAGTGATACAATTTTGGGGGTGCAGGAAAACTAGGAGAAACTTACTTACTTGTGCAATATTATAAGTAAAAGCACTCAATATTGTTGTGGCAAGGTCCTCCCGTCTGTAATCAGTAAGCTGCCTTTCAGAAGTTATCACTTTTCCAAAGCTAGAAGCAAGAGTTGATGCTGAAAGACCTTGCTGAAACATGGTAAAACAAGAAGTGTTCACTAAAACAATGTAAATAAATAGGATCTACCTTTACAATTAAGCACAAACTTGATTGAAACATAAAATCAGAAACCAACTACAGATAGCTCAGACGCTAGCTAAGCTTACTAACAAAGATGGAGTAGAAATAACCTTCTTACAGCAAAGAAGAATCTTATACACGTAACCTTCTCCTCATTATGAGATATGTATATATTTACCTAGCAGTCAATCATCAATGAGGAAAAGCAGGTATAATGAAGACATAAAGGAACCTTGCCTTTCAGTAAGTATCTAGATGTCATATCATTTTGTATGCTTTAGTAAAGATACGGCAAACAACATTTACATGTTACAAGAACACAGTGACTTAAAATATTATTAACTAACAAATAAGAAAAAATATGCTAACGAAGAGAAAACCTCGCTTCTGCTATATCTAACATATAATAGTGTTGTGTGATCAATTGCTGGAAAGGGTATTATTATATGATAGCATTTAATTTTGATAATTAGTGGCAAAATGTTCAACTAGGAAAAGGAAAGTTACCTCTTGGCAAACTAATTCTCCACATATATCTTTGACAATTAAGTCCAGAACAAGATTGTCCCCACTCTGGCTCAATTTTAAGAATTCATCGTAACTGAAAAATAAAAAGATAGGTAACTCCCAAGATAAAAAAACATAGGCATAGTAGCAAAAGATAGGCACATGTATTCGAGCATTACCTCATGCAACCTGTTAAAAGTTTTGCAAGACCAAAGATAGTACCTCCACCAATATGTGTCCCTGTTACCCTTTCAAACTTTCTGCTTCCAGTGACCTAAATTGCATGTGATGAAATATATCCAACACTCTGGGAGAATAATGTCTTAGTATTCTACCAGATGTAGTGCATAAAATGAAGAATTACCTTTATAATACTAACACCTGAGCCAACATTGACCAGAAGGTATGGAAAAAGGTCCTTCGGACTGATATTTATAGAATCCCTTTTCCCATTCATGTGTGTGAACGATGCATCAGGGATTTTCTGGAAGAAAACAGCTAAAATTTAAGCCAATCTGCTCTTTCTGAGTTAAGAGCATTTTGTATGAATGACCTCTTTCTAAAGCATACAATATTGTTAGCAAAACTCAATTCTATGGTGACAAAAAAAAAATCTGATTAGTTATTTATGATATATATCATGCACATCATAGCAGTAATATAATTAGGGTAATATTAAATAGCTATAATGTGTGTTTCCAATAGTAGATATGGTTATCAATTGTTATATTAGCAGTTTCACTTGCTCTAGGACTTCGTATAATATCACAAGTCATAATTGTTCTAGCAACAGACCTCAAGGTTCTTGTAAAGGAAAAAAAAAATGGAGCAACTAGTGCATAAATGTGCAGACTCAGCTGGGGTAATCTGAAAGCAAAAAGTTTCAGTAGTATACCTGTAACAAAAAGTTTGCTCCAGCTACAACACTATCCATTTCATCCAACTTATCAAGAGAAACGCCTATTTTCTCCTTAAAAGCATCAGCAAATTTGAATGCTCCCCCACCTGAAGCCTATTCAGTTCCAAATGCAAGTTCATACAAATATGGACAAGTAAATATTTAGACTAATTGAGTATATTATCACAGAAAAAATTTAAAATATGTTCCATAATAAACTATATGAAAAGATGAAGACTGTTTGCTTTGGCAAATAGTATTCTGATTATTACTTCTTCTTCTTTTTCCAGAAGGTGCATTACAACCAGAAGTATTCTAGTTCTGCGCATTTGACCTTCATAGTCTGTAAGAATATAAAATAATAAAATCATAATGTAGGATGGCTGCATGACCTGTGAAGTAAAATCATACAGCACATGCCAGACACTTCAATATACCTGTATCTTTTTTGTGCATATTACATAGGCAGTACATATCAGAGGAGTCCATGATATAGTTTCTTATAGAAGCAAAACCCATTAAGATTGAAAGAAAATCAGTTTCTATACATGAACCATGAGTTGTCCCTTTTCTCTTTGAATATGTTTTTGACCTTCTAAAGGGTACTATGAAAAAGTTAAGAGATTTTGTTAAAAAAGATAAATCAATAACAGTATAACCTCCTTATTGTTCAGATAAAACTTTAAAGTACTTGTGTGTGTTATTTTATTCTTTCAAATGCAGAACATAACAGAAGGACCATACCTTTAATGTCACATGTGCTTTGCTCATCCATAATTTTCCTGGCAATTCAAATATCCTAATGAAATTTGTAACCAATAACAGAAGAAAATTTGAAATCATGAATTATAACATGAACTAAAAAAAGGAGAAAAATTCGTGGTGTGGTTAAATATATTGTCAGAACTTACTACAAGAAACAACATTATACTTTGAGAAGAGCAGGAAATAGCATTCAAATGATGTATCATGAGCAACTGGCCACATTTATGGAGGACAACCCCAGATCAAGAGAGAGAAGAATGACATGCAGACATAAATCAAATGCTGCTTGATATTTCCTTTGCCTGACAACCACTTGTCTGTAGTTTGTACATATATGACTTCTGCCTATGGATCAGTCAAATCTTGAATGCACCATAATGAACTATCGAATACAAGCCTGCTATGGTAACTTTGGTGTTAAACTAAGAATTACATATAAGGCAATACTGAAAATTGATGTGAGTTTGACTTAATGCATTCATAGGTGTGAATTACAAGACCGAAGGCATGTATCATGTGAGATCAAGAACCCAAACTAGGAATTGAAAGAATTAATAAAGTGAGTATGTAGAAGCATGTACGGAATAGAATAGAAACATATGAGTAAATCAAGGAGACGGAAAGCTAGAGAAGTCAGTTCATACCAATTTAAATATAGAAACAATTACACTAAGTTTCTCATTTAAGGCAGATGTTTCTCTAGGCTTCAGTAATGAGCCACATGTACTACCTCTGAAATAATTAATCAAAATAAGTATAATATTTGTAGATTTAGTAATTGATCGCAAGTGTATATGGCAGTAATCTATATTTTATGTTAAATTTGTTAAATCAAAATATAACGCTGCATGATAAGTTTGTTTCTTACGTACTTATTATGCAGCTGATTATATGGGGAGTATGTCTATTCCTTAGAAGATGAGGTTAAGGGAACACATATGCATATACATGGTCTCATACAGAGGTTCATAAATCATTACCCTAAAACTTTGCTGAAAAGATTAACTAGAGTTGCCTAGATTGCAAGCCAACCCAACCTTGAGACTTCTGGTCAAGTTGTAGACCAGATAGGTCTGACACAAGATGATTCCGAGTCATAATCTCAGCATGGCCTTTGGGATCCAAGTGTGACTTGTCATATTTGGATGGAATTCCCGGGCTAGCCAAGTTATTTGGCACTCCTAATCGCAGGAATATGATGTTTCTCCATTCTGTTGGTTAACATGGCAGGTAACATGATACGCTACTTACCGGGGATTTTGATCTTAGTGTTATGGCAGCATCAAGCCGTCAACTAATTTTCCTAGACAATATGAGCCTATGGATTGTACTGGTGCAAACAGAAATTTAAAAAAAAAAAAATTTGAAGGAAATTGATCTTGGCTGCATGAATGTATATACAAGTGAATAATGGTCCCTTTCTTGACTTGATATTTTTCTCTCTTTAGTACCATTTCTGGTGTAACTATTTTTAAATTTTTCCAAGAAAGCAAACATACACTCACACAAACAGCGATATGAAAGGCTGAAACTTTCAAATTTTATTCAATATTAGTTATGGGCATCCAAGTGCACGAAGCTCCTACCAAGATGTAGGGATATCAACAAGCTGAACACGAGCGAGCTGGGCCTTGCCAGTGTTCGGCTCGGAATTAAATTTATTGAACTTGAACATGAGGCAAGCTGAAAATACGAGCTGGAATCCTAACTTGTGTTCGGCTTATAAAGAATTCAAGCCAGCTCATATTTGGCTTGTTTGTTTTGATGAGCTAACTCAAGCTTGTTCGTAGCGCAACTTAACCGGCTAAGATTAAACTAATAAACTGATGGAACTAAAAATCAAACCATTAAATCTCAATCTAACAGCTAGATTATCTCTTAACTAATAATCAATTTCCAACCATTAGAATACCCAATAATCTCAATCTAGCAGCTAGAATACGTGTGTGTGTGTGTGTGTGTATACTTGAGCTATATTGAGTCGAACACGTGGCTCATTTATATTTCAAGCTCAAATCTTGGCTCATATATTCATTTATTAAACGAGCAAGTTGATCTCACACAAAATTTTCAAAACACGAATTGTTGAGGAACACCAAGCTAGATTGCCAACCTAACCACATGTAATAAAGGGAGGATATCAACAGCCAAAACCTTGTTTTTGAAGAGGTTGTTTCTATGATTTGAACTCATGACCACCTCTCAAATGCATGGGGCAAGCTTTACCACTAAGTGATGCCTCTTAATGTTGGTTCCTAATTTAACTCATTGAAAATCATTACGATTTACTAGGAAAATAATGCAATTAAATTCATATAGAGAAATTAATCACATATGCTTAATATCTTCCCAACATGCAAGACAAAAAGAATTAACTTGAAGTGCGGTCTCACTTTTGTGGGGATTTAAATATTGCAAGATGTACACCAACCAATTCTTATAGAGTTGGTAGATACACTTTTCTATAACCAAAAAGGTCATGAGATTGATTTCAACCTAAAATAATTATTATGGATAAAATTATTTAGTGATTTGATGGTTTGACTCAACGACTTAACTCAATTGATGGCTCGGTGGTACGATTTGTTTGAAAAAACAGCTCGGCAATACGGCGGCTTGGAGGAGATCTCAACAGTATTTAATTCGGAGCAATAGTTCGACAATACATATGATTTAAAGTCCGGACTAAACAACATAGTGTATCGGCTAAGGTTTGGTGGAACCTAAATTTCTCTATATCTAGGGAGTATTGACACTTTTTATCGCCCATATATCTAGCCTTCGGGCTCTTAAATGACAACAAAAAAAATATTGCAACCTCCCCGTAGAAAGGTTATTCCATGATTCAATTCTGACCCACCAAAGTTTGTGGGTTGTAAGCCTTGAGCATTCCCTACTAGAGAGGTTCATAACATCACAAAGATAGAGGAAGCAAACAAAAGGAAACCATTAGAATTTAGAAAAGAATACATCTGCCCTACCACTAGCAGAAAGGCGCATTCTTTTCTCGATAAAATCCAAGCACTCATCAAGACGCCGCCTCTCAAACTTCACGAAGCACAGTTGCCCACCAACAGCCGAAATCCCATTCCGACCCTCCATATTACCCTCTTTGCCATCCGAAAAGTACACTACCTTTATCAATGTTCCTAAATTTTCACAAAAGTTAAAGAAATCATCAAAACCCAAACAAGAAATTATTTAAAAAAAAAATCGATCACAAATTGACAAACAGCTACCTCCAATGTCAAGGGCAAGAAGAGGTGAGTCTGAGGGCTGGTTAGGCAAATATATTGGCGGATTCCTCTCATCGAGCTCTCCACGGATCTCCGCGCCAGTGAGGTCGAGATTCACGCGAAACGGGTCCATTTCGGAGAGATCAAAACACACCTCGAATTCAAATCTGTGGAGGCATTAGGACTTCGTTGGAGTATTAAGGGATCTGAGAAGAGGACATGATCTAGGGTTAGGCTCGGAGAAGTTCGAATGGTACAGAGAAAGAGAGAGAGAGAGAAGAGTTTACTTCTCGGGAAGACATTGAACGGAGACGGTTGTACTTCGGAGAAAGTTTGGTAACGGATACAGATGAGGTGGTTTGCTGCAGATACAGTCGTAAGGATTTGGTCAATAGTACTACTGTCTATGGAGAAACGTCGTGTAAGCAAGGTGTATATGTATTTAATTCTTGGCATATGTTAAATATCTAATCCCATAGGAGGAGAGCCACTCAGGACTATGATTAGAGCCCACTGTTGAATGTGTATATCATAATATCATTGTCCAATTCAAAAAAATAGAAATAAAAAATCATATCATTGTTATAGTCTCCTTAGACCAAGAAAAATAAATAGTCCCTTGTGGCCTTATCTCGTGTATTTATTTAACGTTAGTCTGAGATTGAATTATATAAGGTGGTCAACTAGGTGCAGCATCTGTCACGTAGGAATTCGTCTATTTTCTTTTCAAAGAAAAAGATAGATATATTAATTAAGACACATGGTTATAGTAAGTCTCACTAATATAATGGTCAAAAGTTATGAAAACAGTGCTTTGAAAGACTCAAAACTTGTCTAGTGTCATCTAGCTAATTGATAGCATGATTAACTTGACCGAGTACATAAAAGATTTTATATTTGGAGAAATATTTAGTAAGAAAGGAATGTCCATAATTCTTTCGGTAGGCCATCCAGTGTTGTCGATCTTATTAAAAGTGTTGACAAATAGATTAAAAGAAAATTAATTTTAATCCAAATAAAAAGGAGATTACTTATCCATTTGACGACATAGGGAGTTATACGTACGCACAGCCCAAGCTTCGTCGTCTATGGTAGAGATGAATTTTTTAAATAATGGGGGGTGTTTGCTTGATGGTACCTGTATACATAGTAACTATGGCATAAGGTAAGTTTTCGAACCTTAGACAAACCCCATCCCATGTCACTGAAAACAAGATTATTCTTTAGCTTCCATATTAACCAATGCACAATTACAATCAAGGAGGGGAGAGTCTTTTGCTTCACAAAAAGGAAGTTGAATTCTCACATATATATATATATATATATACCTACCTATTGATATGAAAACGAGCTAAGAGAAGGTCCAAAAGTTGGGTGTCAAATTATATAGAAATTTGATTTTGAACATATAAAATATCATATATATATATATATAATTATTATTATTTTCTATAATAACCTTTTGAACTATTAAAAATCCTTTACCTCATGACACCAGAGACGAAATTAAAAAAATAGCCAAACTACCCATCTATTTTAGTCATTATAAAATTCTCTTGAGTTAGCATTTGACTTGCATGTGCTTACAAGGAATAAATATATTATATTTTTGTCACATGTATTAAATAATAATTTATGGATGAAAATAATTAATAAAACCTAACGGAAGAGATGAAATATATTTTTTATAGTTCCGAAAGTCATATGTATTAAAGAATAGTTCATGAAATCAATTTAAAAAAGAGAGGAGTGAAAAGGACAATTATCCTTGGATATTTTTCAAAAGAGGAGTATCTTTGAATTAATGAGTTGCACCACTGAGGAAGATTAGATTAGAAGACTTGGCTCCTCGTGAAATTTCTTGTTCCCTCTGCATGAGAAAATAGCATAACGGAGAAAATATTAAAATTATGGCATGCCATCAGGATGTTTTAAGAGGCACAAAAAAGGTTATACAATCTGTGACAAAAGGTCCTGTTTAATTGATCCACAGAAGAAAGCTTCCTGGTCTGGCATCCACAATTTCACAAGTTCTACTTCCTCGTTGTGGGGAAATAGTGAGATAATATATTACAAGGACGTCAATGATCAGACAGTCTCATGTACACAGAGATAAAATGGCAAAGAAGCCAGGATGACACAAATCTCACTAAAAGAGTTACTTGGCAGCAGCAACCAGAGCACAACGAGCATTCGTGAAGGTGGAGATGAGTGATCCAAGCTGCAACTTATCATTGCATGCAAAACTCAGCCTATACCTGTGAGAAGAGGACAAATGTTGCATGAGCAACCAAAAGTCAGATCACCTTCTAGCTTGCAAGTTGCAAACTATTTACTTTGTTACTTCAGCATAAGCAGTGAACGCAGCAGCACATTTAGCTTGAGACATGGTTTAAGCATAAAAAAAGGAGAATAGTTGTTTAGCCACTGCACAAAAGGTTAGATTCTAGACCAAACATACTTTCCTATGATGTCATGGCATTTGATACTTGAAATTGGAAGAAGAGACAAAGGCAGACTGGTCGAACAAGTGATTAACTGATTACATGGAAGTGTAATCCTTCATCAGATAGACCACAAGAAGACTGAAAAACATAAACTATGCTAATTAATATATAGCAACAACTACAAAAACCGTACCTAGAAATATCCTATATGTGACAAAGTCCTTCATAGTTTCCACTCGTAGTAACAAAATTATCCTTATCTTCATCATAGCCACCTCTATTTAAGTGTAATCATTCATCCTTAATATATAATCTCCATTCGGGATGTCCAACATCTTATGTGCAATTTATCCTTAGCAAAAGCTAACCAACTTGTGTTAGATATATTTGTTTTTCTCATTTCTCTATGGTGAGTGGTGACACTATCCATCTACCTCGACATAAACTTCTCAGCAGCATAAAATCAGTCCTTATGTTGTTTCCTAGCTGCCAACATGCTGATCTATTATGTTTAGTACAAAAGTCTTTCAATATAGTAATCTTTAGTTCAACTACAAAGTAAAAATAATCTCATCGTACATTTGGTAGTCATACTGCACACGACTTTACCAAGATATTTCCCCTACTTCAGGCAGCACATGCTCTTACTTCGTGTTTTATTAATAAGTCCTCAAATTTGGTGAGAAAACTAATTCCTCACTTTTGGTGAATCTTGGTAACCAGAAGAATGTTCTCCACGACATGAAGTCATACTAAATTATGTAAAGGTTTATGCATAAAGCAGTTATCCTAATCTTGTAAAGAATAAAAATGATCCATCAATCATATTTGCAAATAGTACTCAAACATGTGGATAAAGCTATGGATGTCCCTGTACATTAATTTATCATATAACTGTAGGATTGGAAAAGAAAGTTCTCTCCAAGAAATTGATAAGCAGAACTATTAGGAGTAGGTTCAAATTTGAATTAATTCTATCATTACTCTGTCACTCTTGTTAGGTCTATTTACACTTTTCAAGTTGATTATACACATACCAATTTCCTTATTATATAAATCTTGCAGCATAGGAATTGGTTTAGCACCTAGATCCCTTTCTCTATCAGGGTTAAGAATCGCTTTTCTATGATGGGCAGGATCCGACTAGAATAACTGAAAATACATCAGGTGTAGCCCATAAGTTCATGTTTGAACTTTGAACAATTTTCTACCAATCAGTGTATTCATATGATGAAACTAGACACATTCAATATGCCAGGCTCATTAGCCCTTATCATAACATGCATTTGACTTGAACTTCGATCTCATGTCAGAAAGGATAAGGTACGTAGTAATATATGCAAGAAGAAGCATAATCTAGCAAAGATGTTTATAACAAGCCAGATGTGGAAGGAAGTACATACTCAATATCAGCCAAATCATTGATTAGCTTTACTCGGACATGCGATGGCATCTGTATTTTGAAGACAAACCTGCAAGTAGTTCATGAATTGAGATCTAAAATGAGGCTACAAGGAAAAACACTTATTTATTACAGAAGGGAAAAAAGATGACCAAAGGGTAAGTTGACACCTACATAGTGACCTCTCTCACAATATCAACCAAGGCCAGTCCTTTCCTCATTTTGATATCAGATATAACTAAAACACAGTCAAAGATAAACATATATTACGTGGTATGATATCTTTAAGCTGAAAATAAACATCAACTGGTAATGTGTATAGCAGGATACATCTGAAGCCAGTTGTAAATGATTCATTTAGTAACCAATAGGCTATCTGCTCAATGTCTTTTGGCATTGGATTTCCAGTGCAAAGGTAGACTGCTTCTTCCGTAACATGTTGAGAAGCCATATGTGTTGACTGTGAATATTAAGGAAAATAAGCTCCATATCAGATTAAAAAAAAGGTTAGCAAATCTGTGGCAGCTAATGACATATTTAATAAATATGACATTTCATCATAAGGTAGAAAGTTTGCTATCTCAAAACTTGGTTGTTGATAATATCACATGGAATTCTATAGATCCTTATGTTGGTCTTAAAATAATTACCTAGTTGCAACATCAAGAATATCTTCCACAATGCTTCCAAGATTCAGTCTTAAAGCACATCTTGTTGTTAGCAACAAGCAATCACTCTGTTAGAATCATACTCAAGCTTCGCAAGAACCATATAGTCTGTCATTCTAAATACTCGAGGCATTTTCTTTCACTACAGAAGTTTGAGAAATTTTTGTAAAGATTAGGGTGGACATAGCCAAGTGGATCAACACAGCCAATTATATGGCATTTTATATCCGGATTGTCAAGTTATAGCTTGTTACTTTGTTCTCCACTTTTACCAAATCAAATGAAGGCCTCCCACCTTTGGCAATAGAAGCAAAACAAAAACAAATAAAATGATTTGCAATTCTCTATTTCCATTTAAGTTTTACCATATGCATACAGGACAATTCTTTCCTACAAAACTCTGCTATGGAAGTACCACACGGCACACACTACTGAATGGAATCCTAAGCAAATCGTGAAGGATGAAGGATATGAAGATCTTGAGTTCAACAAAGTCCTTTACTTATCTGGATTTGACCAACTTTTATAAAAATGCACGAAGACCACCGTCAAACTAACCCTAGTAGTTGTCAACTTGCATGGAGGTACACTTAAAATAGCATAACAGATTTTTTTTTGACATGTTATGTGCAGAAGAGATTTTGTTAGTTCCATTTTCTTCTGCAAATGCTAGTATGAATCTTCTATGGCACGAATCCAGTACTTCAATGGATAAGGTTGTGAACCATTGTCAGAGTTTATCAATTTGTCACTTGAAAGCTTGATATGATATCTCAAATCCAAGATTCAGCAGATATTCTTCAAAAGTCCTACTTAAAGTCAACTTCCAGAATTTAGCTTACATTTATTTCAGAGCCATGGATTTCTTTCCTTCTTTTGAATAATTAATAAGCCAGTACAATGAATATAAGTCTCGTATAATGGTTGAAAAGAAAAGTCCGACTTTCTGAATTTCAAAAAAATATAATGGACTCAACTTATAGAAGGTTGGGTTCGAGTTCATAGTGAGAAAATCAGAGAAACAGGAAAACTGTAGTCAAGTTTATTCAATGAGCTATGCAGGAAACAGAGGAAAGAGTCGAAAGACAAGTAAATTACTAAATTCTATGCCATATGGGGTCAACAGTTCTCTTAGTTCATAAAAGACGATGGAAGAGGTAAAATAACTAATATGAAGCACAAGTATTTATCCTCATAGACTCGTAATCTATGTTAAGAGAAAATAAGGCTATATTGGTCACAAACATATAGTAAAAACCGAAAATGACACAAGATAAAGAAAGAGAAGAAAATAACTAATTTGCTTGCCTATCTTCCTACAAGAAAAACACAAGATAAAGAGCTAGGAAATTTTTCTTCAAATGAGGATAAGGTAAACCTGCAATATGTTCAAAGCCTTTCTCATGTCACCAGTGCTCAATCGTACAAGCGCTGTTAGGCCACCTTCATCCACATCAAGCCTAGGAGAGACATGAATAATTCCAGCACTATTCTTATACATGCTTAGTATATGAAGAAAGGAAAAGGCAATTTTTATGTGCAACTTACTTAAGAGAGAACAATGCATATCGGATAACAGGTTGGAAACCAAATACTAGACATATGTAGACATTACATGCTGACTATATTGTTATATTTGGAAGATTAAAGAAACTCAAAAGTTAGCCACAGCATTGTTGAAAACATCAAATTAGTGACAGCAGTTGTTAAAACCATCGACCTTTTAGAAATTGAATTAAAATGTTAGACCATAGTCCCACAAATAGGATTGAAAAGCCAGACAAAGGGTACATGTATAATGCCTCAAGGCTATGGATGACTTGATGGAATGTTGTACTGCATACTGTCTTACTCGTATATATGGAAAAGGACTGTGCACTGACTACAGAAAGAAAGATACCATCAGAATGTTGTTGCACATATACAAGAAATTTTACATTCTTCAGGTTTTAGAGGGGTGTGTGCCAAATAGGTCAAGTAACGAAAAACATGCTCACTGACCAACTATATGTGAATGCAACAGGTGCCCAATTTAGATACACATGATCAAACCAGAAGAGTACTTCTTTATCCTTGATCAATAGTATTATCCATGAAAATATAACAAATATGAATATGGTCTTTCTTAGCTTGGAATCCCAGAATATACTGAACGTATCGAAAGCTCAGCAAGGAAAATAATGAAGAGGGTAAATTTCATCAAAATGATAAGAAAGAAAGAATCAGCATAATTGAAAAAGGTAATTCTAAATAGTTTTAAATTAATTCTTAGAAGGTAAAGAGTAAGGACACATACCCTTCAGCATTTATCACATGAAGCAGGCGTTCTCGAATGTGGGTAGCATCAAGTGGGGCAAACCTAAACCTAGTGCATCTTGACTGTAATGCTGGGATGATTTTGTTGACATGATTACAGATAAGTGCAAATCTTGTGCTCTTTGTATGTTTCTCAATCACTATAGCAAGAAAGACATATGAAGAAAACTGGTAAGTATAATATCGAGCTAGCACTAGTTTTAAAAGTCTAAAATAATATGAAGAAACCTCTACGCAATGCAAACTGTGCATCTTTGGTCATTGCATCTGCCTCATCCAATAGAACCAACTTTACCAAAGGCTTTGCTCTGTATAAGTACAAAAAATTATCATCATCAGGTTCACAATGTGGTCTACTCAAGAAAGAAAAGAACCAATGATAAATTGCAAAACCTGATTGTGTGCGAGCTTTGTAAAAACCAAAGAGCAATTACAATATTACAAAGTATATGAGTAAGAAAATCTTTAAGAAACTAACCTATGTATGCATGTGAGTTATCCTGGTTAGGAAATTATGAAGCAAGTTTTCAATAGCCTAGATAGAGGTCACCACATAATAATTCACTAATGCATCTCTTTTGATGGTTGGCACTTGGCAGGATTTAAGGGTAAAAATGGGTGGGGTATTATCTGTCTGAACTGATTTTGGCATCCAAATTTCATCAAAATGCATTTAGTTGAAATTGAATAGATTTGCATATCTAGATTGGAACGAAATGCATACCGATAGTTGAATAGTCTTATCCATATGCTGATGTAGATAGAGTACTTTCTCTGAATCTAGACTTGCCTATTTGTATATCTGAGATACTAAAAAATGCACAAGGCTAGATATAAGTTTCACCCATCATATGAATCTCCACTTTATTCCATATGTTGATATAGATAGAGTACTTTATCTGAATCTAGACTTGCCTATTCGTATATCTAAGATACTAAGAAATGCACAAGGCTAGATATAAGTTTCATCCATCATATGAATCTCCACTTTATTTCACTTAGATACTTCATGGTAAGCTATTTATTTGCGTAGACCACATTTATATAGAGATGCACAAATGCCATAGTAAGGCAGTTTGACTTGTAAAGTACTTGTGTTGATGGAGTATAATTCAGAGCCAAGAAGGTTATGAGGATTATGCGGTGATGAGGACTTGTGTTCATGTCAACTATCTTCCCATCACCAACCAATAAGATAACTCCAAAGAATGGATAGATTGAGTAGCATCCTCATTCCCTGTTTGAGGATGTGGTTTTCTAATTGTAGAACACAACGCGAGTTGCTCCTTCCCAAACTAATGAGAAGTTTACAATAAGTAATGACCAAATTATGGTTCGATATTTCGGTTTGGCTTCAGTTTTGACCCATAGAAAAAATGAATATTTTAGTCCAAAGCAGAATGGTTTTAGCCCATTCTGGACTTTGGTCCAAAATAAATATCAATATTCAATACCAAAAATCATGATAATTTCTGCCTTAACCAAAGAGTTTCGGCTTTAGTTTTCATTAGGTTTAGGACATTACTGTTCCGTCTTAGGTGAAGCTTCAAACCATGTCATTAAATCCACCTTTACATTAGCAGGATATTACGCTAAACGAAATTGGATTAGGTAAACTGTCATTTAACTTCAGACATTTTGTAACTTCATTAATATATATCGTCAGCAATGGCGAAAAAAAACCCCATGAAAATTTCCTTATTGGTTGCACCAGTGTTACGTAATATTTACCCAAATGAGAGGCTCCGAGCACTAGCAAAATCCTGAATCTGCTGCCGAACGACATCAATCCCCCTGTCATCCGACGCATTGAGCTCCAAGATCATGTTTTGGTACTGCGACCCGTACAGCTTCCGCGCCACAGCCAGGATAGTAGACGTCTTTCCAGTCCCCGGCGGCCCGTAGAGAAGCAAATGTGGCAGCCTATTCTCGCTTGTGAGCCGATCAACTACTCACCCAAAAAGACCAAATCCTGATCAAAATCGCGAAAAAAAAAGAGCAAAAAGGATTTGAAAGATCAAGGATTAAGGAGTACTCGTGTCAACGATGTCGCGGTGGGCGGCGACGTCGGCAAGGGATTGGGGGCGATACTTCTCGACCCAAGGAGCGGACTTAGTTTCGGAGACGAGAGGGGCTTTTCCCGTGTTGGGCTTCGCCGGCGGCGGCGCGGCGTCATCGATCTCCATGGGAGAGCTCGAGCTCGTCCCCGCCATTGGATTTCTTTCGGCCTCCGATCGGAACCCTTGTCGATTGAGCTCCAAGTCCACCTCTATGGCGCCAAAACCCTCGAGTTGCGGCTTTTCGTTTTTGTCAATATAGGTCTCAGCTCAAAAAAGCATCAACCAAATAGGTTACCGCTAAACTTATTTTAAGTCTAATAGGTGCCACGACTGCTATAAATAACCGATTTAATTCATTTCAAGTCGCCGATTTTGTGAATAATTCTTTGTACTAGGTCAAACTAGTCTTATCAATCAATTACAAAAGTAATTTGTACTGCAAAGCCAGGAAGAAACATCATCTTCCACAAGACATTCAAGCTAAGTTACTCTTCATTTACAATTAAGTAGACAAAGTTGAACAACTAAATAATCTTCAATAAATAAGAAGACTAGAGGACCATTCAATGCCTATGGAATTTATCCACAAAGGTGAAGGTTTTGGGCAAGGCTGGAGGACCAGAAAGAATCCATGAAGACATACAAGATGGTGAAACAGAGAAGAGATGAAGGTGGTCCAATAGTCCATGCTGCTGCTATATATGATTTGGAGAAAGATAAGGAAAAACTCGAAGTAGTTTGGCTGGAATGAGTATTTACACAGCATTTAGTTTGAATCTAGATTAGAAATTTGATTTCTTTTTTAAAAAACCATGCATGAATATCTTGACAAGTAGTTAAAATAACTCAAATGCAATTAAGTTGGCATTCCTTTGGGAAGCCTACCGATCCAACTCTGAGTAGTTTTGGCTACCAACTCTTAAATTAGATCACATTCTTGTCCCTCAGCCCTGATTCCTGATCTACTTGCTCATTAATGTCTCACTCCATGTCCTCTGTACGTTGATTCTTCACAACTAGTAAAAACAAGTAGTACATTAAGCAACAACAGTGCCATTGTCTTCTCTTTAAACTATGGGTTAAGCATATTATATCTCTTGTACTTTACGACAAATCAACTTTACCTCCTTGTACTTATTTTTATATCACCTAACTAACAATTAGAATTACTGCAGTACCCCGTTATTTTTGTTAAACAATAATCTATTAGGGGGAAAAGGTTTTTGTTTAGACAACTACACCCTTTCTTTTTTATTTTAAACTTGATTAGATAGAGGGGTATTCAAGTCTATAAATTTAAAAAATAGAGAGAATATAGCTAATCAATTGAAAACAATAACAAGTTTATTTTAGCCATAAGTATAAAGAGTTAAGTGATATAAATTAAGTACAGAAAGGTAAAAATACTTTTATGCTAAAGTACAGGCATAAAAGGAAGTAATATGCATTTAGCCCTTAAACTATTCACCATCCCACTTGCTCTGCAGCCTCAGTTTTAATCCACTGCCATAAGCTGTTAGTTCAGGTGACCTTAGATTCTCACAACCTAAGAGCAGGACAAAGAAAGGTACATTTTTTTTTTATCTAGCTTCACATACATAGGGGCATAAAAGGGAGGAAAAAAAGGATCCTAAGTGCTCAGGGACAGGCCTCAGGTTAATAATTCTGGATGAGATTCCCTTGTGACAGTCACTCATACCCCCATTTGCCAGTCACAAATGTACCCAAATTTGTTTGCTTACTATTTTACAAATAATTTAAGTTTGGGGTTCAAATCCTTGTGAAAATAAACTTAATAGATTCTTGACTTGGCTTTAAAAAGAAAAAGAAAATAAAATCTATGATCTCAGGTTAGGATGTGTAATGAAATGCAACTTGGCCGCCCAGTGTAAGGAATTTTTGTTATCCTTTTGCTGCTTTAGTCGCCATCCCAGCCGAAAGAGAAAAAGTAACTCTTCCAGCAAAAGATACCCTTCTTCTCTTTTCCGGTCCATGGAGAAATGCGAAAGATTACTATAGAAGAACCCAGCTGGTACATTCCAGTTGATTCAATAATGAACCTTGAAGAGATTCGTTATCAACTTTAATTTGTGAGTCCATTTGCAAGACCATCATCAGGCCTTTGAGATCGATCCTAGTGTGGAGAAATAAGAATATGCCATGGTTCATTTTTTGGAACTCTAATGTACGTGATATATATATATTAGGTTGTAATAATACATTAAGAGAAGCTAATCAACATGATATACAAAATGAAACCTTAAGCTCTCTCTTTCACTCGGCCATCCATATAACTAAATACATGCATGAAGCATGCATGCCACATGCTATCCTTCGATCTTTCTCGCCGCCGTCGATCACATGCTATATATGTATATCTCAGCGACTAAGCAGCGGAAACCACCGGTCGTGGAAGTAGGACTGGTACGAGATCATAAACATCAGCAGCACCAAAACGAGGCCGACCCCCCACGGCGACCCGCCGGCCCGGTGGAAAGAGTCCCTCTCCGGCAGCGGGATAAAGAAGGGCACTTGCCGCCGCTCGCCGCTCGACAGCCAGTGCACAACCAGGAGGAGCAGCAGGGGTGAGACCATGAAGAAGAGCCTGATCTGGTCAACCAAGCTCTCGAAGGCGGACTCGTAGCTCATGTACCATGACAAGCCGATGAACAAGAAGAGGGTGAGTAAGAAGAAGCAGAGGTGGAGTGGCAAGGGAGGGGCGCCGCCCTGGGAGGCGTGATAAGAGTTGTTGTAAGGGCTGCTCTGATAAGAGTAGTAGCTACTTGCCATCTTCTCCCAAGTGTTTTGAGTTGAGATCTTTGTAAGTGGCAATGGAGGGGGTTTTATAGAGAGGTCTGGGAGAGGAGATGAGGATTGAGGGGGTGGTGGAGATGTTATTAATTAATTAATGAATTATAAATTAGCTTTACTTGGGCTGGGGGGGATTCCCCTCAGTCCCAGTTGAGATTTGAGAGCTTTGGACGGATACGTCCAAGAACCGACGTGGACGTGGGCTTGAGGGGATAGAAGGCCCGGCCAATTAAGCGGTGACACGTACCACCGACCATGCTACTGGGAGGGGAATCGAAAGGAAAAAAGAAAGCAGCGAGGGAGTGTGTGTGTTTGCTTGGGAAAGCGTTGGTAGGGGTCGGCCGTGGGTAGCTTTTTCTTTTCCTTTTTACAAATAACCACCTACGTTTCAATCTTATTACAAAAACTATCTTTTGCAATTTGCAAATAACTACCTTTTCTTTCACTAAAGTATTCATTCCTCTCTCTCTCTCTCTCTCCCTCTCTCATTTCACACGTACGCAGACCTTTCCTAAGCTTTTAACTTATTGGTGTCAAAAAGTAATACTCAAAAATATCTACACAAAAAACCTGGCTTTTTTTTAAAAAACTTTAGAGAGGGGTATACATAAAATATACAAAAACCTTATTTTTTCTTAAATTTATTTATTTATTTAAACGTATTTATGTACGTACAAGAGATCTCATAACAAATGTGGTAGATATGCAATCATTGAATTGGTTGATGGAAGTAAAGATTAGTGGGATTCACATGGTATTAAATCATTCAATCTCTAAGCACATGCCGCCACATCAGCATGCAAAAAATATTATCCACCTTTTGAATTCTTTTATCAATTTTTAATTAGTCCGATTAAAGTTTAACCAGCTCCCCTTAAGGTACGAGGACGGCGGTGGCTTATTGGTGCATAAGTTTTCTTATACTACACCCATTAGGTTTATACTAATAATTAAGTGCAAAGTGACATGGTTATATGAACCGTATTTTAGTCAAAATCATCTCGGGATTAAGAAAGATTTAAGGGCAAATTATAGTTTACCCGTTTATAGTTTCGATACATTTTGACTTACATCTTTCTACTTTAAATATGAACATTTAAGCTTTCACTTAAATTTAAGGATGCAAGCATTAGAATCACATGGCAAAAACCAACAGAGGTAAATTACCATTTATCCAAAATCTAAATTAGATCCAATCCTTTCTAAAAAGATTCATATCTCTTCAGAATAAAGTTATTTCTCTCCCTCTCTCGCCATATTCACCAACAACACTGGATCACAAGTTGCCTTCTCTCTCTCTCTCTCCACCAAATTCAATTTACCTACAGCTTTTGAAATGGCAGATCTTCTTTTAGACTTACGGAGCTTTTGGTGCAAAAAGGAGACACAAAAGAAGATTGTTGGATAAAGTCGACTCACAAATCACATCAATTGGGAAGAAAAAGGATACGTTAACTCTACACCCTTAAATTCATACCTGCTATATTAGTAAAGGAAACAATGAAAATACTCATAGCCTTCCTCAGTTTGCTCTTTAAAAAGCTAATGTGTAACCATGCTAACTCTTTTAATGAACTCAGTCCTCGGACTTTCTTAAAAAATAAGATAATAGAGTACCTTTCTGTTCATTATGTACCTCAATATATTTTAGCTTGCATTTGAAGGAATTATCTAGATTCGGAACATGAAAGAGATCTCTATTTCTGTAGGTGGGGACAGTTGAAGAGAAAGTATACAAGAGAGAGAGAGAGAGAGAGAGAGAGAGAGCTGTCAGTTTTTATGGGCATCAAACCTTTTTTTTTCTTCTTTGTGCATGACTAATCTTAGGATGTGGATGAGTCGATCTTGCATCAGGAGCACCGTAATCACTACATGCCATTAAAACATACCATATGAAAGTAATCGCTGAAGGCAAGGCAAGTATGGCCACCAGCCTACTTATACAACTACTTTCTGATTTATTTGCCAATTATACTCGTTAGGGACTTTGGAATGGACAAGAATTGGTGCTGCAAAAGAGCTAAGAAAGCTGGTCATAATGTCCGTAAAGGACATGGATCCTCTTTTGTGCTACTACTGCAGTATCAAGATGCAAAAATACAAAGTGTCTTCGTCAAACCATCTTTTCTCTGCTTTGCTTTTGATATGCCACCTCTGCACCTTTTATTATTGAAGGCCTTGAATGCAGTAAAGTAGCCAGGAAAGTCTCTTCCAAATTAAGGAAGATGCAGTCATTTTGTCACCCAGTAGATCGTATGATAATTAAGGGTTCTGTCGCTTCTTTCCCTTCTCTCGTTTTACCTCATTATCGCCGGTATTTTCCTCCTCGTACTCTCGTAGTCTATGTGGCTAAGAAAAAGAAAACATCTTTCTCCCTCCTGGAGAGGTTTCTCCTGTCCTTATTATTATTATTATTATTAGTTTTCTTCTCTCTTCCAGCTATTCCACTGTTTAACTCTCCTCCTCCGTCCTCATCCGATCCCTTTGCCTTCACAGCCGTCCACGTCGCTGGTGGTCTTATAGCTCTAGCTGTTGTTGCCACTCTGTCGGTCCATCTCCACCTCCGCCGCCGCCGCCCTTCCTTCTTTCTCCGCCCACTCCAGCCTTCCTTTGCTACTGAGCTGCCGCCGTCATCGCCTCCGGTTTCCTTTGCCTCACTGTTGCAGTCATAGGTTTCTTTTTTTATCCCCCTTGTTTCGCCGATGGAAGCTCCCTTTTTCCGATGTCGAGGCGTGCTTATGATGGCTATATTTTCTTCGCCTGTCAGGCTTCATACAATACATGTATTGTTGTACGTACTATTGATGTTTTGCCGAATTGTGATGTAATCTGCTGATTGAAATAAATGATATCTAATCCGTGGGTTTTCAGTAAAATAAAAGGAAAAGATCGTGAAATATTTGAATGGCAGGGATCTAAATTCCCAATTGAAGAAATTATTTGCAATTCATCTAGTAAACTTTGAAATTGGTAGGATGGCCATATTTATTAGAGCAAGATGTCCTCCTCAGCTCCATGTTTGGAGAAACTATCTTGATAACTAGAGAATAATTAGAGAACAATGATTCCCTGGGCCTGACCCAAATCCAAACCCAACTCTCTCTGGCTGGGCCCAGTATTAGGCCAGGCTTTTCCATTGTAATCAAACTTTTGGATTGAGCTCAAATTTACAGAAACATATAAGCCTGGTTAACTTACACTTACTTACAGCCTAATGGTTTATTAGTCTAATTAGAATGTAAAAAATTAATGATAATAAAGATCATCAGAAATGCAATTTTACTTAAAAGTAAAATCAAGAGATATCACAAGTATGCTATCTTATTGAGAGAATCTAGTAACAGGTGTCAAGCACCAATTTTTCATTTTTCTCCTTTTTTTGATAAATAGAAATAGCAATGTAAATCCTACAAGCTGATGTAATATAATCTTCTACCCTATAAATGGAGAAGCCACGTAGTAGTAGGAGACGAGAAGACTAGTTTGTTGCAGTGAGATGGTGGCTATGGTGACATTTACCTCCTGCCTTCTTCTGTCTCTTCTCCTCTTCTCCCCAGGTATGGTACTGCTGCTTATCCATCTACATGATCCTTTTACTGGATAAGCATTGGTTGGTTTGCTTTGACTTCCTCTTTTAATTCTTAATGTTGCAATTTTGTAGGTTTTCATTGTTGTAATATATCAAGAAGTATTATTTTAGCATCGATGTAGAGAATTTGGTTTTTCTTTTTCTTTTTACATCAAGCGGATGAGTAGTGTTTGTTGAAATGCCTAACATGGAAAATGCTTGCAGTTGATGAGCTATTTTTACAAGCAGAAGTTGCAAGATGCCAGATGACTCTCAACAGTACCAGCTGTGATCTTTCTTCATGCAGGAAACAATGTTTCCAGTTGAAGGATGGTAATGGAGTCTGTGTCTCTTTCAGCAGAGGAAAGGGCTACTCGTGTGTGTGCACTTATAGTTGTTGAGTTGTAGCAAACTCTGTTTCAGTTCATGAGAGAGGTGATGATAGGTTAGAGCTTCACTATGTTGTGTTACCATGCACTTCAAATCAGTTGTGTTTGAGATGTAGGTGAGAAAATTAAAGAGAACAGTGCAACATTGGCTCTTTCAATGACTTTTTGGACAGAGATTTGTTGAACTATTCAGTGAAATGATGCTTATAGGCTATCTGGGGCTCAATTTGACAATACCTTGTTCAGTTAAATGTCATCTTAACATAGCTATTCCAGGCTACAATTTAAGTATGTTCTCTTGAGCTAGATCATAAAGTATTTTGCTTATTGTATAATTTAGTTTAGTGTGCCAGCTAGATACACCATTCTAAATTGTACTAAATAGATCAGATGGACAGAAGTTCCTGGGAAGTAAAGAGAGTTAATTTGGCCTAATTGTGAGTTTGGACAGGGTAATAGATTTCTACGATACCTTTTGATTTACAATTAGAACTAATATCTGAAATAGTTCAGCTCTTTTTAGACAAATTATTATCTGATACAGTATATTCTGTAATGTACAGTCAAATACATCAAGGACACTATATTAAAGCTGAAGTATAATTCTTTTTCATGCTACTTGGTTTTTAATTCTTCTAAGTGAAGTTTAGGGTCCATCCATGTTAGTAGATCAACCTTGCAACAAATATATATATATATTAGCAAGGATTGATGGATAGAAAAAAAACTTTGAATTTCCCTACTTTACAACAATGATTTATAGGTCATCTTCAAATTTTTTTAAATTTTGGTACTCTCTCTATGCGTCAGCATCAGCACAAAGACCTAATACCAACTACTTATTTCAGCACTGCAAAGTTCTCTTGGCATTCAGGAGGTTTCATCTGACAAGAGCCATTTTCTTTCCTTACCACATATTTTCACTCAAAACCATTTGCCCATCTCATTCTTGTGGCTTATAGAACTTATTGCACCAGCTTATGATCTCATGAGTAAGCTGCAAATTAAGAATGCATGTAGGCACTTTTATTAATTTCATCTTTCCTAGTAACACTAGTTATCTATCCAAAAATTTCAATTTTAAGTCTAGAAGAGAGCTAATAATAGCCCCTTCTCCTTTGAAGCCTATGTACATTCTAACGTCCTTAATATAATTAGGATAACCCTTTATTCTCAGCAAAAAAGAGAAAAGAACTTTGTCCTACTTAACTCCCTTTATGCTTGAAGCAGTCCAGCATAAGATTCCTAAGTTTTCCTTTACTAGCTTTTGAATCTTGGATTTCCCATAAGAGCAGCCTTACATTTATCTTGCATGTCCAAAAGCAGAATAACTACACTGGCATTTCCCTCTTGCCAGCTTTGCTGTTCAGAATAACTACAATGTATTCTAGCCAGTTTAGTATAATTCAATCCTTCATTATTCCAACTTTGGAGGCAGAAAAGATGACAAAATCCAAAAAGAAAGCACTATTAACTCATCTGTAGTAATTAATTTGGCTACTTTCGTTTGTCCAGTAACATCTGGTACCTAGGTGAGTGAGAAGCAAATTATTCTAAAACATGCCTTGAGAAATAAACTAAAATCTAACTACGAATCATAAGTCTATAGTCCTTTTTATTCATAGAATATATAGCTAGCAAAAGTAAGAAATTCATAGAGAGCCTCTTTTTTAGTACTTCCTACCAGTTAAATAATCAAAATCGATTGTGTCTATAACCATCAAATTAGTACATTTACTCCTCTCGATTTGATTCTCATACCTACACTTAATTTTACCTTTTGACTACCAATCCAATTTATATATTTGGGATGACATTTATTTTTCATGACATATACTTCTTCCTTACAATAATTGTTCATTCTACTCTTATTTAAAACAAAAAAAAGGGGTAAAATTTGAGAGCAAGATGATCATAGTTGACATTCTTCGTTAACAAGGTTTATATGAAAATGGATAATAGTTTAGGAAGTCTAGGTATAATTAATCCTAAATATTTTAACTCTTTGTAACTAAATAATATGGTTGAGCACCCAATCAGAATCTGCCAAGTCTCTAGATGCAGGAAATTGCTGCATTCGAATTCACTTCAATTACAATTAATTACATGCACATCAGTTCTTCTATACGATCTCAAGCATTGCTCGTTCCAAAGCCTTACCACTGCCACATGCAACATAGAGTTCGAGGTTGAGAGAGAGAAAGAGATGATAATAATGATCTTTTGATCTATTTGAACTTTGTTTTCTGAGGAAAAGGGTACGGTAACAACACTGGAGTTGCAGAGTAAAATGGCAGTGCCCCATATTTAATTACTGGTATATATGTTAAAGAGACACTCCAAGAGACCATGATGCGTAGCTATCATGGTACATAACGACGTAGCTAATTAATAATATCGATCAGCATGGCAGATGTGTATGTATCCTTGTTGCTTTCCTCAAAGTACCCAACAAAACCCATCAGCTCGGAACTTGCCTTCATCTGCCACACGTTTAACATACTGCTACCTCTTTGACAGTTCAGTAAGACAAAATCTTTTGTTGATCATTGTCACTAAGACGAATGCCCATCGCATAATTATACTTCATATTTCAAAACATAGCTTCTTTTTTTTTTCTTTTTCTCTCCTTTTGTTCGTCTTTTTTCTTAGACCCAAAACTCGCATGCAAACTGTAAAGCTTGCTGTAATCTTAATTTATCTAATCATGGAAGAAACAGCTTCGATCAAATTACAAAAAATGATCGAAACCACTGTATTGAAGGTAATTTTCTGAAGGTTTGGCACAAAAAAAAAAAAGAAAAAGAAAGAAAGAAAAAACAAGTAGATAGATCTTTAGAATTAGTTTAATTCAATATAACAAAGAGGAAGTAGAGAAGACATAGCCACTAAAATGTAGACATTACAAGTTTGGCGATAATGTGAAGGCAAAGTATAGAAGGTTGAAACCATATATGGAGGAGGATTAGCAAAACCAAATTCTCGAGTGATTCTGTATTTGAGTTTAAAGAATAGTTTCAAGTATTTGACAATAATTAAGATGAGGACTAACAAAGGAAGTATAGACAATTAGTTACATCTCAAACACAAATAAAAGTTTGTAGTAGGAGAAGCATCTTTCACAAAATTAGCTGCAAGAGACACAGAATAATACATACTACTGAATATTCAAAGACTTCTCTATATACCTAGTGCTTCACAAAGCCCCAATATGAAATTGACATGGATAATGGAAGTAGCTTCTATATGTGCTTTATTACTTAATGTTTATACGCACAAATTATGACAATTTGATATTTATTTTAGAATTCTAGTTTCTTATCCTTCTAATCTGTTGGGACTAATTAAATAGTACAAAATCCCAAAATCTAAGCAATTACTATTTTCAGTATCACTTACAATATACCTGCAGGTTGCGTTAATTTTTCCCTAGTGGAGACCACAATACCTTCTGCAAAATCTTCTCTGGTTACTCTAAATGGCATACTACTGGTACAATCGCATGTATAAATCCATATGCGTAAAAACATGCATCATTTGATCTTTAATTAATCATCCATATTTAGGAAATTAAGATGCCTTCTTAAAACAACAATTCAAGTGATAATATATACATATACCAGATAATTGGACTGCAAGAACTAAAATCAACAAATAGAAGATCTCCAGAAGAAGTAGAGAGAGAGAGAGAGAGAGAGAGAGAGAGAGAGAGAGAGAGAGAGAGAGAGAGAGAGAGAGAGAAATTGTTGATTAATGGGCTCTTAGAATTACAAAGTCAGATCCAAACTCACACTACCTTTCTCACCTGATCCATACCCACCTCTTTCTTGCTGAGTAGTAGTAGTAGAGGAAGAGGAAGAGGAAGAGGAAGAGGAAGAAGAACTAATACTACCACCTCCACCCAACCCTACCAGTAACTTCTTATCCTCCTCTCTGAACAAAGGCAGCGCCATGGATCTCTCCCCATCGAACTCCCCATGGCTCGGGATCCTCCACAAACCCTGTAACGGGCTAACGGGTTGAGCCGCCGGCCCGAACCCGCCGTAGACCCGGGATCCAGGGCTAAGGCTAGGACTGGTGCTGTTCATCCAAGAAGGGTAGTGCGGCGGCGGCACCGACGTCCCAAACCGGTGGTAGTTCACCACCATGCTTGCATGGTGATGCGCCGCCATGGCCGACTGAAAGTGCGCGCGCTTGGCGTGCTGCCGCTCCCGCTTGTGCGCGTTCTGGTGCCCGCCGAGCGCCTGCGACGTCGGGAAGTTCCGGAAGCAGTAATGGCACTCGAATTTCCTCACAACAGTACTCTCTCCCCCACCCCCACCCCCAACGACACTCTTAGCTGCTGGGGCGGCGGCACCGGGGGAGATGAGTTCATCCTTGGAGAGCTCCCGGTTGACGTCGTAGCCGAAGAGCCGGACCGGAGGGGCAGAATTGGCCGTCGGCTTAGAAGCCGGCCTGATGAAGGGGAGCTGGGAGAAGGAGTCGACGCTGACGCTCATGAAGTCATGCGTCTCTTGCTCGCCCATGGTTGCTTGCTACTGCAGCCGCGCGCGTTAGGAGAAGAGAAGAAGGTAAGTAAGGGACGAGGGAGGGGAGGGAGGGGAAGGTGGGAGAGGAGAGGAGAGCAGATTTTTATCTTGCTAAATAGTACTACTACTTTTGTTAAGGAAGAGGGAGAGGGAGAGGGAGATGGTATCTGTAAAAATGTTCAACTGGGGGACCAAAATATGGGGCAGCATGGGCTGACAAGAGACTGGGGAGGCTTTTGGGTTTCTCAAACCAGCAGCAAGTACTGGTACTGATGGGGGGTTTGCAGGCTAAGATTATTCAACTCCATCACCTCACCATCTCTTTCTGTGTGTCATCTTTTCTTCTTTGGATATATATCTGGCTTTCATGAATCTGTAGCCATCACTCATGTGGACAGGTGGGAATGTGACCATCTCTCTCCCTCTCTCTCTCTCTCTCTCTCTCTCTCTCTCTATCTCTGGGAGTGTGTATCATTTCGACCTGGGATTGGTTGAATTGGTGGGTTCTTTATTGCTGTTGGCTTCTTTAGAACAGAAGTGTAAGTGGTCCTGGGGTGTGCTCCATGATTACCACTGCAAGCTAGGGTTGAAGACAGCAGATCGTCTGCAACACCGACTACACCAAATCTTCAAGCATGCAGCTGAGGAGTTCTTGGCAGGAAACCAGTAGTTTCCAACCTTTTCTAGAAAAATATTTGAATATATACGTATAACTTCTTCTTTAAAAAAAATTAATTAGATCCTCCTGCAGTATAAGCGTGACGGCTAACACATTAATTCTAATCACACCATCATTTACCTTAACTAGACATATTACAAGTTAAATAGAGGATTTTCTGTGTGATTTTGTAATATATTGAACAAAAATAGGGTTTCATATGTAAAATTACACATTGTTTCTTTTTTTCAACTTTTTAACTTTACCAGGAAGGACGTAGGAGGTTCTGTTATTGTCGACATTATTCTTCTGGGCTACGATTCTCTCGTTGGAATTACCTCTCTCTCTCTCTCTCTCTCTCTCTCTCTCTCTCTCTCTTAGTTTGTGTGTAAATATATACAATTGTCCCACATATGTTAATTAACTAAGCATACATTAATTGACATTCCAAAATAGACATGCTATAATATAAATTACTATTATTTGGATATAGTTTTGGATTTGCTGGTTATCTCGTTGGAATTAGCTTCTTAGTTCGCAAATAAAAGGGCATCAAATGGGTAATTTGGGTTCTAACGACACTTAAGATTGTTTTGCCATGTCCAAGCTATGGAGATCGAGATGAATAGGAATCTGAGTATTGCTTCAATTCTAATAGAATTAGGATCCTATTATGTTATGGTTCTAATTATATACACACAGAGAGAGAGAGAGAGAGAAAGAGTTAGACTATAAATTTTATACAAAAAACTTGGTAACAAGTTTAATATTCTTCTAAACAAATTAACAGAAATTTATCATCCAACTCCTATATTTTGTTTTTATTACTTCAAAAATATATGAGTTAACTTTAAATCTACTAGCAGCTAATATAATAAAAAAATATTTCATTATTTTAAAAAACAATAACATCGAACCCTCATTTAAATTTATTAAGGTCATTTTTCATTTATAGTTAATTAACTCATATATATGGTATATTAGAGGCATTAAAAGCAAAATGTTGAATCCAACTCATATAATATAAAAATATGTATCACATCTAACCTTTTGTTTTCAGAGGCCTAACAATAATAGTGATGTAATAATTATAACACAACATTAATTTGGATGCCCAGAGAAAGAAAGAAAGAAAGAAAGAAGGAAAGAAATGCTCGTCCCACCATACGATTCCTCTTTCAGTCGTTTTCATATTCTTAGTGAAATGCTCTTTCTGATGGGGACTCACCATCTTAGTTCCTGTACATGTTCTCACTTATAAACCATAAATTCATATTTGAAACGTGATAATCTATGAGGTTGATTTATCTATATGATTACATTTCGTAATGTAGAATTTATAGTTCCACAAAATTAATTGTTACGTAAGAAAATTTACGACCAGTACATTGATGATATTGAGTAGTAGATTGTATTTATCCAATCGAATTTAGAACTAAAGTTTGTCCAAATACATGTAACACCTAAAACAAGTGCCTTGATTATAAATTAGGGTATTTTTCGATAATTGCTGTTGAAAACTTCTAAATGTTATAATTGTCACTAAATTATTTTTTCTTTCAGAATGATCATAATGGTCAGTGTTAGTGTAGATATTTATCACTAATTTTTTATTGTATTTTTGGCAGTATAATATCTTGATAAATAATTTATGCGACGGCAGAATTATATTTTGATAATTTAAATTCAGTTTCAATTGGGTTAGTTAGATTTAATTGACGGAACGATATTTTCAAAAAGCTGAATGTATTTGAGTGAAAATTATAATATTTTGAGAGTTTTCAGCATCAATTATGTCAGAAGACCTATAAATTAATGAAGGTCATACTAGCTAGTTACAACTAAAGTTCAAGTATCCGATGCTGACTAGTCTTTCTATAGGTGGGTGCACACTGCTATCATTTGTGTACCATCATGTAGGTCGAATTTCCAAAAGATGACCCACGAGAACTAGATTTGCACGCATCATCAAAGATTTCTTGATGTTGGATGGAAATGGACGTCCATTGATTGATAGCTTTGGACTTGCAGGTAAGTGTCGACACCTCCCCCTCCCCCTCGTCAATCTTCTCATTTCTTTGCCATGTTTAACATTTATTTACTACTATGAATCTACGACGAATACTAATAGTTCCAGAAAATGACTCTCAACTTGTCACTTTCGGAGAGAAACGAGGCTTGTTTCTGCTCAACCTATCTCCTCTCTCCTCCTTTCTCTTTCCCTTTCACTGTTCCCTGAGACTAATAACCTTTTCACTGCCTTGGGAGAGATGGAATTGAACATCAAGTTGCTAGTTGGGCATGGAAATTTTGTGTGATAATTAATTGCTGGTAGGTGTTTGATTGCTTTGCTTTCAGAACAGCGGGTCCTCTGCGGTGTCCTTATAAATGCTATCAATGAGTTAGGTATTCTAGTTAGATAGATTTTATAACCAATTATTTAGTTGGGTATGGGTGTTTTGTGTGACAATCAATTGTAGACATTCTACTCAACAGATTTTATAGTCCGACCATTCTTGTCTCCGGTAATAACCACCGTCTTCTAATTGCATTCTTACTCATGTCAAACATTAGAAGAACACAACAAAAGACTTATAACACTGCTCAGACGATAGCAGATGTTCTACGAGTAAGAACGTAGTATATGAAAAGACACTGTAGGTAAAGTATCAAAGCAATTTCCTCTTTGGAATTGAGAATTTATGGGATGGAGGCTAGAGAATGTAATGTATTGGTAGGTGGTGGTCCATCATTAGTTGTGTCTCAAATAGCAATTTAATGATTTATAGCATGGGACCACTGAAAAAATAAATGAAAAGGTAAAACGTTAGGAAAAGGAAATATTTGATACATTTAGAAACATAACATGAATGAATTCTTAGCACAAAAGTAGAACGTTGGTCCATCCAATAAATATCCTAATCTAACAAATATTCACTGTATACGAAGCATTAATTCTTGAAATATTTTCCCTCCTCTTGTTGTTCGGACAACAGGATTTGATTAAGATACTTTAACTCAACTCAACTCAATTCAACGCAAAAGCTTTGAAGCGAGGGTTTAAAAGTTCATATAATTTCTTTACTTTTTCTTTTTATTGTTTTCGTTAATTATGCGGCTAAACTCTCACGTTTGATGCTTAACAGTAACAACTAGTCTCCACCATTAAATTAAGGGCATGGTACAACTGGACTATTTAGTGGTCCTAAGCTCTCAATTGGCCATGAACACCATCATCTTTCTGGGACCGGAAAGAAAGCTATCAATATTGCTGTGAGACAAAGGCCTCGTGAATCTCCTACGGCATCAAGGTATGGGATTTAAGGCTTCCACCTCACTTGTATCTAAACTCAGATAGACTTGATCCACTAACTCTCTCTGCAGGCTCAATAATCACCTAATAATTATCTGGAACTCAAATAGGCCTAATTATTATCATTGCATCAGGAGAAACCCAATAATCTTCCCACCATTGACAAATCTATCATATGATTTCACATCCCTAATTAATCCCCAAAACCCTAAACAAAACAAAGCTAGCACTTAGATAAGGCATTGCCATGTTTGAAACTTTTTAGATACAATAAAAAGAGAAAAGAAAGAGAATCTTTTATTTTTATTTTCTTTACAAAGAACAGTTCAGAATGAGTTCAAATCATTAGCATATATTAGTATAAATCTAGGAGGAGATTCTAACCTGGTAATTTGCTCTCATAGATGTATAACAACTACATGAGCTTCAAATTAACCCACTTAGGCAATCTAAAAGGAGACAGATCAATCATTATTACAAGTGATGTTCCACTGCACCTAATCCTGGCTTGCTATGACATTAATAAAGGCATCATCAACTATATTGCATTCCCCAATCCTCCAATTGTAACTCTTTCCCTCTCCTATGATATATGGCCCAACAGGAACAGTGAAATTCCTCTTTCCCTTTCTCTCTCTCTCTCTCTCTCTCTCTCTTAAAAGTTCACCAATTTTTATTTCTGCCCAATCAAAAAGCTCTACAATATCTAACCTCTACTGCTTTCCTAGATGCTCTCTCTCTCTCTCTGTCTCTGTCTCTGTCTCTCTCTATGTGGTCCTAAGATTGGAGATCTCCTTGTCGTTGCCGACAACACTATTACACCTCCACTTCTTGGGAATACCAACAAAGCCTTTAGGGGGCAGGCCCTGTCCGTACTGACTTGGAGAGAACTATAATTCCAAAATTGTAGTGTTAGAAAAATGAAAAGTGGCAATGTTAAATTCATATTCAAATTTATCCCAAGCACAACACGAGGCCAAACCAACCTACTTTAGTAAAGCTAAGATTTGATGATAAGTTAGGCTTGGATAAGAGAGTAGTTCGATGATGTAGCAGTTTAAAGTCTAAATTATATGACACAGCCTTTAGATTATTAAATGATTACAAAAAAGTCTCATTTAGGGCTACTTTTGTATTTTAATTTATATCATGTTAAATTTTAATAATACTACTCTTTCTTTGAGCGATTTGCAATCTGACAAAATATATTTTTTTAAATGAGGATAATGTTTATTTACGCCCCCCAAATATTTACTATTTAATTTTATTTTGGTATACAAAACTCTTAAACTATCAGAAATATTTAATCCCGAATATTGTTATCAGAAAAGATAAAAAGATAAAAATACCCTTTTACGTTAATATTCTTCTTCGTTTCTTCTCTAAAATATATGAATATTAATGTAAAAACTCTAGCAATGTGAGTCAGCTGATAACTTATAGATCGAAAACAAAATAAAAAGTAATAGAAATAGTTTAGAGCAGCAATAGTTCATGAGATGCACAAACAATAAATCAAATAGTTTTTAGTAAATTATTTTTTAAAGATATTCTCAGGATGTTCATTGTGTCAACAAGTATCCTTTTTTTTCTATAAACAATAAATAAAAAGTGTCCTTGATCCACAAGTTAAATTATCTCATCATGGTCGCAGACTTTTAGCCCATACCACCCAAAGAGTGGCTTTAATTTTTAGAGGGGTCAAAGCAAGTGGTGGGCTATGTATGCATGGTTATCTTTAGGTGCTGCTGATCGCCTACAACCTCGGACGCAGGAACTCGGGGCCAATCCGCGGCAGACATGTACTTGAATGTAGCTAGTTCCTGTCGCAAGGGCTGCATACCATCTGCTCCCTCCTCAGATTGTAGTGCAAGAGGCAAATGGAAGTGCGATTTCAGTTAAATCCCGAAAGGTGTTATCTTTTTTAAGGACGATTTAATACGTTAAAATTAAACCAAACTCAAAGACAAAATTAGACAGAGGGGTCGACAAATAAAGTCAACAATAAATACATAAAAAGACCTTATAAGGTTTTAGTAATTATAAGATTAAGCTCTTAAAACTACATACGTCTTATTTTTATATAAAAAAAAACACACATAAATTATATGGTATTTTTTTAAATATATATATATATATATATATATATATAATTATCTTAGTTTTTACTGTTAACATTTGCAAGCTTGGTTCGATCTACCCATGAGCATGATTAATGGAGAGCGTTGGAGATGCCAGCAGTGCAGGAGCTGAGAGGATAATTATATTTCCACGTCTCATGACCTCGGTCTCAAAGTTGGGTTGCTCATTACCACACCTTAACTCTCGGGTAGGTGAAGCCCAGCAAAAGCTATTCACATGAACAATGCCAATGCTGCCCACCATTAACTTCACTTCCTTACATCTGGTCCCCTTCCTTCTTTGGCAACTTCTCAGCCATCATGCATCGCTACCAACACCTTCACCATAATCGTACAGTACAATTTCAGTTTTCCAAGCATGAGTGAAGGAGTTAAAAAACCTCTGAACCCGATAGATTCGTTGTGATCTTCCTTCTTCTTCTTTCCTTTTCTTTATCTTCCTCTGCAAGAAGAATAGTGCTACCGATGAGTAGGATATCCTTAGTAACTGAGCTCAAAAGATAAAAGGCAGTACGTGGAAACATAGTGATTATAATTTGAATCCAGGTAGGACATTTTATACAGGAGTAACATCTATGAGGGCACTACAAAAGAATCCGAAACATTTTCCTTACATAGAACCCTTTAATGATGGGGTTGATATGGAACACCAATTTTGCTATTGAGAATGCATGATAAGGATTGACCCTTCAGAAAAAAAAAAAAAGGATTGCACTTATGCACGAATCTCTCCATGTTTTCTTTATCTGGTAAAGAAACCAAAAGTAGGAACTATGTGGAGAAGAGGTGATTTCTTGGTTCCTTTTAAGAGAGACCCACCAATACAGAGCAGTGCAAAGGAAAGCCTAGGCATTTAGTCGAGCCATGTTGCTTGCCTTCCATGGAATTTGAAGGAGGGACCAACCATTCTGGGAGTTTACACAAGTGGTCCCAAATGAAAAGTCACTTCCTCCTAGTGTTCCTCTCCCTTTCCTTGCACTGTATCCATCAAAACCTAATTCTCTGCTCATTTTTTGCAATTGTGAAGAAGGGAGCTCCCCCTGATAGGCACTTCTTGGACAGCCACTGCAGTTTCTGAAACAAGAATAAGAATGTTACCATTCTAACATAGTTTTCAAACTATTTACCGGTACTACAACTTTTGCAACATAAGCAGCCACATAAATTTCATTAAGTAAATTGCTCTAACAAAATGAATTCATAAAGTGGCTCTTTCCCTCAGGAACTTACTATTAATTTAGGATTACTTCTTTAGGACATTAAAATGCTTCTGCTGAAAGAAATTATCCTTAAATCTATATATCACCAAATAAATCATTTTCCCAATCGACGATTTACCTACACACTCATTTGCTGATGTGACACTTAAATATAATCTTTGATAAATTATTTGAAAACTATAGTAGATAGTAATAAGTTTTGCCATCGATAACTGATTGGTAATTTTTGCAAATTTAGCAATCAAATGATGATGACACTGCTGGTTGATGGTTAGTTTCATTAGAAGTCCATTTCTTGACCACCTTTGTCATTAATGGAACAACATCAGATGATAGCAAACTGCTTTACTGGGCCACCATTAGATAGTTCAGGTTCAACTGCATCTTTACTTAGTGCCACAAGCCAGACAAAGCGTTGTTATTTCCAGTTATGATGTTGAAATTCCTAAGATATTGATGCTAAATTATTGATTAAAGAAAAGAAAATAATAGAGGGAGTTGCCATTAAAATTCTAAAGTCAATTGACTCACAATTGTTAGTGTGCTATCAAAATTCATGACAATTGTCAGCATTGACCACTCCTCCAAGACTACTATACTTCCTTATCTAAACAACTGATGTGGCAGGTTATGCACCTCATACTACATCTGTTCTCAGAAAGAAACAGGTATGATTGATTCATCCCTGGGATCAGATACATAAATAATTAAATAGTCTTCAAACGTGGCATAAATACATTCTAATATACAATTCATGAAAGTTTCGTGAGTACAACTCTATGCTAGTTTTAGTGATAGAGAGCACAAAGAAAGGTTCATCTAATCAAACTTAGATGCCAAAAATCTTTTGATTATGAAGTGCAAAACAATGACATGATGAAAACTACATTCCTTATCTCATATTGAAGCTACGAGTCCAATTCAGCACCTCAGAAAAAGGAACTCAACAACTCTTGCAACTAATAAATGGGTTGAATTTGGAGTAACATCATTTAACATGGTTAACCAGCAAGGAATTGACAGGTGCATCATCAAACAAAGCAATCGTCTTCTACCTGTATCCAAAATGGGCTTGATGACTTAATTGGCCCATCTACAATTCCATCTAGATTTAGGGCTATAAGTTGCTTCTTATTGAAAGATTTAGATCTAATTTAAGGTAAAGCTAATAAAAAGCTTCCCTTCTTTTCTCCTAATAAGATTTCATAAATGACTTAATTCAAGTTGGATTTAATTAAAATCAATTGCTCATAAATTTTGAGAGCTCCAAATGTACATGAACTCTAACCTCCTTCTGAAATAAACAACCTCAAACTTTTGACCTACTTTTGTTCACGTTTTGCTCATGTTGATGATGAATACAATCAATACATCCTACAGAGTAACTTTAACCATGGGACAAATTGTATTTGGTGATCAGAGAAGTTTAAAATATATTAGAACATGCAAATAAATAAAATTAAATGCAACTCACTAGGCAGTTATTACTAGAAATTGCTCTAAAAATGGAAGAAATTAAGGACAAGTTGTGTATTCTTTTAGTGCCAAGGAGAATTTTGAGGTATCCTAGGATTATATATCTAGAAATATTTAGGACCTGTAATAGAGGAAGCTTCTTTTGTGAAGAATTAACCATAACTTGAAGATATTCCGGTAACAATTATACTTCAAATTCCCAAATTGTTGAGCAATCTTTTTCTTTTGGAGCAACTATTATAGTTCTCTTCTTTGGTACATTAAGGTTCCCAACCTGACCAAACATAAGATTACTAGATTCATAAATATAAAGCTTATATTTATGAATATTAAAAATATTAGATCGCCTTGACACCCGCCTTCCGTCTAGGTGCTAGGCGATGGGATGACCGCCCGCCACCTGCAATTGCCTTTTAAGATACACTGATATAAGCCTACTTGAATTAAGAATACTTTTGCAGCTGAAGAGCATAATTTTCATCTTAATATATGCAGGATCCCACCTCTAAATCCAGCACTAGCTTCAGAAAAATAAGAGTAAAGAAGAAACTTTTGCCAGAGAAGACACCAAACAGTAACAATACACCATACTTAATGGTACCAGAAAAAAGTATCTCTGCCTTGTATGACCTTTTGGAACAAAAACAAACGAGGCAAAGCTTACATTTTTCTTTGCTCATAGATTATATTAATATCAATATGGAAAATGACATGCATCTGGAAAGTTCAGAAATATATGCAATGCTCTTATTGTAGTTGGATAGGCCAGCATTACTCAAAGAGCTCTATTTATTTTGTTCATTGCTAGTTCTTAATCCACCTACCTTGCACTTGACCATTTATCAAAAGGCCCTCAATCTGGGCCAAAATGTTTCAACCATGGTATCTTTGCTGCTGTTACGAAGCTGAGTTATCTAAATCAGAATGTCAAAAGATAATTTTCTATACATCTAACGATTCTTAACATAACCATGAGCTAGAAACCCAGATCTGAAGCCTAGCCTGACAGTGTACTTTCCTCTTCACAAATAACTTTAATCTTTTTAATTCAGCTTCGTCTGATTAATAAATGAATGGCGCAACTCATTTTATTTCTACTAAAATGGATCACCTTTCCATAGACAGAAGAGAGTCATTCAGTGAAATAAAAATTTTATCAAAGTACATTCTCCTTTCCATCAGGTATAATCTTTACCTATTTCAGATAGTCTCCTTGAATGAAATAGAAATTTTGACCCATAACGCCAACAATTCCCATTCTCCAATTCTACAAAGCCATCCTCTTTCTCCAAAATCCCAACTTCCCCCAATAAACTGCATGATTTAAAACTCACTTCCAATTCTCCAAACTCGCATAAAGTAAAGGAAAAGTAATCGGGCGCTAACATTAATCCTAATGGCGGAAAGCGAGAAGAAATGCGGGCACAGATAGAGAGAGAGAGAGGTAGGAATTACCACTTGTAAAATTGTCCGAGGGTTCTGAGCTTGAGCTCCAATAACCATTCGACATTGCCGCGGTCCGTCGGAGACTCGGAGCGAAGAAACCCCTAGATACGAATCTTCGAAAACCCTAACCACAAATTTAGGAAGGGGAAGGCCGCAGGGATCAACTGCCCAATGGCGGGAAATAGAAGTGTCACGGTCTAACAGGATGGCAATCGGGTAGGATTAGCCGGTTTCGGGTAGGGTAAACGGGTTAAAATTTCTAAATAAACATATTACACGGATTATAAATAAATTATTAGATGACACAAAATATTAAATTTATATAAATTATAAAAATAATAAATATAAACGTAACTCGTTTAATAATCAAGTTAGATGACCTGAATCTAATTGATTCATATTGGGTTATCGGGTCGGGTCAAAGATTACCACCTATGGCTATGGCTGGGCTAAAGTAAATATGTAAGGCTGACAAAATAATCTTAAGTAACTCACATTCTGTGCTTAATTTAAATCAGGTTCGACTTGAGCTCAAAATTATATATATAACTTAACTAAGGTGAAGCCTTGAATTTTAAAATTTAACCAATTTAAGCTTATATTAAGCTTGAGTCTACTATTTTGATTAAAGCTCAAATTAGGCTTGAATCAAATTTCATAATAATAAGCTCGAGCTCAGGTCGAATTTTAATTAAACTAAAATTGGACTCAGGGTTGAATTTTACTAAGCTCCAACACTAAATTTAGATCAAAAATTAGTCTTAAGTGAGCTCTATCAGACTCATACTCAAATCAAGCTCAACTCATTTAGGATTATAATAGCTAATAAGGTGGGAAAGGGAAAGAGAAGAACAATAGTAAGAACTTGTTTTATTCTCCAGAAATTTTATAGCTAGCCTACACCATCAAGATAACGTAGGCTAATCAAACTCAGCATCTCTTATTAAGGTGACACAATGACTGCTTAAAATTAACTTAAATCTTTGGAGGACCAGTGCAGAGGTAGGCACAACGGCAAACTGTTTCACTTAGGCAGGCACCTTCACCATGAGTCTTCTTGGAGCACTCCGAGTTGCATGTCTCCTTTGCACACTTGCCAATATTAACGTTCTTATGACAAACGTTCTCAGGGGGGGCTATCACAAGGCCGGAAGTCTCCATCACCAACCCTAATATTATAAGCAAACAATAATAACAATGAGCAACATCATAGTTAAACAAAATATATACGTTTGCCTTTGTAGTTCATATATACTTTCTGAGTTTATACCTTCTGCATGTTAGTTAGTATATAAGTACACCAATGTATCGATGCATTTGGCGTAGAAAACCTCACTAAATATTTCAACAAAGTCCATTCCTAAAGATGATTACTGTCGTTTGATTGTAATTTTTGTTCTTTAAGTATACAAAGTTTGTAGCAAGATATAAGGTAGTAATAGACCATGGACTACTCGGTTTAGAAGTACCAGTGGAGGCAAGAACAAGAAGGACGAGGAGAACAACAGGTACGTAGCCAGCCTTCATCTTTGCAACAAAAATAAGAGAAACTTCCTTCAAGAAATATGAGAAAAAATAAGGTTAATTTAGAACTTTGAGGTGTAGAAATAAATCTAAAGATGCAAAAGCTAGTAGGCTTACAAAGAGTTAGCACAGCAGATTTGATCTCCGGTCTCTAGATGATACCGTGGGGGAGTCAAAGACAATAGAATGGGGAAGAATTTATACTAATATTTTTCATTATTTTTAAGGATGGCTTAATTGTCCACTAATTACAACTAATCTTACAAAGTAAATTTGGTTATTTCTCTTTTGGCAACAATAACAAAAGCGGTAGAAATCAGTGGATTCATAATAAGTTCCTCGCATTAGGAGAAATATATGTTTTAAAGTTATCCAAATTAAAAAAAAAATGTTTACAGAAATGGACAAAGGATTTGTATCATATGATACCGATGACAGTTGCAACTTAACAAATATAATAATAATAATAAAACATAGCCAAATATTTCGTCTCCTTTTGTGACAAGAGAAGTAATTAAATTTGGAAGTATTTCACCGTAAGAATTTATTAATGAATATATATATGAATAGCACTAATTAGCCCCACTAAAATCTAAAGATAATTTCCATATGCTCTTTTCTTTCCAAATAAATATATTGTAGGATATAAAAATAAAAATGTATATAACAAATTCAAATTTTTATTAGTTGAGATCATTAGATTTGTTCCTCCTTTTTCTAAAGATATCATCTTTTTAATTAAATTGGTATGGCAGATTATATTTTCAAATTAATAAGTAATTTGGGAAATTTGCCCCACTGATACAAATTTTTTGCTCCACTCCTTTGTTAATACTCAATGTAATTTGAATACTAACAGCGAATAAATAATATAATATATACATATATATATATATATATATATATATATATATATACAATATCCAGAGTCTTATTTCTCTTGTGTCCTATCTATGATTTATATTTCTTGAAAATTGTCGATGAAATTAATTCATACTTCTTTGATGATAAACTTGATATTTTAGAGTTAGAGCTCCACATTTCTATTACTTATCTCTCTTCATATAGAAAATCAAGTTGATTGTACTACAGGGTGTGTTTCTAAAATATGAACTATAAAATTGCAGAATTATTTTTTTCCCCTAGCTCTGCTAGGATTTCTCCCCACTTTTAATGGTCTTTTCTGGCTCTCTCCATTTGCACTCCTCGTTGGTGACTCATTTTTCTCCCCCTCCTCCTTCCCCATTAGAATATTAAGCTAGCCCATTTGATTAGTTAATTAAATTATTAGTTGACTAGTGTGGAAATCAAGAATATTAACCCATTTGATTAGTTAAAAGCTTGGTGAAACAAGTTTGCTGCTTCACTCTCCCAAGACGACCTCATCTATGCCTTTTTATCCTCTTGGGTCTCTAGAAAACGAGGAATGAGAAGGTTTTCAAACTCGTTCCAGTGTCAAGACGTAGCAGGTGGTAGTAGTGTAGATGTCTTTATTGCACTCCCTACATCACTGCATGTTAGCCAAGTGGCAAATGACTGCGGGCCAAACTATTGGTAATCCTATTATTTGATCGAATGGACGCGAGCTGGGGTGGGAGGTTTTGAGAAGGTTATTCGATCTCGTGGATTAACTACGTGGAATATCCGGAACACCTGAGTCATGTTCGAAGGTTTGGAGGAGGGTCGATTCATCTATAGAAATTAGGCTTGACCCAGTCTTCGATCGCTCGAAGTTAAGCAAGAACTATGACTTCAGATATTTCTTTTTTCTCAATTACAATGGCGGAAGAAAAGAGTCATAAAAAGAGGATAGAAAGCATGCATACAAATAATATCATCTTATATTATTCTGGCTTCAGCATGTATATTATTAGATCAACTTAATGACCGCTTAAAATGAATCTAAATCTTAATTTGGAGGTCCATCACAGTAGTAGGAGCAGCGGCAATCTCTACCATTGCAGACACCATTGCCTTGTGTTTGTTTCTGACATGCAGCGTCGCATGCCGCCGCTTGACACTGTCCAGTTTGAATGGTCTTCCAACAAGTGTGCTCAGGGGGGAAAAACACACGCCCAGATACCTCATCCACCATGCCTGTTATTGTAAAACAAATGTATTACGGTTACTATGCCATCAAGAATATTACAAATAATACTCTATTTCTTTTCATTTTCTAACTGTTCTTTCTATCAAACAATATGATATGGGTTGGTATTTTTTAACAAATGGGAGACACTAACTATAAATACTAAAAAAATATTACCTTTACTGGTCATATAGCCAAAATGTAGTGTGATATATATAAAATAAAAGAAGGATTTTTTTTTCTCTATTATTTATTATATGATTATTGTAGTTAACAAACACACATTCTTATATATATATATATATATATATAGCTAGTAAATTATTAGTCTAATGAACTCAGATAAGTACCCATGGAGAGAACAAGGAGGATAACGGCAATAGGTAATATGTGGCCAGCCTTCATCTTTGCAGACAAAATAAGAGAAATTTCCTACAAGAAATATAAAATAAAAAAATCAAAATCAATTTTGAATTTTGAGGTGTAGAAACAAATTGAAATATGCAAAGTTAATAGGCTTACAAAGTATTAGCACAGTAGACTTTTGATCTCTGGTCTGTGGATGATGGTGTGGGTGACTCAACAACAATGGAATGGGGAAGAATTTATACTTGAAATTTTCATCATTTTTAAGAAAACTTTAATTGCATCCAATGCTATGTAGTAAATTGGGTTATTTCTCTTTTGGCAACTACGAGTAATTTATGATTTAGATTTGTCCGAATTAAAATTTGTTTACAAAAATGGACAAAGGAATTGGATAAAATTATAATCTTCTAATATGGTGCAGCTGTATTTCTTAATATGGATGATAATTGCTGCTTATCAAAAGAATATAATAAAAGCACATCTAGATTATGTCCCCATAAGAATTTATTAGTTTCCATATACTCTTTTCTTTCCAAATAAAATATATTTTAGGATTGAAAGATAAAAGCATGCACATAGCAACTTCAAATTTTATTAGTTGAGATCATCTAGACTTTTTTTTTTCTTCATAAAATAAAATATTTTTAATTAAATTGGTATGGCAGAGAATATTTTCAAATTAATTTTTAGTAATTTAAGAAATTGACCCCAATGATCAAAACTTTTAGCTTCCCTGCTAACTTAATACTCAAGGTAATTTGAATGCTAACAACGAAAGAAAATTATATTAAAGTTTTACTTTAAAAATAAAATAAAATTAAAAATATATGTATTCACGATATGTAGAGTATTATTTCTTTGATGAAATTAACTCATACTTCTTTGATGATATGCAATCTATATATCAACTGGAATTGTTCATATAAATATGTCTCATCCAGTCATCCTACCCAAAAAAAAAATTATTTAGAGTTGTTTATTTAGGAGAAAGTAGAGGGCATCCTGATCAATTAACCTATTAATTGATGATGGAATAATTTATTAGTTCCTCTCGTCACGTCTATTTCTTCAACCAAATAATTTTAATTAAATTAATTAAGAAAATTTGAATGTAAACTAACCATTTTAAATAAAAAAAATTAAATTTCACATATTAAATTTCATAATTTTAGGGTTAAGCGCGCTATAATTTTTATTATTTATCTTTAGAGCCTTCAATTTTTGGTAGGCAAATACTTCCAGGTTGATTGTAGAATAGGGTGTTCCTGTGATATAAACTATAAAACCCAAAAATTATATTATTTTAAATAAAATAGCTATAGTACCAAACAGTGAAAAGTTTTAATTTACAATAATAATAATAATAATAATAATAATAATAATAATAATAATAATAATAATAATAATAATCTACACCAAAGTGCTAAAAATTGTCTCTTTTTCTTTTCTGCCGTCAACTTTACGATTTTCTAGGCAATTAAGCCCGGCTTTTTTTAGCGCAGGCAGCTCATCCCATCCGAACGCCGTTAGATTCTCTAACTCGAATAGATCTGAGCTCGAATCGCTGCTCAACGCCACCTCCTTCTCCGCCGCCGATGGCGGTGGATCGGTATCAGCGCCGTCGAGGCACCTCTGCTCGCAAGGCCGCGAGTCCTCCCCCACCAATATGTTCACCGGGGAGAACCTAACGGACCTCTTCGCTGCCGCCGGCGTCGGCGGCTTCTGCTTGGATGAGAGGCACGACCTCGCCGACGAGCAAGCCGGCTCCGGTGCGGGCGAGGTCGTGGCCTTTCCCCTCTTCAGATGGCCGGCCGAGGAGAAGATAGCCTTGAGGAGGCAGGCAAGCGGCGCTGAAGTGGACGACGAGGAGGGGGCGGGCCCCTTTTTAAGGTCGTAGAGTCGGGTGCGGATCGATCGGGTCTTCGTCTTCTTCTTCGTCTCCTTCTCCTTCTTCTTCTTCTTGGTGGTTTCATCAGGCGGCGGCGTGGAGACGGGCGTGGGAGGATGCGGATCGGGTCGGATCCTGACCCGGATCCGGTTGAGCCCGTTGCGCGATGGATCACCGCCGTCGGAGGAGGAGAAGCCGAAGCTGGAGGCGTCGGAGGAGGTCGAGATGGTGCGGGGTGTGGTCACCGCGTGGCTCTTGCGGGGAGTGTAGGAGGGGGAGGGGAGGGAAAGGGAGAGGGAGAGAGGAGGGTCAGCTGCTCCGCCGTCGCGGTCGGTCATCCCGGCGTCGGCGTCGAGGGAGCGGTAGATGGCGTCGAGGAGGGAGGCGGAGAAGGAGGGGCACTGGCGGACTAGTGGAGGGGGAAGAGGAGGAGGGCGACGATCCCAGCGCCTATCCATCGCTCGACGAAATGACCCAACGAGGCAGGCGAGAAAGAAATGGAGGACCAGATAAGAAGGAAGAAGGCCTACGGCCTATGGCTATGTCAAGATTGAAGAAGAAAATAATGATAAATAAAAATGGAGAAAGACGTGCAGGTTTGATTCTCCGAGATGCACGACTGCGATGAGTTCTTTATGACGTACTTTATAATTTTGTCTGTATGGCTAAGATGACCCACGTTGTAAACAGTGAGTTAAGAGAGATATACGAAAATTAGTGGACTTTAATAGAGAACATAGTCACATACTGTCGCAGCTTAAGGGCTGCGATTGGTTTTTTCTTTATATATCTCTAAATTTGTGGGTGGTCAATTGTTGTTTGTTTGTTGTTGTTTTTTTCTTCTTCTTTATATATCTCTAAATTTCGTTGTTTGATACCACAATTTATGTAATATCTAGAAGACTATGTAATAATTTATAATATATATATATATATATATATATATATATATATATATATATATAATAAGAATAAAGTTAGGAAAAACATACTGATATGTTGTTAATATTAAAATATACAATAAGACAACATAATAAAGATGATTCCAAATTCCATTCAAGTAATCTGACACAAAGAAAACCAGGACTCCAGTTCCAAAATGATAAATGGAATTATCTGCATATAGGATAAGCATAAAACCAAGCATAATAGGCTTCTTTTAGTGTATCCTGATAAGCAATATTTCTTCTGAACATTTTTGCATGGCCTAATTAATTACCATTTAGTTTTCAGGATGCATGCTGCTGCACCACAAGGATCGCGAACGATGAATGGAAGTCCTGGGATGCGAGCAGGTCTCCCACCAACCCGAGCTCCGGCGATTCGTTCCACTCGGCCAGGCCATCGTACAGCAGCGCCGTCGGCCCCTGCTGCCGCCCCACCACCACGAGGTCGTACTCGTTGCCAACCTCTCGGATCACCGATACCGTCTCCTCCACGTTGTTCGCCATCACCTCGTTGATCACGACGCGGTTGTTGCCGGCGTTCTGGGCCCTGAGCTCCCCGACTACCTCGTCGTCCCGCGACTGGTTGACCATAGACGTGAACCGCACGACGGTCACGCCGACGCCGGGGTGCTGCGCCATGCGGGACGCGATCGACAGGGCCTCGCGGTCGTCCGGCCCTCCCCAAAAGAAGACAGCGATGAGGTACTGCCACTGGTCCGGCGTCGACGTCACCGGCGGTGCCGAACTGTTGTGGATGAGGATTCCGACCGAGCACGGAGCCTATAAGACCACTTAAAAAGAGCGAATCAGATCATACATGATAAGTTTTAAGTTCTAACCCTAGATATGTGCTAGTAACTAGAGCTACTAGCCTGCCTAGTTGCAAAGTAATTAATATTTAAATAACATTCTACATTTTCCTCATTTTTTGATTAATAAAATTTTAAGTAACATTCAACGTATCTCAGAGCTTTGACAATTTTAATATCAAATCATACATGAGCTGAGAAGAAGATTTGTAGGCCTCACCTGAGAGAGGACTAACGGTACGACGGCACGGATTCCTACGTCGGCGTCGACATTGGTGGTATCGTCCCTGCGAGGGTAGGGGATGACGATGAAGGTGGCGTCCTTGTCGAGGGCCAAGGAGCAAATATCATGGTGCATGGATTTACGAGGCGCGATGGAGGTGAATGGTATGACGGTGGCGGCGCCTTCCTTCCTCTCCTCGAAGGCGATGAAGTTGTTGTGGATGCGGTCCATCTGGGAGGTGTCGATCAAGCCCTTACTGTCGCGGTGGGAGATGAGGGTGGAGGCGGCGCGGCCGTGGAGCTCGACGAGGTGGAGGGGGTAGACGCAGAGCGAGCTGCGAGAATGGACGGAGGAGCAGCACTCGAGAAGGTCAAGGATGGCGGGGAGGGGGGCCTCATCGGAGAAGCAGGCGAGGACGCGGAGCTCGGTCTGGGATTTCCGGTGCTGGACGGTGCGGCGAGCCATCGGATAGTTGGAGCCGCTGTGGGGCTTGTAGAAGTGGGCGACGACGGGGGCGCAGACGGCCGTCACGCCGACCGTGGAGATGATGAGCATGGCGTACGTCTCCCTGTTAAGTAGCTGTTGGGGACAAGCATGGCATAAGAAACAAACCAAGAGAGCAAATGGGAAAAACTTGCATTGCTTTGGATCAAATGGTTAAAATACATTTTCACTTATTGATCTATAATTCAGTACCATATTAGACCTAAGAAGTAGCACTGCATAATTTAACATTTATACTAGCTATCTAAAATGTAATAATTCAGTAGGCAAATTGTAAGCTTTTATTTTTCATGAGAATATATAATCTAATATAAACAGGTAAGACATGTTTTAGAGAGTAAATAAGTAATTAACCCTAGTAAGTTTACAATCATAGTTGGGTTGGTTGATTCTATAAGTTGTAGGATTTTCCTCAAACATGAGCACTATTGTATGTATTCACCACATAGAAGATGTTCATTTTAAAAGAGTAATGAACAACATATCGCTTATCCACTAACTACATAACTAGCATCCTCCATGTTGTACAAAATATCTTCATAGGCTGGTACAACACAATCTATATTTGGCAGTAAATAATGGGATGCCAAATACGGCTCCTAATTGAGAAATTCCTGCAGTCTAGGTTGCATGCGATCGATAGCTAAGAAACTAACAGTACGGTGCTCTAGTGCAATGCCATGCATATATATATATATAGTTATAAATTATGTATAGGAGTAATACGTACCATGCCGTTTCGGAATGCGAGGAAGATGATCATCTCCATCAAGCCTCTGAAGTTCATCATGAGCCCTAGCATGAAAGCTTTTTGCACCGGGATGTTGTAGAAGACGGCCGGCACCATCGCACCGACCACCTTGCTCACATAGGCCACCAGCATGATGAACTGCAACCACATCCACAGGCCCCCCTGGCTGGCGGCGGCTGGGACATCCGCGATGAATCCCCCGTAGAGGAACAGCAGCGGCAGCAGCACCTCGGTCGCGAGCAAGTCGAGCCGCTCCACCAGCGCGGCCCCGAGGGGCGGCCCGTCGGGTATTGCCAACCCTAGGATCATCGGCCCGTCGATGATTGTCGCCCCCATGGCGTCGGTGGCGATCGCCATCCCGAGCACCATCATAATGATCACGAACACGTGGAGCTCCGACACGCGCCCGTCGGCGGGCGTGGTCCGGACGATCCACCGCACGTACGGCCGGAACACGAAGGCGACGAAGAGGAGCATCACGCCGTAGCAGATTAGGGCGAGGATCCCCTTCAGCCACCCGTTCTGGCTCTGGTTGACGGCGGTGAAGACAAGGACGAAGAACCACCCGATGACGCCTTGGATCATGGCCGACGAGAGGGCGAGGCGGCCGAGTTCGGTGTTGAGGAGGCGGAGCTCCGCGAGGATATCGGCGAGGACGGGGAAAGCGGTGGTGCACACCGACGCCGCCATGAAGATGTAGAAGCGACCCTTGTACTTGAGGATGGAGATGAGCTGGTCCATGACGACGTAGGAGCTGAGGATGACCATGGCGAGCGGGAAGAAGAGGCTGACGATGCCGATGGCGACCGGCCTTTTCCCCGACCGCCAGATCATGGTGGGGTCCATCTTGACGGCGGCGACGAAGAGGTTGAATATGAGGCCCGTCGCGGCCAACGTGACGTGCACTGACCGGCCGTGCTCCGATTTAATACCATTGAAGAAATCGAAGAGTTCCTCAGTGTCAATTTTCACCGCCGGTCCCAAAAGAAGACCTGCCTGCACTTTGAGAAAGATCTCTGTAGTTTTATGTTCTATAATAACTAGAGAAATAAATTTTAATTTATATTGACGAAGTTCATGTATGTTTAGATTCCATAGAGGTTAGAAAAACCTCGGACATAAGAAGGTGGCTTACAATGATGTCGCAGATGATTCGCGGCTGCTTGAGGGGCCGGAGAAGGAGGTGGAGAAGGCGGCAAACCGAGACGATGAGGACGAGTTGGACCAAGAGGCGAGAGACGTAGAACCAGAGGAAATTTTGCCTGTCCATTCTATGCCACAGACCATTGGAGAGCATCCAGGTCTCGGACAGCATTGAGCAGGTAAGTTCAAACCGGTCATTAGAAACTTCGTCGCCCACGAGAGCTCCCATGAAGGCGCCGGGGGGAGATTGCGGGCCTGAGTCCATGAACGGATATTCTTCTTTCATGGCGGCAACCTCTGGTCACGACAAGAACAACCACCACTGCCTCCTCCACCGACGAGAGGGGAAGAGAGAAGGGAGGAAGAGGGTAAGAGAGTTAGAAGACGGGTGGACGAGAGAGGAACATGGATGTGCATGGCGTTGCTTTGCTGTGAATCCTGTTGCCCTCTACAAGAGTAGAAAAACTACCATTGACCATTGACAACAAGGTGAGAGCATGCACTATTTGCACGTGGTTCGGATCGATCCATGGACCCGATATCCATTAATTCCCTTAATGGGTCGGAACCTTCGCAACCAAAGGTGATCAAGCCAAATGGCTCCGTTAACGAACAGAGCCCAAAAAAAAGACATCTCTTGTTACTAGTACTGCTATAGATAATAAATATTCGAGATCCTAAAAAGAATGCAATCAACATAACAAAACGAGAAGATTCTCATTTTATGTTATTCTTCTTATATTTCAAATAGAAAAAATTGCTAAAAAAGTGAAATTAACTGTTGTAATTCCTCTACAGTAATATATTCATTACTATGCAGGTATGTCTAATTTTATTACAAGTCTATTTGAAGGGACTATATTCATGGGAAGCAAGATAGCAAACAACTGATAGAAATCCAATAAAATGGTTTGGACATATCAAATAGAAACCATATATACTGGTGTCGAGGAGTTGACCTATTCAAAACGAAAAAGACTTTGGCAAGAAAGAGTAAGAGATAAGAAGAGACATGCAGGCAATTAAGAGATGGACATTGTGTGAGACATTGACTTTGAAAAAGATTCATATAGCTGACCTCACTTGATAGGGGATCTGGGAAGCAATCATTGTAAGGAAGACATTCTTTTCTTTGATTCTTGAACGATATGATGATTTTTTTTTCATACTTTTCACGAAGATGCAATTCTATATCAGCGTATATCTTCTGTATCAGTGTGTTCTTTCTAGATTAAAGAATCCAATATCAAAGAACCTGTCAGTTGCCTTTAGAAATTCTCTTAAAGAGACATGATACATTGGTATCCATCAGTGTTCAAATTCCTGGACGCTTCACACAAAATCTTTTCCTCTGATCAGAAGAAAAAGAAATAATCTAGAATACAAGTTTGAAAGTTTGACCTTGTCTAGCCAGCAGAGTATACCAGACAAAGATATCCTATTATTCATTTAATGCCATTATCCGGGCGGTTTTCCTTGGACATCGACCAATTCGTATATATCTGCTCGCCTTTGTATCTCTAAGGGAAGGTTCTCCCTGTATATCTTATATTTGAGTAAGAAAAATAAAGGTTATAACTTGGATAAGAGTTAAAAAGAGTACCTTCGGGTCTGGATTATGGAATAGTCAATCTCGCCAAGGACAGTTGCCATTTGATGCCCTGTTGTTGCAATAATGTCACCAAACTACAAACATAGCAAACTTTCTTTAGCTCTAATGTCAGTCTGTACCAAAAATTGGAGATGCAAATTTGAAAACACATTTATTTACTTCCATTATGCACTTACTGGCCCGACAAGAGTAGAATGACCCCAGATAATGTAGTCCGACATGGTATTAGGCTCTCGCGCAGGTGAGCAGGTTGCAACAAACAGCTGAATTCAATATAATGCATATAGAGAAAAGAAGCATACATGAACCAGAAAGAGGAACTGTTAAGGGAATCAGTTGGTAGAGAACTGGAGATTACCTGATTATCAGCAGCCCTGCAGAAGGGATTATAAAAAAGATAAGTTAATGAATTCCATATTATTCACGAGTAATGTCTTTTCTGTTTGGAATAAAAAGGGAAAAAGTAAAAGGCTAAGCATCCAATATGCACAATATAAACACATTATCAGCACAACACCGAAAACTAAGATGTCAAATAAAGGACCATATTGGAAGAACACCATGAACAAATGGAAGGGAGTTAAATAATTTAAGAACCTCGATCTCTGCATCATTTCCCATAGAAGTTGTCCAGTACTCAGGTTGAATGCTCCAGGATAGCATATCAGATCCACATCTGGTTTTTCCGACCAGCAAGATCCAATGAATTTATTAAAGAAGAGAGAACAGAAGAGATCTTTTCAAAAAAAATTTCCTTAAAAGAAAAATTAAAAAAACTATACTCAAAAAGCACATAACAGTAAATTACTAAATTCTATTAGAGGAATGGACTGGACATTTGTGATCCAAAAGGCAAAGTGTGAAATTGGTTTTAATGAAAGCTAAAAATTTGTGATATTAGCTTAATGAGAATCATACCTCTTAATCTGTAAAGCATAGCTAGTTCCGGAAAGCGAATATCATGACAAATACCTATTCCGATACGGCCAACATCTGTTGATTAGTCCATTGCATCAGTCTAGTGAGTGAAAGTGCCCTATTAGAAAGTTAAGAACATACAAGATTCATGTTAAAATAGTCAGATTCTAAGCTTATTCAGCTCTTTCTTTTTCCAATAAAGTAGTAATTAAACAAATATGAATCTTCCTCAACAGAAGATGCAGTCATCATTTTAACAAAACTAGAAGGCATCAATTTTAAATTAACTCCTCTTTAATAAGGCTACATAAATATTACCCTTCTATCCGGCCGTTTGGCAAACAATTGACGACCACCAGCCAGCCTATTCCCCTCCTCGGTCGGCTGCGTCTTCTTCTCCCCTAGCCCTACTCTCGTGTCGTGCCCTATGAGGACTAGGCCCCTTCGTACCTTGGGGTAGGCCAGCCCATCTTGGAACCGGTTAGCTCACCCGGAGTAGGTTTTGACTGGCTAAGGTCTGGCTAAGCCAAGCTTTTGGGGTCCCAACCTTAGATCCTAGACAATCATGCACACTATTTATCAGACTTAGAGAGGCGATTATACTATTGATCAATGAGAATCAAAACCTTCTAGGATATTATGGTTGGAGGTTTGAGGGGAAGATGATATAGATTTAGTGGTACCCGATAAGTACAAGATGACAACGCCTTTGTTGAGCCTAGTGAAGCAGTGAACCCTAAGTGAACCATGACCCAACTAGGCCAAACCAAGCTAAACAAACCCAATGAATAATGGACTGGAAATTAACCTGAAATACTCTGAAAATATCAAAAAATAGAAAATTATATAAAATGACTAACCAAAGTCTAACTAAGATCCAATGACACATTACTAACTAAACCAAAATGAAATGAGTCTGATGGTGCGCTCCACCTATGCATGTATACATGTATGCCTAGTACATGGTCAGGTTCTATATGTTAATCAATTGGCTTGGTCATGACCACAGTATTGGAAGCATTAGATCACTCATGACTTGGTGCAAAGTCAACCAGAAGTTGTGTAAGCTAAACCAGACGACATACATGCAGATAGTTTCAATGTGTACCTGTGTCAACAACTGTAGGTTCACCTCCAGCCTTGAGAATATCAGATTCTCTAAAAGTAATATCTCCTATGATGTCAACATCAAAAAGATGCAACTGAAATCATAAAAAGTTTGTCAAAAGATGGATTATGTCTATTTATGATCATATGGATCCGAAGAGAAAGCAATATTAACTCCTTACCTTCCTATGCTTAGCCTTTATTTTTCCATCTGGTCCAAGCACACAACAAGTGTTGAACAACCGACCATTAGTCTTCTCTGGTATTGATCCACCTATTATTGTAATATTTTGTTGAGCAGCAACCTCAGATAGCATTGAAATTGATGGTGCTTCTTCAGCATCTATATCTTCAGCATACTTTGACAAGTTCTCAAGTGACAAAGGACAATTCCATATTTCCTACCATAAAAAGTAGCAAATAAATGACCCATTTCAAACTCTTCATATTATTGTAAAAAGGTGGGTTTTGTCCAAGTGAATGATGCTCCCTCCAACTCCAGGGCTGCGGGAGGATAAGATGTATGCAACCTTATTATCATTACTAAAGAGGCCTTTTTCATGACCCAATCCATGAAAAAAATGGATATGAGGGGCGCGACCCTCTTTATGTTGTTTATGTCAATGGGTAAAAGGGGGGCTATAGCTTTCAAATTAGCACTGGAGCCTTTCTTTGTGAATGTAGGTTGTACAGTGACACCGGCTATACGTAAATGGTGAATGTAGGAATGGAAATTCAATTAGTTGCCAAGAACTATAAATAAAGCAGCAGAAATGAGATCAACATTGTCAAGTTGCAATAAGCCAGCAAGAGGATCAAGAAAACTTGGCATGTGTAAACACAATACCAAACAGAAGTAAGTTGCAATTAAGAAAGAGCAACAAATAAAGAATCAGATTATTCTACCAATCCATTACATCCTACACAGACCTTGAAAGGGAAATAATTTGCACCATAATTCCCTTATTAAATCATCAAGAACACACAATTAAAGAAGACCAACATTTTTTTTACCGGCATGATCTTCCCTATGCTTGGCCACTTCTTCTTCTTCTCTCTCTCTCTCTCTCTCTCTCTTTTGTGCATTTATGATACCACTTACATAAACATTAGTCAAATTTTATATATCTAAAGTAAGATCTCTGATTTTAGGTTTCTCTCTAGTGGGAATCTATCAAATACTCTGTTAGGTTCTGCCTTAGCGATCATGATTTCTATTAGACTAATACTAAATATTAGTACGAACATAAGAAAAATATCATCCTTTTCATTCAAAAAGGTATAACAGGAAACAACTTTATAGCAAACCAGAAGTAGCACCACCTAATTAAACAAGTAGGTCCAAGATGGAGATGTATTACCACTACACTATAACAGAAGACTCTCCAGCGGGAGCTTCAAAGAGGACAAAGATTCGCATCTTTGATTCGAAACATGTCAATCGGAAGTATATGTATTTATCATTCGTGGCCATTCTTGATGTCTTATGATTGAACATACACGAAATCGAAGGCGCTACCATTTCTATAGAAGTTTAACAACAGAAGAAATGCGAATCTCAATCTTACGGGTAACACAACGAGCTTTGCGCCCTTTGCGGCAGCGTCCTCGATCCGGACGCGCGCGTGGTTGATGTTCCTCTCCTTGTCCGAGGTCACCATCAACTGGCACAGCGCGATCTTGAACTGGATCGGAGGCAACCCAAATGCTACTTTCCATTAGTTCAGGGAATTGAAGAGAAGAAGATAGGGATTACCTTCCGAACGTTGGCGTGAGGAAGTGGGAGAGGCGGAGGAATCCGTCCGTGGGAAGCCATCGAGGAGGAAAGCGAGGCGGGTTGCGATCTCTGAGAGAGTATCGGATGACTGATGAAATGACTGCGGTGGTGAACTCGTTTGTGACTCACTCAAATCCGACCAGAGCCAGCACCTGACGCAGATTCTGGCGGCTTCTTGAATTGGCATCCTAGCAGTAAACTGTCAAGTGGTTTTTTACATTGAAAAAGGGAGGTTTTAACCAAACTAACCCTCGTCTAAACTTTATTTACGGAACTAAATTACACCTAAAACTTAATAATAAAATGGGTCTATTTTGACCGGCTCAATATTTATGCCATAATATCGTAAATAAAATGCTGAACTAGATCTACGTTTTATAAAATGAACTGTTGGTTGACTAGTTCAACGTGTTCATCACATGTGAAGTTGTTGATCTTGTTAACATTACTCACTATACTAAACTTAAAGTATAAAATAAAATTATGTATACATTTAGCACCTTCTCAAAAAAAATTATTGAATATTTCAACATTTTATTTAATAAGAAAACGTTGAATTTCATCTTATAAGTAAAATGCTGATTCATTTTATCATGGAAACGTTGAATTATTGCTACAAGCATGAGCAATTTATAAGTTAGTTGATTCATTTGATTTTCAGATAATAAAACAGTAATCCTTCAATTTTATCTATAACGAGTAAACATTAATATGACTGTTGGAAAGAAATATTAAAAACATATTTGATTCCAACTTAAGAAGAGTGTTTGTTGGAAAGAAATATTAAAATCAGATTTGGTTCCAACTTGAAGGGGAGTATTGGAAAGAAATTTCAAAATCAGATTTTATTACTATTATTATTTATTTGGTTAATCTGTTTGTTATTTACTTTCCTTATATATAGCAACACTATCCTAATATGTTAGATAGACAAACTTAATTATAAAAGAGATTGTTATAATCTCCTCCTATTTATGTACTTGATTCATTTTAGTGAAATACATAATTCCCTCTGACTAGTTGGATTAACATGTACAACATGAAAAGAGTATAAATTTCAAATATGCAACAAATTTACAATACCTAGTGTTAATGAGTCTTTTATAAAGTACATGTATAATATAATATATAGATAGATGGTGAATATTAACAGGGGTAAGAAGATAATGCATACATATCAGTAGCATTTATAAGAATGCCAATAAACTATAATTGGACGGAAGCATTTGGCATTTGCAATATTGTGACATAGAATGAGAGTTATCCTCTGGACTCACCAAACTCCACGAGTTTCATTCATGGAAGATTCCTGGCCACTCGCTTACATTCCCTTAACTCCTCCAGAGATTTCTCTCCATTGGCTCTCACACAAGACAGAGAATCACAAAGATAACCCTATCCTCCATTCAGGAAACCAGAAGCTGCCACGTAGGACTCAGATGCTGACCTGGGAGCACATACCAAATCGCCCCCCCTCTGCTTCCATTCCTTAATAACTATCCATTCTAAAAAACCCACCACATACATCAACCAGACAGCCTTCACAACTGTGAGCCAGCCAGCATCAACTGCTTCTCAATGGCTTCAGCTCAGGCTGCTGTCGCGGTGGCTATGTCCTCGCCCTCCGTTGTCACTAACCGAAGGACTGTTGTCGGCTCCAGTGCATTCTTCAATCCAATGAAGCAGCTATCGTCAAGGGCCGCCATTCCATCTGTGAGGTCACACCGCTGCGTCGCAATCCAGGCTTCATCGGGGGAGAAGGCGGTTGCGGGGCTGACTGCAGCTGCGGTGGCAGCAGCCTTTCTAATTCCAGATGTTGCAGAGGCAGCCCAGCCGGGAATCTCGCCTTCACTAAAGAACTTCCTGCTTAGCATTGTCTCCGGTGGTGTTGTGGTCGGGGCCATCATCGGTGCCGTCATCGGCGTCTCCAACTTTGATCCTGTCAAGAGAAGCTGAAAGTATATATATATGTGTGTGTGCTCTGTTGATCTTCTCTTTGGTTCATTTTGCAATAAATATTGTCCAGTAACTATCACTGTAATGTAAAAGTTATTCTAATCCAAGTTGGTTATGTTTAACCTGCGAAAAATTTCTTTGGCCACCACCTTATATGTCATCCTTGGATAAATTCTTCCTCATAAGATTCAATGACTAAGAGAAGCACAGATAATATATTCAGATAGCCTCTATATGTAGACAAGCAACATATTTGAGAAAAACATATGGAGATAAAATATATAGGAAGAAGGTAAAAACTCTAACTTGTCCTGAACACCAGTTAAATATCGTGAACCATTCTGTACAAGAATTAGCAGATCTATAAAAGTGGAATTTTGTTAAAAAAATCTAATATACAGAAAAAAGAATTAGCAATAGGATTAATTTGTCCTGAATAATGTCAGCTATGCAAGGAGAGGAGAATCCAAGCATATGTGAGATGTTATGGATGGAAACCACTCATTTACCATCACAGCAAAGTACAGATAAAACTATAAAAGCAATGCATCTCATAAGATTATTGCAGAAGAATTCCTGAAAAAGGACATTTACAAATTTGTTTAGTATGAAATTTATCTATGATGACATTTATTGGACCAAAAATGCTGGATGAAATTACAAATAGAAGCACACCTTCCACACCGTGGAAGTTAACAATAAACTCCTCAACATTCAATCAAATTGAAAGAAATAATTTTGAGCTTAAATCCAGATTCTAATGGACAAGATGTTGGTCTATCTTAATTTGGAAAATTTGTTTGGTTTTTAGTGTCACGTTCCTCGAGATGAGGATAAGAACAAGGTTCTTACTCACACAGGGATCCCTGAAATCAAGTCAAGTAGGCATCGACTTTCCCCGGAGGGGTTCACTTTCTCTGCCTTGACAACTGTAATCTTCACTCGCTGCTCATCTCCATATAATTCTTCCTTAATTTTCAGCCTGAACAGATGTTGCTCAAATAGGCTATGGCGAATGATCTCTGCAAACCTAGTATCATCAGGCTCTTCATTTTTAAGTCTGTAGAGTTCTTTTGCTGAGCAACCAAGTAACTCCTCCCCTGACTCCTGGAAAGCTGTCACCCAAGTAAGTCCTGTATGATCTTGGACCTGTGCCTGCAAAAGATACCTATAATCACACTCTTCAAACTCTTTATCGCACCTATCACAGCACCAATTACCGCTAGCTAATCTTGTTACTTTCTTACTGCATTGCCTATCACCGATCATCAGAGGACAAGCTGTGTAGCAGAAGTTATCTGTCTTGATGAATGACACAGTTGCTTTCACCGATATCCAGTCAGGCTTATCACCCCTCCCAAGGCCCTCATCCTTGATCTGTGATACCGTCTTACGGATCTCATTCCGAGAAAGTGCAGGCATGACATCCCTGGATATGGACTGGGAAGCAACATCCTTTCCCCCTCTATCAAACCATTCTCTCAGCTTATGGGCTTCCGGAAGATCAGGATTTATAAAAATTTGGGTGGAAGAAATAGTCCCGACAGACTTGCCGCTGAAATCATTCACCTTTCCTGCCTTAACAGCTAACACGGGAAATGCTCCAGTGTCAAGCATTTCTTGCAATTGTCGTCCTTCCTTGTTGCAAAATTCACCCCACAGAGTCAATTCAACACATCGACCAGATACATCCTTCAAATTAAGAATTCTTCTCTGAGTTTCCATTCCATTTTTTCTTAGTATGGTGACTGAAGGGTTCACAGATGTAACAACTCCAATAATGTCCAAAATTGAGTTATTCTCTGCATTCTCAATTTCATGTATTGGTCTAAAATTGAACTGCTGAGCAGGTATAGAGCTGTTCTCGTCTAGACAGGGTTCAAGAGTTGATGTTGCCTCCAAAAATATCTCCCATTCATTATTAAGATGGTTGTAGTTCTTCTTGGCAGGCTTCAAGCTCCCCTTTGATATCATATAAACCTTACCTACCTGCACAACCTCATAGAAGCGATCAACAACTGCATTAAAACAGGTCACTCGTATCTCTCCTCCATCAGAATCAAGGAGATCAAAGGAGAATACTTTCCCATCTCCTTTAGCATTATTATACCGTCGGAGATCTCCTTTGGCAGTTACTCTAGCTTTGATAGCCCATCGACCCTGATAAGGATTCAGAGCAGCTATTGGAATTATCCGAGGTGGTGCGTCATTCTTCATGATTGCGCCATGGACTTTGTAGCTTGGTGGAGGCTTGTAAGGATCTTGGACTGTTGGTTGAAAGCCCAGGACTTTGTTAGCAGGATTTACCATAGAGTTAACACCGATTCTTGTTACTGGACCAGACTCGGACACCCCATTAACTCGCTCATTTCTTAGGTATCCTGGATTATTCGCAGAACTCTTCTCAGAGGCAGGCTCGGCTTCTGAAGGCACTTTGGGATTCCCAATAATCTCACACTCCGGAATTATAACTTCCATGTTCAAGACAACAATAATCCTGTATCAGAAGATTATCTTGAGACAGAAACCAACGCCTAATTATACATGGGAAAAGCAGTTCCTTCGTAAACTTCTCTTATGAAAAATAACCAAACGCAAACTCCTTTTTTTTTAAAAAAAAAACTTAGTCACAAAAGTAGTGCAGATCTATTGTGTAATCCCGGCCCAAGTCCCAAACCCCAAAATTTGAAGACCATTAAACTAACTAACGAAATTTTAACTACCGAAATTCTTTCTTTCCTTTACTAGTCACCTATTCGCAACTAGCACCATTAGAAAAATCACTGGAGAACCTACTCAATCAAACATAAAACAAAGATTCGTTACTCCAAGACAGATCAAGAGAACATTATGTAGACATTAAGGCAACAAACCTACGGTTCTGGACGGTGCTACAGATGTACTCAAGAAGCTGGACGACCGATCCCTTGCGAAGCCGCCCGCTCTTAACGAGCTGGTTGAGCTGCGTCGCCAGCAGCGCCTGTTGCGCCGCAGCGCCGTCCGACACCACAGCCCGATAACGCTCCTGCGCGCCGGCGATCTGCCTCACCTCCACCACCTGCACCACCGGCTTCAGGTTCAGATCGCCGCCGTTCACCGCCGCGATGGCGTTCGCCGTCAGCCTCCCCGCCATCGAAGGCTTGCGGAGAATAGGGTGGTTATCAACCGATCGAAGAGTCGGAGATCGGGAAACCCTAGAAGAATAGAGAATTCGATTTGGGGGAAAGAGATAGAAGAGAAAAGAAATGGAGGGAGGAGGAGGATTTTATAGGCTCCCCGTTCGTTCGGGAGAGGCAGCAAGCTGGGTAGAAACTTATTTATTTATTTATTTATTTTAAACAGAACTAAAAATTAAGTCTCCGTACGATAACCTTCTCCAAACATTAAATTCCATGAGATCAAAGAATCAAAAGTCATTTTAATCATATGGTGTTCGTGTTGACACGTCAGCTCTAAGATTTTGTAGTCTATTTTTGAGGAACCATTTAAGTTGATATATTGATATACTATCGGAGCCGAAGATCCGGAGCTTAAATGTAACCCGATCCGCTTTGGTCAAACGAGTGTTATTCGCCAGACCTGTGGGTACACTAAGAAGACCAGGCATATCTTAAATCAATAGGGGTAAAACTGGGACCACCCTCTTTTGATGGACTTTTAACGAATAGGAAGGAAGGGTTTCGAGCCTGGCTTTATCATAACGTTTTCCACTATGCTGCTGCTGCGTTTCACAGTCAGGATTCGAGTCCACCCTCTTCTCCCCTCCACCGGACGGTCGCCACACCCTACCTATCCGTCGCACTCCCCGGTGCCGTCGGCGGCGCGGCAGCCGAAGAACCCTGTTCCATTTCAATCGAAATCGTAGTAGGTTTCCTTTGTTCCTCTTACCTTTTCCGCCAAAATTTCTCGCTAATTTCAAGGAATTTAGCCATTTTAGGGTTTTGGAAGGACTCCAGTGATCTATCGAGTACAACGGTGTTTTTGATAGTGTTGTCGAAGAGATTTTAACCGGTGTTTTTGCGATCTTGTTTATGTTTAAGTTGTTTGGAGTTCGAGGCCTTGCTCAGATCGAGCAAAACTCCTCTGAAATGTAGTGAATTTTGCAAATTTTCGGTGTGAAATTTAATGGTTTACATTCATTTTGTTGCCTCTTTTCATAGCGGTAAAAAGTTTTGATCTTGAGTTATATAATATATGCTCCACCTCTTTCTTTTAACCACTTATTATGCATAGATTCTACTGTAGGTGCTGAATATAGTTCTGTTTTTGAATGTAATCCTGGATTGGAATCAGGTGATAAGTTGTCTCCTTTCCATTGACCATTCTATTAATTCAACAATGCAAGGGAGAAAGAGATGATAGTATTGTAACCTTAACAATGAATTGGACATCCGTTAGTGCTCAAGAACAGGAATCTACTATGGATAATGGGCAGCAGACAGATAATGCAAGAGATCAGGAGACTGCTCAGGAGGGAGACAGTGGAACGCCCAAAGTGGGAATGAAGTTTAAAAATGCCGAGGAAGCCTTCAGCTTCTATCACAAATATGCTGTTTGCACTGGATTCGGGGTGAAGTGCCAATACTCGAAATATGATAAAGAAGGGCGATGCAGGTGTATAGTGATTTCATGCAACAGGGATGGTATAGTGAAGTACAAAACAGAATCTCATTCATCAGAACTTACAAAGAAGACGAATTGCATGGCAAAAATTCATCTGGGATACCGTGATGATGGATATCTCCATGTTAAGCAGTTAATAGTGGAGCACAATCATCCACTTTTTCCTGGTAAAGCCAGGGATTTTCGAACAAAAAGGAAGAGGAAACGATATCTCTATGACAATGACAAGGCTGAGATGCCTCCAAGGGAGTCATGGGTAGGAAGACGAGGTCGGGAAGAGATAAAGTGCAAGTTAATACATGAGAAAGGAGATGGCGAGGCTATACACAGGTTCTTTCTTCGTATGCAAGCCAAGGATTCTTACTTCTTTCATTTGATGGATTGGGATGATGAAGGTGTTTTGAAAAATGTATTTTGGGCTGATGGCAGATGTAGGATGGCATATCAATACTTTGGTGATGTTGTGCTAGTTGATTCTACCTGTTTGATTGATAAATATGATGTGCCCCTTGTATCTTTTGTTGGAGTAAACCATCACGGCCAGTCTGTTTTGCTCGGTTGTTGCTTGCTTTCTGATGAATCAACTGAAACATATACCTGGATGTTTAAGACTTGGCTATCTTGCATGTTTGCAGTTGGACGTCCTCCAAGTGCCATAATCACTGATAGATGTAAAGCTATTCAAGAGGCAGTTGCAAAGGTCTTCCCTAAAACTCATTACCGTCAGTGTCTATTGCATATAATGAAAAGGATGGGGGGAAACATGCAAGGACTAACAGAGATTGAAGAAATCCAGACGTCATTTAAGAAAGTAGTTTATGAATCATTAAGAGCTGAGGACTTTGAGGAAGAATGGAGAAAAATGATAGACAAATATGGACTTGAAAGTAATGAATGGTTCAGGTCATTGTATGATGATCGGCATTGTTGGGCACCAATTTTTGTTAAAGAGAAATTTTGGGCAGGCATGTCTATAACCGTAGGCTGTGAGAGCATGAAATCCTTCTTTGCTGAGTTTATGCATAGCAAGTTCACTGTCAGACAATTCCTTCGGAAGTATGAGATAATTGTCCAAAAGAAATACAAAAAGGAAGTTCAAGCAAATACTGAGTTGTTACATAAAAGCCCTCAATTAATAACACAACTTTACATTGAGGAGCAACTAGGTAAAGTCTACACAACTGATGTATTTAAACATTATCAAGCTGAAGTAAGGGCTTTAGTGTACTGTATCTCATCATTGATAAATGTTAATGGTCCAATACTCACCTTTAATGTAAAAGAACGTGTAAGGGTAAAGGATAGTAAATCCATGGAGCGAAGAGTATATGAAGTTACTTTTAATGAAGATGAGCTGGATGTGAGATGCATTTGTCACTCATTTGAGTACAGAGGTATTCTGTGTAGACATGCATTATCTGTTATTTGCTCTCAAAATATAGTTGAGATTCCTTCAAAATATATTCTTGAACGTTGGAGAAAGGACTACAAGCGTATGCATGCTTTGTCTATCTTCCCTGATGACATCATGGTTGACGGGCAGTTAGAGCGTCATGAGAACTTCTATAGGTGCTGCCTTAAGCTTTCTGAAATAGGGTTAATGTCTGAAGAGAAATATGAATTTGCAGTAAAGGTAGTTGACGAAGCCATAACGAAACTTCTCACTGATGATGGCTCATGTGGACTACGGCATAAAGATGTTTCTTGTGAAGCTGCCACAAATAGCAGTTTGGTTACTTTCACTCTGAGCAGTGACAACTATATGGGAAATGGAAGTGATAGAGCACCTAATCTTCTGCAAGTGGGCCAAACAGTGAATGTTCCACATTATGAGTTTTTCCACGACAGGGTAATTAACATATATTCAATATTTCCAATTCCTTCACCTATTGGTCAATTTGATCCATACTCAGCTCCGATGCAAATTCCATGTCACAGGATCACACTGTCCAACAGTCAGCTAGTTATCGATCTGATACAGAATGGAGACTGCAGTTCTTGCAGGTATGTTTTATAGTAGCTTGTGATCGATTGACTAATGTTATGATTGTTTTGAAGTCTCACTTTGTCTTTCTTTTTCTTTTCTCTTCTGATATGTTGTTTTGGGGCGTGTAGTAATAGTAGTAATATGATTGGCATACTTTGTCATGCAGGAGGCACAAATACCAGAAGCTGCCCCAAGACCTTGGTAGAAGTGGGGACATCTCTGCACAGAAGTGCATTGTATTACATAGGCATTGACTTTGAATCCATTGCTATTCTCCTGTTATATCAGTTGTGCATTCTATCTTTCTTTTTCCAGCTATATTGACTAATTGAAAACTTTTTGAAAGTTTGCTGCAGGTCAGCTACAATGTTGAGTATGGGAATTTATGTATACTATATGGATTTAATGGTAGCTGATTGCTTCCTTATCCATTTACTCTAACTTACAGCGAATTTAACAAAGTTTAAGCTAGTTGCCTCCAAGATTTCATCTGTTACTGCTGTATGTTGTATATTTGGAGGAGATTCATCTGGAAGGCAACTTCTTCAGATGTCATTCAATAGCAGTGGAGAGTATACAAGTCCTATGCCAGTATGGGGCTGCCTTTCAGTGCGTTAACCTAAACTATTTTTTGCTGCATTTTTTGTTACAAGCCTGATCTCCAGTTCATGTCAGCAAGAAATTGTCAATTATACCTCATAGCCCATAAATTCTGACTTACAATGTTTTCTTCATTTGGTTATAGTGGGACTTGAGACAATGATTTTTAATATCTGAAGTAAACAAACTTCTCCTATACTCCTGTTCATGCAATATATATAGAGAGAGGCTTCAAGGCATTGTGCTAGAAATGAAGATAGAAAGTTGTTCGCCATTTAAAATGTGTACAATCCTAAATTTCAGTTGTTAAATATTTCATAATGAAATCAGAGATACTGGAATTGTTGGGCATGATCCATACCATGTAAACTATCTGGAAGGAAAAACTGGTAAAGCTTAATGTTTTATTAACTTACATCTCAAGATTTATGGTTGTAAACCCTATGTAAGGTTTTGGATGATTTTAGACTTTGAAGCTCATTTTATTGGTCATAAATTTTGTATCACTTGACCCTAAGGAAAGGGAACTCTAGAAATTATGATCCTTTTGGTTATAGACAATATTTGGCTATAGATCATGCTTAATGATATGTATCTTAAAATAGTTTTTGGGTCTTTGATTTTCATTTGGAATTTTGTAAGTTGTAGTTCACTTAAAGGCAGAGTTGCTTATACATAAATTCTTGTATCACTGTAAAGCAACAATGGTCGTGCCACCATTGGCATGGCACGCCCCTAAGTATCATTAACATGTATAATATATTTTTAATAAAAAATTTAGGATATTTAGAAATGTTTTTAGATATTTGGCATATCAATTTTTTATTTTTAGTTTTAAATATATATATTAAAACCTACATTCTAGTGTTGTATTTTTAGATTATTTTGGTAAATGATCTATTTATTAAAGATAAAATAATAGTTAAATATAAATATTATTCAATACATAATATAATTGAATACATATATTAAAACTAATATTAATGATTGAATACTTCATAATATAATTGAACACATAATATTAATTGATAATAGTCTAATAATTAAAACTAGTGTCTAATTAAACGTAAAATAATGAGGAAGATTAAAGTCTTCATTTGATGATGATCGATGAAAATAAAACAAAAATTTAAAAAAAAAAAGCTCCACATTGGCACAAAGACTGTCACTTCTCGGTATGAGGTGTGCCACGGGCACACCCTATGCCAGGTGTCGTGCCACCACCGGCACGGCCATCCTTGTTCTAAAAAGCTAATCTTGGGGATTAGAAACACATCATTTGAATTTATGTATCTAGTAGTTCCTTTAGGAGGAGACTTAAACTATGCCAATGCTAAACCATCTAAATATGTATTGCAGAGCTACAGAGAAAGGGCAGAGAGAGCAACACACTGTTCAGATTGTTTTCATTATGAGCTACTGATGGTTGGAACATGATGCTTATTGTGGCAAGTGCTGACCTGAAGTTGCTCAGATAGGATTTGGTCGACATGTATATGTTCCATAAAAGTTGTTGTGACAAGGTGCTTCAAGTTGAAGAACTGCATCTTACAGAATTAGACTGGTGAATTCTATTCTGGCTTCGAGGATTTGCAACTCTTTTCCCCTTGACTTTTGTATTCTGATAAAGAATCTTTCAGGGGATTTATCTTGTACTTTAATTTTCAATCTTCACAGTTTGATGTATTACAATATTGCTGTACATTAGAACAGAGGAGAACAGCTGCCTAGGGCTTGTAAAGAAAATGAACTCAAGTTACTGGAGAACCATTCAATTATATTTGGTTCCATATCTGATGCATTTGTTATTTGGATTTTTTGAAGTATAGTGCAACTAAATCAGAAGTATAAGCATTTGAAGGTTTCCTGCAGATTAGATTCCAGACATCTCATTGCTAGAAACTTTCTTATGGATTAAAGATCAACAATTGTGCTGCTAATAAGTTCAGTGAATATGTGGCATACTCGATTGTAATTAGAAACTGTGACATGGCATAGATTTGATAGCATTGTGCTTCTACAAGGATTTTTTTTTTAAATATATATGGGGTGCTTATTTCATGGATAATGCTGATTAATATCATGTAGAAGACATTCATGCTTTGTTTTCTGCAGTTGTTTTCATTGTCTAGAATGAAATGTTACGATTCTTGCACCTTTTAAGTTGGATTATTTGGAGGTGTTTGAGCTCATCATGTTGGATTTTAGCTACTACTGATGCTGCTTGAGTTCTTTAATTATAGCCCACATGTTAACTTAGGGAAAATTCTATCTGCTTAGGAAAGAATTTGTCTCTTCTTGAATAGTTGAAAACTTGTATCTTCTTGCGTCACCTTCGACAATAGATATATATATATATATATATATATTATATATATATATATATATATATATATTAGGCGGTTATGGATAAGTATTAAACAACGAGATGGTACATGTTTATATAATTTAGCATGAACTTTTTATAACATATCATGATTGACTACCTTATTTATTCAATGGATTTTATTACTGTTGTTATTATTTATTTATTTGTTAATTTTGCAACTACGTTAAGGCAATAAAGAATATAACTACTTATTTATGTGACATTTTGATCGTGCATAAGTAGTATTTATTTATAATTTAAGTATTTCTTTAAATATATTTTATAATTAAATACTTATATATATACTTAAATTTAATATAAAATAAGTCATGTGATAAGTTATGCATGAAACTTTATTACTGATAGCATGTGTCATAAAATAATACATATTTTTAAATAAGATTTTTATTACCATTAAAGTACTTATTCATACTTTAGTAACTAAATATAATATTTTTATGTAAATTTATTCAAGATAATCATTGTGTTGTACAATTAAATGATAAAAATATAAATCAAATTATATATATAATTATTCTTAAAAAACCTTATATATGTACTAACCAAAAAAAGGCCTTATTGATCAATTCCTTCAAACATGAGTTGTTTCTGTGCTCCACATACATACATGAATATTATACATTTAATGCTAAAATTTTGGAAACAGTTTTAATAGTCTTTTTAACAATTAAATACACTCTCTTTTCACCTTGGGATAGTGTCTGTTAATCTCGAGATACTAATTACATATGAGTTAAATGCATTTTAAGCCATTATAGATTAATTGGGCAAAAATAACTTTATAAAACTTATTAGTTGTATCACTAAGTCTCCTTAAACTTTTAAGGAGAAAGTTTAGAATGATAAACTGGTTTTTGCTCAAATTATTATCATTAACTTTGGATGACAATCTAACTATTGCAATCCAATTCAACCTACAGCCCAAAAATTTTATCTTATCCCCATGGATTGAGGATGCCTTCTTGGGTATGCAAAGCATCTCCTTCTACAGATATATTGAATGATATCTCTTATTTCTGTGCATTTAATTACCAAATCCACTTGGTGAGGCAACCCATGGAGTAGATGGTCCACCAGCTCCACCACCCAGGATATATAAAAAGTGGAACCTTTAGTTTGGCCATTTATACTTTTAGTTGTCTAAAGGTGAAACAAGACCAAAAGCTTCTCAGCTCACAGATTCTCATATTCCCTAATCTCCAAGCATGCCCAAACCAATTCAAAATTTACTTTAACCACACCCAATTGCTGTGTTCTTTTCTTAAAGCACACCCTGAAGAGCTTCTCTTATTTTAAACAATCTACTGTGGGAATTGTGAGAATATCCCAGTGGCTGAGATAGTCCAAGGGAGAGAGATCTCTCTCTAAATCTAGCAGCACAGACACCTATGTTTATTTCCTTTGGCTTGTAAAGTTTGCATGCATGCATGCATGTAATGTTATGACATGGGAGAGAGAGAGAGAGAGAGAGCTAAAGATGCAAATCTCCTTCGTCTAATGGGCCATGGGTTGCATACTTTAGCACATGATAGAACTTGGATTTTTTTGTTTGTTTGCATGTATACTCTTCAAAAATAGTTTCTTTATTTATTTATATACTTCTCTAAAGTTGATATTGTATGCAGATGACTCGCCAAATTTGATCCATTTAATGAAGAAAGATAAACAAAAAAACAAAAAATCATTATTCTTCTTTTCCTAGTTTCCTCTCAGCTATGTGTACCTTTGTCTTCTTCCCTATTAGATTTTTTTCTATAATTTTGGTTTACAATTGCCAAAAAGTAATTTGAAGGGTTAATATTTAGGCAATCTTTTAACTGATACATATCTGAAAAAACTATTAACCTCTTCATTTACTCTATGATAGTCTACCAAAAAGGGAAGGCAAACATGCAAACAAGAAAATTTTAAGTGGTCTACATGCAAATAGACCCCTTAGAACTCTATCTGGTTAACTTTTGGATTATAGAAGTGCTATTCAAAAGAAGTAGAGCATTGTTGGGAAGTGGAATTATGGGGCTATAATTGCATGGAAAAGGTGAGAGAGAGAGAGAGAGAGAGAGAGAGAGAGAGAGAGAGAGAATCTTATTAGGGCTCATTCTTTTCTGCAGTGTGTTCATGCTTTTGAGGAGATGGATGTATAGTAGTGTTTTGTGGTGGCTGTGTGCATGTTAGTGCATGGTGGTAGTATTGAGAAGTGCACTCCTCCAAATCCAAGTGGATTTGCATGCGGAATCTGATGCTCTTGCTATGGAAGGCTGCTTCTTTTCATGAGCTTATTAAAGCTAAACAACCAGGGTCACTCATCAGGTTGACATATTTTTTTTCACCCTTTGACCACATGCTAGTTTAATTTCTTTTCTTTTCTTTTCTCTTTATGAAAAATAAAACCCACTATTGCTAATCAAAGAGGTAAGAGAGGTCATTTTCTGTTTAAGTGGACTAACATTACTATATTTTTGAGGTAATAAAAACAAAACACATCGACGTGAATGTGATTATAATAAAACAAGCAAAATATAAGTTTTTTTTCTTACTAAAGAGATTGTGTTCATACGGTGGTTTCTATTGTATGAGTGTAATCCCACTGACTTCGATGTATTATTTGAATACTATTAACTTTTCTATAAAATTATAAGATATTTTTTAATAATCTAACTCTACAGATAAAGCTACTTAAGATAATCTAGAGACACCTCTTAATTAACATAATCTCGCTCTCGCTAAATTTACCAAAATAGCCTTGAGAAATATGTTGTTCGAAGGGATTTAGAGAAAAGAAAAGGGGGCAAACAATGATATTCTAGGTATTTTAAAAATTAAAAGTAATTAGTAATATGCCTAACTCTCATTAACTGGGGGGTGTCATATGAAAGTTATAGACAAAATAGAAAAAAAAAGTGGAGATTTGCACTGCCCCCATTGAGTATTATACTATTAGATCTCTCTCATAGTACAGACAAGTAGGGAGAAAGATTGGAACTGGTACAATCATTTTTGAGTTTAAGAATGTTAGGTTGTTCCAAATCGAAAGCTACCTGTGTTTTGCTCCGAATCTTGCTTTATTGACAGTGCTGCATTTGTACATCAAAAAGAAGAGATGAGGTTAGTTTGGTACCCTCAAAAACTAAAATAACTTTCACACCTACTTGCTTTACTAAACTTTAGATAGGTGCTTGCATGATATATAAATATAAACATATACTTAGGAAAGCTAACCAAGCATTGTCTTCCAAATTTTGCAATAACGACACAATTAACTACTAAATATTATACATGGGACTCTCTCCTTCCCAAGCTAGGGTGTGGCTTCTCTCTCGCCCTCAATCAAGGATTATTGGTCTTTGTGGCGGTGTTCTGCTGTTCCTACTCGCCCTCAATTAAGGACTATTTATTAGGTATTCTACGATTGCTATTTTTTTTTAAAGAACGTAGAAAGATATATCTTAAGGAGGAAAGCTCTGACTATCTCTAGCCTTCGGATTTGAAAGCTTTGGAAGCTCTCCTTCCTCTATCGCTCTGAGATAAGCTTCGACAACGTATAAAATCTTAATGGTCTATCCTACCTCCTCTTTTCCTAATAAATATAGCTGGGCTAAGACTACTTTTCTAAAATATAAACTACTTAAAAATGTCACCTTCTGTCACCTAATAGAATACCTAAGGATGGGAATTAATTATCTAATGACAGTTTATGACCAGTTTCACAGAGATGAAACTAAGGTAAAATTAGGGTCACATTAGACTACCAAATTTATACATAATCTAGAGAGATAAAAGACAAACAAGTAAAACTAGACTAGGGTCGATTTTTTTTTTTGAAAAAAAAAGAGCTATGTTTATAGGAGCCTTTAGCTCGAAAGATGTTAAATTTAATTCCCATTTGTCTAAGAGCAGGGTGAATTAAGTTTAAGAATTAAATATATTTAACCTTCATATATTTATATATATAATTACTTAAAATCTATGTACTTTTACCTAAAACTCCTACAAACTGATTAGATATTTTCATCATGGGGTAAAATTATTTTATGCTTGAGGAGTAAAATGGATTTATGCTACTAATCAAATACACGATACTTTATTAGTTTTATTAGCAACTATTAGTTAATCTTAATTTTTTTTTTAAAAAAATTTAATTATATATTAAAAAAATAATAATATTTAGTTACTGTTCCTGAACTCAAAAACAAACAAAGAGTGTTTTGTTATGAACATCAACCCCAAACCCAAACCCAAAAGGAGACTTCCAAGCAAATAGAGTTCGACCCTCTCAGGGGGGGGCCAACAGTGTACAGTTGTCGTTATGCACTAATGGCACATGAGATTGGACGTCGCCGGTGGGACCCGGCACGCTACGTGTCATGAACATATCTCTCTCTCTCTCTCTCTCTGTCTCTAACACTCGACCATTATTAACCCCTAACATTTCACCTTCCGCATGTTAGTAAGATTCACCGGATCTAGCAAATCTCACAGATACGAAAGATTCAGATGATGTGATAGTTCATTAGACATTAGACGGAGACCTGATTATCATGTAATACGATAACCCACTTAATTTAAACCTGAGTTTTATAAATTATACTCTCGAAGTAGAGAGGAGAGAGAAAGGTGAGATTAAAAATGTAGTGTAATTTATAAAATCTTCTAATTTAAATAACGGTAATTGTGGGGGTGGAGGAAGAAGAGAAAGAGACAAGTCAACTTCAATGGGTCGCAATCAGATAGAGGGATCAAGATTTAGCTCGAGCCGGTGTCCCAGTCCATCACATGGCTAGAGGGCAGAGCGAATCATTTTTAGTGCTGTTGATTGTTGAACAAGGAAATGCGAAAAGAGTCTTAAAATTTTAAAAAAGAATTACAACTTGGCACTTGATGCCATATACAAATAGCCAAAAATAAAAAACCGAACAAAAAGGAAGAGGGGGAAAAAAAAGTGTTGAAATCTTTTTCACTCCTCTCTCCCCCTCCCTAATAATAGACCCTGGACGGCCAGGATTGATTGGTTCCAGCTCACAGTGGCGACTCGTGGGCCCTCCTGGAGAAAATCTTCTGCCCTGGGGAAAGGAGGGCCGTCGGATCGTACCGGGACTTCCTCTCGACGAATCTGGGCCAATCGTCGCCGAAGTGGTGGGCCCACTCGGTCTCGGTCTTGTAATGGGGGAGGTAGAGCTTGAAGTCGTAGCCGTTGGAACGGCAGCAGTCGACGATCCGACGGTTCTGCGCCACCAGCTCCTCCGCCGGGGGGCCCTCCGGGTACGGCTTGCTGAAGCGTAGCAGCGCTACGAGGTAGAATATATCGCTCTCCGGCACCGCTACCGACGTGCGAGCGTCCCACCTATAGGGGAAGGGGGAGGGGGAGGAGGGGGAGGGGAAGAAGGGGGGGATTAAGAAAGAATATATTTATCCTTATTTGATACTTTTTACGTCTACTTTGGACACCGTGAGTAGTTTAATAAAACTTAAAATACTGAAGCGTAATTGTAATTTTCTCCACCTAATAAAAACACTTACTTGCTGCGGAGCATGGGGTAGACGAGCATGGGCCCACCAATGCCGTGCCGGAGGATGCCCTTGAACACTTCGCGGTCGAAGCCGGCGATGTCACGTGCCGACACCAGGAGGTTGAGCCAGGGGTGCGGCGCCGCCCAGCTCCCGTTCGCACGCGCCTCCTCCTCCGCCCGCTTCACACGTGCGAGGAACTCCACGTAGCCCACGTCGGCCGCGAACTCCAGCCCCCTCGTGTACCTCAGCGGCCGCATCATCTCCCCCACCCTCTGCGAAAAGGGCAAAAAGATGAGAGGGCTTTTTTTGCAAAGTTGACCAACTTTAGGGAGGGGATGAGATCCCTCCCCCTCTCCCCTCTCCCCTTCACGGGTTGGGTAAGGACTAAGGATGGGTTTGGTGTGTGTCAGGGGCATTAACGTCACTTTTCCTGGACGTTGCCCAGCGATCTCTCTCCCCAAACGGGAAGCTATTCGCGGGGCTTTCGTGCCGCAGCTGGTAATTTTGGACTTTCCGGGGGGTAAAATTCAAAAAGTGTCAGGAAATCCAGCAGAGGGTAGGGTAGGGCAGTGGGCAGGCGTCCAGCCAAGTACGCCACCGAGGATGGGGAAAGCTAAAAAGACGGAAATACCCTTGAGTTTTCGTAAAATTACCCTGTCCACGTTGTCGTCAAGTAGGTGGTCGTAGTGGAGAGCGACCTCGAGGCAGTAGAGGACCGGGCCCGACTCGGGAGGTATCCGGCTCGGGTCGAAACCCGATCCCGGCGGGACCGGCACGGAGGCCCAGCCGTTGACCGGGTCCTCGGCGCTGTTGACGAACGCGAAGCCCTCCACGTAGTCGAACGAGTCGGACTCGGGCCGATTCACAAGATACTCGGCGTCCGCGGCGTACTCCTCGAACCGCTCGTACACCACCCTTATCCATTTCACCTGCGTCACACGAATTGGAGTGCGGAAGACTCAAACTACAGTTTTTCATTTCACTACCTGACTTTTTAAATTTTACAGAGTTAGCATGTAAAACCGGCCGCAGTATTTTGGCGAAGGGAAGGGAGGTGCTAAATTATAAAAAAAACCCCGTGAATCAAACGAATTGAGTCGGGTCACAGAGGAGAGGTGAGCATACCATGAGGGGAGAGGGTTGCATTGGGATTCGTGCCCGAGTGATGACCCCGAACTGACCGAGGCCGCCAAGGACGGCGTAGAAGAGGTCGGGGAGGATGCACGGGGAGCACACGTGACAGTCGCCGTCGCCGGTGACGATCTCCATCTCCGCCACGTTGGATATCTGGGGTCCATGCTTGAAAGCCTGGCCGCTGATGCCGCCGTTGGAGAGCGTGCCGCCGACCGTCAAATCCAGGTAATCAGTCCAGGACACCGGCGAGAGCCGGTAGTTCTTGACCCCCCAATCCAGCACCTCTTCCCACAGCGCCCCCCCGGACACGTCGGCGTACGCCGCCCCGCCGACTCGGACAAGCTCCATGGAGGCGGGGCCCACCGCCCGCATGTCGAGAACGACGCCGCCGCCTGCCATGGCTTGGCCGGCCACGGAGTGCCCGTTCCCTCGCGCCGCCACCGTCAAACGCTGGCTGCTCGCAGCCAGCCGGATCACCTGCGCCACGTCGGACGCCGTCGCAGGCCTGAGCGCCACGGCGGGGGAGGAGCGGACCATCCCGCCGAAGTCGGCGGCCGCGGCGCACGCGTCCCCCGGAGCCACGTGTAGCTCCATGACCCGTAGGAGCGCCGCGTCGCCGTCTGGGGATTCGGCCGCCGAGGGGACGCCGCTCGCTTCAGGCTCGGCGTCCGGGACGAGCCGCCGCTGCTGCTGCTGGTCGAGGTAAGCTATCATCATCCCCCTCTCTCTCTCTCTCTCTCTCTCTCTCTCTCTTCTCTGTTACGTTACGTAACGTATCGTGTCGGATTCCGAGTCCTTCCTTGCTCCCTCCCTCCCTCCCTCCCTCCCTCTTGGGTTTTGGTTCTCTTCTCTCCTCTGTGATGATTTAGGGAGGAAATGGTTTAAATAGAGAAGTCGGCTACGTCAAAAGGACGTCACGAGTTTTTTATTTTTTTTAAATTATTCATTTATTGTTCTTAAAATTTTTGTTACTTTTCGTTTTTGGGGACTGTTTGACGCCCTGATCCGATTGACATCCAGTTGTCTGCCACTCTTCATAAAAAGAAAGGAGGTTTAATTTGCATATCTCCACCTAAACAATCCTCTCTCCCTTTTCAAACATCCCAACTTCCATGGCAAAAGTATTATGGAATATTTGCCGAAATACCCTAATCACTATTATTTATCTTTGTCATTACGAACGAATATTAATATATTATCCAACTTGCTTTATCCAAATATAGAAGGAGGAGAAGAAGAAGAAGAAGAAAAAAGGGGGAGGGGTGTAGAGGATAAGAATATTTAAACAAGAATAGAATGTAATAAGTTTTAAAGATATTCTTCCATAAGTTGGTCTTTGAGTCACTCCACTTCGTTGGATAATAAAAATTGAAAATTAATCTGGAATATCTCCATAAGTGAGGGTTTAATCTGCGAAAATGCCAACAAATCCGCGACCGGAACTATCTGCCCACTGGAATCCGAGGGGCCTAAGGAAAGTAGGGGCGTTCTTGGAATTTCACAAACCACCCCCAAAAAAAAAGAAGAATACGAAATGGGTCTCAAATCATGGATGGAATGATTGATTGTTCCCATGGCATGTAAAAATTTATGAGATCATGATAGGAATCAATAATAAGAGGAGTTTGGTTTGGTGGTGCTTTCAATCAAACAATTTTAAATTTGAGAAAAAAAAAATATCAAAAATTTTAAATTTTAAATTTTAAATTTTAATTTTTTTTTTTTAAAAAAAATTTCCCATATGGAAACCTTTTCCACAAATGGATCCATTTTTGGAGCACCTAAGAGATTGACAATTTTGTAATTAACCACACCTTGCTCATTATACTAATAGCAAGTGCTGGTAGAGGAGATAATGCCAATGGAGTCATTTAATATCAAGTGATAGAGATGTTAATGATAATTAAACTAAGATTGTGACCATGTTATCTTTGTCTTGTTTAATCTCGCCTTTACTCTAAGTACAAATCCGACGCTCGCTTTATCATAATCAAATCCATGATAGCTCGACAGCATGTCGCAGCGTGGTTAAGTAGCCTAATCTTTGAATCAAGAAAATTCTCGTGGTTAGGTAAAGAGATTATGTGGTAATTTTATTACTAATGTGATCTAATGAGATGTGACATGATCATTATAAATGACATTTTTTTTCTTTGGATATATAGCTCAACGTATGCAAATTTATAAGTTGAATCGTGAGATTTTCGAAGGAATCGTTGTTCGGTTCTAGGTTATCGGTTCTAGGTTATCTGTTTCTATATTTTTGAATAAAGAATACTATTCTAGGTTTACAATCAAACATCATCTTATATATATACTCTAAATTAGAAATACTATTCAGATTATTCTATGTATAAGCCCAACTATTTCATTCCACAAATCAAAAGTTCTCGCTCAATATTTTTACTTATCTCATCTCTCCTACTATTCATCTATCTCATTTTTTTATTAAAATATGTACTGCGTACTTACAAGAAGTGAAAACATTAGATTTATCAAATCAAAGGTATCCGAGTTAATCTTTACTTCTTATTTGTATTTTAAATTAGCTTTGTATCACAGTAAAGATAATACTACACTAGTATTCTAGTTTATAACTAAACATCAATTACTTTGCTCTAGATTAGAGATACAACTTTACGAATAAGAAATTAGAATAGCTATTATAAATTTTCCCTTAACACACTTCTCTATATACAAACCCGATGCAGGTGTTATCAAAACTTTTAAGAGCTCTCTAATACAAATGCATCATAATAGAAATAAAAGAAGAAAAAATATATATATATATATATTTCTTACACAATAATTCCTTTTAAAGTTGGAAGAATCTGAATCCATAAATCAAGAATATCTGAAAGAATATTCAATTCTACATCCTAATCTATATGTGTTCTTTTAACAGCCCAACTCTCTCTTTCAATCAATAATACTTACTCATTACTGAATCCTTATATATTTGCTTCTAATTATCTCAAAATCATCATGAGATCAGCTATAACATATAATTTGCTTGTACTTTTAAGATCATTTATAAAAGGACTCAAGGTACTTTTTATTTTTGGGTCCAATTAAAAGTGTATAAAGTCACCCATTCCATGTCAAGAAACATGTCACCTCTAGTTTGAAAGAGAAAAGGAAAGTGATCTTCCATTTTGTACCATTTGCTCACCATCATTTTCTCTCTCCCAAAAATAAAAAAAAATAAAAATAAAAATAAAATCTAGAGATGCCTCCAACCTTTTGTGGAGTTTCTTATTATTTTAATCCTAATCTTATTTTTATTCATACATTATCCAATGCTATATATATATATATATATATGATCAAAAATCCTTAACCCAGTCAATAATTTTCTCGAAAACACTCTTATACAATGACAAAACTACCCCTACAAATATTACTTCCCTGTACTTAGTTACTCCAAATCAAAATAAAAGTGGTGACTAAGTAGAGATTAATCTCACTGCAGCTGCAAATGGAGAAACAACTTATTAGGTGTGGTGGATATATAAAGGAGAAAAGGAAAGGATAGTGCATGCCTCTCTACATGTGAGACACGTGTTGCTGACATGGCGTCCAATTGGATGCACTTTTTTACGCCAACGTGGACCCGATTCGATCAAATGGTAATGGTAGTATGTCTTGTCGTACGATTCGTTCTAATATTCCACGTTGTTAGTATGCATGCTCACGTACTAATCGTGTTGTCAAACTTAAATCCATATATTAAGCCTGCAACCCTCTCCAATTAACCTCATCTCCGGCCATAGAGTGGAGAGATTAGTTCGAACATTAACTAATATCGACAAAATTATAGTCATCAAAAGATTATTTTGATGCCTTCTTAAAACACATTATTATAAACATAAAATATTATAAATTCTTGTACTCTCTCTCTCTCTCTCTCTCTCTATGTGTATATATATATATATTGGATAGACACAGACATAAAACATATAGGGCCAAGGATGATCGATTGACCAATTGGAAAATGACATCCGATTAGCAAATTAGGTTTTTGTTTTGTTTCCTTTTTAACGTACTCAAATCTACCATAGCTTAGTTAGAAACTTGGAAGAAGAAAGCAAAGAAAAGAAAGCTACGTTTGTCGGGGCATCTAAACTGTCGTTTTATATAGATTCTGTTCAGATTAATTAGAGAGACAGAATATATTGTATATCATTTATTGACTTTGGAATTTGAAAGCGTTGTTTGTAGAACGTACTTTGATGCACAATCTCTTTGTTAGATTTGATGGATCACATCACACAACTAGTTCTTAACGTCTCTAAGACCTTGAAAGATTCCAGTGACATTGATGCACAATCTTTGACATGATAACATTGTTTTAGTATGGATTACTACTATGGTTTTCTTGATAGTCTTAGATCATTGTTTAAGTAGTAGATGCAGTTATTAGTCAATAACGTGTTAATTTGTCAAGAAAGAGTAGATGGACGAATAGGAGGGAAAAAAAACATAAGTTGACTTGTTAAATCCTTATATGGATAATTTGATTAAATATGGGGATAATCTTGTTTGGTATATGGATATGATAGCTTTTTGGGGTGGCAACCCCTAGATTACCAGAATAATTGATTATAACTCTAGAGTTGATTTTTGAATATTGTCAAGCATCAAAAGTTAAAGTGATTGTTACTTAAGAAATAATTTCTAAAACAATTTGGGAAATTTTTTGGCCGTGAAGTTGATTGAGTTGCATATTTATTTTAAAAGAAATTAATCACTATGCTAAACAACTAGTTCATTAACTTATACTATGAGTAAACTAGCAAGATGGTCGGTCACTAGGGTTTAATTACCCCCTTTCCTTTTTCATGCACTACCCCCTTTCCTTCGCCATTTTCCTATTCCTCCTCATCTTTGATGATGTTATGACTAGCTCCAGTTTCTCTCCCTTCCCTGCGATACTTCTCATTCGCTCGTTGAGTTGTTGCTCTTACTATTCTCTGTGAGGCATGGTGGCATGAGGAGAGTACTCTCAAGTAGTCTCACTCTAGTGAGATGGCTTGGAGCCGTCACTCTTTCCCTCATGCTTCTCGTGCGTATCAATATCATGCGTCTCAACCGGTTTGGGTTGTGAGGGGTTTGGTGGATGGTGCGGGATTTGTGTGGCTTCTTCTCGTGTTAAGGGCTTGCTCTGTAAGAAGGGAGCGGGACTTCCTCCCTCCCATCTTACGCTAAGATATTGGAGGCCACTTTATTGGTCATTAGACAGTTATCTTTCTTTTATTATTATCTATCTGCAAGGCCAATATTGCTACGCTATTGTTTCAAGACCCATGACGGTCATGATGAAGCTATAATTAGCTAGCCAATTGTGTTGTGTATTTGGATATTGTTTTATTTAGATCTTGTATGTCCTTTGAGCTTGATGTTTATTCTTTTGGACTGTTACAACCTATATCTCTTTTCATCTATGTATCAAGTTTGTAAATCCTGTTCAAAATAAATGTGATCATATATTCATATGCCTAATGCCTTTTAATCGAAAAAAAAATTTTACCAAGCAAGATATAAAATTTGAAACATCTCATCAAATATATAGAAAATGGTCTCCAATGTTACAGGGGTTCTCTACTGCCCTTCAAGAGATATAGTAATGCCCAACTTGGTTTAAGTATCGTGAGAGATGAGATCAAAACAATGACAAAGGTTTGCATCTTGGAGATATAACTTCCAAACAAACTATTAGCACCTAACCCACTTTTGAAGGGGAGTTGCCAACTCCTGGGTGGACAACACATCATCATCATCTTTAAGAAACAACAACTTGTGACAAATAAAAAAACCCCTAAATTATGGGCCCTTAATTCCCTGTCAAAACATTATGCTTCTATTATTGCTTTGAGATCCATAAACATGGAGGGCCAAAAGGTCCCACTGTTCATCACCTCCATAAACATGGAGGGTCTTTCAGTTTGTGAGGGAATTAAGAACAAGGTTTGTTTGCACGTATACCTCAAACTCCTTATTTATGTACATATTCGTTGAAGGTCGATATTTATATATATATATATATAGACACGTCTCAAAACACTTGCTTTTCATGAGTACCCTTAGCCCCATTCACTTCAAAAAAAATTTTGTTATTTTCTTAATATAACTCTTTATTCTAGAATAACAGTAAAACATCATGATAATTTAATTCTAGAAAACAAACAGTATTTATCGAAATTATATTTTATACTACACGTTAACTCAATTACTAATTTACACATAATATTTATCTCATTAACCTAATTTATATCAAATCAAAGAGGATTCATAGTTTTATAAAAAAATCAAACATATTTTTCTTTTTCATTCACTTTATATCACATCAAAAATAATTATTATATATTTATTCTAAAATATGAGCGAAGATAAGAATAGTTATTCTTAAAATAAAGAACTCATTTTGAGAATAACATCGATTATTCTCTTTTTTAAAATTGAATATATTCCTAAAATAAACGAGGCCTTAAGATTCTTATATATATATATATATATATATATATATATATATATATATATATATATATATATATATGGCCCCAAAACTCTTTATTCATACAACGGCTCTTTAACACAAGTTTCAACTCTTGGTCTATTTTAAACAGCACTACAAATAAAAAAACATAGTATTAAGTCCGAAGACACAAAAAAAATTATAATAAAGTATACCTCTAGAAGCTTCACAAGAGTAAGAAGCCTCGAGCCACACTGTGATTTCATCGCAATCCAACAATCCAAGACACGGCTCGAATATTGTTGTTTTTCAACATTAGGGTTTTCTACGTAAACAACGAGAGTGCAGCAATACTTGAGTTTCAATATTCTACGAAATCTCTCACGAAATTGAAAAACAAAAAGGATGTATCAAATTTGAGATTAAAACGCCATAGAGAAGCCTATGATGTCAGAAGATCTCAATCTTCTGTTCTTTTGGATCATGCCCAAATATACGACATGTCGTTTCTATAGTTCTATTATATTGACTGTGACAACATTATCTAATTAGCCTTCTTTTTTCTTTTGACTCTTAGTGCAATTAGACAAACTTATAGTGTTTAAATGTTAAAAAGTTATTCTTGTCATAATCAACTAGAGGTGTTGCATGGAGTGAAGGCTTCAAATTTATCTTTGAACAGCTAACTATGATGGTGGTATTAGAAATCTTTGTATTCTAACGTAGGCCAAATTATGATCTTATCTCAAATATTATTCCCATGTGATTAATTGAACCTTTTTTCTTTTTTACTTCAACAAAGGTTTCGTTGCTTGTTGGACTAATCTGCTGATAAATTAACTCATCTAGCAAAGATTTCAACTTGGTTTAATTTAATTTCAATTGAATTTAGAATTTGGAGTTTGGTTTTAAAAAAAAAAAAAAAGAATCTTCTTCTGAAAACATGATCAACTATAAGAAACGACATGTTAATGGAATCTAATCTTACCTCCTTAGATTTAAAGTATCTTTGACTCGTTTGGCATATGCTTCATATTTGGCGTCCAAATCTTTGCAGGTTGAAAGATCTTAGCCTACAGACAAAGTGCCCATATTTGTTCAATCCAATCTTGTCATTTGTGGTAGGATTTTGATAGAAGGAGATGATCTTACACTCTCTTGACTAGCTTACTGGGTCTAAGTACTCAACCTAAGATTTGCTTTGAATTGAGTAGTGTTACAAGATATCTATTCTCTTTGCCCACTGTTAGTTGATTGGATTCTTTTCTCTCTCTCTCTCTCTCTCTCTCTCTCTCTCTCTCTCTCTCTCTCTAGTTAATTGGATTCATACTTGGATTCCTTTTCATCCCTTTTATTATATTATAAAAGTCAGTATCCTGCCGATTTGGGGCTAAGTTGTACAAGATCTCATAACCCTAAGAAGTTGTTCCACAACATCATCTTCTATGAGTTTTTCCACGATTTTTCGAGCAATCTAAAGATCAAAAAGTTTGGTTGCAAAAATATCCATACTCAAGAAGAGTTATCAGTCACAAATCTCAATTTTAACATTCCAAATTGGATGCTAATCAATCTAAGAACAGTAAAGAGTGCTGTGATTTTGCAGTGATAAGAAGGTTAATCACAAATCTTCTACTTTGAATTTTTGTAATACAATTTCCCTCTCATTAAAGGAAGCTCAAGAAACAACTCCACTTTGGTATCGAGCATCCAAAAGATTACACAATTACACCTATGCAATACAAAATTACAGCAAAGTAGACTTTATTTGCAAGTCTTATGGATTTTGATCCCTACTTGTCAATGTAATTATAGAGTGATATTATCTTGCAAATATATAGAGAGTAATTAAACATGACACGAATTGTATTTTTATATGAATGTAGACCATTTCTGCAACTAACAATGCACTAGATTCAACTGTGATGAAAATAAATATATGAAAGATGTCCACTGACATGGCTTTCGGATCTTTCTTTTATATCAATCTCCTTTTCTGATTCAGTAACTGACTGAAAATTTTGCTCATACAAATAATTTTAACCACTCTGCTGCTTTACAACAGCTGTGGAGAATTTAAATAAAAAGTTGAATTACATTTGAATAACTAATTCGGCTGTAAATATGTGCAACTGTAAACCATGAGAGGAAGATAAAAATTACATTGACTACTATGAGCTCTATTGTTGTATCTTCGCCACCAGAAACTTCTCCAGCGGCTTCAATCCTTTTGCTACAAGATTACGCCTTTATTTACAGAGATGAGCTGATTGTCCAATAAAAGTTGTTCCTGGGCATAAGGAAAAATGGAGCTAGAAATGAATTATGCAATATTTTTACCATCTAAGCAAGGAACTGCAAGGATTTGTACTGATATGATTTGCATATTGCATCCAAGAAATACTAGATGCATAAAGAGTAATAAGACAACCATCTATTTTACACCAAAATAGTAAGTGGATTAGGACATTAATCTGCTGACATTAAGCTGCATGGTCAAAAATTAAGTCCTAAAATCATTTGACATATTACTACTGACAGACTGCCTCTTAGATTCATGGAACACTGACAGTGTGTGTTGGGGGTTTGAAAGTCTTCAAATCAGTGTAAATAATAGCAGAAATTGTCAAAAGATGAAGTATAATATGCTTTCTAGAATAGGGAATAGGATTTCACTAGTTCATAGGAAAAAAACAAAAGTTGGAACCACACTAGGCTTTCTACTATAGTGAATAGGATTTCACTGATTCAGGAAAAAAAAAAGAGTTGGTTTATGATGCTCTTACCTTCATAAGTTTAAGCTCACATTTCAGAGTCCTGGCCACCAGAATCTTTAATGGCAGCTCAATCCTTCTGGTAAAATGAGAGAACAAGGTCTGTATGTACAGAAAAAAGCTGGGTATCCACGAAAAGCTGTCACCAGATCACCAGGTATAAATAAAAGTACATATCAGGATAAGACAGTGAGAATTCTTTTGCATTTCTTCAACAAATTCTACAGATTTTTAAATAAGACCAATCTTTATGCCTCAGCAGTTCTACACAATAATAAAAATTAGAAGCGTCTTTAAATTAATCTGAGAGATTGACATGTTAGAATACGGTGTCTAGACCAGAACAGGTGTATAAAAGTCAACAGTCTACCCATTTGGATGAGTGTCTAAGACTAACGTTACAGTAAGGGAATCATGACAGTATATATATTTATACCCATTTATCAATGGATTTGAATGAACAGACAAAAAATATGGAAGCTAAAAGGCCAACATTGAACTGACATCCAATGCCACAGGATAGGTATCACCTTATCCTATAGGATAGTTCTTTGCAGTTCACTGCATAAAAGGCTTCACTATTCAAGGAAAAGAAAAAGGAGAGAGAAGTTCTGAATTATTGCCATACCTTCATGAAGGACCTATCGCGAATTGGAAAAGAACCGAGAAAACTCTCTCTGAGAAGTAAGGAAACCTAAATAACAGCAGGAAAAAAGTAGTTACCTACTAGGCAAACAAGAATCAGTTCTATGCACAGAAACTAATAAAAGCAATAGATCATTATCCACATGATTTATCCATTTTCTAGTTATCGGCATCAATGACAGGGTTCAGACAAAATATTATCCTACAGGAAAGCACTCATCCATGTCTTCATCTAATCATCGCCCAGCATACAATATCTGGAAGGCATTCTAGATGCTGCTGCCTGAATTCTGGTTGAACATTTTAGGGGCTACTCTCATAATAACTTGAGAACATCATAGCCAAATCACAAGTGGACAAAAATAAAAGGGGAATATATCTCTGATGGTATATGCCAGGAGGGGTGAGTAACTAGCCTGGCATATTCCAGCATGTAACAGAGTCCTCTTTGTTAAACTCATCACATTCTAAAAGAAGAGCTTTAAGCCTCAAACCAGCTCAGCCTCCTAAGAAAAAGAAAATAGAGAGGAAAGCAAGAAAATCGTTTATGTGCAAGGAAGACTCCTAAACATAGATCAGAAAAGTAGATCAAGTGGTATTAACTTGAAAAGTTATTTCTGCATGTGCAAAAACTTACCAAGTACCAGATGAATCTCGTAAGCCAAAAATACCCTTTTACCTTTAGCCTATATTTTTTTTGAAAAAGTCCTAAAACAAAATTCTGTCCAAAACAGACTTAATGAGAACTTACTCTTTTCCTATATTCAAATCCCAAAGAGGCACTTGCTGAAGTTCAAAATATAAAGCTTGTGTTTGGTGACTTGGAAAACTTTGTGACAATGGAACACAATGAATTCAGGGAACTAGATGTTACTAATGTTCTATTATGTGTCAAATTGTCAGCAAATAGCAGGTATCTTGCCTTTTTCTTTTACAAACTTGCCAGTTTGAACAACTATAAAATCAAATGTCACATGGTACGTAACAAACTTCCACAATTTAAAAGAGTTGCAGCTTGTAAATTTTTCCTGGAATGAAACTGTAGAAATTATCAAATGCCAAATAGAGAGAACCCACTAGTCATTTTATGAGGAACAAGAAAAAGAGTTGGACAACTTCCAAATGATGATTTCCAAACAAGTTTAAAACTCCACCTGCAATCTGCTAAATTAAAAGGTCGAGAAATGCACACAAACATGCACGGAAGTTAGCCCCCTTTCCTCCTCTTCGATTTGCTTCTGATTTCAAATATTTCATCAAGATGTTCTCTCTATTCTCTCATTAACTCCAGACAAGCAAGCATGCTTATGCCACGCATGGAGATCACAAACCATCCATGCAAAAAATAATGCTGGTTGGTTTTATCATTGACTCATAGACACTCATTTCAAGCATCAGAGTCATGTCAACCAGTGTTAAGTTGTATCAATCCCATCTGTCTGAATAGCTTGTCTGAATGCCCATGCCGAATTAACAACAATGATAGTAAAAGAGACGATCAACTCTTACTCTTAACAAACTTCTGAATAACCCCTTTCTTTCTCCTTCAAGTTATCCACTTCAGTAATCTATAACCAGTATCATATTAATGCATAACAAGTTATATTAACATCATAATAGGAATATATTCAGTTTGTTATAATCCAACACAGAGTTTGGATAACTAACATCACCACCTAACTAGTTTATGGCATGCATATTTATAATTTGGCAGCACCTTACATAAGAAAATGAGAACAATTAAAAGATAATTAAAACCAAGAATTCTTTACATGAGCACCTTATAAAATTCAGAAACAAACCTTATCGCTATTGGATTGCACATTTGTGATTGTGTGAGATCGCAAATTGGAGCAAAGAGAATCGAGGTAGGATCTAAGAACTGCCATGAAACCTTTAGCAGCTTCAACCTGTAGATTTAAGAGCATAACATTATCCAGCAACAAGGAAATGTTGGAAATTCTTCAGAACTTAAAGAGCCAACTGCTGGTCGACAAAGAGTCTGTTAACTCTTATAAGTATATCAAATACAATGAGGGAATATAAACTAAATGTACCAAAAATGGATACTACAAAAGCTCATTATGTGTTTAGACATCTAAGATATGATATTGATGAACTGAACTGCAAATAGAGAAAAAATAATTGGGTTAAGATTGGGAGACGATGTACAGATATACAGACAAATACATTAACAGAAAGACATGCTAAAGATACATTCAACTTAGATAACGACTAAGGTCACTAAAAAGTGAGAAAACTAAACTCTTTCTCCATAATACTAAGTCTACATCTCAAGGTTCCACGGAAACATTAAAACACCTGAAAAACAACATTTATATGGAGCGGCTAATGCTTACTAAGCTAATTGTGAACCCTCAGCTGCTGCGCAACTGATGTTCGGATTTGTCTCCATGTAGTACATGCTGCCTAATGTGGCTATTCATGTTATTATATTTCTGTTACAACAAGCAGTAGGTATACAAGGTACCTTCAAGCTACATAGAATGTAAACTGATGTCTACACTTATAGTTTGGTACTTGCGAACAAAATATGGAGTGTTAGAATAGTCAAATGGATTATGGAGAAATAAAATTCAATGGAGGAAGCAAACAAGGATAAAGGAATTTTAATAAATTTCTAGCACAAGGGATCACCTGGACATCAGTGCATTCATAAACTGGTCGTTTTCTTGCTAGATAACTTTCACCAACAAGCTTAGCATGGTAGGGACGTAAGGATGAAAGCAACTCTTTTTGTTGGGGCAATTGTGGAATTGAGGCCCCCTTTACCTATTTGATCCAGAGAATGAATAACCGGTCATGCTCATGATAGTAAATTAGTAATACAAGAACAAAACTAAGAAAATAATGTACAGAAAAATGGTGTAACTTGTTGAACCAAAAGCAATAGAGGAAAATGAAACTTATATGAAGTGCTGTTCTAAAAGAAGATGTAAAGTGGAATTTGTAGAGTTAACAAAAACCACAGTTCCATGAGGCCTTTACAAACCTGATTCTTGTTAGCATCCACAAGCACAACATTTGCTAACTTTGACTGTACATCAGCAGACTTGTTCTGAACACCAACCTAAACATGCAGCAAACTTCTCCTTAGAGTAAAACAACAAGCTGAGATGAATTTGAAATTATAATGTTAACTAAGAAAATAAACACTTGAACAGAGAGAAAGGTGCTGAAGACACACAAACATTTCTAACTTCCTCACATGCATTAGTTATTTTCCAATTAGCTAAAATTATAGTACGTCATTTCCATAACTACTTTTGCTTGTGAACCTGCTGTGCAGTATATGTATTTACAGTTGAACATTTAACCGCAGGTTGACTTGCTAGTTGCTACTCCAATAAGATTATAAGGAGAAACTACACACTAATGAGTATAGACTATAAATTATAGGCATGACGTGAAAAGGAAAAATCATAATGCTGTCACAGGATTCTTCTATTGTGAAGGATTCCCTCAAAAAGTACTTAATATTTGTGCTCTCAGATTTCAAGTTCATTGCAAGGGTCTCAGGAAACAACCTCTTTAGCAACGAAGATAAGATTGTGTATGTCTTGTCCATCCTCGGAACCTTCCTAGGCTGGAGCACCCTTAGCAAGGATGTCAAAATGACCATTTCCGAGTTTGCTAGCCATTACATGGATGAACAGTGAGGTGAACACATAACCAACAGTCATGCCAGCGGCGTACTAGCACGTAAGCACAAGGAGCGCCGCATGGCACCTCTCCTAGCAACACTTCACTGAAGACTCTTTGTCGTCATCGTTCACCGCTCACTAAATATCTAGATCCACAACTTAAGTTTTTATTCGAAATCGACCCAACGACTCGACCCACTTGGGTCGTCTTCTTCCTCGAGCCAGCAAAGGCTAGGGCATCCCTGTCTTGATCGGCGACCTCGAGCACGACGAGCGACGACGATGGCGACAACGACGACGAAGCTCTAATAGTCTCCCTCCTATTTTTCTCTCGCTTTCTTGCGACACGGCCAGCAAGTGTTGCGACACATGCCATATCATGGTACGGCCATCCATGCACATAACTCAAAGTAAAGCAATGGATCTACTTCATCCGCCAACTTAAAAAGATGTGTCATTCCATCAATTCATAAACATAGTACTTCTATTGTACAAGCCGCCTTTTTATACCATTAATTTGAAGTGATCAATTGAACAATTTGGATATGGAACATCTAGAACCATGTCAGTTAGGTTTAACGTGGGGATAAGAAGTCTATCCTTACTGACTTTGTCAAAAATAAATTATCCTAGCTTCATACAGGAACAATAGATAGAAACAAATGTTTCCATCCACCCTGCGTTGGGTCTATCACCCTCTTTGGCTCACAAGTTCCAACCCACACTAGTTTAAATAAAGAGAAGCAAGTGAAAAGGTTAATTTGAATTCGGCTGATTGAAGTTTGATTAATTTTTAATATTTGTGCATTGAAGTCCTGCAATGCTCCATTTTCTTTTCCTCTTTTCTTTGGGGTGATATTTTTATATGATATTTAATTTTACGTACCTTCCTCCTGAAATAAAGATGTGGAACACTAAAAAGGAGAATGGTAAAGAGCTAGGTACCAGAAGAGTTTTGTACTTAATTCTTTCTTATTTATCTTCTTATCGGTGATTGGGTAAATGTGTACAAAAAGGAGTAGAAGAGCAACTTGGACTGCACTACTATCGGACTGAAATTCATCTCCTGGCAGCCAACATCGAGGGAGCTGCTAAAACCATGAAGATTTATTTGCAGGATCTCCAGAACCTCCGCCCTTTCAGAACTCTTGTATCCATCTAATAACCATATTGTTCGTTACTCCAGATAGCCTATTTATGTACGAAAGTCACAAAGCAGGCAAAGTTTCAAACTTTAATCCACTTCTTGTTATTCCACATTTCCATCATGCTAGGCCATGTCTAAATGCTAGAAAAATAATTCCTGCAATCATTATTTTGTTCCAAAACCTCACTAACTAAATAAAATGGGGAGATATTCTACTTTAACCTAGAATAGTGGAATTACTCTTGAGATTAAAAAAAGAATTATTCCAGGGTATTTTGTTCAGCTGCAAAACTGGGGAATTTGTGCTTTTAGCATTGTAGACTGACTACCTAGTTTGATGTACTTTTGAGATATGTATATGAGGGCGGATATATATTTGCTCACTCTTCTTCAATCATCCAACTTGAGTACAATTGTACTAACATAATAAAAGGTACGTAAATCATCTCAAGTACTTAAATCTCACATCTCACATAATAAAAGGTAACAAGTCTTCAGTGATTAACTGCCAGGCTAAGAAGCACAGACACGGACGGATACGGGACACGGATACGACACGATACGGACACGGGGATACGACAAATCTTAAAAAAACAGGACACGATACGTTTAAGACACAGCAAAATAAATAAATAAAAGCATTATATATATTATCGATACGTTTAAAGAAATATTTTTCTAAACTTATAGTATAAATACACAAGCATGCATAAATTATTCATGAGAGAAAAACAAAACGTATACAATACTACAAAGCCAAAAATGATAATGCTAATACATGATAATACAATTCTATATTATAAGAATAAATATCTAACTACCTGAGAATAAATAACTAACTACTATTACTTAACTACAATGGATGGCATAAGCGAATCTGTGATTTTACAATAATTTACATTAATATTTTTTAATTTTCTTATATGTACTAACTTGTGATTGTTGCATTATATTTCTATAGCATATGCAGGAATTTTCTAAAATTGATAATTTATGCTATCAACTTTTATAGTATATGATAAATCTAATATCCAAAAAGTTTTTCAAGGGTGTCTAAAAGTGTCTAAGGAGTGTTCGAATTTATTCTATAATTTTTTAAATATGGGATATGTCGTAGAAGTATCCGACACGTGTCCAATAAGTGTCCGACGAGTGTCGGACACGGACACAGCATGCTATTTAAAGTGTCCGTGTTTCATAGCTGCCAGGCAAACAAAGACTACTAACATTGTAAGCAGGATTATACATGATTTCACAAGAACTTGTTCATGTGTAGATTGAGCAGTACAGTGGTAACTGATTCCTTACATCACCAATACAGGATAAAGCAAACACATGATTCAGAGATAATTTATAGTCAAGAAGAAAATTTTCAGTGTGATGAATGAACACTCACAATGTAAGGAACAGGCGCATCCAGGAAGTCCATCATATCATCTGGCAAAACCTGGATTTAAATGTAAAGATACTCACTACTAGCAAACATCTTGCAAGTGATATATATATATGGTTCTAACCGGAGAACTTTTCAACTTACAGAAAACCAGACCTTGTAAAAGGTAAAAAAGGTTACATACTGGCATAAGTAGGCTCTGCCACTGATATGGACGTATTAGTGGTATGATGGACAAAACTGAAGCAGATAATATTCCCTGCAAATGATATTACGTCAGAGTCGACTACTAGCAGTTACTGGATGGCAATATAATGCATCATGTATAGATTGTACAGTAGTCTTTTATATACAACCAAGTTCCCAATTATTGAAAACAAAATAATATAAATAAATGAAATAAACAAAACAATACAGCAATGAAAAAGTAAATACGAAGAAGAATTATTTAAAAGTTTCTTGAAAAGGAACAAGGAGTATAGCTAGCAGAGTCTTCCCCAATTTGGACATACAACTCTTTTGGAGAAATCCATGGAAAAGAGAAAATAAAATGGATTTTGTATTCTTCATACCAGTAAAGGAATTTTTTTTTTAAAAAAAAAGTTAGCTGCAATAAAGAAAATGCAATTATTGTTAGATGTTAAAAAAGATAAGCAAAAATACTCTAATTCATATCAAAATAGTACATGATTAGTTGTCCAGATTTTAATTTAAGATTGTGAGCTATACTTGGTTAAACATGTAACTGACATGGTTTTGATATAAAGCATTTGAGCATGAACATATTATAGATCAGAATTGCAGCAAAATTAGACAAGAAGATATAAAGAGAACTAAATAGTGAAGAATGGGGTAAAAAGACTAATATAGCTGACTCAAACGTTGTTGAGTGTAAAGGTATGGTTGTTTCTGTTGTTGCAAGTGCTGCAAAAAGAAAATTGTTGTTCTTAACCGTGGATGCACTAGTATCGACCACCAGCAAGCACGACATATGCCACGGCACTTGCCACATGAGAGGGAGAGAAAAAGATGAGGCTCACCTTCACCCTTCACCGCTCGTAGTCGACCAGCCGTCGCCACTCCGCGCCAACCTCGTCATCATCGTTCACTGCTGTCTTGAGTCGTCTCTAAGCTCAAACCACCAATCGCACGCAATGGGGTGCCCTAGCTTGAGGAGGAAAAGAGTAGTGGGTCGGGTCAGATTCGCAACTTAAGTTTCTATTTCACCCGACTCGACCCAACCTGATCCACCACTATTTCTTCCTCCTCAGGCTAGGGCACCCCCTCACATGCAATTGGCAACTTGAGCTTGAAGGCGACGAGACGATGGTGAGACGGCGGCGAACAGCGACGATGAGGTACGACGGGAGCTGCGTCGACCGATCAACGATGAGTGATGAAATTGCTAGGAGGGGTGCCGTGCGGCACCCCTAGTGCCACGTGCCAATACACCACCGGCACAGCCGTTGTTGTTCTTAACAATCAATTTCCAATTCAATGAAATTATTACTAAGGACTAGTAGTTCATATTCCATACATAAGAATGTAATTGCTTTATTGTGTTGTCTTCCAAGATAGAATATGTAGTATAAATGGGCAGAAATCATATGACCTAACACCTACACCTACCTTCGCTTGAACATTATGTCATGTGTATGTGATAAAGGAAAGAAAAGCCGCCTAATCAGTGCATAAAAGTTCGAACTGTCTCATCAAAAGTTAAGATGAATTTAGAAGGAACACAAAAGAAGCTGCTTGAAGCTTGTTTTCCAAAGTTGGCTTCTTTAGTCATTGACTTATATAAGATGATTAAGAAACATCATACCATTATTAACCAGAAGATATAATATAAGACTAGGGTAACAAGGTAATGAGATAAAAACAGTGTTAAAATAATATTATAACATCAAAAATGAAAGAATAAAATAAATGCAGGAGCACAACCATACCAAATTAGAGCAAACAACAACAACGTGTTTTTCCAAAAGTGCAGCAGCAAACATTGTCATTACCTGCCCAGATTACAATATCATCAGTATGCATGAATAAATCCTAGTCAACTGTTCCTAACAAGAATAGTCATACGTAATTAGATAAATGATGTGCATGATAAGACATGATCCATGATCCATGATCCATGATCAGTAAATGCTAAAACCAACTGGGCTATTGGATATTACCTTATGTATAAAGATGTGCCTCCTTATGTAAGATCATTTATATGTGTGTTACGGAAGTTTTGATTTGGGCATTTGCATTGTTACCATGCATACTTGTAAAGCTTTTACAAAAGAAATAAGTAGCTCCACTTCAAATGTATTTATGCAGAACACTAACTGTTGAAGACAAGAATATATACAAATATGATATTTCACACAAATAAACTGAACTTACAGGCTTGCTTTGATTGCTATCAGTTGGTGAATAGCAAAATGGAAAACGATGTTACACAAGATGTTATGTTCATTGGTGAAGTGTACCATGTTCATTCATGAAATTTAAGTTGAGAATTTAAATCTCTCCAAAACAAGTAGGAATTGAACATACACGGCTATAACTAGTCAGTTAACAGCTACACAGCAAATGTACAACTCTAAGGAACACCAAGCTGGATACGGATCCAGATGCGAATATACATTTTGAAAATCTTCCAAATCTAGATCCTAGTACATATTATGTAAAAAATATCCAAATATGGATATCTAGATATCTACAGCAAAGTTGTGCATATCGATATTGGGATTGGGATTGGCCACTAGAAAATGATATGTATCAGCCATTTCGGCAATATAGATCAAAGTATTGTTTCATTACATAAAGTGTTAAAAATAAATATAAAATGCTGGAAAAAAAATATTTATAAATAGAAAAAATAATAGGAAATTTTTTTAAAAAAAAATCACCCATCCCTCGCTAGTCTCTCCCTCTCTCCAACAACCCTCTCCTTCCCTCTTTCACTCTGCTAGATTGCTACTATAGCAATAAAGGCAATGGTGTTGTAGCCAGTAAGGAGAAAGGGAGAAGATGAGAAGAGAGGCAGAGGGGAGAGAGGGAAGAGAGAGTGAGGGGGGAGATGGAAAAAAAATGAAAAAGGAAAACCTTAACCAAAGAATTAAAAATAAAAAAAAGACTCCTCACTTCGCCAGATAACTACTGATTGGAGGTCAACATCTCCGGAAAATCACTCAGCATGGCTTGCTGTCGCTTGTCAGTGCCAAATCGAGAGAGGATGCATCAAGGGAGATTAAGAGAGAGAGAGAGAGAGAGAGAGAGAGAGAGAGAGAGTATTGCTTATTAAATGGGTTCGGATCCAGGTCAAGTCTGGCCCATTTAAGGATTAAAATGCACCCATTTTGGCCCACTGAAGCAACTGATGGAGAGTGATGCATCGAGGGAGATTGCAAGAGAGAGATGGGAAAAGAGATGAACGAGTGAGAGAGAGAGGGGTAAAGTTGTTATTACTTATTAAATGGGTTTGAATCCAGGTCGTGTCTGACCCATTTAAGGATTAAATGCATTTGTTTCAGCTGTTTCTGCCAAAACAACTGAAACGGGTGTGCAACCCATCCGATTCCAGCTCGAAAAGTGTAGATACTACTGTCTAACAGATACTAGAACTTAAAACCATATTGATCCAAACGGATATGGACATATTGTAAATAAACAGATATAGAACAAAATTTCAAATGTGATATTATTACTCATGACATTGCTCCGATTAAGTAGGCTTACATGAATTTTAGTTATGTATGTACTTTATTGGTAAATTAACGATGCCATCACGAGCCATGGCAATATAGGACCCCTATTTTACATATGTAGATCAAGGTTCTTAATTTCAGCCAGTCCCGACACACAGATATAGAAATGGCTTTAGTGCCACCCAATTTGTATCCAATCCTTTTTTCACTCATGTCACATATTGTATCTGCCTCAAAGGCATCAGCACAGAGTATTACAGCAACATAGCAAATGAAATTTATTCTAAATATATAAAAGAAATGCAAATAGACTAACTAATAAGGAATATGATTTCATTCACTACTTAAGGATTTACAGTTTTAATAGTATTTTACTCTCACCATATATCTTATATTACTTATAGAGTTGTAACAATGTACAATAACATTAGTAGCGTAAGTTTGGGAGGAGTCATCTGGATATACTCGAAATACTACCATGGAAATGTTAGGAAGAGAAATAAGCATCCTTACTATGATCATCATTTTTGTCCCAAAAGGGGTCATTGTGAAAAAAGATGCAGTAGTGAAGTTCATATGTGCAAATAAACTAGTGCTACCACAAATTTAGGAAGAGATCAGATAAGTGTTTATACTTACATTTTCAAGCCTTAGACAGCCACATATGCATGCGACTGCCCATACAGATAATGCTGTAGATTCTTCCTCAGCTAAGAGTGCATTGTGTACCTGAAAAAGCAAGATGAAAATAAAAATTGTAGGATGCGTCGAGCTTTTCTTAATAAAAGACTGGAATATTATGCTTGCCCCAAACTGGGTAAATTAAAGTCTTATTATAGCACCAGCAGAAATGCACCTCAGCCATTTCTAAGCTTGTAGTGCAGGATCTAACATCAATGGTAGAGCCAGCAATACGAAGAACTGTTTCACCAGGTCTATGGAACTCCAATGGATGCAAGTGCTCCAAGGGCTGGAAGGTAACTGATGAACCTCTGCTAGGGCATTTCAACTGGTAATATTCGCAAATTACTCGTAAAGATCCAAGATTATTTGCCTGGAAATTCAGATAAATACATCAAAAAATTTGTATCTGGATACAAAAGTGGTACTTGCACACTTCACTTATACTATTATAAGCAAACCTTGGCCCACTCCAAAATGGTGCGCCCATCTAAATCTTCATCACCAATGGAAGATGCCTCTTCCAAGTCCATCTTATTTTCATGAACATCACTCCTGAAGTTTCTCTCTTCACAAGGGGAACCCTCGCAGCTGCATGTAATGATGCTAGTAGTTATTAGATATGTCTGCTAATTTATCATGTAATTTAGTGAAGGTTGTATCTCCTTCCAAATAAGAATAATTCCCTTGTATATAATTTTCTCTCAAAACTACCTTAAAAATACTCAATGGCTCATATTGCTGTACACCAAAGCATAGAGCATATGTTGCTAGTAACTATCTCTACTACAGAATACATGTGGAGGAGACCAACCTTTACACAAAGAATCAACTACTTTTCACTAAATCTAATCAATGATGGCCGTGACAATTGGCACTTACTGTGCCGGCAGTATACCGGCACATGACACAAGGGGTGCCACACGGCACCCCTCCTAGCAGCTTCATTGCTCGCACCCAACGCAAGCTCGGGCGGCGACAGTGGCAGCAACTCGGCAAGCGGCAAGCAACGAGCGATGAAGGGTGAAGATGAGTAATCTCTTATCTTTTTCTCTCCCTCTCTTGCAGCACGGCCAGCAAATGTTGTGGCACGTGCCATGCTGGCCAGTGGTCGGCACGATGCGTGCTTGTGGCATGGCCATCCTTGAATCCAATATCAAATGGTTCTTAATCTAAAATAAAATGGTTGTCAATGTTAAGAGAATCCTGCAGATCAAAGTATGGGAGGAATTAACAGGATACTACTAATCAAAGTATTGCAGGAAGTTCTTGGCAATCCTGAAGGAACCCTGAGACATATTTGCTTTTTACAACACAGTTTTCACACAGGCTAATGCACAAACTTATGCAATTCTAAACTTCAAGAACCTGAACCTCATCTAAGGCTTCCTAGAACCTCAAGATGTCACCTGCACTTTTCAATATGTATCCATTTAGAGACAAACTTCTAAAGTAACTATAATGAATATACCAATTCACAATCTCAGTTCTATCATCTAGGCCACAAGATCAGGATTAAAAAATTCAATTACTTATCAAATTAGTGTGATGAAAACAAAAAAAATTATAAAAATTAGGGGGGAAAATACAACAACAGCAAATGTCTTGATGATTAACAATCATAAAATGGTCCATGAATGCCATCTACTACAAAATTAAATAGAAGATAGTATGCCAACACTGTATAAACTTGCATATGCCATTTAAAGATTTAAATCCAGAAAGGATCCAGAAAACTTGATACAATATTCACCCAAACAGAAAATCACTTGGGAAGAGTTGCAATTCTAGTCAGTAACAACAGAATACTGAGTGCCGGGTTGAAGGGAACCCCTCAAAATTATGATGCTAAGTAGAGAAAACACTATACCTTGCAGAGGATTCAGAACTTTCATACAGGTGGCAACGAAGAAGTGGCAAAACAGTATCTGTAGTTGGCGTTCCAATTCTCCTATCACTCAAAATTTTACCAATTAAATTATCATCACCATCTTGAGCAGCAAGTCCAGTTACAAGCTCTCCTTTTTGACTGACTTCAATATTACTTGTATTCTCAGTTACTACCTCAGAATTCACTTCCAGTTCATGCATCTGGTTTTCCAATGAACTACCATTACCTAGTAGTCTTTTAGGAAAAGGATCTTCTGTAGTCAATTCAGAAGATCTTGACAGGTTTTCTGCATTGTTAGCCACATGTTGTTCCTCTGTAGTACAATCCTCATCATGAGTTTCTTCAGGTGATAGCAAGTTTAGCATGTCAACACCTTTTGTAAGCCATTCCAGCCTTTCCTCAATGAAGATGCTACACACAAGCAAAGGAGAGTCAATTGCATCACAATTTGAAAAGAGGGGATCATAAAAACGTAAAATCATATTAAGTAAACTTGAACTCTACTGCCAATATTAACAGGGCAGCAACAAACTGCAGGCATACTAGTGCATAACAATTGCAGAATAAGGCTAAAAGAGGAACACATAACAATTCTTCAAAAAATAAATGAAGTATATATATATATATATATATATATATATATATATATATATATATATATGCTGATTGTAAGCTAACAGAGAGCAATCCTTGGTTGTGTTAGGCCCTATCTCTATGCTACGTGCTTTGGCAGCCTCAGATGGTGTCCAACCACATGACCAATATTGCACTGTCAAAATCCATTATTGATCCCATATTCTATGCAACAGCTGATTGTTGCTAGATTGGAGAGCTGGGAAATTCTCCTTTTCTTATAGGCGGATTTTTTTATCTTTTTACTATCAGATTTTGGTATTTTGTTTCTATAGACAATCTTTCTTACTTATATACATGTATATGTGGCCTATGTTATTCTCTGTTACATAAAAGCTTTCCTGAGAGCATATGTTGGTTACAGAATACATGGTGATCAAATGTAATTAATATATAGAAAAGAAAGATGTTCAAAAAAATTAGTATATGTTACCTTCTAAGTACACCAAAATGCAAATCAAAGAACGGAAGCCTAGAAAGAATGCAATAACATCTTGGAGTAGTAATTATGTAACGACTCAAGGATGGCAAGGAGGCTTCTTCTCCCATAAGCATGGAAACCAAGTTAGAAGGCCTTTGCACAATTTCTTCAACTAAGACACAGCATCCATACAACGTTGAATCATCAGCCACCTGCAGAATGATGAAATTTCTTGTGAAGTTCCCTTGAGATGTCTACTGCATTTGGTTAAATGTATATCCATATTGAACGTGTCATTCAATCAAGGAATTTGTATCATACAAGTGTGGATATTAAAGTTTCAGAAGAAAATGAGAGCGAACAAATTATCAATAGGATAACAAGATGGCAAATTTGATGGTTAATGTGTTCACATGTCCCAGATAATGTTGCAAGGAAATCTATGTAAACTGTCAGTATAAGCCAAATCATAGTACTAACATCACAGCTTGATCACTGAATCATTCCCATGTATTTAACTCATTCTAATGTGTATATAGGTTTGAGTCGTTTGACTAAACTTAGAGAACAGTTACCATCAGAAAAGAAGAAGCAGACTCTTAAGTAGAACACAACTTTTCATTCAGTAATTTAATTAAAAAGGAGACAATTACCTTTAGGGATTTTCATTTCAAATATCATGTCACATTCAACTGCTAAGAAGTAAGAACCAACCTCTCAACCCAAATCAAAGGGAAAAGACACCCATAAACCATGACTGATCACCTGGCTCTAGATTTGTTCCGGCGTCATGGTAGCATTTATACAAGGCACTAATTTAGCAAGCAATGAGGACTAACTTTTCAGGATTAGCATGAAAAGGAAATTTTCAAGATCTGCTCCAAATATAGGGCATTTCCCAATGATACAGGAACTTCTGTACCATAAATATTGGTATCTCCAATTATAATCACTTTGGGTTGTTAATAAAATTTCTTGTAAATGCTCAAATTAATTGATAACCAAGTATGGTTAACTTAGATTTTATCACTAAAACTGAACTCGCAAATTGAAAAGAAACAGCATGCAAGTTTCATCTGTTTATCACCATAGTCACAAATGTTAAAGAGCCAAGTTACAAGCTTTTGTATTTCAGTCATACAACATAATAAAACTACTAGAAAATAAATGAGGGAGGGAATAATAACTAGATAACAAAGACAGTACAAGACAATTCTATTTGAGCAAAGTAAGAATGACGATTTCCATATCTTTCCATAGAAGTAGTACAAGTCTACAAGTCAAGAACTCCAACTATTTGAGGTCAGCAATATGGACAATTTTCCTATGCGCAACTTTATTTAATGTAAGATTCTTCGTTAAATTGAGTGCTACAATTAACTCTTTTAGGATCCATTTTCATAGTTTATGTTGATAAATTTCTACATTGGCTATCAAGCTATTTAATGCAAACGTTATCCTCTATCCGGGCTTAGGAGTGGCTGCTGTAGATATCACAGTAGGTGGATACAAGCAGAGAAGTAATACAGTTTTAAATGTCCTTTTGGATCTATTATCCAAGAAAAGAAAATTCCATCGAATAGAAGAGTGCAAAAAAAATGATATATGATTAATGAGAAATGACAACAAGATCCAACATGGAACTAAGCATGGAGTTACTGCAATAATGAATAAGTTGTTTAATATTGCTCATACCTGTAAACGGAATACAAAAGACTGGTTGCTTTCCTTAAATTGTTCCTGAAAAGAGTCAAAGACCATTACAACTTTAAGATGCAAAAAGTTAAAAAGAAGTAAAAGAAAGAATTAGAAGAATATCTAGAAAATATACAACTGTAAATTTGCTTATCTTTGTATAGCCAACTTAAAGTTGCAAACTTATATACATGCCCACAAAATATATACTGCCATTTACTTACCTCTATCAGCTTCTTCTATGGAGCTCAACACCTCACAGCTAGAGGTAGTCAAACTTTAAGCCAATTAGCAAAACAAACCCCCCCACAGAAAAAGTCCCACACACAAGGCATGAGAGAGCACTACTCTCTGAGACTTGAGAAGACTCCCAAAGACTTGACATGTCAGCCTAATTATTAATCCTCTAGAAGGTGATGGCAGTTTGCTAATGAAGGAAAACTTAGGCAAGAGAAGGTCATGCCATAAAATCTAATCTACAAGAGAACAAACTAAAAGTTGAGATGTGAAAAAGACACCAAAAGATTTGACATAATCAGATCACTTGATATCAATTTTGCATCTTTGATTATGGTCTTGCCATGAAATTACAAGGTTTTTCCGTCATTGTTGCAGCTTTTGCTCATAGAACTGAGAGGCAACCTTGAAAAGTTGTCCAAAGATGAAGTCTAGAGAAAAAAAGTGTGGAACTTTAGCAAATTCAAGCTTCTTCATCTCAAAGGTGCACTAAAAGGCCATAGAGCCAAAGATGAGACAATTCTGATCTAATATAATATATGCATGGGCGAATTTGAATGTTTCCTGAGACACATCCTTGGATACGATTTAAACACATAACCGCAATCTTATTGCACCCAAATCTGCATCCAGTTATTCAACAAAAAGGAAAGCATCGATTGCCATGCTAGCCAGCACATTCAGACCATGCCATGTGTCAAAAGTGAAGGGATCAATGTCAAGGTTCTGCCAATGCCAAGTGCCGGCACTGCACCACATGTTGCCACACAATACATTGATGACCAATCAGCACTCCACATGCCACCGCACACCAATCCTTGGTAGAAAGTAGCAATGACAGTAACATCTTGTTTGGAATCACTTTCTTAGTTTGTTGCTAATGCTTCTAAACTACCAACATGGTATTAAGTGTGCAAGACTGCTAGTTAAGTGAAATCCAAACAAAACTAACACAAATGATCTAGGCACCTCATACGCTCTATTATCCTGGTTAGGGCAACGCAAAGATAGACCAAGACCTTAGGATGCTGTTCAAGATATACACCAGTGTTGACTGCATGGCTGCCATCCTAGGTCAACAAGGAGTTATCTACATGACTACATGTGTCTTAACCTCATTCATCGTCTGGCCCAATAAGGCCAAAATATTATGTTGTGAGTTGTCTAAAGTACCTGATCCATGAATACTGTAGATGTGAAGATCAAAAGAAATAAGGAAAAGTACTAAATCGGACCCTAAGGTTTTGCAACTTCATCTGAAAATTGCAGTCCTGCGGTTTAGCTTTTGTAATCGAAAAACCAATGGTTTACCTTGCAATTTGCAACCTTTTAGGATAGAAAACCCCTTCCATTTATTATGGTAGTAAAGATATACCTTGCAGTTTGCAACTTTTTACTGCATGACTTGAAGCTATATAAAGTATTTTTTATGGCAAAGTAAAGCCATATGCCTTAACAATAAAATGTAGGAGACCACGTTATAATACGAAACCACAATGACATAATTGTACATCACAAACCACAAGGATCTCTTGAGGACCATAGAGCATACATGCGAAACAATACATTAAAGGGCAATATTCATGAGTACACTAGCTAAGACGGGAATAGAGATCAAATAGAACAAAATCTAGTTACGCATCATATGGAAGAATAGTGTTTATATCTAATTCTAAATGACAGACATTAAAATGTCAATTAATGATGAACTCATTATGCAAGACTATTCACCTGTCCTAGAAGTATTTCATTCAGCTCGCTCAATGAAGGAGATCTTTCCACTGCATGAACCTAATATAAAAAACACTATCAATAAATCACATAAAAAAGGTCACTCCGTGTTACTTAAATAGCTAAATGAATAAACACCATGTCACAACTAAAAGAAGAAGCTGGAAAGGGAGAATACATAGTATCTTCGAAAGTTGACACGATAACACTAGATCCAGGGTTAAGATATAAGTAATTAGTCACAAATACAAATGGCAATTCTAGTTGCTCAAAATTCGAGACATGCAATATTTCAGACAAAAAAGTATGATAATAGCGCAGATATATGCAACTGCAATAGCTCATGGTGCACATACAAATTATGGTATTAATCATATACATTATTTCTTAGCCATGAAATATGATCAGATGCCACTTCCGACTCACTAAGCTCATAAAAGATCACATCATGTGGGTTCATGCCAGAATGGTCAATGCAGAAGCAAGAGGAATATAACTCATCAAATTGAGCAACTTCTTTCAAATACAAAGGGGAAAAAAGTGCAGAAGCTTGTCAAGAAGTCGAGGTTACCCTAGGCAGGGCCTATGCAAAATGCCTAGGCAGCTACAACCAAATCCATACAAAGATTACCCATATTTCGTTGATTCCAAATTACATGCTAAAAACATATACGTTATCTTGGTGAGATATTTAATTAGTATTAATAAAGTTTGCAATCAAATCCAAGATATTATACAGGGATTGGTACAACTACTCATTAGCACTGAGCACAAGAACCTTCAGTTTAATTAATTACTAGTTTACTATCAGTCTATGAGAAAGACATGAATGATAGTGCCAATTCAGATGGTTTACCAAGAACTCATCAACCTCTATGCTGATAAAGGTGATTCAAAGTTTCAACAATCAATATCCAGATAGCTAATTTCTCATCCTCCTGGAAAATAATCTCTGTTCTTTACTAGCAATCAAAATAGAACTTCAGTCCCAAAACCGGTATTTGAAGCAGAAGTGTAGAATTAAACAATTAGAAAAGTCAATAATCACGCCACGGATCCATTCTAATCTGAATATATATGGCAGACTGTGTTCACTACAGTATCCTTGACTCATGAATTTAGGAACAAGAGAACATAAACATGTTAATCCAGTTTCATTCACTTCTTTGATGTTTCCTTCAGTTGGTTTTCTGTGGTCCTACTAAGGCCAGTTGCAAGTGGCCAAGGAATAACTGAAATCATGAGGAAGGAGACAAAGCATATTTTTGTTTTCCCAACCCAAAATCAAAGGGCAAAAGATATTTATAAGCAGACTTCTTAACCCCTTTATGTCTAAACAGTTTTCAGCTGTGAAATGTGTTTATGCAAATAGTAAAAGAAAAGAAGAGAGGAAAAAAATCTTCAGAAGGTACTGCTGTGGATTAGTAAATGAAGGTTGCAAAATAAATCAGAAATATACAAGCCATCAGACAAAGTTCCGGACCTGTACACCTCCAGGTAAGCAGAAAGAAAGAAGATCCTTGTACTTGAGTGGAAGACATTTTTTTTGAGGATATGCAAATAGAACCTGAAAAAAGGGGAACATTTAGATAAATACCAGTTGTTTATCAAGAAGTTAGCATTGAACGCCCTGGTAGTAAACAAATAAGCAAGTTCACATAAAAACAGCAACCAAAGACTTTGAGCTTTGCTGTCAAACTCATATTCGAGCAAGAACTCAAGTAATAGGAATGTTTTGATTATTTTACCCCCCAGGAAGTAAAAGTTATCTAGGAATGCATCTTTTTAGTTGATATCCTATTCTGGATAGACTTCTGAAAATTCTACTTCAATATGGTAAGATATCAGAAAGTGATAATCATGAAAAGTAAATAATATTATTATTATCACAGGAGGGCATAAGAACCTGTGGCTCAAGATTCGATGCAGCATGAACTTGGTGATGGTTATTGAGTAAGTTTATTGCTCTTTTTGGACTTCCATCATCTTTCTGCATTACAAGACTTTCAAGCGCTTGAACATCTGAATGAGGATGAAGACCAACAATAACCATGCTCTCAAAAACTCTTGATGGCTCTTTAACAGGTCTATTATCCTGCACAGAGAAAACCTTTTATGTGTCATGCAATAATGACAAAAGAAATATTAGTTAAGTTTTAGGGAAGCAGACCACACTGGGAGCAAAAAGTTGCAGCAGAACATTCATATTTGGAGATCAAATTACAAGGAGAAAACTAACAGGCACTGAAAAGTGAAAGGTCCCTCAGGCCAATTAGGTAGAAGCAAAGCTGTACTTAATGAGAGATAAAGAATGTTAATACCAATGATTTTAACTGGAACCTTGCCCATTGACGCTTTTGGGTGGTAAGAACCTCCGGATTATAAGCTCTCTTCACTTCAGGTGGAGGTGAAAAACCCTTCAACATCTTTGTAACCTGTTGCTGCAGTTTCTGTAACTGGTTGCCATTATTCTCATCTTTGGATGAAAAAACTACAGATGGGCGTGTTGGTTGCACACTTGCAGGTGAAGTGGCAGCAAAAAATGCTCTCGTAACATCTTCCCATCCAAAACTATGCGAGTCTTCGTTCTTATCCATCTTTCTTTATCCCTGCTAACCAATCAAGAAGGGGTATGTAAAGTTTTTTTCTGATGACATGCTATTGTTTTGATGATACTGTGTGTTAGATAGATCAACATTTGTTCCTGAAAAACTACTGCAGGAAGAACTATGAAGGAATTAAGACTCCTCAATTGTATGGAAAATGAGATAACAGAGGAATAGTATATTGAAATAGACAATAAATGGATAAGCAAATGAAATAAACAGGAAAGATCAAGTGAGCATGCTTAAAATGAGATTGTTCTGCCTCTTCAAGTAACAATAGAGCAATAAATGGAAAGCATCATGAACCACAATTGTCTTGCTAGTGACTATGAAGGCTCTAACAAGAAAAGTGTGTCTCTAGTTGTGTGCACACTAATTTTGGCATGAACTGAGTCCAAAGTTCTACATGAAGGTCAACATGCAACCAAATGAAACAATTGCTATAGTTTTCAGTACTGAACATGCAACTGAACTACAGCAATCATCCATGGAGGCAAATACTACTAACATCATATAACTCTGCATTTGTATACAGGAACCAAAAATCGAACTTCATAGAGCTCCATTGGAGACATTAATTCAACAAAACTCTCTCTATCAGACACTTTCTGGATAAAATTTCAGAACCCTGAAAAGGATATATAGAAAAGACAAATGATAACAATGGTTTATGCTCATAGCAACCCAATGAAAAGTAGCCCAATTTAATGTGCCAGATATACTCAGACAAAATTGTCTAATTCCTTATGCCATACATCAAGCTTTTGTATTCCGGTACGTAAATAACAAGAGAAAACCAATATTCCTTCATTCAAATTAATCAAGAACCAGCCGAGTTTCCAACAAATTGAAAGAAAGTTATTAAAAAAGATTATGCAATGATTGAACACCTACGATCCAATCTACACGGCAATTAAAGCTCCGAACCATATAAAGATTCCATTTTTATTATAAAAAAAAAATACTCGGGTAGCTGAGAGGTGATAAGCAGAGATGAACCGATCGTTTCAAGAATCAACTATCTTTGGAGATTCTTCCTACAGATTCCTCATGGAGATTTTAGTGCAAGATGAGCTTGGTTTCAATTTTAGTCACCCCACCCCAAACCCCGGAACAAACAACTGAACAAATCAAATGAATACTACGCCAAAAAAAAAAAAAGATACAAAAAAAATTGATAAAACCAAGTGATATGAACAAAATCGATCACCTGAAGAACAATAAAACGAGGTCGATCGGGGTTTCGGCAGCCGCCGAGGTCTCTCTTCGCGATTTCTCCGCTTCCTGAAGAGAGAGAAAAGAAGGGTAAAAGAAAAGAACGGTAGTAGTCTACGTTATTATTATTAGAATAAACAAATTGACTAACAGATAAGATCGCTACAAGCGAATATGTACCAAAGCTCTCAATCCAGTACTCCCACTTGGAGACGCCTGTCTCTTTTGAATAATACACGGTAGGTTCTTGAATGACGTTTGATATTTGATAGTCAAATTTATACGGAAAAGCCGAGTTGGCCACCTATGAGCGAGTTCGACGTTGATGACTCTGCCACAGAGGTTTTGACCAAACTAGTCCTGTCTCAAATAATTTCAATGGAAATAAGCCACCCCAAACTTAATATTATATTAATAAAATACTAATAATATCGGTATTATTTTTATATAAAAATATCAATAAGTTCAGTATTTATACACGTAATTAAATAAAATAATATTAATCTTATCAACTATGTATATAATATTAAACTAATAGGTAGTTTGTCTTAAGTATTTGTCTTCTTCGCTTTTGATATATATAAAATACTGATCAAATTAGTGTCTTATATATAAATTTATTAGTGTTTCATCTTCTTAAATAAAATATATCTATCTTAATTAAAAAAAATTAAAAGTAATTAATTTCCTCAAAACACCTGGCCCTTTTCTTTTTCTCTTCTCTTTTTCTTTTTCTTTTGAGGAAACCAAAAAGGGCTTCAAATGGATTATAATGGCACCTAGCATGGGGTGATCATTATTAAAATGTGAGGATTATATTTTGCAACCTTGCTTTTTGGGCATGGGGATAAGGCAATCATCATAGGCTGTGACATGAACTGCGCAACCTTATTGGTTCTGGGCATCAGCATGTGGAAAAGTTATTGCATGAGAAAATAATATTAGCAACAACAAAGAGAGATTAAAAAAAAAAAGGAAAATGTGTGAGGGATTGTGTTAAAAGGCATAATATATACATCGTTAGTAGGTTATGTAATGATTTTGGTCAATTGGTTATATAATAAAATGAGGTTAGTTAATCTGCTCATAATTTTATTTTATTTTTAAATGGCCTTGCAAACTCTATATTCCTCTCGTCATCTTTTTAGACTTTATTTAAGTTAGATCAGTGCACCAACTTATTATTATAATTGTTAGAATATAAAGGTTTAAATCATCGTTTTCTATTGAATAGACTAATTGGTGATTTGAAACGATATCAAACTAAGATGCCCATAATTTTGTCTATTAAATTATACATAGCCTAAAGAAGCTGCTCAATCCTTCGATCTCCACCTAGAGCTCATTCATTCACTATCAATTTTACTATTTCTCGCTCGAAATCTATAGAGAAATATATATTCCTATACTAGCGTTGGTTTAAGTGGTTATTTATTTACTATACTAATATATAAAAAACACTTATATAAGAATAAATATGTTGTTATTCAACAAGTTGATGGATGGGGTTGCTTTTATGACAAATTTTTCACTGGTTGGTACAAAATAAGGCTTTCAAGCTTTACATTATCTTAATCGTTTCGATGTATAAATTATAATGACATTGGGATGATTTGATATTACTATACTTAAGCTCAATAACGATTCTCCGTTAAGGTGGCATTTGGATGGTGGCTAATTAATTTTAAAACCAGGTAGTCTCCCATTCTTTAACCTTGAATAGGGTACCTTAAACAGATTAAGATTAAAATTGAATGTTTAGTTGTAAATCAGATTAGTGGTGTCATCATCATTAACTTCAATTTGACATAAAAAAAATAGTCCTTAAAATATAAAATAATTTATGTCGATTGACTTAAACATCCTTTATAGTAGAGGAAATAGATATATTATTGATTGAAGTAATATCTCATTAAGGGTAAAACAGTCGTATTTTGAAAACGACTAATATTTGTTGTCATGGTTTAAGAAAACCCTTAAACCCAAACCAAATGGGTATTTAACTATTTATCATCCAAATACCACAAACTGGGGACTTCTCAACCAAAAACCAAAATAAAGTAGGGTATTTTTGCAAAGCTGACTAAAATTATTTTGCAGACGAAAGCGAAGTTTCTTTTCATGCCATTTGACAAAGGAAAAAAGAAAAAGAAAAAGAAAAAGAAAGAAAGAGGGAAGAGGGAGGAAGGCTTCTTCTGGATCTGGTGGTGTGCAGTGTTCGCCGTCTACTATTCTTTATCGATTCCTTCGTCAGACCTTCGAGAGTTCGCATGCGCTGGCTCCTCACCCTTTCTCGTTCCCTTTCGGTGCTTAGGATTTAAGTTAATAAATTTGCTACGAGGACGAGGAATAATAATATAATGGGTCGATATCGAGTTAAAAGAATATATATATATTTCTTAATAGAGTTATGGTGTGATGTGAAAGCAAAAGTTGATTCAAAGTATTTGGATAATATGACTTAGTGAGTGCTCTCACGTAAGGCCTTAGAAAAATTGGGGTCCTGGAGATTAATCTACTATTTGGAATGGAAGCAAAAGTATATATCTCAAAGTATTCAACTTGGATGGCAATTATTAGAAGAAAAACTGACTTTTTGGACAACTATTATTCATGTAAATTTTTTACTGTATGTATCTTCTGAATTTAAAAGTTCGTATTTTATTTTTAGTTTAAGAAGATATTTTTGAATATTTAACAAGAAAATTCAGATAGTGCATATGAAATACAGTGTTCGGCCAGTCTAAATGAAATTATCCTAAAAAGAAATCAAAATATCTAGGAAGTGGATATCACTCGTTTAGAGCAGCAGGCATCACAGAAAACAGTGCCCATGACTGTGGTATTTGAGATGGGTACTGGCGTAGTAGCATCAAGGGAGAGTGATTTGGAGAGGAGAAGAGCAATGAATGCAACAACGGTTGCAGGATTCATGGTGGAATTGCTTGTTGGTGATGAGAGAGAGAGAGAGATGGCTCACGAGCTAAACTTGTAAGGGAAGAAATGAACAATTTTGGTGGCTATGGAGATGATACGGTGTTGGTGCTACCGAAAGTTTGGCCTCGCGCTGGATCGGGGTGGGTGTGGTGCTGCCCTTCTTCCTCAAAGCTCTGGTCAGTTGCTCGTCAAAGCGCTATGCGCCATGGTTGCTTCCATGCTTCTCCCCTTCGCCTCCGGCTTCCTTGGCTTCTTCGAGCTCGCGGCATCGAATTGGGGCGATCTACTCTCTTGGAAAAGGGAATTGAAGATGGCGCTCTATCGATCTCTAATCTCGGTTGGCCATCGGTGAACATTGTAAATTTTGTGTATGATTCTGAGCGAGATCTATGTGGATGAGAAGATCAGAAGATAGTAGTCTCCAATCTTATCTCCTTGTCTTCTCCATTCCCTCGACCTCTCTTCCTCCTCGAGGCTTCTTTCTTTCTCCTATTAGGGTTTAAGGAAACAAACTTTCCTCTCTTCACTACGATTAGAGGTGATAACTGATAAGCCAGCCCGAGCCCGATATCTACTGGGTAATAACGGGTTGGAATATCCCACCTGGCACGAACCCGGCCCGATTCTGAACCGGGTCGGATCGGGTGGGATGGGTGATATTCTCTACTCGATCCGCTTGAAGCGTTCTCGTCCGGCACCAAATCGGACGATAGGAGACCCAAAATTCACGACAAAAAAAAAGAAGAAAAAAAGAGAAAAAAGGAAAGAGAGAGAGAAAAAAAAATGGGGAGTAGCGGAGCCGCGAAGAACCCTAAGAAGGCTAACCTCCTCGATCCCCACGCGATCAAGCACCTCCTCGACGAATCTGTAACCGAAGTATGACATCTCTTACTGATATCTAAGTTTTCCTTCAATTTCTAGGGTTTCGGAGAAGGCGAGAACTTTGGGTTTAATTCTCATCTCAGGTTGTAACTAGCCGTGGATACGTAGAGGACGTGAGACTAAGCAATGTGAGGTTGCTGATCGGATCCATCGTCATCGCCATCGCACTCTTCGCGCAGTTCTACCCCAAGAAGTTCCCGGAGAACAGAGATCTCCTCATTGGTTGCATCGTGTTATATCCTTTTCTTTGGCGGTTTGATGAAATTCGATTGTTTGTTTACGAGGTGTTGGATTCATTGTTTGTGTGATTTTTGTTTTTGGTTCTTGACTCGGGCAAGTATGTAGCTTTTAATGGACTGTTGCAGTTGATCAGCTACACGAAAGAGAAGAATGCCATCCTTTTTACTTACCCTCCAGCGGTGAGTTTGTTTTTCTTCCGTTGGAATGTAGTAGTTCTGGAAAATTTACATTGCTGGTTCTTAGTGTGCAGTTGCAGGATGATTCTAGATTTTTCTTTTCTTTTTCATGCGGTGAATATTTGTTGTTTCTGTTGTATTAAGTATCTGCGTTCAATTGTATTAGGCTTATGAAAGCTTTGAAACAGATGTCTGGTTACTTGAATGACCTGTCATACAATCCTGTTTGTAGTTCCGACCATTGAATATAGCACCACTCATTGCTCTTATATGTATGACACATATCCTTATGTTTTGTGCTGTCCTACCTTGCTAGTATCTCTCCTTCATTCCTGAATGTAAAGGTTTATGCCAGTTTACACCATTTTAAAATCTTTTAGTTTTAAAATGTTGATTCCCTATCCTATACGATAGCGGACGTAGTTTATTGTAAGTTTCTTCTTAGTTATGTTATTGTCATGTACCTTTGCCATAACATTGGATATTGGTCATAGATTTTCTATCGATACCAAAATTTTAGACGCTATACACATGAATAGGTAACAATATCTGGAGATAACTGTAGAACACATCATATAAAGTCAAGATGTTTGTTGAGGTTTGAGTGACTAGCACTGATTTGTTAGAAGGGAAAATCACAATTTACATGGGAAAATTCTGTACTTGCAGAAGATAATAATTCTTTTCCATTATTTGCTGCCAGAACATGTAGCTTGAATCATTGTTCATTTCTCTTATTTTAGAAATGCTCCCATTGCCTCTCGTATTGTAGACATTTGACGGATGTTTTCAGCTGCTGAAATACATATGAGATGTTTGTTTTCAATGCAATGAACATTACAAAGTTTCACTGTCATTCTGATGTTTAATTTGAATTTATTTTGCCTAATTTGATGAAGCTGTGTTATTTTATTTTTCTATTCAGTTGGTTAGTAGGCTCTTACTTTGTGAAATTGTTCTGGATAGTTCGAATCTAGCATCTATTCATGGCATTCATGTTGTTTATCATCGAGTAGCTAAAACAGTCATAGTCATGATATGTTCATATATTATGAATTTGTGATGTCTGCTGCATTCTCTTTCGTTTACCTAAAGTATATGAGATAAACCAGTATCCTCAACTAAATGAGACGAACCCTGATCTAGTTCATAGTAGAGGGGACCTCGATATTTCTCACTTGCATGTGTGTGAGCCACCTGTGGACTAAGAACCGGGGAATTTGGTTAGTTTTATGTGTGCTTTGACTATTGAGGGCATGTGCATCATCATCACGATTATAAAATTTCACATATATGATATATCGAATAGTAACTTCACCAAGTCAGCACTTGTTGCGTTGGCATTAATTCCATTGTCATTCATGCAGAGAAGTCGTGAGATTTGTAGTTCTTAACATGTATTAGAAGTATAATGAGTCTTCTAGGTCCACTTGGAGACAGTTTGAAAAGGAGTTGTAACACTCTCATAAAGTACATTGGAAACATAAACAAGGTAGTGCCTAATTATATCATATAATTAGAAAGCCAGGCTCCTAATTCTTCGTTTCGATGGTTTTAGCAGTTTCAGAAATTTCAAATTTCAGCTAAGGTGGATATATTTTATAGAAGTTTTGAAAGAGGTACTTTTAGACTATCATTTATTATTGTGGATCATCAAGTTTACTGCTCGACATTTAAAAAATAGTAGACTATTTTGTCTGTTTTAATTTAATTAGAGTAGGCTAATGTGTTTTTTTGTTATTGATATTTTTTCAAGTGAAATATTTGTAAATTCATATCTCTCTACTCAAGTCCTTTCTGGTCTTTATCTCTATCTATTGTCTTCAATTTGAATTGAGGAATATAATGTTCTACCTTAAACGCTGTTTTTAATCCTAGAAGATGTTCAATGTCAGCTCATCCATACAAACTGTTATGAGTAAGGTGTCAAAATAAATGAGCGACTTAGGCTCGGCTTAAAACGAGCTGAGCCTGAGCCTAAATTTTAGGCTTGAAATTCGTTTCGAGTCAAGCCTAAGCCAGAGCTGGCTCGCTCAGGCTTGGTTCTAAGCTCGCTATAAAACCCGAAGTGTAAATTCCTAAATCGTAATTCTCCCAAATTCTCAAATCTCAATTCACGCAGTTATGCTCTCCTCAATTCGACGCCTCGTCGTTCTCCTCCTCCATTGTTGGCAAGCTCAGCTCCTCCTTCTCTTCCAATCGTTGGCAAGCCTCCTCTTCTTCCTCCTTCTCCACCGTTGGCAAGCTTAGCCTCTTCCAATCCTCCTCCTCCCCCAACTATTGACAAGCCTCCTCCTTCTCCACCATCGGCAAGCTTGGCCTCCTCCGGTCCTCCTTCTCCTCCTCCAACCGTTGGCATGCCTCTTTCTCCGTTAGGACCCTCAATTTGATTGGCTTTTGTTCTAATTATACGGGTTAAAATTTTAAACTTCAACTTAATAGGTTGTGGCTCAGCTCGGGCTCGATTTGGCTCTGTTTGAATAAGGCTTGATAATAGGCTTATTTCAGGCTCGAGCTCAACTCTAGCTCGGTTTGGCTCAGCTCGAGCTCGACTCTAGCTCGGTTTGGCTCGGCTCGAGCTCAGCTCGAGTTGAGCTGGGCCGAGCCTGAGCACAATTAGAAGGTTCGAAATTAATTTCAAGCCGAGTCTAAATTGGACCTAGCTCGTTCAGGCTCGGCTTGTTTACAACCCTAGTTATGAGATCCTAGGAAGTACTTGATTTACATTACTTATTAATGATTGGTCATTATGCAGTTGAGATGAATCTTCCATAAATTCTTCATAAAGCTTTTGTTCCGGCGGATTCTTGAAGCCAATACAGTTTGTCATTTTTTCCCGTGGATCAAATCAAACATGATAGTTATTATGCATCTTGTTTTTAAACAAACATGGTTGTTTTTGGCAAGGTTCATAATATCGGGATGGGCCGACCGGAAAAATGATACTTATTGGCCGTATCGGTCGATATGATATCAAACTATTTTAAATTATATAAATTCTAAAAATTATTTAAAATATAGGAAAATTTTAAACATTAGAAAAAGTGATAGAAAAATAAGAAAAGAAAAATTACCAACACAGTAAATCTAAAAACTAAAAAATACTCGCTTATTTAAAATTATGATTTTCAAGTTGAATATAGTAATTTTTATGCTTGTAAATTACTGCTGCAGAAGTGAGATGAAGGGAGTGAGATCTCTTTGTTCTACAGTAGTAAGAGAGGGAGAGAAAGATGGGGTAAAAGAGTTGGAAAGAAAGAGAGAAGTGAAATGACAAGTAGAGGAAAAAATGTTATTCAAGTTCACCAGAGTGAGGAGTCACCAAAGGAACTCATTAGATGTAATACGATCACGCTTGGGGAGGTCGTCAACAATCATCTGGAATCAACTAGGTTTTGATTTATGGCAGAACTTTCGAGAACAATTGAGGGCGATCTAGCCATCTAAAAGATCTGACATTTTGATAGGTTGTTTTTCTTGAAGGGATCTAACGCAACCATAATCATGTCGATCGGAGGTATAGATCAAAAGTTATGGGGAAATTACTAACTGATGGTCAGATTGTGGCGGGATGATCGAGGTTGGTGGAGGGTGAAATAATGATTAGGATATTAGAAGGTGACAATAGCGGCGATGGTGGGGGATAAAGCATTAAGCTAAATGAGGGTGGACTGATCGTTGATAGGTAATGGGCATGGTTAGAGTGAAGGAGGAAGAAGACGACGATCAATAATGAATGTCGTGTGACAAAAGAGATAGAGGTAGGAGAAATAGAGAGAGAGAAAGGAGAGCTAGAAAAGGAAAATCGAAATATTTTATCAATCGATTCAATAAGATTGTTTTTCACATATTTAGAGGCTAATTTAACAAGCAAAATAAACAAAAGATTATCCTAAAAATAATGTATTCTCATCGGGCGCAGCCTCATTTGAATGGACAAAAATAGTTCTCTGTATTTGCGAGCGTGTGCAGAAGTATTTAAATGCGACAACCATAAATTCTTATTCTTTGAAAAAAAAAAGATTCAGCTCGAGACAATTAGGTCTAACCTTAGTCGTATCAAGATGAGCTCAGTAAAGTGTGAAGCGTGGGAGGAGAGTAAGAGAGAGAGAGAGAGTAAAAGTTGAAAGAATACAAGGGGATTGAAAAGAGATGAAGCAAAGAAAAGATAGAAGAGAGGAAATGAAGCATGGAAATTAAGCAGGCAGAGTATTTATTGAGGTGTTGAAGGCTGTTTCAGTTTTCTCATTTGCTAAAAGTATCCTATCATTGCAATTGCTGTCAGTGAAAGCTATTTTGGTTGATATCTATATGTCCTAAAAGGTTGGCAACAAGATAGACTTGCATGAAAATCCTTAAAGTGATGATTGTCTTTCATTGTCAAAGATGCCAGACTTAGTGTGCTTCTTGTTTATTGGATGTTAAACAGTTTCGAGGGATTCATACATAAACTTGGAAACCAAATCTGAAAGGAGTTTACTAGAATAGGAAAGATAGCTTTTAGAGCCTACTACGACCACCACATCAACAAAATTTTAAAAAGAAGACAACTAGTGACATCAATTACTGATTTCTTCTAAGTCAAATTTTTAAACAACTCATATCAGGCCGTTTTGGCCGATGCGGCCTATCCAACTCGGAATCGGCCGAAACTGTCATCCTTGCTATTTGGGATAATCTTTACAAAATGAGTCAATTTACTTATATTTTATTTATCTAGATGCCAATCGGCATATGCTCTTCCACCAGTTTTCTGTCCAGGTCATTCAGTAACACTAAAGTGGCTGTGCATATTTGAGTAATTTCTCTAATCTGACTACTGCATTCACACAGGGGTCTTTTAATAGCACTGGGCTAATTGTTTCTTCAAAGCTTCCAAGGTTCTCTGACATGTATACTCTTACGGTAGCCAGTGCAGATCCAGAGTCCATTTCTGCCAATAAACCAGTCAAACTTACAAAGAGCGTTACAAAATGGTAATGACACACTCATTACGTACTTCTGAGGAGGATTATATGTTCATACTCGCATGGTTTGTTGGTTAGCTGTTTCAGATGATATTTGATCAATAATTAGCTAGGACTATTAAAAAAAAAATTATACTTTGATAATGGCTACTCAGGTGTATCTTTGCTTCAGTGGTCCGACTTGTTTCCTTTTAGACTAGTGTGTTTCTTTTCACTATTATCTTCATTATCTTCATATTTTGACTATCATTTCTTTGCCAGGTTCACTAAAGATGGGATTCTTGTGGAAGGTCTTTTCTGGAAGGATGTTGAGGGGCTGATCAACGACTACAATGCTGATGGCAAGAACAAGTGAACCAAATCACTCCCTTGTCTTGATAAGGAGAGGTGTTGAATGCTGATCTTTGAAATCTCTTAAAACATTTTGCAGCCATCCGTAGAATATCTCCTCCTGTTTTGAACTTTACATTATTAAGATAACAAATATTTATTCTCTATCATCTTAGCTGGTTATGTGATGGTTTGGTCCCATAAGCTTTTCAATCGTCGTCAAAGAGTTCTCCCCTTCCAACCCAATTAATATTTGAGTGCGCCATTCGTCTCTCTTCTTGGTTTTGTTTAGGGATTATTTTCACCCTTATAATCAGAAGGGATCCCCAGATATTTTAATAGTTAAGAGAGTTAATCCGTCACAAAAAAAATAAATGAGATCTGCATAAATATATACAAAAGTTGAGGAGATCTAAGATATAATTAATTTCTAATCAGAATTTACACTTCCTAAAGCATGCATCACTTTTATTTCAACAAGAACTTTTTTGTTTAAAAAGAAAAGAGAAGAAAACCATCCCCTTGGTTGTTCACAGTAGATACATTGACATACCTTTCACTGAATCCTGGCACAATCTTCAGGAATATGCTGAACATAACGGCACTATGACTACATAATTTGGCATACCCATCCTTTTTAGAACAATTATAGGACGCATACAAATTCTAGCAGTGGTCAATTAATTTGGTCCCCAGGCTGCCTCAGCTCCCATTCTTTCTCGTTCCCTTTTGGGATTTTGGCTGCATGCAATCCCCTCATACGTGCATGGGAGGATGCCATGAGATCGTATGTGCCGTATGGATAAGGGAATTGCTACAGTCCACCCGTTCATGTGACACACAATATTACACATAAGAAGGACAATTGCTTATAGCTGTCATGCGTCTTGTAATGCTGCCTCGATTCATTTTTATTCCATGTGATGTGGGGAAAAGATTGACAGATGGTGAAATCTTGTCACTATTGATCACAAAAAGTGCATCCTCCCTGGAACTTTTCTTTATTCCTTTTTCTGTTAGAGAAAAATAAAAATTTAACTATTCTCTAGTTACACCGTCGTTCTCAACTATGACATGAACCCTCTCTTGTTCAATTACTTTTAATCAAATGCATCCTATCAATTCTTTATGGATGATGACTGATAAGCCATGATCAAATAAATTTAAGAAACAAGCTGGACCAACAAGTATGGTTGACATCATTTGTTGTCCAGCTTGCCTCTTGAATTTATGTGAGATTGGGAATGAGACCTTGTCTCCTAATTATCAAGAGATGTAGGCTTCAAAGATCATCTAATCCGCTACCACTAGATCGATAAAGGTTATGAAAATAGAAGGATAAGCTAGAGTGTGGTCCATACTCCACACTCTAGGATGAGCATCTTTTATTGCCGTTTGCAAGCATCTTATATATATATATATATATTTTTTTTCTATGAAGAATATAAGAACCTTTTATTTTATTTTTCTTATTCATGAAAATGCATTTACATATGTAGTAATTTATATGTATATAAGAAACAAGGTCCTACAATAGACACTTAGAAAGGGCCTACGAATCATCATAAATAAACCACTTGTTTATGTAGATACAATATATGGTTGCATTTTAGTGTTACTTTTGAAAGGGTCCTATTTAGGATTTGTGCATGCATGGGTCCTTGCAAGTATTAAACCGATCCTCCTGCTCATTGGGAACCAAGTTGCTCGTTGTAGTTCATAAAGTATTATTGATCCCTCCCAACCTTTTGGGATCATATAATAAGCAGTGCACAAAATTCCTACAAGGAAGTCAAACTATATTATGTGATTGAGATTTCATATTGATCATCCTTAGTAGATGTTAAATTTTGGGTAGCAACTCGGTTCGATGGATTCTTTATTCGACTCTTTCCCTTCATAAGTTATAAGAATTTTTCTTCTTTATTAAAATTTTGAAGAGAACAAAATAATAGAATCTTCGAGTTTAAACTTCTCACGGCATTTGATTTTATCCTAAAACTGATTAGTCTTTTATAAAAATGAGAATCGTAGTGCTCCTCCGGTTATATTTCATTTTACTTTTTTTTTTTCCTTTTATAATTAATTTTTAATTTTCTTTTTTTGTAAATTATTTCTTTAAATCTCATAATTAGATATCACATGATATTTAAAAAAAAAAAAAGGTCCAACTACTAGTATAAGTAGTTATGATTAAATCTTGTCGAATCTCCCTAACTAACAAATTAGAGGTTCAAATTGTTATAAGAAAGAAATGCAGCTTGTAGGATTTTGCTTAAGCTTATTATGGTCCATTTTTATAGGTATAAATCACAAGATCGTTGATCCATATCATCAGTAAAAATGTCCTTTGTCCTTTGTCCTCTGAATCACAAAATTGTCGTCTTTAGACCCATCAGGATTTGTCTCCTTTTTTTTACCCCTCTCTGTCTCTCTCTCTCTCTCTCTCTCTCTCTCTCTCTCTCTCACTCTCTCACTCACTCTCATAATAATGCAATTTGGAAATATGCATACAGGACGTAGCTTCACGTGCTTACACATCCATGTACGTGAAACCTTGCATGCATGGAATCCAATCTCCTCCAATTAACCCACCAATTAACCCACTAATGAAAAGCCATGCATCCAATTCCTCCTCTATATAAATCCCTCCCAATTAAGCCCCCAATATCATCAGCCCACACCACAACATACATCACAAAGGAAACAAAACAAAAAACCAACTCCACACCATGCTTCCTATCCTCCTCTCCGTCCTCCTCCTCCTCTTCCCTTCCTCCCTCCTCGCCGACGACTTCTGCGTCGCCGACCTCGCCGGCCCCACCACCCCGTCCGGCTACACCTGCAAGAAACCCTCCAGCGTCACCGTCAAAGACTTCGTCTTCTCCGGCCTCGGCGTCCCGGGCAACACGTCGAACATCATCAAGGCCGCCGTCACCCCGGCCTTCGTCGGCCAGTTCCCGGGCGTCAACGGCCTCGGCATCTCCGCCGCCCGCCTCGACCTCGCCGTCGGCGGCGTGGTCCCCCTCCACACCCACCCGGCCGCCTCCGAGTTCCTGGTCGTCACCCAAGGGTGCATCTTGGCCGGCTTCATCAGCACCTCCAACGACGTATACTATACGACGCTCAAGAAGGGAGAGTCCATGCTGTTCCCGCAAGGCTTGCTCCACTTCCAGGTCAACGCCGGCGGGGTGACGGCTGTGGCGGTGGTGAGCTTTAGTAGCCCCAACCCCGGTTTGCAGATCACGGCGTTCGCGCTCTTCGCGAATAGCTTACCATCGGCGTTGGTGGAGAAGGTGAGCTTCCTTGACGACGCTCAGGTTAAGAAGCTCAAGAAGGTGCTCGGAGGAAGCGGGTAGATGAAAGAGAGGGTGGCTTTATGCTTAATTCGGTGTGTTTAGTTATGATTTAATTCTTGTCTGAGTCTGTGCTAATTAATTGTTTGGGTTTGAGTTTGTCTTTGGATGCATAAGCTTTGTTTGGTGTCACCTTGATTTCTATAAGTAAAATGTGTCATTTGGTATGCTGTTCTATTTTCACTTTGTTTAACACCAAAATTACACTTTATCTCTTGCCGTTTAACCTTTCTATCGTTCAGACGAGTTGCTAAGTGAGAATATTTTTACAAGGGTAACTAACGGTTAAGTGCTTATGTTTGAAGTTAAAATCGGTGGTTTAGTTTAATTTGTTATCTTTAATTAAGGTTTTTTTTTAGGTGTGTGTGTTAATTCTATGTGGTTGCTTAGTTGTGTGGGTTAGTATCTGTTTGGATGCATAATTATATGCTTTGTTGGTGTTTGGAGTTTAATTAACCTGTTGATCTTTTCAATGTTTACATTGTGAACTAGTAAAAGATTGTGATTTAGTGCTGTGGTTTAGCATTCTTTAATCAAACATTAAAAGGAAAATAAATTCAGAAAGAACAACACAGAAGTAAAAGGTTGTTGAGGGAAATTTCAACTTCTGGTAACAAGTTTCAGTAATAAAATATTAAAATATCATACGAAGTTAAAAGAGAGCTTTCTTATATATCTACCTCTGTCCAATGGGAGCTAAGACTTTGGGGCAGAAACTCTCTCTCTCTCTTTCTCACTCTCTACATCGATCCGTCAAAACATCTCCATACATATCTAAATGCTTTTTGTGTTTATAGATTATGAACACTTAAACTAATCTTAAATTAGATAAAAAGATGATTTAAACTAATCATAATTTGACCCGATAACCTGGTCCGATAATCCAACAAGATAACTTGTTTGTTAATCGAATTTGAGTTTAGTCTAATTGAATTCAGATTATAAACAAATTAACCTATCTAATCTGATTATTAATCGGGTCATGTTCGGGTTTTTATCTCTGACTCATTTGAGTGAATTCACTAATGATCACAAAAAATATGCTCTCTAAAATTTTCCTTATTATTTTTTCTTTTTGAGAAATGTAATTTTTTTTTATTACGTTTCAGTTAAACACCCTCTCTGAATTAAATCTCCATACGTTAAATATCACAAAGAAATTATGAAATTAAACTGCCTCCCATCAATCCTCTTTTAAGAGACAAGGTGGATAACAAATGATCGATCATAGCCCATGATTATTTGTTGTCCAACTTGTCTCTTAAATTTATGTGAGATTGGGAATGAGACCTTGTCTCCTAAGTATCAGGAGATGTAGGGTTCAAAATCCATCTAATTCACTATCACTAGATCTTGAGTGTGGTCCATACTTAGATCGGCATCTTTTATTAGGGGAAGCATCCTATTCTTTTATATATATATATTTCAAGTGTTCTTCGTGGCTTTGTTTGCTTTGAATTCAGGATCGTCTAAGCTGGTTTAGATATTTCTAAATTGGTTCAGTAACAAACATTTTTTTTATCTTTTTGATATCTAATTAAATTTATTTTTAAAAAAATAAAAAATAAAAAATAAGATTAACTAATTAAGTTCGAGCTTTAGTCTTAAATCAAACAAGGCCCAATAGTCCACAAGAAACTTTTAAATTATCAACAACAACAACAAAAACAAAACCAAAAAAAGGCTTGGGCTAGAATATTTGTATCACAAATTTATTATCTATATCATCAGTAAAATGTCATTTGTCCTTTGGATCACAAAATTGTCATCTTTAGGCTTATCAGAAACTGTCTCCTTGTTTACCTATTTTATGACAACTCTATCTCTCTCTCTCTCTCTCTCTCTCTCTTTCTCAGTACAATTTGGAAATATCTATACAGGATGAAACCTTGCACGTGAAACCTTGCATGCATGGAATTCAATCTCCTCTAATTAACCCACCAATTAATCTCATCAACCCCATGCATCCAATTCCTCCTCTATATAAACCCTCCACCAAAACCCCCGTGATGATCATCATCTACACTACAAAGAAAGCTCCACACCATGCTTCCTATCCTCCTCTCCCTCCTCCTCCTCCTCCTCCTCCTCCCTTGCTCGCTCCTCGCCCACGACTTATGCGTCGGCAACCTCGCCGGACACACCACCCCCTCCGGCTACACCTGCAAGAAAAACTCCACCGTCACCGTCGACGATTTCTTCTTCTCCGGCCTCGGCGTCCCGGGAAACACGTCGAGCATCATCAAGGCCGCAGTCACCCCGGCCTTCGTCGGCCAGTTCCCGGGTGTCAACGGCCTCGTCGGCGGCGTCGTCTTCCTCCGCACCCACCCGGCCGCCTCCGAGATCCTCCTCGTCACCCAAGGGAGCATCGTGGCCGGCTTCATCTCCACCGCGAACATCGTATAATATAAAACGCTCCACAAGGGAGATGCCATGGTGTTTCCACAAGGCTTGTTCCACTTCCAGGTCAACGGCGGCTGCGGTGGCAAGCTTTAGTAGCCCCAAACCCGGGTTGCAGATCACGCCGCTCGCGCTCTTCGGGAATAGCTTGCCGTCGGCGTTGGTGGAGAAGGTGAGTTTTCTTGATGACGCGGAGGTGAAGAAGCTCAAGAAAGTGCTCGGAGGAACTCAGTAGAGGAAAGAGGGTGGTTTTAAGTTAAATTTGGTGTGCCTAGTTATGGCTTAATTCTCGTTTGAGTGTGTGCTAATTAATTCTTTGGGTTTGAGTTTGCTTTGTTGGTTGTTACCTTGATTTCTAATAAGATTTTTCATGTCAAGGGAAAGTAAAAAGTAAAACAAGTCACTTTGTATGCTGTTTTATAATAATTATTATTATTTTGTTTAGCGAAAATTACTGTTTATCTCTTGCGGTTTGGTGCGAGTTGCTAAGTGAACAAACTATCCCTACTATTTCTAAATCAGTGTTTTTACTAGGGTTATTAAGTCTTTTATATTCTCGTTAATGATCAACTGACGGTTAAGTGCTCAAGTTTGAAGTCAAAATTGGTGTTTCGAGGAAGTTGGTAGGGGAGAGAGGGTCATTTAGTTTAATTTGTTATCTTCAATTAAGGTTTATTTTGGTGCGTGTTAATTCTCTGGGATTACTTAGTTGTGTGGGTTAGTGTTTGGATGAGTAGTTAAAAATTTGTTGGTGTTTGGGGTGGGTTTAATTAACTTGTTGACTTTTTAAATGTTTATGTTGTGAGCTAGTAAAAAGAAATTGTGACTTAGTGCTCGGCTTTAGCACTGTTTTATCAAATATTAGAACTTTTTTTTCAAAAACACTTGTCCAATGGAAGCTCAGAGTTGGGAGCTTTGATGATTCCTATCTTCCTCTCACTCTTTCTCCATCCATTTAAATATTTTTTATTTTTATAAATTATAAACTCCCAGACTAATCATAAGTTAGCTAGATAAGTGAATTTGCAGTATAATCATTGGTTAGTAGTCATAAATAAGCTCAATTCACTCCCACAAGTTACTGGGCCTATATCCAAACATCTTCACTAGAATCACTAGTGACATCTTAAAGCAGATTTAAAGGTGTAATTGACTGAATCACCAAAAATAAGATGCACAAATTATTAAGTTTTTTTAAATTTTTTTTTTTTGAGATAATATATACACATACCAATCTAAACCTCAAGTTGCAATCTACCAGATATTTTATCACTAGTCAAAATTGGAGTGTAATAAGGTGATGATCAGATAACAGGCAAAATATGTTGGACAAAGAATTTGTTATCAATTATTGATTACCGTTGTACATAAGAATGAATTCTGTTACAGAGGGCAGCTTGCCTTCAATCTGCTTCATTCTAAGTACTCTACGAACGAATACAATAGCAGGGAGAAAGGCCAACGAACAGCATCACTGATGAGATGATCCAGAAGGAAAATTAGATCACTTTGTACAATGATGCTTCCCATCCGCGATGAGGATTCTTTATACTTCTGTAATCTTTGTTTCAGTCGCTATCCACCTCTACAGCGTCTCAGTTCAGTGCCTCCAACATCTGTATATGATCATTTTTACCTCTGACTAGATTCAAGTTTGTAATGCATCAGACATATCCTAAACTGTGCTGCTGCAATGGTTGTATTTATCTCCATGCAACAGGGATAATGATAATAGATCAGCCTTTATTCTCCTGCTCTTAATTCTCTGGACTGCAGCTTTTAATAGAAAAATTGGCTACATGGCAACCTTCATTTCTCGCTTTTTTGGCTTTCACATATGCAGCCTGGTAAAGGGTTGGCATAGAAAGACTCCTCCAGCTTTGGGAATTCTCCTGCCTCCCTCAAATAAGGCAGCCCGGTTCGGTCCTCATGTAACTTTTGCACTTTTGAACTGAATTTCTTCCATGAGATCTTTCCTTCATCAAAGTCATCAACAAGTTTTACAAAATTCAGCCTGCAGGACGAGCATATAAGTGCCAAGAACCAGATAGAGATAAACAGGAAAGCAATCATATGATTCATATCAAGTAAGTTATTAATTGTAGATGTAAAATTAGGTACGACAATGCATTTTACAAGAAAATTGGCAAAATGAACAAGGCTAAACTGAAAGATAAACATGTAGAAACAACTTTAAGATTATATGCTTGTGAAATACAAAAACGAAAAAAGAAAAAAAGAAACAGATATTAAGGCTTCATACATACTTCTGATCTAGAGTAATTTTCAAGTGGATATCACATTCTATTTAATATTAATTGTAAGAACATGTTCTAGATAACATTTCCACCCGTGGTTCAAAGTTTCAGTTTCAGCTCCATTAAAAAGCAAAATGTTTTGGTAGTGACGCCATGCGCAATTTCACAAGGAAGTTAAGACAGGAATGGGAAAATACCTATCTGGGCTGATAGTTTTTCTGAAGTCCTCAAATCGTCTATGTCCCTGTACAGCTTTTGCCATGTTTCCGTCATAGGTGTAAACAAAAACATCACTCTGAAGAGCAACAACATAATCCAAACCAGCAAGCATATTCTGGTGATTTCTGAAGGGTTTAAGTTCTTCTTCAGTAGACAAGGTAGAATGAGAGTAGACGTTGGGAAAATCATCTAAAAGATAGTGCATGCTGCCATCTCCATAAGCTTCACCAGCAACCAAGTATATTCTCGTGCTTGACGGGAAGCCTAGTGCTTTAAGTAGAAGGGAAGTCTCCCTTGGCGTCAAAGGGCATCCACCCAGCAATCGTCTCTCTGTTCCATTGATCTCTTTTTCCTTCCAATGGCTTACTTCATATCGCATTCGACGAAGCTCTTCCCCTTCTTCAGATGTCAAATTATGACTGCAGCCTGTAAATGCTAGCATATCCTTCTCATATCTGCAGAGGTGAAAAAAACTAAGATGCGTGATGATATTTTCTGAAAAATAGAATCCTGTCAACAAAATTGTAAAAAAGGGAGGAAAATAAGGCTACTGCATTGAAAATGCCAGATTTCAGGAAATGATGAAATGATGGATATACAACATACAGTTTCTCAGAGCAGCATGTTACTTAAGACAGTTTCACTCTTATGTCAGCTATCCTTGGACAACATTCCTAACCCGCAAACAACTGGTGAATTGGAGCAATTAGTACGATGCAAAATAATAAGTGGAATCATCTAAGTTAACAAGACAATATTTTCTTGTAAGAGTTATAATCAATCAATCACTCACTGTGTCTTCTACAGCAGCTTTAATTCATCAAAAGAAACATGTTACTAACAAACGAGATATCATCAAATACTGAAACTTAAGCAATAATAAGTTTTATGAAAACTAAGAGATATGGACCAAGATAAATGTCAGCTGAATAAAAGATTAAAAGATGTCAAGTCAGGCAACTACTACTGATTTCAAGAGAGAAACTCAAATTTTATTTTACTAAGTGTGACAATTCGTGCTTTCTTCTATGTTATATAAGCCCAGATATTCAGAGATAGAGAAAATGGTAACCAAGGAGATGAAGTATATTAATTATGGAAACTGAAATAATCATATAAGTTCCTACTACTTTACAATTTGTCATTGATGTTGGTGCCTGAATTCGACAAAGCTTTAACGACTTAGAAGATTCCAAATTTGAAAAAAGTACGTCTGGTGAATAGTGGTATGATCCACTTCTAGTTGAATGCAGAGTTAAAACAAGGAGAACAGGTGAGAAAAGAGTAATGTCCAAAGGTTCGCATAGACCCTACAGACATCCAATGAGCAGAATTCTACATATTCCCTTGTTCAATGAGGACCCCTGAAGGATCCTAATATTGCATGTTCTAAAGGAAGGCATTAAGTAATGTAAGAGTCCATCTCACTGTAATTTGATTCACATTTGATAATTATTGTAAAGATTACTTGTCCCTTCTGCCCTCTACTCTTTTCCTCCTCTTAATTCTTCTTAGAGCTGAAAACCAATTTTCAGAAACATGCACCTCTATTTCTTCCAGTAAAACATGTATATTCCACCTAAATATACAGGTCATTCATACTACTTTCTACCCAAGCCTTACAACCACCATTTGGAGGGTTAGTTAAGTGCATCCTTCTATCTGAACACTTGTATTGATATTTTCCTCCTCTTCCCCATCAAGCTTCACATCAATTTACAGTGATGAATCTCTACTTTTCCTTTTCTCTTTTAAAACTAGTTTCTCTATTACCATGCCCTGCTTGTTAATTATAACATCCTATAGCCCAAGATTCACTACTGTGCAATCCGGTCTAAGGATACTACAGCCCAAGATTACACTACCACCCAAGATTATAACATCCTATAGCCCAAGATAAAGAATGAGAAGAAAAGTATGAGTAACTATAAGCATATGGAAACTATTAGGTGTTAGAGAATAAGTAGTGAAGCTAGAGGATACTATTAAGTGTTGAGAGAATGTTTGTTGACAGGAAATACTGAATAGTTGATGTCTCTAGGACCAGAGAAGAAATACGCATCGTCTCTAGGATATTATCAATGTATTATAGTTCTTTTCACTTGTGTGAAAGAAAAAGAGCAGTGGAAGTCATCTTAGATTTTTACGGTCAAAGTAGAAATTTAGATGAAGGTTACAAAAACTGAAAGCCAGATAAGAACATACTACGGAAATAAAATGGGTAAATGCTTCAAAATTGAATGATCCATAGAAGGAAGCTCATGGAGACTTGCCTTAAATGAAGAGCAAGATATGGGCTTCCATTTTGGTGCATTCTTGAAACTAAGGTGGTCCCGAGTGCTTCAATTGGAGGTGAGTACTTCAAAGCTCTGTAGTTTACACGGCACCTTAGTTTCTGGATAGAACTGGGAAGCCCATTGTTTGCTAGACGGGAGTCTGTGTGTGTAAAGTATATGACTTTGTGTTTTTTTAGCACCGGGAGAATATCCGTTTTAAAATAGTTGACCTGCATCAGAATTCAGAATAACTAAATTGATCAGACATTATGTTTTTCAGAGAGAATCGTAAGTTACTGTGTCTTTCTTTTAGCAGAATCCAGCCCCTAACCTTTGACCAAGAGATTGGGGTTTTGGCCAAAGGTTCAGTGTGTGCAAAAGCAGCAGGCAGAGCTTCGACTATATGAACATCTTCCTTCAGAGTTTCAATGAAATGCTTCCAATTGAAGAGATCCTTGAAATCACTGCACAAATCAACAAGACATTATAATGAGGTGAACAGGAATATTTGAGGTGCTTAAGAAATCCAGGGGTTAAAATAAGTACCTATCATCTGCCCAGTAGGAGGTATGATCAAGTGAAGGAAGAACAAGTGTTGCCTTCATGGTCTTAGCAACAGCAACCATATCACATATCTGCATTCTAAACTGGACATATCAGTATACTATCCAACGGAAATTAAGATTTGCATATTTGAAACAACAGAAAAGTAATCAGACCCCAAATCTCATCTGGTTTAGCCCTCCATTTGCATTTATTAGAATATAGCCATTCGTCTTAGCATCCAGCTCTACACAACAAGGAAAAAATTCTACTGTTAACAAAAGAATAAAATGGTACAAAAGCAAAAGAAAGAATGGAGATGAACTGAAGATGTGGCGAAGAAGATTGCTATGATCAACTTACTCTTGTGAGTACTTGTATCAATGCATTGCGTGAAATTATCACTGTTTGGTTTAGCCCATATACTTGAAGACTGTACAAAGCAGAAATATTTCTTACTGAAAAGCCATTTGATAAGTCAAAAAAAAATAAAATAAACTGAATGTGTCACTTGCCTTGGTTACACTGCTCTGGCCTGCAGTCTTGCTGGAGGTTACAGTCATAAGTGTTCGTTCACTATCACTTCCTCCCCTATGCTGGTCGTTATGGGAGACCTCAACCTCCTGACTAGTAAAATGAGTGCCAGATAGATCCTAGTAATCATGAGACAACAGTAAATCCAATGTTAAATATGCAAATGCTTTCTCAGTAATACTCTTAAAAACATAAACCACAGCAGAATTGAACTAGAGTCCACTATACAAAATAAGGCAGAAAACAAATTTATTAGAAAAAGAGGAATTTTAAACCTATTTTAGTTGTTAGCTACATAGTAATGACTAGATGGAAGTTCTGTTTCACTCTTAATAAATGAACTTTTAACCAAATTTTGAAATCTTAATTCGTCTGGTTAAAGAGGAAACATGAATTTAGCAGTTTGAACTCCATTTCTGACTCCGAAAACAATCTAAAAGTTTCTTCAAGCCCAATATGCATCTCAGAGTCCAAGCATCTCAATAAATCAAATCAGTGGACAATATTGTTATTCTCATCGTGATATCTCATCTTGCAGGCTTCAGACAATCAGCTAATGGATATGGTAGCTGACAGTTGATATATAAATATATTAAATCATTAAATGAATCCCATACAGAAGCCAGGTTAACTACAGGACTTAAAACATCAAATCACTCAACAATGAGTTGCGAGCTTACATCATTGTATCAAGGATAGTCAATATCAAACATTTTGAGAACTCAATACCTACCAACTAAAGTTCTATCAAAATAGTACAATTGGATGTTGACAATTCCACGTAATGTAAAATGCTTGCTCCTTCCAGTTCCAAATGAAACATGATATCCAAAACTAATTCGACAATATTGCTCCGTATTGAACTACGGACTAAAAGGATTTTCTCTATCTTAGGAAAATAAAAACCCAATCGCACACCTAAATACTCGGGCAATATCAGAAAGGGGCTAAAGATCATTTAGGAATACACAGTTTGAAAATAAAATTTGCTTCAGATGTTGAACAAATACAGTACAAGTTTTGCTGCTTCTTAAATTATAAACAAATAGAGAAGAAAAGTTCATACGAATCCAAAGACAAACAGCCAGAGAAATTCCCAGGCCTTTAAATCCTGCACTAAAATACTTTTGATGTGCCCGAAAATGGAACAAATGTAAAGAGGAATCTATCCGTGGAACGACATAAAGTATCTAGTGGAGGTAAGAGAGATCTCCTCACCTGAAAGCTTCCATCTTTCTTGATCACTGTCATCCCGAGCCAACCCCCGGCGCAGATCTTAACAATCCCAAGAAACAAGCACACCCCACAGAACGCCAAGAACAGCACGTTCCCTAACTTCTTCCTCTCCCGGATCCCCATCTCCGCCGCAGAAACGTGCTTCTTGAAGAGCCCCTTCTCGAGCAGCGGCACCCCGAGCCGGAACCGGAGGTTACTCGGGTGGTGGTGGAGGTGCCCAGCCACAGCCGCCGCCGCCGGAGGCGACTCCGCCACGTCACCTAAGGGGCTCCCGGTGCCTTCCCCCGGCGACCTCGGGGAGTTGATCTGGAGCTCGATCTGGCCGTTGCCGCCATTGCCGGTGCGCTTGAAGGAGTGCGTCCGGCGAGTCATGGAGCCGGCGAACCGAGGACTATTGACGCGGTGGTGGTGGGAGCCACCATCGGAGGGGCAGTTGTTGACGTGGAGAGGTTCGTATCCCATTCTAAGAGAGGGCACAAAGATCTATCGATAGGGTATCAGGGTTAGGGTTAGGGTTCTTCTCCTTCCTTCTTTAGGAAAGGGGGAGGGTGCAGGATCGCCATTAATGGAGCTCGCAACGTTTGTTTTGGACAGGAGAAGATTTTATGGAAGAAGGTGGCCCGACCAAAGGAAACGGTCCCGATGGAGGAGATAATTACGTCGTTGCCATTTTCCTTAATATATATATGACGAGAACACCCCCGCTTTATTACATCAAACAGCAGTACAGCATTAGCGTTTCGGATCCGAATGCGTGGTTCCCAACCCGATCCGGCACGATCCCAACCCGAACCAATTAAGTTTAAGGTCACATTAGAGATAATTAGGAGCTGTTTCCCTACAAAGTACAAGTTAACATATGCTTTTGATTTTAGTTAGTTATATTTCACACTCAGGCAGCATTAAAGTCAATCAATAGCATTTTGCAACTAGATGTAGCTCTTGGCCCACTCGCATTATGGATCTTGATTTCATAATTGACTAGTAGATATGATGAGTGCTAGAATCCTAGACTTCTCACGCACCAATAAAGTCAAATCATAATTGACTAAGGTAGTGGAATTCTTAATCATTTTCTTCACAATATATATAAAGAAAGAGAGAGATTACCATGTTTATTTCTTTAGTGTCATCAAATTAACCATAATCGGGTTTCTAATCATAGAGTTTTAATCACTCATTTACTCAGAAACCTAATCTTCTACTTAAATATTTTCATAAAAACTTCATCAAAATTATGATATTTAATTGTAATTCTATTTTGAACACATTGTTAATTATTTATGGGATTTAAACCCATAAGCTTTATTATTAGAATCCACTAGTTGAACTAAAGTGGCTAGCATGAAATACATATTAGGATGTGATAGTAAAATATACATATTTGAACTTAGGAGTTCTTTTTTTTATTATTTTCATCACATGTTCAATTCACTTTAACCCTTAAATACGAAATTATGTGAATTAAAAAACTGTTATTTGGAATGACAACTTTGAACTAATATAAAATTTTGAAATTCCCTAATAAAATTATGGAGTCTTAGAAAAATAATATATATATATATATTATAAATATAAATTGCTAATATAAAATAGTTTAGATTAAAAGTTCTCCCTAAAGACAATAACTTTTTTTAGTAGTTTTTTAAATTTTATACAAGTTGTCTTCTTAATTAGCAATAATTTTATATAAGAAACTCGCTTAAATCCAACCTCGTAAGTCTTAAATTAATTTATTAAGCTTTTCTAGCTGGTGATTGGACAGTATATTCCAATCAGAGCTGGAAGGCATAATATATATATATATATATTTTTATTATAATTTAAGCAAATTTTTTTAGTGTTTCCCAGAAGGGTATAGTAGTCATTTAAGGAGAAAGCGCGTACTTGATTCCACTTAGGCGGCGGCTGGACGCGCTTTCCCCTTTGACGCCGTCGGTCGGTGGCTCGTAAATGACCGAAATGGCCCCACTAATTAATTCGTCGGCTTCGGATAAACTTCATCAAAAGATAAGTTTGAATTAAATTTGGATTAAGATTAATTCGGAATGGACTCAAAATATGGTTATTATGAACTTATTCTGATTAACCAAATATCAACCATAATTTATATCGAGTATTTAGACTTAATATAATCCAATCACAAGAGATTTTATTCTTCTCATCAACAAATCCCGGTTGAAAATGAATGCAGTAGAAAGCAACAGTAATTCCATGACAAATGCCAGCGGAGACTCTGCCCATCTAATACTAATTTATGTTTCAGAAGACATAAACAATGGTTCTCAAACTGCAAGTCTTCTCAGTCTTGGAAGGTAATCTTTTACAGCAGAGTTGCATTCCCAAGTGGGTAGTCGTCAAATGCTTCAATTTAATTACCCACGTTTTCTCTTATTCAAAAGGTTGAGAGAATTATGGCAGAGGTTGTTCATCCAGTCAACAATCACATAGTTTTTAAGGCTACCAACAGAGCCACCAATTGGAGCAATTTAATATGTATAGATATAAAAATATTGTCCTCTAACAAAAGATATCGTTAATTCCTTATATAAACTACTAAAGAGAACAAACTATACCCACTGTTCCATCCAAGGCCTGCAATGGACCCCAGTTTGCCTATTAGCCAGTTCTTCAACTTGGTTTCATCATGTCATGCTTTGAATACTGACAACTTGAGGCTAGAAAGAGGTATTGAGACCTATTGAAGAGCAGCTAGCTCTGGCACCAGCAAAAGATGCCAACAGGGGAAGCAAATGACACCAGAAAACAACAAAGTTGGCAATTGTTTTGTAAGAATAACCCACATCCTGTACAACTTCTACTGAGACTACTAGACAAGTTAAAGGTGTAGACGAATTCTCCTTGTCAGGTTCAAAGAATTGGAAGCCATACAGATCCTAGCTTTCCAAAGATCATAAGCCTTGTACCTTAAATAAATAGAGAAAATGATAATGTCAAAGCAAGCATTAGAAACAGAGTGTTAAGTCTGGAGTAGTCCCAGGTTTTATGTAGAAATAAAGTCACCAAGTATTAATTAATTTTTAGGAACATATTATCTTGCTAAGATAGTCCATGGGCTTTGGGCTCAATGTGGAAAAAAGAGAGGAAAAATGGATAAATATTTGACGTTTGACACGTAGCACCGGTGGTGAGTCTGACCTCCTCTCGAAGCGTCGGAAGTGATAGGTTCCTCTGCCGGCGCGATGTACTCTATCTCACCCCCTTAACGTGATCAGCAACCTTGGTAGGACCGACATGGTCCACGTGTTGCACTTGAGGATTCGTCAAAGAACGAGATCATACTGACGCATCCCGTAGCGTGTACCGCGAGTCACCAGAACGGGATCCCCTTTCCTTTCGCGCGGGAAATGGATCTCTTACGCCGCACGCCTCCGATTCTTGCACACGCCCGTCGTTACCATCTCCGCTTCGATCGATTCCTTACGTGTCTCTAATGCCGGTGCTGCGATCTCAAGAGGTCCTTAACAAAACCCTAGACCTTCCTCCTCTCGATCCTCCCACTCCGGCGAGATCAGATGCGTCACCAATCGCTCTATCTCCCTCCCCGGGGACGTCCTTAGTGTTAGGGTCCGATTCGTCCGCCACGGGAACGCCTCCTCTTCGGCGGAGCCCTCGGCTCGCCTCCACTTCGAATCCCGCTCCTGTCGATGCTACGAATAGCAAGAGGAAGGGGAGAGCTAGGGCTTCGAGCTCTTCGGTAGAGGAGAAGGGCGGGGATATGGAAGGAACCGGACGACGGAGCGAAGCTAGGGTTTTGGAGGGAGATGGGGTGGATGGAAGTTACATGAACCTGCGGTCGGGTTCTCGGATCACGAAGAGGAGGATCGAAGTGACTGCTGATGTTTCTGCGGAGGAAGGGGATGGGATCGTCTTTGAAGAGAAGGTTCAGAAGGATGGAAAGGAAGAAGATGGATTGATGAAGATGGGAGAGGTTCTTGTATCTATCGGTAATACGAAGTCTCCGGAAATTTTGCAAAATGAAGTCAACTCATCAAGACAAAGCAAGCCTGGAGGCCTAAAGAGAGGAAAGGTGATCCAAAGAGAAGAAGATGGAAGTAAAAGCGTAGAGCTGGACTGTGAATGTACCTTCTTGAAACCTGAAGAAGCTGGCAATAGGGAACAAAACCCGGAGGATGTTGGTATGGAGGAGAGGCACATTAACCTGAGATCAGGTACTAAGATTGCCGGGAAAGGGATTAAAATAGATGATTCGGTCCATAAAGACGGTGCATTAGTTTTTGAGGGGAGAAACTGCCAAAAAGGAAAAGGAAAAGGGAAGTTGCTATTGGATGATGAGCATTTTGAGATTAGAGCCAGTAAGGAGACGATTTTTGGAGACGGCGAAGGTGTTGGTCTTACTGGGAATGGGAAGTTCAGTGCTGAAGAGAAAGGAAAGGGAAAAATGGTTGTGCAAGAGGATTTGTCACGTAGAAATAGAACCATAGCCGAGTTCGATCTGAACTCAGCTGCACCAGAGGAAATTGACAATATCTCATGGAACGCAGATGGGTCAGTAGAGCAAGTATCGCCTGGAAAGCCAAAAGGACAGATTGAGTCTCGAAGAGAAGCAGATAGGAGCAGAGCCATTGAGTTGGCTCCCAAATTTGCCTTTTTCAGAACTGAAGAAGATCACGACTCTGATGAAGAAGAGATAGAAGAACTAGAGCACGCCAGTGGCGAAGAGGATTGGCCGGGCCCTTTCTCAACTGCCATGAAGCTCATTGAGGAGCGGCAAGAAAAACTGAGGGCTCGGGAATTAAATGCTTCTTTGAAGATAAATACATCGAGTGAGGTAAAGATCCAATGGACTCCTTCAAAGAGTTTGGAGAGCAAGCGTGCCGTCAAGCTGGCTCCATCCCTCAATGACTTGTGCATGAAAATTCTACTGGATAATGCCGAAGAAATTGAATCACTTGAAGGAGTTCCTGATGCGCTCAAACATAGGCTCATTTTGATGTTTTGTCATTATAGGAAGATGAACTCTGGTCTTCTTGCTCATCTCTTGTCTGGTTCTCCAACAGAGATTCGCCTAAGTGATTGTTCTTGGGCAACAGACAGTGAGTTCGAGGGCATTTTTGGCAGATGTGACACAGGAAGGTTAAAGGTATTGCTTCTTGGCATTCGATATTTTCTCCATATTATTTATGCATAATAATGATTTTCTCGAATGGTCAGCATGACAACCTATGTGAGCATGTTTTTTCTCTTCTCTTTTTTGACAAAGAATAATCAATTTTGGACTATTTTAAGTTTTGCACAATTGTTTCTGTTGTTTGGTTGTATTTTCTAATCCTTTTCCTTTTACTTGTAGACAGGTAGTTTGTATGATGAGTTTTACATATTGAACTTTTCTTTTGACATTTATTATACTTTTGCAATGAAATAGGTGGTGCAGCTTGATCTATGTGGGCGATGTCTGCCAGATTACACATTGCGGGCTACCTTGGCCCGATCCTCTAATAGTTTACCATTGTTAACTTCGTTATCCTTGAAAGGTGCATATAGTTTGTCTGATGATGGGTTAGATGCAATTGTGTCTTCAGCACCTCTGTTAAGTTCACTAAATTTGTCTGAGTGTTCTCTTATTACCTCAACCGGAATTTGTAATGTAGCAAATAAGTTGGAATTGGTACTGAAAGAACTCTACATTGATGATTGCCAAAATGTCAATGTTATGCTGATTCTTCCAGCACTGAAGAAGATCAAACATCTGGAAATTTTATCAGTTGCTGGCCTTCAATCTGTCCGTGACAAATTTGTACATGAGTTGATACCTCTGAGTGGTTATAGCATGAGGGAGCTTCACTTTGCTGGTTGCCTGTAAGTTTTGTATCAGACTCACGAACTAAATTAAATAGCTGAATTTCATCAAAATAACTACAAAGATTATTCAACCTCATTCCTGTTGAATGCATTCTCTGTTTATTTTCTGCGGTTTTACTGTTTTTGCATGTAACTGGAAATTAGGCTGTAGCAATTAGTCATTTTGTTAGCTGTGTAAGCAGCCTCCCTTTTAACAGACACTGGAATCAACTACCTTTGCTGCGAAGGAAGCACAATCTTTCAAGCAAAGCTACATAATCTTAGCTGACATTCTGATTCTCGTTTGCTTTGACTGGATGCAGGAGATTGACTACTTCTTCAATTAAAATTATTGGAGAAAATTGTCCGCAGTTGTCTGTTATAGATCTTCGGAACTTAAAACGATTGAATGATAATGCCTTGGGTCATCTCGCCAACGGTTGTGGATCAATTCAGAAACTTAAGCTTTGCCGTAATGCATTCAGGTTCATCTTTTACTCTTTGTGTTGGGTTGATTTTCTGCAGTTGCTGATTATGTGATACAGCCCGTTCCTATATCCTTCATATTGTTCTTTATAAGGAACATTTCAGGAAATTTTTTTTAAACATAGACATGTCTGTTTATGCCCTTTTTGATATGTAGTATTCATATGCTCTTTTCCTTTAAGACTGAAGGATCAATATTTATCTGATTTAATGCACTGATTAAATTTTGAAAGCAGTTAGTGAGCTGAGAATCAATTAGGTTAATCTAGATGCCTACGTTATGCTATCTTTGGTTGTCAATTGTAGTTAGCATATATAAATTGTAGAATATATGTTAGTATATTTAAGTGGTGAAAATTAATTTTCTTTTCACCAAATCTATGAGTTCTCTGTCAGATCTGAAAGAGAAACCTAGAATTATTAAAACAATTGAATTAGTGAAACTGTGAAATAGGTCAATTAATGCCCTATCAAGACAGAAGCAAGAAGTATTTTCTGGTTTTGTTTATGGTGGAAGAGCATAATATTCTCTGAGTTGATAGCATTAATATCCTATACATGGTCATGGTCAGTTATAAGTTATAACTGATTAAACTACCAGGTCAAGTGGTTCGTTTGTAAATATTAAAATCTAAAAATTGTTGTTATCCTATTTGATGGGCTACTAAGTTGCTTCTTGGTATGTATTCTTCATTATGTTTACATTATATTCTTTGGTTTCTTTTGGCGAAAAAGTAGTTTGAGAAATGCTGTAACAATTTTCATTGCTTAACATCTGTTCCAGTAATATCCATCGTAACTCTATATGTTATTGAACATCTTGCACATATATATATTAGTCAGGATGATTCCCACTTAATGGCAACTTGATATGATGCGTTAACTTGATAAATTTAGTTTCTCACAAGCTTACTCTTGCTATCAAATGATAGTGATGAAGCAGTTGCTGCATTCATTGAAGCATCTGGGAGCTCCTTGACTGAACTTGCACTAAATAATGTTGAGCAGGTATTTCTTTCACTTTTCCTTGGTCAATGCTTTGAATGTGTGGTTGAATTGATTCTAAATGACAATTAGAAGTTAATATTCATGTCTAGAGCAAATTTGTTTTGTAAGAAAGAAAAGCAATTGGATGAGTAAAAACTAAAAAGCTTAGGCTTATTACTCTGGCACAGTTATTTGATGGTCCTCTTGCAGAGGATATAGACAGTTCAAACATGGCAGTTTGGACGTAGTGACCTGAAAAGGTAATAGAAGAATATTTTGACTTGTGCAGTCTTTATAGTATTTTTACATTTCCTGTTCTGTTATAATTTGGGACAAGGTAATATTTCTTGGAATTATTCTTTTACAATTGGTCAGTTGTTCATTTGTATAGTGATAATAGAAGCTTCCATTATGCAACTGCTGTTTGAAATTACTTCCGTGTGAATGAGGCAACATCTACTGGGAGAGCCACGAGTAACTGGAAGGACAAGACTGGGGAGTGCTAATTTATGACTGGCCGCAGCTACGGTTGAACTTTCATTGGACTGTTGTTGCTTTGATCTGGTAACATAGGTTAGGTTATGCTTAAAGTAGGCCAAGAAAAAGGATTTCACTTGTTCTCCAATACCACCTATGAACATGCTCAGGCATTTATTATGGTTGGATGCCTTCTCTTTTCCTTTAAATTCTTTTTTTACCTTTGAAATGGCTGATATTAGAACTTTGTCCAGTCGGAGAAGATTTTTGCATAGATTCTTTGCAACATCAAAAATGTTTGAGGGACTCACAGGATGCCACTTTTAGCTGCTGGCAATATAGATCTCTCTTTTTCTATAACATTAGTCTTTAGATGCCAATGGTTTGATTAATTTGCTTGCCAATGGATTCTAAATGAACATTTCTTGTGAGAGCATCCCACACAAGTTGTTTATTTGAAAGGTAAACTCACTTTCTTCATGATGAGGTATGACAAGATCTAAATCTTTTCACTCCTATGTCTGGGCATTCTTCAATAGTGACCTTTCGACACTATTTGTTGGTTGTGCTGCTGATTAATCTTCAATATGGCATAACTCTTTGGCACTCAATAGTTATTTTTATTAGTGTTTGAGGAGTTGTTTTTATAATAGTTTTTTAAAAAAAATAATTGGAGCGTTCCCACCTTAATCCCATTGTTGATAAGTGAATTTTTTTGTCTAGAATTTTCTTTTGCAAGGATGTTGCGCTGAGCCACAGTAATTAATGATTATTGCACTTTCTGCAGGTTTGTCATAATACTGCTGCAGCCATCTCACGAAGATGTTCCTTACACCTACACAATCTTGATCTTTCCTTCTGCCGAAAGATGACTGATGAAGCTCTGGGACTGATTGCTGACAGCTGTTTATCGTTAAGGATACTTAAGCTCTTTGGATGCACCCAGGTATTAATGCTCATCTGATTAGCACTTCCTGGTGAGCTGTAAAATATAATCAAATATAAAAAAGTTCTATCTTCCAATCCTTTTTGTGTTGTAAATCTATGATATTTTTTCTGATCAATTCCTTTGACCGTCCACCTAGCATGACCCAGGTTAATCCCTTGTTTCCTTTTATGCAAATGTCTGTCAGTAGCTCCCTTAGGGGTTCTCCTTCATTGATTTCTGTCCAGTTTAGGGTTGCATTATGCTTTGTAAACCTGAATTTCATAATGATCACATTGCAGGTCACAGATGTGTTTCTGAATGGTCACTCAAATTCTTCTGTCAAGATTATTGGGTTGCAGGGAAAGATACTCGATCAATTAGACATCCCTGACTTCTTATGAGGCAACACGCCTCTTTCCTTTGTTCAACAAATTTTGTTCCTTCATCATCACATGACATCTCTGGATCCTGGAGGTTTAAGTTCATACTTTGGAGAGAGGAATGTTGCCTGTGCCTGACCCTGTGATTTTTGCCTGCCACATCTTAAACAATGTTTGCTAGAGAAATGACATAATAGTAGACAATGTTTTGAATTAGAGAGTGTAGTACTTATACAGAGAGAAAGCACATGACAATGTATTTTTTTTTTCTCGGAAAGAATGAAAGTTTACACATTGGATAATTGCATTTTCCAGAGGAATGAAGAATATCATTGTTCTGTTTGTTACTGATGAAGTATTCTACTCCATAAGTTCATTAAGACGAACAATTTATATCTTACTGGAATACCAAATGCTCTATGTTTTCAGTTCTAATTTATATTGCACCAATAACGTCTTAAGCTTTATCTTGTAAGCAATGGCTAGTATGACTTCACTTTGTCACGCATTTATTCTTCCTGCAGTACAGGGAACAATCTAGAAGCTTTATTCGTGTACAAAATTTTTCTGATCCACTCACACCAGGAAGCACAACATAGAATTCTCCAGGAGGTACTTTATTTTGTTTCACTTTCCTTGCATTATAGATATTGATCAATACAGCCTAAATAGCTACATGCTAGTCTCCATGCATCTCATATGCCATAAGATCTTAGGCACCATGCACTGCAAGCTTGGCAAGAGGGCCGACGGCGAGGGAGTTGATATAGGTCGTGGGCTCAAGCATGGGTGAGTTGGAGCGGTTGTCCTCGAAGTTATCATCCTTGTCAGGGCCGCCAACGATGGCGCCTGTCAACTTGTTAGGGTTGGGCTCGTCTGGTTTGAACCATTTTGTGAAGCTCATCCCGCAATCAATAGACTCTTCGAGGTGGAGCACCGGCACCGACGAGCCACGGTGATGGGCTTGGGTCGGTGGATTTATTCCGAAATCGACCATGTAGGACCTGCCCCTAGGGTTGGTGCCAAGAAGATAGTCCATCTGCACATATCCATGGAACAACATGATTAGAACATGTTTGCATTCTAGACACTTAAGAGCTGTTTGATTTCATGTGTTTCAAGATGCAATATTTATAGTGTTAAATAAAAAGTGTTAAGAAACATAAGTCTTATATCTTTCTTTTTCTTAAATGTTAAGAAAATGTGTTTTGATATCTACTTAATTGAACCAGATATCAAGATGCTATATATGAATGTATCCTAGCCCGCAGAAAGAATATTTTATGGAATTCATAAATTAGAAACTGAATTTTGTATTATATTTTATATATGTAGATGCAGTTTTTGTAGATACGCAAAGCTCTTACTATTTTTATTGTGAAGTGTAACAGTTGAGATTTGGGTAGGGTATGATGGTATACCAATGAGAACAGGCTATCAGTCAGGTACATTCATATCATTATATGCATCCAACTAATGAGAATCTCAAATTTCATTTTTTTTTTCACATATTTCAGGTTGAATGGCTTACCTGCTTCTTCGCAAAATCCCTAAGTTGAGAAGGCTGAATCACTTGGCTACCACATGAGACCTTCTCATTGTTCTTGACAAGAATGTCACTGTATGCGAAGAACAAAAAGGCAGTGCCGGTGACGTATTGGGTATTGGCTCCATCACGGAGATGAACCATCCCTCCTGCAGTACAAATTTGCTGAACTTATTAGGTAAGGAGAATTTTTTTTTTGTTAAAAGAAAAACTATGTTAGAATATAATCTATGCAGTTTGAATACATGATCAACTTGGGTATAACTCCTCGAGTTGTGAAAGAATTGAAGATACCTGGAGTGACATATATTTGGTGCAAGGGACTGTCAGGTAGCACTGAGCAAATAAAGTTATCAGCCTGTGTCTTGAAATTCTGAAGACCATCCTCCCCCGTCAGGTGTAACTACAAGATGGCAAAATTCTGCAAGTCAATTTGCTACTTCGACCGGCATTGGGAGATGCAAATATCTGGACAAGATTAAAAGGAAGAGTTTTGGTGTTGTTTACGTCTGAGAGGAGCACTTGGGCTCCTGCGTACTTGAGATCCCAGCTGAACTCAGCCACACTAGCAGATATGGCTTCCTCAGTTATGAACTTGTGATACTGCTCTCTTCTTGTTGCACGGTATAGCCATGAAGCTGCCCATAATAACTCATCCTGCATCATTCATTAGGTACGCAGTTAAAGTTTTAATCTTCCAATTCTTTATTCAAGAATGAGGGGGGAGAGAGAGAGAGATTACATTGTAGCCAGAGTAGGAGCAGTAGAATGGGCATTCTCCATCATAGGTTCCTTTGTAGGTTTTAGAGAACTCAAAGAGCTACAGAAAACATCATTAAAAAAAACAATTAAGGGGAAAAAATAGTAGAAGGATTAGTGTAGTAGATGATTGGCATTTGGCCCTTTACCCCGCCCTATAGAAGTGCTTTTAAACATGTACTAATAATTAAGATGTTGGGAGCTTGACTTAGTCTCAGTGGTAGTTTATGATTTAAGTTACTAAGTAGGATGTCATGATGTTTCCCTATCTCTCAGAAAACATAAATGAAGTTACACTGAGATGCCATGCATTCTTACCAACTTGGCTTTGTTCAAGAGGCTGCGGGAGTAGTTGCGATCTTGATTCCTGAAAACTATGGAAGAGGCGGCCATGGCGGCAGAGGTCTCGGCGGCGATCTCCGTTCCCGGGGTATTCTCGTCGATCTTGTAAAGAGTTCTCGGAGTCCTCATGTTCTCCGGCCGCATCCAGCACTGATGGTCGGCATCTGGATCCCCCACCTTAATTTGGCCAACATTTATTGATTTATTGTTTTTCATAAGAAAGATATAATAATAATACTAATATATTAGTTTATAATTAAATATCATAATAGCTTAAATCGGTATAAATTTTTTTTTACACAACTAAGCTAGTTTGACAGTTATTTCGCAACCAAACACCACCTAAAAAATTTAAAACTATTAGGAACTGGCGATTTTTTATATTTTATATTTAATAATTAATATAGCAGTGCTTAACAAATAAAGTAAACTTTGCCACATAATTAGATGCGATTAACTATATATGAACCCTAATTACCTGGACCCATAAGCGATTCTTTTTGGTGCAAGCCTTGAGAAAAAAATCCGTTCCCCATCGGATTGCAGCACGAACGTTCTCAAACTCCCCAGTGGATTGCAGCTCGGATTTGTAAGCAATGGCAGCCCATGAAAGAGTAGTCACAGTGAAAGCCATTGGCAGCCCATACTTTACATTGTCTCCAGCATCATAGTATCCACCTACAAGATCCACCTAATCCAATATATGGAAAAAAATAATAATAATAATCAAAGGTTCGGCTTTCAAAATCTAAAAAGATTAAGTTTGAAAGCTTTCAGAATAGTTGATAAACGTTATATATATATATGTTTAAAATACTGTTCTTATTCAGCAAGAGGAACCACGCATTGACAAAAAGGGGCCATTGATTTGAGGAACCTCTTAAATTCTAGTTCCAACTAAACCTAAGTAGTTTCCAAAATAATACCATCTTTTAAACAATCAGAATCCTGTCTCAGTTAATTAAATGTACATTTATTTTAGACTAAACTGCAAATCTTGGAAGAACTTTAATGACATTAAAAAGATTCGGGCCCCCTACCCCAAGATTGCTAGCTCTTTCTTTGCTAGAATAATTACTTTTTTTTAAAAAAAAAAAGGTTATTTTACAGATAGGATCCAAGTATTTTATAAATTTTCATTTCAGGCCCTATACTTCCATCATCTGCGTGAAATTACACCCTGCAGTTAGCAAAATCTCTTAGATATATCATATATAGGGCGTTAATATGCAAAATAGTTTCAAAAATAACATCGAAAGTTTGAATAAAATCACAAGTAATTAACTCTTTCAAAAAACAAAAAAAAAAGTTGGTAATTAAAATCGGAAGAGAAGAAGAGAGAAAAAAGTTGACATACATTGGAAAGCTTTCCATCGTCGAGAGCCGAATCGCCTCTCCAGGAAATCCTAGAGTTTGCCGGGAGCTTCCCAGATCTTTGCGCCTCGAGAAATAATATCGACTTCGTTAAAGCTTCCTTGTAGTTATGAGAACCGGAAGCCGTGGAGAGAAGACCATCAAAGAGAGCAAGCCATGCAAAGAATGCGACATGGATCGTTCTCAAACATGACTTCATCTTCTCAGAGCGAGAGAGAGAGAGAGAGAGAGAGAGAGAGAGAGAGAGAGAGAGAGAGATGTGAGGTAAATAGAAGGGGAGGAGAGAAGAGAATGTGATGATGAGAGAGAGCGTGTTGTAGATATATTGAGTGGTGCAAACGGCCGTACTAATAGTTGCATGTCCTTTTTGCTTAATATGGGTGCAGTTGCATGGTTTCACGTATGTGGTCTTATGGGAGGAGTTCCATTTTGGAAGCTATTTTTGGAATGTTTTTGGTGAGGGGATGTAGGGTTGGGAGGCCGGTCTTGGTCTTGTTTAAGTAACATAATAACATCTTTTGTTTTTTTCTAACTAAAGTCTAATATACATATATATTTATGTATGTATTCAAGAGGTTAGGATGCATGGTTCTCCATTGCATGATGAGAATATATATATATAATATACGTAAATCTAGTAGAAAGTTTTCAGCTTTGAGTATATATCACATAAGCTTGATTTGATGCATGCTGAAGTAAGAAATGACTCAATTTGTACTTAATTTGTTTGTTTAAAGGTCAAATTGGTTTTGGAGTGAATTGATATCCACTTTATAAGTTAAGGCCAATACTTAAAGCTTTGATTCTAACAGAAAACAACGCATCTAATTATTGATAGAACAAAAGTTTAGAGAAAATTATGGTTTGGCCCCATTTCAAAGTACCCTTAATGTATTCCAAACTTAAGCATTGAACCTTTCCTAGTTGCAAATGTTAAAATTTTCATCTAATCCAAAACTAATGTTGCAAATGATGGAATCAGTGTGCACCTGTGTTTCATTGGTGGCACTATTTTCCTCATAAGAAAGTCACTAATGAACCAAACTATCTCTACCATCCTTGATCATGGGGTTAATTAAATCTTTTCTCATCCCCATTTAGTAGCTAACTAATAGTATCTTGGTGTACACTATACGAGAGTGAAGTGCTTAAGTTTAAAGTCTATTTGAATAAAATTAAAAACGAGATAAACTGATGGGAGAAATCTGTAATTTATCAAAAAGTTTATATATTCCCCACCACAATAATTAATTCCTAATAACTCTAATTAATTTGCAGCCATCTATTTCGTGCCAAGTTAATGTAAGTTGTTAAATTAAGTCAGTTAGATTTTTAAGGCGCAAGTATTGCAGATAATTCTTGCAAGTGGAATTAGAGGATCAGATTGAGTGTCTACACAAACTTAACTCTAAATATTCTAAATAATTACTGGGGAGGAGGAGACAAGAGAACCTAATTATAATGAAACTGAAACCTGTCTAAATACACGCATTGAAACCCAAATTAACCTTTAAGTTTAAGCCACTGGAGTTGCCTGCATTCTATCGTATGTTTATGTTCTACGTGAGACTAATCCTCTTTTCCATCATGAAGACAAACTTTTGACAAGAGAAACCTTAGTGAAGGGGAAATATACCGTGTGACGATAGTTGTCGCTTTATGCCCAAGTTGGAAATATATAGCAGATTTGTTTAATCTTAGGGAAGGAGTTACGAGTTAAGTTTACAAACACATCTGGACCGAAACAATGTACATGTAAGAGAGTCGTGATTTAAAACATACCAATGAATTGCTGAGATAAGATTGTTCTATCTCTAGATCTAAACTTGATAATTGATAAGTCTAAATATTAAACCTATATCAATAGTTGAAACAACAATGGCAACTACTATATGTTCTGATAAACATCGTAAAAGAATTCTGATACATTCTAAAAGAATTGGAGCAAAAGAAGCTGCAACAAAGAATTGACAAAACCGCTCACAACCAAGAATGTCAATGGTGCAGGGGCAGAGCACCCTTCGTTATAGGCTGATAGCAAAAGCCTATGCAAATGGAGGCCTTTGCATTATCTGATGCAACTTTCCTTCGAAACTGTAGGTCATGTTCATATTGATTTACATATCAGGAACCGTCTCACTGTACATGGATCTAACTCGTCTATGCACTGGATTTCGTCCAGTTTGTACAACAGGTCCAAAAGATCTTTGATCAGCCCACTTGGTCTAATTTAATTTATATGAATTCCATTGGACCCAGAAATGAGACATTGGAAGAATCTTTTTTTATTTCCTTAGCATCTCCTTATCATGACAGCAACATTCTCTGCAATCTCTTGTTTGGCCTGCATTGAGACAGGAACGTCGCCAATATACATATCGAAGAAAGCCCCTGAAGATGAAGAAGAAAATTTAATTAATACAGACGCACAAAAAACATTAGAGCATATACCAGCAATCTGGGACAAGGAAGTCTTAAATGGAAGATAATTCAAATTATGATACTTCAAAGATGAATATGTAGTGATGTTCTATCCAATCTCAAAAGAGGGTAATTGAACAAACAAAATCTACATCAACAAGGTGATCTTGAGGAGTTCCAGATTGTTTAACTGACATGCTAAGCAACAATTTATGGGTAGAGAAAACTGATAGCACCTGTTAGAATTTTCTGATTAAATAAAAACATCTACTTACTGCACAGATCTTTGCTATGAACAGCACCCATATGTTTACCACCAACTGCACAAAAACTATTCGTCAAGGTCGGGTAGATATAAATGACAAGTTTAATGCATTATTGACACACCAGCCAACAACTTACTTTCTGTTATCAGCTGACCATCTGCTGTTTGTCTAAAATTAATTGTTGTACCCTGCATTTATATTTATTTTTGCACCTTAGGCAAAAAAGCATGAGAAACAAGAAAAATAAATTATAACAGAACACCTTACCATAGGTATGGGGATATCTTGAGTGAAATAAGAACGGAATGTCCTCAGGCAATGATAATCCGTATCAGGATTCATCTTATCAAATAGAAACACAACATAAGAGTAAGTCTGCATTCATTTCATGGAACTATAACAGAAGAAGGAGATCTGTCAAGATAGCTGCACATAAGTACCTTTTGTAATCGAACGCGAAGGGACTTCTCAAAAGCACTGCAAAAGGATATTAGAACAAGCACGGCATCAATAATAAATCATAATTCTATTCCAGCGAGTGACATCTTGATCTTGTGTAGGATAAACAATTAGATCAATTAATGTTAGCAAAAGAACAAAAAGTAGGAACTGGAGCCATGATGCAAGGAATAGAATATATGCTGAAGTTATTATAATGGAAAAAACCAGCTGGTTGGACAATTACAGGCTCTGCTGTTATGTCCTGGAAGCCCATTTAGTTTTGAAGGTAAATTACTAAATTCTTAACTTACAGAATAAAACAGACTCTCAAACTAGCCATTAATGAATTCCATTCTGAAAATGAAAACCGTGTAATCCACAGCAAGGGATCAAACAGCAGTAATGAGGATTTGTAATAATTCGAGAATATTGAAAAATGCAAACCAGATTTACATATGCCATGCTCTTAAAAGTTGACATAAGAATTAAGAACCTAAAAAGCACGCCAATGCAACAACTTTACAAGCACAACTCTTCTATCCAATATGTTAAGTACATAAAGAGCTCAAGAAAACTTATCAAAAATTATCCCTTGAGCATCATCCTGTTTCAACATTATTACATCATATAACCAAGTTTTTCAGCTGGCCATCTAAATTAGGTCTGCTTGCGTAGAAAACTAGGTTTATGCAAGTATCCATTCCTGTGAAACAACTTGGTGATTACTCTTTTGGACAAAGGTAGACCCTACCATAATCTGGCCATGAAACTGAATCATATGCCCACCTTAAGCTGGAATTCATGTCGTAACATTATTAGATTTCCAATGTAATCGAACTATAAACCTAGAACCATATCATGGTAGTACATTCCTATGTCACTGATCCTATTTGCAATTTATTATTCTTATTTCCAATGCCATTATAAAAGCATACTGAAGGGCATATTTTGAAAAACCCATAATCAACAGCTGTAAGTAATGGCAGAAAATTAAATAATAGGTGACAGTAAACTCAATATATAATTGCTCGGACAAGATAAGCATGAAAGAGTAGTCTGTAACTCTCTCCAACAAAAAGAGGAGAGCAATAGCATAGTGAAATATAGAGAAATATAGAGATCATATTTCGAAGACCCTCAAACTGCAGATAAAAAGAACCAACAAGTATGAGGATATAGATCTACTTACTCTCGCACATTATTAATTTTGAGGCCATTGCAATTAACAACCAGCCTAACAGTCATGTGAATGTCTTCCCTGCATCAGTGAGATATGAACTTTTCATCAGAACTTATAGAGTTAATCTGAGGACCTAGAAGTTTTTTAATTCTCAATACACCAAAATTTCCAACAAATAGATTTTCCTTGCTTCGCCCTTTGTAAAGGTTGAGATCCAACTGATAACAACTTTTCCTCTCAGAATACAACATTTCTTGGAGATAAAATATACCTCAGAAGATCTTCAAAAAAGTCTGAACGATTCGTTAATTCATCAATGGGTACAGAAGCATACTTGGGACCCAGTTTCTCACAGACAGAATCAGGATGGATATCTAGAAGCAGAAAAAAGAAATGTTACAACACCATCCCTATTGAGGACGTAACATATGACTATATGAGTAATTGTTACTTTCCCAGAATTAAATCAGTAACCAAAATTCATTCAAGAATCTCGTAAATATGAACAACCCATAAAATACAGGGGTAACATTTCAAATTACTCACATAAACCAAATGCATAGACCTTCAGAGATTTGAAAGTAATTATTCTCATGCTTCTAGAACCAGTCCCAACAAGCACCTGAAATATTGTGACTGTCAAGGGGACTTTTTCCATAAAGTAGCTTGGGTCAAAAAATGAATATTATTTTGTTCGGAAGTATAATTATAAATTAGATGGTAGTATAAAGAAAAATATAAGAGAAATAATAAATGCAAGAAAAACATAAATATCAGAAAAAAGAGTGAAAACTGAAAAAATTATGCTATTTTACAGATAAGCTTTCCTTCTGCTTGACTGTTGTACTACAGAAAATTTAGAGAATACTAATTCATATAGATCTATCAAAAGTTTTCTGAGATAGTTTTCTGTCATCATACAAAAGTACAAAATTTGCATACATACAAAGACTTGTATATGCATCTCGTAATCCCTAGGGAAGCACAGGTAAAGAAAGATGGTATTGAAGTTTGGTCTGTACAATTGAGGTGATTAACAAAGTCAATTGCAGATAACTGGGATGCACTTGATGTCTCCACTAAAGTTCAAAAGCACAAATGAAAAATAAAAGAGGTTCCATATATAGTGGGTGGAAACAAGACAAGAGTAGTCAGGTAGATCTATGGCATATAATAAGCCCCTTGTAACCACTATATGTGCTATATACTAGAGCCCTCCAATAAGCTGACCTGCAACATCTAAGTGAAATGATTATTGGTACTCAAACAAACAAGTTTATCAATAACAGTCCATCCTGTAAGTTGTGATGCACATAAAAATTGGTCCAGAAGAAAGAACTTTCAACACCTAGGCACACCTTCCTTAAGCATTTATCTTGGACAGCATCATAATCTCTGATTACATTTTACTAAATAGTGCTTTGTAAATTTTTGAGTATATAATCTCTTAAATGCACTTCAATCCATTATAGCATTGGCAGATTCATGAATTCTAATTGTCTACCTTGCTTTTGCAAAATTTTAGCTGTTTAGCACTTATTTATTTATGTCCGAGCTTCCCTGATTTATAGGGTCTAGTGATCCATCTAAGTAGCTACCTATCACCTAGTCTTTTAAGTTATCCCTTGATTTCCCATGTACCATGTACAGTTTTTTAAGACCTCATGTAGATCAAACCACACAGAGTCCATCTTCAACTAAATTTTGAAAATATATAAAAAATTATAAACTATAATTTTATTGATGCTCATAGAAAGATCACTTAAGAGTGTCCCAGTGCATCATTTTGCATTCCAAAGAGTTTAGGACTGCTGCATGTAGAACTTCCATTCATAACTTGCAGAGATTAAGAAAAATTAGAAATTAGGAAAGAAAATCAAGAGACCTTGACATCTAATCTCACACTCAGAAATATGCAAGAACAAGTTTTGAATCAAAGCTAAAATCACGCACAAGGCATCAAGGCATTAAAAGTTTGTTCTCATCAATAACAATAAACCAAGATACCAAGTCCTCAAATCTTTCCTTCACAAGGTAAACCTAAAGTGGAAAATTACAATTAAATTAAAACAAATAAAGTCTTTACTAAGCATGAATTTATTTCAATAATGGTTCTTATTATCTCTATTTGGTATTTACATAGTTAGGTTGCACACTTATCCAGTAATTTCATTCCATTTGCATGTCTTAGTTCTCTAAATAAATACAGATAGGTAAAAACATCTAAAAAAACCGAGCCAGTCTCTTTGGCAGATTGATAAATCTGCAGCTAAATCTTATTCATGTGTTTTCAAAACCTTGCTACAAGAAGAAATAATGCAACAAAAGGAACACAGATGTGAGGAAGAAAGTCAACCTCGGTAGTAAAATTGGAAATATCTTCCAAAGATGTAGGGAATTTGATTCCAGTTTTTGGTTCAACTGCATCTCCTGTCCAGCTAATGTTCGAGATTGCAAGATTAGCACAGCCTGAACAGCTGTTCTCTCTGTGTAAACGATCCATAGATCCATTGATACATTCGGTCTTGTTCCCCAAAGTGATAGACTCAGCCAGTACCTTTGAAGATCTTACACCATATAATGATATAAGAGAAATAAATTAAATCAAGACCAGATAAACTGAATGAAACTTGAACAGAAGAAGAAGAAAATTTACTACATCCTAGAAAATAAAATTGCAGATCAATTCAGAATATTGAAATAAATGAAGCTTACATGTTGTCAAATGGTGGTATAATAGCTGCAGCTAGTGAAAGTATGTGGCAAGCATGATCTCGCTCAATTTCCTTCCACAAACGACCAACTGCTGAATTTGCAATCCTCGCTAAGAGCAATTGTACACCATGTTCTTCTTTTAAGTGAGAACTGAAGTGTGAACCAGCCAGATTTCGTATGCAAGAAGTTACATGCTTTATTTGTGAGCCATAACCTCTAGAATTTGAGCCACAAGTGTTGCTCGACAGTCTATGGATCATATAAGAATTTGCCCCAGTAGAAAGCCAGACAAAGAAAGCACCAGCAAACTTATTAAGGCAACTAAATGATTCCTGAAGAGCTGCATTCCCAGAAATGTAGAGATGTTTTGAATGACTTAAAGAACTGTCCACCAATGAACTGAAGCGCGGTAATAAACTTAACCCAAAAAATTGAGATACTTGGGTCTCTGTTGGGAAGCCATGAGGGAATCCACCATCATGATCCAAATTTGTGAAAAACGACCACGTATTCTTCATACTAAATTTGTAGTGCTAAAGAATATAACAAGATGAATGCTTCTGGCCACGAGTAATCACTAAAACACAATAATACCGAAGTATTTCTGTTGATGTAGGGAGAAGAAAAGGAACGTCAGTAAACCTATGCAATAGAAGGACAAGTGAGAAATAAACAATTAACCATAACCTGGTGCATTTATATGTACAACGATCTATGAAACTTATGGCAAAAGCTATCAGTTATCAATGATGGAACAATGAAATTTCTTTCTTATTATTTTTCTATCTTCTTTATACAAAGTGGAATTGCATTGTTCATCTGCATTCTGATACCTCCACAGGCATCTCCATACCTTCAAATATAAGCATCCCGATTTGCAAACGGACATGAAGAAATAAGACAAGCCTTAACACTACCTATCAAATATTTCTCTCATATATTCAAAAAGAATTCCCTTGTAATTTAGTTTTAAATAGCCTAAAAACGTCTCCACTATCCGTACAGCAGATCAACAGACAAGATGGGCAATGCATCAATAACGTTCCAGCCAGAACGAGTCCTAAAATTATCTACATTCCAATTCCCACTAGAAAAACAAATGAAATTCTCGCACAATAAAAAGAGAAAACAAAGTAATTTGCTTTTTAGCAGCACATTTTCGATGAGGAAAAGTTAATAACGATCAATAAATCAACCCCCAGACTCACGCACATTTATCCCATATCGCAAGACCTCACGAATTAAGCACAAAACTACTCCATAACTAACCAAAATTAAGAAGAACAACGAGATCAATCGTGGCATCGGCATACGAACCTGGGCTCTCGAAAGGAGATCAAGAAGCTAGAAAGATCAAATTTGGCGGACCCCAAGGAGAATCAATCCGAAGGCAAGGGAAACAAACGCTGCGAGGAAGGAAAAGTAGGGTTCCGTTTCGCCCTTTCCCACTTTCCTTTCCTCGAATCCGGAGTAGGAGTCGCGCAAGAACACCAACGGAAGGCAGAAGGCAAGGAATATTCCGCTCCACCGTTTCGGAGCAAACAAACGCGTCTATTTTTAGGGCTTTTTTTATTTCACACCTTATTTTCCACGCATTTTTTTATTTTACACCCTTCCTTTTTTTATTATTTTTAGTTCATCCCTTTCTTGTTCCACTAAAATGAAAACACTGACTCACAGGTTCAGCCTGTGTTGTATTAAAATAATATTAATGCATAATATTGGCTGTAAAACGAAAAAAGAAGAAGAAGAGAAAATTGTCCGAAATTTATGTACAGATCTGCAGACGTGGATATATCTGGACCTCTGATTCGAAGGAATAAGCTTTGACCTTTGGGTGTTTGACAGTTAGAGTCTGGGATTTAGTAATTTTTGGGGAACTTTTTAGTCGAAAGGCCCACTGAGTTGTCACGTAGCACAGTCGACATGGATCATGGGTGGTTGCCACGTATGATGTGATACCATCGGATACGTTTTCTTATTGGACTATTTGAGTGGGACCGGCTTGAGATTGGAATTAGTTGTCAACTCTCATTTTTCATATTTTGAGTTGGCAAGTTTGACCCGCTTGGATTAGCACATTAAGTCCAATTAGACGTTATATTACGAAGGTTCTGCTACGGCCCCTGACTTATTAAGTTAAAATCCAAGCTACTAAAGCAAGAAGTTCGCATGTGATTAATGGTGTTTGGCTTTGCCACGTGGCTTAGAGCGCTAAGCAGGAGTTCTATTGACGAAGCCACGGTTAGTTACAACGACTACCATCAGAAATGACGGTTTCTTTTTAAATATTATTTAAAAACCTAAAGGTTAGATATGAAATGAAAAATGTTTAATACAAAGATATTTAAATCTTACTAACTTTAATCGATATATTAAATCATCTAATTTAGACTTTTATATTGCCGAGCTATTATTTTAAATTATATTTTGTTAGGATCATCACTCTGGGTTGCAAGAAGCTTCTCTAAATTATCGCATCGCTGAGTCATTAAACTGACTCACTAAACATTACACGAGGTTGGAACTGGCATTAGGATACTTTGGTCGTAGGAAAGTTGTTAATTGCAACGTGTCCACACAAAAAACATGGCAGCATATTGTCTACAGCCCAAAATGCAGGAATCTCGCGCAGTTGGAAACTTGTCAGGTGGTGATTGGATTCTTTGATCAGGCACGTCATACATTGTATCTGGACTCTGGAGTATTACTAGTTTGTGGCTGTGGTCTTTACAGATGGTTCATTTTCTCATGTATATATCCATGAAAAGTGCAGTTTGCGGGAGAAATAGGCCAAGATGACATCCATCTGATGAGTATCTCAGCAATTGGGCCAATTTTAAGATCAAAGAATAAGATGGGCAGGATATTTAATAGACATATATATATATATATATATATATACTTTAAAACTTCCCAGCTGCAATATGTACAAAAAGAACATCACGTTGGATAGAGATATGGGAGTTCTTAGCAGAGTTCCACCAAACTGCTGCACTTTAAGGCTCCAAGCTAAGTCGAATAGTTATCTCAAGTAGTCACTATTTTTTCTTTAGCAAAATGCTTTCATAAAGAGTTCGTTTGTGTATATAAGAGGCCAAAACTTAACCTAAACTAAGTTTAAAGATCTGTACTATTTTGCTTGAGCTTGGCTAATTTGTGAATGTCTACGTCAGGCTTCAGCAGAGATTAAGCAACCATATCTGTCTAAATTATATCAGATAAAATATTTAGCAGACATACTTTTGAGAATTAATAACGAACAAATATCCTTGTTACCCGCTCAGGCACTATAAAGAGCTCTTGGGTAATATAAAAGTACGCTGCAAATAATGACAGGAACTGCACCATCCTTAGGCCCAAGAATGAGTAATATAATTTATCTCAACACACAGAATCAATTAGAGACCAAATGATTGATAGTAACTACACAAATGAGGAGTTGACAATAGTTGATGAAAAGTAATACAGTACGACAAAATGAAAAGAATACATTGATAGCAGCACTATCATAGAAACTGATAAGCTATGGGGCTCATGGAGATCGTTAGAACTGCCAGAACAAATGTCCAACATCCATCGTACATTATTATCAGCACTCCAGGAAATGAATTAATATAGACAGCTCAGATGAGCTAAAAACTTTCTTCTATATTTGGTGTATCTGTCTCCTCCGTTGTAGACTAATATGCAGCCTCCTTTCTAAAGAAACACCTGCAAGGAGGAGGAAAAGAATTATATGAAATATCTCAAGTACCAACAACCTATGTATTGATTTTTTATTTTTTGATGTCAAATAGAATAAGTGAAAAAGCAAACCCACAAAGTTGTAAACCTCATGGCATCACAAAAATTATTAATAAACAATTCAATACATCGGACCAAGCACAACTAATAGGTCCAGTTACTTGACAAAGCCATGAGAAGAAACATCAGTCACATGGTCCGTAAATTGATTGGGCCCTTTTACTGGTGCCACTTCCCTGTTTATGTTTTCCACATATTTTTATATAATTAGAATCCAGCACCAAACCTCAGGTCTAGGTGCTGGATGGTCCAGGGACAACACTCATTACTTGGCAAATGGCAAGATACTTGGATATTTATTGAGTAGAGTAGAACAGTATTTTTTTTTTCTTTTTGTTCAAATTTTAACCCTTTTGAGTGAAATAAAAAAAGTATCACTAAATAAAATGATGAGCGCCATGCAAAAGCCAAAAAGAACAGCTAATGTGAAAGATAAAACCAGAAATTTAACCAACAGGTCTGTAGTTAAAAGAAAGAGGGTTACCTTTTATAAAATATAATTGCAGCTATCCTTCTTTTGATTCAAAGATCCTTCTGGAAAAAAAGAAGATAGTCTAGATAAGACTAGCAGGAGGCTCCGAATATATGCACACGTACAATGGTTCTCTTCTAACTAATTGCAAAGGCAAAAAAGCATATTACCTTTGCATTAAATGTTGAGAATATGACTTTTACATCCTCAAAAACTTCAGGAATAGGCTTTGCAGCATCAATCTGAGAAAATGAATGGTTAGTCTTTGCGCTACAAATGAAAATGAACCTTGCAAATAAGGATACAGATGAAGAGTGAAATTGTTAATATTGGAGCAAAGTAAAAGTACTTGGCGGGTACTTTAGTGATTGAAAAAAAACTGTCATAAAATGTTCCACTAAGCAAAATATATTCTCCAACCTTGTCCTTCTCATGTAGTCTCTTCAAGTCCTTTTTCCTCCTCCCTCTCCTCACAACCTCAAGTTACCTTTTATACTTCCTCTCTCTCATTCTCTTAAGTTTCTTTCTCCCCTTTCAGCTATTTCTCTTCATTCTCTCAATTTGTACAACATGATAATAGTTCAAGTTGACCTTGAGAACTAATTAAAGATGTCCGGCAACCACAAATTACGTTTAGCAGCCCTCCCCCTGCAGATTGTGACCTGTCCAGAACCACTATTCTAGTCCAACCATGGTCTAACTTTCATCATGTTGGCTAAAATCAGGAGGTGTTTTATTGGTGTATTTTGGATCAGACCTGGACATTGGCCAGCTTGAATAAAGGACAATAAGCTATCCGCATAGGGAACCAGTGACCATTAGAGACAAAACTGGCTGCTGACCTCCTATGAAGTAGAGGTCTAGCTCAAGCAAAGAGACGAAACATTTAACATGCAAGTATCCCATTTTAGACAAAATCTTGTGAAATCAAAACTAGTTCCGGAAAAGCAATGTCTCCAAATTAGTTACATGGACACAAAATACTATTCATATCATGCAGAAAGGAAGGATACCTTCTTAACCTTGCCCAGCGAGTTGTAATATTCAACTACAGGTAAACTGGATTCCACAAAAACTCTAAACCGCTTCCTTATTGTCTCAATGTTATCATCTTCTCTTCCCTACATAACAAACAACATTAAAAAAAATTAAGAAATGAATTATAAAGGGGAGCAACTTTCTACTAGAGCATATACACCTAAAATGACCAAACCAGAGTAAGTATTCCAACCTGATTGCGACCCAAAAGACGCCTCTCCATCTCTTCCTCAGAACAGTCAAAAAATAATATGAACTCAGGTATTATTTTTGTCTGCAACAGAAATAAACAACTAACAATCAGGCATTCTCCTTGTAACAGAAAAGAACCAGCATCAAATTGGACTGTTAATATAAAGAAATTTTGAATTTTGAAGTATCTAAAGAAAGTTCTCATAAAATGCAGCATCAAGCTGACTCACAACTTTCTCAAATGCAGCACGATTCTCTTCATTCCGAGGAAATCCATCAATCAGGAATTTGTCATTTTCATTTTCCAGCATAGCCCGTTCTAGAAGTTTTATTGTCACCTCAGAAGGAACAATCTTTCCCTCCTTTATCATGTTTTGAATCATATTGCTGTAGAAATTAAAGCAATCATAAATGTTCAAGGAAACAGACTAAATATCTTTACTAGAAGATTCAGCAAACTCATTAATGAAAAGAGAATAAGTGATCTAGGTATGAAGGGCCCACATCACAAGGCTTTGTAACTTGTGGAAACAATTGAAGGAAGCACCGTTTGAATTGTTCCAACTCAATCAATGCTGTTTCTAAACAAGAGGAACACATACCCATTCTCAGAACCAGATCTAATTTCTGCTCGCAGAAGATCTCCAGCACTAAGATGAGTAAATCCAAAGTGTTCAACGATATTGGTACATTGTGTACCCTTCCCGCTGCCAGGACCACCTGTAGATACAATTATGTACAAAAATTAGATAATACCAGGACCATCTCTTTCTCTGCATGCCTCTATCTAGACATATTTCACGTGGATATCATGAGCATATTTTGGCTCTCATAGAATTCGAAATGGTCAATGATAACTCGTGCTAAACTAGGCTATATGTGCCAGTAGCATGGCTAGTGACATGCCAGACAGAGAAAAACTAGACTGGTGCTTTCCATCTTGTATCTGCCAATCCACTAGATGCATTTGCAGGAAGAGAAACAGATCATCAGTAACTGATATGAATGTCAAGTTAGCATGTGCAAGCTGTTGCTATAAACCCACTAGTATGATACATACAGAGGGATATGCTCAGCATGAACCAGCAGGTCTAGCACAATAAAGGTTGTAAAAAAAAATGGAGTTCGTAACAGATAATCACCCTTTTGATCATCCAATATCAAGTAAAGCGAGTACTATTAGGAAAGGAAAAAAGATCGAAAGGCAAACATAAGGACAAAGGAATGAATTCTATAATCTGTTAGCTTTAGCTCAAGATGTAATATAAATTTTCTTAGGAGACCTCATCTGTTAAATTTTAACTGGAAATAATTGTATCAAATATCATAATAGTAAACTCAAAATATAACTGTAGATGCAGATTTTATTCTACAACATCAGCACATATTTAAAAGGATAAGATGAATGTAGATATTAGATATTTATGAATTAACAAAAAATAACAGATAATTTGGAAAGACCATGGCTGTGAGCGGTAATATTAACTCAGAGATGGAGTGAAGCAAGACTTCACCTAAAACAAAGACAACAGTAACTTTCTTGCCTCCCAAGACGTTCTGACTAGCATCCTGCAGACAACAGCAATTCTTACAACATGATAAAATCATGAAATACAAGTGTGGGACATCAGAAATTAATTTAGCCTATCATGATTCAAGTGAAGGTGATTTGTCTATGCATGAATACATAATCACATAATACAAAAGGGAGGCATTAAGAATGACTTCAACCTGCCATAATAGATATCATATTAGTATTACTTTAAAATGTGTGGATCTTTAGAATTAATAAATACAAGAGACTTGACAAACTTATAAGACCCAACTCTGAAGCTTATTTTCTAAATTGATGGAAAAGAAGTCCAAACTTAGTTGAGAATTCAGATTTTATGCAACATGATGAAAAAAATGAAGATACATAAAATGAGGATATATCTTGGCTAGACCTCAGTACGATTAACAATATACTGCATTGTAAATTCTATAATGTACTCAGCAGCATAATTTGAAGAATGTAACCACAATGATAAAACATCAACATAACAGCCTATGTCCTTCCAAGGCCGAGAATCAAAATAGAGAAAATAATAAGTCACGCCTAAATTGCTAATTTGTTAAACATATGGCAAATAAAGGGAATGGATATAACAGTGCATTGAAACAGTCAACTTCATCTTTACAGGAGAAACAAGAGACCCAAAAAGGCAAAATTCTTGAACTCACAAGAGGCCTTAAATCTGGAATGAATATATTAGGTTACTGTTTCTACATCAGCCTGTGTGCATCTATGCTGTAGTCTAACAGTAATATGCCAAGTGTAATTGCGTTCACACAATTCTATTCTTTGTTTGTTGGGGTACATATACTTTCTACTGAAGATAAATATTTTAAACGCTACAGGAAAGAAGAACCAAATTATTAACTTTATTATCTTAAATATAAATAAATATTAAGAGTCGTGATTGCATAAATACCTTTTCTTCAATTTGCACAACAGGAGCATCTACGACGGTTCCCATGGAAGAAAATTCCAGAAATTATTATCTGCAAGGAGATGCACATAGAGTTCAACTATTAAATTATAAGGCAACAAATAAATTAGAATAAAAGGAAAAAACTAAAATGTGGTAAACTACCCAAGAGTGTTCCAAGTCAACGATGTAATCTTTGTGGGTGTGAAGAAATGATAGAGGGTTGAGGAATATTAGAAAGGTTTCAATTAACATCCTGATACCTTTTCCTCATGCAGTATTAAAGTGCGAAAGAAAAGCTGCCCCTAGACTAAAGTGTGAAAATATATTAGCAGATCTAGCTTAGTCTATGTACAATAGATCAGCATAAATGCGAACTTTGATCACATTTACATCTTATAGTACGAATCTTCAAGCTCGGGTTCGGGAAGAACAACATCAAACAAACAGATCTGATGTAATTCTATTGAACTTTGTATCCAAAAGCATCAAAACCTCGAAACAAGATGTCATTCTCTCGTGAACGAATAGATCTGAACGAATTTAGATGGCACAAGCCCCAGATCTAAAGAAAGTTTGCTAAAGAAATCGAGAAACACTATAATAGGAGCAGCAATTTTTCCAATTTCAATAGATCTGATAAAAAAAACAAGCGATGAAAATCATCAAGGCCAAAAGAAACATCCCCAACCCACCAGATCCACGAGATCTGCATAACTATCACAATCTAATGCCAATACATTATAAAAGAAAAAAAAAGTTTATTAAACAAACACTAATTTTGCAGATAGAAAACAGGAAGAGAGAGAAAGATCGCTACCTGCAGAGGAAGAGATTGAAGAAACAGAGATTTCGGGCTCGATCTGGAGATTAAAAAGGAGGGATAAGAGAGAGACAGAGAGCGGAGAAAAGAGAGGGATTTGAGCTCCAAACTGGTGTTTGGAATTTGGAATATTTTCTTACGGGGGAGGAGGCATTATATAGTCGCGTGCGGAGTCGTCGGGGGAAAACGGAAACGGAATTTTGAAGACGGGCCCGTTTTGTCAACGTGAGGTGGTCGGCAAGTACTGTTGCTTCAAAAATGCTCCTCCCCGTCTTTTTAGAAATAATATTAATAATAATTAAAGTTAATTACATTTTGGAACCGTCAATAATCACTCGGTGTTACTTTTAATGTCTCTTATTATTAAAAATCAGATTAGAAAATATTAAAAAAATTAACTAATAATTAGATGGATAGAATTTTTGTTATTTTTTTCCTCTCTAATTAGAAGTGGATTTTAAAAGAATTTAAAAAGATCGGTTGAAAATTTCATATTTCCTAAAGTTGTCGTAGAGATTAAAAAAAAAAAAAATATATATATATATATATATGAAAGGAGAACAAGAACAATTTTATCAATCTATTAAAATTTTAAGACTATTTATATTAGAATTTTTAATAAAATATTAATAGAAAGGTTTAGAGATGTATTTAAATAGTTTAACAAGTATATATTATGAACCGGCTTAATCCGATTCGAAACGATTCTGAACTTGATTAGACTCGTTACTTTTGAAGAAATCTACGGACAATCTAACCAATAGATCTTTCTAAATTTTAGATATGTTGTTGCTCTTGAAAAAAGAGTTTTTCAACGAATCCAAAATCACAGAGTTTGGATATTAGATCTTGAGATATCGACTAAACGGTGGCTGAAGGTCAAATAAATCCTATCTTAATAGTCATTCGATAGATAGATTGATGCTTAGTTAATTCCTTGATGTGAAGGGAGAAAAGTTGTTATAAAAGAGAGGGATTAGAAGTTAGAAGAAGCCAACCAAAAACTTCAGCGATAAAAGGAAGGAGATAAGAGAGAGCGTCAATAGCTAGAACAAGTAGAGAAGGAGATAAAGGCACAATACCGTTTTCAAATATCAGATAAGCTCTAATTAGAGTTTCCTCTATATATTTATAGATGCTCACCTTAAGATCCATCAACTAAGTTAAAAAACCTTAACAAACCAATAATTTTTGTCGATCACGTTCAAACGCAAAATTATAATTCTCTATCGTTGTGAACATGTCGTTCAAACGCACAATTTACGTTCTTTATTTTTGTGAATACGTGCAGACGTTCGCATAACCCGTTCGAATGCCCTCGACAAATATTCTTTTATTTCTTCAAACAAAATCAACTAGATAAATAAACTAATCCCAGCGAACCCAATATCACGAGTGAAGCCAATATGGACCGAGTCATATTAGTATATGTGTTCATTTTTATTTAGGAGTGAAAAGATTACGGAGCGATAATTGAATGAAAGGTTATTATGTAAATATTGAATTTCATATCTCAAAGAAAGGAATAAACAAATAAATTAAATAAAAAATAAAATTTTGAGATAAATCAATAGTTCTAGCCTCACTTGATCCGTAGCTTACATGCTTAACTTTTATTGTGTAAACTCCCTATATTTGAGATTCCTAAACTGATTCATTAATTAAATTTTTTTTTTATTTTTTTTATACCTAATTAAATTTATAATTAAAAAAATATAACTAATCGAGTTCAGAAATTAAATTAAGAAAAAAAAAAGCAACCACCAGTCCACCAGACTCAAGTTGTAAACGTTGGACCCATCTTTAACACTTTGGTGGGACCATTCGTATTTGGGACATCTGATCCGACCACATGGTGCCACCTTGACACGTAGAAGAATCCCGTGGAAATTACGGTGGGCGATGTCCGTTGTCTTTCTCCCCTGCAACAACTGTAACGCTAACATATCGACGTTTCTTCCGCGGGATACGAGGTGGAGAGAGATGGGAGGCGGCAACGTAGCCTGACGAGAAGAGGAAGTTGGCGACGTAGGAGACGACACAGAGAGAGAACAGCGAGCGAGATCGGAGGACGTAGTGATGTCGCACGAGAGGGGCGGGGCGTCTTCCGCCGCTCTATCCGCCGAGGAGAACACCCTGTAAGCCTTTCCCCTTATTCCTATTTTTTAATCGCTTAGCAATTTGGAAACCCTAGAAATCTATTGCGTTTGGACGGCCCAGCGTTTCTCCAGGCTAAGGGATTTCTGGATCATATAGTTCGGATCAAGGTTTTTATATCTTGTCACCAATTGGATTATCCTGTTAACCAGTTTTGGAAAATTTGGGGAGTAAGATCTACGAGTGTGAGGAACTCCTTTTGATTTGGCATTCTTGATGTACGATCATGTGAGAAATAGAAGAATGTATTGGAATTCTTGATTTGTTTGAGTTGTGGCATTAGCTTAATTTTTATTACTAGTGGTGGATCACTGCGGAAGGAAATTCATCATCTCTGATCATCAAATGCTAATTTAATGTCTTTAAATTATTATTCTTTGTAGTGATGGGTATTTGCGAGCTTTGTAACTGGAATCGGTAGATTGTGAGCTCTTCCTAAATCGTCATTACTCATTAGTTTCTATGATATGCGTAATAACCTTTTGGCAAGTAGATGTTCTGAATATACTGTTTCTTTGACTAGGTATTATGATGGCATACAGTATAGTAGATTAGTTAAAACTGAAACCATCGGGGTACATTGTAGTGAAATGATCAAGCTAGTCCTCGAGCTATTCTGAAAAGATATCTCAGGACCATTAATTTCTATGGCACCAATACTGCTGCATTGCATCATGCTGCAAGTTTTATTGCAATATATGTAACCTGGCGGTACTGTTAAGTGTTAACTACTTTGTAAGAACATTGTTTTTGGGGTCTTCCACAAAAATGTAAGATCATGCTGTTTATTTGTGAAAAACTAAAATAGGATTTTGTGATTCATATCAGATCTGATTCCTATGCCTTACTTATTCATGATCGAGCATCATTTGCTTGAAATGATGTACCGATGCAAGTTTATATGCCTGTTGTTGGTGTCACGACAGTTCCCTCTTAGATATTTGATGTTACAGTCTTTTCACTTTATCGTTATGCAGAGGGTTAAAGAATCAGATTTTACTTATCTAATCATATGGCCTATAGAAAAAGACAATGGTCTTTGAACGAGGTATTGTTCTATTGTCCTCTAATATCTTGGCTGCTCTTTACATGGTACTTGCGTCATTGCTTCATAAATGATAAGGTAATGAGCGACAGATGGTAATGAAGGACACGAGGTATTCCATTTGCTATGTTGTCCAAGAATTTAATTAGCTTCCATGACATTTTTCTGTGGCCAATGAAGTTTGTCCATAGTCATCATAGAACACTATATTGAAGATGATTTTTAGTTTATGTCTTCATGTTATATTAATTTCATGGTGTAGGTTTCTTGACATACTTCAGGATGCTCCTTTATCTGGTAATCGGCAGCCTAGAGGCATATTCGGCAGCATTTTGTATTGTCTCATATTGGCAAGTACAGTTTCTCTTTCTCTAGACATCTGAATTTCTAAATCTTCCTATTCTCTAGCTTTTTCCTGATTTTTCTCTGTCAGTACACAATATTTGTTTCTTGCACCCATTTAATGTTTTGGTATTCTTAACTTAAATTCTTCTTTTCCAGGTTGGTTATGCAGTTGTGGCTGCAGCAGCTCCATGGATATTCATCCTTATACCAAAGTTGATACCCACATTGCTTTGCAGTTGCAATATCATTCTTCTCATAGTTACAAGTATTCCTTTTAGTCACTGATCTTATAATTTCCGTCTGTAGATTTTCAAAATTCCATGTGAACTAGCATGCTGAGAAGAAAAGTTTGTTGCTTGATTTCATTACAGTTCTGATTTGAGTTTATACTTTAAGTGGCTTATAAATCACTCTATATTTTGAGATGCCGAAGTGCTGAACTCATCATGTATCAAATTTCTTTTGTTTATTGATCTGATAATTTATTCAAATATATTAGAGTTCTCTACAGTTGAATGCTAATGAATAGTGTAGTCAATCCTTACTAATATCTATTTTCTTCTGGTAGGTTAATTGTTGTCTAAGGAGTTAAAATTGATCCGCTGGCCTTTACTGGCATGACGAGAGTATGAGATTGTAGGCAGAATGGCAGATGCCTTACAGTTTGTTAGATCTACCTGATAACTTGAAATATGCCTCTTGTTCCAATGATTTAACAGTTTATTTAGTACTTTCACTCTTTATTTGTAGGAAAATCCATATCGATGTACCTCTAGAATTCTTTTGTTCTCATCTTCGTTCCACTATGCCCTATGTCAGTTTTGCCTATACTCGAATGAGGCAAATTGAAACATCGATGCAAATAGTTTGTTTCTAAATTCAAATAAATTATTCAGTCGTATTGGGTATTAATATTTCATATATAAGAGGTTTTAGCTTTTTGAACAATGATAGTTTTCCTGATTACCAGCATTAGAGATTATAGCTTTACCATTTGAACAATCATTGATCAACTAATTGTTCTATAAGCTTTATTTTAATAATCTTCGACACTGATTTTGTAATATGTTTTGCTCATCAAGATTATAGCTATCTACTGGTGATCAAATTTTAATTTTGTGGAAATTAGAAGGATAACCATTGAACAATCTGGTCAATTTTATTATCAGTTAAATAAGGTGGAGAAGCCACTAGTTAGTAATAGTTAATTGGGGATATCGATGTGTCTCAGCCCTCATACTTGAAAGCTTCCACAGATTTTGTATTGATAGAACATAAATTTTCTGATTGTGTGAGTACTTCAGAAATTCTATTGCGTGATATTTAAGGTATATCTCTGCTATTGTCAGTTCATCATTTTCGTGGTCCTGAGTATAGCTTGGCATGAAATTGTATGCAGGTGTATTTCAGCAATATTGGGTTTACCAGGTTAGAAAAGTGCGCTTGCAGGTACTTGCTTATATGTCATTCTTGTGAGTTGTGACTATATCTTTATCCAATCTTCCCTGTTCTTATTTTTTGTATTTTATCCTGTTTTATATATGAGACCATGAGTTGTTGCACAATTGCATATATGTTACATGGATAATTAAGTGAGTTGGCAATACCTAGTGTCTATTGTATAAATAATTTCTACTTGCTGTGTGGCTTAAGATCTGCAGTTCCAAATATTGCCATATTTCTTTAACTATAGCCTAGTGAACTGTACATCCAGTGGTCAGTTGGAGTTAAAAATAATTCACTGGAATATGTTGCATAGTTTGTTATTCTATATGCAAATTGCTTTTTGATACTGTTTTTTGGTTCTTCAATTAATTATTCTCTTCTTTAGACCATTTAGGCATTAACATCTAAGTTCACAGATCCAGCAAAGCTATTGCAAAAGATTCAGATGAATTTCCTTTTTGGATCAGAAACATATATTGTTACAATACCTAATGAATTACCATCTAAGTCATATATACATTTTCTATTTATTTTTATTTGTACTGCCTTTAATCTATATCCCAAAAGGTAGTTTCCTGTAGTCACCTATGTTAGGCATATTTGGAATATCACCTTGATACTTTTGGGTTGAGTAAGATCTATAATAGAGAGGTCAGATGGAGGAAGTCTACATCTCTGAGGCCTTGTACTTTTGGTATTGCAAAACAGGCATTAATTGATCATTTCTTTTTAGTTTTTTGGAATTATATGCTCCTCTTCATACTCAATAATTTTCACTGGTTTCTTTCATCTTCCATCCACCAGAACATGAAAAAATGGTGCTCTCTCTCTAGCTTCCAAACTTTGATTGTTAACTTAAAGTTCATAGTATTTAGTACTGATCTAACTAGATTATCTGTGTACTGCGCAGGGCTACTATACTTTTAGCCAGAAGATGAAGCACATTGCTCGCCTTCCATTTCCCACTATTGCTTACGGTAAGTAATTTTTATAGATTCACCTGATGAGTTTTAGATGCTAGGGCACAAATTGTCTAAAGCTGATAATAAGAGGGGAGGATTAAAATATGCTAGTGCTCTCTTGCTTCTATGGGATGATTGATTTTATTCTACTGATTCAGTTTTTGGCCAGCAATTTTTCTGTGGAGAATATTTGTCAGACATGCCTATGACTTACTTTTTCTTTAAATTTTGGTTGGAAAATGCAGACAAGGCTAGTTATTGTCTATCAGTAACCTTTCAGATATAACTGGATTGTTGCTGCATGTTCTCATCTGCCTTACTTATATGTGTTTTACAGGGACTGCTTTGATGCTACTTGTCATAATCTGGCATCCTTACATTCATATACTATCAGTCTCTGTATTACTAAGGTGAACTACTGCTTCAAGTACATTCATTACCCTCCTTTTATTTTAGAAAGAAATTTAAGCTAGTTTCTTGATGTGTTGATTCTATCTTATATATTGGTAGGGGAAATTCCTTACAAATGATGCTGGTACTTAGTAGTAAGAGTTTATATGGAATTAAACCAATGGGGGCAATGTATCCATTAAAAATTATCATGAATGGACTTGAAGTTAGATCAAGATATAATGCACAATGCTTTTGTATATATATATATATATTTTTTGGTCTTTTCCTGCTAACAATGATATGTTGTTCTATCTAATGGTCCAATGAAATATAACATAGAATTCATAATGAATAATCGTTTCTTCGTCTTATCAAAATAGCTTGGAGTCTGACAGTGTCGTGTCCGATTAAACTTGGTGGATTTTAAAATTCAAACTATCTAACATGCTTGAACTAGGAGTTATTTTCTCTGGCTCAATTGGGAACTGGATATATGGAATTATGTTTTTGGACCTTGGGCAGTTGTCTTTCATATTCTGGATTCTGGACTTGGTTTGGTACACTAGCTAAAAAATCTAACAAGAAAGTGAAAGTAGCTTGGATTAAATCATTAATTCTCTCCTATTAATACTCTGTCTACTGATAATATAAGCCTTTGCATTTAATTGTTGTCGAAGATGGTTAGGACTTCAATCGTTTGCCACAATTTGCTGAACTCCTGAATAAGTCTATGATAAACACATCAAGTTGCTCAATTTTTATTCATTAGTAACAAGTTTTGGAATCCTTGCAGCTATTCACTAATTAACGACATGTAACATACTAGGAAGTAAACAACTTATGATTTTTGTAGATATGAGCTGCTTATTTCTTTGCATCTTCATGTGTGCAGGGTTACCATGGTTGCAGAAGTTATTTGTGCTGGGTGTTTTATGAGTGCATATATAGGTATATAACCAGTTTTGATAAATTGCCTTACAGAATCTTGTATTTAGTTGGTATATTGATACTGATTACTGGAGTTATATTTATTTATTTATATATATGGTGGTTTTGTATAAATAGGGCTAAGACTCTCTCTCATAAGGTTAAGCAATACGTTCTCACCAAATCCTCTTTTCTCTTCCTCTCTTCTCCTTGAACGCATTCTAGGTCAAGTTTTGTATTGTTTTATAGTATCACAGCATTCCAATCTCTAGGGACTCGTGCATCTATTGGATTTCTTCTCGTTCACCTTCACCGAATTGCCTTAGACTTGTCTTCACCTTCACCCTCAGATCCAATCGCTTCTTCATCCTCGTCGCTCTCAATCTCTCCTTACTAGTGTGGATGATGCGGTCGCAGCTCCAGCTCTCAAAGATACTCATCTTTTGCATTTTTGGCCAACTCCAAGACTTTGGTGACAAGGGAGATTGGAGCTACAACATAGACATGCCTAGCGTACCTCCTAGCCTTGAGGAACCGCATAATTCTTACCATGCGATTCTTCATGTCACCCCTCCTAACCAGTTGTTGGATTGCCGTCAATTCCTCATTTCCTCCGTCTTCTCTAACTCGTTGCTCCTTTGTCGCTTTTGAGAATTTTGCGCTGAGCTGACCTCTCCTTCTATAGCTTCCATGTGTTCCGTGCTAAGTAGTCCTCTAACTATTTGACAGTGGCAGCGCCGAGGATCCTCTTAATGCTCAAGAAACATTTCTCACCCACTATTCACTTGAGGATTTCTAATTAGCTTAAGCACCCGTGTCCATGGGAACTTTGTTGCTCACCAACTATTCGATGAAAAGTCTCACTGAGATAATTTTCTACTCACCAACTATTTGACAAAAAACCTATGATAAATTTTTGAAACTCCCTCATAGATTGTCGTCTCTTCTAATAGCGTCTCATGTTTTGGTTGGTCATGAGATTGTGTCTTTAGTTAGTATTCTACTTGTCACTCAAAGTGAGTGGATCACATAGGCTCTTATATCGAGATAGTTCTTTGTGGGCGACATCTCCTCGAGCATATCGACAATATCTCTATGAGGTGTGCTTTTCCTCACACAATTATCCAGATTATCATTGTGGGTCCTATTGAGTTTGGCACGGCCAAAATCATTTAGATAGAGGTTCCTTCCCCTAAGTATGCTGAGTGGGCTTTGCATAACATAGGGAATTTGCACCTATCTCATCTTGCAAGTTGACTGCTTCTTTTGATCTCAGCTTCAAACATTACATTCTGCTCAATTTGTCTGGACTCATCTTAGCCACCAATTCATTTAGTTGAGTCTAATGCATAGTTTTCAGCTCTGTCGCGATGCCTAAGAGGCTAGACAAGGTTAGCTTTCTTTCAAGACTTTTATGCTCACATGACCAATATATTGAAAAATTGCCGTGGGTCGCGGGCTGTCACCCCATTGCCTAGTGTCAAGGCAGAAAACGGGTGCCAAGATGGATTAGTATTTTTAAAACATAAAAAATAAAAAATAATTTTATATGATATACTATATATAAATTTTTTAGTAGCATATTTTATAGTCATAACAACAAAATATCATAATTTATAAATATGTAAATATCTATGTATTACATATGTTGTTAATGCATTTAAAATTAATAAAAGTGGCTATGGGTGCATGCTTGCTAGTGAGGGAGAGATTTTTGGGTGAGCACATGGCCTTTTAGAGCTTCTCGTTCCTAAAGCTTCTCCCTCTTTTTTGAGACAATCCTTCTCGGCTTCCTTTGAGAAATCCCATTTTGAGAGAGAGAGAGAGAGAGAGAGAGAGAGAGAGAGAGAGAGAGAGAGAAGATGATCACCACCTTAGCTGCTGCTTGCCGTTGCCAGCACCGAGTGTGAAAGGGAAGAGTAAAGAAGAAAGAAGAGTTACTTGCCGGCTACCACCGCCGCTCCCGCTGCTGCTACCACTATCGCTATCGCTTGCTGCGTTAATCAAGAGAGGAGGGAGAGGAAGATAAGAGATCAATCGGATATTTGGGAAAGGTTTAGCAGTTGGTTTTCTTTTTTTAAAAAAAATAGTCACTAGCTATCCATTGGACAATTCAATCTTATCGAACCTGCTATAACAACTAAGCGGGCTGCGTGGGTTGCCAAAAGGAATAAGCGGGCCATTAATGGACATGGAGGCCTGCTAAAAAACTAATGGACAAGACGGTTGATTGACCCACTGCCATGGCGGTCGCTTTTAAAAACACCGTGCATGACTGACATATGATGTGAGCTGACGTCAATGGAGCCTATTATCTCCTCTAGCTTGGCTACTTCTCAGTGTCACCACGACGAGGATCGTTTGATGGACTTTATAGTTCTACGTCCAAAGTTTGGAATTCGACTTATCATCAATTGCATTGCCCACCCTCCCGTGTTTGGATAGTGCCATGAAAAAGTAGCTCTGCCGCCCTACAAAATGTATAATAATATCATAACTTAACTCAACTCCTTATTTTATTAAGATGAACTCACACAGAATATAAGACCATATACATTTCTCTTTGCTCATATAGTTATAAATAATTATATCTCAACATACTGATACAAAGCCATAATTCACATAAGAAACATCAAAATGAGAAAGGATAGTCATCTAGCGATAATATCACCCCTATATGCCTGATGATGCTACTATGACCCATTGTCTATAATCATCAGACTAAGGACCTCATTCGTAAGTCCGTATTATCATCCCTATCATCACTACTCTAGTAAATCATTACACACAATATAACTATAACCTGTAGCAGAATCATTGCACACAACCAGAATCATCGCATACAGTGAGAACATAAGTACACAGCTTAATGGATGCCCTGATCTAACGTTATTGAGTACCGCTAGAGCTATAATCCCATCTCACAAATATTTTTCTACTATTATCATAGTCTAGTCTTTAAACAAAGCAGTGTGATCGCCTGAATATCACACAGGCTAACGACCTTTGCGTGTAACCTATCCATGAAAGCTCCATTCATTCTCTGATTTTGTTGTTTCGAAGGTGAGAGAGGTCTATCTTCACGCTGAGGTGATGGTGTGTTATCGACCTAGGCCTACATGTAGGTGTGGCCGTGGCAGCCCTAGCCGATGATTCAACGATAGATCAGAATTCGACATTGCCTCTAATCTCTTCTAGTACCTCCATATTCCTCGTAGAATGACATTCAAATTAAGGGTTGAGCACATCAAGGCCATTATAGACTTGAGATCTAGATCTAATATATTCGACCTCTCCACATGGTTGTCCTTGGTCACAGAATTTGTCGAGAGCTCGACTGGGGAGGCATATGACATTGAAGAATTTGGATATGTCACATTCCTTCTTGCAGATATGGTTCATGTGGTGGGCATGCCGAAGAATGTTGCCCCGATACCAATTTGTTATGGATCGGCTTAGGGTACTCGAACTCTGATGCCAAATAGATACAAACCGGTTTAGGGTACTCGAACTTTAATACCAAATTGATATGATCTAACTAAGGATTGCGATCAAATCAGCCCGAGATAGCAAATAAACCCCTTGTTGTCTTTTTGGAAGCGGTATGCACAAAATCTAGTGTTTATATGTGATGGATGATAGATGAATTATGGCTAAGGTTGATGTAGATGATGGTGAAATGTGGGTAATAGCTTTGGTAAGGTTGTGCACATTAAGAAAGAGTATTGTCGTAGTGAAGAGGGAAAGCCTCTAAGAAGAGAGGGTAGCAAGGGTAGAGAAGTACTCTCTAGATGATAAAGAGAAAGCTAGAGAGATGAGAGGTAGAGAGATTGGGCAAGATAAATTCATTCAAATAAGCATGTTTAAAATATAAGCCATAAACCTTATTTATAGAGAATAAAACAAAAGAATTCTAAAACCCGAGTAAGAAACGAATAATTAAACCTATCTAAATTGTCCTCCAACTCTTTCTCAGATTGTAACTCCATTCCAAGCCAGATAGCATTTGAATCTGAAGAAAGTCAAAACGAAAGTTGTAGATCATGATGCTATCGATCTAATTTATCTAGTTTCATATTATTCAAACATTGTATGAATATTTTTATAATTTTTTGGGGAACTGTGCATACCATAATATCTTGTAATTTAAAGATTTAGACTAATTTCTTAATTAGACTCATATTAGACTTGGATCATATTATGACAGTGAAATGTAATTCACAAAAACTCCATATAAAAACCATATGCGGTGGCATGCTTATAAATCAACATGAAAGAGGGAGTACATTATAGGTAAAAACATCCTTGCCACTCTAGCAAGTTTTGAAAGCTAATTGCCCTTCCAAGTTGTGAGAATATTAGACAAGGGTAGAGGAGAGAAAAATACGAGTTGCAAAATGTTCAAAACAGAGGTGATTAGAAGCTAAAAGTCATGATGCTAGGGAACAAAAGGAAGAAGATAACAACAATATTAAGGTGCAGAAGATATTGATGTTGTTGGCTGTAACATTGAGAAATAGATGCTTGTAGTCAGTAGTTAAGGATGTAGGTTTAACTCAGATCAGAAAACAACCAATAGATAATGAAGTTATTATTTTTTAATCTAGCTTAACTAAGATCAGAAAATGACCAAAAAATTGTTACCTATAAATATATAGGATGTAAAGAAGTTGAAGGTGGGCTCAAGAAGGGAGGAGATGGAGCTCGGTGATGGCAGTGTAGGAGGAGATGAAGATGGTGAGGGTGTGAAATGAGGTGGTAACTGGGTAAGGGTAAGACCGTAAGGAATAAGGTTTAGGTTAATTGGTTGGTTTTTAGGCTTTCAATCGGTAGGGTGTATTATATAAGTATATTATTTACAAATTATGTGGGTAAATAAATATTCGATATCCCTGTATGGATTTTTTTCAAAAGTTTTACCAGTATTTGAATCCATATTGGGTCGGTTATAAATTTTTTACCCAATATGATCCAGATCGAATTGGGTTGGAATTAATCCAACCCATTTTCACCCTATATAAGTTTGATTCGAAGTCAACTACTAGCTTCTGTATTTTTTTGGGAGACTCGCTGGTTCCCTAGTGCAGTAAGAATTTTCATTTTTCTTGCTTGGACTGGATCAAGTGATGTGCAAATGAAAATTTATAGATACAGTTTTCCTTCTTGTTTGTGCAGGGTGTATACATAAGTACAATTCTTTGAATGGTCAGCCTGATGTCTTAAAGTCACTCTACTCTGCATTGCAGCCATCTAATTCATTGGACGAGCCGAGGTAGGAGAAAATTTCACTTGTTTAATTCTCATGAATTAAATAAAAGTATAGGTGCATTTTGATCTGTTTCATGTTGTACTGATCTTTAACGCATAATGTTTGAGAAATATTGTTCTTGAGGAGAATGAATCAGTTCAGTTAATTTTGTCCCCTTTCAATGCATGAATATCACCTGTGTTTGCACAATACTGACAATTGACAAATCTATTTATCGTCATGCATATATACACAGATGCTTAATTTATGAAGATGCTCCCTTGCACTACTCTTAAATTTCTGAATTTGTGCTAATGTTTCAAAAAGCATTTGACTGGTGTATGGAAGCTAGTAGTTTTCATGGCGCTTAAGAGTGTGCCTTAAGCATAAGATGTGCTTTTAAATCTCTAAATTGATGTTATTATTAATTACTATCTTTTGTGAAAGATTTGAAATAATTTAAAATACTATGCAAAAGATGCTGATAGTCTAAGAAAGAACATCTACTAAAAGAGTATCTTCAGAGAACATGAAAAATGGCCTATAAATATAAGATGTGCTGACCCTCTAGCTAGCACACCTACCATAGTAACCTGCCACTGTGTCTAAAGACTTAAAGGCAGCGGAGAGGGCCTAAAACCAGTACAGCAACCACCACAACCTTTTCTTATATGGCCTGAAACCGAGTGTGATTCTCCAATGGATTGATTCCTTAGTCATGTAATAAAAAAATGGATAGAAGAAAAGAAAAGATTCACAGGAATGCCAATTGTTCTCGCAATTTTTTAGATCACAAAAACAACATCAAATATGTCATTTCTTAAATAAATCAAATGCATGCCATGTCTCCAATCTCTTTCTTGTATTTAATTTCTCATTCTTGTTATATGTTTTCTTTTTGATAGATACTATGATGGTGGCCGACTTTCTGATCAGCAAATGGCACTGCTACAGTACCAAAGGGAAAATCTGCATTATCTGAGTGAAGAAGTATTAACTAATTGAAGATACTTGATTTTATAGAGAGTAGAAACCAATACATTAAACATGCATGCTTAATTATTTACTTCCCTGTATTGGCATCAAAATCGTTGATCTTTTGACTAAAAAGTACAACCATTTAGGATATAAATGAGGCGGAATCCAGTTTACTATGTGCTTTTGACCTTTCAGTTGGTTATAAAATGTAAAAGTGTTAAGGGATCTTTGACATGTGAGTTATTGATACTGATATAACTTAAAAACATATATATTTGTTTTGGTTGAAGAATTCTTTAATGACTAGTGAAGCGAAAAATATGGCATACTGGTACATAATCATGAATATATTAGATTTAATCTTTAAATTCCTTAGGGGCATTAGTTTGCTTTTACTTTTTAAGGAATACTGGAATAGGATATCTTTAATCAATAATTATTGGTTTATAATAATACGCTTTTTTGAGAAAAACATATAAAAAATATGTAAAACAGGTTTGAGGAAGAAGTTTGATATTGAGTTTTTTACTATTTTAACTTTAGAAAGACATACAGTTATACACAGTAACCCACTGTCATGGAAAATAAGCTGTTTTATGAAAATACATTCATGGACGACATAAGACATCAACTTATGATTTATTGACCTGCAGTTAGTTTCAAGTTTAAACTTTCTTGCACTGCCATGAAGACTAAATTTCTACTGGTTACATGTTTTGTAGAAGAGAATCTTTTAGTTTGTAGGAGAACGAAATTACAAATAGTCTATTTCTCCCTTCTTTTCTGCTGCTTTGCTGATAGATACAATACCTTTCTTTGACGTGGACAGATTCCCACTTATGCATAGACTGACATTGGAGAGGTGAAATGTACAGAAGGAAAACAATGAGAGTGAATGAAGCATATCTATAAAGAGGGAAAAAGGGAAAAAAGGGAACTTATTTTTTCAGAGAAAAAAAAAAGAAACGGAAATTGAGAAACATTTTCATCTTCAGACTGCAACTGGCTGATGAAAACTGCATTTCTACTCAAATTGCTGAAAACTTCTGTAGGATATTTCACATGTGAAATAAACATGACAATGCTACTATTTTATTTCTATGCATGGCTTCTTACTTCTGGTGAACTATCTAAAACAGACAATTTATCCAACATGTTCCTTTGAGAAAAAAATTGTTAGCTGTCTCATCAGTACTAAACATTTAATATTTGTATAAAATAGGAAGGCAGTATGTTGGTACTTAAAAATGACTGGCATTTAAAAGCATTTCCTGTTCATGACTTATCAGAATGTAGGTTATGAAAATGAAAAAGATCTGTGTGCATTGTAGCTCAATTATTGCTCAAAAAATTTCTCTTGGGTTGTCCATTACTTTCTTTTGGTCTGTCTCTTCTCTTTACAAATTTATTCTCTTTCTTGCAGGTTCTCCGTTTACAAGAAGCCTTAAGCAAATACCAACGATCTGATAATGGAAGCACCCCTCAGGTTTGTTGTCACCTTCCTGTGTTCTGTCCATCCTTATGGAGTATCCTAAATCCTAATGACTGAAGGAGAATGCTGCCGATAGCCCCATGCTGTTCTTTAACATCGTGTGCAACCACATTTCGTCAGTCCTTTTCCTTGAGTGTCTGTTAGAACCCTTTCTTATGTTGTTAGCAATATGTTTAGAGCATTCTTCGCTGAACATACATATAGTAGGCTGACCTCCATCTGTTCTTTCTCAAAGGGGGAAGAAAGTACTTTTATCATTTCTTCATACCAAATATATGCTGCTGTCTGGCCTCATCATTTTTAACCATGGTTGCATTTATTTGTGTCGTGAATTTAAAACTTGTGGAAAACAACAGTATCATGTCAATATAAGCCAAACATAGTATGGTATCTTGATCAGAAAGATATCATCATGAAACCAGATTGTGAATTCGATTACTTAAAAAGATGGCTAATGTATCCTTTTGTATTTTTTGCAGGTTGACCTTGCTCATCTTTTAGCATCTCGTGATCAAGAACTCCGTGCCTTATCTGCTGAGGTAATAAGCTCTCTTGTGCTATATCCACTTGTAATTAAGAAATCTGATTCCTGTAGCAGGTGCCATTATGCCCTTTTAGTGACTTGTATCCATGTACAATGCAATACTTCCTGACAAACATCCACTGCCTTACACCCGTATGTAGAGAATATACCTTGAATATTGCAGTTTGCTCATATTAATCACCAGAAAGGGATACTTCTTGCTAGAATAAGTGCTGGACAGACCTTTATATAACAGAAAGAAGAGAAGGCCTTTATCTTAGAGCTGTCTGCAAAAAAATGGAATTGACTTATAGCTGGGATTACAATCTAGTATCCACTATCCACTATCCAGCAATGGAATAAAATTACATCTATGCGAGGTTTGTGGTGCAGGGTTGCAGGGTTTTTAGGTGGTGCGTTTGTGTGTGTGTGTCGGGTGAGGCTTACCGACTATATCCCATAGAGTTAAAAACTCTTAAGGTATTTGACATTCAGTTTAGTATTGCAGATGAATCAAGTACATTCTGAGTTACGTCTTGCTCGTAGTCTGATTGCTGAGAGAGACTCTGAGATCCAGAGCATTCTTGTGACTAACAACCAGGTAACTTGTCAAGTCCTAAAACTAGAAAAAGGAAAAGAAAATTGAAAAGATTGTATGCTTGACTGACATATCTAGTACAGTATGTTGAAGAAAATGAAAGACTGAGAGCTATACTTGGAGAATGGAGTGCTCGAGCAGCGAAGGTAGTCACATGCATGTTTCGCTGCAGCTTTTCCATCATGATTAGTGACTAACTGTTGCAATAATTTGTTTTACAGCTTGAGCGAGCATTGGAAGCAGAACGTGTCTCTAACATGGAACTGCAAAAGAGCATCACAAAACTAAGGAGCCAACCGGCTGTGGAGCGTCAAGTCTGACTGTGATAATCCAGGAAACCTAATACTTTCATCAGCATTATAAGCCAATTGGCTCAAGTACACAGCTGAAGGCGTATTGTGGATCTATTTGGAGAGACCGATGGTTAAAAAATTGATCACATGATTGTCCTACGATGTACATAAGGAAGAGAAGAACATCCTTAGGCTTGCTGTTTTGTAAATTGATGTCTGAGGATGTCTGCAGCTTGTTGTCTTAGAAATTCCCCCTGGAGTGATAAATATTAGCCCTAATTGATGGTTGTATTGCGTGGGCTATAGTTCCGAGTCTCAGAGCCTGGCCCACCCTACCAGTGCTGTGATTTGTATGCCAAGGCCGAAATTAAATGGAAAAAAAAATCTACTTCTTTTACTGAATTACACCATGCGAACTTCAAATGCTGGTGCTATAAATCTCAATGTAGGATGTCATGCAAAGATGACCATATCTTTTACAACCAGAAGAATCTCAGGAAGGTAACTGATTAAAACATCAAATTCGCAGGCTACCAATTGAAAAAACAGGGCTTCTTGGTGAATCTAAAAGTCGAAAAGCAAAATGATGTCACAGAAACATCGAATTAAGCCCATTTAAACAAGTTAGTATGGCGTAAATCCCCTGAAAGGTAAAGGCCTAATGGCTCAAACGCTGATTATTCCTGCTACCAAGGAGCTATAACTTGAAACAACTACACAATATTAACACAGCAGAATAACAACTAATTAAATTTCATTTATTGAACCTCGTTTTACATTTTGAGATGGGTATAAAGAATAACTATACATTTCAAATAAAAATGGGTTAAAAGAATAATATATATACAACAATTAAAATGACGAATTTCAACCAGTCAACTAAGTAGATATAGTCATTCCTCATCTTCTCCAGCTGACCTGGCTGGTGCCGGAGTGTTCTCCCTTGTACATTCGTTGGATTTCCTCCCTATATTCCGTCAAGGACTCGGGTGGAAGGGCCGGGGTCAGCTCCACCACATCCCCCATATGCAGCTTTTGACTGAGGTTATTAACAGGCTCATGATTCAGTCTTGGTCTCAACTCTTCTTTTAGAGCAAACATGTAAGGCGTCCATCTTGAGCTCTCTACCCCAACTCTTTCCAACAGATCCATCACAGTTGAATTCACAGGGAACTCCTGTACAGACATCTGAAACCACAAAACTCCATGTCAAACATCTGAATAATGTCATTAACTTGGATATGTATTTTAATTTTAATTTTTGGTGAAAATTCCTTAATGTGAGAGCATATCTATCCTGACTAATTCATCCTCAGTCCATTATAACCTTCGAAATGTCAAAGGAGTAAAGGGCAAAGGCGAGATCAGATATTAGATAGCAATACTTATTAATCATGCAGACCAACATATCAAAGAGAATGATTACCTTCTCATTTTCCAGCATGATGATGAATATGGGCCCCTTATGGTTGCAATGTTGTGTGTATGAAAAGGGACAGTCATTGGAATGAAAAGGAAATGGACATGGAGGCCTAATCTTATTAGAGTCGCCAAAAGATGAGGACCGATCATTGTCCATTGCCTCACATTGCCAAGTAACAACCCATCTTGCCCATTCCACCATTTGGAGCACAAATGAATGCTTGCAGGTACCTTCCTTGTATCTCCAATGAGCAGCAAATCCATATTCTGCTTGGAGATGCATCTCCCTTGTTCGGATCTGAACTTCCAGCGGGAGATTGTCTTCACTCAGAACAACAATGTGCAAAGACTGGTATCTGCAATTAAAATAATCAGCGGAGAGTCCCAGTAGGACATTAAGTCATCGTATAAAGATGTTCCATTACCTACCCATTTAGTTTGGGACGAGCAATATAGTCCTTGAACCTCCCAGGAAGTTCAGGCCATAACTCACGAACAACATCAAGTGCTCTATAACAGTCTTCTTCATTCTCAACTATCAAGCGTAGCCCATGAATGTCATGTATCTCATCCATGCTTAACTTCTTCCTGAAAAAAAATGTTTTAGAAAATTAGTTAGCCTTGCAACATAGTAAAACTATAGTCAAGTTCCTATTAGACAACTTTCTGCTGTATTGGAGAGGTGCAGATAAGATCATAAGACATGAAATCTAAATGGAGACTTTGTAAACAGAAAGAAAATCTGCTCACTTTAGCATCTTGATGTAAATACTGTACAAGCTCTTATTTCTTCCAGATAGAACATGATAAGGAAGGCCTTCATTATTGAGACCTTCATCCAGTTTTTCTAGAGCAGATGCTATAAGTGCTTCATCACAGGATTTCACAAGCTTGGAGGTCAACTCTTTATGCTGCTCTGGATTTAGATGCTTGAAGCAATTATTCTCCAGCTGCTCCTTCCAACTGAAGATCCCTAATCTGTTAGCCAAAGGCACAAAAATCTCCAATGTCTCCTTTGCAAATCTCTGTTGTTTGACAACAGGTAATGCTTCTAAAGTCATCATGTTGTGTAGACGGTCTGCTAGTTTTATAAGAACAACTCTGGCATCAGCCATCGCAAGAAACATTGTGTGTAACCTGTCGGCCTCAACTGTTCTTCCTGCAGTATTGTTATCACGAGCAAGCTTGCTTAACTGGCTTAATTTTGAGACCTGAATGAATGGCAGAGAAGTAAAGAATGTGAGATGTTCGGGCTCATCTATATAAGTCATACCCAGAGGTAACTGATAAACAAAAAAGAAGAGGGATTAAACATAAGATTACATTCCAGTAGTTCAATTATGAATTATCCCCCAACTAAAAATTTGGTTCAAACCAAGTAAGTTTTAAACACTCTTTTTTACCAAAGCATTCCCAATAAAACTGACAGAAAAGGAGCATACCCCTTCAACAAGGTCAGCTACACTTGCTCCAAATATATGGAGAATGTGATCATAATCCATGAAAGAATCATCTATTGCATCATGTAACAGCCCTGCAGCAACCACCGTAGCATTAGCCCCAATCTTTGCCAATATAACTGCAGTTTCCACGCAATGCTGCAAGTAGGGATCTCCGCTCGCCCTCATCTAGTTGAAAAACCAAGTGAAACCCAATTCAATTCAGTAACTTAGATACTAATAGAAACAATACTTCAAAAAGAAACCTATAATGAATTCAGAGTTCTTGAACATCCTTCATCAGAAATCGCTTTGTAAATTGCTAAGAGCGACGCCCAGGCTACCAAGGCCGCATCTTTCTAAATCGGCAGGAAACAGAAGACCCAATTCATCTGTACAAGAATGCGAAAAAAAAAAATTCAATCACCTGGCCTCTGTGTGCCTTCTCAGCTTCATAGAATGCCTTCACCACCATCTCCTCGCAAAAAATCTTATGCCTTTCTTGAGCCCCAGCGAGCAATTCCTTCACATGGGGCTCACAAAAGGTCTCCACCTCTACCAGCCTCTCATCCAACTCAAAACCCAAGACCCCACCTTTACACGACGGAGCGTAATCTAAGCACGAACCCAAGGCATTCGTTACGAACCCATTAAATAGCCGATCTCTTCCTGCTCTCCAGTCGCTTCTAGGACATCCACCTCCGCCATATGAGGCCGGTCCATGGAACACGGATACGGGGCTATGGCTATGGTCTCGGCACTTGAAGGGCGAGGAAGAGTAGGAGATCGAGCTACCCAGATCATCGGATCTCTCGTTCCATAGCAATCCGACCTCGTCGGAAAAGCCAGAGGACACGTGGCGGCTAGCGGTGGCGGAGGAGAAGAGGCAGGAGAGGCCGCCGACGTAGGAGGAGGAGGACGGCGGTGGAAGGGCGATGGCAGCGACTGACATGGTCGTCAGAATCCTAGATTCTTCTCTCTCTCTCTCTCTCTCTCTCCCTCCAACTTTAATGGCGCAAATGGAAGATTTAGCAGCACAAAGGTTGCAGCTTTCGTCCTGGAATGGAGATTGGAGACCTAATCTGAGAAGAGGAACTAGGATTTGGAGGAAAGGAAGAAGCTTTAAAGAATTCAGGTACGATTTGGAGGCCGAGTCCTAACTAATATAGAGGCGAGTGAGATTGAGAGAGTGGTCAAAGGAGAAATGAGACAAAGGAGAGAGGTGCTTGGAAAGTTGTGCAAGGGAGGAGAATCTTGGAGTACCCGAAACAACTCAGAATGACGGAATTGACCCTTTGAGTGGATCTTAAAATATTTGCGATTTAGCCTTCCTTTGCCGTGTTGAAATGAGATTCTCACCCTTGCAGCTTCTTCTCGCTTCTACTTCCACATCAAGGACTTTTTATTTTGTTAACAGTGACTGACACATAAACTAGTGGAATATTACCACTCCATTATTCAGTAATCATTTAACCTTAATCCATGCTTCTCATATTGACAACCGGACATCAATTCAACTATTTGAGATCACCATCCTAAATTTATTATAACACTTAAATGGATTTTTTTATTAAACACTAGACTCAATCAATGTCTACAAAGAGAATTGAATCCATAACTTCCATCATAAGTCTTATTACAAAACTATAGTGTACCAACCACCTAGAAGAAATAAGTATTATTTAGGAATAATTAAACTTACTTACCTAAACTATTTCGACACAATTTTCAACAACGAAAGATAAAATCTCTCAGGCACCACTCTCGTCCCTTTTAAGTTACAATCACTTAAGTCATTTTAACATTATTTTTTTTTTCTCATAGTACCATCATAAGATAGAAGACGTTACATAGTTGACACAGCCAAGAGGGCCCCCCCAAAGGAAAAAAACTGAGAGGATTTATTTGAATATGGGCAACGACAACTCAACGGGTTAGAAAATTATTTCATATTTTAGCTACGGATGCATAGAAAATTCAAGAATCTCCAACTGTTTGTATGACACGCTATTAATGATATAAATAACGTCTTAGAAGTCGCCTAGGATGTTTCCAGTCCTTCCTAAATATTGTAACCTCATAGGACCCTCCTTGCAGCTTAAGATTTCCTTCCAGAAAGAGGCACGTGCAAGTAGAAATGGTCCAACACTACTAACGGCAAAGAACACGTGTCAAGCGTAGCCACGTTTTCGCCCTCGTCCAGCCACGTTTTGTCTCCACGCAAGCTGGTAGCAGTCGGCGTGACGGCTCGTGGTTTGCGTGCCCACCGGCTCTCCCCACCCCCCCTAGCCCCCAATTCGTTCCACGCATCTACACCTGATTGGCTGCTTCCCTACCAGACAGGATCCAAGGGCGAAACGGCGTTTTAACTGTCACGTCTGTGTATACCTATACTAGTTTTGGACTTCAAAGAGTTTGTTAACAACACCCCCCATCTAGAGATAGATGCACCAATCTGATATGGAAATGTTCAGCTCGATCTTTGTCTACCATTCTCCGATTCCGTATCATGAATGTGCTGATCCATCTAGCGAGGATTAAGTGCATGCCAATCCCTTTAGAGTTTATCTTAACACACTATTAGATACACACTAACGTATAGATTACATGTATTTAACAAACTCAATTATAAGATTAAATTAATATGTTGATGCGTATTTGATAATGCATGAAAACTTATCAGTACCTACTTACACCTTATGTTTTTATTATTAACCTTCTCAATCCAATTGACATGTAGATATCTAATTTATATTTGTTCTATATTAAACAAATATAGTATTTCAAATATATTATTTACTTACTATTTGTACTTCTATTAATAAACTAAGAAAGGAAACATTTTGGATCCTTTGTGGTGTCCTCACAAATGCCATCACATAAGTTTATAACAGACTATTTAGTTTAAATAATGATTATCACATTTGTCTATACTAATAATTATCTTTGCATATATTACTTATTAGACGTATTTATAAGGACATGGGAGGACCATTAGCAATTCTCAATCAGAAATATAAACTGAACGCATATATATGCCAAAATGCTGCCCCCCTTTATTCACCCCTAGGATAGATATAAATTAATCCTTCCTACTTGGACCTTGATGTGCCATGTGCTTGATGGACAAGTAGGCGATCCTTGTGGAATTGGAAACAAACTGAAGCAAGTTGGAGGCCACTAAAAATGCAACCAAATTTGACCCAGCTCGTAAGAAGGTCAGACTTGCTTGATGTGTACTACTGTACTGCACGCAATATTTGGGGCACAAGTCACACAACATGCCAAGATTAGGTCAGATCGATTACTCTGGTACAATGTTCACAACCATGTTCTCGGGACAAAGACAAATGCCTTAGATTGGTGTTATACTTACAAAGTAAGGCAAGCTAGTTGACCCAGCTAATAATTGCCACAATAAGCTTCCATATCTCATCCTGGCTTATGGTGCAAGTTAAGTTCTAGTAGATTGATCTTTACTCTTTGAGACAGTCAACTGAATAGATTTAAAAAAGCTATGTTACACATCTGATATTGAATAAAGATGCAATTCAGGGAAATATGTTGCATAGCACGAGATCAGCTGAATTGAGTTAGAACATTAGCACTCCTAAGAATTCGCCATGAAGAAGAAAGACAACAGAAGTTGATGGACATCCGAAAAGAGAATTGGAAAAAATGACATACCTGCAGTTTGGCTCAGCTGTTCTGACAAACATCATTGTGAGGTAACTCAGAATTCCAGGGTCTATAATACAGCGGTGTGTGGGCCTTCTTGATATCCAGATCTCACTGTGATGGCTTACAGTTCCTGGGACGAAAGCAAAGAGTAGATAGAAGAGTATCAGCGACTTATAACAATAACTACTTGCCAGATTAACTTGTATAAAGAATGAATAGCATAAGCAATATCCGTACCAAGAGACTGATGATGATGCTAAATCATCTACAGTACATCATAGTACCTAGTTCTTAACAACAATATGTTGGTAAGACCAGCTTTTCCATCAACTGCTTTTAGTTCTGTGGCTAGTAATGAAAAGTTTGATAGATTCTTAACTATCTTTCAGTATAACCAATCTTCAACAGCCATATTTTTAACGACTTATAAATCTCATCTCTGGAGACAAAGAATTTAGCAAATAATGCAATTTCTCTATTTGAGGATGTGATATAGATCCCACTTGAAACTCATGAACCACCCCATCAATATTGATCCAACTGCATCCCGGTTGCTTCCTTACACCTCTCACTTTCATCAGAGCCCTCAATTCTCCAATTTCATCCCAGTTGTGATCAAATGCATATGCATTAGACAACAAGACATAACCAGCTGAGTTTTCAGGATCTACATCTAAAAGCCTTTTTGCAATATCTTGAGCAACATCTACTTTAGAATGGACCAAGCAAGCCCCTAGAAGAGCTCCCCATACAAGGCCATTAGGGTTAATGGGCATGGTCTCGACAACCTCAAGAGCCTCTTCGATATGGCCAGCACGAGCAAGGAGATCAATAAAAGAGGCATAGTGTTCTAAATTTGGTACCAGCAAAAACTTTCGGCTCATATCTCTGAAGAACCTTCGTCCTTCATTCACCAATCCTGAATGAGTGCAAGCACACAATAAACCAAGAAAAGTCCCTTCATTGGGTTGTATCTCATACTTCTCCATTTCGATAAATAGGTTGAGAGCTTCACCTTCTTGACCATTGGTAGCTAAACCCATAATCATGGCATTGAAAGAGACAGCATCTTTTATAGCCATTTCATCAAAGACTTTCTTGGCTTCTTCTAGGCTTCCACACTTCGAGTACATATCTATTAAAGCAGTCGCCAGAATTTTGTTGGATTCCACAATTCCTTTAGAACTTTTGGATTTCACATACTCATGAGCAAACCTTCCAAGATCAAGATCACCCACTAAAGCACATGCAGAGAGTATGCTAACAATCGTAACATGGTTTGGTCTGGGACTTGAAAGAACACGCATTTGATGAAAAAGATTCAGAGCTTCCATTGGCTTGTTGTTTTGGACGTATCCACCTATAATACCATTCCAAGCAACAACATGTAGACTTCTCCTGCTCTTAATCATCTTATCAAATAACTCTCTACTTTCTTCTATCCTTCCTAACTTTCCATAAAGATAAATAAGAACAGTATCAATTGCATCACCCGAAAGACTATCAAGCTTTTCGCCAAATTTTACAAAACCTTTTACCCATTTCTCAATCTCACTAATATCAAGCTTTGAGCATGCAGATATGACACCAACCAAGGTATCATCCTCTGGCCTTATATTTTCCCCGACCATCCTCATAAACATCATCAATGATTCCTCCACAAATCCAGAGTGAGCATACCCAGAAATCAAGCAAGTCCAACAACAAACCGCCTTCCTCTCCGGCATTTCCTCAAACAACTTACGTGCAGCCGCAACATCCCCAGCACCCTTCCTATAGGCCAAAAGCAACCCATTCGCAACCATAGAGTTCAACTCAAAACCCGATTTGACGACATGGGCATGAAGCTCCCTGACCAAGAGGGCATCTTTAGCGGCATTAGAGGCTTTAAAGAGGAAGGAGAAGGTGAAGTCATTGGCCGAAAGAGAGCAGAGCTTGAGGGATTTGAAGAGAGAGAAGGCCTGGACGCAAAGGCCAGCCTCGGCGAGGACTCGGATAGCAGCGTTGAAGGGGAAGACATTGGGATTGCGGAGGAGGCGGAAGACGCGGAGGGCGAGGGGGATCGGGAGGCGGCCGATGAGACGGGTGGCGACGAGGTTGTCTTGGTGGGCGCCGAGACGGAAGACTCGGGCGTGGATTTGGAGGAGGTGGGGATGAAGAAGGGGGCCTTGAAGGAGGAAGGAGAGAGCTCTGCGATCAGAAGAATAACAAGAGGAATAAGATTTGGAATAAGAGAAGAAGAATGAGGAATAGAAGCATTTAAGCTTTGAGAGGGCGGGAAAGAGCATCTATGTGAGTCGTTTGAGCAATTGGCTGCGAGAAAGGAACTACTGGAACAAGGTGGGTATTATTATATCAACTTGAGCTGTGTGATGAATTTGATTAAAATTGTTCCGCTTAATTTTTGAACTTAAATTCGAAATTCATGGGTTTTAAAGTTATTTTTGGCACAGAGAAATTGAATCACTTTATCTGAAAGACTGAAAGCCAATAAAATAGTTACTCTTGGTTATTCGTATTATGGGGGTCTTAAAATGCAATTTTATTACCAAACAAAATGGCGCAAAATAACCTTTATTAATCAACCCATATTTGAGATTAACCTCTCCGTAACACTGGGAGAAAGAAGAAATATTTAAAAGATGAATAAAGTGTATTAAATATCCAAATGGGAAAGATCTTCAACTTTGCTTAGAGTGATTTTTCAATGTTTGCTTTGCTACGTATCGCAAACCCTTATTAACCTACTTGCGCTCCTTAAAGACGCATGTTGATATTTAAGAGATACAAGCAAAATGCATCAAAAAGAATGAGCTTAGAAGAATAATATAACATGATTTAACAAAACACAGTTGGAACATTGAAATCATATGGCTAACCTCATCACTTCCAAACATTGTGATGATAGCCTTAACAATCAAAAGATACAACTTAAAACAGAATGGTGTATCAAATATACACCTACAAGAAAGTAAGGAGATAATAGCATAAGTGGTTGGAACAGATTGCTCAAATGACAGATGAAAAAAAAACATAAGCAACCATAATCCAATCATTGTTTCAGTCACCCATATGCTCATAATACCAGGTGTACTTTTATAAGCTAAAACTTTATGTTGCTCTCAGGCAAACAAAACTCCTGGACTTGATCAGTGCACTGCAGTCACCTAAGAGCTTCTGGTTGCTGTTCAGGCAAAATGATTCTTTAGACCAACACATCTGTACAAAGTATTATTCCTAGCAGATAACTTCTCATATTAACCAAGTAATCAAACATCAAATTGTTGATACAGAAGCATAATAATTTAAAAAGCAATTGTCATGTTAATTAGTAAAAAATGGCACTTTCCACTCTCATGCGATGTGGTATGCTGCATTATTTAATCAAAGTAGTATCATCATAAACCTGTTCTTGTAGTAGTCTGACTGAGCATTTCAAGTTAATAGCAAAGAATAAGAAGCAAACAGTGATAAACTTTAAAGGTGAAACATCAACAGTTCTAATAGAGGAATTCAAAGAACTACTTAGCAACTAATATATTAGAACAGAATACAATGTCTCCTGTGATGTAAAAATGTATATGAATGCAGATTAATTTGTGCACTTACTATCTATTGGTGCTACCTTTTCTCTAGGCAGTTACTACAAGTTACAACATGAACTGAATGGAAAAGTAGAAGAAAAATACAATAGAGCTTTGATGTTTATCATATTATGTTTATGCATCAAGTAAATGAATTCTAAATAGATACAAATATAAGAAAGAACCCAATTATTCCTATCATTTATAATGTGCACAAATATTTAAATGTCCGGTAATCCTCACACAACATGAAAATTAAACATATCAGATAACAAGAAACTACATAACGTAAGCGACATTCTAACTTTATTAAACAACTAAGATTTTGAACATCCAATAAGCCCACAACAACAATACAAGCATGCCCAGCAACAAGGATAACTAACCAAAAGCAAAGACTACTTGGTGCTGAGAGAAAAGCATGATCAAACATAGACAAGTTTAAATCATACTCACAGACAATTAACTCTTATATAAGAGGATTCATTACCCAAGCATATATCAACACTTCATAAGCACGATCACTTTGCAGAGTGCATATTTGACTCAACTCCATAGAAAAAGAAGTAAAATTTAATTCTTGATAACATAATGAGGCCGAATCCAAGTAGATAGGCAACTAAAATTAAGCTTCCAATACATTACGGAGTCCCAAAATCGAAAGTTTAGAACGCAGAAGCTAACCCAAACCAAAGCAAATCAAGGAAAAGACCAACCCTAGGCAGTGAGCAGCACAGCTCCACCAGCCTCCTTAATCTTCTTCTCCGCAATCTTCGAGACGAGCTTGGCCTTCACAACGACGGGGCGATCCTGGGGCAGCATCCCCTTGCCGAGCACCTTGAAGTACCCAAACTGGGTGACGTCAACCAACGGTGCCTCGCCGGCGCCGGCGGCCTTGGCCTTGACCTCCTCGGGGATCAGGGACCAGAGGCGCTCCACGTTAACCGAGGGGCAGTGGAACTTGTTGCGGAGGCGGTGGAAGTAGCGCATACCTACCTTGCCGAAGTACCCGGGATGGTACTTGTCGAAGAGGATGCGGTGATGATGCATGCCACCGGCGTTACCCCGTCCTCCGGGATGCTTGCGGTGCTTGCCGATGCGACCGTGGCCAGCGCTCACGTGGCCGCGCTTCTTGCGGTTCTTCTTGAAGCGGGTGGTCATTGGATCTAGGGTTAGGGTTTTGGGGGGAGGCGGCGAAAGGAAGAAGAGGGAGTTGGAGGAATGGTGTTCCGCCTCCTTTATATGGGTGTATTAGGCCTTGGCCCAAAACAAACTGGGCTGGCCCATGTGTTTGGGCTCGTCTTACTAATACCAATTCAAAATGTAGTAATTTTTTTTATTTATTTTTGGTGCATATATTTTGGGACAGCCGAAAGAGTAACTAACACCTAGTTAGTTATCCAATAAAAGTAGAAATAAGTTTTTGTTTAATTATATACTAATATAAAGAGACTTATTTTAGAATAAACTTATATTTATTCTAAAAGTGAACGAAGCCTTAAATATTTTATTTATATAAAATATAAATATTTTTTTATAAAAAAAGAGACTGCGAATGACCAAAATATAGCTGATTAAATCGCAACAAAGGATTGAAAACATTGTGGACGCATACGCGCTTATCTAATTCAACTTAGTTGTTAATAAGGAGCTACTATTTTTTTATTGTTTTTTGTTGTTAAGAGGAACTCTATTAGCAAAATTAGGCACAAAACTATGCTTAGTATCAAGGTTGATACCTAGGTAGCATATTCCTAACAATATAATATAGAATCCATCTAAACAGAGGTGAAGACCTGGACTCTCCCCAGGTTAGCAAGCCAATTTATTGGCTATTTGGGGCCCGAGTATACTATAGAAAGTCAAAAGTTCAAGAGAAGAGGTTATTGTTGGTGTGTAGTGTACTTTTCAGTGAGAATTACAAGCAAAACTCTTACTAGCTTTTCTGCCCTGTCCATAAGAGGAGCCTAGCCTTGAGAGGGGATTTGGATCAGATTTTTTGATTGATAACTTAAATATTTGTTCCTAGGTTGACCCATCAATCACTCAGACCGAATTGGATCGGGTTCTAATTATATTAGTATACTATAGCATGTTACCTCCCACTAATTTATAACGGGCTAAATTTTTTTTAAAAAATATTATATCTTACCGGGTTGAGATAATAACCCTCCATAAAAATATTTCAATTATATTTTATTGGAACATACTTATAGATTAATATCTCATTTACTAAAAATTTGATGGAATTAAAAATATTATGGCAATAAATATATATAATGAGCCGAGTGACGGTTAGATTAAAATTGAGTGAGCTGGGTTAAGCCCAATCGTTATCTCTACATCTGCCATACTACTGTCTTTGTGTAACAAAAAATACTCAGTCAGTCTTGACCTCACCACCCAACTACTTAACTAGGCAAGTAAAATTATCTTATCTCCCTTTTATCACTTGGCAAAATAAATGAGCTGCAAGTGCTCAGCTTGGCTTGAGTCTGGTTGAGTTGAGCCTAATTGAAATTTTTTCAAGGTAAGTTTAAGCTAAAGCTAACTTGCTTGAATTCAGCTTAATAAGCTCAATTCAAATATATATATATATATATATCTTCATAACTATTAGATCAAAGATCCAGTAGCTCAGCTTAACATAGAGAAGTTATGTTCGACTCAGTTTGAGAATAAGTTTCTTTTAAGCTTGAGCTCAACTCAAACTTAGTCTAACTAAAAATAACTCTTTTTTTTAACCTTTAGATACAATATGGTGGAAAAAAAAGATTTCTAGATTTTTAAAAATAATTTATCGTACTTTTTTCTTTTAGTTTGGATTAAAATAATAATAATCTTATATTAATATAAATATATGTTTAGAGGGCAATTTTGGGGGTGGTAATTCGTAAGTGGAAAGGCATGAATTCTATAAAAATCTGACATCAAATCAAATAAAATCGTTATAACTTTATTGTTTTATTGTACTTATTGAAATTCATCCGACATCAGTTCAATTCCATATGTTATTCCAAGTAACATATTTAAAGGAATAAGAACAACAAATAAATTGAATTCAAAGAAATTCATGATTTCCAAAATTACTTCTCCATTACTTTTTTCACAGTGGGTTTTATGAGTAAAAAAAAGTCAAAAGCAAGAAACATGGAAACAGAGAAGCAGAAAGAAAGGAGATCAATACAACAGAGTTGAGAGCATTAAGAAAGAATACACTATTGGTCGACTCCAAAACCATAGGAGAGTTCCACGCCAAGAGCTTCACATCGGGCGGCGCGGCGGCGACGGTGAGAATAGCATGAGAGAAGTGAGGTAATAATTATAAAGCAAATAATGAACAACGCTAATACAGCAAAGTAAGAACCTGTTTTTAAAAGTGGAACAAGCACCGGTGCAAAGGCGGGAAGGAGGCGGCCCATGGCGATGAAGGAGAGGAAGAGGCCACCGGTAAGACGGAGAAAAGGATTCGAACCACAGGCTTGCCGGAATTCAGCTACGGCGTCAAAGAATTGTTGGGAAATGGAACCCATTTGCAAATGACAGAATGGTGTATCAAATATACACCTACAAGAAAGTATTTTCTCGTTCGATCTTTTCTTAGACTATACTGGGATTTATATAGTAGTTTGAGGGTCACACTGGGGTCTACAAGTAGCAAAACTTGTATTATGCTAAATCTATTATGCCATAACTCAAGCCTAATATTTTATAGACTAGTAAACAATAACAGCATTCTAGCTTAACTTAAACCCAACCTGATCCAAATGATTAGTGGATCAGGTCAAGAATAAATATTTAAGACCAAACTTGACCCGGCCAGCCCAATCACCTCTAGCCTCTTGGCCCAGGCTCCTCTGATGGATGGCAGAAAAGCAAGTAACTGCTTTGCTTTTAATTCTCACTGAAAATTAGACGTAAACACCAACAAATAACCTTTTCACTTGCATTTTTTTTAAAAACAATTCTATATCATTTTTAAAAGAATAAAAAGAAGAACATCAACAATAATATTAAAAGAAAAATAACTCAAGTGTGAGGAAATCCAAAAATAATCCTATCTTACTAAAGCAAAAATCAAGTGAATTTTCAGTTAATCCTTGCCCGTAAATAGCTTCTGATATTGAACAACAATAGCTTCAGACAAGAACCCACTCTGGTGCTAACTCTCTTTAGTGACCCTCTGCAGGCCCAAGTCGAAGCCCTCACCAAAGCTCGTAAGACGAAGCTCACACAACATCGTGATAGAGAGAGATTCTGAATCCTCTCTACCCACTACTATCCTGGGGAGACAAATGAGCCAATGCATTGGCTTGCTAACCTGGGGACTGGGGAGAAGTCCAGGGCTTCACCTCTCTCTGGATGGATTCTATCCCCTTCCTATTTACCTCTTATATTGTATAGGTGTCAACCTTGATACTTAATAGCATACTTTTGTGCCTATCTTTGCTAATACAGTTCCTTTTAACAATTAAAAAAAATAAACAAAAAGAAAAACAAAGAGTACCTCCAACTAAGTTGAACTAGATTAAGCTCGTATGCGTCCAAAATGTTTTCAATGGACATAATGCGATTTAATCAGCTGGATTTGGTTATTAGCAGAGTTTTTCTTTTCTTTTCTTTTTGTGAAAACAATACAATTCTACTATTCTATTGACTTTAAAGATAGCACAAGGAAGAAGGCTTAGAGGATGCAGAATTAACCTCTCTGTGATGGTGGGAGATTTAAAAAAAATATTTAAGGTTTCATTCACTTTTAGAATAGACATAAACTTATTTCACTTTTATCCAGTATTTTTTATTAATATTTTGGCTTTGAGAAAATATCATTTCAATCCTTCTTTCCATCTCTTTTTCTATTTTTTTTTTCTGTTTTCTTTTCTCATCCATTAGAAATAGTATTTTGGTCATCTGCTAAAATATCTATATTGATTTAAAAACCAAACACCATAATAGTCTAAACAGATATAAATTCTTTCATGCAGATTTGAAAATTTAACATAACTAAACTAGTACGAAAGTTACTCCACAAGTGAACGTAATTAGCAGAGTGTGGAAGAAATTTTCAGCTTTGCTTAGAGTTTGTTTTCGATGTTTGCTTTGTTACTAAAACAAATCCTTTTAATTAACCTATTTGTGCTCCTTGAGAGATACAAACAAAATTCATCAAAATGAATGAGCTTAGAAGTCTAATTAATATAACAAGATTTAGCAAAACACACTGTAGAATATGAGTCATAGTGGCAAAGCTTATCACTTTGAGTCTTTGATACACCGTGATGCTCTCCTTAATAATCAAAAGACACACGACTTCTAAGAGAATGGTGTATCAAATATACAACCTACAAGAGAGTTAAGGAGATAACAGTAGAAGTTATTGGAAGAGATTGCTCAAATGACAGATGAACAAATATGCTCATAATACCAGATGAAACAATTTAAGCTGGCCTGGCCCATTTATTTGGGCTCATCTTACTAATTAATACCAATTCAAAACATTAGTACTTTTTTTCTTTGCATATATTCTGGGACAGCATAGCATTACTTTGTTTGTAGAATGTTCCTAAAGTGTTTATAAGCATAGAATTACTCCTCGGTAGTTTACTCCTCACCTTATTCATCAAAATTGAAGCAAGAATAACTATTATTGTTATAACTCCCTCCCCATTATGCATCTATATTCGAGGAATTTGGTTTGTTTTTTTAAACTTATCATCGAAGGAATATGTATGTTTTCAGACTATTTTGATCCATAGATATGGATTTGTTTTACTCCTAAAAAGAAAGTATCACTTTTGAGGATTCATTCTATCAGTAATTCTCTCTCGGTTGTATCCTCTGGTGGTATTCTTGAATTGTAACCTGTCTAAACTAATGCCATTGAGAAAAGTGAATTGCTTTTGAAAAAATAATTTTTTACAGGCAACATCAAACCTCCACGAGTTGATAGAGAAAGGTGGATTTGACTTGAATATATTCTAACACTCTCCTTTGTTTCTGGCTGTTATGAAACCTTTTGGAGACTTCCACTTAGTCAACTTCTCCATATATACCTTCCAAAGGACAACCATCATTCTATTGGAGCATTGAAACATTGAGATATCCTTGAATGACTTCAGCATTTGCCCAATGATCTAATGTTCTTAACAAGAAGTAATATCTGTGTTCATATTCATGTGCAGAATTGGAAACCAGATGAGGTCAATTCATCTCTCCACCATCAATTTGGCAGAGACTTTTGGAGGTTTGTTGTAAAAACGTCATAATGATGACCTCATCTCTATCATTTCCTTCTGGTTTCTAAATCTAATCCGGGGGCCAAAAGGATATCTTACAGAACTCTGTGGGCTAGTGGCTCATTGGTCTCTGTAAAGAACTACAAGCACCGAATACTGAATAATTTGCAAGTTTACTGAATCATTTGATATAGATTATTCTTAGTACTAATAATTGATTGGAAGCCAAGCAGATGGGGGTAGACTAATCTTGTGTCTTTGACTGCAGTTATGATGTCAATCTGATACAGTAATTGTTGCGTGTGTCACAACTCCGATTGTAAAACTAATCATATGATGGTTTCGTATGGCAAAGATTCTGGATTTGCTGTTAGCTTCAGTATGATGACCTATTTAAATTTAAAATAATAAATGAATGAGATGTTTGATTAGTCTGGAGATTTATTCCTCATGTGATTCTTGCATTTATAGTGTGAATGCACACATCGATGTGCTGCTAATAATCACTTAAGCTTGAATCTATAAGAGAAAAGGAAATGAAAGGGACTTAAGAAGCTCACTTTTTGCATCAACTAAATCACATGAATGATGAGTATTCAGTATCTACCATGGAATAGTTTATATAAGCTTCTTGTCTATGTTTTATTATGCTTACCATCTCTTTATATTCTTCTTTTTGCTGGGTATCTTCTAACTGCTAATCTATCTGTTTCATCTGAAATTTATGACCAACTTTTCCTTTTGTTCTTTATTAATTTTCTTTATTTCAATCTAAAAGTCGGAAATTATGATATTTGTACTCCAACTCTGGAGATTGATAAAAAAAGTTTTGATTGTGAAACAGAAGATGCTTAATTTACTCCATCATACAGACAGAGGCAGTCAGCAACTTGACATTAGTATATCCACTGAGAACTTGCACAGAATTTTTTTGACATTTTTCATTTGACTCAACTTCCATGAAGACATGGTTAATATTGATAAAATTGTACAATATGTCCTCAACAATAACCATGATCCTCCAAGATGCTCTTCTGCATCCCTGAATGATCCTAATCACTGAAACTTCTTCTATTAATGTAATGGGAAATGTCCTAGGCATCAAGAAATCGCCGATTGACTTCTTCGTTACCTTTCATTTGGTACATAGTGAAAGAAATTAGCAATAGAGCCTTAATATGCTACGCTACATTTTTGTTTGCCTCATCTCAGAAGATTTCAACACTTGTTTTTCTCCTTGACCTTTCAAAGCAACTGAGATTAAAAAAAAAATCATCAATAGAAAATATTGAATCAGGATAAGGAAAACAAGAGGAAAGCAAATGCTTCTGAAGTTTGTTCCATCTATTTCTGATAGTAATTTAGCCTTAGGATGTTCAGAATATCTTCATGCAGACATGCTCCCCATGAGTGGAGATTCTAGCTATCAAACTTCTCTTGTTTATTCTTAACTAGCGTGAGACTTGGTCTACAAGCCAATAGAAATTTCCACCTAGAATAAGTGGATCAATTTGTATCATTCATTTCAAAATAGCAGTTCAATTGTCTATGTACCAAATGACAAGATGTTCCTTCTCCATCATCATTAATGATATTATACAACTAGAAACAAGATGCGAATATCCCCTAAATTAATTCCATGCTTCTAAGAATAAGGTTGTCTTAAAAGTGTATATATATTTGCACTATTTTCTCATAATTGATCACCAATAGACATATGGCATCAAAACAATCTCAGGAGACAACTCACCAATAGCCCATCTTAACTAGCATATGACATCTAAGTTGTCCTCGGCATCACCAAGTTCTTACTAAAAGTTGTGATTAATTAATGAGGAAATCCAAAAGATGATAGAAATAGGAGAGACAGCAAAAGCACTTGTTCCGAAATCATTCAAATTCTCTTCTTCTTCTCTCTCCTTTTGGTTTGTGTGTGTGTGTGGCAAACCAAGTCTATTTCTCGAAGTAGAACTGCTATTGGAAACACTGAATTCTTCAGAGGTATTATTAAAGATCCAACTATTCGCTTTCATCGAAAGCGATGTGACTTATTCCTTAAACAGTTTGAAATTTTAATCTACTTAGCCGAGAAAAAAAAATCTCAAATTCTTATAAGGATGCTTATTAAGGTAGTATAAAACGAAGTTGCTTGTACTCGATCATTCAACATAAGCCTTGCTAACAAAAGTCCTATCCTTTTGTTTACTCGTTTAAACCCACCAAACAGCCAACGGCCATTCCCGCCCTTTAACAATCCCACAGTTTTGATCTTTTATTTCTTTTTCTAATGACTATGTCAAGGGATCACATCAAAGAGTAAGCTAATCCTTATATATATATATACATACATATTTGCCATATATGAAACATGAACGCACGTTGAGTTGTGAATCTTTGCCCCTTTCCCTTCTCCCTCTTCCCTCTTCCTAGTTTTCCATAATCTTCTCAATTCACGTTCTGATCTCCATCAAGCCGGCCAGGAAAATAATACGTCCACACTTACCATTAAGTTGTGCAAAGATGGTGAACAATTCATGGAAGTCTTGTTTCATGGGATGCTACGGAAAGTTTGATAAGGCCACAATAAGACGAGAGAGAAGGCGTGGTGGTGACACCCCACTGCTCTCACCGGAGGACTTGTCGTTGTCGTTGACAATGGTCGGGTCGGATCTCCATGCATTCACATTCACGGAGCTCAAAGATGCAACGAGGAACTTCTCGCCGTGTAATTTCTTAGGATCAGGCGGATTCGGGCCTGTCTACAAGGGTTTTGTCGACGAGAAGTTGAGGCTTGAGCTAAAGCCACAAGCAGTTGCCGTGAAGTACCTTGATCATGAAGGTCTTCAGGGTGACAGGGAATGGCTAGTAAGGACTCTTAAGACGATGAGACTTGATCTCCACCGTCCTCTATCTGCTTAAGCTTTTACAAAGATTATTTATTTGTCTTAGAATTACAATAGTTATAAATTTGATCAGCAATTTTAAGTTTTCTAGTACTAATTTTGATCTATGTGACATATTTTTCAGGCTGAGGTTATGGTTCTTGGGCAATTGAGTCATCCACATCTGGTAGAACTTATTGGTTACTGCTACGAACAAGAGCACAGGATGTTAGTGTATGAATTCATGGCCAGGGGAAGCTTGGAGAACTATCTCTTCAGAAGTAACTTCTCTTTTTATCCTTCCCTATCGTTGTGGGTGTCAACATTTACATGATTATTATGCTTAATTTTCTTATGGCTGCAGGATCTCTTACTTCTTTACCATGGCTGACAAGATTAAAGATTGCAGTAGGAGCTGCAAAAGGTCTAGCCTTCCTTCATGAGGCTGAGAAGCCGATAATTTACCGCGATTTTAAAGCCTCCAACATATTATTAGACTCTGTAAGTCACAATCTCTGCCCCTTTGCATCCTGTGTGAAATCTATCAGGTCAGAAGATTGTGACTCATGACAACAACTAGTTTCCTGTCTCATGATTCTTATAGGAAGGTTCAGGAAGTCTCATAAGCTAATAGGAGTTGGAAGTACACCTTGATAGCTCCTTGTAACATATAATTGAGCAACCACTACAAAATATATCCTATAAGCTGATGACAGAGACTGTTCCATTTATATTTGTCCTATTTTGACCAAAATTTCTCAAAGGTATAGACAAAGATTGGTTTAATTAGGATGATGGTGACACTGATTACAAAGTTATGGCGTCCAACTAATTCTAAACCTCCCTCTTAATTTCAAATCTGTGTACTTCTTTGAAGAGGTCAAGAGAACACATGTTTGCTGCTATGCACTTACAACTTAGGCTAACATTTTGCAACTTTGATCTTATATATGTCCTTCAATTCTCAGGATTACAATGCGAAACTTTCAGACTTCGGACTCGCAAAGCAAGGTCCTGAAGACGATGAGACCCATGTCACGACGCGCATCATGGGCACACATGGCTATGCTGCACCTGAATACATCTTGACTGGTATATATGTAACATGCATACATATATAAGCTTAGTTCAGTTCAGTTCAATTCAGTTTAGTCAGATTGAGAAATTCACAACTTTATCAATCTTCCTTCTTATGTCTAGGCCATCTTACTTCGAAGAGCGATGTCTACAGCTTTGGTGTCGTATTACTTGAGATATTAACTGGACGACGGTCCATCGACAGAACAAAACGGCGCAGAGAGCAAGACCTAGTGGACTGGGCTAGACCTTACTTGAAAAATTCAGATAAGCTACACAACATTATGGACCATAGCCTTGAATTCCAGTACTCTATAAAGGGTGCACAGAAGGCTGCACTAGTAGCTTACCAATGCTTAAGTAACAACCCCAGGTCTAGGCCTCATATGAGAGAAGTTGTAGAATCCTTGGAGCCTCTTCTTGAGTTCGACGACGTAGAAATCGGTGTGTTCATATACACAGCGAAGGATGAGGAAGTTGATGCAGAGGAGATGGATAGAAAGGCCAAAGGAAGGCAGCAATATCTCCATTACAGGCATAAGCAAAGGTTTCCATGTTCAGCTATTCATGCAGAGACTTCCATTAGCTATGCTAACTCTCTTGGACAGTGCTACCAGAGATTTCCAGGCCAGGAAAGAGGAGTATAGATTACAGACTACGGCAAAGCTTGTAGTCTAAGTATTTTCAGGCATCAAATGGCAAAATGTTATCAAATCAGATCATTTTACCATTTGGTTATATGAGATGTAATAGGGAGTGATGTCAATAGGAGTTATCTTATAAATTGAAAGTGCACCTTGTGAAGATACTTTTACATAACTCCTATATAAAGCAGCAAAAAAAAAAGTTATTTACAAAACCAGTGCTTTAAAAGAATTACTTAAAAATATTCTAATGCACAAAGCTATTACTAACACAACTACTAAAGATAAATAATATACTTGATTTAAATGAACAGATGTTTTATATTTTAATTGACAGGTGTGTTTAGTATTCTAACAATTGTGATTGTCAACTATACATAATAAATACGCTGATGTCACACCTCAAATCCAAGATTAGATATAAATTGGGTTATGAACTTATGATCTTATCATCTTGAAGACCCCACCAAGCTTTTAATTGGGAAATCCAGCTTGTTTAGTTATGTGTGTCAGCCTTTGTGCCACTCCACCAAGATGTTTGGCAATTTGTAATTAGCCTATCCATGCGAGAGTTACCTACTGCCAGGAGAAGCCGCTGCCTAATTAATCAACCCATCTTCATGAACAAGGTTGGGCTGTCAACTTTTTTTCTTGCAAAGATTATATATATATATATATATTTATAGGGAATTATTTAAAAAGTATCATACATCTGTCTTTTATTATCACTGAATCCTACAATGCCAGTATTTTATCATTTACCTTTCTACATTTTATTTTTATTGGCTCAAAGTACCTGGACATTTATAATAAATTGTCTATATATAAAATACGTTAATAAACTACATTCCTTGCACTCAATCCTTTCTTCTTGCTCTTAAAAGAAGAGGCCCAAACATTTGTTTAATAGATAAAGAATTCACTGCCCATATGTTTGACACACGACTTTGAGCATCCATTGGTTTCCTTTTTCCCATTGGCAATTCTAGCTATATTTATTGATCTTCAAAGACTAATTAACATAGAAGACGTACACAATTCAATTTGGATCGATCAAGAGTTTGCAAACCAACCATCTACAAAGATATGCCGAACTTTTTATGGAGGTTAGTTTCCATTCTGTGGCATTGCAGACGAGGACACATACATGGCCGCCGGAGGATCACAAACTCCACCTCATTCCTCTCGCCTGAGGACTTGTCCTTAAAGTTAGCCGGATCGGACCTACACGTGTTCACGTACGCAGAGATGATCGCAGCGACGAAGAACTTCGCGCCGTGCAACCTCGTCGGCTCCGGCGGGTTCGGACGCGTCTACAAGGGAGTCATCGACGATGGTTTGAGGCCCCGGCTAGCGGCGCAAACGGTGGCGGTGAAGTATCTGGAGCCGGGTGGGGTTCAAGGACAGAGAGAATGGCAGGTAAAAGTTGACATGCAATAAAATAGGGAAATTTTCAACTAACACCCTGGTAAATTTGACTAAGATGACTAAACTACCAGGGGGTATTTTAGTAAATTTAGTTAGTGTGAGATTATGTTGGAAAGTATTCAAGGAGCAAACCATAATCAAAGTTAAGATTGAGTGGAATTTTGTGGAGCCGATTTTGAGTGTCTAATTGAATGTATGTCAATACAGTGATCGTGATGACTCCGATCATACCTGACTATAATATAATTGGGTCATTGGATGTGGATGATTAAAGCGTTAAGGAAATGGCAGAATATCGTATGAGAATTACAAATAACTTGAGATGGAGTGCTAATCACAGAGTTACTAAAATGTTATGCAGACTGAAGTCATGTTTCTTGGGCGACTAAGGCATCCGAATCTGGTGAAATTGATCGGTTATTGCTACGAAAAGGAGCACCGGATGATAGTGTACGAGTTTGTAGCCGAGGGAAGCTTGGAGACCCATCTCTTTAGAAGTACAATCTATTTCCCTTTTCCACGTTTATGATTTCAGATGGCATTTAATTGTTCAGAGATATATGCGTCTAAATTAGATTGCTCATGGAAACAGCTCACGTATAAAACTCGTCGAGTTTTGAGCTCAATTTTCTTATATGCGCACGCAGAGCCCCTCTGTGATCCTTTGCCATGGCGGACGAGATTGAAGATTGCAGTAGGAGCAGCGAAAGGCCTCGCCTTCCTCCACGAAGCCGAGAAACCCGTCATCTATCGTGATTTCAAAGCCTCAAACATATTGTTAGACCCTGTCTTAGGCTCTGTTTCTGTAAGTCTCCACCTCTGCTCCCTTCTCTCCTGCATTTAGTCCACAAGATTGTGACAGATCTGTGTGTTGGTTTCTGGCTCAAATTTGCAATCCTCATGTCAATAAGATCAGAATTAACCTCTCAGGATTACACGGCAAAGCTTTCGGATTTTGGACTTGCAAAGGATGGCCCAGAAGGAGATGACACCCACATCAGTACGAGCGTCATGGGCACGCATGGCTACGTCGCACCGGAGTACGTCTTGACCGGTATGCATTAGAATTCTCATTCAGTTCATATGCATTAGAATTCGCATTTTGATGGCCTGCGATGATGATAGAGATAATCGACGAATCTTCTAAATCTGATTGATAGTTATTAAGCATCGATCTGAATGATAACTTGTTTCCAGGACATCTCACAGCAATGAGCGACGTCTACAGCTTCGGAGTTGTATTACTGGAGTTGTTAACCGGACGACAATGTTTCGATGGAACGCGGCGATGCAGAGAGCGAGACCTTGTGTGTTGGGCTAAACGTTATTTGAGACGGCCTAAGAAAAAGCTGTACAAAATTATGGATCCTAGACTTCAATACTACTGTCAAAAGGATGCAGAGAAGGCTGCCATGGTGGCTTGCAAATGCCTAAGTAGCAACCGGAAGTTGAGGCCGAGAATGAGAGATGTTGTTGAGGCTTTGGAGCCTCTTCTGGAGTCGAACTATGCACCGACCAGCCCTGCCGTCGGCCCGGTGGTGACGGTGGAGGAAGACGACGAAGAAGGCGATGAAGAGAAGAGGGATGGAGAGATTATAGAGATCATGAGTAATGGACATAAAAGAGCATCAAAGTTTCGTTATAGGTGCAAGCAAAGGTTCCCAAGTTCAGCTATCCATGCTGAGACTACTACGGACTTCACAAGCTCAGTGAATCATGATCAGAGATGCCCAGGTGACCAGGAAAGAGGGGCATAAGCCACGGAACAAGTATAGTCAAAAGTTTATATAAAGATCAAGTGACAAAATTTATACTCCTGAGTCCATTAACTGTGTAAGTAAAATCATCAATCAATATGAAAAATATGTAATAATGTACACTTTCCTCAATAACCTAGATGATTTCTAGGCTAATAGAAAAAGGTAAAGCTTTCGGATTTCAATAACAGTGACGTCTTGACCTGTCTGCATTAAAATCTCATTCAGGAAGGAATACTATGCAATTACTGTGATAACCATTCTGAACTCTTAACACTACTTCAAAAATTAGGCTCTCTTATCTTGTTTACAACTGTTTTTTTTTTAGAATTACCATGCTTGCATTTGGATGACCTTCTATAAATTTTACGCTAAAAAATGATAAAAAGAATGAATGATTATACTTCCCTCGTAATATATCCAACATATGTGCATATCATATAATTGTAATTTGTTAAGCAAATGAAGGATAACTTGCGTCCAGGGCATCTCCATTAATCTCAATCAAATGTTACAAGTTTGATACACGGGGAAATGATAAGCTTGAAGTCACTACCAACAAAACAAAGAAAAGGAAGTACTGAGCTCAGAGTACGTACAAGATATATAAGTGGAACAACATCCAAATTGCTCCAGAATAATAGGCCAGATAAATTAAAGCTTCAGGTAGTGCAAAGCTTCAATCAACTAGAGGGATGATGCAAAATACAAAGTCCTCAAAGCTCTAATGACTTTTCTAATACAACAGAGATATGCTCTCTATCAATACCCTCTCGTTTGATATCTTATAAATTCAACACAGAGATATTTATAGGTGTAACTTGGAAGGCAAAAATCTAAACCGTCACACCATGAATTTGAATGAAGTCAGGCGTTGGAATGGGCTTGTGAACGCCCATGTTTAATTTGAGCCAAGAAAATTTATTATCAAAGTTTGTATGAAGATCAACTGAGAAAATTCATATTCCATATACTATGTAAATAAATCATCAACCACTATGAATCAACAATGTAATTGCGACTAATCAACATGATGTGAGAAAAAAAAGTGCATAACTTCCCAAAAGAGAAATAGGATCAACAGCAATCGCTGAATGAAAAATTGATATGGATTGGTTGATCTCTGTGGCATCTTCATATGGATTTATTCTCAGAAGAATCGAAAATTGCCATAACAAAGGTGCTCAAAGATTTGAAAACATAGAATGAGAAATGATACACTATCAGTTGATTCCTACTGCTATTTGAGGTAGTAATAACAAGACAATCAAGGAGATATACTAATTTCCCTCTCTGTTTCTTCTCATAGAAGAAGTCTCAGCTGAAGACATACAGAGAGGGAAGATCAGTAACCGATGCTAAGGAATTCTAAAGATCTCATAACTTATAACGATAACAATAACAAAAGAAGATCTGTTCACCGTCCAAATTCTTATCACATCATGTGGGGGTGGGAGGGGGGAATCGATCGAGATGCTGCTCCACCCGCGCGCTGACGATGAAGAACATGGCGAGGTTTCCGGCAACCTTGAGAAGAGTGAACGCATTCAAACCCAAGAACTCGACCGGGCCTTGACTGTAGTGGATGCTGACGAGCATCACGGAGAGATAGAAGAAGAGCACGGCAAGACATGCGAGCACGTGGGTGTCCTGGCTTAAGACGCCATTGATGATGCTCAGGTAGCCGTAGAAGTTGATGGCCTTGTCAACGTGTTCAAGCGTGATGACAAGGACCGGCGTCCTACGCCAGTTGATGAATCCTTCGTTGTTAGGTTCGGCCATGGAATGGAGTTCTCGGAGGAGGGGAGAAGAGGTGGGATAGATTGAATGTGAACACAAGCAAGAAATCACCAGTGAACTACAACTCCAACCAAGCTCCAAATTCTAAATTTGGAGCCCCATTGACCTCCAATTTGGCTCTAAATTTTAGAGCCTCACTGTGAAAATAGAGCCCAACTTCATTTGTCATTTCAACATTTTGAAACATTAAAATTATTCAATAATTATTATATTCAATAATTTTAATTCTATTTGTATCTTTTATTAAATAATTTAGTTAGTTAAAATGAGTATATAATTAGTTTTACTAATCAGTTTTTAATAAAAATAATACAAATTGGAAAATTCTCATCGAAATCTTTAAAATAAATCTAATATTAAACTATTTTTGAGTTAATTTAAATTTTAAATTTTTTATTATTTATAAAAATGAGTCTAATAAATTATGTGTCCTTAAATATAATTACTTAAAATTATTCTCAATATAAATATTAAATATTAAAAATTAAAATACATTATATATGAAATATATTAAAAATGAAACCAGAACCGGTGACTACGGAGATGACTTATCAGAATATTAAACATCTATTGTTTTTATTATGTTTGGTTAATTTCTGTTTATTTTATGTATTATAATTTTGATATTTTTAGTTAATGACATGTAATACTTATTTCGATGTTTATTTCGTGTAATGTAATTTCGATACATTTAATTAAAAAATTAGTAATTTAAAATTAATTCTGAAACTATTAAATATTAGTCTTATTTTAAAGATCTCAACGAAAGTTTTCTAACCATATATTTTTTATTAAAAAATAATAATATTAAAATGGCATATTAAGTAATTTAAAATAGCTAATATAATAATATATATTATATTATTATTTTAATATATATGGAGTCCAATGCATTGGCTCTTGCTCTATTTTTGGCTCTATATTTAGAACCTTTAGGTTCCAAATATAAAACCATGGTTGGAGATGCTCTAAGGGATGTCGATTGACTTTGGATACAATAAGGAAGGATTTCTTTTTCTTTTTAATATATATATATATGGAGCCATCTTGCTCCATTTTTGGCTCCACATTTATAGCCTTGGGGCTCCAAATATAAAACCATGGTCGGAGATGCTCTTAGGCGACGTCGAGGGATGTCAACATAGTCGATAACAATTGGAAATATATATATAGGAATAATATTTAGTGGGGTTGACTTTGGATACAATAAGGAAGGATTTCTTTTTCTTTTAAAAAAAAATAGTTCTTTGTTCCAAGAAATCATGCAATCCTTAAGTATCGCATTAATAGAAGTAAAAGAAAAGGAAAAAAGATGTCTTACTATAAACACTCTAAAAACATAAAGTAGGATTTTTCAGGGTGAGTTCAATATTAATCACAATGTTAATTAAATTTTGTTAGCAAATGATGGTTTTTAATATAGCTCAATGATTTTATTAAGAGTTATGATATTTTGATGCTCATAGACTGTCAGACCTAAACCGGCCAAATAAGAATCAGGCTCGAGCCAGGCGGATATGATATAAGATGGTATTTACTATTCTGTGTATGGTATTAAAAGTAGTATTAGCAGTAATATTTTCTACAAACTGTATATGGTGTATAGTATTAGAAGAATGGCTGGTTTGGTAAATGGAGACATCATAAGGACACCAGTTGCCATGCTCGCTGTGTTTAATGGTCCCATGTATGTAGTATCCAGTCCTACCAATCTGCCACATATTTTATGTGACTTGTATAATTAACATCTAATTGGTTCCAATTATATTTCACGAAATATTTGTCGCCCATCCCTTCATTCTTTTGGTAACGAATTAGAAAATGCAAGCTATCCAAATCTATGCAGAGAGAAGGAGAAAAGTCAAAGACACGAGTCAAAAACATAAGCAGAAAGATTAAAAAAATTAGAATTTAAGTATTTTTTTTTATTACTTATTCTTAACCGTTTTCTTAATAATGAACTTAGTCAAATCAAACAAACAGAGTTGTGGAGTTTTCGACTAAAATTGCCTCATATATTTATTTGCTCTGACCAAGCAACTTCGCTAATAAATTCCACAGTTGAAGACCTGAAAGACTGTGCTTGGCCTCTACCTCGCCGCCATCGAGTTATCTGCCTCGTTCCCGTCATCGAAAGAACTTCGCAAATGAATTCCATAGCTGAAGTTCCAGCAAGCCTGTGGCTCCAATCCTTTTCTCCGCCTTACTGGTGGCCTCTACCTCGTCGTCATCGAGCTTGGCCGCCACCTCGGCATCCTTGCACCGGTGCTTGTTCCACTTTTAAACGCGGGTTCCAACTTTGCCGTATTGGCGTTCTGCATTATTTGCTTTATATTTATTACCTTAATCATTTTCTTCACTTCTCTCATGCTTTTCCCACCGTTGCCGCCGGATTAACCCCGTACACCAGCGGATGCCGATGTGAAGTTCTTGGCGTGGAGCTCTCCTATGGTTTTGCAGTCGTCAATAGTGTATTCTCTCTTAATGGTCAACTCTGTTGTATTGATCTCCTTTCTTTCTGCTTCTCTGTTTCCATGTTTCTTGCTTTTGACTTTTGTTAATTGTGACCTCAAAAGGGTAATAAAGAGATACTTTAGGAAATAGTGAATTCTTTGAATTCAATTTATTTGTTGTTCTTATTCCTTTAAATCTGTTGCTTGGAATAACATATCGAACTGAACTGATGTCGCCTGAGATGGATGAATTTCAATAAGCACAATAAAAACAATAAAATTATAATGATTTTATTTGATGTCTAGAATTCATGCCTTACCATTTACGAATTATTAGGACCCCCAAATTGCCCTCTAAACATATATTTATATTAATATAAGATTATTAATTTTTTTTATCCAAACTAAGAGAAAAAAGTACGATAAATGATTTATAAAATTCTAGGAAATTTTTTTCCACCGTATTGTATCAAAAAGTTTAAAAAAAATGAATACACACGAACACAATTCTAAATTAGTTAAGCTTAAGTGAGTCAGTTCAGAATCAAATTTGACTCAAAATTAAGTTTAAGCTTGAATTTTGGTTTAAGCTCGACTCAGCTCAAGTCAACTTGAACCGGACCTCAGCCAATTTTTAAACTGAGTTATCTTGAGCCAGATTAGTTTATATAAGCTTCTTGTCTATGTTTTATTATGTTGACCATCTCTTTATATTCTTCTTCGCTGGGTATCTTCTAACTGCTAATCTATCTGTTTCATCTGAAATTTATGACCAACTTTTTCTTTTGTTCTTTATTAATTTTCTCTATTTCAATCTAAAAGTCGGAAATTATGATAGTGGTACTCCAACTCTGGAGATTGATAAAAAAATTTTGATTGTGAATGCTTAATTTACTCCATCATACAGACAGACAGTGGATTAGTCGAGGGATGCCGAGATAGTCGATAACAATTGGAAATATATAGTGGGGTTGACTTAGGAAGTAAGGAAAGATCCTGAAAGGATCCTTGTGACAATTTGTATGGAAGGAGTTTTTCTTTTCTTTTTTTTATACTTTAATCAATCCTTGCAGTAGTAAAAAGAAAAGGAAAAAAAAAAAAAAAAGCCTTACAACAATCACTCTACAAACATAAAAAGAAAAAAGGTTTCTCATGGTGGGTTCGATATTAATCACAGTTAATTAGATTTTGTGAACAAAGATGGTTTTCGATAGAGCTCAATGATTTTATTAAGAAATAATGATATTTTGATGACCTAGATTGGCCAAATAAGAATCAGGCTCCAGCCAGGCCAATATGATATAAGATGGTATTCAAGTTGTAATATTAGTATTTATATTTTCTACCGCTGTAATATGATGTATAGTACTGTTTCACCATTTGGATGGCATTTGCCATGGTCGCTGCGTATAATGGTCCATCTTGACTTTTATGTAGAGTCCTAGCAATCTGCCATATATAGTGGTGCTGTGACTTATATAATTAATATCTAATTTGTTCCGATTATATTTCACAAAATATTTGTCTCCCATTTCTTCATTCGTTTGGTTACAAATTAAGAAAGAGCAAGCAATCCAAATCCATGGAGAGAATTTAATAGTAGTAGAGAAAATTTAACCCTAGGTATGGGATTCAGTTCAGTTGTAACTTTGTAATCACGCGCCGCCACAGTTGAACGGCACGTCGTTTTTCATTTTTCCGCAATATTATATGAAGTGGGATTTAATCCCTTCCCGAAAAAGAGCAGATATCGTCGGATAGAATAATATGAATGAAAAACTTCTCGTAGGCTTAATCAGATCAAATCGTTTGATCTCTGTGTGGATATATTCTCAAATTGGTTAAGTTGTTGGCAGACTATCTCAAAATCCGCGGCACTGGAGGGAGGCGGAGAGAGAGCGGCGCGAGAAACCGACGGAGTTGGCTGGGGGGGGGGGGGGGGGGGGGGGTAGGGGGCGGGGAGGGGCGGGCGCGAGGGGGGAGGGGAAAACGGAGGTGGAAGGTAGAAGGGGCGGCGTTGGAGGAGGAGAAGGTAGCGGGCTTGGCCTAGCCGCACAAAGAGGCCGGCCAACCCCGAGCCTGACGAGGAGGGGGAGAAAAGAAGAGAAGGAGAAGAAATCGGACGAGACGAGGCGTCCGGCGGTCGGTGCGGACGGGTAGAGGCCGGCACCGGGTCAAATCGTGGCGACACGAAGGCCGAGAAGGGGATGGGTCGAGTACCAGGGCACTCGGCCCAAGCAGCGGAGACTAACGGCGGCGGGGCGGTTTGAGAGAGGACAGAAGAGACGGGTGAAAACGGGGGAGAAAGAAGGGCTAAAGGGAAACAGAGAGGAGGGGAGAGGGAGGAAGAGATATCCACAATAATAATTTAATAATACAATAATTAAACAAGAAGGTCTATTCACTGATCAAACAAACTAATTCATTCTTATTGCGATAAAGAATATTGCATCTAATTTGCTTAACGTAGTCATTGCCATGTCTAATTATGACAGGTAATAATACATTCTCTTTTTTCATGACAGCTAATACAGTAATTTCAAGCATGATTTTATTTACTTTATATATAGAACGTTATATTATATTTATAGATGATCAATAAAAAGTGAAGAGTGAAATCTCATCCCGTTGCATCATGTGGGACCGACGAACCGATCGGTATGCGGCTCCGCCGCCACGAGGAGGATGATGAGAGCCCCTGTGAGGAAGACGGCGAGCTTGGCAAGAGCGTACGCCCTCCACACCAAGTACCCGGCAGCGCCGCCACCGGCGGCGAGGCGACGCGACGGCGGACGGCCACCGGAGGCGGCGATGGTGAGATGGATTAGAACGATGTTGACGAAGAAGACGGCCAGGTTGAGGATCGCGAGCGCGACCAAGTGCAAGTCGAAGAGGCGAAAGATGGTGGTGAGGAGGTCGAAAACGGTGAGGGCGGCGGCGGTGACTCCAAGCGTGGCGACGAGGATAGGCGGCGGTGGGTTAGGCCGGCTGATTCGGCCTGGGAGGTTGAGGAATCCTCCGTTCTTTGATTCGGGCATCGGATCTTGGAGTTGGAGGAGGGGGAAGAGTCGAGAACTTATAGGATGGATCCGGACTCCAGAGTAAGGAGTCGTTGAACTATGGAGTAGGCGAGTGATTTACCTGTCTATATTTTCTTTTTATATTATTTAGTAAAATAAATTAATAATGCTACTTGTGTTATTTGTTTTCGGACGAGTTGGGAATTACTCTTTAAGGCTTTTAGCTTCTTTTTTTCCTTTTTTTTCTCTCTCCCTTTTTAAGCTCCCGATCTACGCTTAGATCTTTGCTGGTTTCTCGAAGATCTCGATGTGATTACCACGTAAGAATCAACACAGAGGATCACGTAACCATGACGTGATCCATCGAAATGCCCGCGTTTATAAGAGCATATACAAGGAGAGAGGCTCCGAAGCCCGAAATGCACCCATCTATTTATAATATATATATCTATATATTTTAAATTATTTAATAGGTTCTCTTAATTTATTAGTTTTTATGAAAAAAAAATATAGTTATAAAACTCTTATCGTGATATTTAATATAATACCAATATTTATTAGTTTTAGGAATAATTTTAAATTACTATTTAAAAAATAAATCTAAATAAATATTACTAAAAGTATCAAAATTACACTACATGTTATTACTTAAAATATCAAAATTATATTATACAAAATAATTTAAAATTAATATTATATTTATGATTCCTTATAAATTTATATAGTATAATGATAATAATACCAGATGAGAGAAAAAATTAGAAAATAAGAGAGTGATTGAATAATATTTAATTAAAATAATATTTTAAAAATGGAATAATAATTAGTAAATATTGGATGGAAAAAGAGACAGAGATACTTAGGTATTATCATATAAATATTAAGATAAGTAAATATTACCTTGTCTTTCTTTTCGTACACAATGGCAGAAACACCTACAGGCTGCAGTGGTCCCCCCACCGCCCGGTCAACAGCTGATGTGGATGATGGCTACAGCAACTCATCCGAGCTTCAAGTCCAAGAATTTAGAGCCCAGCTCAAAATAATTATTTAATTATTTAAAATTCTAATTTTATCTTATAAAGGTTTCAATCTTTTTTTAATTCCGTATTATTTAGTAAATAATCTAATTTATTAAATTGAGCATATAATTAGTTTTACTTTAAAATAGTATTAAATTATTTCTAAGTTATTTTAAATTTTATACTTTTAATATTCTAAAATTACTTCTATATTCTCTTATATTAATATAATTATAATAGTATTAAACTTATTCTAGAATGAAGCTCCTGTTCGACCTCAGTCGAGGCGACTACTAAGTGTCAGTGATGATGCCATGATGGGCCCCTCTTGATAGCTTGGACTCCAAGTTTTGAATAAGGTATTACGTGGCGAGCCACCAAATGGTTATTGGTGGGTAAACACAGAGAGAGATAGAAGTTGTAGGACCAGATAGAGAGCATATACCACTCAGGGTAGTCAAGCACACCTAAAAATGACTTTTAAACTGATTTAAATTTAATTCGATAAGATTTAGATCATAAATAAATTACTTTGTCTAATTTGCTTGTTAAATAAATTACACTCATTATCTAATTCATCTACGTCTTGTTTGATTTGAATATATAAATTTAAATAATTTGTGATTTAATAATTCGTTTAATAAATAAGTTGTGCATATATTTAGAAACTTTTATCGGTTTAGTGAATATATTGTGTTCGTATATGTATTGTCATGATCGGATCAGATTCTGATTAATATAACCTAATTACCACACTTAATGTAATAGTGTCCAATAAAAATCCCATAAAAAATAACCAAATTTATTAAGATTAAAAAAAGTACAAGATGTGAATCTCAAATGTGTGAAAAAAAGTATTACTTAGGAACAAAGTCGTCGTCGTCAACGAGAGCCAACAGGAAGAAGACGATAATTCCGCTGAAAATTAGCGATATCTTTGACCAAAATAAGACGACAGACGCCAAGAACTTCGCCGCCGCAACCGGTGGGTGGTGCGGCGCCGGCGGTAAGCCGGCGGAAACAGTGACGGAGAAATATATCATCAAAAGGCTGAATAGGCACACCGCCGCGTTTAGAAGGATAAAAAAGCATAAAGCCGGTGCGGCGAAGTGACCGCCGTAGCCCGCCGCCGAAACTAGTACGACCCCAGTGGCGGAGAGGAAGAGGTCAGACAAGGAGAGGGCAGCGAGGAAGACACCACCGACGGCGAGGAGAAATGGATCGCGGCCACAGGCTTGCCGGATTTGAGCTCCGGCACTGTAGAATTCTCTGCGGATGGGTTCTGCCATGGCGGGCGGCTGGAAACGGAGATTTGAGAGAAGATAGTGGAAGGAGAGTAGTTCTTTTAGAACTAAGATGAATCTATACCCTATTTCGCCCACTAATTTTGTCGAAAACTTTGGAAAGCTACCGAATCACGGCTTTGAGCTCGAATTCCATCCAGCTTTATCGTGCCGACATTGAGACGACTTTGTTTTTCTCCCCTTTTTTAATTAAAACGTTGACTTCACAAGTCCAGTTGGCAGCATGGCCCCATAGATGGCGTGGCAAATAAAAGTTTCTATATCGCACGCTTTCCGAGGCATATAATTTATAATGTTAATCCTATACAAATAATATAGACCGGTTTAATAAAATTTAACAAATTAAATTTAATTTATTAAATAAAATTTAATTTATTATAGTCTCTAATAAAAATGTTGATCAGTTAACTTAGTCTTTTAGTAGTTGGGAGTCTGATTAGTATTTTTAAAAACATTAATCAGTTCAATGTTTTTGTTAGAACTACAATGAATTAAAAAAAACTTAGTTTATGATCAACGCTATAACGTAACCTCTTTTTTTGGGTATCCTAATACCCTCTAATTATTAATATAAGGGTTAGAAATTATTGAGAAAAAGTTACATGGGAAGAATATCCTTTTGGAAACACATCTCCTTTCTCTGTTTATATATATAAATTAATTATTTAATAAGAGATTGAAAATAACAAAAAAACCTATTTCATACCCCTCTCTCTCCAATCTATATAATATCTTTTGTCTCGTAATATACTTAAAAGCTGAATTCAAATTTGTTTTTTTTTTGAAAGGTATGATTCAAATACATTTCTCTCGGTATTCAAAATAATATTCAAAATACGTTGCTTTAATCATTCTCTCTAATAGGCTTAGAAAATAATTAGTACAAAATCCCTCCTATGCTCTTAAGTCCATCAATGGCTAAATTTATAAGACTTTGTCTTAAATTGAATCTACCGAAAGCTAATAATAATAATAATAATAATATATATATATATAATAATGAAGTATAAAAAATTATTTTCAATCATAAAGATTTTTGACATAGCAAAACTCTAAACCGGGTCCTCAGATTAAAATCAATCACTATAAACTATAAACTACAGCAGTTACAGTAAACTTAGAAATCGCCTACTAATTTCAACAACTCGATCTAATAACAAACTTGATGGCTAAACCCCATGATACACCATTTTTCATTATTTGTCTCCCGCTATTTGTGACCTTCAGAGTTGATTCTTTTGTTCGACTCTCAAGACGCAATTCATCTTGATATGATACATATCGTTGTCTAAAAATCTCTTTAAGGATAATCAAAATGATTATGTCCGATTAAGTTAAAACCCCCTTAATTACCTCCTCTACATAAGGCAAAAATATCTCTTAAAAAGATTCCACGTAAATCTTATAATAAGTTGAGATTCACAATAATGTTTGGGCCGACTATGCTTGAAAATTTTCATAAACACCACGGGCGAGTTACAAAGTAAAGATAGCAGGAAGGGCAATAAAAGCTTATATATAATTAACTAAGCTTAAACATATCCAAATCTTGGATCAGATGTAACTTTTGATTATTTCAGACCTATTATTAGCATATTAGAGAGCTTAATCTCAACCAATGAGCTGCTGATAAAAGAGTGAATCGGATTAAGAAAATGACAGACGAATTGGAAATTTAGTCAACACCGACGACTTTTTTTATTTCGGTGGGCCAAACAGATGACGTTCTTATACAACTTTATAATTTTATTAATTGCCCCCTTAGCAAATAAAAAATTAGTTGAAGGACTGCAGACTATGAGTCCATGTTTTTATTTCACACGCATGAGTTATTGTTTTAAATCTGACACATATATTTCGCAAAATAAAGAAAGCATTGTCATGGGCTTTCTGATTGTTGAGGCATCTCCATTATTTTGGGCTTATTTACGGGTAAGCCTAAGCAGATCTAAAGTACCTCGGTAGACCCGACCCGACCCGATACGATTGTACCCGACCCGACCCGACCCCTACTCAGCCCACGTTTTGCACGAGAAATTTATTGTCCCCTTATCTCGTCCAATTTAACAAGCTCCACGTCCACGTCGGCAAAGCAATCATCCTATTTTATTTGCTGGTTGAACTGAATCTTCTTCTAGATTGTAAGAATATTTTGTACAGAGAATCTTGTAAACTTTCATAGCGAGGAGTGTTGATTTAATTTTTAATTTTTAATAATTAACTTTAGTATGCACCGCACATAATAATAATAATAATAATAATAATAATAATAATAATATATATACATACTTAATTTTATATATTAAATTTAAAAAATAAAATCAATTAAAAAAAAAGCAGATGGAGATACATATAATTGTGTGCGAAAAGAAAGACAGATAATAATTACTTATCTTAATATTTATATGATAATATCTAAGTATTCTTATTTCTTTTCCTATCCAATATTTACTAATTATTATTTGATTTTAAAAAATATATTATTTTAATTAAATATTATTCAATCACTCTCTCTTATTTTCTTATTTTTTTTTTCTCTCATCTCGTACTATTATTATACTATACTAATTTATAAGGAAACAGAAAATTAATATATGTTAAAATAAGTTCTCTTATATTCATATTAAACATTACTATAATTATACTAGTATTTAACTTATTCTAGAAGGAAGCAAGTCAATCTCAGTCGGGCGACTACTAAGTGTAAGTGATCAGGGGCCCATCCCTTTATAGCTTGGACTCCAAGTTTCGAGTTAAGGTATTACGTGGCGAGCCACCAAATGGTCATTGGTGGTGTAAAGAGAGAGGGACATAGAAGTGGTAGGACCACACAGTAAGGGCAGTCCAAGCATGCCTGAAGATGACTTTTAAACTGATTTAAATTTAATTTGATAAGATTTAGATCATAAATAAATTACTTTGTCTAATTTGATTGTTAAATAAATTACACTCATTATCTAATTTATGACCCGAGCCGTCAATCCCTTTATAACACGACATAATATATAAAAAACTTTTTTTATAATTTGAAAAAAAAAACTATTTATAACCTTAAAATCCTATTTATAATTTTGATAAACTCTTTTGTAACCTAAATAAATTTATATAAATTTAAATAACTTGTGATCAATAATCCTTTTAAAAAACAAGCTGTGCCTCCGTTTAGATTATTTTGATCCGTTTAGTAAATATATTGTATTCCTATTTGTATTATTATAATCTGATCCGAATCTAACTATTCTAACCCAATTACCACCCTATATATTAATGCCCAATAATTAATAGCTGGATAGAAAATAAGCAAATTTATAAATATAAAAATACAAGTTGTAAATTATAAATATGTGAAAAAAGTATCACTTAAATAATAAAAGCAACTGACTTAGATGTCGTCACCAAAGAAGAAGATAATTCCGTTGAAAATGTGGATCCTTTCCCAAATCCTCCTCCTCCCTCTATTTTAAGAATAATAATGATAATAATAATATATAATTTCTTCCTCGTTTTTTTTTCTTATTTTTTTTCGATAATATATTAATTGGGATTTGCTTAATTTTCTGAAAAAAAAAACAATAATAGCTTTAACCTTGCTTATTCCCAACCGGAAAATTTATTCATTCTAATTATTACTTAGATAGACATCTGAACTAAGTAGATTCGAATTGTGTCTTTAGAGATCTCGTCGAATCTGTCTCTTAGAATTGATCAGAAATATTCTGTACAAAATGATGATTATCCATAGACTGATGTGAGTGCCGAACAAGATTCCAAAAGCAGAGGAAGAGGACAGAGTCGCCGGCAAATCTACCCCTCCACGAGTCGAATTGATCGGAGATGCGACTCGGAAGCAATCAGGATGATAAGGAAGAGTGCGGCGAGGAAGAAGACCATCTTCGACACGCCGTACGTGGCCGACATCAAGGACGCCTCTTCGGCCGCCGTGGGCCGCTGCGACGACGCGAGGCCTCTCGAGACGGCGTCGGAGAAGAACAAGAGGAGAGCACCGAGGAGGAAGAGGACCAAGTTTATGGCACAGAGCATCGCGAAGACCAAGTCGAAGAGGTGGTCGTCGGCGCACCTCGGCAAGATTGCTAAGCCGACGGGGTAAGCAAAGAGGTCAGACGCGGTGAGTATAGCGAGGAAGAAGCCACACTTGGCAGCGAGGACTGTGTTGGTACCGTAAGATTGGGAAATTTGGGCTTTGCCCAAGTCGATTTCGGGTTTGGCCATGGAATTTTTTGAGGAGAAGAGGGAGGGACACCTAAATTCCGGCCTACAAGAGAGGAGGAAGAGGATTAGTACTTCCGTCCCAGGTAGGGGTATATATAGCATCAGTTGCAGTATTTAATTCCACCCTCTGTTTGCTCTATTATTTTTATTTAATATTATTAAATAAATATTTTTATTATAATATATAAAATAATTTATAAATATTTAAATTATTTATATCTTCTTTCTTTATCTTATTTTTCTCTGTTCCAAAGAAATAAGGATAAGGTGGAAAATGAGTGGTAGGTACATTGGTCAACTAGATAAGAAAGGTTAGACAATGACAAGTAGAAAAAGAAATAGCTTTTTTTTTTAAAAAAGTTGAACGACAGCAAAAAAAGTACAGTTTTGGATTACAGTTATCAAATGATCTCAAAACGCCAGAGGAAAAAATACACACGCGTTCTAAAAATAGAGAGTCGATGCTTTCTAGAAGCGTAAAAAATGCTATATGTTGTTTTTTCTTCTTAAAGAAACGTCTGTAGAGAAGTATTTGCATTTAATGGTTACAACCGAACAGAGGTCATAATCCTATCTATCTTTACGATGCTTTCTCCGGGGTGGACCATCTTGGAGGGGCGGGGGCCGCGGACGGTTCCTTGGTAATATTATGCTCCAATATTTTGGAAACTTATTTCCTTGGTAATACGTGGACGATGCTTCCGCCCACTAATTTAATCAAAAACTTTGGAAAGCTACTAAATCACGACGACTTTGAGATCGAATTCCATCCAGCTTTATCGTGCCGACATTCAGACGACTTTTGTTTCTCTGTTAGTAAAACGTTGACGCGACTTGATCGATTACTTTGATGGCACAGGTCACACGTGGAATTAGACAGCATGGCCCCCCACAGATGGCGTGGTAAATAAGTTTCTATACTCCACGGTTTCCGAGGCAAGTAATTTCTAATATTAACCCTACCAATACTATACCCCGATCTGATACCGGTACCACTGAAAATAATAAGACTATACCGTCTTAAAATGGTACAGAAACTAGGGTAAATACTGCACCATAGTCTTAATGCCGATTTTATACCCGAATACCACCAAAGTTATACATAGCTATCAATTCTCTAGTTTTGGAATTTACGCGGAATACAAAATTCATAAGCATCCAAATAAGTCTTAATCGGGATGACGTCTTTCAATCAATCTACATCTTTATTTGGGGTTACGATTTGAAGATTTTGTCTGTGATGTGACCGTTTAACTGCCTCGTCTCAATCTTTGTCATGCAATATCTAATATACGACAAAATAAATGGACTAGTCAACGAATGCTTTCCGTAACCTCCTCGAGGCGGCTCACGATGTTAAGGCATCATGAGTCAATGCTTTTATTTTACTCATATTACATCACATTTTATTATAAGTTCTCTAATCTCTACGGTCTTCATGGTTGATCTTTTTGTTTATAGATATAATATGGAAGAAAAGAAAAAAATTCAGCACCTTCCATGCAAAGTTGTTGGTTATCATCTAAATGTCTCTCTTAGGATAATTTAAACGGCTATGTAACCTCCTTTAAATAAGTCAAAAATATCTTAAAAATAATCCAAGAAATCTTCTAATAAGTTGAGATTTAGAATAATGTTTGGGCACGACTTGCTCGAAAACTTTCATCTAAATATCCTTAAGAACTATTGTCACACTAAAAATCAAGCTTCTGTATTTAAAAACGTTAGTAGTGGTGTTCCAACAATATCTAAGAAATTTATTTTGTACTTTAATTTTTTTCGTCAACCTAGATAACAACTAATGCATATACTCATACAAAGATTTTAGACATATTTTTTATATTTTAAAATATATTACTAATTACATAAAATTTTTGGTTTACCTTCGTACTAAACACCAACATGTAAAGAAGAGTACTAAAGAAAAGCTCTAATTAAGAATATTTACCTACCTTTTAACTTCCCATGCTATCCTGGAATATCCTACAGAATTTATTACTCAAATCTATACTCATCATGTGCTCATTGCTCATCTCCTCCATTTAAACCACAAGAGAGTCGTCAATTTGCTATGCATTAAAACGATTATAATACTCATTGAAATAGTGCAAAGAAAGGTATATGATCTCAAATGGCACGATTAATAAAGCTAGTAAATCTAAAATATATTAGTACATAAAAACAAGTTACAAAGTAAGCCCAAACACATAATTTAACTAATCCAATCCTATATAATTTTAATTATTTTAAACCTATTAGCATATTAGAGAGCTTAAGCCCAACTGAGAATGACTCAAAACGATAAGGAAATTAAGTAGTCAATAAATTCTAATTAATGCCACTTTCCTTTTCTTGAAAAAGAAATAAATAGATATAAAATTTTCTAAGCTAATCGGGGCCCACAGGGTCGTTGTCTCTCAATCGATCTACAACTTTATCCGGTAGTTGCGATGCGACCGTTTGACTCTTACGGTTGAATATTTGACATGCGATGCCAACCAAATATGCCACGAAACGGCTCACGCAATACCATAGTCAACGCCGACGGCGTTGCATTTCGGTGGGCCAAAAGGATGGTGATGCTGAGTTTATTATTGTAAGAACTTTTATGCGCATGAATGAGAGTTGCTTCAAATGCGGAGGCAGCGGTGGCCGGTCGACATGACGTTGAAAGAAGCGGTAAAACACGGAGTGGGAGCGCGTGAGTCGATTCTTTTAATTCTACTCATATTTTCTGAAAAATTGACCGTTTCCATCAAAGAGATGCCTAAAAGAGGCATGTAACTAGATGAATGGAGCTTAAAAGAAGAAAGAAAGGCAGTGTCAATTTTACTTGTTGACAAATGTTATGGCAACAAAATTAAAAATATTAAAAGAAGAGAGGCACCACTATTTTTTAATTCGGGAGATTGTACTCCTCTTTTTTTTCTGTTTTTTAATTTTTTTTGTTTTTTTAACAATATTTTGAGAATAAAGCAACTGATCATACATCAACGAAACTATCTTACCCTAAAATCTTTAAAAAGTAAAGCGATGTGGCGAACTAGAACGAATCTCTCGAAGACGAGAAAGTCGCAAAAGTATCTTCGATCGATCGGCCCCATCTCCCTCACGTTGGGTGTCAATTAAAAGCCGAGGAGGAGGAGGCCAGCGCCCGCGCCGAGGAGGAGAACGGAGAGGGCGGCCGCCGGAATCGCCATGCGGAGGAGCTTCGCGGCGACGTTGGGGTTCAGAAGAGAGCGGACGGGAGATAGCAGCAGAAGAAGTAAGAAGGAGATGTGAAGGTTCGCGAAGCAAACCTGGCTCCCGATCTTTGTTAGCGGTCCCTCTACTTTTGCCAGAAGGAGGATCGCCAGAGAAGTAAAGAGCACGAATGGTATCGTAGTCAGAGCCATGGAAATCGAGAGAGAGAGAGAGAGAGAGAGAGAGAGAGAGAGAGAGAGAGAGAGAGAGGGTTCTATGTTCAATTTAAACAGAGAGTTGCACATATGATCACAGTGGCCGAGGAATGTTTACGGAACCTTCGTATGTCGTTTTCATAAATAAATTATAAAAAATAATTTATAAATAATAAAATTATAGAATTTATAAATAATTTACATTACACGAAATAAACATCGAAATAAACATCGAAATAAACATTACATATCATTAACTAAAAATATTAAAATTACATTATCTAAAATAATCAGAAATTTAAAAAAAGAGTTGCATATGGACGGTGTCTCGAGGGAGTAGGTAGCGTATCGAGTTACCCTTGCCAACGACCAATGAACGACTATTAGTTTAGTATTTAATTATGTCTAGGTCAGTGCTGGAGCAAGATTAAATACACCGACAACTGGCTGGTGATACAAAGTGGCCGAGGAATGTTTCCGGAACCTTCTTATGTCATTTTCATAAATTAATTACAAAATTTACTTTATAAATAATAAAAGTGACCGAGGAATCTTTCATTCTCTCGTCGTTGATTCGTCCAATGGTATCGTTCATATGATGTAAGACACGTGGCGTGATAGATTTGGATTGACTAATGTCGCTGTCGCTGTCGCTCGTACAACCATCTTAGTAATATATTTTTGGAGATGTCACCACTTTTCTTTCCACAAGAAAATACTTACATTTATAAAACAAAGGTCCATAAAAATAAGACAAGTCTTATAAGGATAGAGAAAATAAATAGAAAAAAATATCCACATAAATTAAGAGTGTGCTTCATTGATTGAACTACAGAGAATCTTTTTAAAGTCTACACCTTTATTATATTTTGATTAAAAAAAATAGGATGAGAAATAAGTTTTTTCACTACCTTTTCTATAAGAAAGAGTGTGATGAAGTCTTACTTTTCATATACTACATATAATTATTAATTATAAGACTCCCTCATTTTCAACAAATTCTTTTTTATATACTTCATAAAATTTACTCATTTTTTGTGTATTAAAAAATTAATTAATCCATTAAAAATCGTTATTTGTGATAATATTTTTACTGTTGTACTAGTTTGAACGATGATGTAGTTTAAAAAATAATTTAATTGTAGCAGTAGTTTAGTCAAAAACTCGATAAAAACCACCAATCTAACAAAATGACAATAGCAAGGACCATAAAAGGATGTATAATAGTTGCAACCTAAAAAAGAATCGTGATAACTCTCACTATCAATTCTAGTCGTTCAAAGTAATAAAATTTATCTCAAAAAAATGTTTTAAATCGGTATTATTTTAAATCTCCCTCGAGAGGTGTTGCGAATATTATCAAGGTTGGGGTATTAATTATAGGAATAATACTTAGTGAGGTTCACTTAGAATCATCTTGGGAGGTCAGGGGGCCCCAGACATGGTGGATGCTATCAAGAGAATCGAGCACACGAGCACTATGTGCTAGGAACCGGACAAGCTTGTTTGGATGGCAGCTACCAATGGAACATTCTCGTCAAAGTTGGCTTATAATGTTCTATCAAATAGGAGTTGGAATAGCTCACCAGAGGAGATTCTCCCTTTGGAAGACTATTTAGACCTGTAACACTAATATACCTAGAGGCGGGAACTTCATTTGGAGATGCTTAGTTAGAACCATTCTGGTGGGAGCTATAATTAGGAGGAGGGTTCAAAAGGGTGGATGATGTTTGCCCTGTTTGCCATAAGGAATAGGAAACAATTGACACCTTCTAATACATTGCAATTTGGCATGTGCAGTTTGGTTTGCGAGCAGCATGGGTTTACGAGATACCCACTCTCAAGTTATCTTAGAAGACGGGATCCTAAAACCTAAAGGCTAATTTGCCTCGCGACTAATAGGCCAAGTCTTCACTATTATGTGGGCCTTATGGAAGGCTAGAAACACTATTGTGTTCATGAAGGAAGTAACCTCTCTGCAATCAATCATCAAGTTAAAAGATTGCTAGTCAACCCCGAAGGCGATATAGGTAGCTCACTAGATGAAAAGGAAGTTGTGTGCATGTACTCATTGGAGGAAAGTGACCTAATTTGCTGGACGGATGCTGCGTGAAAGGGGAGTGATGTCAGGAGCATAGGGAATTGCCATCTATGAATACCCAAGAAAGTTCTACTGGGCTAAGTCTTCACTACTGTACACTAGTGCTCTTCAGGGGAAGACTCTTGCCCTCCTCCATGCCCTGCAAGAGATCAAAGCTAACTATGATGATAGAAGACTATGGATCTTCTTGGATTGCCAACAACGGGTGAAAGAAGTTGTTGGTGAAATTACCGACGTCTTATGAAAGACCTCAAATCTTCCCAGTAATTGCAAGGACCGTTAATTCTAGGGACCATTAGTCCAAAAAAATAGGATGTGAGATTTGTGACCACAAAAGAAAAAAAATATAATCACATCGTGGAAGAAGATAAGGGCGTATTAAGAATTTTAAAGTAAGATGCTAGTTTCGATAAATTCGGAGAAGAAATATAAAGGATATATGAGTAGAGTTTTCAATTACCCGAGATTGTCACAATTTGTAAAGATTTTCATAGTAATCTTAAACTCTCTTTTTTTGCTATCTAAATGGCACCTTAATAATTAAAATTCTAAAAAGTCAAAATCCAAGGGTTTTTCGTAATCTCAAAGCTGACTTTTTATTTACTTACATTTTATTGAGGCCTAAAGAAAAAAAATGAGATAAAATGAAATTAATCTTATTTGAACATGAATTGAAATCCACCTAAAATCTTATTGGACGCAATTCTAAGTATTGAAACTTTCAGACTAGCGTAAAAGTCTCGAGACACACATAATTTATTCTATCATCGTCGACTTCTTGACTTCGCCGAATTCTATCTTCCGTATGATGTGAGTCATGTGACATGACAGATTCATGTATCATATTAGTTAGTCCTCAATATAAAATCTCTCTTAACTATGTTTAATGTTCAGGATGACTCACCGTGGGCCCTATTGATGATTTGGGGGTTCACGGTGATAGCTACTTGAACCGCCTGACGGACTGTTTTTCTTTTATTTAAAGCATCTCCAACCGATGAGCCTCCAAAGTAGGCTTTATATATATATATATATATATATATAATTTATTTTAAATTATATAAAAGTCCTCTTAGTGTTACTAATTTTTAATAAAATATATATAGTTAGAAAACTCTCATCAAAATATTTAAAATAGCACTAGCATTTAATAATTTTAGAAGTAATTTTAAAATACTAATTTTTTTAATTAATTACATCGAAATTATATTACACAAAATAAGCATTACACTTCATTACTAAAAGTATTAAAATTATATTACTCGTTTTGAGCTTCGAAATACACTAATTGAACAATTATGGCAGAGGCACGAGAACGAAGGAATATAATGTTTAATATAATTGTTATTTGATGTTTGAGATTTTTAAATGTGTGATGTATTTTCATATTTAATAGATTTTAATATTTAGTATTTACATTTAAAAATAATTTTGAGTTATAATCCGAATAATTTTAGGACACATATATTTTAAATAATAAAAAATATTTATTATGTAACTTAAAATTTTTAATATTTAAATTAACTAAAAAATAATTAATATTAGACTCATTTTGAGGTCTCAATGAGACTTTTCCAAATGTATTATTTTTATTAAAAACTAATTAATAAATCTAATTATATACTCAGTTTAATTAATTAAATTATTTAATAAAAAATATAAATAAAATTAAAATTATTAGATTAAATATTTAAAAGCAAAATTAGAATTTTGAAAATTCTAAAATTAAATAGATACGGAGCCTTTTTGGAGGGGTTGCTAGCTCCAAATGTGGAGCTAACTATGGAGCCCTAGTGGTGCTCCACCGGGTTCCAAATCTAGAGATTTGGAGCCCCGTTGAAAATGCTGCTAATGTTACAAATTTTAAAAATAGTGATACTTTAAATTATTTACATATTTAAAATATTCTCTAGTAATCATTTGTTATTAGTTTTCCTTATATGAAACATCTACCATCAATTGCATGTACTACTCATATAAGTGAAACCCACTTAATAGTAATGTGATAGACTAAAATATAAATATATAAGTTCATAAGAATCTTTAAAAAAAGATGTTTATATAAGGAGCTATAGCTCATCGAGCTCAAAATAAAACATAAATATTTTAAAAAATCTGATCGGGAATAACTACTCTTCACTAACAATGTCAACTCGTTCTAAATCTATAAAAATGATCCACCAAAGGCGGTGAGCAAAGACAACAAGTGTAGTTCATAATAGCTTACAAGTAATAGAAGTGCATGATATTTATGACGACGAATATGTGAAAAAGGCATAAGTATATACATTTAAAGTACTAAGCCAACAATATCCACTCATGGACTTTTAAGGTATATCACAATTCATAATCAAAGTATGCTCTCCTAGAGCGTCACAACTATAATAAAGCATCAATAGCAAATTCAATGATAAGAGATAGCTATCTAATGATTATATCTCTCGTACATATTTGATGATACTGTATGTGGCCAATTACGTATGACAACAGATTAAAAGTTAAAGTCATGTCCATAATTGCATCATTACCATAACTCTTGTGAGATCACAAGGACAATGTTTGAGAATGCCCTAACCCCACTTCATTGGATATCGTCAGAGCTATAAAAGATACCTCACATTCATGCTCTTATGACCATCAAGTGACTAGTCTCCGTTCTAGACAGTATTTATGCATTCTTAATTCGATGCATTGGACTATATAATTGTCACTCAAATATAATAATTCCCTGACTATGGCTGATATATATATTAGGTACTAAATATATATTATACTCTCTAACTATGGGATGAGTGAGTAATAGGGCGCTATCAAGATGGCACTAGTGTCTAATCAATGTATTCATAGCATCATTTGGTACACACAATAAATGAACCATGATTTCTAATATTGATAAAATGAATAAATATAAATTGATGAACATGTATGACATGGTATATTAATATCATGTAGCAATAATTATTACATCCAAATTACTTCCAAACTATAGGGAATTTACACATGGCCCGCGACAATGGGAAGAACCAAAATTGCCTACCGAACCATGATGACCCAAACGAACATCCTTGACATCTACTTTTGGCGGAGTGGAGTGTGACCGGAAGGTGGTTGTTGTCGAGCATGATGAAGGCAACCTAAGACAAGATGGAGAACTAGCGTGCGAAACCAAAGGAACCCCAAAGGCATACTGAGAGCAATTGGAAACTACAACGAACCCCAAAATCAAGAAAACAATGCCATGAGGTTGAAGGCCGATGAATTTGTCGATGAAACCGAGAACACCCAGCATAGGTGATACAAATACACACTAGAATAAAATGCAACTGAGGGGAAAGGGAAATGAATATCAACGGATCTATTAGTAGGTCCCTCGAGCTCCAATGGTGCTCCAAAGCTGAGCAAACCTCGTTGGACATCTTGGTGACAAGAGAAGACGAGAGGGGAATTTGAAGAGAGTAGGAGGTGAAGAGGAAGGAGACAATATTGAGAGGACTAAATGAGGATTGAGGATTTATAAAGGCTACACTAAGGATTAGATTCTCTCTCTCTCTCTCTCTCTCTCTCTCTCTCTCTCTCTCTCTCTCTCTCTCTCTCTCATTGAAGGGAGAGGAGAAGGTAGAGGATGATGAACAATAGCGCACACAAAGCACATGCACTATTTTCCCTTCCTCTACTCTCTCCCATCTAATCGAAACAATTTCTTCTCTTCCACCCCACCCACATATTCTTCCTCTCCACTCCCCCCTCCCTCTTCAAAATCACACGTAGATGTCTCCCATCTCTCTAATCCATACTAACCATCGTACTATAGTGGGAATGCATAAGGAATGGTAGTGTTAGCCGAAGAAGGTAGGGTCTAGATCGGTAGCATGATATAGGAGAAGAAGGGAATGAAAAAGTGAAGGGGTAAGACCGTTGGAGGGGAAGAGAGATAGGTATACTTTTGGGGCAAGAATGAGAGTAGATGAATAGATCGATAACATGATATAGGAGAAGAAGGGAATGAAAAAGTGAAGGGGCGAGACCGTTGGAGGGGAAGAGAGATAGGTATAGTTTTGGGGCAAGAATGAGAGTAAAGGAATAGAGTTGGGTGAGATTGAGAGAATGATTAATTTTGCTTGGATTGAGCGAGAGGGTTGAAGAGAGATATGGGAAAGATTATGACATGGCAAAAATTAATGGGTTTATGTGAAATACTCCCTTTGGCACATCAAGGCCATTGAAGCAAGAAGGAGAGAGAGATGATGATGAACAGTTTTATTTGATGAGTGATTTTGCTTAGATGAGGAAGAGGGAAGAAAATAGAAAGAGAAGAAATGAAAATATGTGAGAAAGATGATGACATGGCAAATATAGAAAGATATAAAATCTAAATTTATAAATAATTTGAAATTAATACTAATTTTAAATTTTATATTAAAATAAAATTAAATCTAAAAAAAGAGTAACGCCATGTTTATTCCCCAATCAGACAACTTTATTCATACCAATTACTTCAATATACATGTAAATCACAATAGACCTTTTCATACACAGAATTGGAACGAAATAAGTACAAGCACGAGAAATGAAATCAGTAAATCCAACCTATGACTCTCTCTCTTCTATAATATGCAAATAAAATACTTTACAAAATAACGTGCTAAAAAATACATGGAACGGTGTCACACAGTCACTTAGATCAATGAGTCGCCGGGAAACCACAAATCACAAATCTATCCCTCCGACGAGTCGAATTGATCTGAGATGCGGCTCGGAAGCGAACAGAGTGATTAGGAAGGCTGCGGTGAGGAAGAAGGCCATCTTGGACATGGCGTATGTGGCCGACATCAAGGACCCCTCTGCGGCGGCCGTGGGCCTCGGCGACGCCGCGAGGCTTCTCGAGACGGTGTCGGAGAAGAACATGAGGAGACAGCTGAGGAGGAAGAGGACGAAGTTGATGGCGCAGAGCATCGCAAAGGCCAAGTCGAAGAGGCGCTCGCCGGCGCACCTCGGCAAGATTGCGAAGCCGACGGGGTAAGCAAGGATATCAAGCATGGTGAGTGTTGCGAGGAAGAAGCCACACGTGGCCGCGACGATTGTGTTGGTCCCATAATGTCGGAAATTTTGGGGCTCGGCCATGGATTTTTTTTTCCTTTTCTTTTTGGAGGAGAATAGGCATGGGGTGAGAGTATCCACCTTCTCTTCTTTAATAGTGTAATGAACGTGGTTTTAAGTTCTAAGGAAGTTTCCTGGAAGGACCTGTAAACTTGGAACCAGAATTTTCAAAAAAACGCCCTATCTTGGACATGGCGTTTTATAGGGTGTTCTTTGAAAATTCCCTCATAGATATTCTGTACATAGTGTTCGTGAATAAGATATTAAGAGAATGGCCTCAATCTCTCCCTTAATTCGTTTAACAATCAAAGACCTCATTCTTATTACCCCTAATTAAGATTACACCCTCGACGCTAGTATTCAAAGTTCAAACTCAAACGTCATGAAAAATGACAACTCTCCTCTAAAACCATAGATAAAACTCAATATAATACTTACTATAACTTACCTTAATTTTCGACTAAGCTACATTACCACCTATCTTTAATATCTCTCTAATGAACTGTCCTACTTATCAACCAAGAGGTTTGGGTTTAAAATTTCAGTGTATACTAGTCTATAGCTCTATCCTATTAAAAAAATAAGAAGAAATTCTAAAATACAGCAGCAAAGACAAACCCAAAGGCAAAATTCTAAATAGAAGCAATTAGGGGTCTTCATCTTGTCCAGGCTTTAGCTTGAACTAGGTCAGCCTAGGTTTAAGTTTCATAGTCATTAGATGGCCTACAAAGGCCCAGTATTACAGGTGAATTGGGTCCTAACTTGAACAGGGATCTGGACTTCTTTTTGCCGGTATGGGAAGGGAGAGAAGGGCAAGGCCCTAAGAATTATTTGTGGGGATTTCAATATGTTCCTGTGCAAGATAAATGAGTGAGTAATTATATATATTTGCTGTGTGTGAAATGAATAGCGAAGGAAGCGCCGGTTTGAACAGTATAATGTTCTGGATGGCTAATCATACTAGTTGTGAAACAACTTTCATATTATTTGTTTTAGAGTTGCATAATAAAGAGAAGAGATATTTTAGTAAAGGACAAGTAGATGAGAAAAAAACATCCAAAGAGTTCCGTATGATTGAAAATGATAGTCAAAGTGATATCTTTTCCATTTGTTAAATTATAATTAATAAATAATTTTTTAAAAAAGATATTATTAAATTATCAGCCAATTCTAGTAGTGGGCGAAAGGTGGTCTTAGGACTGACTTCAACCTCAAATATTATTATAGATAAAATTATTTTAATTTAGTTGATGGTTTGAATAAATAACTTGAGAGTGACAACTTTGAGCATTATCTGAGCTACATTTTAAATTCAAAGTAATAGTTCTATGATTCACACGATTTGAAGACTAAATTAGACAGCTTAGTATATTATTCAACTCATATCTAGCCAACGGACTTTTAAATAATAATAAAAGAGATATTAATAAATTAGTATTAAGATAAGTTATTACTTAATTATACACTTATATAAAAAGATTTATCTTATAATAAAATTATGCTTATTTCCCAATTGAAGGAATAGTGGAATTTTGGTAAAAAGGAGTTGGCTACTGCGATAAGCCCATGTGTTACCCGGCCACTTGGCAGTCCATGAGTGGGGTCTAGGCTGACCCGTACTCCAACTGCAGCAATTTCCTGTATCGTGGACTGCAAACGATCGCTCCTCTCCTCTCCAATTCAGATACATTAAATTCAAAGGACACAGTAACTGACATGACACGAGGGAAAAGGACTAATCATAATTATTTCTTTAGGTACTCTTTTTCTATGCTTATTATTTTTTTCTCATTCTAAGAGGAAAAGGAATCGATTCCCAAAACCAAGCAAGACTCCTAAACATAGCCAAATATTAGTGGGATCATAACTCCCTCCGGCAATGACTCACATTAGTTATAAAAATAATTTTTATTTATTAAAAAATAAAAAATATATAAGACATTTTGCATATATAATTAGATTAATTATTAAAAATTAATTATTTTTTTATTATTTCTACCAACTTATTATTTTTTTATTTTTTTAAAAAAAATTAAGAGAGAGAAATTAAATATAATTAATTTATGAGAAAAATTAATGGTGATTAGAATTATTGGGCAATTCCGACGCTCTTGTCGCAAAAAAATAAAATAAATAACAAGTCAATGACTCAGAGATCTCAGGTAAATAGTACCGGCCACTCAGCCACGGACACGAAACACGAGATGGAGATCCGTACGTGCACCCACGTGGCACAGCTTGTGACAACCATGCTGACCTGTCGCATACTATGTTCTCCAGGATCATCTCTGACTCTCACATAACAAAGTAGCAGAGGGGAGGATCGAGAGCACTGTGCTTATATGGGTTTCATCTCTCCAGCGTTGGGTAATTTCCAATTCGTTTTTTATATGAGAAAAATGCCATTGAATAATCCTGCCTCCTTCGAGGCCAGAACCTACAAAAGAGTGACCAATAATGCCCAATCAATCAAACACTTTTGTTGGCTTCTCCATGTACTTTACTCCTCCTTTTATTTTTTTATTTATTTTAGAATAACACATAAATATTATAGTAGCTCTATTTTATAATATAAATATTATTTATCAATTTTATTTAATAGAGCCACATTATTCTATTTATATTATACTCTTGAAAAATAGAAATATAGAATTTGTTTCTTGAATTATTTAAAATGTTACGATCACTGTATGACATATACCGAAAGATCCGTATTGTTGCGTATTAGAAAATAGATGAGAGACTGTTTGCCTATGTCATGTTGTATCATAGTCTAGGGAGTATAAATATATTTAATAATACTTTTTTCCCCCTAAAATATTGTTGAAACTAGGAGGGGAAACAATTGAGATAGAGTAAAGAGATTTTAAATGCCCTCCATTACGGGTGTTCTCGAGAGCAGTATGACACGAACTTAACTATTTTCTTAGTTGAAGATTCGTGCTGTCACTTTAATAGAATAATCATATTTAATACAAGCAGTATCTCAACTCTAATCCCAAATAATATTATAAAAAAATTATTTACTAATTTAGTTCGATTTGATTGATGTCTCGGTAATACGATTAGTTTTGAGGATTGGTTAGACAGCACAACGACTCGAAGCAAATCTCAACGGTGTTTGATTCAGAGCAAGTATTCAGCAATACATATGACTTGAAGTCTAAATTAGATAACTAAAAAGCTCAGTGAGACCTAAATATCTCTGTATCTAAGGAGAATTAGCCTTTTGGCTAATGAATAATAATAAAAAAAAAAACCTTAAACACAAGAGAAAGGGTGATGTGCTATAAAAATTTTCTCAAGTATTTTGAGCAACTAAGTATTCAAAAATGAGATGTCTTGGATACTTATATTATAATAATAAGGAGCACAAAACACATGAGATAAATAATTGGTAGATCACTTAATGCTTATAGCGTATGGTTGTTAGAAATTAATTCAACGAACATCACCTTGATCTCTTATGCACATCAAAAGAAGGAAAAAAGAAGAAGAAGAAGAGAGCATCACATGGCTTAAGAGGCGGCTACCATTAGCTCATCTTATCATCATCATCTCTTGAATCTCAATATTAAGCAAGAAAAGAAATACTCCAGTAAAAGTAGTGATTATTAAATAACCCCATGTTTACTACTTAACTTAGACAACTTGCCCAAATTAGTCAAATGAAAACAATATTAAAAAGAACGTATCACTTATAAATTATAATCTAACTGGACCCAAAGCAATTATTAGACCTTGTTCACCTCGTGAAACGGAAGCATATCGGATCTGGGTTTTAAATTGATTGCAACCTCGTTATGAAATTATTAAAGAAATCTCACCCACGAACATCTGAAAGAATAGAAGCCGATCGGCTCCAGCGGCCGAGGAGAAACCCAAACAAATAAAATATAGCAGTTAACTGCGGGGAAATAAAAGAAGAAGGGGGAATTAAAATATGATCACCTCCCATCGATGACGTAAGAGGACAGGCCCACGTGAGACACAGTCGTGTCGGATCCCGGGCGACACACATCTCGAGGCGGTCACACGTCAGCGTCCATCTCTGCTGTGAGCTCACGTGTCGAGGATGACGAGGCTCAGGGCCGCACGCAGCTGTCGACTTCTCGCGGGACCCGCTTCGGCTCAAAAAAAATTTCCCCTTATTCCGTTTCTGCCCCTGTTCCGATCTGGCGGGCCCCGCGATTAGACAACAAGGATCTCGGCCGGTGATCGTTTGGTACTCTCCGTCCTGTTTCTTAATTAATGCTGCGAAAAAGAAGGGGGAGCACGACTCTCCAGGCGACCGAATTTTTTTAAAAAGAACTAGTAAAGTTTAGTAAAAACACCCTACCGTTTCTCTATATTATTATTATTATTATTATTATTATTAACATTCTACCACTGTGTTTGACTTTTAATACTAGAAACATCAAACATATCCTTCTTCCTTCTACTCTTTCTTACCTTCCGCCTTTGGAGAAAGCATCAACGCCGATTTGTAATAAAGGCAGACCCAAAGGTGTTTTGTGATAAATTTCTCTGAGCAAGTGGCTGTTGGCACGTCACCGTAACGAGCTGTCCGCTGTCCGGGGTGCACTGCACGCATGAATCCACGCCGAATACGGCTCTATACGCCTCCAACGACTTTTCCTCTTTCCCGCTTCCCCAAAGTTCAAATCAAATCGCCCCAGTTGCCATCTCCACACAACCCTCCCCCAACCCAACCAACCCTAATTCGAGTAAATCCGAGGGGCATTTCCATCCGATCCCACGGCCGCTCGTGATCGTCACGTGCGCCCTGGCGTACGGACGCCGAGAGGGGAGCTGAGAGAGATCTCTCAGATGACGCGCCCCCACTGCAACTTCCCCTGCTCCGCCCCGTACGACCGCTCGCAGGCTTTTTTTTTTTTTTTCTCTCTCTTTCTATGAGTCTATTGACTCCTCTTCCTCTCTCCTTCCTCCCCCTCCCCCTCCTCACCCCCTCTCCCTCTCCCTCTCCCTCTCCCACTCCTCTCTCTTCGATCGATCGAGCTCTCGGATGGATGAAGCCTCCTTGCTGGTAGTTGGCGTAGTACTGGTGATGACATGGTGGGGCGGTGACCACACCGCCGTCTACCGCGTTGCGCTCCTCCGCCTCGTACCGCATTTATGCCCCACCCTCCTCTCCCCTCCTCTGCTCCCCTGACCCTCGTGTCCCCTCCTCCGCGCGGAGAACCCTACCGCGGAGCAGCGTAAGCCGGGACACTCGTGACTTCTACTACTAGTACTCGAGAATGATCCGAGATTTGATTTGGTTTTAGCTTGTAGTTAATAGTTCGGGTTCCGGGTTGTTCTTCCTGAGGAGCTAGTTAGCTGCTCGCCGCCGATGGCGAGGCGGGATACCGCGACGGTGATGGTACCGCCCAGGCCTAAGTCGCCGCCCAAGTACCCGGATTTGTACGGGAGGAGGAGGTTGCAGCGCGAGGTGCAGACTCTGAACCGGGAGATTGGATTCCTTGAGGTATTTCTCTCTATATTCTTTTCTACATTTTGTTTTAATGGGCTTTTAGCTGTACGTATATGGGATGAGAGGGATTGGGTAATCATAGGGATTTGTGCAAGAGTGTTAATTTGGGAATTTTTTCTTGATTTAGTAATGCTATTTGTAGACAAAACTAAGGATAAAAAGGGGGAAGTGCAATTTTTGGTTATATGAGAACAGAGATGTGGTGGATCCGTGGATGGATCTAAACTGGAGATTACTGCAGTGTTAGTACTCCTGTGGATATTATAAAATGGTACAATAAAATATATATAATTGAATAGTACATTCTTATGTATGTTTTATAAGGTTTTTAGGTCAAGTTGATTACGCTGTTAATTTCTTGTTGACAGACCTGATAAACATAGCGAGAACTTATACTTTAGAGAATCATAATCTAAATGGAATTATGAATTGATTTAACCAGTGTGAGCCATTTAACACAAAGCTCCAACCTTCGAATGCCATCTTTTTTCTTCCATGTGAGACCGTAAATCATGCTCGATCCTTAACAATCTTGTCAAACCTGGAAAAGGAGTCAAGCAATGCGATCATTGAGTCGAAGCGTTTAGCTCTGCAAGTATGGAGAAAAGTATTATGTACTTTTTGTTCAAAGTTTTGAGTGCTAAAGTCAAAGTATTTTTTCTCATTTGTTTTTGGGTTATGATCTCACTCTATTATTGGCCATCGCAAGTTATTAGAACTCTTTATACCTCCGGTTTTGTTCACTTCATACATCATCCTCTTCAACTAATCCCTTGGTAGAGAAACCATATAATTCAATGAGATTGCAGTCTTCATTCCTTCCTTACCTTCTTCAACCAAAAGAAGATTAGAAGGCCATAGATTGCCAAAAATAAGACCAAATTTAGGTTTGTTTAATTTAGTATACCATTTCCATGCTAGTTCTCGAAATATATTTCTGAAAATGCCTTTTACTTATTTTTTGTTCAATAGATTTCTTACCATAGACATGACATTCAGACTGAAAGGGTAGTTCAAGCTGATTTCAGTGTTGTTAGCGGCTTAGAGCTCCTATGCTAGATTCCGAATTGCAAAAGGATCTCATGGAATTTTCATCTTAATCAGGAAGAGTTGCAATCACTCGAAGGAATTCAACCTGCTTCCAAATTCTGCAAAGAGTATGTTCTATAATTTAACTGCTTTCTGCAACTTCTGTATTTTATTGCATTTTGCGTTGGGAAGTTAAAATTTATTTATCCGCAAATGGTGTAGACTGTCTTTCACATCTATATTCTTGCTAATTTGTATGCCATGAGTGTATATATATATCATCTTGATGTCTTGTCCAATGTAATAGATTTTTTCTCCTGTTCTTTTGAAGGATGATTAGAGCATTAAATCTAAGTTCAGAAAATATGGCTCTTCTGGGAAACAAATTTGACCCATCCATTAGTTGAGTTAGTTGGATTATTGAAGTTCCCTACTGGATCTAGAAAAGTTTACTGAAATATGTAAATGTAGACTTCAGAGGCTCATACATCTTGATGATTTCATAAATCAATTTTTATGGAATTTTCATATGTTTAAAGCATATAATTATCATATTGTGAATGGTACTGTTTCTTTGTGATATTGGCAGGGTGAATGAATTTGTGGGGACAAAAGCAGATCCGCTTATACCGATGTATGATAATCTGACCTTACCTTTCATCTTTGAAAATTTATGATGTCACCTACTGATGTTTATGTTTATTGACCAGAAATAAGAAGAGACACAAGTACTGTTGCATGTGGAGATGGACTAGGTACTTCTTGATATCCTTGAAACATTCACTACATAATATCTTGATAAAAAGTTGCTTGTTAATTCGTCTGATGCATATAGAAAAAGTATCAGGCTTCTAAGCATGCCCGAGTCTCTTTAGATAAATGAGAAACAACACAAGTAATAGGGTTTTTGGCTTGTATACACTTAAAAAATCTCTATGTATACCCATCAAAGCATATGTTATCTATGTAGATATCCTCTAGTTACTTTTCAAGTCTCAGTAATTTAATAGGAAAAAAAAAAACTCTTAACTAAGATATAGGATAGGATTGTTGAACTTAAAACAGCAAGTTTCTATCCAGACAAGGATAGGATTCTCTTTTCCTATTTGTTGGTACTGATGAGCTAATTATCAGCCACAACTTGTCATGTCCTTGCTCTATGGAAATTCTACTTAAAACATGTTACTGAATTGTGCTATTTGCGTATTATTTTTTGTATGTGCAAGGGTATGTCCTGCCACTGTTTTTCTAATTTATATTGTTGATTCATATATGATTCTTATGTATTTATTTTTCGTGCTCCCTCCATTTGTTTTGCTGTTTCATTGTATGTTCATTGTCAGAATGAAGTTTCAGTGATGTGGTATTGATAGTCTTAGTCAATATATTTCCTTTCCTTGTCACATGGTATGATGTATCTGAAAACGTAGACATTAGAAGTTCCAATTGCCGGATTTAGCAATGAAGGGACAACTTTTATGAAGTTCAAAACACCATCTATTGGTAGCTACTTGATGGCATCTATCTGTGAACATTCAAGCTTTATATTAGTAAACCATGCCATGGAGCTGCAGCATTAACATTACTGAAATTTACTTTTGTTGCTTTGCATGAATTATTATTCATACTTTATTTGCCTGATTAAGATGTTGCTGTATCTATTTACTCATACATCTCATTAACCATTTGTAAGCAGAACAAAGCTATGTATCAACTTGTCATTGTTTTGCTGTTCGAGTCGATGCCTACTTGAGGTTGAAAGACCGACCTGCAGTTGTCCACATCCACAGAGCAACTGCTGTCTCTGCAGTGTATGTAGAAGCCCCCATTGCCGTTGCTGCAAAACCCCGTGCTGCAAACCAAGTTGTACTTGCCCATTCTTTTCTTGCTGTAAACCAAGTTGTACTTGCCCAGAAGTTTCTTGCTGCAAACCATGTTGTAGTTGCCCAGATGTTTCCTGCTGCAAACCAAGTTGTACTTGCCCATGTATTTCTTGCTGCAAACCAAGCTGTAGTTGCCCAGAAGTTTCTTGCTGCAAACCAAGTTGCATTTGTCCCCGAATTTGCTGCTGCAAACCAAGTTGCAACTGCCCAGAAGTTTCTTGCTGCAAATCATGTGGTGCTTGCCCGGAAGTTTCCTGCTGCAAACCGAGTTGCGCTTGCCCAAAATTTTCTTGCTGCGTACCAACTTGTACTTGGCCAAAAGTTTCTTGCTGCAAACCACGCCGTTCTTGCTGCAAACCAGAGTGTTCTTGCTGCAAACCAGATTGTTCTTGCTGCAAACCAGATTGTTCTTGTTGCAAACCGGATTGTTCTTGCTGCAAATTACAATGTTCTTGCTGCAAACCAGATTGTTCTTGCTGTAAACCAGATTGTTCTTGCTGCAAACCACAATGTTCTTGCTGCAAACCAAACTGCAGTTGTCCAGCGATTACCTGCTGCATACCATGTTGCACTTGCCCAGAAATTTCTTGTTGCAAACCACGTTGTTCTCGGTGCATATCAGACTGCAGTTGCCCTGCAACCGCATGCTGCAAACCAAGTTGCATTTGCCCAGAAGTTTCTTGCTGCAAATTCCCCTGTAATTGCCGTGATGTTTCCTGCTGCAATCCAGGTTGCAATCCTTGTGGTTCTTGTTGTCAACCATGTTGCAACTGCTCAGATCTTTGCTGCTGTCTGCCTAAATGCTGTAGTAATTGGAGTTTTTCCTGCTTCAGACCATGGCGCTGTTGCTCGAAACCGACATGTTTCAGAAGATGCTGCTCCCTTCCAAGTCCCTCCTGCCCTGATTGTTCTTGTGGTTGTATTTGGTCCTGCCCAAGATGTGAAGAGGTACACTGTTGCCCAAGATGCAGTAAGCCGTGCTGTATCAGTGGTTGTCTATGCTAGACTAGTTCATAAATTTGTTGCTGTTGAATGTAGATCAGTTATTGAGATCCCTTATTATTGCGAGATTTATCAAACATTAAATATTCAACATGTAAAATTTTGTCCAATTCCATTCCTTGTAACTTGCTTCCTTCGTGTATTGTTGAAGTCAAGATCTCTTGTTTGTTGTACAAGAACAAACGCACGTAACAACAGATTGTCATAGCAATTAGCATGCCTTTCTTTCGAGGAAAGAGCAGCCATATTTTGATTTCTAAGGTCACAAATGCATCAGGTTGACCTTTTGCTGTTCACCCCCTCTTTCGGTTTTGTTCTATTCTTCAATTTGTTTTACCATTGAGCATCTCCTGACCTTCTAGTCGTACAAATCTGAGGTTAATTAACCTCTTAGTTGTGCTTTATTTTTATTTATTTTTTTGTTCTGAAATCTAATTTAAGCTAAGCTGCTCGTGAAAATAGAGGTCCGAAATTAAAATTTAATTCATTTAGTGTTTCGTTTTCTCTCATAGTATCACCACCATTGCAACAAATGTTTAACTCTCTTCAATTTCCTAAACAATTGATGTAGTTTAGCAGTTGAATTACTAGTTGCGAGACAAAACAAAGGAAAACGTCCAATAAAAGTAAGTTATTTCTCAAAGAAAAAAACATCCACTTAAAAGCCCAATTAGTGCTGCTGAGATTCAAAGTAAGAATTTCCATACCACATAAGCTCCCTTAGTGTCAAAAAACATCGACGTGACACAGTAATTTGCAGTGATATTTAATCTTTTCTCTGGGAGGATAAATTAGAATAATTAATTTTTGGTAATTGTAATACCAAATCGTATGCAAATTAATGCAAATCAATACAGGGAACAACCACCCACAATAAGGAGTACATATGGGTACAAAGCATTGAAGTTTTTTCTAGTTAAGTTCCGATCAGCTGCAGTTCTTGTCCAATTTTAGCAGTTCCTGTAAACAGGTGACAATTGTTTGCTCTATATCTCACTATGTTAAATTCTCTATTGATCTGAACAAGGATGTTTATGTCAAAACATCAACCATTGTTAAGTAATTTGGATTTTTTTGGATTTAGTTGATATTTCAATGTTTTTCTAGCAATACTTTGGGTGATAATGTTGCGCAAAAATGATGTTTTCTATTTTTCAGTAGGTTCTAAGGGCTAAAACAATACTTAGATATACCTTAAGGTATATATATATATATAAGAACTTTGCTAATTAATAGGAAAATACTTTGAAGTAGGCTATTTCTGCAGCATAATCTATTCCGCTAACCAATGCTACAGATAGTTATTTGCCCACAGCATCAGCCAAGTGGAATTGTGGGTCTTCTTAATTTAAGCTTGTAAGAAGTTGCTTAAAAATATCCACACATAAGATCAAGGGTAAATTTTAAACTACCTCCCTCTAGTTATACCTAAAATTAAACTATCACCCAACACTTCCCATTTGCATCACCTTGCTCCTTGCCCTGCTAAAACCGTAAACTTTTCTATTCAAACTTAAAATAAAAAAGTATAAACTATTATAATACTCATATGATATTAATAATTGTTTGAGTACTCTGTTATAATAATTTGTGAGTTGCCCGGTATAAAATATACCTTTATATGCAATGTGGCTCACTTAGTATTGCACACCTGACAGAGTTGCAGGTTTGGAATCTTTGAACATTTGACCAACTCTTAAAATAATGATATGCATTATTTTGATTTATGGCAAAACCTCAGCATTCCTCAGGTTGTGTTCAGCTAGAAGTCTACAACTAATTACGACCTAAAAAGATCCTGGTAACAAGAACATTTAAATTGTGGGTTGTAGTTTAAAATAGTGATCACCATCTTCAGACTTCCCTAAAGAATCCAATCACCAGCAGACTTGCCACATATGACCCATATGGTCACTATTATCAAAGCAAGAAAGAAAGTGAAGAAGGTTTGAGTAGTTCATTTAGCTTGTAGCAAACCAACGAACAAGTGAAATCAATTAAATCTGCTTGAGTTTTGATTTCCTGATGGCCATTTATTATTTGACCTCTAAATTTTGCTTTGATTAAGTTGAAAATGCTCTGAATTAAATTTAATTTGGTCTGACACCTAATACATAAAAAGTATTCGATACTTACTAAACTAGAACATTGAAATACCTTCTACAAATTGTGCACCAGATGGGCAACAAATAGTGTATTACTAGTGTAGCAAAGGTCAGAATACTACCCAGATGTAGTATATACAGTGGTAGAGTGTCAAAGATAACAAAAGATAATTAAAGTATTTTAATAAATTTTATCCTCTTAAGAATTGAGATAATTACACTTAAAATCCTGAACTACTATTCTTTTTCACATATCTTCATAAACTTTTTCTTTTGACACATAAATCTCCTGAACTATTAAAAAAATTTCATCCTCTGACACTGTGAACAGAAAAGATGAAAACCTAACAAAAGATATGTTTGAAATATTTTATATGTCACAGAAAAAGTTTATAAAAAGTATGTAAAAAAAGAGTTATAGTTCAATAGTTCTATGATTATCCCATAAAATATTTCCTAATCAAGTTTTCGACAAAAAGTCGTTCATCCTTTTTATCTTTATCTCTTTTTCTTTCAATGCAGTCATACAACTTGCAGATATCCACATTCAATAGTTAACAAAGAAATTCCAATCATCTACATCACCTTCCATTCACTTTAACTTTTGAAGATGCTTCAGATTAACGCAAAGCACTAGTTATGTCACACACCAAACAAGATTACCAACAGTTCTAGAAGCAGAGCAAGAGACTAATTGAAACAATCCGAATTTTTCGCCTAGAGCAAATTAACCTGCGATAATTCGTAGCTACACAAAAGCGGGAGAAGAAAAAATAGTAACCAAAAATCCAATTAGGTGCAATTCCAATGCAGAAAATTCCCAATTCCAACCGGAAAATTAACAGAGGAAAGAAGAAAATTCTCGCCTTTCTGAAGCACAACTATGTTACTAATGTATATATCATCAGCACGATACACGGGCAATAAAAATGTCACCTTTCTTAGATCACAATAGCAATAGAAGCAATCAAGCATAAATATTACACAGACCGCAAATCCAAGCTATAGAATTAGTAAGATTAGGCGAAATACCAAGAGAGATTGTGGTAATCGGATCAAGAGCACGCGCAAGGGTTCTCATCCTCCTCTCCGCTCCTGAACACGAGGTACCCCACGGCTAACCCTAGGATGACGGCGACGAACACCCCGCCGTTGAAGGACATGACGGCGAGCATGAGGAGGTACCCGATCGCCGAGTTGACGCCGAAGAGGACGGCGACGGCGAACCTCGCAGGAGCCCAGCCGGATCCGGCGGGGAAGAGGAGGGGGGCCTCGATCGACGGGGGAGGAAACGACGGCTTGGCCTTGGCGAGGATCTTAAAGCGGATCCGGCGGTCCTCCATGTACTGGTAGAAGGCGGCGGCGAGGAAGAGCGCGAGAAGGGAGACGGCGTAGACCGGCCACGAGTCGGTTCGCCATGCGTCGAAGAGGATAGTTACCTTTTTGCCCCAGTAGAAGGTCATGTGCATCATGGCGGAGAGTGGGATTAGAGGAAAACGGTAAGGACAGTAAAGGAAATTAACCGATGGAGAAGAAAAGAAAACGGAAATGGAGAAGACAACGAACGGAAGGGAAGGTCGGATATCCGCACAAAAGGGGCGGGGAATCCGGACCGGGAGATATATACACGAAGAGACGAATAAAGCTTGAATAGATAGATTTATTCTTTAATTATTCATTGGATAGGAAAATTTGCATAAAATACACCCTAAATCATTCTTGACACCCCCCCCCCCCCCCCCCCCCCCCCCCCCCCCTCAACCGAATTTAACCATTAAATCTCTTTGGTAACATGAAAAGGGTACTTATTCCACTATAATTATTTAGATTATAAATAATAATAAACTAGCTCAAGTAATGGTGTTACTTTTTCACCCATATAAATTACAAAATTAGAATATATACTTATATAAGTTTGAAGTAGGAGGATAATTTGAGATGAAATCATACCAAATGAGTGTAGATTATTATTTCTCAAATATTTCCTACTAACTATTAAGCTAGCTTATGTGGTCCGGAATAATTGTGAAGCAGGATAAACAAAGGGTTAACTCGTATTGCCCATCAGCAAGTTGGGTTCAAACCAGGCTCGGCCCGCCAGGTTGGTTGCCAGTGCATGGCTCGAAGCAACTCTTTATTGCACTGCCTTACATGCAAAGAATAAATACACCAAATTATTTCTCAAATTTCATTGAAGCTTGTTGTAAAATGTCAAATAACGCCTTCTTTTTATATATATAGGACATCAATATTATTATTTTTTAATTTGTGACAAAAAAAATAATATAAAAATAAGAAAATGTAGCTAAATCTTTTAGCATTTCGTTTGAATTTTTTTTTAAAAAATCACCGAGAACACTAGCATTGTATTTCATTAACTTATATAAATGTAAACTTATTGACATTTTTATTTAAAAGTTACTTATAAGCATAGTAAAATAAATTATTTTAATGTTAAGTTTGAGAGGCTATCTATTTAGTTAAAAGAAAATTAAGACATGGCTAGTTTGATTAAAAAACTCTAACCATTTCTTTGGTAGAAATATTGCGCAAGTGGTTATTTTTTTAGTGTCTATTTTAGTCTTTTTAGTTAGATTTTTTTTATAAAAAAATCAGATACACTAAATCTAATTTTAAAAATTCTTAAATCTCATAATATTACTATAGTCTATATTATTTATTTCATTTCTTTGGAAACTAAATCGGACAAAATCTACTAGAACTTATTATTATTCTTATTATTAGTGATATACTTTGAGTCATTCACGATATAGGCATTGAGGTCTAAAACCACTTAGGTTTGACAACTTAGGCTTACTTTCGTAAATAACATGCCTATATGAGCCATATCTGCATGCTATTGTGTGATTTTCTTATAAAATTTTCACAAGATTTTCTTCTCTTGTCACAATTATTGATTAAGTGATAATTAATCAGTCTTAGATATCTATTTTTTTTCAAGAAGTCACTTTCAGTTTTATAACTTTTTTTAAAGTTACGAGTTCGAAGAAATGACTAAATGAAAAATCAATCCTCCTCAAATACAAATGCAGTTAGGTTTTACTAATTTTTAGCCAATATACTAAGTCGCTTAATCTAAACTTCAAGCCGCATGCTAGACAATAAGCTAACTCTTTCTTACTATAAAAACACTTTTTGCCCCCACTAATTAGCCAATAGACTAAGTCGTCTGGATTAAACTCCACGTAATTATAAAATCGAGCCATTGCTCCAAATCATCGTACTGCTAAGCTACTCTTCCTTCCAAGTTAACATACCATTAAGTATTTGAACTAAGTCACCGTGAATTGTCAAGCCAAGGCACTAAATCCAAACAATTTATTCACAATAAATATACTTAAAATTAGAGTTGAAATAGCAGGCACCTCTCATACCATTCTTATAACAGTGGTGTATGGATGTCAAATTTAACAAAACTTATTACTTTCCCATATATTATACTCCTCCATAATACATATAGTCACTGTCAGACCTAGTAATTAAAAGAACAATATAAAGGATGTTCTAAAACGACCGTACTGCTACTCTATATGTAACCGTATCTTAAGATATATATATATATATATATATATATATATATATATTGGAAAAGCTTATCTATAAATGACGAAAGAGAAAGAAAAAAGAAGATTTGGTGGAAATGACTGAAAGCAATCAGGGCATATCTCAATCGATTGAACGCAAGTAGCACGCATATCTTAATCCCTTTCAGATAAGAGAATTTTCACACGCCTCTCAACTCTCCAGTCTCGAAAGCAGTCACGGCACGTTTCTCATCGAGACGAAACTGAGCCATACTTCGGCTTTTGCGGGGAAATATTAAATATAATAAAATATAAATACTACGCAATAGAAACAAAGTTATAAAAAGTGAAATTTAATCAAATATCTTATTTAAATAAAATTAACTATCTTCTTTTAAGTAAATAAAATTAAAAATTGACTGAATTACTGCTCTCCTGATAATACGAAGCATATATTTTTTTTTCTGTCTAAAAAAGAAAGTTAAAATATTTAATATTTGGGAGTCTCCCATTCGATATAAGTATTTGTTCATTGTATGTAAGCTCAATTTTGTTTATGTAATTAATTTTTAAAAAAATATGAGAAAAATTATTATATAATGATAATTAGATTATTTACGTTCTTACTCCTAGCAAAAGATAAAAAAAAAAGCAAAAAAAAAAAAAAAAAAGCCGTGCGTGGCTTAAAATGCATGTGAGAAAAATCTCGTTTGACTTTGGGAGCATCTTACTCCTCTTATTATATCTTGGCCAATATTTAGTATTTGAAAGTATTTTAAGCAATTTTAACGTAGAATTAATGGTACTGCAACTTTATAATATTTCTTATAAATTTCTGGACAAATATTAACTGGAAAAATATATGCCATTATATGTCTCATATATATATATATATATTTCTTAATCCGGTTGACAAGTCTCACTCGCCATTTCCACGTGGTGCGAGCCTGAGACTACGAAGTACACTAAACCAAGCGCTTTCTTTCTCCTCTTGCTTCGTCTCGCCACGTACGGCTATAAAAAGCCCCCACATCGTCGCTCTCGATCACTCCCCTTCCAATCGCTCCTCTTCTCCCATCTCCTCGCCAAATCGATATATACCGGAAGTCAATCGAGCCCTCAGATTCGATCCATGGGGAGCTTCGCGAGGAAGGAGTACCAATTCCTCTCCGAGCTCGGCCTCCGCCCTCGGAACCCTGGGTGCTTCGTCAATGGCTCGTGGAGGGGAAGCGGCCCCGTCGTCTCCTCCCAAAACCCTGCCAACAACCAGGCTTGCTCTCCTCGATCCCTTCCTCTACCTCTCTGATCTTGCGATCTTTGTGATATCTTATGGATTCTCGCATCGTGTTGTTTGCTCCGATCCTAGTGGTTGTTCTTAGAGCGCGCTTGATCTGAGATAGCGATTTCGAAGTCATTGATTTTATTTTACTTTTCCCGTTTGTTTGAAACGATCTTGTGATATTTATGTCGTCTTGCTGTGATCGGTGATATCTGATGATTCTCGTCTTCAAATGCTTGTTCTGTTAGATTTTCTCGATCTGTTGGATGATTGGCGTTGTTCTTTCTTACTGATCGTTCTTAATGTGACCTTGATCTGGAATAGCATACTGAAGGTGAGACTGGGTTCTTGATTAGGTTATTGCGGAGGTGGCTGAAGCGTCAATTCAGGACTATGAGGAGGGGATGCAAGCTTGCGTCGAGGCGTCAAAGATTTGGATGCAGGTTAGGGTTTAACTTCTGCTTGTAGTGTTTCTTTCGAAATGATTTGCCGCCAAACTGCTTACGTTGAAGAACCTATGAGACATATGTTTATTTGAGAATTTAAATGACGAATTTTGCACTAGAGATTTTGAAACTAACACAACATTGAGTTGCTTTGAACTTTTTTTGGCCATACATATATGTACACTAGTAATAAAGTATGCATCGTTAAAATTGTTGAATTTGTGTAATGCCCTTTGATTGAGGGTTGAGACTAGCTCACTCTTATATTTATAGCTTTGTAGGTTCTTCTATTCTAACATTAGATCTTTAATAATTTTTAATTTCATCCTTTGCATTAGCATTGAACTGAGTCATATATGTTAAAGAGAACTATGTATCACATAGTGCATGCTGTCTATGATTATGTACCTCTCACCTTTTGTCCACAGGTTCCAGCACCAAAGAGGGGAGAAATCGTCAGGCAGATAGGAGAAGCACTGAGAGCCAAACTCCAACATCTTGGTAGGCTCGTTTCACTTGAGATGGGAAAGATACTTCCCGAGGGGATTGGGGAGGTTCAGGTAAGAATCTTATGATTCATGATTTGTACATTATCAGTATGTGGCATAGTACATAGTACTCATCTCTTTAGGATTACTTTATGTGCCTTTTCTTACAGTATATTTTTCCTATCTAGTGGTCCAGTTGAATTAAGTTTGAAATACTGAGAGCTACTACTGTGACAATCTCTAAAAATAATTGGCATCTTTATTTGTTAGAGAAGTCATCACGGTTTATTAGTGTAAATATCTCGACATGCATCTAAAGTTTTTCACCTTCCAGCTGAATACATGATTATAGAATAATGTTTTAAGCAAATATAAAGAACATTAAGAATTAGAGATACAAGAAGAAAATTGATGTTAAGCTAAGAATTACGATTAATTACATGCTTTTAGTATTATTCCTGCACCCAATAGTTTTTGTTGACAAGTGTGTTTGCGAATTTCTTATGGATTTGATGATGAGGTTGATGAAAATTTGGGCTAGCAGTTGTACCAGGTTACTTGGGCTAACAAAAGAAGTAAATAAAAAATAGGCTTGTAAAGTACAAGGCAGTGCCTGCTGAAGAGACAATACTGTGTGCACACATAGGTTACCAATTTAAAACTTATAAAGTGGTTGCTGTTTGATAGCTATGTGAAAGCATGCCTTATCATGATGAAGCTGCATAGACTATAGAGAGTGTGTACTGTATAACATTGTTTTCTGATAACCTCATACACTGAATGCAGCAGCATTAATTAGAAAATATCATGTTGATTTATTGCTGAATGCAAAGAAAATTTCATTAGCCAACACAACTGGGACACATTTTTCTGTTATTTACAACTTACAAGGTTGACCTTTTTTTTAAAATATCTGTTAAACTTATCTTGTGTAGGAAATTATCGACATGTGCGACTATGCTGTTGGGTTAAGCCGACAGCTAAATGGATCAATCATACCATCTGAACGTGAGATTATACTCCTCTTTTTTTCTTTTTCTTTTTTCTTTTTCAACTTTTTATAAAGAAAAAATTTCTCCTTGCGCAGAAGAATGTATCAGCTATGATCACATTTTGTTCCGGTATTGATGAAACTAGATCGAACATATTTATGATTTGGAAAGCTGCAACTATTATTGTCATCGGCTAGTCACCAATCTTAACTTTCTGATCTACATATCTATCATGAGATTTCCAAGTAGGGTGCTATTATTTTGCACAAATTTCCTCTTCTTGGGAGCACTATTCCAAAAGATTCACCATCAATCATTGATGTTCGCTATTTGATCCCTACCAACCTTGTATAATCATTATTCTTTCACCTCTTCATTCACAACCATGAACAGAAGACAATATAAAAATTTTATACTCATTCTGAAGGCTGAAACTATTTATTTTCTACTCCTAATGAGTCATTTTAAAGAATCATCGTAAAATAATGTATCTTAAATTTCTATGTGAATATTCAATATTAATGATAGCTATCCCTGAATTTTTTTTAATTATGTTTGCCATCATATGATGATGTTATTCAGATGTGGGCATAAAATGAACTTTTGAAGCAACTTGTTTGCCATTTTTTGGTGTTAGTATTCTGAAGGATGTTATAATCCTTATTCCTTGGTATTTTAGAAGCAAATTTTGAGCTACTGCAGGAACACGTCAAACCAATGGTGGGTGTTAGAGCTTCATTAGTATGGGATTGAGGGGAAAAACTGTACTAGTATATAAGGGATGAGAATATTCAACTGTGATGACAATGATGAATTGATGATAGTTATATATAATTTATTTATATACATATTTGGTTGAGATAAGTACTCACAATACTTTCTTTGATTAACATAAAATTTTTACTCCTACTTGTAGCTATATGGTTGTACTAGCAATAATTCAGCCAGAAAAGGTTCTCCCAAACTATTTCTGAAGTGAAAGTTCATTCTTTGTTGTCCTTTACTGGTTGTGGGATTAACTGAAGAGAATGTGGCACTGTCTATTTGGCAAGTTGCACTAGAATTGAGTGTATCCATTATCCTCACATATTCTATTTTTTAAGAATGACATTAAAGCTAACCTGAATGAAAAGCATAAATATGGTATTATGGTTAGCTGATTTTCTTTTTTCAATACTTTCACATCCTCCTTGGACATCTCTTCTTACATAGTTTTCATTATCTTTGTCATGTCTGCAGGTCCAAATCATATGATGATGGAGGTGGAAAATAACTTATCCTTTTCTGATTTACATTATTAAAATTTCTGATCATCAGATGGCATCGTTTAACTATATACATCTCAGGTGTGGAATCCTCTTGGAGTTGTTGGTGTCATTACAGCGTTCAATTTTCCATGTGCTGTACTTGGTAAGCCTGTGCACCTTGATTATGTATCATGTTCCCAATTAAAAACATTGTATTTATCATGTTTCCATTAGTAGAGGTTGCTTTGTCTAACTTTACTGTATAATATCGAGGCGTTGAACTGATTAAAAAAATTCATGAATAAACCTCCACAAGATTGCATCTACCCAGTTGTGGTAAATTTCATTTTTTTAATACTAAAATTCTAGTTTTTCAATACGACCGGTGCACCCTGGATTCTTGGCATGTGGAGCATGAAGAGTGGATCATTTCAACAATATTTAGAACTGATCTAGCTTTCTGATTAGTTTCTGATATGCTCGTCCTTTCCTGTTTACCGGTTAGTAAATTACAGATCTTCCTTTTTCTAAACCCTTTATATAAACTTAAAAATTAAAACTTGAAAATTTGGTGACAGGAAAATTTTATTGTGTTGCATTCCTTATTGACTTAATCTATATCAAAAGTTGATCAATCAAGTTTTTGCCATTACTAATAGATCGAATTTTTGTGACTTAAGCAATCCTCATTGTAGGTGATATATTGAAATCAAAACTTTAAGCATGTAGGTGCTCTTGTAAATTTTAATCTCTCTTAATCTCTTCTCTCTTTTTGTTGAGTAGGATGGAATGCTTGCATTGCACTGGCCTGTGGTAATTGTGTTGTTTGGTAAGTATTTGGAACTTTAATCACATGTTCTTGTAAATGTATTGCTTTCTACCTGGTTCTTTGGGCATAAATGAAGAGTTCCTTTCTACCTGGTTCTTTGGCTATAAGTGAAGAGTCATTTCTTCTGAATTTGAACACATACTATCTCTAGAGGATAACTGTCTTTACACTAGTTTGTTTTCCCCCTTTTTGTTGCTCTGTTCAATCACTAGATGGGTCAGACATCAAACTTACTCTACTGTTTCATTTCATTATTCAGTAATAACTATTCGTTCTGACATGAATGCTGAATAATAAGTGAGTCTCTAACTAGTTGTTTAATGGACAATTTATTTTCTGGCTGTCAGAATTTATTTATCCTAATCTAGCCTCAATGGACACATTGTAACTAAAGTTAACCTTAATATTTAAGTCTTACTTCACTGGCAGAAACTTTATGTTTGTCTAGCTTCTAACTAAAATCATCCAAGGAAAAATTGAAATGGACACTATACTCTTTTAACCAGGATCAATATCAGAGTCTTTATTAACTAACGGAGAGTTGAATGTTCTAAGATGTAGTATACCAGGCTATTTGAATAAGACAGTGATAAAACTGATTAAATTAATTTGTTTCACCACATTTTGGGGGCACCGTTTGTCTCTTAAGGTTTTCTAGAATAGCGTGTCCTGCATCTATCAGCTAAGGTTGCCTCCAAAACTCATCCAGGAAAGGTGCACCTACAACTCCATTAATCACAATTGCGATGACTGAGCTAATTGCTGGAGTTTTGGAAAAGAACAATCTACCGGGAGCAATTTTCACAGCATTTTGTGGGGGTGCTGAGGTTGGTCAAGCAATGGCTTGTGACACACGGATTCCATTAGTCTCATTCACCGGAAGTACCAAGGTAATGCAATGTCTAGCAATTCTCATTTTTCTTTTCTGCAGAAGGATACTTATAATACTTTCTTTTAAATACCATATTCTAATCAAGTACCTTTATGTACTTTAATGCTTTAATGTTCTTGTGAAGCTTCTTTAAGTACATGCATTTTTGTTAGACTAAAATTTCATCATTAACGGATGAATGATGGAGGGCAAAAATGAAAAATGTAGTAGATTTTATATAGTTTTAGACTTAAGGTTATTAGTGTTATTTTATTAATTATCCAAAATACTGTAGTGAAAAGTATCGTAGCGAAAAATGCTCACACATAGTATTGTGGTACTATAGCGTCATTACTGTAGTAGTGAATAGTGCTGCCGAATATCTTATTATTATTGTTGAATGAGTCAAAATACTAAAACAAAGTAGGGATCCTACGATCTGATGATGGACCTTCTAATAGAGATAAATAAAAAGATGAGAAAAGGTAGAAGATGGAGAGAACAAGAGAGAAAGATAGCATATATATATATATATATATATATATATAGAGAGAGAGAGAGAGAGAGAGAGAGAGAGAGAGGGGGGGGGGGGGGGGGAGGGGCAGGTATAAACTGTTATAGTGTTCAGTTTTATACTAATATAGTGTAATAATTACACTTGATGTGAAGAAAAGTTAAAATAATTATTTGGCAAATGACTAAAGTACTCTTTATAATTTTGATAGATGGATAGAAGAGAGAGAAGAGGAAAAAGACAGAGAGTGAAAGTAATGAAATAATAATTGATTGAAGTGATGTCTTTGCAATGGTAAAATAGTAATTAGTAAATATAAAAATATTAAATGGAAAATGAGAGAAGAGAAAAGTAAGTATTACGATATTAGTATAGACCTAATTCATAAGTTGTTGTTTACTACTTGTTATACTAATATAAGGGTCTTATATAGTTTTACCGGAATAAACTTATTCTTATTTCATAAGTGAACAAAGGCTTAAAATTATAATTCACAATCTTGTATCATGAAATTTTTGTCTATTATGATTAGCATGATGTCTTGTTTATGATAAAACTATAAGATGGACCTTTTCTACATGGAATGTCTTAATAATCTGAAATTCATGAAGCATCACAAACCTTCCAAAGGGGAATTAGCCAATCCATGGGTGTACCATGAAGTTATATTCAAATGCATCTTTATTAGTAACCTTGATGTTGAAAGATCATTTCATGTCTGGTTCGAAGTTTTAATTTCAGTTTTGGTTGGTTTCGGTTTTTACCGCTAGAAAAAATGAGCCCGAAATAGAATGATTTTAGCCTATTATGGTCCAAAATAAATGTCACAACTAAAATCTTGATAGTTTCAGCTCTAACCAATGAGTTTTTGCATTAGTTTTCATCAAGTTTTGGTTGTTACTGTTTCATCTTGGCTGAAACTTCAGACCATTTTTCATCTTCTTGCCTCAACTATTGAATAGGTATATAAGTATTATATAATAAATGTTCCCTACTAGTGATCTGATTCATTCCCGTAGCATACTAGATTAGTAGTCCCTGTATTTGACACGGATATCAATGTAATACTTGGGTATGCATCTGCTATTAATCTGGGGAATTCAGATTAATGCAATGTGCCTAGATGAAGATGATCCATTTGAGTTCTTCCTTCTGATTCAACAAATTTTCTTCTTTGCTTATGCATTATGTACCTGTCGTTATTGTGAAATCATTCCTTTTCGTAATATGTGATTCTTCTTAAAAACAGGTTGGTCTCGCAGTTCAACAGAGAGTTACTGAGAGATTTGGTAAATGTCTGCTTGAACTCAGCGGGAATAATGCAATAATTGTCATGGATGATGCTGACATCCAGCTTGCTGTCCGCTCTGTTCTGTTTGCTGCTGTTGGTACAGCTGGACAACGCTGCACCACATGCCGTAGACTGGTCAGACAATATTATGATTTTGTATTCTTTTCATTCAGAATTTGTATTGGTAAACTGTGACTAGATTGAGTCTTTTTTTAATCTGCATACAGCTTCTTCACGAAACTATATATCAAACTGTACTGGATCAACTAGTTGAAGTCTATAAGCAAGTTAAAATTGGGGATCCATTAGAAAAAGGCACCTTATTGGGCCCATTGCACACTCCATCTTCAAAGGAGAACTTTGAGAAAGGCATTAAAATCATTAGATCGCAGGTTAGTCGTCTCTCTTTCTACACTGATGGTTCTATCATTCTCTGTCTCTAACTGTTGTGTTCCTCCCTTCCTCTACCCAGATGTTGCATATGTGATATAGTTGCTAAGATAATAACATTTCGCCACTCTTTATGTATTCTCTGTAACAGCTTACCACTATTAGTTTTTAGATGATACGGTGGCTCAAAATCACATCTGGTATCATTTTTGAGCCATCTGGCAGTTAAATTTTGAGAGTATTGTGGAGCCATCTGTGGCTGAATTTCACATCTGGTACCAGAACTTCCTTAAGTATTGTCATTTTTGCTTCACCAAATATTATTGGGTAGGTTAAATTTTAATAGTATTACTTATTGGTTGTCACACACTCTCACACATGTTCCAGGTGTTTGAAATCATCATTTTAGCTTGAACAGCTGTTCCTTTTAAGATAACAAGTTAAATATAGGGTTAGAAACATAGTAAGATAAGGCAAAGCTCTTAATGACAAAAATTAAAGAGCCTGTGGTTCTAATAATTCTAACCAGCCAAATAAATATAGCTCATTATGAATGCCCATATTCATGTAAATAACACACACAAAATTTCCTAGTACCACATTTCATGATCAAGGGTGCAAATTCATCCAAGTTTGTCTCTACCAGATTCATATAGCGTGCACATTTTATGATCAAGGGTGCACATTTTATGTTCTATAGTGTACTCATGGATTCATGTTACATAGTATGTATCTAGATTGTCTTTTCGAAGTTCCTGACACATCAGAAATACAGAGTTATGTAGTACTTCTGTGAATTATGAATCTGAGCTTCACTTTCTGTATTACAAAATGGACTCATTCAACTGATGGAAGATGATAGAATGTTGCTTTCCTAACTTTCTATTTTTTGTGGTTGGAATACTTCTCCAGTGGTCATGACTAATGCAGTATATAAATGACAACACAACCAAAGAAGGGTCCACAATTTGAACTATTAGCTTTGTAAAAGAAAGACAAAAGGACATTAGCAGTAGCGAAATAGACCTTCTCTTATAGATATTATGATCTAACTTGTCAGGTCTGTGCTGCCTTTTAGGGTTGATTTGATCTATAATATCTTCGTGAGAATCAGGACACACTTAGTTCATGCCATTTATTTCTTCCATTTCTTAGCACCTAGGTCTGATGTACAGCTTGCTTTCCATATTTCTCTTTTAAAATTGTAGAGAACTATGCACCGCCTACTTTTCACTCACTTTCATCTGAGCATGAAATGGAATATCTTGTAATACTTTACTTGACTACTAAACCATGATGTTGGACTTTCAAACATTCAAATAAGGTTCCTCCTCTGTTAATCTGAAACTATGTACGGTGAAATTCTGAAGGTGTGAAATTTCTTATCTTTCTATTTTCTATCAAGATAATCCAATAAACATCAGTGTTCAATGTCAAACAATTTCAGTATTCAGTTATATTGTTTTCCTTTCATATTCTGTCTTTTCACACTCAGACCTGTGCAGGGAGGAAAGATACTTACCGGAGGATCTGTCATAGAATCTGAGGGAAATTATGTGCAACCGACTATTGTTGAGATCTCTTCAAATGCACCAGTTGTTAAAGAAGAGTTGTTTGGTCCTGTCCTCTACGTGATGAAATTTCAGGTAGTTAATTTTGTATTCTAATTCTCATTGCTGTCCTTTCCTTATATTTCTTCAACCTCTTACCACCAACAATGAGCTATTCACATGGAGATAGTTCTGGAGAATAAATCTGAGTTCCCTTTTCTCTCTTTCCAGACTCTAAAAGAAGCAATTGAGATAAACAACTCTGTGCCTCAAGGGTTAAGCAGTTCTATATTCACTCGCAGACCAGAAGTAATTTTCAAGTGGATTGGGTAAGTTTTAGTATCAATTGCTGGGCTACTTTTTTGAGGTTGTATTTTTCTAGCTTTAGGATGATGGTCATACATAGTAACTGCAATCCAACAATATGCATCCCTTTATAAAGTTTTGCTTCCAGTCATTTGTTATGACAATGGACATTCTTCAGGTCTGGGGCTGAACTTGGAAATTTATAATAATATATGTGCCTATACACTAGTGACTGTTTCAGTTTGCTAGATCATTCTTAGACGAATTCATGGTTAGAACTAGTACTACTGTGGCATATAAGAAAAGGCAAGAATATTATGAGAAAATGGTGTCATCTAATTGTACTTGCAAATCAAATAGTTGAAATCTGGTTATTATTAGTTATCTACAATAATATGCTTAACAACTCTATCTACAACTTTTTTTCAGTCATTCTTCACCAGTCTGATATTTGTCAAGAATTTTAAATAGTCTGTCTTCAAATATGTCTAATTTTCTAGCCCCTCTACCCTTTTTCTCCATTTCTTCTATACTTGTTTCACATTGGCTAGATATCTCCACCTCACCTTTTCCTGAATGGCTAATCTCTTCAGTCAATTTAAAGTATATATTATATCAGGCCCATGCTCCAAAATGAAACCTGTCTTTTGAGTGATCATTTGATATTCCCTCCGAAGACCCTACTTGTGCCAGAGCCTTGTGCATTGGATAATCATATTCATAGTGATTCATAATTGAATTTATTTTGGTGTTTAAATTTCAGAACTTCAGTTTCCATGTGTCAGATGCTTTTAACATTAGAGGTGTCTTACCTGACATTTACAGTGGTGTTTAGTTGGCCGTCAGAACTGTTAGCATGACACCAAGGCTGTCATTTATATCAAATACTGCTCACGTGGTATATTGTTACTTAATGTGCCGGTCTTGCTGACCAGCAGTAAAATCCTTCTTATCTGGTCATATTGTTGATATCAATTTGAAATGTCTTGACTCTTGCGTTTAGTTACATGAAAGTCCATCACATAGATAGGGAAGGAATATATCTGGTGCTTCAACTCTTCTCACATTGGGGGATAAATGTAGAGTTTTCCTTTACTCTGAATGTCTAAAAAGTAATAACTGTTGCAGAAATTATGCCTTATCGTACATTTCCTTATTTGATTGGGTCCATGTGGCACTGAGAACTTTGAGATAAATTTTGGACCGCGTCTTTAATTTGAAAATTATACAGGCCACATGGCAGTGACTGTGGCATAGTCAATGTAAACATACCTACCAATGGTGCTGAAATTGGTGGAGCTTTTGGTGGTGAGAAGGCTACTGGAGGTGGTAGGGAAGCTGGGAGTGACTCCTGGAAGCAGTACATGAGGCGTGCCACATGGTAAGAAAATTTATTAGAAAAAGAGATTGAGTTCCAAATCTTCATTTTGGTCTTACATAATATGAGTTTATCTTTTTATTTCAAATTGGATCAATGAACATTCTGCCGTCTTGCATTTCACTTAGAATTTTGGTGCATAATTTAGAATTCGGACTGTTAAAGTGTAACCAATGGAGTTTTATGCTGTGGATTAAAGATATTTTATTTGGTTCAATTAGCTTCATTTTGAGAATTAGTAATATCCATATAACTCTGCTAATATACTATAGATCATTTCACCTAGTTGCTTTCTTATATTCTCTTCATTGGCCCGGATATGGTTGTTTCTATCTTCACAAAAATGATGCATAGGTGTGTAATATTTGAAGGGCTTTGAGTCCCTACGTATCTGCAAGGTAGCTTCACTCTTTCTCGGGTCAACCAAGATCCTGCGAAGTTAGTAGAAGGAAGTTTGAATATTAATCTCCTAGTAGTAGTGAAAACCTGCACTATAAAATGAGTAAAAGAAGGCCCCCAAGGGCAATTTGACATGTAAGCTTGATTGGACATTCCTTTATTAGATACTATATTTCTTTCAAAAGTCAAACTGTCTTTGGGAATTGTATGCCATAGTTCTTGTAGGTTTTCATAATAGAAGTGACTTATTGTGTTACTGGAGAGCAATATAACAGGAACATTATCTATTACTATTATTCTATTTCTATTACCTGTAGAGAGCCCTGCAATCTTGAAACTTCCAAGAAACAAGAAACAAAAAGAGGAAGCACAAAAATTATCTTATTTTGCTTGACTTGCATATTGATCGGCTAAACATTGTGCTATTTTGCAGTACAATCAACTATGGAAGTGAACTACCACTGGCACAGGGAATAAATTTTTGTTAATAAAACGTGACTGGTAAGCAAATCTCCTTTTTTATTTCCATATCTCCCTTTTCTATGTTTGTAGAAGAAGCATTGAAGTAATTTTTTTTATCTAATTCATCTCCTCAAAACATTTGGCTAATAAACTAGAGTCAGATCCAAATATGAACAAGTATCTCTTATTTCTTTTCAGGCCAATAATCCTTATTTCCAAGTGGAACGTCCATGTCCGACTTTGAACAGGTACAACAACTCATTAGTTCTCTCCTTGTAGTAGGCTTAGCTCCATTTGAATGGTACCATTGTATTGGTACTACAACTGTTTGATAGGATAAGGGCCATTGCTCGTTGAGCATGTGCATATATTCTCAAGTTGTTTGCCTTTCTATTATTAATATTTCGTACTATTCTGATTGCCAACTGCGTAAGTGACACCAATCCTTTCTCGTCTGAGTCACTGTTGCCGTGGGATGACTCGGTCCACTGGGTCATCTGAGTTCTGTAACACGATTTTGCGTGCAACTTGGCCATATGATTAGAAATTGGAAAGGGAAAGGAAAAGAATAACGTGCCATTGGATGCCGTTGAGTGCCTTGTCCTTATAAGGTTTTCGTGACCAGTAGTTGTTTCTTATGGAGCTGTATCACAAGTGTGAGACATCATCCTCCAAGACCTACCATATTTAAATTTGGTCCGGGTATTCGTTGGCCAGCTAGGCTAAAAGAAATGGAGGTAATCCATTCAATTATTGCCCTTATGATTCATGTGATTCATAGGCCAACTAGTTGGAAGTTTGTTGCATCCTTGGGAAGTCTGTTAACTTAATTGCGATTTTCTCTTGTTTAATCATGTGTTCAACCTAATATTAATGGTACAATTAGGACAAAACAAAACACGCATTTTAACAAACAACGTTGACGTAACAGTATGGATTAGAAACATCTCCATGCACTAGTTTTGAAATTCGTTTTCATGATCTTTCACATCAAGTTTGGGCTTCGAAAGGATTAGCTTCTCAATTCTTATCAATTAGTTATAAAACCCGGTCGTTCTTTATGAGGCCTGGTCAAGTCTTTCACTGCCACTGCCAAATTAATCCGCCTCTTATTGGTCGATGGCTTGATTTCTTTGTGATCCAATCCCATCCAGTGGCGACATACATCTGTTGGGCAAATGGATTGTGACAAGGGTCTGAAGGGTGTGCATGGCCCACAAAAATGTCATTTCTTGCATATAATTTGATCTTATTAGCACTACTATCCAAATAATCAAAAAAGTGGCCAACAAGGCGTTAGGCTCTTAACAATCCACATTAGCTACGCAAGTTGATATGAGCTTTCGATTGAGGATAAAGGACAATCCCACTACAATGTAGCATATCAAGAACAATACGCGCGTCCCATATTCTTATTGGAATTTCATGCATGGTAGCCTCATTTATAATGAAATGTTTTTTGTTTATATCTCGTGGCTATTAACTATTAAGTCAGTTCTTTAAAAGATATTGAGGAATTTAGATGAAAGAAAAAACATCATATCTATCAAGCTTACCGTTAGATATTTCCTGCCAGAAAGCTTGCTGAACTTTATGCATTCGCTTTTATTATTATTCACACGCTACTGATGTTTATTATTTAATCCCTGCAATTTACCTTAAATGCCTCAAAAATAAAACACCGTACCATTACTTTCTAACAGTTAATTATCATGCAGATGAGTTAAACTAACTAGAGCAAAAAATTAAATTTAATACCCTTGAATAATGCTTTTTAGGATAAGATATAAACGATTAAAAAATAGATTTTAGAAACCAAATGAGAGAGGTATTCTAGGTTTTCTATTTCAATTTCCAAAACTACAGAAATATTATTTATTTTGTTAACTACTGTTAGGGTAAAAAATAAACACAAATTACTTATGAGGCATTAAAAATAAAATATAGGATTCAAGTGACAAATATTCTGATGTCCATATGGTAGGATAATGATAGTAAAAATAAAATATAGGATGTTTTTCTATACATTTTCGTGAAGTTTTTAATGCGCCTGTAGCTGTCCAATGGTTCCAACTTCCAATAAAACTCAAGAAATTAAACACCAAGCAACTGCAAAAGAGATAGGAAACCTGAGGCTCTCTATGAGACAGCAAAGGAATACCAATACCTAACAAATAATCACGTTGGGATATAGCATTTGCAAACAAAAATATCCTTAGTCACATAGAGGTCCCTAATGTCAGTATCATATTTTGTGATATGGACCATGATTTCCAACTGCACAGTCTGCACATTGAGTGTGAATTATATATCAAATTATCTCGTAGTGATGTCGAGCCGTTCCCATCAACTTAGTAATTGGTCGGTGTTATTGAATGTTAGAATATAAGTTCTCGTTCTCTAATAACTTAAATTTTTAGAGCCATTGGTAAGTTAATATAATATCAAAACAGAGATTCTAAATATGAATCATACCACACCTATCTAACATGCACAGTGCAATAACGCATGTGCAATTAAAACGCCCGATAGAATTATAGAAGTGTTTTATCTTGATTTGGTATAAGGTCGACATCCATGCTTTAAATGACATAAGCCAACATAATGTTTATCTCTTTTATATAAGGATATGTTTTGATTGCTAGAAAGTATACTTCAATAAGAATACCCGAATTCAGGAAGTAACTCTCTTCTTTTGATGGTTAAATAACTCACTTACTTTATTATTTAACTTTTGTAGCTAAAGATTAGAGAAGAAAGGTTTAGAAAATGAGTATTTTTTTTCTTCTACTTTCTAGCAACTAAACACTTAAAAAATACCATGACCAAACTATTTAGATGTTTAATATTATTGGAGTTTAACTCAAAAGTCATATAAAACAGTATGTCTATATCAATTTTCTGCAATTGAGAGAGAGAGAGATGCTTGGCAGCTCCTAGTTTTGGCTTCCAAATTATCATTTGGTGGATTAGGAACTGTGAGGGTTCATTTACTCAGACATCAATTCACCAAATTGAACCCAAAACCTAGCAACAAAGTCCAACCCCATGGATTAGTGGCTGACGGCTGGCAGCCCAGCCAGGTGACGTGGACTTCGGGTCCTACCCGCGGGGCCCGCAGATTAACATCAAATGTGGGCCCCGCCATTCCACTATTCTACACGCGAAGTTATCAATCTCCTCCTCCTCCTCCTCCTCGCTTTCTTTCCTCCGCCAACAAAAACCACGTTCAAATTATAGGGAGCACCAGCGGGAGATAAAATAAGTAAAAGAATCTTTTACGTGTATATCCTTACAATTTAGTCATTTAATTTAAAAAAAATAAAAAATAAAAATTTAACTAGAAAAATTTTATGAGCACTAGGAAAATAATATTCTTATCCTTCCATATTAAATTTTTTAAATTGTAACAGAAGAAAATACTATATAAATATTATACGAGATAATTACAGTTGCACATTTTAGTAAACTAGAATGGAAGAAGGTAAAGATATTTTAGTAAACGAAAATTTATTTATTTATTTTTATTCTAAAGAATATAATTATAAATATGTCATATAGTGTGATTTGCACGTGGTTATATATGGATGAAAAATATAATGGAAAGAGTATTTGAGATATACATGCAAGACCAAAACTCTAAAAATAAAGATAGCAGAGAGAACGACACGAGTCGATAACTCTCGAGAGAAATCCCCCGCGGATCGAGTCCGAGTGCGATGATACTCGCTGCCGGGGACGCGGATATCGAGAATCCACGCGCGGCCGCGATCGACGGAGACGAGCACGAGGAGGCCTCCTACGCCGTATGGGAGAAGGAGAGGTAGACTAGCGGTACCGTAGCTCCAATCGGCCGCTACCTGCTTCGGATCCCGATCCGATAAGCTTCCGAATAGGGTTTTCCTGCGCCTTGGGTGGCGATGTCGGCGAAGGTGCGGAGCTCCGAGGAGACACCGGCGCCGGATTTGAGCGAGCTTGAGGTGGCAAAGTGCGAGTGCTGCGGCCTGATGGAGGAGTGCACGCCGGCGTACGCCGATAAGATTCGTGCGGAGTATCACGGCCATTGGATCTGCGGCCTCTGCGCCGAGGCCATCAAGGACGAGATCCGCCGCTCCGGGTGGGCGATCTCGACGGAAGATGCCATGGATCGCCACCGGCGCTTCTTCAAGAGCTTCAGATCGGTCTCGCCTCCGGCGAAGTCGGCGGAGCACCTCATCGCCGCCGTAAGCCGGCTCCTTCGACGGAGCCTTAGCTCGCCGGCGATCCCTCTCCGGAATGTGGACCACGACTGCTTCGCCGCTCTCGATCGATGAGTTGTTGATGGATGCATGGAATTCCACTCGTCTCGTCCTCAAATCAAATTGGTTACGGGAATGGAACAGTATAACAGATGAAATAATACTTAAGAAAATTGAGGACTTGTATAAAAAAAATTACATATAAAAAAAAGGAGTTTCTCGTAATATATTAAAATCCTTTTAATCTTTCGTCTCTTTGTTTTCTCGTCTTTACTTTTGTTTTGCTTCACTTGTATACACGCAAATACTTGATGAAAAATTCCCCTTTTTTGCAACCTCAGTGGTATATATCTTCAATAAATAATCCCCCTGATTTTAATTTAGAGTTGCAATTGATGAACAGCCATTTGTGGGTAAAGTAGAGAAATTATATTTCAGATGCATGAAGGACGACGTACGACTTTGCTTGTGTTCATTTTTAATATATTACGAGTGGTATATAATAAGAAACTAAGGCTATATAAACAATTATGAAGGGCTAACAGTTTGTGCTGAGGATGATTCCAAATGAAATTAAAAAATACCAATCTAACATTTTAATATTTCATGTAACATTATTCTAACTTCTGGGATCTTTTCACATAATGCCTCTCCTTGTAATGATAAGTACTGTTAGTCTAACCTTGCATTAGTCTCTTACAAAGGAATGTTACTACTTACTACATCTCTCTCAATGCGAAAACAACTAGAAACTCTTTAGTGTCCTAAATAGTAACTAATTGATGAGGTTTCCTACTCTTAACTATTTTTTACCTTTATATATCAATCTGATGACAACATAGAGGGTTGGCGAAACCGTGGAGGTTTTATATTTTAAATAACAGGTATGCGAGATTGAATTCAGAATTGCTTGCTCTAATACTACTCGTTATTTACTTTAAAATTTTAAATTGTAAATTAACAGTGGCATTTTGAGACAACTATCTTTAATTATAATTTAGTCTGGATCATAGGCAGGTTAAACATAAATTAAAATCGGAATAATGGTTGAGCAATTAAACTGTAGGAAAAGGACGACTAGTGCTTGACATATCCTGGAGTGTTCAACAATTAGACTGCACAACTAAGTCTGCTAATGATTTAAATTTGTAGTGGAGGTACAGAAAATGAACTTTTATGCTTTGTTTCTTTCATAAGCAATTATTAGTTGTAAGTTTGTAATGTGTGATGAAGTTGGGAGAGGTACACAATTAGGCCATCATTGGTGATAGCTCTGTGCCTATTGCTATCCTTTTAGTACAAGATAATAATGTTTAGAATGATCAAAGATGTTGTTATAAATCATCATCACTATTGAAGCTTCTTCGCTTTCATGAGATTGTCACATATGTATGAGCAGTAGTAAGCAATGCAATTTTGCTGTTAAAGTGTAGCATCACAGCCAAAGTCTTGTAATCCAAGGAATAGTTATAATCATCTTATTAGGTGAACAGACTATTAGATAGACAATTCTAATTAAGAGAGAGATCTGGGAAATTTTTTAAATAGCACATTATAATTTAGTGATTTTGTGATTAATACCTTTCTTTGAGCTATTTGTAATCCAATTCTTTCATTAGGTTGACTAATTATTCTTCACCATAGTATATAGTATATGACTTATTTATTTCGACAAGTGGAGTTACAAAAATAGGTGTAAGGGACTTTCTAACCTAATTGATCTGTACTAACTAAATTTATCAAAATGCCTTTGATAAAAATATTCTCAAAGATGTTTAAATTTTATAATTATATTTATTTAAGAATCTCTTTAGAAATAAGGAGATATATAATAAATAATAAATCATTCAACGCTTCTGCCTCATATTATGTGGAGCTCGAGGAAGTTTGAACTCATAATATCTAACTAGAGTTAAATATCATATGATTTGCCTTTCTTATTACTTACATTATGTCGTATGGATATTTATTACCTAAAAAATAATTGATCTGTACTAACTAAATTTATTAAAATATCTTTGATAAAAATATCCTCAAAGATGTTTAAATTTTATAATTATGTTTATTTAAGAATCTCTTTAGAAATAAGGAGACATATAATAGATAATAAATCATTCTAACGCTTCTGCCTCACATTATGTGGAGCTCGAGAAAGTTTGAACTCATAATATCTAACTAGAGTTAAATATCATATGGTTTGCCTTTCTTATTACTTACATTCTATCATATGGATATTTATTATCTCAAAAATATCTTGCTGCTAATTTTTTAACGACCATTTACTATATAAATGGTTAAGTTAAATATAGTTATAAATTCACCTTAATACTCTTGAGCAAATTTTTTTTTAAAAATATTAAAATTGAAGATCTAATCAACTTTTAGAATAAAATGAGGAGTATTCAGCTATCTTATAAATACTTATATAGTAGGATATAAATGCTAATAAAAGTAAAATCTACTGTGTTTTTGATAAAATTCCCTAAAATTAACAGCCATAATTATTTTGATTTGTGTGACACTGACATGAGCTTGAATTGGGCCATCCTAGGCCCAGACCCAACATATATAACCTATGCAACTTTATTACTGTGTGACAGGATCAAAGAAAATAAAATAATAACTTGTACTTATGGATATATGGGCAATATTAGAAGCTTAAAGCAGTTTAACTTCAACCAAGTAAATTGGAACTCTAGCTTTCCTACAGTTCCAAATATTTGATTTTAAAAAAATTTGAAAGGTTTCAATTTACAGTTCATTCAAATTCCTTACACGAATTCAAAACTATCTCAAAATCTTAATAATTCTTTTCCTACTTAATGAAAAGATACTGTTTAGTATGAGTATAGTTTGCATAGAGGTTTGAGTTAATATTTAATAAATTTTTGGTTGAAGTGGTTAAGTATCATAATTAGGCTGCCTGCAGGCTTCATAAAAAAATATAAAGAGAAATATATCATTAAGAAAAGTCAAGTGAAATATTTCATTTGATTTGGTTGACGTACGTGTAGCATAAGAGCTTAATTTATTTACTTAAAAATAATTAGTTTAATTTTGACTTTTAATTAAAATATGAATTATTTATTTTTATCTTTTTACGTGGGAAATATTCCTCTTATGATAAGAGATTTCTTTAAATTAACTTTGGAACTTTCTAGAGAAAGGTCACCAATATTCTAAGGACATAGAGGTAATTTCCGTAAATCACACGGTCATTGCTCGTCCCACCGTATCCAAAACTCGTCCTAAATTCCACTGGCTTTGGGGGTCAACAGATCACCCGAGAAGAGACAAACAGAGAGAGAGAGAGAGAGACCCAGAGACCCAAGAAGCAAGTAGAAATCCAGAGGAAGGCGAAAGGTTGGGGTTTTATCTTCGTATGAGACCACTCCTTTTCTGTGGTGGTATTCGTGACAGCGAAGGTGAAGTTAGGGTTTCATCTCTCCTTGTTGGTGATAAGCAGCGAGTCGAAGAGGCGCAGCGAAATCGCTCACAATAGCAGTAGAAGAAGCAGAGACTGAGACGGAAGCAGCCCGAATTCGTCGAATTGTTTCTTTTACTCGGGGCCTTCTTGCCTATGGATCGGTTTCCTTCGATCTATGCTGTAATAGATCGGCAGAAAGGTTAGGAAGTCCTCAGACTTGATTTCGTTCTTTTATCGATTTGTGTGAGTTGTATTATGTAGATCTGTTTATGTTGTTGAAACCTTGAATTATTTCGTTGGGTATTTTGTTTAGATTCTCTAGCTCTGATGCTTCTTTTGTTCTGTAAGTATTCCAAAGATTACTTCTTCTTCTTTTTAGATGTGAATCCTTGAATCTTAAAGTGTGACTGTTTAAGGTTCTAATAGTTGGACGAGAGAAAAATCTTTTTTTTTTTTTTTGGGTTCCCTTGTGATTATCTTGTACTAAATCTTCCATCTTGTTAACTTGTATTCTTAAGTTATCTACATATATAAAGTTGGCCTACAGTTATAGCTGTTCTTGGTTCTTCTAGGACTGTAGGGAATCCAGGAGGTTTCTGATGGTTATTCTTGCTCAACTAACTACAGTTTTCTGTCACTATCTATATTATATATTTTTAATATGCATGTTCTCACTTGGATTGTTTTGTTGATCATTGTTTTCCAATTTAATTTGCAGGGCTGGGATAGATCCTAAAAGGAAATTCCTTTCTCGTTGAGGGTTTTTATATATAACATCACTTAACTGTATTTAAAGTAAAGATGAGTTTGTACATTAAAGGTTCCCCAAACAACAATGATTCGAGTCTGCATTCAGAAAATAAGGTTACAAAGTTAAATCCAAATGCAGCAGCATTTGTTCCATTAACTCAATCTACTGCTGGAAACCTCATGGATGCACATGCTACCAGTTCAAGTATCCTTGGGTCTTCAGCAAAAAAAACCCTAGATAGGTCGGATTCATCAAAATCTGATAATTCAGATGATGAAGCACGCCAGTTTTGGTGTAACCAACTACCAGATGATATTACTCCTGACTTTACGATCATGGAGAAAGATGAGCAACCATCTAGACTGCTATCACTTGCTGGTTTGTCATTGCATGATGGTGTGGAAACTTCCCGGTTTTCTGAAACAGCTGTCAGCAGGTTGTCTAGCGCATCTCAGGATGTATTTCCACAAGGTACTGATGGTCTAATCTCCAGTGAAAGAATGGGATATACTGGTTCAAGGTACTGTGGAAATAACTCACAAGCTGCTTTTCTGAATATGGTGGATCAACAATTATTTGACAATCTGCATTCTGGAAATGAGGGAAACAATTATAATGGTCACTACAATGCTGGCTTTTTGGAGAACTCCTCTACCTCTAGTGAGTATTGTGATGATGTTGTTGACCCGCTGGACTATCTGGTATCACAGTTCCCTGGTTTTTCTTCCAAGAGTCTTGCAGATATATACTATGCGAATGGCTGTGACCTCACCTGGACCATCGAAATACTCACTCAACTTGAGGTAATTTGACTAATTTCCAAATCTGGTATATACAGCTAGACTGCAGGTCAACTATGATGCAGTGGTTTTGTGAGAAAATGATCTCTATTAAAGAAAAGAAATTATCATATTTCTTTTGAGTGACCTTTAAAGTTTAAAGTTCGCACTTCCTCTAGGATGTTGAGAATTTGTAAATTTTCTTTTCTTTATTCTATTCAAGGAACTTATTCTTTTCAATTAAGTATTGTTTAATGCTTAATGATTCGAATCATGTAAAGGCGCCCAATTAATTGCAACAAAAGACTGTTGTTTATAAATTGTAATTAGTTAAAGGTTGATGCCTGATTTGTAATGTCACAAGTATCTTCTCTAGTTTTCAGGATCTTTCTTGACTATGAGTTTTGTCTTGCAGCTGTTTTCGTCAATAATATCGGTGCTTGTTTTCATGATGATAGCATTGCCACTTCATGAATCATGATATTGCGAGTTTGCTATGCACTTCCTATATTCACATAACTTTTTTATCACTGTGCATTTTTTTCCTTACATTATGTGACAGTAGACACTTTCTCTTGACATAATTATATTTTCTACTGCAGATGCAAGTTGACGGTAGTTTCAATCAGAACTTGAACTCAAGCAATACTGCTCCGAGCTTTAGTGCGGGGGACTTCCCTGCACTTCCCATGGCAGAGGCTCAAAGTGGGTTCCCAAAATACAAGACACAAGATGTTCAAGGGTCTTATAATGGATACAAATCTTCCATCATTTCTACTGGAACTACTGATTATGTTTCAGCTGTCCGTAAGCTTGCTTCCCAGGACATTAGTAGTCGGAAAACCGAGAAAAGGGGTACCGAAGATGGTCGTGTTGGTTCAACTAAAGTTTCACACGATTTAACTAGACAATACAGTACTACTAGCAAAGTTGCTCTTGGAAATAAGTTGCAAAGTGCTGGCAATCTTCGGGCAGCTCCCATTTGGCTTGAGACTGGTGAAACAGTGGGTAATACTCTTGTATAAATTTTTAATCTCTCTAGAAGCTTTTAAATTTTCTTTCTAATTTTTCAGTCTAGGAACTGCTTTTTTCTTTATAAAATGTTTTTTTTTTGTATTTGACAGCAAATATTTATTCGGAATCAAGGGGAGAAGCTCGTGATTTGGCACGCATCCGAAATGCATGCTTTGAACAAGTAAGCATTTAGCGACGACATGTGCTTATATGCATACATATACAACATGCATGCACAAACACACACACATACATATATAAATATTTATACTGCGAACATGAGCTTACATATGTACATATGAATTATGATCATATTGGACGTTCAAATGGACGCATGTAGGTTTTTTTACATTAAGTGTTTTGAAAAAGGGAATTTGCTGGCACCTTAGTGGGTCAGCATGTCGGTTGCCTTGCAAATAGTGTATACAACTGCAGTTTGGTTGTCCGACTGCCTTGGAGAGGTTAGCGGACTGCAATGTCGTTTTGTGGACCATGGCAAGCCATGGTGGACTAGGCCTGCCGTTAGCTCTACCTAGTTTAGTTAAAAATAAAATCCTCACTTTTTCTATCGATTCTTAAATCCTCTCGAGCTCTCTCTTGACCTTTCTCAGCCTTTCCTTTCTTCAATGGTGATTGGTGAGGGACGACAGATGACAGCATGGCAGATGGTGAAGGTAAGCTCCCTTTTTCAATCTCAGTCTTTCTCACTCGGTCACTCCCATTCTCTCTCATCTCGCCATCCCTACTAGCAGTCACTGTCTTCTCACCATATTCCATAGTCCTACTTCCTTTCTCACCCTCTCATCGGCTCTTACCCTATCATCAAAGTTATCATTGGTACTAATAGTTATTGTTATCTCTCACTATTGAATGGTTCGTCATGTCCATCCCCCCCCCCCCATCCAAGGGTTATTTTCATCATCTAATAATCTGTCATCCATTTCTTTGATCCATGAAGTTAAGGAGTTTTTATAAAAAAATATGATTTAAATTAATTAGCTGATCATTTTTTACGTTACTCTTAAATTTTTCTTCATCCATTTCACACTATAAGCAGAACACTAACTTCTCTAATCTGTCCATTATTAATTGATTATGTGTTTTGGTGTGGATTAAAGTGAAAGTAGTTTAATTTCTTTCACATATTGATGAAGACAATTTGACTTAACATAAGTTTTAAAACTACTGCTTTCATACTCTCTTTCTCCATGCATGTGAATTAATCTGAATTGTTGAAAGCTACCACCTTTGTTTCTTCTTATATCATACACCTACTTGTATGTATTTATTGTCCTTCTTATTTGCCTCTCCTTATTATTTTCTTCACTTTGTTCTTTGCTATCATTATCGACGTCTTCTCCTTCAGGGTTATTCATATTTCCCGATGAATTGTTGATTCTTTTTGTTGTGGAGATTATTTTTTTTTCTTCTATTACACGAGCTAGTATTTGCTTTTAGACTTCCAAAGCCACTTGAGGGCAAGATGCTATATTTTCTTATCTTTCAATCGAAATTTCTTTCATATGGTTAACACCGCTACACATTTGCAGTTGACACATTTTTTATTTTACCTAATAGTATTGCCTTTTGTCATCCAATGTTGGTATTATATGGGTTCTCTTTTAGAGTCCTTTTAATTTAAACCAAATCTAAATAGAGATCAAATTTATAACATAATTAAGAAAATAAAAGATAAAATAATTAAAAATTTGAAAAAATGAAACCATCTCTCTCTCATCCTCAGCTCGTCCCTCTCTGTTATTGTCACAGAATACTCTCTTTCTAGCCTTTACATTACTCTTAAACAAGTAAAAACATGAAACTCCCTCTGTCTAACAGCTCCCTCTCTGGCGCTCTCCCTTGCTTTGTTACTGCCTCAGAATTATGAGAGGTGAGAACTTCCTCTCTTACTCTCTCTCTATCTTTTCTTTTCTCCCACTATTATTGCAGAAAAATTGCTGCAGCCTTCTCTTTCTCTGCACTCTCTTCTCTCCCTCTCCATCTCTGTTACTGCAGCAACAAAAGAAAAAGAGAGAGAGAAAGAGAGAGAGAAAGAGAAAGAGAGCGAGGAAGAGAGTGGAAGAAAGAAAGGGAGAGGAAAAGAGAGTAGGGAGCGGCTGAGAGAGAGAAAGAGAAGGTGGGGAGTTGGAAAGAGACAAGAAAGGAAAGAAAACAAAAAACAAAAAAAAATATTTACCCGAGGTCGCTGAAATTCGAGGTTACTAAATCTTGGTCGGAGGAGCTCACTAAATGTTGAATGGTCGGATCATCGGGTGGGCACCAGAGTTGATGGGTGAGAACGAGTGAGAGAGAGAATAGGCTTGGAGATATCAAATAAATGATGTTCGTAGGTCGGATTCTAGTTAGATCTGACCCATATCGGTCAGTATCGATCGAATTGACCTGATATGGATTGGTTGTCGGCCAATTCCACGCCGAAACCCAATCACTATAGTGGTATATAACTGTATATGTTTGTAATTTGATACTAGCTTCTCTAAGTGTAAACTGATAATATTAATGCTTGGAATCTTAATTCTTAAGTGGGTTATTGCCTTTTAAGAAAAGAAATGCCGATTTCTGATGACTTCAGAAATGCTAGATACAATTGGTCTGGGAATGCATATTCTTGGCATAACATAACATATTATGCTGCGTGACTTGTTCTACTCTGTAGCATATGGTCATAGATGACGATTTGAACAATTGGAAAAAAAATTGTGTTATTATGGAAGTAGCTACTTACAGGGATCCCCTAATATAAGCAAATTAATACAACAGTAGTTTGTCATGTTTGATGCATAGCATGAAGATGCAGTATTTCCTACCAATTATTGGTAGCTTCTTTTGTTGTTGAAATTTGCCAATCTAGAGTAGGTTTGGAAATAAAGTTTCAAGATGTTTCTAAGATATATGGCACTATCGTAATGGTTAATCAGGGCAAATAGTGGCTATACCAACTAATAAATATGGAAATTTGTACATCTACATTTTAATCAGATGATCAACCTATCCATACAAACTGTGGTGAACATTTTTAAGTTAGAACTCCTTCAATGAGGATTCAAATCATAATATATGTTTTATTGCAAAAGAGGAGTATGATTGTCATTGAGGCCCTGACATGTCTTCTTTTTACCTTATTCTTGTGTACGATGAATTATACGTTAGTCAAGCTTCTGTTGTATATATATATGTGAGGAAATTTGGATTTGCTTAAGCATGATAGAAAGTGAGGTTGCTAAGTTTACATTACGAACATAATCTAGCGGCACCAGGCACCACTGTTAGGGGTTCAAAGTAAATAAGCTCTTCATGACTGTTCCAAGTGGAGGAATTTATCTGGAGTTTCCACTTTGTGTTAATCAAGATAATTTTGCTAACACCCTAACATAGTTGTTAGGCTGGTTAAATTTCCACCTAATTGAGGTCTTCTTATATTATGTTGGTAAAGAAACTCATAATATGATTCTTGGCAGGCAAGGCAGGCCTATCTTATTGGAAACAAAGCTCTAGCTAAGGAACTAAGTATAAAAGGGCAGGTATACAACATGCAAATGAAAGCAGCTCATGGGAAAGCAAGGGAAACAATATATCGGCAGAGGTTCATTCTTAACTGTTAATTTGCACCATCTGTCAGCTTTCTTTCTTGTCTTCTTATTTTGTGAAATCTTAATATCGAAGTTACACAGGCAACTGCCTCTCTTTTGTCAAAGAAGAACAGAGAAGTCTCAAGAAACTGCAGCCAGCTTGTTGCAATTTACATTTGCATTGCCATTTTGTGCTTAACAAGCGAGCTAATAGAAATTAGGTTTATTCCTTTAGGCCCATGGCCATCACTGCCATAGTTTTGATACATAACATGCATACATGCATTATCAATAAGTTACTCCACTGAAAGGCTAGTGGCTTAAGAGAAATAAAACATCGAAGTGCATGAGGTACCACGTTCAGAAGTCCTGTAAGCCTGCCTGCAGCTCCAGTGCTGACAGATAATTTAGTAATCATGAGATAGTACTGAGTAAATGCTTGTTCGACTGCTAATTTGAGTCCTACATTGTAATCTAGGGTTCCTTGTAATTTTTTTATTTACTATCATCACAGTAATATAACTTCAGGACTATGGAGCCTACCTTGCTTATAATAAAGGACTTTGCCACTTCATGTTTGCATTAGACGAGTCCGTGTTATCAAAATTGTGATTGGTATCTGTTTAGTTGTTTGAAATTTGAGATATTCTCATGCATATTCTACGCTCATGCATCTTTTAGAAGTACGTGCCTGGTGATATCTACTGAAGTTTCAACCAGTGCATATCTTTTTGTTGACTTATCATTACTGATTATGATATTTGAAAACTTTAGCAGAAGTGTGCCTTAAGAATCACAAATGGACTGCTGTGTGTCGCCATGGTTCACTGGATCAATCCTATCGAGACTATTTCTCTTAAGAATATGCACGTAGTTCTTAAATTTCTCTTTATGTTTGGTTTCTTTCCTCGGTATTTGTTTTGCAGGAACCCTGTTGCTTCTGAATTCCAGGGATATGGCCAAGAGCAAGATCGTCTAATTGACTTGCACGGTCTTCATGTAACTGAAGCAATCCATATTCTAAAACATGAACTAGGCATTCTGAGGCGCACTGCAAGGTCTGCTGGCCAACGACTTCAGGTCATGATTTGTGTTGGGACAGGGCACCATACTAAAGGTTCACGGACTCCTGCAAGGTTGCCAGTTGCTGTTGAGCAGTTCCTTTTGGAAGAGGGCCTTCGTTACACCCAGCCTCAACCCGGTCTCCTCCAGGTTGTCATATAATAACACTGTCAAAGTATAAGATATGAGAAAAGGGAGCAACATAAAAAAGAAGGTAGGATAAGCACAGCAATTCTTGTATGTGAATATTGAAGGAAGAGAAAAAGAAGCAAAGTCTGGCTAAAGAGCAATGTAATATTATATGTAGGATCCAATTTCACATTTTATTTTCTTCTGGCAGATTATGATGGAACTTTCTTTCCTAAGGTCATTTTAAGGTAAATTATTTTAGGCTCACTCTGTGATGGCAAACATAAACTCGTATGTTATACATATCTTTTGGGGAATACTTGCTTTTTTTTTTTTTCTTTTCATTTTCAACAAGATCTATCGGGTGCAAACTTTCGCAATTTAGATCATTCTCTGGTAGCTGATCCAGTTGCATTTGTCATTTATCAGGATAGTTTTTGGCTTTCCGTCTCTGCTGCTGCTTAGTTCTTATTTCAACAGTTCAATGATAGGATGGAATTATTCCAGTTACATTGATGCTGCTAGGTTTCGAACTCTGGAAATATACTTTTATCTTGTTCTTTTTCGGTTTTTCTCAGAAGTGGGGCATTTGTATATAATATAAGCTCTATATGAAGCTATTCTTAACACAGTTTCCTCATCTTGTAAGCAATAACGTTGGTCCTGCTGTTGATAGCTTGGCAGGAGCGTTTTGACGTTAAGTTAAAAGCGAAACTTCTATATTCTTTTCCTCAGGAATATCAGAAAACTGGACTCAAAAGATGTCAATTGCCTGTGATTTTTTTTAATGTTATGGTCACAATCACTCTATAAATATCTATTTTAATACTGTATTATCTTATTTATTAACAGTGATAGTTATGGCATTATCTTATTTATTAACAGTGATAGTTATGGCATTATCTTATTTATTAACAGTGATAGTTATGGCATTATTTTATTCGTTAATAGTGATGGTTATACGATGAGGAGAGAAGCTATTAATTGACAACTTACGTCGTATCATCTTGAAATCTTTGAGGGGGTAGCATGAAAAAAAGGGGGATATTGTCGTTATGGTTTATATCCTGCCATTTTAGATATTTCAATCATTCGATGTGGGTCCTATTATTAAGAGGATCGAAATAAGGGAGTTATATTTATTTCAAGTCTGCTTCTAATTTTTTTCAAAACGTTTAATTTAGTTTAAAACTTAATTACGGTATATTAGTTGCATTGCAAAGTGGCTTGAGAAGAAATCATCAAATTGGCTCCATATAACTCTCCTCTATATTCCAGAATACTAAAGCTCAAGATATTTACTATTATTGTGGTTAATTTTAAGAGGTTCAAATTTGTATTCAAGCGCGCAAATTGATATGAGGCGAGGTGAACTCAAAGTCAATATATGATAAGAATTAAAATTTTATTCACTTTTTTTTTATAAATTTAAATAAATAAAATTATGATAATAAAGTACTTCTAAACTTTTTAATTTCACTATTAATTTATCATTAATAATAATGTGCCAACTCCACTTAAATCTTAGATCAAAGTTAATAAATAATTATATCGTATAATATTTTCAATAATGATATTAGGGTGTTGGTAGGAGGGTACTGTGCTGTATATCAAGCCGATATGAGTCTCAGGTTAAGATCTTGGGAGATCTTATCTTATCCTATCCTCTCTTCTATATCTCTTGTATCGATGTCTCTTGTAGTTCTTCTATACTCGCTTCCACTAAGGGGAGATAAAAAAGAAATCTTTTTTATTTTTTAAAATCACCACCTAGATTGCATATTAATTATCTTCTCCCTGGGCAGCCGACATTACAAATGCGGCGGATGTTTTCCTATTTATTGATCTCGTAGACAAAAGGGAAACCCACCTGACCAAAGTATCAATTAATAAACAGTAGGACACATCGGTACCGAATCCGGTTCTTTTCCTGGTTGACCGTCAGTTAAGGTCGGGTCCACTTAAACGCCTAACCCCGTGTCGAAGGCCGCATCTCTTTTCTTTACTCATGAAAAAACGCGAGGAGAAAGAAAACAAGACGAGGAACCGCTTCCCGTAAAAGGCAAAGAAAGTGGGGGGAAAGAACCAAGGTTTCTTTATAATTTATTAGATCAAGGAAGGAACGAAGACGAAGACGAAGACGAAGATCGAATAAGGAATCCTCTCAGTAAATTCCTCAAACAGGAGATAGGTAAGCGATATCAGGTACCCGTGAATCCTCTGCTTATTATTCCATTAGGGTTTGGTCCCTACGAATTCTTTGAAAAGTCGATTGATTCCTTTGGAATTTGGAGATTAGGGCTTCTTGTTAATCGTGGCGAACCGAATTTTTTTTTCTCAGGAAAAGAGAAGTTGGAGATTCTCCTAGGTCACGAATTCGATCTTGAAGACAATATGGCGACGGCGACGATGGCGACGGCCGCCGGTGCGGCGGCGCTGCTTTACTACACGCTGAATCGGAAGTTGCATGCCGCGAGGTCTCAGGATGGTGAGGAGTACGAAAATGGCGGTGGGGATGGGTCGAGAGATACGCGGTCGGGGAGGAGTCGTGTGTCGCAGAGGCTGGTGCGTGCCCCGGCTACGTGGTTGGAGACTATATCGACGTTGTCGGAGACGTTGAGGTTTACTTACTCGGAGACTTTGGGCAAATGGCCTATAGGGGATCTGGCATTTGGGATCAGTTTTCTCCTAAAGAGGCAGGTATTGGCAGTAGAAGATTTCTATTCGTTATGTATGTGAATTGTTTTATGATCTTTGAACTTGTAGATTAAGAACCAGCATGATTTTTTATTGTTAGCGTAATACTTTTAAATATACTATGTGACTATGATGATATGAAGTTTGACTGTAAGAATAAACACATTAATATGTAGAACCTAATTTTTAGTTGTACATTTTAGAAATGATAACACATGGAGAATAGTACTTCTGTGAGCTGAAGCTTCATGGATGTAGGATCTTTTAATGGACGACATATTAATTTACCTGATTATTCCTTGTGAATCAAGTATTGCTTATACAGTTTCATGCATTGCACACATGTAACCAGGCATTTTACACATAAATCCAGGAATTGCTTATGTAGTTCATGCATTGCACATGCAAGAATCTGAAATCTTATAACAGCAGATTGGTGGAGGACATGGGTAATTAATAATTATTATTTTGTTCTTACTCTATCTATCCACCATCTAGAGTAGTATATCCATTCAATACAATACATCCTCAATTCACACTGGTTATTCCATATATAACAACCAACATATTTTCTACTTGTACTTATGCATGCCTACATGGCGGTAATTACAGTTTTACATGAATAAGCTTATACATATACATAATTCAAATAAATGAATTGCAAATAATGTTATTCTTGAATTCCCTATCACTAAAAAAATGAGGCCTTAGCAATTTGAATTCTATGTGAAAGAAAATGTTGATTTTCTTTATCATAACAATCATACCATGTAGAGAATTCTCAAAAAATACTTTTTTACATTTTGTGCCTTCGCTCCAAAGGAGCAGAAGAATTTATTTCTTCTTAAGATCTGGTGCGAAAGCCAATTGTGTTACTTATCAACTTTTTTGTTTATGTTTCTCTCTTACATACTACAAGCTTCATACTTGATATCCTTTTGAAATCCTAATGGGTGCTTGATAATGAGGGTTCCAAATTATGGTCTTAACTCTTAACTTCCTTGTTCTTCTAACCTTGCAGGGAAACTTACATGTAGCCAGTATATATGCTGGCAAGGATAGCATACAGCTTAAAGGAGACCCAATAGTTGCAGAACTAAAGAATCTTTTGAATTTGTTGACTCTATGTTGGCATTTTTCAAAAAAGCCGTTCCCTTTATTTTTGGAAGCAACTGGCTACTCCAAAGAAGATGTTCTTATTCAGGAACCTAAAGCAGGAGTGAGTAATAAGCTGTCCTGATTGTCAAAGTTTAAACATACTTTTTTAAGAGTTTCTGGATTTTTTTTTCCTTAAATTTGGCCAGTAACTTTTCTTCACATCATATTGACATCTTGATTTTTCTCAAATTCTGCAGATCTTAAAGCCAGCTTTTACCATTCTAATTGACCAAAGCACAAGAAGTATCTTGCTATTAATTAGGGGAACTCATAGCATCAGAGATACCTTGACAGCTGCAACTGGTGCAGTAGTACCATTTCACCATACTGTTATATCTGAGGGTGGTGTTAGCGATTTAGTTCTAGGCTATGCACACTATGGTATGGTTGCAGCTGCTCGGTGGATTGCAAAGCTCGCAACTCCTTGTCTTACAAGAGCATTACATGAATATCCAGATTACAAGATAAAGGTGAGTCATAATGTCATACTTTATAATTTTGTCATAATTGCAATGGTTCTCTATTTTTCACTTCATCTTTCCTGTGGTTTAAAAAGACACCTTGCAGTTTGGTATTTCAGCACATGAGTCATCAATCAGGTTATTGGTGTTGTAGTTACATGGCAATATGTTTTTAATTTTGGTGTATTTCATGCACCAACCATGTGAAGTGGCATTTCTGCTATCTATTAATCATTAGCTACTTCTGCTGTCACTTTCATGCAGTATTTTGTTGCTTGAATTTCACTTAAGAACTAATAGACTCAGAGACATTGATATATTAATGCTCAATATTTTGGAGTTCTCGTAAAACAACTGTTGATTTTCTCTTATCAAAATTTTGCTGTTTAGATTGTGGGACACTCACTCGGTGGAGGCACAGCAGCCCTTTTAACTTATATTTTGCGGGAGCAGCAGGAGTTTGCCACCACTAGTTGTGTAACATTTGCTCCAGGTTTGTTACTTTTTATATTCTTTTTGGTCAGCATGCTTTATATGAGTATTCTCTAGAGCTCCATGATAATTATCAAATTATGTCATTCTTGTCCTGGCGGAATGAGATAGTCAAAACTCTAATATATGTGGCTACAAGATTCAGGTTATTAGTCATATTTCTTGAGCTCACACTGTAATGATGGATATCTAAGTTCACTTTATTCAACATTGAACAGTTTTTGGCAGGGTATTGACACCTTAGCTCTGGAATAGACTATATTATGTTGCCTGAAAGATAATGGTAATTCCATTATGGCAGATTGTATGGATTTTCATCTTCACATGAATTATTTCATTATATTCTACTTCCTGTTGAATTGGAATAATTGTATGAGAAAATTCCTTGTTGTTTATCCCATAATATTGAAAAAGATGTCACTTTTATTGGCTTTGAAATACAATTCAGCATCTAACATCGGGATTGAGAAACGGGCTCTCCCTCTCTCTTATCTCTAATTTTTTTCATTTCTTCTCTCTCCATTGCCCCATCTCTTTCATTTCTATTTACTCTCTCTCTAACCTCCCTCTCTTTTCTTCCTTTCTTTCCTCAGATCTCTTCCCTCCCTCTTTCTCTGTCTCTCTCTCTCTCTCAATCTATGTTACTGTAACAGAAGAGATGAGAAGAGAGTGGAGAGTGAGAGAGAGGGAGGAAGAGAGAGAGAGAGAGAAGAAATGAAAAAAATAAAATTAGAAAAATAAATTTTGCCTTCTGGTAATAAGAGAGGAATAGAAAAGCAAGGAAAAAATAGATTTATTTTTGCCTTGGCAGTAATAGAGAGAGGGAAGAAAAGCAAGAGAGGGTAAGTTAATGTACTTTTTTAGTTTTTAGGCTTTATATATGAGAATTATTACTTTCTTATCATTTTTCTAAAATTTTAGAAAATTTTATGCATTTTAAAATAATTTTTAAAATTTTACGTAATTAAAAAATAGTCTGATTCAATATGGTGGTCGATACAGCCGATACGTATTGTTTTTAAGGATGGCTGATCTTAATCCCGATACCGAATTTTGAAACCTTGCTAATATTTATGAGTTTAAGGGAAAGCAAGGGTTTTAATTTTCTGTTATTACATTTGTATCTCATTCTAGTAATATTATTATGGTTTATGCATATTTATCATTCATGATAATTCTATACACGTTTACTGAATTGTTGATCATAATAAAGGTGCATGAACCGATGGTTTTGCAACCTTGTACCCTCATATCTTTTCCCTTATGTACAAATGCTTGTAGTTTTTGAAATTTGAAAGAGTAAGGCATTCCTAGGAAATAATAGGAAATCTAAACAATGCCAACCAACAAAGCTCCATTGTGAATTGTATTTACTTTCAATTTTAACAAGTTATGAAACTAATATATTCTATTAGGACTAACCAGTTCTACCAGTTTAGGAGAAAAAGAATCTAGAGAGATTACAGAGTTTTCATTAACATTAGTACTGTATGGTAGTCTGGCAGTAGTCCACTATCTGAATTTTACATTTCATAGGATAATATTTATTGATGATCCTTATTGCACTTTCAGCTGCTTGTATGACATGGGAGTTGGCAGAATCAGGCATGCAGTTTATTACTTCAGTTATTAATGGAGCTGATTTGGTGCCTACATTTTCAGCTGCTTCCGTAGATGATCTACGTTCTGAGGTTGTACTTGAATCATATGTTTGTCTTTTACATTTCATAGGAAGTTGTTCTTTTCTGTGAGGCATTGGGTCTGAAATCTTTCATTGACAAGTCTATGATCTCATCTTAACTTTACTTGTGAAATAGGTAGTAAGCAATGCTTAGTGTTTTTTGAAACTAGTGTTGCAGATTGTTATGCTAGTTTTATCATATGAATTACCTGTAATTCTATATTCCTTACAGATTTTATTGTGCTTGAATATCTTTTTATTGCTCGGTACAACTTTTAAGAGGTTATGACATAATATCCTATCCTGTCCTAGAAGACTTCTGATGATGCTTCTCTAGCACCTTGTAATTTGTCATGCTCGAGATCATAATTATAAATAAGTTGTTTGTCATAGATTGAAATTATTTTATTGTGTCCATGTATTGAGTACTTACCACATATGAGCAACAATCTTTTGTGCATGTATTTCTTGGTTGGTTGAAGAACTTCAAGCTTGACACCTCTGGTAGAAGTTTTAACCTACTATATCTGTTGTTTCGGATAGACAAGCTAATATAAGTTACAAACTCATGTTATTAGTAGAAACCTGAGTAATTGTTACTAGGATTAGATCTTAAACATGTAAATGGTTCTATTATCATATATAATAATGCCATTAGGGAAGGCGAGTCTTTCAGTTATGTGCATGATATGATTGTTAATTGTAAGAAAGTGAAAACATACTAGTGTAAAAATAAGGAAGCGAGGTAAATAAAATATTCTAATAACATCTGGCTGTGTCATAGCTAGAGTTCCATAAGTTAATGATCATATCAAGGGACCATAGCTAAAGTCTTATACTATAATGGTTACATCAAGGGACCAATTACTAGAGGCACTTTGAGTTAAGATAATAATTATTCTATACATTATGATGACTAGTGTGAGAATCTGCATAAAAATCTCATTTTTTTTTCACATACTAATTAATCTTTGTGGCACATGGTTAAATAAAACTTGATGTTAGTAAACAATTCCTGGAAGTCCATGGCTTCTAGTTGTGCAAGTATATTAAGCATAAGAAATTAAAATTATTTGCTCGTGCTGCTAGTTTGTATTGTTCTTACAGAATTCAGCTAGATTCATAATTGACTGAATCGGATCCTTCCTACATGTAGAATGGAGTCTAGCCAAACGTGATTTCAATAGAGAAGTAAGGGTGGATGGGCTCAGATTCCTGATTGATTAAATGTTAGTAGAAGTATCCTAGTTGAAGAAGGATTAGGGGAATGTTGAGATGTAGCCTCAAATACCATACAGATGCCAGGGACTAGAGTAGGTTATAATGCCGAAGTGCTATCGACACAATGGATCTAGTTCTTTCTGAAAAGATTGTGATATATTTTGCATGCGGATAAGCATGACAATCTTTGATGAAGTGATTTAATGGTAGTCTCCCAGATTAGTCATGGTAATGGTGGTTGGTGATGGCTGCGGATAATGGTTTAGCCAAGTGTAAGACATTCATCCATTTATGAGAGGCACTCCTGATTCCAAGTTGAGTTGGAGGTGCGATCAAGTGCAAACTGTAGGATGATGGCAATGTACTATTATAAAAGTCAGTGTTTTGAAAGGTGCCATGGCGGCCACCTTGATGGGGTGGAGCACCGGTTGCCTTGCATAGAGGTAATGCGGCGGTGTAATGGCGTTTGAGCTGACTTGGCGTCCTTGGCAGGCCGAGTAGCTTGCTTTGGCGGAATAAATGGGTCTAATCAGGCTAGCGGGTCAAGCTAGTAGGTCAGGTGTGGGTAATATGTTTGATAACTAATCTTTAAAAAAATTCTCAATCCTCCATTTGTTCCTCTTCCCATGATTTGAGCCCTAACCTAAGCTCCTCTCTTCAACGACGACAAGTGGTGGCAAAGCAGCAATTGCATGAAGAAGATGGGCATAATTTTCTCTCACAATCTCACTCGCTCTCTTTTCACATCCCAACCGGCGGCCACCGGCCTTTAACTTTCTCTCTCATTATTTCACTCAATCTTCTCTCTCTTCATACTCCCACCAGTGAGGTTGAGAGAAGTGAAGTGGAAAATGGAAAATGAAAAAGAGGGGAAGGATACGAAAGCTCTCTTAGGTGGCTTTTTCGTCAAGAGGAACCGAGGAAGAGTTGGACATGTAAGTTAAAGAGAAATGATAGAGGGTATTAGACTACAGTGGATTGAGTGGGTATGTCTCACTAGTGCAAGTATTATTTATTATTTTCTATATACTACATTACTATATATATTAAAACTTTATATATTATATTGGTAATTTTTATATACTATATTAGTATACTATTGGTGTAGTCCACTGTTAAAATATTTATATATACTATATTAATAATTTAGTATATATTATGTATTATATATGATTAATTTTTATTTTTATAAATTAAAAATACTAAATTGCCTTGTCACCCACCTTGTCGCCCGCCTTACGCCATGGCGGCTAAGTGGTGGGTGGCCCGCCACCCACGGCTGTCTTTCAAAATATTGATAAAAGTTGAAATAGATTGAAAGAGTTTTTATTTTGAGGAATATAATATGCCAATAGAATTTTATCATATTCATGATTTGTTGGAGAACATGAGGAAGACAATGTAAATATACATAACCTTAAGTTTATCATGATCCTATGAAAAAATTGCTGCTTGTCTATTTATTTTTCATGATCCTATGAAAAATTGCTTCTTGTATATTTATTTTGAGCTGACAAAATGTTTGCATAATTTCATGGCAATATCTATTTGTTTCTGCATCATGTTCATCAATGTTTTCCATATATCTGCAATTAAAAGTGGGTCAATTTGTGTCCATGCACATTTTGAGCTAATTTTAGACTGAAGTTGATTCTCTTTGAGAGTAGTAGAAGAGGATTAGTCTCTCAACAAAGTAGTATAACAAATTTCTTTAGTCTTGATTTATCAAATGATTAGCCAGTCGAGATTCATTGCCTGCTATTATGTTATGTACAGAAACATGGACATGGTCTTCTTGACTCTAATTAGCATGGTGTGGTGATACCAGCTTTTATATGTATCCTTTTTCTTTTTGACAACTTATGCACAAATTTGTTGTTATTTTGGAAAAACTATGAGTAGCAAGTTCTCAATGCTTCTTATGGGCTGAAACTATAATAGGATAATCATATTTAATTGGGGAGCTGCTAATAACCAATCAGGATTATTTGGTACAATGACATTTTGTGTCTTAATAATATATGTTAAGTTTGCGAATGTTTTAGAGGATATTGATTAGACTCCTTTGAAGATCTTCTCACATAAACTTGATTTTTATCTTTCACTTGTATTCATTATTTCAATCAGTTGTGGATTTACATAATTTAAAACTTTTATTTTCACATTGAACAGGTGACAGCATCAGCCTGGCTAAATGATTTGCGAAATCAAATTGAGCACACAAGAATTTTAAGTACAGTTTATCGTTCTGCATCTGCCTTGGGTTCTCGACTTCCATCTATTGCCAATGCTAAAGCAAGAGTAGCTGGAGCTGGTGCAATCCTTCGTCCAGTCTCTACTGGAACACAGGTGTGCTCCGTATACTTTGACCTATATATGTGTTTTCCTGCCGATATGTAGTCATTTTGACATTTATGATGGATGAAAATCACTAGCTAAAAGATTTAGAAACAATATTGGTTATAGGTAAATGTAGTACCCATGGCCTTTTTAACAAATTCTCAGTTTTGTTTATATTAGGACTTGGGGCATGGGAATACTCAAATAGTAGTCAAATTTGTGTTACCTTCTATAGTGGGGTGATATTATGAGCAAATTAGTTTTTCCCCTTCCATTACTGAGAGCAAGATCTTGTTTTTTTTCTCCTTAGGTCGTGATGAAAAGTGCACGGAATGTGGCTCAAGCTGCATGGGCTAGGCCACCACTTAGGCTGTCATCATGGTCATGTATCGGGCCCCGCCAACGTAATAAGCCTTCTGTGTTGAGCATGACATTAGAAGAAGACAATAGAGAAGCATCTACCTCCACAACTGATACCGCTGACCCTCTTCTGACAATAACTGAAAATAGCATCATTGAAACCACCGATCTCATTACTTCCGAAGGTGTAGGTTGGACTGCAGAGTGCTCTCGTTCTATAGAAGCATCTCATGCTGCTGAGATGGAGGATGATGAGGGTGGTAGTGATGGTGAGGATCTCATAGGTCATGGTAGAATTGAGGACAGCATGACTGAGGTAGAGCTGTGGCAGCAACTTGAGAATGAATTATCCAGGCCAAGGGAAAGTGAAGATGCTGACACAGTGAAAGAAATAATTAAGGAGGAGAATGCTGCTATTGAGAAGGCTGAGAGCACATCAGCAGAAGTGATTACTGAAAATAAGGAAATGCATAGATTCTATCCCCCAGGAAAAGTCATGCACATTGTAACATTCCTCCCAGAGGAGATGAGAAATCAAGAAGATGCAATACCAGAACAGGATGATATGAAACAATCAGATCAAAAGATCGGGATCTTTTTGACACCAAGATCATTATATGGCAAGTTGAGGCTTTCTCAAATGATGATCAACGATCATTACATGCCAATTTACAGAAGAAATATTGAGCAGTTAATTAACGAGCTAGAGAAGGATGTTTCTATGGACCGATGCCCCAGTGGCGAATCTCTTGATAGTTAATTATTTGTTTTAGTTGCCTAAGATTGACTCTGGCAATAGCTAAATCTATTGCAAGTTGATGGGATACAAGCAGTAGGTCCAAGTGTTTGTACATCGTTTATGTATCCATGTCAGATCGGTGGCAGCTTTGATCCCCTTCTTTCTTTAGGGTAAACTGTAAAAACTCAGTTCACACAGGGAATAGTCAATTGATAATGAAGCAGGAATTGATTTTTCACTGCTTACCTACAGAACTGCATGCTGATACTGGAGGTAATTGCAAATGCTCCTAGGTTATATACTGTTGTATTTGTACATTTCTGAATAACAGTGAATCTATTTAAAACTCAAGCTGGAGCAAGGGCCTTCACCCTGATGCTCTGCTAGAGCATGATTCTCTGCTGTTGCAGGAAAGACATTTTAGGGAAATTTTCACAAGCCTGCATTTTCATCATTTTTCATTAACACCTTTTGATGATTTTGTAATTTTTTAAAAGAAATAATGGGCAAAGCCCAGCAACGAATAAAAGAGGGAGAATACGCAGAGTTTAAGGTTACAAAAGGAAGAGGAAAAGGAATGCTACAAGTGGATAGATAGTAGATCATGCAAAATTCCCAAATCTTAATTGCTTCCTGTATCAACAGATTCGCTGCACATATATCTACTTCGATTATATCCCACGATACTGGCAAGCAAATCTAGCAACAGATAGAAGCTTAATTCTCCATTGCCCAACAGGAGAAGCTAATTGTGCTCAGGTCAAAAATCAAAGAGAAGGTGCAAACCTTAAAACAAAAGAAAAAGGAGAAAAAGAAAAGCTAAGTATATGGTGGTATTAAAAATCAGTAAAATTGTCAGCAAAGCTGTCCTAAATAAAAGCATGGCCGAAAGCTCACTACTTAATCTTTTTTTCGGCATTTTTTTCCATCCTCACTTTCAAAATCCATAACCCTCTTCCTCACAATTGTGGAACGCTTACTCTGCGCCTCAGAAGAGCTTGCTCGGCCCACCTTCCCTTTCTGATTAACAAACTCCAAAAAAGATGGAATTGGAGGAAGCACTGCCCTCTCACTTGGATTTTTTGTCTCAGTGCACTCGCTAGAATGATCTAATTGCTCATTGTTCCAGTTTTGTTCACATCTAGAAGTTGTTGGCATTTCATCGACTAGATCAGAGTTAGGAAGTGAAGAATGAACAGAGGGGAGGGAATTTTGCGTACAAGGAACCGCATGTGGAGTAGAATTGGCACGAAGACGGTCATGTATCTGCTCGTAACTTGAAGACGATAGCCACCTAACTGTAGCAGCTATCTGTGAGTTATAGAATGTCTTGCCAACCTTTGAGTACTTATTGAAGCACTCCATTTCAAGGAAAGTTGCAGAAGCCTCCAAATCCGACCTGCAAAACAATAGAATGCATTTTTAGTATGGTGCAGGTGGTGCTCAGGACTAAACAAGCCATGCCAATAGGCATGCAAAACCAACATTTAATTGTTTTACACTTTAAAATCTAATTTGAGGTTTACAAATAATAGATCAAGCTCCAATTTTATTAGATCTATTATTTTAAAGAGTCATTCAACATAGATCTAGTATTTAGTGTTAGATCTAAAAGATACTCTTTAATATATAGGAATAAAAGAGAATTTGATTTTTTTTAAAATCTAAAATTAATGTCAAATATATTTGAATTGGGTCAGAATTGATATATGAACATATCATATTAACTCTATATAAGTTTATTTGAACCTAAATTGTAAAAATTTTAGTTGAAATTTCAGCATGATTAGATTTTTCCTAAATTTTTTAGCTATATTTTAAAAAATCCAAAATTAATAGGACAAATTGATTCAAATTGGGTCAAAATTGATATAGGAACATGTTGATTAACTATGTTCAACTAAGTTTTAATTCTAATTGTTGAGCTATTGTCAATTAATTAATGTATTAAATCATATTACGTTTTGAATCATGTTTCTACTTGATTATTGTTATATTTTTAATAAAAAATTTCATTTACAATATTACCTAAGGATAAGCTTTAATATATATATATATAACCAAAAACATGTATAAAGACTCTAAAAATATATTAGAGGTGTGTCAAAGGAGTGTTAGGCCGACTAGATTTCAGCATGGCACGTGCCTTTGGCACAACGGCACAACCATGACTAAGGGTTATAGTTTGTATGCTTGAGGTAAGGCGCTTAACTATGTAGTTGTTGGAGCACTTGGTAGTTCCCTCAAAAAGTCCAGAAATGTTAATAATCATGAATTATGCCTAGAAATGGAACTTAAGAGCAGAAATGAGAACTGTGCAGAAACTTAATTATCAAAATATGATGGTTCATTGAATGATCGAAGCACAGAAATGATAACAAGGCATTCTGAAAATAATTGAAAGATCTTCAGTAACTTGGAAAAGTTAAACATATGGGGATTAGTGTATCAAATCATTAATGAAAGAGATCATTCTAGCAATATATACCAAAGAGTAGTTTCTATTCATCAGTCAGAATTAGCACTGAAAAAGTTTAACATTGATCAACTTTTGTCATTTTAATGTTACAATGGATTGATGAATTATATTTTGTTAAAACAACTTATCTGGCACACCATAGTATTGCGATAAAATGCTGAAACACAGTACTTTTATCAGCTACAGAAATTATGAAACAAGGTCTTATATTGTGATCAATCGTAATTTGTAAATTAATCACCAAAAGTGTTTATGCAATTTAGAAAAGGTAAGAACGGATTAATGCTTACAATGAATGACCCAGGCGCCGCAGGGCCTGTTTTAGAGTGTCAAGTAGCCTCTTTTTGCTTGAATCTCTCAACACGTCAGATATAGCCTTCTTATCAACAAGACTGCAATCCTATTGATTCATCAATGAGTTCTATTAATTAAAAGTATGAAGAGCAGAAATAAGCAAACATGCATATATATAAAAGCAATAGTTAATTAAGGCTTTGTTTGCTTTGAGATTTAAGGAAAAATCTAGAGTAGCTATTCTAGGTTTTCTCTTAAATTGTACCTCTAATCTAGATTATGGTACTCTTTGTTTGCTTATAATCTAAAATAGTGGTTGTAGTAATTAACTTTCATGTGATATAAAATTACACTAAAGTAGGGAACTTTTGCTTGTCCTTTTATGAATTTACAAGAATTTCCTCGGGTCTAACATAAAGTGGATTGATGAGATAGATGAATTAACTCTATGTATGCAATGAGTACATGTACAAAATTCTCTATGTATGCAATGACAGCAAATACATATTAGCATTCTATGTATGAAATGGCTACATATTACTATTGTCTATATATACAATGAGTACATATTACCATTCTCTACGTATGAAATGGCTACATATTACTATTCTCTACGTATGAAATGGCTACATATTACTATTCTCTACGTATGAAATGGCTATATATCATTATTCTGTATCTATGCAATGAGTGGTGGGAGAGAAAATACGTGGGAAAATTGAGCAAGAAATTTTAGCCCCATTCACTTTTCGAACATCTTTTTCTTAATTTCAGAATATGACTCCTTATTCCAGAATAACAGCTTAACATCATAATAACTCTATTCTATAATACAAACACTATTCACTAAAATTATATTTTATAACACACACTTAGTTATTAATTTACCATTGATTTGACTATAAATTCTTTCGGATGTCTTATCATAATTCATTACTTCTCTCCCAAAACACATATAATACATAATACCACCCCATATAATAATAAAAATAATAATAATGATATTATTATAATCATTATTCAATATTATTTTAATAGTAAAATTCTTAAAATTAAGTATACATTACGAAATTGCTTAATAATATAATATTTAGTTGGACATAATAACAATATATTTATAATCTAATATTAATAATATATTTTTATTTTACACTAAATAAATAATTTAACTTAAAAAGTATAAATATCAATAATCTGATATTGCATGAAAATAAGTACATTTTAAAAAATTGTTACTATTATTATTAAATATTAAAAATCTTAATAATATAATATTTAATTTGATATAATAAAAATATAATTATAAATTATCTTATTATTAAAATAATTTTTATATGTACTAATAAATTAAAAGTGTAATATTAATAAACCAATATGCTATCTAGTTAAATATTTATTGAAAGATAAAATAATACATTCACTATTTAAACTACGTATTAATCTAACCAAATCTTTCTTTCTTTAGATAATAAAATAATAAATTTGGAAAAAAAATACATATATGAAAGTGTAAATATTTTATTTTCTATAATCTCATGTTTTAAGATAAAATAAAATACATTTTCCATGTAAAAGAAAATTTTAGTATTATTGACTATATTTTTTTTTATATAGCCATTGCATATGTATTGATGAAATATAAAGCAATGCATACCTAGCGTCTACACCCTAGCATTGCATATATAGTGCCCGCGCCCTTGCATTTGCATACCTAATAACATTATATGGGTAATGCCACAGCATTGCATAGGTGCATTGCATACCTAACACCCCACCCTTGTATTGCATAACTAGCTTCCCACCCTAGCATTACATACATAAAGTATAGTGATTTAATTTTCATCAATCTAATTTATATCAAATCAAAGGGTATTTTAGTTAAAAAAAAATTACCGTCATTTTATATCACATCAAAGATAATTATTATACCTAAAATAAATCTCAATTTTGATAATAATAAATAATAATTGTTATTCCTAGAATAAATCCCTCATTTTGGTAATAACAAATATAATATATATATCTTGATAAAAAAAGATTAAAGCCTGTTTTTGTATTTTTTATGTGAATCTCAAATATAATTTTTCTTACATATTTTCTATATATGATACAAATAAGTTTACTATGGCTTTGCAAATCATTTATGGATATTTCTGATACATTAGTGAAGCGTATCCGTAACTGTATCAAACAAACAGTCACTAGATAAAATTTACTATCTGGTAATACAGAAATAGTTACAACCCTTATAAGTATTAATCATTAATAAAAAGTGGATATAAATTATGATTTTGTCACTATCAAATCCAATTTTGCCTAATATAAAGGGATCAATTGAAGGAAATATAGTACACTTTACCTGCTTTTTCTGGCCTTTATTTCGATAATAAGCCTCTTCTGCTCGTTGCAAAGCCTCAAATTTTTCACCTAGTCCTGCTTTTGATGATATCTTTGACATAGTGACACTGCTTAAGACATCTCTTCCATCTACCATTTCAAAAATTATAAATAAGAGAAATGAATCAATTCTGAGCCATAGCCTACACATATTACATATTAGTATACCGCTACCATCAGGCAGGTCAGGCATCAACAAACATTGTCGTATTGTTTGTTCAAGTTGGTATATAATACCAGTAACTTTTTGAAGGCCAGAATCACCAAAAGCAAAACAAAGGAAACTAAAGTTTATAGGGCATTCTTGCTTTGCTCATACAAAATCTCGTACAACTGTATAAAGAGCACCGTTTAGTACTTCTTAATAATAGATAAGAGCACCGTGCACGAGATCTTAACACCTAATCTGTGACTCTTTTGCAGCCAATTTTTTACCAATAAATATCCCAAGGAACTCTTTCCTCACTCCTTAAATATGATTATCCATCTTATTCCACCTTATATCAGCACCATTTTATCCAACATTTTATTCGCCTTTTCAACTATGTAGTTTTTAAGTTCTTTTTGTCTTCTGCCCTCTTAAATTTCATTGTCTAATTTTAGAACTACTCTTTCCGTCATTCCTCTGCCATCAATGTAAGCATGAACTAGCATTTTAACCTATGTTGTGATTTAAGAAATATATGCCACCATAGTGGAAATTAAAGATCCCTTTGGTGCAGTTAACAATGTGCGTGCATGATGGCATTTCATTCTCAAATTCATCAAAGATCTTCATGGGTAAAATCTCATTATGAGGTTCCACTGATGTACTTGATGAAATGCCTTTTCAACTGAATAGTGATGCTGCGCACAGCCAAAAAGTGAACCATCTGAATGTCTGGAAAGGTTGCCTGAGTAGAGGGTATACAGAAAGTACTATTTTCTACCATCCAGATTAACATAAAGGTTGCTTGGATTGAGAGGTTATATAAATTACTTTTTCTTGGAAGGATCACGAAAATCATCCTTGAGCATTCACCTACCAATTAAGTCCTAAAATGGACAATACTAAGAATTTACAATGATGAAATAATATATAGACTAATAGGAGAATATTCCAACAAGAGATATGCATTAATGCATGCTGAAAACTAGCATAATCCAATCATAGAACATGTGAGCCACCAAATAATACCATGACTATGAACTTCAGTTTTATATATCTTTAAATATTCTATTGTCCTCAAAGCTGCAGCTTCTGCAGTCTAACTTCCTTTCTATTAGATCTTTTCCCTCTTTTTTGACCAGAGTGCCGACAAGATCCACCAAGACTTACCCTAAAGCTTATTAAACAAAGCAATCTCCTCAAAAATTTCAGGTTTTATATTCTCTGTTGCATCTTTATATTGTAACATTCTAAGACAGTAAAAAAGTTGGAGCATCAGGAAATGTCGATAGAAAAAAATATAAACTCAACAAGCTCCATTATTTATAGAAATGAAAATGTGGACAAAAAGTACCTATTGAAACAATCAAGAAAATGACCTCTTACCATCAGAATCTGATATTTCATCACCCGATAAACTTTTCTCATCTTCTCGATTCCAGAACTCAGTGTCCTTGGCCTCTGAAGTATTGGTAAGCGAGCTGCCCAACAATATCAGAAATATAAAAATTGAATAAGAAACAAAGATAATTTGAATAAGCTATAATGGATGTTTACTTCATAATATTCCAGCGTACACTATGCACAGCATAACAGTCTATGAACAAACACTAGGCAACAAGGAGAAACCAGGAAAGTTTGTGTAAGAGAAGGCCAATAAAATGGTGAGAGAAGTTTCCACTAACCTAATTCAACTTGTACTCGGATGAAAGGTAAAAGCTTAGCTTATTTAGTAAATTGATTAATTGAATTTTTCATAATGTCTAAAACATAAAGAAGTTATGAGCTATCTATCTTCATACAGACTGATGCACTTATCAGCAACAGCATGTTATAAAGCAAAAACAAGGAAAGGATTCTCTACATGGTCAAGAGATACCTTTTAATAAAAATAGGAAAGAATCTATTCTTGTGACTGTTGGGCACACGATGAAGTTCCTCCACACGCATAGATACAAGATTTGTATGTTTGCAGGCATCACACGACCGTTGACATAATGATGCAGGGACCTAGTTTAGTGGAAAAAAAATAGCTCATGCCATAAAGGTTAGGAAGGATATAAACTAACACCTATCTAGGGCATAGTAAGAAAAACAAATCAGATGGGACTTGCTGGTGGTACCTGTTCTCCAAAGGTTTCAAGGATCTTCTTCCGGCGGCAGCTAGAACCTTCACAGTACTCCACCACCTGCATGAAATGAGGAGTCAAATATAACCTGAATGGACAGCTAACATCACATGTAAACAGAAGACTACCTGGTTGAAATCTGCTAGGGACTTCTCTGCATAGCCATCTGACGAGGATGAAGGTTGTGATTTTTTGCTACCAGCATTTCTCAAAATAAATTCCTGTTAAAGCATAGAAAGATTACCTGACAAATTCAATTATTGTATCAATAAAATTAAATAATATTATAGCCACCATTCTCCTCTGGTCATCCAATCCATAGTACAAAACACTCCTGGCAGGCAACTGATCACGACCAGCTCTTCCGGACTCCTGATAGAAGGATTCCATTGACTTTGGCATGTTAAAGTGACAAACAATCCGAACATCTTTTCTATCTATACCCTGCAAATATGGGTGCCACAAAATTCCAAGGATTTTGGATGAGTACTTTGTAGATTGTAGCAATAAAAGAAAATTGTTGAATGAACAAGCAGTATGAATTAAGATATGTAAAGAAAGTTGTATTTTACCATTCTGTGAAAGCAGCAACAAATAACTCAATATCCATAGATTAATCCATGTAGATCCAGCAGTAGGCAACAATATTTAGACAAAAAATTATGAGTCAGAAATTTTGTATCTCAGGAGTTAGAAGTAGGCGTTCACTTTTTGATGCTTCGTGGAAACGAAGGCAACAGATAATAATTTACATATCAATATAGTTTGGCATACGATCCATAGGATAAAGATCCAAACTGCATACTAGATAAATTACTGCATTCTCATCTGTTATATAAGCATTCAGAATATTGCCTTGTACTATTCACATATTGTATTTTAAGCACAATACACTGCTCTCTACAAACCAGAAAGCAAATCAGACATATTAGAAACTTGGTCTGTACCCAATATCATGAGCTATTTTACATGGGCACTAGATCTTGAGGTTTTCAAAAGTCGGGCTCTTGGCACTTTATCAGTTTGGCATAACAACAAACTACATGACATTCCATCTTAAAGCGTCAAAGTTCAACAAAAGCACCGGGTGGAGTGTCATGTACATGAATTTTTTAGTATTGGAACTTCATTGAACAACTTCCTTGGATTTTCAAGAGATCTAGTTTTAGGACACTTTAAGAATTTCCATTACCTTCTATGAAACAAAACAATCGGTTTAATACTCAGTTGCAGTGTAATATGTAATGATTGAATCTTGTAAGACCATTCACTAGATAATGTATTGAGTCATTTAGATAACATATATCTGGGGCATAGAACAACTTCCTACAAATAAGTGGAATGGAGCTTCATTCCATTTTGTATACAATAATGATGAAAAAATGGCCAACATCTCCAAGAAATTCAAGCATGCCTTTTCGAGCTTCCAATTCACCAGCGAAGTAACCATGATAACAAGTAAGCTACATTTAGTCAAAGATGAAACAGATTATTACAGTGAACAAGGCCCCACCAGTGAAGAGTGTAGGAGCAGTAAAATGCATGCACATATACTCCATTGTAGGAGAAGTTTTCTGATTTATCAATGTCTCAAACATGTGACCATTTGTGCAAAAAAGGAAAAGCCTTGCACTAGGAAACATGGATACTCCAAAATGAGTGGAGTATGTATCGGATACGGATATAAGTCAGACATGGCCCATATACGTATTTGATACATTTTTGGAGTATCTAGAGTTTAAATAAATTATCTTAAGGATAAATTACAAATTGCCACCTGTAGTTATGACTAAAATCAAATTACTCTTTTAAACTTTAATTTGTATAATTTTGTTGCATGTGGTTTAGACTAATATGAAATAGTCAACTTTTTCATCCAAACTAACAAAGAGAGAGTACAAATTATTCATAACCAAAGATGGTCGTGCCAGTCGGGATGCCCCATGCCGATGTGGAGCTATTTTTTTAAAAATAAAAACTATATTTTCGTCAATCATCATTAAATTAACTTTAATCATTTTCTTAACAAACATGATATAACATATGAAGCCTTTTATTTAAACTTTTTCTTAATTTCATCAATCATCATCGATCAACTTTAATATTATATATTGAATGTTATTATGTTGCATTATAGAGTATTTAATCATATTATAGAATGTACAATCATTAATATTAGTTTTAATAAATGTATTCAATCATATTATGTCTTGATATTTACATTTGACTATTGCTTTATTTTTAATAAAATAAGTCATTTACAAAAATAATTTATAGATAAAACACTATCACGTAGGTTTTAATATATATAAACAAAAAATCGAAGATTGACATGCCTAAGACCCAAAAACCAAAGATTGATCAGCACGTGCCACTGGCACAACCATCGTTATTCATAACACCCTTATGGTATTAATAATCCTATTGTTTAAATAAATATGAATCTTCTATCTATATTTTTAAGACAATTAAATTTTTCTCTTCCATGATCATATATTTAAAGGGAGGTACATTATGATAGTTATTAACTAAGATGTGAGGCTTGCAATCTCAAATTGGAGAAGATAGATAAAGTTGAAAGTACATTTTGTTTTAAATTTGAAGGATAAGATAAAGCAAGTAAATTTAATGGAAGGAGAAAAACAATTGACATTTTAATATTTATTAGGGTGGGAAATTCCCTCTAATAATTTTTTAGATTCTTTTTTGTACTTTATCTATTATTTTAGATGAAAAAATTTGCAGTCTCGCATTATTTTGAAATATCAACATCTTTTCCTAAAGAGTGTGCCTCCCTAGTCTTCCCTCTCTCCCCCCTCTTTTTGGTCCCTTCCCCTCTTTACCCTTTTCCTCCATTTTCTTAATACCTCCCTTGTCCTTTTTTGTTTCTACCCCACCCATCTTTCCACCCCCTCCTAAAGTTGAGTCCCTCCTAAGTCACCCTTGTATCCTCTTAACTTCTCCTACCAACCACCCTAACACTATGATCTCGTCTGATCATGAGCTCATTAAGCAGTTTGCTGCCTACTCAAGGACAATAATATGGAAAAGGTTATTCCTCTCTGAAGAAAACACCATTCTGACAAGTAACCCACACCTTTGTCTTGTTGGAAAATTGATCACTGACTGGGCTTTCCTTTAGGACTTAAAAGCTCCCTTACTAGAGCCTAGCATCACGAAGGGATGATGGAGTTTCCTAAAGCCGGCAAGAACATATTCCTTGTGGTCTTTGGAAAGGAGAAAGACTGATGGAAGGCTGTGCTAGTCTCTCCATGGCCTTCCAACCAGGATCTCTTTATCCTCACCCACTTCCCTCCCAACACATTGGTGGAAAGCTGGTCCTTCAATGTCTGTGACTTCTGGACCAATTCCATGGGCTCCCACTAGAATATCTTTCATTGTCCTCATTCTACTCACTGCTATTATTATCAATATTTTCACAATTATACATCATTTTTTGATGAACTATTGACTACCTTTATTGTACAGATTTCCTTCTTTTGTCTTATTATATAGGCTGACATTTATCTTATGACTTTCAAACTAAACTTAAGTGTAAGCCACTATATTTCCTTAACTTCCAGTCAAATAATTTTTCAGACGGCTAATACCATCACAAATTTTCTTTCCATACCAGTTGCATTTGACACATTTATTATCTTGGCTAATAGCGATATAATGTTACCAATCTATATCAGTATATTATGATTTCTCTTTTGAAGTCATTTTAATGTAAACATCTAAACAAAGATCAAATTAAAAAAATTGTATATACAAAATATATTTATCTCTCTAATCTGTTCTATTATAATTTTTAGTGAAGAGAAGAGAGTGGAAGTGAAGAACTGAAAAGGAAAAAAAATGTTGCTTATGCAGTGAGAAGGCGGGGGGGGGGGGGGGGGGGGGGGATAGTAGAGAGAGTGGAAGAGATGAAAAGAAAAGAAAAATAATCTGCTGTACTGAAGAAGAAGAAGAGAGTGTGGAAGAAACAAAAAGGAAAAAATCTGTTGCAGTGAAGGAAAGAAAAAAAAATTGCTACAGTGAAGAAGAAAAGAGAGTGTGTGGAAGAAACAAAAACAAAAGAAAAAAAGAAATCTGCCTCAGTAAAGAAGAAGAAGAAGAAAAGAGAGACAGAGAGTGGGAGAAATGAGAAAAAAAAAAGGTGCTGCAGTGAAGAAGAAAAAAAGAGAAACAGAGAGTGTGGAAGAAACGAAGAGGAAAAAGGCTGTTGCAATGCAGAAGAAAAGAAGAAAAGAGAGTGGAAGAAATGAAAAGAAAAAGAAAAGCTGCTGCAGTGAAGAGGAAGAAAAGAGAGTGGAAAAAACGAGAAGAAAGAAAACTGTTGCAGTGAAGAAGAAGAAGAAAAGAGTGTGTAAAAGGAACAAAAAATCTGCTGGATCTAAGAGAGAAAGAGTGAGTGAGAGAGGAGGAAGACGGGATTGGGGACATCAATTATTGAGTCCACTAGATCTGTTATAGATCTGACTCGGTTGACCTGAACCGGCCGATCCATTGATCTATGGTTTATTCACTCGATAAAGAGAAACAAGATCACTTAATAATGGGCGAAAAATCTAGGTTTTGTCTATAAAAATTTTCACCTTCTCTAGGAATCAGTTGAGTATATGAAAGGGGAGACCAAAATATGAAGGCAATAAGGACAATGACTTAGATGGAGATAATGTTTAATGCCATTTATACTACTGACTACTCTCATTTTAGTGTTACGTAAGTGGATGTAAACTTTAGCTATGAGCCTATGAATTGCTCGTGCTAAATTCAATAATATCTACTACTCTCATTTTGGTGCATTAATTGTTAAATATTAATGCACTCTTTGATACCTAGTCATGAAATTTTTGTGCTATTAGTTGCTCATGTAGATAATAGATATATTGAATGCAATATAATGTGTTTTTTTTATTCTATGTGTCTATGTTATCTTTTACTTTTTGCACATATACACCTATAGATTATCATTAGAATATAAATACTTTTTCATTTAATTTATTTATTCCCGTATCTTAGATGTATGTCATCCCCTATTCTTTTAGGATTTGTCATATTCCTGTATTCGTATCCCGTATTCATATCCATGCTTCATACTTTCATAGGCCTTACATGACACATCCACATTAAGTAACACCCTCTAGAAGATAACGGTATCTGTAAGCACAAAAATGCAGAATCTTGACACAGAGCAAAAGTGGTGCTACCCGAAAGCCACTGTTGCAACAACAACTTGAATTCTAGAAGAAAGCCAATCATCCAGTACAGCACTCCGCAGCTTGCTGTTTAGGCCAGCATGGTAAGCTAGAAGGAAGAGAAAACAAATACAATGAAAAGATCATCACTTTGGAGAAAAAGGAAGAAAGAAAAACTATTAGTGGTTACAATAATGAACTTCAGATTCATACCAGCTGAGGAGATACCCTGCTTTATCAGATGACTGGTTAGGTCATCACAAGAAGATCGTTCAAGACAATAAATAATTGAACAAACATTTCCACTGGACTTAAGAAGATTTGACAGATCAGAATAAGCATCATCAAGAAGATCCTTGTAACGAACTGTATCATTCATCACACAGGTTATATCAAGAATAATCTCAAGATTTGGACTAATCAAAAGGAAATAGAGAAAATGAATCTTATCACAGACCACTCTGTTGCAAATTGGAATTTATCTATTTAAATAGAGATAAAACAATAAAGTGCTCAACCAAAAACTTATAACAAGGAACCAACATTAGTCAAAAATCATGAACTTTCAAGGGAAAACATGATCCATCAAATAGAAAGAATTAACCTTCTACAGTTTTCAATACTAAAAGATGATTAGTGTATTGACTATATTTTAGAAAAGTAGAAATCATGGAGCATCATAACGGAATCAACATAATCTCCCAGAGCTGCGATGGTGCAGAAAGCGAGACCACCTCAAACAAAATACTATAAATATAAAGAACACAGATTGTTCCTCATGGTACTAAACAAGAATTAATAGATTCCAAAGAATAAGAATATATTCAACAAATCTTGAATGGTTTGCAATTTTGGATGATCCAGAAAGCAAGGCCATCGATAATCAACTATATATTGACTTTACCTTCATAGAATATGTTAGGACGATTAAAAGACGCCCTAAGAATAACTGGATTCTGCAGAGACAATGATTCTATAACATCCTTTTGGACTCTGCATCACAACAGAATTAGTCCTTACTCTGTTAGCTATTCATGCAGAAAACACTAGCATTGGGACGAGGGATTTTAACAGATACATATCATTAGAACAAACTGCAGGCACTGTAATGAGGAAAAGTAAGAGAGACAACAAAAAAGGACAGACCCCTGGTTAGAGAGCAAGAAAGAAAGAAGAAGCAGATAAATTGAAGTAAGATCTATCTAGTATGATGTACAGTGTGCCTAGAGCTCTGAGCTTGTGCTAATCTCAGCTAGCTTAAGTTTGGTTCGAAGTAGTTCATGTATATAATGTATAGATATGCAACATACACAGAACAGGTATAGATAATAAGTAAAAAGAACATCTATTTTGAATTATTAGAAGCTTTTTTATTAATTTTTGCTGGCACAGTTCATAAGGCACTCCTTTATTTCTGTGCAGCAAACTGTTCAATCCATATCAACTGCAATATTGTTATGTATGTTCTTCAAAGATATGTACTTCTTTAGCCCCAGATTAATAATGGTTATATATGATTATATTCTATGGCTTTATATAAGTTAGCATACAAATACGCGCCAAGTTCGAGAATTCCTGATGAACCAAGTAAAATCTGATAGACTTAGGATTGTGGAAAGCTTACAGCTGCTCAGAATTGCCATTTAGTTTGGCTCTTTATAGAAGAAACTTAAGCTTGAGTTGGCACTACACAAGATCTTTAATTGAAGCTAATGGAGATAAATGGTTGATTTCTTGTCTTCATTAAAGTAAAGGTATAGTATAGAAGATGAAGAGTGTAGCAGTCTCTCTTGAAAACAACTGTGTTTATACTCTTAAAAAACTAAAACCAGTTGCAACATTTAATACGAACTTAAAATGAGCCTTGCTGCAAATAGAAATGTATACTTACTTTGGAACAGCAGTTGCTGTCAAAGCTAACAGAGGCACACCTGGCAGTTTCTTCCTTAAAGATGACAGTTTTCGATAGCTAGGTCTGCACTACAATAAAAGAGAATTGACATTTGAAGTAAATGGTGATTTATACATTGCACCCCATTTCTCAAAAATACTTTACAGTGGTCGAGCAAAATTGCTGAAAGAAACCTCACGATCATCTTCTTATCATACCTGAAGTCATGGCCCCACGATGAAATGCAGTGAGCCTGAAATGGAAGTAATAAGAAATACAATAAAAAAAATGAGTAGATAGTTACGTGGTAAAGTTATAGATTAACAGAAAATAATACTTGAAGGTTCAATCTAACAAGACCTCGTCAATGGCAACTAGACCTAGTAGCCCTCTATTATAAAGCTTTGACAGCTTTGTCATAAATCCAAAGGTTGCGACCAACTCAGGCGTCACATATAGCAACTTAAGAGATGGCTTACCAGAATCAAGGTCTTCATGTATCTGGCAAAGAAAGAGAGAAGAAACATCACAATGATCAACTAAATATAAAGCAGCAATTCAGTACACGAGGAAGATTTACAATCATATTGCTCCTCAACATTATATGTAGACTCATTGTGTAACCAAACTACGGTAATACTTACAAAAACATCAATAATGAAATACGTGGAACTAACAAAACTAACTGCCAAATTGGCAACAGATTTAGTTTATGAGAATATGATACTGGATCAAAAGCTATAGTCTCGTCTCACACAAATCCCCAATATCTAAGCTATCATAGTGATCATAAAAGTGAATTTTTGCATAGACCGCTCCTGTAAGTTTGAAAAATATAAAGGCACATGTTAAGAACAAATTGTATTTAAAGTTTTTCATAACCCCTAAAAGAGATAACACAACTAAAGCCTTCCGATAGATTTTGTGATGCCGATTCTTTTGATGAACTTTATGAATTATGATGGTTGTCCTCTGATATATTTTGCAATACTTCTCATTCGTTATTTGAGATAGCAAACACTGCTGTCCTGGGAGTAATCATGTTCAAGTTTTACTAACATCTCCATTCTCTTGGAAACAACCTCTTAAGACTTGATGATAGGTTTACGTACATCTTACCTTCCCATACCCTGCATAGGCAGGAGCCTTATGCTCTAGGACAAGCATTTCCATTCTACTCTATCCTAGCATGTCTAGTAATCAATGATAGGAATCATAGGACTTATGATCTCAAACAAGTCTAGCAAATAAAGAGTGCCACTGAGAAGCCACTTCCCCACCATACCTTATATTTCTTTTCCCAGATTATGAAGATATGCATGTAACTCCGATATCCATGTCTGAATTTTAGACATTATTATCTTAACATGTATGCGTGGTTTTAAAGCTAATGTAGGATTAGTACAAATATTTTAAAAGGAAATAATTGCAATATAAGGAGGTCTGGACATGTAATACAGTGCACAAATTCAAGCAACTAAAATTGATTCAAGCAAACCTTTCTGGTAAAAGAAGGGTGGTTGTAAGGAGATGACTGGCCAGATGAAAGATGGAAGCTACTGTTAGTTTAGAAGTTCAAGTCTACTAGAAGTGCATGCAATAATTCATGATACTTAAGTATGAACTAAAGTGCTTCCAAACCAAGTGTTTCTGCAGTGAATGCTTATAACACCAAGTGCTGATGGTAGTATGTTCAATAACATCACAATTAACTCCAAAGATGGCATACCTTAATCTAGCATACAACTGATAAGTAAATACCTTTACAGTCCTTCCATGTTGAATAAAGGTACTTACCTTCTCTTTAGTTTGCACAGTCTGTGTTGAAGAGAGAAACTCAGCAGAAATTCCTTTGCTCTTCAATGTTGCAACTTGATTTTCCTGCAGATGTACAATAAGCTCACATGACCTTCCATAAAGTATCAAATAACAGATGTTAAAAGTTCAGTAGCTTATGATCTTACCATCAGTGCTTCTCAGAAGATTTGGAGGTCAGAACAAAAAATCGTCAGGATAAATCCGCATGTAATATATAACTCCCTTTTCAGTTGCAACTTTTTCATCCTAAAATGTGAAGTATACAAAGAGTATTCACCTATCAATGGAGAGATTACAAGTACAATGCCTGGCTTTGCTAAAGCCGGAATCTGATAACACATAGACTTGCCACCTCCAGTTGGCATCAAACAGAAACAATCTCTTCCTGTAAATGAAGTAAATAATATATTCTTACTTCTTAGATGCTAACCACAAAGCTTATATAGAGAGATATTTCTCAATATTCAAACACCAACAATGGATATCTGAGTGTTAAAAGAATGCCAATAATGGAAATAGCCTTATCGATTGTAAATATGTCAGCAAATATTTAGAGCCAGGACAAAACCTGCTAGAATAGCTTCAATGGCCTCCAATTGCTTTCCTCTGAATGCAGGATGCCCAAAAAATTGTTCCAAAATCTTCACTAAATCTTCCTTTTCAATTACATTACTTTCATAACTGGTCTCATGTTTCATAGGAAGAAGAGGTTTCTTCATCTGGACTGAAAAAGCCAGAAAAACCATAATGTTTATGAGGAGTGCAGGTATAAAACTAGTGCAGGCTGATGACAGACATTGAATTTCAATGTCAATTGGAATATCACAATCATCACAAGTGTCAAAAGAAAATAAGAACTTTTAAGAAGTTAACAACCAACATCAAAAGTTCATCATTAAAAAGAAAACCCATCACATGCATGACAAGAGAAACAAAAAGAATGGTAATGCAGTAGAGGACAAGGGTTTGCCCCAATAGTCTATAAGTTGGTACGAGTATCAAGTGGAAGAAACAAAAAATTATTCAAGTGAAAGAAGAATTTGCCAGAAAACTAAAGGATAACTGGTATAAGCTAAATTTTTTCTTTCGACATCACATAAAGAATAGGTTTTAAATGACCATAAAATCCAACCTTAAGCTTGTAAAAACAGTAATATTAATCACATATCGCCAGATGGCCTTAGCATAACTCTCCACCACATAATAATTTGGATGCAATCCTTTTCATATGATGCTTATCATCCCATACTAGGAATATCTTTAAGTTAATCTAATTAAGAGAAATATTTCTCTTTTAACAAAAGAACCAATAGATCTATTTTTTCCCTTGGCTTTCTTTACTTTAATTGGATGCAATCCTTTTCATATGATGCTTATCATCCACACGCGAGTCGATTATTATTCTTCCTTCCTTTTCTACTTTGGGTAAATTTGGGAATTCTCAACCGGCAAGCCCTCTTCCGAGATCTTTAACCAAATTTCAAATTCCTTTTTCCGATTAACTTCAAAAGAATCACTTTTCAAAGTTCTGTCTAATATAAACCCGCTCAAGAAACTTCTATCCAAGACTAAAAATGGTGCACCAATTAATAAAGAAGCATATATATATTGAACAGAACAGAGAGACTTCCGCGCACATTGCAATCGATATTGCCGTGAAGGATCAAGACAAAACCCTAACAGGGAAAAGAAAGATCCAGGATAAAGATTCATACATTTGGAGATCAAATCCAACAAATGCAGATAGAGATAGAGATGGAGAAAAAAGAAAACCTGCGGCCTCGAAGGCGGTGAGGCAAAAAGAGAGCGGGAATGGAGTCCCGATGAGAAGAAAGGAAGTGTCGCAACGACGGGTACTGTGGTCATTTGGGTTCAGTGGTATAAAGAAAAGCGGATCTTTGCATTTCACACCCTATATATGTATTTATTGTGGCTCACACTCTAATCTTTCAGTGTTTAATAGTAATACAGGATGTAAACCGAAATTGTGGAAAAGTAGGGAGAAAACCCAATAGAAAAAAAAAATTCTAGGGTGTGAAATAAAAAGAATCTCAATAATAGATTAGTATTGGATCATATCTATCATTAGAGCATTGAGGATAATGGATCATGTAATTCAGGAAAATTTAGGCCTGTTTTTGTTAAAGATAAAGTTCATAGATAGAAGAGGTAGGCTACAACTGTGGAAGCAAGCCTGGCTATTCACTTGATACGGCATCATTACAAATACAAACTCACTATAGATGAGCGGCTACGTCCAGACCAACCACTAGAGAAGACTTGGCTGGCACAGCCTAAAGAACCATGCAAAAGAATCGACAACAAAATAGATCATGCATGGTGGAAAGAGGTGGACCCAATATTTACACTAGCGTACAAAGCACATACAGGCACATACAGGCACATTCAGGCACATACACATACACGTTGGTGCATACACAAATGAAACAAATCTAGAAATAAGTCCATGGTAATAGATAGGGTATAAACAAGCCAAGTCAAGCGAGCAGGCTCCGGCTCCAGCCTGACCATGAAATTGATTTTGAGCTTAATTATTTTCTTCATGCTCAGCTCAACTCGAGCTGAGTCAAACATGAGCCTAAAATAGACCCCATATTCAAGCTGAACTCAAGCCGAGCCAAACCGAGTCGAATCCAAGCCTAAAACTAAGTTATTTTCAAATCGATTATATCTTTAGATCAAAGATCTAATGGTTATGGATAACTTTAGATATAATATTAATAAAAAAATTTGAGTCAAGGCTCTAGCTTAGATTTGGCTCAAAATTCAATTTGAGCCCACAATTTTATTTAAGCTTCATCTTAGTCCAAGTTGAGCCGAGTTGAGCCCAAGTGGCTTGTTTATTTTGACACTACTGGTAATGGAGAAGCGTTTTTACGACCAAAGTGGATCATCAGCCAAAGTGAGGGTGGCTAGGCTCAAACGATTACAATAAAGTGGAGGGAAGGATGATGACGACGTCACACTCGATCCAAAGTGGAGAGTTGAGATGGATGAGGCGGAGAGACACCATGAAGATATTATGAAGAGGAAGAGGATGGCGGCAAGGTGGGTAGTAATAAAGTGGGATACCACTAAGAGGACAACAATGGTGGAAAGAGGAATAGTGTGATTAAAGAAGGGAGGAGGAGCAAGAGGAGATGAAGAGAGGGGGAAAAAAGAAAATAAATAAAACTTTCTTAGTTGTCGTTGACAGCTATGGGAAATCCCTCTGGGTGAATGGAGAAGAAGTTTCAAACCCTAGTAGAACCCTCTTGGCTAGTGAGAAAAAAAAAATTGTTGTTTGGGGATGGAAAATCTAGGCTTATTAGGATTCCCTATTGATCAAGTTGATTGTCTTGGGACCAAATATTACTTTATATAGGCTATTTTAATTTCATGTGTTTTTAATTTGTCTATATTTAGTCAATTTACGAGTTGCTCAATAACAACGGGTGACACGAAATCTGAACGACTTAAAATAGTTGATCTAATTTCCATGTGGCTTATTGTAACATTCGCAACCAAATACGCGTGACTCTCACGTAAGCGGAACCCACGTGATTTCTACGTGATATGTTGATCAATTTTTCAACATAATAAAATGAGCATATCACATATTTTTATAAATAATATAGACAAAAAGAAGTTTATAACACCATAAGCCACAATAAGCCCTAAAATATAGCTACAAGTCATCTAGCTTAATTTACAATAATGAATAATTAAAATAATTAATTATAAACTAAATATTCACCAACTTCTTCACGAACTTGGCTAATCTACAAATTTAAAAAATATTTCCACCAAAAGGTGGTGAGCATAAAGCTCAGTAAATATTCACTTCTATAGTCTAAAAGTAGTGCAAATAAAGATATAATAATTGATTAACATGAATATACACATTATGATTAAAATCAATGCATCAATATTACATATGCATTAGAGATCTATAACATGACACGTATTAATTTAAACTATCATGCTCGAGCTCTGCCTATAAGCCATGTCAACATTATACAATAGGATATACATCATTTCAAATTATTAAGTCGTTAACTCGGGCTCATGTAAAGCTATGCTTGTAGGCCACAACAACACTCAAACTCGACTATATAAACACCTCTAAAAGAAGATAGGCATTAGCGGTAGAATTATCTGCTTATCATTCTTTGCTCATTATTGATTATTCGACACCTCAGACTAAAGACCTCAGTCACCAGCCCATCACATGAGTTAGTATCGCACTTGTTACTACCCTCCGAGTACTTAGTTCCATATTATTGCACCACTATGTAGAAAAACTATGAATCATCGCTCATGGACATCCTTACCCTGAGCTATTGAGTACCACTTAGTCGACGTCATTTTACACTTCTCTCTCACTAAAATACTCTAAAAACTATGATCTTCGTCAATCGACAATAAGTTGTCTATCGTCTAGCGAAATGGTTGTCTGATTGTTTGTGATTATTAACAAACTGAGACCTCAAGCGTGACCCTAATATATAACCTACTCCTAATCCTAGCTAGAAGATGTCAAGTACAATCGAGATGCATAAGTCACTCTTTCATGGTAGTGTATGCGTACTAATAGCATGATATTATACTGTACAAACAAACATAATAAAATAAATATTATTATCATATATTATGCCCTATCATATATAATCATGACAATAGATATGCATAAAAATCATAGTATGCATAATCTTGTCGAACAATAAATAAAATTAATATGCACCACATGTACTAATAATAGTAAGAAAATATATGCACATATATGATATAAATACGATGATGCCGTAATTAAGAATTGCATTATCAATACTACTCATATATTATAGAAATTTGATTTGCCTCATAATGCTTTCCAGTTATCTAGCTGCAACTGTGCCACGGGATCATCATCGTATGGTACGAAATCCACCTCAATAATGAAGATAAATAAAACTATGAGCACAACATTCTTTATAATAACAAATTAAATAGTCCTACAAAGGATGCTACAAACTTGAGTAGGTCTATCTAACAAATATTTACATTTAATGAATAAGTAAAGCCAGCAAAGTTGTATCAAGACTTGATATATTATTAAAAATAGTTAAAATAATTTACCTTAAATTATCACTCCACTAATTGTTATCGATTTAAAGTAAGACAAATAAACCACATTTAATTAATCGGCTTCATTAACTAAAATAATTTACTTAATATTATTTTTCTACACTAATCTGTATTAATTCTTCACTATACTAATTTGAACGACTCTAAGAAAACAGTTTTTTTTTTCATTAATCCAAATTGTGCCATTTTGAATAAAATGTCTCATATTACAAAATATGTCTATTTCATCTCTAAAACTCTTTAAACAAAGAGAAATATAGCACCTAAAAGATAAGAAAAATAATTATACTTTTGATCCTCCTTTTTTTTCATACAAAAAACCTAATTTTAATTTTATTTTCGTTCTTGGGTTGGTGATTAATTTTTAAGTTCCTCAGAAGTATAGTCCTGAAAAACTTAACTATGAAAACATTATACCTTGGAGATAGAATTTTCAAAAGTTCATCAATACCTTAATGGGAAAATTACTATCTTAAAGAAAGCTTAGCATCTTGCCTTATGAACTCAAATATTTGTTTTGGTTTCACTCTACTTTACAAATTTTTACAACAAATAAGATCTTATTTATCGGTGAATAACTATTATAAATTTAAAATAATTAGTGAGTTAACATAATAATAACGCTATTCTAACTCGGAAACTGGTATCAAAATCGACAAGCCAGCTGATCTCACTCTCATGTGGCTTGTAAGATGTGAATTTCAATAAATTTGGATAAAATACTTATCAAGTATCCTTATGCATGTTGGTGTGCAACTTGTGATCAAGATTTTGGGCATGCCAGCGTTATCCATGAAGATCGAAGCCCCTGTTTATCAGTGAATAGCAACTATAGATATACTTCTCCTCTTTCTTCAATGATAGATCCTTCACAATTTTCTCTTTTCCTCTCTTAGTATTGATTTTTGACACCGACAACAAAAATGAGCCAACTTTTAATCAAAAACAAAACACAAAACAATGCATAGTATTATTCGAGCCGGTTCGATCAGTTCAAGACATATATATTATTCATTGTGCTTATTCAACGATCACGATCCGTCCTAAATGATATAGAAAAGCCTACGCATGTGATCATAATCATACAAGCAACTGATACATTATTATTTATCAATTTAATTAAGACACTACTAAGTTTTCACTTGTCTCTTATCCAGAGTAAAAGCACTATTTGAACTAAAATTTAGATTTTCATGAATCATTACATCAATAGTACTCTAAGAGTAAACATATCTGCATAAAATTATCGGGACATGAAGTCCAAAATCAAATGATTCAAGTATCTACTACTTCAAAAAAAGAAAAAAATTCCATTTAGCAATGGCATGGCAATATGGCAATCCCAATCAAAAAGCCACAAAACTTCTTCTTCTTTTAATAGTGTTTTTAAAGACAATGAAAATTCTATTGTTATTCTTTCCAGGATATTTTCTTCAAAGTATATACAATTTTTTTAATGATTAAAAGTAAATATTAAATAAAACCAGGGGTAGGGGATGTTGTTGGGTGGCATGCATGATAGCAGAGGATACCATTACCACCACACCACACCACTGCTGCTTCCGTTTTCATGGATTATTGAGTATTCTATGCAAGAAACTTGCCATTTTAGGAAGGCAGCCTCGAAGGCATCAAGGCTCCTTGGTCTCCTAAACTTAATACTAATCACTTTTCCTAGCACAGTTTTGTCGACAAAATCACATGACCTCCTCCCATAATACATCTCGTGCTTTGAGGCCTCCCAAGTCTCCCTCGTTCTTATTCCACAGTACTATCCCTTTCTTTGATGGTGGTGTAAATCTCGAGAATAAGTATATAATTATCCACGTTTTCCTGGGATTAAATATAGTTATCCCCAAGATGGAGAGAGCCCGAGCGAGCAAACCACATGGGAGAGCTGTTCATCTCGCCTCCACAATAAGTTTTCGCCCTTGTTTTATCGAGGTGTTATTATATCTTTGTAGTAAATTTTATCTACTTTAGTTAGTAATTCTGATCTTCTTGTTACTTAAATGGGGAGTATCTTCCTCTTTTCCTACCTGATCATGAGATTTCGAACAGTGTAAATAAAAATATTTCCATAGACTTGCTAAACTATATAACATCTTTCACTCTTAACGGTGTTGGACTCGAAATGGCCGTCGCCGTCTTACTCTTAATTTTAGTTTCAAAATAAAGATGCACGATCTCTGGAGCATGAAGAAAATAAGAAGGTCTATATGAAAATATACACTAAGTCTAAATTATAAACGTAATTATTATTATTATTATTATGATCACATTGTAATAGTAAGTTTGCCCGTGTTTGTTGGTTTCCTGGCGATTAATGCATTTGTTTGATGTTTTCTTTGGCTTTTTCTGGGATTTTGTTCCCCATTGTTGTAAGCATCGCATCTGGAAAGAGATCTGCAGTGAGTGATTTGCCTTTAGTATCTTGGAAAATCTCTTTAATTAATCCAATTCTCATCTATTCCTGTCATTTTCTCTCATATTAATTAATTGAAGCATATATTTACTAGCTTTCATCTTTCAACTCAACGATCTCCGAAGCATCATTGTAATAACTGATTGAATCTAAAAACTTAAGCTATTAAAATAATGATAATTTTATATTTATATTAAATACTCTTTTTCGTTCAAACTTAGGAGCTCTTATAATATCAGACGAGGCAAAAGCCTAAATTATTAGAGCATAGTAATTTTTATATTTTATATTTAATATACACTGGGGGTTAAATCTTGGTTAAATAAGCCTGCTTCGCATGTTCGGAAGTGTAATAATATCTAATTAGCATTGGTATCGGAGGAGGCATTTAATTAAAGCATGCCTAAGTAGGAAGGCTAACGCTTAGCCTCGCTAATCAAGACAAATCCTTCTACTCAAACTTCTCTAATCATGTTGGTAGAATGATGGCTGCCGCCTAATGATTCTGTAGCGAGTCAAACCACTTCCCACGCACGTGTCAGCCCGACCAGATGCGATCTGCGGATTCCCATCAATGTCTTGACACTTGTACGGTGGGGCCCGCGGAGTGTTTTGGATCCCACGTGGCGCGGTTCGGTCTATCCGATGCGGCAGACGAGCAGACACGTGGAAAATATAGTAGGAAAATATTTATATACCCCCCCAAAAAAAAAGCTATTCATTTTATCATAAATAATAAAACAACTCTTTTTTTTAAAAAATAAAAATAAAATTTAGAGTTAGCATTAGATATATAGCAGTATAGCTCGTTTGATAATATATATGGGTTTGTCCGCATATGACTAATGGTAGACAGCTGAGTAATGAATGAAAAGGCTTGAGAAAAGAAGAAGAGAGTTTTGAAAAGGCAGCCAGGAAAGAACTCAAGCGGCAGAAACCTCTTTGGAACTTGGACCTCCTGGATCACTCCTGGCCTACTACCCAATTAGTCGTAGCTTTTATCACTCATCTCCACCAGTCTATATATAAACCTCCTCTACTTCACAACCTCTGATACCTGGTAGATTTTTGTATTGGATTATTTCTTTCATTCATTCTTTCTTTCTTTCATCCCTCTTTCTCTGTCTCTAGAGAGAGAGAGAGACACACACACACACATTGGGAGCTTCCTAGCTTAGCAGGAGAAATGAGGGTAAGGAGTGAATCCAATGTTGATTGATAGAAAAAGAAGGAAGTCTATCTTGGGATTGTTTCTAACATATATTAGCATCATAAAGTTGATAGGTTTTTGTGATTTGTTGGTTTGCAGATTTTTAGTTGGGTACTAAACAAGATTAGTGGGAGACAAGAGACACAGAAAATTGATGCAGATGGTGGTTCATCTTGTAGTAAGTATCTATTGCATCTTTGGTTTGTTTGTGTTATGGGTTTTCTTCTTTTGCTTTTTCATTTTGAAAATTTTCTTCTTTTTTTTTTTTTTTTTGCTTGATATTTTTCTGCAAGATGCTTAAAATGGTGGTATCATAGTTTATACTTCAGAGTTAATTTGTTAGAAGGCTAGTCCAATAAAGTGTGCATGCATCTTATTTCCTTGGATTTCATTGGTAATAGAAGTTATTTAATATTGCAAGTTTTTATATGCATTTTACCTTCCTATCAAAATAGGAAGATGGTGAACCATGGATTATAACCGTTTTGGTTTTCTGAGAAAATTAACCATGGATGATAAGTTCTTAATGAAGGTCACAACTGTACCAGCCCATGGTAGGAGTTCATAGCTTTGAGTCCCCTCTAGATACATTGTGGTTGATATTTGGTGGATTTGCCATTCCAATTGCAACTTTGTATGATTTGAGCTCGTTCCTTGAGAGGGTTTATATAGTTATCCTTTTAGCATGGGCTCATGCTATCAACAGCAACAAAAAAGTGAATTTATTTATGAGCTTCGGATTCTGATAGCATTCTATTTACTTATGCACACTTATTCTCTACCTTTTATCAAATTTTGCCCATCTTGTTTGCTTAGATTGTAAAACAGGTGATTCATTTTCTTTTTATTTAATACATCTGTAAAGTTAATCTATTCTTTCTACTTTTTATCTTGTAGATTAACGCTCTATATTCTAGTTTCCCTTCTTCTAAGCCACTGCAATAATGAATGGCCTCATGACTGAAAGTGGTAGTGGGCCATGTCACCTTAAAAGTTCATTCTCTGTATTTTATATGAACATTGGCAAGAGTGTCACTTAGTGTGACGATATCTTCTTACATCAGAGTGGTATTAAGTTTGAACCTTTACAAACAAAATCTCTAATAATGAGGGTAATGCTACATTTTACTTCATGTCTTTATTTTGTTCGAATGAATATTTTTCTCTTGAGAAATTTCTGTTTGCAAGAATGTTAGCAGACACGAAAATTGAGAATTCACAAATTATCGTAGTGGGAACATAATATGGATATAAAGGTAAAAAAATGTGCCTATATTTTAACAATTATACTGGTACATGAGAAAGGAAGATCTTTAAGTACATTTTAATTAAGCAGTCATAGGACATTTTCTCTATGCAGCTTGTTGGCCAGTGTAACTAATTACATCATACAAACAAATCCTTGAAAGAAGAACGAAAGAATTAGAACAATTCTTGGTTTCCAGCAACTTTTATGTCCTTAGGGATGGTTCCATCTCTGCCGCTTCAGATCTATGCAGGTGTTTGAATGAAGTAAAAGAAATAATTCATAAAGTGATTAACCCGCTTTTGTCTAGCATATATTGGTCAGTTAGATTAAAGTATGGTTTTGGACCTTTGGTAGATATATATTGTCAGCATTCCTCAAAGGACATATTATATACAGAATAAAAGAATGTTCATGTGGCCTAGGAACCAGCGCATGTCCAGTTGTATATAATAATGAGAGGCTCATGAGTGTAAATAAACAATATATTTACTTCTTTCATTTCTTTAGACTTGTATCTGATTTGCATACTGACTGTACATAATTCTAATAGATGCCACCATACCTGATGCCCCAACGGATGAATTCAGTGATTGGCCTCAATCTTTTCTGGCAATTGGGACATTTGGTAATAGTGAGTTGAAGGAAGTTATACAAAAAGTTGATTCGCCAGGAAAAGCATTGTCATCACCGGACAGATCAAACTTCACGCTAGAGGAAGTAATCAAGTTACAGAAAGAACTCAATAAGCTGTTGACACCAAAGCACAAGTTTTCTAGTGATGGATCGCAGACCTTGGAGCAGGATAATGCACCACTGGATAGATTGCTGCAGTGCCAATCTAGCTCGAATGATAGCCAGAAAGTTGATAATGAATCGCGGAAAGAGAACTGTTGCGATCAGTCACCATCCCATAGCAAGATCATCTTAAACAAAGCTGGAGATTTTCTAGCAGATAATCACAACGCACTTAAGCAAAGATCGATCTCATTTCTCCTCAAGAAGATGTTTGTTTGCAAGGGTGGCTTCACACCAGTTTCTGAGTTTAGGGATCCACTACCTGAATCAAGAATGGAGAAGGTAAATTGTTTAACCCTTAATTATGGATATTAACAAGTTAATGCAATCTTTGACGGCAATGGTCTATTCTTCTTTTTCTGTTTTCTTTCTTTTATTTTGCTCTAACTTCCTTGTGGAACTTTCCATAGTTATTCAAGGCAATACTTCACAAGAAAATATACCCTCAAAGTTCTACTTCAACAAGGGCAAAGAAGTACTTGGAGACGAAACCACAGGAGAAAGCACATTCGGAGGAAGCAATGAAAGAAATAGGAGAGGATGGAGTCAAATGGGTCAAAACTGATTCAGAATGTAAGTTTTGGGGATTAGCTTTAGAATGTAATGATCTTATTTAGGTCTACTTACACAACTAATCAATGCTTCTCCTTGACTTACAGATATTGTCCTTGAAATGTAGATGACATGCAATGTTCCATGAGGTCTGGTGACCAAATAAAAGGTAAGCAGTCCTTTTTTGTTTGTTAAGCTAGCATTTTGATCTGTGAAGGTTCCATCCATTTTCTTTTTTGCTTACTGGAGTTCATCTAAATAATTTTGAGGAAAGAGGTCTTTTGAGTGTTTCAGTTACGATGTAACTACTAACGGTAGACTAGGACCATTGGGATTGGCAGTATCATGTGTCGTAAATCGTCACAAAAGATATCTTGGATTTGTTTTAATTAGGTTATGTTGTGAAGGATCCGAATTATTTTTCTCCTTTTTTTCTTGAATTCAGAAACTGACATCATTTTAATATTTCTTCAGGTAACATTATGTTCTCTGGTTCAAATGTTCTCAACTGGTGAAGAAACCATTCAGAAAGAGGACCGGAATAGTTTCATGGAATAAGTAGTCATCAATTCATCTCTGGAACTTGAATATTGAAAGGAAGAGCTCCTCTGCTTTCAGGCAGATCTTATGCACAAACACTAAAGAATATCCTGAGCTGCCATAAGAACTTGTGGGGTCTTTGTTTTGGGATATCTTTGTAAAGAATTTTGTTCTAGCAAATGACTATTTTATGCTGCATTTATGATGTATATAGTCCTCTCCATATTGAGGAACTTCCTGTATGGCAATTGATTCAAGTACTTTCATTAGTTAATTAGTTTTTTTTATTCATTCATCAGTCCGAAAGTTGGATATTGGCTGCTCTCTGTGTGTGTGTGTGTGTGTCTCAATAAAAAGCATTATAATAACAGCTGCAATTAATGAAGCTTTATATCTTCGTTATGGTTCTCACAAATAATTGGAATAACAATTTATGGGACATTAGCAAGAAAATAATTAAGAACAGTGAAAGACAACATTTAAGAGAACAAGGAAAGAGTTCTTTTCCCCATCTGATGATAGAACTATCATTAGCACCTATTTCATTCAAATAAATTAGCTTCACAAATTATGCATCGCTTTGCTTCATTATCTTGCATCAACATTGCATTACTGATTAGGGACTAAGATTATATCACTTTCTATGATCAAAATTCAAAATGCACGCAAACCGGAGAAATTCTATCAATCTGTCTCAGAGGAGAAGAAATTGCTCAGGAAAATTTGTTCAAACCATCATTATCTCATAAATCTCCATCAATTCATCACAGAAAATAAATCCAAATGTTTCTGGATGATATCGCACTAAAATTCAAAGCTAGTACAGAACACTGTGGCTGATGGGAAGAACAAGGCTCGTATAACTTATCAAGTCAAACAATTCGTTAGCTGGCATTGGCAAGGGTGAGATAGTTGATAAATGGTTCTGCACAAGGAGCAAGTGCCTTCAGCTCTTCAATTGTTGCCAAACGGAAGTCCTCAAACTGGAAGCCAGGAGCGCAGGTGCAGCCGACAAGAGAGTAATGCAGCTCTGGATCCCTCTTGCGAGCTTTGACAAGAACACTGCCATTAGATGCAAATGATTCAACGTCCAAGGTTGGGAAAGAACCGAACCACACGTCTGGTGGTACAGTGTACTGGGGCTGGTGGCCAGCTTCTAGATCCGAACCAAGGACAGTCAGCTCCATGTGGCCATCATCATGTAGCTCAAATACCTAGTAGTTTCGATAGGACACAAGACCAGGACTCAGTATTATATGGTACAGTGGCATGTTTATGTATTGGAATCTAAATCAGCTGTGCTCTGATAGTAAGGACTCCTTACTGTGAGCGGCTCTCCCATGTAAAAGTGCCAGGTTTCAGCAGAAGGAATGCGATGGAGGTGCGAGACACTACCTGATGGCAGCAAGAAATAGATAGATGTGCTCACAGCACGATCAACCTTGTCTGCAGAAACTTCAGTTAGATGATGCAATGCACAAACACTGTAATCAGAATTATAGCAACAAGTCTCTTTATAAAAATTCAATAAAATGTATGGGCCTATATATTTTGGGTACATCTGCAGTTATTGCCAGCTTATATAGATCCTGAAAAATTAAACTGAATGTTGTCTAATAGTAGGTGTCAATAACGAATGTTCAAGTAAAAGATGTACTGCATTCACTATCAAGCATCTATTAGAACCAAAAATGAGATAATAAACCATAAATTCTGCATTTTTTGTTGCCAAATTATGCTGATATGTGGCAATGGAGTAGTCCATACCCTTGAGCACTAGAGGAAGCCTGTGCAAAAAGTGAACGTGGAATGATAATTTTCTTGCTGATGAGAAAAAAAAACCCTAAGTTGCTTGAGTATTCATTTCAGGCTTGGGCTTCTTAAAAAAATTTAACCTGACTGAATTGCTAATTTCACTAGTCAGAAGGAGGTCATGTCAAAACTCAAAGAATCAAAATACTAAGGAAAAAAAAAGATATAAATGAGAATGCCATGTAGAAATCAACATAGAAAGGACAATTATGAGATGGAGAAATTAATAGCAGAATTTCAATGAGACTGATTGATATATCTTAACTTAGAAAAGAAGTAAATTAATATTCATTATAAGTAATCTGAATGATATCTTGAAAATCTAAAAGCAGTCCGCAAACAAGACGAAATTGATATGCTGAAGTCAGAGGCTGCAAATGATTTGAGCAGCTCATGAACAGCTCTATCTCAGCTTGCTGAAAGATTGACTGAACTTGGCTTTGTTCTAAGCCAAGCTGAGAATAAATCCTATTATGGAGCAAGATCGAGTAGGCTCCATGTGTGACTTCTATAATTTCTCAGAAAGTCATGTATGAGAGCTCAGATTCAAGATTGTTAAGGTCCTGTAGCAACTCTGTAGAGCCTGAGAAGTCAACCATCTGGCTCAACTAATTTGCTACTAATTGGAGCCCTTGAAGATGAAAATATACATACGTAGTATTAGGCATTTTTCATTTGATAAACTACTATATAAACCAATATAATTGAACCACTGAGAGGTATTATAATTTTGCTGTCAAATGTCATCAAGTCTAAAAAAGTATCAGTAGTTCTTCTTCAATTATGCTCTTTCTCATTTATAAACTTGTCATGGCTACCAATAGGCAACAACTTCATGATCTACAAATATCCAGATATCACTGTTAGCTTGAGTTGTTGCAACTTGTAGACAATTAGAATGACCTTTTTCCCACAGACTTTTTATCCAAACATGCTCTACAAAATCTCAATTTAGTGGTTCCTAATCCTCTATTCTGAGACACCAGGATAAACAAAAAAGGGAACCTAGGAACTGGTTGGAAATACCGGAAATCTATTGGGATACTTGTCTTAATCTTACATGGGTAGTAGGAGGATCTAAATTCTTTCCTTATTATCGGAAGGCTATTAGAAAACATATAACTGCATTCATCCCCAGGAAATTGAGTTAGGCCATTTGGATACCACAACTGACCTTGGGAGAATTAAGAATACCAAGGATTTGCAAGGATTCAACTATACAAATAGTAAGATCTAAAATTTACCAAATTCAATCGGTAAAAACAATAACTAAAATGCAAAAAACCTCCCTCATCTTTGATTCAATAAGTACTTCAAAGAAACCATCATGAGATGCTTAATTCAATACCAAGATGAGCAAATTAAAAATTTTCCTAGAGGCCCATGTCACAGATCTAGAGTACCACACTCTATAAATTAACAAAAAGTTGCGTATGGGGGACGAACAAAGATTAGCTTACAATGAGGTGGGAGCTGGGATTTGGATAGGGTAATGGAGGAGTCCCTAAAAGTCTCCGCATAGAAGCCGCCTTCGGGGTGAGGCTTCAGATCCAGGAGAGATGCAATCTCTGATGACTTCTTAGTCGAACCCATCTGATGATTAGAGATTTGGATGGATCTATCTACTATGATGCGGAAGAAGAGAGAGTAACTACACGAACCAATATAAACCTTCGCGTACGAAATTTCTTTGATACTACCAGCAACAAAGTAAAAGTGGAAGAAGGTAGTCTTTGGACTTTTGTGCAGTCGCGGATGGACGGCGGAAACATAGTCAGGTGGCGACTATAGAGTATTGGATTCGTAAGTGGCCTACGTGGACCAGGGCCCACAGCCCATATTTTGACCTTCTCGCTAAACAAGGTTATGCCACATACTTGGGATAAGAGGGATTTATTGTTATTATTATTATTGTCTAAAGCATCGATTTTAATCAGCTGCAGCAAGGTTAGAGAACTAGTCATGTAGTTTTCATTTTGTACTGGGCTTTTTAGAAAGATGCACGCCAATTTAAATATCCATCAGATTCCCTGTATTGTATTAAACAATGTCATCACATACTTGTTTTTCTCTCGCCTCTGGGAAAGTCAGCTACCGGTGGCAGAGTTGGTGGAAAGGGTGCAATAGCAGACCCAGAGAGAGAGAGAGAGCCTCGGGTTTTGAATTGGCTTTTCGCTTTAGGGATGCCACTAGTTCTAATTATTAGATTTGATGGCCTCACCCAAAGAGAGAGAGAGCCTCGGGCCCTTCTCCCGCAAGCTTAAGACCATTGAGTTGGCTGGAAGTATCCATGGCAAATCAAAGTGGCTCCAATGGTGCGTTTATTTTATTGGAAGGTGGCGTGGAATCGCATCTCGACATTGGCATACCTTAATAACCTCAACCTAGGGGTGAAAGATCGTCGCAGCCTCTGCGAATTGTTTAGAGAAACAAATGACCATCTTCTCTTTACAATATTACAAAGAAGTGTGAAAGAAGGTGGACGAGGAAACTAAATACAAAATGGACCTGGCAGAGCAGGTTAGCTGGAATTGGTTGGAAGTCGGCTGGCACCAAGAAAGAAGGTTAGATCTATAAGCTAAGACTGTGATTGGTACTACACTATGCGGCATTTGGAAGCAGCGAAATAAGGAAGCCTTCGGCGGAGTGGCCACGCAACCACAAGGGGGGCGCGTCGAGCGCTCGAGATGGTGGTTGAGTATGTCAGTAGGGACGATAGGAGGTCGCGTCGACGAACTTCAATTCAGGTCAAGTGACGCAAGGCAAAGGACGACTGGACTAAGCTTAACATAGATGGTGCTTGGTCTATGGCAGATTATGGGGCTCATGGGCTTTACTTGGGAACCTGCTCCGGGTGGCTCAACGCTCATGGCAAAGGGATGCGCGTTAAGACTCGAGTTTTGTCATGCCCTATCGCTCGGCTGTAGGAACGTTAAGGTGGAGATGGAGTCCAAGGTCTTAGTCCAAAGATAGTAAGAGTCCTTGGAAAGTGAAGGGGCTTGTGCTGGAGTGCTTAAATATATTGAAAGGCTTTGATAAGCTTAGAGTTGGCCATATCCACGAGGTAACCAGGTGGCGAATTGGGTCGCAAACTAAGGTATGATAGTTTTTCGTTCTTTTTGGCTGGGGCCTGCTAAGGAGCTCCCCGAAGATCTTTGTAATATCCTCTAATTCTAATTCGATGCTTTGATGACTTCGTCTAAGCGAAAAAACACTTCATAAGTGTAGAGCTTTTAACAAAATAACGGTGCTATCACTTGAGGACTAGTTTACCTTCTTATTGTTATTTTTTGAGACTATACAAAATATAATGTCCTGATTAAAATGCGGACTTTAGAATTTCAAACTAAAAAAAATACTCATATAATATAATAAATCACTCTAACTAATTTACTTTAACATAGAGGTTTTTTACTAAAGAGTGGTGCAACCGCTATCGGAGTAGTTTACTTTATTATTGCTAGTTTATGAGTGAATTGAAAATTTAGGAGTAACTGTAAGTGTAATATTTCCGCTTTTTTTTTTTGGATAAAATAATATTACTACTTTTTCTTATAGAAAAATGAGAAATATCTCTCGCATTACTCAGAGGCTCGCAGCTCCCGCTATCATTCGCCTGCTTCCCTTTTCTTCTGAGTCTCTAAAACCCCGTACTCGTTCCGATGCCTCTAATGGCGCTCGCAAGCCCACTGCTTCCCCTCTCCCCGTTCCCCTCCTCCTCCTCCTCCACTTCCACCTCCACCTCCTCTTTTTACCTCTCCAATCTCCGGCGAGCCGCCGTCACCGTCACCGCCAGCTCCACCACCACCACTTCCTCCTCCACCTCGCCAGACGACCACCCACCAGCCGCCGTCGAATTCCACTACCCCCTCGCCGACCCCTCCATTCGCTGGCCCAATCTCCACCTCCCTCTCTTCTCCCCTCCTCACTTCCCTTCCCCAACTCCATCTCCTTCTCCTCCCCAAGACCCCGGCCCCAACCAAACACTCGAAACCCCGGAAGAGGAAACCGTAGAAAAGGACTCCTTCGAGCCTCTCTCCAGCAAAGACACCCGCACCCGCGCCAAGAAGCTCTCCAAGCTAGCCCTTAAGCGCGCCCGCGACTGGCGTCGCCGCGTCCGCCTCCTATCCGACCGCGTCCTCTCCCTCCCTCCCTCCGCCCTCGTCGCCGACGTCCTCGACCACCGGGACAACTTCCAGATGACCCCTACCGACTTCGCGCTCGTCGTCAAGTGCGTCGGCGAGTCCAGCTGGCGCCGTGCCCTCGAGGTGTTCGAGTGGTTGACTCTCCGCCGGCGCCACGCCCCCGGGCCACGCCTCCTTGCCACGATCCTTGGCGTCCTCGGCCGCTCTCACCAGGACGCACTCGCCGAGGAGGTCTTTGTCCGCGCCAATTCGGACACCGAGCCGTCCGTCCAGGTGTACAATGCGATGATGGGGGTCTATGCCCGGACCGGGCGGTTCACCGAGGTGCAGAAGCTGCTCGCTTCGATGCGTGACCGCAGTCTCGAACCAGACCTTGTAAGCTTTAACACTCTCATCAATGCGAGGGCCAAGTCAGGGAATTTTCCACCTGGCTTGGCCCAGGAACTCCTGCAAGAGGTCCGGCTGTCAGGGCTACGGCCCGACACGATCACTTACAATACTCTCATTAGTGCCTGCTCTCGCAGGTCCAATCTGGAGGACGCTGTGAGGATTTTCGATGACATGGTTGTGTCGCAATGCCAGCCAGATCTTTGGACCTACAATGCGATGGTTTCACTGTATGGGCGGTGCGGGATGGTGGGTGAGGCGGAGAGCCTCTTTGATGAGTTGGGTGAAAAGGGTTTTGCACCAGATGCCGTTACATATAACTCTCTCTTGTATGCCTTTGCGAGAGAAGGGAATGTAGAGAAGGTTGAGAGAGTGTGTGATGAAATGGCCAGGACTGGGTTTAAGAAGGATGAGATAACCTATAATACCATAATCCATATGTATGGGAAACAGGGACGGCTTGATTTGGCACTCAGTTTGTATGATGATATGAAGTCGGAGGGGTGTACACCTGATGCAGTAACCTATACGGTGTTGGTTGATTCATTAGGGAAGGCAGGTAGGATTACTGAGGCAGGTAAAGTGATGACAGAAATGGTGGAGTCAGGGGTGAGGCCGACATTGAGGACTTTCAGCGCATTGATATGTGGGTATGCTAAAGCTGGGATGAGGGTTGAGGCGGAGGGGGCATTTGGTCATATGGTCAGATCCGGCATCAAGCCAGACCATTTGGCTTATTCAGTAATGTTGGATGTCTTGTTGAGATTTGATGAGACAAGGAAGGCAATGGTTCTGTATCGATCTATGATGCAAGATGGCTTCAAGCCGGATGAGGGCCTCTATGAGATAATGCTTGCAAGCCTTGCAAAAGGAAACATGGATGGTAAGATTGATGAGGTTATTAGGGACTTGCAGAATATTTGTCATATGAATCTGCAAGTTATATCTGCTCTCCTCATCAAAGGAGGATGCTTCTTCCATGGGGCTGAGGTGTTGAAAGAGGCTGTTGTTCAAGGCTATGAGCCTGATCGTGAGAACTTGTTATCCATTTTGGATGCTTATGAAGCATCAAACAAGCATGAAGAAGCTCTTTCTTTGCTGGAATATATTCGGAAGTATTCCCCCAATTCACATTGTTTGATATCTGAGTCTTCAATAATGATGCTCTGTAAAAATCAACAGGCAATGGCTGCCATTGAAGAGTATCATAAGATGGGGATGATCAGTTTTGGATCCTTTAGCAGAAACTTTGCCTTGTATGAGTACTTGATCACATGCTGTGAGGAGGGTGGATTCTTCTATGAAGCCTCTCAGTTGTTCTCTGATATGACATTTCTTTGCATCAAGCCCTCAAAAAAGATCTACCAGAGTATGATTAATATGTATTGTAAGATGGACTTCCCAGAAACAGCTCATCATTTGATAGATCGGGCTGTAAAAGATGGTATTGCATTTGATGATCTTTCAGTTTATGTCAGTCTAATTGAGAAGTACGGGAAGTTAAAGCTTTGGCAGAGGGCAGAAAACTTGGTAGGGAAACTAAGACAGCAGTCATCTGTTGACAGAAGAATTTGGAATGCTCTAATATATGCATATGGTGAGAGTGGTCGCTATGAACAGGCAAGAGCAGTCTTTAACATGATGATGAAAAATGGGCCCTCGCCATCTGTTGATTCAGTTAATGGTCTTATGCAAGCATTGATTGTTGATGGGAGGCTTGATGAGTTGTATGTTGTTGTTCAAGAGTTGCAAGATATGGATTTCAAGATAAGCAAAAGCACAATTCTCATAATGCTCGATGCCTTTGCAAGATCAGGGAACATATTTGAGGTTAGGAAAATATACAATGGAATGAAGGCAGCTGGGTATTTGCCAAACATGCATCTCTATAGAAGTATGATTACTTTGCTGTCCCGTGGAAAACGAGTCAGGGACATCGAACTGATGATTTCTGAGATGGAAGAAGCTGGACTAAAGCCAGACATTAGCATATTTAATTCACTACTTAAGATGTATACAGGAATTGGGAATTTTAAGAAGACACTAGAGGTATATCATAGTATCTTAGAAGCTGGTCTGAAAGCTGACCAGGATACTTACAACACCCTAATAGTCATGTACAGTAGAGACCTGAGGCCTGAGGAGGGCTTCACCCTTTTAAATGAGATGCAACAACTGGGCTTAGAGCCGAAGTTAGATTCTTACAAAAGCTTGTTGGTCGCTTGCGGTAAGGAACAATTATGGGAACAAGCCGAAGAGCTCTTCCAGAGTATGCGATCAAAGGGACATGGATTGGACCGGTTTGTCTACCATGTGATGATGAAAATATATAGAAATTCTGGTAACCATTCGAAAGCTGAAAATTTGCTTGTTCTAATGAAGCAGGATGGTGTTGAGCCAACCGTTGCTACTATGCACATGCTTATGGCATCTTATGGGACTGCTGGGCAGCCTCAAGAAGCAGAGAATGTTCTTAATAACCTGAAGGTTACTGGTATGGAACTCACTACATTACCGTACAGTTCTGTTATTGATGCTTACCTGAAGAATGGAGATTATGACCTTGGAATCGTTAAGCTACTTGAGATGAAAAGAGATGGTATAGAACCGGATCATAGAATATGGACATGCTTCATTAGAGCTGCAAGTTTATGTGAGCGAACTGATGAAGCAATTCATCTTCTTAATGCTCTACAAAATACTGGATTTGATCTTCCCGTCAGGTTGAATTTTCTCCATGTTAAGATCTTCAAAAGAATTTCAATATACTTCTTTTGCCATAAATGTGTGTTTGCATTAGTGTGGAAATCAATACTTATAGCCATTTTCATTTTGCAGACTTTTGACTGGAAAAACTGGGTCTCTGATTTTAGAGGTTGATGATTTGCTGGAAAATCTAGTGCCACTGGAAGATAATGCTTCCTTTAATTTTGTCAATGCACTAGAAGACCTCTTTTGGGCATTTGAACGTCGCGCTACTGCTTCATGGCTTTTCCAGCTAGCAATCAAGAGAAGCATATACCGCCATGATGTGTTTCGGTACATCGAATTACCTTTAGTTGCAAGTTTCCACTTTCCACTACTATAATCGATGGGATTTTATCAAGTCAGTTAATGTATTTATCATTTATGTTGCATGGATCAGTTTCATCATGGTAGAGCTTGAGTCTGAAGTGAGAATTACTTGACTTGTAGTGCGAAACTGTGGTTATGGGTTTTTGAATAGAAAAGCATATTTTCTTACGTGGTCATTCTTCTACACAAAGATATGGAAAATTATGATTAAGATGTAAACAAATCTCATCATATCTCTGTTGTCTTGCCTCATTACTGTAACTTAACACCATCTGTTCTACAGCTGGATGAGTAAAAGACATGAGCTAGTCTTAAACTGTTATATGGGCAAGGAGAAGAATCCGTTCCCACTTTCTTGAAGACTTGAGTATAAATGTATTGGATTGACTTGTCACTTTTTAGAATTACAAGGAAGAATTAAGAGAAAGAACAATATAAAGAGATCAAACGGGTAGACTGTTTCCCACATTTTCATTAACCTGTCATTTAACAGTAGGAATTAGAATTGAATGTCTCATCTCATGATAGCCTAGATTTTATATTTTTATTGTTTCATAAAGTGGTCTAACATGTATAATGAATCTTTTGTTGTTCTCCTGATGATTTAGGGTAGCAGATAATGATTGGGGAGCTGATTTTCGCAAGTTGTCTGCTGGTGCTGCACTTGTTGGCCTTACATTGTGGCTTGACCACATGCAAGTAAGTACTTTTATTGTGCGTCAGGGTTCATATTCACTATGTGACACTTCAGCATGAACTCCATTTTCACCATGTTTTTACGTACTCTACATGATCATATAAACCGTTTGATGCCTCAAACAACTGATCCTTCATTAGGAAAATCTCTGCTATAAGGTGAAAATATTTATCAAAATGATATGACAACTGTTTCCTCCAAGTTGTAATATATAGAGCATGGAGTCCTATTTGATAGATTACTGAAATGTTAGGGGATTTATATTTAGCAGCCTCAATGTTAGTGGTAAGAATGGATGATTGCTTTTAAAAGATATCAGTTAGATAACATAAAGACACATCCTCAAATTATTAAATTTTTTAGCATCTTCTTTTGAGGGAATATTTTGTACATATTAGCATGCTAAATAATTTATATAGATCTGCTGCTAGCAAACTTGGTCAACATTTATATGAAGAGCCAATCGTTCTGCCACCATATAGCTGAATGGACGATATGTTCATTGATATGTTTAAATGCTCTTTTCTTTTTCTTTGTACAAGTTTGGTCTGACAAACTGGTCAAAGGGATTCTGGATTCTTCTTGTTTTATTCTTCCTTTTCCTGGAATACTATACATGCATGCTTCCTGAATTCCCTATTACATGATATTGAATTTAAACAAGCTAATTCTGTCGCAACAGGATGCTTCATTGCAGGGATCTCCTGAATCGCCAAAATCTGTTGTTCTGATAACAGGAACAGCAGAATATAATATGGTTTCATTGGACAAAACCCTAAAAGCATACCTTTGGGAGATGGGTTCACCATTTTTGCCATGCAAAACTCGCACAGGAGTCCTTGTGGCAAAAGCACACTCTCTTAGGATGTGGCTGAAGGATTCTACTTTCTGCATGGACCTTGAGTTGAAAGATGCATTAACTCTTCCAGAGACGAATTCAATGAAGCTCACCGAGGGATATTTCATGAGATCTGGTCTAGTTCCAGCATTTAAGGATATACATGAACGACTGGGGCAGGTAAGACCAAAGAAGTTTGCTAGGTTGGTTTTATTATCCGAAGGGACCAGAGACAAGGTCATCAAAGCTGACATAGAAGGTAGGAAAGAAAAGCTAGAGAAAATGAAGAACAAGGGTCCTGTCAGGGCAAGGAAGCCAACAAGATTGCGCACAGGAAAATTTATGAGACGGCAGCATAAAGCACAGTCAACATCAAAGTAGTTCAACTTGTTTTGCTTGTATGTGTTTTCAGGAAAACTTCACCACCAATTACATCATGCTTCATCCATATGCCTTGTCAGCCTTGATAAATGAAACTGAGAAAGTGAGAAGTACTTCAGGGGATTGATGACATTTCATCCTTCATTGAGCAGTTATCCATTATTAATTGGAAGTGAAGCAAGAAATGCACTCCTAACAGATGGAGATAGATTTATGCCAAGATCAGTTGAAAAAAAAGAAGAAACTTTACCAGGGCACCGTATTGATTCTTTTCATCTTTTCTTCTGGCTGACTATTTTGAATGACAGGTGAGATAGTTTCAAATGGTAAGTGAACATAAATTAAAATGCAATAATTTGTTGCTACAATTTGATAATTGGTGTTTTACATGATGGTTAAAAAACTTTATATGACAGATGGCTATTTCTTCTCTTGGTGTGGATAAAGTGGTTGTCAATACTTCTGTAAATTCATAAAGGCAATGAGGTACCGTGGATTGACAGATGAGCTGCTAGAAGCACAAATTATCCTCAATTGAGTGGCGGGATTGCGTCTAAAGAGATGAGGATAACAAGGTTAGAGACATTTCTCCAGCATGTTTCAAATCCTGTTTATCCAACAATGGGACTGACAGAATCATCCTAAATATAGTGATTTATTTGGTTCTTTAATTTAAGTTGGAAGACCAATTATAGAATGTTTTTAACAAAGTTTTGCTATTGACTATTAAGAGCTGGAAGGAGTTTTTGAATTTTGCAATAGTATGATTTTTTTCTTGTTCTCAAAGAGTATCTTTAGGCCTCAGTCTTTTTACTGATCATTATTTAAGTTGCCATGGAAAGGATGGTCGTGGGCCTCAGATATTCCATGTGAAAATATAATTGTAGAAGTTGCAGAGGACCAGAGTATATGCTGAAAAACATTAGACATGCCAAAAATATTTAGTATGCTTAGCTATAGTCACTTGTAAATCTGTATATGCTGATCCCCAGCAGTATATTTGATACCTAGATATCTTCCATGTTTTTCCTTTTTGCAGGTTCGATGATTAGGGTTGATCGAAGCCTTCTAGTCATGCAGAAGAATCCAAATTGGAATCTGCTTAGCATACTAATTCTCTGGAGACAATATGCAACTATTTCTTTGGCCCTCTACTGAAGTACTTCCTTCCAAACTTGGAAAAGACTGCCTATATCAGCTTAAGAAAAAGCTAAAGCTTGTCTGGATTGATGGCAAAAGAGTATTTGCACCTTGATATTCCCACTTTATAAGGTGTTGTTATCACCATGTCTATGGATATATCTGTATGCTTTTGCAGAACTTCTGAACAATGATATTAATTCAATAAAAACTTCACATCCTGTGCAACTGCATTTGCTTCTTTTTTTCCCCCCTTTCCGAGAGAAAGAAGTGAAACTCATGGCGTCCCAGTTTAGCCGTGAATCTTTTACATGGAAGCGGGTAACTCAGGCAACTACATTTATTGACGCAGTTATTAGAAAAATTATGGTCCTTATTATTCTGTAAAGCTCGCTTTATTCAGAATGTTTGGAATTTGGTTTTAATACTTGCTGATTTGCTTGTACACTTATTATGAAGCACTTCTGGGGTCATCACTATAGTCTCTTTCTTCTAATGGTTGAATTATACTTGTCCACAATAGAAGTCACTGAGTTCGATTTTCTGATATTGGGCATGATATTACTGATTTGTTCATGACGTATGATTCATTGTGGTTTATTTCTTGGGAGGGATATTAAAAATTGAGATGTGGTTAGCTTTTTTATTTAGCATATGATTAATCCATGGGGGTTAAAAGAAAAGGCTGTTTTCCATATACATGTTTATAACTTCATATGCAGTAATCCAATCAATGGTCCACGTTGCCCAAATGGTGCACAGTGACAATTCGTTGATCGAGAAGCATGTACTTATAATCAGGTGAGAGTTCCAATCTTTCCGCTGGTTATTAATGCATGCTCTAGTTTTCGAATAACTTGATCCAAGGGACGTCATAGGACTAGAGGTGTAATAGAACTTCGAATAACTGCTCCAATCCATTCGACCAATACGCTATCGATATGCATCCATCGTTCTACGTCTCCTTCCTCAAACCGCGCCACCTCAACCAACCTCTTAAATTTCTCTGCAGTAGCGCCATCCCATTCGACGACCTCCACCACTTGTCCGCCTTCTTGGATACGGCCACCGATAAGCACGATTCTCGAGGCGGTGGCGCCGCCCACGCTCGCCTCCTAAAGCTCCACTTCTTTAACGGTAACTCCTCTCTTTGGAACAAGCTCCTCAACCTCTACTCGCGTTGTGGTCTCCGTCCTATCGTCCTCAACATGTTCGACACAATGCCAAATAGAGACATTGTTTCTTATAACACAGTGATCTCGTCTCAGCCCCGCAGTGACAGTGGCGCTTTTGATGCTATGCGTCTCTATGCTCGCTTGCTCCATGAAGATTTGCAGCCCAACCACATCACCTTCTCCGCTTTGCTCGCTGCTTCTCATGGCATTGTGTGTCCTCAATTCGTGGAGCAAATTCATGCCCAGTCACTAAAACTCGGGCTGAATTTAAATGGGTTTGTGGGTAGTGCGATTGTGAATGCATATGAGAAGTGTAGAGGGATGGAAGAGGCGATCCATGCATTCGAGGAGATTGTTGACTTGGACTCTGTTTGTTGGAATGTGATGATCGACGTCTGCGCTCGAAGAGGGAGCAAATCACACATAGCGGAGGTCTTTTCTCAAATGCGGAAGGAGGGTGGAGGTAGCTTCGATTGTTTCACTTTGACAAGTGTCTTGAAGACGTGCTTGGAGAAAGGAGAATTGTACCTGGGAATGCAGCTTCATGGATGTGCTTGGAAGGCTGGTTTGGAATCAGAAGCACCCACTGGGAATGCTCTTATCACCATGTATTTAAATTGTGGAGAAGGGATGAGTTCTGCAATTGAAGTCTTTAGGAGGATCTTGAAACCGAACATAATCTCTTGGACTGCGATGATTTCTGGGTTGATGCAAAATGGGCTAGCAGCAGAAGCTGCAGGCTTCTATAAAGAAATGGTGAATGCAGGTGAAATGGAGAATGACTTTTGCTTCACTAGTTTGCTCCCTGTGTCCGGTATGCTTGCGAGCCTTGAGCATGGAAGAATGGTTCATTGTAGGATTCAAAAGTCAGCGTTTTGTTCTGATGTAATGGTGGGGAATGCTCTTATAGATATGTACTTCAAATGCGGTAGCCTGGAAGATGGCCAGCTAGCATTTGAGACAATGACAAAGCATGATACAGTGTCATGGACAATAATGATTCTTGGATTCGGCCAACATGGTGAGGGAGATAAGGCACTTGAAATCTTTAGAGCAATGAAAACTGGAGGATTTATACCGGATAGTGTTACTTTCCTTGCAATTCTATCTGCTTGCAGTCATGGAGGTCTTGTCCATGAAGGTCTTAGGATTTTCCACTCCATGGTTGATCGGTACAAAATTAAGCCAAAGAGAGAACATTGTGCTTGTATAGTCGATTTGTTGGGTCGTGCTGGGAGGCTGAAAGAAGCTGAATCATTTATAGGAAAGATGGAGATAGGAATGGATCCATTAGCTTGGGAAGCTCTTCTTGGAGCTTGTGGGATGCATGGAGAGATGGAGTTGGGACAGAGATCAGCAGAGAAAATAATGGTATTGGAACCACAAAAGGATGGACCATATGTGTTGTTATCTAATATGTATGCGGAACGAAGAAGGTGGCAAGAAAAGGAGAATTTAAGAGAGAGGCTTGATTCTAGTAGGTCGAGAAAGGATGCTGCTCGCAGCTGGTTTCCAGATCTAAGAGCATAAAAGAGGATGCCAAAACTTTTATTATTAGTTCAATCAATCAGAAATTGAGCAGTCAGTACTAAGATCCTATCTGGAAAAAGTTACTCCAGATATTGACAGTTTAAATAACGAAGATTGGAATTTTCTTGATGAAGCTCGAAGTACAATTTCCTTTATTACCTTCTTTCAGCCAATGTAACTGAAATTGGACGTGCTTACCAAGTACAAGATAGCTCTTCAAAAATGCAAGAGGAGTTCTGAGCAAGATAGCTCATCACCATGGAAGGCATTAGTTTGCTTAATGGATGCAGTGCACACTTTTTGGTTCCAGCCGAGAAGGAAGATGTTGTCAGGGAGGAAAATATTTGAAACGTTCTGTTTCTGTCAGCATACTCTCTGAGGAAGAGGTCTTTAGAGTTGGGTGGAAGCAGCCATGCTCGAATATCTGGGACGGAGTTGGAAAACTGGCCATGGATGTCATCTGAACACCAAAGAAAAATGCTACAACAAAACTTTTGTTTTAGAGCATGATAAAATGCTACTGTAAATTGAATTGAAGAAAAATTTCAGCTGTAATGATTTGTCTGAGTTCAAAGATCGAACGTGAATGTAAAGTTAGCTGACAAATTTTTTTTTTCTTCCATATGTTACAATTCAAATGGGAAATTGGGAATCTAAGACAGTGTACTGAGTAGCATTTTCAGAAAGAAAATAGTATGCAGGACAAGCAATTTATTGAGCTCATAAGTTTTATATCAATTTGCTATACAGTTAGGCTTGCATACACCCAAATATGCATGTGCAAGATAATAGTCATAGTCAGCAGTGAACTCCATATATTGATCAGACTCTGTTGGGTAAGCAAGATATTCACGACTATCCATAACTATATTTTCGTAACTACTGAGTAAGCTCTATGAAATACTATAACTGGTAGAACAAGAATTAAACTCAAGGCAACCTGAGCAAATTGACTGTACTTACATCATTTTCCTTCAAGGTTGTATCACTATATAAATATTTCCAATGATTACCGGAGCAATATCTTCCATCACAGATTTCAAACTGGCAAGCAAATACCATTGTTTTGCACAATACAGAGGTTTATTTCATATTCTCATGCAAACATAATCTATAAACACAGAACAAGCCTTTAAGCTTTATAGCACACTTCCCCATCACAAACATAACCTTCCTTGCCACTCTCTGCCTGTTCTTCTCCATGATTCTCACCATCAACAGAATCATCCTTCTCTGTGTCTTCCTCTAGCGCGCACTTGGGATGCAGGCAAAAGTCGCATTCTTCGCAATAGAAGGACCACATCTTCCCCTCTTGCTTGCATCCATCGCACTCGTACTCCCTAAGGCGGGTTAACACCAGCTCATGTTCTGCATGCAGTGCATGTTCCACCTTCTCAGGCCACCCCTTTGCCATCTCGTTGATCTCTGCTTCCAGCTCCTTTATTCTATCCTCGGTGAAAGGATATGCATCAGCCCCATGCATCATGACCAGCTCTCTTGCTTCTGTGGTGACTGTCTTTCCAGTTGGAGCAATGGCCACAAGGGACGGGATGCCAGAAATCTTAAATCTGCGGCTCAGTGTCTTCTTTCTTTCGTCACCGAAGGGAAGTGCTAACCATGGCATTTCTGAAAAGAAGTCATTGAAAGAGCTCTGGTCACTATCACTAGAGACAAAGATCACCTCAAAGGCTCCATTCTTTTCCTTGATCTTGTGATATGCTTCAATAAACTTGGGCAGGAATGCTCGGCATGGAGGACACCATTGTGCTGAGAAGTAGATGAGAATATTCTTCCCAACAAGCTCTGAGACAGGCATCTAAGCAACGAACAATTTGACTAGTTTGTCAGTTTATTACGTTGCAAGATTAACTTAAAGTAACTTTACATACTATACCCATGTAAAGGAGATCATGAGATAGTTAAAGAATACCAGACCATGACCGACTAGCTCTGAGGATCCAATGCATTGATTTATACAACAAAGAGAAAAAAGAATCGGAATCATAACTATGTAGTGTCATCTGAATCTATCTAAAGAGATGTCCTAGCCATAGGCTTCTCTTCCTTTACTGTCAAAATGGCAACACTAAATTAGGAGATAAGTTCAACAGAGAAAGAAGTGCAGAGCCTAATTAGTATTATGCATCCCTCAGGATTGATACAAATAAAAAAGCATCACTGATAATAGAGTTTTGCTTAATACTCTAATCGCATCACAAATAGCTCATTCTGTTGGACGAAATTAAACTTATAGTATATTCTTCTGTCAATGTTTAACTATATATCGATGGAGAATTTAAAGTATTGCAAGTCATTGACAATTTAACCTTGAGGCAAAATAAATATAAGCGAAGAAATCAGCATTAAAACGGTCCATATTTCATACCTTGACATCACCCTTCCCAATGACATAGTTCTTTTCCCCAGTAACAAGTAGTGACTCCAGCGTTTGGGCTTCCATTCTTGCCTTCTCTCTCTGCTCAAGTTCCTCCAACTTCTCTTGAGTGAACGGGTATGTTTCGACTCCATGCTCCTCTACAAGTTCAGCTGCATTGCCATGAAGGGTCTTCCCATCAGAGCCTAAGATGACGAGTGTTGGAACTCCCCTAAGCTCAAAATAGCGAACTAGCCTATCAACAGTCTCATCCTTGAAAGGGATGGAGAGCCATGGCATGACCTGGAATGCCTGATCATAAGATGACTGGTCATCATCTAAGGGGACCAGAACAACCTCAAAGCTCTCTCCTTTTTCCTTCAGCTTCTTATACATGTCAGAAAGTTGTGGTGTAAATTCATGGCATGACCTGAAAGAGCTTACATGGAAGTACAGTGCAACAACCTCTCCTTCCAATTCAGATATAGGTACCTGTTACCAAAAAGGAGGTAAGATTAAAGTTCCAAAAGTGATAACGGAAGGTATAAGACAGGTACCTTTTTTCCAGTATTTGAGACTACAAATTCACGGGAAGGTGAAGTCAGCACACTACGAAGAGTTTGATTCTTCTTAGCTGCCTCTTCCTCCTCTTTCAATGATGCAATCTTCGCAGGTGTGAAAGGATACCCCTCTGATCCGTAGTTCCTCACAAATTCTACAGCATCATCTGTAACAACCATGCCGCTCTCATCAAGAATCACAAGAGTTGGTATCCCATTCACCTCGAAAAGATCATTAAGGTGGTCTCGAGTTTTATTGTCTGAGAAGGGGATGGCAAGCCATGGCATACTGGAAAAGTATGTATTAAATAACTCTTCAGACTGATCAGCTGAGACAAACACAACCTCAAAGTTGCTACCCTTAGATGATAGTTCATTGTAAACCTTGACCAGCTTCGGGGTGAACCGGTGGCAAGGCCCACACCACGAGGCTGAAAAGTAGAGACCAACAATTTTACCATCGAGACTACTGACATTCACCTGCAAATTGTGTTCTTCAAGAGCTTATTCATATATCACTTCTCATTAATTCACTAACCAATCAAACAAAAAGCTAATGCTGATAGAACTATGGGAGAACCATCAAGGAAGTTCATGACATAAGCTGATAATCTCAAGCTATGCTCCAGAAATATATGATAGGTTACGAGAAAAGGAAAAGCGAGTTTGTATAATATCATGCTACTGATGCATACTCCACAAGTTACATCCACTGACCACAATTCATAGCTTGGGTTTGTTTCTTATGACAAGTACTGAAACTTTGTAAATCTGTTTTACTACCTGTTTCAGTTACTGTGTGAAGCTTAAATGAGTTGTTAATAAATAATAATCCAAAGGCAAACAAATATTCCACTTACTGACTGGTTAGACTCCTACACGGTTGTATATATGTTCATTTTATCTAGTCTAGAGGCAGGCACTACTACTGAGTTTTGGTTATCAACTCTGCTACTGGAACCATTGAACTTCTAATGTATAATTTTCTGTAGCTGTAACCTTGATGTATGGTTTGCATAGCATGAAACTCATTGTTGATCAGGATGTTTCATCAATCTTTTAACTGTGTCCATGTTTAAGCTAAAAAATTAAGCCTGCAAATCATGGACAATTTATCAAACATCAACATTCACTTATGGCTGTTTAACATGTGAGTTGATCAATGAAGTGATAAACAATTCAACAGTAGCAGCTGATTAACATGACAAAACAAAAATTGAATATGATTCCAGGGTGGTCTATCAAATCTAATGTTAGTCTGCAACAGCAAAACAATTTATCATCAAACCATCACATTAAGCTCACATCATAAACAAATCTGTTACCCTTTCATGTTTTGTTCTTTTCCTACACCCTCAACACCAACATGCAAACCCTCACACCACCCCCCTCCTATAAAGGTTTGGGAATTTCCTTGTTTTTACTTTCAAGTCATCTTCTATTCATCATAGATTCATATCCATCCTCTGCTGCTGGGTACATCACAACTATGATGATCTTAGCATCTTTTCACTCTTTTTTTTAACATAGCATCTGCTACTGTGCTTAAGAAAAACTAAATTCATTTCCTGTATCCTTTCTGCACAAATATTAACAGACAAGTTTTTACTCACAACTCCTCTCACAACACTAGGATTGCAGCGTCATTTATGATTACATTCTCCACAAAGAAAAGAAAGGAATTACCATTAAAATTTCTTTATCCTTTCTGCACAAAATGACAGCATCAAATCCCAATTTGTAGCTTTCCGTTAATCATGCTCAGGAACTTCATTGAGTACATAGAAACAAATATTGAATTGCTAGACTGGATCACTTTCTGATTGTTCAGGCTTTTGTTGGATATGGATTTAGATGTCTATTCGACTGGGATATTAATATGGAGACATACTCTGATATTCTTATCTGAATCTGGATCTGTGTATCCATATAGATAACAATTATAATAGCATAATAAAATGCACTATTTTTCCTGCCTCATATGATTCCATTATGCTTATATTCAAAGAAATATTATATCAATGTAAGGCCATAAAAAGTTGCACGAAAAAATTGTGGGCAATATCCATTGTTGCGTTCAGCATCCAATTCCAGATTAATGTTAGAAATCTGGATGCAAATTCGAATTCTCACTATATCTGAATCTGATTCTGATTCCTTTGGTGTTTCAAATATAAAGTTAATTGATAGCAGAACTATTGGTATCAAAGTTGGTAGTGCATATCTATTCCATGTCGTATGTTTTAAATCTAAAGCCAGTTTTTATATTCGGTACTGGTTCCAAAATCACATGGGCATATTAGTTAAGAAGATTTGATTACATGTGCATAACTTCCAAATTACATATTATTTTCTTCCATTAAGATTTCTCTCTTATAAATATGATTGTGAGAGATATAATTATACCTTAATTATAGGAGATATCATTTAATGCTAAATAATTCAAATTTGATTTTTTGAAAATAGACTTCAATGACTTCAATTTAAATATGATTCTAAGTCAATCTTAAACTAACGAGAGATATATGTAAATAATTAAAAATAATCCAAGAGATAAAATTTAAATAAACTTTTATTAAGTTAATTATAAAAAGATATCAATACCCTTATTCTGATAAATTATTAAAATAATATAATTATCAAAAAATAATATGCAAGGTAATATATTTAAAAAATAATAATTACATATTGAAATAATAATATCTTTTTAATTTTTTGCATTCCTATTGTATACTTAAAAATCTAAGCCGTTAGATATTCATCAAACTGATTGATAAATAATTTACAAAAGAAGCGCTCAATAATAAAATATGAAAAAAAAAGTGTTTTGCATATATATATATATATATATAATCCCCTTATCTATAGATATCCTTTAAAACACACGTATTTTTTTTGTTTTTTACATAGATCCCCCTACTTTCTTTATTAATGACTAAATCACGAGAAAAGACGAAGATGTCCAGGTTGCGAGTAATTAATGCAAAAAAGAACAACTAAAATTTTTATTTTTTTTAAGGCATAGAAGACCAAAAAGAAATCAATTTGTATCGTGTACAAGAGAACCGCTTTTTTGATTTCTTGGTTGATTATATTTTATAATACTGAATTTATTAAATATATGTTTGGTTTATTATATTTTATAATAATATATTTAGTAAATAAGTATTTAGTTATTGTATTTTATAATATTATAATTATAAAGATTTAATTATATTTTTTAAAATTAAAAGACTGTAGCTATATTCTCAACTAAAGAAAATCAAATTTTAGTTAAAATAAAAAAAGATACAGTCTTTTGGCATCTACTTAGATCAAATAGTTTTTTAAAATATAATTTTTTAAATTTAATACTCCAAATTAAATAATATATTTTAGATTAAGCATTGCATTTATAAAAACCTCGGACCAAGAGCCCCTAAATTAAAATTAAAATAGAGAAAATGGCACCTGATCGCCACTGGTACGGACGAGGAAATCTCGTCCTTCCGTGGAGAGCAACGCTTTCACCTCGTGGGTCGCCCCGCCGTTATCGGCTCCCTCAGCTTCCGCCATCTCTCTCTCTCTCTCTCTCTCTCTCTCGCTCTCAGCTTCTCTGTCTTTGTGAACACGAAAGGGAGTTGGTTTTATAGATAGCGGAGATAACGCCGTTAACATCGCGGTTAACTTTATTTTTCTTTTCTTTATATATTAGCTTTACTCTTTAATAATTTGTGACAATTCAGACGAGGATAATATATTGGCACCGACCGAATCTTCCAAGTATTGTTTAATTATCTAGAGCTTGTTGACTATGACGAAGGGCAAGCCTTTCTCTTTATATATATTAGAAATCATTCTTATTTTCTTTTATTTCTATTAAAAGGGATTATATCGTTCTCTAATAAATAGATTAAATAATTAGACTAATCGATGTCAACCTAAATATTGTAAAAGAAAATAAACCCATTGACCGAGTGACGGTGGGTGCTGACACGCCAAACGTTGCAGCTTCCGACGTCAGAAGTGCGACGGTAATCAAAAGCAACGTCGTCTACATCTTCCTTCGAGACGAATCCAACCAATTAAATATTTTATATCCAGTTGATGCTCTTTATTTTGTCCGTTAGTGTCGGCTACCCCTCGGGTGGTCTTTATTTATTTATTCGGCTTAACTATATTTTATTCTTTTATATTCTCTTTTTTTATCGTTCATGCGTTTAATGAATACGTATAAGCCGAACAAGAATTAAACACTAGGCCATTAAACTAGTAATTAATTTTATCTATAATAATTAATTAGAGTTGAGAGCAATAAGGAACTACGTATCAATAAGATAGAGTAGGAAATGGTAAAGATGACAATAAATCCAATTTAAAGTCGGGAGAAAACTCGACCAAACTGTTCTTCTACAAGCTGTATCTTTGCTATCATGTGAAATGGCAAGAAAAAGAGGAGACTTTCTAAAGAAACTTGAAGAGAATAATAATTGGAATGGAAGAGAAGAGGAGGAAGAAGAAAGGGATAGCTATATGAAAATAATGGCCCTTTACTATCATGAAACTAGTAGATGTAGTATCGTGGAGACTGGAGTATAAACTGGTATGAAAGCTAGCAGTCATGAAACAAGTAACTATCTTGAAATATATGATAATGAACTCACACCATAGATAAATACATATAATTATCTTTTGAAATGATTTATAGCTTTAGTTTGTGACATAACACTTCAAGAAGGTAGTAAAGCAAGCTATGGGGAGCTTCCAGTTGCACTCTACTTCAAAGTAAGAATGTTCAAAGGCGAGCTGAGATTCTTTTCCAGTGAGTAGCTCGTGACATATAGAATGTACTCAGTCCAGGTCAGTGGAAAATGAAATCTCTGTCACTGATTTCAATTCAATTGGCTGACTTCAAGACACTTTTCCTGCTCTTAATGTTTTCAGTGTCAGCATTACTGAGTCTGAATGTATCTAGTGAGATGAGAATGCCTGCATTACAAAGTTAGGATACAGGAGCCAGTTAATCTCAAATGTCTGAATACTCATTTCTAATGGAATCGAAATGATCTAAAAAATCAATTGATAAAAGTTGCTTCTATTTTCTCAACAACCAAAAAGGTTGCTTCTAAATACGACCAACTACAAATTTAGCGAGAAGTTATATTCATATTGCAAACAAGAAAGCCTTTTGCTTTACCAGCTTAACTTCTCTTCTTTTATTTGTAAGATGGACATGGACAAGCTCAGAAAATGAGGCACAAAAGAAATAAGCTACTTCACAATATCTTGCAATATCTGTACTAATGATTTTCAGTTGAATCTTCATTTGGATGTATCTTTATTGCAGAAGCTCGTTAGAAATTCTCTCTTCTCTAAACTATGTCGCATGTCCAGAGTACTTTATGAGGAGGCCACTACTATGGAGACTAAACTGAAATCAAGAATGTAGACCTAAATAATGAACAAATGAATGTATGAATGATTACTAGAATGAGAACCTCTTATTCAAGAAGTACTAATTTACTAAAATAGATCTTGCAGATTATAGTCTACAAGGAGTAGAAATTTCTTAGATCTAGTCACCAAAGTATTAACTAAACTCATGTCACATAACTCATTTGCAGAGGCTAGGAAAGATTTCTGTTGAGCTTCCTCCCCTATTTCTATTTGATTCTAACCTCTCTTTCTTGGTTCCAATATCACTTTCACAATCTTTAATTGAAATCAACATATGAAACTATAAGCGCATAGTGTTCCAATATCACTTAGGTAACAGTACTTCATTCAGAAGGAATTTATAACAGAGAATTCCAGACTTACCGAAAAAATATTGCAATGCCCTGGATCAGCCAAGTGAGCCATCAAGTTCTCAAGTGGACCTTCTCCAGTGTAAATAGCCTGAAAACAAAACCCCACAAATGCTAACATAGCTAATCTTCCATTCTTGATTTCCTTTGTTCTCAGCACCATTACCGGCTCTGGTGATCCGCGGCCCCACATCATGAAATCAAACCACAATCCTCCTGGATATCCTACATCTGGCTTCGGGTTTTTCCGGTTCGGAAATTTGGGCTCAATGTCGAGGCAACCGGGGTTCATGTAGTCTGCCCATCTCCTCCCCTCAGCCCATCCCATGAGAACCATTTGAACTACAAACAGTGTCACTGGGTCTGCAAAGTACTGCTGTGCCCCAGCTTCATACCATGAGAAGTTATCCATAAACCCTAGCTTTTCGAGGCATTCTGGGATGAGAATTCCAGCCACAGCAAGCATGGCCCATCTACTATGCATCAGTTCCGCCTGAGCAAACCATCGTAGTGACTCTGGGTCGGATCCTATTAGATAACCAATTTATCCAAAAGATTAAACTTTAAAGTAATAGACCAACAATTACCTCAGGAGCATATTAGATTGCGAATTCACGTAAAATTTTAAGCCATTAGTATGTATGTAACGTCTTGAAGAGATATGAAAAAATTCCAGATTATCTGGGCTATGGTTATTGCATTGAGCACAGTCACATAACACACAGAGATTTAATTACTTACCTAATCCAAGAGGATCGAAACCGAAATCTCCAGGAAGACTACAAGATGAAGCAGGAGTGAAGGCATTCACCATCTTAAGAGGTGAGATTAACCAACAAATTTAGTGTAGTCATATGTTACCTTCCATCAAGCCACGCAGGAGGAGAGCTCCCAGGGAACCAGAGAGGTCTATCTGGAGGCAGTGGCTGGCAAACACTGGACACACCTTTAGTTGCTCCTACTTGGGTCTTTAGCTTACAAGAGGTAGTAGCTACTTTTGATAGTGGATTTGAGGATTCCACCCTTGGTTTCAGACTTTCCATTTAATAACAAGGTTTGGACAATGAAAGAAACTAGATGAGCTCAGGCATGGACAGTTTAAACTAGTATAGAAAATTGAAGACAGAGGATGAACTCCATACCTGGATTTGGGACTACAAAGTGCAAAGGAACCAAGAGCCAGCGCCATGGCAAAGAGTGATGCAGCTGCTGAATCGAATAAAGTTGGAGGGCTTTATCTACTAGCAGTTAGTGTGGAAGGCATGCCATTGATGGATAGGAAGCTGATGAGTGGTTGCCATGTGGCAGTTTATCTGGGCTTCATATGCCAAGGCTTGAGCAAGTCCTTGTGGGCCTTTTGGCCTATGCTTTCCAACAGAAGACGAGTTTATTTAACTTATAATTAGCTCTCAGGCAGTGTTAACTTTTTCTTGTCTATTTTTTATTAGCCTTGTGATCTGTAAAAATAAAACTATAATTTAGCTCTCATTAATCTAAATCAAGCACAATCTATAAGAGCCAAAGAGTAAAATATTAAAATCACTTTTTTTTTTAAAAAAAAATTTAGAATAGTCAGTGAATTTATATGGTATCAAAGCAATTCATAAATTTAAAGTTTACGATGCTCATTTTAAAAAAAATATATAAAAGAAAGTGTTAGAATATAAAATATAGAAATACTAACAGTTAAGAATTTAGAGTAATTTAAAGTTTCAAGTAGACGTTTTGAATTCAAATACTGTTGGATCCATGTGCACTTTTAAATATAAAAATATCTACTCATTAGTTTAAATTATATTATTTATTTTAAGCCCATCAAAATATTTTAGCTGAGGATTATATAATTACAGTTGATTTAAATAATCTCTAATCACCATTATCTCACTCAAAAGTGTGGTGCCTAGTGATAAATTATGATTCATAACTTAGATTATATCCAATATTACGTCTAATCTAAACTAGATCAGTGATTCACCTCATGTACGTATATTAAATCCCCCATAGGCGACTAATAGTCAGCGTTCTTACCTATTGCTAAAAATAAATACATTTGTTAAGACCAATCACATCATACGAATATACTACGTGATAACATCTTACTCACGTTCTCTAGCACGCACATATAAATTAATTTAACTTTTTAAATTTAGTTATGCTTGGCAAGTATATCAAATACGCTTCCCTCAAACCATGGGAAGCTTCCGTGTGGAAAATTAAACCTTGCCTTGCATAAATAAATATATATATATATATATATATATATATATATATATATATATATATATATATTTTAATATATAAATTAAGATTAAAAAATGAGATTAACCTAATTAAGTTTATGGGTTAGTCTCAAACTAAGCAAGAGATGATCAGAAAGTTGATGGATTGGCAGCGACGTGTATAAATATTGTAGGAAATGGCAAAATTAGAAAGAAATTAGGTTTTAATTGACATCGGAGCTATGTGCCATTTTTTTTAATTAAAAAGAAATTAATTGCCTCAACATGAGAACATCATTGTCGTTAGTTCCACGTTAAGTAATAGGTGATTAGGACATGCGGTCGTGATACGTAGGTCAATGAAATATGACGTCGTCCTTCCTCGTCTCAGACCGTCCGATTGCAATCATAAGGCCACGAATTCGTGCAGACGATTTGTAACCCCTGTCGGTAGATATAACTACCAAATGAGGGTAGTTCGGTCATTATGCTATCGTCTTCTTCTACTTGCCATCTACGACGCTTATGGCCAGTCTCTCGACTCTCTCTCTCTCTTTCTCTCTCTCTCTCTCTCTCTCTCTCTCTCTCTGCATGTCCCGCCCCTTTTTAAAACCTTAACCAACTCCTCCCATGGCAGAAACCGTAATACATTGCTTAAATCTCTCCCCTTCCCTTCTCTCAAGGCCGATCGAGTACTACTCGCCGAGATCTATCGATCGAACTTAATCTCGTCTATTCTGCTAGATTGAACTGCGAGAACGATCGATTTATCAGGTTCCTGTGCGATTCGCTTCGGTTTCCTATGAGAATGGTGTCGTTCTTCTCCCCCAGAGGCGGATTCCACTTCCACCACAACCGGCGGTGGATTCCGACGTTCGTCTTCTCGTTCAAGACCCTCTTCACCGTGCTTTGGGTGGCGGCGTTCGCGTCGGTGTTCATATGGCAGAGTAGCTCTATGTACGACATTCGGATCTTTGGGCGGGCGCCGCCGCTAAGGCCGATCCCTAGGCTGAGAAGGGTGGTGTACAATTTGACGGATTTCGGAGGTGTTGGCGATGGGAGGACGTTGAATACCGAGGCGTTTGAACGAGCGGTTGCGGCGATCTCGAGACTCGCGAAGAAGGGCGGCGGACAGCTCAATGTGCTGCCAGGGCGCTGGCTCACGGCTCCGTTTAATCTCACGAGCCATATGACTCTCTTCCTTACCGAGGGTGCAGTGATTCTTGGGATTCAGGTGAAGCTAAGGATCTTGTGTTGGAATTTATTTGACAATTTCCTTAGTGGTAAATATATATGATAAAAATTTTGTGATAAGTCTGTACAAATCACATATTTTTTTTCCAGGCTTATTGCTTGCCTAGATTTTTTTTCTTTTCCTCATTTGCTATTCTTTAGTAGAAATTCTTGTCCTGATGCATGTTACAAGGATTTTAATATGTAGGATAATGGCGTTCTCTATCAGGGATTTAATATCTTGTACTAGGTCAAAGAGTGGAGAAAATAATTGCCTTCTTTTCCTCTTTCCATGCTATCCTTGATTCCTTTCTCCATCTTTCTGAGTTAACTTCTTCTCTCTCTTGTGATATTCTTTATTACAGTTTCTCAGGCTAATTCTACTTGTCAATGAGGTTGAACCTATGAAAAAAAGAGAGAATATCTTCGACCCTACAAGATGGTGCAAAAATCTAATTTCACAAAGAAGTATCATTATCCTTATGTAGGCTAATTGATTCTGGGAACTATGCTCTCTCCATTTGATGTTGCCATTTTCTGAACATTTGATTATGCAAAGCACATTAACTGAATTTCTATGTGTTCTGTGGCAGGATGAGAAATATTGGCCATTGTTGCCCCCGTTGCCATCATATGGACATGGAAGAGAACACAATGGACCTCGATACGGAAGCCTTATTCATGGTCAAAATTTGAAGGATGTGGTTATAACAGGTTACATTACTGTCTGAATTTTGATTTTTTAATAAATCCATCTTTTCATATTTTTTCAACTATCTCTTCATTCATTTATAGACAATTGCCAAAATCAGGTTGATGAGGAGAAGTCTTAAATATAAAACTGGAGATTGATTAAGGTCAGACATCAATTAGACATTGTCAGTAATCAATATGACTATATCATAGGACAAATGGGATTGAAAAGGTCAAATTAATTTAAGGTTGAGAATAATTCCAGTCAGACCAGAATTGTTCCCGGCAAGTTTGATTAAGTGGAAGGGAACACAAATAGTTGAGACTAGCAGTTAAACACCATTTGCAGAATTCTGTAATGACCATTCTTTTAACTGGTTGAGTCAAAGCTTTTATTTGAATGGGCGCTCATCCACCATAATTACCATTGTGGTTAGTCTAAAGGCAGAAAAGGAATAGAGGTAATATAAGACAGGAATGGGATATTATGATAGCAGTATTAATATGATTGTTGTGGTTGGAATGAACTAAAGAACCTTCCATATAAAACAGGAATTAAAAGCAGTAAGATATACACGATCTGTTTATTTAGGGCAGGCCTCTGAAGTGTAGGAAGGATTGTTCTTTACTTTCCAGGTCATGTCTTAGATGGTCCAGCTCATATAAATGATAGTGATAATGCTGGAAACTAAAGGTACAAACATATTTGGTTATGTTTTGCTGTTCGCAGTACACAAATCTGACCTTTTGTACTTTGGTAGGATCATAGGATTAGTCATCAGCATATACGAAAGAAATAGAATGGAAGGCCAAGATGCTGTAAATACTATATAAAAAGGATAGTATATGTCACGGTTTTAAAAGCTTGTAGGTGGTAGAGGGGCAGACAAGCCTAGGTGCTAGGTGAGCATTTATAATTCAAGACAGTTAAACAATAAACAAATAAAATAAATAATAGTTAGAAGAAGTTAAAATTAGTACATACAATTTAAAAAATATACTAATGTATTCTTGTTAAGAACTATAGTAAGCTATTAGATACCACTAATTCATCAATATGTACAATAATTTTGAATTTCAGAGTCAATCGACACACTAAAATATGATATGAGATACTAAGGCAGTCACCTAGGCTGGACCTAAGCAGAGCCTAGTTATATTCTAACAAATGTGGGAGGGTAGGCGTTAAGATGGAAGTTTTTAAAATAATGGTATATGTACAAGATGATAATAGGGAGATATCCTCTAGATTATAGTTTGAATCTCCTTGTTGTATACTTCCTTTCCATTGCAGGAACAGGGTCACTATGATCATCTTTCTTTCTGAAAATAAAAATGATATCCTTAAAATTAGATAAGAGAAAGTTAAACTTTATGCATCAAACTAGAATATGGTGGCATTTGATTTTAGAAAAAGGGTGTCTTGAATCTTGATTTTTGTGATTCTTGTCATTTTGGAAAATATGATCTGTCATTTAGATAGATATATTCTTTTGATTAGTTAAATCACCTAATATTGTAGGTTACATTGCCTTGCGTTTTTTCTACTGCAGTGGAATTTCAATTTTGAGTTTTCTTAATGAGCAGGATTGTGGTGATTTCTGCATGAAATGCTTCTTTTCTTTTGCCTAACAGGACATAATGGGACCATAAATGGTCAAGGTCAGGCTTGGTGGACCAAGTATCGCAAAAGACTTCTCAATTTCACGAGGGGTCCTCTTGTACAGCTTATGTGGTCGAAGGATATCATCATCTCCAACATAACTTTACGCGATTCTCCTTTCTGGACACTTCATCCTTATGATTGCAAGAATGTAACTGTTGCAAATGTTACTATCTTGGCTCCTATTTCTGGAGCTCCAAACACAGATGGAATAGATCCAGGTAATCATTTAGTATCTACGTATTGCCTCTGCTTTCTTGTGCAAAGTATTGTGCAGATATTCAGTAACTTCAGTTTGATAATTAGTTTTGAGAAAATTGCATGTACTTTCATTGCATTAATAGTTTGTTCATTTGCTTTTTGTGAATATATAAGAGTCTGCTCTAATAGTCTAATATTGTTGTTCTATGGGTCATACATTACCTCTTTTTTGCTCTATATTCCATGTTATTTGATATTCTTATTGCATTCATCTACTAAATCATATTGACAACCTAAAGTCCATTACTTCCATCAATATACGGTACATTTTTGAAGCCTGAGGAAAGCTATTGTCCTTCCATCTTCCATTTTCAATTTTGGCCTTCCAGTTTCTGATTCCTGGGCATGGTGTATGTAGATTCTTGTGAGGATATGGTGATAGAGAATTGTTACATATGTGTTGGTGATGATGGAATAGCAATAAAGAGTGGTTGGGATCAGTATGGAATTGCATATGGACGCCCATCTACTAATATTTTGATCCGCCATGTCACAGTTCGCTCTATGGTGAGGTAAGATGCTTATCCAATATTTTTTTTCCATCTGCATTATCATGTAAAGTTATTAACCATGGTCTAAGGCTACCATTCTAGGAAGGGCTGCCATTTTTGCAGCAAGATATGTAGGAAGCCTTTCCAGATGAAATTTCTTGAAATATTAAAGTATTATTTGACAAAAGAGTTGGTGCTTTTGATACAAAAGTCCGTATAATTGCTACCTCAGAGAGTTGATTAGTCCAAGCAGTAGAGCTGATTGGAAAATGTAAAGTTGCATTAGGCATCCACTACTTCATTCTGATTTGAAATTCATTAGACATTATGACTTCTATGCTGGAAAACATCGTTGTTCAGGAACTGCATAAGATTGTGGTTAAATGGAGGCATCAAATATAACTGGTTCCATCTCCAAGAGTGGATTAGAAAGGACGATTTTTGCATTTTCACCCATTTTTCCTTTTAACTATATACTTTATGCAATCTGTCCTCTTGGCAAATTTGTCGATTGCTTGAATGTGTGTATGGTCTAATGATTGAATCTAAACTCATTGCTATTGTTGATTAGTGCTGGGGTTTCAATAGGCAGTGAGATGTCAGGTGGGGTTTCAAACGTTTCAGTGGAGAACCTTCACGTTTGGGAGTCAAGGCGAGCCATTAGGATAAAGACTGCTGCTGGAAGAGGGGCCTACATTCACAACATCTCTTACCGCAATGTGACCTTCAGTAATGTCCGTGTCGGGATTGTGATTAAGACGGATTACAATGAGCATCCTGACAACGGCTTCGATCCTAAGGCTGTCCCAGTTCTCAACAATATATCCTTCAGTGGGATTCATGGGCATGGTGTTCGAGTTCCTGTTCGAATTCATGGCACTGATGCTATCCCCATTAAGGGTGTCAGCTTCCGAGATATGTCAGTAGGTATAACCTACAAGAAGAAGCACATCTTTCAGTGCTCCTATGTTGAGGGACGCGTAATCGGCAATGTGTTTCCTGCACCATGTGAGAACTTAGATCGTTATGATGAGCAAGGACAGCTAATTAGGCGTTCTGCATCACAGAATACCACTGATGTTGATTATGATATTTGAAAATGCACACTGCCATCAAGATTAGTTGTGGCCTTAAAAATATCCCCACCTTCATACCCTTCGATCCCCTGTTCTTTCATTTGGGCTGTACATACTGCTAATTCTATTGTTCATTTGTTTGTATTGTTGGGATAGCAGGATACACGAGCTTTTTCTTTTTCTCTTTGCTTCCTTGTTTAGCATTAGTCCAACTTTATATTGTAATCCATGAGATTTCGTTCGGCTCATTGTTGGATAAAAACTTGTCCCAGGCTGAGTACTATATATTAAGGGCAGGTAAAGGCTTTCAATGAAGCATAGTTGCTTATGCAACATATATTCACACTATGTACAGATAACTTTTCTCTTCAAACCGGAGAAAAGTTTTGATGATTCCTTTATGTTATATTGTATAATATAATGTGGACCGTTACGGCATTTCTCGATACTCATTATGGACGCACATAGGTCTCTGCTATCCCTGTTGATTGGTGGCAATTTGTAATTCGTATTAGCAATATTAAAGCTAATAGAAGAATTATATGTAGCTTTCCTTCAGAGGGGTTTATATGTAAAAAAAAATCCTCCGAGTACTTTTGTCATCAATCCATCGTGCCATATTTATACCCGCATGCTTCCTACCGGTTACATGCGCCACCAACCATGCTTTTAAATTCGAATCCATCAGTGCCCCTCAACTCCACTCGATGCCTTCCTCCTCCTCCTCCTCTTTCCTACTCCATTTTACCCTCTCTCAAGACCTCCAAAACCCTAGTAGATCTCAAACAACTCCATGCGTTAGCAATCAAGACAGGCCAAGTGAGGGACCCGCTCGTGGCAGCTGAGATCCTTAGGTGTGCAGCCCTCTCAGATAATCGCGACCTTAGTATTGCCCGCTTGTTGTTCGACCAAATGCCTGATCGAAATTGCTTCTCTTGGAACACCATCATTCGTGCCTTTGCCGAGAGTGATGATAACCCCTTGGAATCCCTAGTCCTTTTCTTAGAGATGCTGTGTTGTGACGACATCCAGCCTAACCAGTACACTTTCCCATCTGTGCTAAAGGCATGCGCTAGGATAGAGGCGATTCTTACAGGGAAGCAGATCCATGGCCAGACCATTAAATTGGGATTGGTGCACGATGGATTTATCCTAACAAATTTGGTGCGATTGTATTCTTTATGTGGAAACATGGAAGATGCTCTAAGGATGGTCCAGACTAGTTCTTTATCACCAACTAGCGAAGCAAATGTGGTGCTGAATAATGTTTTGATTGATGCATATTTCAGGCTTGGAATGGTTGAGCGAGCCAGGCAACTGTTTGATGGAATGCCTCATAAAAGTGTGATATCTTGGAATGGGATGATATCTAAATACGCGCAAATTGGTTGCTTCAAGGAAGCCGTGGAAGTTTTCCGGACAATGCAATTGGAAGGTGTGAAGCCCAATTATGTTAGTTTGGTCAGCGTTCTTCCAGCAATATCACGTCTAGGTGCACTTGAATTGGGTAAGTGGGTGCATCTCTATATAAATAAGAATGGCATTTTGGTGGATGATGTCCTTGGGTCAGCCTTAGTTGACATGTACTCTAAGTGTGGTAACATTGATAAGGCTGTTCAGGTTTTTGAAGGGTTACCAAAGAAAAATCCAATTACTTGGAGTGCATTGATTGGTGCACTTGCTATGCATGGCCGTGCTAGTGATGCACTTGACCACTTCTCCAAGATGGAACAGGCTGGAGTAATTCCCACTGATGTTGCTTTTATAGGCGTTTTAAGTGCATGTAGTCATGCAGGATTGGTGAAGGAGGGCCGTCTATTCTTTGACCGTATGGTGAATGTATATAAGCTCGTACCTAGGGTTGAGCACTACACTTGCATGGTTGATATGCTAGGTCGAGCAGGTCTCCTTGATGAGGCTGAGAAGTTCATAATGGACATGCCCATAAAGCCTGATGATGTGATCTACAAGTCCTTGCTTGCAGCTTGTAAAATCCATGGTAATGCTGATATAGCAATGCATGCTGCTGAGCGCCTTTTGGAGCTAGCCCCTACAGATGGAGGTTGCTATGTGCTTCTATCGAATACCTATGCCTCTTCAGGTAACTGGAATGCCATGGCTAAGATGAGGCTAATGATGAAGGAATTAGACATAAGGAAAGATCCTGGATGCAGTTGGATCACAGTTGATGGGACAATTCATGAGTTTGTTGTGGAAGATGATGCCCATCCAAGAAGAAAAGAGATATACTCAATGTTGGAGGAGATGGCTAAAAAGCTACAGGCTGCAGGTTATGTTTCAGACACAACACAGGTACTACTTAACGTAGATGAGGAAGAAAAAAAGAGCATGCTTTTCTACCACAGTGAAAAAATTGCAATTGCATTTGGCTTAATCAGCACTAGCGAGGGCACACCTTTGCAGGTAGTAAAGAACCTGCGAGTTTGTGGGGATTGTCACTCATCCATAAAGCTGATCTCAAAGTTATACAAACGAAGAATAGTACTAAGGGATAGGAACAGGTTCCACCATTTTGAAAATGGATTCTGCTCTTGTAATGACTACTGGTAACACAAGTAAAAGATGGCTGTTCTTTCCCATACTTTTCAGTTACAGGCTTTGCCTGAATTTGTTGAGATATGAAGGACTAATATGGAAAGAAAGAATATAAGGGGACTGAGAAAGAGATGGAGCAGAGAAAAGAGAGAAAGGAGAGGGATGCAGAGTATTTATTGGGGGTGTTGAAGGTGCTCGCTGATTGTTCTTGTTTGCTAAAAGTATCCTATCACTGCAATTTCTGTATCAGTGCAAGCTTTTTTGGCTGATATTCAAATACACTGAAAGTTGGCAACAAGAATAGACTTGCATGGAGATATTTTAAAGTGATCAACTGTCTTTCGTCGGCAACAAGCTAGATAGACTTGCATGGAGATCTTTATAGTGATCAACTGTCTTTCGTCGTCAAAGGTGCCAGACAGTGTGCTTCTTGTTTGTTGGACATTTGACAGTTTCAGAGATTCATTCATCAATTTGGAAACCTAAATATGAATGGTGTTTACTGGAACAGGAACGGCAGCTTTCAGAGCCTACTATGGCTACCACATCAACAAAAAAATGACCTCGATCTTTACTCATTGTTGCTATAACCGAACCTAGTTTTCATATTATTCAGTCATAACGTATTTATCTGTATATGCTTTATCAAATTTTTAGATGATATTAAGGAATGTATAGATCTTTGAGACATTAGTATTCATAAGAAAGTGCTTGCTTTAATCTGACAGTTTCAGCTCATTTTCAAAATTTCAGTGAGTGCAACGTGAACCCATTTCTAGAGTTGTGAATGAAGGGCAAATAAATTGTTCGAAGGTGTTCGATTGCTTCGAAATTTTAACAATTTCAGAATTATTTTTCTCAATTTCTACTCTGTCAAATTTTGGTCTAGGGAGCAACATATTCCTTTTTCCTCAAGAGCTAAATTAGTTGCAAGGAAACATCATGTGTTAATTGATGGAGATACCGATGCATTTGAGCTTAACATATTACTTTATTTCTCTTGTAAATAAAGAGATAACAACAACATCATAACGTCTTCCATGTTTGCATAACTTACTCAAATAGGTAAACCTCCTTCTCTAAGAAGTGAATAAGTCCCTATCATACAATATTATATCCGAAACTATGTTCAATGATGAGCTAATAAGCTTATCCTATTTAATCTACTCTTTTTAATGAAGTTCGCATGACGAGATTATTATGTGTTTTTATTTTTGTCAACCGTTTGTAGACCAACAATTTCATTTAACTCCGTTGACTAGTTTCAAGCTTTGATATATAAAGAAAATGATAAAAAATTTGGAGCAATCACACTACTAGCAATGAAAGAAGCAAACAGAACACATACATAATAAGTCAATTAATTATAGCTTCATCAAGAACGAAGCGAAGATCTTGGAGCAGTATAGCTACCTCACAGAAACTTGTGAGAAAATAAATGAAAAAACAAAGTAACCATCAACCACCAAAAGGTCAATGCCGACAATAATTCTTGTTGCCAGAGTCGGAGGATGATGTGGCAAGGTGGCAAGGCCAATAGGTTTGAAGTAGGAGGGGCGATAGACAAGTGTGGTGATGAAGATATTGTGTAGGCGACATAGTAGTGAAGAGATGACGACCGACAAGAGGTTAGAATAAAGTGAGCCAAAGAAAGGGAAGAACAAATCTAATAGTAAAAAAGTCATTAACGAAAGATGCAACGGAGACTACCAGGAGAGAGTTAAAATGGATAGAAAGAGAAAGGGAATGAAAAAAGAGGGAAACTCCTACGGAAGGGAAGGAGAGTCTTTTCTCTTCACCTAGCCACTAGGTTGGCGAGAGGAGAGGAGAAATTCACCGGCGACAACAGAAAAAAACCCTCGGGAGATAAAGGGAAGAAAAAGCCTCAAAATCTAGTAGAGCTTGCACTCAACAACTCCTATGAATTTGGACTCTACAAACACACATGTAGAGTGTTGAAAAGTTTTTAGTTCAACAAATGAAATCTTTATGCACCTTTGTGCAAGAACCAAAGAATAATACAAAGAATGCATATATTTTTTCTTAGTTGAGGAAATTGAAGGTATACTTCAACTCCAGAAACAATTAAGGGAGGACTGAGGAGAGGCATCGGCCACCGGATTTGAAACTCTTCGGCCAGCCGATTCTTTGGCAAACGAATATTTTGCCATGTTCCCTCACTCTGTAAAATTGAGTAAAAGTATTTAAAAGAATAGTAATTAATGAAATAATGAATTAATTAAGCATTTGCTACTCTTGGAAGTTCCAAAGGAATGAAGCCAGACCGCTCAGGCTGCTCTCGTCCGCCGCCTCAGCCTCCGACGTCGGCCCTGGTTCTGGCGACAAGAAGTCGCACGGAAAATCCTCGATGACCGGCTGGAACTCGGCGCCGCATCCCCTAGCCGGCGAGAGCAACGTGTCGAAGAACGACCAATCGAACGAGTCGCCGCTCTCCTCCGTTCGCCCATCTGAGGCCACCTCCGACGGCGACATCATTGCCGAGTCCTCTGCGCTCGGCGTCGCGGCCGGCTCTCCCGGCCGGGTCCGGTTGGCGTGGTTGGCCGCTACCGCCTGGATCTGCTGCGGACAAAGCTCCGGGCCGCCGCCGCCGGGGATCCTCGGCGGCGGCGAGTCGGGGAAATTTAATTGGCCGGCTAGGTGTCCCCGGAGGCACACGAAGGCGGCGTCGAACGCCCGCGCCGCCTTCTCCGGTGTGTCGTACGACCCGAGCCATATCCTATCCCGGCTATTCGGCAGCCGGATCTCCGACACCCAGCGTCCCCACTTCCGCTGCCTGACTCCCTTGTACTTCTTCTCTTCGGCTGCCGCCGCCGTCGCCGTACAACTACTAGTAGCGCCGCTATCAGCCTTCATCCTCTCGAGCTAAGCTAGCCACCACGTGTCCACCGAGAGTTTTACTTGAAGGTTTAGGATTACGAGGATCCCGAGATGGATTTATATGGGACTCCGGGTAATACGCGTAAACGAGACGACCGTGGGGTAACTGATAGTCTCGCGTATCGTAGGAAAGAGGAGACGATGGAGATCAACTAAATTAAACTAAAAATATACTAAAAAATTATTATTATATATATATATATATATATATATTAAGAAAAAAAGAAGGAGCGCGTGGAATATTAGGAACAATGAGCACGTTGGATTTACTCAACTGAAGCAGCACTGAAGCTTCGAATACTGTTCACAATAATGGCGGCCTATGGTGTGATTCTAGCACACCGGAGAGAGAAAGAGACAGCCTTTGCGTCATAAGACTGCTTTCTTTTCTTAATTGTGAGAAAATTATAACTAATAACATCCTACATTTTTTATTATAATACAAATAAAACTAGTTTCTTTTATTTTTATTTTCTTTAACTAAGCCAAATTATAAAATAATTTTAGATTCACTCCTCGAATTAGAATAATAAATTTGCCTTCATATTCTTTTCAAGTTGGTTCTATCTGGTGGCCTTGTCACAGCTTTCTTGATTCGAGATTCATCTGTGACATGATAGTGAACTAAGATAGTGAGACTTTTTTTTTTAAATTAAAAAAAATTAAAAAGAGAGAAATAATCTGAAAGCAATATCTATATGTGGATACATGTAAAAACTTAAGAATCAAAATAAGAAAAATAACGAGAGAGAAGAAAACAATATAAAGGAATGAAAAAGACATTAAAGAAGGAAAAAAAATAATAAAATCAAGGAGGACAATAAACACATGCTAACCACCTCACCTTCATAAGATTCTCAATTAATTGTCTATTTGGTAATGCTGTCCTTTCACTTATTTGATAATAAAAAGAATGGTATTAAAAAATTCTGATAAAAATGAGTTGTCATGCTTTCTAATCATTTAGTTACAAGTTTTAGGGTATGCCCCCCCCCCCCCCCCCCCCCCCCCCTTCCTTTTCTTCTACAAGACTGCAACTAAATGGACAACAAAAAGAGTTTTGTTGGAGCATCATTGTGTAATAATGTAAAGTGCAAAATAAAAAGCTAACATATGGAATGATATCTAATGGATTCACTGTAGAATGTGATAAACAAGGGAATTTAAGGCATATAAGATGGAATCAAGCCAATCTTGACATAGTGGAATAGACTTCTATTTGAAAGAGATTGAATATGAAAGAGTATCACCTAGATATATCAGTTCCAAATTATCCACCAAAGCTTGTTATTTCTAATCTTAGAGTAGAGCTTTCGATATCTTATCATCTATTGACGGCGTGAGTGATTATTGGTAAACCATTAGCGTATGCGAAAAATATTAAACTTGTTCAAATATTTAAAGCCATGTAATAGTTCAAATTAAATAGTATTCACCAAAGTATTGTCCTTTATAGGAGTCCTAGGTGATAATGAAAATTTGCAAGAGAAAATGCATAGTGTCATTCTGCTGTACCTTTTTGGTGCAGCATTTGATATCTAAAGATTTATTATTAGCAAACTGGGTCTTAGAAATTATTGTCCTACAGAATTAACTTTGATTGACTAGATGATGACCTTCAATATTGCTGAAGGGGCATCACAAAGATTGGTTAGTCGCAGTAGTCAATTTGATGTGTTCTTTTTCTGCCTTGGAAGTCAGCAAATAAAGTCTTTGACTATCTATCCTTCTCTGCAAATTCCTTTTACTTCCAAAGTCAGCTATGCCAATTTTTTCTTTCCTTTAAACTTGTTGATTACTTACTTAGAGCTTGTGATAAGTATGGTGGTTGAAACTTGAAAGAGCATAATTGGTGCAGTACTGTTGATTAAGACTTTTAATGCAAAATATAAGCCTCTTTTTTCTTGATAAAGATTTTTGGGAGGAGTATGTGACTTCAGAGTTAAATAGTTAATTAAACTGCTTCTGGAGAAATTAAAGAAAGAAGTCCCTCTAACATGGAGACACGGCCAGGGCTAAATATTCATAGTTTTGGGTCGACGTTCACATCATTTAAAGTATATATCATGAGACTGGAATTTTGGTTACTTCATAAGAATATGAACTTAAAGTAACTAATCTCTATGAGACTGGAATTTTTGAATGATTTTTATTTTTATTTTAGTAAAGATTAACTTAAAGTAACTAATCTCTAACAAATTAGTATGTAATATATTTCATCAGGGATACTAAGCTTGCTTTTTATAATACAGGGTTAAGCTACAAAGTGTATCATCCATATTTTTATAATTTTATTCACAAGAGTTAAATAAGTCATAGTTTGTGAACAATGGTAGACAGTCATAGGAGTGTGATATGAATTTATAAATAAAAGGGGAAACTGTATTTGTAGTTTGACTTAATTTTATAAAACTACTATAAAGTTTTAATTTAAGCACTTAATCTTTATATGATCACGATTAAAATGCAATTATTATTTTATATTTGAAGATCATAATTAGAAATAAAATTATAGAGAGTAGATCATTTAAAATATCGTTGATGAAAAACACGTGACGGTTTTATAAAAATTGTATATAACGCTCTATCTTTTTAATAAAATTATAATTTTAAGCGAGACCACCACGAGGGAATAAAGTGCAATTAGCCCTAAATAAACAAAAGATTACAAATACTCAATCAATGTAGGGTGTTATTAGAATATTTCCTTGCTTTATAAGGCCAAAACTATGGGCTTTGGTATAACTGTTGCATTCCTTGAGTCATCTACTTGTGGTTTCTTTAATATCAAAGAGGTCCCCTTTCGCCAATCTCTTGTACAAATAATTGCCTCTAATGTACGAGGTAGTCTTTTTTTAAGAAGAAAAAACCAGATAATCTCCATTTATTTATTTCAGAACGAAACTAATCTACTACAGTTTAGGGATGCATTCTCAAGAATAAAAATCTAGAATAATTTCTCATTTAATCAAGAATATAACTGCTCTAAACCTGGGTACAGATTGCATACAAAAAAGACAAAAGATACACACAATCGAACTCTCTTTTGCGGCCGACAAGAAATGTCTCTTGAAATGCCAAAGGCGTTATTTTAATCCCTAATGCACAGTGACAGTGGATACGTAACTATCCCAAGTGCAACTCTTTCCACTAGAAGGCAAGTCTGGTACTCTACTTGCTTCCAGAATTCTTCTGCATGAATCCCCCCCAACATGTGTTAAATATGGTGAACGATGATCTGAGCCCAAAATAACTATTAAAAAGAAATGGTTAAAGGAGTCCAAAGTGTCCACCTTTTTGACGTATTAATAACACCCGGGGAGAGAGAGAGAGAGAGAGTTTCAATGGAACGAGTACAAGAGGTTTGAAGAGAGACGAAGGTCTGGGTATGAGAAATATATCAATAGATCTTCGTCCTACTAGATTTGGAGTCAAAACTGTCAACATGAACGCGTTAAGATATCGTCTCTGACCCTCTAATTTGATTTATGAGTCCACATGATAATATTCACTATTAGAAGACTAGTCCTTCAGGTATTACTAATGATGATGAGATTTGAGATAATCGAGTTCGAGTTATCAATGAGTTTAACATTTAAATGTATGATCTAAGGATTAACAAATAATTTAATACTTATTTTTAGTTTCTTTCTCTTCAATCCAAAGGTTAACTCTCTTATTTGGTTTGTTCACCAACTTTTTATATCACAATAAATTCTGTGATTTCTTTTAAAGGATATCGAATAAAATCGCACTTAAGTAATATATGTTAGGTGACAATCTTATCTTTTGATAGGTCTTAGGGGTGAAAATCTTGTTTCAATTATATATTGATATGTAGAGATTAATTATTGTCATTTGAAGGCCCAATCTAATTCTAGGGGTTAGGTTTTTTCTAACGAAATTTAAATATGAATCTAGATGAGTTTTGTCGTGTCAAATTTAGCTCCGCAAAAACGCTGATTCATGTTAAATCAAGTCTTTTTTTTAGTGCAATGACTTAGATTTAGAAGTCGTCGTAGTTTAGTCCGACGATAAAACGCGCTTAAATTCATGTTTAAGTTTTGAAGTTTAAATGGCTACAAAATTCTCTTGATTCACATGAAAAGATTGTCATTGAGTCAGGATGGAACTCGCCTAATAAATCTAAGCATGATCAGTCTCACATTCACATGAAAGATAGCACAACAGTGATCAAATTTATTGGTAACTAGTAGTAGTTTTTCACACTGGCAATAGAGCATGACTATTTCTTGTAAGAAGTGTGGAAATAAGAAGGAAGAGAGAAGTGTAAGAGTATTCAAATTCTCCACTTGGACCCAATAAGACAATTAATAATTATTCCAAAATTACAAGGTATGGAAGATTTGTTGTGAATACTAACAAACTTCACTTTTATCTAAAACAGTATAATTTGTAAAGATACACATTTTTACATTGTAACTTGACCTAATATTTTTTTGGAGTCGACTCTAGTACTACTAAGGTTTCAACAGTCAACTTTTTCTCCCCGCTGAAAAAGATCATTTTTTCATATGTGATTTCCTCCACGCCACACTCTTAACCACTCCCCCCTCTTTCTCACTCTTTTTTCTTCTCTTCTCCTCTTTACTCTCTTCTCTTCTGCATATCTCGTCGTCACTCATTAGTTTTATATATTACTTTTATATTATTTATTATCTAATATATATAATAATGTATTTTAAAGATAATTCAGATCCACAAGCATCACAACAAGCCACTCGAAGTCCCTTGTGCCAATGTTGTAGCATGTGTGTATTTTTATTTTATCTTTCTACACTCTTTGGGCTTGATATAATTTATTATCCTATCTTTATATTAATGCTCACTAAGTAGCAGGGCTTCTTCCAATTATCTTCTTTCTTTTTTAGGCATTATATTTGTAATATTTTGATTAAAAATTGAAAGAATTCTACCCTACAAGCTTTTATAAAGAATAAAAAAAAAGCTGATATTCACTCTTGTTGTCATTAAAGTATTATTTAGCAACTTTAATACAATGATAATTCTATTAATTTTATATGCATCAGAATTAGTTTTGCAACCCAATTTCTGTTTGAAAGTAATTTTTTTAAGAAAAAAAGAAGTAATTTCACATTGCACATAAGTTTATGGTCCATTTGGAACTTTAAATTATTATTAATTTTGTTGCTTTCTCCTTTACTTTTTCATTAATTTTTAATATAAGAGTTATTTCCTCAATCGTTACTATTCATATGACAACAAAAAATTTACATTTTATCTGCAATTAAAAATTACCACTAAAATAAGATAAAATACAAGTACAATCAACAACTATATTCTATGTAAGCACCACTTAAAGTCCTGTCAGTGTTAGTCAACACCGACATTTGTGATATATTTAGCAGTTTTTTCTATATATTTGATGAACGTCAGCAAATAGTAACATTTATTACACGTTCATCGGCATTTGATAATCGGTTTTGATACCTAGCATCTAAGACTTCCATGCAAGAATTAGTCTAAGTGATTGGAGTTGTTAATATAACGGCTATTGGGCTTATCTTAGGCCTGTTTAATCTTTCTGGGCCTTTATTATGAAAATCATCAGTGCAACATTGTACATGCAACTTGATACCTTTCTAAAGTAGAGAATGTTATAAATAACATTCTATGTTTTGACTATTTATACATTATAAATAGAGCCATCTCTTGCTAAAAGAAAACAAATATTAAGCAACTGCCTACTATTTGATAAATGGATATAATTTAACTAGACTATCATGTAAACTTAATTATCCTCTTTAACCAATTGAGCTAAGAAAATTTTACTCTTTTTAATGACAATTTATAATTTAATTAGAATGTCATGAATTTGCCCTATCTCTTAATTTATTTTTATTTTTAATAAATTATGAGAATGTAAGCTAATTATATACAAGTCATCCTCACTAAGTAGGTTATGCATTTGAGGCAACGCTTATAAAAAATAAATCATAGTAAGTTAAATTTTATATACGTAGCACTACGATGAAAATGTATCAAATGTCAACTCTAACGTCAAAGAGAGAATTAAACCCATAATTTTATTATAGGCTGATATATAACTCAACCACTAAACTACAATAGTGATCTTCTCATTTTATATAAAGAGTGTTATATCATTGTTATAAAAAATTATCTTTATTTTATATATTCTATCTCTACTCCAGAGGGACAAATTTCTAAGGTTAGATTAATACAAGTTGGATTGAATAAATTCATATCAACACCAAACAGAACTTATTTTAGGTATTATATCGGTTCAAAATTTTTTGTTCTTAGTGTTCTTCTTAGCTTTATTTGCTTTGATTTTAAAAATTCCTTCTGAATTGATTCATTAACTAAATATTTTTTTATCTTTTTCATATCTAACTAAATTTACTCTTAAAAAAACTAAGACTAAATAGTGAGACTAACTAATCGAGTTCGACGTTTTGCCTTAAACTAAAGAAGGCAAAAGAAGAAACAAAACTTCTACAACAATGAATATTGGCATACACATATACCCTTGAATCTACCCTATGACATTCTAGTATTTTCAAGGATAAAGATGCATCTCTAACCATAGTTTAAATAATTTCATGGCTTAATCCCTAGCTATGTCGTCGTTGTATATATACTGGGCCAGACTCCCCTCTAGAAATGGAATACAACGTTCTAGAACCCTCTAATCACCTAAACCAAATAAATTCGCATACGATGTCCTCCCTTAACACCTATAACTACAAACATCTCCAATAAAAGCCAAAATCAGATAGCGAGTTCGCAGTCCCGCGAAGGCTCGATTTCACCCTAATCCAGTGACTTTAACTGATACCTCGAGACCACCAGACACGCAGCTCTGCGATAAATGCAGCATCTTTCTCGATAGTTCCTCTGCTTTTTAGGGTTTATCTCTGCCGCTTGCTCTCCTCTCAAGCTTGCGAGATAAAGGCGACATTTTGACGACAACTCCTCCCCCCTCTTCCTTTTCCAAGGTGTAATATCTCTACAATTTCTGTGTATTTTCTCACCTGGATTGGTGGATTCTTTTCCCAATTCCGCTGGTTTGTTCTTTGTTTGCGGATAAGATCTGAATAATGCTTGATATATGCCGCATTTTGTGTATTAATTATCGCACTATTAGGTGTCAAAATGGCGTCAGTGCAGCTATCGGCAACAGGAATGGTAGTGGCGAAGAAGGCTTTGCCTTCCTTCGACGGGCTCCGCCTGTCTCCTTCGGCTTTGGGGGTTTCTTCCTCGGTGGGTGTCAGTGGTGTGGGGCTTCACAAGAGGTGCTTTCGGGGAATCGTCGTCAAGGCTGCCACAGTTGTAGCTCCAAAGGTATATGAAGATTTTGGAGGATTTTGCCTATAGATCCTGCCAGTATCCTGTTGATGTTAGCAGTAGAATTTAGCTTGCGGTTTAAAACTTTTTCCTTACTTCTTTTTCCCCTCAAATTTGTCCACAAGATCTGATTTTTATGCTAACTGTAGAAAAATCAGACAGGAGTTAACTAGTACTAAATGGTTTTCATTTATTGAATTATAGTCGAATGGGTTGGATTTGTAATCTTATAATTATTCATGTGAGTTGTAGAAGATACGTGTTAACCTATCTAAGTTATTGTCGTTATCATTCTGGATCACTTGGTTGCTATAAATTTCAAAATAACTAGATGGTACTTCCACTTGATTCAAGAATCAAGATATAGTTGACTATAACCTGGCAAGATTCCCTCTTGCATTCATCGGGAATTAGCTTGATATATCTCTTTTCTCGAATTGTGTAATCATTCTATGATTCCATAGGGTAGTACTCTAGTATTTGATATACAAGAGAATGGGCAGCACATTTTGGACAACTGCAGAATTTTTGGTCTATATTTTGGGCATATATGATTCTCCGCGGAAGTAACAGAGTTGCTTTCATGATTTTTGCAGTATACTACTGTCAAGCCCTTGGGTGATAGAGTACTGGTGAAGATCAAATCATCTGAAGAGAAAACAATGGGAGGAATATTACTCCCATCGACAGCTCAAACTAAACCACAAGGAGGTGAGGTTGTTGCCATTGGAGAGGGAAGGACCATAGGCAAGAACAAAGTGGAAATCAGTGTTCAGGTATGTAGTTCTTTGATGATTGCTCTGTTTGTCAGCATCAAATTTGATAAAGAAAAATCATTTCCTGTGTGGCTCAAAAAGTTGGCACATCAGGTGGTTTAGAGAACTTTAGTATGTGGTGGACATGAAAAGAGAACTTTATCATATAGTAGCTCTACGGCCTTTCACTGCGTGATTCTGGGATACATCAGACTTAGTAGCTGATAGCAAAATTGTTGTTGGTGTAGACTGGCGCCGAGGTTGTATACTCCAAGTATGCGGGTACAGAGTTGGAATTCAATGGGTCCAGCCATCTCATATTGAAAGAGGATGACATTGTGGGTGTTCTCGAGACCGATGACGTAAAGGATCTCAAACCTCTTAATGATCGTGTTCTGATTAAGGTTCTTCTCTCTTTCTCAGAGTTTGGAGTTTCTTTCTAGACAATTTGGATCTTCATGTATAACTAGGTTTACTTTTCTTTGATAGCACAAACCAACCAAAGATGGGGTTAACTCTAAGTGCTCTGGCTATTAGTTCATTTTGGTCATGTCATCAAAACTTGTGATCTATTTCTTGTATAGCCCTTCTGAATAAAATGTTTTCCTTTTATACCAGGTTGCAGAAGTTGAAGAGAAAACTGCTGGTGGTCTGCTGCTCACAGAGGCAACCAAGGAAAAGCCTTCTATTGGCACAGTAAGTGTTTCATTCAGATATTTGTGTCTTTAAACTTGATTTTGAATGTTACTCCTATGACCAAGACTGTCTTGGTTTTGATTTTCTATTGAAGGACGAGTGTGGGTCTTATTTGATTCAAAAGCAAGTTCTATTTTAAACTATTAGTGCAAACATCAACAAAAGCTCAAATGTAGAGAATCATCTTGCAGCATAAAAACTTACTTGGAACAATGGTTTTGTATTTCTTGAACAGGTAATTGCAGTAGGCCCGGGTCCTTTGGATGAGGAAGGCAACAGGAAGCCATTGACACTTACTCCTGGCAGCACGGTGCTGTACTCCAAGTATGCTGGAAGTGAGTTCAAGAGTGCAGATGGCACCGACTATATTGCATTGAGGATTTCTGATGTCATGGCTGTTCTCTCTTGAGATTGGCCCTGAGTTTTAGTTGTAGGATAAGATTTTGGGGAGAGAAGGAAAATACGATTACAATTGTTAAATTTCCTGTATGGATAACTTAATTGGATGCTTAGTCCGGCTGTTCTTGTTTGATTTGGAAAACTACTAAGTACAAGATTAAACATTTGAGCAAACGAAGATGTTGTGCGATGCAATCCAATTGTGAATCATATGCTATTAAGTTGTCTATCATCAGCAAAAGGAGTTAATCCATTGCTATTATTTGAGTTATGGTTAACTATTGGACAAGCTTTGCCTGCATTTGGATTGTGAGCTGGAGTAAATTCACTGGGGCTTCTGAAATGGGTTGCACTGCGAACGCTATATTGCTGAATATGATTAACCAGTAATAACAAATGTCATGTTCCTGGATCTGCATGGCGAACTAAACAACAATGGCGGTCTACTAATTAGAGACCTACAAGAACCCATTAACCAACTTAATCTCCTCAAACCTACTCACATGCTTAGTAGCAGTCAAGCAAATAATAGTATGATGTTTTTACTGTTTACCTTCTTAGTATATTTGTGCAAAAAAATATACGTCAAAGCAAGGAGATAAATTTGGTGAAGACGAATCAATAGACAAGAAAAGTTTTTAAGGGAACGCCCAGGTCCCCATTAATCAAAAAAGAGTGCAAGGAGAGCTTAGAATCTCAACTTTCCTATATAGTTTTTCTCATAAAAAGGAAAAGAAAAGGACCTCGTACCCCTAGGTTGTCTATTTTCGCAAGAACACTAGAACATATTTTCCAGAACCAATCGATAAACATAGCAGAAAAAGGCAATGCAAACTGAAACTTGTACTAGCACAACTCAACGTAGTCAAAGGCTGTAAAGTCCGTACCTTTCTCATAATCAGCAAACAGCACCCAAAAGTAGTAGCAACTTCATTAGACACTGACAAAATAGCAAAACGAAAGACAATGGAGTTTGCATTTCCTGATGTAATCAACAATTCAACGTTTAAGCAGTCATTACTTTCGAAAGGAAATTTGCCTCATTTGTTGCGTTCTTCGTGGGGTACAAGAATTATCTGTGAAACGGAAGGCAGCTTTCTTTTGCCCATCAAAATTTGCTTCAACAATTAAATTTTAATAGATGGGAGGAAAGTCTGCAAAATATAGACAGATCGAGATTTACTGAAACATCAGCAGTTGTACATATGTACAGAAAAAGAGAAAAGTAGATAAAAGGAAAGATCTGCTTCTAATACTACAATAAATAGGAATACTGCCTATTAGAAATTCCTCATTTGCGTAATAGATGCATATACAAGACGTGTAGTTAACCTGAAAAGAAGCAACAGTCAGCTCATTTCAACGGAAGAAGAATCAAGCTTCTCCACAAGGAATTTTTGTGTCCATCTAATAAAATAATATAGAAGCCTGTTAGTTTGATCAATCCTCCTCGATGTTTTTGTAGGTTCAATATTTGTGCCATCAAGGTAGGCCTTTTCCCACGCATAGCATCATCCTGGTTGTATGCACTCAGCATGTTTCCCTCAACGATCATAGGAGGCACCTGAGGTATCTTCATACGGACCCCTCCATCCGTTACCATTATCAGACCCACTGCATGCTTGGGTTTGTATAGGGATGTTACCGAGATCACCATTCAAACTCATATGCTGGACTTCTGCAGCTGACAATATCTTGATGCTCTGCACGCAACTGACGAACTCCCTGTGAAAAAGGAAAGGTAGAGAGAATAGAATCAAGTATCAATCAAGCTAAGATGTCAGCATTTTCAAATGAGAAAGGAAGGAAAGCTTACTCCCAAGGGTCGTCGCCAACAAGTAGAATATCATTTTCGTGATCCACATATACCAGTTTCCAATCCGTCCTATATGGATCTTCTAGCTGCCCTTGAAGCCCAAACATGCATGCTAAATCATGTCGAAGTTCATCATAACCCTTGTAACGTGTGACGTCAATACATCTCCCTACTGATCCACGTTTTTGAACCTTCATAAAAATCATCAATAGTTTAGTGTTGCTGCGAGAAAAACAGATTACTGAAATTCACTGTTGTATCCTAATCTTAGAATAGAGAGATCTAGTGATTTACTTTGCCAACAGATTCCTGATAATTAAGAAAAGAAATGAAGGAAACTAGTGATAACATCATGTTGTTGGTGCCAAACTTAAATATCACTTCTACCATACTAGTATAGTATCTTGAACATGTAGCCATAAAAGGTTTGTTTTTTCATTCATGAAATAGTGTTACCTCTTGATTACTAAGAAGCTAGAGAAGTAGAGATATGAAATAAATCATACTGTGGAATCTGAAAGTGTAATCCTTAATCAAGAGGTCTACCGAACCTTAGTATAAGTTCTCATGCGCTGAGGTTGATTAGTCCATAATCCCCGGTTTTGTGTTCCCTTCTCACTGACACCAGCATCTGTTGAACAGCCTGCTCTGAAAGACATGTCTGGCATGCTGAATGACTGTGAGTTGATGTCAGCAGTAGATACCTCTGTATCAACATCCCTGTGATCCCTGCATCCAGAGAGCAAATTTTGGATATCCCTTCCTGAACCCAAACCTCTTGACATCAGGGTTTCCGGCATCAGTCCATCAATATTAGCCCCAATAAGTAGATTATCCCTTGGATCAACTTGTCCATTACCATCCAAATAGAGAGGGGGAAATGAGAAGGCCTCTTGTGGGCTATCATCTAAACAAAAGGAAGTTGCAGATGAAGCATCTAACTGATCTACAACTGGATGCCGGTTTGGTAGCTGAACAGATTCTTTCCTTCCCTGCATTTCATGTTTGACTCGAGTATTTGACTTGCTAGGAATTTCCTGAAGTATTTTTTCCTCAGGTGGTGTGAGAGTTGTCTCGGTCAAATTTCTACTTCCTTGCTGGACTCTATTGTGTGAGTTAGATGAAGAATTATCACAGTTGGTGGATGGGGCAGTTGAGCAAGATGGGATATTGTTCTCAGCGAGTGTAGAGGGAGCTCTGACAGGTTGCTGATGTTTGAGATAGTTTGTGTTATATTGCTGCTGTTGCTTGAGCTCATTCTGTAAAAGGTTGGTGCTACTTAAGTGTTGAAAAGTTTGCTCTTGTTGAAACTCTGGGCTTTTCTGAGCCAGCTGCTGTGTTATCTGAGACTGTAGTTGTGGACTGAGTTGAGATAACAGTTGTTGTTGCTGAAGCTTTTGTAATAACTGCAGCTGAAGTTGTGACTGTGACAGTTGCTGCAATTGTTGTTGTTGGTTCTGTAAGAAAGCATTTGGATACTCCATAGGTTGCTGAACCTGAAAGGTTTGAGGTACAGATGGTTGTTGAAGAGAGCTTACGCTGGATAAACAGGAGCTTCCTTGGAGCTGAGTATTTGTCTTAGGTGACCCTTGTTGAAGATGAGATGAAGATGGTTGTAGTATTTGGTTGAGCAGTTGAGCCTGAGGTAGAATTTGGCTTCCTGGATGCTGATGTTGTCTCAGCTGCTGTTGATCAATTGTTTCAAGATTAGTAGCAGGCTTTAGTTGCTGCTGCTGTAATTGGTGTCTCTGTAGTTGTTCCAGTTGTTGTTGTTGTCGCTGGTGTTGCTGCAAATGCACAGTGTTTTGTTGCAACGCTGATGCTTGCTGTTGCTGCAGAGGAAAAGAATTCTGCTGCAGGGGATGTACCTGCTGTTGGGATAATAGCTGAGACGACTGTTGATGCTGATCCACTAGCTCAGTTGGAGGATTAGCCTTTGAGCCAAACTGCAAGTTAGGTATGCCTGATGCATGGGCCTGAAAGTTCAGCACTCTGTTTGGATTTTCATTGCCAAGGCCATCTTGTGTTGCTGATGAAGTAGAAGGAAAATTTTGTGATAGGGTAGCTGAGGGTGCTAGCTGAGAATTCTGTTGCATAGACATCCATTGGACTAGGCTCAGACCTGGAAATATTGCACTTTGTGCATCCTTCAAGCCGAAATCATCACCAAGCCACGGCATGACTCTTTTAAATGCATTCTCAACTTCAGAGTCATCCTCTACAAATTTACCTTCAGTCAGCAATGTGAACTCTATATTGCAAAGAAAGATCAACAAGTATATCAAGATGTTCCCGAGAAAGAATTACACATCCAATTAGAATATCGTAAAGGTCAATAAGGACAGAGGCATGATTCTTTCAAGAAGATAGTGATGTTATATATATATATATATATATATATATATAGAGAGAGAGAGAGAGAGAGAGAGAGAGAGAGAGAGAGAGAGAGAGAGAGAGCAGAAAACCAATAAACAAAAAAAGAGTATGAAAAGCACCTAAATAATAAAGTTTATAGCAACAAGACATAAATAATTATGTCAGATGGCTCATAACCCAAGATCATTCAACTGCTATGCAATTTAATACCCTTATCAAAAAGACAAATATAACTAGGTGTACCTGGCATGCCTGATTGTGTAGAAAACTTGGGTCTAAAAAATGGTGGTGGACAAATATAGAAAGGAGTTGCCACAGGTTCAATTTCCCATATTGACACACGGGTCCTTCGCTCAGTCACAGTTGATTCATCCCAGCCAACCTAAGAATTGCAAGATTAGACAAGTGTCAGAAGCATCTATAATAGTATATACTGAGTTCAAGAAATAAGTGTTTGTAGGTATGACTCAAAAGAATCTGTGAGAATTAATTTTCGATTAAAAGGTTAGAAAGATCTCACCACTGTTACCCAGTTCAAATGCCTGACTTAAGCGGATAAGCAGAACAGAAGTCAACTTAATAAATTACTGGTATAACACAGCTAAGTACCATTACAGGCACATGAGCTATTAAGCATTGGCTAACCTGGAGGTTACGCCACTGCGAGTTCTTCCAGCGCAGAGGATCCAAGTCGCTTATGCCAGTAATTGTGCCCATATATCTGCGGACCCCTGAGTCCTCAGTCTCGAACAACATCCTGAACCGCATGCCAAGAGACACTTGTGTGTACAAAGCCTTATTATACTTGGCTAGTGGAATGATGAACTCCGAAGGACATGCTCTAAGTGACCAACAGTCCACTTCAGTACTACACCAAATTGCTAATTAAATACGATAAAGTCAGCAGAAACATATATTACCTTGGATTGTAAAATATAGTAAATGGACTGTTATTTGCGGCAGCATGAGCTGCAGCAGCGAGAATTCCAATATGCATGCTATCACTCGATAAAACTGAAGATGATAAACCAGGTTGTTGTCTATTAGCACGCCTAATACCCAAGAGAAGCTGTGACTTGTCATCTCTGAAGAAAAAAATAATATGATTTTATGAGTCAGATGTGATACGATGAACATTAACTTTTAAGGTTAAATCTTCCCAGCCCACCTAATGAAAAGGACAGAGTCACCCGCTAAAAGCCTTTTTGTGCTAACAAACACACTCCATCCGGTCGTTAAAAGATGTCTTTTTGGTTGGCCTGCACATTTGGTTATGGATGAGAAAGTCAGTGAATCATAGTTTATATAATATTGTCACCCAAACAAATGAACTCAAGGCGACTGATTAGAAATACTATAAACCATAACAGAAGTTTTCCTAACAACAACATAAGGGATACATGAATCAAGTGACAGCAAAGAAGGATAACATACAGCTGGATAGATATAACGTGTAAACATTTTTAAGTAGCTGAAAATTCACTAGCTTATAAATACAGGGTGTCAATTAGGGGAACAATTCTTTTAACCACAAGCTCTACCTGTGCATCACAGGAAGAGCACAATCTGCATCTTGCCTTTCAATAAGTAGAATCCAAGAGAGCACCCTTTGTATTAATGAAGCAGTTCACATACAAAGAAGTTTTACAGCTTGAAAATAAGTTTGTTGGATCACGTTTTGTTACATTTTGATATAACAAGATAGATTACCGCAAGGATAGAGAACTAAACATATTTGTAGGGACCAGAACTTCTAAAAACATTATAGAGCCAGAAAAGAAAGGAATCTGTTGATGGAAGTTACAAAGTGTTTGATGAAAACAAAAGGCAGTTCTGCTTGTCTCTTTGCATGTCTGAAGCTGAATTCTCTTTGCATGTCTAAAGTTGATCAGCCACTGACTAGTAAATGATAATGCTTGCAATACATACTCGCACAAAAGCATCTCATAATGGTTCTAACATATTAGACTATCTGAGGGCAAAAAGTGTTACTAATAAGGACTTGAGTCAGAGAAAGAATTAAAGACGAAAATTTTCTCATTGCCACCCACATAGTGGTGAATTAATATTTAATGAATTGAGAGCGAAGCGACTATTAGATCTGTTTTAAACCAATTACGATTGGAATAAATGCAGGAAGATCAGAAAACATAATGACATTCAGAAAAGTTCATTGTTAGATGTATATGTTGACCTCATACCTCGATAGATATGTCGGAATGTCCATGAAGTATCATGCAAATCCTTGGCTGTCAATTCTTGAGCTGGTGGTTGCATCATAAAATCCTATTGAATGTGATATTGTTGTAAGAAAATTATTGCTACATTTTATAGCTTTTGATTCATTAACATATTGTGACATCATGAAGAAACTGGACATACTAGTGGTGGAAATATCTTTTCAGCTGCACGACGGGGTACTGAAAATCCGCCATGAGTACTTGTATCGCTTGCTGTAAGTGTTTTGCAGAAGAATTCTGTTGGTTGTTTGTTTTGTTTGAGGCCCATTTCAGATGCCAGCATTGCCTCTCTGTCATACTACACCAGCCTTGTCTTAATAAATGAACTTCCATGAAGAAAAGAGGACAGGGGAAAAAAAAAAGTATTTGAGTCAAATGAAATACTTTATTAACAGGCTGAAGGGTCATTTGAGCATAAACTTCATCTGTTTCAGCATCTGCCTGGTTACAGAACATTCATTAATAGATTTCCTCTGCCAAAAGCATTTAAATCAATGCTATAAAAAAACAGGAACTCTTTTCAGAGGCCTACATGCAAGGTGACGCTATGAAGCACACATATCAGCTTAGAAGGTAGTGAAGGGTAATTTGGAATGCTATCCATCTGTTTATTCATAGAGGCTGCCACCTGACATAGCCATTGAGAGAAGAAAAGGAACTCTGAGAAATAACTCGCACGGAAATTATTTCACTTTAAGCTATACCAGATAGGGATGTCACACCTGCTCACTATGACCTTGAGGAAAGTAGACCACAAGGCTGCCCATTGGTGGCACTGACACCAACGGCCCAGCACAAGCATGCCATAACTCTGAATTGATGCTTTTGTTTTCTCCTGCTGTACAAAGTAAACTTAGTAAGATTATCAAGGCAGACATCAAACGACCCCAACCATGAAATTCTCATCTATGAGGTAATAAGAATTGAGATTACAGAATTAAGCAACGAAACACAGCACTAAGTACCTGGTAGATAATCATCTGGCATAACTCAATCCATAAAAGGAATCAAAAGTTTAAATATATGGGTAATGGGTATGCCTTTAAACTTTAGACTAGAAAGATCTCAGTTATTATGGGTTAGGACTTAATTTCTGGTTGGTATCTCTTGATTCATAAAAGAACTGTTACATACTGATCTCTCTGCAATTTATCATTACTCCCGAATCAGATGAACAAACTTGCTACAATTTCATGATTTTAAAATCTTGACTCCATTTGTGTGAACACAATGAGACTTTTAGAGGCTCTCAAAAGCGCACGTAGGTAAATTAGACTTGAAAAAAGAAAAACAAAAGAACCATAAATTCCACATAGAAGCATTTAAGATTGCAAATTTGGTAATCGCCCATCATACTAAAATAGCATTAGCTTGCTCAAATCATGACCAAAATCCAAAAAAAAAAAAAACGACACGAAAGAAAAAGAACAAATATCTCACCTTCAACCTGACATGGCGTCACATTTGATCCTGGAGCCTTCATTTAAGCAGCTCCTACCGGCTACCACACACTCTCCTCCGATCCAAAATGCCCTAAGGAAACGAAATCTTCGTCCTTTCCTCCACCCTCTTCCCTCTCCTTTTATAAGTAATAAAGCTCCACCCTTTCCCACTCCTCCCTTTTAAATATCACGCCGAGATCCTTAAAAAATTCTTATCAACTCGCTTCACAAAAAGTGAATCAACCTGTTCTCCTTCACCTTTCCCCGTGCCAAGAAGCTTCAGCTGCAAGAATATCCCGAGTATATTATTCCACTCAACACCTCACCTCCCATTCGCGTCCAACGAAACCTTAACCCTAATCTAGGCATCTGAGCTCGAACCCGGTATCCCCGCCGGCGGCAAAGCCAAGCCGGAATACTTCACCGTAATCCCCACTACTAGACGAAATACCACGTCCAAATAGGCCGGAACGCAGCCGGAGCTCCGGCGGAGTTCTTCCTTCCACCTCTAGCGAGTGCTGGATGCCTACCAGATCTAGAGCAGAGGCGACAGAGACGACCTCTAAGTATTCCGGCGACGGAGGTGGCCTCGGCGAAGTCGCCGAGGAATCAACAAGACAGCGTGGATTGGGTGGGTTGGTATTTGGCGCTTCTTCTTCTCCTCCTGTTCCTTTCTTCTTCGTCTTCTCGGCTACGGGGGACCGACATGGAAGGGACCGAGGCGGGTTAAAATAAAACGGAACCATCGCCTTCCTCTCCACGAGAGAGCAATTAAAAATTGGACGACATTTAATAGTGTTATTACTCTTTTCATTTTTTTTTTTTTTTCGTCATTTCTTTATTACAGTTTACACCCTGTCCTTTTTCACTATTTAAATTCGATCCCTCTATTCTCAATCAGGATCTCATCTATTCTAGAAGAAAGAAAAAAATAAGCATCGAATTTAAAGTGAGAAAATAGGGGCGTAAATTAATATAATCGTTGGGGGTGAAATTGAAAAAAAAAAAAAAGAAGTCCTATTTCTACTCTTTCTTATTCTTGAAGTGATGCTGTTTATTTAAGTTGGTAATATTCGGCCGAAGAAAGCGCACCGACCCACGTGGTGTTTGAATGACCTGATGGTATGGTAAAGCTTTCCCACGAAAATGCCACTAGCTTTCCTCAATAAATATTTTTATTTTCTTTTATTTATATTATACATTCTTACTCGTAAAAGGTCGAGTATTCATGTCATGTTATCTAGAGACGAGACGCAACATCGGCAAATATTTCTCAAGTATTAGAAAGGCGTTAAATTCGAATCTTGTTAATGTAAAATAGAATGGCTTTGAAAAGAATTTATATTTATATATATTTATATAGGTAAAATAATTTGTTTGTTATTTCCCAGATAGTCCCCGCCAAAGTTCCGGCGTGACAGAAGAGGGCGGGGGGGACCGCAGCGCGCCAGCTGCCAGCGCACCCCACGTGGCATCGGCAGCTTCTGCATTTCCGCTGTTACAACGGCGGCTTTATCGTGTTCCGTTCTCTCTCTCTCTCTCTCTCTCTCGTCCTCGTTGACACGAAGGCGTGGCGGAGATCGTAATTAAAGGGTACTGCCAGGGGCTTTTACCGCACGTCGGGTTGCGGCGTGCGGCAGTTGGCCTCGTAACTCGCGCACAAAGTTCTATGCCACGGCGCGCCCTCTTTATTCCTGCCGGGAGGAGAGCGGGAGGGCCCTACCGGTAAGCGCACTGCAGGTGAGGACACCGGAAAGCCGACGACGGCTGTGATACCCTCGAGGAACGTGGCGTCATCGGGAACGAGTTACAATGTATTTTCTTTTTCTTTTTTCAAGTAAAAGGCTGATATAATTTGTGTTTTTATTTAAAAAAATACTAAAATTTCAACGCTTTAATAATTGGATACTCATAAAACACTGATTAAGTATTTTTTAATTAAAAATTACTAAACCATTCGATATGTTATTAAGATATTAAATTATTCAATTTTGCATATCGTAACTTTTTCATCAGTAATCCGCTTTGGACATATAATACAGAGTAGATTATAATAATTTTGATTGATACTTAATTTAATCTCTTACTAAAAAAATATAAATAAAAATATAAAAAAAATGTTTGGGGCTCGGTCCTAAGTTATTTATTTCAGTTATAAATTATGTTGCTATGAAAATATAAAAAGAAATTGAAATAACATAGTCATCCCAGTAACCAATTGGGGTAATAATTTCAAAAAGAAAATATCGTATCTTTCGAATTTTACTTTAAAATATTTTTTAGTATAATAGTTGAGTGTTTTTATTTGGTATTTCTATTTAAAAGTCAAATGCTAAATTTATAAGCGTTTAATGTAAGGCTATGGTTCTACAAACTTATTTTAGTATTAAGTTTAAAATGTGATCTATTTAAATAAATAAAATATAAAATAAATAAGAATGTTAAAATGTATACATGCAAAATAAAATTTTTTATTAACTCCCGAAAGATTTGGAAGAGATTAAATGCTGTCGACTATAAGATTGTAAATTTTGATTAAAGAAGCCAATATTTTTAATCACTTATGTGGCGTTTGGTTCGTGCATAAGAGATACTTATTCATGAATTATGACTCTCTTAAAAATGTTTTACAAGCAAACACGCACTTACTTATATTTTAGTCAAACTTTGTATAAGTAAGTCACGTCACAAGTTATCCACAAAATCTTATCAGATGTAGAAGGTGTGATAAAATTATGCACATTTTCTAAGCAACATTTTTAGTACAATTAATATACTTACACATAGTTAGTAACCAAACACAAATTATTACATAAACTTATTCAATATAATTATGTTATTATATAATAGAATAATAAAATATGAGTAAAATTATAAATGTATCTAATTTATGTTTAAGAGATATATATAAAATTATCTTTAAAGCTTTATGGATGAATCAAACGAGGCTTTAGAATTATTTAGAATCGAAGTCTTTAACACGCTTGTCCAAAAAGTGGTCAGTTTATAAAACATTCTTAGTTTAAATATTTGATTATAAAAAATATTTTTTAATAAAAAAATACTTCTTTATCAACAAAAGATAGCTCTATATGTTAAGAAAGAGAGAGTAATTTTAATAAAGTTAATTTTATCTGAGTTCTAAAATTATTAGCAAAATAGGCGATTTATAGGTTATTTGGAACTCACACATTATAACCTGAGAGCACCAGAAAAAATTTAAAATTATACAATTACCAAGATTAATGTAAGCACTACCAATATTTACTATGTATTGGAGATTGTGGAGCCTGAAAAAGGTTCATTTGTTATACCAAGGCATTGAGAGAAGAGCATTTTACCTTTGAGAGCCTCACAACTTAATGTGAAAAACTATAAACTTAAACTGTTCACTGATCCTTAGATATTCTATGAGTACTTCTATGCTCAGATTGTAATACATTTTTGGGGTTTGACTAATTAAATATAACCATCAAAACTGTTCACTATGAACTACCTAACAAGTTCTATCTGGGTACTGGTAGAGATTTTTTTTTATATAACTTTTTTCCAAGAGAAAGATATTAGGATTAGAGCAACTAATCCTTATATCTAGCTGAGATTATTTTCTTCTATCTTTGTCTTTGTTATGACTTTAAAAAGTAGTTAAGAGTCAAAGAGAGGGCAAAAGAGAGCAAAGAAGTTGCCAGCATTTGTCTACCAATCTTCCCATGTGTTCTAAGTTGTAAGATACTGCAAGATATACTTTGTCTCATTTTATACCTACAGCTATGCTTACTCAAAATAAAAGCAATGGAACACTGGTGAAATCTTTTAATCTCTATGGTTTCCTTGATAGAGATCACATATTATAATTTTTTCATAGACCGTTGAAATTAATATTCGATAAAGTTTTCATTAGAGCGCTATATACAAATAGTTTGGATTTATTATGACTTATTTCTTAAGAGAGTTATATTACTTGTTTAATTTATATGAATAGCAAGAAGGTTAATATATATGCTTGATGAGCATTAAAGAAAAAATGCATATGAGGTTACAAAGTAGATAGGGAGAAACAAGAATCTCATCTTATAGTACTCCTGGGAGACAGTATATTTCTCATGCATGGTGCTTTGATTTCTAAGGCACACCTAATTATAAGGACTTCTTGGGATCTAGCTTAGTTGATATTAAACTAAGATACATTTAACTATATGTACCTAATAGTAGGTGGCTCTTGGATTCTCATGAAAGTTATATCTTTTACTCGTTCACAAAAGAACTACAGTGAGACTGTGAGGATATGGTTAAATATGGTAGCTCGATCATCTTGTATGAATATACTCTAAAAATACTCTTTTGCAAAAATAATTACTAATATTATCCTATTTATTATCCAAAATGAGAGTTACTCTCTCTCTATATATATATATATCTCTTCTTCTAAAGAAAGAGAAGGCATGCACACGAGTGAAGTGACACCCCATGCATAAATGAAGCAATGGCCGTGGGTCCCAAATATGAGACTGAACCAGTGATCTGATCGGAATGGCTGGGCCCCACCAGACAACACAACAAGGGCCTTGCGTCTTTTTGTCTGGTCTCCAACTTGCGTCCGTCGATAAAATTAGGCTGGGGGGCGCTGAGCCAATTAACTTCTTCCTAGTGTATGGGACCCGCCTGAAATGCGGCAGATCATCACTCAGTGGTTGGTGCGGGGCTGCCTCTTAATTCTAACGGACCTACAACTTGACCCACGGCATGGAACCCAAGGTTTATATCAGAGAGTTAGTATATATTTTCGAACTAAATGACTATATATATATTGTTTAAATAATAAACAGGCTTGGATTGCTTTTAGGTAGCTAGTAAATCTTATATGTACTTTATTTATTTTTGTCATGTTGGAATAACTGAATAACTGTCCTTAGAAATTCAACCGAAAGAACCAAATGTACTTGAATTTGAGATTCTTATTTTATTTTATTTTTTGAAATTAGCCCTACCAATTTTTTTTTTTTACATTATCTGATACAAACTTAAATATAAAACTAGGTATATATCAGCCATTTATATTTGGCACTAGTTAAACTAAAAGAAAAAAAATTATATAAAATTTCTCCCATAAGACTTACTAATTCTTTTAACGGTTTTAAATATTTTTCACAAAGTGAACAACTCTATATTTGGAGTTAGATAAACCCAAGCTATTCACCAAACATCCAATCTAGTACGTATCCAAACTTTTGCCAAAAAGTTTATAATTAATTTATGACAAAAAAAGTCATATGATCGACTCCAACTCCAAACAATTATTATAGAGAAAATTATTTGGTGATCGGTGGTGGCTTGACTCAATGACTTGGCTCAGTGTTGCGGTTAACTTGGAAAAGATACACACAGCTTGAACTCTAAACTAGGCGGTTTAGTATAGTGGCTAAAGTTTGACGGAGTCTTAGTGCTTAGCTTTCAGGCCCTTGAATGATAAAAATACATTAATCTATCCTCTCTTATAGCAGCTATTGGGCCAACAAATAGAATAGAAGATGGGCTAATTTAAAAGCCTGGCTAAAGTATGGCCTGCCTTGGATGTTTAAAGCCTTCCTACTTTGATCTATCTTAAGGCCTTTCCTAACTACTAACTCTAACTGAAATAATTTTATGAAAAAGAGAGAGAGAGAGAAGATATTTACTATTTTCTTGTTGGGTACGTTAAAAATTTAATGCCTATCTGAGCTTTCATTTGGATCTCTTTTGGGGGGTTCTAATTTATGTCCAAATTGACTGTTATGTTACATTTGTTTTGAAAGACCAAAAATACCCTCTTTGATTTGGAATAATCAGTTGGAAAGATAGATTATTTTGTGAAAATCTTTTAGTTTTATACTTCTATCATCTCAAATTTCTCTTTGGGCTTTTTTAAAATCTTCTAAAAAAGTAACAATTTTAATAGAAAATTATATATACTGCTGTATGGTAACAAAAAAAAAATGAACAATTTTATATATAGGCCCACCTATTATTTAGTATTTTGTTTATCAAATATACGACAGTAAAATTTTCTTTCTTTATTATTTCACTCTGTAGAACTTCTACAATTATTCTTTATTTATCGAATTATGGAAAATATTTACCTTGACAAAATTCTAATCTTTACAGGTGCCAATGGAACCGACTTTGATGACAAATTAGTTCCTTCAAAAGCAGTTTGATAAATTTATCCAAAAATAATTGAAAAACTCATCTATTCCTTCAATAAATAAGTTAAAAAAATAAATTTATTATCCAAAATAGTCGTTTTAACGATCACTAATTAAAATGACTATGATAGCGACATACTTTAGTCAAAAGCAGCGTGGCATTTTGGTTTTTAAACTTTTTGGAAAGTCATACACGTACGTTGTCATAGTAAAAATTTACCTGTTAACAAAAAAATATCAACAATATATATATTTTTTTATTTTGGTTGCAAAAGTAGTGATCATGATAATGATAATAGAGGTTTTGACCAAACTAGATTTTTTTTAAAATTTTATTTTTATCAAAAAAATATGATTTAATTCACTGTAGTTCTAATAGAAATACTAAGCTAATCAGTATTTTTTATCGTCAAGTAATTTCTTTTCTAAATTATAAAAAATTACTAGACATTTTTTTCGAACTTTACTTTTATCTAAAAATATGATTTAATTGACTGTAGTCTTAATCAGTATTTTTATTTCTTTAAACCGTTAATCAGTTCAGCGTTTTGGAACCCGACAAAAATGCTAAACTGATTAATATTTTTTATTTAGAGATAAAATACTGATTAACTTAGTATTTTTATTAGGGTTATAGTAAATTAAATTATATTTAGTAATAATTTTGATAAAAAATAAAGTAGAACTAGTTTGGTCAAAACTTCCGTGATTATAACCCATAAATCTGACTGACTGACTGACTGACTGGCTCGGCTAGCTACCCATTATTTGTACCCACGTATTTTCCACCCTTTTCTCAGTGGTTTCCTAGGAAAAACCAAAATATGGGTGACTAGTCCTTTCCCGTTGCCGCGCACCAATAAGGCCCCTTCACGTAGCCCTACCCTTCCTTCCAACCACGTGCTTTATCTGATGACCACGGGCAGGGAGCCCCACGTCTCCACGCCGACGGCGTCAATCGATTCCAAGTTTCCCCCGTCAACTCTGCCGGAGTAAAACATCGAATATAGAAAGTTTGCAGAGAACACCATGATGTTTAAGATAATTCCCGGGTTGAGAACCACGAGATTCCGATATTTACAAATTACCCCCTTCCTTTTCCTAGTTAAGCAGCAGAGCACTAATTCGTACGGGTTGTTGACATGCTTGTGGAGAGTTGGGGTAGAGGGGGTTAAAAGTCGAAAGTTTCAGGGGTGGAAATGGAATTTTAGTGTAATTCTAAGGCTTGGAAACTATATCGGGGCGTGAATTCGTCCGTCAAAGTACGAGTACCGCCGGTCGGCAGAAACCCCAAAACCGAATAGAAATCCCACCTCTCCTCCCATCCTCTGTCGCTCCCCCTCACCCACCGCCGCCCTTCCGATCTCTCTCTCTCTCTCTCTCTCTCTCTCTCTCTCTCTCTCTCTCGCGCGCGCGCGCGCTCGTTTTCTTTTCTCTTTCCATGGAAGATGACGAATACCCAAACTCGAACTCCGCAACCCCATCCCCCTCCCCTTCCCCTTCTCCTTCCCCAACCCACCCCATCACCATTGTCACTCCCTCCTCGTCCTCCGCCCCGCCGCCACCCCACCCTCCTCCTTCCAACGGCAGCCGCCCCCCGGATCCGGTCGCCGTCACCGTCGCCGCCCCTCCACACCACACCCTAACCCTAGCCCTACCGATCCAGCACCCCCGCCCCTCCTCCGCCGCCGGCGGCCGCGAGGACTGCTGGAGTGAGGGCGCCACGTCGACCCTCATCGACGCGTGGGGCGAGCGGTACCTCGAGCTCAGCCGCGGCAACCTGAAGCAGAAGCACTGGCAGGAGGTCGCCGACGCCGTCACCTCACGCGACGGCTACACCAAAGCCCCCAAGACCGACGTCCAGTGTAAGAACCGGATCGATACGCTGAAGAAGAAGTATAAGGTCGAGAAGGGCAAGGCCTCCTCTTCTTGGCCCTTCTTTCACCGCCTCGACCTCCTCCTCGGCCCCAACCACAAATCTACCCCTCCCACCAACACCAATCCCCAACCCTCCAAGATCCCCGCCGGCGTCCCGATCCGCCCGCCCGCCAATCCCCAATTCCCGCAGCGCCATCGCAGCGGACCGAACAACCCCATCAACAAGCGGCCCCGTTCGCCGCCGTCGGTGACCTCCAAGTCGGACGAGATGTCGGCGGAGTCCTCCGAGGGGTACCCGCCCGAGACGGCGGCGAACGGGAATAAGCGGAGGAGGATGATGGAGGACGACGAAAGGGGCGAGGAGGAGGCGGAGAGGAGGATAGCGGGGATCAAGGAGCTGACAAGGGCGGTGCTAAGGTTCGGGGAGGTATACGAGAGGGTGGAGAGCTCAAAATTGCGGCAGATGATGGAGATGGAGAAGCAAAGGATGGGTTTTGCAAGGGAATTAGAGCTGCAGAGGATGCAATTCTTCATGAAGACGCAGATGGAGCTTTCGCAGCTGCAGCACCACCACGGCAGGAGCCGGAGGAGGAGGGCGGGGGATGCCGGCGTTAGCAGCAACCACCACCACCACCACCACCACCACAATCACAACCACAACAACAACAATAACAGCAGCAATAGCAATGACAACAGCCATAACAGTGGGTAGAGCTGCCCTTACCTCCTTAGGATTTGTAGCAAGATGTTGGTAAGCAATATTAGAACCTCAGCAGCTCATCATTTGTAGAACATCTAGCTGTGTCTCTAGTTATCTATAAAAGTGCTCCAGTGGGGGCAGAATCTGATTTCTTTCATGTCATGATGTGTTGATGATCTTTTCCCTGTGAATGGTTTCTTCTCTAGTATCTGAATAAAGATTCAATAGTATGCAAGAACAAGAGCATTAATTTATCCTAACAGAAAGTTCCATATAGATAATACTTAAAGTTTAGTTGTCTCACACACACAAGTTTATAACATTAATAAACAGACAACAACATACTGAGACATGGGCCGGTATATCTCGGATATAAGACCCATGATTGTAAACAGAAACTATACTCTGGAATGGAGATGCAGCAGAAGTCTGGAAATGGAAATGCATATGCAATATAGATAGGTAATAGCTATTAATTAGATACTAATTGCCCCAGACATGAACCAGGCCGTTCTGGTTGCCGGTGTAGATCTCGTTCCGACCTTCATCATAGAAGATGGCGGTGATATCCTCCAGAGCTTCCTGAACGGTGCTCTCTACAGTAGAATGGTTCGGGTCGCCTTTCTTGCGAGGAGCGATCTGGAGAGAAGGATCGAAGGGAGAGAGCTTGGTTATTAACTTTCCTGAGAAGATGTCACTTATGTTGATGGATCCAATTGCAGCAGCTGCCAAGTGCAAATTAACGAAAAATATTAGCTATCCTTGTGGCAGCTAGAAAATGGGCAATGATTTAGGGATTAACAGGGCAAATCTCATACCTTCTTCTTCAGTAATAGATCCATCTGTTATCCTGCAGTAGGAGATGATCAGATCCTGATTAGTAGTGACATAGATGTTGTTGGTGTTGCATCGGGGGTGCCACAGCTTGTGGTCTTCAAAGGTAGTCACAAGCTTTCCATCGAAATTCCAGACTGCAGCAGTCCTGTCCCGGAATGTTAAGAAGAGGTTGTTCTCATAAAGGAAGATGAATGCAGAAGGGGTCCTGAACTCATTCTTGTCTACGTCAGTCAACTTCATGTTCCTCACCTGTTCCATGTTTTGACGAATATTAAATCACAGACATGAAAGTATAATCTATGAAACCGGAAAGAGAAAGGTGCGGTAGCCTACGTCAAGGATCTTTAGATTCGAATCGTCCTGCTTGATTAGAAGCTTCTCATTGAACTGCTCGATGAAATCGAGCCTTCTGTTTTCTATCAGGAGAGAGAAAGATTTCATCTTTTCGCCATCTTCAACAGACATTACTGTCAGTGGAATCTGCCTACCAACCTTCTTGTATATCAGCAGCATGACTCCTGGGCTTTTGTTTGGACGTTCGATGTATAAAGATTAGAAACATAGCAAGATTTCGGATTGAAAAGAGATTGAACATAAATGCATGTTCTAGAGTGGGCAACCAAACCTTATTTTTATCTCGACAATATCCTTATCCCTTATAGAGTATAGAAAGTCGTAATTCTTCAGGTCAAACACCTTGTAAGTACTGCAAACAACACATGGGGAAATAAGTTATATTCTAGTTTGTTACCAGGAACTTGCCAACAAGGTCACCACTTACCTAGTCTTGGCAGAAAAGGTAAGCACTTTGCCGTTGACATCATCAAATTCAACGAAACCAGGACATCTTAGTGATTCGTTTTCAAAGAGAAGATAACCAGACTCCAAGTGATTTCGTCTAATACATCTGCAGTCGAAAAGATGCCAATAGTGGGGGAAGTAATTAGGTACTAGAAAGAGTTACAAACTAATCTTCCCATGATCAGTTGATCACTAATCTATCTCAAGTGAATGGAAGAAAGACCAGTATGAGAAAATTTGGTACAGACTACAAGTATAAATAACTGATGACTAAAGAAGCATCAACACAATTCTAAGAGTAATTTTGTACTGTCAAGAAGAGGAAGAGGCTATATTTACAAACATAGGAAGAAGCTTGAGAAAGGATAATTTATGGATAAAACTAATTTCTGGAAGAAAAAAAACTGCAATTGCATGTAAAACCAAAGTATCTTACTCAATTGGTGTTGTCCTGCATCTCAATTTACTGTTGTTCTCCAAAGTATAGGACGACACTGTGATAAGTGAGTCATTGATCTTATTATAATATATGCTCCTAACCAGTTCATCTGGCCTTACGTTCATGAGACATATACGTTTATTTGTGGCTGTCAACAGAATAAGATGATGATGATGATCAGGATAAATAGAAATACAAATGGAGAACTACAAAAGCATCAGCCTTCTTTTCTTTTCTACGAGAGAAGCTTCAAGACAAAAGTCTTACTCCGGCTAAAAGCAACACAGAGACCAGACAGTGTAAGTGCAAATATAACATCCTTTGCTCCAACAATCTCAATGATTCTGGTTCTCGTCTTCAGAGCTTCTACTTCAAGAAACGGGTCGGCGTCGGGATCATAGGCATCAAATTCCTCCTGCATTATCCAAAACATAAAGAGATCATTTGACAGCATATTGTGTAACAATTATCAAGTTCATATAGTATTCTTTCTTTTGACATACTAGTTTCTTGTATTGTTTTTTAAAATACCAAGTAGTGGATTCACATATATATCATCAAACAAAACTAAGAGACCTCTAATGAAACTACTGTAGATTATGCATAAAAAGAGTCTTTCAATCTTAGGCATTCAAAATTCACTTGACAAGCACAAACACGGAAAGAAAAGGGCACACCGAACAAAGTCCAAGAAGTTTCAAACAGTTACCACTGGCTATTTGAGAACGGCAAAGTAGAATGTAAAATAATCATTTAAGGAGATGGAAAAATAATAGAATTCATCCGTTCATACTTTTAAGCTCTAATATGGATCTAAATAGAAATTTTCCCTAAATAAATGATGTTTTCCTTTCGGGAAATCAAGTAAAGGCTTAATTTGAAGTCAGCTAGCGTAACCTCAATCATCTAAACTACGAGCATGAGATAACATCTAAAAGGATGGGGAACCAGCAGTGTCAATTGTTCTAAAATCTACTATATAAGAAACTTGGAATAGGCTCTTCCAAGAGCCCCAGAAGACAACTTTGACATGAAAAATGTCAAAGTGGTTGTTACAAGGCCTCTTCAGAGATAATTTTACAGATACAAAAGGTTATTAGTTGAAACTGCTTAGAACGACAAAAATATCTGATCTTCACATTTAATTGTTCATGATTTATCAAGTATGTGCCTTTATGCTGATCACGTAAAATTCCAATGATGGTAAGGCATAATAACACGAGCAATTTCAAATCAATTATAAATTAAACAAACATTCTAATTTGCAACTAGCGTTGCCAATCTTCTGTGCAGAAGTAAATTTCAACTATAATGAATGAGCATAGAAGATACAAGACAGATAAAAGAAAGAAAAAGAGCAAAAGGCAAGATCTGGACTTTAATCCACCAGTCTAACTAGTACAACATGAATATAATGATGGAAAACATACAACTTTTTAACCAGCAATTATAAATGAATCTTGAATGAAGGATGGAAAAATGGCACAAAAGTCATACCAGGAGCAAGAAGAAGACTGAAGTGCTAGCAAGAAAACAAAGAAATCCGCAACTAGTTTGGCATAAAGAAACATTCTCTGTTGCCTCAGAAAGGCAGATGGGAGCTCCACCACATATGGATGTTTGTATAATAAATGAGCTTATAAACTTATAGTTAGCTGGGAAGGACACATATGCTATATAGTCACATATTGGTATCCAGAGGTCAGTTTACAGAGGGGATCTCTCAGGTATGAAAAGACATACCAATAAGAGCTTAGCCTGGAATGAGCTGATCAATGAATGAGCTAAATCGTGTGTTGCGTCATATTGCTTGAAATAGCTCATAGTGTTCCAGTCTAATAAGCTACTGGAGTAGGAAACATGAAACATATGCCCACATCAGCTAGTGTCACTGCATTCTGCCCATAGAATTCCATCCAAGGAAGGTACCAGATTTGGTAACGCATAAAACATGCATATCTGGTCCTTACATATCTAGTACTTACAAAATACACATTACACAAGAGGTGTATACAAGCTGATCCTTATTTCAAATGACCAAATATTGGAGTAAAACAAGAATAGAAAATGGAATTGTATATGATAATTTATGTACTTTAGGGCGACGTACGATACTTTTAAGTTTTAACTAGCTTAAACTTTCTTAAAATATGCAACCCTTATGGATCATGATTACGAATCATTTCAATAGTATAGCTATCACTGTTTTGCATCGTTTTCTTTCTTTTCATTTCCTTTCTGGGAGAGGGCGGTCCACCGACAAGGATTTCATTTTCATTGTCAGTGTAGACATTAGAAGTTTGTTGTTGTGTAGTGTTAGTTCAAAGTTTGTAGATGCATTATTCCTCCAGGAAAAGGTCATGACGGCCGCTGTGGAGGTTTTAAACCATATCCATTGTTCTATTATTTTGGTAGCTATGAATAATGTCTAAGCTGACGGGTCATGAAGAGTGCCATCCTCAACAAAAATTTACTATTACCCTTGCCCTTTAGATTATGGCAGGTTAGTACTATATAACATCACTAGTGGGTTGATCGCGTTCTTTATGAGTTGGTTTTGCTCCTCTATGTTCTTAATATAATATTTTGTATAGGATTTTCTTTCTTGAACTACTAGAATCTTTTCTTACGATATTCTCTATTCATCAAATCATTCACAAAATATGATGTCTGATGACAAAATGTTTATAGATTTTAAGAACCCATTTTAGGCTCAAGGCGTGTGCTATGTTACCTGCCATCCACTTAGCACCACAGACCCTACTAACCCACATGTGCTAGCCAAACGCTTTCTAAGACATTGGCAAACACTAGCGGGCGAACCACAATTAATGTATTGTCATGATGCCTTGGATTTAGTGTTATTAATAATTCTTGAAATGCATAATGATTGATGGATCCCTTTTAAAATCCTACATCAATTTAAGTATCAGATAGCACGATCCAACACAAATACAGAGAAACCAGCACAGCTTGGATTGTGCATCATATATCACACTGGTAGGGTGTCAGAACCCAGAGCGTTACAATACTAAAAATATATTTATATCGGTCAGTTTTGTTCTATCCTCAATCTACCATATTTTCTCATGGTTATTACATGAGTAAATTTATATATTATGTTATATCCATATCTGTTCTTCGTTTCCATGGCTCATATTCCGGATACTATTACAGACTGGATATATGCACAAATTCATATGTTCTCATTCTTCTCTTTCAACTCAATTATATAGATGTTTATATATCAATACGCGGGACCTAATTCAACCATGAGATTTATTTGGTGCTAGTGCTAATGTTTCATATAATTCCTGAATTTAAATTATAGGCATATCTGCCATTTAAAATATAAAGCCTCCACTTATTTAATTTAAATTCACTTTTGGAGCCTATTAAAAATTTTCAAGCCCAAAATTCAGCTGGGGTTTAAAGATTACGAAAGAACATTTCGTTGACGTTTAATAACTTAATTTTTACAGTAGTTGGTGATTTAGTATTGTATATTATTTGGCGACATAAAGCAGGATGTTCTTGTTATGGCATTATGTATTTCCTTATCTTTTACATTTTCTATAAAGGAAATACAATAATACAACTCTCAATCAATGCTCGAATTAAATGGATGGAGCCAAATATATACTTACTCCTCTATTTGTATCTACCATATTGAAGCTTTTTGATAGCTCGCCACCTTGTGGATAGGAACCTTCGATACTTATCTACAACCCTACCCGAAATTGCTTTTGGAGTCAACAAATTGGCTTGGTTTACGCATCAATTAGGTATCATTCATCGGTCAGCCACCAAACAACTACTTTGTTACCTAAAAAAGGTTGTTTATCATGGTGTCTTTTTCTATCGTGCCGCTAAACTAGTGCTCCGTGCCTTTAGTGATGCAAACTAGGCCAACAATGTAGGTGATCACACTTTAGCTTCGTCCTATGTAATTTTTCTTGGTTCTAAGCCTATCTCTCGGAACACATGTATTCTCTACAAAAGAAAAATATTGGATACTCGCAACTGCTACATCCAAAGTTCTAAACTTGTGTGGCTCAAGTCTTTATTCGCTAAACTTGGTGTCACCTTCTCTGTGCCTCCAAGACTCCACTGTGATAATATAGGAGCAACTTAAGTCTTAATCTATTTCAACACTTAAGAATGAAGCACACAGTTATTGGCCTCACTTTGTGCATGATCTTGTGAACATTGTGCATAAGTGTTGATATTTAATAACTTAATCTTTCAGAGTAGTCGGTGAGTTAACATTGTGTATTACTTGGCTACATAAAGCAGGATGTTCTTGTCATGACATTATGTATTTCCTTATCTTTTATATTTTCTATAAAAGAAATACAACAAGACAACTCTCAATCAATGTTCATATAAATAATTGGAGCCAAATATATGCTTACTCCTCTATTTGTGTCCACCATATTGAAGCTTTTTGATGGATCATCACCTTGTGGATACCACCCTTTAGTACCTATCTACGACTTAACTCGATATTGCTTTTGCAGTCAACAAATTGACTTAGTTTATTCATTGATCAAATACCGTTCATCAATCGGCCACCAAATGACTACTTTGTTACATAAAAAATACCATCTAACATGGTATCCTTTTCCATTGTGCCGCTAAACCATTGCTCTGTGCCTTTAATGATGCTGACAATATAGATGATCACACTTTGATTTCGTCTTATATAACTTTCCTTAGCTCTACTCCTATCTCCTGGAGCAGCTGTAAGTAAAGAGATATAAAGGATTCTCTACAAAAGCAAAAATTTGCTTACTTGCAACTGCTACATCTGAACTTGTGTAGCTCAAGTCTTTATTCGCTGAACTTGGTCCATCTCTGCACCTCCAAGGCTCCACTGTGAGTTTGTGACAACATAGGAGCAACTCAAGTGTCGATCTAATTCAACACCCAAGAATGACGCACACAGTTATTGATCTCACTTTGTACGTGATCTTGTGAACATTGTGCATAATCATTGACCTTTAATAGCTTAATTTTTAGAATAATTGGTGAGTTAATATTGTGCATTATTTAGCGACATAAAGCAGGACGTTCTTGTCATGACATTATGTATTTCCTTATATTTTAAATTTTATAATAAATGAAGAACTAGGAGACAACTCTCAAAAAATGCTTGTATTAGATAGATAGAGCCAAATATATACTTACAAACTCTATTTGCAACCACCATATTGAAGCTTTTTGATTGCTCATCAGCTTGCGGATAGCCTTCAGTACCTATCTATGACCAGACCCAATATTGCTTTTGCAATCAATAAATTGACTCAGTTTATGCACCGATCAAGTGCCATTCATCGGTAAGCCACCGAATGACTACTTTATTACTTGAAAAATACCATTTATCTTGGTGTCCTTTCCATCATGCCGCTAGAGCAGTGCTCTATGCCTTCGGTGATGCAGACTGGGCCGACAATGTAGATGAGCACACTTTAACTTTGTCTTATGTAAATTTCCTTGGCTCTAATCCTATCTCCCGAAGCAGCCATAAGCAAAGAGATATAACACGATCCTCTACAAAAGTAGAATATCGGAAATTGCAACTGATGCATTTGAACTTGTGTGGCTCAAGTCTTTATTTGTTGAACTTGGTATCACCTTTTTTGTGCCTCCAAGGCTCCTCTGTGGCAACATAGGGGCAACTCAAGTCTCAATCTAGTTAAACACTCAAGAATGAAGCACATAGTTATTGGCCTCCCTTTGTGCGTGATCTATCTCTAGGTTGCCATGTCACACCCACGATCAGCTTGTTGACTTGCTTACCAAACCACTTGCTCATCAGTGCTTTTACTTGCTTTGATCCAAGATTGGAGTTGCCAATGGCAGCTCTATCTTGTGGGGGCATATAGCCTACCAGTGTGATTCTAACACTACAATTATGTCTTTCTTTGTACATGTGACTTTTCCTTTTACACTTTGTACAGAATGCTCTGTATAAGTGCAATGAAATAATAGGCAATGTGTGTGAGGCTTCCCAAAAAAAAAAACAATTGAGCACTTAGAACTCTGTTTCAATTTATGTGTAAATTTGAAAACTACTGTTACTTCACATAAGCAGTCTGAAACATTACTTGAACATCTCAAAATATTATGAAACTTGTTATAGTTCTTACAATGTTCCATACTGTTATTATTCTTTAAAAAAATAGTCTTTTTAAACCAAAAAAGCTGAAGCTAGAATCTAATTATCACAACAGCCTAAACTGGTAAACCAAAACCGATTATCTGAACCATGATATATGTACTTATTTTATTTTTGCATTTTCAGACCATTTTCTGTGCTATTCTGATGGTCCATAACAGCTGCACTTAAGAAAATGACCTATATAAAATGGCAATTCAAATTAATAACAACATGCAGCATCATTCTAGACGTTCTCTTTTGACCCTACAAGAGAAAGCTTGTCTTAGCTGTTGGATTCTGAAAAACAGCTCAGGACATTTACTGCTGCAATTTTAATGCAGTTTGCAGTATAAAAAAGATTGATGAAACTAACCATGATTTATATTGGCAGGAATTAACACAACTCCATTCTAAAAGGGCTTAAACCTCATTTTATCTTGCAGGGATTTCAATTGATATGGAAAAAGCACACAATTCTTCATCCTTCTACTTCATTTAGTAATATCTCATATGAATAGAAATTGCGAAGCATCAGACAATTGGCATCTGACAAAAACCACAATCTAATAAGGAAATAAAGTAAATGTTTCAGAAAAAAGATGGCAGAGAGAACAAACCATGTCGAAAAAAATCTGAGCATCAACAGCTTCAGGTTTCACACACATGCAAGAAACAGATCATCTACATTACATGTGAATGCAAAATAAGTCCTATTCTCACCATGGATCAATCAAAATAAGCTCGATTCACACCCAAGATGCCACCTTTAATCACAATTCCTAGCATAGATATCAGTATCATCACACAGATACTATCACATCCCACAAATCAGTGACTCTATAATCTAACTTCCTACTTACCAAAAGCATAGCACTATTCACGATCACCGTAACAGGGCACAACAAGAAGGAAAACCATTTCGAACATGCATGGAGAACAGTTTAAATATCAAAATAAAACCCATGGAAAACTCGTAAGAAGACGATCCACGGACCTGTAACTGGAGGTGGCGAAACCTCTCGTCGGCGTCGGAGGTGGCCGATCGGGGGAGTCGAGGGACGCCGCCGATCTCACGGCGAGCAAGCCTACTCACCGAACTGCCGAGAGTCTTGTCCGGTCGCCTCTGGCTTTTAAACTCTCCAAAGAACCACCTCCTCGACGAATTCTTCATGCTAATCCTAACGCGGAGAAAATGGTTCCTGCTCTCGTTCTCCATCTTTTACTCTCCAAAAAACGCTTAAGAAACGACAGCGGGAAGCAAGAAGAAGAGCTCGATCGATCAGTGGCTTGCTAGGGTTAGGGTTCTCACGACCTGCATTGGAGATGGCGAGGGGGTTCGGCTTTTAACCTTCTCCGCTCACGCTTCTCTCGTTCTCGCTCCTCTGTCGTCTTCCTCCTCCTACGTTTCGAGTTCGAAAAAGGAGAGTGAGCTGGGGGTGGTGTTTGAAGTTGGAGTTTGTCGCAACGGGAGTTATTGTACTTATTTATACTAACCCCTGGTGACAGCCAAATGTTGCTCGAAATTTTTCTTTTTCTTTCATTTCACACCCTACTCTACGTGTTCTTTGCCGTTACATCTATCTTTTCGCCGTTTTCAATTAGACGCTTGTCTTTTCAATAAATTGCAAAACCCCTCCGGGTCGAATTAAAATCAGTGCAAAGTAAAATATACAGAAAAGGTAGGGTGTGAAGTGAAAAGTTCCGATTCCTTATCTGGGACGCTGTATATCTAGGCAAGTAAGTTATTCCACAGATGTTGACGAGGAATATGGATACAAATGCATGCACCTAAATAACTCAGTGCATAACTTGCTATTCTTTTTTCCTTATCCAAGTTTTATCACTATATATTTTGGGGATACGCTGACCATATCTCAATAGATATGCAGCCGTTTTCTGATAAAGTTCCAATTTAAATAATTTTATTTTAAACTAATTTTGAGCCAATTTCGAGTACCGAGTTTGAGTTTAAACGAGCCGATTAATAAGTAATTAAAAGAAAAGAAAACTTAAATAGGATTTAACAGTAAAAGATATACTACAAGAGAGTGAGAGTGGTAGCTATAGAATTTATTTATTTATTTATTTGATTATTTGATTGATTCTCTTAAGATAGAAATTCTTTTTAAGTCTTAAATCAAACAAGGAGGGGAGGTAGAGGGGAGGCATTGGCATTGCAAGGCTACTGAAGTCATGAAATCAAATCATCAAAGGAAGATACTGAGCATGAGAGATAGGAGATCCTCCATTGTCTGAAGAACCCAACCCTTATGAGTTTGCCAGCGGTTGGTCATAGATGGGACTGAATGGAACCATGGCTTCAATACGGCCAACGAGAAACAATAGATGATGACTGAGAAGATAAACCCATGGCTGGAAGAAAGAAACCCCAAAAGGGCTCGAGGAAGTAGAAGAGAAGCAGGATCTAGTTGAGAGCTTTCTCAGATTCTCCATAGAAGAGGTAGAGGAAGAGGCTAGAGAATACTGCATAAAACCTTTTAATTTAACTCTTAAAAACTATCAACAGAAGAAATAATGCATGAAAGCTTTTAATTTAACTAAACTATGGTTTGAAATTTATGTGTAGTTTAAAATTTAATTTAACTAAATTAAATAGTTGCTCATCTGGAAACAAAATTCCAGAGGGTGACACAAACATACACATATATATATTAAATACTTAATTCATAAAAACTTAGAAATGACAATAAAATTTAGACTGTTCTTATATATACCCTATAAAAAAGAGGGTTAAAGGATGGATGATTTCCCCTTGCACATATTATATGTACCTCTAATTTTGTTTGAATCCATAGCTGTAAGCTTTTCTCCTGTCTTAATAAAGGTCTTAATATAGTCTTTTATTATCTTTAATAGAGTTATTATTATTTTTAATTTAACATAGTTGATTTTAGCAAGGGATGATATCACTTTAAATTGTAATATGATAGTAATCATCCATAACAGCTGTGAGTTGCTTTAAAAATTTTTAAAATATATTATCCCTGTGCCTATGTATCACTTTTAAGTACATATCAAATCACAAAGAGTTGATAGATATCTTATAGTTTTTATTTTTTAAGAAAAAAAATTAATTAATTGTCAAACCTACTTATCGGATGGACTAATCAATTTATCTAGTCAATAGTCTAAAGGTTCTTGATCGATAAAAACAATAAAATATGCATTAGACTTGTGAATAAATTAATTAAATTTATGTCAATAATAAAACTTATACCAATTCCAAATAGAACTAAAGCTAATTTGAGCTTTCTATTCTTTTGGGGTTGTAGGATAAAGAATAATTGGGAAAATGATAAATTGAGGATTTATTCTGAGATAGAGATAAAGGAAGTTAATTTATATATTTTCCTTTTGTATTTGGATGGAAAAAGATGAATAGACATAATGATGTATTGGATAAAAATAAGAAATAAATATAATATTTGATTGTGATAACTAGAATAAAAGATTAAAAAAATAAAATTGATCTTATTGTTCTTTTCTTAGAGATCAATGTGAGTAGACACTTATAATTTTATTTAATTTACAACTAATATCGTGTCCGTCCAAAGTTAAAACCATCACAAATAACCCATATTAAGCTATTTTCACTAAGTACATATTATGAACAAATATACAATAAGTTTATAATATTACAATATTCAACATTCAACCTTCAAATATACGGCACAATACATAACATAGAGAGTGCACAAAATAAAAGATGTATTTAAAAGGGGCAAATTAGTCTTTTTAAATCTCAACGGGATATCTTTAAAAGCCCTCTTAATCTCATTTTGTCAATTGTACTGTTAGGGTAAACAAGAATAAAATTCATCGAAAACTACTCTTTAAACTTATTACCAAATAAGGTATAATTTACTATAACTCTAATAAAAATATTAAACTAATTAGCGAAAATATTGAACAGTTCAATATTTTTTGTCTAGTCCTAAAACACTAAACAGTTCAACGTCTTATGTATATAATTTTTTTTAACTTAGTCTTTTAAGATAAAAAAATCTAACCATAAAAATACGGAACTAATTAATATTTTTAATAACGTTAATTAATTTAATATTTTTATTATAATTATGAGTGGTATATATATATATTATATATTGGGGGTCTATTTTAGTCAGATTAACTTCTCCACAAGTTCTTAGTAGATAGTGGCCCAGAATTTTAGGACGCATGGTGGTCGTTTGTAGACCCTTTTATCTTGAAGCAGGACTATCAGACAGCACATAAAATAAAGGCTAAGCTCCACCACTACATCATATAAGCATATACTTTTCCTCATAGTTGTTGACCGAATATGTTTATTTTTTAATTTATTTATTAAAATAGATAACACTCAAACTTTAATATTATAATATACGTATTTTACTATAGTTTGACGTAAAATACTCAACTGTTAAACGTTTTACTTAAAATACTGATAAGATTAGTATTTCTTTTTAGTGAAATACTAATTTTATCGACATTTTTATTAAGACATCTTAGATAATGCTTCGTATTCCTTTGCCTCTTAAGTCTTTACTTAGAAAAACACTAACAATTTGGCATTTTAGTTACAACTAAAATAATTATAATAGGCCCCTTTGGTATTTAAGTTTAGGTGTCTGTCTATTTTAATAAGTAAATTCTAAAATTGAGCTAGTTCGGTCAAAACTCCTTTTCCTCGATATGTTTCATTAAAAATTTATAAGATGTTTTTATTTACCTAATTTATTTTAATAATAAGGTTAGAATATATATATTTCTCTTTATTATTCTCAAAGTGAGGTTTTTATTTCAGAAATGACTATTCTTATATTTACTTATATTTTAAAATAAAAAAATAATAAATAGAATAAAAAAATAAGAAAATATATTTTATTTTTTATAAAATTATCATAATACCTTTTGATTTAATATAAAATAGGTTGGTAGGATAAATATCAATGGTAAATTAGTAATTTAGTTAGCGTGTGGTATAAAATATAATTTCAATAAATAATATTTATATTTTAAAATGAGATTATTATGATGTTTAACTGTTATTCTAGAATTAAGGATTGTATTCCAAAATTAGTCGGTGCTAACAAAACATCAATCTTCTCATATATTGAATTAAATATGTATATATGATAAAATAAAATATTTTATTTATTATATTATTACTTAATTACTATGTCGGATATCAACTCATCAACTTATAACAAAAAAAATATGATTAGTATTAATTAGGTAATCAATCAACACTTTACCTCAAATATATTTTACTGCAGAATAAAATTAGCAGTAGTTGAAGGTAAGCCACTAAAAGGATCAGTGGTGGGGCCACATCAGAATAAAAAATATCATCGGACGTCAGATCACTTATTGCGATCCATCTCCACCGTTGGGTATATTAGCATCAATACTGCGGCATCTTACGCCCTCGATTCCGGGCATCTTTCGATCCGATCCCCTCGGATCTGACGGCTGACATTTTCCCACTTCCGTCGTTAAATACCTCTCAACTCCTTCGCTACCCAAAGCTATTCCTCCGAAGCCAAGAGAGGTCTGTCCATTTCCCGGAATGGACCTCCTCGAAATGCCTCTGGAGGCCTTCGCCTTCCGCCTCTACTCCCTCCCCGCCGCCGGCGGATCCATCTTGGCCTGGCTCGCCGTCATCGCCGCAGCCGTCAGCCTCTGGCGAATCAGGGCCGTCGGTTCCAGATCCGACGCCTCGCCTCTCTTCCAACCCCCTCCTCAGGCGCGAACCGCAGCGCCTCCGCCGTCGGACCGGGAGCGCGACCAGCCGGAGCCCGAGCAGAAGCCGATTGCGCCGTCCGCGTCCCGCCGCGTCGAGGCGGGCTCCCCCAAGGTCCGCTTCACGGCGTACTACGACGGGCGCTGCCGGGTGGGCGACGGCGCCGACCAGGAGAGGGAGAGGGAGAGGGAGACGGAGGCGGACGATGACGTCGTCAGCGACGGCGTCGAGGTTGGTGACGGTGACATGACGGCGCCGTTGGGGTGGGAGGGAGTTGCGCTTAGGAGGAAAGTAGACTTCGCTTGGTACCGTTACCAGGACATGACGGCGCTTAACGGCAGCATCGTGAGGTTATGGGATGGAAACGGCGAGTTAACGGCGAGCCCTCGCAGGAGGGGCAAAATTGGAATATACTATTAGGGAGGAACTCCATAAATTGTGCATATAATAAAATATTAGTCTCCCAATATTAATCAATTTAGCCCTTATTATTGTATCTATCTACCTTTATTTCTGTAAAAAGTTTCTTACCTAACTCTTGTTATCAAATTATCAAACTATCGATGAGGACGTGGCATCTAGTGGAGATGGTATTAAAATAAATCGTATAAATTGTAGACTCTTGACTTAAGTTGGAGAGATTAGTCGAGAGTACACTATTAGTTTAACAATAATTATTGGTTGTACCATTATTTGTTGCACCAACCGACCGAGTGCATAAACCAAAACAATTTGCGTGACTATGATTAATTATGGCATTATTAACTCGAGCTCTTTATATGATAAACTAAAACAATCCGTGGAGAGAATATAATATTTGTTGTTTGTTTTCTTTTTCTTAGAAGTATATAATTGATTTGGGATGTTGTAACTTCTCACACTCTTTCTAGAAAGAAGAAAGAAAAATATGCTGGGATTAGGTCTGGCAAAATATTAGTTTATATTAGTTATATAGTTGGATCTTAATTTGATGGCTATCATTTCAGTCAGCTTTATTTTAATAGTTTATTCTTATCTATTATTTTTTTTATCCCTGTGACCTATCACATCTCTCTTTCCATCTCTCTCATCTCTCTCATTCTCAGGTGAGTGAGAACGAATAGCCGACGCTTATCTCTCTCTTATCCATTCTCTTATTCTCTTCATTTCGAGCCAAGCCTTAACAACTCCAAGCTATCTTAGCAGGAACGGTATTGAGTTTAAACGAGGTATTCCATTCTTTTACTTTGTGAATGAGATTAATCCTAGAATAATTTTTCACTCTTTTATTCAAAAATAAGGTTAATTCTATAATAAATATTCCTCTTTGTTATTTTTAAAATAAAACGTTTATTTCAGGAATAACTATTCTCGTGTTCACTTGTATTTTAGTAATAATTATCTTTGATGTGATATAAATAAATAAAAAATTTATTTATTATGAAATTATAATGAATACCGTTTGATTGATATAAAGTAGGTTAATATGATAGATCTCAATGATAAATTAGTAATTATGTTAGTGTGTGGTATAAAATGAATAGTATTTGTGTTCTAGAATGAGGTTACCATGATATTTAGTTGTTATTATGAAATAAATAGTTATATTTTAAAATAAGAAAAAATTATCCGAAGTGAACGTGGGCTTAATCTATCTCTCTCCAAATGATCGATGTATTTACAAAAAAATTGGGGTGAAAAATGAAATTTATAGATTCCTTCCTTATATAGGTTTGTATAGACACCTCGGCTTATTCGCTGGCAATCCTCTTTGCCAGCTTTTCTTATGCTGGGAATTCCTTAGGCCCCAACAAGCTCGGGGGAGTAGGGTTTGTTCTTTGTTCCTTTACGGGCTCATTGACTATGGATGACAATCAATTTGGCTGGCTCCACTCTACTTTGGCTTTATACTTCTTTTTTTTTTGAAAGGATGTCCTTAGACCATTATCATTCACTAAAGAGGATTACAAATAGATTCCAATTGCTCTCCAGTCTAGTGGCCAAAAGACTTGGTGTGGAGAGCGTGATGCGTTAAATTGTGAGCATACTAATTGTTGCACATGCTAGTATACCCTATTTCGATCCATGAATTTTTTGAGAGGAAGAATTTGCGGTTAAGAATAATATGGTGCGTTGTCCAACTTGGGCTAACTTCAGAGGAGATAATCCAGTTGCCTGCTACTTGGCAGTTATTGAATAGCCAAGTTTCGTCATTTGGAGGAAGAGTGCCGAGATCACTTAGCCCGATGAGAGGGATCCACCCCACCCCACCCCTTGGATTGTTTTTCACCTAACTAAGGCTTGTATTCCTCTTATAACTATATTAAGTTTAACCATATCTATCAAGAAGCTAACAAGTCTGTGAATTGCTTAGTGAATTTAGGTTGAACTATGAGATATAGATGCACTTAGGAAGCGGTTTTCCTTGACCAACTATTTGTGTGTTTTGGCCACATCAATAGCTTCCTTTGTAATCATGGTGGTTGATAAATACAAATTCTCCCCTTTTGTGCTCCATGTGTCATCGGATCCAAATCAAAATCCATTAGTAATTTGAGTCGGTTAGTGCGTTGGCAACTTATCTATTTTCTTATCTAACTTCTTATAAGATAATTTTCGGATATGTTATCAAATCTAGATTGAATTTTAACAAATTATGATATATTTTTTTTAACACAACTAACACAAAATACAGAGAGTTAAGAACAAAATTTACATGTCAAATACATATAAATTTTGCAAGTCAATCTCTACAAATAATATATAACACATGATTAGTAATAATATTAGTATTCACCGTTTAAATAATTAAACTAAAAATTATAAATTATTCAAATATTATATGGATAAATGGATACCCGATATCTATATCCATATCTAAGAAATTATGCCAAACCACATCCGAATCCGTATCCTGATCGGGTTGGAATTTTTTACCCAAATCTGATCCGGATCGGAGCAGATAGCCGTCCGGGTCTCGGATAAACTCCGACCCATTTTCGCGCCTAGTTCCTCAAATAAATAGGGTTTTGGGCCTCGTCTTAACCCTCTCTCTTCCGCCATGGATGAACTAGACATGGAAGTCGAATCCGGAGACCTCAGCGCCGACTTCTCGGCGGGAATCCTTTCCCGGCTCCAGAACTCCTCCAGGGAGGACCACCAGCACATGTGCGCCGCCATCGGCGCCATGGCCCAAGCGCTCAAGGACCAGGGGATGCCCCTTACTCCGGTCGCCTACTTCAGCGCCACCACCGCCTCCCTCGATCGTCTCTCTCGTGACCCCGCCGCCGCTGCCTCGGATCCCGTCACAGCTTCCCTCCTATCCTTCCTCTCCACCTCCCTCCCTAGAGTCCCTGTTGCGGTCTTGAGAAGCAAGGGAGCTTCGGTTGCTCAGTCGGTCGTTCACATTCTAGGATTGCAGGCTCTTCCGGATGGCGGCGTGAAGGCAGGGTTGAAGTGCCTTGCTCATCTCATCGTGGTTGGGGATAAGTCGAATTGGGAGAGTTTGTCCCCTTTTTATGGAGTTGTTCTAAGCTTTGCCACAGATCACCGGCCAAAGGTAATGTAAAAAGTTTCTTCTTTGGATGATGTCGGCCGTCCTTTTGTGTTTAGTTTATCACATATGCTGTATATATCTAATATCTTCCCAAAAGATGCGATATTTGATCAATTCTTTCCTTCGCGTTCAAATTCTTGATTCGAAATATATATTTAGTTATTGACATTTGACTTATTCTGGGATCATGTGTTAATGAATGTAATGTTTCTATAATTTGTCTTGAAGAAGCTGAGTTGCATCTCTGTATGCTTGTAAAAACAATAATTTTTCTTTTTTGTTGTAGACATAACAAATCGGTATAGTTTTCTTTGTTTTTAGAGGGAATTTATTGCTTTACGAATTCTTCAAGCTGAATAGAAATTTTCTGTCATGTTAGCAGACTATATTGGCAAAAGAAAACAAGCACCCACTATTAACAAAAAAAAAAAGTTTAAATATTTTCTCTGTATCATATTTTTTCTTGTAGAGAAAAAAGAAGAAGTTTCTCAGATGATACAAATAATTCATTCAAGATATAGAGCATAATTTTCATATATATGAGACACGTACCTAAGTGCTTGATGGGTTGCATTGCAGGTGAGAAAGCAGTCCCACTCATGTCTGCATGATATACTTCAGAGTTTCCAAAAGTTGGCAGTTTTGGTGCTGGCAAGCGAAAGAATCACAACAATTTTTGAGCGGTTTCTTTTGCTTGCTGGTGGATCCACTTCTGCAAATGCAGGTAAAAAGGAAGAAGGAACGAAAGGAGCTATTGAAGTTATATATATATTAAATGCTCTGAAGGATTGTCTTCCTCTTATGGCGGTAAAATCTACTAATATCATCTTGAAGTACTTCAAATCTCTATTGGATTTGCGTCAACCTGTAGTGACAAAGATTATATTGGAGGTTTTGCAATCTCTTTGTAACAAATCTTCTTCGGAGGTTAATCCTGAACTATTGTTGGATCTCTTGTGCTCATTAGCACTGTCTTTCTCTTCTGAGGAGAAATCAGCAGATGAAATGGCAGCAGCTGCACGTTTATTACATGTCGGTATGAAAAAGATTTGCAATCTAAACAAGCAAATATGCGTTGTGAAGCTTCCGCTCATATTCAATGCCCTTGGAGGTTAGTTTATAGCTTAATAGCTTGCGATTATTGTGCCTAAAGTGTTTTATTTCCCTGGTACATTATACATTTGTTCTTTCGTCATTTGTTAGACATGTTAGCAAGTGAGCACGAGGAAGCAGCATCTGCTGCTATGGAAGCTTTGAAGGGTTTAATGCATTCTTGCATTGATAAAAGGTTGGCTGAACAGGGTGTCGATCAGATCAAGGCTAGACAAAAAGGGGTAAAGTCTGGGCCTACAGTCATCGAAAAGATTTGTGCGGTACTTGAAGGGTTTCTGGGCGTTCGCTATAATGCTGTTTGGGACTTATCGTTTCACATTCTATCATCCGCTTTTGATATTCTAGGTGAATTCTTGTTTATGTTTCTTCACTTTTTGATTGGATATACTAGTTTTTTTTGTGAATTTTGCCAGTAAACTTACTTGAACCTTTATTCTTATGACTGTTGTCTTTGATAATAAGAAACAGTTTTAGGCTTGTGTTTAATGCTTGTATAAACTCCATTACATGGAGAGAGCTCGTACATTACTACTGAAATACTACATTCTAATAAGATAAGCAGACAAGCTGTAAATAGCTATCAAAAGGCTGAACAGAGATGCGTTTTTTTATGTAGAACTATTGTACCAGTCTATACTTAGTAAATTGGAGAATGGACAAAAAAGTAAGTCTTGGATTGCTAGGTCCCAATGAAACAAAATTTCACAGAGAAAAGGGTTGCCCAGTAACAAATATTTGAAAATAGAACTTTGGATTTCGTCTGTTTGGATTGACAGCATATTAGCGCATATGTGTCAACTTGGAATGTCATCAGCTTCAATAAATGATTCTGAAGTACAAAAGTTTCTGAAAGTAGATTTTAAATGGTAGTTTCTTGTTTCTTGTACAGTTGGACCGCATAATGGTGTCTTAGACAAGGGGTTTATTTAGAGGGCTATCGCTAGACACTTGACATGTCATGCTTACATCCTTGTAACTACATTTATCATCCATATTCAACCGGACAAAGTAATAGGTTGGGATATATTGTCCCTACCACTTCCAAACACAAAGGGTTTAACAATAACTACTTGATTACTTGAGCTTGATAAGAGGAAACATTCACATTTGATTTTAAAGGGAATATGATCCTTTAGGATTCTTGCATACTTGAATATCTTTTATGTGACAATATATGGATATATCCCAGATTGCATATTCTTCTGCATATGCAGCTATCTAGCTTATGGTCAATCTGTGTGTTCCGCCATGCATGCTTATTGCCTTTTAGAATATTAGGGTTGTCAAAATGAATGAGCTGAGCTCGGCTCCACTCCGGCTTAGCTCGAGCTCGGTTTTGAATTGAGCGAAAACTAAACCAAAAACATGGCTCATTTATTAAATGAGCCAAGCCAGAGCCAGAGCTAGCTTGCTTAGACTCGACTCGAAAGAAATATTATTTATTAATATAAATATATATTACATATATGTATATCCATAGCCATTATATCTTTGATCTGATGGCTCATTTAAGATTTTTGAGCTCATTAAAGACTTAGGCTCCACTTAAAAGTTGGGCTTGTTTAAGGCTTTTGGGCACATTTTGAAAATGGGCTTGATTAAGGCTTGAACTTGGCCCGAACTTAACGTGGTTTGAGCTAGCTCCGGCTCGCTCAGGCTCGGCCTGTTTACACCCATAGTAATTTTCGAGGATTTTCTCATGAATATGTAGATATTAATTAGAAAAATCTTTTCATCTCCCCCATCTTTGTATTGAAGCCTGGAGGATCCCTTTGTGATGGTGATTGTGCTTATCACTTGTAATGATGAACATAGTATCATGTCATTTACTTGATTGATGTAGATAAAATCATAAAATTATTAAAATAATAAAAATATGTATATACTGAAGTATTACTAGATTCAACTTTCTTAAGCCTTGAAATCTTATGTATAATATAATTGGGAAATCTACAGGGGAGTCTTCATGCTATCTAATGGCAGAAGCACTTAAGAGTCTTGCAGATTTACACAATGAAGATTTACCTTACAGAAAGCAGGTAAGCTATTTATTTTACGAGTCTTTTCATGTTATAAGTTCCAGTCATTAAAGTGAGGTTCCCACATTATGTAAGTGTTAATATTGGTTACATTTTGTTCTTGTTGTAAATTCTGTAGTGATACTTTTTCTGTATTTATATGGTTAATACAATTGTAGGAACTTTCTGTATTTTTTTGCAAAGTCAAATTAACAATTGACAATAATCTTTTAAGTACATTATGATATGTAATAGTCTTGATGTTTATGCAAGTAAGTCGCTTGTACTTCATCTTTTCAATTATTTCTCCTCCTTTGTCCTTGTCCTATTATGAACTAATGCCTTCATTGCCTCATTTTTTTTTCTTTCTCTTCTCTTTTGTCTTCCATATAAAGGGTCTTTAAATGTAACAGCACCAACGAATCCCAACTATTCGGGGGCGACTGGGTTTCAAAATATAGTGTAGGATTTCTTTTTTGTTTTGTATTTTTGCCACTTAGGAACTTCTTGCAACACATGTTGCTTTTCTATTATTTTCTTCTCAAAAAGGAGATGTTATCTTTGTGCATTAAGTCATTTCCTGTAATTGTCAAAATTTAATGTGCTATGCTAATCAAATAGTTGTACTATGTCTATATTTTTTCCACTGGAGTGCTACTAGGTTATAGGTTGAAATTTCATGTTCAACTACAATCTTGTATGAACCTGGTGTTATTTTTCATTACAGGTTGATTCTGTTGTATGACTTGGCCAGTAAGACTTGATGTACCTTCTTTCCATACTATGGGATTTACTCTTTCTTTGTTTTGCAGCTTATTGAATGTCTTGGGTCAGCAATTGCAGCAATGGGGCCTAAGGAATTTTTAAATGTTTTACATGTTCAAAGTATCTGTGAAGCCAATGCATGGCTTCTTCCTATATTAAAGCAACACATAGTTGGTGCTAGTTTAAGTTTTTTCTTGACAGATATTTTGAAAATGATTAGCAGCTTACAAGAAGATGTCACTAAGGTATTGATAATTTCATTGAGAACTTGAGCTCTTTTCTTTTATGCGCTTGATAATGGATGCCCATTTGAACAGCTTGTAAGGGAAGATAAGCCTTACTCAGCTAAGAGAGTCGAAGGCTTCGCATATTCACTATGGTCTTTGTTGCCTTCCTTCTGCAAGTATCCTTGTGACACAGCAAGTACCTTTGAAGATCTTCAGAATGTATTATGTGATGTTCTCCGTAAAGAGCCCAACTTGCATGGGGTAATCTGCTCTAGTCTTCAGGTGCTTCTTTTTGTCACTGATAGTCAATGTCCAAGTTTTTTCCCTTAATTCATATAATGTTAGTGGTTTACATTTTTCCCTTCTCTTTTGGTGCTAGATTCTAATTCAGCAGAACAAGAATATAATTTCTGAATCTAAAGAGAAAATTGAGATTGAGGATGAACTAAGCAATTCTGAAAGAAGAGCGAAGGACCGCTATACCAAAGAAGTAGCAGAAGAAAATTTGAAAGCTATGTGTGCTTTCTCTCCAAAGTTTTTGAAAATTCTATACTCTATATTATTGGAAGCTTCAAAAGACACTGGTGGCTGCTTGCAGGTATGAGGTTTCTTTTTTCTATTTTGTGGTTTTGTAACTTTAAGGTTCTTGTATATGTTTGCAATTTTGCTATGCTTTGTACCATTTAGTTATCTTTACAATATATATGTTTTCTATAATATTTTTTATTTCAAAGGATCTATATCCCAGCCTTCTAATTTATTAGGGGTTCAGGATTTAAGGACCTAAATCAAGAAAATAACCTAATCAAGTGAATCTCTGATTAGATATACACGCACACTCATATGCGTGTGTACCATGGTTTGAAGTTTCAATTTTGGAGTTTCAAATCAGAGTTTAGTGTTTTTTTTTCCGGTCTTTTTTAAATAATAAAAACTCTAGAAAATTCTAAAAACAAACAGAAATTTATGATAAATATCATAAAATTTTAGAATTAGAAAAATTAAGATATGTCACAGAAAAGATCTACTACTCGCATTTTATGAAGAAACAAATCAATAGTCACTACAAACGGAGGATGGCTACGGTTTGGAGAGAGGGAAGGGGACCTTTGGTTGAGCAAGCTCTCAATCTCTTTTATGAGAGTTAAGAGCATCTAATGGCTCTAAAGCTTTAGTTAATGTGAAAGGAAAGAAATGATACGAATTGGAAAGAACTTAAAGGAGGAGTTGAGGAGAATTGAAAATTAATGAAAAAGATAAAAAATGCTTTCCACATCTTTTATGCTGCCAAACAAGAGTTTAAGTTTATTGGGTTTGCAAAATAGACCTGTTTCGGAGTCAAATCACTTGTTTTGGCCCAATCAAACCATGATGTGTACACATGGGTGTGTATGTTATATATATTGGAGGGAAGGAGGGACCTTCCCCAACATGTACAAACCACTTGAATGGATGCTTTTAGAATTTCCTTGTCTTCTTAAGATCTATGGAACATAGGTAGAAGTCTATCTGCAGCTCTTTGTCATTGAAGAAATGTACCTGCTGCTTCAATGCAGCTACAGTCTCTTGCTTTCTGTGGTGGAGATGCCATTGGAGGGTTGTATCTGTTCAGACGGGCTGCACAGAGTACGTGAAAAAGCCCTCCTTTCTTCTTAGAGACTAGGTTTACCTTTTTGTTCCCAAAGAATGATCCTGCTGGAATATTTTCCTGCGACTATGGGTATGGATATTGTGAGAAGAAAAATTAAATATTATTGCTTCTCCTTTTACTCAAATTGAGCAAAATGGGTTTCTAGTGTACAGGAGGTTCGGTAGCTTGTGGTGGATGGTTGGCACCATGGCGGGTGATATAAATCAAGGCTGGTCTCAAATGAAAATATTAGAAATTTTTATATATAAATCCTAAACTATCTATCTTATATGTAATCAAATAAAAAATATCAAATATTGACAAATTATCATTACTCAACACATGATAGATATAATCAATAGATTATGTAAAAACTTGGAAACATTTACAAATGACATTTTTGGTGTTTCTATACTTTTGAAAATAAAACTGTGAATATACTAGAGTACAACTAGTTGTCTCCTTTTGATCTCAAGCCAAAAGGAAAATGAAAACAATAAAAAAGAAGTGCCGGCTGCACAAAATTCCTGCAGTAATCTACAGTTCTGTGTGCTACAAGTTCCCAACTTGTTATCACTATTGAGGTAAGATTATATCGCAATTACAAATTTCAAAGAAGTTTACCATCTCAATAAGAATTTGAGATGGAAAATCTTTCAAATGTGGATCACATTTTTAATTAGCAAACACAATTGAATCATTTTATTTAGATTTTAGAGAGCAGAAATTGAGATGGAGAAAATAAGTTAGTTATTGTTGGTTGTGCTAAAAAGATACCACTATCTAGCTCACAATGGTGAGCCGCTATCGCTAAGGCGGCTGCCTCAGTCCTTAAAATATTTAGGCCGCTATGACTGCAGCGATCAAGTTGTGAATTCTCCATGGTGGCTGCCACAACCAACTTTTTGGAACATTGGACTTGTACACTCAAAAAGGGGCCTTTAGCATCCCAATGCTTTGCAAGAGAATGAACTCCGATCCTATCTTTTTGGATGTGTGAGTCCAAACTTATTCAAGTGCTCCAGAGGATTGTCTCTACACATCCTTATAATTGGTGAAAACTCAAGGGGTGATTGTTCAAACTCATTCAAGTAATCCAGAGGGATGCCTTGCTCATAATTGGTGAAAACTTAAGGGGATTGAAACCAACTGATCAGTTCTAACTTTCGGCCTTTTGGAGATCTGTAGGCTTGAAATATTTGTCTTCTTTTCATGATACGATGGGACTATCTATTTGCATAAATAATAGCAAATAATACAGTCTGTTATTTTAACTTTTAAGCATAATTTTATATATATATATATATATATATATCCCTTTGCTGGAAATAAGTATAAATCTATTAAAAGCTTTTGAAGAAGAGAAAATACTATGTTATCTATACTTTTATTGTTTTTAAGTATTTTAATCTCTTGTCAGTTATGCTATGAAATATGGAATGACATGTTTCTTCTATTTTCCTTCATTTAGTCTACCATCCGTGAGTTTGCTTCCGTATCAGACAAGAAGTTAGTTAAGAAATTCTTTGTTGATGCCATGAAAGAGCTATTGGATGCGACTCATAAAGCAATTAATGCCAAGCAACATGACAGTTCCAGTGCAATGCAGATAGACATTCAGTCCAACACAAGAATAACAAAAAGGTGCGACTAAAGTGCAATCTCTTTAGCGGTTCTTCTATCTTTAATTGTTACTTTAGAAGTCTGAGCAAGGGCGCACTCTGCATGTTGAAATGCTTGCCATTGTTCACTGTGCTGTTACTGATTAGAGGTTGGGGAATCCATCTCTAGAATCTTCCCCTCAGAAGTTGCAGTTGCAGGAACCTGACTGCGAACTTTAGAATTCTGAATTGGAAAAACATTTCATGAATTCTTTGTATGTTTGTATCTGAACTCTGAAACCTAATATTAATCTGATTGCAGGGCCCTCTTATTGGACTTTGCAGTTTCCCTTCTTCCAGGTCTCGGTGCAAAAGAGATTGATTTATTGTTCAGTGCTATTAAGCCTGCAATCCAGGTGCATTTACAGTTCAATGCAAATTAAGTTGTTTAGTGTTATATTATGCTTCTGGTGACCTGATATAATTTAATTTGTTGCAGGATGACGAAGGTTTGATCCAAAAAAAGGCATATAAAATTCTTTCAATTGTAATGAAGGTATTGACTTATGTTAGTTGAATATAACCTGTGGATGGCATAATGCTGACAAAACTCTGACTGCCAGAATTCTGATCAATTCCTCGAAAGGAACTTGGATGCAATGCTTGAATTGTTGGTTTCATCACTCCCATCATGTTTGTTTCCAGCAAAACGGCATCGACTGGAATGTTTATATTACATAATTGTTTACATTTCAAAGGTTGGTGACAAGATTTATGACTATCTAAATTTGATAGTGAGATTAGACACGTCATAAACTAAAGATAAGCTAATTTGTAAAATATAACTTTATTTACAGGATTCATTTGAACAAAGAAAGAGGGAGATTATTAGCTCCTTTCTCACTGAAATTCTTCTTGCTTTGAAGGAGGTAATCTTTTAATCTTTTGAAGGTTTTATAATTTGTTTTTGTGTAAGCAAATAGGCCTTTTTTCATATCATATTTAGTATGTACTACTTCCCCTGTTATCTTGAAAATATAGAGTTAATTACATTTTGACCCCCTCAACTATTACTCCGTATCACTTTTCATCCACTGAACAAAAAATAGACACAAACAACTCTTTAATTTTCTGTCACTCTATCCTCTTCGTTAAAAATTTTATTAGAAAAAATATTTAAAAATTGTCTAACTAATTAGATTGACAAAAGTGTCCTTACTTTCTCCTCGCTTTTTTTGTTAGAATGGATTTTGAAGGAATTAGAGGAGATTGCTTTAGAGTTTATATTGGGAGAAGTTGCCATAGTGACCACTAAAGGAGAAGATGGATGGAGAACGTGGTTTAATAATTCCCAACATATCTAAGGGCAATAAGATTTTTTGGTTGTGGATTAAGATGAATAAAAGCAAAAGGTTTATGTTTAATCCTATATTTATCTACCTATGGTGTATAGAGCTATTTGAAACCTCTCGCCATGTATCTTTATCATGAGCAGTACCATCATCAATCTAAAGGCTGCAGCTTAAAAGTAAAGTTATTTTTCTTTGGGCATTCTTGTGAGGATTGCTGCATTTTCTCTTTTCATACTTTTGAATGACATACCTTCTCAGGAGTTTCAAAAAGGTAGAAGTACGGTGCTAGTAGATGTCTTTTTCTTTGTACTCTTTCCTATGAGCCCTTGTGGAGGGAAACATTAATCATAATTTATCCTATCTCCCCGCATCTGAGATTGTGCTCTTTGTTAGGCATCTGTATATCTCTTAATTTTCTACTCTAGTATTCTAATGTTATTTTCATGGTTTGCATCGTCTAATCTTGTTGCTATGTTAGACAATGCATTTTTCACTATTTTTTTTTAATTAGATTGTGTGAATTTCCTTCATTTGTGAGCTTTTTTGTAGGCTAACAAGAAAACAAGAAATAGAGCTTATGACTTGCTTGTTGAAATTGGCCATGCATGTGAAGAAGGAAAATATGGCGAGAGGAAAGAGAACTTGCAGCAGCTATTTAACATGGTATCCTGATGATCATTCTTTCTTACTCTTCTAGTTCTTGGTATATATTGTTCTGTCTGGCTGAAGAGAAAACATAAGTACATAGGAATCACATTCTCAATGTAATACTTCTGTTATATATTATATTGATGTCCTGCTTTTCTGATCTTCCTTTTCGACTCAGGTTGCTACTGGAGTTTTGGTTGGTCAAACTCCGCACATGATTAGTGCTGCTATAAAAGGGTTAGCTCGCTTGACCTATGAGTTTTCTGATCTCATTGGTGTAGCTTACAAGTTGCTCCCGTCGGCCTTTCTCCTCCTACAAAGGAAGAATCGTGAGATAGTCAAGGTAATTTACATTCTCTACGTCCTAAGAATCTTTTAGAACCTGAATTCCAACATATCTAATGTACTTTTACTGCATCCGATCTTCTTCCAGTTATTCTCTCACTGAGCTTGTCATGATTCTTACTGCAGGCTAATCTAGGTTTCATAAAAGTTCTAGTGGCAAAATCCAAAGCTGATGGGTTGCAGGAGCACTTGAAGGGAATTGTTGAGGGCTTGTTGAAGTGGCAAGATGACACAAAAAATCATTTTAAGGCCAAGGCATCTTCTCTTCTCTAGACACCATCATCACAGGATTAGCTAAACAACAACTAATAGATGACAAAGCTCCTAAATAATTTACATGTTTTCACAAACTATTAACCTGACATCAACCCTTAAGAAAATTGTCACTTTTTGATTAAAGGGATATTAGACCAGTGGACTAGCAGCGAAATCTATAAGCACAGCAGTTGAGTTTATACTGTTGCTGATAGTAAAATATGTCTCTGCATAATGTGTTTCTTTTACATTCATGCACAAAGTATGCATATGATGTTACTTGTTTATGTATCTGTTGAGATTGTTTGTGTCAGTCATTTTGCTGTAGGTGTTATATGATGATCATTCTATGTTTAGTTTGAACAGCTCTTTTATAAATCTTTTGACTTTTCTGGATTGTTGCTCAATGCATGTAAATCTAAATTTTACTGTTAATATGAGTCCTAAGAGATTTTTATACTTTCCATATGGGAACAAAAATCAGCAATATCTATATTGTAAGTCATCATTATACTGTTCTCAGCCCTCGAAAAGATTGGTCATTACCAATTAAATACACTTCAGATCGAATAATCTATATATACCGGAGATATAATCTTTAATTTTCTATTTTCCATGTGTTAAGTCTTCCTTTTTATCCGGAATCTGTTTTGTGAACACAAAGAAAGATAAAAGGAAACTATTTTCAAATTACCATTTCATTTATTCTTGCTTTGTTTTATTGATTAGATTAAGTTACTCCTCGAGATGCTTGTGAGGAAATGTGGCTTAGATGCTGTGAAAGCCGTGATGCCTGAAGAGCATATAAAGCTGCTAACCAATATACGCAAGGTAAACAGTGTTGCATTACATGATACTTCCATAATATCCTATTCTTCATTTTGTTTTCTTAATTTTTAACATGAATAGCAGATTAAAGAACGCAAGGAACGGAAAGCCAAATTTTCGGATAATGAAGAGTCACTTACCTCACGAACAAGTATCTCAAGGTACCAAAATAATCTCTTTAATTGCAGATAATATTTGATGTGTTGCCTATGTACATGTATTTTCATTTTTATCTTTTTGCAACTCTTCCAAAGATCCATCTTGACATGGAGTTTTGCATGATAGCTAATTCTTTATTGTCCAATACATAGACAGGATCGGATTGACCATTTTTTAAAACACTGCCATGAATGCAATTTTTCAATGTCGCATTCTTGATATTCCTTGGGTCATTTAACCCGAGATGTCAGGCTTTCTTTGTTGGACAGGCTGGCCCATTAGCTTTTCAATCCTGCCATTGGTCTTCTCATAGATGAGAATCATGTAATGTACTCATATTTAATTTTGATGACCATTCTTGATTGCACATTCTGAGTATGCTTGATAATTAGTCTCCTAGAAGCTTGACACTGAATTCTGCAAAAGATATGCATATGTCCATGAATCTCAGTTTGGTGCTTCATCATATGTTTTGCCCCGTGACAATCTAAGGGTCATTTTCTTTGTCATGAATCCTGTTATTCTGTTATTCATGATGCCTTCTCCAGTCCTCCTGTTTCACCACCAAATGATGCAATTTCAGGTTATCTTTTGATGGTTACTATTCTGCTTGCTATTTCTCATCAGAAGAGAGGATGGCTATGTGCATTTTCTTTTTCATTGCTTAAAAAAAAAAGGCTAGGAATATTCTGTGTTATGACCCGATCTAGAGGGGCCTAGTTGGTTAGATCAAGTCTTTTTATTTTAATTCCTGCATAGCTATTTTCTACGCTTGGTTGGGTTGAGTCATGAGACGTTTGGGTTGGGTCTAGTCTATTTTCAGCTTTATTTGGAAGGCAAATTACATGATTTATCATGGGTAGCCACTATATAAGATGTGGTGAGCTCCCAAGTAAAACGGAAAAAAGAATATTTGCCCTAACTTACTACTCTCTCCACCACCACACTCTCCTTCCCATTTCACCAATCCCAGCGCCAGACCCCTCCACTCATCACCTTCCTCCCTCAACCGAGCACCTCTCCTTCCCTTCCCTCTCCGACCACAACATTCTGACCCATAGTTTGTTGTATGTGACTAAAACTCCTCATTCTTAGCAATTGATGTATCATGACTAAGCTACCGAATCTTGAGCTGTATTAAGTGAAGCAATGTAATGGTGGTTTTGTTTTTAATTGATAATAGAAAAATCAAGTGGCAAGGATTAGTTGTAAATGTTTGATTTTATAAATATGTATTGCCTTTAAATTGTTTCAATAATTGCATTTCTTTAATGCTGCATTTTGAATGCTCCTGAGTGGTCATTTTCCTTCTGGCCCCATTATCTGTTTTATGTAATTGCTGATTCATGCCAACTTGCAGGCAGAGTAGATGGAATGATACTCGTATATTTTCTGATTTTGGAGACGATGATGGGGATAATGACAGTGATGCTGAATTTGGGGTTGCCAAATTATTTTCTGGTCAACGCACTGATGCATCTTCCCGCCCTGGATCAAAAGCTTTGTCCTTAAGGTAGACACCCGTACAAATGCTTGAAATACGCCGTATTGCTCATTTGGTTATTACTTTGTCGCAATCCATCATAGTTGAATCATGCATTCTGCAAATAGTCAGGTATAAAGTTATTCAATTGTAATCAGGCTTTTTAAAAGTTCTTTTGATTGCTTCTATATAGATCAACACGGAAGCGTCATCCAGCTAAAAGCTTATCTGATGACTCAATTGACCAAAGGAATGGTGATCCGTTGGACCTACTCGACAGACAAACAATGAGATTGGCTCTCCAATCCTCATCAAAGAAAGCATTTTATGATGAGCCAGAGATAGACCCCGAAGGCCGTCTAATTGTGCGCGAGGATGATGACAAGCGTAAAAGGAAGAAGAGCCTCACCTCTGATCTGGACTCAGATACAAGAAGCCTTTTGGGGAGCCGTTCTCTTGTGAGTTCTTCAACAGTAGCACAGAAGCGTAGGAGAACATCTGATTCCGGCTGGGCTTACACTGGCAAAGAGTATACCAGCAAGAAGGCTGGCGGGGATGTCAAGAAGAAAGATAAGTTAGAACCTTATGCTTATTGGCCACTTGATCGGAAGTTGCTTAACCGCCGTGCAGATCGCAAGGCGGTTGCACGCAAGGGCATGTCAAGCATTATGAAGTTTGCAAAGAAGCTTGAAGGGAAGAGTGCTTCACGTGCACTTTCTGTCAAGGACACTAGGTTAAAAAAGAAGCAAAATGGTAGCAAGAAGAGGTGATATAAGCAATGGACTTCTAATGAAGTGCATCCAGTGACCCTAGTTTCCTGGCATTACCTCTCATTTTTTTCTCTTTTTTGTCCGAGGAAGAGTTGCACATTGCGAGTCTTATATTGAGGCTTGAATTTATTTCTTTTTTCAATTTCATTTTGATAGGAGTCCTGCAATTTAGCAGATAGTTTTGGAGAAAGGTAATGTCTGATGCTATTTATCCCGGTTTGTAATTGTATGCCTATACAGTTTTTGTGGTTTCAAACCCACTAGATAGAAAGTTTCACAATCTGGTTTCAAACCCACTGCATGTAAACGTTTAACAATCTTTGCTTCTTTTCTATTACTACTATTTTAACGAACAATACTCTTATACCCTGCTGCAAAAGATTTGGCCTTCTTTATTGTTCCATGGCAAACTTTAAATTTCAGCTATACTTCTGATGATCTCTGCATATTATAGGGAAGAGGATCTATCAACAAGGGCAAGAAAATGATACAGATGAAATAGCTACAGATAAATTTAGTAGTCAAATGATTATAGACAGTTAGCTTGCCACATTCATATAATTAATAATAATATTGGGCATTGACATATAAAAAAAGGGCCAGGTAACAGTGGTCGTGGTAAAGAAGATAGACAAGTTCTAACTCATTCCACCACGAAGAAAACAATTTTGCGTCTATTTTCACTTAAAGACCAACTGTAGATTATCACCACAGTTGTAGATTAGCACTTAAAAACCTACTGTCTAAACCCTATAAACAAAAAAAAAAAAAAAAAATCCAATGTAGCCGAGAAATTGCCCCTGGAGCAGAGAGTGCATTCTTTACCTGAGAATATACCAATTGAATAGCCTTAAACCTTCTGATCAAAACTTCCCTCTGCTGCACATACATGCTTACTATAACTTGGTTAATGATGATGACGTAGAAAGACGAGAAAAATAAAGGGTAATCAGTTAACAAACCTTGAATAACAACTGAGATCATTGAACAAACCAGTGAATGATCCTTGAATCATGAGTGTAGACACCGAGATAGGGGCAAAGTAGTAAAGAAAATAAAAGTATTAGATTACCACTATGCTTCTTTTTTTCTTTTTTTTTGGCCTTTTGTGAAATTATCTTCCATGTTTCTGCAAGAAATTAAACAGTACAAGGCAAAACATAATCCAACATTATTTTCACTAATCCATATAAGCAACAGAATGTCATGAATCATGACACTTACGTGCTACAACACTGCAGGTTTAGCAATTAAAAATAAAAGCTTACCAACATCCAACAGATCAAGTATGTGGCCCGTCCAACAGATCAAGAATGTGGACCGGCGTACATGTTGAACTGAGAACCATGCCTGAGAAACATAGCCAAACTATATAGCAGCAACAGAAACTGAGGTTAGGAATCTATACAGTCTAGGTTAAGAATCTATAGTCTCAACATTGTGGTATTTATGGTGGACTCTATCTTGGATTAAGCAACAAGATAACAGGCTCATAGTTAACGCCTAAATGGAGGAAATATGAAAAAGTTCATCGCATAGCCCCTGTGAAGGGCTTTTCTGAAGGTGTCGAAAGAGTCTAAAGTCTAAACAGATGCCCAAATGCTATAAGAGATTCAAACCATAAACCTGGAAGGAGTTTGAACAGCTTTGTTACTAATATGCAAAACTGATATATAAACCTAGAACCAAGACAAGATATAGGACATTTAGGACTAGTGCGAAAATGATGAAGGCACTGAGAATAACATGTTGCAATCTTCAGAGAAAAAGAACTGTGATTTTTCTTTTAACACAGAAAAATAATCAACTACTACTTGTATCCTAGATAAGAAAATTCAGGTAATTCTAAGTGGACCTCAAGATGACAGTTCCACAATTTGACTGCTTTTTCTCTTTTTTCTCTTTGGACAAGGAGTTGCCTCCGTTTTTTGTGTTTTCTGTAAATCAGTCAGAGTAATATTAGTAGACAATAAAGGGCAAAAGAGAAAGTATGGATCAACAATGATATACAAGCTGAAGCGAGGAAAAGATAAATTAGTTAGCAACCTCCAAAGTTTGCTGAGGATTCCTCAGGTCCCCTGAATGACCGCCAATGCTGGGATGGCCAATCTGATCCTGAGATATGCCAATTATTCAATTAAGAATTTCTTCTGTGAATTGACACATAAGATCCATTTGTTATTACCTTTTGTAGGAGAAGACGGTACTGTGGATTGTTCACTGGTGCAGCAGCATAATACAATAAGTTAGATGGCTGAATTTGGTTCACAGGAGGAAAGTTCCATGGGTTCCATGAGCTAGCAGTGATTGTACGTTGGAAAGCCAGAGGTACCATGGTGTGGAAAATTGCCGGAGAATTTGACAGGTTCACTTGTTCCTACAATTTAAAAAAGTCCAGCAAAAAAGAATGAGAAAGAGTGCATTATGAAGACGACTGCTTCTTGATGCCATCATTGGAATACAAGGAAGAGAAGTGCTTTAATAAAGTAGTATATCTTTTATTATTCTGTGTCTTTGTTACCCTAAAAAATATCAGCTCTAAAAGTTCTGACATTTTTTACCTTTTCTTTATTATTATCCAATGTCCCCACCAACGGCTCTTTCTGCTTCTTCCTCTTTCCTTTTCTCCTCTCTTCTGTAACATGTTCAACCTCATAAGATCCCTTTCCCAAATTTTCATTGGCATTGGTAGTAGCATCATGGACATCATTTTGATCTGTCGTAGGTTCATCAAACATGATCTTAACCTTCTTGCCTTTACTTGTGAAATTCTCCTCAAGAAGTTTTCCCATAGCTTGGTTCATTATTTTCAAAGAGAACTCGTATTTATCATCAGACATGCTTCCTACATCAGCAAGTTTAAGGCAGCGCTTATACAAGTTTTCATACCGCTCCATTGGCCCATTAGCCACCATTTCATATGGAGGATAAGAAGCAGCCTGCAGACCTTTAAAATCTTTTCTCCAACGCTCCGTTATGTATTGGAATGGAACTTCATCTATGTCTTGAAAGTTGAGCACGGAAAGTGCATGTCTACATAAAATACCCCTAAACTGATAAGAACAACAAATGCATTGCACATCCTGGCCACTTTCTTTGAATATAACTTCATAAATTTTCTGTTCCATCACTTTACTTTCTTTTACTCTGATCCGCTCTTTAACCTCAAAGGTATGAACAGACCCATCTGTCTTAATAAGTGAAGGATGACAATATACTAAGGCCTTTACCTCATCCTGGAACTTCATGAATATGTCAATTGTGTAAATTTCTGACAGCTGCTCTTCCATGTAAAATTGTGTGGACAATGGTGGAACCTTATGAAATGATTCAAAATCTGCAAGTGCTTCACTTTCATATTTAGTTTCCATAGTCATCTCATATTGATTAAGGAACTTGTTTACAGAAGTACTGCTTTCTAGATGTCCTTCGAAGAATGAATCCATATTCTCACCACGTATTGTAATGGACATACCTGCCCAGAAAGTATCTTTCACAAAAGCTGGGACCCAATGATGTCGGTCCTGATATAACGACCTAAGCCAATCATTGTATATGAGACCATATTTTTCAATCATATTTTGCCATTTCATTTCAAATTCATGATGTCTTAAAGATTCATAAACCACTTTCTTTAAGGACTTTTTTATTTCTTTATATTCCCGCAACCCTTCCAACATCTCAGGAATCCTCCTCATAATCTGAGACAAACAGAAACGATGAGGGCAGCCAGGGAGAACTTGCTTAACTGCCTCTTGAATGGAGCTGCCATTGTCAGTGATTATAGCATGTGGAGGATGTCCAGGCATACATGACAGCAATGCCCTTAGCAACCATACAAAAGTTCTTGTTGACTCATCCGATAGTAAACCACAACCCATCAGCACTGACTGCCCATGATTGTTTACACCGACAAATGCAGCCAAAGGAACATTAAACTTACTTGTCAGATAAGACGTGTCCAGTAAGAGAACATCACCAAAGTACCGGTATGCTGATCTTGACCGACCATCAGCCCAGAACACATTCTTTAGATGGCATTCATTATCTATATCCATCAGATAGAAAAAGTTAGAATTACTACTCTGCATATGGCCAAAAAACCAATTGATAGCTTCTACATCCTCCTTAGCAAGTTTCAAACGTTGTACTTCTTCAACAGAAGTCATCCATTCTCTTCCTTGTAGAGACAGGTTCTGATCTCTTGCTGCTTCGACATGTACATCCCCATAATCGCTTCTGAGGCGCTTCTTTACTCCAGCACCCAACATATTCTCATCCCGAAAGAAGTGCATTCGCAGTGGATTTAGTTCATGGTTGTGTTCAAGAACAACTTCTTTTATGTGGTACATGCTGTCATACTGGGATAGGCCTACTTTGACAACGGCTGGGCAGTTGGTGTATATAGTTGGCCTCGGAGCAAGAGCATCAAGCCTTCTCTTATCCCTCTTCCGACCCTTCCAGCACATGATCTGAATATATGAACGTTTGTGGCTTGAAGCTTTAATCTTTGTAGCAAATCCAAGATGCTGGGCATATCGGTTGTAAAAGTCACAGATCTCTTCCAAGGTTTTGAAAACCATTCCTTTTCTGGGAGCTATCACATCGCTGCTGCTGCCTGGTTCTTCTCGTTCCTACAATAAAATTTTATGTTCACAAACAGGGTAGACTCCCACACTTCACAAATTAAGTATATGGATGCAGCTGAGATGCTACAAAATGCAATAAAAGAAATGCATGGAGACCCATATTCTTGATGAAGCCGATACAAAGAATAGCAGGAAAATGCCTCTGGTTTTTCTTGCCATCATAGTAAATTACTTAATTCCTTCATAGGATCTGGTAGTCATTCTTAATTATTCTCCTTTGGATCTCTTTAATCTCTTGGGCATAAACACCGCCCATCTCACATTCTTTAATTAACCCAAAGGTCATATACAACATTATAAACCGTTCTTGTGAGTGTCATCATACTTGACCTAACATAAACTCCCCAAAAGAATTTCCAAAATAAGTTGGCGCTCTTGACACCCGCCTCAACCATTAACAATTAGCATGTTATATGACCAAAAAAGGCAGCAATTTAAAATGGATGAGAATGTAATCGATCGGGAAACGTCTTGAAATCAGCTCAAAGTATACAATAATTCGTCGAAATCAACTAAACAACAAACCTTTACATCTCAAGAGAGACCTAACGATCCCAAATTAAGCTTCGGATACAAACCGACAAAATCGACATGAATAGTTACTGTCTTCTCTCATGCAAACATCTTCGAGATTAGCTCAATATATCCAAAGATTCTTTTTTGTCCGAATTAACTAAAAAGATGAGACCTTTGCATCTAAACACCACTAAAAGTAAGGGATTAGGATACAGAAAATCCAAAACCCCTAAAACCCTACGACAGCATTGCATAGATTTTTGTTTATATTTTTTTAAAACAGCTCAAACTTCAAATTTTTGGTCGCAATGAAACACACTAAGGATCCCAACTACGGTCTTGATACAGAATGATCAAAATCCTATTACCCTAAAAGAGCATTTGGAAGAAAAGTTTGGCTCAAGCCTACAACAACTTCTGTTCTCCAAACTACACGACGAAGATTGAATCTTTACATCTAAGGAAAGACCTAATCGTCCCAAATTAACGGCTAAAACCCTAAGATAGGATTGGGGAAAAGGAAGAAGAGAGGAATTATATCGAAAGAGGAAATGGGGAGTGGTACCGGTGGTTCGGGGATGGGAATAGCTTTCCTCCTCCCTTTCTTCCTCTTTAGCTTGGGTTTAGGGGTGTCGGGTTTGGCGTCGGATTGCGCGGGTCGTCGTCCCATCGAGGGCGAACGCAGGAAGCCGAGGAGCTGCGCTGAGAGACCCGTCACTTCTGTCTCGTGGACGACCAATTCTTCAAGTCCATCTTGAGGTAGTTCCGGGCCCACCAACTTATGTGACACGTCGGATTAATGGTTCGCATATGCAATTTAGTTTGAAATCCAATATTTTATCCCGTATTTTTTTTTCTTTAAAAAAAAAAAACCTTGCTAAGCTTAACACCGATTGATCAAACGATATAAAGAAAACTCAGAGATTTAAAGAACTTGGAGAAGGAAAATTGGAATGATATATATTTTTTTCCTCCTGTTTAGAATAATCATAAATTTTGGCATTTAAGTTTTCTCTGATGAAGAATTTTTAAAATAAGCTGAAGCTTAATACATTAATAGGGTTCATTTTTTTTTGGAGAGAGAAAAACCATAGGAAAATAATTTTATTAGCTCAAACACCGATAAAGTAAGGATTTTTCGATACAAAGTATTAAACCCAATGGCATAAATAAAATATAATAAGAAAGGCATGAACCTTGGCAGATTCATTAGTATCCATTGTGATACTTGAGGAAGATGCACTCATTATTAGTTAAATGGAATTAATTATATATAGGCCATCTCCAGTCTATTATTTATACAAAAGCTTGAAGTAAATAAAAATTAAATGAACACAAGAGATGTAAGTAAAACTGTACTAATACCTTGCATTAGTAAATATGTTTGTGTACATGTATAATTCTAAATTTTTGATATAGAGAACTCCTATCCCCCCTCCTTTTTGTTAGTTGATTTAGTTCATGCCCTACCTTCCTCTCCACTTGTATATTATGTATAGTTGTTTCCCTTTGCAGTAATTCTCTTAAATTACACAAAATTTTGATTCTTCCTATATCTGTTATCAGAACAGTTAGAAGTATTCCTTGTGGAAGTCGAAGCGCGTCGTTGTTTTATGGCTCATCTCCTGTGATAATCTCTTCAGTTCTTTAGCTAGAGTTGGCGCACCGCAGTAAAAGACTCCTAGACAACAAAGAAAATTTTAAGTAACACCACATGTATCAGTACAATGAAGTTTACACCTATTCTTATTCATCTCTTAGAGGAGATTTCAATTTGTGAAGAGTACTACCTACGGTGGCACTGGGATGCTTGTTAGCTATCCTTGTAAAGACTTCTTTCCAGTTGGGCCTTGCAAAGTGTGTTCTTACCTGCCAAATGATGAATGCAGTTGTTGTAAGTTAAATTAACACAAACATAATGATTGTGGCCATAACAGAATTATATTAACCATGAGAAGTCTCTGTATACTTGTTATACTCCTCTCTATTCCTTTTTCTTTTTCAAATTTTAAGTTAGACCCTTATGACTACTAGTAAATACTGAAGATTACTAGAGTGATTAATAGGTTCCTTTAAAATATTCTAGGAATTCTGAAAGAGATAAAGGTAAGATATAAGCATGATCATATCATTCAAGAGATATCTATATAATGATGATTTATCATTTTCTTCATTTTGTTTGTTTTAAGATGAGATAGAAAACAACTGAAGTATTGAAGTTTTCTCTAGAGATAAATTTTACCCGAGTGCCTGAGACAATGTCAACTCCATGCTTAGCATGATTTAGGGCTTGCACCATTGTGAGTAGAGTAGTCCTCGCATCTCGCTCCTCGTACACACTCGTCAAATAATTATGCAGCTCTATGACACCCTGTTCCAATTTCAAGCCAAAATTAGTATCTATCAATGCAACATAATTCTTCCTTATTAATGCAAACAAAGTAAAGGAGTATGTGAAAAAATAATATACCTTCTTATCCATTTCAGCAACCTCATTCATAACTCCTTTGAACCATTCAAAAGATCCAGGCTCTCTTGTAACCCAGTAAAAATGTGCACAGCTAGTTCTGTATGCTCTCTTCTTGCTGCTGCTTGACCTGGAGAAGGTGAAGCTGTTCATGCTGTCCTCAGATCTGCTGGTCTCCATTGCTAAGTCCTAACAAATTAAGATCAATATGCAACCTAATTAAAATAAAATCTTCGAGAAAAATAAAAATAAAGATCAAAGTAGTGCAACAAATCTAAAGTAACAGGGATGAGGTTTAACCATTAATTCCTCTGCTATTTTAATGTTGTTGAGTAGGTCTCTAAGAATGCTTATAAAAGGCGTCGCTCCTATACCGAGCCCCACGAGAAGTAGAACATCATAATTCCGGAAATCTTGTGCAGGAGCACCGTAAGGGCCATCGACGAGCAGTCTAGGCAGGCTGAATTAGAAATGAAAGATTTGAGTTTGAAATCTTCCAAGTATCTAAGGTAAAACAAATGTCAGATAGTGATATAGTGTAATAGTATTGTAACCTTCTTTGTTTTAGTGAGCCAAGCTCATTAAATGTAGCTCTTCCTGTGGAGCATGATGAGAAGTAGTGTTCTGTAAAGATGTGCTTCAGTTCTTGTGTCCAGTCACCAGCTGTTCGAATGTGCACACTAAGATAGTCGTCGCCAGGAGCAGATGTGATGGAGAAGGGATGCCTATCGAACACCAATATATCTTTTGTTATGTGATATAATCAAAGCCGAGTAGGTACAGAGGAAACAGGATAAGAGGCAAAAACCATTCAAATGGAGAGATTGCGGGACACTGAAGGAAGATATATTGCCCACTTCTATATCGAAATCCATAAGGCTTGGACATTGTAATTGTCAAGACACTTCCTGGTAGCAATGAGACCTGAACAAGTAGAATGATATCAAAGGAAAAGAAATATGATTGTATAGATATTAAACTTCTCTATTTTTGCTGAAGAATATATTACTCTGGCAGTGTGGAATAACAACAACGTAACAGGATACTATTATACTACTCCTTGTTAGTCAAAACTCAAAAGGGTAAAATAGTTAAAGAGGTTACAGGCAGTGACTAAAGCATGATATTATGCAACTCTATGGAATTTCCGTTGATTAGCTAAATTTTTTGTCCTAAATATAGAATGGGCATTCAAATGGGAAAATGAACGAAAAAGATGGTTGATTTGCTACTCCTGGCAGGAATTTTGCTTTTTTGTTGTAATTATAGCTTCCTTACATGGATGAAACATTAAGCTAGCTTTCTTCAAAATCTGAAGTCTAAATTGCATCTTTACCAACACATTAAGGAGTTTAGTTTCTCCAGAATCAGCACTAGTATGTCTGAGTTGTTAAACCTATTAGAGAATGTAAAATTCCAATAAGGATTAAAATTAGATGATATAGTTTTTTTTTTTAAAGAAAAAACAATCACCTTCAAGATTTTAACTGAGTAAGCCTTGGAACGAAGGGCTCGTAGCATTCTTTCACCCACATATATCAGCAGAGGAACAGATATGTACATCCACGTCTAGCAAAACAAAAAAAATCATAATTATTAGTGCCTCAAATAGGATAAGAAACCTAATATCTAACTACCCATGAAATGAAAAGTGCGTGGTAAAAAGGACAGAAATTTTACTGACTGCAATAAATGTTGCTTTGATAAATGGCAGTAGAGAATATTAATACTGCACTTGCATGTGCCCATCAACCTAATATAGTTCAGAATGGTTATCATTTGAGTCTTCTAATAGGTCCACATGGACATACCATCATACCATGGGCTATATTAAACGAAATCAGTGGGGCAAGGCATCATACCCTTTCATTACAGCACCTCTTTTAAAGTTGATACTAAGATGCTACAACCCCTTTGAACAATGCTCTGGAAGCCACTATATAATTTTTTTGCTTTGGAAACCGAACATGTGACAAGTGACAACACAATCTTCCTACTTAGGTGGGTCCACGCCTATAACAAATAAATACAAAGGGGACCAGAGGTAGGTAATGGACATCACCCATAAACAGTGATAGGCTTAAAGCCACACAATTAGTCACACCTACATGCACCAAACTTGGGAAGAAAACTATGACCCAATTTTGTTATTGCATGATTTGGAATTTTGGACTATGTCATCAGAGTCAAAATGGTGCGTTGCAGAGTGATGGGGGTTTTGACAATCTAACAGTGCGAGTTACGTCCACGATGTCCACAATTAACTTACAATATACGTTAAAATATTTTGATGTCTATCATTGGATTCTCCTTAGAATAAAGTAGAAGTCAGTGTATGATGGGATGTAAATTAGAAACAATTAGGACGAGTATCTTGGTGGTCTTTATTTTGAAGCCAAGTGGGCAGTTCCTAGCTACTTATCTTCCAGGCTGGTTTATAGGATAAACCACTGCCTTCTTCCCTGTGCATTGGCAAAAATATCTTACAGTAGCGGCAGTAATAATATGTCAAATTCTTAATAGATTGAGTCTTTATTCAATCTAAGCTTTCACATTACCTGGGATATAGTATAATATTTTTTTATGTTCTGATTTAGTGAATATTATTTTATTTTATTTTATTACTGTAAGAGTAGTGATGCATGTTACTGCACTATTGCCCAGATATGTTTATCTACTTATTTATTTTTAGCCGTAGACTTTGGAAACCGACAAGGAGGACCTAATTACCCTATAATTATGCCTAAATTTGCTCCCATGTGAAGGACGGTACACACCAAACCTCCATCCCCCCTACCAAATACTACAAACTACGACTACACCTGTGTCTGAGAGACGACTAACATATACTATCTTACGCATGTGCACATGGCATATCGCACGTTTCTTATTCTCCAAACTTAATCCCAATATCAATAGAAAACTAACCAATTCGTGAGTTAAAAAATAGAAGAAAAAAAAATTCACACTCTTCATCATTTTTTGTAGGTATATTTCGAGTCCCATGTTCTCGATTTGACGGAACATATTAAAAATTAAATATTCCTTCGGAAGAGAAGTGGAAAGAGTGTGTATTTTTTAATTTCCATTGGCTATAATAAATTTAGGATTTTTTCGACAAAAGTCCAATGCATGTGGTTCGAAATGTAAGTACTACTTAAAAATATAGGGTGTGAAAAGTAATATGTAATTTCTGAAGAGGAAAAAAAGAAAGAAGAAAAGTTTAGGGGATGGAGAGGCCTTACCGTTTTCTGGTACCATTCGTGGACGAGATACAAGAAGTAGCTGTGGATAAGCAGCAGGGCGTAGACGATGACGAGGAGGTGGTGAGAATACCAGAAGGCGTTGAAGCCGGTGAGGCGATTCAGGGGGAAGGGCAGCCTCATACCGTTCTTTCGGAATGGGTGGGTGGCCAGGGTGAAGGAGACGGCCATCAGGACCACCATCGCGATTCCGGTCACCCCCTCCACCCCGTACAGGAGGCTCGCGAACGAGGGCTTCTCGGACCCGAAGTCAGGAGCCACGAGCTCGTACTGGTCCGGGCTCGACCCGATCACACGTGGGAAATCGCACGCGAGGTGGTTCCCCGCATGGAGGGTGATTCCCACCACTATCGCCGTCGCAATCATCTGCGGGAATAAAAACCAAATTCAACAACCGACGAAATAAGTTAAATTTACCGTCAATCATAGTGGAAAATTGGAGAATTGAAACAATTTAATTTGAATAATGGACAGTTAGGACCGGAAGCTAGCATGTATAGCGATAATGACGTAATCTAAGTAAGAGGACAGCTTGCAGGCTATTGGAGCCCTCAGTGGGCCTTGGCTCTATGTGGGCCCAGAAATGATTGGCCATGTATAACGTGGCAAAGGTCTGTATGCTCTGCTGTCGTGTCCTCCTTGGGGTGTAGAATAAAAAATGGGGATGGGCCAGAACTGCGTCGGTGAACTGATTGCAAATTTTCTTAGTCTATAACTGCCCCTGCCGTAATTGGTGATAATAATGGGACCCGGGTCCCTGGCCCAGAGAGCGGACCAATCACTTTACGGCGACAGCAGTGGCAACACCACCGTCCACCGAGCCTACATCAAATCCCTTCGGTCCAGTGAGAACCAGTCACGTTGTTCTGACCAAGAGAAAAGGAAGCCAGCTGCTTGTCCTAAAGACTTCGACAGCTGACCGACTAAGATTGAGACACGGTTTCCCGAGGTACCGCGTTTCCCCGTTTCTGAGTACCTTGTGAAACGTAATGTTATCGTCGAAAGGGACGAAGAAGCGCGCCCACGTGGAGCGAAGCCACGTCAGCGTGTTGCGGCACACCGGGAGTAGCACCACGGCCATGTTGAGCTTGAGGGTCTCCGCCGCCCCCTTCGCAGTGGGGAGGCAGTAACCCATGACGTGGAACGCGGCGCGCCGCCGGTACTGCACGAACTTCCACAAGAACACCGCCGTCATCGCCGCTACCCACAGGGCCACCACCAGCAACCGCCGCCAGTTCTCCTGCACGGCCATTCTAAGCTGCGCCGCGGCGTTGCGGAATTTGAACTTCCTTCGGACCCGCTTCGGCTCCTGTCTTCCTCCGCCGGCAGCGGCCCCGGCCCCTGCCCCGGCCCCGGCCCCGGCGACGGGGCCACTGGCTGTGCCGAGGTTTTGGCTCCAGTTGGCGGCGCTCGTCGTGCTAAGCGGTCGGCTGTAGTTCATGTAGCTGTCCCTCTGGAGAAGTAGCGCCTCGAGCTGCCAAAGCTATAATAGCGAACAACGACAAGCGCGTAAGCGATTGACACGTTCAGTAATTAATAATGGCAGTTCGGATATATATAGGTTTCCAGGAGGTCCTTTTGGGAATTGAACTCACACCTCAATGTAGCCAAGGTTCTCCGGATCGAGCTCCTCCATAATTAGTGCGGCGTACTCCTCTGCTTGCTCTTTTAGCTTCGCCAACTTGTTTGCGGAGGCACTAAGAACTATAAGCTGTAAAAGAGAATAATTATCCCCAATGTTACTTAAAAATTACGACAGTGGGGCCACAAAAGCCGTAGCGTTTTCTAAACAGTAGCTCGTTCAACTCACCTCCCGTACTTCGTCTCTAGTTATCCTCCCATCCACATTGGTATCCACCCTATCCAAAGATCATCGGATAAATCACCAAATTTATCCATCGAAATAGATCGCGAAGTAGAATAAGCTTTGAATACCTACATATCGAAAAATATCTGGAGGCGAGCATCGAAGCTTTGGTCGGAAATCTGGAGCCAGAAATCGTAGAGCTCCTCCTTCGTTATCCGCTCCAAGTTTTGCCGCCGCCGCCTCGCCAGCGCATCGAATATCCCCACCGCGAACTCCTTCGAATCCACCATTCCTATTAACCAAAAAAAAAAAAGGGTTAAAATCCTCATCGGTCATCATTCCCAATGCCTCACCGAGGCGGTGATCACACCGCAATCCAGAGAGATCAAGAGAGATCCAAAGAGAGTGGGAGAAGAAGACCTATACATTCGCCGAAATCATCGCGAGAGAGCAATCCATCTCTCGCAAGACAATTGAACCGCTCCTCCACTCGCCACCACAGCTCCGCCGCCTGAACCGAACCGGTCGTCCGGCTGATAAACCGGAGCCCCTTGAGCGCTCTCTGTGGCCCCGATCGGGTTCGGTTCAGCCTCGCCTGGATCCGCCTCTTCTCCCTCGCCGCCATTGCCGGCGTTCCCGGCGCCTGCGCCAGCTCCGACGATCGGAGAGGTGACGGGGACGGCGATCGCAGCCACGCGAACTTCTTCCGGATCCGCGACGTCGTCGACGAGGACCGGCTCAGGCTCCGGCCGCCGGGATCCGGCGTTACCCGACCCGGCACTCCGCCGTACAAGATGGAGGAGGTAGTCGGCGTGACGCTGCGCACCACCATCGACTCCTCGTCGAGCTCGAGCATCACCTCGACGAGATCGCCCCGGTTGGAGAATAACGGCGTCGGCGGGGTCTCGTCGTCGGTGCCGCCGTATGCGGTGATAAAGGACTCGGCATCGGAGTCCGTGTCCTCCGCGAGGAAGTCGGCGATCCGGCGGTGGCCGGATTTGCGCGGCGTCACCATTCTCGAGGTACGCCCGGTACCTTTTCTTGCTCTTTCGTCCTCCTCCTCGCTCTTAAAAAGGAAGTAGAAACTACGAATTTAATGCTCGGCGATGTGAGGCGGACGGAGTGGTTGGGATTATTGTAGAAAAATCCGAGAAGAAAGTAAGAGATAATAATAATGACAAAAGTTTAATAAGTTAAAAGCGATATTATATTTAATCATCAAGGACTAAAAAGTAAACTTTCTATAATCGGTGGCCTTTATTTACCATTTCTTGGCGGGGCCAAAAACGGTGGGATTAAAATACCCTTCTACTTCAAAGAGAATTATATCCCGAGAAAGAATTTTATACCTGACGATACGGGGGTAATTTGGTCTTTCTGGGCCTCCGTTTCGTTCTCACATACCTGTAAATTTAAAATTAAATATTACTTTATAATTATTACATTATCTTTACTTAGTTATTTTTATTACAAAAAATAATTTGACTTAAATTTTATCATAAAGCATTCCATGCCATATTTAAACCTTTTTTTTTTAAAAAAAATTCCACTATAAATATATTTTAATATTGTCTTGTTTTATTTGACAATAAATCACAATATATCACTATTAGATGTGAAAACGAATAGAATATAGCTCAGATAGTGATTAACTCATAATTGGATTTATAGTTTTTAGTTTAGATACGAATTCCGATACAAAAATTAGGTAAGTAAATAAAATTTAAAATTATATCCTAACTAAACAGACATAAATATATAATTAAATCTTAAATGAATAAGGATATAGACTAAGTATGGATCAAAATCTTAATCAAATAAAAAATGTACAAGAAATTCGTTTTTAAGAATACAAGTATAAATTAGCTTGCACTGGTTAGAAAAGGACAAATTAAGGAATACATGAACTTGCATAAATGAAGCTTATGTATAAATTAATCAACTTGCATCACTAACTAGGAAGCTTATGTTCTTCTTCCCTTTATAGAGCTCTGCAGCTTCCTTCCTGGATGTTGGACTTAAATTTTTCAAATGTCTCATTGGCCAAAATTCAGGAAAAGCATACCCTGTACTGTATAAGATATAAATGTAATGCTGCTTAATCTAAAGCTTAACCCCTGAGCAAAATAGCAGAAATATAAAGATAAGGATTATTAACCTTGTCACATATTAGCAAAGGCTTACTCCTTCAAAGATTATCAAAGAGGATGTAATATAGATAAACCCAATAACAATTAAATCTCCATCACAATGAAAATAGATAAAAGACAATGATACGTGAAATTGATGCATAAGCTCGGACTAAGTGGATTCAGGGAGCTGTTGATGGTAATAAAGAGTTGGATTAATGTGTGACCGGAAGAAATATGAGCACAAGACTTTGATTAAGAGTAGTAGATTGGTGAGGAAGGGTTGTTCATGTTTATCTCATATATAAAAGAAAGAGATTGTTGAGTATCATATCATATATGACGGTATAATGAATGTTTATATAGATTATGAGTCTTCACCTAATAGCTTAAATTTTTTGGTTCAATTAAGTTTTAAGATTACCTTATTTTACTTACACTAAACTCCACTATCTCTCAGCACGTAAAAGAAATAGATAGCATGTTATGCATTAATCTAGCTAGGTTTAGATTGAGCTTTTAGCTTCATTTTAAAGTTTAATCGACAGATTATTATTATATATAGACAAAAGAAAATGCAATTCATTTCACTTGAATCACATTGACTCACAAAAGAGAGAGAAAAAAAATAAGAATACTAAAAATAAAATGAAGAAGTTTATTAAAATGCTATAAACTTTAGTGGCTCATAAATTCTCATTTAATGCGTTTGCAATAAACTAAAATATAGTTGACCATTGACACAAGATGATACCGTGGTGGATTCATAAATTACTGTTGTTGTAGCATTACTTAGATTGAACCAAACATATATATATATATATATATATTTTCAATAACTTGTGCAGGATTTTGAGCTCTCTTGCACTCAAGCCTAACTGAACAAAATATATGTGATTTATGTGGAACTATTTGCAAGTTGATTGACGTTGACAAAATTGTCCAAGTTCTGCAAGCAATTAAAGAGCTATAAGTATGTCTCAAATTTGAATAATCCTACATATAACAAGACAAATTATCCATCATCCTATAGAGCTTTTTTTCTTATTAGAATAATTTAGCAAATAGTGAGTTCCAAACTATTTAGAGTAACAAGTGAAGTTTAATGCTATGAAATCGACTTTAAAATACGTATCATGTATCGTGTTTTCACATTAGAAAGCGAAAGCGAATCGCTATTATTGTAAGAAGATCGTTGAACAATTTTTTTCAAGAATCGAATACATTTAATGGATGGCATCTCCATTAGATCTCATAATTACAATTTCTCTAAGTTAACACGACTCACCTCAAACCTCTTACAATACATGAAGAGAAATTTATTATCGAAATAAAACCATATCGTATCTAAATACAATACTCTCTATATTTACCATATAAAACTATAATTTTAAAACAAATTTAGACATAACTTCAACTTAAAGACTCTGAAATATAAATCTAATATTGACTCTAAAAGGTAATCTTCTGCATTAATTAGTGTTTCATTGCGATCCATAAGTTGCGAAAATTATGTTTTACGTGAATTACTCTCGTATATTCGAGCGTCAAATGAAACATATCTACAAAAATCACCTACTTATTCAACTACTCTTAAATAATTAAACATTGATGCTAATAGTAGTATGAGATCATAGAAAACCTAAAGTATACTAATAGCTCGCTGTACCATCGCAGTCTATATCACCTGAGTTGGTATACATCACTTTAAGCTATACAACAAGAAAGTTTTCTACGACAGTAGGTCCCAATATAAGATCAGGAAATTTTTGTCGATTAACGGTTACCGTCGGTGATCTCATAAGAAAGACTCGCGTTACACTAGGGTTGTAATCGGGCCGAGCTTAGTCGAGCCGATGAAGCTTGAATTAAAAACAATTTCGAGTCTACATTTATAATCAAGCTTCAATTGATATCTTTGCAATTCAAGCTGAATTCGAGCTTACATGAATCATTCAGTCAATAAGTAATTTTAATTCTAATTTCGTGCCTAGTCAAATTTAATTTAGATTTGAATTAAACTTAAAATAAAACCTAATTCAACTCTAAAATATAAATTAATAGATTTTCTAATCGATGTATTTGAAAAAGATACAATAAGATCAAAATTTAGAACTAAACTACAACAAATTTTGGAATACATAACAGAACAATACTATACTATAGACAACAACAAAAAAAGTGTGATCAGATTAATTTGATGGAGCCGGCTCATGATCTAGCTTGGCTCAAAGGTATTTTTAAGCCTATTTAGAAGATCAAGCTCGGTTCAATTTATTTTTCAAGCGGGGCTCAAACGGACACAATCCGGCTCTACCTTAACACTTTGATGGAAACCCTAGTTTCCTTAACCACTACTTGATGACGTACAAGTCCATTGGATTTAAGTAGTTCCAAGTATAAATCCATTTTAAGTGGCTTCTAATACCAAATCAGAAAGGAAATACGAAAGCAAAACCCTGCAGGATATACCAAAAGGGTCAAATCAGTGTCACGACTTTACTGCCCATTAGGTAAGCAATCAAAGCAATCATCATGTCATTAGCTTGATTAGCTTGTTGAAGACTAAATGGAATATTTAGTCAAAGTCGATGTTCATCCAGAAGAAAGGACCACCCCTAAGACCACATCAAATTAATTGCAAAGATATAGGTATTCAAGTAGTGGAGGAATGATCAGAGGTGGGCTTTTGTTTGCCGACCACCATTTGGTGACAATAATCGATTGAGTTCTTAGGGTTTTTTTTTTTTGGTTAAAAGAATTTAGCGGTGCAAACTAGGAGTTGCATTGAGTTCCTTGTCATCTAGAAGATGGGAGTCCTAATCCAACTATTTAGGAAAAGGAGTGACATTAGTCAATTACCTCAGGTGAAATCTAATTACTTTCTTGGAAGAGTAGCGTTTAATAGTGTCCCAATTAACTTGATGTTATTAAGTTTTGAATCCGCAAACACTCGTACAAAAGAGTCTTTGTTTTTTATTTTTTGGATGAAAAGTTCGTCGATTGAGCAGGTCATTGATGGATAAGATTACAGTTTCAATCCCCAGATGGATCAGTTTAGATCTTACAAGGGTTTGATTGATTTGCTAGACTGATTAACACATGGGCTAAGGTATCGTTGACTTTATCCGTAAAACACACCTTAATACATGGTAACATTCTTATCCACCTCAAACTTCATTGAATGATAATCGTGATATTCCAATTGAATGCTTCATCCTTGCCATCGAGCGCTATCCTATTCACTTCTTTAAAAAATTATAATTAACACGTTAAGAGATCGGATATATCACACACTATTAATAATAAATGTGAAAAATAAATTATGAAAATACAATACAAACACAAAGATTTGTTATACGAAAAAGTTTAAAATTATATAAAACCACAAATCCAAATTGTGATTGAAATTAATTATTAATAACTTAGCAGTTACAAGATAGACTTTATAGATCGCTCATTGATCTCAACAAATGTATATGTAAGATTTTGCTCTCTTGAACCTATAACACACTACTTCTTATGATCAGTTTCCAAATGTTAGATATTGATCCTTCCATCTTAGTGATCCTCAAGATGTAGTTTTTTTAAATTCGATATAGTTCGAACATGCATTCGAATGCCAGTAGAATTAAGCTAGAAAATCTAAAATCATACAGGTGTTCAAATACCAAAGACCAAGATTGTTCAAACAAAATGTCAAACTTCCGTCTATCAAATAAAACAATTATGTTTGAACCACTTACAAACACATATTCTTAAACTATTTCTATCTTTAAAAATGCAAGAAATTACGTTGGAATCACTTACCAACACTTTCAAGAAAACTAGTCGTTAACTCGAAATTTTGTAAAATATTTCATCCAACTTATGTATATACTGATTACAAATAATCTATATATATATATATATATATATATATATATACTCCAATTGCACTAAATCTACTGGTCCAATTGAAATTATGATAAGAACCCACCCTAATTTACTGCTCCGAATAGTGACCACTCTCGGAAAGAGAAAGAGAAAGAGAAAGAGAAAGAGAAGGGATTCACGTTGTAGTCTTTGATATAGCATTAAAAAGAGGAAATCTACTGCTGAACGATCGACATACACGTCAAAGTCAACCTACGTAGATGTGGCTAATGGTAAATTGTAGGCCTTTTTGACTAACAGTTAGCTGTCAGAACGTATGACTACGTGTACCATCATTCAAGATCTATTGCAGGCTAACGTATCCATTGCATGTATTTAATAATCCTAACTATATTAGTTCAAATTTTATGAATCATAATTCCAACATTCTAATCGTTGACCAACCTACTCAATGATATGAAAAAGTAAATATATGGTATACGAGATATTGTGGGATTTTATGATGTAAGAATTAAACCATAGATCACAGCTTAGATTGTGCCTCAATTATTGGGGTACTAAGACAAAGAGAGGAATAAAGAAGAGGAATTTCCACACCCTATTACTTACATATATGATTTATATGATTAGCTTTCACTATTCCCTATCATACCGTTCTATCAAGTTAGCTCAGCTTTCTACTTCTTTTCATGGTAGATAACTATCACTCAAGGCAACTGAATTAAAAGTAATGCTATGCCCACAAATACACTACTAATCTTAAGACATCATCTCATTCATTGATAGTTTCTCTCTATTTTAGGGCAATCACTATCAGCGGACAAGATTATACCACGTCAAAAGTTATCGTGGTGTTTAAAGAAAGACCGCCATATTATTAAGTAATTAACATCAAGTGGAAAAGGTATATATTCCACTATTGTGGCAAAGCCATCGAAAAGGATCCTTCTTGCTATTTCCAAGTCCCAGGTGTCTATAATTCACTTAAGTCAAGATTCTGCACAATAAATACAAAATTAATCCTCTCATGGAAAAGTTTCACTAGTCTATAAAGACAAAGCATCAAACAATAGCTTCCTGATCATACCTGTTATCAATCCAATTATCTAATATTCCCTGACAAAATTTGCTCTGAAACAGAAAGATAATTTTTTAAAATAAAACAAAAAAGGAGATAAATAATGAATTCTGCTATTCCTAGGACAAAATCATCAGAGTAAAAGGAAAAAAGTTAATCCGGAATTGCCAATCTGGATTTCAGAGACAGTTCTATATATTATTAACAATATATCCTAGTCCATCTTTGAATGGTTGGAAGAGTAGAGACCTACTCCCATATAACCCAATAAAGGAGATAGCAGGCTCAATGAATACGTCAAGATGGAAGATTGGACAAATCTTCTAAATGACCATTGACCAGGACTCAAGAGGCTGAGAATTCCACACCATTTAAAAACAAAACCGAGGTTAGGAAAGCAACATTTATGTTTGGTATTGTCTAATCAAACTCAATGTGGTTTTGGTACATAGCCATCAACAGCAAAGTTCCGTGTAGCTGCCGGTAATGCTAAGCGTATACCATCAAGTTCAGGCTTCGCAATCACTTGGCAACCAAGACGAGACCTGCAAAGATGCTTGGAGTTAATTCAAAGAAGAAAAAAAAAAATCTCAGTTATATGAGATAAAGCACATATATTTTCTAGGCTTTATGAGGGAAGGTCCACATACGTCTCAGTGAGCCCAAATGCAAGGTCCAGCATATCATTTTCTTCGTCAGTTGGATCTCCTAGTTTATTGTAGTAATCCACATCCTAAATGGAACTTGTTAATCAGGTAAGTGCTCTTACATCCTAAAATCGTATGAAAGTTGCACAGGGTAATGGTGAGAGCATACCATGACAATCACATGGCATGTAGAGCATGCAAGTGAGCCCTCGCATGCTCCTATAATCACACAAAGTAAAAGAGTAACTAATTAGATTACACGATCCATGGCAATTACCAATATACATTATCCAAACTTCGAACTTTTACAAGGTCCTTATGAGTTGTAACTATTTGAAGTGAGGAATTCCATTGTGACAATCTAACCAGATATGATTTCTTATAACAAGCCAATTACCTTCAAGATCTATGCCATTTTCATGAGCAGCCTCTAACATGGACATTCCAATTGGAACTTTAATGTGTGTCTCTGTCCCATCCTTATTGACAAATGTGACTGATATCCTGCATATCACCACCTCTCATTGTTTCACAGATGAAAAGACATGATAAAAGTAAATCCACAGTAAAATTTAGATGATTAACTAGATGAAATACGAGCATACAAGTAGAAGGCTATAAGCATACAAAAGAAAAGCTGAAAAGTCCACAGGAAAATTTACATAAATATCATAAAAGAAGGTAATTTCACATAAAGATTAACTTCACAAATGCACTTAGCACATTCCAAATCACAAGATAATTATCTATTTTTAGTTTATCTTAAAACATAGAAGTTCAAAAGAAATAGCTATGCGAAAAGATAATATGCAGTGAAAAAACCAAAATCTCACATGTCCTTTTTCTTGCTGTCTTTCTCATGAGCATCAGTAGTTGTCGCAGTAGAAAACAGAAGATTCTTCTGAAAACAATATGAAAGTAATTGTTAAACATAACAACTCAACTAACTCATAAAAATGACATCAAGAAACTCTAGAAGCTTATCTCAAGATCTGCATACAAAAAGTAACTACACGACTGAAAATAAATAAATAAATATATATATATATGACAAATCCAGTATATAGACATATTAATTCTCATAATTTGAAAACTTAGATGAATGGTTATCATTTGAACATAGAACCAACCGCAGGATTCAAATAGTGACCAGGGTGGTCATAGCCTCTTTGCGTTACGGAATGTTGACCTGCCGAAAAGATAACTAGTGTTAATAAACTTAAAGAAAAGGAAAAAAAAATGTAGGTTGGGCGAAGATAAGTTCCAGAACAACATTTAGACGTCCAAATAGTTCTCTAAAATATTAAGATTTAGTAAAAATGAAACCTTTTTTAAATAGTTAAGAGAAATACCTACTCTAGTCTCGCTAAAGATTCGCACTCCAAGCTGTGAGATTCTTGATAACATGATCAAACCCAAAAATCCTGTAAATTATAGAACAAAGCACATAAAAACTCCCAACCACATCCAATTTCTCGATAATAATCGAGACCGAAACCCTAAGTAGGGTTTGGAAGAACCAAGTCCATCTCCGCCATTACATCTACCTCGCAATTAGTTTTCGAAAATCTAACAACTAAATATACCAGAGGATTTCTAAGCCATTCGAATGGGAATTAAATCAAAATTTGAAATAAATAGAGAGATACCTTTCCGAGAAAGGTTTCCACGAAGCGGGAAGGAAGAGATAGAAAGCGCGGCTCGAAGCTAGAAAGTTCGAAGGGGTTGATCTACGGCTGGCTTTTTTTTTTTACAATTTACACCCCATCTTCTCTATTATTTTTAATTCAAATTTTATACTTTATACTGAATCGTTTGTAGTTACATTTCCAAAAGAAACACTCTGAGTGGTGTGTTTTTATGTGATTAAATGAGAAAACTTTTTTTCCAGAGATAATATTAAAAATCATGAAAAGACGAAATGTGAAGCATAATTAACACGATAAGCAGGGTGTGAAATGGAAAACAATATATAAGTTGGGCTTCATTCTAACTTTTGATTGAGGCCAAGAGAGGCCCACGGCCTTATAAGATGTGCCTATTCGATTGAACACTTGAAAGGTAGAGAGAGCCTCACTTGCATGCCTAGATTTTCAAGTGTTCACAAAACCATTGAAAAGTATAAGCAGAGACCTCTGTTAGGGTTCTGGTTCCTCTTCTTTCCTCGCCCTCAAGGGTTTTCCTCGCTGGTGTTAGGTGTTAGTTTAGGCTAGTGGTTGGGTGGAGGGGACGGGTTCTTCTTCTTCCCTCTTTATTTTTTCTTGCACTTTATTTTTCTTCTCTCTCCTCAATTGTCTTCCTCCCTCAACGTCGCACTTCCCTCATCGTCTTCTTGATGGTTCTCCTTCGTCTTTGCCGGATCCATGTTGTGACGTCTCTCTTCCCTCCCACTCTATTGGTCTCCGCCATACCTGTCAGTTTGTCGGTACTCCCTCTTTCCTATATTTTCCTCTATTCTTCGGTAGTGGCTCCTCTCTTTTCCAATCGCATCTATCCTCTCCCTCCACTTATGTATTGCTGCCATAGTTATGCTTCTGCCACCTTTTTCCCCTCCACTACCTTCTCAGCCTCTTCCAGCCCTACTAATGGCACTATGATAGCTATTGCCGAGGTAGCTTACAACATCATGATTTTGGGTTTTTTATTTATTTCATCTTATCTCTTTTCTATATGTACCATATGTTTATGTGTAGTTGTTAGTATTGTTCTCTTTATTACTGCTCCCCTCCATTGTCTGGTCACTCTCTCATTGGATCCTCGCATAGATATCGCATCAGAGCAATTTAATTTCAATTTTACAGTTAATGTTTGCTAAGTTGGGTATTATTTCTCCACCTTGAAGATTTAAAGAAGGGTTGTGTTTTCGTCCGTGAATTCTTTAAAGTTGTGCTTAGAGTCGTATTTTATTTGTAGCCTAACTTATTACCTTATTTTCAAGTTATAATATTATTATATATAACTAAGTATAGAACTTGTGTTAAAAAATTATCGTTCTATTTTTTCCTCTTTATATCATGTATCATGTACCATGTACCGAGCCAAGTTATCGAAATGAACGAATCTTGGCGAGTAAATTCAGACCCATTTAAATACTTCTAATTTTATTGAGTTATCATGGAGAGTCAAAAGGAAAGATTAGAAAAAGGAAAAAAAAACTCAGCCCTAATTAAAGAAATCACTTAATCTAAGATTGGGTTCATGCACATGATGATTAAAATTCAAAGTCTGAAGTCACCAAGTTGCGTGTGAATGAAAAAGTAATTAGTGTCCCATTTCTACCCACAACCCAACTATAGAATATAGGATAGATAATGGTTGATTGTGATGGCAAAAGTTACAACTAATCAAGCACAAAGAAACAAATGGGTGGGCTTTTCTCAATACCATGAAACATTAGTATCAATTGCATCAGGAAATGTATAAAATGCATGCATCTCTGTGGATCTCCACAGTCTTCCAATCTTTTCCTTGAGGGGAGAGGGGGAAGGGGAGGGGGAGAAGAACCGACATGTCCTTTCCTTTGGTCTCCATCAAAGAGCCCAAGTTGCATGGGTACAAGTGGAAAAGCATACACAGGGAGGTGGTTGTCGGCCATCCAACTATCCCTCCAAGCTACCACACTATTATGTGTCTACTAATTATTTTTTTTCTTGGTACTATTGATTATGATTTAACAATTAAAAATGATTAGTTGATAGGAATGCTTGATGGCATTTGTAGTAGAAGTTAGGTTTTGTGTTTCTCTTATTTTAGGAATGGTGTTTGGATGAAAAGATATTCGTGTGAGAAATTCTTGAAAGGGATCTTTCATGACTTTTTTCTAAAAGGAAAAGTGAGTTTTGATTAATTAATTAATTTATTGTCACAAGGTATAAAATGATTGACTAATATCATAGCAAAGTCTTTTTGAAAAGGAGAAAGTTGATAGGCAAGAGTTCTATAACAATATCCAAGAGCTACAAGGCATCATACAGGAATCGTAAGGGCGACGACTCTTTTGAACAAACCCCTACAACTTAGGTGAAATATATATTGCAACAAAAAATATTCGACGCCAAACTAATAAATCAGCCACTAAAATGAATCTCTATGCCGGCACACTAATTACATGCATTTAATAGCTCTTATGACACTCGAAATTGAATATAAAAAGCCATAGCATAAGAGTGATTGCGGTTAAAATTCTTGGATATATTCGGACCAACCTGCATAAGATTGGGCCACAATAAATTCTAATTTTGAGGTATAATAACAAACTCTTGTGTCACACCAATTTACAAAACTAATATTTATCTAAACAGACAAAGGATTGAATTGAGCAACAGCATGGAAACCACACACTGGTAGGAGAAAGCACACATATATTCTCTATGGTAGTGTAGGAAAAAAACATTCATGAACTCGATCTGTTGCTTGAATCAAATGGAGCAATTGAATTGGAGAAGCAAATGAAACTAACAGCACTAGTTCTCTTACAAATGTTCTATAGCATCTTACGCTATTTGATTTGTCGACAAATGATAATTACCAGTTAGAAGAAGGATTGGAAACTTACTTAAATTAAAAAGAAAAAAATTAAAGGAAAAATTAAAGTCAACTTGGTTCTAAGCTGAGATCCCTGCATCACGAGATGAAACATCATGCTTTGATGATATCTTTTGCTTTCTTCCGTTCCTTCTTTTGTTGTTACTTCCTCCTCTTCCTTTGGAGGACTGCCCTGAATCATTTGACTGCAAATATAACAATAAAAAAGATGGAGGAAATAAGAGAGAGTAACAGATTATAATAAAAACATCAATGCTTATCATCATCCCTTTTGAATATACTATGTTGATGATCGATGAGTGAGTGTTAGATTTTCTATTCAAAAAAGACTATATAAATGCTAGAATCAATGCAATTCATTTGCGAGGAATATTTCCTGCCGAAATTAAGTTAGTAAATGATTAAACTATCTTTACCATTCTTAAATCATACTATATTTCTATAGGACTAGTTAAATATATTCAGCTGATTAACATTTGCAATTTTGTGTGGACTATGAAATAATCAAGTATTTAATTATAAAATATACGAAGATAATACACGAGTTAAAGTGTAATTTTATCACAAAAAAAAGAAAGAAAAGAAAAAGAAAACAAAAGACAAACAAAGTACTAGGCAATTTGAGGTTTGCTTACTTTTTAATTCATATAATTCATACCTAATGTGATGCATAATCCAAAATTAAACAAATATCTCGTGTTCAAGTTGGCCTTTTATCGGTGGTCACAAACCACCGATGAGTTCATCATCAACACCCAAATATTTCTAGCCAACGAGTCCTACGTGGCGGCGCTACTGATAGGGAAAACCACTGATTGTGGCCCCACGTGTCACAAGCCACTAAACAAAAGGCAGGACAACTGCCACGTCAGCAGCCACTATGTTGGTCAGACACTGGCCCCACCCGCCCACAGCAACTGATTGAGCAGGATCTGATCCTATGCAGAAGAATCTGCAGGAAAGACCAGCGGTGGTACTCAGCGATGGTTTGCCAAGTACTCTAATTGTAGCAATTCCTGCAACTGGATTTGCAGAGAATCCACTGACTAGCCCAGCTCAACTAAATGAATTAATACCGGAGAAACAACTCGGTCAAGGAAGAGGCGACTCACCCCGACGCAGAAACCGGCGGAACTCCGATCCAACTCGCCTAGCTTCGACTTCCCCGAGTTCATCTCCGAGTTGCCCCGCTTGCTCCCCCCGTTACAAAACGGTGAGCCCGACGGCGACCGGGATGCCGCCGAGGGCGGCGCGAAGCGATCAGAGCCGTCGTTTCTCTGGGCCCCACAAAATCCACCGTCCAGGTCAGCCTGGAACATGTCCACGAACAGCTGCTGCAGCTCCTCAAAGCTCTCGTGCGCGCTCTCCTGCCAATCAAACGGGCCTGTATTAAATTAAAACAAAAATAACTTTTTTGGATTAATTAATAATTATCCTTACATTTGGCTTTGTTTGGCTCATCATTTGGGCCATTTCCCCGAGGAAATCCGCCATTCCCTATTAAACCCAAAATTAAATATAATCAGGATAAATTAATTCATTAAGATGATAATAACAATTAAGAAAAACAAACGGGTTTAATATACGTTATTATCTTCGTCGCTGTCGTAGACTCCAACGTCGTACAGGAATCTCTTGTTGGAGTCTGAGAGTACTGTTCAAATCGCAGGCACAAAACCCCGTAAATTTTGCTTCTTTTTTGTGTGTGATTAGTTTAATGATTAAGAACGAAAGCACGAGGATTTTTGCCTAAACCTAACGTGAATTAAATAATAAAGAGGGGAGATGAATCTACCGGAATAAGCTCCTTGGATCTCTTGGAATTTTTCCTTAGCTTCTTCGAGGTGGGTATTCCCGGAAGCGGAGCACTTATCCGGATGCCATCTCTGCCGTCGAGAAATCCGGATAAATCAATCGGATAAACGATCGAAACAGAGGAGTAATCCCAGATACGCTAAGAGATCGAAGAAACAGAGGGGGAAAATAACGATTTCGATCCACAAATCGCTTAAATCCCAACAGAAGAATGGGAGAAACCGAAAGCTTTTGAAAGACCCATCAACCCAATAGCCATAAGTTTCCTCTACGGAGAAGAAAAGGCACGTACCATGGCGAGCTTTTTATACGCATTCCTCAACTCCGCATCGGAGCACTCTTTGTTGAGACCCAGGACGGCGTAGAGATCGCCGCCACCCTTCTCTCCGCCGTCGGCCATTGCAGCAAATCCGACCCCTGACCTCCGATCCGAAGAGAAGCGGAGGCTAGAATTCCAAACCCAAGATTATAAGGAAGTACTACTCCATCTCCCACACGCAAAACTTTGGACAGAGCGCAGAGAGAGAGAGAGACAGAGAGAGAGAGAGAGACTCTACAGGAAGCCTCCAGAAACAGTCTAGTTATTAAAACTTCCTTTCTTTTATATAGTTTTAAGTGAAAATTTCTTTATTAAGGAACTAAAGATCAAGGTCGTCCATCCATCCTTTTTTACTATATAAATATTTATTTATTAATCCCGTACTCATCCTTATCTTTTAAGTTGGTGCAGAATAGATCGGAACCAAGTTTTTTTCTACCGGACCGAGGCTCCATGGGGAGATAAATTTTAGTGAAACATTTTAGGGACTTAGTTGTAAATTATTTAAAGGTAAGGTGTTAAATGCATTTTTCCTTTAAAGAACCCTAATGGGGCCCAAATGATTCGGACGGGATTGATAATTGATTGCGCGGAGACGAAGGCCAACCTTCTCGTCGCTCCAGAAAGTTCCCGCCCGGATTTCTCTGGAGCCCTCCTCGCAGAAAGGACGCGAAGTTGAACGAAATTACGGCGTGCCACTATCACGCCGAAAGCTGTGGACCTTTTCCACCGTAGGATCGGAGAGATCAACCGCAACGGGCTGAGATATTTTCGCATCTCTCTAGAATGTTCTTCGGTGGGCCCCAGCATCGACTCGAACGACGGGGGCCGGAGGGGGAAAGTGGGACCGGGTAACAGGGGACAGCTCAACTTGTAAACATTTTGCAAATAACCTCCTATATTTTAATTTTTTTTATACAAATTAATAGAGAGCGCTCAAATAATTTTAAAATTATATGGCAGGCTAAATTCTCTCATTTTATCTCAATTTTTTAATTTACTCTTTATATTATGCTAATTATATAATAAATTTTATTAAACCTAATTTATTTTTATAAAATTTAAGATAAAAAATTTATCTATTTTACTTAATATATATGATGAGATGATTTTAATTAAAATATACTAAGTAAAATATATTTAACCCTAAATCTTATTAAATGATTTATATTTATTCTCCATATGACCTCCTCCAGTGGAACAACAGCTAACACCAGTGATCCAAAAACAAAGGACAAAAAAACCTTATACAAAACGATCTTAAAAATAAATTGGGTATGACCAAGTGATGAACTTTAAAAGGTCTTATTTTTCTGGTGATTTCTTCTATAATTTGACTTCCAGTATTCCCTTCTGCTCTTATTTGTTATTTGGATATTTGTCAACTGAGGTCATCATCACCAATGAGCTGGAGTGTGAAGAAGGAAATTGACAAGTTTAGGAGATAATACCTTTTCAACTATACTTCTCTCTTTTTCTCTCTTTTCAGTGTTCATAATCTTTAAACAATTTATATACATTTATATATATATAGAATAATCTTAACTACATGTATGACATGACCTTAATAATTAATCTTTACTGTTCTCTTCTTTTATCTATTCTATTTTTTTTCATTTAAAAAGATAATTCAAAATTAGTAAATTAAAGAGTATATAAGATATTTTACGCATGTGACTAAATTAATCGATAAAAAAATTAGAGATTGTTTTCCTAATAATAGGAGTTTCAATTTTTATCAATTTATTATTATTTTTATTTTATAAAAAAATAGATAGTTAAGAGAGAAAAAAATATGACTAATTTATTATTATAATTTAGAAAATTGATCGGCTCAATTAATAGTTCTTATTGAATGATTTGACTTTAAACAATTAAAATAATAGTGGACATAAATATAACCCAATAATTTGAATTAAAAACTTCCTCCCTGTGAAAAAAAACATAATAAACTTTATCTAATAAAAGAGGCATCTTTAGTTAAATATACAAGATGAACTCAATAATTATAATTAACCTTATGGTTAGCAGCCACCCTCCTCACTGTTATAGAAAAGCATTATGTTTTACATTTATTTTGTATATATTCTACCATATCAATGTTTATTATTTAACTCCTTATACTTGACATCAAGAGGATATAATGGAAATATTGAAAATAAATTCTGGGTTAAATTGCAAATAATGAAAATACAGGGTGCAAATCAGAAAATGTAATTATAATGGAAAGAAATAAAATAGGATATATTACCATATTAATCAATATCGTTAGCCTCTCTAGGTATCTCTAGATATAGTAAGTATCATAGCAATGTTTAGAAAACTAACATAACGGTTAATTAGAATACCATAGGACTATTAGATGGTGATGATGGTGATTACCTTCCTCAAAAATTAATTTAATGAGATCACTAATCCAATTTATTTCCTTTATATTTTTAGATGCATCTCTCCTCTTTAACTCCGAAACCTTTCTCAGCATACGTTTTCTCTATAGTTTCATGGATACAAAGCTATCACTGTTAACTCTCGCTGTAGCCTTCTTCTTAGCCAATTCCATCCTTCCTACCTCCTCGAAAGCAACGACAACAACAACAAGAAGAAGATATAATTTTGACAAAGTTCTCGTCGGTGCCGAGAACGGCAGCAGGATCATTAGAGTGAGGAAGGATGGCACTGGCGATTTCACGACGATCGGAGATGCCGTCGACGACGTACCGCCGGGCAACATGCGACGTACGTATCTAGTGATTGGTCCCGGGGTTTACCGAGAGAAGGTGACAGTTGATCGAACTAAGCCATTTGTCACACTCGTTGGTGATGAGAATGCTATGCCGACCATCTCGTACGGCGAGACGGCGGCGTCTTGCGGGTCCACGTTCTTGAGCGCCACCGTCGCCGTCGAGTCGGACTACTTCGTTGCATGCAATATCATCTTTGAGGTAATAGTTTTGATCTGGTTTGCTGTTCTTTTTTCGGTAGGACTGTTGACCTTCCTTTATTTCAGTTTAGGGTTGTATTATGCATTAGATATAGAAGATCTACAGACATACTAATGCTCAATAATTGTCATAATTCATTAATGAATAATATGAAGTGGTTTGAACTGACATGCAGAGCTTAACTACCTTGTTACCTTTTGAGGCCTTTCGGTTTATCTTTTCTTCATAATGTACTTCAAATGAGGTTGTTGTAATATCTAATCTATATTGAAATCACTACTCAGAAGATTAGTATTAATCTTTAAAGCAAAACATCATGATATAGATATATATAGCCAAGTTCTAAGAAAGTTTAAGCCGATAAATGTAAGAGAAAACACTGACATCTCTATTGTTAAACATCATATTGATATAATTTTGGTGTTAGAAGAACACAGCTCCAAAGCCAGGGCATGGAGTGGAAGGAGCTCAAGCAATAGCCATGAGAATCTCAGGGGACAAGGCAGCATTCTACAATTGCAAGTTTTATGGGTACCAAGACACTCTCTGTGATGATCAAGGCAGGCATTTCTTCAAGAATTGCTTCATCCAAGGCTCAATAGATTTTATCTTTGGCAATGGCAAATCCATGTACAAGGTATTCTCTCTCTTCTTCTTCATATGTTAGTTGCATATATACCTTTTGCATCGCCATATGGATATCCATCAACCATCACAAACTGTTGAGATTCCATAAAATTAATTGTAAAATAAAAAATATAGAAATACTCTGAATCTTAGTTATATATACTCCTCAGAGTTAAAAGTATATGTATCTTTTCATTTGTTAAATTAACATAATGCAACTCCATCTCCTCTCTCTCTTAGATGCAGTTAGAATAAAAATCAATCAATATAATGCGACTAAATATTAATAGCATTGTTTGAATTGAATGATTGCAGTCGTGTGAGCTACGTTCAGTTGCAGATGGCATTGCAGCTATCACAGCACAAGGAAGAACAAGGAGCTCAGAAGACAGTGGCTTCTCCTTTGTCCAGTGTAGGATCACAGGAACGGGAGCTATGTACTTAGGTCGAGCTTGGAGGCCGAGTGCGAGGGTCATCTATGCGTATACGTATATGAGTAGTATCGTTGATCCTAAAGGATGGAACGACTGGGGTTTTTCGAATCGGGATAGGTATAAATCAATACTTATCTTTTTATGTCATGGACTAGACAAAGAGGCTAGCTCTTCCAATCTTGATATATAGATTGGACAACAAAATCAGACTCAAATCAATGCTTATATAACATTTCAACGGAAAATTCACTAAATATTGGGGATTGAACACATGAACTAATGTCATGGCCTCTAGGATTAGACTAGTTAGCTACTGTAGCAATTTATTAGAGCCCTTGATTTCCATATAAAGTTTTTTTTTCTCCTTTATTTTGGAGTATGTTTTATTAAGGCCTTTTTCTACATAATTGCCACTCAAATTATTTCAAATTTAAATTAATTTTTATGTTAATAGAACCCAAATAGATCATAACTTATCTACATGCATGAGAGCATTCCAGTACTTGGGATGTGTATTTTATAGCGCACTAAAGTTAATAGAATTTGGTACTATGGATGGAAATGGCATGCATGTACTTACTTTATTGTTTAAAAGGGAGAAGTGAGAAGTGAGAGCTTAATATTATCACATTAAATATTGATACTGCTGGGATGTGAACTGAAGAACTCTCATACAGTATGAATCTATTTAACCACTGGCATGTACTTAGTTTGATGAGATGATGTAAATTAGATAATGTCCATTATGAGTTCTTGAATGAATATTTGCAGGACTATTTACTACGGTGAGTACAAGTGCATGGGACCTGGATCTTCTACTGCTAATCGCGTGAACTATACTCGAATACTAGACGATGAGGAGGCGAAGCAATTCTTGCACACTGGATTCATCCAGGCCCAAACCTGGCTTCTTCCGCCACCATCGCTGTAGACCTTCTTCTTCTTCTTCTTCTTCTTCTTCTTCTTCTTCTTCTTCTTCTTCTTCTTCTTCTTCTTTCTTCTCCTTCTTTCTTTATTCTTTCTTTCTTTCTTTCTAGTACCACCACTTTACCAAGCACATTATAGTTTGGAGAGATTCTAAAGTGTATTTTTGAGCTTTCATGTGTGTCATTTGATCCCTTATAGGTCTAGTTATATGTGGCCCTTAGTTTTTTTCTGTTAAAAATAAGGCTAAAGACAATATATTATTAAAATTATTGATATTGAAGTGAGAAAGTTTTGAGACCAAAGAAGCATAAGATCTCATCCCTACTTGGCCCATTGGGTTGAAATTCTTTGCAGGGTTGAAGGGAAGTTGGAATTTTGATGTAAAATTAACTATGACCAGAATTCTACAGTAAAGGGGTGGAGAAATTTTCAAATTGTAATTTAGTAACCTAATAAGTTTCTTTTGCAAGAGAGACATATTTTCTAATCAACCTAATTTATAGAATACACATACATACAGCAGTTGATTCTCCGAAATAATTAGCCCTAAATATTTAAACATATATAACGCAATTTGAATTTTTTTATAATCTTGCAAGTACATCAAGGACATATTATTCTCCTTGCAACTCTCTCCTCCCATGGCCCATGCATTATTTCACGAGATCAAGTGTCCCTCAAATATAAATAAATATACGTATGTATATATATTTTCTAACTCTATATTTTATCAATTTTATGATTTACATATCATCTTTGAGGATTTAACACCCTGACGTTATTTTGACTAACTTATCAAATTATTAAAATATCCTTACCATTTCCTCTCGTTTTCTATATCTATCTATTATCTTCTCCACCTACTTCCTCAATTATCGTTATCGCTGTTGCTGCCACTACTACTCTTTTTCCTCTTCATTGAGAAATGAAAAAGAGAACAAAGAAAATAGGAATAATTTAGATATTTATAAATTATTTTATATATTATAACAAAATATTACTTTTTTAGTTTATTTTAAGTTAATCCAAAGTGTTAAATAAGAATTATAAAAAAAGAAGGAGTCGGATTATAAAATTCTTAAAGGCAGGATGCGAATTTAAAAATATGTAAAATATCGGATATGATTTATATATATATATATAAAGAAAGAGGTTGGAATAAAATTGTAGCCAATCATTAGGTGGAGAAGAATGCAATGTACAAACTATTGCAAAAAAAGAAAAAAAAAAGAAAAAGGCAACAACCAAAATTGGCCATAAAAGAAAATAATTATTGGGCCAAGTTGCAAAAGGAAAAATAGGGGAGAAAAAGATTGCTTTAAATATCACGCCGGAGAAATGAGACATGAAGGACAGCCAGCCAGGTTCTCACCAGCTAAGAGTCACACCATTACATCCTCCATGCATGGCCCTAACAAATTGCTCCTATTTAGCTGGTTGACAAAGATATTGCAACCCAACTGGTTTACACTGTCTCAATCTCAATCTTTCAATTATATACACATATAATAATCTATATATATATATATATATATATCTTATTAGTAGGCAATTAGCGTTTGGTGGATTAATTAGAAAGTCTTATTCAAATCTTTTCTATCTCATTCTGCGTACCCCTAAGTTTATTAATTTTGTACTGCATGTGAAGAGCATCCTGATCGTAATAATCTATTTGCATATCAACCTGTTCCTTTTAGATTCTTTAAAATTGCCCAGAAGGATTGAGGTTGGTTTGACCGTTGTAATTGCAATCGCTCTAATTTTATAGTCCTCCTTAAATTCGATTTTAGATATAATCATGTATACAAACAGTGTAGAAATCAACATCATTCTGCATCAATATGACATATAATTAAACGCAATTTTTTTATTTTATTTTATTCTAATTAAAAGCCATTTATAATTTGGAAATAAATCACTAATCTTTTTGGATTCAAATGTACATATGCTTTCCATACACCTTACAAGAGGATTAGAAAACCAAGCGATTAAATTACTAACTCCACGTTTCACGTATTAGAATTTAGAAGAGGAGGGAGGGGGGGTTAATTAATAATCCTCACGTCATTATTTGTTTCCTAATAATTTTACACAAAACTACCTGCTAATTTCACATTCACGTAAACAAATTAAAATTTTTCAAAAAGCACCCTACTCGCGCGAGTCTGTTCCTCTGGACGGTAACCTTACCGCTTCTCCTCCTGGACCTCCTCCTCCATTAGCAAGCGTAGAAGTCGACCAGCTCGTCCGCCGACTCCGGCATCGGGTCGGCGTTCTCCAGCATCCAGAGCAGGTGCTCGAAGAGAACCACTTCGCATCCGACCACCGTGGCTCCGTCGTCTCCGGCGGCGGCGCCGCCGCAGCGCTCGACGAGGTTGCGGAAGAGGGGGTGGCCGACGAGGTCGGAGCTGACGAGGTACCGGCGCCGGGACTTGCCGACGTAGACGGGATGGAGCCCCGCGGGGACCTCGTCCCCGTGGAACGACGACGACGACCCCGCCGCCGGCGAGCTCCACGTGTCCTCGCGGGCGATGTGGCTGGAGGAGTTCCACCGCTTCAGCATGCATTTGATCTTGTTGAGCTTTCCGGTCACGCTCTTCGCCATTGTAGGATGACCGGCAGTAACTGGATCTAGAGAGAGAGAGAGAGAGAAGTTGTGGAGTTGTGAGGAAGAGAGGAGAGGAGGTTGGAGTTTATATAAAGAGGGGTTGGAGAGAGTGGGTTCCAGTTGGAATTGGGAGGAGGGGGAGGGGAGAGGAATGAGGCCTTGGAGTTGATGGTAATTACGAGGGGTGCCACAGGTGATTTATTTTCTATTACAATTTGGGTTATGAAATCTATAATAGTTAAGGCTGCTGAAATGGAGAGAAGATGATACTATTATTTTGGGACAATTATTATTTATTTCTATGATTAAAATTAAAATTTTACTTCACCTTCTGTAATCTTTATTTATATTACTTCACTCCCTTCTAGTTTAGACTAAAATATAATAAAAAAATATTTTTAATTTGAATATAACAATAAGTGGGTAAACTAAATTTAGGAGTTGTTGGAGTACAATATAATTTCTAGCATTATTTTTTACTCTTATTAGTTTGATTAAGTTAGAAGTAAATTTTTTTCTAGGAAAAATGAAAAGTGATGATATTTTGGAAATTAAAGAATAATTCTAGTTATATTTTGGTATTTTATTTTAAGATATAAAATAATGGAGCATTACAAAGTTAGTATTAAGTGGTTGGTATTCTAGAATTAATAAAACAACACATATTTATACTATTTTTTTATTGTTTAAATTTAGGACTAGTAAACTTATATGATACTTTGAGAGGATAATTATTGTTACTCTTTTCTTGAAAGTGGTTGGCCTAATTAGCTAACAGAGAGGTTAACTGCTCTTCTCTCTATTTCGCCCTAATTTTAATTTACACTCTTATACTTCAAATTTAACGAACTAAATTTTCATCCAAAATTAACTGTAAAAATGATAAAATTATACATGAAAATTAAAGTATATTTCTCATCTTTAATTAAAATATATAAGAATAAGTTGAAATCGGATCAAACCAAACCAAACCCTATTTGCCTAATTGGATTTAAGAAATTTGGGAGAGAAATGTATAGCTTGGTGACCATCCTATTGGAGGCCAATTGATGCCTACCTCTATGAGCAAAGATACCTAATTAAGTGGGATGCCTCAACTTGACTTCCATCACTTGAAACGAGGAGCTGCGAATACCAAAGTCCAGTTATCTTAGCCAGCATGGGAGAGGGAGGGAGGAAGAAGAACACCAAAGATTCTCTATAGATAGATCTAACTTCTAAGGATATTTTTGATATAGGAATCTTTGTATACTAGAAAGTTACTAAATTTTTCACCGAGAATACTTTATTTTATATAAGCTTGTAAATAATTTATAAATTATATTTAAGCCAGCAAATGGTTATTATAGACACCACATATTATTCATAAATTATAATACTGACTACCATCGTTACATGAGAAGAGTAATTTTGTCCATTAAAATTATATCTCATACATTTCTCACTAAAGTTAATAATTTTTTACTTTTTCATATTACATTATAAATAATAAATGCACTTTTAAACTAGTTCAAAATCAAACATCAAATTACCTTAAACTAGTTTAAGATACTCAAATCAAGACTAAGAAATAAGACTAACTAATTGAGTTCAGGACTTAGTCTCAAACCAAATAAGGCGTAATTTTTCTTTGACCGAAGAGCAACATTTCTGTCTTAATTCCTTCAATTTTATATTCGTTTGTTTGAATATATATCTTAAATGCGGACGATGGAATTTTGCTATTCTAATTATTCAAGGGAATATACTAGTAAGTTAGCTCAAAAAAAGTAGCATTAGGTCAATATAATAAGTACCATTCATTTCAATTCCCATTCTTTTGAGTCACTTTCTTGTGTCCAAATTAATCTCCACTCTTTTCCCTTAGGTCTCCTTGTAACATTGCATGGAAACTTTGATGCATCTTCTCATAGCTAAGCTCTTTCTCATAACATGTACAATAGACTATATACCAACCAACAAGGGATATAAGTTTCATGGTATATATTTATATGTATATATATATATTAGTACCTAATTTGTCTCTCATAAAAACTATGGGATACTGAAAGTGATAGACATGTGCATGGAAGTTACAAGGTCTTGAACCTATACATATATTAGCACCTATTTTAATATTGCCAAGAATAAGATACTTCTTACTTAGATTAATTAACCAGCAGTGGTTAGTATTACTTAATCTTATATATACTTAGTTCATGGTAAGCTTAATGTGTCCTCTTTCTCGTCTAGAAACACATCACTTGGACTGATATGAGATCACAAAAGAAACCAAATGAGAAATTCTCTTTTCATGACAAAAGCCAAAAGGCATCTTAAATTTGTAGTTTATATATATATATTCAATTGAGTTAAGAATATTGATGTCTTTTGTCTATTGAATTACCAACTATAATTGATATAAAGTGACCTAAAGAATATCCAACCAGAAATATGAAATTTAAAAGGATCCATAAACATGCAAATATAAGGAAGAAAAGAATAATGAATCATTAATTAAAAGCATATCTTTGCATTTCCTAGATATTAATCTTAAATTCTATTTTTTTAATATTATTTCTTGGACATGAGAAGTCCTACAAGATTCCCTTCAACCTCCCAAACCAGCCGTTCATTTTGGAACCATAAAGAATAATTTTCTATTAGATGAGAGTAGCTGGAGATTACTTTATCAAATCAAACATACACATATTATAAATATTCACCAATCATGGGGGATAAGAGTCGGCTAATTAAATATAAAGGATTAGGAAGGCATTAAGTAAGTGAGACATAGAAGATTTGGACACAAGAAAGTCCAAGAAACTCAGTTCCTGGCATTTTTCGGTGGATTTGTTGCGACTAATGAAGCATATGATAAACAATTAAGAGACTTTGAAAGAAAGGACGGTTGATGACAGCCTTGATGGTTGGATTAGTTGGTGATTAGAGTGGCCATAATAAGAGCTTGGATGTGGTAACAGCATCATCTTAAGACTTAAGCAGCAGACTTATATAAATGTCTATGATTTATATAGTATATGGACATTCATATTAGCTTAAATATACATATGTTGAGAATAAATTACAGTTTACCTCCTACTGTCAAACCACACAGAGATTAGATGGAAGTTAAGTTAAAAATGGAATCAAACCACAGCATAAAATTTATAATAAAAGATCCATCAACTCTTTTCAACCCCCTAGTCTTTCATATGGTGATAATTGGCAAGCATCATAAAATGCTAGTGAGTAGAATACAGTTGTAAAGAGTTGTAGGCAGAATAGGCAGACAGTGTGAGAAAAGCATTTGGTTGGTTGTCATCTTTTAGGTAACAGCAAATGGCCTAACACTCAGGTGCATGGTGCAAGACTGTGGGCCAGAGGGGTAAACCCTATTATCTTTTGTATTCTGAGTATGCTCTACTTAATCATTTCATTTATATATAACATATACGATATCAGCCGCTTTTATTCTCACTATTCTCTCGCTATTGGATTTGTCTCCTGTCTTCCTCATTAATCCGCATTGCTCATATTTTCTCTTTTGTTTGCTTCATCCTTTCTCTTTTGCTTTTAATGCTCTATCGTCATCCTCCTCCACTTCGCTGCATGTCCTACAGGAACTGCTATGATAGCACTGATCTTTTAGGGTTTGATTGTTTCGGTCTTATTTTTTTTTCTACTTGAACTTATCAGTGTAGGTCATTATGTACTTGCTGTAATGCTGGTTCATATTCGCCAAAGTTACGACAGAGTCGATCAAAACACCTATTTTGGTGTCGGACATATGTGTGATTGTTGTATTTTTTTTTTCACCCTTTTGGTTTAATATAATATGTTCACTATTGTGACATTGATATTTTGGCCTAAGTTGTTAGGTTTGTCAAAACTATTCCACTATTTTTTTTGTATGTACAAGGCTTATAATATATAGATAGTAATCTATTAGTTGTAATATTTTAGTCTTTAAATGAATGATATCTCGACTTTCTCTTAAGCAAAATAAGTATTTTGAGGGATTATATGCAAATATTAATTTTAGAGAGGTATAGGCATAAATAATAAATAATTACAAGGGTATATATGTGTAAGGAAAGACCAAGATATTGTACTACTTCAATATTTTTCTTCTTCATGTATACCCTTCAATTTTTTATTTATTTATGATATGCCTGTAGAAATTAATATTTATATGCATACTATTCGAAACACTTATTCTTAAAACTGTTGTTATGACCTAGATAAGCATAAATTTAGCCAGCAGTTAAAATTTAATCAATATCTTCTTTTGTATAGGTTGCTCTCAAATGAGGGCATTTTTATTGTTTCATCTATATATTAAATGCTTTAGGTTTTAACTAATTAGTTATTAGAAAGTAATTAAAAGTGATCCATGAAAAAAAAAAATAATAGGTATTGAGGGGGATAAATAAAGAATGTTTTAGAGGTACATATATGCCAAAAAATAAAAATAAAAATAAAAACAATTAACTTTAATAATCCCAACTTCCAAAGTGGTAACAAGTTGGTAGATGCAAAGTTGTAGCACGACAAACGTTGGCCCTTCAGAAATATTACGTCAAGTGGCTTTAATTTGTACTTTGAGAAGAATATATAATAATTTACTTCTTATCAATCAAACTCCACTTGTATTTATGTAATACCGTGGGCTGATCTACCAATATATATATATATATTTTATATCGTATCATAACTATATCCTTATAATTTATGAATGGCACTCGAAAAGAGAGTAGCGAGGGTTAAATTAATTTTACTCCGATCATATATTTATTTATAGAATTATGTGTGTATATATATATATATATAATAGGTGTTACTTAAAATTTTCCCACAAAAATTAATAAGATTCTAAGCTTACTAAAATTTATCATCCCGAAAAGTAGACGTGATCATCGACTGAGCCGGATTCAGGTCAAGCCAATCGGGCTGGCCATTGTGTTCGCAAGCCCGCCAGTGAGTGGTTTGGCGTAGGCCAGATTTGGGCAGGGCTAGAATAATCTATTCCGTTACTGTCTGTCGGTCAGTGAGAGAGTGAGCTGACCGAGCCGGGCTTCGCCCGCAAATTTTTATAACTTTTTAAGCTATTTTTAGATTTTTTTACCATTAGTTTTTTTATAAAAAAATATTTCTATTCCTTTCTTTTTTAGAAAAAAATAATAACTTAAATAATACAGAGTATTGTACATGTGGGCTAGACCGATCACCGATGGCAGAGTTGAATTTTAAAAAAAATATAAAATAGTAGAGAGTACCAAAATCCGGTTAGTTTTCACTATAGCAATATGAACAGGCTTAATTACAAGCCGAACGGTCGGGCTGAAACGGACGAGCTTCCGAACCAGACTTTCAGGTAGGGCTTCTAGGCAAAGGGTTGACCTATACCGCCTACTGATAGTTCGAGCCCGAGTCGAGTCGAGCAGGGCACGGGTGGGAGCTGGGCGTGTCTAAGTCAACGACATAACTTTCTTCTAGAATCCCTAACATGTTGTACAATATATGCCTATTAATTATAATCTAACTCTGGTCGTCTAGTGATTAATGGAGACAGACCAATATACATACATATGCTAAGAGCCTTAGCAACAATCTATGTGCGCCGCATCCATGATCACTCATGCATGCATGATTGCACTTAATTCCTCCTTGAGTTTTAATGGCGATGAGCTGTAGATATCGATCCACCAATTGCGGATCTTTACGTATACACAAAGGATACGACAGTACGTAACATGGATATATGAAAGATGCATGCATGTGAGGTGTTTTAATTCATCCAGAGGTACGTACGTCGTCTGCTCTTTGACACATCAACTCATGCATCAAAAATAAAAGTAAAGAGATCGATCTAGAAAAGGGGTTGGTATGGTCAATGGTGGGAGACAACCATGCATGCATACTTCCCATGATATACACATGACATAAATATGTATATATGTCTCATGATTTTGTTGCTGCATTCACTTGCTTTAGCGAGGGTGAGGATGAGGTTGAGGTTGACAGCTCTTTGAGACATTAAAATGGGAGGGGATGAGGCCATGCAACTTTGGTATGTTTGGGCCTTTTAGGGCATCACGTCTTGCCATTGAACTCCTACCGTGTCGTGCTTGTGTGCTAGATGAGTTGGAGATGGGAGAGACAAGTGGCAAGCTGTGGAGAGTGTAAACGAGCCGAGTTTAAACGAGCTGAGGTTACGTGTATGGTTACTTTTTATATATAAGCTGCCAATCCAAGTTTGTATCGACACATCACCGTATTGATTGCGTTTATCTAATATCTATGTTCGTGCCTAGAAGACAATACATAATATAGATTTTGAGCGAGTATAATCGAAACAATTAGATATGTGTGATCGACGGGTTAGCGTACATCTAATGCTGTTTTCGAATCTAACTTACAAATTATCGATCAGCCTACACCAAATCTCAAAGGATAACTTAAAAGAATTGCAAAATGATGCATTTGATAAAAGACCGAGAATATATATCAAACTTCAAAATGTGGCCCCAACAATCTATATATATTGGGGACAATAAAATAGAGACTCTTTTTTTAAGATTTTATTTAATTAACCCTTATTGTCATATGCTAAAATGCCTTTTGCGTGAATTAAAAATTAAAATTCTTAGGAACCTAAAGAAATTCTTAAAAAAATGCCTAAAAATTATCAGTTGGCATTTCGAAAGGATAAAGAATAATAGTCTTTTTTTTTCAATATATTAATATTTTGACTATAATCTAGAACTAAGGTCACAACGAAGTCCTCGCCTGAGTCCCAGATCTAGAATAACCTTGCGACCCTCTTATTCTTCAAATTGGGCCAAAATTCTTTGGCTTATTGGGTCGGGTACGGCTGAAATTTCCAAGCCCAATTGGCAATGAGGCCCAGCTTAGGCTTAACCAAATATCCAATTGGCCCGACCCGACCCGACCCGACCCAATATATTTATTTACAAAGCTAGGATTATCATTATTAAAAGCAAACATATTCTATCTTTCCTCCGCTCTATTAAACCATATGATGGCATTTTTGTCAATTACTTTATATATAATAATCTTTGTTCCATAAATATTATTTCCCATTTATTATATAAGATGTGCAGTTATGTGTACTTCTCCAATTCTATTACAACCAGACCTAATTTCTCATCAGGTTGATGGGTTGGGTTTGGGCTCAGCCCCAACAATATAGACACATTTGCGCCGAATTAAATTAATCTCGAATCAAGTTGGGCTCGAGCTTACCAAACCATATCGGGCTTGGAATTGAGCATGGGCTTGAACCCAACCCGACCCGATAAATGCCCAGATCAACTGATAATGTTTGGTGTAACCTTGTGTGCTAATGAATTCTAGTCCAAGGAATTGTTACTTAACTAAAAAAAAACTCACATTACATATAAGAAGCTTGAGCTGAAAATTATAGTCTCCAATGATAAAATTAGCATAATTCATTGTTTTGGTGGGTCTTTTCCTTTCATAGATGTGTACTCATTAACATTTATCAAGACAACACTCAAACCCCTAAACACATGCATGAGCCATTAAAACAGTAAAAATTTATATTTCTAGTATTATCAAAATGTAAGATATTATTTGTATTTCTTTTTTATTATTATAGAAATATTTTGGCATGCTCTATGAGATGTGTTAGATTTGATCAGAGTTAGACTTAAATTACTAATTCTTCAATAAATATTCTTCTAATTTTATTATCTACTGTTATCTTATTAGTACGTATGATAATATGAGATAATATCTAACAACTTACAAAAAATAATCGTTCTATCTTTGCTAGGGTTTGGCACAAAATTTCTCCTCTCTCGACCTCTTCTCCCGTTGAGAGGCATTTCATTGTATGCATGATCTTTTCCGTTCTCCTTTCCTAACCTAAGTGGCTAGGAGAACATTCCAACTCTTTTTCCTCCTCTTTTCTCCTCTTTAGCTTCATCTCAATCAGCATACACCACTGCTCCTTCCTATCCGATGTCACCTTCCTCTTCTCGCCACTCGTTCCACCTTCCTTCTCTTTCATCTCTATCGCTCTATCTTCCTCTATTCGCCACAATCCTTTTAGTTGATATATGCTCCATTTTTTCTCTCTTCCTCCATCTTTCATGCCAACCAATTCCTCTTCGAACTTTCTTGGTTCTCCTCTCTTTCTCCTTCAATCCCATCATCATTGTCAACACTCTCTCCACATCGTTGCCTCTGCCATCTCCTTGCTCACTACTTCTCTCACCTTGTCAGTTACGCCATTACCTCATTTGCCTTCTCCAGCTACCTTGCACCCCGTCACCAGTTTGGTAGACAACAGCCGAGGCTACTCGTGTAGATAGTTTCCATGACTAGACTTTTCCTCAATGTGCCTCCTCCACCAATGCCATCAATAGTGGAGGTGGTGGGCCAGTGAGGTCTCATGTTGGGTGTGAGGCAACGATCTGAGGTGTTGTGATGGTAGGGATTGATAATATGAAAGGTGCTACAGTTGAAGTTAGGAATGAGATTTTATTGGGCCATCACGTAGTTGGGCGTATTTGTCTAGTTCCACTACTTTCGCTCTCTCATACAATTGTAATTGTAGCATATGTCTCATCGGCGTCCTAATCTAACGACCTCCCTCCTTCCTCGTGCCTCCAATGCAATCCTTTTCTATTTTCCTTTGCTACAAATTTCATTCTCCCCCTACTTTGCTTTTGTTAAGATCCCGTTCTTTAGCTTGTTTTGCTGCAAAGTTTATTTATTGTTGTTCCATTTTGTTTTTTTTTCATTAGGTTGGCGATTTTGAATCTATCAACCTTTGGTGATTGGACTATTAAAATACGACAAAATTGTATGCTGTCTTAAGGCTCCCTGCTACTATGAATTCACTAGGGTCATCACTCTTGAAGTTTAAGCCAAGTATGAGACATAGAGTCAAAGCGCCGTCACTCTATCTTCTCCTATATTTTGTCTATCAAATTGTCATGTTGTATCCATCCTCGTAATTAAGATAAGTCAATGAAAAGCCTTCGCCTATAAACTTTCAAAAAAGAAAGCTCTTATCTCATAATCCTGTTATCTTGGTCCTGAGAGCGATCTGCAAATCACCAAAATCTATTTAAAAATTCACCAATTCCCTTCATAAAACTTAACCTAATTACAAATGTTATTTGTCAAGTTAGGTGTACCTCTAAACTGCGATAAAAGAAACTTGTTTATTTCATTGAAGTCTGTCAGATTCAATACAGTTGAATTGGGTCTCATTTTGGCTTAATTTGTCAAAGACCTTGCAAGTACGTTGAATGTAACATGATATTTATTATAGTTGCTCCCAATTAAATGTTATATAATTTTATTTATTTAGATGTAACATTTATTTGTATGATCCCAAATCTTATTTTTACCTTTCAAATTATTTTTATATTTTAATTTAAATATTAATCCACTAGAAAAGAAATTAATATTTTTAATTTAGAAAACACAAATATGATGTGTTTAATTGATTGAGATAAAACTTATTAGGAAATTGAACTGGGTCCCATTCAATACAAAGTCTTTGTTTTAGAATTAATACATCAACTTCGTAAATTTATTAAGAATTAGTCTTCAGTATATATATATATATATATATATATTCTAAATTAATTCTCGACACTGAATTAAGAATTCAAATTAATTATAATAAGGATATTTACATAATTACTATTAATATTTTTTAAATATCATAATTACCACTGGATTCTTTAAAAGATCACAATTGTAGCTGAAATTATTGTGCTTTTCCAAAATATTATTCCATTAGTTAAAGCTAACTAATTATGATTAAAATCAAATTTAGACTTAATAAAATTATATTTTCATTGTATAAGTTATTTAAAATAATTTAGAAGCTATCTTATATTTTCTATGAGAGACATAAATCCTTGATAAATATTTTAAATTCTAAACTTAAAAAAAGAAGAATAGCTAAGTTATTTATATATATATATATATATATATATATATATATATGAACTTTAATATATAATAACATGTTAAGAATATTTCATTAAAAGCTAACCACAACAACAAATCTAAGAAAAGTTTAATAATTCTTAATAGCAATTATAATATTTAAAATTATTATTATTATTATTATATTTAAAAAATTTCAAGAGATAATTATGTATAAAAAAACCTTAATTATAAGCACGTATGGAACTATTAGCTTATTTAGAATCTCATAGTTGTTGGCACGATGCAATAAAGACCTAACCTTATTCTATACCATCTGAGAATACTATCATGAGGTTGAAAATAAAATTGGGTAAATTCTTTTTAATTTTTTTAGAGCTTTAAAAGGCTCCTTATTTGTTTTCCATGTATAACTTTAATTAAAAGTGCATGCAATTAAAAATAAAGGTATTTATATCTTTTTAATATCTAATTTATATAAAATTTGAAAATACAACTGTTTTAAGGGTATTTTAAAAAAACTAATATTTACTTTATTTCAAAATTTATTATGTTTAAAGCAGTGAATTTTTTTTAAAATAAAATCATTTAAACATGTGGATTTATTTCTAAACGTATTGTTGAATAATTTATCTTGACAACAGAATAGGAAATAGTTTGTTATTCTCGAATATAAAATCTTATTCACAGTATTAAGATTATTTTTTATCTATATTTAATTTAACTCAGATTAAGAGAACTAACATATGGTATTTTTTAGATATTAAAAATAAAATATATGAGTCAGATAATAAGTCTTTTTAAAACTTACCTCTACTTAAGAATTAAAACTTCTTCTAAAATAAGTCTTTTGATTAAGATGTAATAATTAAATAATCATAATTCTTATCTCTCTCTCCTCTCGCTCCATACTTTCAAAATTTTTTAATTCAATAATAACATAAAATTACTATTTTATCAGTACTTTTATTAATAAAAAATAACTGCAAGTAAAGATTTATTATATTAAATACTACTACTTCTTTTAAGTTGAATTAAAATATTTTAGTCATTTAGTACAAAACATCACTAATTTTCTAATACAATTTTACTCTCTCCATTATTCCAATATCAATTTTATATCATATGAGATATAATAATCACTCCTTATACCAATATACAATTAAATATTACAATAACTTATATCACAATTATTATTTTTTTCAGGATAAAATGGAAACACTTTTTAGACGTTTTGGCTGATTGATACGTGTCATCTAAGTAATGGTGGACTACCTAGATTTTTTTTCCTTAACCATTATACGTGTGGATCATCTAAGTGGCCATTTCATTATCTTAGTAGACAAAAAGAAATAGATAAGGTGGTACCCATCAATTGCTACAATTTAAGTATTTATAATAATAATAATAATAATAAATAAAAGAAAGCCTACCAACTACTCACAATATACTCTAATAGAGACCAAGAATGCTAGATAATATCAAATGGATATTTGGGTCATGATAAATATCTAATATAATTCACATGGCTCTTGTGATCCAAATGCAATCACTTTTCCTTGAGGGAATTGAAAGGTTGGCTTACTTACTTAGTACAATACTATTCAAATAAGGACCATCATAAAGGCCATTTAGAAGGGTCTTTGTAAAAATTATGATATATATATATATATATATATATATATATATATATGTAGCCTTTAATGATTGCTTGGAGGTAGAACCAAGAGGAAGATTCCAAGGGACTTTGTCACTAATTAGTATTTTGGCATGTGGGTTTTCATTAATATGGCAACCAAAGCAAAGTTTGGATTGGTATATGTCACATTGGTTGCCATATGAAAGAATATTCGAGTATCTAGAAAGAATAGTTAGATGATAGTAATTTTGTTTTCATCTTGTACTAACTTCACAAGAAATAAAAATTAATCCTTTTTATTTCTCTATAAAATAAGTTACTCTCCAAACATTTCAGAGTATAGTGTTAAATATTATGTTCCTTAAAATTGTGTAAATTAAGTTGCATAAATTTCTTTATTTTAACCTAAAAAAAACTCCTTAGGGCCCATAGCTTTATAAATAGTTAATTTATTAGTAATAAACTTTCTTCTTAATTTTAAAATTAATTTCTATTCACTTTTTTTTGGATATATAAAATTAAATTATTTTTTTAGCTCTATTAATTCGTTACTAATAATACGTTGACTCCACTTAAATTTAAGCTCAAAGTTTATATAAAATTTATGTTACTTAGAACCAGCGAATTTAAGGTAATAACATAAATAATTAGCAGTTTTATCTTATTTTTAAAAAATAAAAAAAAATCCAGCTATTTATTTTGGAGGAGTAAAAAAGGGAAAAAGAAATTTATTTGGAGATTATAGTTACTTTAACTCATGCCAATAATAATCCTAAGTTAGATAAACTAAAAGAAGAAATTCGAATTATATTATTGAGGTAAAAGAAAGGATGCAAACGATAATAGAGCAAAAGATGAGGTCTTATTTATAAATTTCCATGTCATCTTTTTTACCAATTCATCGTCCTCTCGTGACGCCGAAACGTTCCGATTGCACCTTTTCCACCAAAATAAGAAATCAGGATTAATTTTTTGCCTTTCTAGTCGACCTTAGAAAGGTAAATATATTAAATGTACCTTTTTCCCACATATTATAAATACATTTTGCAATTTCTCTTCTCCCTTCCCCGGCTCGTTGGGTATTCGAAGCCGTGGTCTTCTTGAGCTCTCCTTGGATTGGAGATTTCTCTACCAATTCCCAAATCGAATTCGGAGCCCTAGCCCTAGTCCTACCGAAGAAATCCTTCCTTCGTCTCGACCTTTGTTTCGATTCTGCCGCTTCTCGTCTCCTTTTGTTTTGAAATCTACCGTTTGCTGCTCGTTTGAAGCTTTTTGATTGAAGAGAACGGATCCAAGAGGCTGTATAAGAGGAGATGCTCTACTTGAAGCAGCCGCGGGGCGATCTGGGGTTCCGGCGGCCGGCGGTGTGGTGATCTTGGCGTGTGGATGTGCCGATGAGCTCGACCGAGCCACTCTTGGCTCGGGATCTGGTCGAGATGGCGGTGGAGAACGGCGCGGCGTATCGGATCCCCGGCGAGCCCGGCTTCTCTAGCTGCTGTCTCGAAAATTTTGAGCTCTATGAGACCCAATCGGTTAGTTCTCTGCCTCGAACGGAGGCATTTCTCTTTTTTCTTAGCTTTACACTGGTTTCTTAGTCGTGTTGATACCTTGAAGGTTCTACTAAGGCTGTTTTGTAGTATTGAATTTGAAAAAAATTTATGCGGAAAGATACGTTTTTTTTTTTTTTTTTTGATTAAACTTGGTGCTTGAATTTGTTTTTTCCGTGGGAACATATACTGCTTCAATTTTCTTGAGAAATGAATGATATAGTTTTTTCTCTTATGTAAAATGTTTAATGAAGTTTGGTCACAGATAAATTCGAAGTTGGGGCTGAAATAAATATAAGGACGAATAATAACAGAAAAAAACATAAAGGACATTAAAAGCTGAAATGTTGAAAACTATGAATTGTATATATTCTTATAGTACGCATGACATAGTACATTTCATTCACCTTATTATCAAAGACATGATCGAATTGAGATCAGCAATATCTATCTTACTGAATTTCTGTTATCCTAATTTTCTAGAGATATTAGATCTGTTAAAATTTCTTGGACAGGAGAAATTCAATGGTGAGCGTAGAGGATCACTAATTATGGGAGTAGACAGCCCACTATCTATGGATAAAAGATATCTGTAACTCCTAGCAAGATGAATTTCCCGCTTAAATTCCTGATAACTTGTGTGATTGATAGATAGGTAGTTAGCAAAACCTCATGGATCTTTTTTTTTTAAAGGGAGGAGACCACATCCCACGTGTATCTTTTCTCTCAACTAGGTGCACTAGGGATTAGCGTGGTTTCCTTCTTACAGGACAGCGACCTTTTGCATCTTTCATTGGTTAGAATGATAAGTCAATTATTCTATGCTAATTTTCTTAATTTTGTTATTATAAGATAACCCTTCATAATTTTACTAATTTTATAGTTTATAGCATTTTCCTTGGAGTGATTTACTCTTTCAGACTGCATGCTGGTTTTGATTAGAGGTACACCGTGACACAATACTTTTTTGGCTGCTGGTTTTGATTTGTCTTGTATCCTGAGAAATGTGGCGATGCAATTGCCTACTAAAATATGGAATGAGAAAAAAAAGAGAAACAAAGCACTGTTGAATAGTACAGTATCACAAACAAAGCACTTGTATATGATTTAGGCACCAAACAGGTTGACTTAGATTGCTCTTTTGATCTCTGTTTTATAGTTGCTGCTCTATATTGCAGAAATTTTATATGCTTGGAAGTGACAAGAGCGGACAACTGTGGAGAGTACTAACAATAGATAGGTTGGAGCCATCAGAGCTCAATATTCATGAGGATTCTACCACGTATTCTCAAATTCAAAAGCTCAACCTGATGAATCAGATAGATGGAGGAAACAAGTCAACTGGTGGACTGAAGTTTGTTACGAAGTGTTATGGCATCATTGGCAAGTCAAACTTTAGATCTTATAACACACTATTGAAATACTGTTGGGCTAATAGCTTTATCCCATTATAATATTTTGATAGAACATCTCTTTTCTCAGGTCTTGTTAAGTTCTTGGGACCTTATTACATGTTGGTTATTACTGAAAGAGAGGAGATTGGTGCTATATGTGGTCATACAGTGTATAAGGTCACCAAGAGTAAAGTGATTGTGCTTCCAAATCCCAGCATACATTCCAATCTTGTCGACTCTAATAACGAGAACAGGTGATCTTTCTACATCTCATACTATGTATAATTTTTTACTTCTACAGCTATTATCTGTGTAGTGCCAAAATATTTTATGGTGATTTATCTTAGTGGATCTGTTCTATTTCAATTCTGGATTTCCATTGATAATTCATGAGTATCAGAGAAAATTGCAACATTACTACTACCATTTGCCCGTTAATATTGCATTCTATTAATGTAATGCTTCTCCATATCATTTCTTGAATATATTAGTAGTGAATATATAAAGGAAACTATTTGCAAGCAATATTACTCCTTATATATACTTTTCAGAAGTCCTCTCTCAATCTCTAGTTATTAACTTATTATCACACTATTATGGTTAATGTGAGTCTAATGCCAGATTCTCTTTAGCTCACATATCAAGTCAAGCTCCACACATATTGTGCTTGTAAATTGTTAGTACCGATTATATGGGAGTATCTCGATACCAAGATACTCCCTCATGATCATTTATGACGATGCGTGTTGGAATTGAACATATCTTACTTTAAATAAATCTAATTTGGGGTCTCTTTTATCTCTTTTGATACCTTTTTGTATTGTGGTGCTTGACTTATATAGATTATACTTTTAATTTTAGAAATCAAAGAGAAATTTTGATATTCCCAAAGTTATTTGCCCCTACTTAGAATGATCCGAGAAAACTGGGAAGAATAATGATATTAGAATCTAATTGCATATGTTCACTAATATCTATGTTGAAGCACTTTATATTTGCCCTTAAAACCTATTTTAAGGCTCTCGAAATGTTTAAACTTAAAAATTACTTTTTCGATATGTCAAAGACTATTAAGTGTGGCACAACATTTGCCAGCGATATGTATCATGCTGAGTTAAGGTCGGCAAGCATGAGCCTTTGGCGTGGCAATCCTTGATTTCTCCTATACTCCTAATTTCAATGGTGATTACATTTTTATACATTTTCTACTGTTGAGACTGCATCATGCTTTTTTCATCAGAAAAATATTTATCAAATCAGCAAATTAGTATTATTATGTCCAAACTTTCTTTTAAGCAGTGTTATGACTTTCTCTATTGTTGCACTTTCTTTGTCATCCACATAATTTCCTTTTTAGCTTTCACAAAACTCCTCTTTCTCATTAATCCTGCAGATACTTGAAGCTCTTGTGCACTGTAGACCTTACTAAGGACTTCTATTTCAGTTATTCTTACCACCTCATGAGAAGCCTTCAAGAAAACTTATGTGATGCGCAGGAAGGGCAGGCCTTGTATGATACTATGTTTGTGTGGAATGAATTCTTAACACGAGGGATTCGTCACCACCTCAAAAGTACAGTTTGGATCGTAGCATTAGTATATGGTTTTTTTAAACAGGTAAATGCAGATAAATAATATTTGATGTTTTGCAGTCTTATATAATGTTTTTAATTGACCATAAGTTAGAGGTTTTTTACATGTCTTACATAACATCTTACTTGACAAATCTAATTAAGCGTCTATTTTGATAACTAGATATAGAGATCAATTTTGGTACCAATAGTAATTGGTCATGGAGCTTGTTCAAATACCCCCATTCTATGCATATGGCTGGTAATAAGTTGTGTAATTTCATGGTAATTGAATTTCTCATCAAAACCAAGATTTCCATCTCATTAAGGTTCATTTTCTTTTATTTCACATTTCTGTTCACTCCATTGGACTTGTCACTATTCAAAGTTGTCATCAGTGACACCTTTAAATTTGAGACTCAAAACTCCACATTAATTTTAGATGCAAAATATTTCGATAAAGAAAATTGTCGACATGCATGACAATTACATTGATTTGTGACAATGAAGTTTGGCACAACATTGGAAACTGGAGATGTTTTGTGATTTACCTTTAATATCTCAATCTAGGTGGACTTAGTTATTTTTTGGTGTTCATGGTCATTTACATGTAAAATAGAGAAACCTAGAAAGTATAAAACCACTTCTATTGTAAAATTTAGCTATTCTATTTAAAGGAATTCTTTTTTAGAAAGTTTTGTGTGGCTTATTTTTAATATCTTATCTCTTTTATTCCATCTTTCTTCTCCTTTCTTTTCTATTATTCTTCCTCTGACCTTCATCTATCTTTCTGCTGTGGAGTAAAACCCAGCAATGAATTTCTTTTATCCCTGCTTTTGGTCGATCCAAATGAATCCTACTTTCACTTAATGCTATTATGCTATTGATGCCTAAGGTAACTGCAAATATAAATGTTTCACTGGAACCATTCTCAATGCGTGCAAATATTTCTTTCTGCATTCTCTCTCATTACGATCTTGCAGTCCTTTTCATTGAGTTACTTTCTGGTTGTTCAGTACTCCATATAGAATTTCACTACCTATCTTATTATACATGTTTCTGTAAGATAGAACTGGAAAAGTTACTTATATGTTGTACTTTGATATTCCTTTTTAGTTTCATGATTTTACTTTATGCTGATCGATGACGTAGTAACTTACTTTATGATGGGGCAGTAGGCCAGATGATAAGTAGTTTCTGTGAGTATAAACCACTATACTCCGATATTATAGAGTGCATGGGAGTATATCTTGTAAATGTTGGAATAGGTGTACTACTGTATCAAGAATTTAAGTGCCTCTTTCCTTAATGCTCTTGAGTGTCATATTACAATTTATTCCTTTTCAATTTTGTATCGTACTAGGACACTGATAGTATTCTTTTTGTGCATTCAGGACAAACTATCAGTTTCTGGAAAGGTCTTTTGGTTGACACTAATTGCTAGGCGCTCACGGCATTTTGCTGGAACCAGGTTCTTAATTTATTTTCCTTGTCATTGCTGGCCTATTCTGAAGCTGCCATATAGTTTATTCAGAGAAAACTGTACACTCCAGTTTGGATGGTTAGAGAGGGTATAGAAAACAAAGAAAACAATATAAATAAAGAGAGGGAACAGAGAGAGAGGAAGAGGGAGCTCTTTGTATCATTCAACGGAGAAGAAAAGAGGCTAAAACTTTAGAATATAAACCCTACAGGTTGTAGGAAGTTGGAAAGGAAAGGGAAGATAAAACTATCCAAAATATATAATTGACGAAATGAAAAGATGACATTTATTTTATTTTATGAGAAGAAACATTTTTAGATTCCCCTTCTTTTGGTTCCACTCCACTTTGTGAAAGAAGGAATATTGGCTTTGGAGAGAGAGAGTTCTCTCTTTCCTTTCCACTTTGAGAAAATTGAAATTTTCTTTCCTGTAGTTCCTGTCTCCTCTCAAAAGAGAGCTGCATCCAAACAGTGTTATTTTTTGTTTGTTTTGACTGTGAAATGCTATGATATGTCAACAAAAATGATGCTTCTGTGGTTATACTTATTTAGCTTCCATATACCTTTTCTGATCAGGTATTTAAAGCGAGGTGTTAATGAGCATGGTAGTGTAGCAAATGATGTTGAGATAGAACAGATTGCATTTGAAGAAGTTCCTGGAGAACCTCCCTCACGTATAAGTTCTGCTGTGCAGAACAGGGGCTCCATTCCACTCTTTTGGTCCCAGGAAACCTCAAAAATGAATCTTAAACCAGACATTATAGGTAAGCTCCAAAAATGCTGCTCCTGTCTTCAAGATAAATCATGATGTACTATTTTTGTGCTTTGTTCCTTTTTCCAGTGCACAATGATGAGGTTTACAAAGCTACCAGGCTCCATTTCAAGAACCTCGCTAGTAGATATGGAAATCCAATAATCATACTAAACCTCATTAAGGTGAGTTCCATCTTAGATTAGTAGTGCATCAATGTTGGGAAATATTTGGCCAGATAATTTCTTATGGAACGTTGGCATAAGATTTTTATGGTCTGATGATATTCTGTATCTTCAATTCCTTCATGGTTTTTTATGGAAGAGATGTGAAAGGAAACCTCGAGAATCTCTGCTTCGTCGAGAGTTTGATAAGGCAATCAAGTTTATAAATAGGGATCTATCAGAGGAGAATCATTTGAGATTCTTACATTGGGATCTTCGTAAAAATTCAAGAAGGTATTCTTCTTTCATGCAGCACTATATTGTAGTTTGTAAAAATAAAGAGTTCTACTTTTGTGAGGAACAATACTAAATCAGGAAATTTAATCCAGCAGTGCTGAATATGTCCTCACTGTACTGGTGAAAGTGGCATCGGAAGCCTTGAATTTGATAGACATCTTCTACTGTCAAGGGGCGCTGACTTTGAGGCCTGATGGGTGCCAAGAAGATATCTCCATAAGCCCCAATACCTCTGTTCATGGGATTGCAGAGGATAGAGTTGGAAATAGTAAAACTTGGTTTGCCAAGCCAACTAAATTACAACAAGGTGTCCTTCGCACAAATTGCATAGACTGCTTGGACCGTACTAATGTTGCACAGTATGCCTATGGGTTAGCTGCTCTTGGACATCAACTTCATGCACTGGGCTTAATAGATGTTCCAGAAGTTGGTCTGGATACCCCTTTAGCTGTATCTTTGATGGACATTTATGAGATAATGGGTGACACACTTGCTCAACAGTATAGTGGTTCTAATGCTCACAACAAGGTTTGTTTAGGGATTGATATTATCGTCTTTGATTCTATACTCATCAGAAGAGTTTCTATTTTCTTGATTTTCCTTCTGGGATGTGATGTTTAACCAATTTTATTTCTTGTTTTTATTTTCCCAAGTATTCTCAGAAATGTTTCTGGATTATCAACTTTGGATATCTGTCAGATTATACAGTAGTTTGGATTTAGCCTCTTTGTAGTTGCAACTACATTGAGAAGGTTCAGTCAACTGGAGAGAATATCATATAGATTGTAGATATATTCTTACAACAATGATAGTTGTTGTAAATCTAGACTTACTATGATAATACTAAGAATTCTAATGAGTTTACTGAACCTTTTTCTTTGTGCTATCCCTTTTTCTAAAAAAGGATTTGTCAAATTGACTGTGCAAAAGAATCTGAAAATATCAAAAATGAGACCAGTATACACCTATGAGTTATCTTTTTCAGTGAGAGGCAGATGTCTCGAGAGGAAAGTTTTACTAAGAAAATTCACCTTAACTATTTCTATCATTTATGTCTTAATATTAGTTTAATATTCAGAGACTCTATTCTTCTTTTCGTCTCAATTTTCCACTACCGTGTACAACCATATTTTATTTCCGTATGTTGATACTCCTATAATTATTTGTTATTGGATTTTATCAAGATATGTTTTGTTTTACTTCTATTGTCAAAAAATTAAATCTTATCAACAAAACTATTATGGTTTAATCATTCATGTGGGGATGATCTGTAGATATTCTCTGAGAGGAGAGGTCACCTGAAGTTAGCAATCCGATTGCAAGAGTTCTTTAGAACACTTCAAAGACACCATAGCAATGCATATATGGATGCTAATAAACAGGCTTCAATAGACTTGTACGTTCATACCAACTTTCCTCAAGAATTTTCTTAATCTCATTACTTACAAGTAATAGTTCAACTTATCAAAATGCTATACCTTTTGACGGTATTAATTCTTCCTAATATTTTAGATTCCTGGGCTACCTTCAACCCCAACAATGTGAACTAGCACTTGAGGAGTTGGACTCTGATCAGCATTGCAACATCGAGAAGTATGGTCATGCATTTGCTGACAAAAGTTTGATGTATTCTTGTCATTCTATAGCACATGATATAGAACTCCATCTATTGCTTTCCATAATTTAATTTGAGAGCATTAACTAAATTTTTTATCTAAAATTTGCCATGGCAATACAAAAATTACTATGCAAGTTTTATTTTGATAGAGGATGATATATATTCCATTTTTGGAAGTTATGTTTGTTTCATGCTTTAACCTTCTTTATGTTGGAATCCTCTCTGTGATGGTTTCCCTGCTGAGTATTTCTCTTAGATCTTGTGGTGTCTATCTTACCTCTACTGTGCTGTAGGAGCTTCCCAACTTTTTTTTTTTTTTTTTTTGGCTGTAGGTTGGTAAGATTTATGAAACATATGATTCTAGTAAGCATATAAACTATAAAGTCAAATGCAACCAGTCTGAGCCAACAACCCCAAATATTTATCTATAGTAGCTCTTTGAATCATCCTTACTGGGATTTGGTGCAACAAATATGGACTCTTAAGACTAATGAGATTTTCTACCGAGCTAATAAAATCAATTGCTATTTGCTACCATGCTTGAACATAGTCCAGAAAGGTTACAGTGATAATTGCAAAGTCTAATTCATGCTTTTTGGTCAAACTTATCTATCAAAGTATTTCCTGTTAGAACCCATGTGGAACAAAGCTTTGAATCTTGTCTTGAACAGTTGCATTTTTATATCAGAAAGGAACTTATACTGGCTGCTTCAATAATCTCACAGAAAGATCTCTTTTTATTTAGTTGACACCTTTTGGGTAATTGTCTTTAACAGCATTTGTAGATTCATTATATTTTAATTTTTAAGTAAGAATCTTCTTTGTGACATATTTTTGACCGGTTATGTATTAAAAGGTCTCTGTTAGATGACAACATTTCTCTTGAAAGAGATACATCAGTGTCCAGCAGTAATGCTGGTCAAAATGGACTTGTAAACTCAGCAGTGTCAGAAAGAGAGAAGCAGGCGGCATTTCCACATGTTTCCTCTGATACAATAGCAGGATATTCAACCTACAAAAATGAAGTATCATACTCCAGGTCAGTTCCTTCAGTTTTCTATCTTTGAAGTATCAAACTGTCAGGTTCCTTGCTTTTCTGATAGAAGGGTTATATGCCACTTGAATCTTATTTTTCTTTATATGCGGAAGATGCCTATTTATTTTCAGCCCTTAAAACTAAAAATATTAATTTGCATATGCTTTCATGCATACTTTACATTACCAGAAGAAATCTCAAATGTTAAATATCCATCAAATTTATTCTGATGTTTTTACTTTTTTCCATTATCTATCTCCAACCTGTTGACAGGGTTGCTTCTTTTTGGGTGTTATATATTCTAGAAAGACTTTTCTCCTTCCAGACACAGAAAATAATTATTTGTTAGTCAATATATTAACAATTTGACTAACCATCTTTTCTATCGGTTGTAGGTGCACTACAACGGTGTTGCAAAAGAAGCTTTCAACAGACGATGAACATATCTGTTCCAATGAAAATAGAGATTTTTCAAACTTTCTCGACGTTGATCGGCTTTCATCTTTATGTGAGGAGGAACTTTATGAAAGGTGATTTTTATCTAGTTTAATATGCTTTTATGGAGCACACCTTGTTTATAGTCTCTTGTTGCTTTTCTTTTACTTTTTTAGTCTGCACCTGTGTATTCAGTCAATATATATTCAACACAAGTGTATGTGGTTCTTCCGAGTTAGTATTTTCTTATGCACTTATGTGCACTGATATTGATTGTTTAAGATTGCTTTTTCTAACATCACGAAAGAGTTCCATTGTGTGTCATTTTTGAGCTTCTGATTCAGAGCATGAACATTGCATTTGAGTTCATTCATGTATTTTTCTCTTTCTTGCTTGATTTAGTACCATGATCTCATGCTTCCAGACAAAAGCCAGGTGCACAAATCCACATACATGAACAGATGCCTCACACACAAAAAAGGAAAGAGAAAAAATCTAAATTTTATTTTCAATTACAAACGTATGGGATTATAGAACTGGGGCATATGCGGATTTTAATTGGCTTTTCTGGTTAATTATTAATGTCATGATTCTAAATATGAGGCATTCCCATTTCTCATAAATCATAAGCATATAGATTTTGGGTTGTTTCTTGTTAGAGAATGACGACGTATTTGTCCGACTTTTTTATTCATTGGATAGGTCAAAGCTTCTTGTGCAATAGGAAATTATGAAATATTTTAAGTTTTATTCTTATGTTCATGCAGGTCTACATCTACAAGCTCTTCAATAGAGAATCTTTCAACTGAAAATGTATGTAACGGCATAACCTCTGAGACAACTCCAACTCAAAAACCAAATGGTGTTGGCGTAAAGGTCAGACTTCTTTTAAGTTCTTTACTGGTACCTCATTTTCCTATTTTTAGCTCTTTACTGGTACATCTGATTGTGATAACGACATGTTCGAGAGAGTACATGAGTTGTGATTGTGGTCACACCCTGGTGGTAGAAGTGGGAGCACTCATGCACAAAAGCAAGGGTTTAATCTGTAGTGTTGCCTCCTTATTGTGTGGTGCGTCTAAAAATTTAACTTGTGCTTTAGGGAGGGTTAGCTCCTTGTCCAATTAATTAAAGCAAGCTCCAATCACTAAAACAAAGGAAAAGATAGTAGCATGAATTTTAACAAACTGAACAAGATATAATTGAGCAATCTCTGGTGGTGAAACATCATGGGAGTTTTCGGGGAGATGCATAAGACTAGAGAGGGAGGCGGGCATTGGAGGCATGGCAAAGTGGAGAGAACCAAAGAGAGTTGATTGGTTGTGTATGTGCGTGTGCATGAAGGGGATGGGGGTTAGGGGTGAAGTGAGAGAAGGGGAAAGTGAAACAGACAAAGATTTGAGTAAGGCCGAGGGAGAGGGTGTGGAGGAATATATAATCAGACTCAATCCGGTTGTTCAATTGAATTGTATGGGACTTAAGCCATCTTGAATAATGACCAAGCTTTTAATTTTGGTCCTGGCTAGCTCATTAAGCTAGAATCCTAGACTTAGCCCACCAAAAGACAAGATGAGTGAAAACTAGGCTTAGTTTGTTCAATTCAAGAAACCAGGTTGGACATCCTCTTGATTTAGCTTTTCAATTCTATAGTTTCAATTAAGAATGGCCGTGCCGATCACCAGCTGACATGGCACGTCTCGTGTTGCAAGAGAAAGAGAGAAAAATAGAAGGGAGTCTACTCAACTTCACTCTTCGACCTCGTTATCGCCGCTCGTCACCGATAGGGTTATCAAAATAAACAAGCGGCTCAGGCTTGACTCGGCTGAAGCTCGGGTTCGGCTCGGCTCGAAATTAATTTCGAACTGAGCCTAAGCCTGAGCCTGAGCCTGAGCCGGCTTGGGCTCGACTCGATAAGCTCGGTTTATATAAAAAAAATTAGTATTCACACTGTCACACAGCCTAAATTTCCCAATTCTTTACCCTCACTCAATCACGCCTTGTCGTCCTCCATCTGTCGCCGCCTCGTTGTCATCGTTCTCCTCCATCCGTCGCCGCCTTGTCCTCCATTGGCAAGCCGCACATCATCCGAATAGAGGAGAGCCTTGTTGGCGGAAAACCTCTAAGCAAGGAGCAGGAAGTAGTCTGCTCCAAGCCCTTTGTAATTGCCCTCATCAACGAGCTCGAGAAGCTTCACCTCCCCCTCGCCGTCGCCCTAGGAGGTCTCTCCCCACCACCGCCGCTGCTGCCACCACCGAAACACGAGGAGAAGAGAGTCGAGGGTTCCATTGAGGATTTGCTATATAGACTTCTTCACCACCGTCCGCTTCACCGCCGCCGCGTCCTCCTCTAATAAAGCTTGGGCTTGACTCAGGCTTGGTTTGAGCTTGGTCTGGCTCGACTCGAGTTGAACTAAGCTGAGCCTAAGCTAGAGCCGGCTCGCTCAGGCTCGTCTTGTTTACACCCCTAACCATGACTTCATCGCCCATTGTTTGTGTGTTGGAGCCTCGTCGATGAATGAGTAACTTAAGTTTTTATTCACCCACCTCGACCCGCCCGGTCTTCTTCCTTGAACTAGGGCATTTGCATCGTGTTAGATGCAAGCGGCGACTTTATTGACACTCTAGCATGCGAACGACGGGTGACAAGGTCGGCGGTGACGGAAAGCTTGACGACGAACAGATTGTTGTTAGGAAGTGTCGTGCGACACCCCTTGTGCCACATGCCGATACGCCACTGGCACAATATCAGTTGGCACGGCCATCGTTAGTTTCCATGATGGAAAAATTAGATTGCTCAGGTAAGGAAGCTTAAGTTGTTTATATTTTATTCTTTTTATTTTTTAGGGAAAAAGATAAACAGCATGTTCCATTAAGAAACTTGATTATCTTGCAGACTGCCACAAACGACCAATGAGGACAAGGTTTAAAAGAGTTCATACATCCAAGCATACTAAAAGACTCAGATATTTATATACATCACTATTAAATTACCAACTACTTCAAAAGTTAAAGTTGTTAGAGAGCAGTAATTTTTATTTTTATGTTTAACACTTCGCTCATTTTGACAATGAGATATTTTAATAGGCCCAAGAAGTTTTATATTTTAAACTCACCAACTACTGTAAAAGGTTAAGCTATTAGATAATAGTGGTTTTTATATTTTACAATCACCTACTTCAACGCACCAAACAAAATTATAGTAACAAGGCAATCAACCAAAAGGCCTAGAAAAATAACACCAACAAAGAACTAGTTATCCGAAATAACTGGATCCTCAATTGCATGCTATGAATAACTTTCCTAAATAGCATGCGTCATCACCCTAAATAGTTGCCCAAAGATAATATAATTTTATGTGAAACATTCTCCCAACTTTTGGTTGTATTATGAAAAACCCTTCTATTGTGTTCAAGCCAGATAGCCACAACCCAGATTAAAAGAATTTATGGGATCATTAATATAGAGTCTATATCTAGGAACCACGGATATTTTTGTACTCTTATCAAATCCGTATCAGATATAGTATCAAACACTATACTCATCAGATACATTCGGATACGTATCAGATACTTCCTTAATGTATCCAATTTTTTAAAAATATAATTAATACTATGGTTACTTTTCAAATGCTTCTTAGATAATCTTAAGATTCCTATCATTGGAAGTTAAATCAAAGGAGACTCAGTTTTCATTTCTTATTAGATTTAGAAGGTTTTTTTCTGTGAAAAAATTGAGTTTGCTTATTTATTTTATGATCTGTATTAAGAAATCATGATACAATGGCTAATTTCTTTTGATTTATAGATTGAATTGCTTGTTTATCTTACATCTTAGTTAGTATTATACTACGTAATACTAGTTATTCGTTATAAATGGTAGTTCTTTTAATAAATTAATTGAAGATCTCCTTATAACAACTGTCAGACACATGATATAGAATTTCTCAATTAAGGAAATAAAAGTACAGAAGTTCACTAATGGATATGTGTGTATGTGTATGTATATGTATATACGCATCCTTATTTTTTACGATTTACCGTATCAGCGTATCCGTATCATATCGTGTCCGTGTCACGTATCCATTTCCGTGGTTTCTAAGTCTCTATGTTCTTATGATGCTTTTATTGTAATTTCCAATTTTCTTTCAAGTACTGAGAAGGCTTTGTATGCTAGCATAGCCAGAGTTCTAGCAAAGAAGTTTGAGAAGCAGAGTTGATTACACAAATTTTACTAACATCTAGAATTTTAGCTGGTGGATAATGGATGATACTAGTGTGAAATGTGTAAATATTTTCATGTTTGTGCCTGTTTGCATGAACTGGAAAAGGCTTAAACTACTGTTGACTTAGCCTTCTGGATAAGCTCAGTTTAGTCGGAGTTATAATCACATGGTACTCCTGTATTCCTTTTTCCATCCTTTAAGATGGAATCACATGATTGATTAGTCTTGAAAATAAATATGCAGAAAAATACAAAATATCAACTTTTTATTGTAATTTATGGCAGGAAATAAAGAGAGCCAAATGCGAAATGCCTTGTGGTGTTGGTGATTTTACTGAGAGCTTTCAGAATTGGGTTAACTATGGAGATATCTTTGGCGATCATCCCTGAACGACGTAGCAGATCACATGAAATGGGGAAAGACAGCATATTGGTTGCAAGAACGGTGTTCACAATGTGGCGTTCCTCTGTAATTGATCTACTACTCTCTTCGTTACTCTTTCCCCGGTGTAAAATTCTGTTTATTTTGTCACTACATCTTTTGCTAATAGCCTGCTAATTATGAGTACATAGATATGATTCTTTCAAAATCTGTATCATTGTTTACAAGCCTGAAATCCGCATGATGTAAATATTCATGTACATTTTTCTGTTGAGACTGATGTTGTGACAGCATTTGTTCCCTTTCAGCTTGATGTGTTTATAGATTTTGTAAAACCTATGTCATAATTAAGGTTCAATATAAAGTTCAATTATATGATATCCTTTACCTCTCCATGCTTTCAGTACTTATTTTATATGACATTCTTGCTACAAATTAATATTCTAAGCTGTTGCCGGGTATAACGGTATGAGTTCTACTGAAAATTTGTATCTTTTACTGGGATTAGCCCAAAAGTTTCCTTTCAGGTACCACATTCTTGAATCAGAAACCATTTTCTCCCACAAAATTTGTGCTGCTTAACTAGCACCAAGTAAATGGTGAAAACAACGATGACACTTAAGAAACTATATATTGTAAATGTATCAGATCTCCATTTATATGTAAGTTTTCATAAAGCTTGGAAGCCCCACACATCTACACCCTCATTTAGACATTTACAACCGAGAGAAAGCCAGGAGATTCAACAACCAATTTGCAGGCGGATCGGGCCGGCCCCGTTACCGCTCACTAGCTAGGCAAAACATAATGGCCTCGATGAAGACATTTTATTTATCTTTCATGAGAGTATACTTATATATTAATATCGAACTAAAAAAATATAGAAATATATATGTATTATAAATTGGGCATCCACTACTATCTTAGGCTCAGGTCGAGTTAGCCCAATTAAAATCGGGCCGAGTTTAGACGGATTAGGCCTAATGATCACTTCTAGCCTCGCGATAAATTATGAGAAATAGAGTGGGAGGAAACTTAATTAATTAAACATCGTCCTATGATTAATGATGATGATGATATCCACATTTAATTGAATGGTCCGGGACTAAAATTTGTAAGTCACATTCACCTATCATCGCTTGCAATTGAAGCCGTATACAAGCCACTAATAAGACCTTTCCGTGGTGCAGCAGCAGACCAATGCCACCCATTACTTATCGAAGAAGAATATCACGAATGGTATAGGGCAAAATTTGGCCTCGGTTGATTAACCCGGCTTTTAATATATTTTATAAGTTAATCTATCTAACTTGATTACTAAACAGAGAATTTGTTTGTGCTCATCATCTCAACTCGAATAACTCAATTATAACCCCGAACGACTCTTTTATAATATTAATAACTTATCTAAATTCGAATAAGTTCGCATTTATTATATTACTCCCTCGATTGGAAGGTCTTATTCTTTTTTTATTTTGTTTTAAGGATAAGGATTATAAACCAATCTGAAGACGTCATGAGGAATTGAACCAAAAGCCGCTCGACCACCGGTCGATTGCGACATTTCGTCGTGCAGTTGGTGGACGATGTCTCTGGTCGGCTGGGACGAGAGGACGACGACTCATGTGCTCAAATTCCTAACAGCGACCGCCACCCGGTTTCTTGACCGCACAACACATCCATGCAAACGAGAATCACGAGGAAGCCTCAGATGGTGGGTGGGCCACCCATGCACCTAAACAATTTGCCTTTTTCTTTTTTTCTTTTTTACTTTAAGCCCTTCTTCTTTGTTACTTATTATCCTTCTCATCCTTTAACCTATCATAGTTAGGGGTGAAAACGGGTTGGATTAACTCCGACCCGACCTGCTATCCGATCCGACTCGGATCGGATTCGGATAAAAAATTTCTATCCGATTCGGATACGGATAGAATTTTTTAAAAAAATTCAGATACTGATTCGGATACGAGTCGGATATATTTTTCAGATACGGATATCAGATATCGGATATCCGTTTATTCGCATATTTTTTTAAATAATTTATAGTTTTTAGTTTGCTTATTTAAATAGTAAATATTAATATTGTTACTAATAATACGTTATATATTATTTATACAGATTAATTTCTCTAATTTTATATATTTGACATATAAAAAAATTATTTGTTGTAAAACTCTTAATAATTTTATGTTAATTATATCTAAATAAAATATTATAATTATTTTAAATTCAATTAATATTTGTTTAAGATCCGATTTTTTATCCGAAAATTATCCGTATCCGTTTAATTAGGATATGGTTTAAAATTTTGCTATCCGTCTAATATTTGTATCCGAATCCGTATCCGAACTAAAAATATGGATCCGGATATGGGTTGAGCACTATCCGATCCGTTTTCACCCTTAATTCATAGTCATCTGTTTCATAAACTAATATAAAAGTCAAAATATTCTTAATCTTTTGTTAATAAAGATTTATTTTTATTATTGATGTCATTTTTAAGTAATTTACATCATTATCGATGACTAGTAGTGCAGCCGGAAGGGATAGCTACCGAAGGGTTCGATCTTCGCAATGACTTTGATCGACAAACAACTTGCCCTCCTCTTCTTCTCTTAAAGTGAACTAACCCTAGGGTTCGGAACCAAATATTTTATTGTTGGTTCCTTGTTTAGTTATATATTGTCCAAAATAATTGTACTAAAAGTGGCGGATATTTTGGTTTACTAAACATTGAATACATTTTCTTCTCTAACAAATATATTGGCCAAGAAATTAATTCAATTCGTTATGGTTTCATTTTTCTTCTTTTTCTCTATCCCCTTTTCACTATCTACGACTATAAATATCATTCTTAATTCATGAACTCGCACGTATGAGAAAAGATAAATAACGTCAAATGGACGTTTGACTTTTTCCTTTTCCTATTATATATATATACGAAGTTGAGAATAACAACATTAATACGATCATAACTTTATATCAATTCAACTCTAATGGCCTTATCATATCATTAATAATAATAAAAAACTCAACGAGGTTGCATTTTAATTCCCCAACTATAGAGGCTAATGGTTTCTTGCAATCCATCGAATCAAATGAGTGCGTGCCAGCTCAGCTTTAGTTTTGAACTTTGACCGCCGCCAGCCGTTGACCACGCGGCTATCACAAACCGCGAGCGAGAAATCGTGGGCTCTCTAATATAATGTTAGCTTAATTTATATTCTAATATAAATCCCATTTAATTATATCAACGCACCTAAAACTCTAAATAAAAAATTAATAGAGGTAATAATAGGTTATTCTAGTAGCTTCTTTTTTTCTTAATTTTGAAAACTCACTCAACATTATTCTTAATTACTTATCTATATCCACCTATGTATAATATCCTTTTGTTTTCGTACTTATTTTTCAAAAATTAAGAGGAACTTGCATATAATACCCTATTTTTTAAAATGAAATTGTAATTTACACCTTGTATTTTTACTATTTATAAATCGAGACTTATAATTAGCTGTTAAGTTTGTTAGCTAAACTAAACTAAACCTCTGAGTTAAATTAATTAGACTAAGAAAATTATAAAAATATCCTCGACTAAGTTATTTTAGAAATAAGAATATTTTTATTATTTTAAAAATAAAATATCTCTACTGAACAGAATATTTTCACTTAGTTAGTTCATATCTAACCCAATATATTTTCTACACATATTTAATAAATTATAGTGTTCGATTTACAAATAGTAAAAATATATAATATAAATTATAATTTTATTAAAAAGTATAGTGTTATATACAATTTTTTCTAAATTTAATTATATATATATATATTATTTTTTATTTTATTTTTTGCAACACTTTAAACGTCTCAACTATCTAATACATTTTATTTTCTGAAGGTGTCCATAGAAAACATTAAATAAACTTAAAAACTGTCACCAGAAATAAATAATAGTCTATATCCGACGTTTATTCATACAAGCGAAAGATACACATAGTACCACAAATACAAATAATACTTCAACTTAAATATATATATATATATATATATATATATATATATATATATATATATATATATGTATATATATATATATATATATATGTATAAATATCCAACTTAGAGTAGTAATTAATAATAAGCAATCACATATTTAGATAAATTAAAAGGAGAAGAAACAATTGGCAGTCAATCCTCCATCGACCGAGATGATCTGTCCAGTGACAAACGAAGCAGCAGGCAGGCAAAGAAACGCCACGACTGAAGACACCTCCATTGGAGCCGCCATTCTTTTCTGGGGTGTCCGAGATTCAAGCATTTTAACCATGTCCTCCAAAATAAACTGCAATCCATCCATCTTTATATACATTAACTTGTACACCAAAAATAATAAATTAAAACATATAGTTTATTTTTTAATTTAAACTATGATTATATGCGCAGATTGATCGTTCGCACGTATAGCACTTGAATGAGCAGATATACAAACTAGAAGAACTACATCTACACTTATAATGGGGTTTAATTGCGTTGATATAATCTATTTTCTAATATAACTTTTAGATTAATTAATTAGCTAACAAATTTATAAACAAGATATATAAATAAGCACGAGAATTAAACTGACAGGTTCGAGGAGTGGAGTTTTTGTAAACCCTGGCGCCACGCAGTTGACTCGTATGTTGTCAGTGGCCCACTCGCATGCAAGATTCTTAGTCAACTGGTTCATTGCTCCTGAGGCCATCACCACAATTGTTAATTCATATCAATTATAAATATATAAACTAATTACCTTAATTTATATTTAATTTAAGAGTTCAATTATGTTATTGTCATATATATGAAAAATTGATCGAAAACAGCATTCAAATAATAAATATTTTATACTATAATAATAACATAATATATAGTATTTTTAAGATCAATCTCTCTCTCTCTCTATATATAGTATATATATATATATATATATATATATATATATATATATATATATATATATATATATGTATGTATGTATACCTTTTGTTGCAGCATAAGGGCTACCATAAGGAACAGCGACAATGCCAGCAACAGATGAGATGAAGACGATGTTTCCCGATCCGGAAGCCTTGAGAAGAGGATGGGAGAGCTGGGAGAGATGGTAAGCTGACTCGAAGTTGGTGGCCCACACGAATGACGTGTCCTCCACGTTGTACTCCGTCGTTGGCTTCACGATAGTTACGCCCGCGTTATTTATCTGTCAAATTAATTAACCAATTCATTTTAGTTACTACGTACTCTTGTTACCAAAGTTTATATATATATATATATATATATATATTATAATCTTTTTATATATAACTCTTTGTCCTGGGATAATAGCTAAATATGTTAATAACTCTATTCTAAAATATAAATACTGTTCATAAAAATTATATCTTATTATTATTATTTTTTTATTTTATATCACATTAAAAATAATTGTTACACTCTTATTTTAAAATACAAGTGTTATTTCTAAAATAAATATTTTATTTTAATAATAATAAAGAGGAATATTTATCCTAAAATTGATAGCAATAATATACCAATATGTTGAGCTTTCCTTCGAAGATGGCTGACACCTCTCTCATGAGCTCTTGGCGTTGCTCCGGCGAGGAGACGTCACAGACGGATCCGGTCACTCGCTGGTAACCCATCTCCTTCCATCGCTGGAGGCACGACTGGAGCTCAGCCTCCTTCCTCGAGCAGGTGTGCACGGCTGCTCCGAAACTGGCCAACTCCTCCACTATGGCATTTCTACACATTAAATAATCCAAGTTGCAACCTTTGGATTCTAAGTTTGACTAATAATATAAAGTTGGAATTAATATCATTTGTATTTCTGCAGGACTAGTCAACTTCTTTATGTTCTTATTACTGGTCGACTAACTGCTGTTATTTGGTATGAATGAACTATAGAAAAAAAATGCTTAAGTCTACTGTGCATGTGTACAGAGTGTAAATTATAATTCGGACCAAACCAAAAATAAATGCTCTTTGCCCTCATATATTTTAAACTTAGCATCTAATGACTCGGTAATCTAACCCCATAGATAAGTTGCCAAATAACTATACTATTCTTACCATATTTAAATTAGTCTTTTCATGTCCTCATTGATTGCTCACTAAAGGTTACAATTTTATATCAACTATGGAAATTAAATGCTTGGGAACAACTTGTTAGTTTTTATTTCTAAAATTTAGTATATACTATTTATGTGACAAGTAAATTTAATTTTATATTTAAAAAATAGTTAATATAAATAATAATATTAAAAAATTTAAAATTTTGGCATGTGAGGTACGCCGAAGCGCAGCTAACTAAAAAAACGCGGAGTTACTCATCTATCTTTCCTCTAAAATATAATTTAGAATTTTATGTATACATCATCGGTCAGCACTGTCCTTTAATGTTTCTCTGTGAGAATCGCACTCCACCTGTTCGATCAAAATAATATATATATAAACTAAGAAAAATAAGTAAAAAAAAATTTTGACATCATTATTTTTCACAGGCAAAAGGGGTGCATATATATGTGTTTGATGGTTTTAAATTTCTTCTCCAAACACCTGTAACCTCCCTAAATTTATTCAACCACCGTTAAAATTCTTGTAACGTTATGCGATTTGAATTGATTTTAATTCTTACTTTGGAATTGATTTTAATTCTGAAATTAATAACATGACATATGATTTATAGGAGCGTAAAGTAATAAAAATAAACAATTAGAAGGAGAAGTAGCCGAGAAGGGGTGTAAGGTTACCCGATTCCTTTGGTACCTCCGGTGACCAGAGCCGTCATTCCATGCAAAGACCACCTCCCCTTGCATCTCCCACTGTCCATCTCTCACTCTGTTTTCTCCTCCTCTTTCTCTTTCTCTTTCTATCCGTTCTAACTCCCAACCCCTCTTATAGAGGGAGGCCAAGACTTTGACCGTACATAGGGCACGTTCTACGCGCGTGCGAAGTAGATAAGTGATTGACGAGACGAGAGGCACAAATTATTAATGGTGTTAAAACTTTGAAAAAAGATAATCATTTATCATACGTTAGAATAATTAGGAGTAACGAATTTGATCTCCCCCTCTAATAAATCTTCAACCATGGAATAGAACATAGTACGATGAGAGGCTTTGGGCTGTTCGAGTTCTATTATATGACGTTTGCTAAATTTACAAACAAGTAAGGGGACAAATTGTAAACCTACTATTATAAAAAAGAATTTAGAAGAAATTTATCCAAAACACCCTAACTTTTTTGTTTTATTATCTTTCACACTGTACTAGCACATGCATATTTATCATTCGAGAGTCATGTATTTTAACAATATTCAGAGTTAATGTTGCTTTAACAACAAGTAACATAGTAGAGACAGTTATGCGTAGACTATCGCACTTAATTATCATGGTACCGATGTTAACGTTACATAAACTCTAATTGGGTCTATCAGAGGTTGTACAGTGCTATACTTCAATTGTTAGGCATCCATTTCGTTGTCACTTCAATTGTTAGGCATCCATTTCGTTGTCACTTCAATTGTTAGTCATATTAGCCGTAATTAATCCTGAAATGACCTTGATGTTTAAGGTAACACTTATATGAGCTTTTAATTAAATTAGGATAAAAAATATATCTTAATATAATTTAATTGTACTAATATAAAAATAAAATCCTTCAATTATCTTCCTCCCTCCACCATCACCAACCACCGGGATGTTGCGGTAGTTGCCACGCTAGGTGGCTAGGAGGTAGCTATTAGCTTGCATATGCACCATGGCGACGTCAGTGGGATTTCTGACTACTGCGCCAATCACTGGCCCTAATCGCAAACCTTGAGATGGAGGGGAGGCAAGCACCAATGCCTTTTGAGGAAGAGGGCAATACGGTAGGGTAGCCAAGGAGGGGGCGTTGTTTGGGTCGAGGGAGCGGTCGATGGTCTTGCGATCCTTGTTGAGGCACAACTTGTAGGCGACCTTGACGGTGATAGCCCCCATCGACACTCATGTGGGCTCACCGTGACGGTGGCAAGGACAGCGGCACAGAATGGGCGACATCAGGCGCGGTAGAGGCGACTCAGATCAAATAGATAGCGACCGTGCTAAAAGACAGAGGAGAGGGAGAGGAAAAGCAATGACGGTGGGAGAGGAAGGAGGAAAGAGGAGAGAAGAGAGGCGTATATCTTGAGAGAATGACGACGAGGGAGGAGGAGGTTATTTGAGGGTAATTATATAATTTATTTAAAATTTATTATTATTAAAATTAATAATGTGATATATTTATTAAGATTGTAATAGTCATTAGTTGTATCCCACCACCGCCATTTGTTATTTCACTTAGATCCAAAGTTTAGGCTGGACATTGTAACCTAAAAAGGTTAAGAAGTCTCTGTGAAAACCAAGCATAATTTAGTAGGTTTATCAACTCTTTTGTGCAGATGGGTGTGTATGTGTTGGAGTCGAGCCACCTAGGCCAAGCCCCACCAACTTCTTCTCCATCTCCTTTGTCCCCAACATTGTCGAAACCTCGCTCTGCCCCTCCTTCACCTCTGTCTTCATTTAAAATCTTGCTTTGCCTCTTCTTTGTCTTCTCCTCCGTCCGAATCTCTCTTTCATCTCAATGGCGTAGTAGCCAGACCCCTTCTTTGATCACCATTTCTGGCAATGAATTAGCTCTTTGACCTCATTCTACGTCACTGCCTTTGACCCCCAAGACTGTGGCAACTACTAGCCCTCCGGTGTGCCAAAGCTCCAGCCTGCAACCTTTGTCCACCTCCTTTCGGCACCGCTACCTTCCCCAGTTGCCCCATCCCATTGTAGGGTCTCTAGAGTTGCAGTTGTTACTAGATGGTGGATCTACTTGGTCATGGAAGGTTCGTTGCCCCGTTGTCTCTTGCTGTCTAGCAGTGGTCCACCTACTGCCATGCCTAGCAACTATTGGGTATGTGTTGTCTTAGGATATCTCTCTTTGCGGCTTGCCTTACCTAATTTGGGGATTTATTTGGTTAGCATTATTAGGTCGATTGATCTCCGTGCGTGTTAGGTCTAATTTGAATAGAAAGAGACATCATGCCAACTCTTTAATGAGAAGTATACTGAGTTTAAGTTTCTTATAACTGTTTTTGTTTGTAGAATTGCCTCTGATGGCCAAGAGGAATGATTGTTTTATGATTGACGCCCTCTCCCCTTCGTTATTTAATCTACACGAGGACTTGTATTATTACAAATTGATATCCTAGGTCGTTACGTTTAACTGTCTATTTTTAGCCAAAGAGCGAGACTTATTATATTATTATCCAATCTCGCTTCTTTACTTAAACATCATGTCATTTGACGCTTAAAAAAATATTTGAAGCTCTCTACCGACTTTCTTTCTAAGGAAAACTAAAGGACGTGATTAAAACAGGTTCAGATCGAGTGCACGAAACGACGATGAAATTAGTGACTTTATATTAGAAAATAAATATCGTAACTTGTCAGCACTTTTTCTTCTAGATATAATATTAATATAATAATAAATATAATAAAATAAATTCCTTCTAGCGTCTGGTTCATTTTGGTAAATAAAATAAGACAGCCAGAAAGAGGATCCTCCGTCAAAACCTACCAAAATGTACGGCAAAAAGTCTATAGCTTTTGTTGCATCCGTACGAGGGTTAAAAAAAAAAAGGCGCCACGTCGGCAGGGGGAGCAACGCCGCTGCCACAAAGTCGAGCAACTGGGTCCCGCCGCTTCAACCCGGCGGATCCGAAATCACCGCCAAAGCGAGTTGGATGAAGTTCCCACGTCCGGCCGACATATCCTCTTCCCCCTCTTTCTGTTTTTTTACCTCCTCTTTTTCTTCCTTGCAGGAGGATAACGCTAAAATCTGACGTGGCGTGTCCTACGTGACAGGACGACGTGACATGTCACCTCCTCTGGTCCTCTTCTAACGTGATGATAAGGAAGGATCGAGCTGTTTGGTAACAACCAACTCTAAACGTATTAATCATTTCTATTCGATAACTTTATTCACGTGGATTCAGATCTTATTCTGTTCACAACCATTACTTTGGATAAAAAGGCCAGAAACACTTCGATTTCACCGACCTTATAAATCTATTCTAAACCGTTGTATTATCAAATTGTTCCTCTAAATTAACCGCACTACTACCGATCGAATCAAGCCAAGTCAATCACTAAATAATTTCTCCATAATATTATCCGACGTCAAATCACATAGCAACAACCTATCTGTTGCTTAATTTTGGATGAATTTATAACTCTCGTAAGAGAAATTTCTAAAAAAATATAAACACATTACACTTATAATTTCTTATGAACTATTGTATTATTAATAGGGTTAAAAAATAGATTGCATTTAATGCACACCTTTATAATAAGAAATAAAGTGCCAAGTGATCACTGGACCAACTTGCAACAACTATTGGTTTGAATAATAGCACTCATTAACCACACACGTTGGACACCTGCATTTGGGTAATGCGATCTAGGATTGATGAGTAGGATTCACGCATTGTTAATGAGATGTAAAGAGTGTACTACAAGGATATGTAGGCCATCACTAAGCATGATTTCTAACAATATGGCATCTCAAGCTACCCATCTTATTAGCTTGCTGCTTAACAATGGTTATAATAAGGATTAGAGAGTTACATTACATAACCACTTAGACCTAAAACATCAACTAACATTATTACCTTTCGCACCGTACAAGAATAGATAATAATAAATAGAGATTAAATGAGATTAAACTTTAAAAATCTAGACTGTAATAAATATGACTCTCAGAGCGATATCAAACCTTTAGAATATCACACCATATACAGACCTCTATATACCAGCATATGAAACATGACCCTCCACACTGCAATGATAGATAATAAAAAATAGGAATTGAATGAGAGTAAACTATGTTTGGACTGTAGAACTCTAGAAAATTAGACTATAATATATAATTAGTTGATTTGAAAGGTTAGGCTACCAGATAACTCTCACCCCCTGTAGAGAGTACTGAATTTAAAATATACACTAAAAAAATATTTAAAAATTGGCCCATCCATATCCAGTTTCTTCCTAGATCTAATCATTCTATCATACACCCATCATCAAAGGATAATGTATGTATTTTAAAAATTACCTTCAGTGTTTAAACATAATATTCTTTGCTTTAAAGTCTTCAATTTGAAAATTGTTAGATTTAGTTAACTCACAATGTCACATTAAAGTTATATAAAAATAAAAGGTTGAATTATAAAATCCTAAAAGACAATGTGTTAATTAAAAAATAATAAAAATATAAAGTGTTATTTGAAATTTTTTACAATATAAAATCTTCATCTAATTTAAATCAAGTCCACTTCTTGATTGAAAAAGACTGTTAAATGTAAACCATAAAAAACTATTATTTTATAACAATTTAAATTTTTAGAGTAGTTGATGAGTTAATATAATATTAGAATAGAAGTCGAGTTTGAATACTGCCAAACCGATCTTTCTTAAAATATATAAATTCTTATTTAATTGTCATTAAGAACTTTCAAAATATCATAATTAGCACCGAAATAATTATACTCTTTCAAAAATAATTTTTATTAGTTAAATCTAATTAATCATAATAAAAACTAAACTTAGATTAAAAAGAGACTATTTTACATTTGCATAAATTATTCAAAATGGTTTAAAAGTTGTCCAATATTTTATCTAACATCATAGTACATCGAAACATATCTTTTTTTACACAAGGTGATAAATATTTTACACTTTAAACTCAAAGTTAATAATAATTCGGTTGGATATTCCATTAAGAATAACCATAATGACAATTCTGAAAAGTCAAGAGATTTTAGTAGCAGCTATAATATTTTAAAGAATGTAATAGCAATTATAGTATTTTGAAAATTTTGAGGCATTTGCACAAAAAAACCTTTTAGTTTTTTAAATTAGTAAAAATAAACTCTTGTGTGCACTTGTACTCATTTATGGTGTAAATTATACATATTTTATTATAAAAATATATGTATTTAATATATAAAATGTATGCATGTAGTTTTCAAAAGCCCAATCTAATGAAATTTACTAGCCTATATTAAAATATTTTTGGCTTAAGCGTTTTTAGAGTAATCGATAAGTTAACAAGTTATAATGGATAGTATTTTTTATACTTAATCTTTCGAGTGGTATATTAATTGTTCTGTGTTGCCGTTTCTAATTTATTATGATTTAACCTAATAATTCTTAAGTGTAAAAAATGTGATCATATAGCATCCTCTCAATTACAATATCAATTGGAATCCATCTCCACTTATTATAAAGTTGATGATTGCTCGGGGCATGACAATTGTCTCTCCATAATTATATCATCAAATGTCTACATTCCCCTTTCAATTTTATGATCTAAGGGCTCATTTGGTATCATTTGTCTCCTTTTTTCAGGAAATGTCGATAGACCTTGCATTGAGACTACGAAACCATTTATAAAACCAAATCTATATGTGGATCATCCATTCATTACAATATTGATCTCAAAACATGAAACTGGCTAAATTATGAACAATGGTGTTGTTACACTTGCTCATAAAGAATACTCTAATATCAAGGGTAGAGGAAAGTTCTTCCTGGAGAATGGGATCAATAGTGTAGCCTGCACAACAGTGAGAAGCATTGATAGCTTTGATCACAAAGCTCGAGGATATCATCTGTTTGCTAATGAAAGCTTTGATCCCATAGAGAACTAACTGCAAGGGCTTCACCAAACTAAAAAAAAAACTCTCACAATGATCTAAATCGATGGACGTAGCAAGTCTGGACATATGCCCACCCCTCCAAGAGGCATCCACCCAACAAAGGGCCGGGAATTATACACGATCAAGAGGAAAGATTCTAAGCTTGAAGAGTTTGGAGGCGGCGAAGAGAGGGAAGCCAACAGAAGTCATCAAGGGGTCAAGGGTACGTAAGTATACTACCCAAGGTGATATCTGAATCTTCTCTAATGATCTGCATGGGACATGCATTAATCTGTCTGAAGACTTTGTCAATGCATGCCATCCAGATTGCCCGTATGAAGTATTAGCAGGCAAGTCCGGTTCCAATCAGCATTAAAAATGGGATCTTTAACGTTGGAGATGGCATCTCAAAGACAAGGCATAAACAGCACTAAGAAGAAGCTTTTGCTCTTGTTTCAGTACCTCTTATAATAATTGTGTTAAAAAAGCCTACATTTTATTTATTTTATGATTCACATCCCGTCTTTTAATATTTTTATAACTCGATCCCTACTTTTTTCTTTTATCTCATTTAACACCTTTCGTTAATTTAAACAATACTAGCAAAGAAATATTCGATTATAATATATAAAATAATTTATAAATACATAAATTACCTATGGTCGATATCATTTAGTCAAAATAACATCGAGGTAGAGAGAAAGAAAAATAGTGATGAAATTATTTTAATAACTTAGTCGATCTTATTTAGTCAAAATAATATTAAAATATTAAACAAAAGTTATAGAGAAAAATAAAGGATCAGATTATAAAATCGTCAAAAACGATGTATAAATTATAAAATGGATAAACTATAGGGTGTAATTTGTAAAATACTAAAAAAAATAGTATATAAATTACATAATAACAATATATTTACTCTTCTTAATTTTCAGTTTTTTAAATAAAAAATAAAAAATTAATCATAATATAAAGAGTTAAAAATTTTATTTTACTGGATGCATTTTTAACTGAACTGTAAATACAAATGTCGTTAATAGAAACGAGAAAATAACTTAAATGATCATACTTCTAAATTAAATAAAAATGTATGATATAAGAAACAAATTATAAGGTAGTTAAATAACTTTAACATGGATTTAACACCCTAATATAAAGTTAATATTGTCTTCTTACCACTATTTTTTCCAGACTCAAAGTAAATCAAACCACTGAATTGAAGCCTGCAGGTTGAAGGCTAAAGGTCGAGATGGTCAAACTAGAGGACTGACGTCCGACCAAACCCACTTCTAGAAGCCTCCATCGTCACAAAGCTGATATCATAGGATCCAACTCATAAGCGGATCTTCTGCATCCCCGAATGTGGGAATTCGATCGACAGGATTACTTGGCATCCCACGAGTGGTTAGCAAACCATCTTGTCACTCACTAGTGCAAATTGCCACGTATCAATTGCAGGATAGTAGACTCCCGAACAGGCGTAGTAACGTAGTTGCACCAATAGACCGGAACGGAGACCACCACCTACCCGCCAAGCAAGCCCAAAGTTTTCCATGGTCAAAACTTTTGAACCCCAACTAAGGAAACTTTATTACCCCATAATAATAATAATAATAATAATAATAATAATAATAATACTTTTTTTTTTAAAAAAATCTGAAATAAAATTTTGTGTCAGAAATTGGGAAAATTATATTTATTTTACCCCTTGTGAATTAGTCTAAATTTATCTCACCTATTTATAGTTTTATTTCTATCATTTCACAGGGTCATCTCCTTATGGTCTAAATTCTAAATAATTGTTAATTTTTTAATTATTGTATTTTATTAAGTAGATGTTTAATTTAAAAACATTCATCGGATACTAAATTGCTAAGAATTATCGTATCTAAAAATAATACTGATCGAATTTCAAGTGATAAAAGATAGGATAGAATTATATATATCTATGTGCCATTTGAAATGAGATCGATATTATTTTACTTTATTTTTAACGAATATCTTTTAAATTCGTTAGAAAAGAAAATAATATTTCACTTTGGATATAACTGTAATAAAGTAACACATAAGATATCTCAAGGGCAAAATAGTCAATATACAAATAAAAATTTAAGCAAAAAAAAATGCCTTATAAATATCAATTCCCTAATCTAATTTTTAGTGTTTTAATTTTTAAACTCGGTTCATATTATCTTATCATAAATATTATTCCCTATATCTCTTCGAACGGATTTAGGAAGAAAAAAAAGGACGCGTCTTTATCTCCGCTGTCATCATCTCTGGTCGCCCATCAAGAAAAATATATATATATATTTTTAAAGACAAAACACCAAACCACAGTTTTAGATCGCACGTCAAGTCTCGACTCTTACCACTAAACTCCCAACGCCAATACCCCCTTTTGGGTTCTATATAAAGCGTTCCGTTCTCTCCACTAATCCCATTCATTCATTCGTTCTTCGTCTCCTCTTTTTCTTTGCTCTGCTTCCGTTGCTCCGTTTTGGGCCATCTTTTGCTTCAGATTTGATCTTTTCTCATTAGAGTTTTGCTGGGTTCTTCTTAGTTCAGCGATTAGTTTGATCTCAAGGTAAATGCCGCTTAGAAATGAACTCATTTTGTTATGTTTTAAGATCAACTAGAAAAAAAAAAATGCCATCTTGCTGCTTGTTAGTATACCGTGCACGATAGATTTGGATAGAGACTTGTAAGTGCGCAAAAGATTCGTCTTTCTGTTGCGTCTTTGTCAAGATCAAACTATTATTTTTCTCCACTCATGGTGAGATTTCTAGAAAGATGAGGCTCATTTTTCTCTGCACTTTTCTTCTTTTATGAATTACTCATGTGTAAAGTTCCCGTTTTGGTGGGCAATGGTGGTGTTTTTCAACTCGTTCATAGTTTGATAGGAAAGTTAGACTTACGGGTATCTCTTTGTCGATGCTGACGCCTATCAATGACCAATAAGATGAGGAAATATTGCATTTTGTCCATCCCTGGGCATTTACTCCCCTTTGAGTTTACCTATATTGTGACCTTCCTTCGTATTTTTGGGCGTGCTACTTTCGGATTACTCCTTATATATATATATATATATTGATCGCTTGTTGGGTAATTCATTGTTTCTCTTGTTGTCTGTCTTCCTCTCCCGGATTGATTTCTTCGTAGTAGTTTGTGAGCGAGCACTGGTAGTTCTTGGTCTATTTTAAAAAAGTGAAATAATGTTGTTGTAATTTGTCACTATTTAGGTATGAGATCAATGCTCTAGTGAGGACAATTGTAGTTGTTTGATTAGTAGATTTGAGATTGGTGCCTTTTTCTAGATGTTCTTCTAACTAATGGTCTGATCTGAGTTTCCAGTCAATTTTCAAATGCTCTTATATATGGAGATTATAATATGTTGGTAGTCTTTGATGTGTATTTTTTAACTGCCTTCCTTCCTTTGCAGAAGAAGATCTTTTTTAACTTCTAAGGTTAGAGGGGGAGAAGGAAACAAGCCATGGCCGGACGCAAGTTGACTCGCATCCATAGCCTCCGAGAGCGTCTCGGAGACGCCCTTTCTTCTCATCCTAATGAGCTGATTGCGATCTTTTCCAGGTATTGATCTCAATTTATCTCTCTATTTCACAAGTTCATAAGCTTTTGATTGCTTCAGTATAAGATGATGATGCCTTTCCTTCTTTAATATGACTTACTTACGATCTAGAGAATGATCTATAGTTTCAAAATTCTTGGTTTTCATAGGTATGGAATATAGAAAGTGAAATTAGTGCGCAAAGTCTTTCATGTCTGACTATTTTTCTCCCCTGTAAACAGGTACGTTAACCACGGGAAAGGCATGCTGCAACCCCATCAGTTGCTTGCTGAATATGATGCCGTGTGCTCCAGTGGTGAGATTGAAAAATTAACAATCTTTGAAGATCTTCTTCGAGCTGCTCAGGTACTACATAGAAATTGTTCCTATTGGCGTTGCCATTGATGCACTTATCGCATCTTTCCTGATTGGTATATCATCTGTTGATGTTAATGTTTGATGCAGGAGGCGATTGTCACACCTCCATGGGTTGCTCTTGCTATTCGGCCAAGACCTGGTGTGTGGGATTATATTCGGGTTAACGTGAGCGAGCTCGCTGTGGAGGAATTGAGCATATCAGAGTACTTGCAATTTAAGGAACAACTCGTGGATGAAAAAAGGTTTGTTCACTTCTTGAGATAATTTGTATTGAAGTCCTTGTGATCCTTTTAAAAATTCACTAGTTATATTATCCTCAAAGGTAAGATACTATAAACTAAATATATGTCTCTAATTCTGTCAGTTCTGAGAGCAACTTTGTGCTGGAGTTGGATTTTGAGCCGTTCAATGCTTCCTTTCCCCGTCCTTCGATGTCGAAATCCATTGGCAATGGAGTGCAGTTTCTTAATCGTCATTTATCTTCAAAATTGTTCCAGGACAAAGAAAGCTTATACCCACTGCTTAATTTTCTGCGAGCACACAATTATAACGGAACGGTAAATATTTAATGCTCTCATACATGCTTAAACACTTTCGGAACTTCTCAATTGTTTGAATATTTGATGAGCTTGAAACAAACATAGATAACTTAATGAAGTATCATTTGATAAAGAAAAATAAAATCTCACAATGTTTTATGGTGTCGTGCAGTCAATGATGTTGAATGATAGAATACAGAGCCTTGGTGCTCTCAGATCTTCTCTCAGGAAGGCAGATGAGCATCTGCTAAGTATCCCTCAAGATACTCCCTATTCGGAATTTAATCATAGGTGAACTATTTTATTGCTTATAAATTGCCATCAACATCCAGTGCATCTTTTGATCATACTGTTTCATCCTCTCAACTAATTTAGGTTTCAAGAGCTTGGTCTAGAGAAGGGTTGGGGTGATACTGCTAAACGTGTAGGGGCGAATATTCATCTGCTTTTTGATCTTCTTGAGGCTCCTGAGCCTTCTAACTTGGAGAAATTTCTTAGTACAATCCCAATGATGTTCAACGTCGTCATCCTATCTCCCCATGGCTATTTTGCCCAAGACAATGTTTTGGGATACCCTGATACTGGTGGCCAGGTACAACACTTTAACAAATTTTATCCCATATTTGAAGCTGAGGCAACTCCTAACCTCTTTCAATTCTTTCAATCAAATGGTGTTTCTTTGCAGGTTGTATACATCTTGGATCAAGTTCGTGCTTTGGAGGAGGAGATGCTTCTCAGGATAAAGCAGCAAGGCCTTGACATCACTCCTAAAATTCTCATTGTAAGATTTAGTTATACCTAGTAGATATATTTAGATGAGAATTTATGAAAGGTATCCATCCATCAGCTGAGACTGTTTTGCCTCTTGATGCAGGTGACCCGATTGCTACCTGATGCAGTTGGAACTACTTGTGGTCAGCGTCTTGAGAAGGTCATCGGAACTGAGCACACAAGCATTCTTCGGGTTCCATTTAGAACGGAGAGTGGAATCCTTCGCAAATGGATATCGCGATTTGATGTTTGGCCATACCTAGAGACTTACACCGAGGTACATACTATTCTTATCATGAATGAAATATTATTAGCCATTTGTAGCTCCTTGTGATGCCAAAAATTTTGTAACTCGTCTCCTAATCAAGTTCTTTCAAATCACATTTTTGTTAATAGGATGTTGCAAATGAAATAGCGGGAGAAATGCAGGCAAAGCCTGATCTGATTATTGGAAATTACAGTGATGGAAATCTAGTAGCATCTTTACTAGCACATAAGTTAGGAGTTACTCAGGTTTGTTTGCTGAATCATGAACTAGTCTGGCTTACCTTCAGTGAAACCTTAGTTCTTAAATTACTTACTATATCCTTCCACTTATGTGCAGTGCACCATTGCCCATGCTTTGGAGAAAACAAAGTACCCTAATTCAGATCTATATTGGAAGAAGTTCGATAACCAGTACCATTTCTCATGCCAGTTCACTGCCGACCTTTATGCAATGAATCATGCTGATTTCATTATCACCAGTACCTTCCAAGAGATAGCCGGAAGGTAATGTTTTCTTTTTTTCTCTGTTGGAACTTGAAATGAATCTCTTCCTTCAAGCTGATGCTAAAGAAGTTACTTGATGTATGTTATTTCAGCAAGGACACTGTGGGGCAGTACGAATCTCATACTGCTTTTACTCTTCCTGGACTTTACCGAGTGGTTCATGGAATTGATGTCTTTGATCCAAAATTCAACATTGTCTCTCCTGGAGCTGATATGTCGATATATTTCCCTTATTCGGAGAAGGATAAAAGACTCACTGTTTTCCACCCTGATATTGAGGAGCTTCTTTTCAGTTCTGTGGAGAATTCAGATCACAAGTGAGTACTTAATTTTCCTACCTTTTGAGTTCTCATAAGTTCTTCTAGTTCAAGGAGTAATTTAAACTTTACTTTCTTTGCAGGTTTGTGTTGGCTGACAAGAACAAGCCAATTATCTTCTCAATGGCTAGGCTGGACCGAGTCAAGAACATCACCGGTCTAGTCGAGTTCTATGGCAAGAACGCCCAGCTGAGAGAATTGGTTAACCTTGTGGTTGTGGCTGGTGATCATGGCAAAGAATCCAAGGATAAGGAGGAACAAGCAGAGCTGAAGAAGATGTACAGCCTCATTGAGCAGTACAATCTGAATGGCCAAATCCGTTGGATCTCTGCCCAGATGGACCGTGTCCGCAACGGGGAGTTGTATCGTTACATTGCTGATACTAAAGGAGCATTTGTGCAGGTATACCATGATTCAATCTAATACTCTTTGTGGAATGAAAGAAAATATAGAATTATCAGATCGTTAATTTGAATGGAGAAACAAGGAGGAAACTATTCTGGAAGTCTCACTAGCATTTCTTTTTGTTTGTGTTAAGCCTGCGTTCTATGAGGCATTCGGGCTCACTGTCGTAGAAGCCATGACTTGTGGTCTTCCCACTTTTGCAACATGTAATGGAGGGCCTGCCGAGATCATAGTTAATGGGGTTTCAGGTTTCCACATTGATCCTTATCAGGGAGATAAAGCTGCTGAAACTTTGGTCAGTTTCTTCAAGAAATGCAAGGAAGATCCTACCTACTGGGACAAAATTTCACAAGGAGGGTTGCAGAGAATCTACGAGAAGTATGCTTTAAGCTTTTGGAACTTAGCCTTTTCTTGCGGTACTCTACTTTAATTGAGATTAAAAGCTTAAATCTTCTCTAATTATAATGCAGGTACACTTGGAAGCTGTATTCCGAGAGGCTAATGACATTGACTGGTGTTTATGGCTTCTGGAAGTATGTCTCCAATCTTGAGAGGCGTGAGACCCGTCGTTACCTTGAGATGTTCTACGCTCTCAAATACCGTAGTCTGGTTAGTTACCTCAGCTTCACTATATATAAATTTAGATTACTGCACACGAGCTGCAGCTTAATAATTTTTGATATTGCTCTAATACAGGCAAGCTCTGTACCATTGGCTGTCGATGGAGAGAGCAGTACCAATGGAACTAAATAGTAGCAAGAGATGCAGGCCATTCGATATCTCTATTGAGAGAACTATGATTGCATGCAGAGTCTTCAATTTTTTCTTTTTCATTGTTCTTTGCCTTCTTGTTTTTTTGTCGTGGGAAATCTATTTTGAACAATGTTTTGTTTGCTTTTCTGATGTGATTCAGTATGTAAGAAGGCTATATGCCAATGTTTCTCTACAATATAATGTTCTGGTCTAAGGGATCATTTCAATTTGTGACCATTACTGGTTCTACTGAATGTTGTCAAATAGCCTCCTCATATACAATTTGCATTTGAATAATTACAAAAGAATCAAAGAAGATACAGGCAGCAGACTAAAGAATCATTTTGTACACTCAGCAACTCTACAGATTTGAGCAAGCAACTCAGTTTAAGTTCTATTTACATCCATAAATCTAGGGAACACTTCCGCGAATATCGAGGAAATCTCGAAAGGAGGAGAGCCTGCAAGAATAGATAAATATCTTAGGATACAGGGTGTTAACATACAAAGATTGAACAAGTGCAGAATCTTTCATCCTTTACCTGATTAGCCTTCAGAAACTGTACTTTGCTTGGCAGGATGTCAGTAAAGTTCATGCCTATCCTGCAATCAATAAAAATCTGCACACCCAAATATATGCAGATTTATAAACATCACAGCTTAGCCAAGTGATGCAATTCCTGTTCAGAGAGAGAGATAGAGAGAGAAATAAAAGGTTTGATGTGCACAAACCTTAATCTTTGGTAATGAAAAGTTATCAATGTGCATCCGAGCTCGTAGGACACCGAGTATCCTAATCTCGATGCGGTTTCCATGCGAAGGGAGTTGCATGATCTCTTCAGTGATAAATTCAGTAAGGTTAACTTTCTTGATCCAAGCATGCATCACAACAGTCAAGTTCCAGCAATGTGGTGGCTGGTAAAATGAAGGGAAGTCAATGATGCCTATTGAGTTATTGTTGTGCAAAACCCCAAGAACTGAGGAGCTATACTTGATTCCAAATTTGTTTGGATTGTGAGTAGAAAACAGCAACGAAACCACTGAAGAAGACCCATTTAAGGAGTCCAGTTGTATGGCATGGAGATGGAAGATGGGCTTCTTTGGCTTCAGAACAAACACTACGATCAGAACAACAGCAGCAAGTGCTGCCAAGACTAGGAAGAGGATGGAGGAGATCAAGCAACACTTCTCAAGGTGAGATCGTTGGTAATAAGCCTCTGTCTTCTCCAATGCATTTGGATCATTTCTACTCTCCATTGCAATGAGACACTAAGAGCTAGAGCTTAAACTGATATGAACTAATAAAAAAAAAGGAAGAGAATGGCTTGTGCAAGTATCTCTATTGCCTTTATTCCTTTCTTGAGTTCCTTTTATGTAGTATCTCTTCATAGTTACATAACTTCGTGTGATGGACTACTTCCTGCCCAAGATTGTTATAGCCGACTAGTTCATTCATATAGGTGATGGAATCTTATCATCACACTAGAAATATATATTTCTGAAGTCTTATAATCATACTAGCTTATCCTAACCTCCCACCCACTTCACAAAGGCAATCTAGTTTCATTAAGAAGAGACTTAGTAGATTACGGCCTTGTAACTCTGGGGAAGCACAGCTCTATTTTGATGTATACCCCTGCAAAGAGTTCTTATTTGCATGTATACCCATCATCTATAGTTTTTGCATGGATGTCCTTCAGATTACTTTTTGACACACATAAATACCTTCGAAGTAAAGGACATACGTGCAAAAAGACTAATTTGTTTTAATTATTCGACATGAATGAGCCCATCTTGGCCCGAAGCTTTCCTCTTTGGGCCGGACTAGGGACCTGGATTAGGGTTTTCCAATCTGGCCCATAACTCTAATCCACATCTTGGCCCGAAGCTTTCCCTTGTCTTAAACCCTAATCTCCCCTATCTTAAATAAAATCCATCATATCTTACCACGAATTCGTGCAAATTTCGTGTTTTCTTCGAACAATTTCAGACATATTTTGCGCGAACATACATACCAGAGAAACACCAAAAAATTCAAATTTGGAGATTTTAATCCCCTTGTTATGATTTTTGCTTTGTTTCTATATTTTTGCGACATCTGGACGACAAAGCAAAGTACGCATTCAGAAAAGCTTAAAATCCAATCGATGTATAAAATCAGATAACGTGGGAGAGGCGAATCGACTCGAGATGCGGCGCCACCGTCGCGAGCAGGATGGCGAGAGCCCCGGTGAGGAAGACGGCGCGCTTAGCAAGCACATACGTCCTCCACACCAAGAACCCGGCGCCGCCTGTGGCGGAGCGGCGGGAAGGCGGGAGGCCGCCGGAGAGGGAAATGGTGAGATGGACTAAAAATAAGTTGAGGAGGAAGGCGGCCAGGTTGAGAATCGCGAGCGCCACGAAGCCCAAGCCGAAGAGGCCAAAGACGGTCGCCAGGACGTCGAACGATGTGAAGGCGGCGGTGGCTACTCCAAGCGTGGCGACGAGGACCGGCAGCGTAGAGCGGTCGATTCGGCCTTGGCGACCGAGGAATCTTTCGTTGCTGTGTTCGGCCATGGAGTTTTCGAGGCGGGGCGGAGGCTGTGGACCGTGGAGTTCTGTGGACCGTGGAGTGATGGGCCGTGCAATTGGAGGGGAGATTAAATAAGCACCTAATAAAAGAGCCGTAACTCTGAAGCATCCCCTACTTCTACGAAACGAAAGTCCATTAAAATACTCATCTATGAAGTCAAACGGCCCAGCCTGCCCGTGCCGACCCGTGCCGGGCCCGTGCCCGGGCTAAGCCTGGCGCGGCCCGAGCCCGAACTACCCATTGGCGGCACGGGCCAGTCCTTTGCCCGCCCGACTCGGCCCGAAAGCCGACCCGTTTGACCCGCTCGTTTAGCCCGCAACTAGGCCCGCCCGTTTGCTACAGTAGCCCGCCCATTATGCTAAAGTGAAAACCAACGGAAATTTTGGTGTTGTACCATTTTATATATTTTTAAGCACACCTTTAAATTTTTTAATATATATTTTTTTTAAATGGAGGAACAAAAATATTTTTTTTAAATAATCTAACCTTAAAAAAATTTCTAAAAATAGCTAAAAGGTGGGTTGGGCCGAGTGATTGGTGATTCGGGCCGGCTCGACTAGCTTGATCTCTTGCGGGCCGACAAGTGGTAACGGGCTAGACTATTTTAACCCGACCTGAATCCGAGTGATTGGTGGGTAAAACCATGAACAAATACTTTAACACAGTTGGCCCGAAAACCCCGCCCAGCCTGGCCAGATTAAACCAAAATTTAATTATCTTAATCCGTTCATCTGCGGTAGAAATGTTTCCAAAGGAACCTCTACTCTAGGGCCGATCATAAAGTATATTTAAATTGACCCGAGTGATTTGCTCTTGACATGACTCTTCTAACTCTCTAAGTTGGTTCATTTAAATTTGAGTTTTTAACCAAACAAGACCCATTAAATAAAATAAGTAAAAATATAGTGACCTTATCTTATAGCAAGCAATTTAAAAAAAAAAAAGATTTTTATAAATCACATCTTATATTTTGTCTATGTTATGATTTGCACCCCGTCTTTAGAGATTTTATAACGTTCATTTAACACCCTGAGTTAATTTAATCTAACCATAATTAAACTGAATAATACCAGAAAGAGAATATTTTGTTATAATCCACTATGTAATTTATAATATTCCTAAATTACCTTTGTACTTATCTCTAATTTTATTCATAACTTGAATATCCATACTTGTTGTTTTTTCTCAAACCACGGAGAACATCACCTAAATCCCAAGCCAATCTTAGAGCTTCAAAACTCCAAGCCATGGATATCTTAGAGCTCCCCAAATGCCAAACCGATTTGTTGTTTACGACCTCAAAGATGAGGAGGGAGATGAAGAAAATTTGGAGAAAGATGGAGAAAAAAAAGAGTTTGAACCGGAGAGATGGAGAAAAATAGGTAAAATTGGGAAAAGCTTCTAATGCTTGTACGTGGTAGGGATTTTGGGAGATTCTTATGAGTTGTAGATTTTGATATAATTTTGTGAGGTAGGATTTAGTTATAGATAAAATGATTTAGATTTTACGGGGTTAGGGTTTAGTTTGGGGAAAAAGAATTATGTGGGGATTTAGGTTAGGTCAGGAACTTTTAAGAGTATTTTAGTAATCTTTGAACTAGAGTCACATAAACTATATAACATGATTGATGTCAGTTAGCTAAAGTAACGTTAGGGTGTTAAATAAACATTATAAAAAAAATAAAGGGTCACGTTATAAAATCTCCAAAAACGGAGTGCGATCCACAAAATAAACAAAACATAGAGTGTAATTTATAAAAATCCTTTAAAAAAATTAGTAAGCAATATGTAAGCCGGCTTCCAAGTTTGCAAGCATGCAAACCCTAATTCCAATGGCACCTGGAGGCCTACAAACGCATAACTTTGCAAGCGTGCAACAAAATATTTTTTATTGCAAAAAAACAAATAATACATTTTTTATATGTTTTTTAAACTTTAACTAATTGATTTCAGTTAATAATAATAGTTGCATCTAATATCATTACAAACAAAAGGGCATTTGGTTCATTAATTTTACGGATCATCTCTTTTGCTCCAAAATTAATTTTTTTTCGATTTTTTACATCACATTAAAAATAATAATTACTATTAGCTTAGTTCACAACTAAACACCATCTAAATCATAACTAAAAAACAAGGCTAGTTCACGACCCCGTATCCCCTACCTTCGTCGACCCACCTCACCTCAAGATCAACAGTACGGCATCGCCGACCCCCGCGGCCGACCACTCCCCGCCGGAGGATCTCATCCTGTTTGCCACACTTGATCGATAAATGAAAATTACAACCACCGCAACCTCTGCATGGTTGAGGAAAAAGACCAACTCGAGAGGATCGTCCACGTAAAAGATTGCACCCATGCAGAGAGTAACTGTGCGTGCTGCATGAGAGGGCTTGAGAAGGGGAAGGATTTGGACTTACGAGGAGATAATACGTGAAAGTGGTACCAACTTTTATTGCCTTTCTGAGGATTGCTCTGGGTTGCTAATTAGAACGAATTATATGGGTGTGAAGAAGAACACCAACTTGGAGACTCGACTGCATCTATGCATGGTTCCATGGCACGAGGAGTTTTATACATGCCCCGGTTTGTTAGGTATACTCTTTGATTTGATATGAAGTTAATTAGGTTAATGAAGAGCATTTGTATTTTAGAATGATGTTATTATTATGTTTAGCTGTTATTCTAAAATTAATAAGCAGTTATATTTTAAAATAAAAAAAATGGTTCTTGAAGTGAATAAGAGCTTGTTAGGGAGATCAAATAGTAGCAAAAAAACTTTAGAAAAAAAATCACAAATATAAATATCTACCATGTAAGAAACATAATTCACCTACTCTAATTAACCACCTCAATTAGATTCTTGAGACCAATTTATCTTTTAACATGTAGTATATGTGTAATACTACATTAGTTTTAATCATTTGGTACTTACCTCTAACTTTCCTCATTTCTCCAGCTAATGTGAGGAGGCAATATCTTTGATCTCAAGTTCTTTATATATATATATATATATTACACATACACACTTGGGCCTATAGCTTTGTACATTGTTCTATTATAAATTATCACATTAGTCTCGGTTAATTCAAATGAAATGATTACTGAATATATTTTCGTGGCACTTTAAATGAAAACATAGTACACCATCTTATTCGATCAAGGTTTTTCTTTAAAGAAAAATATTCTATCTTGATGAAATGAATAATGTTCTAATGACTGTGCTCAAACATAATCCACTATTTGATCCAAAACAAGAGTAATTATATATTAGCAAACTCGGTCTGTTCTTCAAATTCATTGGGAAAATAAGTGAGCTTCCTAAATTTAAAAGTGATTCGCTATCAAAATCATTCATTTTTCACTTAGGTATTCTTTCAGTGTTATTATATGTCATTATATGGTTATAATTATGAGCAAAAATCCGCTGAGATCAGTAGCAATATGCTTTCAGAAAAATTGATTAACTTAATCTCTGACTCTTAACAAGTTTAGAAATTTTTTAATTTCTTTAATAGGTTTAAACACAGACCTATTTTGCTAAGTGTCCAACAAGTACAACTTGGGCTTGGAGACCCTTCCAATTATTAGCCCAATAATATTGTTGGGTTTTCTCTTTTGTTGCATGTATCACACATCCAAAATTTCATATTTACATGTATATAAGAGAATATATATATCTATATATATTTTTCATATGTAATGAAAAAGTTAAATAGTTTGAGAGGTGTACACTTTTTAAAGAAATATATAAGAAAATAAGGGATTTTATGATGACAAAAAAAATTTTGTATACATAAATGTCACTTAAACTTTAAATATTATAATTACGATTATACTTTGGCCCCGATCTCAGCGGAGCTACCACCAAGGGAGAGTAGTCGACGGAGCCTTCGATCCCAGCGGCATAGCCGAGGAGCCCTTGCGCTCGATGGGTCATCCATAGGGGTGAAAACGGATCGGATAGTGCTTAACCCATATCCGGATCCGTATTTTTAGTTCGGATACGGATATTGGACGGATACCAAAATTTAAAACTATATCCTAACTAAACGGATACGGATAATTTTCGGATGAAGGATCGGATCTTAAACGGATATTGATTGAATTTAAAATAATTATAATATTTTATTTAAATATAATTAACACAAAATTATTAAGAATTTTACAACAAATAATTTTTCTGTATATCAAATATATAAAATTAGAGAAATTAATCTCTATAAATAATATATAACGTATTATTAGTAATAATATTAATATTTACTATTTAAATAAGCAAACTAAAAACTGTAAGTTATTTTAAAAAATATGCGGATAAACGGATATCCGATATCCGTATCCGAATCCGAAAAATATATCCAACCTGTATCCGAATCCGTATCCAAATTTTTTTTAAAAATTCTATCCGTATCCGAATCGGATAGAAATTTTTTATCCGAATCCGATCCGAGTCGGGTCGGATAGCGGGTCGGGTCGGAGTTAATCCAACTCGTTTTCACCCCTAGTCATCCAGCATCCTCGGCCCTCACCTCTCGTCGGCATCCTCGAGCCTCGCCCGAGTTCTCGAGGTTGACCCCCGATCCTAGCGGAGGGCTGCTCTCGACCATCACGGCGCAGACACGGAGTCCCAACAAGAGAGGTTGGGAGGAGGGAGGAGGGAATGAGGTAGGAGGTAGGAGGAGGGAGGAGAGAATGAGATGGGAGGAGGGAGGAGTGTTAGGTGGGGATGACGAGGGAGAAGGGTTGGGTTTAGTTGGTTTGGGTTGGGTTCGGTTGGGTTTAGTTGGTTAAGTTGGGTTGGGTTAAGGGTATTTTTGTAATCTTCTTAGTATAGTTAACTTAACCCAAAGGTTTGGTTAAATTTAACTAACAGATCTAACGACGGGGTATTTTTAGCACATATTACCTAAATTATAGGACTCGATTTGCAAATAGTAAAAATGTAGGGTGTAAATACAAATTTAGCTAAAAGGCAGAGTGTTATATACAAATTTCCCATATAAAAGAGCAACTCTGAGTAAGCTAAGACTGAGCTTTATTTTGAGGCTTGATTTGAACTTTGTGTTGAGCCTAAACTTGAGCCAGCTTGGCTCATCTTAAATACAATATATTATTAATATTATAAATATATATTAAATAGTTTTTAGCTCTTACCCCCTCGTTTCGACTTTGCTTGAATAATAGGCTTAGTTCAGCTCGATTTAGGCTCAAGTTTGATCTTGCTCAGCTCGAACCTGAGTTGGAGCAGACTCATTTAGGTTCGGCTCACGTACACCCCTAGTTATATTTTTTAAAATATCATAATTGTCATCAAAATCATTGTGCTGGCTCAGCTTGAACTTGATCGAGAGTCTACTTGCTTAGGTTCCGCTCATATACACCCATAATTATATTGTTCAAAATATTATAATTATCATCGAAATCATTGTGTTTAATACCTAATTTACACTTGATATTTATCCTATCAAAATATTTTACATCAAATCAAAAAGTATTTTGATAACTTCATAAAAATGAAACATATTTTTATAGTTTCTTTAATTTTATATCACGATCAAAAATAATTATTCCACTGTTATTTTTAAAATACAATTAGATATAAAAATAATTATTTCTGAAATAAATAACTCATTTTAAAATTAACTTTATTTTTTTTTTTTTGAAATTGAGCTATAATTAGCTATTAATAAATGACAGCCGTGGGCTCTACCCCACAGCGCCCAAGTCATACAACTCTTGAGGGATTGGTTCCCCGGCTCGCAACATGCCGGGCCGGGTTGAGGCCAATCCTCTCACTGCGGCCCAATCGGCCATCCTGTTACCGCTCCTCCTAACATGGCTCACAGTAAACTCCACTAACCCATTCATATGGGTTTTACAATCGCGAATAAGACTACTAATCTGCCAAGGACATGCCCTCATCTCCTTCACTATCATCACCAGCAGCTCGGAGTCTAATTCCATCTCCACTGGCTGCTCCGCCTCCAGCAGCCTCAGACCCATACGGAGGGCCCAGGCTTCAGCGAACAGGGCCGACACCGCCGGCGCTGGTTCCCATCTGGCTGTTACTATCTGTCCCCTATCATCTCTGATGACTGCCCCCGCTCCGGCTTGGCACGCTCCCGCCCGGAATGCACCGTCAGTATTCAGTTTCACCCAGCCCTGTCTTGGTCTGCGCCACTCAACTTGCGTTGGTCTTCCCACCAGAGTCTTTGCCGTCTTCACCGTCGCGTACTCGTTAGTCATGACCAGGCATCGTCTCGCCACACCGGCTGCACCCTCCACGCTCTCACCAAACGCTACTCTATTTCGCTGCTTCCAAATACCCCAGCACGTGGTCGCTATTAGCGCCCTGACATAATCGTCGCCAACATTCCTCTTCCCCCACGCGGTTACTATCCAGTCTGGGTTCACTGAGGCACATATCTCCTCAGCCTCCGGAATTGCCGTGCCCACCTCGGCCCACACCTCTTTGCTGTATCGGCAACCGTAGAACAAGTGGTCGCTGGTCTCACTAAACAATCCACATAAACTACATCTATCCTCTCCACCTACCCGAATAGCATGCATCATCTCTTTTGTAGGTAGTCTGCCCCATAGAAGTTTCCAAATGAAAGTTTGTATTCTTGGCGCCACCTTTAGCTTCCACAGTTCCCACCATCCAGGCCACACTTCACCCTCAGTAGGCTTAAGAAAACGATAAATAGATGAAGCCTTCGGAATCCCCAGTGTGTGAGGCCACCAGATCCACGTGTCCTTGACTCCCGCGGTAGCCATGGCTGTGCTAGCGATCTCAAAGGCCAACTCCACCCCAGCCATAGCCACGAGGTTGTGCCCGCTGTTCACTCTGCTCCTAAGCACCTCCGCCACTAGAAGATCCGTGCGCAGTAGGTCCTGGTGCATGATACGCGGTTGCCACCTCCATGGCACCGCCGATGTCCACGGATCGTCCGCAGCAGCCGACTCGTTCCCATCACCAATTAGCTTCCTGCAGCCCATTCTGATATCTCGCGCAGTCTTATATAGGACATTCCAGATCCCCAACGCCCTTCTCCAGAAACCCTGCTGCCAAGGGTGCAAGCCACCGTACTTTTCCTTCATAACTCTGATCCATATTGCGTTCTCCCCATTAAGCAAGCGGAACACCTGCTTATCGAGCAGACTGGTTCTGGATAGTTTCAACCTGCGTATACCCAGGCCTCCCTCCCGCTTAGGCATTGTCACCTTTTCCCAGCTAACCAGGTGCATTCCTCGGCTACTACCTTTGCCCCATAGAAAAGCTCTCGCTACCTTGTTGATCGACTCCAGTACCGTCTCTGGCACCCATGAACAGCTCATCCAGTAGATAGGAATTGCCAACAAGGTGTCTTGGAGCAAGGTCAGTCTACCTGCAAAAGAGAGGCTATTGCGTTTCCATCCAGCAAGCTTCTTGGTCACTCGCTCCACCAGCCATTTGTGTTCCCGAACCGTGACACGCTTACCTGATATAGGTACACCCAGGTATCTGAACGGCAGCCTCGCGCCCGGCATCCCGGTGAGGTTGCTGATGTGGTCAGCTGCCTCCTTCTCCATCCAATCAGGTAGGAACAGTTCTGACTTTGCTGGGTTCACCTTTTGGTTTGTTACTGCCGAGTATATATCCAAGCATTCCTTAATGGCTTCCACATTCCCCCCAGACGCCTCCGCCGTTATCAGCAGGTTATCTGCGTAAAGTAGGTGAGACAGGTGAGCCTCCCCCACCCGATATCCCTGCAGCTTGCCTCGGGCCATTCGCTCGTTGAGCAAGCTCGTTAGCACTTGCGAAACTAGAATGAACAGATACGGGGAGAGCGGGTCTCCTTGTCTCAGTCCGCAGTGGGGTGTAAACCACTTGGTCGGCGAACCATTCACCAGGATGGCGAATTTAGGCGATTTGATGCACGCGTTGATCCATCGGCACCATTTGGCCGGAAAACCCATGGCACCGAGAACACCTAGGACAGCCGGCCAGCTCACCCTGTCGTATGCTTTCTCCATGTCTAGTTTGAGCATCATCAGAGGATGTCGGTGTGTATCAGTGACCATCGAATGCGCTATCTCCTGGGCTGCCAATATATTATCGAATATATTCCTGCCTCTGACGAAAGCCACCTGTTCCTGATCCACTAGCCGTGGTAGAAGACCCCGCAGTTTGTTCACCAGCACCTTGGCGATGACCTTGTACGCCACGTTGCACAAAGAGATCGGCCGGTAGTCCCGCACCGTGTTCGGTTTATCCACCTTTGGAATTAGGGTTATAAAGGTTCGCCCCCATTGCTGTGGTAGTCTCTCCTTCTCGAAGAAGTATTTGACTGCATCACATAGGTCTGCACCCATCTCCTGCCAGTGCGTCAGGTAGACTTCAACCTGTAAGCCGTCCGGCCCCGGTGCTTTCCCCTTCGGCATGCTTCGTAGCGCTTCGAAGATCTCTTCGTTGTCCACTGGCTTCAGCAGGCCCAGCCGGTCCTCATTGGGTATTTCTGGCAACTCCACCCCCTCCGGTAGTGCCCACCTCTCCTCCTTGGCTGGTCCCCAAAGCTCCTCGTAATGGTCGAGAAACTCTTTGGTGATACGCTCTTGGTCCAAAATCAATTCACCTTCCTTAGACATGATTTGCTTGATCTTGTTCCGACGTCCCCGTAAAGTGGCCGTGAGGTGGAAAAAATGAGTGTTCCTATCCCCCTCTTGCACCCATTTAAGGCGGGACCGCTGCAGCCACTTCAGGTTTATCTGGCGGCTCAGGGCGGCTTTCCTGTTGTAGCAGCAGCGTAGATTGAGTAGCCCATTCGTATCCAGCTCGTGGTTTGCATCTCTTTCCTCCATCCTTGTTATTTCTGCTCTCACCGATTCCATCTCTTTCTCCAAGCAGCCCAGACCCGTTCTGCTCCATCTTCTCAGGTACCGTTGCATGTTCATTATCTTGTGATTGAAGCCGTGCATGGGGTTCCCATGAGCATTACCCTTCCATGTCCTTGCAATAATGTCTCTACACTCCTGGTACTCTAGCCAGTATAGCTCGAACCGGAAAGGCCTTCGTCTGTTATCCGGCTCACCTTGGACCGTGACTAATAGTGGTGCATGGTCCGAGGCGGACCGGTCCAAATGAACCACACGGCTCCCTGGAAACTTACGCACCCAGTCTGTATTCGCCATGGCTCTGTCCAACCTCACCCAGACCCTATTGTTTCCCAGCTGGTTGTTGCACCACGTGAACGCCACCCCTTCATACCCTAAGTCACAGACTCCCTCCGCCTCCACAAACTTAGCGAAGTTTGCGGATTTTGGTCCGAGAGTAACTCGGGCATAGCTCATCTTCTCCTCCGCGGCCAGAATTGCGTTAAAATCTCCGCCTACTAGCCACGGCAGTCCTAGACTTCCTAGCCCCGTCAGTTCTTCCCACAGCAGTTTCTGCTGGTCCACCTGATTACTGGCATATACTGCTGTCATCAGCCAAGTCTCGTCCTCACTGGAGGAGACCACCATGTGCGCCGCATATCGCGACACCGCCATTACATCCACGTAACCTATCGTCGTCTTCCACAGCATTATCAGCCCTCTAGAGACTCCTTCCGCTGGTACTGTAAAAGCGGACCATCTTCGCCCCATCGCCCGACTGACACCCTTCGCCTCCGTCCAGTCTGCATGCGTTTCTAACAAGAACACAAAGTCCAGGCAATGTTCTCTACTCAAGTCGCGACACCTGTTAAGCACATCTTTCTTCAAGGCGCCACGGCAGTTCCAAAAGATCGCTTTAAACATGATACAGGTTTTAGGGTTCACGCCATCCTGCCGCGCTTTGCGGCCCCTCTTCCCCGGTCCCCTTCTTCCAACACCGCCACTTCTTTTCCACTCAGACCAGGATCCGTAGGACTGCAGCTCTTTTCAGTGCAAACAATTGCCCAGTGCTCCTGCATCCGGTGTTCCACCTCCATTGGTTCGTGGTCACAGTTTGTCGGTTTCGTGAGCGCCTTCCGGAGCTTCTGCACCGCCCTACTATGCTCCTCTGTCGGTCCGCTTGTCTCCATTGGTGGTTTTGTTCCGGCAGCCGCAACTCCGCCCTGGCACACTCCCGTTAGGTATTTCGTATTCTCACCAACGCCCAACTCTCTCCACGTAGCCATGGGGGTAGCCTTTCCGCCTCTCTTCCCTCCCGTGCCTAGCCTGATGGCTATCCCGTTGATTGTGACAGACTCCCGGTCTGGTTCCAGACTCACTCCCCTCTCACCCGAGACCTCCAATCCGGGTTGGACAGATGGCCCAGGTTCTTTCACCTTCTGACAAGCCATCTTGTCAGCATGCATCAACACCCCTTTATCCTTCAGGCCATTTTCCTGCCCGTTGGATAGAGGGGTTCCACTTTGGTTACCCTGCATCCTTACTCCTCCTTCCTCTTCCCTCGTCTGTTGCGCCACGTTATGGTTTGTGTCCATACCTTTTTCTTTTAAATGCATTGACCTCGCCCTATCAGACTTGGGTCGCGTGCCTCCCGCTAATTGGCCCGCCCTCCTGTCTTGGCTCGGAGGATAGGTTTGCGTCTGGCCGCCGCCTGTTGCATTTGTCTTCCCGGGGCCCCCATTGCATACCTCGTCCTTTCCGAACCTTCCCCAGTTTCCTTTTTCGCGACAAACGTTCTCCCTTCCTTCAGGACCCGGCTCCCTATGCTCCATTTTTCCTCTCTCCGTCTTCGGCCTGCGTTCCCTGCTCATTGGAACCCGCGCCTCGCCGGAGTGCTTCGGCTGAGGCTGCACCACCTTCCTCCGCCTCCTGGTCATCGTGCACCACGGCCCATAGGTCGTGTTTTGTTCCTCCATCTCTGGTTGACCCGACTCCTTTTCCTCCCGCGCCTGTCCACCTTCAGCATCATCCGTCGCGATCTCCTCCGCCTCTTCTTTACTCATATGTTCGCAACCAGCTGCCCGATGGCCAATCCTGCCGCATCGGTAGCAGAACATAGGTATATTCTCATAAACCACCCTCAAGTCCACCTTGTCCTCTTTTGGTCCTAGCCATACCGCCTTCTTGAGAGGTTTCTCAAGCTCTATCTCCACGCACACCCTGGCAAACCTACTTCTTGTGTGATCCATCGTCGTCTCATCCACTCTCAGTGGTTTCCCGAAGTACCCCGCCACCGGCACTAAAGCTTCCAGTTCCCAGTACTCCTGCGGGAGGTTGTGCAACTGAATCCATACTGGAGCGGACGTGAAAGCCTCAGCTGAGGGTCTAAAGTTGTTCCTCCACGGAATAAGGTGGAGAACTCTTCCCTGTATAGTCCACGGTCCCTTCGTTAGCGCATGGACCATGTCTTCCTCCTTTTCGAAACGGAACAGGTAATAGCCGCCCGACATGTCCGACGCCGCGAACCGATCTATGCCGTTCCATAATCTACTTAGGTTGCGCTTCAACAGTTCCAACGGGAGGCTGCGCCCCAAGAACCTTCCAAAGAGGGTAAGTTTCCACCGGCTCCTGCACCGCTCCAGAACTTCCGGGTCTATGATTATGCAGTCTTCCGTTTGCTCTCGCAGCTTGGCCAATATTTCCTCCGGGATGCGGCCATTCATTCCTTTGGCCGGTCCGCTCGTTCCCTTGACCGGTTTTCCTCCCGCTGCTACGGACGCCCATGAGCGCCTAGGTCTTCCTTCCTGCTCTCCTTTTGTAGCCTGAGCATCCCCATTTTGACTCTTCCCCCCAACCGCCTGGTCCGGTGATGGAGTCGCCATCGCATCCCGCCCGGGCGGGGAGGAGTCGGTGGCAGCTCCCCTTCTGCCGGCTGTCGGAGCTCCCCTTCTGCCGGGATCACACTGTGGTCGCAAGTCGCAGCTCCCCCGGGAATGGCTGCAGATATGTGATTGCTTCTCAGTAGATAACTATTGATTCTCAGTAGATAAAAAATTAACTTAGTGATAATTTATATGCATTATTGGCTTATTCTTAGCAGTAACCTGAAATCTATATGCATTATTGGCTTTGTGCAACATCCAACCACCCCCCCCAAATATTGGGATACTACATCAACTTACGTCCAACAGGCAGACGACAAATGCTGAATGCACAAAGTTTTCTACATCTTGGGTTGCAGAGTATCCCCATTAGAGACGTGACGAATCCAACCTTGTCACGTGGACTAGGGCTCGGACATTCAGGTAAAAGATGGCTAAGTTCACGTGGATTGTCTAACATGGACTGTCCACCGTCCACGTAGGCCTAACTCCCTCGATCTTATCACATACAGTCACCTACTTCGAGAATTCTTTTATTTATATAGGATTACTCTTATTCGACCACCAATTATCACCGTCCTTTTATACACCCCGAACTTTTGGACTTTTTTTCAAAAAAATCCATAAAGAATTACTAATTCTTTTTTTTTCCAAAAAACTACCAAACTCTTTGAAATAAGAATTTACAAGCTATGATTTTTGAGCGAATCGTAGCTTGTAAGCTGTTCATGATCTAATGATATATATATATATATATATATCTAAAAAATGGATAAAATATTTAAAGAAAAGGATAAATTATAGTTTATCTCAATTTAAAGTGTCAGTAGTGGTATTATTTTTCATCGTAAATAAATTATAAAAATAATCAAACTATTTTAATTATTTAGTTTGGACCACGTAGAATTAAGTGCTTAAATTTGAATTGTAATGAGATAAGTTAAAATCAAGCCAAACTAAGGGAGTTAAATTATAATTTTTTTTTAAAAAAAATTGTGTTTAATAGGATTTTCCAATGGTACTGTGAGTTGTGATCAAATATATTTATATGACATATCCAACGTGACAGGAGAACAATTAAGCACGTCTCGCCCAAATTGGCACAATTATCGCGACATACAATCATTAATTACTCCTAGGATATATATATATCTATATATATATGTACTGGCATAACCAAGACATGAGCCCTAACTTAGATAGTGGAGGAAAAAAAAATAATACTATTTATATTTGAAGGTGGCTTTAGTGGATTAGCTTCATTAAGCTATTTGGCTTGACCTAAGTGATGAGGTGGCTTAGAAGATTAGTCCTAAAGCATTGGCTTGATGGCGTTTAGTTTGGAAGTTTGATTCGTCGGCCTCGTAGCTCCTTACAGTAACTCGATGAAATGCGTTATGTTTTTAATGTTGACAAATGTGTACAAAATAATCTAAGTATTTTTATATATGTCATGAGCATATCTACAAGTTTTGATAAGATTTGGACCGAAGAATTTTAAGTTTTTTCACGTAAAAGTCTTAGTGTTCATCTTTGCTTTATTTTTATTTTTTTTAATATTTATTCTGTATTTATTTAAGCAAAAGATTAAAATCATTGCCTAAGATTCAGATACAAACGTATTAGCTTATGTGCGGCTCACTCACTTTTAATTCTAGGTTTTTTTTATTTCTTAGGAGGTGTTATGATCATATCTACTCTCTTTTTAAGTATTTTCAATAAAAGGTTTCATTAATTAAGACTAGTAATAAATAAGCAAGTAATCGAAAATATCTTCTCCCACTTGTCAAAAATTATACACAGCCAAAGTTGAAAATCTAGAAGCCCAATAAAAAGATACAATGCCACTTGGAACCACTGAGAAGATATTTGCCAACAAGACCCCAACCAAGAAAAAGATATACTCTTCTTTATACTCTCTTTTTTTATTTGAGTTCCTCCTTTCCTACTCATCTGTGACTAGGTCTTGATAATTGATATTAATATAACATTTTATCAATATAAACTATGAAGGTCCCCCACTTGCAGCCAAGTTGGGAATCTGGCAACCAAGTTGAGCAATTAATTATCTTATTAAATGTGGGGCTTATCTTGCATATTTGGGAATTTTATACATTTTAATTAGTGCTCTCACATGATCTCTCTTTCATGGTTTAACTTTTTATATTGTAATTATCCAATAGTTTCTCTTCATTATATGTCATTGAGAAATTTATTAACAACACCCTACCTTACAGATATAGTTTACTTTTAATGTTTTAAAAATATCTCGAATTAAATTTATCTGAACAAAAAGAGTTAATATACTGATTCATAGTTTAGTAACTAAACATAAAAGTTTACATATGTTTACTTAAGATAATTATTATATTTTACAATTAAGCAATGAAATGTTCTATATATATATATATAATTTTTATATTTAAGAGTTATGTATAGAGTAAAATATGCACAGATGGGTTATCAATTATCACTAAGTTTTTAATATGAGGAGATTCCTGTTGGTGATGAGCTCTTGGTGCCTTCACTTGCATGTGCAGAAGACAAGTTTAACATATAATAAAACATTCATCTACTCACAAAAAAGATCTGCTGCAACTTGCACCACTAAATGTCCAAAAGAGATAAGATTGGGATGCCAAGTTGCTTGAGTAGATAGAACTCCTGTGATCTCTCTCATAAAACCACAGCAAAGAAAAAGATCTGTCCTCTGGATTCTCTTCAGGCCCTGCTCTTCTTTGACCACCCAAAATTATGAGGCAAAACATTGCAACTATGCAAGACCCCACTGCAGTAGCTTGTGGTTCTGGTTGTAGTATTAGACTGGTTATAATATTTGGGCACCAAGGGAAGTGTTAAATGCAAGAGAACAATGTGTGCTGACAAATTTATTCTCTCAAAAGAGTGTGATGTGTAAGAAGAATCCAAGGAGAGTTAAACAATGCTTCAAAGAGATCTGGCAAAGTAGACATCTAACCACTCTTTTGGCAGCATATATTGAAAACAATGAGGTTATGTGTTTTGAGATGGCTGAACATCAAGCTTAGCAGAGTAATTTTCAAAGAAATTGATCATATGGTGAACTAATAATTCTCCAAAAGATAGTTTTCACATAGCTTGGATACATCCAAAGAAGTGAACCAAACATCAAGCCCACAACCAAAGATAAATCAAGAATGTTGTGAGTGACCAGCATAATCACAAGTGTTCATATGTGTCTTGCTCAACAATCAAAGATAAAGAACATACAACACAGGAGTTGTTCAGTTACAGATACACTTATTATACCAACAACATAGAAAAGTCTTAAAGTTCCCAAGTAATAATAAACAATTCACAAGGCAACAGGATGCAGTCTAGACATACATAGTACCTAAAGATAGAACCATAAGTGAAGTTCCATTTGATTCATGATAGCTGATATATCTACTCTTCCATCTTCTCGGTCAACATTGATTCTTGAAACAGCTAATAAAAGAAGACGGAATGAAAAATCTAAGATTGCCTCAGATAAAAACTGTAAACCTGCATAGGCTTATGCTCTTATCTATAGCAAACCAGCTGGCCAGGTTCCTCAGAAAACACCGCTTGCCATGGGCAAGTCATCAAAGCTCCAAAGATCCACGTCGCTCACCACATCCAAAAGACCATCAATCGACTCATCTGAGCTACCCTCAAAACAAGGCAGCTGCAGATACTTCATATACGATTCAAAATCAGAGAGCTCTTCGGATAGCTCAACAGGTGCATTCTCCTCTGGGAGAGGCACAGCATCACCAGCATTGTTCTTCATTTTCTTCGCCGCGCTACCTTCTTCCAGGAAGGCAAATTCATCAACTTCGGTTAAACTGGAAGTGGGAGTAAGCATCGATGTACTGTTTGGTGCCTCAGATGCATTCTCCCAAGCAAGGTCCAAACAACCAAAAGAGTTGCTCCCCTGATCTGAGTACAGATTTGCATGGGGAGCTACCATAGGCGCACCAGGTCTCATTGAAGAGAGGTAGCTCAGGTTCTCAGATTGATTAATTGGCTCCTTCTCTATGAAGTCAAAAGACGAAAAGCAATCACTATCAGCATCGCTATAATTGATGGGCTGATTGAAGTTGAGCTTCCCGGGTGATTTCAGCTTGGGTGCTTTCACTGAAGTAGGTTTCGGAAGCCGCTTCTTAGCATTTCGGGTTGCGACATCAGGGAAGTTCACCTTGGCTTTCTTGCCGCGGATCCTACGTGCTTCAGCATCATAGGCTCTTGCGGCTTCCTCAGCAGTGTTGAAAGTCCCAAGCCAAACTCGCACACCCTTGTGGGGATCCCTTATTTCAGCTGCCCATTTACCCCAAGGACGTTGGCGGATTCCTCTGTATTGGTTCTTTCTCTTCCTTTTGGATGACCTAGCAGCAGGTCCATCATATTCAACATTCTTCAGAGAAGAAAATCCATCTGTAGTCAAGGATATGATTTAACAAGGAAACTCCAAGAAGATGACACATAACATGGCTCATTTTCTTAGTACAAAACCTGCTCCAACAGACATTTCAATCATAACCCAAGAAAATGGCAGGAAATCAGGTCAAAAGAGAAGAATCCTACGCTGAATAAACCAAAAAAAAAAGAATGGCATCGAAAGAACCGTGTTGAAAAATAGTACTTTTTCACATAACTTTCAATGTTTGCAAAGGCCAAGGTGAAACCACATATGAGGAGTCGTAGATAGAGTACGAATATGCTACATACGATTCTAACAAACTTACATGCGTGACATAGGATAAACATCGCTCACATTAAATTTCTTGTAACATTGTTCAACTCCTTTAAATTGTCAAAGATGTAGGCTTTTGAGACAAACTCAGGGAACAGCTAGAAATATGTAAACCTAACAGTTATATTACCTAACCCCATGCAAATTTAAGAGTGATACAACCATGAACCCAAACGGCTGGTGGAAAGAAGAAACCATAAGAATGATATTAAGACATTTAACACAACATATGCGGTATCTAAATCAAGAGATAGAGAGAAATGACAGAACTTGGATCTAGGACAGAAGCAAACTTCACTCGATCCCAACTTTTTAACCAATTAATCGCTTAAAGGCTATGATCCCCAAAACTGTTAGCTTATCAAGAAGAACAAAAGGTGTAAGCATTTCTAGAGTAAACATTTTATACCAAATTAACACAAATTTATTCAAACTAACAGGCGTTAAAAAGAATCAGGAGGAGCAGCTATCCAACCTGTTGTGTGAAGTAAAAAATAGGTAATTGAAGTATCTAGACAAGTAGAGATTTAGTACACATAATCTAAGGCAAAATCTTTTAATTCCCACATCGAACTATCAAGATTTCCTAACGTTAGAAAAAGAAAAGAGAAGAGAAAAATCTCAACAACCAAATACCATTTCCAAGAAGAGAGGGTACGTCGGATTACAATCTCCAATCACTGGAGAGGGATCCGAGTACAAGAAGGCAATCCGAAATAGGTACGATCCAAGCGAATATTTTTACAGAAATCCTACCTATCTTCAATCATCCTCCTCGTTCCATTGAAAACGCCATTGAAGCCAAATTTATTCGGAGACCAAAATAAAACTACGAATCGAAGATTTAGTCCTATAAGATACAGCCAAACTCCGATCTTTCCATGTTTTAACTCAAAAAAAGAAAAATAAAAGGATCTTTTGGGTCGATTCCTCCATGAAAACACCCAGCGAGCAAAACCCAACTCACAGAATCACAAAAAAGAGAAAAAGAAAATAGAACAAATTCGTTTTTTTGTTCACATGGGTACCTCGGGGAAAGGATCCTTTGGAAGAGAAAGAGAAGGGCTTGGCATCAACAAGCTCCCTCTCGTCGTCCTCATCCTCCGACTCTCCGGACTCGTCGTCGAACTCCTCGAAGTCTGCCTCGAAGTCGTCGAGCTCCGCCGCGTGGTGATTCTTCGCCCTCTTCTTCGACGCCTTCTTCAGATCCGGCCACAGGTAGTCGGCCGTCACTCGCTGGGACTTCGCCGGCGGTATGAACCCGGAGATGATGGCTCCTCCGCACATCTTGGATTCCCAAAGCTTTAGCCAAGGCCCCCTCGACTCCTCGTTTCTTTGAGAACGGTGTAATATACAACAAAGAAAAATGGCACCGAAAGAGTAGTTCAACACAAGCCTTCTTATGGAGATGTGGAAGAGATGGTTGGCGTTATATATTAATGAGGGAGAGAAAGAGGCGGTGTTTATCGCAAGAGATGTCGGCTTGAATGCGGTTAAATTACCACAATTTCCTTCTCCATTTTTTTAAAAAAGAGAATACATTTGTATTATAATAATACGTATAAGTATCTGAAGAGATATGCAACGGATCTATTCCATCTTATGGTTGGGGTTAATTTGAATTTTAGTTTTATCGATTCCATCTTTTAGAACTCTCCCATTCTTTATTTTATTTATCACAAAAATCTGACAATTTCGAGTCTGGACTTAATCAAAAAATATCTTACTCTTATCTAATTATATTTTTATGGGATTTCATAAATCACTCACTATATTTTATCTATTTTATTATTTGTACTCCGTCTCTGAGGGAAGTTACCGCTCATGTTTGTCTATAGTTTTTATTTTATACTCATGTGTTATTTTGACTAACTAACATCAACAGTATTATATGATTTATATAACTCTACTTGTTAAATTATTAAAATATCTTCACCGCTCATCTAGTGGCCCTCGCCACCATTTTATTTTGTCTTTCTCCTTCTCGTCGAAGAAGGATGACACGTGGCTGTCATGTCGGCATCGCCCATCTCGTCCTCGCTCTTCTAGAGCGAGTCCAAGAGGCGACGGTGGAAGCTATAATGGTACCCGCACGTGAGGCACATTTCAGTAAGATAAGGTCGAAGGGGTTAGATGCCAGGAAAGGCATGAACTCGCCACATCCATCGAACGCATGGCCCTCGAGGCTATCAACATTATTCTTGAGGCACTTGCAATGGAGCATCTCTAGTGGCAGTGATGAGGAAGATAGTCTAGTGTTGATGGTGGTGCTTCTTAGGGCTTTGTTAGAGGAGGAGACGAGCTTGAATTTTAGGTCATGAATGTGCACCGTCGGAGTTTGAATCTCTGATCGTTGCCGTCGCTGGCCTTCTCTGCTTCCTTTGCTTGGAAGACAAGAGAGAAGAAAAGGATTAATGTGACGACAGGAGGAGACAACAAGGCCTCCAATTTGGAAGAAATATTTAGGTTTATAAATTTTTTTATAAATTAGAAAAAATATGGGGGTATTTTTAATAAATTAGATATGAGAACATAGGGAGGTTAAATTAATCAAGGGTGTTAAAAGAAAAATTATACAAAAGAAGAAAAGGTCGGGCTATAAATTTCTTAAGATACTAAATCATAAAATATATAAAATATAGTGTGTGATTTATAAAATTTTAAATAAGAGTTCTACTTTCATGCATTGTTTAATTTTGGACGACACTTTTTAAAAAATATATATATAGTTTTATCATTATAATGAATTAGAATTCTATGAGAATAGATTCCGTCTAAATCGATCTAAGTGCATGGTCTAATGCATGCTGGTATATTTATCACATACATCCAAAGATTATGATCACGTCCAATTTAATTTTAGTGGGCCATTTTATTTGATTTCAAATATAGCCTCATATATCTAACGATGCACGTAGACCATAATTTGTTAAGGTGCACCTGAACTAATCCTACCAGGTTGATCTGAGTGCATCCATTGGCCTCTATACTTAATTTTAGACCTAATCACAGTTATCAGATATGTACGATCGATATACTAATGCATATCCGATGGTATACTAACCCTGATAAATTAGACTACACCGAATCTTTGTTCCACCGGAGATATAACCAACCAAGTAACATTTCATGGTGTTTTGAGGGTTTGCCAGGGTTAGCTTGCCAACCATAGATCACCATCCACTATCTACCTAAATTAGGTGCTCTGAGGGCTTATACGCTTCTACTAAATTCTAATAGTGATGTTTCACCAAAAGACATTACTAAACAATGGTTGGTGGCATACTTTGTTGACCGTAGCGTTGAACTACCAAAAAATCATCGTTCATTTCAACCATTTCCAAAGTAGGTGCCGATTTCTTTTACAGCCCCCGTGCAAATATACATCTCTTTAGGTGCTGTCATCTAGTAATTGTGACACGTGTCGATGTGGAAGGACAACTGTAGCGATTTGGAATAACCCAATCTCATTGGATCAGTTACTTCCTCTTTGTCTTTTCTTTTAACTCTTTTTATTTGCTCCTAATTTGTTTACTAAAAAGTATATCTTAAAGATATATATATATATATATATATATATACATACATATACATATATATTTTAAATTATGTAACCCATTGTTACAAAGTGCTACACTATAACTATCACCAGCTTTCATAAATTTTTTAATTGCATGCGGCAATTAATTACTCTATAATCTGCTTTCGGAGTGCTTAATTATCCACCCTAAGTTTAAGTAATGATATAATTACGTTAATGCGGTTCTAATTTTGATTTGATATGTTGCAACTTGCATGGAATTTATGGTATCCGTAGAAAGGATCAAGTTGAGCCACACTTTGAGGTAGTAGACTTATTAAGGCTAATTAAATTCATACCTTCTTTTCTAGCAGCTTGTGATTTGTAGGTAGGATGGCGTATAATGATACAATTGAATAGTCTCTTCTATGCATCTAAGAGAACAATCATACAGATAGTATTTCTTTTACTATCACTTTCAAATTATCTAACAAAGTATTATTATTATTATTAAATCTAACAAAGTATTATAGTTAGTGCACTGTGAGCGTCACGCCGCGAGTTAAACTATTGTTCCTAGAAGCATTTAATAAATAGGCTTCTAGATTGGCGATTTATTTAGTAATGTGTGTTAAAAAATGATTAATTCTAGTGAATCTATCTATATAAATTGTTAGACTGAAAAAAGTCATTTTAATACCCGCTTTATGTGAAAATAAGTTATCTTAAAATAAATTAATTGGTAAAAGTTGATGGTAAATAAAATACTTTTTAGTACTCGATCATCCGATTTTTTTTTTAAATATTATAATGATCGATTTTAAGCGCTGACTTTTTAATTACAAAAAAAATAAATAAGTGGTTATGAGTAAAAATGAGTATAAATAGGGATATTAATCTCAAATGTGGAAACAAAAGGAAGTTTATTAGTGTCGTATTGTAAAGCCCGATGAAGTCGGTCACAACGTGGACGCACGATAAGTGTCCAGACTAATAACTTGGTCTATTATTCCATAGTCTTTCATCAAATCTTATAAATAAAAACTAAAATAGTCAAGCCTGGGAAATTGGAACGACTCGTGGGGATGCACGTGTATGCGTGCTCATGTGAGCCCTAATATAGTAATATTTATTCTCTCCCACTGTTGTCAGACATAGGAGGCAAAAATATATATCCCTAATGTTAGGTTTTTAATATTGGCAAATGTATTCAACATAATCTAAGTATTTTTATACATGTTTATGAGTATATAGCTATAAGTTTGATAATATTTGGAATGAAATTTCTTAAATTTAGAGGAGATAAGTCACAGCGTTCGAACGCAAACTCAGGCGTTTACACATATAGAGGTGATGTTTTGGCAGTTCGAACGCATTCGGGCCGTGTTCGAGCTCATTGACATAATATACAAGTTTTTGGACTTCCAAAAATTATGTTTTGCCTTGAATTTGACCTTATATTGTTAACCTATATAAGGGTTATGATGCTCTAACCTAAGAAGGTTGGTAATTGTTTTTGAAAAGAAGTTCTTATATTTATAATGTTTTTCCACCAACAATGTCCGTCTCTTCTTCAATGCACTAAAGCTTTTGTCTTAAAGGTTATCTAGACGAATGATCAATCTCCAGGGCTACTAGGATTGGAGATTAATCACGGAAAAGTGAATCGCGAGTTTTAGCGAGTAAAACTAAGTGAAACAAAGTTGTGGGAATCGATAAGTTGTTTTAAAAGTCAGTCTTATAACTATTACAAGTTTAGTGATTGGTTTTGACCCGAATTTAGATTCATGGTTTTTTCCCGTTTAAATTTTTCCACATAAAATTTTTAGCGTTCATCTTTGCTTTACTCTTTAATATTTATTTCACATATTTACTTAAGCAAAGATTGAAATCATTGCCTATAACTTAGATACATATACATGCCTAAATTTTAGTTTTTTCACCTAATATATATGTAATTTAGGTTGATTTAATTTATTTTTTATACTTTAACTTGAAGTGTTTAATATTTTTGTGATTCAAACTAAATTGCTACCGTTAAAAATTTTCATCTAAAAATAATAATATTTTATTGAAGGTTACTTGCACTTTCTAATTAGGTGTGTTTTAGTTGCTAAAAAATATGGTAAGGAAGTAGGGGTGTAATTTCAAGCCCATTTTGAGAATTAGGCTCGACTTAGCTCAACTTGAGCCCAAGTTGAGTTTGAGCTTGAATGAAGCTTGTTATCAAGCCACACACTAGCCTAGTTGAATTGAGCCGGTGTCAAGCCGTGACGAGGTGGAAGAGGCTTGCCGGTGGAGAAGGAGACGGTGGTGGCTTGAGGAGAAAGAGGAGGAGGTGGTGGACGTTTGTCGACGAAGGAGGTGGCACTGACTTACCGAAGGAGGAGGAGGGAAAGGTGGGCTGGCAGTTGGAAGAACAGAAGGGGATTGGTTTGAAGATAAGCTTTGTGAATGTTGTTTAAGGTTTGGATTTTGAAAGATAACTTATATCGAGCCCATCGAGCTGAGCCGGCTCAAGCTCGACTCGAAATACAAATCGAGCCTAACATTAAGGGACTCAGGCACGGCTCACCAGAGCTTTGGCCGAGCCGAGTCCGAGTTGAGTTCGAGCTGCTCGTTTATATTGACACGTCGATAAAGAAGCACTTATTTTAGAATTTCTTTTATTTTAATATTTTATTGTAAAAAAATAAATTAGATAAGTAATTATTTTATTTTAATTTTTTAAAATAAGAGAGTCAGTCATTCTACCAAAGTCAGTAACTCTATCGAATTTTACTTTTTAGTAACTTTTTATCTATGTAACATTTTCTATGTGAAATACACATGTTCGCTAAAACATTTATTATCAAACTAAATTGCCTTCGAACTATAATCCAACGAGGTATGTTATAATCAAATGAAGAGAGAGAGAGAGAGAGAGAGAGAGAGAGGAGGACCTTCAAACTATGTAAGAAACTGCAGTCTCCTCCATTATTAACTAATGGCATCCAGCGATTCCAAGCTAACGTTTTACTTTGAACCATAATCTGCACGCCCTAGTCAAACAAAGCTTTTGACAATTTCTTTAGCTAAGGTTCGGTGAACTCAACCCCCATTCGATGAAAAACCTGTTTCTTTTTTACCACGCTTTAGCAATTTTTACAAGTGTTTTTTTTTCAAAGGAAATAACATTATTCTTTATGACTAGCTTACACGGTTACAAAATGTCCGGCATTTATTACAAGTTGAAACATATAAATAAATAATATATCTTAGATAAAATAAACACAAAGGAAACTAAAATAATGATAATTTTCATCCGACTTTAACAAATTAGAAGATACCTCCTTGCAGAGACTAAAAATGTTACATGGTTGACTCTATGGTGGCTCGTCAGTGCGTTGGCTTAGATGAATAACTCGATGGTGTGACGACCTAGAACGATTGCAACGTAATTGTTTGGAGTTTAGATTAGATAGTTTATTATGTTTACCGAAGTTTGATGGAGTGTAGGAGCCTTTGGATATCCAGACTCTTGAAGGAGTAAAAAATAAAAATAAATGACATTTAAAACATTTATTGGTCTCCTCAACCAAATAGAACAAAGTAGTCCTTCAAACTTCAATAGACTATTAGGCCCACTAGTTTTCTCGTCGCTAAAGCCCAAGCCCAATCTTTCAGGGGCATATTCGTAATTAGAATTAAGAGCTTTGGCGGGAAAAATATTTTCCCACCCTCCTCGTCTCTCGTCTCTCCCCTCGCCCGCCATTTCGACAAAACCCTAGCTCCTTCAAATCCTAACCCTAATCAACTAGGAACCTGGGGAAGGAGGATTCGCTCATCAATGGGGAGAGGGGAGGAGGAGGAGCTGAGGGCGGCGAAGCGTGCGTACAAGGAGGCGCAGAGAGAGGGGAACCACCAAGAAGAGGCGAGGTGGGCTAACATGATCGGCGACATCCTTAAGCAGAGGGGGGAGTACGTGGAGGCTCTCCGATGGCTTCGGATAGATTACGAGGTCTCCGTGAAGCATCTCCCCCAGAAGCAACTCTTGCCCACTTGCCAATCGCTAGGCGAGGTTTACCTCCGACTTGAACGATTCAAGGAAGCCCTCATCTACCAGGTCCGATCAGGCATTTCGTTCTAAATATCTTTCTATTTGTACTAGTAGAACTGCCGGATTGTTTAAATTTTTGTTTGGGTTTCGATTTCATGCAATTATTATTAAATTTAATGTGTTGATCGGTTGAGTGGGAAATTGGATTAGCTGGGTTACATGCTATGATTGGTATCTGTCAAAATTTTATCTTTCCTTGTCTTGTCCATAGATTGTTAAAATAAAAATTAGAATTGCTCCTCTCTCTAATTTTTGCTTCTTTTCTTAGTATATTTGCTACTGGAGAAAAGCTTATTTCCAAATCTCGTTCTATTGTTGAAGATTAATAGATATCTATCAGTAGTAAGAGAACCATTATTTTCCACTATCTCTGCTGTTGAGGACTATGATTATTCCATAACCAAGTTATGGTTCTTTTGTCCTTCTTCCTTCTTCTGTCCATGGATATTTAAAATTCTCTGCATGCCAAGGATGAAAGTTTGCCAATCATCTGTTTCTTGTTAACTGAATCATCCTTCTCTTGTTTTCTGCTAAAAGTGCAGAAGAAACATCTAGGACTTGCCAAGGAATCTAACGATCTTATTGAGCAGCAAAGAGCCACCACTCAACTTGGTAGAACTTATCATGAGATGTTTCTAAGATCTGAAAATGACCACTATGCTATACGGAATGCTAAAAAGTATTTCAAATCAGCAATGAAACTTGCAAGGACTTTGAAGGATAGTCCACCAAGTCCATCCGCAAAATCCTCATTGTTTCTGAAGGAATTTATTGACGCACACAACAATATGGGGATGCTCGAAATGGACCTTGATAATTTGGAAGAAGCTGAGAAAATTCTTCTTCAAGCTCTAAAGATATGTGATGATGAAGAGATTAGTGAAAATGATGATGGGCGCAGCAGGCTTAATCATAATCTTGGAAGCCTCTATATTGAGCTGCGTGAGTGGACTAAAGCTAGGGAGCACATTGAGAAGGACATTTTGATATGTAGAAGAATCAGCCATCCTCAAGGTGAAGCAAAGGGGTTCATAAATCTCGGGGAGTTGCATTATCGGGTCCAGAAGTATGATGATGCAACCCTTTGTTATCAGAAGGCACTCGATATTGCAAAATGTATGGAAGATGAGGATGCATTAGTTGATCAGATTAATCAGAACATTAGGACAGTTAAGGAAGCAGCAAAAGTGCTGGATGATTTGAAGAAATATGAGCAAAAGTACAAAAGGCTGATGAGGGCTACATCGGATGCACGGGGCACATCAAATGAGAGAAAATGTCTACTGGAGCAGAATACGTGCCTCGATGGCCTGATTGAGAAGTCCGGTGTGATATTTGCATGGCCAAAAGTAAGTGTATCATTTACATAATAATGAATCCTTGTACTATTTTTATTTTTTAAAAACTTCTATTCTTCTTGCTAACTTATTGGCAAATTTAGGTAGAACTATTATTTCTATCTCAACAAAGGACAATTCACAAGATATCAGTTTCCTGAGTCCTGATTACTCTATTCTAGCTGCTACTAGAACATGAATATCTTCTTACTTTCCAACATACTAAAATCATTTTGACATATTTCCAATACACAACTGCACCAATGATGTAAATTGTTTAACCTCTCTTTTGCTGATTTTTGTCATGCAGAGCACCTTGCATATTAGAACATTTCTGTTCACTTTTATGATTCATATATACTGCAAGCTTCAACATGATTTTAGTAATTTAATTTACTGTTGTCAATTACAAGACACTTTGCGAGCTAGATGCAGAAGCTGTTAAATTAGTTCATCCGACTTGCCCTTCTGGCCTACTAAAATATAGTTAATATCTTGGCACGAAAGTTAATATCTAGCTCACAATCTCAGAAAGTTCTACATGATACTAATGCATATGTAATAATCTAATAAATCAAATTGTTTTCTCTTTTCTGTTCCCCCTTTTGCTACTGACTAGACATATTTTCTAATACCATTTCATACTTTAGCATAGAGAATTTGCTAAATTAAAGAAAAGAGTGGCGGGTGAACTTTGTGACAAGGAAAAGCTGAGTGATTCTTTTCTGGCTATTGGAGAGTCATATCAAAAGCTCAGAAACTTCAGTAGAGCCCGCAAATGGTACATGAAAAGTTGGAATATATACAGGTCAATTCAAAACCTGGAGGTTAGTTTATCCAATTTTCTTAATTCTCATCAAATGATCTTTTATTCTTCTTCTGCTGGTGATAACAAAGACAGGCTTCATATTTAGGCATTTGACAATTTAGCTGTCATTATCTGTGACCTTACATTCTTCAGTGCATTGATATTTCTATTGCAAACTCCACTAAGGAGTGCAGTTTTTTACTGCCAGTTGACAACCTGCATAGTTGTTATGTTGCTTTGGTGGCTAGGTACCTATTATGTTTATAGTATTGTGGAGGGCATCCTATCAGACACTAGCATCTTGAGAAGCTGACTGTTGCTAGTTGAAGTCTAATATATTGGATACTTGTGATTTCAGGGGCAAGCATTAGCCAAGATAAACATTGGTGAGGTTCTGGACTCTTCTGGTGATTGGGCTGGTGCACTGCAGGCATTCGAGGAGGGCTATAGGTAATAACCGGAGATTCTTGGTTTGCACAAAGAAAGTTAAAGTTGGTGTCTAGTTTATATTGTGGAGTATATAACTATTGCCATTTAGTGCAAATTGTGAGCAATCTTATTTTTCCTTATACGAAACACGGATACTTTATCTGAGGTGTTGTATGCATATTTGATATAAATTAAATATAGATATGACTCTGATATGTCATCAGTATGTGCTGGATATGCCTGAAGGAGGAAAATCCGAATAAACAAAATTATTTTAATTTGTTGGGTATGGCGTGGATACGTCCGGATACATGATTGATACATTAGGATATGGCATGGATATGTTTTTCACTTATTTTTTGTCCTTAATCTAAGCATTTTGGTCAATTGGTGCGTAATGTATGAACTTATTTAGTTTATATCTTATCTAATGATGGATACTTGGTTAGTGGGTTTTTTTACAAACTTTGACACTGAATTGCTTATTGTGGATGGAATGATATACATTTTACCATATATTGTATTGTTTGACAATAGATAGCAAATATTTTTTTATTAATTTATTTATTGCCGTATCTATGCTGTACCGGTATCATATTTTTTAAAGATATGCCATATTCCCATATGTCATATCTGTATCCGTGCTTTATTGATCTAGAGTCTTTAGTTCTTATGATGTCTTTGATTTTTCTTTCATCCTTTCAGAATTGCAGTTCAAGGCAATCTACCATCTGTTCAACTTTCAGCACTGGACAACATGCATTACAGCCACATGATTAGATTTGATAATGTTGAAGAAGCCAGGTTGATAAAGGGTACATTAATCTAATGAATGGGTTACGTTGTTTAGGCAAATATCATATACAGGTTCTTTCTGCTGCAGGAAACTTCAGGAAGAAATTCACAATCTTAAACAATTATTAAATGAAGGTGTATTAAGAAGTACGGAAAGCGACTATTGCTCAGAAACTGAAACAGAAGGTGGTAACATATCTGATGATATGCCTCATGCATTCACATCACCAGAGATTGATAAGCTTGCTACTAGCGCGATTCTTGAGGATTTCGATGAGGATGTTCCTTTAGCTTTACTTGTTCACCAGAATAAGAAATCACCCAAGATCAAGAAATCACAGGTGCATGCATATGGTGCAAATGATGGCATGCCATGTCAGCTGCCTGAATGCTCTCCCAAGGTTTCAATTAATTCGTGTGATCATCAAGAATCATTTGGTCGTAAGCGTGCCCGCGTAGTCATCTCTGATGATGAAGCTGATGATTCTAACGACATGGGTCAATCAAGGAGGCTTCTTAGAAGTCCAATTGACAATGGGACTACCTCTGACAAAGGTTGGTTGAGCAGTTTGATCTTTTAGATGATTGTCAAGTCTTCATATATCTGTACTTCCTTTCATCTTCTAGCTGGTATTACATCATTTTCTTGTGATCACAGAAAATAGGAGAGATGTGCCAATTAATACAAAAAAAGAACAGGTAATTTAACAGCGATCAAATTCTTTAAACTAAGATATCTCATTCTTCTGTTTCAACTGCATGACAAACATTTTTTTTCTTCCATTTGCAATCTTTTTGTATCTTATTGAGTAAATTAGGATATCATATTAGCAACAGTTGCCATGCTCGGTTTGGCTTGGATGGCTAATCAAGTTTTAACCAGAAAGCCAATAATGGTGACTAGTGAACTTTTCTTTTATCAGGATGCTACACTTTTTGCAGAATCCAAAGATGTACATAGTGTTTGTACACCTACCCCTGTTGAAGAAAGTATTTGTTCTTTCAAATCAAAAAGCCCCATATGTGCTGCTGACAATGATATAGAGTTTGGTGATTCAACTGGAGGAAGAGCCTCTGCATCCAAACCTGCATTAAATGGGTCTGAGTTTGCTGTAGGTCATGTCCCTGGCAGTCTGCTACAAAGCAAAAATGGTGACTTAAATCTATCTGAAGATTATCATCAGGTGACTTTGTTACCCCTTTCTGTATTTAATATTTATTATGAACCATCAAATGTCAAGTAATGGACATGTTGCACTACAGTATTGTCTAGAATTGTTGCCAATCCTTTTAACTGCATTGTGCTTTTCGGGAGTTTATTCTTGCTTTATTTTCTTTTATAAGTTATGTTGGAATTCATCACCTTCCGAAATCAAATAACGTAACGAGGAATAGGTATCACAAATTAACCATGGTGGTTCTATAATTCTTAGAATCATCAAACCACAAGTGAGTAGAAAATTCATCAATATGTAACAGAAAAGAAATCATATCAAAGCGTTCCAAAGTCCAAACTATAATATTTTGCCCTTAATTTCCTCATGGTTCATGCAATAGACAAATTTATCACTGCCAATGGGTAAACTAACTATACAGAAATAATGCCTTTGTGGATCCTTAATCCTAAATGACAGTAGACCTTATAGAGTGAGTGTTGGTTAACAATGTGTTCAATTCTTTGTTATTAACTTCCTTAATATTTCTTAATGTGCAGCAGTTCTTGCCCTTTAAAATTGGAGGCAAATTGATCTATTTGAATACAAGTTCTTGCATGCATGAGGGCAATTTTAGCATTGAATATCTGAAAGTTGAATTGGCATGCCTATACTACCTTCAATTAGCCGAAGAGAGGAGGTCGAAAGGTACAATTCAAGTTCCATATATTATATTAAATAGCATGTTATTCTCATAGGCTTCAAGCCCTAACCTTTATGAACGGGAATATGTCAAAGTGAAGAAGTTCATCAAGCCTTATACAACTTGGAGGTCTATTGGAATTTCAGGCGTTATTTGTCTTTACATTGTGTCAAATATTATTTTTTTAAACCTAGCCCAGATCTCTATTAGATGCACACCAGATTGGAGAATATGGAAGATTTGCTTTCTTTAAGCCACTTAATATGGGCTTTTGGTTGACAGGTACTCTTGCATTTTTCTAATTTCTAATCCCTTGAGTCACTGCTGTTGCCATGCATTTCCTCATGGGCACAGCATTTTCAGGTGGAGCAGGTGAAAGATAAACCTAGGTGTGTAAGCATGTCATTGGTTCTGATAGGTGATCCTTCACCATTAGTAGCTGATGCATGAACTTCCTTTGATTTGCAGCCTAACAAATGCACCATAAGCAGTGAAGCTGAAATGACCAGCGTCACAAAAAAGATGATAAATGATGTGTTAAGATGATACTAGACAGATTGACCAAAGTTTTGAGTCACCACCAATTTGAGAAACGATAATCAGATCTACATTCACAGTGGATGACTTCCACAAAACCCACCTTTCCCCACCCAAAGAGAACTCTACTATCGCACAAGGCAGATTATTACTCAGCTAATTTATCTTCATCAATACGGTGAAGATACTAAAATAGATGCAACAACATTCTAGATTTCTTGTTACAATTTAGGAAAAGTAAAGATCAGCAATTAATAGGATCTTTCATCAACCAACTATATTAGTGACCTTGTGTGAGTTTCACAAACTCACCTTTCCTAATACAAGAACAACTTTGTGCTCAGAACATGATGGGGGCTTAAGAAGTAGGGCTTAGCAAAGCCTTGCGTCATTCAGGTTTCTTTGATTTGGTTCTCTCCTACATAACCAAGAAAGTAAACCATAAGTCATCCCTTCTCGCTAATATATGAGTTAGCCAGGCTTTTTCTTTGTTGGTTTCAAACTGTAAAGAGATAAAAAAAAAAAGCAGAGAAAAGATGTAGAAAAATACTAGTTTCACTAAATACCTATCTAAGTGCTGTGCCTTGAGAGCCAAATTTATCTGATTGCAACCAAATACTAAATTATTATTTTAGCTTTTTCTTTATCTGGTTCATGATATAAAAGTTATAAAGCTCATATCCTTACAAGTCATGGTAGTTTAAGGTAGAGCTGTATTTATATTAGGGAACAACTACAGATTGATATTTTGTTATGCTAATTTATGGTGCCTCTATTAGGTTTGCTGCCTGTTGTCGGTGATCTGAAGTGTGGGGGCAAAGCTATAGATTCCCTGGAATCAATTGAAGCCATTAAACACCTTGTTTGTGAGAAAAAATGGATTGAAGTGCTTGTTGATGGTAAGCATAGTAAGCTTTTTATGTTTATACTTCTCACCATTCAGACATTATTTTAGACTATGCAGTTGCTTATGCCATCAGATTTATGGGTCTTCAATGAAAAGTGCAGTGTTTATTAACTCCTGCTAATCTAATGCTTTTGAATATAAATAAATGTATGCTGTAGCAATTTCTCACATTTCTTAATGATTAGTGATTACTTTGTTGATAAGAGCTCACCTAACAAAAATTGTAATGTAGCATCAACTGACAGAATTTTTGAACATGTGCAATTAGTAAACGTACTTAGATCTGTCTAGCATATGCTATTTGTTGTATGCGAATCATGTTATATGGCAGAATGCGTAAGCCTTTCTTTTAGTTCTTGTAGAATTACACCAAATTGTAAATAGTTCATGAAGATATAGCATGTGTTGCACAGTATGATAACCATGACTCATGTTAGGATTATAACTGACCAAACTAGTTATTGCTGCTTTTGTTGCCTAGAGTAGGAATATAATGCTGTTGATTTTGTTCAAACTTTTCTTGGAAATGTGGAATTATTTCTCATTACCCTGTTATTTGCAATTGGGTTTATTTTGGAAAGGTTGGGTCCCAAAACGACTGATGAAATTGTACGTTGATCATTGTGCAAAGTTATCAGAGGCACCCAATATAAAACTGCTGAGGAAGTTATACAATCTAGAGGTACCCAACCTTTTTTGGCTTGTATCACAAGAAATTAATTTGTAGTGACGTTTGGATGATCATTTAATGACATGGACAATTTCTAACTGAGTTTATGATGGCTTTCTCTTTTTTGTGCTTGTGTGTAGGTCTCAGAGGATGAAGTCATTGTATCTGATTGTGCATTGCAGGACCTATCTGTCAGACCTTTTCTAAATGCTCTGCATGAACATAAAGCAATAGCAGTTTTAGATATTTCTCATAATATGCTAGGTATAGTTGTTACAGTTTATGACTATTGTCAAGCATGACATCACGCTGTGATGGATGCATTTTCAATTTTTCTTGGTTGTTATTCTTATTCACTTTGTGTACTAATTAACAACAATTCACATGCATATGCTTCTGCTAGTTGGTGATTGTAGTATCTTAACATGTACTAATTCTTGCTTTTGGAATTATTTAGGAAATGAAACAGTCGAGAAGCTTCAAGAGATTTTTACATCATCAAGCCAAAAATATGGTGGCTTGACGTTGGACTTACACTGCAATAGATTTGGTCCAAGTGCTTTATTCCAGGTTTTAACTCTTTGTAACCATTTTTTCCCTTCGATTGCAAATTCAACTCATCATATTCCATCATCTTCTAGATGTCTCATGAATTTTTTCAGTGCATGACTTGTATCTCTTCATAGTCACGGAGAAGAGAGGCAGTCCTCTAATGCTAGTCACATTGTCGAAGTGGTGGAATTGTGTCATGGTTTTTTTTGTCTTATACTACTTCTAGTGCAACTATTAATCATAATGGTTCATCAACAAGATTGCCAAAGAATAGGGTTTTAGTATCATAAGTTCATGATCTTAGAGAGCCATTTAATTAATTTTTCAACATTCATTATATATTTTTTGCTTTCCTTCCACTTTTGATCTATAGCATCAGTAGAGGTCTCCTAACCTATTAAAATATCTAGACATTTGGATAACCAACGGTGTGGATTCATTTTTGTGAGTCCTGTCATATATTTTTGCAAACAACTCCTGTGACATCCAGTTGTACTCATGCCCAAGAAATTTTCAAAAGCGTATTCACCATATTAGATCATTTTTGAACTAGATGTCACATCATTGGTTTTTCTCTTTGTTAGGCTGAGGAATGGAGGGAGGGAGCACAATTCATTGTAACATGTGATGGTTAACACATCCATTGCGAGCTAATGAGTTAGTTGTAGTGATGAAACTAGCTTCTTTAATGACATTAAGGCCGCATAGATCTTGCTCTTCCCAGTCTGCATTAATAGTTCTTTCACCATTTTGTTCCCTTCTAAGATTAACCTGGCTGATCATGTTGAAATTCCACGAATCCTATCTTTTCTATGTAAGTAGTTCTACATTTAATTTGTAATACTGTGCTAACTGTCGCTTTGTGTACTAATTCACAGATATGCGAATGTGCTGTCATATCTGCCCGATTGGAAGTACTTAACCTCTCTCAAAATCGGCTTACAGATGCATGCAGTTCATACCTTTACACAATCTTGCAAAATTGCAAAGGTGCATGATACTTTATAGTGTGGTTGTTTATTCTCTTAAAATTGTTCTTCCAGAGGATGTATTGAAGCTCTAATGTCAGTTCACACCAGAATAAGGTGGATTTCCTTCAATTAAAATAGTGGAATGTCTTCTTACATGCTGCAAAAAGATGGGCAGTCAAGAGTGAAGACTTGAACCAATTCATATGGAAATTTATGAAATTTGAAAGATATAAATTATAAAGTCTTGGTAAATTATTTACCCTAAATTATCTGATAAAGTTGGATAATTTAAACAGACTGATTATTTTGATTGTTGGTTTAGTTGCATATGTAAATGCTCCAATTATCTCTTTGGGAATTTAATCAGTCACTAAAGCTCATGATAAGGAATCTTATAATTGTCATAAGGAGGGTTAATGATGAAAGGTCTCCAATAAGCTGGCTACCTTTTTTTTTCCATTTCCTTTTTACGTTAAACAAGATTGCTTTCCTTCTTTACTAAGTTAGTTACAATGATCTCTATGTTTCTCCTAATGAACTTGCAATTTCATCCTTTCTTTTCATAGCGCTTTATAGCTTGAATATAGAGCAGTGTTCCATCACATCAAGAACTATTCAGAAGATTGTGGATGCTTTGCAGGAGGAATCTACCCTTTCACATCTCTCAATAGGTACTTTCTGACCTTCAATGCCATATTTCCAACTGACTTGTGTTGAATTTGGTTTTAGTTAGAAGTATTGAGAACCTGTATTTTGCAGGAAAGAATAATCCTATATCAGGAAATACAATGGTTAACCTTTTCTCCAGACTGGCATCCTTGAAAAGGTAATAGCACTCTGACATTATTATCATAATGGTTAACAGCCTGGTTCTACCTGAGTATTTGACGAATGAAACCATATAAATTACTGTTTGCCTTTGTTAGATTTCAAGAACTAAGTCTAACAGGTATTAGACTGAACAAGATCATGGTTGATAGTCTCTGCCAACTTGCTCTATCCTCAAATCTGTCAGGATTATTGCTTGGGGGAACTTGTATTGGAGTAGTGAGTCAATTGCGTTTCTGCTGGCTTATTCTTTAGTTAGTACATTTACTTTATGGCGAAATTCACCAATCTATCTATGTACCATATATTGCACTTAACACAGGATGGAGCTGTAAAGTTGACCGAGGCATTATCTACTGGATCTCAAGAGTTGTTGAAGTTAGATTTATCAAACAGTGGAATCACATCTCATGATTTCCCAAAAGTATGTGCAAATATTAGCACATTCGTTGCCATTCTTGAATTGAACCTTGGAGGAAATTCCATCAGTCAAGAGGTTTGGTTTTCTTTTTCTTTTCATCTCTAAATGTTGAGATACATCTCATCTGACATTAATAATACTTAAATAGGGAGCTATTTCTGAATTTTAAAGTCAATGACATGTCTCTGAATCAATGAAACTTGTTAAAACCTAGGGGTGTAATCTAGTCAAGCTTGATCAAGCCTGACGCTGTGTTACAAACCAAATTTGGATCTATCTGAATGTAAGAAAAATTGAGAATTTTTTTGGTGATAGCCACATGAGTTACATGTCTAATGGCTTTGATTTCACGTAAATCTAAGGTCGGGATGAAAAATTAAAAATAATACAGTAGAAGATCAGAACGGGACAAATCGGTAAATATACAACGTTGCGGCTGTTGTCACAGGGTAGTAGATGGTCAAGGATGGTGGTTGGCAGTCGTATAGTAGGGTGGCTCGTGGTGGAGAATGGTGGTTAGGATTTGGGTTTAGGGTTATGATCTATTCCTACAAAGATAAAGATGATCTAATGACTATTATAAAAGATAAAGTCAATAAAAATATATTAGTTAAACTCAAGATTCATTTAACGATCATAATCAACTCATAAGTTATGACAATTCATATTTACAGGAATAAAGTCCTAGTGGATCGGATTTATATGCAAATTATCCACTTTATTGGAATTTTAAAAATAATAAACAAATCTAACTAACTTGAATAGACTTGGCTGACTTAACCCACGTGGTCGGATCATAACAATCCACCACGCTTTCAATACATTGTTTCCAAGGTAACTAGTATGCGAGCAAGATCTTCTAGCTCATGTCGTGTTCGTGGGTCCACGGGTCTACATCCAATTCTGGCTCAGTCAGTTGACGTGCGTCCACCGAATTGTTCAATTAGTCGTCCTCAAGCTTGTACTTAGGTCCTAAGTCGCGCTCATGGGTTCTCAATTAGTTTACGCAAAGTGGTCGAACCGGTTCGTAAAAATTTGGCCTACCTTGAAATTTGTATACTTCATCTCGTTTATTCATTTGTCATAACCCTAATTTTAGGGCTGAATTTGAATTTCAGTCTAGGGGTGCCACCATAAGCCGTTGTAGCCCCGGTGGCTACTGGTCATCAGTAGTCGCCATCTGGCAATTCCTCGCAGCAGCGGAGCGATGGTCGCAAGACGAAATCAAACTCAGGCTTGAGCTAGTACCATGGCAGCCATGACACATCGCTGGTGGGTCCGTCGACCCTAGTTTTAAGATCATTGATCGAGCCTTATCGAGTCGGCTCGATTATTTCGACAATAATATATATTCATATATGCGCAAAGTATGTATATATATTTACAAGATATACATTTTGAGTGGACTATAATAAGCTTTCCCAACCTACTGAGGTATCTAATTTATCTGCCTGATTTGGCTGTTCTGCAGTGGATCCATATGCGTCATCTGGCTGGTAGAATCATTGGTGCAGCATATTGGCATGATTATTCATGCTTAGAATCATTGAACTATATAATAATTGATTGTTACAAACAGGAGGTATCTAGTTTATCTGCAGTGGATCCATATGCGTCATCTGGCTGGTAGAATCATTGCCGCAACATATTGGCATATTATTCATGCTTAGAATCATTGAATTATGATTGTTACAAACAGGACAAAGCACATTAAGTATACATATGGGAAAAATTTCTTAGTGAACCAAGTAGTCTTTTGTCAGCTAAAAGGAAGGAATGGTAATTGTTACACTGATATTGATTAGTGAAAACTTCTCACATTGAGATCATCATTGTGGGTTAACATTATGTGCCAAAAAAATGTTATCTGTATCCTGCACCATCAACGGGATGATCATGAACTTCTTACTGAGTAGTTTGATAGCCTGTTGACCATTTAGAGACACTTCTATTGAATGTCAATTTCCCATCTGCTTGCTTGCTATGAACTGTAGGATACAGATTTGCTGCGTAACTCTGTATCTGATCATCTTTTATTTGGTGACAAGCAGGGTTGTGATGCTCTGAGATCAATACTAATAGACTCCCGATGCAGTCTCAAATGTCTCATCCTTGACAAGTGTCATCTTGGTCTGGCTGGGCTTGTTCAAGTAATTCAGTCACTAGCAGGTCAGGGAATCTCTGAACCTCCCTTTTCTCCAAATTTTTTTCATTATAACAGTTCTCTTGATCTTCTCATCTTTTTCTTTCAGATAACGACTCGTTGGAAGAGCTCCATATGGCTGAGAATGCAAAAGTTGCACCCGAAAGAACCTTGCAGTACAATCCAATCACCATTGTCAGCTCAACGCCTGCAAAGCAGATGTCAAGTGGAGCTGGCAAAGCTAGTGAGATGGAAGTTGCCGATAGCGAAGATGAAATGATTGATGGTGAGCAGCAGCATACATTGTCTGGTCCTGATGGCAGCTGTGCTAGCTCTTGTGACAGGAACCTGTATTCTGGGTGTCAACTGATTCAAGAGCTTGCTGAGGCGATAGCTTCAGCAAAGAAATTGAAGTTACTAGATCTCAGTAGAAACGGGTTCTCACAAGCAGTTATAGAGGCATTATGGGCGGCATGGTCATCGAGTTCTAGATGTGGGGATATAATTGCTACTAAGCATCTCAGTAAAGATTTAGTTCATTTTTCCATGGAAGGAAACTGCTGCTGCTCTGTAAAACCCTGCTGTAGAAGAGACTGAAGGTACAATAGTTTAGATATTAAGGGAATTTGTATTTAACACTCCTGCCGCCTTCTTTTTTTCATTTATTTGTAGTTTACACATTACATTTGCAATATTTGTAAATTGACCCAAACTTTTTATCAAATATTTGTAGAAAACATCTTGCTACTGGTTTAGTTAACTAAGCTTAACCAAACACTTGTGTTAACTTTATTAAGAAGTTTATCATGATATTCTTACTTAACATAAAATATCTTATCCAGCCCAAACTATCCTACTCAATCCAATTTACCTTATCCGAAAAAGAAAGCTCTCTTTTTTCCTATTTAAGCTCTGGTTGTAAAATGCTAAAAGTGATGATGAAGAAAGGAAGAGAAGGAAAACCTTCTCCATATTGCTTCCAGCCACAGTAGTGATATACCCTATGGGTGGATAAATTTTACTCTCTGCAAACCTTGTTTGTCTTATGGGAATAGTGCTAATTTTCACAAGTAAATCGTGCAAAAGAGGAGCTTTGTATGAAAGAAAATTTTGTGCAGTCATTAATAAAAACTGAGCATTTATTGCCAAGGGGTGGGGTGCAATTCTAATTTACAGTTGGAGACACAACAGGGGCAAAATAAATAACACCAAGACCTTCATTTAATGAAGGCCTTCAACATAACTTTATCTAACAAGCAACAGCATTTATTGCCGTATATTAATTAGAGCCCAGAATTGTAACTAACTCCTGTGTCTGGTAACCATTCATCCCCAAAGATGAAATTTCCCACCGTAAACTTCGATGCTTCTGAGGAAGATAGCGATGGGTGGACTCCGGCCCACCGGACCCGTCCCGACGTCGAGGCCCCCGGGCCGGTGTTTCCATACTCTCCGTAATACAAAGTCGACAGTGCAAAACTACCCGACCACTCCTCCCATCCAGCTGCGTTTATTGAACTGTCTAAGTAACTAGCCATCACGACAGTTCTCGAATACTTCATCCACGGCCGGCCGAGGTACGTCGGCGTGCCGCCCAAGTCCGACGAGCCGATGATTCGACACTTGTGGATCGATATGCCGGTGTTCTGGTTCGGGTCGGACCGGCCTTGGGCCGTCACGGAATTCTTCTGCCCCGAACCGGGCTTCCGCGGTTGGATGTAGCAGTTCTGGAGGACGACCGCGGAGTTGCCGAAGATGAAGTCAACGGTGCCGTAGATGTCGTCTTCCGCGTAGAATTGGCGGTTGGAGTGGGTGTAGAGGGTGTCTTGGTAGCCCTGGATTGAGCACTGGTACACGACGGATTTGTCCCCGCCGACACGGAGGGCGACGGCCTGGTGCTTCGCAGGGCCGGCGTTGTTGATTATCGTCAGGCCTTTGGCTATGAATCCTGGTCCCATAGCAGCTGCAACAATATACTACGGTAATGTAACAATATTCACTTATTTACGATAAATAAATAAAACAAGGAAATCGTTCATTTCACCAAGTAGACTTTAGTCTCTGAGAAAATTAAATTTCACCCATCTAAATTTATTTTACCCTGTCTATAATTTTATTTATATTATTTTACCCACTATTCTAACTAAAATATTATACTCGTTAAAAAAACCAGATAAAGTGATATAAATAAAACTATGAAGATAAAAAATAAATTTAGACCTAATCAGAGACTAACATATTGAGTTTTTCCCTTAATCTTATTATGAAAAATATTCTCTTTATTATCTTAGTCTTAGACATCAATATATTTATATTGGCTATTATTGTAAGTTAATAGTATTTGCTTTTCACCTATAATAAAATAGTAACTAGATTCTTCGCAATCCCTACGTATATAGCTGGATTATTTTATTATGTGTCCACTTGGCCAGTTGCAAAGCCATATTTGTTTGATTAGCATCAAAAGCCAAACTGATTTTCTATTTTGTACGATCGCCCCTTTTTTTAAAAATTTTATTTTGCAGAACTAACCAAAACTAATTGTAATCACCTAATTAGTATTGTCTTATGTAACGATAATTATATTTTTGGCTTTATTGTTTTGTGCAACCGAATCCAAAATTTTGGACTAGCTTGTAAGGATAATTTAACACATGGTTGCAAATTTGGAATATACACAATTAGCATACTTTCTCAACTTCATGGTTTATCTAGACTAGATATGCTAAAATATTTAGGTTTGTTTTCTTTTTACTATATTTTTAGCGTTTTTATGTAGAGTATATACTTGAAAGAAAATTTAAAAAATTTCAAGTACTATAATAAAAAAAAAAAAAGATGTAGAAGGTTTTAGTATTTTAAGTATGTAAATATTTTGAAGTCGTCGTGAAAAAAATAATAATAAATTCAACCGAATAGTGTAGTAGTAATATGCAAAAGGAACCCCCAAGTTTTATTTTATTCGTGAAGAGTGTAAAAATTTCGTACCAACGGTAGCGGACTCATAAGTGCTCCATCCGTCTTGGGCGTTGCGGTGGGCCACAATGACCGATTTACCCTTGCCGTCACCCATCAGCATGACGTTCCTCTGCTTCGTCGTCACCTTGATGTTCTCGTTGTACGTCCCTGCCTTCACGTAAATTACGCTCCTGCCACCGCTCGCCGCCAGCGACGCGTCAGCGATCGCCTCCCCGATCGTCTCGTGGGTCCCGCTACCGTCCGTGGCCACCACAGCGTCCGCTTTGATCTCATCAGGGGAAGCTTCCAGAAGCCTCCTGTCGGCCGCCGACACCCAGCTGGGGAACTTTCTAGAACCTCCCAGAAGCTTCCTCCCCAGCTTCCCTCTCCCTCCCCCCCCGGCGCCGCTCTCGTGGAGCGCGAGCGCGTTGCTTATGAACTGCGTCAGCCCGTTGACCTGCGACTCCAGGGCGCGCCGCGCGTGCGAGTCCCTCACGCCGGCGAGGCTCTCCGCGCACGTGGCCTGGTTCGTGAGGGCGGCGCTGAGCCACGTGCTGACGTCATGGGGGCTCGCCCCGTCCTCCGCCAGCCTGGCGACGTCGTCGAGCTGCTCCAGGCTGGACTCCAGGAGCTCGAGGCAGTCGTCGACGCCGGACGGGCGGCTGGGCTTCGACTTCTGGCTGTACACCGAGAAGTTGTACGCCACGTCACGTGCTGACCTAACACGGCCCATCGCGAACTGCACGGAGACATCGAATAGTTGTTTACGTGATTTAGGTTCGACGGCGGTGGCGACGGCCGACTCGCACGCCTCCGGGTAGAGCGTCGTCTTGCAGACGTCAGAAATGCTGATAGTACTATTTAGTTGTTCAGAAGATGCTACTACTATACTAGTAGTACTCAAGAATAATACGAATAAAAGGGTACTTATCCATCTCAAGGCCATTTTATTCGTACTTACAATAATAAAGAAAAATATATAAGAGAGAAATAAGAGGAAAGAGAGAGCGAGAGAGAGAGAGAGAGAAAGAGAGAGAGGACTTTGGTGATCTATGAGGCTAATAGGAGTTTTATAAAGAGAGTATATATAGAGAAAGGTGGTAGAATGGTAGTCGCATGGATGAGAGTAGTCGAAGTCTTTGTTTAGTGGAGGAGTCAAACTCAAGGGTCCACGAAAAACGAGTGGAATACTAAGCAATAAGCATAATAATCGAACAGGAATCAAAGTAGTGCCTACTTGTTTGTTCCTTAATGCAATTTACCTAGTCATTGGAAGTAACTAGGCTAATAGATTTGCATGGTATGGTATGATCATTAGATTAATGAGCATTTACATCACACAGTTTAAAGTTGCATAACATTACCATCTCTTTGTCACATTGCATCATGCAGAAAAGGATAAATATAGCTAAGTGTATTTCATTCATCTACTCGTATTAAATATATAGAATTAATGTCCTTTAACATTATTCTTTCTTGCACTCATCATCCATATCTGTTGTTTCTTCATCTAATTTTTTTTTTCAGAATCCTCATCAAATGTTTAGGTCAGAATTTAATTTTCTGTCAGAAAATTATTTTTTTTATGGAAAATTATTAAAAGAGAATGCATGCGCCATGTAGATAGTTACGCGATGAAATTGATCACGCTTTCTTTAGTATCAAAATCAGGAAAGAATATTATACACGTAAACTTACCTATCAAAGGAGTAGCGATCAAAGTTTTAACGTTGTTACCGTATAAATTTCCCGTACGAGGAACTTTTTGTGTCATTATTTAGTCAATTTAGTCATTATCGGTAAAGTATTTTCATCGTTAAGGGGTGACGTAGAAGAATTGAGTTACAAATCGAGATCAAAGATTCTTTCTGGCTAAGATGATGACATAAAGATGGCAATCAAAGTGAGTATTAATTAGGTGGAATGTCATGTTCCTTTGTGTAATATATGCTTCTTTCGTTTTCATGATAGTATTTAACTAGTCAACATTCAAAGCAAACATTTGATAGATAAATTAGAACTTTCTGAAGCCTATTATTTACATGCTTCTCATTTACAATGCCATCTTTATAATGTCCCATAATGTTCTTGATAGGAACAAATTCATTAGAACAACATTAATTTATCAATAGGTATGAGATTGTACAATTTTTCTTCAATGAACTAATCAAATTAAGAGAATTCTTTTTCGAATTGCAAACAAATTTCAGGAAAAGTAGTGTTGCATTTGTTATGTAGACAAGAACAGGCATGCATATGTTCTGATCATGTAGTACAAAAGGAAAAGTATAAAATGGAAAAGTAGGTATACAATCAACAGAATGAAATGGAAAAGTAGGTATACAATCAACAGAATGAAATGGAATAGTATAACAGCTAGAAAGGGTAAGATTATATACGTCTGAAATAGCTCTTTCCTCTTCTTCTCTATTATCTAGATCATGGCTATTATAACTCTCTTTAAAATAGATAGATAAATCCATAACTTGCTCATTAAAAATTGGAAAAATCCTGGCATCTTCTCTTGCCTTCTCTTTAGAAAAAACAGTATCACGACACATCTTTTGCCTATATGCCTATACCAGAGCCCTTATTCATTACATATATATAACAAGCTATTTCTTTGTCTACAATAGTAGTTCTTTCTCCATAGAAAAAGAGTTAATTTAATTATTCAACTTGCATATAAAAAACTAGCATATATTGCAATAATTTGGTATAGCATAGATCTTCTAATTTCCTCTCTCTCTCTCTCTCTCTCTCTCTCTCTCTCTTCACTTACACCGACATTATCGATTGTTTTTTAATGTAGTTTTCTCCAATGCTTTTTTCAACCCCAATTTGCATATATTTCGCCAATATTGGTGCCTCTTGGTCCACACATTTGGGGCAGTTGCCACTGGATAACTACAAATCTGGTAGCCTTGAAGTGCAATCACGAAGATATCACTTTCTTGGCGAGTCTGAAAGACTACCAAAGAGTGCAGCATAGGAAGGATAACTACTAAATCAGTCTTTGAAATGGTTGCGATTTGTGTCTCCTACAATGACTTGCAAACTTCTCTATGCCCCATCTCAACTTTATTTCTTGTACTCTTCCCATATACAACAATAGGAACCCATCTAATCTAAGAGAGGCATCTTTCCTCTAAGAGTAATTGACGTATGAACAGTAATGGATCTTATAAGACTAGTTGGGATGTCACGGACTAGTACTGCAAGAATAATACGGATGAATGTACTCATATCAGCTAACTGAAGGATTCAGGATTGCAAGCAAATAAGTTTGCTCTTATCTATTAGCCTGAAGAGACTAGATGTTGTGCCACTAGTTTTGACTCCCAAGCTTAAGACAGTCCTTTTGTTTTGGCTCTTGTAGGTGTTCTGTCTCCATGACAATAGGAATCTGATAAGATAAGACCATTATTCTCATCTTGACCTCTTTTATTTTAGGATAATTCTTTAACACTCAGTACTGACTAGAGAAAAAAATCCACTATTCCATAGTAAATTGATGGCCAAAATGTGACCCAAACCCCAAAGTTGAACGGGCTACTACTTGTGATTATATATGTATATATACTATTATATGACTAAGTATAGGTGTAGCTTGGATTTGTATTAGAAAATAACATTGGCAGTGTTGTAGCTAATTCTTAAACAGTGAGCACAACAGATGTAATAACTAGGATATATACACCACACCATACAAAAATAGCTAATAGTAAGAATTAAATGCGGCTTTGAACTTGTGTTGAGTAACCAGTTGACTTAAAAGTTTAAATTATTAAGTAACGAGCATATAGTATCTATAACAAATAGAAATATTTTATGTTCTCTCCCAATAAAAAAAGAAGAAGTAATAATCTTCAATTGGATGAAACAAGCAACTCAAACTAGATAAATAACTTTGGGATAAAGAAAAGTGCAGTAGTGATATATCAAATCAATGTATAAAACCTAAGTATGATCGCCAATTCTCCATTAGTGTGACACCAAAAAAGAGAAAGGAATCGAAGGTTATTTTCCATACACGGCCCTACGAGTTGGTGGGCTTTCATGTTGCTCTGGCACATGGGATGCCGGAATAACACGTACAATTTTATGAAGTGGGTTAGTAGGAGAATATAACTATATATACCACAAAACTTAATTGCTAAAGATTAGGTTGGTTGTCTTTGTAATTGGCCTGAATGAAGTGTGACATATATGTATGGTATATATGTATGTACGTATTAGAGACACATAATCCGTATATAATTAGTTGTAGGAGCTCTCAAATAGATTTATGATAGCTAGATAGCACTGATATATATATTCTCTAGCGCACTTGATATAAGGAGATTTGAATCTAGGAATGAGACTTCTAAACTCCCACCTAATGTATCACATTAATAGTTCAAGATATACTTTTTAAATAACTAAAATTAAAAATATTATAGATTTCATAATCCTACATATGTCTTTTTAAGGCAAAACAAAGTGTCATCTAATTGGTATAAGTTTTGAAAAGTTCCCTTGCTACAAAGGCTAAAGTCTCTTCTTCCAAGGGGAAAAAGAAAGAAACAGTAATTGATCACAGTTTGGCTAGGATGGCAACTAACGTACGTGAACAGTCCTTTTGTGTTCTTATCTTCTAGCTTAGAAAGAAACCAAAGATACATTTCATACTCATTGACTTCTTCAGAGGAAAGGGTGGAATCCAACAAAATAGAGCATTTGATATGAAAAGTGGAGCTTTCAGTAGGACCCGTGCACCCAATCAATGTCAATAACGGACATCGTTTAGTCTCAATCATGATAAGAAGCTACATAAAAGACTACTTGTTAGAGGAATAAATAGGAAGAACGAGGGTAATGTGCATGGTTTATGGTACCGTTGAAGGTTGAGATGTTGCATTCCATCTCACTAGTGGAGATGAATAACTGGACCTCTGGAAAGAGACTGTCGTTTGGAACAAATCTAACAGGGTGAGAAAGAGAGAGATTCCTCAAAAACCAATTGGATAAAGTTGAGTTCTTTGTCTTCAAGATTTGGAATAATTTGAGGCGCTTTTTTTTTTTTGTTGTTGTTGTTCTTCTGATTAGAAAGAATGCCGGTAGGCTGATTCCTTTTCATTTAATTCAAGTAAAATTTAAATTTAATATAATGCAATCAAGAGGAATAGAGAGTTGATCCCTATGGTAGAGCTTATGTTGAAAATTGGCTCGAAATTAAGAAAACTGTTCGAATCGAATGGTTAACTGAGTTCGAACGACGTTTATTGCAATTTGATGTTGTTCTAGTTTTGTATGCCGGCGTTCGAACGACGCCCATCCGTTTAAATGAGATGGAAGCTTTAGAATGACATTTGGATATTCGAATAACTGAGATTTGGAAGGTCACAATGTTCAAAAGGCGTTCAAATGTGTTAGGCGTTCGAATGTCATTCACCAATTCGAAGAATTCTGCAAGGCGTGTGTTTGCAACGGTGCATGTGCGTTTGAACGTCGTTCACCTATTCTAACGGCCTACGGAACATGTTACCAGCAATGCACGGACGTTCAAACATCCATCCATTCAAATGGCTCACATGTTTTCTTCAGCCTCAAATTAGCTTTATAAATAAATAAGTCGAGTTTTAGGGGTTGTGGTGGGAGCAAGTTGCAAGAGAGAAAATGTGAGACTTTTGCATGAGGAGAGAGCTTTATAAGAGAGCACTGCTCTATTGCATTTGAGAGAGATTAGGGAGGGGGAAACCTTTTGTATTTACATATCTATTTGTATTGAATTAGTGGATTGAAGTTTTGCATCACTTATGGATGTAGGCATGTCGCTGAACTATATAAAATTTTGTCTCTCATTCTCTCTTCTTTGTGGTTTGCATTTATTTTAGAGTCCTTATCTGTGATTTAATAAGGTACTAGAAGATCTCTATATTTAACATCTTAATTATGGATTTTCCATTTGGTATTGATATTAGCTTTGTTAATATTTAGTTTACCTTAATATTTTGTTATCCTATTGGATTTGTTTGTGAGATTAAGACCGCTTCCGTTGCCCTATTCCGCACAACAATGAACTCATAGGTATCAAACTCATGAAGATTATATAGATTACAATTAATAATAACCTACATGTGTCAAGATGCATTTATTTTGGAGTCTTTATTTGTGATTTGATTGGGTATTAGAAGATCTCTATATTTAATGTTTTGATTGTGGACTTCCCATTTAGTATTAATACTAGCTTGCTAATATTTAATTTATCCTTATCTTTTGTTATTTTATTGGATTTGTTTGTGGGATTGGGGATTCGCTTTTGCTGCCCTATTTGGCACAACTGCTTCGAAATCAGCACAACAATGAAATCATATGTATCAAACTAGTGAGAGCAATATAGATTACAAGTAATAACAGCCTAGATTCACTTAAAGACAAGTTAGGATAAGCAAAGCTCCGGCCCAGCTTTATCCACGATATCAATGGCTGTATCTCCCACAGCAAAGATTCTTAGTACCACTGGGAAAGATACAAGGAAATTTTGTAGCTATTGGGGAATTGTATCTTTCTTTTATAGCTCTTGTAATTCCATCTATAACTTTCCACATTGATGTGTTAGGTTTGTTGGATAGTATAGACACATTAGAAACATTCTTCTAAATTTACTGCAGCATAACTTTGCAAGATGACAAATCTTCTCCAGTGGCATAGAACTAACATCTGTAGTGGCTCACAAGATTAGTCAATACCTAGATGTGAGGTGAAGATATAAGATAATGCCATTCTGTATATGAATAGTTTGAATGTTTAAGAATTTTTAAACCTAGGAATTAATTAGAATATGAAATTACAAACCGAGGTTACACTTGTTTGAATCAACTTACAATCTGCACATCAAAAGCATTTCAAAACAACTTAATTCCTTCCACTACCCCAATGTTGATTGGAACACCACACCAGTCTCTGCAATCCAATCACTACCTTTCAGGAACAACTCAACTGTATACTTCTTAGCCTCTTCAGCAGTGATTGCTGGCATATACCCAGGCCACTTCACTCTCTCAGCAACACTAGACCCCGGCCCGGTATTCTGGTACTCGGAGTAGCATATTGTATCAGGGGGCAACGTACCTGCTACCCACGACAGCCAACCGGCTGGGTGGATAACCGAACCGATCTCCGATTGCATGATGATCGTCGTCGAGTAGTCCTTCCACGGTCTACCTAGGTATGTGGGCGCTGTTACATTGTCATAAGGTGTTATGCTACAGCCTTGGATTGATATGCCAGTGTTCTCATTTGGGTCCTTTTTTCCTTGGGCCGTGATGATGTTTTGTTGGTTGGGCAGGGCCTGCCTGGGCCGAATTTTGCAGTTTTGGAAGACGACCGAGGAATCGCCGAAGATGAAATCGACGGTGCCGGTTATGTCGCATTCACGGTAGAATTGCCGGTAGGAGTGAGCATAGAGAGTGTCTTGGAATGCGTCGAACGAGCAGCGGTAGAAGACTGAGCAGTCGGAGCTCGACCGGAGGGCAACAGCTTGATGCTTCTCTGGGCCGGCAGAGTTCTTAAAGCCCATGTCCCTTGCCATGAACCTCTTTCCAGCAACAGCTGAGGTATGAAATGTTGTACACATTATTAAACACTATGATCATAAGCAATTTTAGCTGGACTTTTTGGTAATAATGGCATTGAAATAAACTCTATCTAATCTTATTGTTCTGAAAAGGGAAACAAAAAGATTATGTTATATTTTTCTACTTTATTCTTGGTCAGCATACGTTACGAAGCACCATATCAGTGAAACGTAAATGGTCTGATTTGATAAATTTATAAATACTATATTACAAAATAGAGTCATTTTTTATGGAAGTATTTTATTATCCTGAAGAAATAATTATTCTAAGTTAATCAAAGTTGCTGATTGTGAGAGCTATATACTTGATAAGAACTATAGTAGTTTAGCGAATAATTTAAAAATTATAATAGAACTGCTAATAAGTTTTGAGAAAGAATAATAGATTCGTCAAAAACTCACCAACACAAACAGACTTTAAAAAAGCATCACATGATGCAACTGGCCGTCCTGAGACAAGTGCCATGAGCCGTCAGACAAGTGGTCTTGGTCTATCTGACTATCTCCCATCACAAGGCGCCAGTGGGATTATAATCTATTTAGATTTTCTCCCAACTTTAATGTATTTTATTAAGATTTTTATTGTTCTTTTCACTATGTTTTTCAATTCAACGCTTGATATTTTCAATAAATCATTCAAAACATTCTGAGTAGTGCGTGTTTGGTGATTTATTAATGACAATATAGAGATCAAATTAATAATATTGAAACAAAAGGTTTAAACTGCAATAACCACATTACTGCAAAATGAAAAAAAGAAGAAAACCCCTAGTCTATTTCATCGTTAATAGTTTATCCTCTAAATTACTGACTGCCGGAATTTCCGGCCCACAAACTTGAAAGTAATTGATTGCACATAGTTATCAAAATCCGACTGCATCAACTAACAAACCAGTTCGATTTTAACCGATGCAAGCAGGCTATTTTTTTGGCAAACCGATTAGATATCTTCATTTTACAAAGTTATCATTAATATTTAGTTATTCTATTCTTTACTCTAAAGGAATTTTAGTCTTAAAATTTTAAAAATGTTTCACTAAAACATAATTTTGTCTTAAAATTTTTCAGTCGTTAATTTATCAAATGTATTGATCCCTATAGTTCTATTTAAATTTCATGTCTTTTGTGCTGGTAAATTATATTTGTGTTAAAAATATTTAGTTAACAACACGTTGTTGGATTACTATGCAGGAATTGATTCATATGCTACTAGCTGTGATATGCAATACCACAAGTTTATAAATTTTGATGTTAACCATAAAGATTAGATAAGACATACAATTATACTCCTCCTAATTCATAGCTATTTGTTAGAATTATTTATATAATACTTAAATATTTTTAAATATTTGTTTTAGAAAAAAATCAGTGATCCGATCTAGTGAACCTCCCATAACGATGGCTATGCACAGCCAATTACAGGCTGACAAGTAATAATGGAATGCAGAAATTTCCTACAGACAGGCTGCAGATGATCCCATTAGAGAGTATCATTATTATTTCATAAACTAGTTCTCTCCGTAATTTAAACAACTTTCTTTAGTAATACTTTGACTCAAAGTATGCATCATTTGAACCTAACACTCATCAACCTAAGTACCGAACCAGCCAAATTAGTAAGCGTCTATTTTGCAAACAGCACCCTAATGCAAATAAGAAAGGAAAGAAAACGTCCTAAAATTTATACTCCAAGTATGTTCGAGAAGAACTCACCAAAGGTTGCAGTGGAAAAAGTCGGCGTCCCGTCCACAAAATTCAACTTCCCGTCGACGATCGTCTTGTACATGCCGTCTCCCACCACGATCACATTCCATCTGTTCTTGTCGATGAGCACATTTTCTCGATACACCCCTTCTTTCACATAAATAACAAATGGGTCCTTGCTCTTCTTGGGAATCATGGCGATAGCCTCGTTGATCGTCTTAACTTGCCCTGTTCCATCTTGGGCAACCGTCACGTTCGGCTTCAACCGGCTCAAATCTTGCAAAAGAGCCCTTGGAAATCGGTGATTTCCAGTGGTCGCCAGTAGCTTCCGGTGGAATCTCGAGGTGAATTTTTCAAAAGCACCCAAAACTTTTGTCGCAATAGCTAGACTGTTACTAGTGAACTGGGTCGAATTCGCCATGGCAGCCTCCAATTTCTCCTTAATGCTCTCCGTGGTCCCTTCGAATCCATCGAGGCACGTATCTTGATCGGTGATGGCCGCGCTGATCCAAGTTCTGAGATCGTTGATCGACGAAGCCGTCAGCGATTTCCCCTCCGACGCTGATCTAATCGACGAAATCGAATCATTCAATCGATCGATCGCGTCGGCGGATAGCTCCTTGCAATCCCTAACCGCCAACACAAGCCTCTTGTCGTTCAAAGGGATGGTGAAGTTGGCGATCGAGGAGGAGACCTTCGAGATCTCATCCATGGCGACGCGAAGAGAGATCTCGAAGAGCTGCTTCGGATCGTTGCGTACGGCGGAGATCCCGTTCGCCGAGGAGATGCTGGAGAAGCACGAGGTGGGGTACCGCGTAACGCTACAGACCACCTTGATGGAGTCGGATAGCGATGTGGACGAGGTTTGGGAGGAGTCACCATCGCCGGTGCTTTTGCTTCTGACGGCGGCGATGGCGATGCCGATAACGATGGCGACGAGGACGATGGCGGCGACGCCGATAACGATGAGGCGGTTTCTGGATTTCCGGCGGAACTCGCGGTCTTCCGCCGGGTTCACCTTGCCGTATCCTTTGAAGGATTTGATGGTATCCATTCTTTAGCTCTTTCAGTGGTACTGCTGCTGCCTGCTGGCCTGTGGAGTGGGAGTGGAATTTGGGGAGTTCTATATAGATTTGATTTTAGGTTAAATTACATTTTCAACCCTGACCTATAACTTATTCACACTACACCGTTGAAAAATTAAGTAAACTCGGACAGAAATCACGATATAGTCTCAATTCTTTTTTCCTTTTTCAGTTAATTGCACTTTAGCTCGGTTTAGCTCAAATTTACCAAATCTACTGTATTTAAAATTTTTTACTTGAAAAAAAGTTATAAAAACTTAGATATATTTTTAACATATTTAAAATAATATGAATCTATTGATGAGAATTTACATTAAATATGACAAAAAAATGATAATTATACTTTAATTAATTTTTTTAAAAGTATTATTTTTTTATAAAGAAGGCAAACTGCACATAGCACCCTACATTAAAACATTGGGAGCTCCAAATCCAGGGACTAAACAACTGCATCTCACTATGATCGATCAGACATGGTTTGCTATCTTATAAAACAATGTCCTAATGCAAAAGTCCTATTCCACTGCATCTGTTCACATTCAGGCTCAAGTTTTTTCCCTTAGACGAGTATGATCACATTGTTTGAGATCTTCCCAACCGCGTCTCTCCTTACCAGTAGTATGATATTAATGCAAATATATATATATATATATATGTCAGTTGTGTTAGACCCGGTCTGTGGTTGGTCATGATTATTATTTTCCTAACTACTACGCCTCAAGAACTTATTTATGATCCCTTCAATTTAGTCCCTGGTAAGATGCTAAATTTGTAAATTATCTTTTTATTCAATGTCTTGCATTTTACTTTCATATGCTTTAATGCTTTATACCTTGCCGCATGCTAAGATGTTATAAAGGTTATATAAAAGAATGGGAGTACTAAGACACAAAAAACTTGTTGTAAATAATAATAAATATAAAGTTAGAGGTTCTTTTTATAAATACACCTTAAAAATGATAGTATGTCAAGCGAACAGACGATTCCAGGCTGAGTTGCTTCTTCTACTGGGCCAGCCCGGCCCGGCCCGGCCCAGGCCGATAACTCTGATACACCTCTTTCTTCCCCAAAAACCCCTACCGGAAAAATCCCACCTTTTCTAGGGTTTCCGCCATGGCCCTCCTCCTCCGAAGAAAACCTCCACGTTTTCCCATCCCAATACTGAACCCTAGACCTCTCCTCTTCCCATTATGCAGCCCGACGATTCCTGTCGATGCCCCAATTCATCCTTATCCGCCCCCTTATCCCTCCTTATCCCGCTCCTATTCCACCCAAACCCCCAAGTTCCCGGAGTACGAGATGCCCTCCGTGACATGGGGCGCGATCCAGGGCCGCAAGGAGCGCCTGGTCTCCCGCGTCATCATCTCCGATTACCTTAAGTCCATTGGCGTCGTCCCCGACGAGCTCGAGGTCGTGGAGCTCCCCTCCACTGTCGACGTCATGCGTGAGCGCGTCGACTTCCTCCTCCGCCTCGGACTCTCCATCGACGACCTCAACGCCTACCCTCTCGCCCTCGCCTGCTCCCTCCGCAAAAATATCATCCCCGTCCTCGCCTACCTCGAGAAAGTCGGCGTCCCGCGCGGTAAGCTCGCCGAATTCATCCGCGCATACCCCCAGGTCCTCCACGCCAGCGTCGTCGTCGAGCTCGTCCCCGTCGTCAGGTTCCTCCGCGGTCTCGACGTCGAGCGCGTAGACGTACCTTACGTCCTCCAGCGCTTCCCGGAATTGCTCGGTTTCAAGCTCGAAGGAACCATGAGCACCTCCGTCGCCTACCTCGTCAGCATCGGGGTCTGGCCCCGGGACATCGGCCCAATGGTCACGCAGTACCCGTTCTTCCTCGGGATGCGCGTCGGCACCACCATCAAGCCTCTCGTCGAGTATCTCATCTCTCTTGGAATCCCAAAGTTGATCGTTGCGCGGATGCTCGAGAAGAGGCCCTACATTCTAGGGTACGATTTGGAGGAGACCGTGAAGCCGAACGTTGATGCACTTCTCAGCTTTGGAATACGGAAGGAGGCGCTGCCGTCAGTGATCGCACAGTACCCGCCGCTTCTTGGGTTGCCGCTGAAGGCGAAACTATCAACGCAGCAGTACTTCTTTAGCTTGAAGCTTAGGATAGACCCCGACGGGTTCGCACGGATTGTGGAGAAGATGCCCCAGATTGTTAGCCTTAACCAAAATTTGATCTTGAAACCAGTCGAGTTCCTTCGGGGCCGGGCCATACCCAATGAGGATGTGGCAAGGATGGTGGTGAAGTGCCCACAGTTGTTGGCATTGCGCATCGAGTTTATGAAGAATAGCTACTATTTCTTTAAGAGTGAGATGAAGCGGCCTGTGCATGAGTTATATGAATTCCCAGAGTATTTTACATATAGCTTGGAGTCTAGGATTAAGCCAAGGTACCAGAGATTGGCGGCCAAGGGGATTAGGTGTAGTTTGGAATGGTTCTTGAATTGTAGCGATCAACGGTTTGAGGAGAGGTTGCAGGGCGATTATATCGATGGAGATGCTCCAGGACCTTGTTTCATCATGGGTGGTAAGCTGGAGATGCCAGGGAGCGAGATGGTGTCTGATGATGAGAAGGATGAGAGCGATGATGAGGTGCTCTACAGGCGAACCGTCTCACTCTAGTAAGTGATAGGTTGTGACCATATGATTTTGAGATATTTGTATGCAAATTATTTTGCTTAGGAGAATTTGTAATGGGGGATCTCTTGTTTTTTTAGGCTGGCCGTCAAATCTAAATTATCCTGCAATCTTTCTCGAATGGGCTTGCACTGGCATAGCCAAACCTTGTAAGCGTACTCCTTCTCTTGTCTTAGTTCTTTTCCACCATAACAGACGGAATACATTTATAGTCGATGTTGCTACCATACATTTCAATATTGTTTAACGATATATATATGCATGTATGTTTAAGTTTTTGATAATAATTGGCAGAAGAAAGTAATATCATGCATCTTTTTTTATTTCATTTTTATTCCAGATACTAGGGAACTATCTTGACTTTCTATTCCTATAGTTGAAGCCATTTATCGTTGGGGCAAGCTACTATCTTACTATCCTCAAGATCCATAGTGGTTTTGAGTTTTGACTTAGTGGACAAATATTATACATGATTATAAGAGACCTGGATGATTTTAGTCTTGAATGTGAAGAAATAAGCTAAAAATATGTAGGACAAAGATTCTGAGCTTTAGGTTAAACTTTTTGACTGTCTTAGATAATGGTTTCTCTTTTCTCGATCATTGGAAGATCTTAAGACTCCCCTTAAGAAGCTACATGCATCTAGAAGACAGCCTTTTGCTTTGATAGTCCGGGAGCTGGTTTTGCCCTGAGGTTGAAGTTGGTAGTGAACCATCAAATGTACTACATCTGATATCAGAATTAGGCGCATTAAAAAAGTTTAATTTTACTTTAAGACAAAAGGTGAGCTTTACAAGGTAGTTAGTTTGTTTACATAGGCAGATAGGACTCATGGTACTCGCTGCATGATCTGCTAAACATGCCTTCTTGTTTGACTTTTGGCAGACCAACATCTCATGAATATGCTGCATAATTTCTTATGCACAGATTCATGAGTCACTTATAATCAACTATAGAGGCTCCTCTAGTGGCACACACTCATGTACTGCACCTAATTTCTCATCTTCCTTGATGGGAAAGAAATTTAAGACATCCATTTTTCTACACAATTAATCTAACATTAGGATCTCCTGCAACACTGGAACATCATGATGTCAATTGTTAGATAGTATATCAAGTCAACATTATCATGAATAACCCCCTTCTTCCCATTCTAGTTTTGCTTTTCCTTAGGTTTTTTCTATCTGTATAATCTGGTAACTGAAGTAACATTCGGATGCATTCATTCAATAGGATGTCCATAGGTGGTAACCTTGAGTCTAGCATCAGATGTTGGAAGCTCATGACTGGATTGATCTTACAGTAATCTCGGTTGTGAAGATTTTTGAATGCATACACGAAGCTTTCTTGAACTAGATTCCTTTGGGACACATGAAGCATGTAGAACGGCGAGCAGCATAAAAAATGGCTTGTGAGAAAAATATTAGAGAGAATATTGCTTTCTCTATTTGTTTCTCATACAGAAAAATTCTTCATTCAGCTCCATATATGCTGCTATAAATATAATTATGCAATCTTCTACTGGGTAGATGCTTTTACTTATTTCCGAACAAACAATTGGTCTGAAAATATAATTGACAAAGGTGAATTAGGGGATTTCGATTTACTTTTGTCCTCTATAAATTTTCATAGATATTAATTTGTTTCACAAACTGTTTCTTTTTATCACAATTTGTTCTTCAATGCTAAACAGGTAAACTGTACAGGCTAATAGAGAGGATTCTTAAAGGTGGAAGGGGAAGCGGGTCATAAATGGCAGCATTTGGGTCATTGAAGTGCATGACAGCATGAGTGATCGGATTTAGCTGCATAGACCGTCTGAACAAGGCATTGTTGGAGTTATTCTCTGACATCCACAAAAGAGGAGAACAAAAGGGAGGGGAATTTAGAAGATGAGAGATATGATATAGGGATAGGTAGTACTTTGAATTTCTTTGCAATAAGATGTTTGGCAGTGAGAAATTCTTAAAATCACGTCAAAACTCTAAACATAGGTCACTGTAGCATAAGAAAGAGGAAGAGGTTTATCTAATATCTACAGATTGATGCACTAGCTATTATATTGACTATATAGTACTAGAGCTATTTGTGTAACATTATTTATCTAGTAAGTATTCATTGACCCCAATACATTGTATTTTAGAGTAAGACTCATGGTTGAATTGTAGTTCGTACCTTGGTTATTATCATATTATGCCACTATCTTTACATGAGTCTTCCTCAGTGAATTTTAGGAGGGCATTCACGGAATAAGTTCTATAAGGTATAATTATGTTTATTTATTATACTTAAATAATTGAGGTTACTCGTATTAGCTATTATAATGTTTCTTTATAAACTTGTATATTGTATAATAAGTACACCTGATGTGATATACATTTAAGAGAAGATAAGTATATACTAGATAAGTAACGATTACTTTTTTATAGTAGTGTAAAGAGATTTATGCTAGAATAAGATTTCTCTTATTCCACATGAATGAGACCAATACTGATAAGGCACTTCAAAAGCTTACCAGGTACTCTTAAGGTAGATGGAAAAATGAAACTCATTCCCATACACCTCTCATTTCTTTCGTGCAGTGCACTCCAATTCAACTACCCTGAATACAAATTCCACTATCTACATCCGCATGAACCAAACAGTTAGAGGGAAAAAAAGAGAATCAGATCTCATCATCGTAAGGAAACATCGTCGAATCCAACCACTGATCGCCATAGATGAACTGAGACACCGAAAAATTTGATGCTTGATCATAGTTCATCACATGGTATCCAGGCCAGGTTACCCGGCCACCGGTGGCGGCTCCCGGTCCGACATTCATATACTCGCCGTAGTATAAGGAATCGACGCTCTGATTCGCCGGCCACGGCGTCCACCCGGCCCGGTCCACCAGCCCATCAATATAAGACTCTATGTAAACAGTCCTAGAATAAATCCTCCATGGCCTTCCAAGGTAAGTCTTAACGCTCACATTACTATTAGCTAACTCATCAGATGCTACTATGGTGCAATTCTGGATAGATATGCCAGTGTCTTCATTCGGATCGTCCCGGGATTGTGCCGTGATCACATTGGACTGGCCCAAGATGGGCCTTTTGGCGACGAGGTTGCAGGCCTGGAAGACCACGGCAGCGTTGCCGAAGATGAAGTCGACGGTGCCGTAGATGTCACATTCCCGGTAGAATTGCCGGAAGGAGTGGACGTAGAGGGTGTCTTGGTACCCGTCGATGATGCAGCGGTAGACGGCGGCCAGGTCGGCGTTGATGCGAAGGGCCACGGCCTGGCCCTTGGCCGGCCCAGCTGTGTTCCGGAACGTGAGGTCGCGTGCCAAGAAGCCTTGCCCTGATACAGCTGTGGGCGAAAAGAAAAAAGCAGCAGCTGATCATTACAGCATAGAGAGAGGATTGCTTCTGCAGAGGATTTTCCCTCGAAAAAAGAAAATCCAACTGATGTATGAAAAATGCAACCATGCCATTCTTCACGGGCATTATTCCAAATGTTCCCCCTAAGCCACTAGGCAGGCTGTCTACACTTATACAGAAGTTTTAGACCAACTGGAACTATTTTATATATTCTTTTTACCGAAATAATTAGGTGTCACACTAAATGGAGTCTAATTTTATCGTTAGGTATATTTTGTGCCTTAGTTGCTTAAGGACTAAGTTAAAAGATTTATATATATAACGTTGATTAGTTCAGCAATTTTATTATAACTATGATAAATTAAACTTAATTTGATAATAAATTTAAGAGTTATTTATTTTGATAAAAAAATTTAAAACACAACTAGTTTGGTCAAAAACTCTGTATATAGTGCCAAAATATTATCATAGAGATCTATAGGCTGTACCTGGATAACTAGCATCCAAACACTACTCTCTCTCTCTCTCTATAGAAATGATTTGTTAAAAGTGCCTTGTCTAAGCTATGCATATTTTGCTAACTTAATTATCACTCCATTTCTCTAAGGCTTATATATAAACTAAACTTTTAAAAAATGCAATGATAATTATAATATTTTTTAAAAAAAATTAGTAGCAATTATGTAAATTAGATAATTACACTATGTTGTTTGTTGAACTATTACTTATTTTCATATTCATCTCTTAAACTTTTATTAGAGACATATTAACTTTTTAAACTATACAAAATCCCATAAATTTTTATTAGAGACATATTAACTTCCTAAACTATAAGAAATCTACAAACCCTCTCCACGGTATTAACACAAATTACCAAATAAGATGTGAGAATCATGTGATCAATTTAGACCCTCTAGAAATTATTTCATGTGAGATCTGAAGTTAATCACTTGACACTTGTATATTATTATTTTTAAATTAAAATATTAAAGATAACTAATGAAAGTAGCAGTGCGATATATTATCAATTAATTGTCACGAAAACTAAATGAAAGGGTCTATATGGATATGGAAGTGTTTAGGTGTACTTAGGTGTATCAGATTCAGATCCCACACTCACGGGCTAAAAGCCACAGCTATGATTTCATATCATTTTTAGCATTCAAAATAAAAGGATAGAATTTCTTTTTAGAAAAAGAAAAGAAAAGGAGAAAGTGACTCACCGACAGTGGCCGATCTGAAAGTGGTCCATCCGTTCCCAACGCTCCTATTCCCTGTGATGACGGTAACATCACTCCCCTCCCCGAGCATCACGATGTTCGTCTTGTAGCTCGCTACCTCCACGTTCTCCTCGTACACCCCAGCCCGCACCATTATCACTATGCGCGCCTCGCTGTTGTTCGGTGCGAACCCTATCGCCTCCGTTATCGTCGTGAAGTTCCCGGTCCCGTCCTTCGCCACCGTCACCGCCATCCCGTCGTACCCTCCCACGCCGTCGTATTGGAGGATCCTCCGGTCCCTTTTCGATAGCCAAACCGGAAAACCGCCTTGGGCGGAGAGCCGGCGGCCGTGACGGTGGGGGTGGCTTGTCCGGGGGAGGAGGGAGAGGGAGTTGCTGACGAGCTCGTAGGCGGAGGAGAGGGAGGAGAGGAGGGGGGAGGTGGGCAAGGGGCGGCGGGAGGAGGAGGCGAGGCCGTCGAGGCACGTGGCTTTGTTGGTTAAGGCGGCCGCGAGGTGGGCCCGGACGGAGGGGAGGGTGGAGGAGGAGTTGGATTGGAGGAGGGAGGAGGAGAGGGAGAGGGAGGAGAGGGTGATGGCGTGGAGGTCGCGGCAGTCCTGGATGGCGGCTGCGGCGGGTTGGTGGTGGGCGGCGGAGGAGAGGAGGGAGGAGAGGGAGGTGGCGGCGGTGATGGCCGAGTGGAGGGAGCGGAGGGCGAAGGAGAGGAGAGAGAAGGAGGAGGGGAGGTGGAGTGAGCGGGAGAGGGAGACGTCAGGATGCATGGAGGAGAGGCAGGAGGAGGGGTAGGGGGTGGATTGGCATATGGAGTGGATGGTGGTGGTATTGGGTGAGGAAGAGGAGGGGGTGGAGAAGAGGACGAGGAGGAGGAGGTGGGGGAACAGTGAGATGAGGAGAGGAGAGAGAGAAGCCATGGTGTGTGAGAACTGAGAAGGGTAGGGGATAATGTAGTACTTCTGTAAGGTTTTATAATAATGGGTATGAGTGGCTGCATGCCAGCAGCTTGCTACTAGACAAACAGATCGAGAGAGAGAGAGAGGATGTGAAGTTGTGAAGTTTTGGAGTGTGGTGAAGGGAGGAGGGATCTTTGGGAGATGATGATTAGATATCTCATCATCTCTTGCTTGATTATGATGAGTTAGCTAATTATCCTTTAAGTTTTAGGGGTTCGTGTCAATTGTGAAAAAGTTCTTATTTTCTCATGTATGCAAATTACTACCTCTTTTTTTTTGGGTATATTTGCAAATATATTGACTAAAAGACTCTCTGCATTAATGAAAGGTGGGAAAGAGACAGTCATTTTTGGTTAATACATTGACTATATCCCTTTGTCAATAGATAAGGACGCCGTATTTGCATTGCATTGGAATGTTTGTAAAGTGTTGAATATTATTTATTTCTTTTCTCTCTCCTTTTTTTTTATTCTTGAAGAATGAAGTGAAAATTTAATAGTATTTTGATGAAGCTAATAAATGCCGGCAGAATTTACTCCAAAGTACTCATAAAATATGAGCTCTTTCAGCCACACAACCCTCCCAGTCTCCTTGTATTTTTCACTAATTAGCAATGTATTTCTAATTAATACATAATCTCCTTCTTTTTAATGCCATTTTCCCACAAAATCTCCATTTGGGATTCAAAAGCAGCAGGTGGATTAATTTGACTCCATCCTGCACAAAGTCAAGAGTGAAGACAAGGGAATGTTTGGCTTGCTTGACTCGTGAGTGGACTCTTTCTCTTCAGTCCATTGCCGTGACTTCTGGGAGGTAACTCACAAGCTTCGGCCTTTTCGTGAGTTTAATAAAAGTAAAGGGTAACTCTGCCCTCATCTTGCAGGAAGTAAACGGTTTGCAAATTAAGACTCTTTTTATTCTTTTAAGTAGAACTGATCTTAAGTTTTTTTTTTTCTTTTTAGTTTATTTTATGAAAGAGAAAATTTAATGATATTTTAATTAAATCAGTACTGCTAAGATTTGAACTTGGATTTGTTAAACACCATGAGCTATTTAACTATTTGAGCACTATTCCATTGACCATTAGTTGTTAGCAAAAATAAATAGTAAATTACAGTCTAATTAGCATTTAAGTGTATTACTCGTCTAACTCGAAAGTTTCCATATATATAGCAAAAGAGTGTCAATTTTCTTTTTTCGAGAAAACCTATAGGTGAGATATCATTTATTTCAAAACATAAGATTACAATCAATAGGTTACTACGAGCAGGTTATAAGCTTGGTACACAAAAAAATGAGAAAATATTTGGATGAGCCCCACAACTTAGTGATACATCAACAATACAACAATTGCTATATTGTATCAAACTATATGAGCAGAGAAAATTTAGCAATTACAAACAAGCCACGAACAAAAGAGGCTTCCAACGGCTTCATCGCGACCCTAGAAAATCTGGATCAACATTGAAACAAACATAACAATATCTTACATAGAAAAGATGAAGCAAGAAAAATATTAAAAAAAAAACATAGGCTACCATTATGATTGGTGCAGTTGAGGTCCCGACCGAAGGGTGAGGATGGCGATAGCAACAACTACATCAACTAGGTAGAGGAGGAGGGAGGTAGCGACGATGATAAGGGAGGTGGATTGAGAAGGTAGGAGTGGGCGGAGGAAAGAGGAAGGGTGATACTAAGGAGGTTAGTGACAATAGAATAGGTAGAGACTGACGGAGTAATAGTGGCAGTAGACACCAAGACCATCAACGATATGGGTAGTGAGAAGGTAGAGTGTGGAGGAGAGAGCGAGGACGACAAATCAGATGACAATGAAGGCAAAGGAGAGGTTAAACAGTGGAAACGGTAGTTAGTAGAAGAGAAAGATTTATAGCATATTAAGATTGATCATTGGTGTAGCAAATGTGAAAGGTGGTTGTTTCGTAATTATAGTTACGGTAAGTAGCCTTATTTTCTAGAGAGTTTTCTCATATTATGATATATTACATATTATGTATATACATACTATTTTGGCTTTTAATATGATTATATGATCCTATATAAAGATGATTGTAGTTAAACATATTTTTATTATTCATTTGCTAGGTTGATCTTGAGCATGAGTATGTAGATGACTTAGAAGTAATTAGAGATGAATCTTACGAATATTTTATTGGTCGAGTTTATTTATAGCATGAGCAAGTATGAGATGAATATATGATTGGAGACTACATTATATCATATTTTCTTTTATTTTTTAACCATCTAACTTCTCGATATGCTTGACTTGTTATAGTATTGAATAAATACATATAACCTATCATTTAGAAAGAAATCGTAATAACAACATAGTGGAATAGTTGATAAAAAATATGGGAATTACAAGAGCTATATAATATATATGGTCGTTGGATATGAGCATTAGCTATGTGATATATATATATATATTGCTCGCTAGATGTAAGAGTTAGTTATATAATATATATAAAATGATCTACCAATCTAAGTTACAAGAGAACATGGAATGGAGAAAGCTACTCTCATTTTTCTCTCTATCATATTATTCTCTTCTCTCCTATTAATCTGTCTATCAAAACAATAGTGTTATTCACGTAGTTCCTATAAGATAAGTACCTAGGATTGTAAAATGAGGACTTCATAGAGGTCACCACTAATTTAAAATAGTGGTCTGGTTAGTTTCTTATATATGAGATAAAGTGATACCTGGTTAGGAGTAATTAGGAGTAATCTTCTTTTTTTTTTTGGTAAATCTATTCAGATATTTAAGTTTAGAAGAGGCCTAGTTTTATGATAAACTCAATAATAGTTCATAACTCAATATATATATATATATATATATATATGAGAAATTAGATTTTATTTATTTGACTTAATTTCATAAAATTACCGTATATAGTCAACTTAACTATTTAACTTTATATGGTCTCAACTAAGCGATTGTCATCCTTATTATATTAATTAAATCAGAGGTCGAATTTAAAATTTTTATTAATAACAAAATTATAGAGTGTTAGAATAAATTTTCTAATATATATAAAATTATACCGATTAGAATTTAAATAATAAGAATATAATATTTTAATTATATTTTTGTCATCTAAAATTTTATTAAGTATTATTTAAGATATTAGATTTAAATTCGGTATATAGTATGGACAATGAAAAAGATAATTATTAGACTTTAGTCGATATCATACAGAGTTAAATAATTAAATTGAATATATATATGTCTCTTGGCTACCAATAGCCGACATGTAGTCCAAGGCTGTGTGGTGTTAAATAGATAACACTGGATCTCCTAGTCAAGTGCGCAAGGTGCTCTCTTTGCCGTCGGATCTCGACCCATCGCTTAAATAGCGAAAAGATCGAGATACCAATGGCCCCATTCCTAATCCTTCTTCCCCTTTTAGCGACGACGAAGAAATAATCTCTCTCTTCGATCTCGATTGCTCGTCCTATCTCGATCCCTAATCCCTACTCCGCCGCCGGATCACTGTTGGAGTAGAAGTTTCGGGCGCTAATCGCGTCGCCGCTGCGGCGGCGATTTGGATTTGGAGGTCTCTCTTTTCCTCTCTCTCTCTCTGTTCTCTGATTGCTTTTCGTTTTAATTTCCGAACGCTGGGTTAGAGACCAATTCGTTCCTCTTACTCCTTAGGAAATTAATTATCTCAATCAAGATCAGAACTATTTTGATCGTAGATTTATAAAATTGGCATATTTTTTTATATGGGGATGGGTTTTATTGGTAGAAAGTGGATATTTGTGATTCCGTTGATTTGGTACTTGTCATTTTGGAATTGAGTTGGTCGATACTTAATAATATTTCTATCGCAGAGTTCTGGTTTGGGCGATCTAAGTGCAGTGGGATTTGGAATTTTTGTGAAGGATTGCGGTCGTGGCTTTAGTTGTCGGCGATGACAGAGAGGGCTTGCGTGAAGCGCCTTCAGAAGGAGTATCATGCCCTTTGTAAGGTATAATATTGTCATTTCGTATTTCTTTTGCGCTTAATAGTAAGGATTTTGAGTTGATAAAAGAAGTTAGAAGCATCGATTTAGACATAAAATTGTACAAATATATGAATAAGTATGAACAATTGTTGGCATTTTTCCTCAGCTTGTTGATTTTGGCGGTTTATGATATTTTACTCGTTCTTGGAGGATATTACTTTCAAATTTACCTTTAATATAATTCAAATGCTTTCAGGAACCACCTTCCCAGATTGTTGCCCGTCCTTCACCTAATGATATACTGGACTGGCGTGAGTAAACTTTTCTGTTATACATAGTGATATTTTTTTAATAATATTATGTCATTTAATTCAATAGAAGTGGGCAATAATATTAGTTTTTTGATTTGGTTGAACGAGGAAAAATAGCCCCATTTAGTATAAGTGCAATTGGCACAGTGTATGTTTCTTCATTTCTTCCTCTGCTTAATGAATGAATATTTGCACATTGACTTTCCTAGTTAGCATTTATAGATAGTTCGTTTGGTTCTTTGCAATAGAGACACACCCCATGAGTTAAAGAGATAGTTTCTAGTTTGTAGATAATCCTTACCCGTATCCATATGGGAGATTTTAGACAGCTAACAAGCAAACATGTTGAGATAGTGAGCTATCGATATGGAGCTTTTAAGATTGAACAGAGGTATTAACAAGAAATTGTAGGGAGATAAAGGGAGGATTATTTGATTTTAAGGAAAAAAAGGGTGTCCTAGTGCATGAGGTTTCCACTTATGGGAAAAATGGGGAGGAGATTTATGCAGCCTAACCCTCATTTATAAGGAGTTGTTCTTTTTTCCAAGACTTGAATATATTACTTCTTGAATGAAAGGGACAAGCTTTACCAAGTTGATTTTAAGATTGAGTAGAACAAATAATTAGTCCTAACAATTCCAATGGGGGACAGACATTGTACTTATGAGAGCAGTTAGTTAATATTCTTGGTAAAACAAGGGTTGAGGGAAAATCAACCAGTGAAGAATGACATGGAATTTATCTCAAATTGCCAAAGGAAGGATCTTACCTTTTTATGTAGTTGAATAATGGCGAAGCTTTATAGTTTAGCTGCAATAGTGAAGTCTTTAGTTGACTCATTTATCATTGATGTCACTGTTGTTGTTGTCGTCATCATTCCGAGAATTGTAGTGACATTCTTGGTTGTTTTCAACAAACTATTCCAGATCCTTTGGTCATAACCCTGGGCTGTGACAAACTAGGTTGGGGAGCACTAACCAGTTGCTTCTTCTTTCTCTAGCATTTATTCCAGATCGGTAGATTTATTGCTATGTTTTGTTTATTGATTCATCCTTATACTCATAAAGCATCAATCATGGAAGTATCATTCATTCTTTCATGTTTAACATAAGGTAAGCCAATTTTGCCTTTCTTTTAATTGTGCTTCATCCAATTATGTTGAATGCTTACTTCGGTGGTTGTATCAAATGTAGCAGGCCCTTCTTTGTCTTATATTACTAAATGAATTGTATAAGTACATGACATATGTGGGTCCACAGATATTATCTTGAAAAAGTAGATGTAAATTTGGAATTTCTGCATGCTTAAGTGAATGTAGAGGTCAAACTAGAATTACTGTAACTGAGACTTCTTATGCATCATTGAAAATAACAGAGCATCAAAAATGTGCAGCCCCCTGCATATGTATGTATGCTGGTAGCATTTTTTTTTTTACTAAACATGTTACTGTATATGGTATAAGTACTATTTTTACATGAATTGTGCAAGTCCATAGTAATTATGTTTTAATAAAACTATTTTTACCTGCCTTATGTCTTCAAGCCTTCAGTGGACAAATATTTCCCTTGTTTTAACAAGGAAATGTGCTACTGTTATCGTATATTCGTGAATTGTATATCAGTTTACATGCATGATTTTAATATATTGGCTATGTTAGTTCACTTTGACATGATTATTCTAGTTTGTTTATCTTGATTTGTTCTTATATTAAGAAACTGATGATTTATATACCATCTTCTCTCAGATTTTGTGCTTGAAGGAAGTGAAAGCACCCCTTTTGCAGGTAAATGATTGTGAAGGTTAAATAAGCTTGTGGTGCGTAACAAATTTTCTTTATAGGAACCAATTTTTGAATGTCAGTTGGTGTAGTTTCTGAATTTTTTCTAACTTCTACAATACATTATTTTGGTTTTTAAGTTACATTTCAGTGAAAGCTCATTTGTTGCAATTTGATTATTTGCATATTTTCCTATATTGATTTGTAAATGCTGATTAATGCTGAAGGTGGATATTACTATGGAAAACTCAAATTTCCACCTGATTATCCTTTCAAACCACCTAGTATCAGGTAATGTTATGAACTCTTGTACAGAAACTTTTTTATTAAGAATGTTTCCTACTGATAAGGGTTGAAGGGCTCAAAAGAGCTGATTAATCAATCTACCTACAATTTCTAATGTGACTTTCCTTCACCTTGTTTCTTCCTAATAGCATGATAACGCCTAATGGTCGGTTTGCTCCTCACAAAAGAATCTGCTTATCAATGAGTGACTGTAAGTTTGAACAGATCTTCATCTCTGTCTATTTGTTTTGTTTTAGTAATGCAGCTTCTAATTTGATTATTCTTCTCAGTCCATCCAGAGTCTTGGAATCCAATGTGGTCTGTAGCAAGGTAAGTTAAACTAATAAACCTAAGGGTAGCTCAGATTTATATTTCTGTTCAGGATCTAACTTCTTGGTCTGCACGTCAGCTACTCTATTATCATTGGAACTGTTTGATGGTTTGACGTCACTTTCGTTGTGTTCCTTAGGGGCTCTCATTAGTCTACATATCAAAGACTTTTTCTCCTCTTTATACTCTGTTTTGCTACCTTTTTCCTTTCTCCATAGCATATGCAATACTGTCTGCACCTACCATGTGCACAGCATGTGGCAAAATAAAGGAGCTTATGTTGCGGAGAAAGAAGTTAGAAGATGCACTTAGATGACTGATACTTCCTATGTTGAACTCATCTATCTTTTTCCTACTATATCTTAGAGAAATCTCATAGTTCATCTTAGAGTGATTGTTCATTCTACATAACTTGTTTTAAGGTTCTGATTGTGTAATTTTTGGTGCAGCATTCTTGCAGGACTTCTTTCTTTCATGGTGAGTTTTTTTTGTCATGTGCTTTAAAAAGATTGTCTTTGAAAATTATTGTTAACTTTTAGTTAACATTCAGCTCTCACTTCCTCACTTATGTAGCACTCTGAGGTATCTTTAGATATACTGGGCAAGCGTAATTTCCTGAGTCAGACATTATGTAACTGGAGATAATGACTAAGATTTTTTATTTATTTTATTCCTTTCACTCTTCTTTTTGCAGCAACATTGAGTATTGGCATGTTTCTAATGCCCTATTACTCTGCAGTTTGTGCCAGATAATTATCTGGGAAAGAAGGAAATAAATAAATAAAAGTCTGGTAAAATGGTTTCTAAAGTAAATAACAAAGCATCTCCTTGACTTAATTATCATGTAGGAACTGAATTAATAGACCTTTGCATGTGCTTGCAAGGGACTAAAATGGGGATTTTAGATGAAGGAAATTATTTCTGTGTTGAGAAAAATCTGATATCTGGTTATTACGAATCTATTGTAACTAGAGTTATGCCTATCTAGTTATGTTACTTGTTTTACCAAGGTTCAAGGTTAAGATTATAGTTTGTGCATTTCTTTTCTTGTCTTCAAATGCATTAGTAGTTTGCAATCAATTAACCTGAACAACAGGATTGACTGGTCTTCTTCATGTTTAATTGAAGGAACAGCTGTGATGAGATAATAACTTGGATATATAAGCTCCACTTCCTGTGTACTATGGAGTTTCATGAAAGCATATTGTATAATTCATCTACAATGTTAACTAGGTGTCGAGGCCTTTAGTCACATCTGTTTGTTTCTCACTATATGTTCCTTTTTCTCTGCTCAACTTTGTGGGCCAAGTTGTCTACCGAACCAAATATTTGATGTATTTCTTGATACTTCCTCCCACATTAAATTTTTGTCCTCTTTCCCCCTTTCAAGCCAATCTGCTTGAATGATGCCACTTCTCCTTAGTGGTGCACTATGTGCTCTACTGAACATGTTTAAACATCACAAATTGATCTTCATGCTAGTTATCCTTTAGATACTACCTTTAACAAGTCTGCAATTTTATTATTGTCTTTTCTACTCATTCATCATTTATCCACCTCAACATTCTTATTTTGGTGACACTACTATTTTTTAAATCATTTCTGGTTTTAGCTCTCCTAGAATATACATATGTATGTACTTATTTTTCTTTAAGGGGTGTATGATGATCACCCAACAAATGGGAGATGTTTTCAAAATGTCAATGTCATGTGTCCTTTTATGTTTTCATATAGATGGATGATGGTCAAACCACTGGTAGCATTAGGACTTCGGATGATGAAAAGCGACAATTAGCCAAGGTTTCACTTGCTTACAACTGTGAGAGGTAAATCATTTCATTTAATGTGTGATCTGTGTATGATTTCTCATTTCACTACATTGAGTTTTTATTTTTCTTTCTAAAGTGATTGAATAATAGATATGACAAATATATTATTGAATTTATGGACAAGACGTTGTTATGCCATCATATGCACAAAACCTATTTAGTTATTTGAATTTGAAATTTCAGTGCTATTTTAGAAGGTATTAATCATCAATTCTTTCATATTACATATGAGGATCTGAAAATTTTGTGCTAGCATGAATTCTTGTATGGGTCTATTTTCCTCATACAATGCAAGCGGCAAGATTTTCATCAGCACATTCTTCTGACAATTCATGAATTAAAAGGGAAGTGTTCAACATACTGACATGAAATATGGTGAAAGTTAAATGAAATATCTAGCTATCAAGTTAACTGAATTATGAGCTGTCCCTCTTTTCTTGTTAAAACATAATTTAGGAAATTCTTTCAAAGTAGCTTAAAGTATGATCCTTTTGTAACTTCTAATCATCACCATGGCTGTACTAGTCGGGCTTATCGTGAACTGCCCATCTTACAATATTGAGTTAATCAACTGCTGCTTCTTTTTTATCTCTATTATAAATGTGCCATGCACAATTATTTATTTACAACATCTACTTCACTGTAGACTGTTCGTTTATAAGCCTTGTTCTTTTTTACATCAACAGCAAAAACTGCCCAAACTTTAAGAAATTGTTCCCGGAATATGTCGAGAAGTACAACCAACAGAAGGCTCAAGAGCAGAGTGTATCACAGCCAGAGCCCCGGGGTAGACTGGTTCCTCCGTCAGCCGTTGTCAAGCAAGTTGCAAGAGCAGCAGATGAAGCAAAGCATGTAATCAACAATGCTGGCAAAAGAAGGCAGAAGAAACAAGTGCCCTTCTGGCTACTGCTCTTGATTTTTTCAGTTTTTGGCATTGTTATGGCCTTGCCCCTGTTGCAACTGTGACATGCCCCATGCCAAAGATATTATTAATTCCGGGGGACTTTGAAGTGATGAAGCCCTAAGTTCATGTACTGAAGAGTTTTTGTATAGTTGTTCAATGTGGAGTAGCTTTAACTTTCAAGCCTTTGCTCACCCTCCTTTGACATGCCCTGTTGACGAATTTGATGGTATATACCGCCAACTATTTATCTTAGCATTGTGATATGAATTTTTCAACTGAACTTGCTACAATCTTACGCACTATGTTTTGACCTATCAAGATTCCAAAATTGGAATCCATCAGCTTGGATTACTTGGCCTTACATCCAGTTGTGGTGATGATGGAACTACTTTTGATGCAGTAAGTCCCGAAACTCATTAAGTAATCAAATAGGAGGGAAAAATATGACAATTTATTAAAGATCCTCTGGTCCTCAATTGTTATGAACTTATTTTTTAAGGAAATAGTGAGATCTCCTCATCAGTTACAAGAGAATGGGTACTACGAAAAATGGGCATGCATTGCCTTAAAATATTTATTATTATATGGCCACACTCCCAGTAGTACTTTAACATGTACATGTATTTCCTAACTTCAACTTTAGATAAATTTATATTCTTAAACCAGACTAGAGTGATGGAGATATATTATTGAATGAGGTGATGCGTCCTTTCCTAGGGAAGTTTCTTTTCAAATTTTGAAGGTATAGGTGAATCTTAATCTATTTATTGGATTAGGTTTCAGTCGTTTTTAGTATCGCTATCACTGAAAGCTGTACCTGAACGACGTAATCAGAGCGAATCGTTTTGAGGGATAAAAGAGCATAAAGATCAAAAAAACATAGTTCTTTAATAATCTGGAATCCTGGGTTCATAATTTAGATTTTTCAAAATATATTTTACAACAAAATATTTGTTTATTTATATTTTAATTAATTCTTATATAAAGTAAGTAACGTAATAAGTAATACACGAATCTTATCTCGACAAAATTATGCATATTTTTTAATATAAGATTTCTATATAATTAACATATTTATCCATAATTTAGTAATCAAACACAAGTAATTATATAAACTTCTTTAATGTAATTATTATGCCTTACAATTAAATACTAAAAAATAAGTAAAGTTATAGATATTAGTAAGTTATATTTACAAAATATACGAACCTGGCCTTATCTATTCACTAATAAGACATATAAAAAGACCCAAAAATTGCAATAAAAAAATATAAAAAAGGAAGAAGACGTGGACCATTTGAACTGTAAGAGATGAGCTAATTAAAGCCAGCGGTTTCCTTCAGTACGGAAAGCTTTTGTCTAGCCTGTGACGTGCGTGAGTTCATTGAGAGCTGCTACCTGCCACCACCAAGCTTCATCTAAAGTTGTTAATAATTGCTATTCCCAGATGAAAGCTCCACTGTGCTTATCATTCTTGGATCGCTGACTCACGGGAGGCTCCAAATTAGTTCGATCTCTTTGACAAGGAGCTGGAATCTAGTCACCAATTCGATCGGCTAACGACGACGATGGCGATGACGACGTAAATAAATGCTATTTTGTCATCCAAAATACACATTATTTTATTTTCTTTTTCTTTGTTTGTTAAGTAAAAAGAGGTATTAAAATAATAGTAGCTTTTAAGCCATTGTTTGCTTTAGTTTAGGTGACCAGATATGTTTTTATTTCTAACTAAATTCACTCCCACAAGAAATGAAATAAAAATTTAATATAAATTTAAATTGATTTTAATTTTACTCGTGACATAATTTAAATCTATCACTTTCATTAAATTCAAAGGATATTTTGATATGCTAATTTTATATATCAAGCATTTTTCTTCAAAACTAATATATTTTTATATTTTCACGTTAAAAAAAATAGAACTACACTTAAGTTTAATTTATAACCAAACGGTATAGTTTTTTAGTCTAATAAAAATACTTGAATCAAAACTAAGAAATAAAGCTAGCTAATTAAGTCTAGGACTTAGTCTCAAACTAACACAGTCTTATATTATACATTTGTTATAATTTACACAATCTCGTCGGATAATGTTTATCATCCAACTCCAGAATTTTGCTTTTAATATGTTAAAAATATCTTGATATTAATTTTCTTATCAGTTACCGAACAACAAAACGAAGTTAATAACCTTGAGTATGTTTTTATTAGATTAAAGTTAAAAACAGAAAGAGAACTAGATTTTAAAGTTAAATGAAGGCATTTGGTTTTATTTTTTTAAAATTTTTAAAAGTAACAGAATATCTTTTATTCTATTATTATTAAGTTAAAGTTAATTTCAGAATATTTTTTAGCAGTGTGAATAATAATAGGAATAATAAATATTGGTGTTTTTAATATAGATAAAAGGTAAGTCACAAGAGATAACCTCTCAATCCCAGCGACTAGGTTCATGATAAGCTTCAAACTCGTAGGAATTCCAAATAACGACATCTCTTTCTGTGTACAAAAAAAAAAGTGAGAGGATTATCAAGATCCGTGCCGCAACTTTGTGCTCCCATAGTCCCACCGGCCCATAACCCCTTAAAAGAAGGTCCTTTTCTTATAAAGGAAAAAGAGCAATGCTTCGAGTACCCTGAAAGGCGTTTGATGAAGGGTTTAATTTGTAAATCGCTCTCTTTATTGAAATGTTTATTTTTTCATCCTGAAAATATTTTGAAATGTTTAATGCTGAGAAAAATCTTCATCTTGACTAGGTACTTTTCCTATGATCAAGGAGGTTATGAGTTTAATTCCAACCCCAAATAATATTATAGATAAATTATTCGATGGTTTGGTGGCTTTGTTTGATTCGATTGATAACTCGATAGAAGTCTAAACTAGACAGCTAAAAACTTGGTGGAACTAAGCGTCTCGGTATCTTGGGAGGGTTGGCCTATCGTCCGGTCTATATCTAACCTTGGGGCCCACGGTAAAGAAAATAAAAGAAAAAAAAATCCTACTTGGGGCTTGGGTACGTTGTTTTATTTTCATACCAAATGTCAAACAGAAACTCTGAAAACCGCTGGTGTATCGTTTTATTTCTGTCACTATATAGGCATAAACGTGCCTAAATTGAGTTCGTTTCCGTGACTCGTTCTTCCGTGGATTTGGGACCACTGCCACATTTTGCGAAAGAAACCCCAGGAGGACCCAAATTGCTCCTTTCCCTCTCCCTTCTTATTTAATATTTAGTTCGTAAACGTAAAGATCTCCACTTCTGGAATCACCTCATTCCAAAAATTTTAGTGCCAGGTGTTGATGTTAAGGTAGTGTTTCTTGTCTCGTTTCTCAATGCATTTGTTTTCTTTTCCTCTTGAATTTGTGATGTTCATCAACCTAGTGGACATTTTTTTTTTGCTTTTAACAGCATTTGGCATTTGAATTTTTATTTTATTTTAACCTAGCTGGCAAATCTCTTCTCTCTCGACGTTATAGATTTCCATTTGTTGAATCAGTGGTAATTGTTCGGGTTCTTCGATTTGAGGGCTTACTGGGTATTATCTTTTTCATCAGAGTATTTTAGATATATTTTTATGTATTATTTTCTTGTTTGTTTTCCCAATAAATCTGCAATATTATTGCCAGTTTTATACCTATTGGAGGAAGTATTACGAGGTGTTCCTTCGTTTTCTTCCCTATTGGATCAGTGAAAAGAGGAGTCTCACGATGTAATCTGCATACAGTTTTTCGCTTGATCAGTGTGGCGGATATAATATCTTCGACATTGATTTTGGGATCAATATGTAGTATTTGATACATCTGGAGAGAATTTCATGGTAGACGTGGCAGTTCATCTTGCGTTATGCTGTGCTTAGCGTCCTTGATTGATTGAGTGGTTGAGAAATTAATTTTTGCAAGTTTTTCATGGAATCGACTATTTATGGAGTGTTCTAAGCCTAAATGGTACAAACAATTTTCAGGTAAATAAGGAAGAGAAGTTGATTGGAACGCATTGGTGCAAATTGAAACTTAATGGATTCTGCGAAAAGAGAAGTGCGTGCCTTTTAAACCATTTGCTCCCGTTTTGTTTTCTTTCGTGGTGGTATCTTGTCAAAGTTAAGTATATCTAATCATAGGAGACAATATTGGAACTTAATTACAGGGCCATTGCAGCTTGTTGGGAAATGGAGTTGTTGGAATTCTTTCAGAGACTATTAACATATGGGAACGAAGAGTACCGTTAACTCCATCTCACTGTGCTCGTCTTCTGCTCAGTGGCAAGGGCACAAGTGGAGTTGACCGCATTATTGTACAGCCTAGCACGAAGCGTATTCATCATGATGCTCAGTATGAGGATGTCGGATGTGAAATTTCAGAGGATTTGTCAGAATGTGGTCTCATCATAGGGATAAAGCAACCAAAGGTCATATGATAAAATTTATTATGATTAATTGCAAAACCATCATAATGAAAGTGCTTCATACCTTGCTTACAAAATCCTGAGAAATGCATTGTCCTGCAGTTGGAGATGATACTCCCGGACAGAGGATATGCTTTTTTCTCGCACACCCATAAGGCCCAGAAAGAAAACTTGCCTCTGCTAGATAAGGTACTTTCTTATGCATCCTCTTTTATATTATTTTTATCAATATGCCTAGACTTTGCATAATAAATGAAATGATTTACATACAGATTTTAGCTGAAAGAGTGTCTTTGTATGATTATGAGTTAATTGTGGGAGATGATGGCAAGCGATTGCTAGCTTTTGGAAAATTTGCTGGTAGAGCTGGACTCATAGACTTCTTACATGGTCTGGGACAACGTAAGGATGTTGAAACTTCTCTCTCAGTAGATGCATTATCCTTTCACTTTGCTAGTCAACCAATTTACTGAAACAAGTTAGATTCTAGTTTATGGCATATCTATATATAATTTAAAATTTGTTTCTCTGTCTAGAATAAGCAGAATTTTTTTTATTCCTATAAGAAGAAGGTTTGTTACAATGAAAATCTACAGAGTAAGCTATATGAGACAAATAACTGCATATAGAGAAGTAGGAGAGCAAATCCTATGCCTATGCATCCTTTGAGAACTGGTAGTATAGCTTTAATTGGATATGTTTTTGTTGGTATGGTGCGTAACTTGAATAGTCTGAACTTGGTTTTTGATGATTGCAGGATATCTAAATCTAGGATATTCTACACCTTTTCTATCATTGGGGGCATCTCATATGTATCCTTCTCTTGCTGCGGCAAAGGCTGCAGTGATTGCTGTGGGTGAGGAAATAGCCACATTGGGGCTTCCAGCTGGAATTTCTCCTTTAGTATTTGTGTTCACTGGAGATGGAAATGGTATTTACTTCTACAACCACAGTTAATATTGTATAGGAATAAATTATATAAATTTGTCCTTTGTCATTAAATTTCACTTAGATGATTGTGAATTTTTTTCAGGTGGTTATTCCTCTCTAAGTATTGGGTACTTTTTTACCCTTAGCTCCAGTTTTGCCTTGTTTAGGTGTATTTTGCTAGAACAAATATTCAAGTCTACTAAAATAAGATCCTCGAGATTGTTCCTTTTCTTTGTGCTTATGATATGCAACGTTTAGGTGGTACGACATAGAAGTGTCCTAACATCTTTCTGGCATGGTATATTGGTATGTGATTGAGCAAGGTGTTGTTCAAATCAAGATTACTTTAGAGGGAGGCCAGAGAGATGGGGAAAGAAGGAATTTGGTAGAGAGGTAAGGAGGGAAATTTCCAGAAAGAGAGGAGGCTCTCACTGCACCATTACCATTCACAGAGAGAGATGGGGAAAGGAGGGGTGAGAAACCAATCTTTTAAGGCCTTCCTTTTGACTTTAAGTAGAAACAGTTTTAGATTTGGCTTCACGGACCTTCCAATGGAGGCCTGACCTGACTTGATTCACTTTAGTAAAAAGAGAAAGTTATGTCATCGGTAAACACTAATTGGGACAGAAGAGAAGACTTGAGGGGATGATCAAAGATACTACTTAAGTCTTATACACTAGACTTGAAAGTTTTGATTTTTTGCTTATTCTTTTTTTTTTTTGGTCTCAAAGGTTCATTTATTTTTATCTTATGTAAATATTGGATTAGTAAATTTTAAGAGTATTAATTACTATAAATAGCACATTTAATAATTGCATTTGAGATCTTGGAAAAGAATTTGGGGAGGCTGGGTAGACTGATGATATCTGCCGTTCTTTAAGGGGAATAGATAATATAGTGGCATTTTTCAATCTCTCTGGAAATGTGGAGTCAAGGCATGGATTCAGAGATAAGCTTTGTCTTGTCTTTTCTGCAGTCCTATTCATAATGTTCATGACTGAAATCCTAACTGATTGTTTCTATATTTAGCTAGCTTTCTGCATCTTTCTGCTATTATAATTCTGGTGCAAATATTCTATGGAACTATATATGTGCCTTTGCTTATTCCCGGTTACCCTGAATTTGTTAGCTGAGTATGAACTATAAAATTTTGTGTCATCTGTTTTTGTCATGAGCTATCTTTATCCTTCGCCATATGTAACTTTTAATCCTTATAGTTTCTCAGGGTGCACAAGAGATATTCAAGCTCTTACCACATGCCTTTATCAATGCTGACAAACTTCCAGAACTTGCTGGGGTATTCTTACTCTTCCTTTTACATGCTTTCATATTTTGAACAACTCTTCTTGGATAATTTTTTTGTGTTCGCTTATAGTTTTGAGGAAAATCATATTTAAATATTAGATATATAAAAGATCATGCATCAAGTTGAACCTATGCACTAATATCAAGTTGAAACACTCACCTCCAAAATCACGTGCCTTCCACGTGGAACAATCACATAATTCTCATGTGATCTGTCAGTACGGTATTATGACAAAGTATATAATAAAAGTCTAAAAGATATCATAACAATCTAAGCAAATATAATCCAAAATACATGGTACCACATGCATCAATAAGTCTCTAGAGATACATGTCTATATACAAAACTCAAAATATAGAATTCTTTGTAGGGGCTAAATCCAACTAGAAAAAATAGAACAAATAAACTTTAGTAGAGAAATGAATCATCTACTCCTTGATATCTGCATCATCTTCCTTTAACTCTGAAATGCTTTCACCAAAATGTGGTGAGCACATAATCCAGCAAGTATAATCTAATAATAGTCTCTGAACAATATAAATACATGATGAATATTTTAATGCATACTCGTAATTATTAACATATTAGCATAACATGTCCAGCATAATTTGCAATGAACTTTCACATAATTATAAGATACAAAAAATGCATAATAGTATCATAACTTAAATCGACTCCTCATTTTCAACAAGATAAGCTCACATAGAGTCAAATGATTATATGTTAATGTACTCATACAAAGCTATAATTCATATAGCAAACATACAAACCAAGAGGAATATTTATCTAGCGGTAATACCGCCTGTACATGCTTGACGACAATACATATGACCGATTGCCTATGACTATTAGACTAAGAACTACAGTCGTAAGCCCATACCTTATCTCCATTATTATCACTGCTCTAGTAAATCATTGCATACAACAGAATCATTATTTGTAGCAGAATCATCGCATACAATGGGAAAAGAGCACATTACTTGATGGACGCCCTGACCTTGCGTTATCAAGTACCGCTAGAGTTATAACCCTACCTCACAAATATTTTTCCACTATTATCATAGTCTAATCCTCCAAGTAAGATAGTGTGATCACCTGAATGCTACATAGGCTAATGACTTTAGATGTAAATCGCTTATAAAATAAGTACTATATACTACACTCTGCCCTTAACCCCAAGCTGAGTGAGTAGGGGGTATTGTCTAGTCGGGACTTATCTAAGTAATGATACATGCAATGTCTGCTATGTCAACCATCAATGTTTACACATATATCATAGATAGGTGCATAAGAGTATATCATGCAAAAGATAAGTAGTAATTAATAATGAATAAACAGTAAAATACACATACAAATAATATGTTGTAATAAAGACATGGAAATTATATTATCAAATATCTACACTACCCATAAACTAATATAGAATCTAATTTGCCTAAAATGTATCTGGAATATGACTAGCTCTTCTAAAATATCATGCTCATCTTGTGTCTCGAGATCCTTCCCATATGGTATGAATTGGATTAAGGGTTTCATTTGATTCACTGGTGCTCCGGTGGTCCACGAGCTTTGTTGAGCTCTTCGGCAGCACAAAGCAGAGGAGAGAAAGGAAAAGAGATGGAGGAGAATGGAGCAATTGAAAAGGGAGATGGCTAGGGTTTTATAGAAGGAGATGATGCGGTGGGACACCAATGTTTTAATAAAATTGCAGTTTACACCCTACTGTTTTACTATTTGCAATCAAGCTTTATATGTAGAAAACATCTTGTTGTTAAATCTGTAAGTTAGCTTAATCAAACTTTTGGAAGATTATGAAAATACCCTTAGCCAAATTATACTTACCTAACTTATGGTAACTCAACTCAAATAAATCCAATCCGATTCAAGTCAACTCACTAAACCCAACCCATACTAAGGGTATTTTAGTCATTTAGAAATAAGGTATTTCTAATTAATAGAATATTCTTATGATGTTAATTCAGATTTAACCTATGATATTTTCTGTACATATTTGCTAAATCATATGGTTTGATTTGCAAATAGTAAAAATGTATTGTGTAAACTATAGTTTCGTTAAAAGACTGATTGTTATATGCAAATTTTACTTTTTTTATTTTTATTATGGGTGTGACACTCTGCTTGTGTGAGCTTATTATGATGTTTTCCGATAGCTGGTCCCAAGCCTGGATAAAGGAGAGGTGCTTTAGGCAGTATGACAACGAGCATAAAACTTTTGTCAAGACAACTATGGAAATGGACCCTAAAAAATTAATAGCACTGGATTTGAGATAAGTTGATGCACTAAATGGAGACAAATGGAGATCCATATAACTGACCCCAATTAGTTGAGACTAAAGTCTCACTTACCGATAAATACGCGCCAACCAACCCACTACTGTGAGCACAAAAATACCCACACAGACGTTGACTCATGCACATATTTGTATGTTTATAATTTTGACAAATTTATAATTATAAAAATTTTCTGTATATGATACTGGACTGTGTCATGGGCGAAGAAAGAACAATCTTTGCAGAACTCATTTGGGATGAACACATCTATGTTAAATAAGCCCCTGACGTTTGTTCATATATGATATCTATTTGTTGCAGTTAATAGTCATAATTCAGGCAATATATATACACTGTTTAGTTCACCTCAGATATGTATTTTGTCTAGTTTGTATTGACAAATACCAACATCTGTGACAGCTGCAGAATTTTCTTTTGGAAACAATTGGACCATCAAAAGTTATATATTGGCAGCCAGGAACCTTATTTACATATTAGTATAACTATGGTGAGGCTTTCGTATGTTGATGTTTGTTACTATTAATAAGGGAACAAGAAATGAGTATAATAATATTGGCGGGAAGATGGGGTTAGCATCTGCGGAAGATATCCTAGTTAGACCATGTAGGGATCCTAGAATTTGTTATACAACACAAATTGGAACTACTACGAAGAAAAGATGAGATCTCAGCATTACTTGAATTTAAAGTGGTGAGGAATGTTACTGAGTCATATGATGAAAATAATTTCCTCTGTTCCTTCCACAATCTCTAATAAGTAATAAATACCTCCTTGATACATTGATACTAGGGAGTAGGGATCATTGGATATTATAGTTTAAGCAACATTTATGAGTTTCTTGAAACTACTAAATAAAAGTCAAAGCACCAGAACAGAAGAATCATTTGGAGAACATTTTATGCTATTAAAATTGCATATATCCACGTTAGGTATCTTTGACTTATCTAGCTATGACGTAATCTAGATTAGACAAAGAATTGTTTGAAATGAACTTGAGGAGAACAGTGGTGCAGATTTACATAATTATTCCTGTTCCTCTGCATGAATTCCTTCAAGCAAGCTTGTAGAATAAATGTCCTCCAAATGGTCTTAAAGCTTGTAGAACAGGTTTAGAATAATTGAATTTTGATCACTTCATTGCACTTAATTGCTGCTTATCTTGCTTTAATTAATTTTAGCATATTGATTTTCTCTCAGTTATCTTAGTTTAGTCTTCTAGAAGATCGTTGATCTTTATCCTTTACATATTTGTAGGCTGCAAATTGGACTCATCATTCTCAAGCAACAAGGAGGATATTTCAAGTATATGGCTGCATAGTGACTTGTCGAGATATGGTTGCCCCCAAGGATTCCACAAGAAGTTTTGACAAAGTATTTCTTCGTTTGTTTGTTTGTTTTTACCATTTTGCATCTTAATCCTTTATCATGGGCATATTATTGGTAATCTGACTCACTTAGCCATAAAGTCTAGTGGTGAGACTTCATCTCATGGGAGTTCTTGCATGTCACATGGGGCAATTCTGCACATGCATGTGGGAAAACATAAATTTTGAATATAAATATGAATATGAAATTTGGTCCATATCAAGGTTACTGTAGGCAGTAAATGAGTGAACAAGATGTCATATAGTGCCTAGGCGGATGCCCAAAATTCAAGATAGTTCAAAAATAAACAAAGAAAAAATAATAGTAAGAGAAATAGTTAATATTAATACATAATGTCTAAACAACGTCTTAACACATTCTTGTTAAGAACTATAGTGAGCACTAGAATCCACTAATTTATTAACATCTACAACAATTTTGAATTTCAAAGTCAACTTACATACTAAAAGTGATACGAGATACTGAGGCAGTCATATAGGCGAGACCTAATTGGGGCCTGTTATATTCCATCTAAGGCGGGAGTATAGGCTTAAGGTCGAATGGCCCATATTATCAGTGCCTTACCTTTAAGAGAATGATTATTGACTGCAAAAGAGTTAGGGACCACCTAGATGGTACATATATGCTTAGATTGATTTTGATCCTGACTTCATTTATAAGAAATAAGATGATTAACAAAACCCTTGAGCAATGTAAAAATTAATTCTTGAATAATCAGAGAGGGCCTAGTGGAGATGCCATTTAAGAACTTATACAGATTACAGACCGTGGGCCTTACTTAAGCACCAATAATCTGTGTACTTTATGACTACTTCATAAATCCTTTATATAGTTACTGAAATTAATATTGCTACAGATGTAAACAACTTAGAATGAAACTCACTGTTTACTTAGCACATGTTACATCACTTACATGATGTTTTATTTGTCATAAAATTACTTGTTACTCTATCTAAATCATGTTTCTTCACTTATTTATTGTTCAAATATATGCTTATATAATTATATAAATATATATTGTATTGAGTTGCATTGAGTCATTCTCATGGTCTGAGTATATAACATTATGTGCAGGTTGACTATTATGCCCATCCAGAACACTATTACTCTGTTTTTCATGAAAGGATCGCTCCATATGCATCTGCCATTGGTATGCTGTCATTGCTTGCCTTCGTCAACTTTACTTCTTCTGCATTTATATCTGCGAATAAATAAGTACATGCAGTGTTCTTGCTTTCATTGTATTGACACCTGATAAGTGAATGTATATCTTGTATATGCTAGTTCAATTCTGATCTTTTGACAGAGTTGCTATTTGTTCTTAGAAAAGTATGACTAAGTTCTGTTTTGTGATATATAATAATGAACATAAAATTAATATGTTTCTCCATGTATTTTCTACCTTCATGTTGGATAGTGTTGCAGAAAAGGTGAAGATGATAGAACTTAGAAATGCTAGGACTAAAATAAAAGGAGATAAGATGGTCACAAGTTATTTTCTTATATGCATGTTTGGGTAAATTTTTTCTTTGTTTAGGTCTATGTCTTGCAACATATTGTCACTATTTCATCCGAGGAAGGTCAAATTTTTTATTGCAGCCATTACACTTTCATATTTTCTTGTTCTAAGGCATGTTATAGGTTCTGACTGGAATTGCTATTGTTAGAAGATGCTCTCATAGTAGGTCTTAATAAAGGCCCATAAGTGCAGATATGCATCAAATCATAGTCACATTATTCAATACTTATTTCTAGTTTCAACCAACGATAGTCGTATCGTGCCACCATTGGCTCAGCACATGCCGGTTGGCATGCCTCGGTATGCCCTGGTGTGCTAGTGGCACGCTCTTATGTGCCAGAGCGTGCCACTGGCAGGCATTTATAATTTTTTTATAAAATTTTTAGTTTAAAAATATTTAGAGATGTGTTTGGGTCTTCAGCATATTAATCTTGGGTTTTTGGTTTAAATATATGTATTAAAATTTAAATTATAGTGTTTTATTTTTAGATTATTTTTATAAGTGACCTATTTTATTAAAGATAAAATAATAATTAAATATACATATTATTCAACACATAATATAATTGAATACATTCATTAAAACTAATATTAATAATTAAACACTTCCTAATATGATTGAATACATTCATTAAAACTAATATTAATAATTAAACACTTCCTAATATGATTGAATACTTCATAATATAATTGAACACATAATAATATTTAACATATAATATTAATTGATAATAATTTAATAATTAAAACTAATATTTAGGTGAACGTAGCATGACGAGATAGATCTAATGCTTCATTTGTCGGCACAATAATAATATGAGAATGTTGCACTAAATACTGCTGATAATCTTCGAAACTCATTTACTGATAGTATTACTTGTTGTAGCGTCTCACATAGTCTTTATATGAAGAGAAATTTTATAATTCTCTTATGATATGTATGAATATTGAAAATACACCGAAACTAAAGTTGATTTGATGATAATTGTTGAAAATTTCAAAAAAAAAGAAAGAGCTCCACTTATCTTCTCGAACGGCATGCAGCCATGCCGGACCAACATGGCTTAGCACGCAGCCTTGCCAGTTGACACGGCTTAGCATGAGGGTGTGCCAGTGCCACCGGCACACCCCATACCCAGTGCCGTGTCACTATGGATATGGCCATCCTTGGTTTTAACTGAATTTTGCTGTTAATCTTTTCTAAAATGTCACAAAGACTTCTTATTACTCTTGTAGATTTCACTATACATGTTCCTATGATAGAATCATTCTAGTTGGACGGTTCATCATAGCACATAGGTTAATTAGATTGTATTATTGCAGTCTCCATACTTTGTGTCCACTTTGACTTGACATTCATCTAACAATCATAGGTACTCTTGAATTCTCAGAGAATAGGTCACTTCTTTGTGGTAGAGAGTGTGCTACGAGAATAATTGAACTATGCAAAAATGACAGCATGAATATACTCAAATGAGTTGATGAAATTCAGTAAGGAGTCATATGCTTGTAAATTCCTATATAGAAAGTAGAAACCGGTCAAAATCACATCCAAAGTATTCTCTCAAATTCCACTTTGGAACTTCTTGCTAATGCAGATACCCTGGGTATAGGTGGGATCCATTATCTTATAGTAGTTCACAGATCTATTTTTTCTTTGAAATGTGGCAGGATGCTCACATGCAAGTCATTTATTAAATTATCCAAAATACGTTGTGTCCAGATTGTTAAATTGCATGATGCTAGGACATCAGCCACCTATTTTAGCCGTTAATTACATTTTTTTCTTTAACACAGAGTATGTCAGTTTCCTGCATCCAAATCTACCTATATTTATCTTGTGCATAATTTGATCTATTATTTTTGTTTCATACTCACTGAGGATGTATGTTAGGATCTCTCGCCCAAATGTTTCTTTTGGAATTACATTTTGCATTCAGTCTCAAGATAAGTAGTGTGCTTCAGTAAGGAAGCATTTGGTAGCACACATCATGTGATTCAACTGCATCACCTGACACATGTATCGATTGATAGTTGTACTGTCTCTGCATGCAGTCATTTGTTGGTTTTACTGTTCGGTATAACCATATAAGATTGTATTGACAAGGTTGTGTTTGGTTAGGCTGTATTAGGTTATCGAACTCATCATGTATTATCAAAACTAGAATTATTGATGCAACATAGACAGATACATCCAACCCAGCCCGAAGTTGTATTCTTATTGTTCAATCAATAAACATAAACTGGTCCCACTTGCTGGTGCTGACCACTTGGTATATGTATGTGTTAGTTCATTGTGGTACCAGTTTCTCTTTCCATTTCTTTTCTACTGAAGTGAGAATATTTCTTGCATTTAAGTACATATCAGTAAACTATGTACATTTTGCCAACAAAACCACTTATAATCACCCAACTAATATCAAATAGTAGTCTTGTGACCATGATGCTCCTAATGTATTATGGAGAGCGTCCTGATGTGTCTAGTTGATGTTTCAGAATAGCATCAGAGGTTCACAATAGAAGTAATCTTATAATTTGTCTTCTTTTTAGTGATGGTGAAGCTAAATTGCTTGTTTCTTTTTATTATTTGTGGATGTGTTAAGTTTGTCCAGTAACTCTTGTGAGCAAAAACTGTCAGAACATCAATCTCCGGTAATAATAATCACATATTGTAGACTTTGCACGAGTATTTTCAGGAAGGCACCAAATAAACTTGAAGAGTTTGATTAGCTAAGGATGCTGGCTATCAATCTAGGAGGGCATCTGGTGAACTTGAAGCAAGGGTGATAGTGTGATACTTCTTAATTTCCATCCTCTTTATTTAGTTGCAGTTTTGTCATTTTTCCTTTTCTTTTCTGTTGTTTGTGTACAAAATATGGCATGCTATGCAAGATAATATGTGCTTTCTAGCATTTGATAAAACATTATTTTGTTTTCTTTGGTTAGTAAATTGTATGTACTGGGAGAAAAGGTTTCCTCGGTTGCTGAGCACTAAGCAGTTACAAGATCTAATGAAGAATGGATGCCCTCTTGTTGGAGTTTCTGATGTAACATGTGATATTGGAGGTTCTCTAGAATTTGTGAATCGGACAACATCTATAGAAAAGCCTTTCTTCAGGTAGCATTTTATTTCCAAATTCCATTTTCAATTTCATTTCAAGTGACATATATCTAAACCATGTCAGTCATTATTTACTTTTCACCATTAGTACTATAGTTACTAATTATGTATTTATTTTCGTAAATAGTGTCTGATTATGCTGTGTATGTTGCTTCAGTAGGAATTCTTTCATGGGATTATGTAGCTATTATATTTCATCGCAATGAACTACAACTTTTCCTTTTATACGTGCTTTCTGTTTTTAAATCACCCACTTAAAAGATAATCTGCTTTTTATGTCAAAAAGTGGGACAGGATTCTGATGAAGTTCTTCCATTTTTCCATTCAGGCACTAAATACCAATAAAAGAAGTAGCAAATTGTAGGAACCTTAAATAGTTGAGTCCTTATATACATTGTGTAGCGGATGGGAAATTATTAGCATATTTACATAATATATGAAATAATAAGTACTACGTGGTAGCTGCGAGCTGGCTATTGAAGTTAAAAAGTTTAGTGAACAACATAGGTCCTTCATTCTTCTCCTAGGGTAGAATGAGGTTATCTAATATCTTTTTGATTGTTGTAAACAACTGATCTCTTCGGAATTTCTTTTCCTCTTGTGAAATTTTATTTGCTAAAACTTGGTCCTAAGATCTTCTTTTAGCTGTCTTACTAGTTATTGATAATTTCATCAAGTAAAGATATTCAGTTTGACAATTGATTGATACTGATAATTAGGTATGACCCATTCACTGATTCGTACCATGATGACATGGAGGGTGATGGTGTGATCTGTTTAGCTGTTGACATTCTTCCAACGGAGTTCTCTAGGGAGGTAAAAGATGTAACTCTTTGAGGGCATGAAGCTCTTTGATGCATATCTTTCATGTGGAACTATTAGTTTATCATGTGATCGACTTGATTATACTTATCCTAGTGTGTGTTTTAACCCATTTTTTCTCTTAAATTTTTTGTGAAGGCTTCTCAACATTTTGGAGATATCTTGTCTCAATTTATTAGTAGCTTGGCTTCTGCTAAAGAACTAACAGACCTGCCCACCCACTTGAGAAAAGCATGCATAACTCATGGTGGAGCACTTACTTCATTGTATGAATATATTTCCCGGATGAGAAAATCTTCCATGTGAGTTTCTAGTCACTATTTTCAGCTTTCTTTAGTATCTAGATTGAATTTCTGGAATCGACCTCATCAAGATCCAAGTTGTCACATCTGATTGATTTTGTCTATCAAAATGGCTATTAAGAGGTGTTATAATTTGCAATTAGATGTCTCCACTCTCCAGCACATTGTAATTTCCTTACCCACTAAAATTTTAAGTATGATGTGCTGCTTTATTGATAATGATAGGAAGGGGAGGTGCAATAAATACCTTCTAGGAGGATAAACAGAATTCCTTTACCTTCTCGTACTTTTCCCCTTATCTACATGATGTTGTTGGCTGCCCCTTATTGTTGGTAATGCAAGGATTGATTGTGAACCTAAACTAAAGTATTGTACCACATTAGTAGTCAGGTTCCTGATCATAACTAAATATTCCCTGAACCACTCAGTCCTTAGTTTGTGCTCCAATTTGTAGCAAGATAGTGCCATTACAAATTTGGAATTGTTCCTGCTCTGATTGGAACTGTTGAAAGCTTAAAGACTAAGAATCTAATTTCTTGATACTCTATTATTGCAAAGTGGAAATAAAGACTTCTAGTTTTAGGATAAGTGTCTCGTAATCGCACTACAGCAATTTAATTTATTTTTTTTCCATTCTTCATTGGCTTTAAACCTATGTATGCAGATTGCAGAGGAAAAAAAAAGAAAAATTAGGTTTTCTATAAGGCGTTTCATTTCTCACTAGCTCATTTTGATCTCATTTTTATACTTCCCTGAGTATATTTATTGCACGGCAAAGTTATAAGTTTCTGGTTTTCTATTTGTTGTACTCCATTATCTTTCTTCTCACTTTGAAGTCTAAAATTGGCTCTAAATGCCATATTCTGTTCCACATATGCAGAGATTCTCCACCAACTACTATAAATGGTTTATCTGGAAAGAATTACTGTACACTGGTAAGATATATCAGTCTGGTGTCTATCTTTGATGTTCCATTAAGAGATCTTACATTTTGGGTGTGTGTTGTCAATTAGGTTTTCTTTGGCAGTTATGCTTATTACTGGAGATTCATTGTATGTATTCCTAAATGTAGATTTTGCTATGGACAGGTATCTCTTAGTGGTCACTTGTTTGATCAATTTTTAATAAATGAGGCTCTGGATATTATTGAAGCTGCTGGCGGATCTTTTCGATTGGTTAGATGTGAAGTGGGACAAAGTACTCATGCTATGTCGTATTCTGAACTTGAAGTAAGTTGACTCATTTGAATATAAATCCGTCACTATATTAAATTACATTTTAATGTATAATATTACATAAGGCAACAAAACTACTTACAGTGTTTTGAAAGGCGTTTAAGGTGTCTGCCTCATAAACTAGGAATGCAGACCACACAAGGCGGGCGGTCATCTTAGCGCTCTTGGCGGGACGCCTTGTTGCCTAGCGGACCTTCAACTTGCTTAGGTGTTGGAGTGTCTTTAGCTAATGGGTCTGATTAGAATGCTAATGGTTGAACTAACTTAATAAAAAGAATATCCAAATCTCTCCTCGCTCTCTCACTTTGTCTCTATCGATCTTTCGAAGTCCTAACCCCAAATATCTCCTCTCTATTGACGGCAAGAAAATATGGACGACGTCAAGTAACCCTCAAACCCATCATTTTTTCTTCATTTTCTTCCCTTTCACTCTTCTCTGTTTCTTCTGCTGCATCAAACTCTCATGACTCACCTGAAGAGTAATTAATAGGTGTCTCAACTCTTTTTTAATGAAAAAAAGCTTATTGATGGGGGTCTCACCTCTCTTGTGTCCACATGTATGTCACATCTCTCTTTATAAATCACAATCTAGAAAGTCTTATGAAATTAGAAGTGTGTGCAAAGCCCATAGTCCACAATCCACACACGTGGATTTTATTTAGTCAATTGAGCCAATTTGAGGATCTGGCAAGTCATATGATTGCCATTTGTAACTTTCTATTGAATATGGACTATGAATTTAATTAGCAAGGAGTGAGTTGGAATATAATCAAATTAGCACTTTAGCAGTTCTTGAGTTATGTTATTTGGCTAAATTTTTATATACTATATTCGTATATATTATATATCATATATGATTATTTTAATCTTTTATACATTAAAAATACTAGACCCGCAATCGCTTTTCAATACAATGCTTACTCATACACCTAGATTGCATGTAGATGCTAGGTCGGCACGTGACATTGGGTGGTGCCAATGGCACCCTCAAAAGTCTTCCGCCGACCTCCTGACTGCGAATGGGCTTCTAATATCCTTCTATAACCATAGATTGTCTCCCTGAGGCCTCTCACCGGAGTTGGAGGACCTCCTCATTTGGGAGGATTATCCAATCGAAATAGATTGTGAATTAATCACAATTTGATTGGATTGGATCTTGATAAGTTAGATCTGCCTAAGTAGATCTCTTAAAAGTAGCCGCGGAAACCCTCTTCTCCTTTGATCTAGGGTAGGCCAATGCACGACGAACCAAGAGATGGGATCAAATAGGTGAGGCATGCAAGTCCCTTCCTCCTCCCTCTTTCTCTCCTATTTTCCCTTTTCTTGCCGTAAGTCCTACCTATTTTTCCTTCTCTTGTCGTCAGTTGTGTTGATCGAGGCATGCACCATGCCACGACATGTATCCTGCCCACCGAAGGCCGGCATGGCACATGCCAACGGCAAGGCAATCCTTGTCATACGTCATTTAATTCTAGTTCTATAGCTTATTTGTGCCTTAGAGGTGTTAGAGAAATATCCTATTCCTATCAAAGTGTTTTCATGTTTAAGGACTACTGGACAAATGCTCAACTTCACTGGTCAGCTAGCGTATAGATTTTCTGGAGATCTTTTCCTCTTGTCTAATTCAGCTCTCATGATGGATTTGATGCCATATGGAGTTGTGGCATTGGATTACTATTAGTCATAAAAAATTGTGTCTATCCTTCCTTTGAGCTTTCTTAGCCCTAACATATTTTGGTATTCTAACCACCACCTCCTCAGAAAATGATTTAGACAATGAGGATGATTGAGTGCTCATATATGCACCATGCATTTGTCTGGTCAAATTTTGCATATCCACTATAATACTTCATTTCAATCAGTACTAAAAGATATTGTTAATTGTTTTACAGGTAGGTGCTGATGATGCTGCTTTGCTTGATAAGATAATTGATTCTTTAACTTCTCTTGCAAATTCTAGTATTACAGATGGTGCCATCAGAAAAGATAGGGAATTATCTCTGAAGATAGGAAAAGTTAGTGCATATGCATCAGAGGATAGCATACCAAGGAAAAGGCCAGCAGTTCTAATTCTTGGTGCTGGCCGAGTTTGTAGACCTGCTGCTGAATTTTTAGCATCAGCAGGAAGCTCATATGGTGGTATTCTTAGTGGACAAGATATTGAAGAAATTCAAGTTCTTGTGGCATCTCTTTATAAGGAGGACGCTGAAGAGGTACGAATTTGGAAATGGGAAAATGTTGTCACTTTCTAATTTCTTTACCAAGTTATTTATTTATTTTTTTCTTAATACTGTTCTACTATAGTAAAATCCTTTCCACTTGGCAGGAAGTAGTCTCCAACATCTCATATAATTTACTGCATTGTAACTTTTGAGTTCTGGGTACTGCTGTGCTGTTGTAAAGCTATTTGTAGTATTACATTTTGATACATTATGAATTTATGATATCACTTAAGATGTAGAAAACATACTTTTAAGTCCTAAATAACTTAGTTCTTTTATCTCTCTGATTTATATTATTGGTAATTATAGTGCAGCAATAGACACCTTATCTATGAGTCCTCTTTAAGACTTTGTAGTCCTTTAAGGTCAGATTATAGATCGTTGATAATCCTGAGGAAAACAACATGGAAGAAATCACATTGGCTGAAGAGAGTTGAAATCAGGGTACACCCTTATCTGAAGAGAGTTGCCAAAGTATGGCGGATGTGTTTGCAGACATGAGTAAACACTTTCAGAGCAGTCATCAATTTGTCTTCTCCGCCTACAGGAGTAGTTGAATTCCCATGGAACTCCTCTTCATTTAGATTTTCTTTTATCTTAATTAATTCATCTTATTTCTGGGGAAATTTATCATGTAAATATGCACCATCAGCTTCTGTCAGATGATTTTTGACACGCTTTAGTAGCTTATTGTTAGGATGTTTTAGATAATCGGTTTACTTACATCTTATGCTGTTAGTTAATAGACCAAATTGTATGTTATTGTGCCTTTATAAGCCTACTCATGTGCGACTTATATACATTGCAAATGGACATATTATAGATAACAGGATGTGGTCCATCTATACCACATTAATACATATAATAGATAGGGAAATGGAATAAAAGTGGGTTGATGAGGGTTGAACTCTTGAACTCCAATTCTGCTCTTATACAAAGTTTAGTTGAGGCAAAATTTTAAGTTGTTAGGTAATGGACTAACAATGCATATCTTGAAGTAAAATTATCTGCCCTTCAATTTTTCACTTTTAAGTTGTGCTGCATGTTCTTAGAAATGCATGTTTTTGTTCTACAAGTGTATGTATATATTAGCAAACATATGTCTGTGGATACTAGATTCTCCATTATTTCTGATCCTTTCTTTTATGTGCAGACTATTGAAGGTATAAAAAATGCAACACCTATTCAGCTTGATGTCATGGATATTGAAAGGCTCTCTGATTACGTATCACAGGTAATTGCCTTGTCCACTAGTAAGTTAATCTTTGGCCATTGCAAATCCTTCTTTCATCCTTTAGAAAGATATCTACATAGCTCCTATTCTAAGATTTGGACTGAAATATCAAAAGCTGATAAATATTTCTGATTTACGCTTTGCAACACAAATTCTTTTCTTCTCCAACACAAATTCTTATCACTGTTTTGATCTGTACATTGAAATCTAAATTACTTCCAGTTGGATGGATCATTGGCTTGATAGTTTAAGCTGCATAAACATGACTTTCTCGCTCCCATTAAAATTGTAGAGGGTGAAGTATGTCTCAAGTTGGTCTATCCAAGAGTCCAACTTCTCTACATTGATGGTGCTGTCGAACATCGGGTTGTTGATTCAGGCCTCGACCTTGAAGGGTCGGTGCCTTCTATTGGCTGCCGAGATGATGCTCCATCATCGCGAATGTCGTCGTCGTCATCCAAGATTGAGGTATCCCCAATCTTGCTCTTAGTGGGCATCACACATTCTCTCAATGGAAGGATATTGGTGTCGATCCCTTCCTCTTCTGTCAGTGTAGCTCGTACTAAAGAAAGATTAGAGGATGGCACATGTGCATTGACCACTGCATCCTCAATAAAATTACCATTAAGACCCAGTACCCTTTTCAGTGCACATCAATGACTTGCTGGACCAACTTAAGCATGACATCATCTTCACCAACCTGGACATGAAATCTGAATATCAAGTCCGGATCTGCGATGATGACACTTGAAAAACTGCCTTCAAAACACGGCAGGGACTATATGAGTGGCGGGTGGTGCCATTCAGACTCTACAATGCCCCTACCACCTTCATGTGGTTGATGAATGGCATCTTGCAGCCTACATCAATGATCTACAGTCGTTCATGGAAAACTAACACCTGACGCATGTGCAAAAAGTACTCACCCTATTGGAGTAGTATCAACCATGCCTAAATAGAAAACAATGTGAGTTCACGAAATGGACTATAGTCTATCTTGGGATTGTGGTGGGTGGCGGCAAGCTACAAGGTGGCCCCGACAAACTGAAGGAAATCAAGGAATGGCTGAGGTCCAAATCTTTGATGGAAGTTAGGAGCTTCATGAGTGCCTCTCACTACCCCCAAAAATGCATTCAGAATTTTCTATCTTAGCCTCCCCTCTTCACAGATTGACGAAGGCCAACCAGACATTTGAATGGAGCAAGAAACACGAAGAAATGTTTTTCCTGTTGAAGAGGAAGATTAGCGAGGCATATATTCTTGCCTTAAATAATCTTCAAAAGTCATTTGAGCTTGAGGCAGATGCGTGGAGATATTCCATGAGTGTTGTTCTATTATAGGAAGGAAGATCCATGGCATACCATTTTGAGATGTTCTAGGGGGCCCAAGAAGAACTATTTAACATACGACAAGGAGCTACTCGTCTTTAGATTAGGCAATGAAGCATTGGTGGGCTTTTCTCCTAGGCAAGCAAACAGTGGTGCACACTAACCACCAACCACTCCAGTACCTGCAAACTCAGTCCCAGTTGCAACAAGCACACCACATGAAATGAATGTCGTACCTCCAACAAATCAACCTCGTTATCAAATACAAGAAAGACATTCACAACAAGCTGCCAGATGTGCTATTGCGACCCCTCGTTACAACACTTTGCTTGTATGTACTTATGCAAGTGCAACCGACCTCACATAATGAATATGCGGGTTGGTATGCAGAGGATCTTGATTTCTAGGGTGCTCTAGTGGACGTCAGGGAAGGAAGGCCAAGGGAGTTTGTCTCACGAGGTCGGCTCCTATATAAATGCATTTTGTGATGTGTACCGAGAGCTACCAATAGGGTACAACGGCAGGCCATTTTGGGGGTGACAACGACTCTTTGGAACCTACAATTCTATATATTCTAGTCTTGCAGCAAGCCCGTTTCATAAAGAGTTATGTGTTGTGCAACACATTCGAACCCGCTAAGTGGAAGATGGGACTTCACACCCTTTTACCGATCCCAACGCACCATTGGGAAAGTTCCTATGGATTTCTAGAAGGGAATGATTACCTATTTGTGGTAGTCAATAGATTCTCAAAGATGGTGCTCATGTCATGCAAGAAAACAATCACCAGCGAGGAGGCGGCAAGGTTCTTCTTTGAGAACATTTGGAAATTTTTTGGGGCTTCCAAGCTCGATTATTTCCGATCGTGATTGCCCTCCTTGAGCAACTTACTGTGTTCATTCTAAGCTAAGATGGACATGAAACTAAAGCAGAACTTGTACTTAGTGCAAGTGCCTATTTAGTAACTTTAGTAATTGACCTCGTCGTCAAGCTATCCATCACCGATTGCCTTCGCCTAGGGCCCAACCACAATCTCACCCAAACCTTGATTAGGTTTTGAGCTACACCCACTCACGGGTCTTTCCCAACAGATCCACGGCAAGGAAAGAAGAGATCCCAACCACATTGTCTTCCTTTACGGATTAGCGGCAAGGGAAGAAGAGATCTCAAGATTCTCAACCATGCCGTCCTCTCCAACATATTTGCAATAAAGGAAGAAGCTGTCAGCGATCTTCGTCATCGGCGGTCCACATCAATCACACTAGACAGTCCCTCGCAGCCAACGCAACCCACATGAGTTGGAGGAAGGTCGGCTGAGGCAGTTGATGACAGTTGAGTATGACTCCATCGTTGATAGTTATGGAGCTCTTAGGGCTTAATGGAAAGCATCAACAGACTTCTCACAAGGTGGGAAATATGTAAGGGAGGTTGGACGCGATTAACGCCGATGGCAATGGTCGGACTCGAGCACAATGCTTGTCCACAGGATGCTACATGGCGTAGCCTCCTCTGAAAGCCTGGAGTACATGTGAAGGGTATCCACAACACGAGGATACCCACATGAAGTTTTTTGGAGTGTCCACTGGCGACCCAAAGTCATTGGTCGGCAAAATTTCGCTGACGAAGCTGGAAACACAAAAACTAAGGTATGCCACTATTTACTCTATTAAATTAAAATTAAATACATGAGGTGGAAGAGGACTCATCAATGAGTTGATTTCAATAGTGACTCCTTCGGCAAGGTAAGGCAAAAGAAGGAGAAGATGAAGTAGAAGAAGAAAGAGGGGGTTATGGCATAGGGGAAGAGGAGTAGTTCCAGGGTTTTATAGAGGGGAATTTTGTAGGGTTTGTAGTTTTGGAAACCGGCGATCACGGCTGCGAAACTCGCGGCCAGTCCCCTTGTCGTGTACTGCTGGAGAGGGAGAGGAAGGTGACGCACATACGTGACCCTTTTCCTATTTTTCTTTTTGGTTATTTTAAAAAAAAAATTGGCTGCTTTTCCTATGTAAATATTTCATCATTTAGACCGCTGGTGATATTTCTGAGTACCACAAATCAAATGTCAAATACATAGACCAAAATGAGCTTTCGCCTCCGGTAAAAGTACATGTATAATGAAATGATTATTTCTTTTGCTGGACTCTAATGAGGTTTTGGGCAGTTATGAGACTCACATTTATTTTGTGAACATGACTCTTCTTCAGAATTCAGACTATTCTTTTTCTAGCTTTTGTACTTGCTCTTTTGTTTCTTAACATTTGTCGAAGATTCTGTTTTACCAATGTCAACCATCTGGATTTAAATTTCATGATTTATGACTTCCCTTTGAACTTTCTGAATATTGATCATTGAACAACATGCTGGCTCTCATGTGAAACACAAGGGATTAATTGCCACTTGCCACAAGCCAACGATCTTTTCTTATTTCTGTATTAAAGGATTTTAAATCAGTTGAGGTTAATTTTTTTTCTATTTCTTTAAAAAGTACTAATTTAAATGTGTGGCATATGTTATGTATATTTAGTTTTCCGCCTTCTCTTTCAAAGAGATAGATTAGCTCAAAATAGTATACACTGTACACAATGACCAAATGAAGTAAATGAACTAAAACTTGGTAAGGCCATAAGGCCATAACAAATTATGGAACTTTTAACTAATGTAAATATAATACGAGTAGCATGACAGGCTTCTTTTCCATATGACTTAGGAAATAAGAAAATAAGATTACAACTTATAGACCATCTTAATCATTGTTTTCACACTTAGTCTACATGTTTCACTTAACAGGTTTTACTACTCTCTCCAGTTGTGGCAAATGCAATGAAAATAGCAGACCTACCAATATCACTAAACCTCTATGTGTTATATAACTTCCCCATGAATAATTCTATTACATGTTTAATTTTTCACACTGTTATCTTTGTAAAATTCTTGTGTTTGGTTATTGCAAAACTATTCTTCTTTTGCTTTGTTGGCCAGTGGTCACATAATCTCAGTTGGCTGGGTATCTTCCCATCACATCGCTGTTTTACAGTTTTTTTTACTTGATACTGTATCTTGCAGGTTGAAGTTGTACTTAGCTTACTGCCTCCAAGTTTCCATGCTGCCATTGCAAATATATGCATTAAGGTCACTTTCTGAATATGTTTTTCTAGGATATGAATGCTATCCATCTTCTGAAAATATCTGATGCCATAAAGTACTCTCTTTTTTTATCTACATTAATACCTTGCTGTATCAAATTTTATAATTTGTCATGGGATACATCTTAATCTGTGAATTAGAAGTTAGAAAAAGTAATCTTATTATTAGATCAATTAAGTTGGGAAATTTAGGTTATGATAACATATATTGTTTTAAAATATTTCTGCTTGAATAGTTTATATTAGCATGAGAAACTCATTAATAATATATTTCCTTTCCTCAGGAAGTAGAGAATTCATATTACTTTATATTTGGATATAATGTAAGAAAACTTATGTTTACATGCATGTGTTTTATGTAACTACCAGTGCAATTAGTCCTTGTTGTTCTATTACTGATGGGATTTTAAAAGGTGAACTTATTTTGTTAGCAGATATTGGAATATATTGATTTGCATAAAAAATAATTAACTTTTGAGTCCAATCAAACAATACAATCTATGAATTTTTTATTTTACTTCTCCGAAGATGGGCAGGTATACCAAGTTACCAACATATTCTACCTGACCAGTGATTAATGTATGTGAATATGATGAACTTTTCATGAAAAACCAAATGAGGACTGGAAAAGTAAGTATCGGGTTGTGGTATATGAATCTTTCTTTCTCCAGTGACTGTCCTTTGTCCATAAGAGGGTCATCATATCTTCTCTTATGGTTTCTGGCCAAATCTATTATTGGTCATTTCGTCAATGGAAGATACCTTCAACCTATATAAGCTATGAAGTTGCTTCTCTCCTTATGATGCCTCAAATATAGCTACATTTGTTGTCCTCAGGTATTGTGGTTTCAACGTGCTACAAATATGGTTGTTTCTTTTTCTTGTTTTTCAAGACACAATTCAACTATCCCAACATTCTAATCGCAGATCATTACTTCCAATTTTTTTGTCTAAAATTATTGCTATTATAAATATCTTATAAAATGTTTATGCATTTGTAAGACTATATCAATAATAGACAAGCTGTCTCCTGATCATTCCAGCTTTATACTTTTTTTAAATTATATTCTACTCAAATTTTTGGTCGAAACAGATGGTTTCAATTGATAGCAAAAAAAAAAAGGTCAAAACCAGAATCTTGTTGGTATGCGGTTTGAAAAATGAGTATTGGCCTTGGTCTGAATAATTACTGACCAGAACTTTTTTTGACAAATTTCAATATCTAAAGATGTTAAGATAACAATTTTAATCTTTGATGCATCTGATTGCCATTTAATAATGCACTTATGTTAATGCGATTACTTGGTATTTTAATATTCAACCAGATGAATTAAGAAACTTTATAAAAGGATGAGTTCCTAATTATCTGGCTGGTCATATACAGATTCATATGCTTTTGCTAATTAACTAGTTGGTACTTAATATTTAGCTTAGAAGTGTCCACTTTATTTAGCTTTAGTACGATATCAAGGCATATCATACTAATAGTTGGCAACCATTTATTTCATCAACAGAACAAAAAGAACATGGTTACTGCAAGCTACGTCGATGATTCCATGTCAAAGTTACACGATAGTGCAAAAGATGCAGGTGTGACGATCCTTTGTGAAATGGGTCTTGATCCTGGCATAGGTAGCTCCTTATGCTAATTATGTTCTTTGGTCATATGTTATCCTTGGAAGAAACACAAATACATGAGCATGTATGCATCTATAAATGACAAAGATATTATACAAATTATAATCTCAATCACATAACATTTACAGTAAATTTCATTTGATTGGAGCCTTTGGAGGTCTAAATCTGTACTGTTCAGTGCACCTGCTGTTATTAATTTAAGACCAAATATGAATAATTTTTGTCAGGAGAGGTTTATAAAGTTACATTAACAAAAGATGCATCCTGTAAAGTAAAAGTGTTTCAAAACATGAGTTAAGAATACAATCCACCTTTAAGTTGTTGCTGATGGATATGATTTGCATTCAATTTGTTGGCATGTCCAGATCACATGATGGCGATGAAGATGATTGACCAAGCACACACAAGAAGAGGAAAAGTAAAAGCTTTCACTTCGTATTGTGGTGGGCTACCATCTCCATCTTCTGCAAACAATCCATTGGCCTATAAATTCAGGTGAACTTTGCATCATAGAGCTAGTGAATACTTGTAGATTATCCAAACGTTTTACTCTGAATTCTGATTACAACCCACCTGGCTTAGAAATTGTGTGAGATGCTCATTTCCTGCTTAAAGTTAACTTGCTAGGAACTTGGAATTCATCTGTGTAGTTTTTTCGTTTTGAGGGTTAATGTCATGTTGAATATCTGAATGTACGTTATCAAGAAACGATTCGACTTTTACAGAGCTTTCTTTACTTGGATATGATGGTTTATCTTGCATTGTTTTTCTGATGATTTTCTAGCATATGAACTCAACATATTTTATCAGACAAAAGCTGAATTTTGTGATTTTATCTTTACTGAATTATTTAGCTTACTTATCATGAGTGACAGTCTTTTAATTGTACAATTTGAAAACGAGTGGTTCGAGTATGTGTGCCTTGACTTCTTGGATAATTTCCTTATAATCCGTTTTCAGTTTTACTGTCTAAAAATGTAAAGCTTAACCTAGAAAATAACTAATCAAGCATTGATCATTAACTTCAATCATGACCTCTTAACTCTTCCTGGAGACTCACATTTTAAGAGTTGCAAATTCCTTTTCTTACAATGCTAAAAGATTTTTCTAACATTATCTTGTAAATGTTGGGCGATTTGTATGAAAAAGCCCTTAGTTATGGCATTGCCAATTTTTGGTTCCTTAGTTTTCGAATAGCAAATTTGGGCTCTTTTACCATTTTAACTCTTATTGAATGCATTCATTTAGATGCATACCTCGGCAAATAAAAAACATATATTTTGTATACTTTTTGCGTATAATTGATATAGGTAATACGTATTCTTTTTTTACTAGATTTGGATGCGTTCCTTGGCAAAATTGAAAGCATATTATTTACATAATATTTGTGTATAGTTTTAGTACAATCTTTTTTTTTAATTTTGTTATGACTAAATGGGTAAAAGAGATTTGAAAGTGTAATTCAAAATTGAGGAGTTCAAAATTGCCAATATTATAACTAAAGGGTTTTTAATGTAAATTGCCATGTAAATGCTAGTTGTAACTTCTAACCATGGGTCAGTTGGCCAATCGATCCAGATCAGGATCGGCCGAACCCAATCCCGATCCAAACTCTCTCTCTCTTACTCTCTTTCTTTCTCGCACCTTTTTTTTTCTTCTTACTATTGTTTCTCTTTCGAAGAGATGTAGCTTCAGCGAATTCCCACAAACTCTAGTATATAATTTTTTAATTAATTTATTTATTTCTCTTAGTTTTGTTTTTAAATTTCTTCCACTCTCTCCCTTTGTTTTCTCTTTTCTTCTTCACTGCACCATAGTTTTTATTTCTTTTGTTTGATTTTTTTTCATTCACTCTCTTTCTACTCTCTTTATTGCATCATAGTTTTTTTTTTCTTATTTAGAATTTTACATAATTAAAAATTCTGATCCGATTCAGGCGACCGATACGGCCAATATGTGTCCTTTTTTTTCGAAAAGCTGATCCCGATCACCTTTTTTTTTTTTACATTTATTTATGTGAACTGTTTTACTAAGTTGTTTTGCTCAATATACAATCAATAGAGAATATAGGACTTACATTATGGGACTTCTGAAAGAAGCTTTAAATTTGTTCCTAGCTGGTAATTCAGCCTTCAGAAGCTCCTACATGAGTCTGATTCACTTTAGACCTCTACAGAAATTCACTTTGTAGAATTGCTACCTGAAGCTATTTTTGATTTGTTTATTAAGAGTATCTGCAAGAAATGTGGCTGCCGGAAAGTACTGTGATTGGAAATCTGGGATAGCTTCTTCAAATTGAAGTGTGCACGTAGTCTTCATCTCATTTGCATAATCAGAAGCGGCAAACTACCAATTTGACCAGTTTAGTAGCTGTTGTTATCGTATTAGTTCCTGAGACTTGTAAGTATTGGTTTAAGTTACCAATAAATTTAGGCTAAATTATTTATCTATCAAATCTTCTAGGTAAACAAAAAGATAAGAAGCAAAGATAGGGAACAACTATAAATAAGTTCTGGCAATTGTTATTCGGATTCTAAAAGAACAAAGTTAAGGTGGTCAGGAACAAATAGTACAAAACATGGGGGCTTTTACGTAAAAATAAAATTCACTTAAAAGGAATGAGAACATTAGGGAAACGAAAAGAAGCATGCATCTCTTTGTTTAATGTTTAACTAATATAAATCTCAAATAAGCAGAAAATTCATATTTAGTGAGAAGTCCCAAAACTTTACGTCTTTAGAGTAGTGTAGGATTCTCTAGTGACAAGGGACAAAGGACAATAATATAGTCTGTTAAAAGGGCCAGCCTGGTAAAGAGAAATGAAATGAGAAGAGAAGGCAAGTACCCACTCTGCTGTACGCAGGGAAAGGAGAAGGCAGATACCCCATTCTAGTGTTATAGATTGCTTTGCCATCTCGACTATGGAATGAAAATAAGAATCCTTTGGTGGTTCTTATTGATCAAAGTTTTGAAATAAATCAAGAAAGCTAATTGTCTTTCTGTGAATGAATTTCTTCGTTATTTATAAATTTGTTTCTGAGGTACATGTTTATAAAATATTTTGAATTCAATGAACCTAGGGTATGATACTACAGGAACATATTTTGCTGTCAATAGATTGGAAGTTCTTTGAATTGTATATGTTTATAGGATGGTAACTTCCACATTAGTAGTTTCCTTATTCTCAAAACCTAAATCTAGTAATTGATTTTCTCCTTCATGTTTAGTTGGAACCCAGCTGGCGCTATCCGAGCAGGGAGAAATTCAGCCACTTACAAGTTTCTTGGAGAGGTTGTACATGTTGATGGTGAGTTGTTGTCTGCGAACCTGGAGTACAGCCATATTTCTGATTGGTTAATTTCTACTTTCCACCACCATGTCAAGTTCTATTGTAGATCCATATTTCATGAGAATTCACTAGATAGAATTAAATATTTTATCTCTTCTCTATCAAGTTCAGTGAAGGAACTCCCATAAGAAATCTTTTAGTTAACCACTACAAGGGATCTTCCAATCTATTTAAAGACAGTAAGCAAATTAAATATCAGAGATCATATGGGCCATCATACAGTTTTTCATGCCAAATTCTACTGTTTGCATTCCTTAAAATTCCCATTTGCTGTTGATATTCAGATAGGGGCCCACCTCATTCAGAGTAACACCTGGAGAACTTATTTACCTGGAATATTTGTGAAGACGCTAGAATGCTGACATTCTTTTTCTTTAAATTCATGCAGGCAGTTCACTATATGACTCAGCAAAGACATTCCGGTTACCAGAGCTTCCTGCGTTTGCTTTGGAATGTCTCCCAAATCGGAATTCTTTGACGTATGGGGATTTATATGGGATCTCCGAAGAGGCATCGACTATCTTTAGGGCCACTCTTCGTTATGAAGGCATATTACAAAACTTTTTCTTTTTCTTACCTGAATAGACCTTAGTTTGCATTGTATGACTCTACATCTGTGCAGGCTTTAGTGAAATAATGGCAACTCTTGCAAATATTGGTTTCTTCGACATGGAACACCATCCTTTGCTGAAAGGAAGTCAACAGCCCACATTTGGGGCCTTTCTAAATGAACTACTAAATGTTAATAGTTGCACAGAAACTAGGAACGGCAGTTCAGACGGATCAGTTGGAAATGATGAAGAATTAGTGGGAAGGTTGATAATGCTTGGGCTCTGCAAAGAAAAAGCAGCAGCTGTGAAGACCGTCAAAACCATCAGGTGAATGATTTCTGCCTCTTCTTAAACCTTCAATTGGAGAGCTTTTCCATCAACTTATTACCTCTTCAATTCCTCTCTGTATATGGCCCTGCAATATCACATGTTTGTTTAATTCTAGGAAAGCTACTGAAAACAAATAGGATACGGGTTGGATATTAGTCAACCCACATTTGAATCCAAATCTTTTGCTTCCGATGTTAGACGGATAACAAAATGTAAAATCATATCTGGATAAATTGCATACAGATATTTAATTGTATATGAATTTGATCTTGAATGAATACGGATATGGATGAGATCTTAAACGAATATAGATACAAAAAGGATCTTAAACGGATTCAAATACAAACTAAATCTTAAATGGATTTCGATATAATTGAATACCAACAATGCATTAAATATGTAAAAATACAAATAAAATAGGGCTTTAGGTAGATTTGAAAAATAAATAGTTTAAATATATCTGAAATTTGAGGATTGTAAAAGCTAAAAAGTTTGAGGGTATGCAATACACTAATAAATTTATTTATATTTACTAATGAACAAATATTTGAATAATTCATATTTAATAGTAGAATGTGGATTATGGAAGATGAAAAAGCAAAATAAATTATAACTAAACCCTGTTAGGAGAGCTAGAAAGTTTGAAATCAAAGTCTGAGTTCATTGGTTAGTCCATTTCAATAAGAAATTTGAAACAATGAACATATTGTTGGAAGAATTTAACGATGTCGATGCAGCAAAAGCATGATGTTTTATGCAGAGAAAACTTATTCATGAGATAACGATCAAGTAGATGTGTATATGACTTATTCACATCACATCACATTGGGCGAGAATGACACATGATTCATCTTTCAAACGTTAAGCCTGGATGTTGGCTTATAGACATGGCTTTGAGAGGAGAGAAAGAACTAGAAGAGAGATATCCACAGATATAGTATATCTCTATTGTAGCCCCCTCATATCTTATATATAGGATGCTATTAGATAGAATTATACTAGGGATTAAAGTCTCCTTCTAATAGGATAAAGACCCATTAAAGATAATCATTTAGGGGCACTCTAATCCGATAAGGATTGGACTTATCCACTTAGGTTAACATCTTCCATTCGCCCCTCAAGTGGTACCAATCTCTCAAACAAAGCCAACAGTCTATTTTTGCTAGGGATTTACCTGTTCTACCGATTAGTGTTTTAGTTTTTTATTATTTTTAAACAGTAATTAGTTAGTACTTAGTAGTTATATATTTGTATTATATATGTTTATTTATTTATTTTAATTTTTTATATTAAAAATGCTAGACCATCTTGTCACCCGCTTTCTGCCTAAGCATTAGGTGGTGGGGTGACTGCTTGCCACCCGCAACCGCCTTTTAAAATATTGATACTAATAAAATTTTAAACAAATAGTAAACAATTATTTAATTGATTAGTAAATGAAAAACATGTCTACTAGCAATGTGTATATTTCAATGCAATTGTTTGTTCCACTTGGAGTTAACGAACTTTCACTTGTAATGATTGGCCAATTTTTTTTTTATTGAGAACTTTGCTATGTCCATAGCCTCATACAAGAAACTCAATTTAGACTTGTCATTATTATCTACAAATTGTAATATCTTAATTAGAGGCTCAAATACCACACTAGCAGGGGAATAGTCATTTCAAACTTGTTATTACTATTTACAAGTTGTAATACCTTAATAAAATATCCAAATACTGCACTGACAATTATAATACTATTTGAAAATATATTTTCAAGAGTCATGTTTCTCAAAGTACCTAATGTTTGATCTTTAGATTTATGTTTTTAATTTTTATAGACTACTTTGATATAAACATTCGCATAATATCATCATTGTAGTGCATAATACTCTCCAATATTGAAATTGAGTGGCAAATCTAGTGAGGCTTAGTCTAATGATACTACTAGTTATCTGCTTAAGTAAATTAAGAATGTAGTCATGGTTGTATATAAATTTTTTTTGATATTTGACATTTATCTATAACCATGTTAATTTCAAGATCTTTGGCAATGTTGTTCAACATGAAATTAAGACAATATGCGACACATGTCATCCAATATAAATGATATATATTCATCATAAGTAATTTTGCAACGGCTTTATAATTTGCCCCATTATCAGTAACCACTGCAATTTTTTCCCTTCTCTCTTTTCCTTCTTTTTCCCTCTCTTTCTCTCTCTCTCTTCCTCTCTCTCTCTCTTCTCTTTATCTCACTCTCTGTTATTGCAACAGACTCTCTGCTGCAGTAACAAAGACAGAGAGAGTAGAGATGGGGCTCACCAAAATCGAAGAGAAAGAAACATATGGCGTCAGAGAGAGAGAGAGAGAAAGAAAAAAAATTAGAAAACATACTTACTCGAGCTCGCTGGATGTTGGTCGGAGGACGTTGCCAAACATCAAGGTCGCCTACATCTGCATCGAGTGCCGCTGGTCTGAGAGGGAGAGAAGTAGAAAATGAGAGAGAGAGAGAGAGAGAGAGAGAGAGAGAGAGAGAGAGATGGGAGGGGTATCGAGGACGTCAATTTTTTAATGTCCCCAAGTCAAATCTGACCCATATCAATAGATCGAACTCATATCAGGCGAGATCGGGTAAAACGGCCAAATCTTGACCCGACACAGATTGGGATTGGCCGAAACTTGCCGAAACTTGAAACCTTGGTAAAATCAGGTCTATTTACTCTTGTAATTAACCTAAACTAAATCTATGTCGCTTAGAAGTTAATCATAATCTATTCATTCTAATCTGTATTCAAACTAATTTGGGAGTTCATCTAATCTGATTTGATACAACATAATATATATAGTTCACTTAATTTTGGATTTCATCTAATTTGATTCCAATCTACAATGTAGTAGATTACATTCAACAAGTGAAGAGAATCAAAGTTCAATAGTGAATACATATGTTCTTCATGTATACAATACCTTGCCTAGCAATTTTAAATAGATATTTTGCTCATTTTGCACATGAATAAGTACACATGGTTGTTCTGGACTTACGATTATTTGCATACATAAGATTATGAAACCTGTAAACATGCATGCATAGAAAACACGTCTTCATACAAATAATCCAAAACTATCATGCAAGATCTAAATTTAATCCAAATCTGACTTATAATAAATTTATAATCAGCTACTTAAATAAATTATTAAGGATTTGCAGTAGGACTATGTCCAAATACTTACCTTCATTATTAATAAGAGTTTAAGATATGGTAAGATAACATGCACAATAAGTAGGTTCTTACTGCACATTCGTGCCTTCTTACTACATAGAACATGTGTGCATCATATATAATATTTTTTAAAGGTCTTCAACTTTCTATGAACTTTTGGTTGGGCTACTTTTATTACAATACCAATATAAAATTCATTAAAGGCAATAAATGCACAATCAATGTTATAAAAGGTGGTTGTGGGTTGTGGGTTGCGGGCTGTCACTCCACTACATAGGATCAATGCAGAAGAAGGGATACAAGGTGATTAAGCATCTTTAATATATAAAAAATAAAAAATAATTAATATATTATAATATATTAGTCTATAGCATATATAAAAATTTTAGCAGTATAATTTACAACCACAACAACAAAATCACAATTTCACAAATATGTAGATGTGTATATATATGTATTTTATCAATACATCTAAAAAAAATTAGTAATAGTATGTACATGTCATCTAGTGAGAGGGAGAGAGAATATGGTGGGCGAGCACATGGCGTTTTACAAGTTAGTGAGAATGAGAGAAGAAAGTAGTTACTAGAATTTGATCAAACTAAGTAGTCAAATTGATGAATCGACTACCAAATCGGTTCAGTTTTATTATCAAACCACATAAGAAATCAATCCAGTAAAAATCGAGCAACCCGACAGTTGAGTCGGTGACTTGTGCAACTCGACTATTTTTTGCAAACCAGTGGGTCAACTGCTTTGCAAATTACTTAATTATCCTTAATATTTAATTATTCTATTCTTTATCCTAAGGGTGCTTTAGTCCTAAAATTTTGAAAATATTTATTTAACAACATATTTGGGTTCTAAAATTATGTCTTTTGCACATATACCCTTAGAAAATTCATTATTTACTTGTATACGCCTCTAAAGTTCATATTTATATGTATATCGCTCAAAATACATAGTTTTTGTATGTATGCTCTTTAAAATCCTTTTTTTTTTTTTTGCACGAATACCCCTTGTATAAATTACCATTAAATTTTGAACAATTTAAATTGAAAAAAAAATAAAAATATCTTTATTTTAGTTTTCAAGTATTTCTCTTTGCTAAGGGTATTTTTATCTTATTCTACTAAATGACTTAACTTGAAAACTAACAAGTGTATCTATACAAGTAACATATGCTTTAAGGGATATACATATAATTATACTACTTTTTATAAAAAAAAATTTATTTTTAGAATTGTTGAGAACTATCTACATTTAAATATTATTAGAAAATCAGCCATTTGACTTAAGTGAATCACTAGTTGAACCAATAACCTAGTGACCCGACCTTTGACTAGATCAATGTCCGATCCAATTCTAATAACTATAGAAAAACAGAGAGAAAGAAAAGAAAATAATAGTGGTGATTCACAACGTTAGAGAGAGAAAAAAGAAAATGGAGAAAATAGAGAAAGTGGTAGTTCCTAAAGAAAATAATGGAAGCGGTGATTTCCAACATTGGAGAAAGCAAGGAAAATAATGTCAGCAGTGGTTCCCAAAGAAATTAATGTAAGTGGTGGTTCCAGCGTGAGAGAGAGGAAAATAAAAGCAACGGTGGTTCCTAATAGAGAGAAAAAGAAAAGGAGGAGGAGGCATAGCACATGGCAGCCGCTCAAACCGCTTGAACCATTGACCCACTAATCCACCAAAGCAGGTCGGGCACTTGCCAAGCACCTTAGTGGCACAACCGCCAAACTACGTCTGATATGAAAAGAAAATAATAATAATCCACAAACTAACACATACAAAATATGATCTCAAAATTGCATTGTTTAAATCCACGAACAAACATATCTTCATCAGATTAAAATATGAAATTAGAAACATAAGTATGATATGTAAAATTTACTTATTTGGAATCAAGCAAAAAAAAAAAGCTATGATACCATTGTTGGAAGGTATCAATGATATCGATACAGCAGAAGCAGTTTCTTTAATGCAGATGGAGGAAGGCAAAGGCTTGATCATGGGATAATGATCAAGTAGATGTGGAGATGATTTCCTCCAAGATCGATGTTGAACCATACCACATCTGACGAGAATGATGCATTAATTCACATTTCAAACCCTAAGCCTAGATAGTTAGATGGGCCTATACTAGAAGAGGAATATCCATAGATCTAGTATCTCTATACTGCAGCCCCCCATATCATATATATAAAGTGCTATTAGATAGAATTATATTAGTGATTAAAGTTTTCTCCTGATATGATAAGAACCTATAAGAGATAACCCTTTAGGTTCTTCTTAATCCGATAAGGATTAGACTTATCCTAATCAATTTAGGATAACACATTGTTTCAGCCTTTCAGATATTCATATTAGTATTTGGAAATAGAATGCCCAATATGTCTTATTGATTTGTCATCCAACACGAATCAGGTTCTTGGGGCTTCATGATGATGTGCAAGTTCCAGCAACATGTTTGAGTGCATTTGACGTTGCATGCCAGAGGATGGAAGAGAGGTTAGCTTACACTAGCAAAGAGCAGGTAAAAATTCGATTTTCTTTTGGTTGCACTTTAATATCCATTCCAATTTGCATGTTCAATTTTTAAGCTACCACTGTTACTATACTTATTTAGATTAAAGGAGCTGTCCTGAAAAAGACTAATAAAACCTGCACCATCTAATCCCTTCAGCACTTCCTTCCACTCTGGTGAGCTAAAGGGTAGCAATTCATAATTATTTCACTATATAGTTTATCTATTTACATGTAAAAAGACTAGTGATTGATGATGTGGTTTGCCCATGGGCTCTCTCAAAAGGAAAAAATGTTAAAGTGTAATTTATGTTAAAATGACAAAGATATGATATTCTATCCAAGGTAGAATCAAACTAGAGTTGTACGACCATATTACAATATTATCCCCAACCTGATATATTTGCTATCTAGATTACTTGTGCAGTTGTATTGTTTTTTCATTGTTTTTTTGTGAATCCACTGCCCTTCCCAGTTTTCTCCTGTAACGGGAAGGTCCTCTCAAAATTCTGCATTATCTTTTAGTCTGAAGTGTCACATTTTAAACCCTACTAAGAATACTTTGAATATATATATATATATATATGTTAACAGTTTTCATTCACTTGTAAGACACTTTAGATTCATTGTGTGAAGTTGTGAACGACATTCCCATCAAAGAAAGAGTTTCTACCCTCCGTATCACATTGGCCCACATCTAATTTCACCATCTTTTAAGATTTTGAAACGTCCCATGTTTCCCTTCATCTCATTATGCAGGATATGGTGCTCTTGCATCATGAAGTTGAAGTTGAGTTTCCTGACGGCAGACCAACAGAGAATCACCGAGCCACCCTACTAGAGTTTGGAAGGACAGAAGATGGTAAAGCCACCACTGCAATGGCTCTCACTGTTGGAATTCCAGCAGCTGTGGGAGCTCTGGTAATTCTTAGCTCTCAAGTTGAATTTCTTTTTAAGGTCTATATATTGTGAAAATACAGTTCTTAACTTCTCTTTTTTCCTTTTTCATTTTACAGCTCTTACTTCAGAAGAGAGTCCAAGAGAAAGGTGTAATAAGACCTCTCCGGTCTGAAGTGTATATACCAGGTGAGTTCTGTATAATTGTTAAAGTGGCTTGTAATGCTTTTATGGCACTACATGTGCATTTGCTGATCTATGGATGGTTGGCAGCTTTGGAAATCTTGGAAGCCACTGGTATAACAATGCTGGAGAAAGTTGAAACTGCATGAATAAAACTACAGCAGTATAGCATTGTGTATGTTGTAAATCGGTGAAAACTTGTGATTTCTACCTGTGGTGAACCCCAATTTTCATGAGTAATTGAAAATATGTTGTAAATTAAAAAAGACTAATTCTGCAGAATAGAGGAATATTGATCTTCTATCAGGCATAGCGAAAGTATGAAGTTTTAGTCAATGTTCATGTAAGTCTGTCGTTTATTATTACTCTTGACCAGTTGTCAAGTAATGATAATTATCAGAAGTATATTCTGAGCAGCAAACGTTTTCATTATACTGTTACCCTTAAGGGATTCCTCTGAAACTATCTCGTTAACAAATGAAGGCAAGCGAAATTATTTAAGTTGTAGTCAAATATCTAATAGATGGAATTGCACAATTTGAGCTTCGCATAGCCTGTTCAAAGCTCAATTCTAACTTGAGGAACTCTAGATAAGATATTGGCAAAACATTTTAAAGTGATTCCATTGGTAGTAACCAAAAAAATCAATAAAATAAATCACATATAAAGTGTCCAACTTATGTTCTGTGATGAGCTATGCTGTCAGCAATTCGGTTACTTAACCTAATAGAAAGTTGTATTTCTTTCATTCATTATTCCATTATTAGTGCAGCAGACCCTTTTGAATAATTTCAGAGAGGCAGAATTTCGCCGTTTGTAGAAGGTAAATCCTCGACTCCGGACCTGCTAAATGGCAACTTAGTCTAAGGCTCCTGCGGCTGACCTGCACTTTGATGATCTGCTCGCAGTGAGACAAGCAAACATATATTAAGATCTCCTGAGGTGCAACAACCTCGCAACAAACTGTTCCTAGTGAACTCAAATCTGAAATCTGTGACGCTGGAGTCCATTGAAGAATGTTCCCAGAGTGATCTTTATGGGAGGAACATGCAACGATAAGTCCACCTCTAAGAAGCTACCCAAGAACCCAGCTGTTGTTCTACTTCTTGCCAGTTATGAACCTTTGTCACGAGTGGATGCAAATCTTCTATGCCAGTCTTGCACCACGGGTATGAATTATCATAATCAAAAAGCAGGACTCTTACACCTACTTCTGCACATTCCAGAGCATATCTTGGGTTGTCGTCAATCAGGACCTGAGCTCCCAGAGTTCTATGTTGGAAACCAAATCACATGAACCAGTAAGGAAATTAATCGTCTGTATGATAATGATTAAACAAATTGAGAACATCAACAATCTAAAAACTAGTAACAGATAGTCAGATGGAGCACTAGATGTCATTAAGAAAGAATAATTTGAACCACAAGTTGGTGACCAACTTGCCAGCAACTAAGTTGCTTGTATTGCATAAGATAGCAAAGCATGCATTAGAACATGTTGCTACCACCACTAAATGTACATCAAACTAGGTTACATAAAATAAATAACTGGCAATAAATCCTAATAGATTATCAAAATTAGAGTCTGATGCATTTCTTTCACTCTTTGCAGGCTTACCGAGGTGCTTTTAATATAAATACATATATTAGTTGCCACAGAATTGTTTTGTAAACTTTCAGGAGTCAGGGGCCACAATCAAAATATAAGGAACTACTTTACCTTTACAATGGACAGATATGATGTCCTGAAATGTCAGGTATAAAGTTACAGAAACATCACAACAAAATGGAAGAGAAAATCAAGCAAAAGAATCTGTGGAATGTTACAAGTTAATTCAGGACTCAGAAAATGGCCTGACCTGCAAATCTCAGATTTTGGCTTTGATTGTCCGTCCAGGGCAAAATGATTACCAAAGTGGATCTCCTGAAACAATCCAGGATAGTGTTTTCCTAACCACTCAAGCGTGTGATCTTTTATTGCATTCTGCCGAGATCTTTCGAAGGAAGAAGTTATTAACTTAAACTATGCCAAATAAAATAAATAAAAAAGCATGACTAAAAAACTATGCCCAAAATATAAACAAAAATGCATGACTGAAAAAATAAAAAATCTAAATCACGAGGACTTACGTCACAACAGATAAATCGCAAAATGACGACAGCTTTTGAAGAGCATGTCGAGCACCCGGGATGGGATGAATGCCATTCCGGAAGTAAGTAGTTTTGAAAAACTCATGAACGCGAATATCAGCTGCCACATATAGAAAAATGCTTGAGCACATTCGGACATAGACAAAAGTTCTCTTTTTACTCATTAACACCATATACCTCCTAATATAACAAGTAACAATTAAAGTATAAAAGCTTTCTAACAGATGAACGAAATATATCAAGAGATACCTTCTGCTCGAGAACATTTCCATATCTGTACAATCATTGCAAACATGTAAGCATATTGATTAAGATAAATGATTCACAGAAAAGAACATCACAAACTAACATTAACAGCTACTAGAGAAGCTTTTCATATACCCAACACAAAGTAATACTTACAGTAGGCTTTTATGCATACCTTGTAAAACTCATACACATAATATTCTGATACAGAGTGATTCAAAGAGTAGCTATCAGCGATAAATTTGTTCAAAGCTGAGAGAAAGCTTCCAAGAACTGGAAACAACAAACAGAGACAAGAGCAGATCAATAGAATAACCATGTAATAAAATCATACACCCATAACATTCAAAAAACAAAAACATTATTACCAATAATATTTTTACATGGTGATTCAAGTATATATCATACAGCAATCCACTGTCAAGTTCACCAAGAAGAGCATTGAGCAACAATACAAGCATTTATAAAATTTAAATAAAGAGGAACCTATATTGTTTCATTTCACAGTGAGATTGCTTATCACATTCCTCTAAGTTCCAATATAATTCTGTTAGTAAGTGTTAAATGTTAAATACGTACAAGTGAAACTGATTGTCTTAAGTAACATCATGTGGCAAAGGAGAGACTAAAAGTAATATAATTATTTAGAAGGTTAAGAGAAAAGAAGCAAACAATCAGAAAGAAACACGCAATCAGTTGCTTCTTGACTACAAACACCCAAATTGAGCAAATCCTATATATTTCTAACCATATCAAAAAGCACCAGTGTGTCAAACTGTAACAACCCAATCCCAAAAAAAAAAAAAAAAAAATCATGGGCACGACGCGACCGGCCACACTGTGGCCGGCCTCGTGCCCATGCCAGCTGCTCATGCAGCTTGGTGGGGCGCCACGCGCCTGCGGCCGCTGCCGCAGCCAACTGGCTGCGGCCAGCTGGCCGCGGTGGGCCCCGGCGGGCCCCGGCGCCGCCACTACTCCTCCTCCACCGCCTTCCCTCTCTCTCTTTAAATCTCTCTCTCTCTCTCTCCCGGTTGGTCTCTCTCTAAACCTCTCTCTCTCTCTCTCTCTCGCCGAGGCCGGACTATCGCCACCGCCGCCACCTCCACGAACGCCGGTGAGCTCTTTCTCCTCCTCTCTCTTCTTCTCTCTCTCTCTCTCTCTCTCTATCTCTCTCTCTCTTTCTCTTTTTCTTACCTTGGGCTCGGGCCCGTCACAGCCGAGCCGCCGGCGAGAGGCCGGCAGCTGGCTGGCCACCAGCTGCCGGTGCCCTCCCCGCCGGCCCGGGTCCACACCTCCCTCACCTCCTTTCTTCTCTTTCTCTTCTGTTCTTCTTCTTCTTCTTCTTCTTCTTCTTCCTCTTCTTCTTTTTCTTCTTTCTTTCCTTCTTTCTTTCTTTCTTTTTCTCCTTCTTCCTCAGCTCCTCTTTTCTCTTTCTGCACAGTGTTGGGCTCGGCCCAGCACTGTAGCAGACAGTGCTGGGCCGAGCCCAGCACTGATGGCAGTTGTAATTAATTTATTAATTAATTAGTTTATTTATGTTATTTATTTAAGTATTTTGCTTCTTAATTAATGCAAATAGATTATTTAGACATTAACTATTTTAATAATATTATATATATCCTTCAATGTATTTTTATTAATGATAATTTTTATAATTAATGATTAATTAGGCATAAATATAGGTAATACTTATATTTATTTATTTACTTACTTATATGTATATTAGATTAATAGATAAATTTGTAAATTATAATTATTAGTTTATTATACATTATTATTTTGTAGCAAATAAGATAATGACTACATAGTCCCTAATTAATCAAGATATAATTTAATTATAATTAGATTTTTATCTATATTTTATTTATAATTAAAATCTAGCCAATCATAAAAACAAGTAGAAATTCTAAAATCTAATAAATCATCATATTTTACTCGAACGGATTATAATGGGATAAACAACTAACTTTATGTTACTTAAACATTTTCAGATCCCGAACCCCCTTATTTGAGACCCCGTGGACCTTGCTAGCGATGAGTGTCACTCGGTTACCTGACGGACGTGAGAGATGCGTGGTTTGTATCTTCTGATCAGTCGGTGAGTAGTCTTATCCCCTAGATCCCTTTCTCAAATTAGGTTATATTATATATTATGTACATGCATGTTTTGGCCTCCAGCATGATTATATGACTTTATCTAGAGATGATTACCGTCGAGCATATTTTTATCATGCATGTAATTAGGCTGATCTTTGATATAAGTATGATAATGATAAATAAGGATGGTTGGAGATGATTATACTGTTATGATTTTATGTCGAGATGATTTCTAGTATGAGTGTGCATGTGATAGACTAGCGAGAGTATGCATGTGTTAGATACATGGTTGGAGACTACATTGCAGCATTTTTCTCTTGATTCCTGTTCCACCTAAATTCCTATTATGCATTGACTCGTTATTGTACTGGATATATGCATATGATCTGTCATTTAAAAAGAAATCATGAAATATGATTGATAGAATAGTTGATAGAAAGCGTGGGGATACCCGAGTAGGCGCCAGGGTTAGGGGTGCCTGGATTGATGATTATGGTCGCTGATATGCGATATCTCGTGGCCCATGTCCGAGGTCAGTTGAGTCTGTGCGCACAGACAATCGGACACATGCCGTTCGCCAGGGCATATGTGGCGAGTTATCCTCACGAGGTTTCCATCAACTATGTGGGGTGCCCGGTCTGGATGGATGTTGATACCCTTAGCGGATGGCAGGGTATGGTTATATTTGAGATACTCCTTGCGGATGGCAGAGTATGCTCGGAGCCTTTGGGCATGATGTTGAGACCGGGTACCGGGTGTTGACTGTGCACAGTGGTCTAGTATGATGATATTATACCGAGATGTCGGTGATGATCGTGATGTTGAGAAATGCATATGATTTCATTATTATTCGGTTACCTGATTATCGAGTGTTCAATATGCATCATATATAGTTGCATTTGATATCATAGCATAGTCATGATCGGCATGCATCATGTGTCATATTTGAGAGAGAGTTATGATGATAGATGACATGGAGATTTGTTTACTCATGGTCGAGGATTATATACTTTTATCAGTTATGACGTGTTATCTACTTTTCATTTATATATTATTGAGGATACATTCATATACTCATTCATGACATGATACTCTTTCTGATTCATATTATCCAGTACATGATTTACTCTCTGTTTGGCATCACTGATTCGGGGTAAGGTCTATTCACTGAGCCTTTTGCTCATTACTCTCTTTATTTCTTTTCTAACCCCTCAGATATGTGGTACGTGATAGCGACTTGAGAAGATATTTTAGAGTGATGATGAGGTGAGCTATAGATGCGAGATGGCATAGATGATAGTTTATATAGAAATTGAGTTGTACCAGTATTTGATATTTGTACTCTTTTGTATTAGACGATGATTTGTATAATACAGGTCGAATCATAGTGTACTCTTGTATCAGTTGTTTAGTTGTATCTTGATGGTTTGTTGTGGCCTGTGTGGGTCCTGCCAGATTATGTAGCGGTCTAGTGTGTATTATTGTGTATTTTGATATTCATATGTTAACAGGTTTATTTGGTTAAGAGTATGATTTATTTGGCGATGGATTATGTGATCATGGATATGTTAGCAGGTGTTATTTGATGATATCATGATTGTATGTGCATAGGAGTGTATCTGTGCGTGACGGGCCCCGCCTGACCTGTCGCGTGCGCCGCGCGTGCCATGTGGGCGCGTGGGCGTGCACGTGTCCGTGCCGGGCGGGGGCGTTACACAAACTGTTAAATCCTTATGATTGCTTTTACAATTTATACTTTATACTAGCTAAAATAATACTGCTGTAACTCTGTAAGTCTGACAGATATTTTAAGTATATAAAAATGCCTGGTTACTTGGCAATACAATTCTCGCCCAAGAGCTTGCCCGATCCTTGAGATCATGGGGTTCCCTCGAGTATGGATTTCTTGGATTCATGCCTAACATGGCTCACCTTCTTTCTCTTTTCTTATAAATGGTTCTTCTATGCCATGGTTCACAAGGTCGTGTGGGATCCATCAAGGTGACCCCCTATCACCTTATATCTTTATCATTTGAATGTTGTCAAGCTTGCTCACTGAAGCTATGTCCTCAGTTTGGCTAGAGGGCTATCCCATTTAAGTCATTCACAGTCTTTGTCATTTAATGTTTGTTGATGACATATTAATTACCAAATCAATAATTTCTTTACCAACCAAGTGATAAATCATGCCAATTCTTCTTTCTTCCTTCCTAGTTGGGCAGGAGCTACTTTGGCTCGAAATGTTGATGGCTGGTTAGGTATGAAGCATAATCCTTTTCCTTCTCTCTACCTTGGCATCAACATCATGCCAAGCCTTCTTTCTTCCTTCCTAGTTGGGCAAGATCTACTTTGGCTCGAAATGTTGATTGTTAAGCATGAAGCATAATTCTTTTCCTTTTCTCTACCTTGGCATACATCCTAGTAGACCTCGACATCAGAATTTCTCTCATGTTCTTGCCAAAGCTATATCCAAGCTTGAAGGGTGGAAGAGGATCATCTTCAAAAGGGCTCCATATGGTTAATTGCGCCACTATTCAGTGATCCAAGTCTCTCGGAGGCCTCGGCATAAGAATATGAGATCTTTTTGTTAGACCATTATAAGGCCATGAGCAGCCAACTTAATCACAAGGCTTGATAAGCCTTGGGTTCTTTTTATGCTGTTTGAGTATAGCTTGGCCCACTCTTTAGAAGAAATTAAGAGGCCAGACCAGAAAGTCTTCCATCTTCAAGCAACTGGTGGATTCTTTTGGCCCTATTTCGAGTAGCCTTTAAGAAACAAACTAGGAATGGCCATTCATCTAGCTTCATGAGGGATCCTTAGTTGTTTAACCTTCCTTTAGCCCTCAAGTCAAATCCTCTCAATATGCATATGTTTTCTCATTATAAGAAGTTGCAGGGCTTATTAAAATCAAGCCTGGCTCATGGACACTCTCCTTCCACTTTGGTGATGTATAGCCATTGTGTTGATGCTATTCACCGACCATCTCAAACACAGAGGATTGCTGATTGTGGGCCAAATCCTTCTGGAGTTTCCTCCTCTAAGTCCACGTATCGATTCTTGATACCCAGCCTGATCATGATATTGCTTCTTGGAAGGTTCAAGAAATTAATTTGGCACCTTCCTTTGGCTCCCTGTATCAAAGTGTGTACCTGGAAAGCAATGTAAGCTAAGTTACCTACTAAGGCTTGGCTTCGTGCTATTAGTCTTTTTGTATTGCTTGTGGAAGACTAGTTGAGAATGTTCCTCACATTCTCACTCTCTGTCATGTGGCTAAGGAATTAAAGTGACTTGTTGAACATAGGCTTAATCTCACCTTTCAATTTACTAATGATTGGTGTAAAGGAGCCTGGATTCTTGAAGGCACCTCTTTGAATCCTTCAGCTCTATCCCTTCCTCAATGCATTATTCTTAATAGTATCTTCGAAAAAAAAGGAACACTTTGATCTTCCAAAACTCCTCAGAAACGGTGCCTTCTTTGTTTTGTAGTCTTATCGTCTTTCTGGGTTTGATTTTTGATGGCATCTTACTTTAGGAGATGGTTTTCTTGGTTCGGACACCACATTGGAGTGTGCCTCTTTGCAGCAGCTTGTAGTCTCCCTCAAGTCTCTCCCTTGCAGGATGAAGTAGAAGGTATACTCAAGGTGCTCAATTTTGCAAAGCAGCAAAGATCTGAATTCCCATCAACTTGAATCAGACTCTTCTAATTATAAATGTGTTGAATGATGCAGTTGCAGCTCCTTGGGAAATTCTTCCCATCCTTTCAGATATTAAGCTGGTTTCAAATGTGTTTTCCTCTGTTTTAATCACTTGTTATAATCGTGAGGCCAATTGCTCGACTCACTGGCTAGCTACTCAGAATCTTTTTGGACTGCTAGTGGTCCGCTAGGCCTAAGGCCTTTTTTGTATAGGGACGCATTGGGTGTATATATGGATACCTAGCATGTACCTATTTTAGGTAATAAAATACCAAAAAAAAACTTAATGAGTACTGACATGTATAGTCACATCAACTCTTGAGAAACTTATGGAAAGGGAAACCAAACTTATAAGAAAGAACTTGAACAGAATGACAAGATTCCAGAGATCCAATATGGCTACCCACTACTAGAAGGGGAGAAAGAAAAAGGTGTTATGGAGGCCCACCCAATGTACTTATAGTATGCTCTACCTAAACTATAATGTTCAAATCATTTCTGCCTGAAATGTTCGTAATGCTTATTCATAATCATTTAAAGATGATTTGGACAACCCAATAGCCATATGCTTCCAATTACTAAAAAAATTTTATCTGCAGAACAAGATAAAGGTCTGATTAACCAAGATAATTAATCACCCAAACAATTGCAAATCTTATGTTCTCGCAAAACTAAAACAACATATAAGATAATAAGAGCAACAATATTTCAATTGGACCTGGATAAAGATCTAAAGAATCAGTTTCTTCAAGATTTAAAGAAACTATGATCTACTCAAAGGTCAAAACAAAGGTGGCTGCTGCAATAGCTTTCTAGAAGAACGGCTAACTACAAAAGGATGTATGAACAAAACAGATGCAACTGCAAATATACTTCTACAACATGCATAACAACCCTAGAATATTTCTAAAATCTCTATCTTTATAGTTGTTTCTGTCATTACACAATTACACAAGAATACAAGATCCTCTTAGAAGTTCTTCCTACAGTTAAAATTCCATGTTAGCTAATCCTATTGATCTGTAATATTAATTATTAAATTTATCATTAGCTTATATACGATAAATCTAATTGCCAAGTTGGGATATCCTATTTTAATGCCAATGGATTTTGCTTCCTGGTAAAAGCATTAACACATAATAACATGTAAACTTATCGTAAAGCACATACTTTCTATACCACCGGAGTCATTCATAGCATGCTCATGCAGCAAAGAGCAAGCGATAGGGATTATGTAGAGAAATTATAGCCAATTCTTCCTAAAATTCTAACCACAAGCATAAAAATTTACTAAGCACAAAGCACCATAACAACCGCACAAGTATGCTATCAACTAGCAAGCCAAATATAAAGGACAACTATGCTACTATCAATAATGATTAATGAAGATAATGATACTCACAACTCAGGGTATAAATCAAATTAAGATGAAAGTTATGACATCTGGGTCAGCAACATACCTTCATCCACATCAACTGCCACAACCAATTTCTCAGGCACTAAACATTCAGGAAATCCCAAAGGTTTTCCATGTCTGCAAGCTCCACTTCCGTTCACAATTTTGGCACCTACTTCCTCTGCCAGAAAGTTTTCAGAATCACGAACAAGTTGGTGACCAGGCGCCATCACATGAGCCTTTCCAGCTTCATCATCTGCCCTTCTAAAAGTACCATCATATCGATCCATAGAGCTTCTCAATTTCAATACTTTACTGAACGGGACTACTCTAGGACCAATACCCATATCAAAGAAAACCTTCCTATGAATTCTGGCCTTCCCATTAGCCTCACTCGACTGACTAAACCCACAAAAGTTTGCAGAAAATAGTGGCTTATAAAGAGCCATAGAAGATCGACAACTCCAAAGAGCCTTCAAATTATGAGAGAACGACCGCACAGATTCTCGCTTTAACATAATGACGCCCACATTACAAGAACAGGTGGGACAAAATCTAGAGTCTCACATGGAGAAATTTCAAAGATGCGCAATACCAACCTAGGAGTCAATCAAAAAGTAATGTAAAAAAAACAGGAACTTTTGTTAGAAAGACATGAAGAACACAAGGAATTCCCGAATCCAAAGGGTGGGCAACAATGTACGACGTAAATAACCTCCTAGACCAAAAAGATCAACGATCTCTAACCCAGAAAAGACGTTTCTTTCTACTAAACTACCAGAATCCAAATAGGTTTGCTTCAAAAAGCGCTAACGCACTAAAAAGAACCTATTCCCAACTTTCACCCAAAGATTGGGAAACTGCCTTGTTGCAAGGAATCTCTCAGAAACAAACGAAATCAACGAAAATTACCACCCAAAAAACAAATCAAATGTATTCAATTCTACACACTAGGTATCAGGAAACCGATCTCCTTCGAGGAATCTAAGATCGAAGAGGGGAATGCAACAAAAAGATATTAGAATCCGAACTCCTCTCTCCTCCCTCCTCTCTCGCGGTTTCCTCTCTTTTGTTATTTAATTTAGGGTTTCCTTTATTGAGTAATTTTGAATGGTTTTGGAGAGGTTCCTTCCCTTTTCCTAGAAAAGCGGAAGTTTAATCTTCGCGATCAGGGCCGTCCATAGTGGATCTTTTGTACGGATAATAAATAATAATAAAAAAAACTAACGTATTTGATGGTTAGCAAAATAAAGGGAAAAATAATAATAAATAATAATAATAAAGGGAAAATAATTAAAGTTTTCCACTTTCCTTTTAGCTTGTGGTTTGAAAGAGATGATGATAGAATCTGCCTCTCTCTCTGTTAGCATGTGGAAATTATTTCACTCTCAATTTCGATTAAAAAATATATATTATTTCACTCTCAATGAGCATGTGGTTATTGTTAGTGGTATTTATTTCTCTCTTAATAAATTTTAAAAAAAAGAGCGTGTGGGAATTGTTTATTAGAGCAATTTCAATAGATAGCTCCATATGATCATTTTTAATTATTTATTATTAAATAATCTGTATTTTGGGTTATCTAATATAAATATAAAATAAAATAAAAATTATAAAGATTTTATAACCTGAGTCCTCTTTTTTTCTATAATTCTCATTTAACACTCTTGGTTAGCTTAAACGGTATAAACAAAAAAATATTATATTATAATATATAAAATAATTTATAAACACCTAAATTATCCTTATTATCTTCGTTCTCTTTTTCTCTTTCATTTTCCTCCCTTTAATAATCATCTAATAATAAATCAGTTAAGAACTAATTAGATGATTATTTGAACGTGGTAGAGGAGGACTAAAAGCTCTATTTCTCCGGTGAACCTTCGAAGTAAGGATAGGAAGAGGAGGAAGAAGAAGAATACGAAAAAAGATGAGGAAAGATGGTGGCAACAGAAATTGTTTGGGAAAATGAAAGAAAACAGCGGAAAGATATTTTAGTAATTTGATTAACATTAGTTAGTCAAAATAAAGAAAAATAAGATATTAAACTATAAAATTTTTAAAGGCGAAGTGTGAATCACAAAATAGATAAAATATAAGGTGTGATTTGTAAAATTTATATATATCCTCACTTTGAAGCGATTTCCAATGGTAGTATTTTTATTAAACATTGATCAACAAACTTAAATATATATACTAAGTTTAAATAATTAATGAATGAAATAAAATAATCTGGATGGAATTTAAAAGATATTGTATTTCTTTAGAGGGTAATTCTATAATTTAAAATGTAACAGTAATTTAGAGTTCATTCAAAAATCCCTCTCAAATTTTAAATTCAGAGAGCTTTGGAGTCTAATTTCTTTTTTTTTCCCTAAAAGTTTGTAAACATTGTATAAATTGAAATCAATTACATCTAATTTGTTAGTGAGTACAAAGCTTTGACCATTCCCGGCAAGGGAGTATCTATTACCATTGGTAATCCTACTAGTAAATAGGACATTTACGGTTGTGTTGATGGTTGAAAGGCATCTACATTCTTAAAGAATACCAACAACTGATCAGTCTTTTGGATCATCCTGCCCATTGACGGCGTTGATCATTCTATGACAATCACTGAAGACCCATCTGTAGGAATCGTAGGAGTGAGAGATGACTTCTTTTAACCCCAGTAGAAAGGTGTGCGCTTCTCCCACAAGGGCATTTTTACGATGCTTCAAGTAGATATCCTTGTCTAAACCCTCATCGTTGGGATATTTGATCAAATGGATACCCACTCCACTATCATGTGAACCTCGCCACGACACATCCACCCAACAAATTAGGTTTTCTGACAGAAAGTTGCATCTCTCTTGAATGTCCGAGGATGAAGCCATGTTGCCACCATCTTGAGCTCTCTATACATCAGAGGGGAGAGTGGTGTCATTTTCCATCAGCTTAGCAGCTTCTTCAATGACTGCACCTGAATCAAGCTGTTTCTAATTAAAGATTAACTTGTTTCATTCTTTCAGTAATGCCAGGCAATAGAGAACGCATAGGCAAGAGTTTTGCTCTTTGAGATATTACCAATTTATAAAGAATATTTTTGTTATGTTGTTAATAATATCATATTACTAACAACTATTTTTGAATCATAGATCATGTCTATCCAATTATTCAAATATTGAAAAAAGAATAGAATAAAATTTAATTTTGTCTTTTTTATATGAATCTGAAAATATTTACTCATTATACTATAAATTTGACAAATATTATGTCACTTATTTACAAAATAAATACATCCGTATTTGCATCCGTAGTTAGTTGATACGATGATAACCAAGTGTAATATCAGCTCAATATTGGGTTCCATATTTATATCCCCAAAAAACAAAGCAGATAGGGGGTATAATCTTTGCCATTATACGATCAGTTTTTAAACCTATCCATGAGAACTTTTTTGATGATTTTGTTTGCTTCTCAGATATTTTGGTGCAAAGCAATAGCCTTTAGTAGACTTAATTCACAGCCGAAAGGTGGAAGGCATGCCTTTATATTGCCTATTGAATGATATTTTGTTTGAGAGAACCATTGAATGATATTTTGTTTTCCATGCATGATTAGTATTCTGCTTCTCCAATTGCTAGTACTTATCCAAATTCCTCTTTAATTTTGAGACAACAAGTTGCAGAAGAGGACTGGATATGGATTGGTTCATTGAATCAATTTGGGTATCATTTATATCTCATAGACTCCACAGTAATACTCATCAATTTTGAAGTCTTCCACCCCTCATTGTGGACTTGGACGAGATGGGAAGTTTCAAAATAGAAAATTTGAAAGAAGAAATTTGAGATTTTTTTTCTAAGATAATAAAAATGCTCAACAGGGGTATTCTTCAATTATGAATTTTGTAGCTCTATCATGTAGTTATTGTGCACCGCTAGTCTTCGAGTCCTATTATCTTATGACAGAAATCATAGATTTAATATTTAGCAAATACTTTATTAGAGTGTTATATACGTATGATTTGAATCGGTTAACTTAGTTGTGTAATTTATATATCGAAAAAGAAATTTGTTTTGTTTAGCCTAAGTTATCCTTCTGCAAATAGAAGAGGAGAGTGATCAAGCTGAGACCATAACTGAGCGAAAATTACCGCATAGTTCAACAAAAATTTGATGCAATTTGGACTGAGACCTGCAGGAGTACAGAGAACCAGTTGCAGAGCAGATGACAGCATACATTCATATTAAAATTCCAACAGTCAACAGTGAACTCACTGCAAGGTTATCCTCTACATCAGCTTACTGACTTTTGAGTTCAATGAAGGTAGCCATAAAGAAGGAAAAAGGTATTGGATCACCTCAGTATAAAAAAGGCTTTACAAACTTCCAACACTATGCTGGTGATCCAACTGACAAAGCTCATAAATGTCCTGTATGGGTATCAGGCACTACATCATGGAAGATAATGTTGAAAAGAATCAAATGTTTCAGAGAAAAGCTTCATCCACATAGATGAAAGTTATAACTCTTTTTTTCTTTCTGAACATTGAAATTAAGATTTGGACGCTAGAGCTCACATGTAGTTCTGTAAGAATAATACAAACAAGAAACTTTTAATCTTAGACCAGACTAGGAGGACCTACTGGAACTGAATTTGGAATTTATATAATCTACAAAATTGTAGACCAATACCTTTCAGATTAGCAACAGGAAAGAAAATCCTTTACATAAATCATAAGTTACAAGTTTTGGAGAAACTCATCTATATTATTTTGTTGCAGAAAGTAGTTGTAAGATTAAGTAGTCCTTTTACATAATCCTACAAAAAAGATAGACAACAAGCCAGTCATTTAGTCTGTATATTTTCTGATCTCATACCATCATTATAGATGCAGTTTTTAGCTAAGATAGTGAGCGACAACATTAGCCTTGTTTGGTTCGAGACTAAACCTCGAACTCGATTAATTAGTTTCACTTTTTAGTCTTGATTTTTTTAAGAGTAAACTTAATTAGATATAAAAATAAAACAGATATTTATTTACTGAACCGATTTAAGAGTTTCTAAATTCAAAGCAAACAAGGTTTTAAGAAATAAGAAAGTTGCCTATGCTTAAATATACAGTAATAAAATTTTGACTCTCATATAATTTCTCTACTGGTATCCCAGTGGTACTCCCCTTCACAGCAATTTATGGCTTAATTGAACATAGAAAGTTCCCACTTTTCCTAAACTTGTAAGATGATTCTATAAAAGAGCCAATATCTACACATCTGAAGGAGATAAATACTCACGTCTACTTGTGCTTATAGATTAGCTAATTAGTAGGCTGTCAAAGATATTAATGTGAACATGTGAAGCTGATAAATACAAGTCAAACGAAATGAAGTGGAGGTCAAGCTACTTAGTTTGTATGGGTGGTAGGGCTGTTAGTTGTCTCTATTAGAAGACATTGTGAGATAGTACTGATGACTATGTCATCCAACCTTGACCTACAATTGAATTTACACGAGGAGATCAGAACAATGGAGTAGATAATCTTTTCTGCTCATGCTAATACACAGATAAATTGAGGAACAAGCTACAGTCGATCATGTCTATCATTCAATTACAGAAAGAATTGAGTCATTGTTGAACATTCTTCCATCCAAAAATGTTGTAATACAAGCAGGATATAACACTACAAACGTTGTCTCATCTTTCCATGGTGGACATGTTCTTCAGTGGTTTTCCTCTTGAGATATAGGCATGTTATGACAAATTTGATGCAAAGCTTTTATATGGTGCTCCTGGATTGTTGTTGGCTTTTAATTGAAGTTCTCATCATAGTAGAGAATTTCTTTAGTTTCACTTTGTTCACAACTGATAGACACAACCACAAATTTGTCATAGAAAGACTTCAGAAGTTTCGAAGTAAATGAAACAATTCGAACATCCTAAGATGATTACAAAATACTAGCACTTTGGAACCTATACAACCATAGAATTAGATACACATAATATATGATTTCTTCCCTAACAAAAATAGAACAAATAACTCACACCAATCCCAAGACATGAATTTTCTTGAGAAAATGAGAGGCTACCTCACTTGCCTTTGTAAATCAAGATATTTGTCTATCTGTACAAATTCATATATTGGAACCTGCTGAAATTGGTTCTTCTGTAAATTGTTCTGAAAGATCGGCAAGAAGCCAATACATCACGGAACCAGAAACTAACAAACACTGCATGATTCCCAATAATCTCGAATCACAAATGAAATCATCAATTGGTTGGAATTCTTGGGCTGAGAAAACTTCCCTCCCTTGGCATCCCCTGCTCAATATCACCTCCCCTCGGGCTACATGAAGGCCCAACTGCTTGCTTCCCCCTGCTCAGTATCCTCTTTAGGGATCTCAATCTTGCCGAAGACGGCGACTTTAACTCCTCCATAGGAATCCTACTCAATGGCAATGGCGAAATAGGCGAAGGAAGCCCCTGAAACATCCTTCTTGGTATCTCAATCACAAGCATGTCCTCCGGTTTCCTTGAAGAAGAGGTGGACGTAGAACTCGATGGCACTTCTTGTGACGCTCCAGTATTAACCGTATCCTGAGTTCCCCAATACAACACATTGGCAGGGAAGGTCGGGGGTTCTAAGGATAACCCATCTTGCGAATTCGCCTCTAGAGGCGGAATTCGAGCTGATTCGTCACAGGTATCAGGGCCAACGGGGGTACGGCAAAGTGGGCAGGTGGAATGGGAGTGGAACCACATATCTATGCACTCGAGATGGAATCCATGGTTGCATTTGGGAAGCATCCGAGCCTCCTCGCCTTCCGCGAGCTCCGAGAGGCACACGGAGCACTCCAATCCTTCCTTAAAGTCCTCCGCCCGGTAAACGGTGACCGGAAGCGCCTTGAGAACGGTGGGTTCGAGGCCATGGCCACGACCACGGACGAGGTCCAGCGAATCGGCCGCGAAGAAGAGAGTCCGAGAGCCCCCAATGGTGGGATTGGCTCCCATGTATCTCTTGGCGTAGAGGTAGAGGAAGAAGACGAAGACGACGACCACAAAGAGGAAGACGACTGCCGCCACTAAGACCTCGCTGCTCACCGTGACACCCGACGGGTCGTAGACCGGTGGTGATTGGTACAATTCGGACATGTTTCTGCCAAAAATTCGATTTTGAGATCTGGGTCTGTCTCAAAATTAGATTTTTGAGATACCTATGTCGTAATCTCAGTAGACCAACTGCTAAAAATCCAATTATGGGATCTGGGTTCGTCTCAAGATTGGGTTTTGGGATGCTTATGTAGTGGTATATATGGATTAATGTATTGGTTTCTTGGGATTTGGATGGAGAAGGTTGAGATGAGAGGAGAGGAGAGGAGAGGAGTGGGAGAGAGGCGAAGATGGGTTGGTTTAGAGAGGGAACGATACAAGATTGTTTAGTTGAAGAATTTATTAGAAAGGAAGTGACGATGGCAATTAGCTTAACGGAGCAGGAGAGAGGAAGTTGAGTTTGAGGTTGATAGAAGTGGAAAGTGAATTAAGGAGACGTGGGAGAAGAAGACTTTGTCAAAGTCTTCAAAGGGGCTGCGGACGGAGACTTGGGGAAGGGGGGGGGAGGTCGAAGTATAGAGGCGATGGATGCTTCTTGGTTGCTCCTCAGTTATATAAAATAGCATTATCATATATTCTTTTAATAACAATTTCTTTTTGGTTGGGTCTTCTTGTGTGACACGGCGTTTAGGGACATGTCAGGTTGACTGTTGACGTGAGACGACACTGAGTTGGGGTTGACCATGGAGGTAAATTACCTCCCGAAGAAATCATAACCACAACGCATTGGTGATTATTTTTGGTAAAAAATTGTTGAGTTACAAAATTTCAATGTGGATGTCACATAGATACGTCGAAAACAATTACTTCTAGGATTAAAAGTATCGTTCAATCAAAGTCGGTAGCTACTTTCTTTACGTAGTTGGCAATTTCTCTTTGGTAAAAGTCTTATCTATGAGTACTTAAAATCACTCACAGAGATGATGATTTATATTAAGTAAAAATACTAAAATACTAATTCAGATGTGTATTGTTAGTGAGATAAATAAATTTGAACCACAGGGCCGGCTCAACCATTACCTGTACTTGACTAATAATTTTAATCATAGATTTAGGAGTCTGAGGACTAATTTTTTTTAACCCTCGAGCTAAATTTTAAAGACTCGAATATTAAACTTATCGACAAAACTAATACATATAGCACAATTGGTTAATTAATTACTTTTTTCGACTGCAACAAATTAGTTGAATTACTATAATCTAATGAAAAAAATAAAGATTTTAAAAAACTCCACACCTAATTTCATCTTGAATATGTGTGATATGAATTTCTCTCTCAACTCTCACAAGTTAAAAAAACTTATTTCTCATTCTATAACCACCCAACATGATTTACCATCATTTTATAAGATGACGATCCAGATACCAATAACGTAGTTGCTTGTCTAACACTAGCCGATCGATGTTAATACCTTCAACTCAATCCACACTAATAGCCAACTATCGTCGCTCATTGAACCGATGACTCAACCACTATTCTCGTATAATTAAGCTTACCGTCGATGTTGGTTAGGATGATAATATTATTTTAAAAATAAAAAAAATAATCTATTTATAAGTACCTAGCTAGTAGGAGATTATTTCATGTTAAAGAAAAAAGCTAAAATAAAAAATCTATTCATACTTATGTTGGGAAGTCATGAATATGTTAAGGTGCTCATGAAGTGACCATAATGATGCCATGGGTGTTGCGTGGCAGGTAACTGAAATAATTAATGGGAGGCAAGCGTGTGGTTTTGGTATCATACTATTTGTACGAAGACGTAGGATTTGCATCATGGTTTTAATTTGCTGATCAGCATGCTTCAAATTTAAATTCGCATAAAGAAGAAACATAATATAAAGTTTTAGGACAATTCACCTGTTACCCTCTCTGTGTTTGGCTTGATTTTAACAAATCAAAATATATTTTAAACTTAAGCATTAATCCTCCTACAGTTCAAACCAAATTATATTAGATTTTTTATCCAAAACTAATGATGGTTTATTATACTTAAAGGGTTAAATATATTTTTGTCCAAAATTATTTTACCGTGTATTTTAAAAAGTTTTAAATCAGTCATTATACTTATAATTAAAATGAAACTGTTATTTTTTTTAGCAAAGTTAATGGAGCTCGTTCAAATAATAAAAATATCTCTTAGTATTTATTGGGCAAAATAGATGAATTTTTTATCTAATTTTTTTTTTAAAATACATGTCTTGTTCCTAAACGTGATATAATTATTAAACTTCATAAAAACTCCGGTGGAATAAAATTTACTATATATTTAATACAATCTAGAAAGTAAAAGAAGAAAATATATATAATAATTTTTTAAAAGAAAGAAATGCTTGTATATAAGAACAAAGGAATTTTTGTTTATAAAAAATTAGAAAGAGAGGGAATTTAATTCTCTATTTAATTTTTAAAAATTTTTAGGCACGAACCGTTAATTTAGATAGAAAAATTAACGGTCTCACTTTAATCGTAAATACAAGAACTAGTTTAATATTTTTTAAATAAATGAGAATAAAATATATTTAACCCATGATTAAATTTTTCGTCCTAAGTAAGCTAGACATTGTCCAAACTATTCTTACCATCTTAAAATTAAATTATATTAACCAAATTATGTTAGATTTTTTTTATAAAAAAACTAGTGGTAATTTATTGTCAATAATATATTCCGCCATACAAAATGATCAAACTATTCCTACTGTATGGAAATTAGATTATATTTTTAGTGGAGGTACTTAAACTTTTTTACATCCTAGTTAAAGTCTAATTACCAGTTGCAATGCGAGTGTTACCCGCTTAAGTTTAAATTAAATAACTATTTAAAAAAGCAATCCAACGAGTGAGTAAAGTTGGACAACTCAGATGCCACTTTATTAGCCAGGTTGAAAAACACTTCAACGTGTATGTCTTATCTTGAGACTAAAAGAGCTAACAAGATAACTTAAGTTGATTATTTTAAACTAAACTGTCGAATAGATTAACACTTGATGTGCTTACTACTGTAGTAATATTGAGGTTTTAGATTAACGCTTTAGTACAAATTATCACAGATAAGATCAACACTTGTGTGAACAGTGAACCGTTTGAGTAAATAGATTTCTAAGGAATCTTATTTAGTCAAAAACCCTTTTAGTTCTCTATCAGATAGTGATAAACTAATTTGCTCCCCAAAAAAAAGTCTCATAGATTTATTAAGACTTTTTAAGGGCCCACTTAGTACAAATAATCCTCCGTAAATCATGGTGCGATGACTGTTCTTTTGAAAAAAAAACATAGAGTTCATATGAAGATAGTCTTTACAGCGAAGAAGAAAACAGCAGCAAGAAAAGTGAAGACAAGACGCGGAGAAGAAGAATATATGTGAAGCTTTTAGAATGGCAATTAGAGAACATCAGCCATAGAAGTAGCACCCCATGTTTTAAGGGCTAACGTAGTCAACACCCAACAACACCAAAGTCAATTCTGAGAGAGAGCCGCAACGTGCTTGGAGGAAGGGAAAAGTAATCCGAGTGTGCAAAGCCATTAGTCGTTCAAATTTGAAACCACTGCAATAGAATAATGCTTGATATACACCACATTCTGTAATATGTTTGTTGTTGTTCATAGTTGACTGGTCGTGGGAACAAATAATTTGCTAACGTTACGCAAAACTACGCTAATTTCTAATGGAGGAATCATTGTAATGTTAGGTGAGAAATGGGGCCAGGTTTTGTTTATATATAAAACTATGAATTTGGAGTAAATTGATAACAAAGTTATTTGTTGTTTGAATAATTCTTGTAGTCCTTCGTATAAAATGCCCCCAAGGATGTCAACCGTCAGTTTTGGCTTACCCAAAAGACTCATTTATGCAGTGGTTTTGTTTAGTATGAAAATAGTTAGTAAATGAATAAGCTCAATGTTTAAATTATATATACATAGACAAATTTATAATTTAACATAGCAAAAATAAATTCGTATATGAATCTCTTATATAAATTATATAAATTTATACTTAATATAAAAAGGAAACGTATTCAACTTTAAGAGTCCAATCTTACTATCTACTAAAACTCAAATTGTTTCGTATAAATAGACCGATCAGGTTCACATAAAATAGGTGACCATTTACCTTCCGGAAAATGCGTCATTTAACACACTATCACGATATGGAGGTAAATTATGGTTTGCTCTACCAGCTGCTGACAGTTAAAATGGAGTCAAATCCAAAACCCATTCAAGAAAACAAACACTAGATCATGCAAATAACTGGACTGTTTACAAAGCAGGGAAAAGAATTACGAAGAACTAAAAGGTAGGGCCATGAAAGGACAAAGTTTTTTCAATCTTGGCACAGCCCATATATATGAGTGGCCTTAAAAGACTGCAAACAAGATATTACAAAGTACTAATACGCAGATTACCACATCTCATTTGCTAATCTGTGGCGACGTACATGTGGCACAGTCCACATAACATACCAACTCCCCCGCAGATAATCCCAGGTATATTTCATGACAAGCAATGGAAGTCTGCTCTTAATTGTAGACCATGTATTTGGGCGTTGCACTGAATTTCTGATAGCCTTTAATAACCTTATTCACTGCATCAAGGAAGTCCTTCTCAGTTACCGTCTTCCTGCGTGCCCTGATTGCGTACATTCCAGCTTCTGTGCACACGCTCCTTATATCCGCCCCTAGTCATGAAACGATAAATATACAAGATGAAAGTATTAGAGAACAGTTAGAGGAAAAAGTTGAGCTAACACTAATAAACACATGCATATATTAATGAGCCCTTGCACAAGTTCACTTAATTAACTCTACCGACTAAATACATAATAATCTGTACATAGATTAAATGAGCAGCTAAGGCTCAAAAAAGAAATCAATGCACTGCTACATGCTTACCAGTGGAGTTGGGGCAGAGGCGAGCAAGAAGCTCAAACCTAATATCCCTTTCACAATTCATCGTCCTAGTGTGGATCTTGAAAATCTGCGTCCTGCCCTCCAGGTCAGGCAGACCAAACTCAACCTTCCGGTCCAATCTTCCAGGACGCAATAGTGCTGGATCTAAGGTATCAGGCCTGGAATTTTCACAAAATAGAGAAAATAAAGGTTAACTTCAGACCATAGAAAAGTTTTCAGGTGTCAATAATTGCTAAGGGCACTTTTCAATAATCTAACATGGAGTTTCACAACTGTTTTGCTAATGGTGCAAAATTAATGGGTGATCCCTAAAAATATTGCATCTATTGGGACGCAACAAGGAAGTAAGCTAATCTGAAACAAAACAAATGTTGTCAAACTCACGCTGTTCCTAGTCAAATGATTCAATTCTTCCCACTAACAAGGACTGCATAAAGAAAAACGATCAACAAAATAATACTCAAGCTCATGCATGAACCGCAGTTTGAAGCTTCTCACAGAAACTTTAAAAAAAAATCACTTTTGTCCAGAAGTAACCAGAAATATGCTAAAAGCTAAAACTGAAAAAAAAATCTCAAAATCAATCGAGAACTCTCCAAACCCACATACTGAAAAATCTCCAATTTAATTAAGAACTGCTCAAACTAAGGGTCACATCTGAAAAATCTCAAATTCAATCAAGAACTCTCCAAACCAAGGGTCACAATGTGTTAGAAGAAGAAACTTCCATACAGGCCTGCACTTGTTCCACTAAATTCCTCCTCTGCAAATATAAACTTCCTTATTCTTGCTTCACAGAGACATAGATTAGATAAAGGTGGAGAAGAACCAAGCACAAGAATTTGCCTTGAGGAAGGTGCTCTCTGTATAAGTCATGCGCCATGTTGGACAGAAAGATTACTAATCAAGCATTTTGTTGATGTCTCATGAACAGCAAGAAGATGAGATCTTAAAAAAAGGTAACAATTACTCTATTTCTGCACAATCATCAGATAAATTGAGAAGGCATTTTTCTATACTTATGTGTTATGCTACATTTTTTTATTGCCATACAGACTAGGAAACATCAAAAAACAGGAAAGCAGGAAAGATCAAAGTCTTTTGGAAAATCTTACAGCAAACAATCCATGCAACATACAATTTTGGTTTTTAGTCCCTTTGCTAATGCAACAAAACATACCTATTTGTTGCCATTAGGACCTTAATATTTCCTCGAGCATCAAACCCATCAAGCTGATTGACAATTTCGAGCATGGTACGTTGAACTTCATTGTCGCCGCCAACACCATCATCAAAACGAGCACCACCAATGGCGTCAACTTCATCAAAAAAGACGATGCATGCTTTTTTTGCGCGGGCCATCTACAATGGCAGAACAAGCATTTAGACAAAAGTTGTACAGAACTGTGAATGATACAGCAAGGAACTGAAAAGCAGAACACTCTCAGGCCAATTTCCTGGGTACAATAAATTCCAAAATCTCAGGAAACTTAATAACCTGGAAAAGTTCACGGACCATCCGAGCACCCTCTCCAACGTACTTCTGAACCAGCTCACTTCCAATGACACGAATAAAGCAAGCATCAGTTCTATTGGCGACAGCTCTAGCAAGGAGTGTTTTACCTGTTCCGGGAGGACCGTAACAGAGGACCCCCTTAGGAGGATCAATACCGAGCTTAACAAATTTCTCTGGATGAAGCATAGGAAGCTCCACAACCTAGAGTAAAATGACGACCAAAATGTTAAATATTGTTCCAAGTGAAGATCAAATGCCCAAAGATGTTCGCTAAACTATGTGATTCATTCATCATGACTCTTGACCCCAATAACCCAAATGAGTAAAGGTAATAGTGAATTATCATACCTCTCGCATCTTCTCAATTTGCTCCTTACATCCACCAACATCATTATATGTCACATCAGGCTTCTCCTCTACCGTCATCATTGTAACACTTGGATCAATTTTTGGTGGCAAAGGAATCTGAATTTGATACTTATTTCTATCAACGCTGTTGCAAAAGAAAGAAAATTAGACAAAGCTTTCATAAACAACCAAAGCAGAAATTCTCCTCCACCTTCAGTTCTAGGTTTGCATGATAGTAACATTGAAAAAATCGCTCCTTTTTTCACTAACACTAATGCATTCCTTCTACCTCAATTCTTATGTATTGATGTATTAATGTGGACAATTCTAGATTTTAAAACTGACAAATTTGGCTTCAATTAGAAATTACATTGAGCAATAAACTTCACCCATAGATAGTCATTGAAGGATAGTGGAACAGTTATGACTAATGAGAAACTCCAAGGAAGCAATCTACAAGTGACCATTTGAAGGCACTGAAATTAAGAGATGTAGTCTTACCCCACACGCATGCCTTCTTCAATATCAGTAGGAGACACTTTGTCACCCAACCCAACAACAAACTGCATTAAAAAAAGAAAGAAAAAGGAACCCTTCAAGATTAGATTTGCTATTGCCAAGGAAGATGTCTGAAAACGTTCTAAATTCAGAAGATTACCTTTGCAATTTGTTTCACATTTATCACATATTTAGCATCTTCTGTGTTTGGGTTAATAATCTTTGTGCACCTAGCAACCTTCCATACAAAAAGGATATATTTGAATATCGAACAGGAAAAGACATGAATGAAAGCAGACACTTAACTTAAACAGGCTAGATGAATAAATAGGGTATATTACCTGAAGAGGTTGCTCCTCTTGCATCATCTGCTTGTCAGATACTAAATCCCATTGGCTTGGTGCAGCTAACCCAGTATCAGACTCTTTAATTCCTGGTATTCAAACAGAGCTGACATCTCAGATATCAAGTACCAACAGTGCATGCAACTATCTAGGATTACCATTAACAAGAAGGCTGATCAAATTGAGCCAAACACTCCCTTAACATTCAAGAAAAAGTTACTTCTTGTCTTTATAAACTCTTATCTAAAATTGACTGCAAGCATCAAATCTCCCTGATGAAGATAGCATATAAAAATTTTAAATCTTACTAAATTTATATTGACAAAATATTCAGCTTTCTTGCTCTATTGAAGATTTTACTCAATTTCAAGATCCTATCTTCCCAAGTAATTTCCCAATCCCATTTTCTGAAGCACTGAAGAAAATTCCAACTACAACCCAATTTCAGATCAGAAGTTCTTGAATTTTGGCAATTTAGCCAACTTCAATAGTTTCCGTATTTTGGTTAGGTGGTTTCATCTAATTCAACTTAGCTTCAGCCAGTTTTCATTGGTAGAAGCTCATTGTGTTACATCGACAAGAAAGAAAGCCAATTACAATAGTTACTCTTCACAGTTCTAGAGTGGGAAGGGTATGGTAAATGCTTAAATAAACTCAATTTAACAGTCCTAGGGAAGATAAACTTAGTTATTTAAATGTGTCGCAGTGTGTGCTCGCTGTGTGGACATATGTACATAGCTCTTTGTGCAGTCTACAATGTAATTTAGATTATATATCGGCAAGAAAGCAACTTTTCGCATTCTTAATTTCCCAGCATGAATATTGGCAAGAATTGATTGAAACTTTAGGTTGGCTTCGACAGGAAAAAAGGACCAAGTGAGTAAGGTGGGAAAGCCCCAGCTAGTGCTTAACCATTGATGCAAACCACTTCTTTCTCGTCTTAATCATAATCCATTCCTTTCCCGGTGGTCAACACATCCTTGCACAATGCTCAAGGCTCTAGGGTGAGGATCGTCTGCGATTGCTTGGCCCCCACTCCTCAAATTCTCTCTGGTGGGACAATTTGCACAAGCCCAAACTATCGCATGGCCCGGCATTTTGACCCAAATTTGGTTATTGCCCCGTTCCAGAGGCACCATTTGATTGGATATTCTAAAATGATAAGATTATCTTGGAATTTGGACAAGTTCTTCAACTCACTAGTAGACACTTTAGATGGACCAAATAAGTCAACAACACCACCAGCAGCAACTTAGTTGTTGTTTAGAGTTAAATTTAATAAATTTTCCTAGAAAAATTAAAATCACTATGTTTCAGATCAAATCGCTCTAACTTTAAGAGATGGGGTTTGCATTTATAAGTAATTGCTTAATTGAGAGGATATTATTCGCAGACTCACTCTTGATTGTGAGAATATAACGATACAGAATACATTATGATGACTGAATGAGTTCGATCAGACAGCTCACCCCCTCATTTCCCCCCTAACTCTCCTTTCTTCCTTTATTTGTGTATCATGCTCTTTCCATCTTTCTCAACCTTGCTATTGATACAGCAGCACAACAACATAGTCCCCTTACCTCTCTTAGGTCATTTGACCAGACCTATTAGCCCATTGATCTCATATAACATATTGACCCAAGGATATCTCATTAAACCATGTAATGGTAACAGTATTATATTTGATCATGTTAGAATAACCATAGTATTTTTTTTTTCTCATGCCTTGTGTGCAATCAGAATAATGATAATTCTTCAAATGCTTTCCTAGGCACAATTTCCTTTCCAGAGACAAAAATTTCTTGGATTTTCACTAATACGACTCCATAAAAGAACTGATGATAATTATATTTAATCATTACTCACCACACAGATCATTGATCTTCTTAGCCATCTCCTTGATTTCCTTCTCGGCCTTCTTTATGCTTACAGAATAAGGTCCAAGACCCTGCGATTCAGTAATTCAAATTACATTCTAAGTACGATAACAACGAGCAACGACCCCAAAATGGGAAAAGCAAACAGAATACAATATACAGCTTCCACTTCGCTAAACCTAAATACATATAGGAATGGGGAGATCCAATTCAGAACGGAAACATCAACTAGAAGATCATCTAAATTCCAAAGGGGAAAAGGCTTTAAAACCCTAAAATCAGTAAAATCCACAAATTTCCAAGATAGAATCCGAGGTCAGTTCCAATATCAAAGATCAACTTAATCGGACAAAATTTATAGTAGAAACAAAGGAAATGAAGCATTTTAACCATCCAAAAACTTCAATTTGACAGAGAATTAAAGGGATTACGTAGGTCTTGAGGAGGGCGATGTCGTCTTCATCGAGAGGGGGAGGGGTCTTCTCGTTCATGTCGTCCTCGACATTCGGAGCCATTGCAGCGGAGGCGGCGAAGGCAAGCGGCAGCGATGAATCCTCCTCTCCTTGCACTCGTCTAAGGGGGCGCTGCAACAAAAGACCTCGCCTTGCTCCACAAGAAACGAGAGACCATATTAAGGAATACACGGTTGGACGATTTATATGCATCCGACGCTTTAGCCGACTAGTTTGTACTGGCGTTGCTTTACAGCCGTCGGATTAGATCCAGAAACAGCCTCCTGCAGACACGTAGGCCAAGAAGTGAAATGAATGTCCACAATCTGGCCTTTTTTGTAATGCCACGTCGTATTGTTGAGCGTAGCATTACTACATTGCAATCCTAAGTTGGCTGAGCACACTCAGCCATAGTGACCAAACCAGGAAGCACGTGATCATATGGTGGGCCGGGCCGGGCCGGGCTTTTCGGGCTAATCGGTATTTATTTATGGCCCAACCCATCAATCACTCAGACCGGCCTAGTTGTGAGCCAAACGGGCAAGCTTCCGGACCGAGTCGGGCGAATAAAGGGTTGGCCCGCATCACTCATGGGTCGAGCTCGGGCAAGGTCGGACCTAAACCAGGTCCGGACCAGGCACGGGCAGACTGAGTCGTTTGATCAAATCTAGCAGCATAGAAGCTCTACCATGGGTGAGATTATTTTAGACACATGGGTCGAACTACAAGCCTAGAATTTCTTTGAAATTCAGCTGAGGATACCAGCTTGATTGGGTCTATCACATAAAACAATTCTTTTTCGGACTAAGGCACACAGAAGAAGCATAAGTTATTGCTAGCCTCCTATTTGGAGGGTGTCTTAATATAGTTACTCCAATCAACACACTGGAACTGTTTGTTTTGGACTTGGGATGAGTTTTCGAATGCCATTTATATTTTAGACCGTCGAGGCACGAGGACTTTAAAGCAATCCTTTCAAAGCTCACTCAGGCCATCTCTATGTAGGCTTGTCAATAGAAATTTGAGAGGATCTACAACCGACAACAAGAGTGACAAGACTCCAATCTCTACAGTGCCTTCATTAGCAAACCACCGGGTCCAAGCCGAGGTAAAAAATGGTCTAACTTGAATCTCTTAATGCCTTCCATATGGCTCGAGTGATGAAGGAGACGGCGTTGAGTTGGTAGGAAGCCACCATGGAAAACAACTAGCACAAGATAAACTACCTTCGCCACTTGAGACTAATGCAGATGCATGCAAGTAGGCTCGATCACTCAAATCGTAGTTAGATCTGATTCTATGAAGCCCACAACATTTCAAGGACAGTTGTGATTCCCTACATAGCTTCTTATGTTAGGACAAGTCAAGAAACAAATGCGAAGGGTCTCTACTACTATTGCAAAGAAAAGTTCATTCCAGTGCACAAGATTGGCTATTGTTATATTGGCAGATGAGCTAAACTCGGCTTGGTTTCCTGAGTTCTCACCTTGAGGGTAAAGTGTGTGAAAGTTTGGTAGAATAGTATAATCCGAGTTGAGTCTAAGTCTTAATTAGCTCAAGTCAAGTCCAAATCAGACCCTTTGTTCGTTGTATTTTTAGTTTAGTCGTCTGTTATTTGTATTAGTCTGAGTTCATGTATGCTTCAATCTAAACCACTTTACAGATCGGTTTGTTTTTTAGTTAAGTATATCATGGAGTACAATTTGAGTAAGGAGGTGTAACGAGTTATAATAGTGGAAGAAAGATCTACCTCACATTGAAGTTCGAGACCAGAAGTAAGATTTGAGATTTGGGAGGCATCAAGGCACACGTGAGTAACACTGGTCGCTATCAATATCTATAAGACCATGAATACATCATCTGAAGGGAAATGAGCCAATATGCTGAGCAACAAGCTGGTTTATAGAGTGGACATTGAGGTGGCGTGGCATTGTAGAGACTAAAGACGCCTTTGATTCTAAGGTTTCTAATTTCTTTTATTTTCCAAATGAATAAATTTAATTCGATTTAGAATTAGTTCCAAACATACCCTTAGTGGTCCACACTTTAATTGCAATTGGGCAAACAAATTAGGGGTGCTCTTTAAATATATTTAGATAAAAAAAAGATGCAAGACGCCAAACAAATTAATTATCGTTATTATTCGTTGATTAGTCCGTAGTGCGAGTTGCATGGCGAGTCAACGGAAGCGTTGGATCTGATCATCCAATTTGTAGATTGCAATTGACTCGAGAGTACTCGAGAAAGTTAAGTAATACTCTAATACTACCGTCATAAATGTAGTCAAAAACGCTGTATTAACTATTAATTCTTCTTTTATTAAGTATTATTCTAATAATACCGTCATAAATGTACTCGAAGATTTGTATTATAATAATCACCCCCACCATCATAGAATCATGTTCTCCTATATGTTAATTCACGCCCAATAAGATCACCGGAAACTTTGACTTGTAGCTCTCTTAAAAGTAGATCCATGCAAAGTCAACGCATGCATCTTACTCTAACTCCTGTTAAAGGTTTTCTTATATAGTGTAAAAGATAATAAACCCATAATAGAAATATAAATTGCATATATTTTTTTGTTTAACTTAGCAAAGACTTAGTTTGGAGTTATATAAAGCCCATCTCCTTAAACACAACTATCTTGGGTCTATGAGCAGAAGCCATGAAGTCTTCCAACCCTTCTCCTCTAACCATCGCCCTCTTCCTCCTCCCTACCATCCTCCTCCTCCTCACCCTCTTCGTCATCTTTCCCAACGAATCCAAGCTCAGATCGACGACCGCGTCGAGCGCCAACTGCAGGCCCTGGCCGCGCGCGGCCTTCACCGACGTGATATCCGTTAAGCCCGACGTCCGGCTCCTCGTCGGCGTTCTAACCCTCCCCGAGAACTCCGCTCGCCGGAACCTCGTCCGCCTCGCCTATGCCCACCAGCCCAATCACACCGGCCACGTCGACGTCCGCTTCGTCTTCTGCAACCTCCCCACGGAGGAGCAGCGAGTCCTCGTCGCCCTCGAGATCATGGAGTACAACGACATCATTGTACTCAACTGCACTGAGAACATGGACAACGGTATACCATTTAAGGCAAACTTACATTTCACGTCTTGTCTTTTTTTTATGAATTTACTATTCACACCACATCTTTTTTATATTTATGTTTCGGACTATTATTTCCTTAGAAAACACGACGAGTTAATCGTTACTAACATAAATTATCAACGATAGAATTTTATATTATATTTCCTTAAAAGAAATACTCTCTCTTATCTCTCTGAAGCAAACTCAAGTATTTTCAGAAAATCAAGTTTCATTTTCTTTCTTCTATTTAGAAATTAAGACAAAATTAGTTAAAAACTAGAAGCCCAAAAATGAACGAACTGCAAAAGGTTTTTCTATAAGCTCGAAAAAAAATAATTAGTTAGCAAGTTTAATTACCTTTTCTATAAGTATGATTAATATTGATATTGTCGAAAAATGCCTTCTTCTTCATTCTTCTTCCAATATACTAGTTTTAATTTAAAAGGTTGTATTTAATATTGGGCTTAAAAATGTAAGCACAAACAACATGGTATAACCCTTTGTGCTCTCTCTCTAAAATAAACTTTATTTTCAGAAAATAAAGTTTGACTTTGACAAATATAATAAAATCAAAAAACGAGAGCTCGAAATATAAATCCTAGAAACGTAAGGTATTATTAATTACAAATTTTATCAAAACCTAGGGTATAAATTGTATAATGCGGCCATGAGTTTACCATTGTCCTTGCGAGTTCCTTAAAAAGCTCCGGTCTTATACTGTGTTTTCTTTGTGTACAAATACGTAGGTAAAACCTACACCTTCTTCTCCTCCCTGCCGATGATTTCCGATGTTCCGTACGACTACGTGATGAAGACGGACGACGACACCTACGTTCGGCTCCGCAACCTCGTCGACGCCCTGAAGAGTCTGCCGAGAGAGAACTTATACTTCGGCCTCATGGTTCCCTGCCTTGGCATCTCAACCAAGTACAACTACATGTCCGGGCTCGGATATATCGTCTCCTGGGATCTGGTGGAGTGGATCGCGACCTCGGAGTTGGCCCGGACCCACACCACCGGGCCGGAGGATCTGGTCACCGGGAAGTGGTTCAAGGACGGCGGCAGGGCCGTGCACATGTACGACGCGACGCCGGCGATGTACGACTACTTCGAGCGGCCGTACACGTGCTTCCGGCACGAGTTCGTGCCGGAGACCATCGCCGTACACAAGCTGAAGAGCAACGAGAGGTGGGCGAAGACGCTCAAGTACTTCAACGTTACTCTCGGGCTGAAGCCTACTAAACTTTATCCTTTTCCCTAATTAGATTTGATACATCTAGTCACATACATACATACAATCTTGTTTGAAGAGGGAAAACCATCAGTAATCAAAGTATTATCTGTCTGTTTCCGATTTATTATTATTATTTAAAACTAATTACAGCAAAGTAATTAGTGGTATAGTTTTCTTATTACATAATATAGAATATGAGTTCCTAGGCTAATCATAACCTAGACAAATAACTTAGTGCTTCCAAGTACAAGTACATTGATAAGCCGGTCCTTTCAACAGCTAAGCTACAATGAGCCAAATCCCACGACATCACTCCAGGTAACTTAGCAATCTCACAGGGTGGTATGTACATCCCAACGCGAAGGTGTAGTGAGGATATCTTTGAATATACATAATAATTTGATTTATTAATAATGAAAATATAGATCATGAACTACAATATCATATAAAACGGCTTAATCAATTCTCCACTTTAAATGAAACTTGCTGAATTATAGTCAATTTTGCTCATCTACATCAAATATGAAAGAAATATATGTCTTAAGAGTCACTAAGACAAAAAAAGAAATATATGTCTTAAGAGTCACTAAGACAAAAAATATTAATTTTTAAGAGAGATTGAAAATTGATAACTTATCATGAAAAATAATATATTACGAAGTTGAGCGAGGAAAGTTGATACATATTGAGATGTGGAGATCGATAGGTGATTTGTAAGGTTCTTATTAATTGCTATAGGTTTTAGTGATTGGTTTCGATCTGAGTTTGGATCCATAGTTTTTTTTATCCAATTTAGAGTTTTTCTACATAAAAGTTTTTATGTTTGCGATTATTATTCTTACATTGTATTTTCACATATTATTATCGATAGCGTGTGATTAATCATATTCCGTAGGGTGTTTATTACATTTTTTTCATTTAGTAACGTATCATACCTAAGGATTTATATACGTTTATTTTTTTCATGTATAATTTCATCCAATCTAAACAATCTTATTTTTTTGTTTATACATAGTAAATGATATTCAATTTAATTAAATGTTTGATTTGATTTTATAAATTTTGACTTACTCTTGAAACTGTTTATCAACCAGCTCAAAAATAGGCAGAGCTAAATTTAATCAATTCAATTTTGATAGTTTGAGTTAGGCTCTAAACTAATTTCAATTATGTTTGCAAGCTCGCTCGATTCGATCAAGCTCGATTACAACCCTACTTCTAGGCTTCAATTGAATATTTCGAAAAAAAAAACCATTAAATGCCCTACTTGTACTCCTCAAAAGGGAGTACAAAGTCAAAAGACAAAAGGTGATTAATATTAATTCTTAAAAAAAGGTGATTAATAATAAAGTGAAAGAAAATTGAAGAATATATCAAACGTTGTACCAAGAACAAGCTAATTAAAAACCTTCCCCAAATCCATTATATATTATTCTACGGAATTTAATCACCGGTTGAGAATTAATTAAAGCAGGCATTTAGTTGACTTTCACTCTTCTCATGTTCACTCATAGAGAAAATTTGATTCTCAACTATGGCAAATTTTTTTTTTTTGTTGATAATTTATGAGCTCATTAGTATTCTTTAATACACTAAGAGGGCTCTATTGCATAATAAAATGAATACGACTTTAGATTGGGGAAATAAAATAAAACTTAAAATTTAAAATATCCCTATTCCATGTTTTGATTGGAACTACACCACCCACTCTCAAATGATCCACACTTTCCCTCTTTTTGATGAATTTATTTTGTGCTAAATTATGATAAATTAGTTAAAATTATTTTTTGGCCAAGAATGATATAAATAAGTATAAGAAGATAAATATAAAATCACAATTTATATTTAATTTTATTCATTTTTTTTATTTTTCTCTAAAAAATAATAAACATCTATTTATATTCAACAAGGAGAAAGGTATAGCTTAGCTTTTCCTTCTTCCAACTATCACAACCACACATCATCCTACTCTATATTTTTTTTTCAGCACTTATCTCTCTTTTTACAACCAATTAAACACCAATTTAAATAAATATTAATATTTATCTTTGTTTAGAATAAATCCTTTTTATTTCTAATTCTATTGTTTTTCTTTTTTATTCAGCAACCGAACAAGCTCTAGATGGCTTGAGACCTACATAATCCCACTAACAACTAATTAAGGGCACCTCCTTTGACTACTTCTACAATAACAACTTACATTCTAGACCTATAAATTCACAAGCATACAGCTACTACTCCTTCAGTAGAATACTACAAGCAAGACAAAGGCAAAGAGAAAGACAAAGATGAAGCCTTCCCCTCTCGAAACATCTCCTTGTTCAATCTCACTCCTCTTCTCCTCTTCAGCAGTGCTGCTAGCCCTAACATACCTCCTCCTCCACCCTAACTACTCCCTCTTCTCCACCACCTGCACCACCACCCATTCCCCCCCGGCCGCCAACTCCACCACCATCCCATCTTTCCGGCTTCTCATCGGAATCCACACCATTCCCGAGAAGTTCGCCCGGCGCCACCTCATCCGCCACGTCAACTCCCTCCAACCATCCCATTCTGCCCTCGTAGACGTCCGCTTCGTTCTTTGTAACCTCACAAGAGAGGACCATGCAGTGTTCGTTGCGCTGGAAATCATGCACTACAACGATATCATCATCCTCAACTGCACCGAGAACTTAGCCGACGGCAAGACCTACACCTTCTTCTCTACCCTCCCAAGACTGTTCAGAGATGAACCCTACGACTATGTCATGAAGGCCGACGACGACATCTACTTCCGGCTCGATAAGCTCGTTGAATCTTTAAAGGGTAAGGCAAGAGAAGACGTGTACTATGGGCTTGGGCTTCCCTTCCAGAATAGGGAATTCCCTCCCTTCATGGTAGGGTTTGGGTATATACTCTCGTGGGACTTGGTGGAGTGGATTTCGACGTCGGAGGTCACCCGAGAGCATGCGAACGGCGTCGAGGATTTGTTAACTGGGAGATGGTTGGATATGGGGAGGAGAGGGAGGAATAGGTATAACACTTATCCCGCCATGTATGACTACAAAGGTCCAAACCAAGAAGACTTTAGAGAAGACACCATTGGAGTGCACCAGCTTAAGGATGACTTGAAGTGGGCTAGGACTCTGAAGCACTTCAATGTCACACAAGGGTTGAAGCCTTCTCAACTCTACCATATTCCTTGATGACTTCTTTTTTCCTCCTCTCTAATTAGTTTACTTCTCCACTACCATGTGTAGCTAAAATATATATGATCAAATATTTGTGGTCAGAGTGGCAGCCATATGCATGTGTATGTTGCGTGTTAGGTGATGTGGGTCTAAATGTTTCATTGAACTGATGAATGCTCTTACTGTGGGCACGCCACATTTAGACACTCTGATGGAAATAAATTAGATGTGGAATAATATATGTGACTAGAGGTCTTTAGACCAATTTGCTCATCATTTTCTTTGGAAGATAAATTGTTACTTCTTACTGACTGCAACAATATTGTTAGACAACAAAAGTTGTAAAAGAAGCAATGTATTTGCCTTAACCAAAGTAATGCTTCGAGCAATGGAGCTATGGTGGCGTGACCGTGTGGATTAAGCAACTGGTGTTTTCAAATGTATGTTGGCATTGATTACATTTTTTATCCCTAGTATCATCCTTTTTTCTTCCAGACTCTTAAAAACATACACCCCTTTTTTCTTCCAGTGCTTGGCATTATACACCGAGTGATCTTATAAAACTAAAACCGTGTATCATATCAGTATTTTATTTAAAGTGACGCGTTGATTTTATTAAGCACTTTTATAAAATGTTTATCTTCTGAAATGGAATTCAAGTATTAATAAACAGATCAACGATAACTACCATGAAACGACTACAAAATCAATATAAGGGCCGGATAATTGAAACTAACGTATGCAAAAATGAGATAAAAGCCATTATGATTCTTCTTTTTTATAGAGACAACGTTCTTCTAACATACAATAGAATTATCAGACGATATAACAAAAAACTTATTTCCATATATTCTGCTAATTAAGTAGAAAAAAAAAACCATCAAATTACCATCATTCTCAGTAACTGCAAGCTAGAAAATTAGACTAGACCATCAAAACAACCATATATCTCATCGACACAGCATAATGAACGGGTAAAGAGAAGCCTATATGAACACTCTACTAGCTTCCAATCCTTGTAAAAAATATATAAACACAAGTGAACTATAATGTGATTTAATTTAATGCCTTGGGATAATGACTACAATGACTACATCCATTGGTTGCAAATGTTAGTTCTTGTTACTGCCATAACCCGTATAAAATATTTGCAAATGAACGGAGTTCAATGGAAAAAAGAAGTGCAAAAGGGAGAATTGGCATGAAAAACTTCACCTCTCCTATAAAATTATATAGCAATTGCATTCAGCTAACATCGAATAAGATGCTGAACTACCTCAGTTTGGTTGTCACATATAGAATGCTGACAAGATCAGCTGCTTAACATCAAGTAGGACATTGAAATTGTTAACTTAGATAACTATTGAATTAGAGGAATTGGATTCCGGTGTATAAAATGCTAATACATTTTAATCTTGTGAATTAAAAACTCCAAAAAAAGCATACGACTTATCGGACCATATACGACTAATAGACTTTGATAGAAGTAGTGAAACATTCACACGTGATGTTGTCTTCCAAGGCTAGTCCTTTTAGTGGCTCTGGTCCTCCCTCCTGCCACTATGACTTTGATTCCTTCTTCTTCTTCTTCTTCTTCTTCTTGAAAGAGACTTGATATTATTGTTGGTTTTCGCTTGCAATTCTTGCATAATGGCAAGTCTACAATTGCTAGTTGCTACAATATTCTATTCCCACTTAACTCCGTTGGCAATGCTTTAATCAAGAGTTAGAGTAAATAAATGGATTAGTGCCAGCTCGTTTCGAGCCAAGCTAAATTATTTGATTCGTATATCCAACTTATGTATTGAGGAGGGGCGTTCCCATGTCTAGTCTATGATTAGTTTACTTAAAAAGATATAGATTCTTAAAGGTTTGACATGCAAAAAAAGAAGATCCAATAAAAATAAAATAACAAGTATAATTAACCTATGTGCGCATCCTGGAATGCTATTGATTTACTCACCTAAAGAAAGATGGAATTTAAAGAGAAGAAGCAACAGAGAAAGAATACAATAACGAAAACCTATGTGCGCAAAGATCAAGTCGTAGTCAACAATATACCAACTGGTTTTCATATCAATTATCTAATATTTTTTAAAAGAAACCAGCAACTCTAAGTTGCCTCTCCCATGCCTATAGAGGATCAGAAATTGATACTCTAGTAACCTTTTTAAAGATCAAGTCGTAGTCAACAATATACCAACTGGTTTTCATATCAATTATCCAATTTTTTCTTTAAAGAAACCAGCAAATCTAAGTTGCCTCTCCAATGCCTATAGAGGATCAGAAATTGATACTCTAGTAACCTTTTATTAATTGCCACCATGGAAGCACAAAGATTTATTAGTACTCTATGAAATTAAATTAGATTACCTTAAAGAGAGAGAGAGAGAGAGAGAGAGAGAGAGAGAGAGAGAGAGAGAGAGAATTTATCACAAATATCCCAACTTTTGTTTTTATTATCAGTTATATTCTAACTAATAATATTTGTTATTCTACTCCTACATTTGCAATAAAATATATCAAAAGTACTATCATTAATTGTTTCAGTGTCAGTTACTATATAAACGAGCTAAAATAAGTAGAGATGCAACAAGACCTTAATACTGTTCAATAAAAATAGATCCTTTGCAGCAGCACCAACGAAAAGATGAAGATAGCTTCCACCTTCAAAGCCTCTCCTTTTGCTACCTCCCTCCTCCTCCTCCTCCCTCTTGCACTCTTAGCTCTCATATACCTCATCCCCAACCACATCTACTACACCCTCACCTCTTGCCGCCCCTCTCCGGCTAACAGCCTCGATAACCGTGCCGTCGACAAGCCAGAGTTCCGCCTCCTCGTCGGAATCATGACCTTGCCGGACAAGTACGAACGCCGCCACCTCATGCGCTACGCCTACTCCCTGCAACGCAACATAACGGCGGCGCAGATCGACATCCGGTTCGTTTTCTGCAACCTGACGACGGAGGAGCAGAGGTTGTATGTGTCTCTCGAGATCATGCACCACGACGACATCATCATCCTCAACTGCACCGAGAACCTGTCGGACGGGAAGTCGTACGATTTCTACTCTAGCCTTCCCGTTATGTTCGGCGGCGGCGACAGCGGAGGTTATCCTCAGTACGACTACGTCATGAAATCGGATGATGACACCTATTTCCGGCTTGATGCGTTGGTGAAGGCACTAAAAGGTAATGTTAATTAGTCATTTCTTTTTAGTTTTTTTTTTTCCCCTTAAGCCTTCTATAATTCGAACCCTCATTTTTTCTATAATTTTCATACTTGACGCCATCCATAGTTTTGAAGGATCGGCCATACTTTGATCTCAATCCGCACCCGATCTCAATCTATCCACACCAATCTTCCTTCTCTCTCTTTCTTTTCTTATTATGTTCATAGCTATTACTTCTCCGACGTATATATCTAGCTCTAGCAAACTTCATTGATATAGATTCAACTTCAACGACCTCAACTAAATAAAAAAATTTATTTTATTTATTTCTGTCTCTCTCTTCTCTTAAATATTACTATAATTTCTTTTTCTTCTCTACCTTGTTCACTGTAACGGAGTTTCTTTTTTTCTCATATCATTCTATTGGGAGGCTAGTCCGACTCCGAGTCCCAATTTTTCAAACCTCGACAGCATCACGTTATTTCTACTAACTATCCTTAATACTAATACATTATATAAAAATTTCTAAAATACCCTTAAAATTACTAAAATACTCCTCATAAGAATGTCCTTGTGAAGGGTATTTTAGAAATTTAAGATAAGAGAAGAGATGATAAGCCCATCTTAGGTATGTTATAAGGTAACTTAATACTCCTAGCATAATATTCCTTAATATTCCTATATATAAAGAAAGGTTCGAGTTATAAAAAGCTCAGCGAACGAATGAGAGCTATTTATAAAATTACTAAAATGTAGGTCGATCTTTAAAAAAAAAAAGGAAAAATACCCTCCTTATACTCATGACTAAATTGAAAATTCTCATATTAATTATATATATTTTTTCCTTTCAGGTAAGCCGAAGAAAGACATGTACTTTGGTTGTGGGGTGGAAACGCAAAATAGGACGCACCCACCTTTCATGTTAGGGATGGGGTACATAATATCATGGGATTTGGTGGAGTGGATTGCAAAATCGGACTATGTAAGAAACCATTCAACGGGGGTGGAGGATATTATCACAGGAATGTGGTTAAATACTGAGAATAGAGGGAAGAATAGGTATAACAACTACCCATTGATGTATAACTACAGAGGGAGGAATCCTGAGGACTTTGAGCCAGGGACCATTGCAGTGCACTTGTTAAAGGAGTTGGAGAGGTGGACCAGGACACTGAATCACTTCAATGTCACAAAAGGGTTGAAGCCCTCTAAGCTCTATCACATTCCTTGACTGTAACATTGATTTTGCTCTTTTGTTTTTAATGTTTTGTACTGATTGTGGTTGCATGCTTGATTCTAATTCTAATTCTCATTCATTTGATCAGTAGTCCCGTGAGCACTTATGGGAATAATTTAAATTGATCAAACTCTAAAAAATACCCAGTGTACATCAATAGGTACGGGTGTGTGCCAATCCTATATAGTTAGTGGCTTTTCTATTAATATTATTTCCTTTTGAGGACTTTCTATAATGTCCCATAAAAATACATAATAAAATAGTGATAATAAATAAAGTATTATGGACCTGCCCAATATTAATTATATTAATACAACTATTGAATTAGGAGGATAGTAATGCAAAATATTTACAAAATAATAATTGAATATAATGTATGGTAATTAAGCTTAGGTATATAAATAAATATAATGTACTAATAATTGAGATTCTAACTTCTAGGAGTTGTTCTTTTCCTCTCAATCTCTCTCTCTCCTCCCTAGCTTGCTTCTATCTTTTTCATCAATTCTTTGGGTAAGACGTTAGGGCTATAGTCTCCCAATGGTTGCGGTTGCATCGTCTTCGCCATGGCATGTATCTCCTTTTCTCTCCCTTTTCTTTTCCTTTTCTCTACTTTCTCGTGCTATTGTTTAGCATTACAATGTCTTAACTTGTCACCCATTTTGACCACTCTTGCCCTACTACCGCTTCACCATCGGAGGATGATCAGAAGCTCATTACGACCATTCTTGCCCTACTACGGCTTCACCATCGGCGGACGATAAGAAGCCCACTGCAAGCTTCATGTATATTTCCCCTCTTCATCCCTTTGTCTTTTCCCTAACGTTCTCTTATTAGCATTACGCTAACCAACTCGAATGTTTAATTATTATCCTTTTATTTATATGATTAGTTCTGAAGAAAAATTTGCATTTAACAACTTGCCTTTTAAATGTATTTATAGCTTACGCCCCCTATTTTTACTCCTTGTAAATCGCGCATTATATTTTATCAAATATATGCAAAAACTATTCTGGATTAGATTTACGCTAATATCATTTAAACAAATGGCATAAAAAGAGAATATTTGATCAACTACAAATATTATTTTCTCTTTGGAGAAAAATATTATTATATGAGGTTGATTTGGTAAGACTTCTCTTATTGTAATCTTTTTAATATAATTAAACATAATCATTAGGCCTGATCCGTCTAAGTTTGGCCTAAACCTACTTGTTTTAGTTGAGCTAAGCCTAACTCGAGTCCCGTTTGGACTCAGCTAGACCTGAGCCCAAGATAGTAATACCCAACATGGACTTAACATACCTTTACCCCATCTCGTCCTGCTAAGCCATCCCGCAACGGGGTCATGTATACTCACCCATTGCTATACTCTTTTAATTTGTTGGATACCATTTCAAAAGTATATTTTTACAAAAGCTAACTAAAATATTTTGTTGAGAAACCCATTATGATGTAATATTTTTATAAACCAACTTTTTATGCTTCACGAATTACCTTCTACTCAAGCTTGATATCACATGGGCTAGTGAGTGATGATGGCTTATAATTCTATCCTGATCTGAATCCAACTCAGTCCAGCTTGATTAATTAGTGAGCCGGGCTATGATGAAATACTTAAAGCCCAGCCGGTCAGAACCCCACTTGACTCACCTGATAATCATAGTCACATCTAAGTATAATTACTTAACTTAGGAGTTTGGTTAAATTTAGTTAACAAATCTAACAGCATGGTGTTTTCTGTATATTTTTGATAAAATGTCAAGCTCGATTTATAAATGGTAAATATACAGAGTGTAATCCGTAAATACATTAAAAGGGTATCCCTACTTTAAAAGATAGTTCTACAAACTACTCAATTACCATTTATATCCTAGTTTAATTAATTAATATAGTAAATATTAGGAATAATTTACTTAAATTCTCAATATTTTGCATATACACTATCTGAACTTTTTTATTACCAATATACACTCTTTATAATAAGAAAAATATTCACATATACCCCCTCAAAATTTAGACTTTCTTTGAGCCAAATTTTCATAAATTTCTAGATTAACGTTAGAAATTAGTGTGATGTCTTTTATTGTTTTGATAATCTGATGATAAGTTAAACCTTAAACGTTAAGCTTCATTGATTTCTAGCTTAATTCACCTTGTTTAAAGCTTCTTGGGTCTGTTTAAGGTTTAGACTCATTTTGAAAATGGGTGCTCAAAGCTGTTTGGTTTGACTTGAGTTGAACTGAGTCTAAACTAAAAATATGACTCGAAATTAATTTCGAGCTGTATGTAGATGACCTATTTATATTATTTTTATTGCACGAGGCAGGAGACAGGATGATATTATATGTATTTTCTATGATGCATTACATGTTAGGCTACTTTTGCTGTAGCTCGTGGTTCTCTTTTATTTTCTAACCACTACTATTGATATTTTTGTATACCCAACTAATATATCTCCAGGGCAATGTACCACTATTTGACTATCTGTGACCTATTGCTCTGTGTGTAGTTTCTAGGTGATGACAGTGCTACAACACCACAATAGACCTTCCCCATGGTGATTGCAATGCTGGCACGGCCAAGTGGGTACTCATCCCTGAAGTTTAACTCTATTCTATGCTTCCAGGCTCTTCTAGGCTCTTGACAACCTATTTCCCTCATGGAGCCTTAAACTATCTGAACTTCTATTCTTAAAACTGAGATTAATTTATCAGTTTCACAAAATTTCAGTGTGATCACCGCTCGGCGGACGAAAAAATAGATAATTAATTACTGAACCAGTTCAGAGGTCTCTACATCAGTTCGAAGAATCTTTAAACTCAAAGAAAATAAGATCTCACAAACCTAAAAGTCATCCAAGCCAATTTTCCGATGAACATTTTAAATTTTTGGGAGACAGTTAAAAAGGACCAGATTTTAGCCCAATCTCCACCGTCTCAAATTATGATCATTTGGATATGATGATCAATCAAGTACCACTAGTTTTTTAAGTAGAAGCTGAGAGACACCCCGTGATAGAGTTTGTGAGGTCCATGTTAATGAAAGTTAGCCACCATATATTAGTAGCTGATAAGATAAGCCTCCAATTCTATAAGCACTCATTAGGCTTTGTTTTTTTTAAAAGGCAATAATGGAGAGAACCATACCTGGCAATCACCGACACATTTGACTTTTACTTTTTCAATGAAAAGCTCTTTCAACTGCCCTACCTAATCTTACAAAGAAACAATAACATAAGAGATTAATAGGAGATTTGCATTTAATCTATTCTAGTTTTAATATTCACATATCAAGTTCTATATTTATTAAATATGTGCCAAATTTTGTATTTAATCTCCTCCTCCTTTTTCTTCTTTCTTTCTTTCATTCATTCATTTAGGCATGGTATTGCTTCTTCTTCCTTAGGCAAGAGATCCAAGTTATAGGTGGGTATTCTATAATCTCTTTAGTATAATTAGTTTAACCTAAAATTTGACCAAAATTTAGTTAGAAGAATATTTTCTAAGCATCTTTGATAAAATGTAAAGCTTGATTTTTAAATTTAAAAAATGGAAAGTGCATTGCAGATAGGTTAAAAGGCATGCCATTAGATATAAATTATAAATCACTGGAATTCTCTCACTTTCTATTGCCACTTGCAAGACTGCTCGCCAGCAGCATATTCAAATAAAAAATATCATTTGAAATCAAATATTAAATGCATGCCTTGTATTTAGCCTTTAACTCTGATATAACTCCATTTGAGATTTTGTCTATAGCTACACTATTAAATTAATTATAGTTACAGTTGTATTTGTAATTTTATCCAAGAAAAACAGTTAGCTATTAGAGAAAATAAAATTAGAACTAAATAAATAAATAAGAGAAACTACTAATGAAAAAAATTACTACAAGATAGAGGAAGGGAGAAGGAAGACTTCAAAAATCAATGGCTATGTATAACTTTTTAAAATTTAATTTATTTCTCTGTTTGGTTTTCGTATTATAGAAATCTTCCTCAAGTCTGCTGGTTTAAAATTTAATTTCTCTATCCGAAGTAATTACTCTCTCGGCACCACTTAAATGAACAGAACAAATATAATGACCAGAAAGATGAAGAAGATAAAATAACCATCTAAATTCCAATAAGGAATTTGAAGAGAAGAAGGAATAGAAAGGATAAAGTAACGAAGAGCTTATCCTCTTAATAGTTTGGTCAAGTCGTAATCAACAAAATACTAAACCTAAGCCGCCTTTGCAATATAAACTAATGAACCCTAAACTTTCACCCATAAGTTTTCAACTCCCTTATAGTTTTCCATCGAAAGATACTTGTGAGGATAACTTCTGATAACTCTTATCAAGTTTTTAGCATTTCTTTTTTGAATTTATGCTATTCAAGTTTTAGAAAAAAAATTATTATTATTATTTTTTTAAAATGGGCACTTGGAGTTTTTTTCATAGTAAAACTGGTGGCTGGTAGATAATTGCATATTGATTAAAACTATAATAAAGGATTAAGTGATGCAAATGAAATTTTAGATAGGCACTCTAATTCTTAATCAAATTATATGGGAGTAATATTATATTATAATGATAATAATAATAAACTTTGGATAGCAACATCATATATACCTAGCCATAGCTACTATTGTTTACTTTGGCACTGAGATGAAGATAGCTTCCAATTTCAAAGCCTCTCCTTTTGCTATCTCTCTCCTCCTCTTCCCTTTAGCAATCTTATCTCTAACATACCTCATCCCCAACCCCATCTATTACCCACTCGCCTCCGCCTCTGGCAGCCCCTCCCCGGCCGGCAGCCTCCATGGCCGTGACATCTCCAAGCCTCCGGAGTTCCGCCTCCTCATCGCAGTCATGACCATGCCGGACAAGTACGAGCGCCGCCACCTCATGCGTTACGCCTACTCCCTGCAACGCAACACAACGGCGGCGCACATCGACATCCGGTTCGTTTTCTGCAACCTGACGACGGAGGAGCAGATGTTGTATGTGTCTCTCGAGATCATCCACCACGACGACATCATCATCCTCAACTGCACCGAGAACTTGTGGGACGGGAAGTCGTATGATTTCTACACTAGCCTTCCCGCTATGCTCGCCGGCGGAGGTCATCCCCCGTACGATTACGTCATGAAGTCGGATGATGACTCCTATATCCGGCTTGATACGTTGGCCGAGGCATTGAGAGGTATATTCCTTATATTTTTGTGATTCAAGCATGGTCTCTCTTAATCTTATTAATATTATCATGTTCTTCCAGGTAAGCCAAAGGAGGACATGTACTTTGGTTGCGGGATGCCATTCCATAACCAGACATACCCACCGTTCATGATAGGGATGGGGTACGTAATATCATGGGATTTGGTAGAGTGGATTGGAAAGTCGGAATTTGTAAGAAACCACTCAACGGGGGTGGAGGATATCATGCTAGGAATGTGGTTAAATGTGAAGAATAGAGGGAAGAATAGGTATAACAATTGTCGAGTGATGTATCACTACAAAGGGAGGAATCCTGAGGATTTTGCGCCAGGGACCATTCTAGTGCACCAGCTGAAGGAATTGGAGAGGTGGACCAGGACACTGAATCACTTCAATGTCACAAAAGGTTTGAAGCCTTCAAAGTTGTACCACATTCCTTGACCGTAAATTTGAGCTTGTCTTTACTCACTGTGGGTTCACACGTATTATCTACTTTTTTTATTATTATTTATAAGTTCGATGGCTATATATGGGTTGGACAAAGAATAATTCTTTCTAGATATAAAGACTTTTTAAGTTTCACTAAACATTTAGCTATTTAATATAGGTTTCAAGTCATATACGTTGTTGAACAATTGCTCCGAATTAAATACTATCGAGACTTATTTTTAGTTATTATGCTATCAAGCTGTTCTTCCAAACTAACTTACTAAATAATTTTTTATAATATTATTTACTGGAGTTGATCGGTTCGTTTTAAACCTATGAACTTATAAAGGCGAGTAGTATGAAAAGTTGAAGGCTAGAATAGAGAAGCCTTATCTTAGGCAAGTTGGAGAGGATGTCAGAGTCATAAAGCTGTCATAGTTTGACCGAGTCAATAATGCCGACCACCAACGCATCGACGTGGCAATTACAAAAGAACCTCGGGATCCACAGCTACAGGAATCTCAGCAAACTTAGCTGTGAATTTTTATAATTAATATTTTAAATGGCACGTGGCTTGACAGGAACAATCATTTAGATTACTTCTAAATTTAGACAAGTACGAGCGTTTAGCCGCCCCATTCGCTCCGCCTACTCCCTGCAATGCAACGCAATCTAGAAGATGAGTATCTAGATTTGACGGTGGTCTTGCTGATGGGATCCTTGTTCTCGAGGTTGAGCAGGCGTCGCGTGGTTTCTATGTCATATATTAATCAATATTTTTATACAATATATATAAGATAAAATTTTTAATTTTATAAATAACACAAGTAAACGAAGTCCAACGTATCACTGGCCACATTAAAATATACGACGATACATAGGGATGAAAACGGATCGGATACAGATCGGATAGTGTTCAATTCATATCCGGATCTATATTTTTTATTCGAATACGGATTCGGATACGAATATTTGACGGATAGCAAAAATTAAAACCATATCCTAAGAAAACGGATACGGATCGGATAGTTTTCGGATACGGATCGAAGATAGTGTTCGGATAAATTTTCGGATCATAAACAGATACGTATCAAATTTTAAACAATTAATATGAACTTACTACGAATATCAATCAAGTCTAAAATCATTCAAATACAATTTGAACAAAACTTAACGTATTTGAGAGCTGATTCATTGGCAAAAAGATAGTAACGGTGCAAAAAGAAAAAACAAAAGAAATTATAGACTTTAAACAAATATAATATGCATAAACAAATGATCTAAACCTTGATCAAAAAATTACAACAACAATAATGAGATTCTAACTTTGCAACCATAAAAGCAATAACGTACGGCCAGATCGGGGTTGAATGTAACGTTTGATCTCCTTTGTGGTAATTTACTACTGAGAGTCAAGATGGGGACTTGGGAAACTAATTTTGAGAAGTTATAGATTGATTCTAAAGATTATGTAAATCTAGGGAAATATAACCTAATCCACGACGAACCTAAGTAAGGTCCTGGCTCAGCTGACATTTGCCAAATCAAAGAGAAAGTTAATACTGGGCTAGCAAAGTTCAGCTTAAGCCCCAAGTTTCAACATCTCTTGATGAACTTAATCTCGCAAGCAGTGGCATCTTCAGATAAAGAGGAGGCGGACTCAAAAGACTGAGATCCACCACTTCTACTCCCCGTTTCCCTGATATCCTCAACCATCTTATGCACAACAGCCATTCTTAGCCTATCCTTGGGCTCATGAGCAACACAGAGCAAGGACACCTGCAACAAAGCCACCATCTCATCCTCTACCTTTTTACCACCGCCCAGCATCTCCATGTCAAACACCTCTAACGTCCAATCTTCTCTGACCCTCAGAGTCTGCACCCACTTGGGCAAATCTTCTTTGCCATCCTCTAAGGATTTCCCAGTCAGGATTTCTAGCAGGATGATTCCGAAGTTATAGATATCGTGCATTTGGTTGTCCTATTTTAGGGAAGGAGGTGAGAGGAGAGGGAGGAGGGAGAAATCGGAGATGCCTGCGTTGCCATGGGCGTCGATCAAGATGTTCGATGAGGGCGATAGAGATTTGGGGGAGATGGTGAGGCGGTGGAGGCGGTGGGCTAATTTTAGATGGAGGCGGCGGGCGGTGAGGGCGGTGATGGCGATGGATCGAGGACCCGTGGAGTGAGGCCGGTGGAGGAGAGCTGAGGTCGACGAGGGAGGGCCGGAGGAGGGAGGCGGTGAAAATGGGTGAGCCGGTGAGGCCGTGAGGGCTAGCAGTGAGGGTGGCGCCACGGGTAGCAGTGAGGGTGATAGAGATTTAGGGGAGATGGTGAGTAGATGAGAGATAGAGGTAGGGTTTAGTAACTTTAGTTGGGTATTTATTTAGCGGGTAAACGGATATCCGTTATTCGAATCTGTATCTGATAAAATCAACTAAACCCGTATCCGTATCCGGATTCGAATTTTTTTCTAAAAGGCTATCCGTATTCGGATCCGGATCCAGATATTTTTAGAAATAGATATCCGTATCCGAATCCGGATCGGATAGGATTTTCCTATCCGTATCCGATCCGATCCGGATCGGATAGCGGGTCGGGTCGGACTTAATCCGACCCGTTTTCACCCCTACTGATACATCTTAGTTATAAATACCCGCGTAAGAAATTCTATCCAATTTATGTTATTAGAATTAATATAAATAAGTATAATTATAGAAACTAATATTCATAAGCTCCTTCATGAATTCGGGATCATATACTAATTTAAAAATATTTTCACTTAAAAATAGTGAGCATAAAGTTGAGCAATTATGCACCTCTATAGTATAAAAGTAATTTTAAAAATATGTAACATGATGTACAAATGCCAACTATGATCATAATAATACATCTGTATAATATACTCATTAATGTCTATAACTATAACTCATATGTGTTAATAATAATAAATTTGACATGCATCATCTGAAGACATCAACTTCTCTACCTCAGACTCAGGCAGAGCCATAACCATAAACAACAATAAAGCTCATACCAAGCAACACCGATTGAGAAGGAAAGACATCCGGTGGTAGAATCATCTGCCTATTACTCGGCAAATAGCATTATCGATAATCTACCACTATAGTTAAGGATCTTAGTCATAAGCTCATCACCATCACAGGAGTACTTACCACAACAAAATGCTACCCATCCAAGCTCTCGGCTCAAAAATCATAGCACCTCATGTGTGAAAAATACGAATCCACTCAAGAATGCTCTGACCTTACATCATGGATACTGCTAGGTCTACAATCCTACCTCCTAATAATAGTTTAAAGATTATTTAGTGTCTAATCTCCATATTCAACAGTGTTACCAAACTCAAACTAGCTCACACGATCCTTAATAGTCCTATCCTAACCTCATGAGCTCAGACATTGGCAGATATAAATATGTTTACTATATATATTCTACCCCCGGCTTTTAATTGAGTAAATAAACAAGAATTGTCGAGACAGGACTTAATATATGCAAGTGGTGCAATGATCAACATCGTCAAATAATATGACATACACATCAAAATTATCATATTTTAGGATGCACCATAATTATGAAGTAGTAAAATATATAATTATGTTGACTAGTAAAGAAATATCTCGATATACAAGATACGAATACGATAAAATCATAAAGTAAAATATCACTTTTAGTATTATGCTACTCCTAGACAATGGAGAACTTACTCGCCTGACTCTGCTGTCATGGGATCACTTCGCTTAGTTCATCATCAAATTTATTGATTTACTAATTATCGTCGATTTAAAACTAATAAACAAAGACAACACTAAATTAACACAATATATTGAATACTAAAGCAATTTAAAATAATTACTAATTCCATTTAATTTCCTATTATGAGAAATTAATAAAGGTATCTCATACCACAGTCTCATTTAATATAGATTCATAATAAAATTAAAACTAACAAAGTTATGCATCGAAGATGATTAATATTTAAAGCTCAACTTTACAAGGATAATTAAATAAAAAGACTGAACTAAATTAACACAATTTAAAGAATAATTAGATCACCTGGGTTAGCCTAGCCAAAGGCCCAAAGCAAAAGATTAGGCTACAACCAACCCGAAGACCCAACACTAACCCACCAAATTAGGCCCAAGGCATAAACCAACTGAGGCTGCCACTTAGGCTGAGCTACCTGTACCCCTACCCACAACCACCTTGGGCACTAATTGGGCTGGGCCGTGGGCCCGGAGCTCAACCCAACCCACCACTATTGAGTGGATTATCTTCACGCTATTTTCTACAAATAAAGTCCAAAATGTAAATATTGAAATCTAGGGGTGTAAATGAGCTGAGTTCAAAGTTGAGAATATTCGAACTCGGCTTACCTACGCACTGAGCTGGGTTGGCTTTGGCAATGTAAATTAATTTAAGAGATTTATGTTATAGCACTAAAGACCATTCTAAGTTCATTATTTTCTAACGGTGATACTTTATATTTAAAAAACACTGCTATAATAACTATAGATAAATTAGTTGAATTAATTATATTTTAAATTAGTTTGAGTCAAACTTGAGCAAGCTAATTCTATCTCAACTTGGCTTGATTAAGAAGCATTTCCTTTTTTTACCACCTTGCCAAATAGATGGTGTAAAAGAGTCGAGCCTAAATATATAGGGTCGGCCAGGTTGGACGATAATATTGAGATTCGTAACTCTTTCTTTCTTGAGGTTGGACTAAAGTTATTCAATCAATTTAAAAATTAAATTTTAAATATAAAATATAGGATTTAAACAGATTATATATATATATATATATTAAGTCATTCTAGCTTGGCTCGGCTTGATTAATATTTTGAGCTAGAACTCAAACCGAGTCGACTCATTTAGAGCTCAAGTTGACTTGGAGTCGAGCTAACGAGTATCGCAAGCTAGCTAGCTAGCAAATCTTTTGAAACGTTGGAAGCTGAAGGTAATTCTCTCTTAAAGGAAAAGGATAAATCCAAAGATGGAACTGCTACTGCCAGCCAGAACATCTCATCACTTCTTGTTGGTCTAATCATGAATTAGTAAGAACAAGTACAATTTGTCAAAATAAATATATTTTAGAAGAAAAAAGAGCAGTGGCAGTAACGAACTGGAGTTGTCCTTTTACATCAACTGTCGGCACAAACAATCACTTCAGAATAGCCTAAGAGGTTCTTTTCACGTCACTGCCAAGTATTTGATATATATGTATATATATATATATATATATGTTCACATTTTATTTTCTCCTACAATAATCAAGAAGGATGAATAAACTAATCATCGAAGTAAACCAACGAAACTGATTTACAAATTACGCACTCAAGGAATATGGTAGAGGTTTGAATGCTTCAACCCATGAGTGACATTGAAGTGCTTCAAAGTCCTCGCCCACCTCTCGTTGTCCTTAAGCAAGTGCACCGCTATCGTCCCCGGCGTGAAGTCCTCCGGCTGCCTCCCCCTATAGTTAAACATATCCGGATAAGTGTTATACCTGTTCACCCCCCTGTTCGCAGTGTTCAACCACTTGCCCACGAAAATGTCCTCTGCTCCATTCTGATCGTTCCGGATAACTTCCGACGTCGAAATCCATTGTACCAAGTCCCAGGACAAGACGTATCCCATCCCCGCCATGAAGGGCGGCCGCTCTCGGGGCGCTTCCGGCGGAAGACCGAGCCCGAAGTACATGTCTTCTCTCGACTTGTTCCTCAAAGCATCCGCTAGCTTATCCAGCCGGAAATAAGCATCGTCGTCGGCCTTCATGACGTAGTCGTAGGGCGTGTCGTTAAATAGATGTGGAAGACTAGAGAAGTAGGTGTACGTCTTGCCGTCGTTCATGTTCTCCGTGCAGTTGAGGATGATGATGTCGTCGTAGCGGAGTATCTCGAGGGCGACGAGGATCTGGTCCTCTTCTTTGGAGAGGGCGCAGAGGACGAAGCGGATGTCGATGCGGGCGGCGGCGGGGCCCGGCTGGAGGGCGTACGCGTGGCGGATGATGTGGCGGCGAGCGTACTTGCCCGGGACGGTGCTGATGCCCATGAGAAGGCTGAAGTCAGGCGCCGGGCCGCCGCCATTGGCGGCCGTGTTGTTGGCGAGTGATTCGGCGGGGAGGGCCGGGCGGCGGCAGGAGGTGAGCCAGGAGTCGTAGGGGCGAGGGAGGAGGTAGACGAGGGCGAAGACGGCAGGGAGGAGGAGGAGGAAGAAGAGGGGAGGGTTTGAGCAAGAAGATGTCTTGAAGAAATTAGAAGAAGACATCGTCTTCTCTTTTAGGAGGGTGGTGTTGGAGGCAGTAGAGGAAGAGGAGGAGTTATATCTGAGGAAAGGATGAAAGTCTTGTGGGTCTTCGGGAAGAGTTTACTTGGTGGAAGAGTTTACTCGGTGAATGATCTAATAGTCATTATACGACTGGATCAAATACTAGAGTTTTTGACCAAGTCTTAACGCCTTTAATTACAACGAAACCAGTTTGTTTAATTTTTAACAATTTTTTTTAATAATAACAACATCCTAAGTTTAGTGATTTTATCATTAAACCCCTTCTTTTTCCCAATAACTTTCATATCACCTCTTCCTACTTCGGTATATCTAACTCTATACGTCTTTTATATACCAAATTACAAAAGAGTCCTGAAATATTTCTAATCTGGCGTCATGAGAACCAAATTTAGTAAAAATACCCTGGGAGAAGAAAAGATTGTTGAAGAAGTTTGAACTTTATCATGATACTTTACTTTAGGCAAGAGGACTCTAGAAGTTAGGACAAGTGGAAAAGAGAATATAAGGTTATTTTATATATTTTGAAAAGTAAAGTTTAGCAACCAAATATTCCTCTTTATATACAATTTCATCATAAAGTAGTTAATTAGTTTAAGTTAACTTAATATGTTATTTGAAAAATCTTGACTGCATTTTTAAATATAAAGAAAAATTGTAGTCTATACTTAACCAAAAAGTTAAATATTATTTTATTTCTAAAATAATTAAAATGTCCTTATTTTTAAAATAACTAAAATACGAGAGGTTTGGTAAAATTTAATAGCAAAATATTTTCGATATATATTAATTAAATTATATGATTTGGTTTATAAATACTAAAAATATAGGGTCAAAATCATAATTTGTTTGAAAGATAGGGTGATACTAAACGTAATCGAACACGTCTCATTAATTGAAAGCTGAAATCTTCTCGGAATGATACGTGTAATAATAATAGCATTGATGGAAGCAACGTCAAAGCAGAAGCCATGGCTAAACTTAGGTCAGAAAGAACTTTTGTTTCTGGTGTTAAGTCGTATTTATATTAGGTGGCTAATTTTAAATTAAAGGACAACGTATACACTAGAGCACCATTCCAAACACCTATTTATAGAAATACTTTTATAATATATTGTGAATAATTTGATATCAATATCACCACCATATTTTAGTGAGGGTGACATTAATCATATCATTGCCACCTATCCGTGATATAAGAGGTCGTGAGATTGGGGCGATTATGCTCGGGAGCTCAGCGATGTGTTGGCTTGAATGACTGACCAAACAGTGCTGACACTTAGAGTATTTGTGAGATTAAGCGTATCATTTATCTTATACATACTAAGTACTGTTCTATTAAGCATATCAACCAGTACAGTCTAGTAATTGAGTCCTATCTTTCTATGACAATGGTAATAGATTTCTCATAAAAATTAATATTGATATTTGATAAATTTTTTATTAAATCATTATATATATGCATAGTTTGAGTATTTCCTGTAACTCAATTTTTATAAGAGTTGAATCATATTATTCGAGTTATATATATAAAAAAAACTACTCATTTGTTTAGCCTATGATTAGCCATAATGACTAATAAATTGCTCTAAAAGTTGAAGTTATCGAATACCAGTGATTTTTATATTTAATATCCTAATATTCTTTTCACTCACATTTGAGCACAAACATTTTAATATACCAAAGAAGTAGACTTAACCTCAATGGATTAAAATTTTTACAATTTATATGACAGATGGGTCTAAAAGAACTTTGTATATTTGATTTTGATACTATAAATTAGACATTTTAGAGGCCCAATAATTTTATATTTTATATTTTTAACAGTTGGAGAATAGTTATTTAACTATATAGACTATATAATTATAACAATAAGCACATCAACAAACTATGCCAACCAACCTACCAACCTAAGTGGTCATCTTCTTCTGAACTATCCCTCAGAATTTATCTAAGTACTAAAGATCAATGGTGGGATGCACTTATCTCTTTATATGTACTAAAGTAGGAGTCTTTGGGACAATTAAGAACGTACAATAATGTAGTGCAATCCATGACAAGAATAGCACGCTAGCCTATCCCAAAGCACTCAGAATAACATGGAGATAGAATGATTGGATAGTTGGCTTTGGGGAGTTCTTCGTCCTTTATTCTACTTATTGGTGATAGTGTTCGTTTATGGAGGATAAATCTACAAATAAACCCACAAAATGATAAGAGGTTATGCCATCGGATTCCATTTGCATAGTCTTTATTGGTTAACATCACATCATATAAGCTGGAGTTTCCACTTGGATGGCATCCTTTATATATCATTAGATAGTCTTCTTTCCAAAGTAAAGCCATATAGAGAATCCATTTAGCAAAATGTTATTTATAATTTTCTCTAAATCAAATGGATCATTATAAAAGGACAAATATAAGGATAATTTCTTCAAAGTTGAACCAAGGTGGACCCCCTTGTGTATTTTTGTCCTTACATAGTAATATTTTTTGTGAATAAAAGGATGGATAAATGAGCCTTCACTTTGGACTTGATATAGATAGAATCCAAAGTTAGAAATTTCATTGCATTTAATAAAGTAGAAATTTTGGAGTCAATATATTACAATATTGAATATAAAAAAGAGAGCTTATATTTATATATAGCAAAGAATTACTATTAACATATTATTATTTTTTTGACAATTATATCATCTTAATTATTTATCAAGTAATATATATATTTTTAGTTAAATCTATTACAATCATATCTAAGAGATGAATCTTAGCAGAAGAAAAGAACTGGTCAAGCGCATGTAATATAATCTTCTTGATTAATATGTTATTTTTTTAAAGTTTTTTTTTTAGTATGAAAACTGGTTATCATAACGGTTAAAATTATAAATTTTAGAAGTCATTTTGAATAGATTAACAGTGTGCATAATACCTTTTATTATGTAAATATTATTTTCTTATAAAATATTACCATTATTTAATAACTTGGATATTAAGTAGAACTCATAAGTTTAATTCTTATCAAGCATTTTATTTTACTTAGAATCAAAATATTAATATTTGGTTTTAAAACTCATGATCGCAAAACCGAGAATTCAAGGATATCAATCTCCAATCTAATTTAGCCAACAATCTGCTAACTAGCCTTGAGTTTATTATATAATCTCCAATAATATATAGGGTTTAAGAGAACGTGAATATAAGGCATGCTCGTACCTTAGACACCTTTATATATATATATATATATATATATATATATATGAATTGGAAAATTATATTTAAATTAGTTAAATTCCAATCAAAGTTGGTATCATATAATTTGGATGATCTTACACCCCTACTGCTGTAATGTCACGTAAGTCAACTTATACAATTAATTACCTTTTATTTCCTTATATTTAATTGGTTTAGATTCATCTCCAATTAAATAACCTGTGAATCTGTGATCTGTGGGCCTGCTATTCCTAAATATATCTTTAGGGATGAGTTGTGTTTGTGCAGAGCTCGTCGTCGTAGGTTTAGTAATTAGTACTCGTGGTTTAGTTGATTCCGAAGTTGAAAGTTGTGAGGATCTGTTGTATAGATCCGATTATTTTTATATTTGGAATTATTATCTATTTTTATATAGATCGGATTATTCTATTTTCTTGACTAAGGCTATCAGAACAATCAAGCCAGCTCAAACTTTGCTCAAAAGTGAGCTAAGTTGAGCTTGATCTTCAAAATATGCGTGATAATAAGACGGCTCGATTCAATAAGCTCGATAATGCTCAAAATAATTATAATATGAGAGACACCGAACTTGCCCCCTTGTGTTACTGCTCCCCTATAGTTGCAACTATCACTACTATCCTTCGTCACTTCCCTTGCCACCAAGTTTTCTTCGGATAGTGAAATTACCCTCTTACCTATCTATCTCCCTCTTTAGTCTTTCTGATTGTCGCCCATTGGCTTTGGTTGTTTCATTGCCCTTTTTTGTTTCTTTCTTTGCACGATTGCAGTCTGTTACCGGTCTTAATCTACTAGACACCTTGATTTTAAGGGATTTTCATCCTTTTCATATATTAGGCCCTTTTTTTTTCTATTTTTGTTGGCGAGTTCTTGCTTAGCCGTTCTTCTGGAATTCATAAGATCGTGTCTTGAATTGCAGGCTAGAATCAAAACTTTCTGCTCTTGTGAATCTTTTTATAGGCTTTGCTTCTCTCATTAATCCCTTGTGTGCCCTTGGGCTTGATAACCTATACTTATCTACATGGTTGTCCATAGTAGACTAAGTGTGAGATTTGCGTTAAAGAGTCAATACTCTACCTCCCTTAGACATGATCATTAGGCCTAACCCGCCCAAACTCGGCCCGAACCCGCCCGGTTTTAACCGGGCTAAGCTCGGCCCGAGCCCGATATGGTAGTGGGCGGCATGGGCTAAGTCTTTGCCCGCACGGCTCGGCCCGAAAGCCCGATCCACTGCTCTTATCTATAGGCCATACATATTCATATAATTATTTTAGTCCCACATTGGATATTTAGTAAACTATATATCAATATATATGTATGTTTTCATGAAAGATAACTAAAATATCTTCATATAAGCCCATTAAACTAGGCCTAATAAAATATAATAATTTTTATATTTAACGTATTATGTTAGAGCCATTATACCTAACCCAAGCCTAATATGTAATGGGCTAGTGGGCGGTAACGGGCTAGAATATTCTAGCCTAGCCCGAGTGATTGGTGAGTCGGGCCGTGAACAAATATTTAAGTTCAATTGGCCCGAAAAGTCCGATCCAAACCCAGCCCGACCCGCCCGATGATCACGTCTAACCTGTCCAGTCTATCTTGATATACCATTGATAGTTAATAAATTATCCTAGCATACAAGCTTTTCATAAATAATAGAAAAATAAATTAAAGTGTCCAAAATATTATAAAAAAAGGTTTTCTCCTCAAAAGGAAAAGGAGGGTGTAAATTTCTCTTCAAGGATTTCATTTTGGTAGGCAGATTCAATTGATTCAATCTGGAAATGAATGAAAAATAATAGAATTAAAATGAATTCTCTTCTTATTGATCAGGAAATCCTTTTATTATTTTATATTTGTCTAATTTTAACTTAGTCATCAAGAAGAATATAATTATAAGGATTTATTTTAGTCTTTTACCCTCACATATAACTCCCACAAATCCAAATCTCAAATCTACTTCACCTATCCTTCTTGAATCTAACCAAATAAACAAAAAATTAGTTGAAGTCTTACACCCATTTAACTGTTCCAAACAACTGATCTGGGGATTTTTATTTATTTTTATTTTTTTTCCAATTCCATGGGATTCCTCGATCCATTTGAAATCATAACAAACTTTTATGGGTGTTTACTTGTAACTCATCATATGCTAAACTCGAGCCCATCATGATTAATTGGCCCAAACTCTTTAATCCCTACTTAAACCAACTGCTTGATCTGAGCGGTCCGTTTTCCCCCGTAAGACGCAATCTTGGCCGTCCAATTAATCGACACCCTTCCCTTTATCACCCCGGAAGAATTAGGGCTTCTCGTCGTCGTCTCTTCGAATACGCATCTCGTTTCCTAAAACCCTAATTCGCGGCGGCAATGGTGAAGGGGCGGGAAGGGGAGCGCGTTAGGTCTCAGTCTTCTTCTCTCAAAACCCTAGCCCTATCCTTAATCCTAACCTTTTCGGATCTTTACTTTCTTCTTACAATTCTCCGATCCATCGCAGGTTGTATGTCCGCGGCACAATCCTTGGATACAAGAGGTAAGCGAGATCTCTCTAGACTTGCTAAAATTTCGCTAATTTTGTTGATCTTTTGTGTGAATTTTCGTTTCCCTTGCGTGGGATCAGATCGAAGTCGAATCAGTATGAGACCACGTCGCTTGTTCAGATCGAGGGGGTGAACACCAAGGAGGAGGTCGCGTGGTACTGCGGCAAGAGAATGGCGTACATCTACAAGGCGAAGACGAAGTCGAAAGGGACCCATTACCGATGCATCTGGGGTAAGGTTGCCCGTCCCCATGGCAACAGCGGCGTCATCCGTGCCAAGTTCAAGTCCAACTTGCCCCCCAGTTCCATGGTGATCCTTCAATTTATCTTATACTTGGATGTTACTTCATGAATCTGTTAGCTGTGTTGTTTATTTTCTTAATCTTCTTTTGCTTGCAGGGCGGAAAGGTTAGAGTTTTCATGTATCCAAGCAATATTTAAGGTGATCTTCTTTGCCAGGGACAATTTAGAGTTTTCCTTGATGCCCTGTTAATTAGTTAATCTTTTCTTTTTCGTATTTAAGCTGCCAATTTGATGTTTTAAAGATCAGCAACCTTCACATTGTTTGAGACTGGTAAGGAGTGAAACGAAATAATTCTCCTTTTTCATTGTTTTAGTGTGTCAAATACAAATAATTTCATATTCAAGTCATCCCTGCAATATATACATTCACATATAAATGTGTGCTTGATTCTGCAGAGTATCTAATTTTTAACAGAGAAAAGGTTTTTAATGTCACTTGTGTACTTGAGTTTGTATGGTGGTAATGGTGGTGGTGAGTTTCTGTTCATGATGCATCCTAGGTAACAACTAAAATTGAAGTAACACTAAGATGAAGTGATCTCTTGGAATTAAATTTTATTATTGACTGAAATCTTATGTATTCGTCATGTTACGTCTGAAGATAAAATCTTTTATTTGCTAGTATTTTTATGTGAATAAGTTTTAGATATAAAAATGTGCGGTTTATCATATTCTAGGGCATAGAATGTGGCTTCCTGTTATTTATGAGAGTTACTAGTCTACTAAGTTCCTTGATATTGTATTATCATTATTTAAGCTTTCAGTGAATGTCGAGCCAAAGTCATTGCACTTATCAGTTGTCTGTATCGCTTTTGCATATATGTACGCAGTTGCTTGCTTCTGTGCATCTGCTCTTCTTAATTCCTTATGTGAATTTTCCTATGTGAGGCCTGAAACGTCCTTGGTTTATTCCTGCTCCGAAGAAGTGTCTTTCTAGATCCAAGAGGTTGTGATTAGAATTATTGTTGATGCTACTAAAAAATAACTTTGTAATACTCTTACCATTCTTTTTAGAGATTGTTCATATGCTTGCACTTCGATGTTAATTTCTGTGGAGCGACTAATGTGTTGTTCATGTTCTTGTGCAGGTTTTTCCTAGTACTACCTTTTCTTTAAGTTGTGGTGCCGAGCTGAAGAGTTGTGAGTGAAGGTGGACACCAATTTCAGTTACTGTTGGACATTTTTTTACCTGAAAATTTTGATGTTCTATGTTTGGATTATTCATAATTTTACTAGGGGTTTTTTTGATCTGTTGGGTTGCATTGATTAGCTTTATTTCCTATTCTGGTTGTGGTGTTTGGCTATTTGGAGAACTAGAGCAAAAGTTGTTCATGGCATACTTATCAGACTGAACCGGGTGGTTGGCCCGGTGAACCAGCCATCAACCGGTTTGGTTTTGTTATCGGATCTGGTGACCTGACTTCTAACCGGTTAACAGATGGGAGATAGCCACTAATTGGTAGTCATTATTGCCTTTTAAGTTTCAAAAAATCATCACAATATTTTTCATCTTTGGCAATGGTGCTTGGAAAATTATCAGAAAAGGAAAGCTTTGTTTGGTTTACGTTTTGTGATTTTAATATCTACCTTCTCTTTATACTACATATGCCTTTGCAGAGATTAATTATATCAATTAATTACTGCAATATGTTTACAAGACAATCCTAGTATCTTGAGTTTTGGTTACTATATCTCTTCTGGAATGTATTCGGAAACATTCTCTGGCAATTGGCTTTTCAATTTGAGAATGTAATCGAAATTTAGCTCTTAATAATTAAACTCTTTTGTATATTGACGAACTCAACCTGTCATTTTGGAAATATATTTCCCTCTATATTTATCTCGCTCACTGTCTTGGTACATTGAAGTCGGCAAAGTTGCAACTCGGACACCAACAAAGGGGACCAAGCAAGCAATTTGCATAATTTTTGTGGATAGGAATATCGTAGAAATTTATCTGAAATAAATCTTGCTATTAGGACCTATTCATGTTTCCTTGTCTCTTATCTTATCTACTTAGCAACTATCGAATCATATGATAATATGGTCAAAACTTTATTCGTATCATGAATAACGTATCTCCAGTTCTCCACCCATCCACTGGTAGCTCTCCTTACTTAGCCTATACAAATGCTACAATTTTTATATAGTTCTCGCAAGGATTATATATTATATAGATTCGTATTTAGGATTGGAGTTTCAGATCTTCGATCTTAGCCACTTCTTGGCTAAGAAATCCACATCACTCGTTTCCTTTCGTACGTTCGTTAAGCACATACGCTGTTCGTGAGAGTTACACTTTTGGCTTCTATTACCTGCAAGTAGATATGCTTGACAAATAAAGGAAGAGAACGAAAGCATTTAATCACCTAATTCTTTTCCTTTCTCTTTAACTATATATAACTACGAAAGAGACTACGTATTACAGCACATCAGTAGTTCAGTTCACTTGCAAGTTACAACTCTAGCCTCGTCTCAGTTAACTGGCCTTTATATACGACGTCTCTTTCCCTGTCTATCTATCCCAAGCCCATGGATATGGAAATGGATGGAGAAGAGCTCAACCTAGGCCTCGCTCTCAGGCCATCGTCGCCGGAGCCGCCCTTGTACTTCTCCTGCCACTACTGCAGTAAGAAGTTCTTCAGCTCTCAAGCGCTAGGAGGCCACCACAACGCGCATAAGCTCGAGAAGAGCCTTGCGAAGAAGGCGGCGGCTGCCATGCACCTGCATGCAGGCGTGAGAGAGGAACGAGGAGGGAAGGAGCAATGCAATGCTGCGTCGTTGGCAAGGGGTTGTAGTGTAGAGAGTAGTGACGAGATCACTGATGAGATCGACTTAACCCTGAAGCTATGAATTTTATTTTCCTCTGTTTTGCTTGTGCACATTTCATACACACATATATATATATATACCTATAAATAAATCATGCTTAAATCATTACAAGTATGTATCTATGTCGTTGAGCATGCCATTTTTCGGCTATCTTGTTGGTCATTTTTAGTAGACAGATGTAAATTTTCTTGCTTCTAGACACAGCTAAATCCTAGAAACAGTTGTGGAAAGTGATCTTCAATTTGATTTTCTTTTTAGGAAGCGAACAGCTGCTGCATTTGATTCTTTACCCTTCCTTTGGCATTTTATCGCATCATCATTCTATGTTTTGTTTGAGCCAACTTCAATGATATCTGAAGTTGCTGCCTGCTCTCCGACATTAGAGAGTATCTTTGGTAATTAAGCTTGTCTTCCAACATGCATATGTGGAGTTCTTTTCCCTTCAAACAAGTCAGCTGAAACTTTTGTTAAAAGTTATGTTCTATTAGATCTTTCATGATTAAATATGAATAATTCAATTAATAGCCCAAAGATCACCAATATCGAATATTTCACAAACAAAACTTGATATGATTTGTTGCTTAAGATGACATACCTCGATTAACAGCAGAAGATGTAATGGTTGCCATCTTCTTTCTTCCGACTCTTGACGGTTGTTATTCTTCTCAGAATTCAGTTTCTCTCTCTAACCCTATTTCTTTGTGTTTCTTGATGGAGAGGAATGCGACTCTTAGTAGGGAGAGAGAGGACCCAATCCTTGATTATATAACATTTAACTCTAAATCTGGTACGTCCATCATATACCAATTCAACGTTTCAGATTAATCACAGATCTAATGCTCTAATTATAGAACGATCTATTTATGACTTAATTAATCGGGTCACATTAAGATTAGAAACTGCATAACGTTAAAAGTAAATGAGCTATTAATTGAGCCATTTGCGGTTTCTAATAGCAGATTTCTAACAACTTTTTCATAAATTAGTATTGTGGATCACAAGATCTCTTGCAATTATGGCTCTCGGACTAGTCAAGCCCGCCTCGAGCTCGGCTCAATTCAAAATTAATTTCGAGCCAAACTTAATCATAGACTGATTTGCTTATGCTCGGCTTGGTAAGGCTCAAAATAAAATTACTTCAATTCAAGCTTAATACCTCATCCAATCAAGCTCAACCTAAATTAAGCTCCAAAATAGGAGTAAATTGAAAAAAAAAAAAAAACTGTCCAAGCTTGATCAAGTGACCATGGCTCGAAACTAATTTAAAGCCAAGGTTGAATATACCAACTCTATCCAGCTTGGAGTGATTTGTTAAGTTAGACAATGATTGATAAATTTGGTGAGATTCGGACCGAGAGCATCTACTATAATACTACTACGTAGATACCAACTACTTTGCAAACTTAAATTGTTTGAGATTAAGCACATTGCCCTAAAACCATTCTAAAGGTGGTTTATTTACAAAATGGCAAACAAATGAGAAACTCAATATACCATTCTAAAGTTTATATATATATATATATATATATAAACCTTTACGATCCATAAGGTTTTTCACATATTCTATAAGGTGTCGGTGATATTTGCACTAAAAAGTTAATTTTTTTTTAAATAACAAGAATAGACTCATGTGTAAATCACTCTATTATAAAATAAAATAATATGTAGTTAGTATAGAAAATAAATGCACTCAATCTAATATCCAATATTACTATTGTCAAAACCTATCCTTTGCTTATTTTGAGTTTAAGAATTCCTCTTGGTTTAGGGACGAATCAGTATTCAAACACCTGTTTATCTTTTTTAATATCTGATCAAGTTTAATCTTCAAATAATCAAATATCTTTTTATCTTTTTTATCTTTTTTATCTTTTTCATATCTAACTTCTTTTGGCACATCTGAAAAAACAGAAATAAGCACAAATTCAATAATTCTAAAGAACTTGTGTATGCAAGTTGGCGTAGTATGATAATAATGACTATGGATTACCTGAGAATTAGCACCAAAACAACCTCACTTGAAAATCCAACTCCTTCTCTGCTTATTGGCTGGAGCCTGCCAGCAGAACACTAGATCAAATTAAATGTTGATGGATATTTTGATCCATTGACAAATAATAGAGGAGGAGGATGGATTTTTAGGGACTCTGATGCTGATATACTTTTTGTGGAAGCCAATAGAGTGGCAAATTGGATTGCAAACTATGTTAGATTAAGTTTGTCTAAATTTTTGTGGAGAGACTCAGATTATCCTTAATTTTCAATGAATATTTTAATTACAAAAAAAGAAAAAGAAAAAAAGAATCAAGACAAAAAAATGAGACTAATTTATCAAGTTCGGGGTTTAGCATCAAACCAAACAAGGATAAGAGTTTTTTTTTTTGTGTGTGCAAATAAAGTGCTAATATTTGATAATTATAAGTCAAAAGTTTGAATGGTTAACTAAGAAGAAAATATAGACAAATGAATAATAATAATTTTATTCTTTTAGCATCAAATGGTTTAAGTTTTGATCCTTGGGTGAGAAAATTATATTTTTATTATCTATTTAATAGATTTGAAATATTCTCGTTATTAAAACATTGGATTAGTATTATTTTAAATACGTCGAAAAGCTTACACAATCCTCTATAACTTTCTCTCTAATGAATACATTTACATTCAACACGTGTTTAATCAAAGAGATGAAAAAAATATGGCTTATATTTTAGTCTAAAACACGAGTAGATAAAGTGACATAAATAAAATTATTTCAAAATAAAGTGAAATTAGGCATACTCAAGTATGACTAAAATGTAATTTCCCTATATCTATACATTAATACTGGGCCTATGTATATATTAGGCCCACCAAAGCCCACGACGGCCCATTTCGGTCTGTCTTTCTATTTCCGGATCCATCGTCCTGCTCCTCCTCATTCCCGCCTAACTAGTATCAGGCTAAGAAATCGAAAAGAGGGTTTTGCTAACCCCTTTCTTCCTCTCGCTCTCGCCGATTCTTTTATCCCTCGAATCTCGCTCCAGTGATGGCGGAAGAAGAAGAGCTCGAGATGGAGACTGAGGTCGGGGAGGCGATCCCTTTCCAGCTCCAGTTCGACAAGCCCCTTCCATTTCAGGTGAACCCGATCAAACCCTCATCGTTTTTGCCCTCTCTCGTCTCTTTCGCTTCTTTTCCTTAGTTTTAATTATCAAGATCCTGACGTGACTTGTGAGGTAAAATCCCAATAACCCGAACTGTTTCAAGAATGGTTTTTTGTTTGTTTCACCTTTATAACGGCACCAGTAACCTCTGTGCAAGATGCTTTAACTGTGTTTTGGCGTTGAGGAGATAAATGTGTTGTTTATTTAGTGATAAAGGAATGAAAGATGATTGTAAGAAACTGATAATATACCGGAGAAAGATAGCTTTCAAGGGCGAAAGCTGATCGAATTTGACTTCTGTCATGGCTGAAGTAAGTCAGGAAACTGTCTTGGAATAAGCAAGTTCCTCTAAGGATTTAGATACTGATGCTTTCAGTTGTAGAGGGTTTTTAACACAAGAAGCCAGGTTGATAATTGATGCAAATGCTTCTCTTTGGGAAGAAGAAAATGTAGTGGTCTGTACACTTTTTAAGTGAAGAGACACTCACTGGGCCAACACTTTGAGAGTTCGAGGTTAGAACTAATTACTAGGAGCCTAGGAGGCTAGGACTCAATTTTTTTTCCTCCATCTTTTAGATCATGCATCACTGGCGTCTTTTATTGAAATGGTTGAGCAAGGTGGTTGGTAATGATTATGGCATAACTAATCTTTCTTAGATAGAGAAAAAAAAATACCATGTAATGAAGCACTCTCTCAATGGCAGCAAGAGGATGCCAAAGCATTGGCTATCACAACACCACAAGTCTTTGTTGTGAAACATCAAACAAGAGCGGGATGCTTCTAGAATCATATCTAAGGTAGCATTAAATGCTTTATTCATGCCAGGTGTGGTTACATTATGATGGCATGGATAAAAGTGAAGACCAAAAAATAGTTCAAAATAAATATTACTGAGTTTTAGGATAAATCTGAAGAAGGAACTCATGAGCTCACAAGAACCTTAAAATGTTGGAGAAGACCATTTATTGGAAGAGATTATTATTGATTTATGTTTTAATGTGATGCATCTCTCTCTCTCACTCATTTTTTTAGTGTAATGTATCTTGGTAGAATGAAGGCAAGATGTCCAGCTAAAAAGCATAAGGTTTCTGCCAAAATTTGAATGGGTTTAATTGAATGGCTCTGTCCTTCCCATGCAAGAGCTTCTGTTCTGATTGTTGTCGACAAGATTAGCAAACGTGCTCATCTTCTGACTAATTTCCATGCATAAATATTTTGCTACAGTACCCTAAGTTGTAGAAAACTCCTTCATTCCATAATCACTAATAGAGATTAAAGTTCATTATTTTGGCACATTCAGTATGAATTTTTCGAGTTGCACTAAGAAAAGCTACAAACAGAGACCAGCTGCCTAACTTATTAGTCAAACCCAGGGCATCTAATGTGGTCTGTCAACCTAAATAGTTAGTTCACTTGTCATCTCAGGGCAAGTGGTAATGCTATACTATCCTTAATTCAAATGGAGTTGTTGGGTTAGTATCCTCTTTCAATTATATATTTTCTCTGAAAGGTAAGATAGATACTGGATGTTAGGGCTGAAATTAGAAATCGGGATGTAGTTATGACTTAAGAGCCTTCAAAAGGACAATGGCAAATTGTCGCGATTTTATGTGGCAACAAGCCGACCACTATTCGTTGAGTAGTGATTTCAAGAGATAGTTGCTTATGTAATTAAGATCAGATGTTTACTGAACTATGTCTGTGTTCTAATGGTCTCCTTTCTGTGCCTCAAAAGATCGTCTAATAGATTACAAATTTCCACATTCTTTTTCATGTTATTCAGCTAAAATTGAAACATGGATGATGTTAAATATGACACAGTTTGTTTTTCTTTAGGGGGTGTTTGGTTGCCCAAAAATGAGGAAAGAAAGTAGTCATTTTTAAAAACTTCTCCATTTTTAAAGTTCAGTTGTAAAAAATAAAGTAAATAAGTGACTTTCTTACTAACAAAAAGTAGCTCAACTTCTTCATTTTGACTTCATTTCTTAAAAGGAGATAATTATTTCAGTGAAGTTGATTACTTTATTGAACTCCACTTTCTAGTTGCTAAACATATCTTTAATAATTATAGCAGTGGTGGTGTTGAGTGTTGACTCTGTCTATTTTGAACTTGATTGGCTATAAAATGAAGTAGATTATGGAGTGCTGATGTAACAATCACTGAACACATCTTGTGTGAGTCTTGAGTTTCTTACTTGGGAAGTCTCGATTAAGTATTTAAGCAAGCATGGGAAGTTGAACTTTTTAATTATTTATTCAGATTAACATACATTTGGGTCTGAGAATATCAGAATACTATACTTGCTTTTGTTTAGTGCCTTTAGTTATCAATTTGTAACAAGAAGATGATGAGGAACCCTGAGAGAGGTTATTGAGCTTATTTTTGTTAAATCTTCTCTGTTCGACTTGAATATAATTACTGTGTGCTCCTATTCTGTGTTTCTTAAGTACAAAAAACTCTTTGATCTTGCCTGCAAAAACTGGTCCGTGGCCATGGATTAGTAACCCATGGGCTTAATTTCTACAAGTTTTTTGCTTTTTTTCTCCTTCAATACTTTAATATGTCAGATCATGCAGTTGAATCTATTGTACTAATCAAGTAATCTTCAACTTTTTTTCGCAGAATTGAGAAATACTGATTCCATCTAATCCCGTTGGTTCTTTCATATGTAGATAAAGATGGCTGAGTGGAATCCGGAGAAGGATCTACTTGCTATGGTCACCGAGGATTCCAAGGTCATTCTCCATCGCTTCAACTGGCAAAGGCTTTGGAACATATTCCCTGGTTATTCTCTTCTTTAGTTACTGTCGGAAAAGATTATAATATTATATCGAACTATCTTTCTTCACCATTCATTAGATAAAGAATAGTTAGTTGTTTGTCAAGAATTGGATTCGTTTCTGTCTAAATCCTCTGATATTACTTGGCCAATTTGGTGCTATAGTTGCATCTCATGAAGGTCTTTTGAATAGCTTCTAATTGTACATGCCCCATTTAGGAAGTTATTGACATATCTTACTTTTTGTAGGTAAATGTATAACATCTCTTTGTTGGAGCCCTGATGGTAAAGTAATAGCTCTTGGTATTGAAGATGGTTCCATTTTGTTACATGATGTTGAGGTATTATTATGAACAAGTAATTTGATACTAAGAAATCACTGTCCCCTTGACTCATGTCTTGAGTTACCACTAGTTCGTTGGGACCTTGCTTTGTTAAGTAAGATTATTATTTTTTGCCAGAAGTTTTGCATTACATATCAGGGACTTTGTATCTATGCATCTTTTCTGTCTTTCAGATTTTGAGTTTTTATGTGCTCAGAGTATTCAAACTCCTACCTGACAATAGATATTTTGTTTCTCAATTCATGCAATTTTCTTTTATTTGAATATTTGTCTTTATTTCAAATTACTTGAAACACTTTGAGCTAGAAATATTTGGATGACAGTGAAACTGACCTGAAGATAATCAACATTACTGTGTATTGTAAACCACCTTTTTGCATAATTTTACATATTTGTTTAGTGTCGTTCATCTGCTTTTCTACTTGATCTTTCTGAAAATCATATCTTTATTATCACAATCTTCTCAAGTCCCATGAGAGTATGCGGTACACATGCATACAAATTAGACCAAGGACATTTAAGTGATGTTGTGACACTTATGAGGCACTTTGTAAAAATTGAATGTAATGAAGCCTTGGTCTGTGCTGAACTGAATTTGTTTAGCCCAATGTAGAATTTCATTCAGGTTGCCTTTTACTTATCCATATATCATTAAGTTTTATTGAGTTAGATCAAACCAACCTAGTTAAACCCATGGTTCGCCGAATCGGCGATTTGGATAGGGATCAGTTCTCTTTCTCTCTTTCACTCTTTCACTCTTTCTTCTCACTCTCTCTCTTACTCTCTTTCTTTCTTTTTTTCTCTCCTTACCATATAACCATTGTCTCTCTTACGGAGAGATTTAGCTTCGGCAAACTCCGACGAACTCCGAGATATAATTTTTTAATTAATTTCTTTATTTCTCTCTTAGTTTTTTTCATTTCTTCCACTCTTTTCCTTCTTCTTCTCTTTTCTTCTTCTTCTTCTTCACTGCACCGTGGTTTTTTTTTTGTTTGATTTTCTTCCACTCACTCTCTTCTTAATTTCTTTTAATTTTTAATTTTTATTGCAACATAGTTTTTCTTTCTTTATTTTCTTAGTTTTGGTTAACTTTTTTCTAAATTTTTAGAAGTTTTCTTGTACTTTTAAATAATATTTAAAATTTTATGTAATTAAAAAGTCCGATCCAATCCAGGTGATCGATACGGCTGATCCGGCCGATACGTATTGTTTGTTTGGAAGGCTAATCCCGATCCCGATTTTTCGAACTTTGGTTAAACCTGACCTGATTTTACCCAACCCAACCGAATGCAAGCTGATAGGCTGGTACATGATTATATTTAAGGTTATGAGTAAGAAGTACAAATCTTTATGTACCTATTTTTTATACTTGTTCTTGTTTTGAAAGTTTTATTCTTCTGAGCTACTTAGAGTTCTTATATAATATACACAACAAAATAATTTTCATATACATGACGTCCTATGCACATATTTAAATGAGAGATGATGTCAAATTTATATTGCTAACCTAACCTGATGCCTAACGCATCATCGTTTTGCTGATTTGATGCATATTTTGCCAGGCTAAGTGCTTCATACCTGATCTTGGGTTGATTTGCATTTGGTTCTTAGTTGGACCTGGCAAAATGAGTTTGTCGTTGATTGTGGATAATTAGATAATATTGCACCATTTCTCTACTGAGGCTTGTGTTGGTTATGCAAATATTTAGAATGAGATCACACCACACATTCTGCAAATGTTTGTATATTTCAACTGATGAGATGAATATCATGTATACATGTTTTGTGTAGAAAGATCTTGGAGTACAGTCAATCTCCAATAAGGTAGTCTACAACTAATTGTATGGAATACAATTTCCATGTAATTAACGAAGTAAGGTAAAAGATTGAATTTCATGGCCAAAATAATAATGTATTCATTTTAATTAACTTCATGATTGTTCAACAGGATTATTGGTTCTTCATGGCCTCATTTTCGACATACCATTTCTAGTTTTCTATCATTCATATGTATGCGAAAAGGAGATCTTTTGAGTCCATTTCTTCTGCATTTAATTACATTAAGAAACCATTGTTGGCGCAATTGACGCTAAATAATTGGAGTAGAGCAGGGTACATTTGATCTCTGGAAAGAGCAGTAAACCAAGACTTTGAACACGTAGAATAAAAGAGAGAACCATATTTCTTCTAAGGGCTTAGGCCACTATGTTTTGGTGAATTCTGCTGTGCTTGTTCACTACAGTCTTGTATTTGTAACTGCCTTTCATCACTCAGGCCATTGGATGCTTGTGTCTCCTTGTTGGCCAACATCCTCTTTTGCATTTGAATGCCTTCTGATTCTTTATTAAAGCTGAAATATTTTGTTTTTAGGGTTTTCCTTTAGTCTAAAATTTATGTGTGGTAACTTCATTCTCTTCGTTAGATATGTCTATCGTGCTCTATGATTTTTTTTCCTTACATATGGTGCAAATTATTTTTTTAATTTTTTATTTGGTGCATGTTCATCATCATTAGTATTTATTAAATTCAAGTAGTCATCTTAGAAGGTTGCATTTTCGTGTCATAGTAATCCCACTTGGCACTTTTTGTCTTTCAATATTGAATCTATGGCTCTATGTTTGATAATTAAAACTATTGATCGTTGCAGAATGGTAAGTTATTGAGAAGCGTCAGGTCACACAATGTGGCTGTTGTCTCGCTGAATTGGGAGGAAGATGCAGTGCTAGTGAAGGTATGCTCTATTTGGTCAATATGGTTTGTCTCTAGCATGAAGCTGTAGGACAACCATATTTATGATGATGGTCATGATATAACTTGTAAAGACTGGATTGTCATTATTTCTTACTTCTCATATATGGAAAATATTATGAATTTTGTTTATTCTGATCTTGACCTCTTGAGTACTTCTGTTATTGCTTCTTTGCAAACTTTATATGGTTTTCTCAAGCATGAAGCTGTAGAACAACCATATTTGTGATGACGGTAATGATGTTACCTTCTAAAGACTGGATTGTCATTGTTTCTTACTTCTCATTTATGGAAAATGACATGAATTTTGTTTACTTCTGATCTTGACCTGTTGTGTACTTCTGTTATTTGCTTCTCTGAAACCTTAATATAAAGGACTGGTATTTCTTGTTGATTGGACAACCTCCTGGCCATTTCACAATCAGCTTTGATAAGTTGATTTGTCTTTTGTTATTTCTCTAGGCCTTGCATATTCTTTGTTGCTTGGACTAGCTACTATTCATTGTGCAAATGACCTTGACTATTACTTTTCCTGCTCATTTCTTAGGACTGTATATATTCTTTTATCTTCGCTCTCCTAGCTTCTTCTATTTTTATGAAAACTCTTCATACTTGAGGGAGGATTCTGTGTTTTAATTTGTGGCATAGTTAAGTAATAATCACCGTTCATGAAGTTATCTGAGTACTGTTATGCTTTCTTTCAGATTCTGTACTGGAATTAAATTTGTGCTTCACTTATGAGTGCAGGGTGAAAATATCTCCACCTTAACTTATGAAGATCGCACTATGCGTTTCTTTCCTCCTGCTCCAAGAATTCCTAGGATGCCCGGACTGGGTTCGGGAGATAGTGGCCTCATGGATGACCCCGAAGATGCCATTCAGGAACTATCAAGTTCTTCTTGTCAACGATTTAATATACTGTGCAGTGGGGATAAGGATGGGTGCATTTGCTTCAGTATATTTGGAATATTTCCGATCGGAAAGATTGTAAGTAAAGAAAGATAATCTGCAATATGTTCTAAATCCCTAGCTTATCATCTACCTGCTTCATGAATAGACTGTAAAGTTTGTGCAGCCTTGACCTGCTAACTTCTGCTTTTCTCATGGACTTAATGTATTTGTGGTTGCCGTGTTGCCTGTGTCTTGCTTAACATATCCTTTCGTGTCCTATGCTGAATCATTCATCAGTTATTTATTTGATTCAAAATTCTCAAGAATAAGATGCATAGATGGTAGTTGTTTCTTTTTCGTTGATTCCACTAGTGTCAGCTTATAGTTTTATTTATTGTAATTGAACAATGATTTCTTTAAGGACAGAACTGTGTTTATTACTTGTAAGGATCAGGTCATGTTATGCACACCTGTGAATATCAATGTTTTTCCCTTCAAATTTCTTTTTTTTCCATGCCTATTTGCTGCCCAGGTTGTTTTACATTATACATCCCGCTCATAGAGTGAATTTAGAATGCTCAAATTTAATGTGATGTATCCTGAGTGAGTTCCTCATCCACTGGATCCTCCTGCATAGGATTTCCTTAAAGAGTTCTTATCCATGTGATTATGCCAATGCAACCTAGTACTAAAGTAGAATTGCAGAGAAGATTAAAAGGCACTTCAAGAAGTAGTGATCTGAAAAGTTAATCCAACCACTAAAGCCAGCCATTAAAACATAAGCATAATACATCCTAAATAACTAAGTTGACCAAATTAAGAAATCTGAAATTTATTGCAGAATAAGGCCATGCAATTTAATGGATTTCCTGTTAGTCCAAACTCTAAACAGATGATAGGTTAAACTGTTAACAAAAAATGCTCTGACTTTTTGATGAAACTATTATTACTGCAGAAATTCTTTTAGGGCAGAGAAGAGGGTTTAAAAACTATCTTAAAACAGTGATAAACAATTATAGACCACACCCATATGTGAACGATTTAGCCATAAAGCATTTTGTTTGTCTTCCACACTGGGCAATGATATTTTTCTTATTTGTTGTAGGGATTCTAATTGTAATGGAAAATAGTTTTGTAATAATGGAAAAGTACTAGCGGATCAGAATTGGGAAATGCACAAGCCGTTGGAGGTGTGTAGAAATAGAAAGATCTTCTTATCCTACGTGAAGTTGGAGCATATATAATGAAGCTCAGGAATTTCATATTAATGCGCAAAGTGGAACGATCATATTTCATTGTGTGAAATGGAAGCATGAAGTGCAAAACCTAGAAATCATTCTCTGTTCATAACTTCACCTTGCTTCATTTAGTCAGAGTTGGGTTTTTGTCTACTTTCTGTTCAAGGAGCAACTGATCCTGGCTGAGATCTATCTAAATTTGAGATGAAATTTGGAGCACTGTCAGTGGACCCTTTCATTATAACAGCTATTTGAATTCTTACTATTGCTTTACCCTATAGGCCTATACTACCCTATGGGATTCCTGGGGTATTGGCTACTGAATAATACTTTGATATTGTAACCTTTCCCATTAATTTTGACGCTAAATTTTGCTGGCTTGTGTGACTTAAATCTATGCTGAAGATCACACCTCTAAGCGATGGTGTTGAATGAAGCCCTCAAAGATGATTGGAATTCAAACAATATTAGAAAGCCCTAGCAAGAGGAGGTATCTTGAATTCCAAATGGACAATCTTTATACTTCACCTGTGAGACTCCGAGCTTGACAAATCTTGCTGAGGATTCATCAGTTAGACTACATTCTCTTTATATTTTGCATCAGGTTCTACCTAAGGACTTAAGTGCCAACCAGCAATGTGCATGTGTGTGCCTAGGTGGGACATCTTGTATCTGCAGGTTGCTGACATAAGAATAGAGTTTGTGCCGAAAATACGCCAAAAAGACAAAATAAAGGTGGCTCGATTGTCTATTATCTTTGAATTATTTTATGTAGATCATCTAATTGGAGAAGCCCGATCAGATCAGTTTCTTCTGAGTTCTGACACACAAAAGATCTCCTAGAATTTTAAATCCATCTTTGAGACCCTTAATAGCTAAATCAGCATGGAAGCTTAGATGTTTTGTGGAGCTTTGTCTCTAAGTTGCATTAAAAAACTAAAAAACCACACCTTGAATTTAGTTAAACTAATCTTGTATGGTTGTTGTATTGTCTTGTTTGTTGTAAATTTGTGATTGCAAAAGTTTATTTGTCCAAACCTCCTCTACAAAGTTTCTAAAAATACATTCATTATTTCTTATATCATTTATTTTTTCCTGCTAACTACATGTCCATTCCTATCGGAGAATCGTTAATTGTATATACTATTTCAGAATATTGGCAAGCTCCTTATTCGTAGTCAATTCTCAGATGAGAAAGCGGTCTACCAACTTCTGAATGCTTCCATAAACAAGGTATTATGATCTCTCTCTCTCTCTCTCTCTCTCTCTCTCTCTCTCTCTTAATATATGCAGCTAATCAACAGTTCAACATGATGTCTATAGGCAAAATTGTAATAGGATTATGGGTTTCTGAATACCCTGTTATAAATGGAAGCTAATATATGCTCTTTCAAGGACATATATGCTTCTAATGATTAACTGTAGGACTACTTAGCTTTAAACTTGAAGGTTAATGATTTCAATTTAGTAGACTAGCGAGGTATAATTAAGAAAGACTTTCGTCATATAAGGAGAAAATTAGAAAGTATCATGGAATTTGGCTTTAAATTGAAATAGCTAAAGACTGATGTCATATCACAATGAAGATAGATGATGAATTGTCAGTAGTTGGCAACATGAAACAAAAATACTAGTAGGATTCAATATCATACACAACATTGTCCAGTAGCAAGTTGATGTTGCAGACTTTGTAGAAGTTTTTCATCTAAGATATGCTCATTGGTTCTTAAAAACTGATCTTGATAATGCCTTTTAACATTATGTAGAGTTATGTACATGAACTTGGCGACCCATTAGCAAACCTATATCTTAGCTATGTATCAGCATGAACATTTCTCTCTTTTTGTGTACTTCTTCATATAGTTTTCTCAATTTTCCTCTTAGCTTACCCTATATTAGTTACTAGAACTAGTGTTTGTTTTACCACTTATTAACTCACCAATTATTCTAAAAGCTTTAGTTATTAGAGAATAATATTTTTTATCATTTATATTTTAACACTCCCTCACACTTTTGAGCTTGAGATATTTGATAAACCTAAGAAGTAGACTTGACTTAAACTGGTGGAGGTTATTTATTTATTTAATTAATAAGTTAGACTTCAGTGAGATCCGAAATCAGGATGTTCTACTCTGATACTCTGTTAACTCACCAACTAATCAAAAAACTTAAGGCCTTGTTTGTTTTAAGTTTAGAGACCCCACTGAACTGGTTCAGGGACTCCTAAACTAGTTCACTAACCAAACATCTTTTTATCTTTTTCATATCTTATCAAGTTTATTCTTCAAAAGAATCAAAACTAAAAAATGAGACTAACTAATCGAGTTTAGGGCTTAGTCTCAAACCAAACAAATCGGTCATGTACCTTAATACACTTGAGATACATGAAGCCTTAACTAATATTTTCTAAGTTCATAATGATAATAATTAATGTGAAAATCTAACTTCACTAAATTTAATACAATAATAATGTAAATAACTAATGCCACTAATTTGCATCTAATTAAACTAAATTAATGGATTGTTTAAAACATAAAAACTAAAAAGATTGTTAGGTAAAATGGGGTAGATCCTAAGTGGAGGTGGGGTCCTGGTGCATCTCACTCTGATGCCACGCTGACCAGTATCTGAAATATTAGAAAGGGAATCTCATGAGCTAACAAATATAACTCAGTGAATAAAATTCACTCAAAAGCCAAATAAATCCGAATCCATAAACATAACTTGAACTAAATCTAAGTCTAACAATATAAAATAATAATTTCACTAAGCATGCTTATAGTAACAATAATAACGGCATAAATAATAACAGAGTAAGTTATATCTCATCACATGCTCAGTTCCACTATACTAACTTTTTTTCAATAATAATAATGTCATTTATCTTAATTAGGTGCCCTATAGATCTACATCAACTAAAAGGCACCTCAAGATGACGCTCGGGTTTTTTTTTCCTCATAGCTAATCTGGTTAGGTTCAGCAGAAGATGTCACTATGTGATAAACGCACATTGTCTCTTCTACTAACCGTTGAGAGAGATTAGAGTCACCACATGAAGTCTTTTGATCTAGTCTATATTTATTCTCTAACTTTACCAAAGTTACCGCAGTAATCTAAAATAGGATTTCTCCTGAGCTTCCAGGTAGACTTGAGTCACTACGAAAAGTCATTAACGATATATACCGGGACTATCCTCTAAGTCATATCACATATTAATTATGTTTTTTCATTATATGTTCATGATCATTAAAATTGCTAGTTTGCACAGAATTGAGCAATACAATGAGTTGTATATTTTGCACTCAAAAATATAATAATTAAATTACACACAGAATTATGATGTTTTATTTGCATATAAAGAAATACATGATCTGATTAAAAAAACACGAAGTACAAAACGAATAAATATGTGAGTGAACTTGAGTCTAGATGAAGTGACTGAAATCTCTAGTTCTCGTGCTAACAATCATTACCTTTAATAAATAAATAACATAATTTTAATTTAACCAATATCATGATTTTTTTTCTAAAACTTAAAACTAATTAATTCGTTAAAATGGGATAAGCCCAAAAAGTTGGGTTGGACTGTAGTTGGCCCGCTGCCAACTCAACATTAAGTGGGTTGGGCTTTTGGCCCAAAATCCATTAGCACTTGGGTTGGCCTGTTATTAGCCTGCGACCCACCAAACCAAAATTAAATGGATTGGGCTTAAAGCCCAATCCCACAAACCTATTGAATCCGATCGGATTCTTTAAATTTGAAATCCAAACCCGACCCAAATCCAAATTAAAAGAAGGGGTGAGCTTGGTTGTGGCTGAGCTCACCTCCTTTGATGGAAAGCTCAATGGAGAAGGGAGGGAGATGAAGCTATTGGCGATCAACATTGTTGGCTGTCCACTGGCCACACCACAAGCTGCCCGCCACCCTTATGACTACGTCGACCACACAAGGTGGAGGAGAAGCCGTTGTTGACAACTAACAACTCGACTCCATGGCTGACGGCTATGGAATCACACTTCTACCACAAATCGAGCCACGAGAGCTCCAAAGAAGCGCGCCTACGGCCCGAGGTCAACGACGCAAACCCCTGGCACACGAGTGGCAACGACTCGAAGTCGTTGGACGGCTTGATTCGCCGGTGTCATTGCTTCACCCAAAAATATGTATTTCTATTCTAACCTATTAAACTTTAAATTGATTACGAAGGATGGGAGAGGGCTGACCGATGAGTTTTAGAGTGGTCTCCGATCGCTCCAGCAGTACTTTGACGCTCTGATTCAAGGGTGGGTGCTTTGACGAGAAGGAGCGAACGACGTAAGGGGAAAAGAATAGGGTTAGGATTTTGATTTATAAGGTGGGTTTCAGATCTTTTGGGGTTGGACTCAATTTGGAGTGGCTGGAAATCTCACAGCCACTCCTCTTGTCGCGTAACTGCGAAGGAGAAGGAAGGGGGCCGCCCCTCTTTCTTTTTAATGTTCTTACATCACCTATTAATTTCTAGTTGCTGATGCTCTTACATGGGAAGTATAACGCAGAAGGAAAGTTTTTGTAACTCCTTTGACACTTTTCTTGCTACTCTAGCTTGCAACCGAGATAATTTGCACCTCTTAGAAAACTTTTAGATTTAAAATTTTCAGAGCTTTTACTGTGTTATTCATTTGATTGACTTTCTTCAGCTACTTCAGTAAATTGATGCATCAAAATAGCTGTCTGGTTAACAACTTAAATAGGTCATATCAAATGCAAGCATACCTTGAAATTGATAGATCTCAATGTATTTGTTTCACTTCTTGCACAATGTGCCACTATTTGGTTGCTTCTCTTCTCCCTGTACAAGCAAAGTCGTTGAACATTATGAAGATTGAAGGCTTTCTTTTCCTGAAATTGTTGAAAAAGCTTCTCTCTTTACTTTATACATTTTAAAATAAATTTGGTTTCTTCATTTATTCACGTTTGAATAAAATATTGTTGGTATCTTTGATATGAAACTAGTTCTTTATGTCAATGCTACTTATAGAAATTCCCTGATATTATCGGTCACTTTAGGTGGGTCTCTTATAAATGGTTCTGGTTTCTATGTTTAATCGCAAGGCATTGTACTGCATATTGTTTGTTTATTTGTTATCATAGCTAAAATTAAGTTTGTCAGGTTGAGTGTTGGTTCTGGGGTATCATTGGCAAGATTAAGTTTGTCAGGCTTAGCATTGCTTCTGAAAAAAAATATTTTCTTGATAAATGATTTTTTCAAGTTAAACCTGACACCTTACATCTGAGCATAACTCCATCGAATCCTTGTTTATATAACACATCCCCTAAGAGACAGTAGCAGACCTATGAGAATAAAATGTTTTTTTGGAGCCCCAACCAAGTTCAAGGTAGAAATTATTTTAATACCTAACGATTTTCCACAAAGTGGTGACACATAGATAGGTCATAGAGGTTAGCATTTATTATGTTATTTAACCTGTCATAATAAAAAGCTTATGGTTGTTTGAACTTGTTTAAAAATTCTGCTGAATTTATTATATTACCTCCTTGGGCACTCTGCTTAATAAAATTTCAGAAAGTTGATGTGGTTGCTGGTACTCTTTGCAGGTAACTTTATCCAAAGATCTGTGCCAATTGATTGTTATCAGTTATGGAGAACTGGTTGAAATGGAAAAGTCAGATTGTGATAATGTTTTGTCTGGCTTACACTGTCTGCTCCTAGATACCTCCATATTTCTTAACAGGTAAATAGGAACACAGTTTTCTTTCTTACTTTTTTTTATGACACTTATATGGATCATAAATTCTCTTTAGGATGTAATGGGTTTTATTTGGTTTTAGTTTTTTATGAATCATAATTAGATGAGGGTGGCACTGAATTATATTTGGTTGCTAGTACTTCTTTTGAAGAAAAGTTGGGAATTTCAATGGAGTGGCTGCATTTGAGAGATAGACCCTTGATTTGGTGTACCATTTTACCTTTGATTTGACTAAAGTTATTTAAAAAAAAATTCTCTCCATTATCGTACCACCTATCTATTTGATTCCACAAGTGAAAATTTTTTGCTCAATTTTCCTTTTCAGTTCGCTTTTTTACCACCCACCCGTCTTATTACTTAAGTTTTCTCATGTTAGAAAAAGCATACTTTTGGAAAATTGTACATCATGTCAAAACTAGGTAAAAGGGCAAAATAGTAATTTTAGCTGACAAATAGGTGTTAATATTTTGTCTATATTTTAGGGAAAATGTGTATAATAAATATGTGAAAAGAAAAATAACAATTTTACGATCAAAATGAGCATTAATATTTGGTACCATGTTTTAGAAGCACTCTATTTGCCACCCCGCCTGCGAGTTGGTCGGCCTAGTCGGATTGGCCAACAACGATTGAGATTTACTCCAAGGCCGGCGGCCATGTATCTCACCTCATCGGTAATCTGAGCCATGAGGACTTCAATGGAAAGTGCCAATGGCACTAGAGTGACGAGGCGAAGCTTCTCGCACTTAAGTGGTGACGACTCAAAGCTGTCAGCCGGTGAATTTTGCTGACAAAGCCGCAAATGCCAAAAATGAAGGCACACACAATTTACTATGTTAAAACCAATTAAATAGATGGGGTAAAGGCAGACTCACTGATAAGTCAAGGGGTAGGCTCCGACGATGCTCTGGTGATGCTTCGGCAATCGAAACCTGACAACAAAAGCTTTGCAATGGAAGAAGGAAATAAGAAGATGAAAAGAGGAAGGCGAGAATGTAAGGAGGAGAGGTACAGGGTTAGGGTTTTAAAGAGAGTAACTTTAGGATTTGATTTCAATTTGAAAATTGACAGTTTCGGTCTAGAATTTCACGACCATCTCCTTGTCATATAACAAATGATAGGAGAAGGAAGGTGAGTCACAAGCAGGTCATATGATTTTTTTTTTCTTGATTATTGCAGGTTAGCGTGTTCAAACCATGTTTAAAGGTCAAAATAGTAATTTGAATGATGTGAGTTGTTTGTCCAATAAGTGGTCATTCCAAAAATAAGAATTAAAAAATATAATACTTCCATATATAGTTAGTGGCAAATATGCTACCATTGCATATATAGAGTGTTAATATGTACTTATTGCATACATACAAAATATTTACTTACAGATTGCATACATAGAATCGTAACATATAGCAATAAAATTTACAACATGGTTATTTTGAAGCATTGCACACGTTGCTGCAACCTCTCAAGCATTGCATGCTTACCTTTGAAACATTGCTCAAGCATAGCATGGTCATCTCTCAAGTAGTACATGGCTGCCTCTGAAGCATTGCACATTGCATACATATAGAAAGATAATGCATATATAGATGCATGTATTGCATACATAGAATATGGTGCTTTAATAGCCATTCTATCCAATCAATCTATTTTATATCAAATTAAAGAGTATTTTTATAATTTTTTTTTAAATTAAATATTTTTTTCCTTATTTTGCTTTTATTTTATATCACATCATTGGTAACCCTTCTCTAAATTATAAGTGAACACAGGAATAGCTATACCTAGAATAATATCACTTCTAATTTAGGAGTAAGAAATAGGAATAGTTATTTTAGATTGACCCTTATTCCCAAAGCAAACAAGGCCCAGTGTAATGGAATTTATTGATAAAGTTGTTGTAGACTAATGCTCGCTGTATCTCATAGTTTTTCGTGCTATAATCCTTGTTTTTTAGGTAAGTGGTGACTAGTTATTTTAAAATGGACTCCAAATTCTGCTCAGTAGATATTTTGGTTCTCTGGTCTTTTACTGTATTTTGCATTTATCTTTAAGCTTGTTGTAAATAAACTTACTTTTCTATTAATAAAAGTATATTTTGTTCGGAGTATCAGCTGGCAGTTTATTTGTTTCCTGCATTGGAATCGAGTACATAGCTTTTCTTTACTCTTTATTTATTTCATGCTTGTGACATGGAGAATTTCTCTTTCTTAGTTACTCCGTTAATAACTTTGCTCAGTCACTCCTTTTCTTGATTTATTTCATGCATATGACATAGAGAAATTCTCTCTTTTAGTTATTCCTTTCCTGCATTTAGTCAAAGAAATAAACTTTCCTCACAGGAAAAATGAGTTACATCAGGTTGCACAACAAGCATCAAGTATTGAAGATTTAATTGAAGTTGCCCGTGCTTCCATGTCAATAATGTCTAAGCAGTGGGCTGATGCCATGAATTCGTTTCGTGAAAAGTTCAGTTCTCTATCTTCTTTGATTGTTGACCATGGTAATAGATGATTTTTGTCGTGATCTTAAATATCAGTCAACTAATTCATTGTTTTTTCTATCTTCGGGTAAATATGTTTTTGGTAAAAGATACTCAACATGTCTGCAGGACTAGATTCCACTTCTCAGGATGAGTTTCTAAGCCTTCTATTTGGTGCCCGCACAAGTCCAGCCCTTCACCAGTTTCTTGTCAGTTCACTTGGTGAAGCGGTACTATCAACCTTAAGCAAAGTCTATTTTTCAACTAGTCTATCTATATTCATGTTACTTTTACTTGGATAGGGTCTTAAGCGTGTATCCAAGGCTATTGACAGTTCTGGGAAAGAACTTCGGGTTGTTCTCGGTGAACACCTTCAGGTACATACATGTAAGAATCATCAGTCTTATTACCTTATTCTGGTGTCATAATTTACCTTTTCTTCTATTATATTTGTATCAATTTATGTCCAGGGAGAAATATATGCTAGTTAGAGCATTGCTATAGTTTTCCATTGAAGCATATAAATCTCGTGTTCTGAGTTTAGGTGTGCCTTAGCATGTACCAAGTGTCCATGTAATTACTATTTAGTTGCTTGTTAATCATGCCTACTTGATCAGTAAAATGTTAAGCAAGGGAATCAAACACAAGAAGCCGAACTGGAAATTGGGTGTGAAAAACTAGTTGCATCTTTGATGGTAATAGAGATAAGTAATCTCCTTTCATTTTTCTTAAGAATATTTAATGTCAAATTATGAAGTGCTTTTGTATATTGCTTGTTATCAACTTACACCCGGTTGAAATAAGCAATGCTTTACTAGCACCAAGATTTCAGATAAATCTTGGATAAACCTATACAGCAGACATCCTACAATACTACCACAAATAAAATATGGTCTTTTAGTATTAAGTTATTCACTACTTGAGTTTGGTTTTATGGGTCCCTTTTCTCCATTTAGCTCTGTTTCTTGCCAGCTTCTCTGTGAAACCAAATGCTATCATGTCATTTCCTACCATTTCCTCCCACTCTAATTCTAGTTAAATCAAGGTTCTGACTTCTGAGTATCAGTATTGTGATTGGAATTGGTCGCTAGAAAACAATATGTATAGGATGTATCTGTCGTACCAGCAACATCTTTTCTGTTTTGGTATTGGCTTAGTTTTTAATTACATAAAATTCTAAGAACTGTTATAAAATGCAAGAAAATCTTAAAATTTAGAAAAATAATAGAAAACAGGAAAATGTATGTAGCTATATCCCTCTTTCTTAAATTCTTTTTTCCAGATCTGATCTCTTGCCCTCTCTGCTGCAGCCCTAAGGTTGCATGTACAGCCTTATTTCTTTTCCCCTCTCCCCCTCTACTGAAGCCTGCCACCCCATCCCAGTCAGGAAAACTGGATCTGACTCATTTCTTAAATGAAGAGTTTGGACGTTCTGGCCAAATCATGGCTGAAACTCACTATTTTCAGCTGAAACCTAACTGCAACAAATCAAATTTCTTCTCCCTTCTCCCCCTCTCTACTGAAGCTCACCTCCACATCCCAGTCAGGAAAATTGGATCTGACCCATTTCTTAAATGAAGAGTTTGTCCATTCTGGCCAAATCATGGCTGAAACTCTCTATTTTCAGCTGAAACCTAACTGAAACCAATCGACTGGTTTTGCGCCTGTATCACTATTGACCAAAACTTCATTCCATGACTTACATGAAATTGGTGAGGACTAACTTGGTATCATTATATACTTATATTTTCTTTCCTTCTATTGTGAACCATATGTTGCTAGGACATCATATATCTGAAATTTAAATATAGTCATGCTGATTGCTTGCTATCAGTCAATTTTGGATTTATCACCTTGGTATATAAGTTCCTATATTGTTGAGCTGATGCACACAAATTGATTTACATGTTATTCTTATTGAAAAGCCTGCTGTAGAAATTATTGGCTTTAGAATTGGAGAGCTGAGGGGTCTTTCAAGATGGCGTTCACGGTTTCGTAGTATCGGATTGGATGAGAAACTTATTAATAACGTTACAGAAAAGGCTGCAATGTTGCTTGTTCAAGTGGAGCGCTTCTCAAGGGTTCTAGCAATTGTTCTGTATCAGGTAAATGGTATCTTTACTTGAGTTCTCCTAACTTGGCTCTTATTTTCATGACTCTATTCTTTTAATTGAACTCCGTCACTTTACGATCAAGTAAAGGCTTAGAGAATTAAGTTCGAAATAAACTTTTTCTTGGCATCTTTTGCCTCAGTGTTGTTTAAATTGCTCTCGCCCCTTTCAGCATATGCTTTTTTTATTCTTCCATTACAGATGGGGTACATTTGTCTTCAGAAAACATCTCTTATAAGTTGATAGCATATGTTCATTGATGTATAATATTATGATGTAATTTTCATTCTATTATAATCCTTCTTCCAGCTGCAAGGAATGCAATGTTTGCCTCATGAGTTCAGCCTTAATTTCATTTTATACGGTATATTGCACTGCATCTTTTGTTCTTCAAGAATTCCTAGCGTGAGTCTAAGATGTTTCATATACTAGATTTCCCAATCATGAAGTATGAACCAATTGTACCCTTCCCCACTATTCTGGTTTATTAAGGCCTATCCTCTCTCAATACGTGGGTGATCTTTTATATATTTATTTATTTATTTTTTCTCTTCTAATTTATTTACTCTGAAAGTATATTAATGCAGAGTGAAGGACATGAACTTCACCCTTTCCTGCTGAATACCTGATTTGATGGTGTTCAAACCACGATTTTGAGATAGTTCTTCATCTCAATGAAGTTATGTTGGTTCCTAAAGTCTGTCTCCAGAAACATGTGATTGGTTGAAAAACTTTTCTAGGAAACACTAAATATCTCATGCTGCAACTGATTCAATTAGGTCTTTTATGTGAATTTCCATGTCCTGGTTTCTAATTGAAATCCTTACAAGAATTAGTGAACTCCTCATAAAATTGCACCTTAAATACAAGTTCACTGGGTGAAACTATTTCAGTGTTTGAAGACATTCTCAATATCTCATGTTGCAAGTGATTCAATTAGGCCTCTTATATGAATATCCATGTCATAGTCTCTTGCTAAAATATTACAAGTTACAAACACTAGTGAGCTCTTTCTCCAAAAATTGGACCTGAATATTAAGATCAATGGACCCAGGTATGTTTGTTCATTTATTGAATGCTCAGTACTCAGTGCAAAAGGAAATCAGTTCAATAGAGGATTTGACAGATGAAGCATTAATACTTGGACATGTGGAACTGAAGAATACTTTGTTCCTTAATCTCTCTCCTATCTCCCTCCCTTGCTTACAAGAAGACAAAGGACCTTTATTCTGTTTGTTTGATATAATTTTGTGCAGATTAGCAACTCTTTTGTTGGAAGAGTTACTTAAATAGGTCCATGGGATTGTGTGTCGACAGGAAAGACACAAATACACCTTGTTGTTGTATTATGGTACATATATATCGTCGAGGGAGGGGGAGGGGGAGGGAGAATCCTCTAAGCTCCAGTGACCTACTCTTGTTCCTGGCTTCTTTATGTCCACCTCTTTCTCTTCTCTTTCTGCATCTGTCCCTCTCTTCGTTGTAAAAGCCTTGCCATCCTGCATGTCTAGCCCATGTCCCCTACACGTCTAATGCTGGCAATCACCTGTACACCCCTTGGCACACCTTTTGCTTGTGACAACACAATCAATTCCTTGAATAGACTATAATCTGGATAGTTTTATCAATGTTTATGTCAATTTTTTTAAGCATTTTCTTCTGAGTAGGGGAAAAATAGTGTTAATGCTGATGCTATTATTTGTACTGCTACATCTATCAGTTTTGGGCTTTCACTTTTCATATGTTGTTGGCTTTGTGATCTATTTAAATGCAATTAACATTCTCATTCTTTCAGTTCCAGAATTTCTTTAACTGGGTTTTGAAATGTATAAAGATACTATTGTCTGAACCAACTGACCAAGTTCCTCCATCCAACAGGTTTAATTTCTTCTTGATGTTCCTTTGATGCTCAATTATAGAATGCAACAGTTCTTTTGGTGCTGACTTGTACATTATGCTTTTGTAGCGAACTTGTGGTTATATTTCTAAAGTTTCTTCTTGACAATGATCCAGTCAAACAATTACTTGAGATAGATCACAGGATCACTGTGGATACGTAAGTTCCAAGATATCTTTCGTAAGGTTTTTATAATAGCTTTCGTTTTCACTGTAGATTCTGAATACCCCTATGCTGGTTAACTGTGTAATTCAGCTCTGATTCTTAAGTTGACAACTCTCTTTCTTTTTGAATCTCATATTTTCTTTATTGGCTGCTATTCACCTTCATCTCTTCTAATTGTTGTTTGTTTGATACTCCTAAAAGAGTGTTCTGTGTATTATCCATTTTCTGATTCGCATGGGCAATATAGGTGGTAACTACACTACATCCCAGTGTTCTCCTGATCATTAAGTAAAACCAACACCAATTTGACCAACAACACCAATATGCAAGAGAAAAGCAGCACACTTCCTTGTTGTCCATCCATGCTTATTGCAGATTCCTCTGGCAAGCTATGATAACTACCATGGCCTTGAAATGGCCTTTTAAAGGCTAATTTACTGAGTCCTTAAGGAGAATTTCAAGATCAATTCACAATTATTAGATATGGTGTGATAGGAATCTTTTTCTGATATTAGATTTTGACATTGCATGCTTGCACTCATGGCCTACTAATCTTTCACAGAAGTTATATTTTTAATATTTCTATGCTGCAGATTATGTGCTTTTCTAGTGTGAGGAGTTATATTAATCCATTCAGTGGCTTATTCTTTCACCCATTTCCTGTAATCTTGTTTCTATTTTATGATGCAAGTTACTGTACCTAACTGAATATGATAGAAAATTATGTAGTCGTTTCACATTGTAGCTTCAACCCTAGATATTCTAAATGCTTTATGCCATTTTCTGTTTTCTTGCTTGTAGTCATGGTAATTTGACATTTAAAAACTTTCATGATGTTTTTCTTGCACAAGCTATAATGATTTTGCAGTGAGGCTTTGCGGCAAGTTGAACAATATGTGGTTTTCGGAGGATTTTCAGACACTAAGTTCTTAGAAAGAACTTTAGCAAATGAGTTTAATCAGCTGGAGCTATGGTATTTCAGCGTTGACTTTATATTCAAAGCATTTTTCCTATCTCTTGCATGAATGAAACAAGTTCTCAAAGACTTAATATTCAAAGCATTTTCAGACACTAAGTTCTTGGAAAATTGTAGTATTCAGATGGTTCCAAGTTGTCAAAGAAGGATGATTCTTTGGTCAAGTCATTTTGGAGGATTTAGCACATTTTGAAACTTGGAAATATTTATGTATATTAACTCACCAACAATTTAAAAAGCTTAAGCTATTAGAGAACCGTAATTTTTATATTATCTTTTAACACTTCCCCACATTTGTGGGTTTAAAATATTTTTTATAAGCTTAAAAAGTGGATTTGAATTAAATGAATGGATGCTTTATATTTTAAATAACATATAGGCATGGCGGGGTTCGAATTTAAGATCTCTGCTTTGATACTATGTTAACTCACTAACTATTTTAAAAAACTCAAGCTGATAAACAATGGTGTTTTTATTATTTTTTCACAATATATACTCCCATATAGTTCTTCACATTAAGCTACCCATCGTTTTTTCTCTTATATTTTTTTCCTTTAGGAATGATTTAAATCCTATTTTCTTAGTTTTGAATGTTCTCCATTGCCTTAATATAGTACCTTGTATTGAAGATTTCTAATTCACATTCTTAGATGGCGTGATATATTGTTTTTGAGTGGCATGCTTCTGACTTTTTCAAATTAGTTTTCGTGGGATTTAAATTAACTTTTGGAAGTGTGTCATATAGCTACTAATTTTGGGAAATTTTTTGCAATTTAACTTTGAGAAGACTAAGGCCCTGTTTGGAACCAAATTCAAATGGATTTCTATTGATTTCATCCGACAAAAATTCAATTGATTTCATCTGAAAATAAATTCCACTGTTTGGCAAGCAATGGAATTTGAATTGACTTTTGGAAGTGTCATATAGCTACTAATTTTGGAAAAGTTCTGTAATTTAACTGTGAGAAGACGAAGGCCCTGTTTGAAATCAAATTCAAATGGATTTCTATTGATTTTATTCTACGAGAATTCAATTGATTTCATCTGAAAATAAATTCTAGTGCTTGGCAAGCAATGGAATTTGAAATGAATTCCATCTAACCTTGTTGTTTGGAAATAAGTAGGAATTCGTTTCAATATGTTCTATTCTCCCATGACACCCTTTTATAATCAATATGAATTCATTACACAATATTATATATATAATAAAATATGATAATAATGCATCTTAGAAACCAATAATATCTTCACTCAAAAAATTAAACCAATAATCATTTCTTTCCAAGCATCCACTCATCATTATGTAGCATATGTCATTCAGCATATATCATGTACATGCTAGTATGCACATGCTAGCATATGTCTGACTTATGTTGACGGATCCAAATCTAAGTGATAATAGATAGTAACTTATAATAATGGGTTGCATCTACTAAGGATGGCCATGCCGGTGGTGTACCGGCACGTGGCACGAGGGGTGCTGCACGACACCCCTCCTAATAGCTTTGCCATTGACCTCGTTGTCGAGCTCGTCGTCGTCGTCGTCGCTCGCCGCTGGCCTTCGCTGTCGCCGCTTGCTCGAGCTCGCGTTGGGTGCCCTAGCCGAGGGAGGGGAAGAAAGAAATCGAGAGAGAGAGAGAGAGAGAGAGAGAGAGAGAGAGAGAGAGAGAGAGAGAGAGAGAGAGAGAGAGAGAGAGGGTTTATCGGTTAAAACTTAAGTTGGGGATTCGGATCCGAATCGGGCGAGCGGCGACGACGATCGGGAGCGGCGACGGCGACGGCCAAGGTGGTACATTTTTCTCTCCTTTTCTTACGACACGGCCGGCGGTCGGCACGGGCCGTGCCTGTGGCACGGCCATCGTTGGCATCTACTATTGATTATCATCTAAACTTTTTCATCTTCTACACATGAATTGAAGGGAAAACAACCCTAACAATCGCAATGGCGGCTTGAGGCCTATCCTTCTTCATGCGGCAATGGAACTCTTCCAATTCCTCCATGGGACTACAAAAAGCTTATACAAAGCTTATACTATGCCACGTGCTGACACTAGGTCGGCATGGTAGTCCTTGTGTAAGATAATTGTTGTTGCTATTGCTGTTTTGGTTTTTGATAGATCATGATCCTGTGAAATTGCTGTTGTTGTTGCTATAATTTCTAAACCTGAGTATTACAGTTTCCCTTTACTTACATTTGACTTCACATGTTTCATAATAATTTTTTTAATATCCAATTGAATTTCCATTTCTGTTAAAAGTAAGACAAATATTTGGAGACATAACTAGACTTCATTTATCAAAATTATGTGATGTTTTTCTTTTTATGTAGAGTCCATGTTGCTTTTAATTAAGTTTAAACACAATTTTATATGTGATTTAATACAATTTGGGCTGATTATTGTCTTTGTTTATTTGCTTTTCAGCTTGAAGGAGGCTTTCTTAATGCCGTTCACCACTATTTCAGCTAAAGTTCATTGTGGTGATTTGCTTCCTCTCTATCCAATTTCACCTTCGACTTCATCATTACCTGCTCCAACATCAATAGCATTCTACAAGGTTTTAAATTTTCATTTAGAACAATTTTGTGTTTTCTAACTAATGCCTTTAGTTTATAAAAAAGAGAAAAAAAGTACCTTATTTGTTTTCTAGTAGTCATGGGCTCACAGCATATAATTACCAGCTAACTTTTGCGGACACTTTTTGTTTGTTTCTAATGCAGCAGTTTCTACAAAGTTCTTAAATTCTGTAATTATAAAGATATTTATACATACATGAGGGCAATATGAACTAAAACTTTTTAGAGTTCGACTTGTTTAATTGGTTAACCTTGGAGAATAAATGACCTTGGGTGTGCATAGATAATAAGATTGTCATAAGGTGCTTTGTGCACCTTCTGTAGGAGAATAGCGAATATGTAGGATGACTGTTTTCTATATCAGTTTTATTAGTCAAAGAAGAAAATAAATTGACAAAGTTGGAAACAGTAAGCTTCCTGAGAAAGGTTGATGAGAAGAAAATAATAAAATAAATGAAAGGGAAAAATAAATTCTAGAGCCAAGCATGCAAAGCGTGCATTCTTGAAGTTGTTTGGTTCGAAGCTCGCTGCAGCCTACTGATGACCTATTTAATACCTAGACCTTGAAGTTGGTTTTTGAAGGGGGGATGAAGTAGGTTTATCTTTTCTAGATCCCCCCTTCCCTCTCAACCTCCTCAGGTCCAGGTAAGATTGTGAATGGTGTGTTACTTGGAATTTGCAAAGCACAGTGATCTTCAAAGCTAGCTGTTCATGCTTACTTAGCAAGTTGTGACCCACTCTAATTGGCAAATTCACCCAAAGTGAGGATCAATGAAACTAAGCGAACTTGATTTTAGTATATTAATAAGTTGATATGGACAATGATTTTGCAATTCAAATGCCAGTGAACAAAATTACATGGAGAAGTGACCCAGTTGGTTTTATGTGACCAGTTAAGGTATACAGCCAATAAGAAAGATGCGTAAATCACATACCTTGAATATTCCTAGATGAGGACAAACAAACAAAATAAAAGACACTTCTTTTGTGCCTCAAGATTTTTTTTTTTTTGGTTAATGATAACTTAGGGTTGAGAAATTCATTTATTCTTAAATTTTCGTAATGGAAAAGAGGATTGAATCATTAACCTAAATAAATTTGTGAATATGACTTTTACCTTTCTTGATCCTGAAGTGTCATAATCGGAAATAGGAATTATGACCGATCATGTATCCCAATAGACTTAGATACACGAAGCCTTAACTAATTATCATAATATAATAAACTCAAAATTTATTTAATAACTCCATTCAAATACCTTCAAAGACATAAAATACCTAAATTATATAATCAATGTCTTATAAATATTTAGCTTTTCAATTTGAAACCTAAGACTGCTATTATATTTAAAACTATGCTATTATATTTAAAACTATGTAGGTTAAATCCTAAGTGGAGGTAGAATTTTGATGCCCCTATTCATTCGCCAAGCTGACCATCATCTGAAATATAAAAAGAGTATAATGAGCTAATAACTATAGCTCAGTGAGTGAATTTACTCAAAAGCTAGAAAATCATTCTTTATCTAATATGAGATATTAAACAAAGCTTAATAATTAAAAACAATAGCCAACATGCTCATAATATGAAAAATAAGTATAAGCCATAGATGCAATTAACAAGCTAATTTTATGCTCTATTTCATTATGCAAATTTTCACAATTTCAATAATGACAACTGTCTCAACTTGGGATTATGCTTGTGGATCTGTATCAACTAGAAGTTACCTCGAAATGCATTCGAGTCTTTTCCTTATAATAGATCGGTTAGGGTCACTAGAAAGTGTCACTATTGGATAAATGCAACCTATCTTTTTCACTATTCATAGAGAGAGATTAGAGTCACCTCAGAAAAATTTCTGATCTAGCCTGAGACTATTCACTAACTGCGCCAGAGTCATCTAAGCAAGCTACTTATGACAAGTATATTGGATACTTGCATGGGGAATAATATTATATAAATTAATTGTATGGCATAAAGTATAATACATCATAAGAGCAATAATCATACACGAAATATGAAGACCATATAATAAAATTATAATATGAACAATGAAAGGATAAATACATGAGTAAATCCCCTCACCTATGGTCAATAATCTAGATATGATTGCAAATCTTCACTTTCATTTATAAATAAACTCTTGTTTTATTTTAATAATAGCCAAAGTTTTTGAATTTAAAACTAATTAAATATGGGCCAAAACTAAATCTCAAAGACTTAGACATGGGTTGTGGGCCTACAGCCCATCTAAATCTAAATTCGGATTGGGCCAAGGCCCAAACCCAACAAAAAGAATAAGGTTTTGGTCTACCCTGACCTAGACTTGGTTCACCCAAACCCTAAATTGGGTTTGGGTTAGACTACTCATGGGTTGGGATCTTTAGATCTCAATAATAAAGATCCCAACCATGTTGTCTAGCCTAACCAACTAACCCAAAAGTCACACACGGGTTAGGCTGGGATCTTTTGATCCCAACCAAAGCTCTTCTTTCTCCATTGAAGGAGGAAGATAGAGAGGCAGGAGAGAGGACTGCCACCCATGATCACCATGAAACTAAAATTAATTGAAGGTGGAAGTGGACTCACCTACTATGCTTTTGGTGTTATTCTCTCACCGCGGCGACTCTCAGATGCTCAACTCCGACGATGGCAACCCTCGGCGAGGAAGGAGAAAGAAGGAAAGAGAGGAGGGAAAGAGAAGAATAGCCCCGATCCCCTCGACGAGAGGATTTGCCTAGTTTAAATAGGGGAAGAAGCCGTATTATAGAGCTATTTCTCCCTGACAGAATCGTTGGGGGAAATCGCTCCCTTTCCATTTTTAAAAAGGAGAATGAAGTGAACAGTGCTGCAGTGCCACACGTGTGGCTTCTTTTATTTTGAATGTTACATGAAGTAACTATCATACACTAGCACTATTCTGAATTACTATTGCCCTCTCCAATATGATATATGCTCAATTACAATTATCTATGATATGTCTTTGATTACTCAATCAATTAGTATTATCCCTAGAGCCAACACACTCCCAGCCGGCCCTCTTTTTCCTTACAGGAAGATAGCGACCCTGTTCTAATGATGTTCTAAACTTTCTATATAACTATGTGAAGGCCAATAAAAAAGACTGATGTGAGTAGGTAAGATGGGTACTCCTATATACGGGAAAATAAATGTAAGTTCTGTTTGGTTTCTTGTATTCCAAGATGCTGCGTCTATAACTCTAAATGAGAAACCAATATGTGTAAAAAGTTGAATTTTACCCACTTTCTCACCAAAGGTTGAGAAATCATGTTGGCATACACTCGGATTAATGGGATGTATGAGTCTAGCTTGGCATTTGGAAAGGCGATGGGATACGTTGACCAGGAACTGATTTTCAGATTACATTTCTATGTGTATGTACAGTTTTTATCACATACATGAAACCAAATTCTTGTTGAACAGGACACGTCTTTTGTGCCTTCATTCTTTGTAAGTGTTAATTTAGTCATAATAGTACGGGAGTATTGTTGTATCCTTTTATTGTCAGTTTTTTCTCACACAAAAGATCTTCTATGATGATCAAAATTCTTTATAGAACTCTTTCGAAAGAGTAGGTTAATCCACATATTATCCATTAGCATTTCCTTAAATAGGAATATTTAAATTAACAAGACCTTTTGCTAAAAACCCGAGCGTAAGTGCAATTTTTCTTAAGTATTTTTTTGTTCTTCTGTAGCTGATCATTATAATATTGACTGTTGTTTATATTGATCAGAAGTGATCTATTTTCCACATTTTTTTATTCTTTTAATTCATTGGTTTCAGTTACAGGATGAACTTGGATGTGCTTCACATTATTGTATGTCATCGGATAATTTGACGGGCTACATATGCTTTAAACTACCAGATGGTTCTTTTGATTTAACAAATTGTATTGGCATAATAAGGGGCTTTACAAGAAAATCAAGTTCTACTGAGCATGAAGTGTCTTCTCTGACAGCTGTTTTTTTACGCATACCTGATGAGTATGAGTGCACTGATCTTTCCTTGTATAAGGTATACAAATTTTCTAATATACTCCTTGTGAACTTTTGTCATCCTTGGGACTGAACATGTTCGTCTGGGTTATTCATCCATGTAAACAGGACAACCAGATTATATTATTACTTACTGAAGCGTTCTCTACTTCTGAAAATCCTGGAAAATCTCGGATGGTGATGTTGCAAACAAGTAATCTTTCTTTTCTGCCTCTTTCAAGGACAGTTTCTGCTAATCTGTATGGGCTGCATGAGTTGAAGGTATGACTTTAATGCAGGAAAAACATATATTAGTGAGCATTCTTGTACATCTCTTTTTTTTAACTATTTTATTATATTTTTATTCAGTATTTCTCATGTCTTGTGGAAAGCAACCTTTTGGTTTGCTGAATTATATTAATGGAAATCTTCATTCTCATTGTTGTGGTGTTGGGGTCCTACTAGTCTACTATTGCTTTGTAGCATGTTATTTAGACTTGGTTGGAGAGATTACACAGTTCAAGTCGCCAACTATTTTAGAGAAATTAGTCCAAAACTGTAACTGAAGTAAATATATTTTACAGTGCTATGGGTAATAAAAGATAAGAGTGTATAGATGGCAGTGGTAAGCTTGAAGCAGGTGATTGGAGTAGGTAGTGGACGGAGTGGATAAAGGAGAAGGTAATCAAATTCATTGTGGGCTTCACCAAGATAATATGATGTGTTTACCTAGGAATCTGGCGACCCACATGATTGGACAATTGGTGGACAGAGAAGAAAGCTAAGAAAGCTTCCTGCTTCTAGGTTGCTCAGAGATGTCATTGCAGGACATAGGGGCATGTGGAGTAAAGGGCTTGAGTGAGAGTAGGGGAGAACGATATTTTAGGAATTCAATTTTTTCTGTTTTTACCAGAGTAGGGGATGGGTTCACTTGGTGGAACTGTAAGGCTACAAACTTTTCACAAATTAGGGTAAACCCTATACTGGCTGGAGCCTCATGCATCGGGACACCTTGTTATTAGTTTATATTAACTTTATATTAGGTTATATTAATACTAAGTTGCTTTGATGTCTTTGTTGCTTTGATGTCATTTCAGCCATATTAGGTTATAGTAACTTGAGTTGTCTAGCGACCTTTAAAGAGTAATGGAGGGGCTGATTTGGATGGTGAAATGTAGGTTTGAATCATAACTCAATAACTTGGGGTATAAACTACATGTTTTCCTCTTTTTGATCTCTTGGGTTTTACACCTTTAAAGAGTAATGGAGGGGCTGATTTGGATGGTGAAATGTAGGTTTGAATCATAACTCAATAACTTGGGGTATAACTACATGTTTTCCTCCTTTTGATCTCTTGGGTTACACCTCTCTCATCAGTTATATGTAAATACATGTGTACATGTTTATCAGAGTGAATAAAATGTAAAATATCTACTATCTTCCTCCATTAGCCAACCTACTCAAATTCAAGTAATGATTTGAGCTGTTCACAGTACCTATGAACAATGATTTTTGATTGTAGGCCCCTTATTGTGCATCGAGTGAATTATATAGAAACAGTTTTAATCCTAGTCTTTTCTAAGCCTGTTAGGAGTACCACAATTATTATGTTCCTTTCTTGTTATTTCTGGATTATGATAAATCATGTGGAGTTTGATAATTATAAGGTTATCTTTTAATACTATTTTGTTCTTTGGAGCATTAAATGCTTCAAATGGTAATATTACACATTGACATGAAGTAAACTCTTACATCAAAAATTCAATATTAGCTCCTATGTTGAGATAATCTGTGCAACTTTGATATATTTGAGTGTTCAACTATTTTATGCATCATGTGGATCATTACTAGGCTTCATTGGTACACGTGAACCTTGGACATGGAAAAGTTCGCTGCATACCGCACCCTATAACTAGGCCACTTGCAGTTAGTGGTGAGACATTTTTTTCTTTCCAGTTAGCATGTTTAAATTAATCTCTTTATACGCTAAACCTATACTATCTGAAACTAACTGATGGCTTAAACTTGAGCTGGATGGTTCATTTGCAGCTTCAAGAGGGCTTGCTTGTGTCTTCTCATCTAGAAGGCATGCTTTGGTTTATATTCTTGATGAAGATGAGGATGAAGTTTCTGAAATCGAATGAGTTCAAGACAATAGCTATGCTAAGAATTGGTTCACACAATAATGAACGCAGAGTACCAAAGGGAGTTATTCATGTTAACGAGTTTAACCTATTGATGAGTTCCCTAAAGTGACAAGCCATCTCAATACAAAGTTGAATTGTCATATTCAGATTGATCTCTGAGGCCTCTAAATTGACGATTTGAGTAATTCAGATTATCCTGAAAGCTTCAGAGGCAGATTCAGAAGATCATATGGAAGGGTTTTGGAATAGCAATGGGAACAGTCATGTTATTATCGACAGTTATATTGTCCCGAAGTTCTTTGTAACGTTGTAACATTTCTGCGGTGAGGAACTGTAATGCAAGAGGTTACCTGTATGAGCAAATATGGAGATATTGAAGCAACAGTTCATGGACGCACTTTTCACACCTTGTTTCTCTGTGATTGTTGCATGTTAGTCATAAGATTACTAGGACAATATGTTTGTAGGATAACTTACACACACAGTCGTAGTTTCTCCAAATTTCTGCAAGTCTAATTATGTTGATTGAGAAAGTAGTACAGTATGAGTTGATCAGCTAGTTGATGTTCTCTCTTTGAAGTTGTTTTGATGAGCATTGGGTTACATTTCACATAATGATTTCCAATGGAAAATTTTATTTCAATCCTCGATGATATATTGCTATTTGTACCTTATCTTTCCACTTTTTAGAAATCAATTACTATGTTTCATTTTTTTTCTTCTTTTTCACAAATGTTACCCCGAGTAAGATGATTGATTTCAGACTTCTAACCGTCCATTGGCCTTCTTGATAATAACTCATCCATAAACAGGTCGATCGCATTAAATTTATAAGATAGAAATGTCTCATACAATAGAATCATGGCTTGACACTCACCTTGTCATCCTAGTGTATCTTGTCAAAAAGATAAAAGAGGAAGATGACGTACAGAACTTTATAGGGATAATTACACATTAACTGTCACTTTCGTTCACATTCATCTGAACCTTTTTGTATCATACATATGGATCCTTCGAATTATTGGATATGTCCTAAGACTCTCTTTATGTTATTGTTTTATTATCTTTTTTTATTATTTATAAGTTGATTTTTTAGGAAGATAAAAGAGAACTTTAATGTATCAAAAAAAACTGTTGCCCTCTCAAATAAACATGATATCTTTCTCTAAAGTAGTAGTAAATAATATTTTTTTATTAAATTATAATATTTTGATCATAAATGTGAATTTAAAATGCTTTATATATCCGAATTAGGATAAATACAGACTTATAAATATGTGATAGTGTGAACATATAACTATATAATATTAAAAATATAATAATATGGACAGATAACTATATAATACTAAATCTGTGGTAGTGCAAAAATATAACCATATAATGCTAAATGCTGACAGTGTGCATATATAGCCACGTAGTGCATGATGATTGGACATATAGTCATATAGTACGTTAAAGTGCGAATATATAATTATATAGTGCATAACAGTACGAACATATATAAGAGTAATATAGTAATAGTACTCTTAACACCCCCATCTATTAATATTGTATAAAATATGAGATTATGTGGAGCTCATGCGATAACTAATCAAATGTCAGTGGAGCTAAAAACTTTTTGAGTAGCCAGTGAGTTCTTTTTATCTTTTTAAATCTTACAATTTATTAGAAAATGGTATTAATAGGTTCACAATACCAAAATAAATTTTTTTATTTAATTCTTTTTAAGGGAAGATAGCACCAAAATGTTAGTTGCCCTCAAATGGGCAATGATACGTGTAAAAGAGAGATTAGTAGTTAAGTAATAACACCACTTTAATACAATACCACGTTCTTAAAAAGAAAAGAAAAGAAAAGAAAAAACCACGTGCGCTGCCTCGTCGGACGAATCATCTCAGTAATGTTATGACTCAAGAGAAACTTAATAGAAAGGACTTTTGTACAGCTTCGTCTCCTCCTCTCTCAGATCTCCTCCTCTTCCTTTCTCCTGTGGCTTCCAAAGATGTATATGGCCTACGGATGGCCTCAGGTCATCCCTCTCGATCCCAGCCACTGCCCTTCCTCCTCCTCCTCCGATCGCGTCGTCTTCATCAAGGTCGCCAACCGCCGCCTCCTCGTCGTCGCCCCCACCTCCCTCGAGATCTGGAGCTCCTCCCAGGTCCATTCCTACTCCTTTTCTCTACTCGCCCTCCTCGATCCCTTCCTTGTTGCCCTCTATGTCGTGCTATCTAGGGTTTTGGATGGCAGCACAAGGTGCGGCTCGGCAAGTACGCGCGGGATGCGGACTCGGTGGAGAGGGAGGGCGAAAACTCGCAGGCGATTTGGAGTCCGGACACCAAAACCATCGCCGTTCTTGTAAGTGGATTCGATCGCCTTGTGCTCCTTGATCTCCAGAGGAGTGGTGTTAGTTTGTTAGTGTTCTTTTCGACGAATGCTGCCCCAGTGCGAACAGTGAATTGCTTTTCTTTTGCGATTTTCTGGTATTGGACCACGGATCTTCCTGCATTGTCGCCAAATTTTCGATTTTTGCTGTTCCTTTTCCTATATATGTTATATTTAGTGTGAAGTTTCTCTTTGTTATTCTTCTCCTCCTACCTAGTATATTATACTTTCTTCCACAGCTTGAATTAGATCTGTAATTGACAAACAGGTGGTACCACAAGATATAAATTTTTTGATTAGAAGCTTTCTTGATTATATATTATATCAAGTATTATCAGAAAATGAAAAAAGAATACTGTTTACCCGGGGTATATTCACAAATTTGCATACATTATTGATAACTTTTACTCCAGAATGATGAACAAAGAGCATAATAGAAAATCCTAACTGATATTTTGTATTGTAGACTACAAACAAGGTAAACAATCTTTTTCATTGCATGCAAGATGGCACAATCTTTCTCTTTTCCTTTTATTCCTGTCCTTCTGCAAGAGAAGTATGAATCTGTGTACTTGAAGTGCGATCTTTCTCTTTTCCTTTTATTCCTGTTTTCTGCAAGAGAAGTATGAAAACTTGAAGTACATCACTATCAAGGATGTCCATCATATAAATTCTTCTAGCTTTGCAATAATATTTGTTGGATGACATGCGAGATGCTGTATATGTTGGAAACTTGATTTTGCGAAGTTTAAATAATAAAAGGCATGCACATAATTGTTAGATAACAATTTGACCTAAAAACTTAAGCTATTTGATAGTAAACCAATAATGTATCTCTAATATTGCACGTGGATTAATGATAGATAATAAGATGTGAGGTCCACCGTAAGAACTAGAATAGATACTAGAAAATAGGGAATAAAAGTGAGCTGACAAGATTTAAACCTCATTACCTCTAGAAAAACTAGCTCTAATGAGTTGACTCAAAAGGTTAAGTTATTAGATAATAGATCATTAATGGATACTATTCCTTTAACAACATTAACCTCAAAGTACGGCCCATAATCTGTTTAACTAAATGTGAACCTATATGCGTGCGCTCCTTTCATAGAACCAGCCATGACACTCGTTTTGAAGTGTATGCTCCTCGACTCTTTTCTGGACTCTGAAATATGTATTCATTTGATATAGTGTTTTCATCTGGTTCTCAAATTGTGCTTGTTTGTCTTGCTGCAGACTTCTTCATTTTTCCTTCATATATATAAGGTCCATATCTCTGGAAAGAGGCTGCTTATTGGAGCGAAGCAGCTTCCTGGGCTTTTTCTTGTTAATATATCTCTTATAATCTCTGAGAAGGCGCCATTTTCTGAAGAAAACTTAGTAATGTAAGACACTGTCAATGACTTAATGATGGCAACAGATCTTCCCTTTAGAAAACTAATTTCCATTTCCCCTTTCCTATAATGTTTCAGGAGCAATTTTGTATGTGACAACAAAAGCATGCTTCTTGGACTTTCTACTGGGCAGTTACAGCTTGTGTCCTGGAATGGGGAGGTACATTCAAATTAATTTTCCTACAGATTTCTCATGAAGTTCTAATATCAGAAGTTCGGTTGTCTAGGGTCTAAATAAATGTACGATCCTGTTCCTTTTCTAATTCCTCGAATTCTTTGACCTATTTTATGTTTCTACTCCAGTTCTCTGGCAGCTTCAGACTTTGTTGCCATATGGATGCCTCTGCGAATATGACTACATCGCCAGATTCTTTAGCTCACGAGCCTTCTACTTGTCAAGGAAATTTCACTGATTCAAAGTCTACTCACTGCTGTGCAAGGAGTTCTTCTATCATCAAGCTTGAATTGTCAATGCAATTAAAGTTACTAGTTGCGCTATATTCAGGCTGTCAGATTGCACTGTGTTCAATTGGTAAAAAGGGTTTAAAGCAAACAAGTAATATTAAAGCTGATATATGGTTGAACACTGAAGATGCCATGTGTGCTTCTATAGCTTCTGATCAGCTGATACTTGCTGTTGGTTGTAGCCGAGGTGTTGTTGAACTATATGACCTGGCAGAGGGTGCGCAACATCTACGTACAATATCTTTGTATGATTGGGGGTAAGTTGTGAATTGTTGGTTAGGCTTATGAGCTGCTGCTGTTCTTTCTTGTGACATCTTTATAGATCTATTCTATCTGTCTTTTAGGTTAATTGCAGCTTAAGGTGCAATTCATTGTCACTAGTAGATGTTGTGAACCAGCGGTACTGCTTTTTTAGAGATAGACCTGTTTGTATTCCACCTTACTTCCTCCTTGGGCAATTATTTGGTCAATGGACAACTTGATATGCTATAGAGTAAGACAAGCTTGACATCAGGCAGGCAAAATAATAGGACGCAATCATGTACTTCTAGCCAGATAAATACTTGGGTCCCTATATTTAACTGTCATTTTTCTTTCTTGCCCTATATATATTGTTTAGCCAATTAGCCATGTCAAACTTGATCATTGCTTCTACATCCCATGAGACTAACAAGTAATAAGAAAGAATAATAGCTCTCTTAAATTACCCTTATAGATTTTAAGTAGCCCATATGAGTTCAAGTGCAGAGAGTAAGTGTCAACTGTGAAGTCAATAATTGATTGTAAAATTTGTTATTTCATCCAATGGACCTTCTTAGGTATGTGTTCTGCCTCTAGTGAACAAATTTATTGTTGAGAAAGACTGTCTTTGTGAAAGAATTTCTTTGTCTCTCATCATTCTATACTCCGGTATTCTCTTCTTTTCCTTTCTTTCTCACTCCTATATAATTTACCCAATCCTTGGTCATGTTGATAAGGATGATAGTTAGTAAACATTGGATCTTGTAGCACAATAATGGACAAAAAAGAGAAGAAAATAAACCATGCTTCAGTCTTTTTTAGTAGCCATAAGAAAAGGTGCTGAAAAGTTCATGTGAATGGAGATGTACAAAAATAGATACTTGGTTTTGCATAAAAACCTATAGGCAATCAATTTTATATGTAGGATTAGCAACTAAGTTAATTCTTGATCTTGATCCACTATTTAAGCATAGCTTTTATGATTCTATATTTCTATGATCCAAAAATTTATTAGTTCATTCTAGCTCAGACTAGGGATTGTCTAATTGATTCTTACACTTTGTACCATCCTATATGTATAGGTATGTTGTTGGTACAATGTAGGATATGAATTGATGTCTTCTGCTTAACATCTCTATGCTGGAATTTTAGTGTTTAGCTGTTTATGGATGTCTATCATCATCTAGATACTCATACTCAAGGATTGATGTGCTAATATGCTAATAGCACAAGGTTAGTCATTGACATAATATGTCTTGAGCGGCATTTGTGCTAAATAACATAAGCTGGTTTTACACAAGGTTGGCACAAGGTTACAGATATTGACAGAAGTTGTCATGCGAGAATCAAGATACTTGCCTATATTGGTGCAGCTATGGCTTTGATGTGGTATGCACCAGACATACTGATTGACACGATAATCAATGTTCATATTTGACTTAGTATACCTGAAAAAATCTCTATTTATAAGCACTTGGTGCAATTCTCTTTGGAGGTCTTTTCCAGTGTTTTAGGTCATTTTTACTGGAGAAGAGGAAAGGAAGAAGGATAAGAGAATTTTAAAGGAAGTGGCTAGCAGATAGGACCTCAACAGCAAAAGACATTCTAAACCTTCCTAGATATATGCTTTTTTTCTTCTCTATTTAGTTGATATGTATATGTCTCGCAAAATGAAAACTACTTTAGTAAAAAAGGCTTTTCAGAGTTTGCTTGTTCCCCCCCTCTTCTCTCTCCCCTCCTTTCTTTGCCTCTCCCTTTGCTGATCTGTTATTTTATTTCACCTTTTCTTCTCTTATCCATCTCTTATTTTTCTTTTATTGTCATGAATGTGCTGTTATTGCTGAAACTAGAATCTGCTGAGCTAACAATTTTGTTAGCTTGTTCTTTGAGCTTATGTATCTCACAGGCTAGGTCTGTGCACTTGTAATGTAATTATTTAGTGGACAATGATGAGCTAATAGAGTGTTGCTTTGTGCAGGTATTCAATGGAAGATACTGGGCCTGTTACTTCCATTGCTTGGACACCTGATAATTGCGCTTTTGCAGTTGGCTGGAAATTTAGAGGACTTAGTGTTTGGTCTGCATCTGGGTGCCGTTTGATGTGCACAATTCGTCAAACTGGAACAAATTCTGCCTCATCTCCTACGGTGAAACGTAGTCCTGATTTGAAATTCGAACCTCTTATGGGGGGAACCTCTTATGTGCAGTGGGATGAGTATGGATACAAGCTGTTTGCTGTTGAAGAAAGCTCATCAACAAGGATTCTGGCATTCTCATTTGGCAAATGCTGCCTTAATAGAGGGCTTTCAGGCACAACATATGCTCGGCAAATTATTCATGGTGAAGACCGGGTTCTTTTGGTGCAGCCTGATGAAACAGATGAACTTAAGATGTTGCATCTTAATCTTCCAGTTAGATCTTGTTATCTGAATGACTTTTGCTTTCTTGAGTACCCCTATAGTGATGTAACTTGTTTGATGTGGTTTCTTGATGTGGTAAATTTTGAATGCAGGTGTCTTACATTTCACAGAATTGGCCAGTTTTGCATGTAGTGGCTAGCACAGATGGTATGTACTTGGCAGTTGCAGGTCTCCATGGGCTAATCCTCTATGACTTACGCTACAAAAAGTGGCGTGTCTTTGGAGATGTCACTCAAGAACAAAAAATTGAATGCAAAGGCTTGTTATGGCTAGGAAAAATCATTGTTGTATGTAACTATGTTGATTCTTCAAATACGTGAGTCTCAACTTCTTGCCATTCTTCCTTGCTGCAAATTTTGGTTTCCCTTATCATAGATAGCTACATGACATCACTTTTTGTGCAACATAATGAACATTTGGTATTGCTTCTGTTATTTAGTTGTGAAAGGCTTACAGCTTTCTCTGATCAGGTCCTTTCTTTTCACCTTTGCTTGTTTTGTCTGCATTTTATAAGAAGTACAGCACGAAGTTCTAAAGATCTCTCAATCATCTAAATCTGGAGATTCACAAACTTCTTTGTTACTGTTGATCCATCTTTTGCTTCTCCTATCACATGACTGATATTTCTATATTGTTGTTAATTTCTACTCTTGAAATATATCATATGTTAGTCAAATCTTCAAGAATCTTGTTGAAGTTATGTCAAACTATGACAAGACATATTGCTTCTAGTGGGAAACATTTTGTCAATTGAGTGAAATGCACAAAGAGGTACGAGATTTGTGCATTGACAAATGTCTCATTGTTGTGGGTATTAAATTATTAATATGGTCCTTTTTATTATTCAACGGCAGGGAGCAGTCTAGTGGATTGATAACTCAGGATATAAGAGTTGTAAATGTTTTATTCTAAGATCAAATGAATCTAACATGGATAGGTTCTGTACAAAGGTACAAAATGAGAAAAGCTTGATCAAATACAGAAAATGTTGTGATCATTATATTAAATTCTTGGGAATTATCTTATCTGTTGAAACTAATTGAAGGAGAAAACCCCTTCCAACCTCCTTTTTCTTACACTAGCAATGAAGCAGCTTCAGAATTTACTATTTTGCAGCTCCCAATGTTGTTACTCATTCTGTTGTAAGAAATGGTATAAAATTCTTCATAATATATCTTAACTTTTCAATGCTTTATAATATTTCTTAACTATTCTAGGCTTCATAATATATCTTAACTATATCTAACCCTTCATAATATTTCTTAAACTATTCGGCGCTTCAATGTCATTACTCATTCTGTTGTAAGAAATGGTATAAAATTCTTCTATAAAGATCATTCCTGTACTTTTAAACAAATTGTCCATGTAGTTAGCTCAACCTGGTTACTATAGTATTCTATTTCCTTTCTCATGTCTTGTGGGCCAAAATTTTCTGATTAGCACTCAAGCATCTTAATGAGCTAGCTTATTGAAAAGTCTAGTTATCTCTTGTAGGTATGAGTTGCTGTTTTTTCCTAGATATCATCTTGATCAGAGTTCCTTACTTTATCGAAAACAACTACTTGGTAAACCGATGGTCATGGACGTCTTTCAGGACTACATACTTGTTACTTATCGTCCATTTGATGTTCATATTTTCCATGTGAAGATCGTGGGAGAATTATCTCCTGCCAGCTCTCCAGTTTTGCAGGTGATGTGAAATTCCTAAGATGCATAATATAATTTCATAAGATGAATTATTGGACAATTCTGCTTTCTGTTCTTGTTTACACTTAGTCAATGTAATAGCATTTGTATAACTGTATACAGCTTTCTACTGTACGAGAGCTTTCAATCATGAGTGCAAAGAGCCATCCTGCATCAATGCGTTTCATCCCTGACCAGATAGATGAAGGAATACTAGAAAGGAACACTGCCCGATCTTCGGACTTGTTATCCCAACAACCATCTAGGTATTTTTTCTTGCACTTGTTAATTTCACTTGTATCATATTGAGATTTTGTTTAGGCTTGGATTTACATGTCAGATGCTTGATTTTGCGGACAAATGGAGAGCTATCAGTGCTTGACTTGGATGATGGGCATGAACAAGTACTTACTACTTCAGTTGAGTTGTTCTGGGTAACTTGTGGCCAATCTGAAAAGGCAAATCTTATTGAGGAGGTTTCCTGGTTAGACTATGGTCACCGTGGAATGCAGGTAAAAATATGCATTGTATTACCTATTTGCATTATATTATCTTTCATTGTCATATTCCATATCTTTTAATTAAAGACATAAATTGTTAAATACTATATCTGTTTACCTTTTGATATAATTGTCACATGGAAACTAATTGTTGCAGGTATGGTATCCATCTCCTGGTGTTGATCCTTTTAAACAGGAGGACTTCTTGCAGGTATGTATGATCTGATTTTTCCTCAAACTATGTACAGTCCTGCCTGCATAAACTCATGGATTTTTTATAGTGTTAGTTATAAAAATAATCACGCTTGAATTTGACTGTTCTATTTATGGTTGTCATCCTAGAAAATGTAGTTATTATGTGCTTCTTGTCCTGCACAAGTTTTTTTATGAAATCCTGAAAATCTCCTCATGGTGGATCAGCCAATGTAGCCTTATTAAAGGGAAAATAAATCTGTAACTATTTGAAATATAAAAAAGAATAAGCACAGAATTATAAATGGTGGAAAGAACATAGATGAAGAAATGAGAGAAGAGTAATTATTGCATATTGTTACTGAATTACTTCACTCATAAAACAATGGTTTCTATCATATACTATAAAATGTGTATGGGATTGTCACTTGTCGCCTCCTAGTAAGGGGTAGCAGGATCTTATGGACTCATCTAATTGTTCTCATAAGGTTTCACAATTGAGTTTAATCTATTTTGTTTATTTAGTATTTGTATAGTGAAAAGGAAGTACTTTCTTCCATATTCTTACAAGTCGGAACAAACATAAATAGAGACTTATCTACAAGGATATAGGTAAATTGAAATAATAGTTCAATGAATAGACCTATTGAATTTTTTATAAACAGTTATATATTTTGATAATCTGAAAATTTTAAACATTTTGTTTATGCCTCCAATTTGATATTGAAGTACTTTTTTGTGTGATGTTAAGTCCTTGCATTATTTTGTCATTTCATTTGGTGTGATTAAAATCATATCTTTGCACTCTATAGTTGGATCCAGAGCTTGAATTTGATCGTGAGGTTTATCCCCTGGGTCTTCTACCAAATGTTGCGGTTGTTGTTGGCGTTTCTCAGAGAATGTCATTTTCATCTAATGAGTTTCCATGCTTTGAGCCCTCACCTCAAGCTCAAACCATCTTGCATTGCTTACTGAGGCATCTTATTCAGGTATCATAAATATGTGTTACATTTTATACTTCTAACCAAGGTGAGGCCTGCATTCGCATGATGGTTCTTATTAATATATATATTGTGTTAAAAATCAAATGTTAAATATGCAAGTCATACATTTTTTTTTCATATTTTGAGAAAGATCAGCTACTGGAACATGTATGATCTTACATTACTCTATATAACTGCATATCTTATCAAACTGGAGTTTAACATTTAAAGATATGTGGTCATGTCTAGCCAGAGAAGATACCTCTATATCTTATTTTTCCCCATCTAATTAGATGATCAAACCATACTGAAGTTCTGAGATATTTATTTGTAGCATTCTTCTTTATATATACACTTTCACCTATGTGTCAAGCAATTTAGGAGACCCTTGCCTCCTGAGGTGAAACGAACATCATACAATCATTTCATTCGAGTACTTAATCCAACACAAGTTGACTCTGAAACCTGACAAAATAATACAGGCATTGCATTAAAAAAACTGTATCCTACCGTAGAACCCAATCGGTCTTTTATCATTATCTACTCCAAATAGTCTGAACCAGATGAACATTAGATGGGCTTAGGGCCTAAGAACATTTATACTTGGATAAGTGGTATCTTGTCACAACCTAACTGATGCCATTGTTGTCCAAGGTTTGGGCCTATGCAAAACTTTTGTTTGCTTTCTTTATAAAGTTTCATGGCATGCCTCAGGATCTGGAGTGCATTTCATGGTGAGACTTGAGTCAGAAGGTTATCTGGAACAAAGAATGTCACTAGTATTGTCCTATAATTGTTTTAGTTCTGCAAGACTTCTCTGGCTGCAGATCTGTTTAATTTTTCCATCAAGCCTTCTCATATTGTGATTCTGCTCCATAGCTGACTATGTATTCTTGGGAAAAGGTTTTAATTCTACTACAGTTTCATCTTTTTGCATTCTTCATTATGCCTGTTTTAAGCTTCTTGTGTTAGATCATTTCTTGTTGGTTCCAAAGTTTGTTACACATGCTATCAAACATATTCTATCCCACTAAAATGGTTAGTTGCCCCCATATAATAAATTCCACCATAAATCTATCACCGATTTGTTACAGTTAATATGTGCAAGCTATTCTCTTTTTATTCTTGTATTTTATGGTTATGTAATGATCTGTACCGCATAGGTTCTGGTATCATGCTTGGAGTTTCTTATTCCATGTAACCCATTTTTTTAACTAGAGGGACAAAAGTGAAGAAGCTTTGAGGTTAGCATGCTTATCAGCGGAAAAGCCTCACTTTTCACACTGCTTGGAGTGGCTTCTGTTTACTGTATTTGATGCCGAGATATCAAGGTAGTACTGTATTTATCAAAAGCCAATTCAGTTTGTGCTTTATACAAATCACTAGGAACTCAATTGATAATAGATGCATGTTTAATGGTGTTTTTATCAAGATTGCTAGCACATAGTATACATATATATGTAATAGAAAATACTAAATAGAGAATGAAGGCTTAATGAGAACTGAGATGACAGAGAGTAATGTGATGCTGGCAACTAAAGAATATTATATTCCCTGGTAATACAACAATTTCATACCACTATTCTTTTAGATTGAACCAAGGTTTTAAATGCTGGTTGCGTGGAACTAGCCTGCTTGGTTGGTACAACTACCATGGGGCTCTAATTTCTTGATCATTCATCTCATAGGCATAAGTCCCCACTCTCTAAGACCTTGCAATATGTAACCAAAGTCGGGATCAAGATCAGCCACTTAAAAAATGATACGTATTAGACTACTTTTTATCTACGTAAAATTTTAAAAGTTATTAGAAAATACAGGAATATTTTTAAAAATTTACAAAATATGACAAAAAATAAGAAAATAAAGTTTACTCACATATAAAAGCCTAAAACTAAAAAAATATTCACTTACTCAAAACCATGATGAATAATAAGTTGGATATGGTAAATTTCTTTCCTTGTAAATTATTGCTACAGAAATGAGATGAAGAGAGAGATCACTCTCTTCATTATTTTTTTGTAGCAGTAAACGAGGAAGAAAAAGGGAGTCAGATAGTGGGAAGAAAGAGAGGAGAAATGAAAAAAAAAAAACTCACCCAAGTTCATTAGAGTGTGGAGCTCGACGGATGAGCTCCTTAAAGTATGAGGGAAGGGGGTAAAGTGTGTACGAGAGAGAGGAAAATAAAAACTGAAAACTTGAAAAGAAGGTAGCTGCGGACAGCGATTATTAATGTCCCTTGGAAATGAATCTAACCCAAATCTTTAAACAACATGTATTAAACTGTTTCGGCTGATACAGTTAATGTTGCTAGTGGGATTGGGATTGGCTATGGCCGATCTCGATCCATTTTGATTGATCCAAATTTGCTGAAATTGTGAACCTTGTCTATAATGCTTTGACCACCTGGCAAGTCACGACACTTGTGACTTGATGGATATGGTGATTAGAGCCCAAGCAGTATTCAAGTGCTCCAAAGCATTGTGATCATGTGGTCAAGGTAGGCGTGAAAATTGGTTGGATGTAGATCATTTGAATCCATATTTTTGGTCAAGATACGAATATTAGACGGATAAAAAAAATTTAAAATTATATAGTAACTAGATGGATACTGATAATTTTTGGATAGAGGATCAGATCTTAAACGGATATAGATCAAATTTTAAACGAATTATAATCTTTCATTTAGAGACAATTAACACAAAAATATTAATAATTTCAGAAAAAGAAATTTCTTACTTATCAAATACATATAAAATTAGCAAAATCAATCTCTATAAATAATATATAATTTAAATAAGCAAACTAAAAACTGTAAATCATTTTAAAAAATATGTGGATAAACGGATATTTGATATTCATATCCGTATCTGGTTTCTTTTTTTTTTTTCTCCAAAAATCCTACTTGTATCTGAATCTGTATTTGAATCGGATAGGAATTTTTTATCCGAATCCGATTCAAATCGAGTCAGGTTGGATCAGAGTTAATCCCACCAATTTTCACCCATAGGTCGAGAGCAGCACTTAGCCACTATTTCAGGTGGCATTAACTGTGTGCTCTCTGAAACTACGTTTTGCCACTTGCCACCCAGAATCAAAGTTTCAGATTGCCCATCAAACTACAAATAGTTCTTGAGTTTGGTTAAACTCTCACCTGTTCTCCATGAATTTTGCAATTACCATACTTTTTTTTTTCTTTTAGAAATGTTCTTAGACTCATCCTTTGAAATACATAATGGATTTTTCACCGTTGGAACACAACCGACTATAATATCCACAATGCTACAATGCAGTATAGGAAGCAACTATAATAACTTCATTTCAAATTTTGGGTTGCATCGTTCAAATGAAGCCTCCATTTTATGTGACAGTGATGCTTAATTCCCTAATATAATCTTTCAGCTTTTTGTTGTTGAATTGTTTAATTGAATATTGCAGGCAAAGTGCATCCAAGAATCAGCTTCCGCCATCAGTGAAGTCCTCAGATAACTCACTTTTAGAGAAGACTTGTGATCTACTTAAAATTTTTCCTGAATATGTGGATGTCGTTGTTAGTGTTGCAAGGAAAACTGATGGCCGACATTGGGCTGATCTTTTCTCTGCTGCTGGAAGATCCACTGAGTGCGTAGTAACTGACTACCTTGAAACCTAAATTTTTTTTTTCTTTGACATTTGAGTTCTTATCAAATTATATCGTATGCAATCTAGAAATGGCTCTTTTGCATGAATACCCTTCAAAAGTCCCTTACTTGCATATGTTTATGTGTATATCTCTCAAAACTCTTGCATGGATACCCTTCTGGTTATTTTTTTTTGGCAACTGAGTTAAAATCTGAAAAGTTAACTGTAATACTTTAGAAAGAAGAAATAATACCCTCAGTTAGAGGGATTTTTCTTTAGAAAGAAAAAATAATTTTTTTTTTGGCATTAAATGGATTAATTTATGCAAAACCAGATTTTTTTTTGTCGAGTGACATTCAAATATCAAATTAGAGGGGTATATTTACATGACTTGGGGATTTAAGAATGCTGTACATGCAAAAAGCCCTTTATTTTGTAGTAACCTATATTTCATGCTTTCTTTTATCATGGCAATTTGGTTTTGGATCAATTTATGGTTTTTAAAATTAGGCATTAACATAGGATGCCAGGGTGTTTATATTCTACTGGTACATCAGATATTTTTGGCAGGTTTATAATTTAGATAGTGTTTATGCTGGAAAATCTATGGATTGAAGTTTTGGCCTATTTTGATCTATGTCACCAAAATGAATCGGTTGATATTAGCCGATTTATCGATCTCTGATCTGAATCGGTCGACATGGATGGCCGATATGTATCGTCTTTTCCAGCAGTCGATCCTGAGACCGATATTTAGAATCCTGAATTGTTTTTTGTCGTAATTTCATGATTTAATCATCCTTTGGTTTTTGAGGAGCCTAGAAAACAATAAATTATTCTGAAGTACATAAAATGTTTCTGTTACAAGGCAAAAACACTGACAGATATTGTTCATTCATTGCCTTTTTGATGTGGAGAAAGATATAACCATTCTCGTTGTACTGAAAAGCTAATATTTGATCATTCTACACTAATTTTTCATCTTTTTCTTTTGACTGCTCTTTCATGTTTGAAAAACATCCTTATCTTATATGATTATGTCCATTATGAAGTTGATGAAGTCTTATGTTGATCTTAGTAGGTCATACCTGAATAGACACCATTGTGTTAAAATCTTTCATCTTAACGCTTAGGCTTTCGCCTTAAGATAGAATATAACTAGTCTCCACTTAGGTTCCGCCTATGTGACTGCCTTAGTATCTCGTCTCAGATTTTAATATGCAGATTTTGAAATTCAAAATTATTGTACGTGTTGATGAATTAGTGGATTTTAATAACTTAGTATGCATTAGCACATTATTTAGATTGTATGTATTAATTTTAACTTCTTCTGTAACTATTATTTCTTTTACTTGTTTACTTTTTAACTGTCTTAAATTTAAAGCACCCGCTTAGCGTCTAGGCGCTACATGTCTTTTAAAACCTCAACAAACACTGAGTTTACCAAGAAAGAAAGAAAACAAAGCACAATCTCATGAGATGTTTTGGAGTGAAAAGAGACCTAGTAGGTTCCTGTACAAACTCATGCATGTGAAGCTTTCTTATTTTAGATTGACCATTAAGCAAGGTGGCTACATTTTGGGTGTTTTGTTTCTAGCTACACCATTTTTCCGTTTTGAGCCTAAAACAAAGTTCATTGCATTGTTACGATGAAACAACAAGAACAAATGTAAGCATTGCAAGGTTCTCTACAGTTACATGGATCCTTTTTTTCCATTCAATTCTATATACTGTATGGTTCTCTAATAATTAAGTGCTACCATAACCATGTCTGTTCTTAAAATGTCCACTTCAATTTTAATCTTTCTTTCCGTCTTAACACCTTCTATTTCCATAAATTCACTTCCACATAGTAGTGCATTATGCAGTCTCCTTTAACATGTTCAAACCACCTCAATTGACTTTCACATAACTTATCCTCTATAATTTCTACCTCTAACTTGTGTTTGATACAATAATTTATTATTCATTCTTTTGATAATATCCACTTGTCCATTAGATCATCCTTATCTTGGCTACTCTGAACTATTGGTTAACAAAAGAGAGAATGATTGCATATATTGTATCTAGCTGCATGAGTGAGCAAGAAGCTTGATATGTAATGTGGTATTCTCCTTGGCATTCTTCGTTGTATGGAAGGAAAATAACTCCAGTATCTCTTTATTGAAACATTGTGGGAAGTAGAATATAACTTTAGAATCTTCATCAAGAATATTCAGTGGGTAAATCGGGTGATTCAACAAAATATCTTTTTTGAAATATTGTTTAACAATACAACATCAATCGCATATTCCATTAAACTTTATGCAGGATATATCAAAGTTCCAAAACTGGATATTGGGATCGGGATCGGCAAAAAATGATACGTATCGGTCATATTGGTCATATCAGTCGCCCGTATCAGATCAGACTATTTTTAATTATATAAAATTCTAAATATTATTTAAAATACAAAAACATTTATAAAAAATAATAGAAAAATAAGAAATAAAAATTAGTCATATATGAACTTTAAAAACTAAAGAAAAAACTCACTCAAACTATAATAAATTTCGACTTGAATTAGACAAATTTTTATACTCATAAATTATTACTGCTAAACAACATAAAGAGAGAGATCTCTGTTTACTGTTGTTCTATAGCAGTAAAAAAAGATGAGTTAAAAAGTGGATGAAAAAGAAGAAAAAAATGAGAAAAAAAACTCATATGAGTTCACTAAAGTGTGAACTAGCTAGAGGGGCTCATCGGAACGACTGCCAAATAGACTCGATGAAATGTGAGAGTGAGAGGAGAGTGTGTGAGAGATATAGAGTAAAAACTAAAATTTTGAAAAGAAAGCAATTGAGGACATCAATTATTAATGTCTCTTAGGTTATATATATTTTATATTCGACCTGAATCTTAAAAAAATTTAATTCCAGCCAATATTATTGTTTTTAGCCAATACGGTCAAGACGGATTGGCCGATATGGCTAATATTGACCGAAATCGGTTTGATCGGGATTGGTTATGGCCGATCCCGATCTGGATTGGTCGATCCGACTCGGATCGGTCGATTTTGGGATCTATGGGATATATACATCACCAGGAGAAAATGATAGTTCCAAAAACAGTACTTGTCATTCAAGACAACTTTCTAATTAGAGATCGTCAGTGTTGTTAGCATGGAACCTAGTTTCGGCCAATCCCGAGTCGGATCGGCCAAAACGGATTGGGCCGGCTCCAATCCCAGGCCAACTAGTTTCAGCCGAATATTGATCGTATCGGCTGATCCTGCCCGATACGGATGAGGGTGGTCGGATACAAGCCGGATGTCCTCTGTCCCTCTCTCTCTTCTCTCTCTTTCTCGTGTATTCTCTACTCTCCTACCTAATCCACTGACGGTCGAGCAGATCCTTGGCGACCTCGACGTCTAGCAATGTGCTCCGGCAATGGTTTGACGATCTCAACCTTTGGCGATCTCAGGTGAGTTTTTTTTCTTCTCTCTCTCCCTCTCTTTCTTTCGACAACCTCCAGCGAGCCTCCTCCCTACTCTCTCTCCGAGTCTTTGTTGCTGTTACTGTAGATTTTTCTGCTGCAGTAACAGTGACAAAGGGAGGAAGAGGAAAAGGGAAAGAAAGGGAAAGAGAGAGAGAGAGAGAGAGGTGGGTTACGGCAGTTATAGGGAGAGGGAAGAAGAGAAGGAAAGAGAGATAGAGGGGAAGAGAAGGGAAAGAGAAAAAAAATGCAGGAAAAAAAGAGTGAGAGGTGGGTTGCGGCAGTACGAGGGAGAGGGAAGAAGAGAAGGATAAAAAGAGAGAGGAAATGGAGGAAAAGAGAGAGAGAGAGAGAGAGAGAGATGGGTTTCGACAATAAGAGGGAGAGGGAAGAAGAGAAGGATAAAAATAGAGAGAAAATGGAGGAAAAAAAAGAGAGAGAGATATGGGTTTCGGCAATAAAAGGGAGAGGGAAGAAGAGGAGAAAAAGTGAAACTGTGAAAGGGGAAGAGAAGGGAGAGAGAGAGAAGAAATGGAGGAAAAAAAAGAGAGAGGTGGGTTGTGGCAGTAAAAGGGAGGAAAGAAGAGAAGGAGAAAGAGATAGAGAGTAGGGAGTAAGTTAATACAATTTAAAAATTTTTAGGCTTCATATGTTATTTTTATTTTCTTGTCATTTTTTCTAATTTTTTTTTACATTTTTAAATAACATTTAGAATTTTATGCAATTAAAGAATATTTCGATTTGATACGAGCGGCCGATACGACCGATATATATTGTCTTTTTAGATGCCCAATCCTGATCCCAATACCGAGTTTTGAAATTTTGGTTGTCAGTGTTGTAATGTCTCCTCTTATACATTTATTACTAATGTAGAGCCTTGGAATATTTTAAAGATCTTGTGCTAACCCACTCTTGTGACATTACCAAAATTGAGATCTGTCTGGATAACAAGTTGTTATTGACCTATATATTTATTGATTTTTTTGATACCATATCTCTTTGCACAGAAGTGTGGTTCATGATCTGTTGCTCTTATACATTTAATTCACATAATTTTTTATTCTATACTTTAATGAATCACCATAAATTGATGCGAGCCTCCTAAGACTTGAATGCAGAGACTATTATCTTTTCTTTTTTTCCTTTTAGTTCCTACTTATCTCCATAGTGGTTATGATGCCGGGTTTTTGTCTTTAGGTTGTTTGAAGAATGCTTTCAACGAAGATGGTATAGGACTGCTGCTTGCTATATACTGGTATGCTACAAATCTCTCTGAAGATATTATAATTCATGTGAAATGCCCCTGCTGAAGAAATATTTATTGGTCAAACATTCCCTTTTGTTAACTGGGAATACTGGACAATTGGACATTTGTCTAGCAATATCTGCAGAGAATTTTCATTTGATCAAGCAAATAATATCTATGCTCTCTCATTCTCTTTCTTCACTAATATATAACTTTGAAATATCACAAGGTTTTCCTTTCTAGACTGTTGGAACTTAAACAAGAGTAATTGGTATGGTTATAGGTGATTGCCAAACTAGAAGGCCCTGCTGTGAGTCAGTATTGTGCTCTCCGTTTATTACAAGTAAGTTTTTCTCCTAAAGTGGATTTATCTGACATTATTATTGTTTTTGGTTGATCAATTGTTGATACATTTTTTGAATAGCATAATGATGTCACTTGAACATTTGCAAACATTCAGGCTACACTTGATGAATCTTTGTATGAACTTGCTGGGGAGCTGGTATGATCTTCATGTAATATGTATTTCCTATTGATAGTGCTGATACGAGGTATGGATTAGACAAGAATATTACTGTACTTTCTTTCAGGTATGCTTCTTACTGAGATCTGGGAGAGAGTTTGATAACGCCACAACAGAGTCTGAAAAGCTTTCTCCTAGATTTTTGAGCTATTTTCTTTTCCGTTCCCCATACAGGAGGCAGTCATCTGACTTGAAAAGGTTTTCATGTATTAATATGAACTATTCTAGAGTGAAGCGTAAATTATTATCTCATCCCTAATTTTCTTTTTTTCTTGGAACAGTACATCAGTCAAAGAACTCAGTCCGCACATTGCTTCTGTTAAGAACATTTTGGAGAGCCATGCTAGCTACTTGATGTCTGGAAAAGAACTTTCGAAACTTGTAGCATTTGTAAAAGGAACTCAATTCGATCTTGTGGTGAGATTTTTATCATATTTTTTAACCTGCTCTTTACTCATGTGAAAGCTTGATAGTGACTAGTGACTATATTCCACTTACTGCAGGAATACCTTCAAAGAGAAAGATTGGGTTCTGCTCGGCTGGACAATTTTGCATCTGGACTCGAACTGATTGGGCAAAAGGTATTGACCATATTTAATTTGGTTTAAATGCTTTAGTTGTATAAAACACTCAATAGTAAAGCTTCAGCTACTCTGGATTATCATGCTCCTTTGACTAACATTAGCATACAATTTTATTTTTGTCGGAATAACGCTCCACATTTTGGGCTTGCTAATATTGGTTTTGTTATTATTATTATTTTAATCTTTACTTTGAGTAGATACATAAAGATGTTATTTACATGCAGGTTATACCTCAAATTATTTTATTCAATCTTCAGATGTATTAGGACATATATGATAATTTATTGTAGTTTAAACTTCAATCATTTGAACAAGGCAAGGATTCCGGTAAATAGTACCTGATACACAGGTTAGGTCACATTTAAACATTGCAATGTTTATCTTCTCAGGAGTCAGGAAGGTCCATCAAAATTAAAAGGGATTAAGTAATAGACTGAAATAGCAAAATAGTGACAAGAGTTATGGAATATTTATTTGAAACATTAATAACTATTTTGAGGGAAGCAAGTCTTCATTCTTCTTCTCTGGGAAAGAGGTATTAGGAGATGAGGAATGTTGTGGAGAGGAAAGGGAACAGGTGTAATATTTAAGATTTAATAGATCAGAGTTTAAATGATGAAATCTGCACATGATGTTTTTCTCTAAAAAAGAAAGAACAAGGCAAAATCTCACCAAACCAGACTAGTTGACTCAGACAAGAAGAATGTAGATATATGGTATGCAATAGGTAAACCTGTGTACTCGAGATGATTAACTTTGAAATATTTGTTTGGAAGAATTAAATGAAGTGCTGAGATATGTGCTTTATTCTTCAACAGACTACTTGGAGGCCATATATTCAAGATAACATATTTTAACATAAGCTGGTTTTGATAATTTCACATTTTATGAGAGTCGTCCAAGTGGCCAGATAGTATGTATCCCAATAGCAAATTTATCGGCTGCTCTCTAAGGAGTCAAGCTTGTTCAAAGAATAGCATTTTCTGTTTAATGTCCATAAAATATCTTGACGGAGAGTCCTACATGGAGTTATTGGTTGTGAAGTTGTAGCCTACCTTCACCCAGAGGTGATGTGATGAAACCTAGAAGTCTTGACTACTGAAGCATTAACCCAAAGGAAGTTAAAGACATGGGAAGAAGGAAAAAGGTGTGTAAAAGTTTCACATTGTATGTGTTTTGCACTATATCGATCAACAATTGGTTCGAATATTATACTGGGACTTTCATAGAGGTGACCATCGGGCGAGCTGGGCCAGGCCAATCGGGCTGAGAAATCTGTTTGCCAGCCTGCCCGTGAGTAGTTTGGGCTGTGTTGGGTTCGGGTCATGCTAGAATAATCTAGCCCGTTATCACCCACCAGTCCGTGAAAGAGCAGGCTTGGGCCGGGCGTAACGCGCTTGGGCTTGACGAGCTTAGGTTGGGCGAGCCTCCTTCGTCTTTGTCTTTGAGTTTACTAGTGATGTTGGGGTTTGTGGTGGAGAAGAGCACCAAGTCTAAGCTGGAGTGCTACGATGGCGGTCGCTGAGCGCGACCTCCTGAAGGATCGGAGGCGACGAAGATAGGCCTGATCCTTATGGTGGTTGCTAAGCTCGATCCTTCAAGAAGCTTCCTCACTAGTACTTTGCCTCTTGGATAATGCTCTTGCAAGCTCATTGCTCACATCACGATGAAGAAGGTTAGAAGCGTACTCTATACTCTTTGAAGCTTATATGTAATAAAAACGGCATGACTTCCAATGCTCTCCACCTTTTTCTCTCTGAGCTGCCAGCTGGTTCTGATTTAACTTAGTTTGTATGTTTTAAAATTTTTACTGGTGAATATGACTTTTAGTTGAAGGGTAGGATTATGATCATTAGGTCCACATTTAATAGAACTAGTAAGAGTATCGTTTGATTGTGCTTTAAAACTAAAACGCGAGCTGAGTGCATGATGGAACAAAGAGTATGAGTTAGGGCAATGAATCACTTCAAACTATGGTACTGCCACTGCAATGAAACTACGAATTAGGCTGGGCTCGCGGGCCGACCTGTAGAGGGCAGATTGGGCTGGGCTTATGGGTCAAGCTTATGGGTGAGCTACCCGGTCAGGCCGGGCAGGCAAAGGCCTGGCCCGAGCCGCCCATTGTCAGTTTGGGCTCGGGTTGGGTCGGGCCCAAACAGGGTCTGGGCCGGGCTTACCCCAGTTCAGACCGGGCAGGTTGGGCCAATTGATCACCCCTAGCCTTTCATCATGAAAACTACGACAACGGATTGCTATAGAATCAATGTTTTCAGGTTGTCATCCTCTTGTGTGGCATTTTATCTCTTCCTGGATGCAATGTTGCCACTGTTTGTAACTTAGCATTCCTGCACGGAGTGAAAGAATTGAATCTAGTTTGGGTGGGAAGACTATGACTAATGAGTTGCAATTTAAGAATTATATTATCGAAAAGTTTGGAGTTTAGATTCACTGAGTAGGAAAGTTTATATAATCTTCTTCTAGGAAAATGTATGGGGTAAAATGATAATAATTAAGAGTACTAGATGTAAACTATTGTATGTCAGAAAAGAGTGGGATAGAATTGGGGAATTTTACAAAGAAACAATATGAAAGTGCTTTAGCGATGAATAGAATAAAAGCTAGAAGCCTAGAATAATTGCAAAGAATGTGTACTAGGAGAAGAAATAGCACTAGTGTTCATACATCTGAAATATCATAACTGGACCATTTAAAATGAAATTAGCCCTCAATGATTCTTTTTCTATGAGAATAACAGTCACTTGTACTCCAGAGATGAGGGTCTTGCCAAATATGAGTTCTGCTATACTTCTTGGAGAGAAGTAAAATACTATAATTATCATTTGTTTGCTATTTCAAGTTGTTTGTGATTATCATTTGACTTTGCCGACGAACTGCAACTAGGGCCTTGTGGGCCCCTCAAGGCTGTTTCAATCAAGTTTATAATCTCCATGGTCCTAGAAGTGTCTACATTTATGCATTTCTGAATTCAAACTTGCAACTAAGAACTGCATTTTATGACCATTACTATGTCTACAGGAATGGACTAGTCTTATTAGCTGATTTGTAATTTGCTTTTTTTTGTTCCAGCTCCAAATGGACACCCTACAAAGCCGATTAGATGCTGAATTCCTTCTAGCACATATGTGCTCTGTGAAGTTCAAGGAGTGGATTGTAGTGCTAGCAACTTTATTGAGACGTGCAGAGGTATGATTTCTTTGTTATGTCATTGTCAAATTAAATTAATCTAACATTGAAGCAGTGTGCAGAATGAAATTCCTGTTTTATTCCTGACTTGATCATTAGTAAAGGTTCCTTGATCTATCAATTAGATCAATTCACTATGCAGTTGTCCACCTGATTATATATGGATGGTTTACATCTTTTATATGTGGTCTTTCCATGACTCATTTAGGAAGGATCATATCTTTGGATCCTTTTGAACAAGCCATGAGTTTTAATATACAAGTTATCATTCAAGATTAACACCCATCCATGGAAAATCTCTGTTAACCCGCCTAGTAGAGTTATTTTCCTTTGGTAACTTTCTCAATGACTCAGCATGCTTTTGGGGCTAAATATGCATCCAGTTAAATTAAGTATGTATATGCATCCAGTTAAATTTAGTATGTATTTTTAAAAGGTCATTTGTTACCATTTCAATATGTTGTGTGTGTGTATATATAGTAGGTGTAAGCAACAATTTATTATGTTACACATTTCACAGAGTGAAGTTTTTCATAGGCATTCAGTTAAAGGCATTCGCATGCCTATAGTCACCTAACTGCATTAATTGAATGGTGTTTTCTATCTTAATCCTGGCCTAGGAATGTGATTTTCTGGAAGTGTTAAGTCTACCAGATGCTTTTTCCCTGACCATGAACATAGCTAATTCGAAAAGGAGAAAAAAGAAATCAGTGGACCACTGGAAAATTGGCATATGGACTCTTTTGATGCCTGGGATGATTAATTTGATGAATCATGAGTTTGGGATATTTCAATCAAGAAATAATTGACACTACTTATTTAATATAGCACCTCTTTTAGAGTGACTAAAAGTTCAGTCATCTCAGACATTGATGTGATGAGCTGTATTGCAATTATGGGCTTTTAAGAAATAAAACGGTCACAAATATATAATTTAGAAAGTGGACAAATAGTATTCAGGATGGCAATCCATGACTGCATCCTCAAAATTGATCCATTTTCAGCTCTACATGTGCGAGATGAAAACAATTGTGCTGGTTACTTAGTAAGTTGACCTGCTGATTCTTCACACTGCTGTTGGGAGTGAAAGAGTTGTTGAATAGGTCATTTCATTTGTTCTTTTGTTTGATTTATTCTCTTGAAATCAAAGTAATTTTTCTTGTAAAAATGACTAATTTATTCATCTGATTGAGGGCATTTGCTTGAGGTCAGTTCAATCAAGTTGCATTAAGTTAGGTCAAGTGCTTCACAACAATTTTGACCAAGTTTTTCATCTCATTTCTTTATCGTAAGCATCTCCAAAACCATTAACTTGATCCTGGAACCGGTAGATTTTCATGTATTTACATCTTCAACGATTTAAAAGAAAAGAAAACAATGTCAAACAGTTTAATCTGCTATATATCTAATATCATTACTTGTACATTTTACCTTCATGTGCATAGTGTATGGCTCCATGGCCGGAGTAGTGCCGTTTGTCGAAAAGGATACAACTTTAGGCTTAAAAGTATTAACAAAACAGATTACAAGTTTTCATAAATTGATGTATTCTTACCCAAATTGTGCTCTTTCTATTGCAAGGATATTCTTTTTATGCTTAGTTTTTTATTTTTTGGCACCCATGTACCAATTTTCGGATGATCTACTTATGACCATACCTTTCAGCATGATGTGTTAATGAATTATTACAGTGTCCTGTATAAATAGGATGATTTGTCTTGTTTGACTTCATACCTTGGCACTCTCATTTATTCTTGTTCTGTCCAGGTTTTGGTTGATCTTTTCCGACATGATTTGCGATTATGGAAAGCATATAGCATAACCCTTCAGGTTTGGATCACTAAAAGGCTTTGTTAGCTTTGTTTTCTACTCTGAAACTTTCTAACATGTTAGTAAACAACTGACAGTCGCATGATGTATTCAAAGAGTACCTTGATCTTCTTAATGTCTTGGAGGAGCAGCTTTCTTCTGTTTCGGATCTGAACATGCAGTGAAGGTCAGTTATCTGGAATCATGCTTGGTTGATTGACTGCTGCTTAGTGCAACCTGTCATTCACATACATGGATCGATGATGAGTTGATGACGGGGCTCCAAAAGATGGTGATCTCCAAATTCTAATGTATTATTATTATTCTTCTTTTAGTGAAATTTTGAGGTTGTAAATAGCAATTATTCTTTAGCATTTCTTTTGATAAGATGTCCAAAAGATTGTAGAAAATCTCTGTTATATGGGCTTAGCTAATTGACTACTTATTGTATAGGTAAGCTATTACAGAAGTTGAAAGAGCCAACATCATACTGTTGCTCTTCCTGTGTAAGTATACACCAGTGGAAAATGTTCACGTGCAGAGCCAATGAAACTTCTCGCCGTCATGTTTATATTGGGTAGTGTCATATGGCTATTGCTTGAAGCAAGTTCTATTGGCTGAGATATCTACAGGTTCTCATTTTTGGATCTTTGGTAACGAGCTGTGCCTTTTTCTTTTCTTTTGTTCTGGCCCTCACATAATGAGCTCATCATCTATGTTGATCTTCAACTAATTAAAGTGGTTAAATGTTGTGAGACTGGAAAATCTATGCAATGTGTTGAATATTTTTCTGAAAAGTTTATCTCATATGCTAGGACGACTTTTCTCAATTTCGACTCATAACACTCTTTTGTGGATGTAATTCAAAAAAAAAAAAAAAAAGCACTTGTCGAAGGGTATAAGGTTTTGTTGGTAAGCCTGAGCTCTGAGAATATGATCACTCTTTTCAACAGTATTATTAACAAGTGGAAAAAAAAACTATCCTCATCCCAAATTTCTAGCTAGATTATCATCTTTGGCAGTTAAAGACATTGGTATTGACTTTGAATATAGTGTTCTCTCTGTTGCAAGACTAATTAAGCAAACAAAGATAAATTAGAAGGATATAACAACTGCTGTCCTTGGGCAGCTCTTTAGGTTGAGTAAAATAAAGAGCTCCTATCTTTGAAGTCCAAAGAGCTTCTTAACAAGACCACTAACACAACCTAGTATTATATGTCATCATTCCTTTCTGAAAGTCAACTCACCTTATCCTTGAGAGAGCAGCAAACTGTTGAATCCATTGGAATTATGCACTTTACTCTTTATTTCTAATAATGGAGGTTACTATAATTTAAGTTGTTTAGGTGACTCTGCTCCATGAAGTCACAGCTACAACTGGAAGAAGGTCAGCTCTGCAACTATCTGTTTGGAAGATTTCCAGACTAATTATTCGTCAAGATTTAGCTAATTCTACTGCTTTCATGGCAATGTCGGATTTTATTTTCCTCTGTGTACTTCACATGCTGATTCTATTTCTTCTGAGTTTTAGACTCTAAAACTCATATAATTATTATTGTCTCTAGACCACGGATTGACACTACTTTAATCCCTTTATTACTTGAGAATAAGGTTTAGTGCATCTTTTCTATAACCAAGCAAGATTGGAGACTACCTTTGTCATGACATTCTATGCTTAAAATGCAGTGACATTCTCTATTCAACTGCTACATTTTATGTAATCTTGGCATGTCTCTTAGAGTAGATACAGTCTTGAAAGTTAATAAGCATTATATTTTCTTTATAGGGCTAGTATCATTGACTTCGAGTACTTTAGGTTGCTTGATGCTCTTTTGCCTCTGCAACATGGATTTGGAAACAATCTGTCTAATGAAGTGACTGATTACCAAACCACACCTAAGAAGAATTTTAACATTTCTTTGATGCTTTAAGTCAAACATATAAACTACTTGAGAAGATACAGATCATCAATTTTTTTGTTCAAAGTTCATCAATCATTGGTAGAATGGAACACATTTCTAGCAATGTTTAATGTGTTGTTGTTTTTTTTGGGGGGAAATTAATTATTGCCTGAGTTAATTAAAGATGCAAGAGAAAGGCACTACTTGAAGATAGAGAAGTTGGTTTGGTACATGATTGATAGTAGGTGGAAAGCTTTGGTAAATGATAGCCAAATCCAGCTTAGCTTAGAAAGGAATCAATTTACCAGAGAAAATAATATTAGATGGCATTTAAACGTGTTTAAAGAGTGGATCCATACATGAATGCCTGCATCTGTCACTGACCATGTCATTTCTTTTTCAATTGAATTAGCCTCAAATTCAATTTTCTTTTTCTTTGACAATTTGCACCTGGTATATTTAATTTAATGTAAGGCCAGTCATTAAGAAACACCTTTTCTTTTTCTTTTACACGTCTTCCAGATAAATGACAGATGAGCTAATAAATATTCCAAGGGAATAAAATCTTTCATAAGTTTTAATTTATCTTCATTAAATAATATCTTAAAGCATTGCGACAAACCTAATAACGTCTTAAGTTTTGTACGTGTTTTACGCATGACTGAAAAATATATTTATATGTCTTTTCATTAGGTATGAAAACAAAAATTGTACATAATTATAACGACTCAAATATAATCGGCTAAACTATATATATATCATCACGGTCTGCATCATGTCCAAGATATCATTATTCTCCTAACGAAGAAAATCATAAAACTTACCCCTTATTCTATCGTGATTTAAAATTATAATATCTTTAAAAAAATAATAAATATTATAGATCCATTACTTAATAATATATCCTATTATTTAAAAATTCTAATGCAATTTATGCATGTATTATATATATAATATCCAACCACTAGCACAAGTAGTTGATGTCATACCATAATGAAATTTTGAATCCCAATTTAGACATGAAGAAGAATCTCCTTTCAAGGACTATTGCACCATAGTGAATTAATTGCGACTAGAGTAATGGTTAATAATCCAACTTAATTATCAAAAATAATCACCATATAGCCTATAATCTATGAGCTCTTAAATTATCAAATAACAAAAAATATATATAATCTATGTCATGCTTTAGTCACCTCTTTAGCAAGACAGAATACCTGAAAAAGATGATGATTTAGTATAGCAGCTATGAATACTTTTGATACGGTAAGACCTTTCCATAAGCAAGCGAGAAGGGAGGAAGAGGTCTTTAGCTGAAGAATGCTTGCTTATGGAAGCATTCAGATATCATTCGACTTATTAAGCTTGGTCTTTTGGTAGGTAGGGCTCCTAATTCTTCCAGATTTACTTAGAACTAGAAAAGGAGTACATAAGGTGGACCAAGGTGTCAGTTGTTTTATCTTGTTCCACAGTTCGATAGTTTTTACAATCAATCAAAAGTCAAATAGTAAATACTTTTTAATATCCTAACCTAGATATTAGAACATCACTCAACATACATTGGGAGTATTTTGGTGGTATTGTTATTTGGAAGTAAGAATCTGTTACTCTAATACCATGTTAACTAATTACTTAAGCTAATTGAGAATAAAATTTTTAATTTTATATATTCTAATAGTGCAGATAGAATAAGGGGATAAAAAAAAGATTTTCTAACTCATTTAATCTATTTTGGTACTACTTCGAGTATCAGTCTATGGTTCGAATAACTCTAAGCATGCCTATCATCAGTTTATGTTACTATATTGATTGTATGTATCTGACGATTATAATCATACTCAAAAGTGAGTGAAATTGTATGATTAAAAGAGAGCAAATTGGAATCTTTAGATGTATACAATTGAATTATGGAATTTTTATATAATTGCCACTAAAAATTTTCAAAATAGTGAAATGCTCTTTGAAAAATATCATTCTATTAGCTAAATCTAACTAATTATTATTAGAACACAACTTATATCTAGAAAAATATTTTACTCTTGCATAAATTATTAAAAATAATTTAAAAGCTATCCAATATTATATCTAATATTATAGTATAATGAAATATATCTTATTTTATGTGAGACAAAAATTGTTGATAATAAACATTTTATATTCCAAACTTAAAAAAGGGGGATAATTTAGTCAGATATATGTTTTTATTAACTTTAATAACAATCTCTTAGGAACACTCTGTTAAAATATAATCATAATAGCAATTCTAAAAGAATCAAAACATTTTAGTAGCAATTTTGATAGTTTAAAGAATGTAGTGCCAATTATGATGGTTTGAATATTTTTAGTGACAATTATGTATAAATCCCTTAATTTATAGTGTAGGACCTCAAACTACATTAAGTCTTAATCAAGAAATGAAATCAGGGAAACCAGCATATATTAAGTCACTTCTCATCTCTATCCATTCACGCAATTAAATGGTCGGATCCACTGGTGTGTTATGGATGGAAACAGCAGTCTGGACTTTTGCAGTTGTACTAGCTACTAGTGACAGAATGAGACAAAGATGCCACGACATGGATTACTTCATTAATTAGTTAGAAAAGGAGAGTGAGAAAGGTTGACAATTTAATTATAAGGGTTCTTCAAGAGGAAGGAATGACTCGATTTGCTTTTCTAGTTGATGCTTTGGATTTCTTCTGAAGTAAAAAATATATAGGTTATTACCTGGGGTGAGTGAGTCATGCGATATAGTGCATCGATCTTATGCATGATTGTCAAATATAACGACGATTATTGCACACATATGATGATCATGATTGTATTTCAATTATATATAATGAGGCTTGTATGATTAGAACAGATAGTGTTCATCTTGCACTCTGACCAAATTTTAATTAAGCAATTATATTTTGATACCGGCAAATGAAAAGATCTAATAATGAGCTATTAGCATACTACCATTTCTCATTTATAAAAGCTTGGTATTTTGGATTTGTTTCTAGTTCATGATGTTTTGGATTTTTTTTTTTTTTTTTTTTTGAGGTGAGAATTTTTGTCAAAGTATGTCATTGAATACATATTAATACATTATTCACGTACATTTCACATGCTTGATTGTATTGAGAATCAAACACAATCATTAAATGTACAAGATAAATACATTGACGTTCATCTAACAGCACAAGATGTGGCCGTTATTGTGTTCCAAATCAAATCAAAAGATTTAATAATGAGCAATATAGCATAGCTACTATTTCTCATCTATAAAAGTAAACTCTAACTATGAGCTGGCTCACCCATTTCGGTCTAACCACATTTCTCCTTATTAAAAGTTGGCAAATTTGTCAAGCAATCCAACCGATACAAATGCAAAGGCAAGTATATGTCAAATGCTAAATCCAATTAGGTCCATCAACATAATCCCAGTAATAATTCCCACTTCTCTTTTTCCTCTTCTCAATCTTTTCTAATCCCTGTTCTTATCCCAACTGGCTCTTTCCAAAGCTTTCAGAGTGGTCTTTGTGCTGACAAGAGCGAAGCTCCATGAGATTCCCAACATTGGGCAAAGACAAGGATAAAAATGACAACACTCTTCCCCCTTTTCTTCTCTTTGCTTGCTTATAGTTTAGCCTTCTTGCTTTATGTTAATTAAATGTTTGGGAGTGAGGGATTCCTTTTGATATTGTTTTAGCATATCTTTTGAAAAGTGGTAGTGCCTCATTAAGAACCCAAAAAAAAAAAGTAATGCCAATCCCAACACCTTCATGTTTGGATTTTCTTCCTCTTACCATAGAATAAGAAGAGAGTCCATCCACTTGTCCAATAAAAGATTACTTGGTGCTTTAATGCAGACATTTTTTTAAAAAAACTTTAATGCAGACTTAGCTTGCACCAATCTCTCTTCTCTCCTTTGTTTCTTTATAATATTGATACAATAATAATGAACTGGAAAGGTAAAACAAAAAATGGATGATCTTACAAATTAAATCAAAAACTATTTTAATTTTCTGTGAACTGGCCTACTTTTGATTTGATTATGGTGCATGAGATATAGAAGATGGACCATTAATTAAATGACTAATGGTCATGTTAGTTATAGGGTTGTTGGGTCTCCTTGTGACTTGGGATAATAACTTGTTGACCTAGATTTCGACTGACTAATATATATATATAAATATATATACATAATAAATGAATGTAGCTTAAATAGCCCCAATACATGTTTTTCTACGTTAGTTAGGCGTTTGAAGAAAAGCTCTGAAAGGGAAATAGACTTTGTAGATAGAGAAGGGAGCATATAACACTAGAGTGAAAGCTATTTAGCACATTCTAATGAAGATTTTGTGGGTAAACTATTGAGCAGTCCAAATTGGAGTTGTCTTATCTCCATATAAACACATAATTAGCTAAAGACAATTGATAAAAAAAGAGAGAGTAAAACTGTGGGTCTCTTGATGAGTATCCTAGTGGTTAAGGCACTCGATTTCTATTGATGAGTTGGGAGTTTTACTGACAATGAGTGCTTTAAAGTAGTCATATTCAACATTTGGACTGAGAAAGATTTCCTTAATATTTTATGCTTATACATAAATATAGAATAAGAATCAAGCAAAGAACAATTTCTTAAGATGATATTGAATAATGAAATCTATTGTACCAGATGTACAATAAGAAATAATTGCTCTAATTTTTATGTTAGATGACTAATTTATTGTAAACTTAAACTGTTAGGAAACGAGTTAACAAAATATATATATCATGTTAACACATATAATAGAATGTAAGCAGTTAAAAATAGAGGGTATAATAAATTATGCATGCATATTAGCATGGTTTAAGCCTAATAAAAAGCAATAAACTAGCTTTTAATTCATTAATTTGATTGAAATTCAGTTGGTACGTGTTAGTCAATGCATAATTTAAACAGTAATTATTTTAATGGCCACCTTTGGACTGTTGTCTCCTAGCCTCCTAGGTCATACTTTCTGGGTGACCTTATGTGGTGTATCCAACCCATCGTGATCTATTTGGTCTTCAAAAAATCACAGAATAACTTTTGTAGGTTAAGTAATAGTGTTAGGTACGTCTCATGGGATTGATTAATTTCCATATATATATATTATTTAGGCAAGGTTCATGCACAATGGCTGCATCCATACCACATTGGAAATTTGTCAAATTATAGAGGTTGAAACTTGATGAGAGCAAGAGAAAATAACATTTAATTATATACTTAATTACCTTAATCATACATACATATATATATGCTCAATATTTCCTAGGTTTATTTGATCAGAAGTAACAAACACAAATCTGATGATCTAATTAGAATAAATGATTATATAGCACCAAGCCTCTTCTGTAGTAATTTTTTCTTCTTTTTGAATATTCTTCTTAAAATATAAAGGTCTCTTTAGAAATGTAAAAATGATAGGATTTGAACACGATTAATTGATAATGAAACCATTATAAAGAAAGGCGAAAAAAGAAGATATATTTCACTCTACATTTTTCACGAACTTATGATTCATAATCTACTCATTCAGTTTTAACATCTCAAGCTCACTAATTTTAATTTTACTTTAAGTAATCAATCTAAGTTAACCCTGGCTAATGAAAAGGTATCGTCAAAGAATATTTTTCTTGGTTTTCCAAGAATATCGAGCTCAAGCTCTTCAAAAAAAAAAAGAAGATGCTATTCTTGGAAAATCAAGTTTAATTATGGTAGAACATTTTGTATTTAAGATCTTTCTGTTAATGCAGTGCGTTGCTTGGAGAATAAATTAAGCTCAAAAATATAATTCTGGAATATAATTTTCTCTAAAAAATCTCCTGAAAGATTATATATATAGTAAGAGAGGCAGGAAAAAAAAACCATGCATCGGAAGATGTCGTAATATTGTCCCCAAATGTGATCCAGAAAATCCCAGGAGTCCGTTCACCAGCAGATTTGTCATATAATATATGACCATCACATCAACTGAGCCCTAACTTTCTCTCTGGTGACTTCCTATAAAGCTTGGCCAAACCTTCTTTGGTTCTTCCTCAACCAAGCCTAAGGACCCATTCTTTTCTTTTACCTTTTGTGAACCTAGAGAGAGAGAGAGAGAGAGAGAGAGAGAGAGAGAGAGAGAGAGATGGGGAGAGCTCCATGCTGTGACAAGGCCAACGTGAAGAAGGGACCATGGTCACCTGAGGAGGATGCAAGGCTCAAGGCGTATATTGAGGAGCATGGCACTGGTGGCAACTGGATTGCGCTGCCTCATAAGATTGGTTAGTCTGTTCTTGATCCATTCCTCTTTGATGCTTCTTATCATCTTTATAAATCCTTGAGTAGGTTTTAATATACCCTTTGGGAGAAGAAATTATGAAGGTAAAGGTTGCAAGTAATAGTACTCAAAATATATCTTCTTGTTCTGAGATCTATTCTAATTATTGATAATAATTTTAGGGTTGAAGAGATGTGGGAAGAGCTGCAGGTTGAGATGGTTGAATTATTTAAGGCCAAACATTAAACATGGTGGTTTCTCTGAGGAAGAGGACCATATCATCTGCAGCCTCTACATAAGTATTGGGAGCAGGTAGATCATATCTCAATTTTGATTGCACTCCCTTAATTCTCTTAAAATTAGGGTTGGTAAATCAATTAACTGGAGTCTAAATTACAAACATATTGTATCAATAGGTGGTCAATAATAGCAGCCCAATTGCCAGGGAGAACAGACAATGACATCAAGAACTACTGGAACACTAAGCTGAAGAAGAAACTGTTAGGCAAAAGAAGAGATCCTTCCCACTCTCGCCGTCCCCTCGCTAACCAAGACGCGAACGAGGAAGCCAACGATGGCGTTCCTTCGCAAACCCTAAGCGCGTCGGCTCTCGAAAGGATGCAACTCCACATGCAGCTCCAAGGCCTCAACAACTCCTCCTTCTCCTTCTACAGCAATCCAGCACTATGGCCAAAGCTATTCCAGAACCATCAGATTGATGCCATTGCAGCTGCTGCAGTGCAACAGCCCCTCCAGTGCAATGGTAACAATGGAAATATGCAGGAAACTCTTGATAGCTCCAAATTAGGGTTTCCTTCGACAGCGAGCGCCGACACCATCGCCGTGGATAATTCCGGCGCGAACTTGAGTTCGAGGGCTGTAGGGCTTCAGGCCGAGCTGCACGACTTGCTCTACGGCGAGAGCGGCTGCAGTGCATTGCAGGAGGAGCAGGCGCCATTGAGTGAATTGGACTGTCTCAAGGAGATGGGTGGAGAAAAGGAGAGCATCAACTGGTGGGCTAGTTATGGTAATTTGGATGGGAAAAGGTCTTCTGGTTCATGGGATTCCTGTTCCAGTACTCTTCAATCTAGCTCCATGGTTCAAGATTATCTACTAGGATACGAGTTGTAGGCGTGCATGCATCTTTCAAGTTGAGATACTATAATGTCGATACAAGTGAACCCCTTTGAGTATTACAATCATGTTGTTGATATGTGAATAATATTACAATCTACTGTTAACTACATCTTGTTCTACCATTCTGGATGTACAATATTTTAATTGAAGAATCTTAGATGTTAGTTTCATAGTGGCTGGTTCCATGTAAGTGTTCTTTTCTGGCTAAGATTCCTTGTGAGATTTATGCTGATATATATATTGCTTGGCGGAAAGAATCTACTACTTGGATTATAGCCATTAATCTCATACTTTTCGATCAAACCAGGTGGCATCTATTACTCATGCTACTGAACAAGACAGGTATTGCAGCTTCTTTTACTCCTATTAATGTTTCCTTTATGTGGGTATATTTGAAACTTATCTTCTTGGAAGGTTCTAGTACAGATGGATACTGTTGAATCCTTTGCTTTTGGTTAGATTCTGAGGAAATTCTGAATTTATTGTACTTGGAAACTAAGGATAAGAGGACTTGTGCATGGACTTAATGCTGGTATGACAAAGGAATGCTTTCATGAAATTCGTAGTTAACTCATTCAAAAGTCTACTTTAGAAGAAAACAAGACTGTCAACTTAATTAGAGTTCTAGCTGCTCAAGGCATAACTAAGAAAGATTAGGAATAGGCCTAAAGCAAGCAGGGAGCCAAGAACAATAACTGCAGCCATTATGCATCTATGGCTAAAAGTGCTACTCTTCATGCAAGAAGAATTAACTGCAGAGAGAGATGTACATGCAAAACCTTGAATTGCCAAAAAAAAAAAAATTAATAGTTGAGCTTTTTGGGTGGCTAACAGAAGATAAACAGTACCAGGAAAAATAAAACTAAGATTAGGATAAGAGAAGGCAAGGGGAAAATTTTCTTCTAAACAGCCACCCCAATGTAGTCCAATGGTCTGATCTTAACCCATGGGCCATGCGGAGATCTTATGTCCGATTCCCTCCATGAACATAGAGATTAATATTTGATAGATTTTTTCACTAGAACACTAAATTACATTGTTTGGCCCTTTGTGGCTCGTTTTCTAGGAAGGTATATATTTGATTTAATTATCTAATTAATTTATGATTAGCCTGTAATTATTATAGGTAAGAAAATGTACTAACTTTTATCTAAGATCTACAACAGTCAAGAGGAAATCTTCTCTCTCTTCCATTCTGGGGTTAAAAAAAGGACCAGTCAAAGGAAATCAATGCTCCCTCATATAGACGACGCTCATGACAGGAGAGTGAGAGGAACTCAAAAGTCTTGGACTATGTAAAAGGACAAAAAAAAAGTTGGTTTGAAATTGGATAGGTAGATAGAAATAATACCAACTTGGAGTTCCTGGATATAACAGCTGTTAGGCTATTCTTGTTCTTGATTTAGAGGGTAGTTATCCCTAGTCTCATGTTTTCGTACGTGATTGGATTGCGATAATATAATAGAGAGGCCAAATACGATGAACATTTCATGTCCACCTCTAAATTTGGCATGGAATATGGATTACATAAGATATGGTCTCAAGTTACAGGAAGGAGTTGCTCATGGTTTAATCTACAGTTCTTTGGAAATGAGATCTGGAATATAACATGAGGGCATACCTAGCTATATTCCTTGTTAAGTGTAGAATTGGCGTCCTACAGTGAATAATCTATTGTTCAAGAAGAATAATAGCATAAAATTATAGACGTAGAATAAGGCCTGGCACCCAAACCTGGGCTTAAGAGGCCCATTGGTTTGGGCTAGGCTAGGACTGTATAGCCCGGTTTAGCTCTGATTTTTTATTTATTTTATTTTATTTTGTTTCATATTTTTTTTTTTTGAGAAAAATATGAAATCAATCTATATGGGCAATGGTTTGTATCTTTTTGAGGTTTGATTTTTATAAATGTAAATCTTATAATTTGTTACCTTATATGATCACTCTTTAATCTATGATATCCTTCGTTAGGTTTTCCTTTTGACCTATATTGTTCTCTAATTCTAACAGTGTCTTTTATAATATTAACTGATTTATAAAATTAACTTAAAAAAACTAAATCCCTATGGATTTTAGAATTATATTATCTTCCCAGGACCAATTTTATAATTATTAGGAAAAAATTATTTTAACTTAATTTATAACAATTTATATAATATATAAATAGCATCAAAGATAAACATTCTATATCTAACATTATAATTTTACTATAAATATATTTTATTATATTATCAAATATATTATACTCACGTAACAATGTGTTCCTGAACCTAAACTAGGATAAAGATTTGTCGTAGGCAAATTTGTTTGGGAGATAACTTTCTTTTATCCCAACAAAAACCTAGGATAAATTTAATCAAATAAACTGAGTTTATATAACTTTTTTTTTATCCCAACAATTTATCACTCAATGAATTTCAAGATAAAGGAAAATTTGTCACGGATAGATAAACCATCTTATCCGCTTTTGCTGATGGGGCCTTAGACAAACCCTATGTTGGATAAATAGTTTAGACAACTAAGAAACAGACTGCAATCCAATCATAGTGTACTCTAGGCAAATCATAGTTGCGTGATAGCTTAGCTTTCTTTTTGAAGAATTAGATGGCACGCCTTTTAGTAAACCTAAAACGAACCATAACAATATGGGATTTTTACTTAAGTGTCACTATACAAAATTAAAATATCATAGTATTATAATTGCTATCGAATTGTTCTCGAAATTTAAGATCTTTTAAATAAATAAAAAAAACCATTCAATTAGTTAAATCTAACTAAACACAGTTAAATTAAACTTAGATTAAGATAAAGACTTAAAATAGTTTAACAACTATGTAGTATTACTCAATATCATATTACCGAAAATAAAATTTTTTATTATGCAAAACAAAAATCATCCGTAAATATTTTACGCTCTAAACCTCAATAGAATAGTATTTTAATAATTTACATGTATATGCTAATCTTAACAAACATCTGCTAGGAATATTCTTTGAGTATTTTGTTAAAAACTACGTATGATGACAGTTGTGGAGGACCGAGAAGTAATCTAGACTTGGCTAAGAAATTTTATTTAAGATGATAGTGGTGGACAATTTGGTGGTGGAATCAATTGAAATGGTGTAATATGGAGGATGGAAAGCGTAATGGATAATGGAAGTGATGGATCTAATACTTAGAAAGGAAAAATAGGGAAAAATGGTTGACCCTAAAGAAGAAGCAAGAGGGACTGACGAAAGAGAAGTGAGGAGCTAGCCAACGGCTAAGGTTTGAAGGAGGGGGAAGAAAATGACCAACCCAATTGGACTAGGGTGATCGACAACCGAGAAAGAAAGAAATGACATCGGCTTGACAGTGTTGGCCTTAGATTGAAGGGGAGCATTGAGAGAGATAAGAGGTAGGAGAAGATAGAAATGTCAATTGTCTTCTATAATATAAAAGTGTTTGCCTGCCAAATATTTAGATACTAGCTAAAAATTTAAAATTATTTAAATTAACCTAAATACAAAATGATCTCGACATTGAATGTTCAAACGTCATTAGGTAGGTGTTCGAATGTTTTGTCAAAACTCCAAATCTGCACTCTAGATTTAGGCGTTCGAACGTCATTGGACGATGTTCAAATGCCAAGGATGCTCTCGAACTATAGTGTTCAATCACTGTTGGACAGGCATTCAAATGTTTTGATGAAGACTGCTCTTAGATTAAGGCGTTCAATCACTGTTGGACGACGTTCAAATGATTCAACGATTTGCTGCCCCTTGGATTATGGCATTCGAATACCTCGATATAGATTTTTCTCGAATTACAGCATGTGAACGTCATTGGTCAAGCGTTCAAATGCCTCAACGAAGGTTGCTCAGATATTTCGCCATTCGAATGTTATTGGCCAAGCGTTTGACTACTGAGCCTTATGCCAAATAAAAATATAAATCACTAATATTAAAATAAACAGGTTTGACCCAGCAAACGTAATCCCCCTCGTGAGTTGGCCTAATTAGGCTCAAATCACATCTAGAAAATTTTAGTGCTAATTATAATATTTTAGAAGTTTTGAATGGTAATTGTGTTAATATATAGATATTTTTTTTAGCAAGATTCACTCTCGAAATATTAAATGAATATCTATACCTAGACACCCTGAATTTTTTTTTTAACCCTTTGAAATGCGCATTTCATTAATTATTGGTTCGTTAGTATCATATGATCAATTTTAAGCTATCTAAGAATTTTTTCTTTATTTTAGGGAAAAGAAAGATAGAAAATTTGAGGATAATATTATTACTTGATAATTTTTTTATTAACACGGTTAAAAAGCGATATGTACAAAAAATAATAATAATAAGGGATGTATGTGGTAATTTGACAATAGTTTAGAAAGTTATAATCCAATTATCCTATAATTAAGTAAATAAAAAAGTGAAATTAAAGAATGCCAAAGATTCACGCGGTGAAGTAGATCATCACCAATATATATATATATATATATATAATAAAAATAAAAAGACCATCACCCCATCTCCACTTCCCATATGGTTCTCAGAATTAAACCCCATTTGCACCCCCAAAACCCCCCCTCCTCCTTTTCGCGCACTAGTCTCTAGTGGAGAACAGCGTTGCTTTATCCGATGCGACCTATCGTTGGAGGTGGAGGGGCAGCGATAGAGAGCCCCAATCACACCCCTCGCAATTCTCCCCCCCCCGGATACCCACCTGCCACTATCCCCATGCTTATACGCCCTTATCCGAGTCTGGCCCTATGGAGACAAGCAGCATCTCTCATATTCTCTCTCCCCCTCTCTGCCTCTCTCATGGCTTGGCCAAGCTGCCCAAGTTGCAATCCCCGGATAGCGACCTGCCGTATTCGTATGACGGATAAGTTCCTCGATTGATGTCATAAGTCCACCTGCGAGGAGAACAAGGGGGACCCACCAACATTTCAGGAATTAGTGCGCCCGCCCGCCCGCCCTTGTGGTCCTACTGCTTGGGTTTCTAGATTCTGCCATCTTGCTTGCTTGCCTGCCTGCTTGGGTTAGTGCCGTGATTTGGATTGCACGCAGGTTTGATCGATGCTTGATCACTTCTTGCAACACTGCTTTCTGTGGGGCCGTTTGAACGATGGTGACGAGGGTGGGATTGGGATGGGAATATTTGTTTTGGTTCCATGAGGTGATATTGTTCTTCCGGGAGATCTTAGTGGATATGGTATAGCATCCGTTTTGGGATTAATAATCAGCAAGATTGAGTAACTAAAAGAGATTATAAGGATACTCAATGATTGCTTAGGCTACTAACACATCCCACTTGTTTTGCTAGCTAGGTTGATCTTTTGCCAATTTTTCCAACATAAATATTAGAAAGAGCTGCTCCTAGATTGCAACACATGCACGTCCATGTGTCAACACGATACGCGCGAGACACGAAATAGAACAGGCAGAACCACATAATTTATTATAAATTATATTATTAATTAAATAAATATGTTAATATATTCATATCTAAATCCATAATAATCATATGAGACAACTACATAATCTAACAAAAAGTTAATCTGCAGGAACTTTTTGTTCTCTTAATATAATAAAAAATTAAATCTCCTGAAAAGAATAAAAGCCTATTACTATCTCTTTCTCTTTGAGTTAATTCTCTGTGTACTTATTTATAAGATTATTCACAGTACGGTGGAAAGTCATATATCTAAAGTAGTTATTATATCTCATGGTTTCAAATTCCAACCGTACATTAAAAACAGATATATGATAAGAAATAGATATATTTTTATTATCATTGCCCACGTTTTTTCCCATCCTGCAGCCAGACGGCTGCAAACCAAAGGAGGCCAAATGCGAGCAGACTGCATATTATAGAGAAAAGATTCAGGTGAACAGTGTGCAGCCTCTCTATATCCTAAGAATATATATGAGAATATGATGCACATCTCTATATATCCTGCAACTTTGTTAGGTGAGGTGAATGCAAGTAGGAGATAAAGCTCATATTGGTGCAGTAGCAGTAGTAGCTTAAAGCTATCTTAAATTCTATCAACTCCACTAGTGGAAATAATGAGAAAGAGAGAGAGAGAGAGAGAGAGAGAGAGAGAGAGAGAGAGAGAGAGAGAGAGACATTCCAAGGGCACAAGTGATGATCACAAGAGTGGACTTTTTCACTCATCCAATTATATTTGAGCTTCCAACTTACCCAAACCCTAAATCATATGACATCATCCATGGTGAATAGGAAAAATTATTCTGTGTCATGTCATGGTATTTAGTTATGCGATGCGCATTTGCCGCGAAAGCTGCGTGTGGCATGGTGGGGTATCAAATGTGTCATGCATGTCGCCCAAATCATTCATGTATGTGGGCATGCCGTATAGGTTTTGAGGAATGGCCATGGGATATGGAGGCCTATGGGAGAAATAGTAATAGTAATAGTACTGGTTGTACTGAAATGGATATAAAGAGTGGAGTTTTTGATCAAATTATACCATTTTACGAAATGCTAAAAACTTTATCCAAAAAGTCGTCACGTAGAATAGGAAATCTATTTGACATAATGATTCGTAATATAGTTATTAATCTTGTTAATATAATAAAAAGTCATCATTTCTCTATGAACAATATGGATAGTGATTTATATTATAAAGAAATACTTCAATAGTTTTATAAATAAAATATGAGAAGCGATTCGTGTGATGTTAAACTGAAAGAAATTATACTTAGTTTTGAAATAAATTTGAACGTGTTATACTTTGATTAAAAAAAGATTGTAACAGTAATGGTAAAAAATAATCCTAAAAAGTGTCTGCCATGGTGAAGCATGACAGGTACTAGAAACTTCATGATGTACTTTGGTTAGTATTTTAATAGATTCAGGAATAAAGTGCATGAATGGAATGAATACTTAGAGGTTGTTTGGTTTGGTACGTTTCATGATGCAGCATTATTAAATAAATAATCATTGTTAATAAATATCTTATATATTCTGTCCACTAATTGTATGAATAAGCTCGTTTTGGCCATTAAAATTTCGGAATTTTTATATTACATTTTATATACGTAGATTTAGTTTTTTTTAAATATATGAAGTCAAAAGACCCTTAGAACGAAATATATAATATTTTTAATAAACTTTTCTTTTCTTTTTCTATAGAAGTTTGACAATATAATCTTTAATTTGTTCTGACAGTACATGGATGACAGTTCTGATACTTGTTACAAAATTCAAAGTATGAATCATATGATGTTCATAATGGCAACAACTCCTGACGTCCAAATACTCTTTGTCTTGCATCGTGCTCAAAAAATAATTTGCATGGCTACAGATCGAGGTATACTAATACGAGAGAAATGATGATAATAATAATTGTCAGCGAGCACTAAGTTTTGTTCTTGGGAAGTCTTGCCGGCATGCAGTACTTTCTTAGAGAGGCAACATTGATTTGGGTGGCATAATTATGACCTTCTTGTAAATGTTTACATGGCCTTTTAATTAGTAGATGATCATGGAGGAACTCTTTTCATTATAAGTTTAGAGTTAACTTAGAGGGATAATATGTAAATTTTTAAATTATTTTGGATCATTGGAACCAAAAAACCTAAAATAATTGATATTTTGGTTTAACTTGACACCAGATTATGGATTTAATGTAAAACTAGAATGTGAATGATATTTTCTTAGGGATGGTTGTTCTTTTTTACATCTACTAGGTGTAAGTTTTGTGTTATTTTCCATTCATATTGTTAAATCATATCTTTTTATTTGGGTTAATTACATTTTGCTTATTGCTTAAGTATTTAATCTTCATGTTGTCTGAACTACAGTATAGCAATTACTTTTTGTATCATATTTACAACCTAATTGTCAAATTTAAAGACTTATTACAAACAAAGTTGTAGGAAATAGGAGAAATTTTTAAGCATCTAAATACTTAATATCAATCAGATTTCAAATGATAAAAATATAATATTTGCACTTTAATCTAGAGTAAGGGAGTTAAGTGCTCTTGCACAATTGAGTTAAATCACAATGCGGTAAAGTATAACTTCCCCCTGTTAATTATCTATCTAGTTTATTAGGGATGTTTGCCTCATTTGTTTTCCAAGCTAATTAACAAAAAAATCTTCCAAATTAATGGTGGGGGCAAAGGATCCAATTAATATTCTTTATCCACAGTGGTCTCAAATAGCAACCAATGATTGCATTTATTGCAAGGCCGAGTATGGCATGTCCTCATTCATGAATCTTGACATTAATTATTGATCTCTTCCTACTTAACAATGCATGCATCACAAAAGTTTCTCATTAAATTTTTTTAGAAAAAACACTCAACTATTATTAATTGCACAGCTTGGTTGCTGGTAATCTCCATGCGTTCTCTATTTACATTCCTGTGTTCACCACTACATCAAACCACGGATGTTATTATAATGAAAAGAAATAAGTGCTCGCCACCTTTCCTCTCTCACCATACTTTTTTTTTCTTTTTTTTTTTCTCATACAATAATGTTACATGCACCTCAAATTGTACCAAGAAAAAAGAAAAGAAAATATAGTTGATGGGACAAGTAATCACCTATTGTAAGGCTCAAATAGAATACAATGATAACGTGACTTTTAATTAAGGCAAACTCTAATTCCCCTTGTTCTTTTTGGCTCGATTCGGTTTATACTTAGACAGCATTGAATTTATTATAATTAATTAATATCATAGTTAATATTATCATTCCATACCATGCCGAGATGTCCTTCTTCAACCAAACAAGGGCTTAATTCTCTTGTGGTCCAAAGTAGATCCTAACTATTATGTTTTCATCCAAAACCAACTAGATTAGTGCCAATTTTTTTACCACAAGTAAGTTGCTACATAGCCAAATTACCACTCCTATTATCGAATTAATCAAACTATATTTATGTAGAAATAATTAAACTGTGTGAATTACTAACAATTATATCTTCATCAACGGTTGATTAAAAAGTACAATTTATTTTGATGCTGAAATGGAACTAAACCACGAGAAGATAAAGTGTATAAATTACTCCTTAATTGAATAATGACTAAGAAATTAAAATAGTCAATTATATCCAAGAGTACATTTTGTTTGTATTCTCCTCCCCCTCTCCCCTTGTCCATTATTGTTATAGTGCGCTTCTCACTATACTTTTTTGAGTGAGGGGTGATCAAATCACTTGGAGCTTTTCCACCTCTATTCATCTGAAAACTATTTCTAACTAACAAAAAAATTATATTTTTTTCACCCTCCTTTTTTGTATATGATTAATTTACACTTTGCTGGGGGTTTTTATACGATTATTCGAATTTTTTAGTTGAAACTCTCTCTGATATTAATTTGAAATAATTATAGGCATCGAATGATATAAAAACTTATATATTATCATAGGGCGAATTTCCGTATTCAACTTTTTTCCTTTAAGAAAGAGAGGAAACTAAATTCTGACTTTTAAGCTATTCTGTAAAGAATAATAGACACAAAAGAAAGGGTCCAAATGTAAATTTTCCCACAATAACATCCATCAGAGCTTATCCCTGTCTCTCCTCTTATATATACAGCCCTCTTCATTCCACTGCTTCCAATATACAATTCCTCAAGAAACAAAGCCCTCTCTCTCTCTCTCTCTCTCTCTCTCTCTCTCTCTCTCTTTCTCTCTCTGTCTTCTACTCTTCTCCTACAAGTATAACACAAGAATGAGGCCAGGAGCTGGGTTCAACGCCACGGAGGTGGCGGCCGCGGCGGCGCCGGCGGTGGCAGGAGTGGCCCACTCGGCGTGGCACTCGCCTGTGCCGTACTTGTTCGGCGGGCTCGCCGCGATGCTAGGCCTCATCGCCTTTGCGCTCCTGATCCTCGCCTGCTCATACTGGAAGCTCTCCGGATATCTCGGAGCCAGCGGCGACCGAGACGGCGGCAGCGGCGCCGCGGCCCCCGAAGAGAAGCCCGCCTCGATGGCCGCCGTGGTCGCGAGCTACGAGGAGAAGGTCGTGGTCATCATGGCCGGGGACGAGAAGCCGACGTTCCTTGCGACGCCCATCTCGAGCCGCGCGTCGTCCTTCGGCGATCACGGCAATGGAGAAGGCGACGAGAAGATGAAGAAGAAGGAGGCGGAGGAACTGCCTAGGGAGACCCGAAAAGAGAACGAAGATTTGGACCACAGTAATAATAGCCATATTTAACTTTTATTTCTCTCCTTTTTCCTTAATTTTTAGGGCTTTTTCCTCTCTTTTATTTTATAAATTTATTTGCGTACTCTTTGCCTCTGCTCGGAAGTGTGTAATTGTATAGTATGGAGAAAAAAGAAAGTGAACGGAAGAGTGGCTTCTTTTTTTCCGGCCGTGCGTATCAGCTAGTGTGTAAGTGGAGCTGCTGCTTTTTCTTCTCTCTTTTCAAGCAAAAAAGAAAGAAAGTTCTTTTCCTATTGGCAGTTTAGAATAGTTCTCTCTCAGTGGGATTCCCAAGTTTGCCAAGTTATTCTTTTCTTTTTAGGAGTTTTTTTTGTCTACATATATATATATATACCTTTCAAAATCACTTATTTATATGTATACTAACTAACGAGTATTCTTATAGATTTGAATCGCCTAATGAGCCTGCGTAGAGTTACCATTTGTCTTCCAAAAAAAAAAAAACCAAAGGTTCTCCTCATTTAAAGCATATAGTGTTCATAGTTCAGTCTTCAGTGGATATGAAGAAGTTGGTGGATAATGCAGTAAGTAAACAGTTCTTTCCATCCATTATTTATTCAGCCATTACAAGTGCGACGCGGCAAGCCGAATGAGAGAGCTCCACAGTTGCATAATAATGTGAGTGATGACTATCTAGAGCTCTCATTGCAACCTCTGTTTCCATTTATCTCACAGTTTTCTTGAATCTAAAGAAGGACTAGTCCTGCATATAATATTATATGAAAAAAATATTTTTAATTTTTTTCTCATTTGAAAAAAAAATTGTTTACTCACCAAGTACCATGTTAACATGGTATCAAAGTAGAGCTTTTGAGTTTATATCTTATTAGATTCATCTATTATTTAGAAAATATAGTTTTTTAGTTAGTGAAATTAATGTTTGATGAAAATAACCTATATATAGCCGTTTTTTTAGTTAGGGCTCTTCTAAGTCCTTTAATGAACAAATTTTGTTGATACTTGGTTTAACTTCATTAATACAAGTAGCCTACATCCCCTAAGTATTTTAAAGCACCAGCATGCAACTTAAGTTGCTATAATCATCAATATTCATTTTATAGCAGTACAGTCATGCACTAGTTTTTCCCCAACTTGGTCTAAATTTATGCATGGTATAAACTATACCGGCATTGCTAGGCTAAGAATGTTACTATAATTTCCACCACAAATCATGCAGCAACTTCTAAAACAATCAGATGATCGATCAAGGAAATGGTGGGTCATGCATGGATCCATGGAATGAGTCATATTCGACTGCGACGAGACGATGGTCGCCACGGTTGGCTATGGACATTTTTTTCCCTTTTTTTATGGCACTATTTATGTCAATTATTGAAGACATCCATCGCCATGAGTGATGTATGTGAGAGCACGATTGATGTCTACATGACAGGCTCGATATATATGTATATATATATATATATATATATATATATTAGATTTAATTGGACTAACAACCCTTTATAAGACATCAAGAAACTTTAGCCCTTTAGAGTAGATTGAATCTCTTTAGAAAGGGGAGAAAAAATGGTGCAATTTCTCTTTTGTTTTTATTGCCTCAAGAATATCTTACCGACAATATGAATCACACTCAAGGGGTGTATATGATATATAGTAAATCAGCATTTCTATTGACGAATAATCCATGCTTAAGTACTTATCACTCTTTGGGTCGTAATTAAGCTTCTATTTGCTCTTAAGTGGGGATTTAATGATGTTTCAGTTAAACCAAAGCTACTGAAATTTGAATATGAGACTACTTATTCAATATAAGTCTATTTAACCAACCGAACACAATTCCTTTTGCCTCAAGAATATCTTATTGTTAGAACGCCTAACCCATAGTAATCATAGAGACGAGAAAGATTTAATTATAAATATATAACGACTTATCTTTTATAACATTGTATTGTTACCTAGTAGATGATATTACCGAGAGGCATCTCGAGTATTTTTATATTTCAAAGTAATGGATTATTCTCTATTTCGTCAACTATTAGTAAATCAGCAAGACCAGTTTATGAGACTTAATGTGGAAATGTATATGAATATTGATGAAGAATATTGTTGGTTGTTCATTTGCACAATTGGTGATTGCATGGTCCTATTGAGTGAGTGTTAGGGTTTTGGAAAGTGAAGAAGTGAAAGGTGAGGAGGGGGAGAAGGTGGCCGACAATAAGATGCCAGGAAGGTGGTCAATTGCCCAAAGACTAGCTTTTTACATGCCACAAATGAAGGAAGGGACAAACGGAGTAGGGTCCTTTGTGCACTATAGCAAGTGCCAAAAGCTAGAGAGAACTCACAAAGGAAGCAATGTAATATGTCTACATGATCCATTGAAGGGATGGGGCTTTTGATTCAAGAAGAAAGTACTTGTAAAAATTAAAAATGGTGGATGGTATACCAACAAGAGTTAGCAGCAGTGGACCATTTCATGCCGGCTTGTTTAGAGGTGATGATCAAATGCTTGTTTTGGGAGTTAATTAGTTGCAAGCATTAATTAGTAAGTCGTTAACGGGGTTGTAAATAGACTTAATAGCAATTTACTTAGAAAATATTGGCTCTAATGAACCACGTTGTTTCCAACATTTTCACTATTAATTTTGAATGGAAAATTTATTAATTGTATCTTGATTGGAAGAGTTAATTAAGTGTTTAAGTTTAAAATGTAATAATAATAAGTTAAACTTAGGTCAAACAAGAAGAGGGTAAATTGTCAGTTAACCAATATAGAAATATACACCATATAGTTATCATTAACCAAGTTATTAATTAACTTCTTATTCTTTAGGAATAGCTTCCAAAATCTGCCATAAAGCTGAGAATTTCTTAGCAAAAGTCAGATATAGATCCACATCACACAGCTTAAGTACTCTTCCAATGCAAGCTGGAAAATGAATAGTCCTGCTATGGAACCATGAACCATCTTCCACATAGAACCGAGCTGAGAATTTAATACATGAGTTAATTCAAGTGAGACTTCTTAAAACATTATCGTTTTAAATGTATTTTTCTGAACTTTTTTTTTATCCACGTAGATTCTTAGTTGAGAAAGTTCATGCAATTACTTCTTTTTAACACAAAATATCTATATAAGTTTTTTTAAAAAGTACATAAGATATGTGAAAAACTATTATAAATATTCTTTACGAGAGTATCATCTCCCATAAACCATATAAGAGAGAGACTCTCTGGTCGAGGATATATATTCTTTTCCTACTATCTTTCGTCTCTCAACATTTGATATCCTTCAACAAAAATTTGACTTAGATTATGAGTTATAGGTGTGCTTGGGAAGGGGTCCCAATGTCTGATTCTATTGTACATGTTTTGGCTGCCATCTTTAATGGCTCTTTGTAGAAATAATTTTACTTTAAGTCACTGTTTTATATATATATATATATTATAAACTAGACAAAATATATATAACTATATTGACATCTAAACTAAGAAAGTAAATACACAAACAAATAGTAATAGCTCAGAGAGTCTAAATAAAATTGTCTCTTGCCGATATTTAATACATTATATTATCTTTCTCTATTTAAATAGGGAGAGAGAGAGGGGGAACAAAGAAACTTTTTAGATCGAAGAGCATATGCAATAAAAGAAATATTGAGAAAATAAATACATAAATAGTAATAATTCAGGGAGTCTAAATAAAATAATCTCTCGCTGATAATTAATACATTATATTATCTTTCTCTTTAAATAGGGAAAGAGAGAGAGAGAGGGGGACAAAGATAAATAATTAATTTTGGCTCAGTTGCTATGGTTTTGAGAGGTACTGATGGATTGTTACTGGGAAGCTAAGTAAAGTAGCTCATTAGGTTTTAAATGACATCGCACTAATAAAATTAGAGGCAAAATTACGTTTAATAGCTAATTAATCCGAATACTGAAAAAATGCAACAACGCCGTCTGTGGGAATCGAACCCACGACCACACGGTTAAAAGCCGTGCGCTCTACCGGCTGAGCTAAGACGGCATTTAACTTGAAGTATTATATCATAATTAATAATCTATACTTCCGACACTGTTAATTCCCCAGCATTACCAGACGACTCCTAACTACGGAAACCACTACTCATTCACAAGGGGAAATTTAACGCATGATTTTTATTATAGTCTAGTAATACTCAATCATTGAGCTACAATAATAATTTAGTATAATTTCTATGCTTAGTTCATATATAAATTTAGAGCTTCATCGCACTCGGGGCGAGAATTTGTGAACCCAGGCCCGGTCCAAGCCCGATGGGCTAATCTTATTAGACTCGGGCTCGGGCTCGGACTCGGCTTGAGATATAAAGTCCGCAAAGTTTCAAACTTAAAATTCTAATTTACTCATAACTTCATAACGGCTCAGGAAGATGTTATACACATGGAAATAAAAATTGAGGCAATGAATTTAATGATATATTCACTTGTCCTCACTAATAAACTCCATGATATTATCCATGACTATAATGCTCTACATTGCTGAAATGAGAGCCTAGTATTAGAAAGAAAGGTGGTTTGCTATTTGATAAATATTAAGAGTAATGTATGTTTATATTAACTGGGATTTTATTATCTTTCTTACAGTCTCTTATATTTGAGCTGATGTTTGCATATATTGAGCCGTTATTTTATCTATATTATAAACTTTTTAAGGGTGCATATGTGAAAAATAAATTATTTAATTAGCACCAAGGCATCAAATTAAACAACTGGATACGACCAAATCAACATGGGTCCAATATTTATTTTTATTTTTGGTCCTATTTTAAGGTGAGCCCACAAAGATTAGTTGTTCAAAGGGAAGACTTAGTTTAGAGAAAGACTCATGGAAGTCCAAGGAAGAAAACCCCATCTTTGAAACATTCTCCTGAAATCGAAGTCGTTACGACTCCGTCAACCTCATCTCTTTTATCTCTCTAAATCTCCATATTCCACACTCAATTTCCTCTTTTCTCCACTTAGTCAGCCTGGGGAAACCCCCACGAAGCCGACGTGGAAATGGTAGGTCAAAGGCGACGTCTGAGTTCTCGACGTACGTGTCACAAGTGCCACGTATTCAAACTCACACGTCCCATGTGGCTGGCAGTTTACGTGTGGTGGTGCATGTCCTTCCTTTCCTTCGAGTCTCCTTTGCCTCTCGTTTGGTTCATATATGAGGTTCTTTCTACTTGTAATTATTAAGTTATTGTTTAGTTAGACTTAGGTTTTGATTGGTTGGTATATAAACTTCAAACGTGAATAAGAGGTATATGCACACACCTATGCATACCAACCAATGAATAGTTATTCGCAGCAAGGGAGACTTACATGTACACCTAAGGGTGTTGCATTTCTAAACAGTGATGTATTTAGTTTGTTACTTAATAATTTAGGGTTGGTTTGATTAGTACGTAAGCCTCCCTTATTTATAAATAGCATCCAAACACGAAACACCACTCTCTAAAAATATGTTTTAAGTGTTGTTAACATGGATAACTTCTATCTTAATGATGGAGTAATAGAATTATCACATCTTTTCCTTAACAAAATGTGCATAGATTATTTTTATTCTCATTTAATGCTTATACACCAACAAAACATGTAAGTGAATGTGTTAGTTTTTGGATTATTTATACATTGTATGATGTTGTGAAGGACTCAACCTTAATACGAGTTACACGTATTTTGTAATTTATAAATAAGGAAGGTTTATTCATAAATAACATTATATGAACCCTAATATATAGAAAGATGGTGCATATTAATAAAGATATTAGTATAATATATATATATAAATATATAATATTTATAAATACCTAAAATCTTATATTAATTTGCCCCCGTGTGATTTAGACTAATGTGAAACTATTAACTTTCCATTCAAACTTAATAGAAAAAATATATATTACCACTAATAATCATATTGTTTGAATAATTATGAATCTAAAACCCATATTTGAAAACAATATGTTTTTTACTTGAAGAATAAAATACTATGAGTAAATTTGATGGAAGGATAAAGGGAATTATGACATTTTAATATTTCTTATGGTAAAAAAAAAAAATTTAATAACTTTTTTATATTTTCTCCTTTTTAAGTTTGGATGAAAAAATTCATGTTTAAATAAAAGTTTATCAGTAATTTTATTCTAGGCAAAACTATTAGGAGCAATTTATAATTTACTTTTATTAATTATGTCATAAAGTCAATTCCCATCAATAGTAATTATAGGAAAACTATAATGGTCCAAAAGGATTATCTCTAAATATTTGTGGAGGTTGTGATAATTATGAAAAGAACTAGAGAGAGGTAATCAAACAAAACTAAGCTTATTATATACTTGCTTCACATTGTTGACTTAACTAAGCATAAGTTTCTAGACTTATTAGTTCGTCATCCTTGCGTCAACATTAGCAATCCCATAACCATGTTGAGATACTCAATTCCAAGTGATCATAACTATAATATTTCAAACGTTTTCCACGAAAAAATATTTAAAAAGTCCTACCTGAAATTATTCAATCAGGGGGTGGAATTGCAAATGGAGGGTGCTGAATGCAAATTTACCTTACAAATTACCTTATTAGTATTATAGTTTATCGTTAGATTCTTAGAACTGCAAGTTGACTTGTTGGGGTGCATTAATACAATTAAAGAAGTTAAAAGTTAAAACTTTACCACTTTATATCTTGCCAAGATTCTATCTATCATAGCTTTCATACGGAAGCTATAGAAAGTCGGCATGTCAATATAATTAAAAACAAATTAATATAACTCGTTTTTATTCAACTGCTACAATCTAAAAAGAAAAAGAAAAAAAAAACTGATGGCAAGCTCTCTCACTTGATCACACGATAATGACCTTAGTTTTATAAAATAGCGATTATACGGGATCTTTTCTCGTGACAAATTGACTATTAATCTAGAATTTTATTTAGTTTTTAATTTTTTTTTTGACATAATTGCCACCGAAAACTTTTAAACTATTATATGTGTTATTATATTCTTTAAAATACCATATTTGTCCCTATAATTTTTTGATTATGTTAAATTTCTCGTTGTATTGGGCTGTCAAAATGGCTCATTAACTCGTGAGAAGCTCAAACTCTACTCAAGATCGGCTCGTTTAATTTTCTAGGTTTAAATAATAGTCAGGAGTGCCGTCAATTTTTCTTTTACCCTCTCCTAGCTCGAGGAGAAGCCTCCCCTCTCCTATTTTTTATTCTTCTTTTCTCTCTCCCTATTGAAGCTTCCTATATACCCTCAGCCACCGTTTGACTCTTTTTCTCATTGCTTATCTCGAACTCCTCTTTCTCTATCTCCACCACACACTCTCTCATCCAAACCTACTTCATTACCGCCTATCTTGTCCTTCAAGCTCACATTCCTTCCTCTGCCTAATTTATGCTTTTGTCGGTGCTCCCCCATCAAATTCGAGATTCACCAGTTCCTCGCTAAATCCAAGCCCTGCCGTCAGATCTGAGCTTTGTCATCTCACCTCCATCTTCCACCCCGGAGTCCACCCATCTTCTACCTCGGCTCACTTCCTCTTTCAGACTACACCTTTCTCTCTCTCCTCCTTCGCGTGATCCCTTTACTACTACCGTAATTCCTTTATCACCACTAACCTCCCTCTCCTTCTGGTTCCCAACAACTAATAGTTTTTACTATCTTGCTGGCTAGGCAAGAATCCATTGGGTGGGTACAAGTTCGAGACCTATTCATAGTAGTAACTTGTGCTAACTGGAATTTTAATTCAATATTCCTAGTGTTGATTGAATTTGAACAACATGTTTTTGGGGGTTTCTTGGCTCTATTATTTTTCTTTGCCACACTGTTGGGTTTAAGTTGTTAAAATATTTTGTTTTTAAAATTTCTTTTGTTCTTGGTGGGTAATCTTCCTTTTAAACCATGTCTTTGATTATTTGATTGATAGAATATGCAGGCTAACTCAAGGCTCTTTGCTTCTGGGAATTGCTAATGTTATTCTTCATTTAATTATATTAGTGTTTATTATAGTTCAAGTGCATACTAGTTTGTATCCACTCTATTTTTATGTATTAAGATTGCATTATTATAAGTTTTGGATATTTATGAATTGATCTAAATTTTTGACCTTTGTTCATAGTAATGTTTAACCGTTGTGTGAAATATCCTTACAAGTCATTTTATTTATAATTCTTTTATCAGTAGCAATTCTTGCTCCGTAAATATAATTTTCTGAAGATAAAGCTAGTGGTTGCTCATTGTTGTGTATAGATACATAAGCGGCTAAAATACAAATGGAAGAGTTTTTTTTATCAAACTAATCTCGTTCCAATCTTTATTTACCAATATAGACCGTCACTCAAACTTATTACTAAAATAGATGTATTGCACTCTAGCTCTCTAAAAAACGTTGAATTTAGAAGCATTTTATCTCAAGGGTAAAAACATAAAACGATTATGAGTTTAGCATTTTATATATTTCTATAATTAAAAATTCTATTTTAATAACAAGTTTGAGTGACAATCTGTTTTGATAAATAATTAAAATTAAAAATTGTGCTAGTTTGATAAATCACTCCAAATGAAATATCAAATTATAAAAGAAGTCAAATGACAGAACCAAAAGGAAATCCAAGTTCTTTGGATGGACTTGTACTTTCCAGATTTCATATATATATAATATATATATAATATTATGATTATCTTTTATATTACTTTTATTGGTGACTCTAGAAGATATTCATGCAGAAAGAACAGGGTTTGAGTGGAATGCATCCATATGTCAACATTAGAATGGGTATTTTCAAAAATAAGCAGGTAACAATGCAAACAATTGTTTTTTAAGTGGTATACATGCAAGAAAAAAAGAGAAATTACATATTTATATTATGGCTAAATTTAATTCATACTCTTATAGTTTTATTTGCGTAGCTTTATCTAATTACGATTATATTAAAACTAAAATAATTATTTTTTCTATCATATTTGATTAATATACGGGTCGTATTTAAAAATACTCTTATAAGTAATAGAATAAACTTTTCGTATATAAAAAAAATACTAATTAGATTTCTATATATTCAATATATTTATTATATCTAAAACTAATTGGTATTAATTGAGACAAATGAAATCATTAAAATAAAATAAGTTTACACTAAAAAAATAGAAAATAAGAAGATATCTTTTAAGAAAAAGAAAAAGAAAAAGAAAACGGCAAACTCCTCAGCCTCTTTCTTATATAGAGTAGACTGCCATATACAATTCCCTGCTTAAATCTCTCTCGATCTATCTGGTTCTCTCTCAATTTTGTCATCAAACTCCATTTAGTCGTTTACTCATATTTCCAAACTTAAAACATATATATAATAAAATCTCCTCCTCTTCCTCCCATGCCATCCTCTTCCTCCTTCTCGTCCTCCTCTCCTTTCTCTTCTAAAACTCTGACTCAGACCACCATGCGATCCGGTGCACCACCCAACAACCGCCCGGTGAAACCCGATAGCCCCAACCCGACCCGCAACCGCCGGCGGTCCGACCTCACCCTCCCCCTCCCCCGCCCCGAACCGTCCTCCCTCGCCGTCCCCCTCCCCCTCCCTCCCCCATCCACCTCCTCCACCCCGTCACCGGCGGTGGCGCCGCCGATCTCGGAGCTCGAGCGAGTCCGTCGCCTCGGGAGCGGCAGCGGCGGGACTGTCTACATGGTCATCCACCGCCCTTCCGGCAGGCTATACGCCCTCAAGGTCATCTACGGCCACCATGAGACCGCAGTCCGCCGGCAGATCTACCGCGAGATCGAGATCCTCCGCACAGCCGACAACCCCTTCGTCGTCCGCTGCCACGCGATGTACGACCACGCTGGGGAGATCCAAATCCTCCTGGAGTACATGGACGGCGGCTCCCTCGACGGCTGCCGCCTCGACTCTGAGCCCCTCCTCGCTGACGTGGCGCGCCAGATTCTCGGCGGCCTCGCCTACCTCCACCGCCAGCATATCGTCCACCGCGACATCAAGCCGTCCAACCTCCTCATCAACTCCGCCCGCCGAGTCAAGATCGCCGACTTCGGCGTCGGCCGCATCCTCGACCAGACCATGGACCCCTGCAACTCATCCGTCGGCACAATCGCCTACATGAGCCCGGAGCGGATAAACACCGATCTCAGCCACGGGATCTATGACGGATACGCCGGAGATATCTGGAGTTTTGGGCTCAGTATCTTAGAGTTCTATCTGGGCCGGTTCCCCTTCGGGGATAACAGCGGGAGGCAGGTGGATTGGGCGACCGTCATGTGCGCCATTTGCTATTCCAGTCCGCCCGAGGCGCCTGATACGGCATCGCCGGAGTTCAGAAGCTTCATTAGCTGCTGTCTACAAAAGGATCCTTCGCGGCGGCTCACGGCGCCGCAACTTTTGCAGCACCCATTTATTACCAAATACTCTTCTATACATCTTCCTCCTCCTCCATCTACTTCTTCTGCTTCTCGGTGACTTTGATATTAGATTTCTTCTTCTCGACCTTACAATTTTACCGGATACCCAAGTGGGTCTCCCCCCCGAGGAGATGAACTGATCGATCGTAAGTGGAGAAGATCTAATTTTGGAGTCGCCAAGCGCCAGCCATTTACCTCAACTAGGTTTCACGGTGGAAAAGGTGTGATTTTTACTCTTTTCTTTTTCTTTTTTTTTGTCTAAATTAAGCTTTTAGTCTATTCGCGTTCTCTTGTTCTTAGTTCTTTAATGTAAAAAAATATGGAATTTGGGCGATCTTGGAAGGCGGAGGAAGAGATTGAGAAGGGGAAAGAGGTTGAGAAATCATGGTGGGCTGTCGTTTCTGTTGTACTGTAACCTGTGAAGGGATTTGGTTGAGATTGATGGATGTACTATGAAAGCAAATTGCTAATTGAAATGGGAATCAATCCCCTCGTTTATGCGCTCTCTCACTCTCTTCTAGGGATTCTTCTCTGCCCTTTATTCTTTTGTCTTACTATTCTCATGTGCTTGGCATTGGGTTATGGGTCGTTTTGTTTTCATCATACTTCATACTTCATACTTCATACTTCATTATTATTATTATTATATCTTCTTTGGTAGCGAACTTTTACACCAGAGATAAATGCTGGGTGTTGAGAGAGACATATGCATGGAAAGAGGGAAAGCGAGCAACACAAAGAAAGAGGAAGATGTCTACCTCCATTAATAGAATGCACCATGCATGTGATAGAAAAGAGTGATGTACAAGGCCTTCCAGTCCCTGCACTCTTTGCAAGGTTTGGAGGGCTGCTTTAGGGAATAAATGGTACACTAAATAGGATGGTGTGCGAAAGAAAGAGAGAGAGAGAGAGAGAGAGAGAGAGAGAGAGAGAGAGAGAATACTCCACTGGATGTCAGGCATGGCTTTTGGAGATATCCATGATAGAGTGAAATCTTATGGGGTGGAAGGATGTGCTTCTGCATAAGAGAAGACATGGTATGATGCCTGTGTTATAGCTCTGTAGGCTAATGTAGAGAAGCATTCTTGCAATCACCTACTATACTCGAGTCTCTCTTTGAAATACTGATAGATAGCTGCTTCTTTGTGCGAGTTTTTTTTTTCTTTTAACTTCTTTCTCAGTAATCTTTGAGGTGCTATGAAATCCACGTATTATTTGTTTACCTGATAGGAAAATTATTCCAATGCGTTGCTTCCATGCACTCAACTCCGCAATCGCCAACATTGAACAGTCAAATAGATTTCAACAAATTCCTACACTCAAGGCTGCGAGCTTTCACACATATCGCAAGTCTTCTCAATGCAAACTGGCAACTGGTCTCAAGATTTTCTTCTAGGAATAGAAGGGAGAAGTTCCTCTCCCTTCAAAATGGAACGATCTCCAAATTCAACTTCGATCAGATCCACTCTTAACAGGGTTCAAAGGAAGAAGGTGTTTAATGAATTGAGATAGACTAGAAACCCATCAAGAGAATAGTTTCATCACCATTGGATCTTAGCTAGAATCTCTAATATAAATTCACAATATTTCTTTAATTACACGTTGCATGCATATATTGTAAATCATCCAAGCAGGGGTCCTCTGCTTTGCTTTTAGGACCACCCTCCCTTGAATTTGAAACAGGAATTGTAACATTAAGAGCCTTGTTACATATCATTATTTGTGAGGAAAATAAGTATAGTTTTCTTGACCTTTTGACAAGATAAGAATGCAGCATCTGGCCGCAAATAAATGTGTTACAAACTACCAAACGCTTAGAGCATTCAAGGGCTCTCTGCCTCCACTTCTTTTTGTAGAATCTAACACTACTAAGGGCAAATATATCCTTTTGTATCACCATATTTGCCATTATTATGATCTTTTATACATAATCGTGTAAAGCTTATATAATAGTTGTTCTTCATTCTCATACACTGACACTTCTGCATGGTCGCTATGAACCTGCATAAAATAAGAAGGAATTAGCGAGATTTGCTGCCCCTCGAGTTCTCTTCCATACTCTTCTTCTTATGTTGCGTTCGATCTTCGTCCAACGATTGATGATGAATCACTCGATTGAGTTCTTGAACTATATCCAGAATGTGCAAACAACAATGGGTCACTCATGTAATCCTGAAGAAGAGAAGGACAAAAAAAAAAGAACCAAAGATTAGTTCCAAGTATTCTTATGCTACTGAAACTTTGATTGGATTGAAATCTACCTACATTGCTAGTTTAAATGAACTCTTCACTAAAGTTAAACCTAAGTAACTGTTAAGATTTACTTACACTCATTTCAGTTAAATTACTAAGATCTTAATTAGTTAATTAAGAACTTTAGAGGGTATATAAGGTTTAAAAAAAACGTAGCATTTGCATAATATAATAATAGCTTGAGTTAATTATGATATCAAGTAGATTGATTGCTACTACCAGCTTACCTGATGGGAAAAATGACTTTGAATTGGTGAGAAATCTGTGCTTCTCAGAGTGCAGAAATGCATATGCGCCTCTCCGAGACCTCTCAACCGGTCCAACGCCGGAAGCACGACCGTCGCGAGGTCCGGCCGGTCCTTCCTCCTCATCTCCGCGCATTTGAGCGCTATCTCCGCTAGCCGCCGGGCCTCGTCGACCGGCCAGTCGGCCACTGCCGGGTCCAACATCTCGGTGAACGTCCCGTTCTCGATGGCACGGCTGACGTGGTGAGTCAACCCCATTGGCGGCCTCGCAGTCACGATCTGGAGCAGCAACACGCCGAGCGAGTAGATGTCCGACTTCACCCCGAGCATCCCGGTCTGCTGGTACTCCGGATCGATGTAGCAGAACGTGCCGGCCGTCGACGTCATCCGGTACTGCGTGACGTTGTCGGCGACCGACGGGGGGACGAGGCGGGCGAGCCCGACGTCGCTGATCTTACTGACGTAGTTCCGGTCGAGGAGGATGTTCCCGGGTTTGAGGTCGCGGTGGACGAGCGGTTCCGGCTTGGTCTGGTGGAGGAAGAGGAGGCCGGTTGCGATCTCGGCCGCGATGCGGAACCGGTGCTGCCACGGGATCGGCGGGGTGTTCCCTCGCCTGAAGAGGCGGTCGTCTAAGCTGCCGTTCGCCATGTACTCATATACCAGGCATCCGTACTCCGGGCATGCGCCGAGGAGCAGCACCATATTTGGATGCCTAATGCAGCTAAGTACTTCAACCTGATGGCATAAATAAAGTTATCGTTTGTCAGTTAACGTTTTAGAGAAGCTGACGAGTTAACTGATTCTATACCTCTTGCTGAAATTGTGATCTCCCTTGAGCTGCATCAGGGCGTAACACTTTGATGGCAACTTGAGTGTGATCAAGAAATGACATGTATACCGGACCATAGCCGCCCTCCCCGATCTTGCGGCTGTCGGCGAAGTACTCAGTGGCCACCTCGATCTCCTCGATCGTGTACTTCCGGTATCTAACCTTGGGCGATTGGTCTCCGAAAGCGTTCCTTTTCTCCTCGGTCCGTTTGAGTGCCATCATCTCTAAATTGGCCCTCTTCTGCGTCTCTAGCTCCGCTATCCTTCGTGCGGCCTCAGCTGCTTCCATAGCCGCCTTGCTCTTCTCCTTCTCCCTCTCCACTAGCGCCAGGGCTGCTTCCTCTGAGACTTTAGCTTCTTCCAGTCTCTTGTCCTCGTCCATCTTCCACCGGTGAAGCTCCATCGCCTGCGACGACCAAGAAACGAGTTCGAAATTAGCATATATTTATCTTCGCTGCTTTACGTGATTCTTACAACGTAATCTTTTGCTACCTTTTGTTTAGCAGTCAGTGCTTCTTTGCATGCAGTGCTGTACATATCCATTGTTTGCTTGAGTTCTAGCCTCAACCTCTTCATCTCTGCTTCCACATCATCCTGCAAAGATTATTACTACATGTTAACTGACGAGATGCACATCTACACAAGATTGTTTGCTATTTACAGTGAACTGAAACTTACTAAGCCTTGTGATGACCATGATGTACCAGTGCTGCTCTGCGAGTACGAAGAGAACTCGTAGCCGGTGGAGTAGGAATCCGTCGACTTCATCGGCGTGCGTGCCATCTCGAAGCTGCGATCGAGGCCGTCCGATCCACTGGACAATCGCGGCGGAAGCGGGCACCGGTCGATGCTCGGCCTACCGGAGCTGACGAAGGAGATATCACTGCAATCCGACGAGGAGAAGTCTGCGTACGACTTTCTGGTCCCCCGGGTTCCCCTCGTAAATGGCGACCTTTCCATGAACAATTTGTTTCATACCCAGTTCCTCATCTAATTAATGGAGAGTTATAAGCTAAGCGATTCTTGCTACAGCTTGACTTACCTGATAGAGTTGTCATGCAGACTTGGAGTCTCACACGGTGAATCTTCTGGCCGTACAAGAAAACTCTCTTTGTGGTCAGCTAGGAATTGGAATCAAAGAGTACTAATTAACAATGTGATGGGACGAATACAAACCTTTTGACCAGTTGTGGCTCACTGGTTCGTGTTTGTAGGTTGGGTGGTTCTGGATTTGAGCTCGGAACTCTGAGACGGCCGGCGCCGGGCGAATGGCATTGCGAACGGACGACACCTTCCCTTTGTTGATGACGTAAACGGTGCAGAAGTCCGGGGCTCCTTTGGAGATGGTGGTCGGAAGATCTGCATTCTTAAACCTTCTGAGAAAAAAAGGAAGCTGAGATAAGAAGCTGGTTTACAATTCGTTTCCTTCCTTCTTTCTTCCAACAAAGACTTATATAAAACACAGGAACTTGTTAAAAAAGTATGATCACCTAACAAAGCCTCCCTTGGACGGCGCACCGAGCACTAGCTTCTCGATGGCGGCGTAGGCGACGAATTCGACGATCGCCTTCACTATGTCGGTGTCGTCGAGCACGACGTCCTTGCTTGTGATCTGCGACTAGGAGAGGACTACTGTGAGCATTTGGTACGTGATGAACTAATTAATGTTATATTAGACCATTTTAATGAGGAAGAGGAGATGTTGGAACTGACGTCTTTGCGTGTGCAGAAGCAGCGAAAGGGGAGGAAGATCTCCTTCGTGTGCGGATCCGTCGCGGATCGGTACCCGGTGGAATTATCTTGTGCACCCGCTGCATGCATTAATTGCATGGGACGTGAGGCATGCATCCATGGCAACTTTGTTCAAAATATTAGTATTAATATTAATTATTCCCACTAAATCTTTTTAACATACTATAATTACCAAAAGAATCGTTTGATTCTTTAAGATTACAAGCTTAACGACAAGAAATTTCAAACTTAAAAGTACAGGTAGAAGATTTATATTTGCTTAAACAATAAGGTCATATTATGATAATTATGAAAAAATTAACAGTTTAAGTTTAACCTAAACGACAAAAAAGGGTAATTAAATTTTAGGCATAACATAACACATAACACATAACAACAACTGGGCGTTTTAAATTTAACCCATTCAAATGATGATAATAATAATAAGGATAATACCTGGGGCACCCTTGGTGTTGACATGGACAAGGGTGAGGATTTGTCCCTTGGAAACGAGATTCTCCGTCGCCCATTTCAAGGCATTTTGGCTGCCTTTGTCTTTGTCAATACCAACCGCCACAAGAGGGCAGCTGCTTCCTTCCTCTCCACCATTCTTCATCTCAGTTTTCTTCCCCATAAGTCCTTTCAATAGTTTCCTCTCTCTCTCTCTCTCTTTTTCTTTCTCTCTCAAGTTGTTCCTTTCATGAACTCTCCTTATCCTTCTTAAAATACGTCCCTCTCTACTTGAGAAGGAAGAGGAGAAGCATTGCCTTCGCCTGTCTCCCTCTCCCTCTCTATAAAAACCCTGCCTCACGTCTGGGGTCCGCCGTGAGTTGCGGTTTGTGATCTTGTGGCCGCTAACTGCTTTCCAATATATGGGGTTGACGACTTGTCAACCATTTGAATCACAAGCCAAAACGTATATATTTAGATAGGGTATGTTTGAAACCAATTAATTCTAGGAGGACTTCATTTGAATTTATCTAGATATGAATTTTGATAGACTGAAACCAAGTCTATCTAATATTTGTTCATTTTCATCACCTTCTTTTTCTCTATCTTACCCATGGACTAGTTTTGAGATTATTTTTCTTTAAGAAAACAGAGAAGCTAATTGAAGTGGCAAATGGATAAATTTCATCTAAATCTGGCCTCAGATCATCAGATTTCACTGTATGTCTGTCTCATCACTTAATGACTCGAAACAGCAGCTTATTTAGATAAATTAATTAGAATTCAAAATAAATTGAATATTTTTTTCAGTCCTCACGAAATGAATTTCTACATAGCAAAGTGAACAAAATGTTCAAAATGATTCATAGAAAGAATATTACTATTGTAGCCCCGTAGTTCAGATCTTATCAGGACATGAAACCCTAAACCCTAAACCCTAAATGACTGATATCATCGTTTGGATCAGTGTGAATTTTGGGATTCATATTTAGTGAATTTTTCACTCTAAGCGCTGTATGTGCATAATTTTAAACCCATTATGGTATGTCTATGAGAGAATTGGCTCAATTGTTTAACTTATATTATTTGAGAATCTATATCTCATATTATCTATGAACAAAAATATTTAAAAACAAAATTGATCCAAAATGTATAGATTTTTAATAGCATAGGCCTATAAGATAGGATTATAAGATAGGATTATATCTTGAAAAATTTTAACCCTTGCTTGCTTTGAGTTAATGGAATTCCTGACCTCCGTCGGGACCTAGCAAGTTCAGTAACTAAATATTTTTTATTTTTTTATTTATAACTAAATTCACTTTCCAAAAAATAATATAAATATTTTAATATAAATTTAAATTGATTCTAATTTTAGCTTTGATATGATTTAAATATATAGACTTATTTTTATTTTATTAATAAAGTCAAAGGGCATTTTGATCTATTAATTTTATATATCATTTATTTTCTTCTAAAATTAATATATTTTTACTTTTTTATATCACATCAAAAATAATTATTATAACTTAATCTAGTTCACAACAAAACACTACATTTACTTAGCCTAATCTAAGGTACATAAATTAAGACTAAAATATTGGGCTAGCTGATCAAGTTTTGGACTTAGCCTCAAACCAAACATAGCTCAGCCCATAGAACCACATTGATACTAGAACTAGAAGCTAAGTCGATCTTATTATTTTCCACCAATTTTAGTTGCATTTTATGGCTTAGTAAGCTAAGAACATGTTTAAATCTCAGTTCTAGGATTTAAGAACACCATCATTTCCTACTCGATCTGAGGATTAGCTTGTGATAACTGTAGTCAGAAGTTAGTGACAATTAAAAGTAGCTTAACATGCCATCAAATGCAACACATGGGACCATGTGATTTAAGTTCGAAGTTCAAGTTCTTCTTCTAAACCTTGTTCTTTATGCGCATATTCTGGAAGAATATATATACCATCAATAATTTAGAGGAGGGGGAGGGGAGGGGTTGGTTAGTTAACTTAGAGCTTGAGCAAAGAGCTTAGATTTTAATTTTTTATTTTTATTGTGACATCCCTAACTTACTACTACTAATAGATCCACATAGTATATAGTCCTACAATCATGCCTGGATATGCTCTAAAAATGATTGATAAATCTCCAAAAAATGATTGTAGACAGTTAGGGACGTTAAAAGTCAATCAGGTTGCCATGTTCACTAGCCTGTTTCCTTTCTTGATTCATGTGCTATCACATGAAATGATTCCACCCTACTTCATTCTAACCACTCTAGGCCATCCATAAATTATTAAAAAGATCTACCACAATGAGCAATCTTTAATCTTATATAACTGCCAATAACCAACAGGAAACTTCCATCGTATCTCATACAACTAACTAACCAATAACCTCTCCATCTAGTCTCATCCATGAATATCAACAAATTCCCTTCATATCTTATCTTGGGAATCTTCCTCTTCCTTTCCTCCTCCCTTTCGCCCTCCTTGAGCCACGAGCTTCAAGTGTTACCACCGTCGAGGCGGTTGCTACAAAGCAGTCTAGCGGAGCAGTTTCTCACATCCCATAACATAATTCGGGTCAGCCTCAATTTACCCTTGCTCCGATGGAACAGTACTCTGGTGAATTACGCCGCCTGGTGGGCGAATCAGAGGAAGGGAGACTGCGCGCTAGCGCATTCGGATAGTAACTATGGGGAAAATATATTCTGGGGCGGTGGTAGTAATTGGCAGGTGGGCGACGCGGTGGCGATATGGGCGGCGGAGAGGAGATACTACGACTATAATTCAAACTCATGCAAGTCGGGCCAAGATTGCTCACACTACACCCAAATGGTGTGGAAGCAGAGTGCTCGGCTTGGTTGTGCAAGAGTTGTGTGTGCTAGTGGTGATACCTTCGTCACTTGCAACTATGATCCCCATGGGAATGTTATAGGAAAGAAGCCATACTAATACTAAGTAGCTAATTGAGGCACTATGTCTTGGTGCCAGGAAAGAGGTGATTTATGTCAGCGTTTTCGCCCTTCCTGAAGATAGTAATTAATAAGCTTGAGTTGTTCGATTGGAACTCATTTACATTGCTAGATTCAGGCCCATTCCTTCTAATCGGATCCCAGTGAGCCGAAACTGAAGACCTTTAGGCCCAATGAGGGTTTTGCTTCAAATAACTACTATTTATTTGGAATTAATTTTCTATAAGAAGCATAGTTAAGGAAAAAAAAAAAAGAAATCTTAGTGGCATTGATATTATATGAGTATATTTAGATTCAAATCCTAGCAGCACTGATTTAATTGGGACATTATTAATTAAGTTTTCACCCCTCTCTCTCTCTCTCTTGAATGAAAAAACAAGAAATAATGGAGTTTGCCCAATTAGAGATTAAAAAGTAGAGAACCCCAATCATTCATTTAAGGACTTTTGGAACTCTTTCTTAGATCTTTTCTTATATAGATCCATTCTATGTAGTCAAAAGAGCAAACAAACAAACAAACACAAACAAATCCATTCTACATAATTTTACATGCCCCACCTACAGACTAAAAAATAATGGCATTCTTCTTCCATAGATGAATGATCATCTCATCTTACCTTTCTTCAACCTTGTCTATTTAACCTTTCTGGGAGACAAAAGAAAGCCTCCTTCCAATCCATCATGTGAGAAGCTGACCCAAAAGCTCCTTCTCCTCTTGTAGCAAAATGATACCTACCACATGTGATCTCCCAATCCATTCACATGCTTCTCTTAAGAATCAGATTCTCTCACTCCTCCCCTTTACCACCTTGTAATCCATGAAATGCCATCTCACAGGAATCAAAATAATGCATTCCGATTAAGCAACCAATAAGGCTTGCAATCAATCAACAAACAGAAGGGTGGAATAAAAGAATGTGCAATTTATTAGCAAGATTTTTTTTTTTTTTTTGAGTGCAATTTTATTAGCAAGAAGGTGGTAGGTTATAAAACAATCTATATATATATATATATATATATATATATATATATATATACGTATAAGTAGTGGTATCAAACTCAGTAGGGCTTCATGCCCACGTAGTTGCCTGGGGGATCATAGCTACATACCACAAAGGTCCCTCTTCTACTGTAGCAATTGACCATGGCACAGCCAAGCCTCTTGGTGTTCCTCCAAACTATTTGAGTGTAATGGCCACAGACACCACGGCATGAGTTGGTCCAGTAGTTGTATCTTTGCCTTTCTTGGACCCAGGCCCCCACGGCCTGGGCCGGGCTCCAGCCCCTGCCACTGCCCCAGAAGAGGTTCTCGCCGAACGGGCCGTGCGAATGGACCAGCCGGCAATCGCCGCGCCGTTGGTTGGCGTACCAGTTGGCGTAGCCGGCGAGGCGGGCGTCCCAGACGAGCGGCGGCAGCCCGACGGCGGCTCGGGCCGCGTTATGCGGCCGCAAGTATTGTGCCGGTTTTAGCCCATTTACTACATTGCAGGAGAGGAGAGACGAGGAGAGAATGCTGATGAAGAGGAGGAGTTTGTGAGAGGAATGCATAGCTTTTGGAGTTTTGGAGGGAGAAAGATAGAAAGAGAGTGGGAGTTGTGGTGGTTCCTCTAAGAGTTTAGTTATATATATATATATATATATATATATATATGGACTATGGAATGGCCTGTTGTTGAAAAGAATTGAGCTTTATTTTAAAATAATATGAGCAGGTAGTTGTTGAGTGGCACCCATGTTCGATAGTGATTGCAATATAGATTCGAAGGTCCACCAATGGAGGAATAAGTTATATGTGCCATGATTATTTGGCATTCATCAAAGTTGTAATCTATCAAGAACCAGCAAGATAGCAATCTATAGCTTCTTGTCTTTGGAGATTAGAAAACTAATTTATTTGTTATCCTAAAAGCTATTTAGATTATGGGGGTGTCTACATAATTGCCATTGAAAATTTTAGAATATCATAATTGCCACATAAATCAGTGTGCTCTTTTAAAAATAACATTCCATTAGTTAAATCTAACTAATTATGATAAAAACGTAATTTAAATTAAAATTAAAGAATTTAAAAACTATATAAAATTGTACTCAATTCTCTATGCGAGATAAAAATACTGATAAATATTTTACATTCTAAACTTAGCAGAGCCGCTATTTTACTTATTTAATAATAAACTATTAGGAAAGTACGTTAAGAACTAATTATAATGACAATTCTGAAAGTAGCAATTCTAATATTTTAAAAAAAAATGTAATGGCAAGTATGATATTTTTAAAGTTTTCAGCAGCAATTATGTGAATTTTTCAGTAGTAGTAGGTTGGTTTGGGGTGATTGTTTAATTAATTAATTAATTAATATTATTATTAGAAGATTGTTTTAGGTATTGGGAGCCACCTAATGATATTAATGGCAAATGGCTTGACAGAACTTCTGGCGTGATAAACGGAGAGTAGTATATATCTATGGCTTAAGATGACAAAGTCCTAGATATGCCTTTCAAACATTCTCCTGTGGTTGTTATTAGAAGACTAATTTTATAATTAAAAAGAAGCAAATGAGCAATGACATCTTTTTATGAGAATGATGCTGTCTTTGGCTCAAATTCATCATAAACAATTACATAACTTTTAGGCTTTTCTTATCCTACCACATCAGATGTCAAACGTCTGTAGTAATACAGAAGACGTGCAGATTTACACTGCACTACTTCCACCTAAATTCGATTCGATGACATGTCTAGATAGATTAGGTTGAATTGGCTAGCATTAAGAAAAAAAAATTAGAGTATAAATTTGGCGTGGTCCTATTTGTGTACCAATGTATTGATCACACATATTTAATAGATTCAATTGACAATCTCCTTCACAGAAATATATGGCTGGCATATGCTTGTATACGTTATGCATGATTTTACCATGGAATAGTATGATTAAATTAAGAGATGAATATTGGGATAGAGAGAGTTAGGTAGACTATAACTCTTATCATTTAATAATATAGATTGTGAACTTGGCATGTGACCTGCAGAGTTAGAATAAATGCTCACCGTTTTGGAGATATGACGGTGGCTAATATTTAATTCTAGGGTAATTTATATACAACACCCTATGATAAAAATTAATTGGGCTTTACACCCTATATTTTTATTATTTATAAATTAAGCCCTATAATTTATCGAATATGTGCAGAAAATATTCTATGTTAAATTTGAACGTGAGAATATTCTATTAAGTAGAGATATATTATTTCTAAAATGATTAAAATGTTCTTAGTATGATCTAGTTGAGAGTATTTTCATAATTTTTTTAGTATAGTTAATTTAAGTTAGAAATTTAGTTAAGTTTAACTTAATAATCTAAGGCAAGATTTTTTCTGCACATATTTATTAAATTATAGGACTCAATTTGTAAATAATGAAAATATAAAGTGTAAACTATAATTTTATTAAAAAACAGTTGGTGCAAATTTTCCTTAATTATATACAAATTTATATTAAAAAATATCATATATTTTACTTTTATTATTATTTCACATCTATACTTATCATTTGACCGGTGAATATTGCTTAAAATGTCTCAAAACCACGTGGAATTAATTTTACTCTAATAACCGCTAGTGGAATAGAAATAATTTACTATTTTTGAAAATAAAAATGATGTGAACCGGGTCGGATCGGATCACATCAAAGGAAAATTGGGCTTAATGGATTGAGTCTAATATCTTATTTGGTTATTCGTATAGTTGGTTTATTAGTTTAGGTTTCTAGAATGAGCTTCTATAAATATATGGATAAAACTCTAATTGGAGTGGAATGATAATTGAAATCGGCATTATGTTTTTTCTTCTTCTTAACTGTCTCTAGCAATTGGCGCCCTCTCCGAACTCTTTCCTTCCACCGCCCAAGTCTTTGGTCGACCTTCTCTAACTCCTAATCCTCCTCTTTTATAACAACTTCTCCCCCTTCATATCAAGAAATTAACTTGGTACATATCTAGCCATTGAAGGGCTATCAAGTTAGGGTTTATCTGACCTTCGGCCACTGTTCGACCGATATCTCAAGATCTATCCGCAGCTTCTTTCGAAATTCACGTCCTCAATCTAATTCAGAACCTCGGATCACGTCGGTTCGTAACAAAAAAATTAACTATACTAATACGATAATATTATCTATAGAATTTTATAGACATCATACAATATGTCTTTTTAACTATCTTATCTTGATCCTATTATCTATTACTCCTTTCTTCTCAACACTTTATCTTTACAATATGTTAATCCGTTCTTTAATAAGATAATCAATCGCAATGATTCATATAAATTTTCAATTAATGGTGGGGATTAACAACTTGAAAAGCTTATGCCAACCAGGTATGGTCCTTGTAGGATCTAATGCCCCATGAAAGGCAAATCCAACCAGTATTTTTTGTCCTTAAGCATCTCCCGGAAGCCCTACAACTTGCTCTGCTTAAAGCTCAGGACTACAAACTTCTTAATTTTACTATTGTGATGGATTCCAAGTCTCTTGCTCAAATCATCAATATGATATCAACTGCTCCCTAGAAATGGAAATATCTCCCTTTGCTCCAGACTCTTAATTAGCCAACCTGAGGACAGAACAACCTTATTATTTTGTCTACAACTTCTCAATTTTCTCTGCTCTTCTAGATCTCTTGTATACAGACATAGAGACTATCTGCTTGATACCTGACATGATTTTGTACCCTTTTTATGATAATATAATATATTTCTTTCTTATTAAATTTTTTTTATGAAAGACCTTTAAAATATCTCTTTCGTTAGATTTCTTTATTAAAAATCACATGTATTGTGTCGTGTTATTAATGCATTAATATTATTTTAGAGAAGAGAGAGAGGGAGAGAGAAAAATTAAGGACAAAATAGTTATTTATTTTGTTAACACTATTGAAGGGTTAAATATTTTTCATATTTTAGGAGATCAATATGTAATAAATAAATAATAATAATAATAATAATAATGTGAAAAGGTGGGCATTAATTCAGGATCATATGAGCAGCAACGATGTAAAAAACCACCGAAAGGAAGGGTGGTAGGTAGGTAGCGAGGCTAATATCGCACGAGTCAGTCACGTGCAGTACGGCTAACAGTGTCGGCTACTTGGCTTCGTCCGATTGCTTTATAAGTCGCGCTCCTCCAAGGTAACCGTGCACGTTAAGACTCCTCTCTCGTCCTCCTTCTAACGTTCGCCGGCCGCGATGTGCACCGCCTCGTCCCACGTGGCTCTCGTCGCCTTCCCCTTCGGCTCGCACCCCGCTGCGCTCTTCCATGTAGCGCGCGCGCTCTCCGCCGCCAAGCCGCCCGGCGCCGCCTTCTCCTTCCTCAGCACGGCGGCGTCCCTGGGACCGCTCGCCTCCGACGGCGACAACCTCCGCCTCGTGGCGATCGACGACGGGGTGCCCGACGGGCTGGGGCCCCCGCCGCCGCCGCCTTCGCCGGAGGTGGAGCGGCGGATCGGGATGTTCCTGGAAGCGGCCGCTGCGGGGGGGATAATGGAAGGGGTGAAGAAGGCGGAGGCAGCCGCGGGCGGCGTGGCGGTGAGCTGCGTGGTGAGCGACGCGTTCATGTGGATGGCGGCGGAGGTGGCGGCGCAGCTGGGGGTGCCGTGGGTCCCCCTCTGGCCCGGCGCCACGTCTGCGCTCTTGGCGCATCTTAACACCGACCTGATCCGCCGGACCATCGGAGTCGGTGCCCAAGGTTGTAATTTCTCCAGTAACATCGCTCAGATACCGCTATTCTTTTAAAATACTATCACCGTCATTAAAATCTATTATAACTCTTTTAAAATTGACTTCATTATTATTATTAACTCTTTTAAGATTAACAATATATTAAAACACAAAAATATCCTTCTTTCTTATTAAGCTTTTAAATTATTTTTAAGTAATTTAAACAAGGGCAAAATAGGTATTTAGTTTTAATCATAACTATTTAAATTTAAAAGAGCTACAGTAGGAATTATAATATTTTAAAATTTCCAGTGGCTGTATATGTAAAAATGCTTAAAAGATTCTGAAGCTAACACATATTTAACTTTTTAAAAGCTAACATTCGTCGCACTTTAATTAAACTATATTCCACTATCTAGGCTCTAGCTCTCGATTTAACTGACATTTATTATTATTATTATTATTATTAGAGCTCTTCTTCTATGTCGTTCATATTTATCTATCTTTCTAACACCCTTCTGAACTTTATAATTGCATGTATATCCATATATTTCTAAAAATATCTTATTTGTATATATGTATACCAACAAGTTCTTCTGCAAGTAAGCCCTCAAAAAAATATTTATTTACATATATATATATATTTAAATTCATTCTATATTTATATGTTAATGTTATTTTTTATAATTATATTATCTTAATAATTTATCAGATAAAAGATATATATAATATTAAGTGAGAGTAACGTGTGTATATCAAACTAAGAGTATTTATAGATTTTTATAATTAACTTGACGAAAGACTAAACTAAATTTGATAATATATAGAGATAGAAAATTAAATTTGAATTGATTAATTAAATTTTATCTCCTATAGAGATGAAGAATTAAATTTAAATTAAACTATATCCACAGACAAATCTAAATGAAAGAAAAGAATGTTTACCCTCGAGTCAGAGTCACCTAATTTTTGAAGAATTAATATATCATTTTGTACGTAGCGTAGAGTTGAAATCAAGACGAAGACTAGTAGATATTATAATCGTTAGACTAGGATTTTAAATTTTTGAGGGGTATTGAAAGTATTTGCCATATTATTACTATTTACAATTAGTACTATTGTTACTGTACTGCTATTGTAGTATTACTATTACTAATAATTTTGACAATGCACTTAAACGCAGTTCTCCTCAAACCCGACGACCCTCTCCATATTATCCCCGGCCTCGCGACTCACCGTCTCCGGGACCTCCCCGAAGGCATCGTCTCCGGCGACCTCGACTCTCTCTTCCACCGCCTCCTCCACCGCATGTCCGAGCACCTACCCCGCGCCACAGTCCTAGTCCTCAACACCTTCTCTGGCCTCGACCCACTTGTCGACGCCGACCTGGCCACCGTCTTCCCGACCTACCTCCCCATCGGCCCCAACCACCTCCGATCGTCTCCTCCCGCCGCCTCCGACCCCTTCAATTGCCTCACCTGGCTCGACAGTCACAAGCCAAGAACCGTCGCCTACGTCGCCTTCGGCACCACCGTGTCGCTGCCGCCGCACGAGCTCAGAGAGCTCGCCCTCGGCCTCGAGGAGAGCAACGCGCCGTTCCTATGGTCGTTAAAGGAGAAGGAACGGAAGAATCTCCCTCCAGGGTTCTTGGAGCGCACCAAGGAGAGGGGGCTCATCGTGAGCTGGGCGCCGCAGGTGGCGGCGCTGAGGCACGAGGCGGTGGGGGCGATGGTGGGCCACGCCGGGTGGAACTCGGTCCTGGAGGCGATGTCGTGCGGGGCGCCGATGGCGTGCCGGCCCTTCTTCGGAGACCACGGGATGGCGGCGAGGTCGGTGTCGCACGTGTGGGGAGTCGGCCTCGAGTTCGACGGCGGAGCGCTGACGAAGGACCGGGTGGTGGCGGCTCTGGATGTGCTGCTAAGGAGTGAGGAGGGGAGGAGGATGAGGGAGAAGGCGGGCGAGCTTAAGAGGAAAGTTTTGAAGGCGTTCGAAGGTGAGCAGGGGAGTTCAAACGAGAATTTTAGTAGATTCGTTAAGATAGTTTGTGGGCTCTAATAAGTGCAATGTCTTAAATTTGGTTGGATGGCAATTGGTTCTTAGTGTGTTTGTTTGCTTAAACGATCGTTGTAATCTTCTAAGCCTAACGTAATAGTACTTATAAACTGCTACTAGTTTGAAGTTTGAACTCATCTTTATTTTTATACTTCTAAATAAGATATTATATGCGGCACGGCTACAAGGACATTGAAAAATCTAGCAGTCTCTGCTAGTGTTGGCTTCTTCTTCCCCTTTCGCCGAGGGCCTACCCGGCCGGCGCCGTTGTTTTCTCCCTCCTCCTCCCCTAGCCGATCTTCGCCCGCATATCCTCCTATGCCCTCCCTTGGCTGCTCAGCTTGGAGAAGGGAAGGAGTTCTTCTTTCCCCTTCCCAGAACTTTCCTCTCATTTCCTCCCTCCCACTTCCTCTCACCTCGAAGTTTTGCAAGTTTGTTGAAGTCCCCATCCCTCCCCACCCGTCCTCGTCGCTCTCCTTTCTCTCCCCCTATAGCTCTCGACTGGCCATTTCCTCCAGTCTCGATCTCCTCCACAACTGTCGCCGCCGCTCGTCCATCTCCACGAAGCTATCCCTCATACTATCGTGGTTCCGCGTCAGTTGTTGGTTTGGATGACCTCTTTTTTTCTCTTTGTCAAGAATTGCTTGTTGTGAGGTTGTCTGTTTGAGAGAGGTTGTATTTGCTATTGTAACATATAGTTAATCTTTTTTATCAATAATCAGTTTGATAAAAATTTAACGGTTAAGATCTTCAAAGGTATAATAGAAATAAAAGATATTATCGGTTCAATAATTAATTATTATTTTTTAGATATGTAATCTTACATATTACTTTTTGATAATTATATTATCTTAATATTTTATGAAGTAAAAGACATATATATTCTTAACTAAGAGTAATGTATATATATCAAACTAAGGATATTGATGTCTTATATAATTAACTTGATAAAATTTTAATTACATTTTATCTGTTTGATTATTTTTTATTATTTGCATATATCTCTCATTAGTTTAAGATTGATTTAAATTAAATTTTAAAAGATAGAGATGGAGAATTATATTTAAATTAAAGTTTATCTCCAAATAATCAAAATTTAAATTATTTAATATTAAATTATATCTCTTATTATTAAGGCATAATTATATTTAAAAAATAAATCTTAATGGAAGAAAATAACGTGTAGAATGTTTCTTCCATATCATAAAGTTGATTGTTTATCAATCAGTTTGATGAAGATCTAACAATTAAGATCTTCAAAAGTATAATAAAAAAATTAGAAAGTTAGGCACACGTAATTAAATCTTCTTAATAATTTTTTTTTTTACTTAATATGGTTTTGGAACCGGTATCAATTTTCGGATATGAAAATGGGTTATTATAGGGTTTGTGGTGTTTGTGTTATAGGTTTGCTCTTTTTAAGTTTATTGTGACATAAGACTTGTTTTGAAAACGATTGTCCAATCTCCTCTAATTTTTTGTGAGAGTGATTGTAGTATATGACTTTTAGAAGGGTAGATGCCCTGTTTGGCTGTTTCCGTCTCTCTCTGTTCATTATATCGAGTCATAATTACTAAACTGAATGAATCATTGATCTACATATTCTCAAAATTAAAAAGAAAAAATAAAAATACAAGTACATTAATCAGAGAATCAATTTTGTTTCTTTATTTATTTTTTATATTTTTTACAAGTACATTGATCGATCTAAATAGTCTCAAAATAAATTAAAAATAAAAAAGTACAAGGACATTAATCAGAGTATAGATAATCAATTTTGTTCTCTATTTATTTTTTATATTTTCTTTTCTTTTAGTTGTTCTAGCTTTTATAATTTATTTTTTATTCCATTTATTTATTTAATGAAGAGAAAATTGAGATAACAGTAATTCATCAAAGTAACCCTCTTATCTTAAATTACATATAATTAAGTTTTATCTTGTTGTAACAGATAATAACTGTCACCCTCTTAAATTAAAGGTAACCAAACATTGTCACCAAAAACCCTTCCAAAATTGCTGTTATGATTAAATTTTGATAGAATTTTTATAGAAAATTCCTAAAATTATTAGCATGTGAACAAATGATTATAACGCACTTCTTAAAGTTTAAAACGTAAAATAGTTCTAATTGCTTTTTTTATTATTAAAACATAGAGGTGTGTACTATAATATCGATACTATTAGATAATTTTAGGGCCATTTGAAGCAATTTATACAAGTTCGAACTAGTCTTTCGTTTATCCAAGTTTAGTTTTAACCAAGGCTAGTTAGATTTAATTGAATGAGTATTTGATGGTAATTATTTATAATATGTTGAAAGATTTCAGCGGCAATTATGTAAAAATACCATAAATAATTTCCCACAGACATCTCTATTAATTCAATACAAACAGCAGAAAGACGCTTTCTATCCCTACAGTGAGTCAGAATCTGATAGTTTATGAACAATAAATGCAATACATCGTGATATGCAAAGTTCATATCAAATTAGCACTTCTTAATTAAACGAACCAAGTGCAAAACCTATTCGCATTGTAAAGAGATTAGGGCCTTTCTCCAAACTCGGGTGCAATTCATAAATCAACTCAAATGTCAAGACAGCAGGGGGATTTTTATTAAGCTGCTGAATTTGTACAATGGGGAAGAATTTAATTGATGTTCATTCAAATACATGCTATACATGATGCTAGAGTCCGCTAACTGGATGCCACAATACCTCAACCAAAATACTTCCTAATACTCTACAAGCGAATCTCAAGAAGTAACCAGAAAGATAACAGCACATGAGCAGGAGTACCACCATGATGCTGAGATTTCAGTCATACCACAGAAAATATGTACCTGATTAATGGTGGAAAATCAAGTCACTCTCCACTTATCATGAGTGAATGAAAAGGAACTTTCTTTATCTCCACAAAGGTTGAATATTCCCTGCTTAAAGGCTGCTTCCATGGCTCTCCATCCATTTGCAGATACGACCGGTTGCACTGGCTGCCTCTAATTTCGAACTTGATTGCTGCAGCCTAAAAGGGAAACAGCAGCTTAATCCACATTATTTAACTAGGGGCATTTTTGCGACTATTTTTAGGAGCAACAAGAAATTACATCTAAAGAATTATATACAACAAGAGTTGAGATCCTCCACATAACATGCAGCAGGATGTCGACAGAACCTTTTGCAGAATTTATTTATTTATTTATTTTTAAAGATCAGATTTCATAGGTAAACAATGAAATTTGGCAGATTTTCTTCTGTGTAAATTAAGGAAAATGCATTAGGCACTATCTATAATACTGATGCAGGACTAACTATGGAGAAAATACTTCCATCCAATTATGCATTTCAATAAATCAAGAACATAAGTAGTTTTACAGGTCAGATATAGTGGAAGGCCATCTAAATAGCAGTGTAATAAATCATTATTGCATTCGATCAAACTGTATGAGTAATGATTGCTCCAGAATGTCAAAGTCTTAACAACTTCATCCATCTGCATTATGTACAAACAGGGCATTTAAGACTTGTGACTTATCAGAAAAAAGTAGTTTCCAATTCTCCATTACTATTTGCTGAATATTTTATGTTTCTTTAAATCATTGAAATGAAAGGTATTTCAAAATAGCATTGATACCTGAGCGATGTGCTTTGCAGAAATAAGTTCAGTCATGACGACTGATGCATGCCACCCTTGTTTTAGACCAAATATTTCAAGCAAACCGTCATCTGCATGAGCTTCAACAAAGCCTCTCTGAAGAAGGCAGATAGCTTAATACTAACTCGTCACTGTACTAACAAAGTACAAGTAGATGGAGTGAAATGTGTGATTCTCTTGTATTTCTCATGTTACCTTTTCTAGATATTCAGGCGAAAGATTACCCCAAGGATGTCTTCCACTTCCATAGTTGTATAGATTTAAAGCAACAATTGACCTGACACTGCAGATAGAAAACCTTATCAGCTTAGAATGTATGGGACAAAGTTTAATAGACATACATAATTGTGTAATTGTTTGTTGTTCATTAGATAATTGTGCTACTAGAATTTATAACTTGCCTTGAATGAATTGGAACTTGCTCCCATTCTGAGCAGTTTGCCTTTTTAATATAAAGCCGCACAATACTCTTAAGTCCCCTGCATGGAAGAACTTTTCAGATCAACACATTACAAGATTTGTAACCTATGATGTGATAAGATAGTTCTGCATCAAAGATCAGTTAGAAGCAAAGCTCAATGAAGTGAAGCACACAACAAGCATTCAATAAGGGAAGGAGCAAAACCTGAACCTAGAATATCCCAGAGTACTAAGTATAAAAGTGTATTATTGTATAGATGGCAGGCTGTCGTTGAACTTTTTGGAAGAAGAAAGACATAAAAAGACAAGAAATTTCATGATATGACCCATACATCCACATCCTAAATCAGATTCTGGAATGCAATCTGATCCTTGGATTATCGTCTGAGGAATAGGAAGTGACCTAACAACTGCAGTATAGAAAATGAGAAATAATAGGTTTAAAAGGGCTACGACAACCATGTAGATGAGGCCAAAGAATATTTGATTTTTCCAGGATATTCTTCAGCTAGAAGTTACTTGTGGCATATTATATGTAGAAATGCAAGTCTCTTACATTTCAAGCTTATCTGAAAAGAGTAATAAACATAGAAAGGCAGCAACTTAGATTATAAATACTTGAAAGGGACAACTTAGCTAATCTGGTGTAAATGTCCTTTGTGTGATTTCATTCTTCCAATACCTAATAACAAAAGGTATGCATGAGCAGAAAACATTCACCATATATTATATAAATGTTCCAAAGCCAAAAGGCAACAAAGGTTGTTCTGGCAAGCCCATTCGAGAGGAGACGAATTGAAGTATTTCACTGCTTTATATCTCATTATGGTGGCATCTAAATCTCATTATCTCATCAATCTATTCATGAACCGTCAGGATAGGTTGGGTCATCTTCTTTATACCAATGAGGAAGTGATTTTGTACATAATTTTATTACCAGGCCTAGGACAATTAACAATCAATTCAAAAAGGTGCATAACATCCAGAAATGTCAATATGAAGATTTCATTTATACAATTACTACATAATTCTGGCAATTCTAATATAGTGACAATATGGAACAAAAGAAGAACCAAAATATAAATAAAATCTACTAACAGACAGCATCTCAAGCTAGTAATAGAACATTATGCAACAGTGAAAATATAAAGCAGCTGACCTTAAGTTCGGACTGCTCACACAAGGTGTACAGAACCACCCCTGGGTACAGCTATATCTGGCATAAATCAACTAGCAGAAGGGGGAACAATAAGTCATCATCCATATCCAATAAGATCAAACAATGGTTGAAAAGCAATATCTCAATTTCTCAAGAGAAGAGTTAGGCTACAAAGTAGAGGATGGATAGTACTTAATATATCTGAGAAAAATGTAGGTGAAAGATGTAAGTATCAAAACTCAAAAGAGAGAATTTGCCACATTTGTGAATTTCCAAATAGATGGCAATGGATCTTATTACATGACTGTCAGTTCTTAACTCACCAATTACTTTAGAAGCTTAAATTGTTCGAAAACATTATTTTTAAAAAAAATTAAATTTTTTTTAAATTTTCTAACATCAGTCACTGCCATGTACTGTTGATCAACAAACTTATGAAATGGTAATCAATGTCCTCAAGAAGGGGATCCATGAGGACCACAACCTAAAACAATATACTTCAATGAGTGACCAGACTGTTTCATATAAACTGATGGGATTAGACTTCCATTTTTTCAGATATATTCTTATCTCAAAATTAGATTTATTTATAGATTATCTTTTTTGGTCTAAAGTTCCTAAAATCTAGGAGACATGATTGTTATCCTCTATGAGATAAGTTTCATTAGGAATTGGTTGATTTTGAATTTCAAATGGCCATCATTTGTTTATAGATTAGATTAGGAAAGTTTTTGATTAGTTTCGATTGTGGCTCCTCACATCTTTAACATCTTTATATAGAGCTGAGAGGAATTCTAAAAAGAAGAGAATCTATCACAGAAAATTGAATAAATTAACAAAGTATTAATTTCATGGAAGCTCCTCGCATCTTCTCCCCCTATTCTCTTTTGTGGTGGATTCCAGTCTTTTTAGTGGAGAATCTTCTTATTTATCAGAATATGTTGTATGGATGTATCAAAGTTATGTCATCTCTCTATCTTGTATCCATCTTCATGTTTCATTTGTATAGGAGATATCATTCATCTTGATACCATGCTTTAGATTAATCTAGACCATGTGACTGAAAGTTTTAGTTCTTTCAGCATTTTCCCATGTTGCAAATGTTCTTCTACTGATTCACTCTTATAGTACTCCTATTAAGAGAACTTGTGGTTAAGCATAATGTGCAACTTGAAAAAAAACAGCAAGTAAAGATTAAGACGATTAAATCTAGGCCATGTAATGTTGTCAGAATTACTACAATCAATGTTTTGAAAAGCGGTTGCAAGTGGCAAGTAGTCATTCCACCACCTAGCGTCTAGGCAAAAGACAAGCGACAAGACAAGTGTAAAAAATTATATATATAATATAGATTAACAGATTATTACTGATTTACTTTATTAATTACTTCAACAAATACTGGCCAACTTCAATTAGGAAATAAGAAGTTAAGAAGTAACAGATTAAGACAGAATTGATCAATGGAAAATAAAAACTAAAAACCCGTTTGATGTGAGAGTTGAGAGAGTGAGGCTATAAGAGAGGGAGTGAGAGAGAGAGAGAGAGAGAGGAGCAATGGATTACCATCCGTTGTGGGAGAGAGACTGAAAGAGAGAGAGAGAGAGAGAGAGATTACCGCCCACTGCCACCAGCCGCTCGCGACTTTGCTCTGGGAGAGACTGGTGGTCACCTTCGTTGCCACAAGCCATGGAAGAAATTTTTTTAGGATTCGATAGTGTGCTATATAGAGAGAGAGAGAGAGAGAGTGATCATGATCATGTTGGGTTTTTTTATACAGCTAGTTATTACACCCGATCCGCTAAAAAACCTGACCTACTAAACTATTCACTTAAATTATTGGTGGGCCAAAGTGCCGACCTGCCTAGACCTAGGCATTCCCCTGCCATTCAATACACCGATTAAAATCAAAGTATTCCCATTGCTAATTCACCTAATGTGAAGCACCATCCACATAAATCCATATAAAGGCCTATGAAAACATGAGTCCAGTGCTGAACTAATTCTTTTTTACGCCTCTATGGTCCAGGCAGATTACACTACATGGAAGAGAGACCCAAAGGCCAAGGATATTAAGTTGAACATATTAGTAGATGTTTTGTCCAACAGAAGAAAAATGGTGATTCTGATTACTGATTAACCACTTTGGAAAAGCATTTTGTAGAACAAACTACTGCAAGGGTAAAAATGAAAGAGATGAAAGAGCTCCTTCACGTAGATGGTGGAATCCATGTGCCACCTAGAATGTCAGTCGGATATACTGCTAAGTAGAATAATTGCAAATCATCCAAAACAAAGTGGAGTAGCCAATTATTTTTAGGTACAAGAATGTGATAAGGACAAGAATAACAAAAAAGAATATAAAAATCAGAGTCTGTAATATGAAACAACGGAAGAGCTCAATAATACCTTATTTGAAATTGGTCCTCGTGCAAGGTAGGGTTTTTCATTACGTAGATGGTGGAACCCATGTGCCACCTGAGCATCCATTCCTACATATAAAAATAATAATGTAATGCTTGCAAGAATAAGGATTAAAGACAAGGGTTAATTACGCTGACACCCCCTAAACTATACCTAATTTTCACAAAGACCCCTCTAAACCTTTTTAGGTTACAATATCACCCCTAAATATTAGAGAAAATTTCAATGTCACCCTTTTGTTAGTGTACCGTAAAAAAAATTGGGCGAATCAGCTTATGTGGCACTCATAAATTCTTAGAAATAACCTAAATGCTATCATAAGTCCTTTAATTAAATTAAGATAAAAGAATATATGTTATTATAATTAAATTTAACTTATTATCAAAATTTACGGTCTTCCTCTCCATCTATCATCCTTCTCCCTTCACCATCGCCGACCACCCTTTCACCATCGCCAGCCACCGACATCGCCTCCCGCCCGTCGGCTTGCAACAACCATGAACTAGCCGGCCAACCTCCCCGCTATCGGCTTGCCCTCCTTCCCGTTCCCCTATCTCACTATCGACAGTATCAGCTAGGGGCAATACCGACAAATTTAATCGCAGAGCTTCTGCCTACAGTTATGGCAAGGGTAAGGGCCAAGCAGGCCGAATCGTTCGGGTTCGACCGCTTGTGCATGTGCGCTGGTAAGGAGCTGAGCAGCCTTGGCAACGACAGTGAGCGAGGCCTCACCTTCTTGATTGGCCGCTTGCACATGTGTGCCAGTGAGGAGCCGAGCAGCCTCCGCAACAACAGTGAGCAAGGCCGTGGGATGAGGAGGCCACGGCGAGCTTGCTGCCACGCCGCATGGAAAGAGGAGGCCATGGGGAGCTCGCTACTGCACCACTTGGGAGGGAAGGCCACGGCAAGCTCCGCTGCCGAGCCGCGTGAGATGGGAGGCCGCAGGAGAGAGAAAGCATGGGAGGGGAGTCGACGAGAGAGAAGAGAGTAAGGAGGGAGAAGATATAAAATATTTAATATTTTAATTTATTTTTTAAAAATAATAATATTGTGATATATTAATTAGGGTTATAGTTGGTCATTATGCATTTTCCACTACCTTTACCTATTTCACTGTACCCGAAAGTTTAAAGGTGACATTGTAACCTAAAAAAGTTTAAGGAATTTTCGTGAAAACCAGGTATAGTTCAGAGGAATGTTAACGTAATTAACCCTAAAGACAATTAATTTACAAAAAGGAGCTCATTTGACAGTTAGTGTTCTCCCTAGCCACAAGTAGTTTGCTACAAAACTAAAATAAGAAACAATACATAAGATTGCAAGTAAATGATAAACATGTTGTAACCAGAAAACTGAACAATAGACATTAAACAGAAAGGATAAACATGAACGACATAAACAGACCAATAGGACACTTCACAAAATACCAAATGTAATTTTTTTTTATGGGGCTCTACTCTAGAGGTTAAGATCATTGTTATAAGAGGAAAAATGGCTAGTAGGCCAACATATTGATGCGGTTTGAGAAAAGAAAATGTAGAAAAGCGACTTTCCAGCAGAAACCCCTTGAAATGGAAAGGTGAAGATTCTTAACTGAGACCAAGTAGCTGGCCATCTGACCTTGATATAGGAACAATACAAATACATATCAACATGGATCATGCTACCACTTATCCCATGTTATATTTGAAGTTCCTTTAGCCTTAATATATTAATAATAACAATAACAACAATAATTAAACTAATTGTGCCATGGCCAAATTATGATACAGGATAAAGCAATACAGCAATTCATGCCGTTGTCCCCTTAGGACAGAATTTCTGGCAAAAATCCTTGCTATAAAGAAGTGATGATTCAGAAAGGGAGCTGGATACTTGTCTTTGCTCTACGAACATTCAAAATATATATATATATACATGGAATGGATCATGCTACCATCCATCGGATCTTAGTTTCAGTCATCCTTACAGACTTATGAGGAAAAGAGATTGTCTTGCAACCCAAATTCTTATAGTAGACAGCGATTAATGTGATCATCCCCTTCCCATAGAGTATGTCGATTTATGGAATATAAAGTGTGTGCATATTTAATAAAATCACAGTAACCTTATTCAAATCCATGAGAAAAATGATAATATAAATAGAACTGAGCAGTTGTATAGGATTCTTAAGTTGCTTAAAACACATACCAATGCTAAAATAGTTATAGAATATTCCTTGATAACAAGAAATCTTTTCTGGCAGCTCTCTTTGGCTATCCATATCCTGCCAGTGTTGGAAAAATAAGTTTATGCTGGAGAGATTACTGAATGCGATTACTATGAATTATAAAGTTCATGATTCAAAATGACTAGATAAAATAAAAACCTGACTCAAATCAGACTGATCCACGTGCTTAAGCGAGTGTGGCAGGTCTTCAATTTCTCCTCCTGGCGTCATAACCTCAACTTGCCAACTGTATGAAGCCAATTATAATTTTTTTCAAGATAAAGATAAAATTGAGACATTGAATTCAATAACCTGTTATACAAATTGACAAGCAGATAACAGTACTTCTCTCAACATTCCTCTAATATCATAGGTTGTATAAGAGACAATAAAATTGCAAGCCATGGGAATATAACTACATAAATGGTATGCATGATTTGCCGGCCAAACATAAATCAAATATCCTACAAATTCACAAATTTAGAGGGCATATAGAAAAGTATAAAACAGCAGCTGTGTGAAGAAGCTGAACTTTTCATCTATCAATAATGAGAAAGAAGTTTAATTTATAATTGAAGGGAAAGAAAAACTGAAGGTCCATATAACACATCTAGGAAACAATAACACTTGCCTATCGAGACGGCAGATAGGACCAGTAATTGCCTTATTGAGAGAATTCTTAACAGCTGAACGCCATGCAAAAGGAAAAGAACCACCCTGTAGAAGTACTATTTGAGTAGATTGATGGTACAAAAGAAAATTGTAGTAAAACTATACAGTAAACAGAACTTCTTACCCAACTAAATGTCCTAGCAAGATCATTGCCTGTACCAAGTGGAATGATACCAGTTGGAGGAATTGGCTCCCTTTTCATCTCAGCAAGTTCTGCAAGACTTCCTAATACCCAACCAACGGTACCATCACCTCCTGCAACCTGCCAAGAAGAATCAGCTTAGACTTTACATGCATATTAGCAAACCATCTCAAGTCAATGATGCCACATAATAGAGGCACAAGTTATGCTGAATAATTTTAAAAATTAATTACTAGTGGTAGAACCATCAAAACATACCATAATTCTCAACCTCTCCCGAGTGGCTCTTGCACAATCATCTCCATGATCCGCTAATTTCTCCAAGCAAGTCAAACCGCATCGAACAAAATCATAAGGCTTCACAACTGAAAGATCAAATACCTGCAAATAGAAGTTATATTTTTCAAGTGAATGGCAAAGATAATCCCGTAACCATAAATGAACAGACTGGACAAATAGGTTCACTTTGAAAATGATGCTTCTGTCTCTGATCAAAGATATGTACTAAGAGTTTAATTAACTAAAAGGGAAGATAATAACTTCCCAACTACATCAAAGTAATCACAAATATGCCAACAGTAGTCCAAGAAAATGTATATTCCTCAAGTTCTACCCAAAAAGAGTATAAAGGTATTTTAAAGTTTGACTACTAAAATCCCTAAAATCCTGATTTCCAGGATAAACAGCTTGGTCAAATCTAAAGTAGCTAAAATCCATAATGTACAAGCAACCACCTACTTCATATGTGGTATTGACTTAAATGTTAAATGTAATCTAGGATAACATATTTACAAAAGAACATAGATGCAAAGGAAAGATAGCCTCTTCTACAACTCTCAGGCTGAGTAAGAAAACATGTTTTCATAAAGATTTCAGACATTGCTAACTATCAAAGAATACTGGGCTCTTTTCCCCTTGTTTATTTTCTCTTCTCTTATTCTCCACTTTAGACATCTCTCTGTGGAACCTACTTCTTCTTAGTGCCAAATGATCCCACCCCCACTACGAAGAGACAGAATCGAAGAGCAACAAATTCATCAAAAGGGAAGAAACATAAGACCAAAACCAAAGCAATACAAACATCTTACAAGCAAGAGACAGTACACAAGCAAAACCATGAGTACCAAGACAGGCACAACTACTCTAAATCTCTAATTTCATATTTTCATCAGAGTGTACCATTATTTTTCAGTTCCAATGCTTTCAGATGCACAAATTAAGCCAAATGCAACAGGCCCATCACAGAATCCAAGATTTGCTGCCTCACTGTTATGTACCCACTAACTGACACCCTCTAAGTCAATCATAACAGTACAACATATTCATTCTCTAAACCAAGATATATTGATATCTCGATGTTCATATATATTACAAGTTCTAACAGCCGCAAAGCACGCAGCTAATGGAAGAAAAGAACGTCCACAAAATTACCGCTTAATTTATACGGAATTCCGTGCAGCTCGGTAAGAAATTATCAAGTTATCATTTTACTACTTGCAAGTAACAACAGCATTATCAAAATATTCGCCTGCTAACATCGAAACCAGAAAATAACTACTTTATTAGAATAATCTACTCTAATTTCCGGAAAAAACCTAACCCAAGAATCTCTCAAGAAACGTCAGGAAAGAAGAGGGAAGCGGTACTCCTAACCTGCTCCTCGCTCATGAGCTCCTGGAGCCGGACCTTGAGTACTGGCCCGTATCTTCCCCCACTCAGAGAATTAACGAAGACCACCATGGGAGCCTCCGGGGCCTCCTCCTCCCCCGATCTCTCGACCGCTGCCGCAGCGCAGCTTGGATCTTTAGAATTCACGGCCTCGACCACCGCCCTCCTCAGGTACAACGGCATCACGATCCTCCTCCTCAGCTCCTCCTTGTCGATCTCCTTCCCAAAGACCCCACACCCCCTTAGCGACTCCCAGATCGATACCCTCGCCGCCTGCCCTCTTCCTCCCGCTGCCACCACCGCCTCGTCGGCCTCCGATCTCGCCATCTCTCTCTCTCTCTCTCAATATTCTCTCTCTCACACAATATTCTTGCAACAGTGAACGAAGAATCGAGGCGAAGCAGAAAGGGGGAAATGGGTATCTTGTTACAGTGACCCAAGGACTGCTCCAAGGAACTGAGTTCTCCTAGCGGCTGGCTTTTTTTAAGAAACATAAACACCCTGCGTTTCAAACCTCATATTTTATTATTTCAAATCGCACCTTTCCTTTCTCTAAAATAGAGTTTTTGACCAAACTAGCCCTCCCAAGATTTTTTTAATTGAGTTAGAAATTTAAATAAAAAATTTAGGTATAAAAAATATAAGCTAAGGCTTTGGAAAGTCTTGGAATTTCTCTACATATTACTTTGCACTAAATCATTTTGTTACATTCGAATTTAAATTTGAAAATAGATTAAAAAGAAACTTTGAGAGGGCTAATTTCATTAAAAAAAACTCTCTAAAGTGTAGCATGATTCTCATTCTGCTAGCTAAGGAGTGAGATGCAAATAGAGAAAATACAGGGCTTAAACAGCAAAATAAAAACATAGAATATGGAAATAGTTTTCAACTTTTATAGTTCCATTCTTATTCTCAAGGTATCGGAATTGGTGGGGTCGCTTTCCCGCTTTTAAATTCCGGCACCACAATGGAGGGCGGGGAAAATGCCCTCGGAAGAGGACGAAATTGCGGAGGCGCCATTGAGTCCGTAACGGTCGTGTGTGAGGGGGGAGGAAGCGGCGGCATTGGAGCGGGGTTTAGGAGTGTGATTCGAGAGTGTTTTGGGGTAGTTATTTCTTCCCGTATAGAAATCGAAAAGGTAGGGACCGTAGAGAAAGCGTGCCGTTTGGAATGGGGACGAATAACTTCCCAACGAGAAAACAGCGAGGATTTGCTGGCCTGGCGTGGATTCCCGGGAAGGAATTTTTTTTTATCAAATAATAAAATTTTAGATAAATTATATTTCAATTGTGAGTTTTTTTACCAAACTAGCCCCGTTTTAAATAAAAACGCTGAATTGATCGCCGTTTTTTCCCTTAGCAAAAATACTGATAAGATCTATTCGGTATTCTATGTATATAAATCTCTTTAATTTAGTCTTTCAGTAATTTAAAACAAATTATTTAGCGATAAAAATACTAAACTAAATAGTATTTTTGAAAACACTGATCAGTTCAGCAAATTTATTAGGACCATAGTGAATTAGATCTTATTTGGTAAATAAATTTAAAGACAGTCTATTTCGGTAAAAAAAATTTAAGAGATGAGTCATTTTAGTTAAAAACTCTAAATATTATTATAGAAGTAATTTATAACTTAATTATTATTATGAAAATAACAATGGTAGGATTAATATTGACACAGGGTTAGCTTGGACATTTGCAATATTAGCTCGCTCCGGATGAAGATTTTAATAGTTGCAATTTTGATCCATATATGGTCTTTTTTGGTTTTTGTTTTGCGTGTACGAAATTAAAAAGGGTGTGTTCGTAAATAAGAAATTTTGGAGGAGCATATGTATAAAATGAACGAATAAATAAATAAAATAGAAGACAAGACTTGAGTCTTAGTCATAAGGGTCATAGCTTCTAGATGAGGCCAAGTCCATCGTACAAATTCCATGAGACCAATGTCTGACATATGTTCCCATTTATTTTTCCAGTTTTTGACCTAATTAAACTCCATTTTTATTTTATTCTTCTCGAAAACGATAGTTATCAAGTTTATTATTAAATGAGATCTAATTCACTGTAGTTCTAAAAAAATACTAAACTATTCGACATTTTTAAATCACTTAATAATTTTTTTTTCTTAACTGCTAAAATTTAAGCTAAAGAAATTTATATTTATATATATATATATGACCAGATAAAAATGCTGAACTTATTAGCGTTTTTGCCTAGAAATAAAATACTGAGTAGTTCAGAGATTTTATTAATTATAGTGAATTAGACTCTATTTAATAATAAATTTAAAAGAATAAAGCCAATCTAGTCAAAACCTTTTAATTTTCTTCGAAGCGTAACATTCTTGACAATACATTGAATTTGGCTCCTTGACTAAGGATATTGGGATATTTTTCTTATCCCTCCTGTAGTTTTCAAGAATTATATTATCGGGAAATTTATAAAACCACATTATTTATTATCATCCTTGTATTTTGCTTAAAATTCTTCATAAATATATTGCTGTTGGTTTTGTTTGAGTTAAGATAATTATAGATGGAAACTCATTGTAATACTATTGAACAAATTTTTTAGTTCAACATAAAATTAAATAGAGTATTATATTATAAAGTCAAATAAGATGTATTTTAGGAATTTTAGATTTATTTTGCTTATTTAATTTTTTATGGCTATGATTTGATGATCGACTTTGATGATGATAATTATCCAACTAAGATTATTAACTGAGTATATAAAAATAATGGAAAGACACCAATAAATTGCTCAAATCCCTATATAAAAGAATCTACTGTTTTGATATTTGAATTAATTTTCCTCTGTTTAGCAGTCTTTTCACATTTTCTTTTTCAAAGTTAAGGTAGAAGACTCAAAGGTGTTTGAGTTTGAATTGGTTTCTTGCATTTTAACCAGGTGGGCACTAATTTTTCCAAACCTATAGAGATAAATAGTATTATGCTAAAAAAAATTAACTATACTTTTAGATAGACAAAAAGTATACTAATACTCACAAAATCCTACATTTTGCAACCAAATAATCTGTTACACAAATGCTTAAGATATTAATATAATTGAAGCATAATGCTTTTAAGAAAATAAAAGTGGATCATAGTAGAATTGATAAGTACCTTCCTTATGATCAAGGGGGTTATAGGTTTGACTCCAACCTCAAATAATATTGTGGATAAATTATTTAGTGGTTTGGCTCAATGGTTGGACTCCGTTTATGACTTGGTAGTGTGATTGACTTAGTGGAGTAGCTCAGTAACGTGATAATTTAGAATAAGTCTCAATGACATTTAGTAACACATATTGCTTGAAACCTAAACTAAACAGTTATACTATATTGGTTGAAAGTTTGGTGAGATTTAAGTACCTTTATATCTAGAGATGGTTGTCTCTTTATCTAGCTCATATTTAACCTCCGAGCTCATGAATAATAAAAAATATAATAATAATAATAATAAAATCCCACCGATAACAAAAGCAATTAATAAATATTATAGTATAATGAAAAATTTTGCCCTACCCACCTAAAATTGTAGCTCTTAACATTGTTTGGCCCACAAAGGCACTAGCATTATTCTATTTACAGTTAGGTTTAGAGATTAAAGAGAATAATCATACTTCAAACATTACAATCTTAGAAAATTATTACATAAAATATAGCTAATAAGATGAAGCTCAGTTAGTTAAAGAGACACATTTTGTATTAAAAATGTCAAAATTTAAATCTTAGCAGTATTGCTATTTAGCAAGACACCAATAAATTAAACATCTTATTGTATATAATTAGGTTAATTTAAAGCGACTTCTACAATGGGTTCTTCTTAGTTATTATGCTTATATAAAATAATAATAATAAATTAATGTTAAGGAGAGCTAAGGATGGCTACTAGTCTAGCCCATAATGTTCTGCTATCTTCTTCTTGCAGGTTCATATATTAGATAATGTCTACCAACCTACTTGATGAATTATAAATTGCCATTGATGTCTTGCAAGTTTCAATCAACATTTAATTTTTATTGGTACAAGTTACAATCGACATATATATGTATATATTTTATTAATTTATTGGTACAAGTGGGGCTGCAAATTGCTTGGCCACACAGCCCTTTCAAGCTGAGGCTGAGGTCTTCAGGATCTCTCTCACCCAAATCAAACATTGAAACTTTTCCAATCTCATTATCGAATGCGACTGCCAGTCCTTTATGTCCATTTTGGACAGGTTTTCTATCTTTTTTAGGTTGTCTTTTTGTTGTTTCTTATGATCATTGCTACCGGGAGGCTAATCAGTGAACTCACTGGATTTTAGTAGTTTTAATAGAATTATTCTTTCATTCTGGGGCAATTTTTATGCCTAATAATCTGTTAGCAATCCTGTATAGGGATATCTTCTACCTAATAAACAAAAAAAGAGATAGACATATTGGTGAATTAACTACAAATCCTGGTGACACAGCAACAGATTAGAAACATTTGGATTAAAAATCACTTCTTTGATTATTTTGAAGGCAAAAGAGCTGAGATATTTTTCTTCCTTTTAAAAGAAGAAGGGAAGTTATATTAATTAATTACGACAGTTACAAAAGGTGGTCTTTAATGCTACGAGAAAGATATGGGTGATGCTAAAAGATGAGCCAAAGAGGTTGTCTCGATTGGGACCAAAATAATGAAGACAAGCAATGGTTGGCTTAGACAACCAACTACTTCTGAGACTTCAAACTTTGAACGCATTTAAGAACCCAAGTGAAATGATACAATTACATGCTATTAGTTTATAATCACAAATAGATCTTTTCAAACCACTAATTACTACCCTAAGGATCACATGTTTCGCCAAGTAAAAGGCAAGAGGACATCTATGAATATCTTTGAATTTCGGAAAATTTTAATCTCAATGCAAAAACCATCTTTTCATGAATCCATGTGTGAAGCATGGTGAATAGATATAAACCATTGCCCATCAACCCTCTCAAAGACATTGGTGGCTACTTGCTTTCCCCAGCTGCTGCCTTTGGTCTTAACTACCTCCATGCAAGTTACATAACCAACATCGCCTCTCACATGAACTTCGACGTTCTTCAGATCAATTTGCAGAGGGAACTCATAGTCAGCACCGCACACGATTTCCCAGCTTCCCATGACCAGATCATAACCAGATATCCTGCCTGCTCCTGGATGTACAACATAAACATGATCACCTTTTGCCCAAATGGAATGCATGGCAGCTAGATCTCCATTCTTGAAAGCATGGTAAAATAGAGTGTTTGCCGTGAGGACTGAAGCTTTGCTGTCCTCATGAAGAATTCGGAGCTTATCCCTGAGTTTTGCAGCACGAGCGTAGTCTTCTTCCTTAATGGCTATCTCTAAATCTCGTTGCAAGGATTGTTCATCCAAGATCATGTCTTCCGTAATCGGATTTCCCTCGGATCCTCCACCTTTTACCTGAGCAGATCTCCATGAACGCACATTAGGGTTTGCGGTTTGAAGTCCTGCACTGAACACAAAATTAGGTCATTCAAAAAAAAAATTAACATCTTGAGCCCTTCGTTTCCAATCAACAAAGAGTGCTATTGCCAAACTGAGTTTGGTTTCATCTATATTATTGATCATGAAAAAAAAAAAAAATCCATGTCTATACATATATAAGGAAGACAATAAACTTTTTGTTAAAACATTGTTCAAATTTTTAACGTTTTCCTATTATACTAGTTGTACCTTAGGATTGTGAGAAACTAATCCCAAGACGGAAAGAGATAAAGTGAATTTTGAATTTTTTTTCACCTTCCGGGTGAGCCTTTTAAAATCTCAAGGTTTACTCAACAGCTATAAAGTAGCTAAATATTTTTTTTTAAAGATTTAACATAAAGCTCGTATTATATGTGTAGGGCAACAATAGTCACACACATCTTAACTTGAGCATAGGTTATGCAAATCAAGGAATAATGATCTTTCGGATATCATATTTGGTACCAGCAAAATGAGTCTAGATATTTAGCTCTAGGAAGAAAATATATCAATGTAGTATCATTAAAGGCCCAAAAGTGTTTGGAAATTTCAACTGCAGTAGATGTTCAGTTCCAACAGTATCAATTATGAGGATGAGAAAGGCTATATAGCAAATATACTATTTTAAGATTAGTCTTTTTCACTCTGTAGAGTTAGATTGGCCAATTTGGATTGAACTCAGTAATTTGATCCATCATCCACAAAGAGAAAAGCAAAAGGCAAACTTCCACCAATTCCGTAGACGGTAAGCTTCTGTAATCAGTCCAAGAAGACACCTAATTAAACCTTATTAATCAATATCTAAATTCCAATAAAATGGAATCCCCTAACTTCAATAATCAATCTTTAAATGAAGAAGCAACAGTGGCTCCATCTGTAGCTTCTCTCATAGTAAGTGCAAACAGCCGCATTGCATCCTGACGAGGTCTTCTCTCTCACGGACTTATCTAGAAAGATGGCAGACGTTGGAGAATACTCTCAATGCAAAACATGGAGATGTTGCAACTTACAAGCCTACAACTGTATGCTCTCCTTTCTCTCCAAAACATGATTGTTTATCTCCCAAGGGGCTAAGTGAATCACTTGCCCTCTATTTGTGGCATCATTTTGTCTTTGGTAGATTGTAACTGTCCCTCAATTCAGAAAGCCAGTGATGCAAGCTTTCTTAAATGTTTGATCACAAAAGAAGAGAGGGACTTTGTGCCCTCCCCTTTCTACTGCTTAACTGCTTGTGAATCACATATAATGCATTGAGAACCAGATGCCTAATTCATTATTCATGAAACTTGACTTCGCTCTTTGCTTACTACATGCCCAAAAGGCTAATTAGCAAGTCTATCAATGATGAGTCACAAATATCATGTGGCATGACCAAGAATTAATCATCTTTAATCATGAGCTTAGCTGAATTAATAAAAATGAAGTAAAAAAAAATAAGATTTAGGTACATATTGCAATGCCACATTTCAAGTGACAAACATGTGATTTTTTTGTTTAAAATAAAAAATCCTGCAAACAAGTCCAAATAAACACTTCTAAACTCCATTTTAAACACTTCATGTAATTTATCGCGACCTTTTAAGGCTGATATTATGCACGAAAGAAAGAATATTTTTAAGGTTGGACTAAACAAGCTTAAATGCACAAGCAAAGAGAGGAAAAGATAGTTAAATTTTGAAAAAGGACAAGTCAATCAGCATCTTGAACCTAATTACTCAAATAATACAATTTTAAAAGGCCTTATGAACAATTACCAATAACAAAAGAAAAACATGAATTGAAGATTTTACTTGGTGAAATGTACTGCAGCAATTAACATCATATTAATAAAAATACAGACCATCGTTAACACGAATCAAATTCCTAAATTTAATTGAAGCTGTTATATTGGGCAAAAAGAAATTTTCCACAGGAAGAGTTACAAAGGCTAATTAGTCGTGGTACGTAATTGGGTGTACATTTAGGTACTTAGATTGTTATCAAGGAGTTATAGCATCCAAATATGTCGCGTAGACATCGATCAAATGATTCATATAAAATCGAAAATTTCCTGGGAAGAGGACTTACATGGAATTGAGGTCGTGTCGTCGTCGTTCCATGTGGAAGCGGCGGGGAGCCAAGGAGGATAAGGAGATGGAGTGGGATTTTCTGCTCACGACTGCCGGCCACCGGAACGGCGCCGCCGTGCTCAACCAAAAAGTCGCCGCAGCCGCCATTAGTGGAACCTCTCTCTCTTTCTCTCTCGCGATGAGGCAATCTTCTATCCGCACTATCTCCTTATCGGGTCGGATCTATTACTCGTGTACAATCCGGTCACTTATTACAGAGCAAAAACTATATATTATGCCCTGGCGTCCTGCAATCAAAATGACAAAAATGCCCTCATATGATTTAATAGGCGAATAATAACAATTCTAGACAAAATAATTTTTGTGTTTATTTGTGTTCTAAAATAATAGTGTAATAATTATTTTTGATGTGATATAAAGTAAAAAGAGATATGAGAATATAAATAAATTTTAATCTAAAAATGATGGAATAGATATTAACGATAAATTATTAATTAAGTTAGTGTGTGGTGTAAGATATAATTTTGATAAATAATATTAATATTAGAATAAAGATATTATAATATTTAACTGTTATTCTAAAATATGAGATTAAATATTGGTCGTAATCCTTTAATCAATTCTCTATTATATCCGCTATTTGGAATAAATAAATTATGAGATTAAATATATTTGGTGGATTTGGCTGAGGATTTCAACTAGTATAACATAATTTGGTGATTTGTAGTTGGATTTTATTTCTATGAGTATTAACAATTTTTGGTGGTTTAATAATCGGATAAACAAAGTTAAATTAAATCCATCAAGAATTAGTCCCAAAACTAAGCATATAGTTATGATTTATTTATTCTATTTTATTTTGATTAAAAAAAACACATATCAGAGGGCATACTATGAATTTTTTCAATTGGGATGCCATTAATTCCCTCTCCTCTACATTAAATAGTTCAGATAAAGTTTGGCATAAGTTTGATGACATAACAAACTTCTTACTTCAAAGAGTAAATATTTCTTTTAATTTAAAGTTTTTACATGAATAACAAAAAAAGTTAAAAAATATAAGTGAAAACTCTGATAATTTAAAGAGAATAATATAATTATCTAGATGGGCCAATTCAATATAAACAATTGGGCTTCCAGGCCAACACAATAGGGAGGAGCACAAAAGAGTATATATATATATATTTAGATCAAATGAGGATAAACCAATCAATAAGTACAACTATCCTACACTTATTCACGAATTCCATGGAGGTTTATGTACTTTAACACTATCCACCTTTTAAGCTTTCAATGGCATGAGCACTGTATGCATACAGGATTAAAAAAACACAAAGAGAAAAGCTGAACAGTACTGAAGAAAAAAGAGAGAGAGAGTAGCTCCCAGAAGCATTGTATCATAAAAGATGGAAAGATAGAAAGAAGGATGAACATCTCAGCCAGCTTTTGCTCGATGTGCATAATGGTGATGAAGTTTGACCAGATAAAGAAGGAAACTGGGGGAGATTTTTAAAGGGTTTTTGAGTTTAGTTTAATAAGATTGAGATCATAGACACAATCTGAGAGCATCCAAGGAGCTAGCACACATGCTCTTGTCTTCTATCTCTTATCTATGTGTATATATATCCTGTGGGGATGAAGCATTTGTTGCATGGTGGGTACGCAAGCCCACGTACTCTTTTGGCCAACGCCAAATAGTTGCAATGTTGGCAGTGATAAAAAAGATAAACAGTGTTAACAACTGACTTTGTTGTATAGCTTCGTCTCCTGTCTCTCCATACATATATATATATATATATATATATATATATACTTTGGCTAAAAGCTACTTTGCTTTCTTTCTTTTGATTTCCAACTTTTTCAAACCGACAACTTTTCTTGGATCTTTTTGCTAACACTTTAATTTTAAGAAAAATTATATTTTACTTTTTTTTTTGTTAATTTCATGAAAAAGTATATATATTTTTTAAGGGTTAAATATATTTTACCCTTTTTACTTATGCCAAAATTACTGTCCCTCTGTATTTTAAAAAGTCTTAAACCAGTCCCGATACTTATGACTAAAGTGAAACCGTTAGTTTTTTCATTAAACTTAACTGAATAATATTAATACGATCAAAATGCTCCTATCTTGTTTGTTAGAGAAAATATACAGATTTTAATATAGTGTAGCAAATTACCAAAATAGCCATAATACGTGGTTATATTTAACGTAAATATTAACAGCCTCACTTTAGTCATAAGTATAAGGATTGGTTTGAAACTTTTTGAAGTATAAGAGGGTAAAGTGATTTTAGGTATAAGTACAATGAGTAAAATGTACTTAACTCTTTTTTTAATAACTTTGGCACTTTTTCCTCTATGATTTTTACTAAAGTGAAACCGATATTACTTTGTCTTAGTTATACTTTGTCCCCCATATATTAAAAAAGTGTACAGACTTTTAAAAAGCTACAATCCCTTAATAAATTTAACTTTCGGTTTCTCTATTGTTGGAGAAAAATATTAGTTTTTATTAGCTAATAACTTAAAATTACTTATCTATCCTTAGATAATATTGATTAGCTTAAGGAAGGAGATGAGTGCAAAATTATACAATAATTAATTTTTGACCTTTATGAGAGTAATTTAATTTATTTAAAATTAGGATACAATTCACGTACTAATAGATAGGTTTAGTAGTAGGTTTTCAAAAGTCCAAGGAGATATTTATACGGATTTATATATTTTAATAAATATGATGTAAACGATAATTTTAGTTCAGATCACATAGAGTTAAGTGTTTAAATTGAAACTATGTCGGTGATTTTTTGTAAAACTGTGCAATTAATCCTTAATTATTTGACCTATGTCTAAATATCTACATGAAGTTTATATCACTACAAGAGGTTTAATGATGTGGTTTAATCATCAATTACTTTAAAATTAGTTGTTGTTGAAAATTTATTAAATGGTACTCACATTTTGTCTTTCCTATTTATTTACACTCTACTATATAGATATTTATATTTTACTTTTAATATCTTAAAAATATTTTAAATTAATTGTAACCTAACAATGCCCAATGAAAGAAAGAATATTATAGTACTTTTAAAAATAAAACAATTAAAATATATAAATTATCTCTAAAAATACTATATATATAGTATGGTGTGAATGATAACAAAAACAAAATGTAAGACTTCCTTTTACATTAAAAAAATTCTTTGCTCATCTCCTTACTCTTAGCAAAGTAGTTAACTAATTTGTCCCTGGCCCTTAACACTATCTAAATTGTTCTGCCATCACTAATACCATCTCATTAGTGAGTTAATTCCACATCAAGACAAAACCAATCTTGATATCCTCCCTCTTTCCATGTTCTTCTGCCACATTAGGTCTTAATAAGATATTATCAGTAGGTTAATCACCTAGCTGATCTGATCATTAAAAATAAGCATATATAATAGGGATTAAGGGATAACTTTGTTTGGTTTATAGTATTACAGAACCCATTGAGAAAAAGGAGAAGGATAACATTGGAATTAGTATTATATTGACTGGTAGTGTGGAAATGAAGGTGAATCTTTGCAGTTCACTCCTCCCAATGGGGATAAGAATTGAGGGTTAGTTAGTGTCTTTTCTATTTTAATTTATCTTTGGGTTCTTAATCCTTTAGAAAGGAGAAGCGCATGCAGTGAAACTGCTCTCATTTTGTCAGTGTCAGTGCACTGCAGGAGTTTCATCACTTTCTTGACCTGCTTACTATTTCTCTTTCAGAGAAAGAGAAAGAGAGAGAGAGAGAGGGAACTGAGACTTTCCATAAGAGTTATTTTGGAGTCAGACTTTCTGAAACTCGTGTGCATTTTGAATAGATCAAGAGACAGCCCCTGCCACATTTGACACTCTAAACCTCTTAGTATTATATATATATATATATATATATATATATATATATATATATAAAAGATTTCAAAGTTATACCTATCTGTAGACAATATAATATGGTAACAAATTGGGTTGCAAATATAGAGAGAGTGAATAGAGATTGAGACTAAAAGATTCTATTTTGTTTAAAATAACACTTATTATTTTTTCGTTTTAGAAGAAGGGGGAGCGAGAGAGGTTAAATTCACCGATATAATATATGGAATCTTGCGCCTTATTTAAATTCAATCTACATATAAAATTTAGGATTTTTCTATACAAAATATGAGATTTTGCATGTCGACTCCACTATCTTCTTTCTATCTTAAGATTATAGGCCTCAGATTTTAGTTATTATTTAACTATCGCAGTGTATCTCTTTTATAAATATATGATTATAGAATAAAAAAATTAATCATCTTAAAAATATGGATAGAAATTTAATATTTAATCAAACAATGAGACCATTAATATTATAGTGTATCACAAATCTCAAAAAATATATGTAAAATCAGAATTAACTATGGAAAAAAAAATAATGCAAATATATAAGATTTTTATGTGAAAAACCCTACGAATCCCTTATATATGTTTTACAGTCCACTTGTTGTATTCCTTTTCTTCGGATCAAATTAACTATTAATAATGTTTCAATACAAGAATGACTTACGGATCAACTATTGCATTTCATAGCTCTATCTAAGGTTTTCTTATTTACTAGAACACATGATAAATTGTCTCAAGTGGTTGATCAACTGACTTCATAAACTCTCGAAATCAGATGTTCTGTCTCAATGACCCTTAAAATAGTAACTCACTTCAAAGAATAAAGCAACAGTAATTAATCAAAAATTTTTGATGACTCTATTTTCTCTAATATCTTCAAATCGCCAAGAACTTCAAACAAACTCTTCTAGGGTTCTAAATATCTTCTATCTATCATCGTTAATCGTTGATCTATAATTATTTTCTTTATATAGATGCAACCAAAAGATTGAAAAACCACTTTAACTCTGGCCAAGGTTCATGCAACCCCCTCTTGGGCATTTGAATGCATGAGGGGTTATTCAAACACTCAAAGCTTCTTCACATACTGTCGAAAACACCATTAAAATAACTTCCAAATTGTCTTTATATTGCCTAAAATGTTATGAAAATGTACAAACGCCCTAGGATCATCCAAGTGTTGCTGAAAATACTTTAGAAGCTTTCCAACACTTGATAACTAGTTTTGTATTGTTTAAAAAATGATAAACATTTAAACACTCTTCCAATGTATTAAGACATTTCAACTCATTTTAACTGTTGCAAATGTGTGATACATTCAAATTCAAGCCTCTATAGTCATTTTCTTATAAAATATTCTGCATGCATCCAAATAGATTTTATACATACATGAATTGTCAACACAAAGGGGTACTACAGTAATTTGGCTTTTCTGTTAAGTTTGGATACAAAAATAATAATAATTTCATATTAATCTAAACTATGGAGAGGCAAAGTGATTCAAATAAAAGTTCATAGAAATAATATTTTAATTTTAGGCATAACTATGATGGGTAATTTAAAATTTAACTCTCTTCTATGCTTTCCTAATTGGCTGGCACTAAGTCTTGCAAATGGTCTAAACTCTACTTTTCTTTTATAATCTTATATGTATCAAGCTTTGTTCTCTTTAATTCTTGATGAAATATCAACCTATAAGAAATTTTCTCAAAAGAATTAAAAGATGATATAATCTTCATTTAGATGCATCTGTTAATCTCAACAACCACCCAAAAGAAATAGTGTAGATATTTTCATTAAAGTTAGCCCTAATAGTAAAATTTGAAAGAGTCCAATGATTTCAAAATTTCAAAAACAACTATGATAGAGAAAGTACAATATTTGAAAGTTTCCAATTTCAATTATGTCAAAACCCTAGAACTAGGGGTGAAAACGGATTGGATAGTGCTCAACCCATATCCGGATCCGTATTTTTAGTTCGGATACGGATTCGGATACGGATATTGGACGGATAGCAAAATTTAAAACCATATCCTAACTAAACGGATACGGATAATTTTCGGATAAAGGATCTTAAACGTATATTGATTAAAATTAAAATAATTATAATATTTTATTTAAATATAATTAACACAAAATTATTAAGAGTTTTACAACAAATAATTTTTTGTATGTCAAATATATAAAATTAGAGAAATTAATCTCTATAAATAATATATAATGTATCATTAGTAATAATATTTATACTTACTATTTAAATAAGCAAACTAAAAACTGTAAATCATTTAAAAAATATGCGGGTAAACGGATATCTAATATCTGTATCCGAATCCGAAAAATTTATCCGACCCGTATCCGAATCTGTATCCGATTTTTTTTCAAAAATTCTATCCGTATCCGAATCTGAATACGAGTCGGATAGAAAATTTTTTATCCGAATCCGATCTGAGTCGAGTCGGATAGCGGGTCGGGTCGGAGTTAATCCGACCCGTTTTCAACCCTACCTAGAACTCATTTGGAGGGCATCTCTTGAATTTAATGTTAGCATAGAAATATAATGTAGGAGTAGTACTATGAGAATGAACATCTATGATAACAGAAACAATACATAATACCATCCAAAAAATCCTCAGAAGTTTGTAGTAGTATACATTGGTGAATAGTAAAACACTGATCTAAAGATTTCTCTCCAAAGCTAACAAAAGTTGGTAGTCTACTAACAGACTATGCCTCCATATTTACACATTAATTTCCTAGTGTGCTAGAAATTGCCATCAACAGCTATTGTCACTGATGTAGACAACCAATCCCCGGTGCTGAAACTCCTCTTCTTCCGGCTATGACCTGGCACCGACGACAACCGCACAATGTCACCGTCTTCGATTCTCAAATTACTCTTCAACTTCTCAATGCCAGGAACAAACACTTTGTCGATCCATTCCTCAATCAATGCAGCGGTGGCAGCTCCGATGAGCCAAACTTTGCCGGCCATTTGATCGAGCACGTTGTCGTCGACTTGTATTGATCGTGAATTCTCCATGATTGAGGCAAATTTCTTTGAGATCGTCTCTAAGATCATCTTCTTAAGTGTTCGAAAGTCGACAGGCTTGAACACAACAGTCTGGTCCACCAAATCGATCAGCTCCGATGCATTGGACCATGTCGAACAGTTGAGCAGAAGCTGGCCATACTCTTGATCGTTCTCCACTGTTAGATCACTGGAGTTCCCTGATCCCTCACAGACATCAATATCATCATGAACAGCCATGCCAATAGCTAAATTCAAATCTAGTGATGGATCAAAACAATCCGAATCCTTCTTAGATTTCATAGTTCTATCATCCTTCAATGACTCATCGCGAGTCCGACGCTTCTTGGTCTTGTGCTCAACCGAAAGCTCCAATTGCCATGCAGAACTGGCTAAGTCTAACATCTTCTCTTCATCTCGGATTAGTGAATCCCGGGAGCTCTTCAAATCATCAGGTAACCATTTAGACATAAGAATGAAGATGGCACTCCCCAAGCTGAGTTCACGGCCATGGGAGTCCATTAGCCGACCAGTCTCGATTGCTTGCTTGATTATCCCTCGAACAAAATCATCAGCATTGTCGATATCTTCGAGCAAAACTACGCGAAAAGAATTCTGACGGAGAGCATCGGCGACATGATCGAGCGCCGTCTTACCGCGGGCAGTTGTTGTGCGGAATTCGTTTGATGTTTGGCTACGGAGACTGATGGCAATATGTTCACTGGCAAAGACTAGTCTCGACAAGGCATGAGCCATGTTCCTTTTCCCGACGTCGTCGGTGCCCGCAAAGACGAGCCATGTATCGGACTTGAGTGCAATGCCGCGCCGCTTACCGCCCCCGGACTTGACCTGCGTCACCGTGGCGGCGATCGCCAAGGCTGCCTCTGGCTGCAAACCAACCTTCTCCACTAGTCCTTTAGAGAGATTCTTGAGAGAATTAGTCTGCTGCAGATCGTTGTCCATAACATTTGATTGCCCAAGAACGAGGTCAGTCTTCACAGAATGGCATGATGGATTTATGGGATGATGCTCTGATGAGCATTGCAATGGTTGGTGATGAGACATAATTCTAGGACTAAATGGCCTTGTGTCTTGCCATTGGTTGTGCCATTCTTGGGTCTTGTTCTTGAGCCAGAGTTCTTGATTAGTCGTCTGCAAAAGGAGCATAGATCAGGATCTGGATCTCACTCTCATCTCAATGGATGTCAACACGAGAACTGAGGCAACGGATGCAAACCTGAAGATGATTAGATTTTGTGCTGCTTGGTGTTGCAATCTGCAACCACTGAGATGAACATTGGTTGGTGTCATGTCCTACTTCAGATAAGACCTCGACTGAGCTACTTAGAATCCCATCGCTCCTAAGATTGTACATATAAAAAGACTAAATCATTAGCCATTGACACTAATCCATCGTTTATTGTACCTAAGTAGTTGATAATTATCAGAATACCTTAGAAGGCATGAAGAAGAGAAGGACAGAGGAAGGGTAGCTAATACAAGTAGAGATACCTCGGGTGGAAGCCGACGAGCGGCGATCTCGGTGCGACGGGGATGGCCTGGATATCCCACTCGCTCTCCATCGTCGGATGGTACACCTGGCACCTGAGATACGTGGCGCACGTGGCCGTGCCGACCACCCAAACCCGGCCGCCATTACCACCTCCTTCTCCGAACCTCTGTATGAGCCTCGCCATCTCGGCAACCGCCGCCCGAGCCGTCTTCCCAATTGCGCCGCCATTGCTCTCCACTAGCCACTTGAGATCTCCAAGATCAAGAAGAACACCTCCTCTCCAAGAAACCAACTCGTTAACTTTGAATTCTAATTGGGTTCTCTCCAGATTAGCGAATTCTTTTGCAAAGGATACAACTTTGGCGAAACGGAGCAACTCGGGCGAATTGTCGCCAAGCTCCCGGCTTTCTATCATCAAAAGCACCTCCTTCATCACGGAATCCGTATCGGAGTCGCCCACGAGAATTGGGTTGCGTTTCTTCTCCCTCCCAAGTATCTCCACCACCTTCCTCACTTCCTCCCTCCTGGAATAAGCGGTCCCCTGGTTGTGGATCAGCCGAGAATTCGTGCAGAGGCTATTCCGCGAATTGGGTCGGCTCGAATTGGGGCTGGAATTGGGTGTGGAACTCTCAATTAGAGCCTTGGCGGCGGCGGAGGAGAAGGAGGCCTCGCGCATGACGCGGCTAACGGAGGGGTCGTCGAGGATGGCGATGACCAAGTGAGGGAGGTCAACCCGGACAGCCACGTGGTCACCGCAGCCGCGACGCACGTGGGCTTGGGCCCTCTTGAGCGCCGCCATGAGGGCATTGGAGAGAGGCGGGCTTGAGTTGGATTCGGGGGCGGCGATAGGAGAGAGGCGGTCGAGGGCGATGGAGAAGCAGAGGTCGAGGGCGCGGCAATGGAGCGGATGGGAGGAGAGGAGGGGCGAGTGGGACCGAGCACACGCGTCTCGCAGGAGGCACGAAGGGGAGGAGAGGAGCGCCGCCGCCACGTGGATAGGGGTGGTGTTTGGGTGGCGGCGGCGTGCCGCGTCCAACGTGGACTGGGTAAGCGCCGCCGCCGCGTCCGGGGTCAGCGCCTGGTTGATCGTCGTGACCTCTGCTCTCATCTTTCTCAGTCTATCCGCGAGAGGAAGATAGGGGAGAAGAAGAAGAAGAAGAAGAAGCAGTAGTAGTAATAAGAACGGCGTGCAGGGGAGTCGTTAGGATGCATGCAGTTCGTCTTCCGTTTGTTTTATATAGTTTGGTCTCTTCTCTTCCTTTAGAGATGGAGCTAAATGCTATAGAGAGTTTGTTCACCAAAAAGTTAAAAAAAGAAAAAGAAAAAAAAGTTATAAAGAGAGATATTCACTTTTGGTAGTAATTTATCATTTACATTTTGTTTCTCTCACTCTTATTATAAAAATTTATAAAAGAACCCCATATTTTATTTTTATTATACTTAACATTTTACCGGACGATTATTATCACATAATTATCTTGAATTACATTTAACCTAACATAATGTCCTACTACTTCTAAAAATAAATAACTAAAATACATCCAGATGCTTTCAAGAAAATAAAAACAAAACGAAGGGGTCCGTAAGGTGTTAATAATAACAAAAATCAAAAGATAGAGAGTACTTTTTTTTTTTCTCTATAATTTTTAATATTTTTTTTCCCTTTACAAAACACTCCCTCTTCAAAATAAAGTTTGATTCTACCTTTTTCATGAACTTGATAAAATCCAAGACGTGGAGGTTTGAATATAAATACAGAAAAGATAGGGTGTGAAATGTAAAAACTATTATCTAATTAAGAAAAGCTTTTACCTTTCCATCGTCAGAACTAGTTCTTTAATTAAGTTATCAAGCCTTAAATATTCCATGTGGTTTGCAGGGTATATAAAAGGCACCTCCTTTTTAGCTTTAGCTTTTTGGTCAGTAAAGGAAGTCCAAATTATAATACATAATTGTGAGATTTTAAACTAAAACCCTATAATTTCAAAAAATTGTGATTCGATCTTATTAACATTACGATTAAAATTTTTGAAAGCAAACAAAGGGGGTGAGAGATTCTTATACTTAATTTCAACCTGGAATAAAGAGAGAGAGAGAGAGAGAGAGAGAGAGAGAGTGGCTTCAAAAAGGGTTGTAGCAAAAAAGGCACACGAAAATGACATGAAAAACATCAGAGCAGCAGACGTGGTCTCCTTCCACTACCTCTCCCCATTGTCTCAAAAGTTAGTATGAAGGCATTCACAAGAAAACAAGTCATGGAGCAAAGAAAAGGTTTCATCATGCCCACCACCTCCCTTTACAAAAGCTAAGCCAGTAGTTGTAGTTGTTGCTTTGAAGCTTGTGAGTAACTTCCCCTTGACAACACTCATCTCCTTGTCCATCTCTACCAAACCATATCTAAACCAACCATATTATAATGAATCAATCCTTCCCAAAAGCCATGACTGACCTCACTACTCCAACTCCCACCACCACCTTTTACATGGATGCACTTGATAACTTGCAGGACCACTCTTCCCCCACCTTCACTGTTTGGTTTAACTTCTTTGGATCCTTATTTGTCTCCCCTGTGAGGAGGGCTTGGGTTTGAAACAGAGTCGAGCTCCCGATCGAGTTTAGGAGCTTGAGCTCAAAATTGGCTCGAAATTCGAATCATGTCCTAGGGTCAGTATAAAGCAAGAAATGGACAAAGGAACAATTGATGCAGTTTTGGAATGATGCAGCATCCACTTGGCTCATGAGGTGAGAAATCAAGAGGCTTTTCACTTGTGCAAGTTACCATTCCCCACCAACAAATGACCAATGTGATCATCATGGGGAATGATATGGCCTTGCCATCAAAGCCAAGCTCTAAGCAATGTAGAGAATCTATAGGATTGGTTTGAGATAGCAATCAAGGAAAAGAAAGACTACTCATGAAAAGGTTTTGTCTTCAAGAAGGACTAATATGCTTAAGTGGCATGCACTCCTAAAAGCTGCCTCTTTGAACAAATGCATCTTTTCTCTCTGTCTCATGATTCCTCAAAGCTTGCCAACAAAAGGGAACAACATTACTTGCCCAAAAGAAAGGCTGATCCAGATAGAGTGAAAAGCTTCTCTCAATATTATGTTATGCTATTGACTCACTACTAGTTGAATAGCTGCATTCACCTCCTCTTGTGGATTATAGAACATACGCTTCTGAGACGCTTTCATCTTTCAATGCCAAAAGCTAGCTTTCACAACAAATTAAGGGTAAAAGAACTCATTTTATCCTTTCCATTATCAGACACTAGGGTAATGCAACTTGATCAATGTGCTAAGCACTGGATATACCAATCAGACAACTTGATTCAATCTATCAGGCCATCTATGCTCAGGGATTCATAGGGTAACAAGTATATCTTTATGTACTGATAGACTACATGTATCATAGATAAATACACAAATGCAGATATACATATATGATCATCTCAAAAGAAAGCCTCATTTATGGTCGATGCAGCACAAAAGTTCAGGGTTAACTCATCATTTAATGAAGAAAACAATGAAGATTGGCCAAACAGAAGAGAGAAGTTCAAATCCAACAACAATGATGATGGAATCTATTGACATTCTCAACCATATTTCACTGATAAATACATCTGGGTGTAATACAAGAAGCAGTCACTAAACCACTAAGAACAGCAGATATCATCATTAAACAAAATAAGCACTATGGCCATCAGAAAAATATTCCTCTCAGTTGCTGTTTCGTCTAATAAAAACAGACCATCAGATTAGACTATGCAGATAAATATCTACCCGATTGAAGATTGGGATGCCATAAACCTCATTTGGTACAGGGAGGAATCCTCTCGCAGCAACCTTTTATGCTATGAGAGGATTCAGTGAAAGAAGCAGCAGAGCAGCAGCAACAGCAGCCATTGTAACTCATTTTTAATATTCTCTAATCGCAAGGGTCTGCTGAGAAGTCCGGCTCATCCGGTTTTTGCAACTTGGGCATGTCCATACCCTTCATTTTCTGCGCTCCTTTCCTTGTGTTCGCAGCAAACCTGGAAGCCAAGATTGTCACGCCAAGATTCTGTATAGGATGAGAAGCAGACATAGAGGTATTGCCATTCTCCTCTTCGTCCTGTCCTGACTCATCAGATCTTGAGTTGAATGACTCCCTCAAGCTCAAATCCTTTGCCATCTTTCTCCTCTTGAACCGACGCCAAGCAGCCTGAATAAAGCAAGCGGCCCATGTTTGCCAATGAGAGGAATAGAAGCGGAAAGTGTGCTGTAACTTCTTGCTGTGCAGTCGCCTAAATTGGTTGGCAACAAATTTGAGGTCTTCTGCTCGCAATGCAAAGGCCTCTACTTCGACAATTGCTTTTACGGTCCTTGTTGATAAAGGCAAGTTGATGGTGGACTTTGGGAGTAGAGCCCAAGCAAGTAGTTCTTCACCACAGAAATCCCCAGGTCTGAGTATGATAGAATTGAAGAATCCTGTTCGGCCCCCATTGGTAGTTGAGCTCTCTAATTTGCCACGAATAATAAAGAGCATCTCGGTCACAGGATCACCCTCACGAACAATAAAGGTACCTTCTGTGCTTAAGGAGGACACAAGACGTTCACATATGGCATCAAGAAGTTGCTCGTCCATCTGTGAGAAAAATGGAACCTGCGATTGGAGTTTGAGAAGAGAAGGCGTTAGTAAGAAACTGTTTGGAAGCTCTAGAATCTAGATTGTTAGTCTTCATACAAAGAATACATCATAAGATGAACAATATAGGGAGACAGCCAGGCGAGCTATCGATCTCCTAATGAGGGTTCCAACATATATATTAAGTAGTGGTTTGGAGTCTTTGGACTTGAGCATTCATATTGACAACAAGCTTAAGAGGATGATAGGAATGGAGGTCTAATCACTCCAAACCAGTCTATGTATCAAAGGAGAAGATGTCTGAACACAGGAGGAGAAGATTAGTTAGAATGGATGAATCCTAAGCAGGGCATTTTGACGGCCTTCCTAGCATTCGAATGCCGGTGCTCGAGCGCAAAAAGGCCACTGGAAGCATTCAAACGGCTTTCCTAGCGTTCAAACTCCAGTCTGATTTGCCTAGGAAAATTCCCGATGTGTTCGAATGCCCTTCAGGCTGTTCAACGCCCAACAGAGGCTAAGTTGATTTATTTTAGAGTTTGATTAGGATTTGACGTTTTCTTTCTTTAAGCGACTAGTCCGATTGAGAGACTATATAAGTTGTTTTATGTGAGTTAGGACAAGCAATAAAAATATTTTATTCTCTTATCTCTTATCTTTTCCCTCAAGTCTAGCCAGGGGGCTAGGATTTGTGTTCTTCTTTATCTTCACCATTATTTTGTTGTGGTATTGCTTGATAAGGCTCCATCAAGTTGGAACCTATCAAAGGACGCTTTATAAGAAACTGCGGTTAAGCAATCTACAAGTGCATAGATAAGATATAGTCATTATTCCCACCCTTTTAAGTGTGCCAAGATTAATGAATTTATGTAAAATTGCCTCCATTAACCTAACTTCCCTTAAACTCGACAAAAGGAAGAAAAAGTTGGCATCTTTGGCCTTCATTCCATCAGGGGAAGAGTAAAGGATTACATTCTTTTGGATGAATCATTGTGCTAATCAAAGTCGAAGTAATATAACTATGTACTTGATGATATGACGAGGTTTAAACCCATGACCTCTAGGACCAAAAACAAAGTGCTAATACCATATTAGAAAACCATTTGACTTAGAACCTTAACCAACAATGTATATCATGTCTTTAACAATAAATTATATGTTTACGATAAAAATAATAGATTTATGATTAATTACTCAGTCGATTTGACCATTGCATGTGAATTGGGTGGATGATGCCCACTCCTATTTTTGTACAACATAAATACTATTTGATACTAATTGAGACAATTAGATAAATACTTGAATAAGTATGACTAAACAAAATTTGTGATATAATTTGAGAATATTTTGTGAGTTAGACTCCTAGCAGCTTTCTTGATTAAAAATGTGAAATAGTTAGTTATTAGGAAAAGTTAGAAAATTAGCATGTTTTGTCTACTTATATAATTTATAAGAGAATCATGCATCTTGAAATGCAATGATTTTGTGTTAGGCATTAAATCCAGCAAGGAAGAAGAAGTTGTAGTTAATAAGTCATTCTCTAACCATAATATTTGGACCGTAAAAGCACTCTCAAGCTATTTAGTTCAAATGAAGGAAAAGTAATTGCATACCCGGCGAACAAGATCCAAGCATAGATGACGTTGGATATCTCGACGAAGATCTGCTGGTAGAGACTGCAATATCGATTCTTCATCCACTCCTCGGGTCGCAAGCCACTTATATTGGACAAACCGTCTCACTCGTTCCCGCAGTTCAGGAAGAAGTTGTCGGTGTCTCATCCACTCTTCAGTATCTCTTTGTTTCAGTCTCCACTCTTCAACCCTCACAGTAATAGATTGCAGGTAGGTCTGAAATATAGTAGAGTTTAATCATTTTAAGGCAGAAGAGAATTAATTCTATTCCAGAAAAGCTAAATAAAGGAAAAGCGGCAAACAATTTCGCAAAAGAAATCTGCTATTCCTATCTTTAACTCTATTGGTGACTAGATTGCTCTAGAATGACAAATATCAATACCAAAGGTAAGAATATACTATATACCTGTATGATCTCAAAATGTATGGAAGCTTGTTTTAGTTTCTCAAAACCTTTCAATCCGATGCCACAAAGTGCACTTAAAGCCATACTAGATTCATCAAGAAGTTTTCAAACAATGTAATAAGATAAAAGAGATGGAGTTTAATTAGGAATCTTGAAGGAGTAATTTTATCTTGCCATACACATTTTCAATTGTTTGTACTAAAAATTGACAGAAGCTATACGTTTAGGAGAAAAAAAAAATACGTCACAAATTATTAAGCTCTTGCAATATCATGGTTTTCGCAAAATAAGAGGAAATAAAATGGGTCTGGTAGGACAGCTTCTTTTTTCTTTCCTTTTTTTAGAAGAGTGTACAAATCTAACAGTTGGTCTGCCAAAAAGTGTTCTGACCAATCAAAGGACCAGATAGCCCGAACTGCAACAGGGAAGTTCACGAGTTTCCAAATTAGCATCTAAATGTAATGTCATCCCAGAATGGACATAAAATTTTTAAGAGAGGATCTCTCTCTCCCCCTGATTGATAAGATAAATATCCATGATAGTCAACATATGGTTTCTGTTATTTAGGATGTCTAGATCAAAATCAATTATTTGGATCCCCGAAACTTAGATGTCTTATCAGTATATTAAAACAATAAGATAGTGTCATAGTGACTGTCATCAACCCAACCAAAAGATAAAAGAAGAAAAAGGAAAGGTAGAAATTAGGGGAAAATTGATAATTCACTTGGAAGTGGGATAGGCTCCAATCGCAAGCCTAACTCCGTAAAACTGCCCTCCGAACCCCACCCCACACTCCGGGCATTCTACAAGAGGTTCAACTCATATCTTCTTCAATTTAATAAAAATAGCATACTTTCAAGATTTTCAGCAAACTTGGTAACTTTGGGTGTCTTTCTCTCATTTTATTAATTCAATTAATAATATCAAAATTTTCGTAATCAAGAATAATTAGAACAATGGTAGTACTTCCATAAAGAATAAGTCCGAAAATCATAATTATCACTGAAATAGAATAACTAAGCCTTGGTCCTTATTTTAGCTATTCATATTTTAGATAATTCAAACACATGTAAAGCAATTTGAATATCATGTAATTTTTCTTTAACCTGGAAAGCAATTAGAAATTATGCTCAACTATGATTGTCTTGACTTAGAAAATAGAAACATGTATTCAGGGTAATTACTAATTCCTAGTAGGTGTTTATATTGGAAAACATGGTCATCATAGTTTATAACCATACTGAAAGTATGTCTTCCTTGGACATTGAAAATTGTCAAATTATTATATCAATTCATCACCACATGAGAAGACAAATCAAATGAGAAGTATTCTCTTAAAAAAAATTAAGTATACTTTGAAAAACTTCAATAAAGTGGATGAGATTGTGATGATTGAGAAATCTGTGTAGATCAAGAAACATGCCTTTATATAAAGGTAAATTTAGCACCATGTATGAAAAGCAAGCAAAAATCCTTGGACGAAGTTGACCCTGGTATCACGTATGAAAGATTAAGAGAGTATTTATCGCATGAAGGAGATATGGCATATGAATGATGAACAAACAATTCCTTTTAGGAAGATGATCCTGGTATCATGTAATAAAATTAGGGAATGACTATTTGTAAGAAGGTTACCCTAGAAAATTAAGCTACAATATTTGTGTTAATTAAAAACGGCTAACACGAATAGCAACAACTCCCAAATATTTTTTTGTTGGATAGATAAAAAAGAGTCTTTGACAAAATTATTGCAATGACGAAAGATTAGATTTATGCTAAGAACACACATACAAGATACAACTATACAAGTGAAATGGACAAGAAAGGATGCAAAACATCATAATCAATTAAAGCTTTCCAGCCACAATTCAACATAAAAAGGAGACTAAGTAGCATTCAGATGCAATGGCATACTGCATAGTTATGATCATAGGAAAGTAATCTAGTGAAAGAATGATGAGATAAATCTAGTAGTATAAAACAGAAAAACTATTTGGCATTGAAAACAATCACTTCATTACTTAAACTATTGAAAAACTGGAAATCAATGGTTACTATTTTTATTGCAATAAGGTATGAGAATGAGGATATTGCTTTCCTGATATATACCTGGACATTTCCAATCAAATGTGCAAATAAAACAAGCCCAAGGACCGCTAAGAATATAGCAAACAATGTCTCCCCGATAAAAGTGCTCACAACCAACGTCTGCCCATAGCAGCTGTTAACAGAAAGAATAGTAGGTAATTGAAATCCTGGATAAAAAGATTCATTTACTATTCTATTTAAAACAGCTACAGAGGGATGAGAACAGGGATGAGAATCCCCAGCCTTCTACTTCCTGGTCATGCCAATCTACAAAAGCAAGCTTGTGTATGAGGAATAGGAATGATAAATGCACTTGCGAGAGTGTATTCACTGTGCCACTCTCAGTGGGACATTCTAAGTTTCTAACTTCCTATCAGTAATCCAAAGTGGACACTTGGCATTCCCTTGTTGAGAGTAACACAATAAATGATCTCATGATAGTGCACTTAGCATTCCTGGATGAGAATTGTTTGACTGAGGTGGACGACAAAGGTCTTCCCCACTAAGAGCAACTAGGACAAGATAATTATATATCATGTAATAGAAAAGCTAACATGTTTTCCCTTTCTTTTTGCTCAAGTACAATAATATAAATATAGGAACAACTATTCTCTAATAACTTAAGCATAAAGAGTAGTTGGTAAGTTATTATGGTATTCGATCAAAGGTCCTAAGTTTAAATTCCCTCAGGCTTATCTATCATTTAAAATAGAAAATCTCCACTCATTTAAGTTAAGGCTACATCTTGGGTCCATCAAAATGTTTTAAACTCATAAAAGAGGAAGAATGTTGGAATCTGAAATATAAGAATAATTATCAATTAACAACTTTAGCTTATAGAGTTAGTTGGTGATTTAACGTGTAAGTACTCTGAAAAAAAACTAGTTTGGCCATGTATACATCCACCTCCCTCCATGTTCTACTTAAGCAACACAAAATGGTACATAGAAAATTTTACCAGCTTCATCCATGAAGGTCCATGCTACCTGACTAAGCCATTGATTAAAAGATGGAAAACAATACATGAACTTTTAAGTTATACCTATTTTTTATGACATATATTTGACGATCTCATGCAGCAGAAAAAGATATTTCCAAAAGAATCGCAATGAAAATACTTTCAGTTATTTTGACTGGAGTGAACTGGATTAATCTATCAAAAGCAAGATCATACCTCAGGGTCTGCAAACCCCACCAAAGCGAAAATAAATACTTCTTAACAAATTTTTGAGCGGGAGCCTGATTTTGCAATGCAGCATTGAACATGCCGAAATTGAAGTTGATGGTTGCATTAGTAGCATCACAGTTTGAGAAAACCTTTGTTTCATTTGCCCATTTTGGTGGAACATTGTCTGAGAAACTACAATCTAGATATCTTAAACATAATGATTTAGTGCCAACCTCCTGCCTGCATTGTTGTTTCCAACAAGTAGTTTGGCGATCAACAGACAGCAAGTACCACAGTGCTCCTAGAACCTGCAAAAATTTTAAACCTGGCACCCTAAGTGACCCAACTCTAGATTAAGACTCATTATGAATATTGATCTTTATAATATTGAGAGAGTAAACTCAGATATCACATAACATAGGCTATGCCATAAAGCTATTGGAAGTACCGTACATGGCTTGCTATCATATAAAGTAGTAGATTGTATGCAGCTCCTGCCCAAGCGGTCTTTGCAACAACTCCTGTAGCTTTAATAATCTCATAACTTAGAGGAAATATGAGATACAATCTTGGAATATATTGAACTAGAATGGCGATAGCAATGATGTTATTATTATGTTCAGAACTTGAATCTCCAATTGCTGGTATTACTTGCCAAATAATTATCTGCAGAAAAGAAGAATAAGAATGTCTCAAACCCTAAAAAGAAAACTTGAAAGAAGTTAAAATTAAGAGTTAGCATACCCACAAATTCACAAACAACTTCTTTAGTAGATAAACAGAGGAGGCCAAAGAGTAACTCTGAGACGAGGAACTTATATGACTATCATAAGTGCGACCTTGTAGATGTACTAGTAAATTATTAAAAGACATGATGTATGAAGTTTTGGTTGGTTTCAGGGCTGCGGCCTTGAACAATGACTCCCGGACTCATTTTGGATTGCACTTGGCCAAGAACCTACTTTGGCCAAACCTTGAAACCCACATATTATGTCAAAAAATGAACAAACAGGTACAAAAACTTTGACTTTATTGGTTTAAGGCTACATCAAAAATCTATTGTTTACCTGAAACAAATTCCACTGGGAGTAAATCCACATGATCTGCCAAGTGCTGTATCATGGGTCTTCTACTTCAAGCAACTATACAATAAGTGCATTTTCTTTCACCAGTCATGTATTATTTGGAATAATGAAGAAATTCTAAGCAAAGAATGTATATATTATGAGATTGGACCGTTAGTTCACTGTTATGTTTCCCAGTCTATATTCTAGCTACTTATGATTTGATAGTATTTTACAACATGGATTAGCTTACTTCATCCGGGGATCAACCCACCGTAATTTTATTCAAAGTGTTAGGTGTCCACTTAGCTGCATAGTGAGATAGCCTCTGCAAGCAAGTTAAGGCATGAATCTTTCAGGTTATTAGCTTTCAAGAGATTCTAGAACATGATGATCATGGCCACTCTGAAAAGGGATCCCAATGCATTTGCAGATGCAAGTAGAGATCGAGAGATGTGGCATTCAAATAATCAAGTATCAAGACATGCGCATGGTTTATTGTTCTCATTACTAACTTGTAGAGCACAATCCTCCTTAGTTATCATTCAGTCCTAATACATCCTATAAAATTTGACTTATTTGTACCATGTCATATAAGGAAATACAGGACAAACTAAATTTTAAAGGAGAAGTTTGCCAAGATAGATAAGCTATAAGAAATGCAGTTGGCCAAAGAATGCAGTCTAGAAATACTGTTACGAAAAAAAAAGGTTGCATGGCAAGGTGTAGCTCCATTTGATATTAGTATATTACCTTATAACAAACAAAGGAAATTTGTGTTAAATGTTATGATGGCTTTGACTTATCTCTGACTGTCGTATAAAGACTAAAATAATTACGCCAAGGCTTGCCCTCTTTTTACAGATTGCATATAGATGGATATATTGTTCTGGTTTTATCTAGTCCTTAATAACAAGTAATTTCCATGTAGCCTTTGCAGTCACTTACAAGTTACAATATAATGATCTCATGATATTTTAGATACTCATAAATGTATAAGTATTTTTTTTTCAATTAACAAAATGTAAGAATCAAGCATAGAAATATGGAATTTGCTAGCTGGAGAAGTATTCATTTCTAAGGCTCATATTTTGGTAGTAAATCAAAGACATATAATAAGTGAGATTCCTTTCTTAGTTCTAGTTGGTTACAGGTAAAAGCTATCTAGATAATATTATAAAGATCAAAAGTGATATCACATCTTTTGGTTATCCTTGTAAGGCCCAATAAACTACAGATCAGCCAATCCTTGTGCTTCTTAGTCTTGAATTTTTGTCTTCGGTGCTGCAATGTGCTTAATGAGCCAGTGTCCTAGTTATTTCATATCTTACTCAAGGATTGCCATGCTAATTGACCGGCGGAAGACCAATTAGCATGTGGCAAGGAGTATGCTAAAGATACTCCAAGTGCCACTAAATTCAAGCTTAATTAAGAAAATTAAGGGAAAAATCAGGAGAAATAATAATAATTGGAGTTATTGACTGTAATATTAACTAGATCTACTATATAGAGATTGATCTTAACCCAATCGCACTTATAGACTAAAATTTCACCAATAAATACAAAACTACAGTTTTCCCCAAATTTTCTACCCTTGTTCCGAATGTGTAAAACATAGGAAAATCATCAAGAGTCTAATTGGTCTAGAATCCAGGTACATCTTACTTTATACGGGTTTTTTTTCCAACCATAAATTGTAATCCACTAATTAGAATTGCAATCACAAGTACAAAGTTAGGGTTTTCCTAAACTTTAGCCCCTATTTAAGAACAAATCTGAGAAAATAAATTAGAGAAATTCATCAAATTGGATTCTAATTGTCATGAGATTCAAGTAAACCTACCTTCTAGGTATTGATCTACCTCAAATTTCAATACTTTTGTCCTCTAATTTGATTTAAGTAATGCAATCCTTCATTCCTTCCCTTCTCTACTTTCCCTAAAGAGAGATTTCATTAATTCCCAGTTTGGTTTTTTAAACCTAAATGCTCTGTGTGCTTATACCGTAAAGTTTATTGCACAAATGAGAAATATGACCAATAGAGTACTCAAAAGAGTTGGTTTTGAGAGAAACTGATAAGACAAAAACAGAAAAAAGAGGTTACAGTATTTCAAAGAGAAACCATGACAAGGTCAACAAAGAATTACCTGTGGTAGAGGCAATGCAGCTGCTAGGTATATAGCAAAATCTGAATTCAAAAATCTCCAAGCAATTTTCTTAGGATCCATGACAAGTTCTCCCCGCCCAAAAACCCCTGTGGTTGGAGCTACATATGCAGTCCGAAACTTCATAATAATGTGTATTACATACAACAGATCAGCAAGCGAGCGGCAAACTGTGACCCCTACACTGAGATGCCAATCTGTCTTAATACATGACACAGCATCTCCATACTCAATTGAAGGCAAATAGAAGTACATGGGATCAATGAATAGTGAAACTAAGCATGAGACAAGGAAGGCGCGGTTCCATTTCAACACGAGGTCACTTCCTGGATCGAGTATCCCCTTCCGCCACGGTTCATGCTCTTCAGTAAACACCTTGGGCTTTCTAGGACTCACACCCCCAAGTCTACTGGCCGTGTTTCCACCAGCTTTTGGGACCTGATAAGTGGGTATAGCTAGGTTTTGCCTCTCATCATAGAACCTAAGTATCAAAGAAGCACTAATAAATCTTGAGATAATTCAGATAATTCGAGTATATATATATATATATATATATATTGCTAATCCCTCTACCTTATCAAATTAAATCCGTAAAATCAAACAAAAATACAAGTAAGTCCAGAGGTTGTTCTTCTTTTACAGGGTATGAACTAAATGAAACCAATTTAAGGACACATTCTTTCATAAACTCGTGAAACTAAGTTGAACCAGCAAGGAATTCAGGATAGAATACAGCATCCAATCAAAAGGAGGCTTTTTTATTCCAATTCCTAAGCTTAGAATCACATAAAAATTGAATCTTTTCAATTGGTTCTTCCGCCAAATAGGATGTTTAAGCAGGTTGTTCCACTCACCTTACGGTTCTATTCTTCTTAAGCTCCAGTTCATCATCCACCCTCTTCGATTTAAACATGGCGCTATACCCAAATCGCAGTTGCGGCGGATCTACGTCGACATCGATCACGCCTCAATCGCCTCTCACGGCTTCCGAGGAGGCACCAGAAAACCCAAATAGAGCGAGCACAAAGGAAAGGGGAAGGAGATAAAAAAAAAAAGGTTGCTCCTTTGACTCCGGTTCTCGTCCAGCACCGCCAAAGACGAAATCTTTTCCTCAACTGGGTACCGACCCAAATGGAAATCGGAGCTCCTCTCGATTCGGATCGAGCCAGAGAGCTCTGCGACGAAGAGGGATCCCTGGCTGCTGCCGGAATTGGGAAGCGATGCCTAGAGGTAGAAGAACTCCAAAGAACACCGCGTTTAATTACTATTCCATGTATCTATCTCGTTATATAATTATTATATCTCGGTTAGTAGTAATTACCAATCGTAATTATTGTTTAAGTAGTAAGCAAAGCATTAGAGAAGAACCGGTAAAGAAGAACTCCGTTGCCCTCACATAAAGCAGTTCGACAAAGAAATACGATCCTCTGCAACACTGTTTGCAGAATATCTTTTGACAGCCAATTAGAGTCCGCCCAGTACTGTATGTAGTAATTTCCTGTAGTTAGTGGGAGCTGGGAAGCAATCGGAGCTGACCAAGAAATGAACGTCCTCTCTCTCTCTCTCTCTCTCTCTCTCTCTCTCTCTCTCTCTCTCTCTCTCTCTCTCTCTCTGAGTAGGTGAGCTTTCAAAATAATAATTAGAGAGGGACAAGTTTATATTTGTTTGGCACTTAACTCTTCGTTTTCCTCGGATGCTGTCACAGATAAAAATGCCGGTCATTTTATTATTATTATCGTTCAACATGCGGAAGACTATATATAGGCAGAATATAGGCAGAACAAAATGCCAACTCTCTCTATATATAGATGTACTTAAGTTTTACTAAATTTTAACTAATTTATCAATTTTTTCTAGTTTAGACTTTAAGTCATATATGTCGTCAAATTATTGCTCCGAACTAAACGTCACTGAGACATTGCTCTAGTTTAAATCATTACATTGTCGAGCTGCTCTTTCAAATCAACCGTACCGTCGAACGATCAACCGAGTCAAACCTTAAACCAAGGTCACGAGAGTAATTAAATACAATGGTTATTAAAAATAAAATTAAATAATCAATCTAGGCAATAGTAAAAATACATGCTAATTCACTGATCTTCCACATCTAACGATTTTTATCACACTATGAATTGACCAAACATCAAATTTGGGCTAAAAAACAATACCAAACAAAAGAGAGCCTATTCTTCTAATTATTATTTTTAATTAAGAAACAAATTTGTAGGTTAGATGTAGAAAAGTTCATGACTATGAGTTACATGAGTACATTTTTAAGATCAAATGGACGAGATGTGACCTAGGCAAAAGCCCGGATGGTCGGTACACGTGGCGGAGTCTCATTTATGATTAGAATAATAGATAATCGAGCATACAATTATAACATTATAAACTTGTTTTATAATTTTATCTTTATCTTTCTCGTTTAGTATTCTTAATAATAAAACGCTTAATTTTTCAGTATTTTCTATATATCTTTTTTTCTAATAAATCACTGAAATATTTAGCGTTTTTTCTTTCAATAAAAATATTGATTAAATTAATATTTTATTTTAGGTCGGGTACAATACTTAACGGCTTATTATTTTATTTAGGGCTACAATGAAATAGACCCATTTAATATTACGTTTAGGGTATAAGTTATTTCGATACAAAAAATTGAAAACTAGTCTAATTTGGTTAAAAACTCAATATTTTCTATAGGAAATTCTTAATAATAAGAGTTGAAAAGTGACATTAATGATTCTATATGGACTATATTTTTGGATTGATTTAATTTATCTTATATAGTTAGAAAGTTTTAGAGAAAAAAATATTAAAAAAAATTGGAGGAAGAGATAGAGGAGGACTAGGTCAACTTTATTTTTTTCACTAGGAAAGGGATGTTCTCTAAGAAAAATATATCTTCGAAACTCTCCTAGAATTTTCCTACCCTTCTAAAATTTATTAAGGAAAGTCAAAGCTCTACATATTTGCCTAAGAATATATATATACAAGCAACCCTTAATTAGTTTATCCAGGTTATTACACTAATTAGGAGTTTTTCGATGTGATGTATATAAACATGCTGCATTAATACATATGTTAAGTATAATATTTTGATAAGGGATCTCCTTTATATATAATCTTTATATACTAATATAAATCTAATTTCTCTGTCTTCAATGAGAAGGGAAAAAGAGCTCTACCAAGTTAGAGGGTGTCTATACAACTTATTTTTCCACTGTAACTTGGTATGAATTTGATAGTTATTATTTGCAAGTAATATTTGTTTAAAATTATCGAAATTATCACACAATTTTTTTTTATTCTTTTAATAAAGATATCATGACTTTTACACGATTAATTTTAGAGGCTCCAAAAACCTTTTACCTTTTTTCATTAACATGGTAAAATATAGAGTGACAAGTATTATAAAAAAATTAAAAAAAATAATTATCCTTCTATATATATCTTCCTTGAATTTTTTTTACACATACAACTCGAAACTATTAAAATTATATCAAATATTTATTTTGTTGGGTTTCTATTATCTTTTCCATCTATAAATTTTCACAACTAATTTATTAAGAAAAATTTACCAAAATACCCTAAATTTTTCAAGGGTATTTTAGTCTTTTTGCCGATCACGGTGAAAGATTTTTAATAATTTAAGTGTGATGTGGAAAAGATTTGGATTCCAAGTTCTAAACTTCCATAGAATTTGAAGAGTTTCTGATCAAACTAGACATCCTCATAAATTTATTTATTCAAATGGTCCAACTTTTTTTTTTGATTTTTTTTAATAAAAAAAACATAAGAGATCTATGTTAGATATTGTCAAATTTATTAACTAATATTACCTTTTGAGATCCGAATCCATTTTGAATCAGATTCCACCTCAAGGCAATGCATCATGCTTGAATTGAATAATTTCACTAATTCAGAGCAAGCTTATTTGGAGCTCCAGCTCGAGTTGCTTGACAAACATAGCCAAAAACCTATTTTAAATCAAGGCTAATTTGAGATTAGATCAAGCTTGAATCGAACTTGTATTATTATATATTAAATATATAATAATATAACTAGAGTCTAATAGAGCCAGCTTGATCATTGTGTGCAAAGAATATGATATCCTCGCAACTCTCTTCATGCAATCGTCATCCTCTATTTAACTAATCCATGCATTAAGGTTTAATGATATCATCTTCTCGTATGTGCATATGCATGATATCACATGGTACAAGGTATGGAGACATGAAGAACAAAATGAATAGAAAGGGAAGATACCTTATGGTAGGGGCATCATATAGAAAGATATTCTCATGCATGTGTCACTAGGCATCAGGTAAACCATCATTACATCATAAACCATCTCTAAACCATCCTATATAGGCTATAGCATCATCATAGGTCATGCTAATCTTGTGCTAAGTGAAGGCAAGTGAAGCCATCAGATGCGCAGCACGCTTTTGCTATTCGACAACACACCAATGCATTAAGCATTTGATAGCCTAAAAGAAAATGCTGTAAGATTTGAATGAGCATTATCAGAGCAGTCAAATTCCTAGGATCGATATGAATCCCTGGGATTCCCACTTAGCATTATGAATCCACCACACTATAGAGCAAAGATAATATTTGTCAATATTCAAGAAGACCAACCATGACATGATCTCAAATCCTAGCCAATTAAAGACACCACAAACTAGCAAAGATTCTTGCTGGCATCCCAGCAATTTCTATGAAGATAAATACAGGCAAACACATTAATCGCTATATGTCATTTATGAGTCACAAAAGTTCATAGAGATAATACAAATGGTAAAGGCGCAACATCAAAAGAACAGGAGACAAGAGATTAAACGAATACATAGGATAACATAAAAAAGATTGCTGTTAGAAGTGATATATTTCATAAGTTTGCTCAAAAAGTTGATGCACTTTGTAAAAGAAATAACGCGATCCTGAAATAACAAATGACATTAGACAAGCCAAAGCACTTTCTCCACACACATGTAAAGGGGAAAAGAAAAGAAAAAAAACAAAAAGTCCTTCAGATAAGCCTAGTAGAGGTATTGTCGCAGTAGTGGTTATTACTCAATCTCCACTATCTCATTAAGGGAAAGAACAAACTTTCACATGTGAGTTCATGTTAGAGAAGCTGGATTGAAATGTCTAGCAATGTCAAATTAAATGGAGAGTAGCAACCTGAAATAAAAATGTCTAACAAAAAGTACCTGAGGATAGATAAATACTAATGGACACTGTTACAGATTAATAGAAGCTCAAGCAGATTAACTGTTCCAGAACCTGAAATCGAATAAAATCGTGATCTCGAATGCATTAGGGAAAACTATATAACTAATGAGAACTTTTGGTTACTCCTGGTTAATGGCTTAAGAAATGGGGAAGAGAAGAAGGAAAAAAGGAAATAATGATTACCCCGACACTGCCGATTTATCTCAAATGTTCAACTAGAGTAACCAGACATATTTAACCCTGGAATGCATGTAATGAGGTTCTTGTTTTCCTCACCTTGACTTGTGAGAGAGCAACAGCGCAGCAGATTTGTCTATAAAGAAAGTGAGGTGGCCAACAGTTTGAGAAGACATTCGATCAGAAGCTCTTTAAACCTTACGAAGATCATAATAAGATGACTAATGCTTTTCTGAAGATGCAGCACCACAGCCACAGAATGTCAAGCAGAGAGATGCATGCAGTCAAGAAGCGAGGAAGATATTCTTGCATGTGATGAAGTTCTTGTTTTCCTCACCTTGACTTGTGAAAGAGCAACAGCACAGCAGATTTGTCTATAAAGAAAGTGGATTGGCTAACAGTTCGAGAAGACATTCGATCAGAAGCTCTTTAAACCTTACGAAGATCATAATAAGATGACTAGTGCTTTTCTGAAGATGCAGCACCACAGCCACAGAATGTCAAGCAGAGAGATGCATGCAGTCAAGAAGCAAGGAAGATATTCTTGCTTTGTTTGAAGGCAGCAGGCTAGCATGAGCAAAGAACACAACCATGTAGACTATAACCATAAAGGCAATTGAGCAAGACCATGCCTTTCGACAGCCACGTAGAGTAATAACCAAATGCAACCGAACGCCGTAGTAGGGCAAGTCGTTAAAGCAGGACCATGCCTTTTCAACACAAAAAAGAAGAAGATATGTATCTTAGTTACACAGCTCATCCTTGTTATAAGCTTCCCTACTTCCTAAATGTTCAAATATTTAAAATATATAGAATTTTATGAAGGCCAAGCATAACAAAACAGATATAGATTTAAGAAACTTAACCAAATTGAAGCAGTCATTGTATCACCCACATAGAAACATGGCTCATAGCCATCAGAACCAAAAGAGCATAGCAGGAACCATATACTTTTCAGCTTCTGCTCCGGCGGCTATATCTGGCAGCAGAACTCCTGAACAAAAATCATATAATAGTAAGTTGTCTCATATGATATGTATACCAGGACAACACTGTTCTAAAGTAAGAATGAATTAGCTTTACCCGTTAGTATAAGGAGATTCTTCCCGACGATATGGTGGCGACTTGCTGTAGCTGCGCCCACGAGGAGGCGACACACTGCGATGCCTCGGAGAGCGAACACGAGGAGAATAGCTTCTAGCAGTGGAATTTGCTACTAAATCAGATGTAAACTCCAGTGACAGAAATATGAATCACAACTGGATTACACAACACTAAATCATGAAATGGCCATGTTTATCTAGTGAGTAAAGAGGGGAACCTCAATCTCTTATCTCAGGGAAATATTGTTTAATTGATCAGTCAACATATGTAAATCCACCAAAGGGTGTTTGGATTGCAGAACATATACTACATTTCATGTCATGGAGAATTGGCATCAGTGGCTAAGATATAACAACAATAAAAATGAGATTGTTAATCATGAATGAAACTGTTGATGGACTATGTAATGATTGACCAAAATGGAACTACAAAATGGTGAAACTTAATTACCTTCTTCCATAGCTTGGACTCCTGCGATATCCAGGACTGCGGCTATGGCGCCTTCCGCTTCCTAAACCTCCAGGGCCAATCCGCAAGTGGCATTCACGAGCAAAATGACCATGCTCACCACACTCATAGCACTTCATATCAGAGCTTGCTTGATGATCACGATCACGACCTCTATTACTAGAGTTATGAGACAACTCAACTCTCCATCCATTTTTACCTATTAGATGACAATCCAGACAATTTGGATTTTGGCGCATGAAGCAGGTTTTGCAATAATATATTCTAAAAGCTAACATGCATCATTGTCGGAAGTAGCATAAAGATACAGCGTAATTAAGGAGGCTCAAGCAAATCAGCATTTTTCCATCAGAAATTTATTACATGAAATATCTAAGCACAATTAGGATAAGGAATCTATTGCACCCATTATTTAACAATTAACATGCTACTCATAAGGATCTATTGTATATTGCAGCATCCAATGTGATGAAAAGTGCATGTAGTATGCAAGCAGTCACTCAGTTGCATTTGCATACTGCCTATGTGTAATGGGTGCACATAGGCAGTATGCGAGTGCATATGCAAGTGCCTATGCTATTTAGCAGTAAAATATATTAATTCTTTTTATAAATACAAAATATATATCATATTAAAATTATGTTCGTAATAAGCCAATGTGTAAATATACTAAATAACATATAGTGAACCATTTCATATGCAGACAAATGAGTGAATAATGCAACCAATTATCACGTTTGAAAACGTGTATTCACAATAGACCGTTTAGTGGGTTAAGAGATTTGTGAGTAATTAGGAATTTAAAGGCTTTCGAATAGGTTTTTTTTCCCTACATAAAGCACTGGTATAGTCGGGGTCTATCAGTATAAAAAGTCAACCTCACATCCATTAAGGAGCCCGACCTGCCTAAGGAGGCCCACGAATACCAAATATGCAGCTCCAAATACCAACAAGGTGGCTCGTCTGCATTATATAGACCATGTGGGGTGGCCTATGGACCACCACCACCTTGGCGGCTGGCTAGACCGCTTTTCGAAACATTGGTAGCATCCAATCTTTCCTGAGGTGGTGCAAATGACAACTTTTGGTGCTTCATTGGGATTTTTTTATCATATATCTTCACTAGCACCTTCCAGCCATGAAGACACCTGTTGCATGAGTTCATAACAACATTGTGGTTCTCCAGAACAAAGCACTTATATTGGATTTATACATTTCCAAACAGAGAATGCCGAGATCATTTTTTTTTCACAGAAAAAAAGTATCTCACTGGATTCTGAAATTACATACAAAAAGAGCATATTTTTTACCTACCATCCAATTCACGGATTGCATCCTGTGCATCCCTCCTATCGTCAAAGTCAATAAAAGCAAAACCTGGTGGCTTTCTAGCAACCCATACACTGCATAAAGAAAACAAAGACAGCAAACTGATCACATAAATAACTACATAGGCAAACTCCTTTTTCGAACATATGAAGCAACTGACAGGCAAAACTTCATTGTTGTTGAATTCTCGTTATACATTCATCTCTCTCTAGGAATAGTTTAAGCAAGATATCAGTGTTTATATCTGTAAGATGCAGAAATAAATGCTCCATTTAACAAACTAGTCAGTCAAAAAATTGGGACCAAGACCATCTCAGCAGAAGGCATCTTATGATTTATGCAGTATGTAATGAACAAGAAAGAATATCCCATTTACTAGCACAAATGAATCTTTCTGATATATACAAGTGATAAGGAAGGCAATGAGTATCATATATGTAAAACCCAGATTCTTTGAATTATCTTAACATCATCTAAACCTTCTTCAGAGAAAACAAGGTCTGCACAAGTCAAGGTAAAGAAGGCTCCTAGAAGAATTGACACATTTTTAGTTTTGACTGTGAATCTCACAACAATTACATATCACGCCACAATCACCTAATAAAAGCAAAATCAGACAGCATAGAAGCTTGCCATTGAAAATACATAAGCCAAATTGGTTGGTACAGTTGTCCATATTAGCCAAGTTCAATGGTTATATACCTCCCACAGAGCAATATTCAGCTGTGGGCTTCCTCAAACCAATAGTAATTTCAAATAATCCACAGAAATGGAATTCTTGATGAAGAGATATATGCACCAAGAAGACTAACATATGAAATAGGAAAAGAGCTACCGTGAAGAGTAAACACATTCTGCATATTCAGCCTTACTTTCGTAAAACCCCAAAAGCCCGAAATTCATCTTCAAGTTCCCTTGCTGTAGCTCGTGGATCCAAATTGCCGATGTAAAGACGAGCCATTCTGGATAACTACCAACCAACTTCAGTAGGTCAGGCAATTAACTATTCAAATGTTATTGCAAAAAAGAAGAAGAAAAAAGAGACAACAATAATGTAGTAACCAGCTATCCACCTGTTATACTTAACAATCAGTCACACCTAAAAACTTTTGGTGAAGACAATATTGAAGCTGCCTACCAATGACTTTAGTAGATATAGAGCAGAGTTGTAATTGTGAAAAGATATTTGTGCCAATAGTTTTCTTGTAGTCATATATGGTTCAGGGAAGATTACAGATCTTTTTAACACAATTGCCACTGAAAACTTTTAAAATATCATAATTGCCATTACATTTTTTTTAAATATCAAAATTGCAATTAAAATGTGTTGCTCTTTCATAATTGCCATTATAGTTAGCTTTTAACAGAATATTCTTGATAGTCTATTATTAAAGTTAACAAACACATATAAATACCCTTCCTCATTTTAAGCTTAGAATGTAAAATATTTATCAACATTTTTTTATGGCATAAAAAAAGATATTTATCACTGAACTATGGTATTGGTATAATATGAATAGCTTTTAAATGATTAAATAATTTATACAAGCGCAAAATAGTGTTTTGCAAATCTGAGGTTTAAAAAATGGGATAACATTCTTGAAGGAGCACAATGATTTCGTAGCAATTATGATACGTTGAAGAATATAGTGGGAATTGTGTAAAAATCCCAAGATTATAACTCGGTGTTATCTCTTATTCTATGTTTCAATCTAATCCTAAACGGAGGGAGAAAATAAATACTTCACCTCGTGATGATCAACTGGCTTAAAGTCCAGAGTGCATTAAATTGGCAATTTTGTAATCCTCTTACTTCAAATCCATTATCTTCTATAAAGCACCTACCCTTTCTTTCCCATTATATCCATACACAAAAGATGGCCAATCTCACTCCAAGCTAACATTTTTTTCCTCATTGTAGAATCCTAAAGAAATCAAAACACAAACCAAATCCTAACGTACTATTGGGTGACTATCAAATCGAAAGGAGCCGTAACTGTCTCAAAAGTTCTACTGCAACCGATGCTAATCATTCAAAGGAAATGGCAAAAAAGAAATCCATGGATCAACTGAGTCCGAATGAAGATTTGGAACAAAAGGCCAAGTAAGATAACGTCCGACCCTCTAGGGTTCGATGCGGCGCGAGACTAAGAGACTCAACGTCGAAGAAACCACAAGGAAACGCACAAAGGAGGTAGATCAAAGAACCGATCCTTACCTCGGGGGAGAGGAGGAAGACCTTTCGATCGCGGAGCTCTACGCGAGTGATCAAAATCGGCGGCGACAGAGACGAGCTCTTTCGATGATCTACGAATGTGCGGGAGACGGAAGTACATCGCACAGTTCAAACCCTGTACTTTTTAATTCACTCCAGTGGATTTTCTAAACTAAGTTACAATCGTCAATTAATTATTAACGAAAATGTGAAAAAAAAAATTAATTGTTCTTATTGAGGATAATATGAATAGTTTGGTTATCTAGCAAATTCTTATGGTAAGAAGAATTTGTCAGTTGTAATTTAGTCTCAACCTAGAGTTTAAATTTAAATTCAAACGTGTAAATTAAAATTGAGCTAAATTTCCTAGAAGAATGCATGGAAAGTTTTAAGGCCAAACTATGCCAAAATTATTCTCCTTGAATTTAATTTTATGCAACGGTTAGTTTTTAAGTCAAAGCCACTAGTCAACGCAATTTTCTTTTTTAAAGTTTTTGCCCAAATTAGAGTTTTTTTTTACGGAAACAAACTAGCTCGGTTCTAATTTATTTTTACCAAAATATATTACTCCTCAAATTTATTATCAAATAAAATTTAATTTACTGTAATCCTAATTAAAACGTTGAACTAATTAATATTTTATCTCTGAATAAAAACGCTAATCCATTCAGCGTTTTTGTCTGATCCTAAAACACTGAATTGATCGACATTTTATATATATAAATCTCTTTCGATAGTTAAAAAAAATAATTATCTAACACGTAAACTTTCTTTTCCCTATTACAAATAACATTTGAATTTGAACAAACATATAAATCAGCAAATAGACAACATGGTTTATATTCTCCTTTGATTCTCTCCAACTTTTCTATCCCATGCACACATTGACCATAACAGAGAACTCTATCTCACCGCTAGAACTGCAAATTAACTGACTTATCAAATTGGCGAGTATATCAAGAGCCTGAGGCAGAGCAAAGCAGACTATGAAAATTGCAGTTTAATACATACTGAAAAAGCTCTTCAGATATAACCTTAAATATCAAAATTTTGTCATATAAAGGGAGTTTTGTAATCCATAGTAAAGAGATACATAAGCTCATCTGACTAGCTCATCTGATAAGGAGAGATGGTAGCAAATACCTCAATCTACTGAATGAAATATCAACAGAAGGACAAGCCAAGCCAAGGCTAGCTTGAGCATAAAAGGTGCCAAAGTATAGACAGGACTCTGGTTAAACACCTGCTTCAAATGCTGCATTGAGATTCAAAGAGTAGCTTAAGCTCCGACCAGGAATGTATTAATGTAAGCTCCGTTGCTTAAATAGTTAGGCATGAGCAGTCTCTTATTTGATTCACAGTAGCATCCTTGGCTGTCATAACTCATCGTTGTACACAAAATCATATCCAAACTTGAATTCCAATTAGTAGCATCAATAAACTAATCAAGTGATAACTCCGAAGCTCAGCATCCACTGACAGAATAATCTCTGACCATTAAGATCTCATTGCAGAGCTTCTTGGGGACTTGCTCCAAACTATTCCCTTCTTGCCATGCTTGTCCCACTGACACTCCAGGTCCAGCATGACGTATATAAAAAACCAACTGATCACTGAATGGCCAAGGATGTTTTACTAATAATGACACAAAAGAGGAACAGAGGAGTTAATGTGTAGACTAAAGAGAAGAAAGAAAAGAAAAGAAGAAAAAAAAAACACTACACTGGAGAAGAAGATTGAATGATACTTCATTTTATCATGTCTCGGACAAACTACAGAAAAATAGTTCATAAACTTAATTTCAAGCTTAATCTAGCATTCTACATTATTACCAAGCCTTTCTCGCTAAAACTTTAAGAAGAAAAAATTGCTCTCGGAGAATGTTTTAGCCTGTAAATATGACTGCAGTTGATGTGGAACTGAAAGTTCAAAATTCTACTGCTTCAGATTGAGACAGCTAATTTTCTTTTTCCTTAAATAAGTTAAAGTTCATGCAATGTAGATATCTACTTCACTAAGTTGATTATTAGATGCATCATACAATGATACAGCAAACAGTAGAAGCATTATATATACTCAAAATATAAACAAAAGGATGCTTAGTTTCCTTGGCAACAAGGTACCACCGACTAAGCGATACACAAAGGAAAATGTTGGGCAAGTATCACTCGTTCACACCTTATTTTAATGGGATTTGTGCAGCAGAATTAAGATAATAGTACAGAGCTAGTAGGTAAAGTACTCGACAATAATCTTGATGAGTATAATCACAATACGAAATAGTGTAATACCAGACAATCAGCAGGTCAGGTTAGGAGCAAATGAAGTTATAATGAAATGTGTAAGTTACTACAAGAAAAGATATTTTGATTCATCAACAAAAGAATTATTCAACCTAAGTAACTAACTATGAAAACAAGCACACATGTGTGTTTGTCCTAAATCTGAAGATTATATCTAAAGAGAACTTTACAATCGAACTTCAGCATGCTCTTTTTATTCCAAAAGTACTCTATTGATCCACCTACATTTACGTTTGCTAGATATGTCTCATACAATAGAATCATGATTTGACACTCACCTTGTCATCCTGGTGTAGTGTATCTTGTCAAAAGATAAGGAATATGATGTGCAGACCTTTTTAGGGATAATTTCACATTAACTATCACTTTTGTTCACATTCATCTGAACTTTTTTTTTATACATATAGATCCTTTGAATTATTGGATATCTCCTAAAACTCTCTTTATGTTATGTTTTTATTATCTTTTTTATTTATAAGTTGATTATTTAGGAAGACAAAAGGAGAACTTTAATGTATTAAAAAACTGTTGCCCTCTCAAATAAACATGATATCTTCCTCTAACCGGCTGCAGCTTCCCAGATGCCAGTCAACCATAATATATCTAATAATTTAGCCCTATAACTTTGATACATATCACATCATCATGAAATAAATTATTAAAATTTGGAGCAATGTTACCTACGAGACCCATTCTTTTAAAAAACTTCCGCCTTACCACCTAGGCTCCAGTCTTAGATAGAATACAACCAAGCTCAACTTAGGTCCAATCTAAGTGACCGCCTTAACATCTCATATCATATTTAATATGTAAATTGACTTCAAAATTCAAAATTATTATACATGTTGATGAATTAGTGGATTTGAATAGCTTATTATAGTTCTTAACAAGAATACATTAGTATATTGTTTAGATTGTAGGTATTAATTTTATTTTCTTCCCTAACTATTATTTCTTTTATTTGTTTATTTATTAACCGTCTTGAATCTCGGCACCTGCCTAGTGCCTAGGTGCCTTGTCAGCCCGTCTACCGCCTATGGTCTTTTAAAACCTTGACGAGACCTAAAGACCACCAACAATTGATTTTCAAATATAAACGCTCAATAAGACAATTACTACTTACCTGGCAATGGGAATCCCTTTGGAAAGATCTCAGGATCGAAAAGCCCATCACCAAATTCATATGCCAAATCACATGGCTGTTCAGTAGACATTACTTCAACAGCCTGTTTCACCTTGAAGTACAATGGGCAGGATGAAGTAGCCAAACCAAAAGGAATTGATCCTCCTGAAGAAGAAAGTAACTGGTTTTATTGTTCTCCCAGAACAATTATAAAAAGCAAATTAGATCAATCATCAGAGAAAAGATATGAATTCCACAACTCATTAGAGAAGGAAAACTAACTAAAAGAATTAAAATTTTGATTTCAAAAACAATCAGAGGTCTAAATGTAAGCATGTGCCTCCCTGCCTTTTCCTCTCCCTCTAATTATATAAATAACACCATATTACGCCAAGTTTAGAATGCAATAAATCAGCAAGCTCCTAGATAAATTTGCACACCAGTCCAGTAAGTTCCCAGTTATGATTTAGTTAAGATCACAATATCAAGTTCATAACAATAATACATGACGATTTTTCTGGTTGCAAGAATTTCAGAAAAATATTCCAAACCCATACATATATTCTCTTCATCTATTATAATGTGCAAGTAACACTTAGGACAGTTGCTGAGAACAAAATATATTCTAGCATGATTCCAGCAAGTCATCTTATTCTTGGGATAAAACAGAAACAACATTATGTTGAAATCACATGAAGTATCTTTACTATCTTTCTGATGTTATTTTGATAAAAAAAGAATAAAATCAAATGACAAGCAAGCAGTCCAGTTAAGACAAATGACAAGGCATCGTATATGTATGTATAGGTACAAAAAAATTTACCAACTATTATTCGTCCATAAGTGCCCCCATCTTTGCCACGGAAAATAATCTGTGCAAAAATAGTCCGAATTACAAAGTTGCAAATCATGCAATAAATTGCAAGTATGAAAAGTAAAGGCAAGACCAAAGCATCTGTAAATATCTTTGAAAAAAACCTTCTTGAAGTCATTTAACCAAGGAATTGGCAAAGGACCTGTTCCAATAAAAAAAAAAGGTTAGTAAATATTATAGGTTTTATACGGAGTAGAAACAACAAGATGGAAAAGACAACTCATTAAGAATAAATAACAGAAGACCATACATAAAGATTGGTCATGAAATCCAAAAAAACATAGCTTATCCATAAGATGATTTGATAAATTTGGCAAGTGAAAAATTTTAATTCATTACATCATCAGCATTAACATTTAAAATGATGATGACCAGAAAAAGGAGTTTTTTTTATAATTGGTAATGGCCATCTGACACATTGAAAGCTATAGCTTCTATAATTTTCCAAGTACAACAAGAAGAAATAAGTTAAACCAGATATTCTAAGCAGTCCCTTTCTTATCATTAATGACTGCAAGTATCATATGTTCCCTTAGTTTGATTAAAATAGTCACCAACCACCTCAAGAAATTTCCTCTAGTTCCCCCACTCTTATCCTCTTCAACCTGAGGATCCATTTGAGACCAGCATTAGGCACAAAATAAAGATGACATCTGCCATTGTTGCTAGAACATTTGCTAGCAAGGAGGGTGTCAATGTGTTGTACGATGCTGAAAAGTAAGCAACCTCACAGTGACCCTTCTTGCAATCCTAAAGATGGCTAGATCAATACCATTTTTAAAAGTTTAGAAAGAGCAGATATAATTAAGATTAGTCACTTCATCACACTCTGAAAACAAATCGATCACATTAAACTTAATGGTTACCTTATTGTTAATATGTATGAAGCACAGTCCAAGTTTATTTTAACAATCTGAATACAATTGGTGTCAAACTCAACTAGGATTCACATATTACAAAAGGTTCGGCTATTTCTAACTATTTCAATATTAAAATAAATAGTCAAATTTATACCACAGAAATTCTAGGAAAATCACCTTTGCTTGTTCGACAATTCCAAACTTCTGATGCACTTGACTTGTCACTCAACGATAACAAAGGGGATGAACTTTGCTTTGCCAACTTTACATCTTGATAGCGCATCCCAGCTAATTCCCAAGCCCTGCTTACAAGTCTGCATGAAAAGAATCATTTGCACCAATTTTCCAACAAAATATTCACATATTGCGATACTAGTATCATTATAACAAAATAGAAATTTAAATTCTGAACATGTACTGATCTTGCACATCTTGAAAAGAAAATGAATGAGAACATCATGGTACTACTGCAAAGCACCATAATATTGGTCCACAGAGACATCAGAAATCACCTTGCTTTTACAGTAGAAAGCAGCCGATGCCTTCTTTCTTCAGGTATATCTCCAATCTTCTTCCTGCAAAACAAAATTTGTTGAAGAAACAAAAGTATGAAAGAGCCATTTCCTTGTAATAGTATCGTTTAAGGATTAATCGATGTAGGAGGCATGTACCAACAAAAGCTACGAGTACAAGAATCATAAGAATTCACTGTCATTCAAAAATGCACTATATGACATAATGAAGATTTTACCCTAACTTATTTATTTGTGTTTTCTTTCATTCTATCTAAATATAAGTTCGTACAGAGACACACTCCACTAACTTCATGACTGAATGGTTCCGAGAAAAGAAAAAATTATATGGCTAAACACAGAGAATGGAAGACGTATAGTCTATTAATATAGCAATGATCACCGGTATATCTGGATGCAAGTAATAGCAGAATGGTACATGACAAAGTTCAGTAACTTTAATCAGTTGACAAATGAGTAAAACAAATACGGGGAGAAGTCCAATGAGTTGGAAAGTTATGCCTAGTTTACCCTACTAGGTTTTTGCTCCATTGCCTCTTTTCTCTATTCGGGCATTCCTAAAACCCCATAAGAACGAGCAAGATCATGCCTTTATGCCATACCACACAATATTCCGTACCGGAAGTATCACATTTTCAAATTAAATCATCAACTCGAACCAATATCCAACTCATCCTAGAGCTCACCACAGATAGGAAGCAGGGTTATACGAAGCGGGATCGATTGGAACGAGCTCCTTCGGCGGATCGAGAAAGCTGACCACGTCTTGCTCGTCGAGATAAGCTCTCCTCCCACCAAGTAGAAGCTCGTAAGGCTTATCATCCCAAGGCGACAAGCCCTCTCCACCCGTCTCTCTCAAGGAAGCTTCGATCGCTCGCCCACGCAGGGCGGTCTTCCTCCGGAGCTCCGGCGAACGGGGGAGAGGAGGAAACCTCGAGTGATAAGTACAGCCTTCGAACCGTAACCCTAAACCTAAACCTAGTTTGAGGGGTTTCGATTGGATTTGGGGAAGGAGGGTCGGGAGCGCAGCGACGCCGGAGGCCATCTCGGGCCTCGGGGGAGGTTTAAGGATAGAAAGAAGACGAACACTCTGACGCGGGTTTGGATGCCAAAACTATGACCCGGATTACTATCGGATCGGGTTCGTTAATGGGTATCGGATCGATTGATATACCGTACCACATCTTGTATTCTTTGAGATGAAGAATTATAAGATAGTTGTTATTTTTAATGGTTATTTTGGAACCAATTCTACATGGGTTCCATTTTATTTCATTTGGAATTAATTTCACTGTTTGAAATAATAATAATAATAATTGAAATATTTAGAATGAGGTAGAAATTTATCTTATTAATTTATTTTATTTTTCTATTTTCACCCTAATACTTAACTCGAATGGTAAAATAATTTCATGTCGGACTTCAAATAATTTGGATTAACATATTCAAATAACAAATTTAGAGAAACTAAAATTTTAAGTAAGTTGAAAAAGTTATAGATTTGGGTTTTCCAAACAGGGTGTAAAGCAACTTAAACCAAAGAATAGAACAAGAAATAAAAATGAGAGCAATTTTGCTCTCTCTTTTCTACTAGATTGGACCAGGAGGTCCATGTTCTTTAAAGCCCATATGATCACCTGGGAATAGTTTCTTCACAAGGCCTTTTATCATATAAGCAATAATGTAAGCTGAATTTGGACTAGAAAATTCCAACTTGTAGAAACCTGCATATTTGGATCAACATGTTTTAGTTGTTATAGCTTTGATCTGATTCTAGAAGTATATATGATTTTTTTTTTTACTTTCTAGACCACATCCGTCTAGGGTTTCTATTTTACAACATTCTAGTTAAGTTTTTACAGTAGTTGACGAGTTACCATAGTATCATAATAAAAATCCAGAGTATATTTAGATTTTTTTTCACATCTGTCTATACTTTAAAATATAAAGTATTCACTTATTTACGTGAGCTCCTTGAAAGTGAGGCAGAAAGTTATTATTTAAAGACAAACCGAGATTTATTGCAAGCCGACCTATCTAAATCTAGACGCACTACAGATAAGTGTGATTGATACGTTGACACGTATCAGATAGCTTTTGTTTATACTCAAAAAAGAGATACATTAGGGTTATCGAGAACTTTAGTGGACACAGTGAAGCCATCAAATACCTGCGATCGATACACTAATATGTGTCCCATAATATCCGCACGCGCCAGAGAGAAGGGAAAGCCAGCTTTTGACCCTCTAATTTGATCATTCATCCCATCATCTTTTAAGACATTTTCAATCCTCTACACTTAGACTTAGCCCAACACTTGTCCTATAGCTTTGTCTTTTTTTGATTAATTAGGACTTTGGGGTGCCAGGAATCTCAAGCTATTATTGGTGGTCTTGCATGGAGACCTCTCTATTTTCTTCTCATAATCTCATCCTATCTCATGGAAGTTGTTTTCAACCACAATTACTTTAGATATGTTTCATAGTATCCCTCCTCTCCCACCTTCTCCCTTCCTTTTCTCATGTCCTTATCCCTTTCTTTTACCTATTCTTGGTTGCTGTTTCGGGTCCAAGTGCTCCAGGACTTGGATTCTTCCTCTTGTGTCCTTTTTCTTTTTCTTTTTCTTCTTCTTCTTCCTCTTGTTACTATTAGTTACTATTAGTTACTATTAATTGCTTCTTGTCCTTTTATTGTGGAGAAGGCTCCAGGAAACCCTAACTGTTGAAGTTTTCCATATTAATGTTTCTCCTTTCACTAGAATGTCAAGTTTTTTTTAATCAAACTAGCACTGTCCTACATTTTATTTATAAAAAGTTGACCACACCACAAATTTAATATTAAAACAAGTCTATTTAACTATAGTTGTCGGTAAAACACTAAACTTATTAGTAATTTATCTAGCAGAGGAACTATTAACAAGTTTCATCATCTTATTATGAGATAAAATCGTTGATTTGATTTGTGTTTCATGTGTGACCACTAAGAATAGCAAAACAAAGGGAATAACTTAGTTGAAGTAGTTATCATTTTATCTAAAAAATAAATTAGTTTACTCAAATAAATTGCTGGTATAAGACCCCTACTTATATATATATATATATATATATATATATATATATTAAATTATATATATATATATATATATATATTAAATTAGTTGGTATTTTCATGTAAAATTAAAATGTTGAATTCTTCAACATTTTACTAATAGCTATAGTAAAACAAATTTCTTTTGATATTAAATTTATGGTGTAGTCTATTTTGATAAATAAAATTTGAGTTTCTAGATATCAACAAAGTTGAATTTGAATAAGAACGTAACATCAATAAAACAAGTTAATATTTTTTAGTTCGAAACTACCGAAGGTCAAATGTGAGAAAGGTCCATGCATACTAAAACCTACGAGGGAATGAAATATATATTAATTTCCTATTAAAATTACAAAGTACATAAAATTCGTCAAGATTTGATACTAAGTTAGATAACCGGTTTATACCGTAAAATGTTAGGTAGCGAATCAACCAATGCATATTATGTCTTTTAAAAAAGACAAGTCCTCCATATTTATCTCTTTCTATAGTCATTGTTGAGTTCTTTCCATGCTTCTTCCTTTATTTTATGTTTTTGTTTCTCATCTTTCTATAGTCATTGTTTGCATTGACTTAGTCCTACTACCACAAACACCTATCCCATGGATAGGGTTTGGAAAAGTGGTGACCAAAACCCCACCTATTCCAATGCACACTAACTCCTAATTCAACCCATTTGAATAAAGAAGCCAATCCAATCCATCACCTGATCATCGTTATCCTTCACGTCTCTAATCTTAGGTAACTGGTCAACTTATTATTAAAATCTTCCATTTTAGAAGTGGGATGAGTGAGATGTGTGCTGCCAATGAGAAGGACAGTTCATGAGGAGTTCTGGAGAATATCTTCTGAGAGATTTGTATAAAATCTATTCTACTTCTTTTTTGCTAGCTTTATGATGCTTTTTGGTTGGTTGTTGGCTTGAATTTTTTTTCAAAAAATAATGTTGATTTTATGTGTTGTTTTAGAGATGGGAAAATGAAAATATTAAGGGTTAGATAGTTATTTAATTTTCTTTTTCATGTTAATATCATCGTAGAGGTAAGAAATATTAAATAGTTGAGAGAGTTAAACGCGTTAAATAAAAATTAATAAGAAGATTTTTTTTTTGCTTGTTTATTTATTTATTTATTTTTGGCGTGTATAAGTTGATAGATAAAAGATATCAGTATAAGGAAATAGAGACTCTATATGAAGGTAGAAATAAAGATATAAGCATTATTTTAGAATCTTTATCTCTCATTTTATATAATATTTACCATTGGCATCGGTAGTCATCTTTGTAGCTTTTCTTGGCATTTCGTATAATTATGAGTGTTTGGGTTTGCAATGGTAATGATACAGTTGTTAGACGGTAGGCTCTTGTGTATAGGGGTGTAAACGAGTCAAGCCTGAGTGAGTCTACTCCGACTTAGACTTGGCTTGAAATTAATTTCAAGCCTTAGAATTCTGTCCAGGCTCAGCTCAACTCAACTCGAGTCAAGTCCGAGCCAACTTACCGTTACCGAAGGAGGAGAAGCCGACTTGTCGTCATCCAAAGAGGAGAAGCTAGTTCGAAGGAGTAGGAAGACGAGGTTTGTCGTTGCCAAAGGAGGACAAGGAGGAGTTTGGCGAAGAAGGATGAGGCAGCACCGCGGCAGCTTGAGGAAGACGAGCACATGTGTGGAAGGAGGAGGAAAAGGAGGCGGGTTAGGGATTTGAGAGATGTCAAATGTGAGATTTAGGAATTAGAGTTTTGTGAGAAACTTTTTTATACGAGCCGCTCGTTTATTTTGACAGTCCTATTTGTGTCTGCTACCTCGTCAGGATCCGAGAGATTTTTCTCTAGAAAATAATAATAAATATTTTTTCGATAGTACATCGATAATAATAAAATCAAAATATATATATATATATAAACTATGCCTTAGAGAATTGGAAAATTCAATTGGTATTGGTAATCGGTGAGTGTCCAATTCAGGCATCTATGGTTTCTTAAGATAATAAAAGGCACAAAGTTATGTCTCCATTATGGCATTACAGACCCAAAGTAATTGGGGGCGGCATATTTGTTTTCCAAGGCAAGTCACCCCCCTTGCAATCTTCTTGTTGACATGCCATTGGGCCACGTATAATCCCACGATGCCGACGTGGGCCCTTTCCAGCCACGTCATTGGCAAAATATATCCCCTTTTCTCTTTTTAATTTATTTTTTTTTTATTTTTATTTTTTTCCTTTACCTCCAATGCAAGTCTTTCACCCTAACTCGTTTGCATGGTTAGGTAGCTTATCCTACTGTGGTGGATACCAATCCTTTTCTTCATCTGGGATATTATTATTATCCTTTTCTTTTCTATTGAATGCGTGGATAGCATATGGATAACCTTCTTTAATACTTTGAAGTTAATCACATATACTGACAAGTTTTTGGCAACATGCCCTCAGTATTACGTCTCTAATGCCAATTATGCCCTAATCTAATATTTTTTATTTTATTCCCTAATCGTAATCTTCTCCTTAGAGAGCACTCCAAGTTTTCGGACCTTTTACAATTTAATTATAATTAATTTTTTAATCCGATGCTATTATTAATTAAAAAATAAAATATAATTAAGTCGCAAACAAAGTTAACATCATCTTTCTAAGGGATCTATCTCTTGATTACATTATTTGCCACAAAAAAATCTTTTTAACTATAATAATTGCTATTATATTATTTAAAGTATCGTAATTTGTAATCAAATCGTTGGGCCATTTAAAAACAATTTCACTCTAGTATATTAAAAGAGTGATCGAGAAATATTTAAGGGGTCAATGTATAAAAATAAAATAATCGAGGGTGTCTTTATGAAGATGGGCAATGATTCGGGGGTATATATGTAATTAACAAATTATCCTGCTAATAATCCGTAACGTTTTTATTCTAGATAAAGTGGGTCCCAGATTGGCGCCGACATGGCAGCTAAGGTGGGGCCCGCACGTCGCGAAGAAGTCTGGAAGCGGATAAACGATCCCATCGCTTCTCTATCCGGTCAACCGCGGCTTGTGACGGTTTACGTCAGCAGACGTCACCTCTCCCTGAACGCCAACGTGGCATCCATACGAGGTCGGAGCGGGAGCGGGGCCCCCCCCCCCCCCCGAGGAAGCGCGGAACCCACCATCATCCGAGCGTCCGCATAGAAATTCCTCCGCGAGGAGACGAACTCCCCGTTCGATCTCCACCTCCGGATACGTGGAGCCATCCCAACTGGAGTCAAGGTTGGCGGTCGACGTCGGCTCGATCGAGTGGGCCCCGTCAAAGGTCCCCCTCTTGTGGCCACGTATGATCACAGGGCCACGTGTCGGGTAGCTGGCCGAGAAGGATGGTATGTGCCGTGTCGTGCGGTCTCGTGCTCCGTGGTATTTATTTTGGCCAGCTGGAGCGTATCCAGTAGGGCTGTAGGGGGGGTGACCGGGAGGGGCCGTGGGGGGTTCACCGGCATGTGTCTTTAGACCGACTTCCGAGAAGCTTCCATTTTCTCCTTAGGACGAAACTGGCCCATAAAAGCAATGGATTCCTCATTTCTCTCGACTAAAATAGATTCGTAAACCAAAAGATGTTAATAAAAGCATTTTAAAGATGAGTTTTAACAGTCACGCTTAATTATCATTTTAATTTGCTATCATAAAAAAGAATGCCGTTGTTACTTGAACGAGAAATTCATACATACGCAGGCATCGGATACCTTTCTCCTCCTCCTCCTCCTCCTCCTCCAGATAGTTCACCACTATGGGAAGCATATACCCCTACAATCTTATCCAATTCATCTTTCGATTTTATCTCGAATTTATTTGGAGACGGCAAGCTTTGTTCTTATCTTATCCTCGTTCTCTCCGTTACGGACACCCGTAATCCCGTAATGGGGGAACAGGAAGGACAACGAGCACGTGATTTGAATGGAACATCCGGTCCCCATTTTTTTTTTTTTTTTCAAATCCTATCCCATCCTCCCCCTCTGCCTAAATGGCAAATCCGTCATTTTAGGTGGATATATCATCCGGATAAAACCACCGTCTATTCCCGGTAGTCCCATGGCTTGATATACAACCTCCTCTTTCGCGAGTTTTATCTCCCCTATTCGTCTTTCTCTCTCCGTTATCCGTCTCTCTTTGTCCATCCTCCCTCTCCGGCGTCTGTTTATTCGACGGCGCAGCGATATTCCGGATAAAGTTTATCGGGGTATTATTCCAAACTGGTAGAAGTTTTAACCGAATCGAATCCACCATTTTTAAACACCCCCACATGCTCTCGCCTTCCTCCTTCCTCCTCTTCGTCTGCAACACCCACCGATAACTCTGAACCCTAACCCGGAACGCGCCAGCGCAGGAAGAAGACGAGATGCCTTCTCTCTCGTGCGCGAACCTTCTGGAACTCGCTGCGGCCGCCGAGGCTGACTTACCGGCGGCGTCGCCGCGGAGCGCCGCTGCGCGGCTACCCCGCGTGATGACGCTCCCCGGCGTCTTGGGCCCCGACTCCCCTACTTCGCCCGCTCCGGTGACGCGGCGCATCGTTGTCGCCCATTTCCTCCCTCTCCGCTCCGCCCCTGACCCCGGTTCCCCTTCCGGCCTCTCCTTCTCCTTCGATACCGACGCGCTCCCGTTCCAGCTCCGCTCTGGCGTCCCCTCTCCAGTGATCCACGTCGGCGCCCTCCCGCCTGCTGCAGCCGTAGCAGTCGCCAACGTCGACCCCTCTATTCTCGACGAGCTCTCCCACCTCCTCTTCTCCCGCTTCTCCTGCGTGCCCGTTTTCATTCCCCCAGACCTCCACTCCCGCTTCTATCACGGCTTCTGCAAACACTACTTATGGCCTCTCCTCCACTACCTCCTCCCCCTAAACCCTAGCTCCCTTGGTGGCCTCCCCTTTGACCGATCTCTCTACCGCTCCTTCCTCTCGGCGAACAAGCTCTACGCCGACTGCATCACCGAAGTCCTCAACCCCGATGACGACCTCGTCTGGATCCACGACTACCATCTCCTCGCCTTGCCCACCTTTCTCCGGAGGCGATTCCCAAGGGTAAAGCTCGGATTTTTCCTCCATTCCCCTTTCCCCTCTTCGGAAATCTTTCGCACAATTCCCATTCGCGAAGACCTCCTTCGTGCGCTGCTCAATGCTGACATTGTCGGGTTTCATACCTTCGATTACGCTCGCCATTTCCTCTCTTCTTGTTCGCGATTATTGGGCTTGGGTTACCAGTCTAAGAGGGGGTATATTGGGATCGAGTATTACGGGAGGACAATTACTGTGAAGATTTTGCCGGTGGGAATTGATATGGGTCAGCTCAGATCTGTTGTCGCGTCACCCGAGACGGCCGCCAAGGTCCGGGAGCTCATGGAGACGTATAAAGGTCGCACCTTGTTGCTTGGGGTAGATGATGTGGATCTTTTTAAGGGGATCGGGTTAAAGTTTTTGGCGATGGAGCAGTTACTAGAGGAACATCAAGAGCTGCGGGGCCGGGTGGTGCTAATTCAGATAGCGAACCCGGCGAGGAGCCAGGGGAGGGATGTGCAAGAGGTCCAGGATGAGATCCGATCAATTGGAAAAAGGATCAATGAGCGGTTCGGACGGCCAGGTTATGAGCCTGTTGTGCTGATTGACCAACCCATGGCGACCTATGAGAAGGTTGCTTTCTACTCTGTCGCAGAATGCTGCGTTGTCAATGCAGTGAGGGACGGGCTCAACCGGATCCCCTACATCTATACGGTGTGCAGGCAGGAGAGCCCGGTATTTGATGGAATGCCAAAGAAGAGCATCATTGTGCTGTCAGAGTTCATTGGTTGCTCCCCATCGTTGAGTGGCGCTATTCGGGTCAATCCATGGAATATTGATGCAGTGGCAGAAGCGATTAACTCGGCAGTGGCGATGCCAGAGGCAGAGAAGCAGTTGCGGCATGAGAAGCACTATAAGTATGTCAGCTTGCATGATGTCACTTATTGGGCGAGGTCACTAGATCAGGACTTGCAGCGGGCCTGCAAGGACCATTACCTCAGGAGATGCTGGGGGATTGGGTTTGGAATGAGCTTCCGGGTTGTTGCTCTGGGTCCTAATTTTAGGAAGCTGTCTGTGGAGTACATAGTGTCGGCATACCGGAAGATGAGCAGTAGACTCATTTTACTGGATTACGATGGAACGATGACGCCACAGGCTTCTATCGACAAAACACCAAGCAATGAAGTCATTTCTCTTTTGAATGGCTTGTGTGCTGATCCGAAGAATATAGTTTTCGTTGTCAGTGGGAGACGAAAGGATGAGTTGAGCAAATGGTTTGCTCCATGTGAGAAGCTAGGAATTGCCGCAGAGCATGGCTACTTTACAAGGTAAATATATGCTTCTTTTTTGTTGGATTATTATTCTTAATTGTGTGATATGTTTGAAGAAATGTTAACTAAGAGGAGACACATTTGAATTTTGGTGAAATTGTACTCTTTAAATAAGAAGAATGTGATCGTGTGGAAATGCGGCAACTGCATGATTCAAAGTTTCAAATCATATTTTTGCTTTCTTATAGAAATTAGATGGTAAGTGCCATAATCTTGCTGTAGTATGGTAATCTGTTGTATAGTAGGTATAAAGAAAGAAGAGAAGCTGGAAGATAGGAGTGATAGGTGACTGTTACTACTAACAGGCACACTTGTAAAAAATTCCAAGTTGATCTGATAGATAGTATTTAGTGTATTTATAAGAGTACTAAGATACTAAGAAGGAAGTAATCTTTGTTTGTTCAAACTGTGATTGACAATAAACAAACACCATTAAAATTATCATGATATGTGATGCTAAAGAATATCTGTATATAGGGATATGTCTATCAGCTCCTAGGCTTGTTGTTTCTAAGAAATGGTTGTGTTTTTTGCAGGTGGAGTAGGGATTCCCCTTGGGAGTCATGCAAGTTACCTGTGAACTTTGATTGGAAAAAGATTGCAGATCCTGTGATGAGGCTTTACACAGAGGCAACTGATGGATCTTCCATCGAACCTAAGGAGAGTGCATTAGTATGGCATCATCAGGAGGCTGATCCGGATTTTGGATCATGCCAGGCAAAAGAACTCCTTGATCACCTTGAGAGTGTGCTTGCTAATGAACCTGTTGTTGTTAAAAGGGGCCAACATATTGTTGAAGTGAACCCTCAAGTAAGTAGGATGTGATTTTAGCTGTTTTGAACTTACTACCAAATTGTGTTTTTCTTGATCATACAGAAGACCTCTGTTATACATCCACAATTTGTTATGTTCAAGTAGACATAGCTTTCAAGCTAAAGGGGCTTGACTAGGATTGAGTTCTAGAAGATGTATGCCCACCCAGCGTTCAAGTGACATTTACTGTCCCATGATCTGTTTTCATATCGAAGCAAGTCATGTATCCTGCGTTATGCATGTACTAGAGTTGCAATCTTAATAGAATCAGAGGCACTGCCGAACCAGGATTATCTATACATCACAAAATCCGATTTAACTCGAGCTTAAGCCTACATGTCATTATCTCATGTCAACCCAACTCAGCTTATATCTTTATTCCATTTGTGGTACAGTTCACATTGATTCCTAATCTGATACCTTACATTGGTTCACTTCCTTGTGTCCACTTATTCGTTTACTCCTGGAGGATTTGTCTTCTCTTCTCATATTTCATGTTAGTACTGTTTGAGTCATACTTTGCTTATTGTGCAGGGAATAAGCAAAGGTGTGGTGGTGGAGAATCTTATCTCAACCGTGTTGAGCAGAAAGCCACCAGACTTCATTCTTTGCATTGGAGATGATCGGTCAGATGAAGACATGTTTGAGAGCGTCCTAAGCTCGACAAATAATCCTTCATTTTTATCAACTGCAGAGGTCTTTGCTTGTACAGTTGGTAAGAAGCCAAGCATGGCAAAGTATTATCTTGATGACTCAGTTGATGTTATAAAGATGCTCCAAGGCCTCGCCAGTGCATCATCACAACGACCCAGACTAGCACAGTTTCACGTATCCTTCGAAGATTCCTTCTGAAAGAACTATAAGTGCAATTTCTTGGTCCGGTAGATTCAAGCATTATCCCCTCACTAAGGTTTAGTGAAGATCGACCGGTAAAGTTGAAGCTGATGACGCCACTCGCATGACGTTATGCTGAACAGAATGGTAATGAATCTGGTGACTACTGGGAGTATATATGGCAAGGGTGAGGAACACATAATAAAGATTTAGTTCATGCAATACTAGAATAGCAATTACACACAAGACAACTGGCTTTCCATACTAGTCCTTTCAGTTTGTATATAGATATATCTATATATCTATCTATCCATATATATATCAAAGCTTTTCTTTCCTTTTGTAGATAATGGACACAGACATATGATCAGCGCATTTGATGTTTTTATTCTCATACCTGAATGTTCTGTTACTGCTTAGCATCTTGCAACCTTCTCTGTCTGGTCTAACTTACTGTTATCAATTTGTTTGTGAACAATGTACTTGTGAGGAGCAATTTTTTGGATATTATTAACTGAGGGATCCACTTGAATGTGTCCTGCTTTCTAAGTTTCTAGTGTTTTAGTTTACAAAGTATGCAGAAAATATCTTTGTTATCTCGTTTAAATTGTTTTGAGCTTTGATAAATGTATTTCTTACTACTGGAAGTCATTTTATTTAAATTGGAAATTACGAGGAATATGGACTTTCTTTTGAGTTTTTGATCACATTAGCCCTTCGCTAAACTTTATAAACTGAGTTAGACTCATCCCAAACTTCAGAAAAAGAGTCTAATATTATCATATCAACACCTGTGCCATTAATACAATGAATTGATTGGTCTTTTACTTAGAAGACGAACTTGAACTAGACGAATCCAGCATTTTATTTATTATACAAGCATTAGCATATCTTAGAAAAAAACTACTATCCAGTGAACTGGGAAAAATAGATCTCTTACAGTTGACTCTATCCAACAAAAAGCAGAACACCTCTGAATCATCCAAGATTGACGCCGGCATTTATGTTGCCTGCCTCCTAATCCTTATCTTCTTATTTAGTCCTCGGTCAAATATAAATTCCATTTTTGGTCAGTGAAATATTATAGATCCATGAAAGCTAATTACCTTCTTAGCATTGGCACCCAGTCTACTTCAGCTTCTGGGCCTTTGAGGAATAGAATGAGCTTAAGAAACTTTGGCACTAATTGTGAAACTCTTACAGCAGCTTGTTTTTAATAATTATTTTGACCTTTTCATAATGAGAAGAATTGTGTTCAAGGGTTGAACTTGAGACATTATCTACTATTATGGTTATTCTAATTCTTTATAAATTATTCTAGTGTTCAGTTGTATATTAATATAGTGTCGTTTATAATAAATAGACAAGAAAATAATAATAGAAAAATAGGAGAGAGATTAAAATAATAATCACTTGAAGTAATATCCTTAGTAAATATAAAAATATTAGATGTAAGATAAAAAAATGAGAGAAGTAGGAATTATTATACCGATATAAATCTAAGTGGTTGTTTATTTATTATACCAGTATAATAGTAAAATAATGCGAATGATATATATGTTCATATTTAATTTAACTAAACTTAAACAAAATTAAATAAACTAAATGAGTTAGGATAAAAAAGATTAATCATGAGTTTATAAAGATGTGATATATGTCCAATGGATCTCTATTTATGATTATTTATAGATCTTATCAAGAGAGATCCTAACATAATTAGAGATCACTATCACACACTTTGATTCCATATTAAATGCAAATGGGACAATGTGGCATTGGAATGCATGTGATTGCCATGTAGTTGTTGGATAGAAACAACTAAGAGTTCAATGATTTGGAAAGCAAATAAAAACTCCCACAAGTTATTAAATGAGAGTTAGAAATGCATGGCTTTGCTTTAGAGTGGCTTAAAAGAATTGAGTGTAGAAAAAAGAGGAGAAAATAAAAAATAAAAAATTTATATCTTATATTTTGCTTTTATTATTATTACTGATAGCCATTAATAATAGATTAGAGAATATTGCATTCCTTTCTTTTAGAATAAGAAAAATTAAAAAAAAAATATCCAAAATAATTCTCAGTAAAGTTTGACTTACTTAGGACTACTATATGATAGCTATTAGTTAATGTATGGATATTTTAAGACAATAATGGTAAGACATAAGAGCCAAGTAGTAAATATTCATAAAGGTAGACTATTTTAATGATGATAACACCAAAGAGAAGAAAAGGAGAAATTTATCAAAAACAATCTCCATTTTCCTTGTATTTTACTTTGAGTGCTTCAAAAAACACTTCTTAATGAATAATTACCATAATTAGTTAAGTTAGTTATAGATAAAAAATGACCATAATACCAACAAGTTTTTTAATGTTACAGTAAAAGTAAAAAAGAGATAGAACCCAATTTCAAGGTCAAATTAGAAGTGTTCCAAGTATTTTAAATTTTTTTATTTTAAAAGTCCCTTTTCCATTAGTTGCTTGTAAGTGAAAATTAAGATAGAATATTTTCAAAACACTAAGAGTAAATTATATGAGCCCTCTCGGCTTTCTTAAAACTATCACTATTTTTTATATACACGTTCTGAAATTCTTTCTTATTGTCGTATAGATCCTTAAATTAAAGGTTTTTGTGAATATTTTTTTTAGCTCAAGGGGTCCGAGTGGATATAAAAGAAATTTAAAGTGTGTACATAAAAAATGACGATAGTTTAAGAATCTAAGTGTAATTATCTCTACAAATAAAGCATATGATAATCTTGATAAAATTTCAAAAAAGAAAAGAAGAAAAAGGACTCAGACTCAACTAGTCAACTTGGGAAAGCAACATGAGATGGGTCTTCTACTAGAACAATACAAATATACAAATATTGAACACCCACTCCCTTCCACAAGTCCCAAACCTAGAGAAATTTAAAGCCCTTTGCCCCATTAAAGAAGGCATCCACCTTTGTCCACTCATAAACTACTCAAAGCCCACCACCCCTTCCTACTATCCCCTGCCAAAGAGCATTAACTCCACCAGCCAGTAGCCAAACCCCCTTAGTTTTTTGGCACTCTCTGCCACCCTTGCAGACCCATGATGGTGAGAGAGAGATAGAGAAGAACAACTACTCACAGACCTCTACTAAGATATTGCACAAAAAGAAATATTTGAATTTGAAAAGAAGATCTCCCTTCCCCCCACCTGACATTGCCATTCATTCTACCATTACTGCACCTCAACCTTTTTGTTCATTTTTGGCTATCTTTCTTACTTACTGCATGAAGACAAAGGTGGAGATTGAAAAGTTGAAGTGTTTTCTTTTATCTCAAGTGAAGGTGAATTAGTCTCCAGAGTACATAAAATTAACCTCGATCACGTTGTGTTTTTTTAATAGAGAAATAAAACGATAAGAATTACAGCATGAACTTAGTAATGACTTTGTTACTTTCTTTAATTCTACTTTTTGGTCAGATTCAGATCAAGTTAGAGCATGAGAAGAACCTCCTCCATTGCTGCTGCCACTTACGAAAGAAAAGAAAAGAAAAAGAATGTACTAAAGCTTTGAGCAGAGCAAAATATTCCATGAAACAAATATTTACTCTCTGTTAATTAATCCCTTACCATGAACAAGGAGCAAGATTTGAAATCTAAGTCTATGTCAGAGATCATTTCCGACCTTGTTCTGCCTCCCCACAACCCACAGCAATGTCCTCCTTGTGAATGAAGGGGCTTCCTCTGCTCTGGAGCTTATAACGCTATTGTTGCAGCTTCCAACCTCCACATCCCAATCCGCTTCGCTACTGATGCTGTTCTTGAGTTCAGAATCGTCGGCCGGCGGCAACCGGAACGACGAAGCCCGCCTCGAAGAACCAACGGAGACGGGCTTATCTTTCTTCATCCATATCTTGGAGATGGAAAAGCTCTCATTTTTACGTAGATTTGCAATACCACTAGAACTGTTATGGTTATCAGCTCTAGCTCTTTCTGTCCTTGATGCATCGAACCGTTTGAATCCTTCTCTTGCCAAGCAGCAGTCGCATTCCGACATCGCAACCCGGTGCCTGGACTTCGTAACCGTTGGCTTCTTCTTGGGTGGTCTAATGGCAACTTGAAGCGAGGAAGTATCGTCCATCACGTATTCATACGATCCCATGGAGAGGCACCTTCTTTGGTCCAAGTTCTTGTTGCAGCTAGTACTACTCCCTTCACCCTCACCTGCAGCAACTTCCACGCTCCTAAACTTGCCAAGCTTGACAGGAACCACCTTTGCATCTGAAACCTCTGAAACATTCAATCCAATCTCCTCTGGCTTTTGCGAAGATTGATTGCTCGAAGGCTCGAAAACTTCTTCTCCAAGAGGACCCAGATGAGCATTTGGGCCAGAATCCCCTCTCTCAGGTGCAATGATCTCTCTTGAGCTCTCACTTCGGGACTCTAGAACAAGGAGCACAGGGCTGCAGCTATTGCTAGGAGGGAACTCAGAGAGGAGGCTACTCCTACAGAGAGGGCAAGTGGAGTGAGACAAGAGCCATGTATCTATGCACTGGACGTGGAAGGCATGGCTGCACTTGGGGAGGAGCCTGAGCTTGTCATCCCCCTCAAACTCACAGAGGCAAACAGCGCAGTCGAATGGATCCTTGAGGCCTATGATGGCTTTGTAGAGGAAGACTGGGAGGGCATCTATGAAGGATTGGTCCACCCCTGCATCATGGAGGTGGAAGAGTTGCTGGAGTTGGCCTTGCAAGGCTGTGACGTTGTCCAATCCTTCTGGGTCTCTGCTGATGGGTCTGAAGAGGTATCTAACAAGGAGGTGGAGCAACCCAGAGATGAAGAAGATGACTGCTAGGATCATAATTATGAGGAGGATACTCGGGCTAATCTTGTTCTCAAAGTTGGCATAGTAAAGAGGAGTAGAAAGAGGTGGTGGTAGTGGTGGCAGCGGTGGTGGTGGTGATACTACTGGTGGTGGTGGTGGTGGTGGAAGGAAGGGCAATGGGAGTTGAGCAGGAGAAGAAAAGACATCTCTAATGGCACTTCCATGCAAGACCCAATGCATCTTTTAGTCTAAAGAAGGAGATAAAACTCAAAAAACTCGCCAGATTCTCCTTGGAAAAGCTTAATGGAGTCCTCCCTGGCTCCAGGATCCTATTTGAAATTAGAAGAAGGGAAGAGAAGGGAAGAAGAAGAAGTGGTCACAGGCATGGAGTGAAGAAGAGAGGGGAAGATGTGATCCTTAATGGGTGGAGAAATTAATGGGATGCCAATGGAAATAAAACTGGAATTGATTGCTAGAGAGAGGAAGGTGACCCAATTTATTATACAAGTTATATATTTTGCAAGGTTTACTACAACCAATGGTAATTAAGACAAAGCAGAGAGAGAGAGAGAGAGAGAGAAAGAGAGAGACAGGTGAATCTTAGGAAGACCAAACTCTTTTGGAACCCAAAGCTTTTCTCTACTCCTATTTGACTTTCCAGAAGCCTTTTAGCAGCAGGCCCAGAGTCCCATTAAATTCCATATAGAAGAAGTTTGATGCTTCCACTCTGTTTTCATCTACTCCCAAGTCCCAAGTTCCTTTTTTTTTAATAAGAAAATTTTGCATATAACACCCAATGTCAATACAGTTTTGCACTTTTAGTGCAATTCACATCTTACTTTTTTTCTTTTCATAAGTATTAAGTCTAACCTAAATTGATGAGGGTTTTCTTTTAGCATTTTATAGAGTAAGGTATGATTTGATTTTTTTATGTTATCTTTTCTTTGGAACAATTACATCCCACCTCCTGCATTTCTGTAAATTTATGATTCACACCGTACTTTTATTCTAAAAAAATAAGCAAAATATTATGCTATTATTAAATTTAATTTTGCAAAATAATCTCTCCATAGTCATTTAAGCGAGTGTATTTCCGAGAGGAAGAAGAGAGTATTTTTAGATATTTCGATTGTATGGCTAAACGAGAGTCCTAATTTTTTAGAATAAGACCCAAAATTGAGGCGCGAAATATAAATGCTGAAAATATAGGGCCTTAAATTATAGAAATATCTTGTTTGGAATGCAATTTTTTTTCCCTTCTTTTTCTTGAATTAATTACTTAGACAACTGAACTACTTTCAATCTTCATATATACCTTATTTAAATTCTTTTAAACACTTAACCCCTCGACTATTTAAAATTTCTCACCTAAACGTGTTACTTTAAAAAGAAAATTTACATATCATACTATTTTTTAACGAAATTATAGTTTATATCTCACATTTTCACTATTTATAGATTAAGTTCTATAATTTAGTAAATATATGTACTTTGTGTTAGATTTGTTAGCTAAACTTAACAACAAAACCTTCTGATTAAGTTAACTATATTAAAAAAATTTATGAAATACTTTTAACCAAGTCATATTAAAGGTATTTTAGTTATTTTAAAAATAAGAACATTTTAGTCACTTTTGAAAAATATATCTCAATTTTAACGAAATAAATCTAACCCATAATATTTTCCGCATATATTCGCTAAATCATATACCTTAATTTATAAATTGTAAACATATAGAGTATAAATCACAATTTCGTTAAAAAAATTAGCCCTCGGATGCAAATTTCCACTTTAAATTTGTATCTCTTTCTTTCCTCTAAATTAAGGACAAAATAATTCACAAGAGTATCTAAATTTGTCCACTATGACATATCTTACTAAATAAATAACTAAACAAACAACTAATTAAAGAGACATTTCACAGGGTTTAAGCATACTTATTAGATCAACCTCAGAGAGAGAGAGAGAGAGAGAGAGGTTGAGGTTGACATTGGAATAAAAGTCTCATTGGGGTCAAACCTATGGTGGATCTCACAATAAGTGCCGGCAAAAGTGGAAGCCAGTGGCCAGACCTAAATTAAGGGGTGGTTGCTTCTCCAAGGCCTTGTGTTCTTCTTCATCCTCTTTTCTGGGGTCTTGGGAACCCTTTGTGGGCTCTCTTTATTGAGGTTGGACATGGACATTGGAGTGGGAGTTGGGATTTAATTGCTTGAGCTTGGATTAATTATGATTCTTTTTCTAGTGTACAATGTCTAATGGTTGACTTCATTTTTTTTTTTTAACTTTTTGTTTTTGTTTTTTGGGCTCTTGTTTTGTAGCTGTTGATCAACCTAGAGCACACCAACCAATTGAGTTGTTATTATAATCTTAATGTGCCATTCAAGTGGTTGTGTAAGTAAATGGTTTGCTATTTTAGATGATACCAAGTAGTTAAAATTAAATTAGAATAGAAGCATTTGAACACTATAGCCTTTTATCTTTGTGACATAATTGCCAATGAAATTATTGGTCTCTTTTAGAATTGCTTTTGTAGTTAATTCTTAAGATAGTATTCATAGAATATTTCTAATAAGGGTTGTTGATTAAAGTTAATATATACATCTAAATAATTATGTATGCGAGTTAAATATGTGTCATCGATTTATTTTTCTTGCATTAGAATAAGTCTTTCTGTACTATGATATCGAGTAATATTAGATAATTTTTCTTGTATTATTTTTTTAATAATAGTTCGCTAGATTTAATTAGTTTTAGCGGCAATTATAATGTTTTAAATAATGTAGCCGCATTTGCTATATTTAAAAATGTTTCTAGTGGCTTTTATACATAAATTGCTTTAAAATTTCAAGTAGACCTAGAATAATTATAATTAAAACAACAACTTTTAAAGGCTATTTTAGTTGGTGATTTAGATGAACTTCCCCCTTAGTAGCAGGGAATTTTTTTTTTTACTTTAAAAAAGAAAATGCATTAACATTTAAGTACTTTGGTTAAAAAAGCATCATTAAGATATGAATCAAATAACTAAAGCAAAGAAGATGGATAACTCCTGTCCCAGGTGCCTGGAAATCTCTCATAGTTAGCAAATTGACCTTCCTAAAGATATGAGAGATATTAAGAGAGGAATAATATTTTAGAATAAGAAAATATTAGATGTAATGATCTCAATGACCTAGAGGAAAAAAAGATAGAGCCATTGAGAATATTTGTCAGGATTAATGAGATGATTTCAATCCAGGTTGGAGGCACAGTGAGATACGTCGTAGAATTTAGAGCCTTATCGGCAACCATTACTTCTGCAGCTAATTAATATTTAAATCTTGCACATCTTGATCTTGCTAGAATAAGCCCACTGTTGAGTTACAAAGCCACCGCACTTAGGGGTGAAAACGGATCGGATACGGATCGGATAGTCTTCAACCCATATCCGGATCCATATTTTTAGTCTGGATACGGATTCGGATACGGATATTTAAAACCATATCCTAACTAAACGGATACGGATAATTTTCGGATAAAAGATTGGATCTTAAATGGATATTGATTGAATTTAAAATAATTATAATAATTTATTTAAATATAATTAACACAAATTTATTAAGAGTTTTACAACAAATAATTTTTTTTGTATGTCAAATATATAAAATTAGAGAAATTAATCTCCATAAATAATATATAAAGTATTATTAGTAACAATGTTAATATTTACTATTTAAATAAGAAAACTAAAAACTGTAAATCATTTAAAAAAATATGCGGATAAACGGATATCCGATATCCGTATTTGAATCCGAAAAATATATCCGACCCGTATCCGAATCCGTATCCGAATCGGATAGAAATTTTTTATCCGAATCCGATCCGAGTCGGGTCGGATAGCGAGTCGGGTCGGAGTTAATCCGACCGTTTTCACCCATACCCGCACTCATCTCACTATGAAACACCCATCAGTGTTGAGTTTAACCTAGCGTGGAGGCAGAGAGTTCCCAATGGACATTAGACATGGGCATGATTTACTTTGTATGCTTTCTGGGCATCTGTTCAAAATATTCAACAGCAAGTAGAAAAGATGAACAACAATAATAATCACTCGATATATGCAAATAACGATATATGCAAATTTCTCTATCTCATATATATATATATTCTAGTCTCTATCTAATAGTCCTTGCAAATATGCCTCAAAAGTTTTGGTTTACTACATCACATATATATATTTGTGTGGTCCCTTTGGTGCAAAGAGACATAACTTCAAAAATGATGCCCTTAAAATCATACTTGGATCTATCAAAAATACTAAATCCCTTTGTCTCCTACATACCCAAAGAAACATTGTCTTCTTTTTTAGTACCAAAATGTCAAACTAATGGATGCTATATCACGGGAAAGCTTTTCATGGTGAAAGAAGCCAAGAGAAGCTAAAAGATCCCCTCAGCACTACCTAAAGAGTGCCTAAACCTTTTAAGTCCAAAGCTTGGATAGGAGATCATGCTTTAGCTTACTTTCCATTTACCCCCATTATTGGTTATTGGTGGTGAGAGTAAAACTAAGCAATTAAGTAGTGTAACGTGTTCGAATATAAAATATAAAAACTATCATTTTCTAACAGTTTTAGAGCAGTTAACATGGTATCAGCGCCAGAGAGGTCGTAGGTTCAAATTATGGCATGCCCATCTTTATTTGTAGTAAATGTCATGAGTTCAATCAAATATTACAATACTTATTTCTGTCTGAAAAATATAAAATTCTACCCGGTTAAATTAAAATAAAATTTTTTGGGCCTATTAAAATATTTTTAAGCTTTTAAAATAGTTAATAAATTAACATGTTGTGAGAGAAAGAATAATACAAAAATTTTGAACTCTCACCGATTAGCAACACTAATTTAGTAATGAAAATGCGAACGATCCTTTAGCGACACACATATAAATAGCAACCGTAGAAAAATGTTGCTAAAAGTTTTAGTGACATTAAATGACACTGATGGTTTAATTAGTCAATTACCTAAAAGCTTAAAAATATTCAGATTAATTGGTTATCTATCATGGTATTAAACCAGTCAGTATAGAGTATAAAAGTGTGACAGTTACATTTGATGGCGACCGTAACCTAAAAGACTCAACTTTTACACGGCAAAGAGTCAATTATTAACTAAAAAGGCACAAAACTTAACTCTCAAAACAAATTCCCCAATAAATACCCTTATACTTCTAATCAACATGGGAGCTGATAAAACCTTCAACTAAAAGTCTTGATTATTGGAACTTTGCAAAGGCTTACAGGTGATAAAGGTTTTTCTTTTTTTTTGTTTGTTTCCAGTGAACTTTTCCCATGATATAATTTGATATAGATACGAATAGATCCAATGCATAGGTCCCCATTGAGAAGAGAAGGTGATGGAGTTCATATAACTAGTAGATGAACTCAGGAGTTACATGGTAATACTAATGCAATATGTTGTTTATTATTTTAATTCATCATTATAAATGATTTTATCCACCATTCCTTACGTACAGTTTGAGATATCTAGAGAGATCATACATGAATAAAGAGTAGAAAATTATGAACATGAAGATCACAATCATGGAAGACATGTGAAAGTTCATAAGTAACCCACCACATGAAGAAAGGAAAAGTAAAGGTTGCCTTTTAGATAAAGGAAAAAAAAAGGGTTAATCACAATTAATTTTGTTAAACTATCACCGTTTTTTATGTACACCCTCTGAATGATTTGTTTTTTTAACCATATAGATCCTTGAATTAAGGAGTTTATGTGGATGTAAAAGAAGTTCAAAATGTGTATGTTGAAAATGGTGATAATTTAGAGAGGCTAGGTATAATTATCCTAATGAATTATAGTAAGGAGTCATGACTTAATCCCCTTTTCTTTTAATCAGTTAGTCACAAGTTATATTATTAATATTGAGAATCATATAGGAAGGTTTAGTTTATATCAAAAAGAGTGAAAAAAACTTAAATGATTTATATAAGCTCTTTGAATTCTCAGTTAACAGCTTAAGTTTTTAAGTTTAGTAGCTTGTGTAAGTAATTTGATGTCGCCACTAATTTGATGGTTCTAGTGGGCATGTAGACTCTGGGGTATAAGTCATTGTAATACAATAGTCATAATATGGTTAGACCAACGAAGCAAAGTCTTGAGAGTACACAATCCGATCTCCTTCTAACTCCTCAATCTAGGGCACACGAGCTACGAGGAATGACGAGCGCAACAGGTAGCGGTGAAGGGCGAAGGCGAATAGTCTCCTCCTCTTTTTCTCTTCCTCTCTTGCAGCGCAACCATCTTTGATCTTTATGTCTCATGTATATCAATACAACAATCCATTTGCTAATTCCTTTTGCTAATTATAGTGGAATTCTCTCATAACAAAATTAAAACTTCACTATCTTAATTAAAAAAATATATATAAAACTCAACTAATTTTCTAATTGTAGTAGAATTCCCTTCTTTTCTCTAGGGGTGGATCCTGATCTCTCATCCATTTTGGTTTTGTTTAGCGATCTCAAAAATAAGTCTACAATACTTGAACTGTTTAGTTCCATTATAAGTAGGGTTTTACCATGCAAAAAGAAAGGAGTACATGAAATCCTTTGAATAAATTTTCCATTAACTTTAACTGGTACCTTTTGATGCTTAATATAAAAGATGCATTTTTAAAAAAAAAACTTTATAATGTAATTATTAGACTAACTTAGCTTTTATCTCTAGATCAAATCACATTTACTTATGAATATTTTCGAATTTGAATTTGAATTTGAATTGGAATAGCATGACATGATTAAATTCCATCTCATGAATGTTTTTGATAATGATATAGTTTTAATATTTAAGAATAATAGTTATGGAAAACAAATGCAATAATTCTATTCTGTGGGTTGCTTAATCCATCTACAAATCCAAATACAGGAGGTGGAAAAAAAGAAAACTAGTATAAATAAGCTTCTTTATTACAGGAATTTAAAAAAAAAAGAAACAAAACCCCACCAGAAATTTGACTGGGTACTGGTAGTAATCTCTCCCTCTCTCTCCCTCTCTCCCTCTCATTTCCAATCATGGAGTTAAATGCTTTCCCTGTTTGTGACCTAATGGTGAGGGCATCTAGTTAAAAGGTAGTTCTCTCTCTCTCTCTCTCTCTCTCGATCGACCAAATTCCTCCTTTTTATGATATAGATATATATATTTTTTTCATTCTATCTTTCTACCGTTATGTTTCGTTTCGTGGTTGCTTTTCGTAATTCTATTATTATATCTTTCAATATGGTTTGTTATTCCTAAAAATAACCGTTGGCAAATATTCCTTCCTCTCATTGTAAGCGGCGACTAGGTTTCCATTTAGCTGTATTCCTCTGTCTGTCCTCTGTGTATTCGGTGTTTATGCCGGTGTAAACACCCGATACACGTCGCCCCCGGATCGAAATTTCATCCGGGCACCCACCGAGGCGACAAAAGATGGCGATTTGAGAGGTGGGTCTTCGTGATCTTGGCAAATGAGGCGCGATTTGATGTGGGTTCTTTGTCTCTCTCTCGCAAAGTTGTGAGTTTTGGAGGATAAAAGGGGTGTCTTTTGATCACCTTTACGGTTTGATCGTTTTATCGTGGTCATTATTTTTTTCTCTCTTTTTTTCCGAGATTTATCTTGGATTTAGTGGGCGTTGGGAGGAGTAGGAGGCGAATTCCCTCGTTTGTCCCTTTTGATCAGCTACAATGTTCTTCTGGGGTCATGTATAAATGTTGAGAGATTTCAATTGGAATCGTCTTTCCGGGACAAAGAAAGGATCTCGTGAGATACAGCAAGTCACTTCTATTTCTTCGCTTTGGAGATTATGGGGTTCTTGAGCATCATGGGTAATTCATTTGGGTGCTCGGCGTCAGGGGAACGTCTCGTCTCTGCAGCGAGAGATGGGGACCTTCAAGAGGCTAAGGCTCTCTTGGAATACAACCCTCGATTAGCGAGATATTCTACCTTTGGCGTTCGGAATTCACCTCTGCATCACTCGGCGGCTCAGGGCCACCATGAGGTTATTGATTGATCAGGCCCATTTGTTTAATTTAAGAGATTAAATTGTTGATCTATTTGTTGTTGTAGCTAAATTTTATCTAATGATTTGTATCTTCAGATTGTATCTCTATTGCTTGAATCTGGTGTTGACATCAATCTTAGGAACTTCAGAGGACAGGTGAATTTTATGTCCAGTCCTATTTTGCATGACTTTCTTTGACCTCGTTGAGAATCTTTTATATTTTTAAAATTTTCTAATGCATGAAGGATATTTTTTCCCTTCCAAATTTAAGAAAATATTCAACTTTTGAACAGACTGCTTTAATGCAAGCTTGCCAATATGGTCACTGGGAGGTTGTTCAAACTCTCATGCTCTTTCGAGCCAATGTAAGTTTTCTTTTATGCTCAACATTTTTATGATCACAGCTTTTGCCTGTCTCATCTTGTGTATCTCTGATGGCATGTGAAATTATTCTTAGATTCACAAAACAGATTATCTCAATGGAGGAACAGCTCTCCACTTTGCAGCTTTAAATGGTCATGCTCGTTGCATTCGTCTTCTGGTAGTTGATTATGTACCAAGCATACCTGAGTTTTGGAATGTGATGAGAAGGATATCAGCTGAAGAAGTTTCTATAGACTATGATGACAAGTACAATGAATTATCATTATCCTCTTTGGTACTTTCTTCTATTTTGTAGAAGAAATAATTATTTCTTGTACAATTCCAGTGTCTTATGCAAGATAGTCAATAGAAGGGCAGATGGAGGCATCACTGCGCTTCATATGGCGGCACTAAATGGGCATGTGGATAGTGTGCAATTGCTATTGGACTTGGGAGCCTGTGTCTCGGAGGTCACAGTGGAAGATGGGACGACCATTGATCTGATAGGTCCTTTCTTCGTATTTCTACTTTTCTATTCTGTTTGTTACAATTGAACTTCAACTACTTATTTTTACCATTATTATCATTGCAATGTGCTGGAATTTTCTACCTGAACATGGAATTCTATTGCTTTATAATCTTGCAGACCTTTCACATTTTTGTCTGATGACATGCTACTTGCTATTTGATGAAGTACCTATACTTGTGGATCTTAAAACTTTTACAATTAGAAGTGTGATTCTGCTTTTCCTTTAGCTGCTGAAGTTAAAAATTATTCTCTATAGTGAAAACAAGTAGGAAGATCACTATCCTCATCTTTCATAGAATTTTGAATCGCTCTATGTTTCTATCTTAATTACCAAGTAAGAATTATGTTCCTTTGGTTTAAGTATTGCAAGTCCTACATCCTAACGTTCCTTGTTTTGATTTTTTGAGGGAGTGTTGGGACTGTAAACAAAGAAAATGTTGGGCTTTTCTAGTTCTTTATGTGTCAAACCTACCTCAACCCACCCCCAACCGATTGTATGATCTCTATAACCAAAACCAAATCAGATTCCTCTGATGAAACCCATCCTTACTTTTCTGGTTTTAGATTCAAAATTGGTTTTGGTGGGCTAGCTTAGGAAAGATGGGACAGACTGCTTTAGCGCAAATCATTTACCAATTCCTAAGGCAACAAACTGCTTCTATACATTACTTGACTCAAATAGGTTTTACAGATACATGATGCCTTAGATGTAATATTAGTGAAACATGGGATCTTGTGAGATGATGGATGATTGACGCAGGATAGGAAAACTAATGACCTGTAAGTTTCTTATTATATACTAATTGAACTTGGTTTAGTTTGGATTGGTTTACTTAACCCTTCAGCTCAAGCTGGAAAGGTTTTTAAGTCAGATAGGAGAACCTACTTAAGCCTGGAAAGATTTTTAATTTCTGCAGAAACATCTATATTTAGCTTGGCTTCACCTGCACAGTTGTATTGCTAGGGTTTTCCAAAAATATTAGTTGTTCTTCCTTTGATCATATTATTGTTAGAATTTTCTAGAAGAATGTTGTTAGTAGCAATTAATATTGTTTGGACACTCACATCCAAAAAGATCCATTTCAACATGTATACCCATGTCAACAAGTAAACTCATGTTAGATATTTGTTGTACTCCCTTGACACTGATCAATCTCACGAGTAGCTCATCCACATGATTAGGAGTTGCTTTGCTTTGATGAAGATTTATTCACATTTGCATTTACTTCATAGCTGATGCATTATTAAGTTATTTCTTACTTAAGCTATTTTACATTAGTCTTTTTAAGTTATTGTCCAGTACTCTTATGCTTTCAAAGGACTACTTTTTACAGCAAAATTCAAAACAAAGCTTGTTATCTCCATTTGGCAGGTGCAGGAAGCACACCACTTCATTATGCTGCTTGTGGCGGAAATGCAGTCTGTTGTCAAGTATGTTAGATATATATGTTTGATTGCTCATCTTCTGGAAAACTAACTATCTGAACATTATAATGCAGATTCTTATTGGCAGAGGAGCCAGCTTGACTGCTGAAAATTCTAATGGGTATGCTTTTGAATGATGCAGTGGATGTGTTCTAATACATAGATATCTTGACTCATCTCTTTTATCTCATCTGTTAGATGTGAAATGTGTGTAATCTCACATTAATCATTTCCATATGACTGCAGTTGGACTCCATTAATGGTAGCTCGTTCATGGCATAGAAATTGGCTTGAGGATATCTTAAGCAAACAACCAGAAAGTCAGTTACACACTCCTCCTTCTCCTTACCTTTGTCTCCCCCTAATGAGTATAATGAACATTGCTAGGTGAGTGTGGTGCACATTTTCTTCTATTGAAATTGTTCAGTTATTCAAATAGAAGCTAATATTTGCAAGACTTTTATGTGTATTTTAGTTTTGATGGACTATTAAGTATTTTATGGCTGTGTTAGTTCTTGTATTTTGTCTGAAGTAATGATTTGCTATCGCCATCTCATCTTAAATGCGAAGTGTAGTCTCTATGCAGGTTCTTTAATTATTAATCTTCATATGAAATTTGAATATATGGTATTCACTTGTTAAAATTTTGTATTTAGTTGTTTGGCTTTCATACTTCTTAGGATTGATTACATTATTTACTGTTTGTGCACATGAGAATAGGCACCCCTAGTAGGGGTGGCAATTGTGTCGAGTCTAGCTGGTTTGAGTTGGGCCAGGTTGGCCGACATATACATAACCCATTTATTAAGAAAGATGAAATACTGAATAGTAAACACGAGCACAACCTGCTTATTACATGGTTGAAATTTCACGACCCATATAACTCATTTACACAACATGATTAGGTTTCCATTAAGTGGTTTGTTAACACAAAGTGACAAATCCAACCCTTGTAATATCTAATTATTGTAACACAGCAACCAGTATGGCTGTTACTGTTGGTGATGATGGGGTAGAAATATTAGCATTGATTGGCCTCAAATCAGATTAGATCTAGGTATCACCAATATTCTTCGCTGCAGTTTTAAACTCTGAAGGACATGAGATCACCAAACTGTGAGGATACACAAAGAAAACAAGAAAAAGAAAAAGAAGAGAACTGATTGGACCTTGCTTTAGTGGGAAAAATTCCTCAACCAACGAGAAGCCTTGAGCTATAGCCAGTTTAGGAAGGGAGGCCAGATGGCTGGGTTCTAGGGTGGTGTTAGGGTTCAGGATACATATGGCATTTTTTTGGCGCATTAAAGATAATTTCCCCATATTTTTGCCTTGATTTGCAAAGTTTGCATTATATATGCTCAGCCTTAGACCTACAAAGACCTTTTGATGAGACCCACCAGGACCTTGGAATTAAAAGTTTCTTCTCGATATTTCTGATGTTTGTTGTTAAGCCCTATCATAAATTCATCAATTAAGACAATGTCGTCAACAAATTATGTAAATTATTGAATATCATCTTGAATGTCATTATAGATGAATTTAAAGAGGTAAGGATTTAATCCCCAATTTTGACATAATCCTCTGGTTTTGAGGAAATTCACTTGTCTCTCCCCTTTACACTAGTAGCCAATTCGTCATATCTGTTATTACATCTGTATAGTACTATTTTACAAAACCTACCATATGAGTTCCCTAGGGACTATTATTAGTTTTTTTTAATCAGCGAGTACCATATGCTAGTACTTGTACCTATAGATATGCTTTGCATCATCAGTAAGTAAATAGAAATTTTTAGTAGATCTGTTTTGCATGAAACTAAATTTAAATACAGTTTCTTCATATCTTAAACTCTGTTTAGTAATCTTTTTCCAAGATTTTGTGGTATATTCATAGTTCTGATTCTATGGTAACTTTTTATATTGTTTTGAGAGAAGTGGGTATGTGTAACTTTTATGTTGTTCTCTACGAGTAAGTGAAGACTGCTGGTTATTTGAGTAATTTGAGGGAATGTTGTCTCTTGCAGAGAATGTGGATGGAAAAATACAATTGGGACACCTGCATGTATTGATCCATGTGCTGTCTGCTTGGAAAGGAGATGCACTGTAGCTGCAGAAGGTACTTTCTTGAAACCCGTTTAATTTTACTTCATGTAGCCATCATAATCTAATATTTTTGTTATCTTATCTCTAGAATCGTTGTCTATTGAATGCTTGATTCACGAGATTATGGAATTGATAAATTTTGTCTTAGTTGTGAGGACGCCTTTACCCATGAGAGGAACTTCTCTTAATTATGTGACTTTTGGTATACACATGCCACTCATGCTATACGGAAGATTAAGGGCGGGCCACATGAATTTTTTTATTCAAATGCGTTTCATTGAATTAGCTATGGTGAGTTTATTTTGCATTTAATTTTGAGCAAGTCTTTTTCTCCAATAGCTATGTCATGGAGTAGATTTATACATGGTTTGAAATTTCACCCTAGAAGGAACAATACCAGCCAAAACTTTGTAAAATTGCAAATGCGTTTCATTGAATTAGCTATGGTGAGTTTATTTTGCATTTAATTTTGAGCAGGTCTTTTTCTCCAATAGCTATGTCATGGAGTAGATTTGTTCATTGTTTGAAATTTCACCCTAGAAGGAACAATACCAGCCAAAACTTTGCAATATTGTTGATTTGACCATTATTTCAGACTAGTGTCTGCCGAAAACGATCCATTGCATACATTTTGACCCAAACTTTTTGTATTTTCTTGGAGTCATAACTGACCAACCAAAACAGAAACCGACACTTGGAACCATAGACATAAGATTGACCTGTTAGTGAAATAAATGGCTTCATGTGCACACGTCAACAGAATTGCTTGGGTATCTCATTATGGATATAGAACATAGTTTTCATTTTCACCTCCAATCTTTCCTCTAGTCTACAGTTATGTGGCAGTCATTAACATAAACTGTTTGCCTTCTTATTTGGCAGAGTATCCATTTTCATATTTTATAATTGGGTCTGCAATATCAAGTTAACATTGTATTGTTATATTCACATTTTACTCAGTAAACTGAAGATTCTCAATAATCTTTCCAAGGGACTTGCCAATTTTGCACACTATGCATGCATGGGCCACCAATTATTGGGTTGGAAGTATGTACAATCTAAGAAAGCCTTTTCTTGATTTCATAGCAGCTGGTGCTTAGGGGCTAGTTGAAGATGTGCATTCCTACCATGTCCCAGTTTGGCCCATGCAATTGATTTCTCTGCTGACATATATCACAAATATTCTCATTTTCCAGGCTGTAATCATGAGTTCTGCACGAAATGTGCTTTGTATCTATGTTCAACCAACAGCACCTTGACCATTGTATCTGGCCCACCAGGGGCAATACCTTGTCCTCTTTGCCGGCATGCAATTATCTCCTATGTCATGCTCCCTGGTGCAAGCCCGATAAGGGAGCCATCAAGGATGAGCCTGTCCTTATCCCTATGCACCACTTGCCCAGCTGTGATCTCAGATTCTACTACGTCAATGGCCAGCCAGTTGTGCAAGCCTGATTTCCAGTTAGAAGGTTCATCTTCCTTCAGGTCCCTCAGCTGCCAGAGGTTCCCTTCAATGAAACTAAATTCAACGCTCTGCATGGGCGCTCCTGAGACAAGCCCATGTCTTATAAGATGCTCAAGATCAGGATCCAGCTTACGTCGATCGGCTTCACAAGGAGAGAGCGGTAGAAGATTGTGGCTCTTCACCTTCAACCAACTCGCTGCTACTACTGGTAGCAGCTAAAGCTCTATATTCTTTTTGTGGGTCGGTTTCATTTTGCCTATTCTTTTGTCCTGTTGACCTTTGTGTGGTTGCTATATATGAACCTCTGTAGCTAAAATGCCAATCAATTTGTTGTTGATATGAGTAATATATGGCTATAGTGGTGTTGTAGATATAAGACTGTTCTCTTATTGTGCTGTATATCTGAAAATGGGTCCTTCTGAATGTTGTATATCTGCCAGATAAGGAGGTTAATGCTATAATTTGTTTATTATTCTTTATGAATCATAGAGTAGTTATATAATCTTTTATTGTGGAAATGAACTAAATTTTTAGGAAGTGCTGCTACTTTTGCTTGATGCATTATCTTTTTTATTTGGTACTTGGTACTTGATACCTGATGTTCATTCATGGCCAGCCCAAAAGAAGAAGAAAAGAAAGAAAAGATGTGGCTGTTTGGAATTTTGGAGATGTATGATATTATTAAACTTAATTTGTGGATCTTGGGATGATTTTGGAGAATATTACGCATAATGGTGATTGGAAATTTGGAAATTTTCTTTTGAGAACATACCTATGGTTCTTAAAAAAGCTAATATAAATCAATTGTAACTGGAGTTTGGCATCTTTCTTGTAGGCTTACTATTGTCTTCTATGTTGTATCATAATCTTCTCTTGCTTCTTTTCTTTTGGGAGTCACAGTAGATTTAATCAATTTCTTCGAGTTTAATGAGACTGCTTTCAGGATTTGAATTCGAAAATACTCATACAATATGAACGCGAGTCGCATGAGACTGTTACTAATTAAGCTATAACTATTATTACTGAATTAACTTTCTTTCTTATGAGTATTTATACTGGAGAGAAGATCTGCTTAGTAAGGAACAGAATATCTCGACCATTGGGATATCAATAGGAGATCAACATGTCATCTTCTAGTAGTAACATTTTTGACCAACTTACAATAATTTTTGTGCTGTCGAAACCCTATCCAATCGAAGAAATTTATTGAACATTCAAGAGCCGGAAGGCTAAATATGAGCTAAACAATATACTAATCCTTTCTAGATACAAAAAAACACTTAGGTTTCATACTGAGCTTTAATTAGTACAGTAAACCGTCTAGTCTAGATTTCAAGTCGTGTGTGTAAGTTGAACATGACTCTACAATAGTTGGTTAATATTTGTCCGCCTTTTAATCACATAAGATGAACAACAAGATCTACTATTTCCAATCATTAATTATCTCATTTCCATTCCGCTGTAGGCCAAGGTGGACTTCATGTTCCACTATTCCAGGAAAGAAAATCTCACCCCCAATGTATTTGTCAGATTGTAATGGGCTAATTGGACAACAAAAGAGCAAATTCCTGCAACCTATCCACAAGGCAGTGCCTACTCGAGAGTTTTACTTCCTAACACATGAAGAAAACGTCCCAATTTCCATGTTGAGATTTTTAAGTCTTTGACTGACTTGGTCATCCCCAATTAGGTTTCACTTCACAAATAGAGGAGGGCCCTGCTATTTATTATCATTGATGTAGCTAATTAACAAATGGGTATGGAGATTAGACAAATGTGACATTAGATTTGAGAGGATACATTGGATGGATTGAGATGGTTCAGTGTGTGGCATATGAATCGATCACAGTAGTCTCTGAATTTTTGGCTCAAATGATAGCGACCACGTTTTGCACGTAATCACTGTGCTGCCGACTACTTGATAAAGAACAACACTTTTTTCTTTTTTGCAAGATAGGTTGCACCAAATCGTAAATTCATCGGATGCAATGTCACCACCCATGAGAGTCTAACCAACTCTAGTAAAGTTAGTAGGTACCATTCTCTATAACCAAGGAGTTTATGGAATCTGACTCAAAAGCTCAACTCGTTTAATAGCTCGGCAGTACGGTTGCTTTGGAGCCGGTCTTAGCGGTGTTTAGACAGCTTACTATATTAGCTAAAGTTCAGTAGAGCCTAAGTATCTTTCTATCTAGAGAGAGTTGGCTTTTTATCTAGCTCATATCTCGTTTTAGGGTTCATGAATAATCATAATTATCTTTGTGTCAAGGAAGGATTAATTATTTGTTCAGCCGATATCTAACCTTCGAGCTCTTAAATGATAACCATGTCATTAGCTTGATTTTGTGCTATTAAAAAACCTTGCCCCGAGTTTGATGCCTCTTTGCAGCGTAAAAGGATTCAGTGTGGATCAATCCCATTTTGGTTGATTTAGAGATGTTATTAAATGTGCTTTTAATCTGATGGTCATGACCACACTCTACTTTAACCTTATAGGGCATTATGTATTCAATATTATATGTGATCATAGTCATTTGCATGACTATTGCGTTGGTGCATCTCTAATAGTACCCTTGGATCGATCAAAATAGTTCAATGTGCATCAAGTCTAATCTTGTTTAGGAGTTAGAAGCAATGATCACAAACAACACATATTATATAGCTCTTAATTTATTCAGGAGTAGAAATCAGGGGAGGGTTAGAGTTGTTCGCCAAACTAGATCTCTAGCAAAATAGGCTAGGCTGTCAATTAGGTCTCTTTTGGACATGCCAATTGCTAACTCATCTGTGTTAGTGCTTAGCATGTTACTATCCAACAAACTATAGAGATATTACATAGAAATTGAATAAATTAGAGAAAATATATAATTAGATTGTGAGCTAAACCAGATAAGCACAAACCAATAAATATGCAACTAATTCTTATTCAATAAACAAAATATAACTCCAGAAAGGTGGAATATATATATATATATATATATATATATATCTGAGGAAAGTCATTCAAGATATTTATATGTTTTTAAAAAGACTTACTTTAAATAATTTTTTTTTAAAAAAAAAAGAAAATTTGCATATAACACTGCGTCTCTTAATAAAGTTATAGTTTATACCCTATATTTTTACTATTTGTAAATCAAGTACTGTAACTTAGCGAATATATACAGAAAACATCCTACCGTTAGATCAATTAATTAAACTTAACCAAATCTCTTAGTTAAATTAATTATACTAAGAAAATTATAAAAATATCCTCAACCAGATGTATTTTTAATTATTTTAGAAATAAAATATTTTTACTTAACGAAATAGCTAAATTATAAGACTCTATTTATAAATAGTAAAAATACAGGGAGTAAACTACGGTTATATTTATTTTAAAAAAAGCTCATAGAATTGGCCACTTGTCCCCTGACCAAACTTAGCCTATTGCCTACCAGCAGTGAAGAAGTTGGCATGCAACATTTTCCAAACTGGAACTGATCACTTGCTACTGAGACGACTTTTAATTTTTCGAGTTTGAACTTTGAAGTATGTTCATTTATTATTATGCCTTCTTTTATTTATTTATTTATTTATTTATTTCATTTATTATTATGTCACGCTAGTTAGTCTTCTCCTTCTCCCACGTACACGTGCATGTGCATGGGATTTAATACAATAAAACCAACACGAACACGAGAAGAGTTCTTTTTTTCTCTTTTTCTTGAGGCATAATTATAATTACACCCACCCCATTTCTATATATCTATATAGACCTCATGAAATATTTTTGTACATTCCGGTATTATTTCCAATTAAATAATAATAATAATAATAATAATAATTTGCCGGTGTCACATGATCTTAGAGACAATTTAATCCTTTATTTTAGATGAAAGAAATTAAAAAGTGTAAGGAATTTTTTTTAAAGGAATTTTTACATAATTGCCGCTGTATTTCTTTAAAATATCATGATTGGAATAAAGATGGTCTCTTTCTCGGATAACCTAAGCATGAAGTTGATAGATGTCTACTGGATGAAGACAAGGAGGGTGGTGAAATTTAATGGAACAACTATTATTATTATTATTATTATTATTATTATTGCTACTCAAAAGTGCGACAGCACAAGATGAGAATAATAACTTCACCTATAGAGTCCACTTTCTAGCTCACGGAGAAGAACACCAACGCATCTTTATGAGTCATCACTACCACTTGGTAAAGGATTTGGATTCTATGAAGGTTTTGAAGTGACTCTAAAGCGGGTCGCATCAATTGAACACATCCGATAGATCTTATCGTGCCCGCTCAAATTCTACGAGCAAGTGAATAGAATCATCGAAGGTACATGATATTTGATATTTGATACGTAGACCTGTCGACACAGATTGACCTGTACCGAATCTATACTCTTTAGTAAGATTGGTTCCCCGTTAAGCTCTCATATAATTGGGAAATAAGAGGGGTTGATATCACAATCACCGGCAAATGTTCTACATCATTCTTAACCTACACTTATTTTCTAAACTTGCATAAGAGAGTTTATACCAATTTAAGTTATAATATTGTTTGGCTGTAAACCACTGTGGCGGTGTAATTATAACATTTGATATAATATAAAAAGTAAGATATATTTTAACAAATAACTAAAATACTCTTTATACTCACGAATAAAAAGAGGAGAGAGAGGAATAAGAGAAAAAAAAAATTGAGAATGATTGAAATAATAATTAATTGAAGTGCTGTCTTTATACTAGGATGGTAACAAAACAATAGCTTTATCTTAATAACAAACTTGACCTGCATTTCTTACAAATTTTACAATTGATCAGAAACAGAGAAAGCTTGATGCACTTCATCCGACATCGTTTAAGGCAACTTAGTATACCAAGTTACTCAAATCAAATTCACAATTTAACTATATATGAAAACTTCTAACTATATCATGATTCTGAAATTGTGAAGAATTAGGCGGAAAGCTGAAAGAGATGAAGTTAGAAACAGAGAGAGCTTGATGCACTTCATCCAACATGGATAACAGTAATTTATTATATCATATTACTCAATCAATTTCACAGTAACTATATATAAAAAGTTTTAACTATATCATGATTCTGAAATTGTGAAGAATTAGGCGAAATAAGCTGAAAGAGGTAAAGTTAACACAAGAAATCATGATCTGTGTATAATTTCATTGACTTCTCTAATTTAAGTAAATATCTTTCTCTACTAATTACGAGAAGAAAATATTCAAGTCAAATAGGAAGAATTACACTAGAATAAGTGTATAATTAACTGTATACCTTCTTACCACTGGATGAGATAGTGAAAGAAAAAGATTGAAACCCTATTTCCAACACCTATCTCTCTCCATGTACTATGTTATATTATGCAGCATTCAAATCTATAAATGGGTGGAACTCACTTCTTGCTCTCAATTTGGATCCATCAGAATATAATTACAAGTACTTTCGACTGTTCTTTTATAACTTTTCAACTATCAAAATTAATCATTAAACAAGTACTTAAGATATATGTGGCTCATGAAATTTAGCATAGCATTAAGTATAAGAAAGGAATACAGAAACGACATTCTATGACTTAGGAGATCATGCCTGTTCAATAAAAGTAATCCCAATAAAATATGTCCTCTCCCATCTCTCTCCCCATGTGGTTAATTTATGAAGTTAAACAGTTGATATTTATATATTATATAATACAAGCCAACTCGTGGTTCCATGTATACCCTACAAGCTTGTGCATGGGTCACAGCTAGTTTTCTCCATACAACCCATTGAAATATCACAACATAGTGCCTACATATATCTTATCCTATACTCACCATTTTCCCCAAGACTATCCTACATGGTTAGGCCTTTGGAGATGAGAAGAGAGCCTTTCTTCTCTCTGAAGAGAAGAAGGAATGTGATCAACTTGAGGAAGAAACCTTTCAAAATTTTGGTGCTAAGGAAACTTACAGAGCTGAAGAAGATAATTCCGGCATGTCATGATGAGGGCGTAGAGGCACTGCTTCAGAGGACTGCTCAGTATATTTGCTTCCTTGAGTTGCGAGTGATGATTCTGAGAAGACTCTCAGATATATATGGTGTGTAGCATTGCGGGACTGCTTTCTCTTAAAGCACATGTGTTCCTGCTGAGAATAAACACTATGTAGATTGTGTATGAGATAGGTGCTTTTCCTCTCTCCTTTCCAGCCATCTTTATTGTCTGTTCCATTTATGATTTATCTATAAAGTGAAGGTAGCTTTGCTGAGAAACTTCATGTAATTCTCCTTGTCGACAACATCACCATTAGCTGCATGCAATACAATATATCTACTCTACTTGTTGTCTCCCTTAAGATTAAGATACCAGAATACAATGAACTTGACCTTTTATATTCTGATACTTTCACATCATTTTAGTGCGTCCAAGATGTGAATTTCAAATAAATATATTAGTGGAGGTTTTATATTTAAATTCCAATATGTCGAACTTCTAAGAGGATTTAGATCAAAAGACATAAAGAGACTTTGGTTTGCCAAAGTAAAAAAATCCTCCTGTGCCGATACCATGTTGAATCGCCAGTCACCACCTTCTTTAATAGTTAACCAACTAGAGAATAGCAGATGTAATCTTTTTATTGTTCTCATAATGCTACATGAAATAGTACTTCTCTTTTTCTCAAAGTTAATAGTACTATTTTTCTTCCTTTGGCATCCAGCATGCCTAACAATGAATTAGGCAGAAAGCTTACTATAAACAACAATTGTTCCTCATTATGTCATTGAAGTGATTTTTAATTATTCAGTCATCACATACGTACCTTGCTAAATGATGACAAAGTAGGTAGGAGACAGTAAATTCTATGTTTACAACTAAATGAGCTTTGCTGAAAGATGCAAGATATTGTAGTACTCTATTAAAACATTGTCTAAAGAGAGATCGGCAGTAGTTATGAACTAAAAGAGAAGGAGAGATCAATGAATTCAAACTGCACTGAATTCATACATTTTAATACCGTCACAGGAATCTGTTCATGAAACTGACTTATTAGGAATGAATCCACTGATAGTCACATTATCTACAGATTAAAGATCATTTTGGTTTGCCATTTTGTTGTGAGAGCATCAGCACTTTTAGGGTTGTTTATTATCTCGTCCAAAATCAAGATTACAGGCTGAATTGGCTGCCAGACATGTGGAAGTGCCATGGGATTTAACCAGTAAACTAAGTTTGCTAATGCCGACATCATATTCTATGTTGAGATAATTCCACCGTACCCCAAAATTACCTTGTCCTTCAAATGAACAAGTTCATGTATAAGAAAAGATTTCTAATTTGAATCGGAACATCTACAAATGAGGCACAGAAGAATAGGGAATAGTCTTAAGTATTTAAAGGAGTAATTTTTCCTATAATTTTCCTTGTGAATTGCTTTTATAAAAGAATTTTTTCATGAATTGTAGAGCTAAGTGGTCTAATATGCACAGACTCATAATACGCCAATATGAGTCTCTTACATACTAATATTTAAGCTTCTTCTTTTCCAACAATTATCTAAGTGCAATTGGACCAAGGCCTAATGTTTTCTGTTCAACATTTCATTAAGTATACATATGTATAATTAATTATGTGTGTATATACACATACACTATGAGAAGAAAAAAAATTCCTAAAGGAGAGTTAAAATACGTCATACGACTTATTTATTGCAATCAAGAGAAAGATACTAATACAAGACAAATATTTGTATATTCATAAAGCAGTTCTTTGATTTACTAATTATCAAAAGAAATCATATCTAGAACAGTGCATAAAGATCCCAAATTAGAACCTCCTTTTCAGTTATATTGTTAGGAAACACATCTCAAAAACAAGTCGAATGATTGCTTGGCCATGAAAAGAACCTCAACATATATTATGGAAGCAAGGGCACGTTGCAACTTGTTCTTTGAAATCCTATGGACAAAACAAAGCCATACCATTATTCTAATATCATAGGTTACAGACCGAAGCAAAACAATCCAAAGACCTTTTGCTTTACTCTGACAAATCTTCTAAAAGTGCCCTAAATTGGGGACACATCATCATATATCATGGGAGCCCAGAGGGATACGTGCCTTTGTGGAACAAATGGATCCCCTCCATGTGAGACCATGTTCCACAAAAGATTAGGCGAAGCACAATTCTAGGTGCATGTGATTAGTGTATCCTAGACTCCTACATAAAAGAGTACTATAAGTTGTCCATCTATTGCAAGTTGTGGTACTCAATTCCTGCATTAGGTTTCACATATACTTGTTTAGACAAAAAAACTAAGTGGTCCTATTTGATGCCTGTGTATCTAATAGGCAGTTTGTGGTCATCATAATTGGAAAAGGAGAGCAATGTACTCTAGATTAAATCCCCAAGTGAACAAGCAAGTTTACATCTCTTTCCTCATGGCCCAACAAGGACAGGAGAAAAGGAAATAGTTCCCATCCCCATCACCTATGCCTTATGAATCCTGCCAACCTACCCTTCTGGTTCCCACCATAAACATATGAAGGAAGAAAGAAATGAGAAAGCTAAGGCCTTGTTTAGTTTAATGGGAAACGAAAAGGGCAGTGTAAATGGAACAAAAGATGCAAATAATCATAGAAGAGATGGAATAGGGAAGATGTAACGATTAGCATGGATAAGTTCTTCAGACGTTGAATAAGAATGCTCTACACAGACTTATCACGATTGAGGCTTTATTTACGAATAAATGTCCCCTATCAATGAATGAAACTCCTAGTCTATAAGTTCATGTCAGGATCCATCTTTCATATGTATATCATCGCATGAACAACTGTAGTATCACCCACTTGAACTAGTGTCTATACTTATACAGCATAGCATGCAGACGTGGACCTTGGACACCATGTGAACACATGTGGCCTGTCTACTCCCATAAGGGCCCCTTCCCACTAAACAAACTATTACATACCCTTCCCTTCATATGAGTTCATTTCCTTCTCTCTCTCTCTCTCTCTCTCTCTCTCTCTCTCTCTCTCTCTTCTTTCTTACTATCTGCTCCTGTTTCAGCAGTGTCTAAGTACAACTCCATCTCTTGAAGAAGCCAAGTGGCCTTGCTACATTCCAGTCCACATTATATATCTTCTCTCAAAGATGTGACCACTTCACTAAAAATTAGGTCAGTGCAAGAAGGTTCCTATCACATACACTGTTGTCACTTCACATGGTTACCACTACTTGCATTGCATACACTATACTACAAGAAGTTAAGAACCCAACGAAAGTACCAACGGAAGAGCACAAATGTAGGGCATACATTTTAGGAGAACCAGACTCATCAGATATCCTCCATAGTACAGTAGAATCTATTGCTCCTACATAGCCAGTAGGCTTGTACAATCAATTCTTCCCTTCACAAAACTGCAAGCCTCAAACTCACTCAAAAAGGCCATCCTAAAAAACATGCTCGTGGGCCCCGGCAAAGTGGTATTGCAACCAAAAATATGAGCATTCTGGAGGGGAAGGGGGCCATCAAGGTCATGGAAGATATTGTGTTGGCCTTCACAAATTATAAAAACAAACTGGAGCCACGCCATCATTGAAGAACTATCCAAGCAAGATAAAAGATTGATAAGCATAGCAGATTATCCTTGAATTGGAAAGTCCATAGAAGTAATAAGATCTTCGATGGACCCTCCTGGCATGAGCAAGAGAAGGTGGATGCACGCACATCTGGTTATTCTGCAGCAAGTGCCTGCTATGGTGAAGAAGACCCGAGTGCTAAAGCGTCTCGTACTGAGAAGCAAGTGAGTGGGTGGTTTCACTGTGCAGGATGAAACCTTAGACTATTTTGTCTCCCTTCAAGCTCAGGCCTAATGGAGCTACTCGTCACAGCTCTTTCTGTTCAAAAAAACAAAATGAGTCTTGCAATTAAACTTCCCTCATTTTCATCTTCAGTGCTATGGTCCCTAGATGCAAGGAGATCTAACTCGGCACTTTTTTGAGCCCAAGTCTTTTATCAAAGATCATCACATCATAAGTCCGGATTAACACTTTCTTTTTCTAGTTTACATCTATCCTTGCATTGAGGGAGATGAAATAAAGACCTTGTGATTTAAAAGATGACTATTCTTGAAAGCGGTGTGACCATGTGCATTTGTGAAGGGCAATTGAAGGCTTTATCTTAAGTGCACTAAGAAGGTACAGTTTCTGTAATATATCCATCAATATTGATGTATGTAGGAATAGATTACTGATAGGAACTCTTTCATAGAGCCTTATGTACTGAGTATAAACAGGACTAAAAAAAATCTTGTGACAGATGATTACCTCATATGATTTGGATTGTCTATCAAATCAAGAGGCTCTTATGATATGAGTTTATTTTACTAGTACGATCACAAACAAATGACTCTAGCGAGTAACTAAGAATGGTTGTATGGCAGTTACTAACAAAGAGTTGATTGCAGTTGTTCTGTCATAATGACCATTTTCAGTTTGCATGATTTGCTTTACCTCAATCTAGAATTCAGAAGTAAGATCGAGAAGAAAAGGAAAATAATTGGATCACCTGATTTGCATGTGCAAACTTAAATGGGCTTTATACAAACCAGGTAATGGCAACCAGAATGTGATCACGATGACATGCAAGCAAACTTTCCTTTCTGCTATAGGTCAGCTCTTAAATTTGTGTTTATCTCTAACAGTGTTAGAAAAGCCTTTATCCTGAGATTGTACACCAAAAGGCTTTATTTAAGCATGCCAAATTATTATCATCTACAGAGAAAGAATCTGAACTGTGAGCAAGTTTGCAAGAGGATCAGGTAAGGATGACCACAGACTCCAAATTTGGAAATTAACTGGGAGTCGGAGATCAGTACATTATGTCAAGAAAAGTAAATCTAGAGCCAAACCAGAACAGGGGCCATAAGCAAATACAGAAAATTATCTAAAGAAAGAAGTGTCCCAATATTGCCTCTACTGCAAATTAAAATTGGTTGATTCCTATGAAGGATCTCATAAGGTACTATACTTCTAGAAAACCCTCATTTTTTTTTCTTTCTTTCCTTTTTTTTTCGTTTTCAAAATGGCCAGAAAACCAATTCAAACAACAAAGTTTCACATGAATATATTGTTAATGTGCAATCACATGGTATGATGGATTCTCTTTTCATTCTCTTTCCGGCTAAGACATTTACGATAGACAGATAGAAATCAAAGTAGTTTCACTGAATTAGCTCAGATAAGATGTTATAGGTATCTCCAGCCATACGTGTAGTGCAGACTTTAGACACAACTAGTCCAAATACATATAATTAGAGGTGAAAACGGATAAGATATAGTTCGAATGTGGCAAAATCATATCTGCATCTACTTTTTTTCAGATAAGAATATGAATACGGATAGTGAACACTTACTATATCCACCAAATATGGATTCAAGTACTGATTGGATGTTGTTGGATGTATCCGGATTCATTTAGTAAACCTATAAGAAACACAATATTACTCAATTTGGTAGTATAATTATAACATACATATGAAAAATATATTTCAGATACATATAACGAACACAAAATCAAGTCTCATTCTACTCTTTTTTCACTATTTTTATTATATTTTAAACTAAATGGATAAACAGATACAGATCAGAATAAAAATTTTCAACCCATACCCATATCTGCCTAGAAAATTCGGATATGGATTCAAATTCAGATACCAAGATGAGAAAAAATTCTCAACATATATCCGGCAAACCCAGATAAGAAACGGATAGGATATTATCCTGCCTGTTTTCAAGCATACATATAATTGTACTTCCTCAAGTGCCCTGGTTTAAGGAGATACTCTCATGACTTGATTGTTAACAGTCACATTTAATGGTAATCAGATAAAGATGCTTATAAAGGTAAAGATTCCTTCTCCACGGATTACAACTATTTCAGATGCAATTATCTTAAGATTATGGAGAGGACATGTCACTATCTTTGGAGCAGTAGCCCTTTTTCTATTTAATTACCTCTGCAGCCTTAAGCTACAAAGATCAAAGAACGTAGCAAGATTCTTTACAAGTTTTCTCACAAATTTATTTAAAGTTCCCTATGTAAGTTCTCACAAATTTGCAAGCATCAAGGTGTTAACAGAGTTCATTCTCAATATGACAAGACCAACAACAAGTGCCGCAAACTCGACAAAGATTGAGGAAATTACTAAAAGAAAGGTAAACTGTAAGTATGGTAGTTAACCACTGGTGATGTTGAAAGAGACTAATACCAATTCTACCATAATAAGACATTACAAGATTGGGGTTAAAGCAAATAAACATTTCCCAAATTACTGCTAGTGTTTAGAGTCCAACTAGTTAACAAATTTACAACAGCAGCATTAGGCTCCAGCAACAAATGATGCAAAGAGCCAGGGACATCAGAAGCTCTGAATCACAGCAGCAGTGTTCTACAAGTTTCTGTAACTTTTTCTCTATCATTAAAGATAAGCATTGCTATTAACGTTGCTAGTTATTGATTAACGGGCAGTTGCACATAATTATAACCTAATGGTTTTAGGTCAGGCATTAAATGATCAAGTCCAACCTCATAATGCCCAAGTTCAATTTTCTACATGAAGGCTCCTGTTCTAATTCCTCTCCTTTTGCCTCTCCCACCCAGCCACTCTACATCCCATCATATCCACCCCAACTCCACATAAAACCTTACACATATATCCTCTTTATTCAAACAGTGTCCTCATTGTCTTTCACTTAGTGTACTTAATGCTGGTCTTTACAGTCAATAGTGGCCCAACATTGACATCCAGTTGACTTTTCTCCTCACATTTTGCACGTTACAAGTATATCAACCTCTTGCAATTTTTCTATGCCAAAAGCAACCCCTACCATCCAAGATCCATCAATGCGGCTGACAGGCTATATTGATTTCAACGGGAGTATTCCACCTCAAAAGGAATCCAAAGTTACACTATAAAGCCGAGCTCGAACATGTTCAACTAGTTTAGAGCCCCTTATACATAAGAAAAAAAGATTCTTCCTAACATGTCTAAGAAGGAAGTCAGGGAGCATATTTGAACCACCAGATAGGTATCATATACGATTTAAACAATAGGACTATCAGATATCATTAAAACAATAGGAGGCACTAATGCATAACAGCTAAACAATGATGTCAAGCCCAAATTTGAATGACGAAGAAACCAATGACATTTGGAACAGTTCAAATGATGCTTCAAGTACAAGGTAAATTTCTAGTAAGTGCAGAGTATTACGAGGTGACGCCTAGTAGTAAACAGAGATATGAGTAATATGGTTCTCAACCCAAGATTAAAAAAGTTAAAATGCATCTGGTGCTAGATGATTAACTTATACATTGATCCATAAGTATACTATAAAGAGGAAAGTCCTACATTTCTATCTAGGTGCCAGAATTAGATATTTAACTGGCCGCCAAACCCTTATGTTCTTCAAGTTACTGAGGCGTCTATGTAGTCGGAATATTAGGCCAAGGATATAGGAATAAATTATCGGTAAAGGTCTTCATTTAGTTTATGGCCCCTTAAAATATACCTTCTCTTCTCCTCCCAGTTACTCTCGTTCTCTACTCTGCTCTTCAAAAACTGACTCAAATTATTACGTTTAAACTCATTCATTTAGTTTATGGCCTTAAATTTTCTACTCCAGCCTCATAGCATAATCTGCAAATATAATTCTTTTCTCCTATAAAATCATTCCAATCTAATTTCGAACTGCAATCAGCTACAATTTTTCATCAAACATACTCTTTGCAACTACAAAATCGCCCGCCGTCAAATACTCATACCTACTAAGCTCACTGGATAACCATCTTAAGAGAAATGGATTTAAGAGAGTTCTCATGAAATCTATGCCAAGACTGACAGCTTAAGACCAAGAACCAGTAAAATTCCAGGAGAAGAAACTCTACCTCAAGAATGCATCGTACGCGGTGGATCGATGAGATCTTCGATCGATCTCTGAAGCCCTAGAAATGGATTTGATGTTCGAGTTCGTGGTTATGGGTTTCCCGCGCTGCTGTCGGGACACGTGGGAGATGGAGAGGCTTATTAGAATCCAATATGGATCCATATATAGTATAAAACTTTAATTAGGTAAATATCTGATTAAAAACAAGATTATTTTGCTAGATCTCCAATTTTTATAACTATTGACTATTTTGATATTATTCAAACAGAATTCAATAAAAGTATTGGCATTTCCAAAAACTTACTAATAAATATCTTACTATTCCATAAGTAAATAATGTTTAGATAATTAAAAAATTTAGGGTGTTGAAATAAAAATGAGATATTCCATCCATGCTTCTCATTCTTCTACCTGTAAAAGGCTCAACCTTTGGGTAGATTGGGTTATATGCAAGTGGGTTATCTCCTCTTGCTACTGATTCTTATTCTAAAACTGATAAGCTTACATTATAAAATACCTCATAGTTGACAAAGTGTGCCCATTAGATCACTACATGACATGTTTTATTTATAATATTTGGCGATGATTATTGTGTGCCAAGAAGAATAAGCATGTTTCTCTATGATGATGATTGCTTATTTTGTTATGATATTTGGTCTGAATTTTAGCATCACACAAATGACTATAAGAAGTGTGACATTTTTGTCTCGACGGTACCCGACACCCTTCCGACTAGGAGCAGAGAAAATTATATACTAGTATGATATAATAAGTTTACAGATTAGGTCATAATTTGTGGATTGTAGACAGTCAAACATGTTATTGGTGGAGCATATAAATGCAAGTAAACTATTGTTAGACGAGAGTCATACCCCTTGTGGTGGTAAGATAGATGTATACTTAGCGGTATTTGATTAACACTCAATGATGATGCCTTTGTAGCGCTAGTGGCTCAGCGGTGTGGACACTAGCATTGATGCATGCTTGTAATGATGTTTATAATGATGTGCTAATGATTGAGATTGTTAGTCTATAATTATAGACAATAAGTTAGTTGTTCATTAGGCATGGGTAAGCAATGTTACCACTGGAATCTATCTTTCCTCTTGAAAGTGTTGTTTGGATGAGTGTTCGTGTCACCGTTGGGCTTAGAATCAAGGTGGCATCACTTTTGTTTCTCCTATTAATTTTAGGAATCCCACTTTTGTTTTTATTGTTAGTTTTTGGTTATGCTTGGTTATGATGCTAATATGATTAGCCCGAATCTTTTCATGGATGTCTCATATGTGGGCATCTTCACATGCGGGACATATGATAAATTTGGGAATAGTTTTATCGTTTTCTTAATGACTTTTTTTTTTTTACTTTTATTATAAAAAAAGTGATAGTTAGTTCGGGAGGATTATCAAATGCACATCATATCTCCAGTAACACCAGAAACAAAATATAGGAGTTGAGTATGAGAAATTTAAATAATAGTTATTGAAATTGGACTGAATATTGACCCATTCAAAGGTTGAATCACTGGATTTAGCTTAGCCGGTAGTTGAGTAGGAGCAATCAAAAATTCAAAATCATCAAATACACATGATCGATGTGTTATCCTATATCCAATTGTGCACCCAAATCGACTCGCCTCTAAATCTTAATTCTCTCTAAACTACCAAAAATAGGTAGGGAAAACTTTATCTCATTTTCTTATTTTTATCACGTTGATTTTAATCTACCTCTTCACTATTTTTATTTAAACATGAGCAATACATTTTATTAAATAATAGAATATAAAAATTATTATTTTTTATTAACAGATTATTAGGCTTTCTTCACTTGTAGAATAAATAGATGCATTTTTTAGACTTCCTTCACTTGTAAAATAAACAAAAGCTTATTCTAATATAAACCTCTTTATATTAAAGAAAATTACTTATCTCAATACTAATTTACTAATACTAATTTTCTTTCTTCACTTTATACCACCAAATTAGTAAGAATAAAATACATATTTGCTCACATATATATATATATATATATATATATCTATATATATAAATATGAGTACGTTTATGTATCCGCATTTACAAGGAAAATTTGTCTCCCAATGCAATGAAATATATCTGCACTTAGACATGATCAAATGGCCCAGCCCGCCCGTGCCCAGCCCGACCCGGCCCGGACCCAGTTTAGGCCCAGCCCGGCCCGAGCCCGAACTACCCATGGGCGGCACGGGCCAGCCCTTTGCTCGCCCGACTCGGCTCGAAAGCCCGCCCGTTATGCTACAGTGGCCTACCCATTGCTACAGTACTTTACCTTCTGCTACAGTAATTTACCGCTGCTACAGTAAACTTTTTTTGGTATTATACCATTTTGCATTATTTTAAGCACACCTTTAAAAAATTTTAATTTTTTTAATTTTTTTTTAAATGGAGGAATATAAATATTTTTTTTTAAAAAATGAGCTAATAATTAAAAAAATTCTAAAAATAGCTAAAATATGGGTTGGACTGAGTGATTGGTGGGTTGGGCCGGCTTAGCCCGACCGGCTAGCCCGATCTCTCACGAGCCGACGAGCGGTAATGTGCTAGACTATTCTAGTCTCGGCCCGAGTGATTGGTGGGTCGGACTGTGAACAAATGCTTAAGCCCGATTGGCCCGAAAAGCCCGGCCCAGCCCGGCCCGACCCGATGATCATGTCTATCCGCACTATATGGTAAATAGTCTGCACTACTTATATAACTTCGCATTACATTAAAATATCAAATTCACTTTTTAGTCGGTCGATTATATTAATCGACATACTTTTTAAAAAAATGGCTAAAAATGAAACATTTTTTCTTTTATTTGTTTGCTTCTGGAGAAGAATTATTACACATGAATTTGCCACCATCAAATCTGAAATTAGACTGCATACAAAGAAACACTCCCATTGATCTAAATGGCTTAAAAAGGAGTGGAGTACATGGGATTAGCCCAAGAAGCAAAAGCATGCATAGTTTTAGCTTGCAAGGAAGAAGTTTGAAGGTCAATACAACTCTTATTATCCCTTTATTTTTCTTCACTCAGACCCAAAAGATCACAAATTAGAAGACTCCCATCATCAAATGCAAGAGAATTAATACACAACTCTAGCAATAGATTTTTGGAGTAAAATTAACTTTAAGATCCCCACAAGCAGAGAGTCAAGAGCTCAAGCACTTAGAGTGGCCCTGCAAAAGTTCCATTCTCCCTCTGTTCATCCCATTTCTCAATCTATCTCCAGCAGAAATGATAGAAGAAAAAAAGGTTAATAAAGATGAAAGATAAACAATTAAAAGATCACATAAATTTGAGGGAACTCCTAAGCTATAGTTTAAATCTATGGATGGAGTTATTGACATATCCTTTAAGACACTTTCTAACATTATTGTGCACTAACAAAATTTACTACAATACCCTTGAGAAAAATATTATTGGAGAAGTCTGGCTTATGCATTGATATTTTTTAGACAAAGGTAATTTATAAGTTAAGATGAAGAGAAAGACAAATAAGACTAATTTAGACATTTTAAAAGTTAATCTTAGTATCCATAATAGACCCTCTCTGTTGGTAATATTTAAGATTGAGTTGTCTAATTAGGCAGAGTCACCCCTAAAATTATAAAATTTTACTTAATACTCCTCGGTAAGTGATCAATTTTCGGCTATCTAAGAATTATTTTACCTTATTTTAGAAGATAGAAAAAGAAAAAAAATTAAAGAGTAAGGTAGTCTTTGACAAGATTTTTGTTAACACTTTCACGGAGGTAAGAGATGTTCGATAGTTGAGATAGCGCTATAGTTTGGAGGGTCTAAATGTAATTAATCCTTACGTTTGTCTAGCTATCATAAAAAAATATAGACAAAATATGAGGATTAGATTATAAATAGTGAAATATGGGGTGTTAATTATAACATTGCTAAACAAAATTGTTATTCAAAATTCTCCCTTCATAATTCTTGTATTGCATGGATTGGAGGGTTCATCCGTCCAGGATTGCTGTAGGTACATTCCTCTCTACCATCATAATTTCTATTAGGGTTTGCTACACGAGCAGATGTAATAATACCGTGGCTCATATGGCTCATACTCTAGCCAGTCTAACTATATGAGATTGTGTCTGTAAGAATTGGAGTGATCCATTTTTCTCTCAGGACTGTAATCTAAACTATATTATTGTCATTGAATGAATTATATATTCATCGAACCCTAGACTACCACAGGCAAAAATTCCAAGAGATCTAACTAATCCATTGAACTGATATGAAATACAAAGTATAAATCTTATGAATTAAAGGACTGGACTTTTAGTTGTAACAAATAAAAATATTACTACTCACCCATTCCACTGGGCAAAGGGATCGATAATATTTAGCAAATTTCTCGCATTCGCCACCCTCTTTACCTTTAGCAATCAAACACCTATATATTGGAATTTAATTATGAGATGATATTCAAATTTTTAACAGATATTTTCGTTAGGAAGATTAATAAAATAGCATCTAGAAAACATTCAGCATAGCATAATTTCTAAGGAAATATATCATTACTTGTGATACTCAATGTAGCGAGCGAAACAATGCTTGGTTTGATTTGCTGAAGGAAAGCGGTAGTCAGCTGGTGCAGTCTTCAACTCAATCTGATAGAAATTAACAGAAGAGAAGAAACCATTTTTGTAAACTATAGGAAAATGACTACAATATCGGTTTTATAAGATTGAAAATAATTAAAGTGCGATTAGTCAGACCCAGCTCGGCTCAAATAGCTCGATATGAAAGTAGCTTACGGTCTAGTTAGCACAATCGGGAAAAATATTGTTTTCCACGTTAGGGTTTGAGGGTTCAAACTCTCGCCAATATGTTTATTCATGTGGTTAAATTTTTTTATATTGTTGCTTTTGCATTTATTTTCTCGCGAACCTATATTGAAAATTTATATTAAAAAAAAGAGAGTAATCTTTATTGTTGAGTTCTTCCCTAGACATTATATTCATTAATTGGATATTTTAGCGAGCTGAGCCGGCTCAAGCTCGGCTTGACCTATTATTTTCACGCAAACCTCCTCATTTATCTTATGTTCCACATTCACTCTTGCTTGACAAGTATAGACTGAAAATATGAAATGACCATTTTACCCATAAATTCACTCCTTTTTTTCTTCTAAAATATCAGTAAAATGGTCATTAATTACAGTGTCTAAAATTATCGTAACTGTGATACATATGTGACATGTTTTTATAAGAAAGAAAAAAAATAAAATAAAATAGACAACTTTAATAGTTGACAAGGTCCAAGTGTAATTCACCCTTATAAGTTTCATAAAAGATTTATGACATATAAGTATAAGAAACAACAGGTAGGATAATCTAAACACTTTCAATAAGATTTAATGCCATCTTCATTAACATCATAGAATATCTGCTTCTAGGAGAAGAAAAATCTTTTAACTTAGATCTGTGTACATCTACCAAGGTTATAGATTGAGCTATAAATTCCATATAAAAAATATATGCACATACAATAATAAAAAATAAAAACGCTTATGATTTTCCAATGACAATCACCAAGACATCAAGTAATATCTTCTACGTTCATAAAGAAGAAGAAGAAGAAGAAGAAGAAGAAGAAGAAGAAGAAAACTAATTCTACTTATAAAACCCATGAAGAAATGAGTAAAGAGAACATTAACTAGATAGTAGAGATATCAAAATTATTATGTGAAATTAATGGCTTAAACTTACCTCCGCCATGGGAAGTCTTCTTGGTAGGAACTAGAAGCAAATGCCAAATGGTGTTTGTGTGGAGACGAAGACCTAAAACACCCAGTTTGATGCAATACTGTGGGCGGAAGCCATTTGTTTATTAGTAGATTTAAAATATAGGAGGAGAGAGAATTGGGAGCCGCGCCGTTTGTATTAAAAACAAAATATTTTAAGTCCAAGGGCTAAATTGCAATATGGCCCGCCATAGTGGTCCAATGGGCTTGGGCCAATTTGAGTACTTTTAACAGGCCGGCCCTCCTTACATCTTTTGCATGTATAGCCTTCTAAAATCTCTTTTTATATGTATAAAAATAAATAAAAAATTAGGGGCGCAAACAGGTAGGCCTAAATCTGATGTAGTTAGATTCAATTTCCTTTTTGGAGTTTTATTTTTTTTGGATGTCGAGATGTGCAAATTTGTATAGTATCGGGATAATTTTATGCGGATACGGATACGGATTGAAAAAATATTGATATAAAAGTTTGATTTTATATATTTTTTATATGAATATCTAGTTTAATATATATATATTCAGTTATTTATTGACTATTTATAGGTTAAAATAATTATATCACAAGTACTTCTTATGAATTAAGAAATTGAAAGTAGATATATCTTATATCCATAGTTATACGTTGGAATTTAGCAAACATGGTAATTAGGAATGTTAAAATAAATAAGCGGCTAGAACTTGGTTGGGCTGAAGTTTGGGCTCAACTCGTTTTGAGTTGAGCTGAACCTAAGCCTAAATTAAGGATCAATTTGAATTTTGAGCCAAAGCTAGCTTGCTCAAGCTCGACTTGATAGGCTTGGTATATAAACTAGCCTATTTCAAACCCTAATCCTAAAACTCCAAGCGCCAACAGACTTGCATCTCACTTGCTTTGATACCTTTTCCTTCTAAGCCATCAGCTCGACACCTCCTCGTCGTTCTCCATCGTTGGCTTGCCTCATCCTCGTCCTCTTCCTCCTTCGCCAAGCTGCCTTCTGATCATTTTGGTCTTCCTTCTCCTTCAGCAAGTTGACTCCTCCACCTTCTCAAGTTGCCACCTCGTCGTCCTCCTCCACCTCCTCCACCTCCTCCATCTCCTCCTCTAATCAACCTCTTTTGTCGGCCTTCTCCATCGGCTTCCTCCTTCGTTAGGATCCTCAAGCCTTATCCATCGACAAACCTCATCCAATCATCCTTCTTTAGCAAGATTTTTTTCACACAACCCTAATTCCAAATTCTCAATTTCTTTCTTAACTAGCCAACATCCGTCGACACCGCTCACTCTTTCACTCTCTAAGTCACTCTGCCTTCGAGTCCTCCTCCTCTACATGAGGATCTATAGCGATATTGATAGTAGCGTGAAGTTGGTTTATTTCGCTTGTGGTGTTCTCAAGAGCCTCTACATTGTTAATGAGATCAAGAGATTCATTGTGGAAGAAGGGGTTGTTAATGTCTTCACCAAACTCTTGAGATCAAAAAACGAGGTGTGTCAAATCTAGGCCATAGAATTCTTAGCCACTATTGCTTGTGACGACCCGGCCATGAAGCGAAAGGTTGTGCAAGAAATGGCTCGGTATGTGTTAGCTTGAACAAGATTCAATAATATGCTCAATTCATACTCGAGTTCAGCTCGGGCTTAGTCTAACTTGACTCAAACTGAGCAAAGCCGAACTAATAGGCTCAAACTTAATTAATTTCGAGCCGAGCCGAGCGTGAGCTAGAGCTAAGTCACTCAAGCTCGGCTTACACCCTTAATGCTAACTAAGTTTACTATCCAATCACTATTCATATCGATACATATATTATTTTACCACTATCTGATCTGTTTACACCCCTAACAAAAAAAATTTATTTATTTTTACAAGGGTACCACTCATCAAATTTCATCAAGTTAATGGTAAAAGGACATAAATACTCTTATTCCTATTTACCTACATTTCTCAAAAAGTAAGGTCATCCATAGCTATATCCATGTACTTACATGGTAACTAAGTTTACTATCTGATCACTGTCTCATTATTCAAAAAAATAAACATAGATATATTAGTTTTTCACATGGATACTGCTCAAAGATAACTGACCATCAAATTTCATCAAGTTAACTGTAGAAAGATAGAAATACTCTTATTTATATTTACCTACATTTCTCAAAAAGTAAGGTCATTCATAGCTATATATGCTTGTGAATGGTAACTAATTTTACTATCCAATCACTTTCCATATCTCAAATGTAACTGGAAAAAGATAAACACATTTTTATTCTTATTCTTATTCTTACTTACCAACATTTCTTTCACATAAGGGTACTCATATCTCAAAAACTAAGGCCATATCATAGATAGGGTAAGATGAAAAAATATATAAATAAAAACCTTAGTTAAAATGCTAGAGTGGATTTCCTATCTTTAAGTAAAATAGGTCTGTGGTTGGTTAATCTCTCATCTAATTCCATCTCCTTCGCTCTCTCTGCCACGCCACTGGCCTCCAGTTATCCGACTTATCCGTCGGATGCCATTCCCGCGCATTCCTCCCCAGATTTATCCGGGATCTTGACTGAATACTCGAGATATCGGTTGTTTCGCGCTCTCTCTCTCTCTCTCTCTCTCTCTATTCTACCACTACTAATACTACTACTTATTCAACTTATCCGCATCTCTTATTCCCACCCTTTATTCCATGGCATCATCCGAAGAAGCTCCCAAATCCCTCCCCCCGCCCTTCTCTCCTCCTCCTCCTCCTCAGAGAAGGAAGCTTAAGCTCCTCCTCCCGCTCTCCATCTTCTCCTACTTGGTCTCCGTCCCCGTCCTCGCCTTCGGGATCTGGCTCCTCGTCACCCGCGGCTACGACTGCGAGGACCTCCTCCGCATGCCCAGGACCCGGTTCGCCGCCGGCGTCGCCCTGCTCGCCCTCTTCCTCGTCAGCAACTTCGTGGTGCAGTACGGCCACAAGTTGCTCCTCCCGGGTCACCTCGTCCTGGCGGTCGCGCTCGTCGTCATGCTCATCGTCGGGCTGATGATGGCCGGCACGTTCGCCATGGAGTCCCGGGGGCTGCCGGCGTCGCCCATGTGGCTCAAGTACCGGGTGGCCAATAACTTCTACTGGGCCGGCGTCAAGGCGTGCGTCTACAACAATGGGATATGTGAAGACTTTGCGCGACGTCTTGCGGAGAGCAAGAAGAAGAAGAAGAAGATATCCTCCGTAGAGGTAACATTATACTTCTCATTTCATTTTTCTTTTATGCATCTTAAGAACTAGATGATATTAAGAAATAAGATTCTCTCCTTAGATCTATCTCTCAAGGATTAAAATTGACCTTTTATGTCTGGCCTTCTGGATTGATGCATTTTAAGATGTTGTATTTGTAGCAGTAACATAAAATATTAAAGCATCAAATGTTCATCAATTTTCTCTCTAAATTATAATAACAAGAATATATGTAACACCATTCCCTTCCCTTATTATAGAAGATTGATCGCTCAATTGAAATGGATGTCAAAATATATCATATGAACATTGATTAACATTTTGAGGCATAATTTATACGATTTATAAATAATATTCTATTCATGTTAACCATTTAAAAACGCATCCCAGTACACTAAATGGCATTTCTTTTGCAACTATCCAAGAACATTTTAGAAAAAGAGAGTTGCAGCACGTCTTCTTTCAACAGTTAATTCACTCTAAGTCTTTCTCTTAATATAACCAGAAGAAATGCTCAGAAAATAACAGCAATTATGAAAAATTATTTCAGTCATTTAGTTGCTAGATTCACATAAGGAGATTATAGATGTTACAAGGATGAGGTATTTCATAGTGATCTACACACAAAAATATATTTTACCTCCCTCTATCCCTCCTCCCTAGCCAAAATCTTAACGTGTGCTTCGAGGAATTTTGTAATTCTAATTTGATGTGAAATCAAAATCAAGAGATTTTCTGTCACAACTAATAGTGGAGATAAATTTATTTTATAAATTATTAAATTTTTATCTTCTATATTTTATTTTTGTAATGATCAAAGCATAGAAAATGAGAATATTGTGAGACGAAAAAAGCACAAGACAAAGAATTATTTACGTAAAAAAATTTACTTTTCTAATTATTAACCGAATTCAAAAAAAGTATTTTCATCATTTTATATTTAAATTAGCTTTCATCACATAATTACATATTTTCAAGAACTAAGAGGTTTAAGTGACACAAACTATATATATATATATCTTTTCTCTTTTCATCTTTTATTGCTGTTATCAATCCATTATTACTAATACTATGTGTGTGAGATTTTAGTCTGGGTGCTGCAAACCACCAGACTTCTGTAAGATGGAGTACGTGAACGCCACCTACTGGAAGCCTGCATCTAATGGCGAGATTGTTGAGTTCTCGGAGTACGAATACATTACGGATTGCCAAACGTGGGGCAACGGAGCTCGCCATCTTTGCTACAATTGCGAGTCATGCAGAGAAGGGTATTTGAAGGCTTTGACATCAGGGTGGAAGAAGATCGGTTTGTTCCTCGTAGTCATGTCTCTCTTGCTTTTTCTCGTCCATGCCGTGCGTTTCACTCTCTTGATGGCTGCTAGGCATGTCTCAATAATTCATAACTAGCTAGTTTGAGATGAAGTTATTATTATTATTTTTTTTAAAAGTGTCATTATTTATATATTTGATGACTGTCTTTGAAGTTTATTATAGTGGGGAAATTATTTTCATGTGTTTTTATTTCTCTTCCTTTTGTATAATTTGTGTGTATGTGTAAAATAGAACGGAAGAACTAGAAGGTAAGGTAACCTAGCCCTAGCCTGGCCCGACTTAACCTATGTGTAGTTAGGGTTAGGACCGCATATGATATAAATAGTATTATCTATACGTCATATAATATCATGTTAGGCGAGTCGAATTGGTCAGTGAAAATATCATAAATTCAAGTATGATCCAAAATTTTTATTGGGTCTATGGATTAACTTGCGATGCAACACAATGGGTTAGGCTGTCGGGTTGGGCCGGACAGGATAGTCGTGTGCTCAGGTTTATTTGCATGCTTCAGTTATGACATCCTTGTTGCCATTGATTGTGCTCATTCCTAATTGCATTATTGGATCAAATCTAGTGATCAAGGTAACCACACCAAAGAGTTCCAATCATGGCTGGCCCAATAAACGTTCAAGTGAAGTGGACTATCATTTCTAGCCCTATTGTACAGCATGAGAACTAAGATGACTTCTTATTTCTTAGGAGAAAGAGAGAATTTTTTACTTTATTTTAGTTTAAACAAAATTCATAGCACCACCTTTTTGTATTACAAGTAATATATATTAATAAATTGCGGAAAAATTTACACACAAAGAAAAAACCCTTTAGTTTTCAAATTTAAACAAATTAAGCTCTTGCTTGCGTATCTTACATAAATTATATGTATTTTATTATTAATATATATATATATATATATTTATATATTAAAAAAATAAATACATTCAGTTTCAAGAACTCAATCTTTCTATTAGACCCAAGAGGAGATAGTTGCATATAAGTTAATACTATAAGAAAGTTATATATATATTTTAGAATGCTCAATTTGGCATGAGAGGTATCTCTCTCTCTCTATATATCTATATAATTATAACTGATATAGACATATATATACAGCAAACTATTCAGCTCCTACTATATATATATATATAAAGGAACGTGGAATAATTACAAAGATTTATATAGATCATAGAGAGAAGAGGAGAAAGGGTATATATAATCCAATCCCGTGCAAGTTGATGAGGGGAGTCACTGCGTCAGTGAGGACATACACAACCACACGCCATTAATGGCTGGCTACTGCTCAATAGTTTGGCATATCATGGCAGGACGCCTGACATGGAAGTAGATATAGACGAGAAGCAGTCGACTGTGCAGAGATCCAGAATCCCCTTGCTAGCTGGCAAGTGGCAAACCATGCACCTATGTCTATCTCCATTTATTTCCTTCTACGCATTAAGACAAACAGCTACCTGTCATTGTGAAGACAAGCATGCAAAGCTAAAAGATGAGTCATGCAAACAACATGAATACCAAAATAATACATGCCTTCCCTTTTTCCCTTTCATCCAACTTTTAAAATATTGTTGTCTAAGGATAGTTCAAAAATGAAGTATTTATCACAAAATTTAAATTCAAAAAAAAATACTAACAGTTGAAACATTCTCATATAGACAATGGTGCTGCTCTAAAAATAAAAAGAAAAGCCCATACCAACCCATCTTCTTTGCACTTTAGCTTTCCAGGGATCCTCACAGAGATGAGCTAACTCTGGACGCCTGTCACCCACCGAACCCTAATGTCATTAAACAGTGCATAAATTTGATATCTAAAGAGAGACCAAAAGCACAACAACACATCATGCTCTTATTCTTTTCTTCACTTAGAATTGTTGCAAAAAGACGAGTACTACATCAGATAAGGAAGCCATTAAAAGAGCAAGGAGGAATTTGCAAATAAGACCCTATGCTTCAGCAAATTTTGCACGTGACGAGATGATGATGCCTCTTTCAAGACAAAAATGAGCAGAAGCCAGAAGGGCAAACAGTGGGAATGGGTAAAAAATTCTGGCAGCAGAGTAAATCTTTTCAACCCGAACGATCCGTTCGATTACGATCAGACGGCCCTCAATCGAGATCTTTTTGTCATCCAAAATTGATGACCGTAAATCCCAATGGGCAGTAGTTGTACTTTGTTCTCAGTGCATGGGGCCCAGGGGAGGAGGGGGTATAGATTTGGGTGCGATTCGAGAGAGAGATTAAAAATCCGGGTTCAGTTTACAGCTCACGGAGTCGCACGCCCACGCCTCGAACGGGCCCAACGAAATCGGGATCACGTGATGCGCGTGGCCCCATTGTCCCCGGGAATCACACCGTCCAAAATTTAATCACGCAGCGGTACACGAAAAGGGAGACAGATCGGACGGCGGAGGATCGATCGAGGGGATTACGTACGCCTTCGAACTCAATGCGCACAGCTGTCATCGCAGAATAATCCATGTTCCAGCTGGCGCACAATTCCAGATGCTTCCATTGCTTCCCCGCTACTTCCTTATCCCAATCCCTTTAGAAGAGTAACAGCGCAACAGAAAAAGCCCAGATTCGCCGGCTATTTACGAGCATGCCATGCAAATTAAAATTAAAATACCGGGAAATCTATCTTTACATTACACCGAAGCCCCCCAACTCCCTCTCCTCTAAGAAAAGAATTCTTTTACGTATTTCTTTTCATAAAAAAAAAAATTAACAAAAAGGCCCTAGCAAGAAATATTAATTACGAGAGAAGGAAAAAAAAAAAAAAGAATTTTTTTTCTTTTCTTTTAAAAACTCTTCCCTCCCCTCGGGCCGTACCCGTAGTAAGAGAGGTACCACTTGACGAACTTCTTCAGCCCCGCCTCGAGATTCGTGCTGGGTTTGTACCCGAGCTCGGCGCGTGCCAGGGAGATGTTGGCGTGGGTGAAGGGGACGTCCCCGTTCCCGGGCATCTCCACCACGTTCTTCTTCGCCTTCAACTTGAGGTGCCGCTCGAGGATGGCGACCAATGTGGGCACGGTCACCGGCGAGGTGTTGCCCAGGTTGTAGATGCGGTACTGGGCCGGCCCCCGCTTCTTCCCGCCGCTGCCCGTGCTCTTCTGGGCCGTGTCGAGCGACCCGAGGCAGCCCTTGACGATGTCGTCGATGTAGGTGAAGTCGCGAGCCAAGTCGACGCCGTCTTTGCCACGGTAGACGGTGATGGGCTTCCCGTGTAGTATGTTCCGGGTGAAGGAGAAGTACGCCATATCGGGCCGGCCCCAGGGGCCGTAAACGGTGAAGAAGCGGAGGCCAGTGATGGAGAGCCCGTAGATGTGGTTGTAGGTGTGGGTAATCTCCTCCCCGGCCTTCTTGGTCGCGGCGTATAGGGACGCAGGTTGGTCCGTGCGATCCGACTCCGAGAAGGGGACCTTGTCGTTGAGGCCGTAGACAGAGGACGATGACGCCCAGACGATAGCGGGTTGCGGATCCGCGGACTTGCAGGCCTCCAATAGGGTAACAAGACCCGCGATGTTGCTGTGGACGTAGGAGGAGGGGTTCTCGATCGCGTAGCGGACGCCGGCCTGGGCGGCCAGGTGGAGGACGTGGGAGAAGGGGACGACGTCAAAGAGCTTGGCAAGGAGGCGGGCGTCGTTGAGGTCGCCCTCGACGACAAAGATACCATGGTTGTGGAGGAGGGCCTTGCGGGCTTTCTTTAAGGAAGGGTCGTAGTAGGAGTTGAAGTTGTCGAGGCCGACCACGCCGTCGCCGCGCTTGCGGAGGGCGAGAGACACGTGGCTGCCGACGAAGCCGGCGGCGCCGGTGACGAGGACGGAGTAGCCGTCTGTGCGGCGGGGGCGGGCGGAGGCGCGGATCTGGCGCTCCCAGTGGAGGCCGCCCCAGGAGGCGGAGAAGTAGCGGGAGGAGGTGTCGACGAAGGACTGGAACGAGAGGTAGGAGGCGGTGAGGGCGATGAGGAAGAGGGCCCACAGGAACATCGTGCTCGTCGACGCGAAGCACCGATAGAACTGCCGATTGATCGCCGCCGCGTGGGCCCGGTCGATCTTCACCTTCCCCGGCGTCGACGGGAACAGCTCGTCCTCCAACGCCCGCATCATTCCCAAATCCCCGACGATATCCGCACCCCGAAATTTCCCAAGATCTACGCCACAATAGCACTATAAACGAGAAGCGATCGATCGGATTTATAGAAAAATGTAGCCGGAGGAAGAGGAGAGAGGCAGGGCAGAGAATTTTCTTCGAATTTCTTTTGTTAATTTCTTCTCTCCTTTTTTTTTTTTTTTTGCAGGAGAAAATTCTGCACCTGCTAAGGAGAGAGAGAAGGGGAACGGAGGGTATAAATAGAAGAGGAAAGGGATGGGAGTGGACAGGGAAACGCGTGATACGAACGCGTTTGGAAATGGGCCGGCCCCGATTAGATCGCTCGGTTGGGCTCCTCGGCCGTACGATGCCGAGTGTTAAAGGGTAAAGGGTAAAGAACTCGCGGCACCTTCTCCTCTTTTACATTTACAACCCTGCAGATTTTACATTCACACTTAGAGTACTCCTCGCTCTTCTAATTTTAGGAATTAGGTTCGTGCTTATTATAAGAAGCTGGAAGACGCGGAGTTAAATTAAATCGTACGCGAGGAATCCGGGGCCCACCATCGACGCCTGGCTGTTGGCTGGTGGAGGGGGGCAGTGCCTTCATGTGCGCTTCCGGTAAGCTGTCCCTTAAACTCGACTCACTTAAGCGGCACTCCTGAAAATCCATACCGACACGTGTCGAACCACTGCGCTAAACTTATCGCGACCGTTTAACCGTTGGAACAACCGCTCGATACGTAAAAACTTCGATAATTTACTTGTTAAGATTTGTTACAAACCAGAAAGATTAAGGAGGATGTGGACCGGAAGAACCGGTCGCGGATATGGAGGGAAGGGGGTGAGGTGTGACCGGGAGATTCCTCCGGGAGCCGGTAGACTCGGGGATTTTGGTTTTTCGGTGAATGGTGGGTTGTGTGGTGGACAGTGCTGCGGTATTTGACTGCCGCCACGTGGCCTTTGACGGGCGTGATTCCCTATGGGCATGGTTGGCTTCAAAGGACGCTGTTGCCTTTTTGGCTAAACGCTGTGGACAAAGAGAAAGAGAGAGAGAGCCGTGTTACACGAAGGGAAGGGGGGGCAGTGGATTCTCTACAAATTGGTATTGTTGGAATTTGGTACAATTAACTAATTGCTAATTAATTGATAAGCCGAGCTGCTCTATTAATTTAAAGTATTTATAGTGTTGGATTAATCAAATAAAAAAATATATATATTTTCACCTCTCCAAATAAAATTGCAAATATGGGGATAATTTAAATGATGAAATCAGTTCATAATCATATGGTGTGAAGTTGCTGTGACATGAGATTGGTTTAGAATAAACTTCCTCTTTCTCTGTTAGTTTTATGTTGGTGGGTTTTTATTATCCGAAAAGGATGTGTTAGTGTACTACTGTCTCATGTTTTCCACTATCCTCCTGTAGCCATATATATTATATATAATATATTATAGAGCATTCAAACACTCAAAGCTGTGGCTTTCTATTCCTTTCAGAGTCTCCCACCAGAATTTTCCCTTTGTCATGCCTTCAAATACTGGCAAAGCATTGGTTTTTAACAACCTTTTCCTGGAAGAAGCCTTTCTTTCTAAGTATTGTGGCTAAACATTGCTCTCAGAGTCTGGTTGCAGATTAAGATAGTTATTGTCAAAGGACTCAAAACTAGTTGTGTGATCTTTTTGTTTGTTTATAGGCTTAGACTTGAAGAATAATTATGTCTTTCTCAGTGCTTATATTACATTGATTTCTATTACAACAAATTGTTTATTGTTAGCATCTGGAATAGGGTTGAAATAGAAATAATGATAATAATAATTCATATTTATTATTATCAAAATGAGAGATTTGTTCTAGAATAAGAGTGCAATATAAATTAATATAAAGTAAAGAAAAATATGCAAAATTATAATAAATATTCTTTGATTTGATATAAAGTATATGTATGAAATAGATATTAAAAATAAATTAGTAATTATGTCAGTATATAGTATAAGATATAATTTTGATAATTGTATTAGATTTTATTCTCTAATAAAGAGTTATATCCTAATTTTTTTAAGATTAATTATATTCTAGAAGTAGAAGAAAAATATTTTTGATAGTAAATGAGAGTTAAATGAATACAAACATGCACCTAGCAGTTTCACAAAACTTTCTCAGCATTTATAACGTGAAGTGTGGTTAATTCAAGGAGGCAATTTCACAAACAGCTTATACAAACTCATAAATAGGGCTAGAAGAAAATTCAAAATGGAGGTTCAAGAAGGCGAGGGGAAAATTATTACAATCCAAAGACTACCACAAACAAATTTATCCAATCTTTATTATCTTGATAACGATATCTTGAACTTAAATGTCCATATATCTTCCTCTATTTTTTTAAGGGAAATAACAACCCTAATTATTAGGAGTTTTTATTTCTATCGCTTTTAAAATACTCTGAGTTAAATTTAATCTGACGGCTACAAATAAAATAGAAAATATTTAAAATATCACTCGGCAAAAGTTGTCTAGCAGAGTTTACATTGATAGTATAGGACCAAAATATGTACTATGAGGATATTATAAGTGGACCACTTTATGTCAATCTCAATTAATTAATAGGCTTTGAATTCTACAGCACCAAAGTTTGATCATTCATTATTGAATAATACCCTTTCCAGCTTGGGAGTTTTTATAAGCTAAAAACCAATGAGTATTGCTCTACTTTTTTTTGTGTGTGTGTGTGGGGGGGGGGGGGGGGGGGGGGGGGGGGGGGGGTTATTATATTTGATCCCCACCTCATTAAAGCCCTAACATGGGAGCCTTGAATCTTCTATTAACTTCTTCTCATTCAAGTCTATTGTGCATTGGATGTATATGGACTCTTGTAGTTCTATAGTCCTGAGTAAGATTGGGATCACATGATATGAGTGACTGGGGTTGATAAAATAATTTGAGTAGATAGAGGTTTCCCATAAAGTCGGTGCTATTTTCACATGCAAATGTAATGTGAGTTATGAAGCGGTTGCCCTAGCGGGAAACTCTCGTTCACCACCTATCACTATAGTTTCTCCCACTTGGTCATCGTCTCAAATTCAATGTTACTGATCAACTCACTTAAAGGTGTGCATAAATCATCTTAGTCTATGGCCAGACTTGTCGAGGACTGCCAGCTCTATCTCTGCTATTTTGTACTGTTTTATATCTCATATTTATCATGAAATTAATCGAGCAGTTGATTGACTTACAAATACTATAACAATAATGGGGTTTCAAATACCATTTTTTTTAAAGAAAATATGAGGTGAGTTATGAGGGGCTCTTTTAAGTGGGTAATTATTTCAATACAAATAAGTGCACTATATTTTATATATAATTTATTATCAAATGCAAAATCCTAATTGTATTGGTACTAAAACTTTTAACCAGAACAAAAGGTGAATTTGAATTAATCAAGCGTAAACTATAGATATTATTTTTCAATATTAAGTTAACCTATAAATTAACGTGCAGAATTAGGGCTTCGGGAGGCAAAATAGGAGCTTATCTACTGTCATCTAAATAGCATTGTCTGAGAGAACAATAACATTTTATTCTTATATTCTAACACTCAAAATAGTTAAAGAAACTCATATTATATAAGCATTTTCGACAGAGGGTTCAAATCCAGCGGATATCTGTTTAATTGAGACACCGCTAAGTAAGTTTTGATCAATCATCTAAAAGGGCTTGTGGTCCTTGTACTAACTTGTGTTGCAGTACTTCTCCTGCCTCATGTGATTGAGTGATGGATCTTTCATTGCTTTACAACTCCTTATCCATTTAAAGATAGCAAGCAAGCAAGCCAACAGGGGCAATGGAATATGATGATCTATTTGATCTTATACCTCATGAGTAGGTAGGTTTTTCCTTGGCATTAAAGGTTAAAGCATGAGGGTGACTTCAAGGGCACATCATTTCTGCTGAATTGGAATACCAAACCTTCAAATAGAAAAATTAATATATCATTGAGATGGATGGTTCAGGTGGAGACTTCCCTTCCTTTTTATCTTTTTAATGTGAAAGTTGGGATCATGTGAGTCTTATGCTTCTCCTTCAATAGGTTTTTTTCACCAAACTAGCCTATTTTTCAAGTTTCTTATTTTATTTTATCAAAATAGATCACCGTCAAATTTATTATCAAAAAGGGCATGTTTCATTGTAACGTTCAGAAAAACATTGAATTTATCAGCATTTTATCTAAGAAGAAAAAACGCTAACAAGTTCACCGTTTTTTTCTTATATATAAAACGCTGATTTAATCAATATATTATGTGTGGTAATAAAAAAGAAAAATTAAGGCAGACTCAGTTGAATCTATTGGTCTTTCATTTGAAAAATTCTGAATAAACCATTGATAAGTTCTGATTACAAATATATATATGATTAGTAGTTTATTTCGTTAACTTACAAATATAAACGCTGAATGTGTTGACATTTCTATCTAAAAATAAAATGCTGATCTTTTTAATGCTTTACTGGTAGCTACCGTAAAACAAACTCATTTTGGTATTAAATTTTAAGAGTAATTTTATAGCATATTTAGATAGAAAACAACGATAAACCGCCGGCATCATCACCTCCTCCTCCTTCTCTCTACTTCTAATCTTTTTTCCTCCAAACTTTTGTAAACTAACCAAACAAGATAAATTAATCAATTCAGAGTTTTTTTTTTACATAGGATTCTTTAATATCACCTTTCACTGCCTACATTTGATATTTTCTATGAATTTAATATTTCGTACTTAAAGAAACTGACCATTAGGTATGAAGTTGTAGTTGTTGAGAACTTAGAAATTCTTATGATTCTTGGTGATGTACTCTGTCTCTGGTGGTGTTGTCTATGAACTATGACTGGGATGTCCCACATGACAAGTTCAAAATTGCTAATAGGATTTAATTGTTATTTTATAAGATGGTTGATGTCTTAAATAATCCTATTAAATTAGTACTTATTAAAAGATAAAGTTAACTGTGACTTAGTGACACAGAAAAAAAAATGTTTATTTTTGTTCTAATTAGTAATAATTTTTAGAAAAAATTATATTTTATCTTATGTCGTTTGGCCTAATTGTGCTAAAATTTTCTAGTACTTTTAACTTCAGCGCTTAACACTTTTCTACTTAGGAACTCAGACAAAATAGCCTAAAAAAGAGAGTGGTCAGGCTAGGTGACTGTTTACCAAAAATATGGGTCTTTGTAAAGGCATAAGATCGTGTATGGTGTTGACACCTACACGGTGTTGGTAGGTCAAGAAAATTACGACCTGATGATAGGGTAGCCGGTGACCAAAGCCTTTGTGAGTGGCAGGCCCCCGTGTGGTCCAAACTAAAGTGCAACTGTTAACCTATTGTTAATGAAGAAGTGAAATGATTATTTTTCCCCTACGTATTAAGTCACGAGTGAATAGTGTGTTGGTAATAATTTTTAAGGGAAATTTTACATTATCTTTGTGTGGTTTTGTCCCAATTGTACGAAACCCTTGTATTTTCAACTTAAGCACTTAATCTTCTCATCGTATAGACTAAATTGCAACTCTTAGGCAACCGCTAATGAAGAGGTGAAATGATAATTTTTAACCATACGTATTAAGTTACAGGTCAATAGTATTTTCCTTGGCAGGAGTGGTATTCTGGTCATATAAAAATGTTTTATGGTAGAAAAAATTGGTCAATGATTAATAATGTCAAATATGGTGGAAAAAAAAAAGTTGTGCTTTGGTCATAGATAGTTCTATTCAATTCGGCCAAACGACAAGGGAGTAAAGTACATTATACCTAATTTTCAATTATTAAGATAAGAGAGCATATTATGACGCCTTATCAAAATTTTGGCTGAAACTGAAGTGTCATAGTAGTCTAAGAGCTAGCTGGGCTTAAGCAGTGTAACAGTAAAACTGAATTTAAGAAACCCTACAGTAATTAGGTAAGACTTAAGCATATCCGTTGGACAAATCTTGAACTTATCCACTAGGTCAATAAGGGTAAAAGATTACCACTCTTAATCTTATCCTTAGCCTTCCAAATATCTTAGAAAAGATATTTAGGTATCTTAGTATCTAAGTTTTCTTTAACCTATATAAATACTTGTACACTTAGTTGTAAAAGAGATCTAAAATTTAGTGAATAAAAAGAAGTGAGAACTTTATCGAGAGAGTTCGTCCATCAATTAAAAAGATTAAATTCTTGACAATATATTCTAAATATTATCACATAGAATATTACAAAAAGTGAACTACTTTGTGAATAATTTGTTAAACTAAGTTTCTTCCTAAGTACATAATCAATCCCTTTAAATATGATATTATATATTATATGAATAAAAAAGATATATAAAATATACTTTGCATTCTACTACCATTTTTCTCATGTATTATGATTTTGGTCCGACAACATCATTATTCCCAGATAAAATAATAATTGAAGCAATAGAAGTCCTCTTTCTTCCATTCCATAATCTAATCCATCAAGTTGCTATATATAACGTTATTATTCTTCACGTATATATTTACTCATTCCTTTCTAGGATTCCTTCTATTAGTGATAAACGTGTGGATAGATATAACTAACTACTGCAAACCAAAGAATGCGTTACTCACGGATTCAGATAATTAAATATAGAAATTTGTATTTAATACCCTACCTTTTTATGTATTTATGATTTAAACCTTACTTTTATAATATGCGTGGATTAGTAGATTAGGGCTGGCAAAATAATCAAGTCGGCTCGATCTCGGCACGTAAATAGGCTGTGCAGAGCTTGATCTTGAAGTTAGGCTCAAAATTAAATTCAAGCCAAGTTATATATATATTAGTTGCTTGTAGTTTTCTAACACAGTTATTTTTATTGCCCGTAATTTATATTTTAGTAATATTTATATTTTATAGTTAAATTATGTTTTATATCAAATTTGATTCAACTCTAAATAAATTCAAGCTTGTTCGGGTTCGAAAATGACTTGAATGATAAGGCTTAAAATTGCTAATGGAATAGCTCGTTTGAGCTCGAGTTCAAAATAAGCTAGAAATCGGCTCGAATTAGAATTATTTTAATTCAAGTTGATCACAGCCAACTTGAAATTAATTTCAATCCAAGTTTGATCAAACTAGACTCGATCAAGCTTGGCTCGTTTACACCCCCAGCGTAGATCGAGCCTTCTATTTTACTAAATATATGCAAAAAAATTGAGATTTGAGACGGGAGAAGAAGATAAAATGCATTGTGCCATAAAAAATTTAAAAATTAAGAAAAAAAAAGATGAGGGCATTTTTAATATTTTAAGAATAATAGTTTGCAGTTGATGAAATATTTCTATCTACTCAATCGGTGTTAATGTTACTCTAATCCAAAATAATTTCTGCATATTTAGTAAAACGAAGGGCTGATTTGTGAATAACTAAAAATATGGGGGTGTAATTACAAATTTGGGAAAAAAAAGTAAGGGTTTTATATAAAGGATGTCCATAAATGTTCACATTAATTGACTTAGTATATTAATGAGATCGATTACTCGCAAATTAATTATTATTTATTTGTGATACGTGCGTGTTAAGGTGGAAGTGGAACGTGGAACACACCAGCTTAATAACTTCTTTTTAATAAATATTTATTAAAAATATTATAATTTGTTTTTATTATCACATCTTTTCTTAATGGACAGTTATTATTATAGATACAAGATAAACTTAATTTCCTTGAATAAATTTTAAAAGATTAAGAATAACAATTAAAAGAGGTAATCAAATTTTAAGGTCAAATTGGGGTTGGTTTAGATATTTTAGTTTTCTTATTATTAAAGGTAATAAAATATTTTCTATTCTTTTATCTTCTGTTAGGTTAAAAGTCACTTAAGAGTGTTTTCGACGTAATAAAATTAGAATATATGGATCAAATAATAAATATAGATATGGTAGGATGTGCTTGGTTAATAATAAAGTCCAAAGGTGAGGTGTTTTTGATAAATTTCTTAAAAATATTTCACGTTTTCTGTTTGACTAATTGGATTGCCCTAATCGAAGCCCACATACATGGATGCAACGCAGACTTGGTCCAAATAAAAGGTCAACTAGCTTTCTCCACAAATAAAAAAAAAGTCAACTATATATATAAGTTAAAGAACATTGCTACAAAATACTCCATCCAACCTCCTACGAGTTGTCGTGGAAGAAAGTACTGTTGACGAACAGAAGCTTTTCCTAATCAAATTGTTCCTATTTTCCTTTCCCTTCAAGTGATCAAACAAACGTGAATAAAATTTTGAGCTGCAGTTTGATAGGTTCTGACTATCTTGCCAGGCTCGTTCAATCTAATAAACTTTTAAGGAAATGGCATAATAACTGGTTCATGAGCCAATGGGAAAGCTTTACTTAGCCTGCTTGAAATTGAGAAAAACTTATCAATACATTCTGTAGATATTTATACAGAATGCCAATCTGAAGCTCTAAGGGAGGTATTCCTTGAGCAAGACACTTCTATTTTAACCCTCTTTTGACTAATCTGGATCACTAAAGACAGCCAGGCGCTTAACAAACAAAAACAAGTTAAATCAAACACCATCAGGAAGTCTTGCTCCAAATTACAGTTACATGTTGCGACAGTAAGAATGAGATCGCGAATGAGATGCTGTCGAATGACAATTTGATACAAATGTCTTGCCATATGTATGGAATCTCAAGATGACGGAGAGACAGCTTCAGGTTGTTTAGAATCTCCTCCTGGTCGAACAGGAGATGGAGCTGCAGATGATTGTGGAACAAAGATTTTAGCTCTGCGAAGGATCTCAGCAACAACCCAGTGCTTATTTTTGCTCAGTGGCCTTGAAGGATCCAATCTTACCTGATTTAAGAATAGAAAGGAAAAGATGTAACACCACATAGGAGATCAATGTCTTCAAACCAATCGTGGAAAACATTTACTTCCATGTTTCTCAACTAATATCAAATACAGATGTAAATACAACTAAAAGTACTTTTTTTCTTAAATATACAACTAAAAGTACTTTTTTACTTTAAGACTTTTTAAGACGACCCAAATATTTTTCATAACTGGGGACCTCAGTGACGTGAAAAATATATAGTTGGAAGAGAAGAATATGATACAATGCACTGGAATACAAAGTGATCAGCAGCCAGAGGACATAACCAATATTTTTCTACATGCTATTGCTTCTTAATGAGTACCACAACATTCTGATTATGAAACAGATAATAAACCCAGAAGGGCAATAAATGGAAAAGGAGAACCTCTTACTAGAGATATAGAACAACATTCACAATACCCATTTTGGCATGGTTTGTTTTATATAATGCAGATGTAACTGATGTGGATGGAAAAAGTATGCTATTAAGAACTTTGAAATGTTTATCAAATTCTGATGGTGTTTTCAACTTTTCATAGTTAAAGCTTTTTGAAGGGAGATGCTTAATGCAAACTAAAGTATCAGTTTGGCACTGATTCGTAGCCATTTTCGCCTCTCTGTGATCTCTGCAAGTCCAAAAGGATTGATGGTATCCCATCCTTTGCTAGTTGATACATCTGGGCACCACTTTGAAATCTGAAGATTAAATTTTGTACTTTCATGTTTGTTTGGACAGAAGTTCATCACTAGCTCTCAAGATATCTTTTGCGGCCATCATCCTCTAGGCATACTTGAGATGTAAATTGTTGCTGAGGATATAACCTAGCAAATATTATTAGGCTACTCATAATTTTGCAATAAAAAAAAAGGCCATAATAGAAGCTTTGAGCTATAGTGAGTCCAGTAGAAAACAAAATAATTGAGTTTCACCTTCAGCTCTTGGACTTTAGATATCCAGTCAAGTCAACAACCCACAGCTACAATATGGTAATTAGTTTTCAGACAAGAATGCTAAAACTATGTCTTCCATTAACAGACATATATGCTATTATAGTTGTTTGGCATACATATTATAAGCCCCAGATAGTACAGCTAGTTAAAGTTCTTTCTTCTTGATATTTTACAAAACTGCCAGATAAAGTTGGAATAGATTGCTAGCAATATACATGCCAAAATCAAAAAGTTAATTATGATCTTGCCCAGTGCCATGACACCTTATATAAGTTAATCTGTTATTTGTGTTCTTTCTTCTCATTGATATATACTAAATCTCCTAGTAAAGTGAAAATATAGGAAGCCCATTGAGCAAGTAGTCAAACAAAAAAGTGCTTGCAAGATATGAATCGGATAGAAGAGCAACTAGATTACTAAGAGGCTCCAAGTTATGTTAGGTATAGAAGAATTATACTGTCTAACAAAGCACTATATACTATAATTCACCAGTTTAGCATATTATCTATCTGGATGTTCTATATCAAGTACAAGATTTAGAATGGTCCTTAGTAAAGGAGAACAATGAGTGCTAGAAGCAGTTGACATTTCCAGCATCCGCTCCTAAGCCCTAAGCCATTCCCCTACAAGAGAATTTCATGAGGAATTCCCACAACTTGTTAAGTCCATCTTTACATATTCTTAAAAAACTCCAACATGAAAATCGGTCCACATCCATGTGTCTAATATGAAACAAAAGAGTTGCAATAATATATATTACATTAGTCCCATTGTGACTATTCCAATGAACTACTCAGAGAACGATCCATTTGTGTGTGTAGTTAAATGATTAAGTTTACTTACTTGACACGCCGTTTCTTTATCATTGTTAAAATTCAACCAAATATAGATACTTTATCAAAACATGTTGTCAATGTCTGAAGCACACAAAGGAATATAATTGACCAGTGTTTGGTGCACTCTACTTACGACCTGAGAACCTTGACCACTGTATAGATAATAAAAGAAGCAGAAGATGTAATAGTTGACAAATATGTCCAGATTTGAAATTCCTGTAAGGGCTTACTGAACCAAAAGTCAGGGGGTTAGGATCAAGGGCCCAAGTTATAAACAAGAACAAGCTTTGAGAAGTATCACAAGTGAGAATGGAACACCTTATATTCTATAAAAGAAGTTAAATATAAATGCAGGTATCATCCGAAGCAAAAGACAAGAATATGTAGCTCCCAGCAAAATACTAATGATAAGACACATGGACTGCCATAACCGGAATCCTGATAGGCCAATTTAGGTACTTTTTCATCTCCCCTTTCTGCAACTCCTCTCAGTAATCTTATTCTTTTTCCTTTAAATACTTTGGTACTCTACCCACTTTTAACCCTTAATTTTTCTATCTTACCTATATGTCATACTATATTTTGCCAAGAACTTCTTTTTCTTTACAACTTAACATTACAACACAGTAATTCACTCTTAAAATTTCTACAAGCTACTCTCCAAATCCAAGAAAATCATCACCTTGCTTACTAATATCTCCCCGCCACTTAATATCCTAGTTATGATGTTCTCGACTCAATAAACGGGCAAACAAAAGATCATCGACAATTATTTCGATTTCCTCTCAGATGCAAGCTTCAATAGATCTAGTCATATGCTTGATACTACACAAAGAACAAATTAACATAAACTATCACTTTACTTTATACAAGACGAATTCAGTAAGACCAGTAAAAGTGCTCTAAACTAGGTCAACTATTCCAATCACACCACATATTATAACCAAGTTATCAAAAGAGAAATAGAAAGAGAGAGAAAAGAGAGAATACGCGGTCGCCTATGTTGCAATCATTGGTCTCGTCGTGAGCCATGAACTTGCTGGTGCGCTTGACGTATCGATTGTAGATCTTGTTGTGGAAGAGGCGATCCACCGCCACCACCACCGACTTCTGCATCTTGTTCGACACCACGATCCCCACCACCGGCTTCATCTCGATCCACCTCCGAAGATAGCAGAATCCCTAGAAGGGAACAGAAGAGAAGGGTATATAGCTCAAGAAGGAGCGCTTTCCTTTTCTACTGGAGCTCTCGAGCGGCGGCCATGGCGGAACTGGTGATTCTTTTTGAGGAGGCGAAGAGGCGAAGAGACGAAGAGCGAACTTTTAAGCGAGGGTTTATCGTTTGGTTTTAGAGTTATTGAAAACGGCAACGACTTACCTGGAGTAAGGGGGAGTCGGCACTTCCTCTCTCCCTTTATTTTTAAGGACCTTCACGGTGAGTTTATTTTAACAAATTAGACCTGTTTTTAATTTTATTTAGGTTTAGCTCCAAATTTAATACCAAAACTAGGTATATTTCATTGTAGCCTAATTAACGCTAAACTATTAAATATTTTACTTAGCCAAAATAAAACGCTAATTACATCGGTATTTTTTCAAGTAAAATGTTATAATTAGCATTTTTTTCAGCTTAAAAATTAACCTTTTTATTATTAAAAAGACTAAACAAAAAATATATAGGTAAAAATATTATTACATGTGAGCTCATGGTGATCATTGATAATAGTAATTTAAGAAATTAAACTATTTTTTAAATAAGATGAAATAATTTTTTCTAGATTCTTATATGTTTAAATCAAGATTTTTACATAATTACTAGTAAAAACTTTTAAAATATTATAATTACCACTAGAACCATTGCACTCTTTCAAAAATTTCATTCATTACTTAAATGTAATTTGATTATGATCAAACCATAATTTAGATTTTTTTTAAAAAAAATTCCTTACATAAGTTTTTTATAGTGGTTAAAAATTATATAATACTTTATCCAATATTTTAATAGAACATAAAATACCTTATTTTTAATGAGATAAAATCATTGACAAATATTTCACAATTTAACTTCAAGAAAAAGAAAAATATTTTGGTCGTTTATATTTATTAATTAAGAGGAGTTAAAGTGACCATTATGATTTTTTAAATAATATAATAATAATTAGATATTTTGAAAATTTTCTACTAAAAACTTAAGACTATCTCATTCTAAAGAGGAAGAAGAGGGGAAGAAAATGGACTTGTGTCTATCTCATTCTCTCAACCGGTAGATATGATAGCATTTAGTGGAGTGATACCCAAATCTAATGGTAGATAGGTAATCTTAATTTATCAGCTAATAAAACTCAAAAATATAATATTTTTTCTCCAACTATAGAGGCGTAGAAAGATACTTTTATGGTACCCGATAACGACGTCTAAGAAGTTGCCCTCACAAGAATTGCAGAAACAATAGTAAAGCCCGCAGGCTACAATAAATTTATCAATAGTATAAAAGCGAGCAGAGTTCCTAAATATACGAGTGCATGCTAAAATTAGTTATAACAAGAGGAAAGTATGCCCTAATGCAAAACTAAAACATAAAAGAAATAAAAGAGACATGCTCTACGAAGAAAACTATTATAGAAGCTCCTGTAGCAACTATATGATATCTGTATTATATGTCAATATAATTAAGCATAATGCTCAACAAGTGACATTATCTCTAGCATGATCATGCATAAAGAATTTAATATCATGTCAAAGTTTATACATTTAGACGCAACATGATATGGACCAACCTAGGGGTGCACTTATGGACCGATCCTAAGGTGGATTGATCAAACATGATGATGCGAATGGAGTAGAGCAATAGTAGGGGTGATGGGGTTTAGGACAATGATGCGGACAGCAGAAGTAATGATGGCGTGGATGGTAGATAGATATGATTTTAGAGGGAAAGATGAGAAAGAAATGGGTCGACACCAAGGGACTAAAGTAATATGTACTTATATTAAAGGTCAACCCAACATATAACATCTGAATAATGTACTTATCCTTAATCATCTTTATGTATGACATAAGATATACATCAAGTTATATTCACTAGCATGATTTGACTCCCACGCGTGTTAACTTTCACTATATACGTTAGTCCACCTAACTCACATATCATTAGACCCGACCCACACCTGTACTCGCCAAATAAACACATCCAATGAGTATAGACCTTAGAGGTAGAATTATTTGCTCATTACCTAGCAAATAGATGACTAATTACTTGTCACCACAGATTAAAGATCTCAGTCATAGGCCCATTACCACCAATCAATATTAAGTCTCGAGTCTTCCTACTCAAGCCCTCGACTTAACATTCTTGTACTGCTTGTGTGGAAAATATAAGTCACCGCTTAAGGATGCCTTGAACTATATGTTATAGTAAATATGTGTTATAGTAATCATGCTACCACATATATAAAATCATATAGACAATCAAATATAATGATAAATGTCATGTTGTGTCAATCATATGCTATCATCTAATAATTCCGTCATACTATACATAAGGTCATTTCTTATGTAACTAAATCACCAATTGTAATCATTATTTAAAAGCAAGGGGATAGTCCACTTGCCGAAGTATGCTAATTTCTTGATGGCGAGGAGTCTTTGGTCTAAACTTGATGCACTCCAGGGATTCACGTTGGTCCCAAGGATATTTGCAATAAACTGTTGGTCCCAATGATATTTGCAATAAACTGCTGTCATTATTATATTCACAAAACTTAGTAGAAAAATAGGCTAAAACAACCCATAATAGGCTTAGGCTAAAGTCTAGCTCAGACCGAGCTCAAGCCAAGCCTACACCAGCACTAAGCTCAAGCCTAGCCCAACCCTACAGTAGGCTCATGTCAAGCCTATCGTAGCCCACAATGGGCTAAGGCCAAGCCTAGTTGTGAGTCTAGCTTAGCCTAGTGGGAAGGGGAGGGTGAATTGATAGCACTAGTTGCCTGCCATCCACCGATAGGCCCACACAAGTCTAAGGATAGGGAAAACCCAACAAGGCAAAACTAGAAGAGAGGGAGAAGGGGAGGTTCTGTCCGCCATGAGAAAAAGAGGTGGGCACATGGGGATTGGGTTCCAGTAATCAACGACTAAATTCTGGCCAAGGGGTATACAAGAATCACCACAAGGGTAAGGGAAATCGATGGAGGGGTTCAAGCTACCGGTGAAGCACAAGGCTATCGACGAGGGAGGCCCTCAAACTAGTGCAAGATGTTGCCATTGCAAGGGCTCCCTTCAACCATGGCACAAGGTGAGGATGAATCTCATAACTACACCTCGATAAAGGGAGGTTTTTCAACAAGGGGGAGGCTGTCGGTACATGTTGACCATCCTATTTCACGAGAAAAGACAACGATGATGAGAAGGGCCCTGAGACACACCCCGTTTTTCATAATCTAAAATTAAAATGAGGATATAAGAAAATGACTCACTAAGGGGCTCGAGCACAATAAAAATGAGATTCGATTGATGAGCGATGGCAACACCAAAGAGAGAAAGAACAAGCTTGGGAGGATAGAGATGCTTAGAGAGAGAAGAGAGATTTAAAAAGAGAAAGAGGGATGGGGAAGGCGCATGTGGCGCTCAACCTAAGGCCGATGCATGCTGATATAGTGTCAACATTACGCCGACGGCGTGCTACATGAGGCCTACACGAGCGGGAAAAAAAGGGAGGGGTAGGGGTCACGTGATAAGTGCATGACCTGATCAGCTCAAAAAATTTTTTCAAAGTGTTACAATACCTTTTTAAAAAAAAACTAAAGGGCGACCTGTATATATTTTATAGTATAATAGAGCAAAATAATACTAAGTCCAATGGATCCACCGAAGGAGTTTGGTCTTGCGCGCGTCCGACCCGTAGGAAATTCCTGCCTCTCGTTCCCACAGGCGATCCGTTGCTCTACTTGTCTCCAACCTCCATGTGGCGCGCTTTTCCGATACAATTGTCACGCTCTCCTTCGACGCCGCGCGGAGAGAGAGAGAGACAGACAGAGAGACAGAGAGGGAGAGGAGAAGGAAAGGCGAGAGTAATTAATGGAACAGGACCAAATGAAAGGTCTCCGCAACACGCGATCCCTCGCTCCTTCACGAGAAAGCGCGAAACCCTCCATCCCAATCCCGGTCCTAATCTCTCTTTCCTGTCTCGATTCATCTCTCTCCCTTCTCCTTCACCAATCTTTCATTCCCGTCCTCTCCTTTCCCTCCATGAGAGGGGATTCGGATGCATCTTATCTTTCTTAGATAATTCTAGGTTTTGCTATTTGGATTCTCAAAACTGAGAAGGTAGAATGGAGAGGAAGAAATACCCGATCCGAGCTGAAGACTACGAGCTCTACGAGATGGTGGGGCAGGGCGTCAGCGCGTCCGTCTACCGCGCGCGCTGCGTCCCCTTCAACGAGGTCGTGGCGATCAAGATTCTTGATTTCGAAAAGAATAACAGCGATTTGGTATAATTCTCTTATTTAATCTTAGCTGAATTTTGATTCTCGCGATTTGTTTTTGTTCTTTCTTTGGTCGGTTTCAGGACAATCTTGAAAACAAAAATTCTTTTTATTTTTTCCGAGTATGAACATTGTTTTCATATTTTGAGATAGAATCTGATGAGAGGCAACGAAGGAGGACGGGCTTGTTGCTCAATTTTGTACATAACAAAATTGGTATTGTGTCGTTTGAGAAATGTATAGGAGTAGAAAATAGTCGAGCAATGTTTTTTTTTTTTTAATTTATAATTAGCGAGATTCTTCGAGTCTTCACACTTTTAAGTGATGGCAATATTCGTGGTACTTTATGCAACCTTTCGGAGGAAAGCATAGATACTATCCCTGAAATATTACATGATGCCAAATATTGGAGGCTATTAGTCTGGTTTAAACTTTCTCGAGTCCCTTAAAAGATCATTGAGGTTCATTTTTTAAGATTTCCAGCTGATTGACATCGTTTTCATAGATAGCCATTCTTGAAGCTCATCGATTGCGAAATTGAAAGGAAAATCACGAACAGTCTGATCAATGATATAATGCAAAGACAGAAACTCGTTGCTATTTGGTAGTGTTGTGAACAAACTGTTGATCACAAGAAGCAGAACCATCCTGCAGGATTGAGATTTTCTGCTTTGTTTTTGCATGTCTGTTGCTCTTTTCCTGTATCCTGGATATATACCATCAACACTAGCATGTTACTGAGCGAGTTATGTTCTATTGATATTGTCGATATAAGAGTGTGACAGATGACAATATAGTGTATTATAGAATATATTTATGTTGATGTACATATAATCTTATGTTATACCTTAGGTATATTATATTACATGTATAATGTATGAATATATATATATATCCTCTCACTTTTGTATCAATATATATAATATTCTGAAATGTACTAGGACAGGCCTGATGCATTGATAATAATCACAACTTTTTTCCCTCCATTTTAATTTCAGTTTTATCAGTGTAGGCTTCTACACATGCTATTTAAGCTAGAAGTTGCTGTAAGATTATTATATCATGTATTTTTATCTCCAATGAGTTGCCCACTTTTCTTATTGTTTAATATTATAAAAGTAGCAGCACCAGATAATCAGTCATAGTTTGTTAAGCAAGCAAATTTGATGTGAAGGATGCCCACTAAAATGGGGTGAAGCTTGCTTTTTAATATTATTGCTATAGATCTTACTTCCAGCATTATCTTTACTGTTTTTGTTTGAAATCTAGTACAGTCCCTTCTAATTTCTAAATATTCAATTGTGTCATAAACTGATACAATCGTCCAAATATCACTATTGGTGTCATTAATTTAATCTCGATTCTTCTTTTCTGATGGCTCACTGAGATCTCTGAATAGTTTATCATTTCTTATGGAGTACTTTTTCAGTTTTTCCTGTTATAGTTCAAGTGTTCAACCACTTTATTTGTGGCAATTTCAAATGGCTATTCCTTTTTTATTCTTGACAGAACAGAATCACCCGTGAGGCACAGATCATGATCCTGATTGATCATCCTAATGTTCTTAAGGCACACTGTTCCTTCGTAAATGATCATAATTTATGGGTCATCATGCCTTATATGGCTGGAGGGTCTTGTCTTCATATAATGAAATCGGTGTATCCAAATGGCTTCGAGGAAGTTGTGATTGCAACAGTGCTACGTGAAGCCCTGAAAGGTTTAGAATATCTTCATCATCATGGGCATATACATCGTGATGTGAAGGTAAATGTGCACCTTTTTAAGATACTGGACTATGTGTTATATGCAAGGACATCATAAACCTGGAGCTTCAAGATTGCCGATCTTATTTGGATCATAAGCTGCAATTCTATAACCATGTAACATCTGCATAATAAGCAAATAACATAGTGATATGAACAGGAAGCAGTAATCCTAATACTGCCTGCCCTGCTTCACTGGTTGCTGCTTTTTGTATGGCTTTAATTTTCTATATTCATGTAGATAAATGATTTGATTAATTAAAAGAAACAAACCATTGTTTAAAATTTTATATTTATGTAATGAATTCTCTTGTCCACAGGTAAAGAATTAAATGCTTTACTTAGAATTGATTTCTCCAAAGTTCTTGTGCAGTTGTGCTCCTATGATATCTGCTAATAATATCCTGTAAGTGTAATATAAATTAACATTATATCTCCTTCTATATGACATTTCAAACTTTGATTAGGCACAGATCTCATAAACAAAATATGTGATGCATCGGAAAATCTTATAGAACTCTCAAAAAATTTATGAGATTATTTCCCCCTTATATGCAATTAATCATATCTATTAATATGGTCTAATATGTGCTTGTGCAGCTGTGCTCTTATGATATCTGTTAACAATATCCTGCAAGTGTAATATAAATTAACATTATATCTCCTTCTGTATGACATTTCAAACCTTGATTAGGCGCAGATATCATAAATAAAATAAGGGATGCATCAGAAAATCTCATAGAACTCTTAATTTTGATGAGATTATTTTCCCCTTATATGTGATTAATTCATATTTCTTAAAATGTTATCTTTTGCAAGTGACTTCTGCATATAACTGCAACTCAAGAGGGAGTACTTGCAGGAACCTGTCGCTATGTAAACTTTGAGCTAGTTGTTTCTTGTTTGGGTGCCGCTATTCATTCTTTGTATAATATCATGCATACTCATCAAGTTATCCAGATCACCACATTAAAATTTTCTATTTCTTTGAAATTTCCTGGGTCTATACTATTAGACTAATTTTACAAAACTAACAGACCACTTAATTAAGTGGCAAACGAATAGAGAAATAGATATTTACTACTTAAAATATTAACTCATCAATTACTTTAAAAGTTAGATAACGACAGTTTCTATATTTTATATTTTGATACTTATCTCACACTTTTGAGTTTGAGACATTATGAAAGATTCAAGAAGTAGTTTGACTTAAATTGGTGGATGTTTTATATTTTAAACAACAGGTGAGGTTAACAGAATTTGAACTTAGAGTCTCTGCTCTGATATCATGTTAATATACCAACTACTCTAAAAGCTTAAGTTGTTAGTGGTTTTTATATTTTATATTCTAACATAAAGTACCAAAGAATTTAGGATACTAAATAGTCCTTTAGGGTGTAGCTTTCCTTGAATGTGTCAATGTTGTTGAGAAAGTAAACTCTTCGATAGTAATTTCCCAAATCTTAAACATCTATTCTAATTAGTAATTTCCCAAATCTTAGACATCTTCATCTGTTGGCTGGACTGTTCCACAACAACATATTACGTCATTATGATGGTAGTTTTGTCATGCATGGGGGGAGAACACCTGTTTCTCTACATGTCAGTAGTCTGTATTCTTAACATGTAGCAATTACAGAAGACTAGGCCCATGACAGATGTATTTATAGAGCAAATATTACCAAAGATTTACATGGAATGGTTAGATGGGTATATGAGTTGCAAGTGGGTTACCTGTGAACATCAAATGTCAATATAGTTGAGAATTTGAGATAGCAAACTCCAATTAGTAAATTCCCAAATCTTAAACATCTTTCACCTATTAGCCGGAATGTTCCACAACAACGTAGTTAGTCATAACAATAGTAGTTTTGCCATGCGTGGGAGAGAACACCTGTTTCTCTTCATATCAGTAGTTTGTATTTCTAATATGTAGCAATTACAGTAGACATAGGCCCGTGGCACGTGTAGTTGTAGAGCAAATATAACCAAGGAGTTACATGGAATGGCTAGATGGGTATATGGGTTGCAAGTGTTCATCTCTAGGCATCAAACTAGTTTCTCGTCAGGAAACATAATTAATATATTGGGAGGAACAAAGTTTAACATACTAGAAGGAGAAGAGGATATTAGTAGTGGATATCTACCAGATTAAACAGACCTTGCCTATTCAGTGGAAAAGGTCTAGATGATCTTTGAGGAAAGGAGGAACCAAGAAAGGTAAGAGAGAGGAGCTCGTGCTTCCAATGAAATGATAAAAGGATGGATTAGTTGGGGCTTGACAAGGTTTTAACTTATGACCTCAAGTAAAATTTTCCTCCTATGCCATGTTAGTTAACTAATTAAGCCAAAAACTTAAACCATAGAACATTGTGGTTTTAATCCTTTGTATTCTAGTAATACCCATGTTAATCATATACATCATAATCCTGGCCTAGTTATATTGTCGACATGCAGGAACGTGCTTTCATTTTGTTTAGTAGGTAATTAGCAGTTTCTCATGGATGAAAAATATCGAAGCTAACTAGCCACCTCATCCATTTGTAGGCTTATCATATGTTGCTAATATTGGTACAACACATGCATCGCAGAAGGCCTTCTATGCATACTTAGTCCCTGTTCAGGGCAGTACTATGCTAGCTTGGCCATATTTCTTTTGCTATATCTTCGCTAAACTTGAATATTATCTCAGTTCATCATAATACAATGGTGTCACATTTTCTAATCTAGGCTGGAAATATCCTAGTTGATGCACGTGGCGGAGTTAAGCTTGGGGATTTTGGGGTCTCTGCTTGCCTTTTTGATTCTGGTGATCGGCAGCGCACGAGGAATACAATTGTGGGGACACCTTGCTGGTGCATAGTTAGAAATCAGAAGCATATTTCCATTTTTCTCTTTTTGTACTTCTTTTCTACTGTAAACTTGTTCTTGTAACAGGATGGCACCAGAGGTGATGGAGCAGCGGAATGGTTATGATTTCAAGTTAGTCTTACTTTTAGTCATGCACTTATTTATTAGTGTAGGTTTCTACTGTGTGCGTACTTCCCCATTCCAAAAGCTTTTAGCAAATGATCTACAGGGCAGATATATGGTCATTTGGAATTACTGCTTTGGAACTTGCTCATGGTCATGCTCCCTTTTCAAAATACCCTCCAATGAAGGTATGCTTCACAACAGATGAGAGATGTGTGGGAGGTTTGCTGCAATTTGATGTTTAAGTTTAGCTTAATGTGGTCTAGAGTTTAATAACTGGAATATCCCGACGAGGAAGCTGCTGGATGAAAAAGTTTGCCTTATATGTCAAACAGCGAGTTCTTAATATGTTCCATTGTGTTCTCTTGCCAGGTCTTTCTTATGACCCTGCAAAATGCTCCACCAGGCCTTGACTATGAAAGAGACAGAAAGTTCTCAAGGGTATATCTCACATTATATAGTGAATTAGTGATCATTGTGCATACTTTCTGTTGCCATTATTCTCTTACATATGAAATATTTTTCATAACTCAGCATTTTAAGCAAATGGTTGCTATGTGCTTGGTGAAAGATCCTTCAAAAAGGCCTACTGCACATAAACTGTTAAAGCAGCCTTTCTTCAAGCAAGCCCGATCTCAAGATTTTATTAGTCGAAGAATTTTGGAGGGATTGCCTACTCTTGGTGACCAATATCAAGCTTTAAAGGTACTGATTGCTGATACTATCTCCATTACTGCAATTTCCAACTAATATTTAATTTTCACTAAACTATCTTCTTGCTACTAACATTGCGATACAGGACAAAGAAGAAGACTTGCTTGCTCAAAAGAAAATGCCCGATGGAGAGAAAGAAGAAATATCACAGGTCTATTTACTCTGTTATTTCTTTACTTCTTTATCCCTTTTGGTGCGAATCATGTGTTGAGATTTGCATCCTCTTTTGATTTTTAAAAAAATAAAAATAATCAATCTTTTATATACTTGAGATCACCAATTTGATTCTGATTATCTCAAGAAAGAATCAAGAATTAAATAATCACTGAGTTTCTCAAGGGGTGTGGACAAACTTGTATGGCTAAATCTTTCAACCTTTTCTTTAGGAATTTATTGAGGTCGTGTTCTGCAAAATACTACAAGTTTAATCACAGAACTTAGATTGTGTAGTGATATATATGAGAGAGACCAGACTGATGAAAATATAAAATGACCTGCAGATTCTGTATCAATGGAGGGCTTAAACAATTAAAAGAGAAGGAGATGAGAAATGAATCAAATGACAATTATAGTTGGATATTAACAATTAAAATATTTGGAAATTTTATTTATTAAAAATGACAACCTGTTGGTTAAACTATCCAATGGGATGCTAATATTGAGGTCATATTGTCTCATGGTATTGATAAAAATAAAAATTATTGGGGAAGTATCTTGATAATCCTCAGATTTATTCATGACCTTGTGCCAACTCTTGTTGGTTTGACATGAATTTGGAACAAGGATATGCAGCCTCATGCCTTCTGTGCTAGGCAGCATGTCTTGTTCCAACAGCTTAGTAACATAAGGATGTGCTGTGGTAAGTAAATCGGTCAGAAACTATAAAAGCCATTATTTAAAGTTTCAGTTCCACTGAAAAGTCTAACCTCACAAATAAGCTTTTGCACTTGTAATCTATTTTTTTCTTCTATACTTTCTAATACCTTTGAGGAACGATGCGAAGAAAAGATGTATATTGAGCATAAAACTTTTATACATGGTTGAATTTTATCATAGTTTCGTTAGAACTCTTCATCAAATTTAAGGTGGATCGTCCAGTTTCCCTGTGAAAGGCAAATTAAAATGTAACAAAATTGCCCTAACTATATAAGCATAAATGGGAAGAAAACGAAGGGAATCTATTTGGGAGGATGATGGACTTAATTAGTTTAATTTCTTTATTGGTTCAACAGCAATGGGACTCCATTAGTTGGAATTTTCTGGATCTATTTTCTAGGTACAATAGACAGCTTTGATTTGAAACTGTTCCAGCAGACCTATCGAAAGTTATGAGCTAAAAATATTTAAGCTAAAATTGGAAGTAGAGACCTTATAAATTTAATCCAGTCCATTATGAAGGAGATAAATGTTACATCCTCCCTTAGGGCAACCTTGTCCTCAAAATTGTCCATCCTACTTTTTATTGTCCCATTTTCACCACTGTGAGAAATGCTTCTTCTAATGTATGTCAAAAGTAGGGGCTCATCTTTCTAGAATCATGCATTTTATTTCTGTTCTTTAAATCTGGTTGGTAAATCATTTGGCTACTATGGAACAGATTTAATCTTACTTTCTGTTTTGCTGACTTCTGTCATCACATCTCGTTTTTTATTCTTATATAGTCTTTTTCATCACTTTTTTCCTTTAGAATGAATATAATAGAGGAATCAGCAGCTGGAACTTTGACATAGAAGACTTGAAAGCTCAGGCTTCACTGGTAGACATGTAACCTTCTCTTTCTGCTCTATGAATTTAGTTAGAGATTCTTATAGTATTTTTTATATATATGCCAGATTCCAGATAATGAGGATACTGTTTCTGGTAAAGATTCAGAGGGGTGTGCAAGTTCTTTATTTGAGATAGACACTTTGCAAGAAAGAGTTCCAGAAAACCTGTCCTTATATACAAGTTGCTCATTGAAGTACAAAGCCGACATGGTAAGTGTCAGTTTTTTGTAGATAGTAGTTTAGGCTGGCTATGAATGTGGCTGGTTTCTAACAGCATATGTAACCAATAGGAAAATGATGTGATGGCCGATTGTAAGTCAACATTTTCTTCACCTGATCAGGCTACTTGCTTCAAGAGGTAATGTTCAGTGATTAGAGCAAAGTCACCTTATTTTCAGTCGTACCCTCCAATCTATTTTTAGCAGAATTTGAATCTAATCCTTCAGCTAGCTAGCATGTCAGGATAAACTTCCATGATTCATATATCACATTGTTTGATCTTATGGATGCAACAGTATTTTATATGATAGGCCCACAACAGATAGAAGTTTTCATTAGGGACAGTTTTGCTTTTTGCCAGATTTATATCCTGAAATACTTCCGGTCCAGTCTTACTAATTGCAGCATATTGACTCTTTTTCTCTCTGCAGAGCCAAATCTGATGGATCTGACAGTGAGGTAAGTGATACAAGTGGACAGAATGGTTTGCTGTTAAATGATAATACTAGAAAAGGAACTGTCGCCGAGAGCCACGAACAAGAGGTTGATGGAAAAGGTTTAGAGGATCTAAGTCCACATTCTTCTCATGAAGGGAAGCTTTCTACAAGTTCCTGCTCATCAGATAATTTTCCTCCTCCAGCAAAAGTAGAAAGGTTTGTCATGTTTCAAATAAAATAATGCCACGGTATCCTCATTTATATGTACAATGCTATTTTAGACTTAATATGATGAACATTCTGGGAGCCTATATACTCCCTTACGTACTTTGTTCAACTTTTATTATTATCTCCACTTTAGTATGAAGTCCCCATGAGGGTTCTCCATACCATATTCTAGTTGTTCTGAACTTCTGATATTGTATTGCTCTTGTAAGTCAAAGATAGTCAAAAGTTCTATTCTCCTTGTCTTAGCTACCATTAGGTGTGCAAATTAATGCATCCTGTGGATCATGTTCTCTTAGTACATAATCATAATCTGTTAGTACTAATGTAAGAGACCAAATGAAAGAACTTGAAGGAAAAATTTGAAGAAAAGTATAGAAGACATTACCTTCGTGATCCATGGACATTCTTTTCTGTTCCTGTTAGGCTTTTCTTGTTCAGAGACACTTATTCATTAAAGTGAATATTCGAGCATATTTTTGGAGCATCTCTTTTTTCAAAGAAAATACAAGGCATGATATAACTAATATCTGTTTCTCTTTTTAGCTTGAAGCAACACAATCATCTACATAATATGGGTAAATGCAATGGAGGGACATTCCGAGGGGTAGATGAAGTATCTGTGGAAGCCAGAACTAAAGCATCCAAACCAGCAGGCATGCAAGTCTTTTTTTTTTTAGTACTTCTACTAAATGATCAGTAATGCTCAATTAATATTTAAGAATTGTCATATCTGTGGCATGGAGAGTGTCTTAGCGATCAGCATTGTTTGTGCCAATCACCATAGGTAGGCACATTCTTGTGCTGAATAATGTGTTGGTCTGGCACGAGTACATTGCGGGGTCAGAGCAAGGTTCGTCACTGGCATGGGGTGGCACTAGTTGTCACCAGTCAGTATGAGGAGTATCCAAATGCTCCCCTGTATTGGTGCAGATAAGGCACTAGAATGGTGTTTGCACATTGGCATGCTTGGCACTGATTGTCAAGTCCTCAATTTTACTGAGAGCTTTGCAGAACAAGTTCCTCAAGTTGTTACAACTGGGTTATTTTTCCTCACAATGATACTTTCTGCTGCAGCATTAAATGCTGATGACTTTGATGATAGATCAAAACCTCCAGTTATACAGCAAAGGGGTCGTTTTAAAGTGACATCTGAGCATGTTGACCTTGATAAGGTGACCAGATTGTTGTATCTTTATCTTTTTCCTTATCAGTTGGATCTATGTGATGGTTTTCATTATTTCCTTTCAGGCTCTTCCACCTGTTGGCCTGCAAAAGAGTCACAGCATGCAGGTTAATAGCTATCTCTTATTTGCTTCATTCTGCAATAAAATATTCTAGCATTTCATTAAATAAATGTAATGTTTTTGGGTGTCTCTCTTTATGAATGGAAATATATAGCAATAACAACAACAACAACAACCAAATTTTAGTCCAGCTATTTGGGGTTGGTTACATTATCCTTTTTAACCATTTATCTCTTTGGCCAACCATCGTTTCTTTAGTGGTTGAATGGAGACAAACATAGGAGTATCATGAGGTTCTGCAACAAGCTAAATCAAGGTTCTGAAATACACTTCCAGATTACAGGGAGTTCTGTCAACAATCAGATAAGAGTTGAAATTATTTGTTAGTAGAAAACATTCATAAGGAAATGGTATAAAATCCATGAAAAATCTTAAAAATTCAGAAAGAAGGTGGTAAAAGAACAAAGAGAGGGGGATAGTAACAACATCATATGAAGAGTGAAAATGCTCAGTACAACCTCTGTTTGCGATAGAGGTGGTTGGCATTTGTAGAGGTGGTAAAAGAACAAAGAGAGGGGGATGGAAAGAAGTGGAAAATAACAACAAAAGAAGGGAAGAGAGAAGATGGGGAGTAATTCATGTCTTCGTACCTTGTGCAAATCGGATTTGCCTTAGATTGGCCAGAATCAAATCTCTAAATGTTCGATGGAGAAGAAGGCACATGATGGAGAGAAAGATAAAAGGGGGAAAATGGCTAAATAAGCTTAATGGGTGCATTTAAGTATTTCATGGGGGTCTAGTATTGAATTGAGAACCTGTTGTCAATCTACCACAAGCATAGTCCTCATGGGACTTATTCGAAATTTGTACATTTGATAAATTAGAATACTCTTAGTCAATGACGGTCATGCTAGTGGCACGTGCCATGCCGTGCCACCATCGGCACAGCACGTGTCAATCGTCATGGGGCGTGCCAGTGGCACACCTTTACATGCCACTAACACGCATTTATTAATATTTAATTTTTGGTTTAAATATATGTATCAAAACCTATATTAAAATGTTTTATCTTTAGATTATTTTTGTAAATGACCTATTTTATTAAAGATAAACTAATAGTTAAATATAATATTATTCAACACATAATATGATTGAATACATTTATTTAAACTAGTATTAATGATTCAACACTCCATAATATAATTAAATACTCCATAATTAAATTAAACATACAATATTAATTAATAATAGTTCACTAATTAAAACTAATATCTAGTTGAGTGTAGAATGGTGAGGATAATCAAATACTTCATTTGCCGGCTCAAGAATATTGTATTAAATATTGTCGATATTTTATAAAGTTTATTAACTGATAATATTGTTTGTTGTAACGTCTCACATAGTCTTTATACAAATAAAATTTTATAATTCTCTTATGATATGATATGAATATTGAATATGCACGAAAATGACCAGCACTGAGACAGGCACTGACACACTATAAGCATATACAGATTGTGGATATAGAGTATAATAAGAGTGTTATGCCTCTGGTGAGCGTGATTGATATGATAATAATGATGATAAACTCATATCATCGTATATGTATAATTCTCCTAATGTCCTACTATCTACAGAGTCAAGTCCTCTATAAATACAATACCTTTCTGAGAAGGTTGTGTAATAGGAAATTAGGAATGCATGTCTCATCTCTATCATTACTGCTACCAAACTTAGTCTCCCTATTATCACTATAACCACCACCGCCATTATTATTATCTCAGTCTCATCATGATTAATTTTATCTAAGCTTTCTAAATAGTCAATTGATTAGTTAATTCGATAATGATTGATAAAAATAAAATAAAAATTCAAGAAGGCTTTAGATGGGTACAATAATCGGCATGCGACCGTGCCGGACTGGCACAACTCGGCACAAAGGTGTGCCATGCTCGTAGTTCTTCATTCTGATTGCCAGGGTATTTTCTCTGGTGGTTCAAACTTCAAAGAAAGAAGCTTGTAATTGTATGCTAAGAAATATTATGTTTATAGAACTAAAGGAATAAGCGAATAGAATTAGCACTATAAAAAGCTTATGTTAGCAAATGCTTATCTCATGCATCCTGCAGGTGATTTCTCAGATTCCTGCAATAAGTATACCATCTTCATCTGATGCTGCATCAACTTTTCTTTGTTGTTCCATATTCGCTCAGCTGCATAATATGTTGCAAGCAAACATACTTCAAAGGGTATGAGGTGAAACTTAGTGTTCCATTTTCTGACTTTGAGTTTGATTTTAACAGAGTCTTGTCTCTAGTCTAGTCTCTGAAATTTTATATATTTCTTATGTTTTTTTTTTTTTTTTTTTTTTGTTCAGGATAATATCCTTAGTTTGATGAAGCAATTAACCACCAGTAGCTTATCACCTGTTTCCATAGCTTCAGCAACTAGTTCAACTGATGGACTGTCTCCCTCATTACATGCCAGTGTGGTAGAGAAGTCCTTGGTAAGAGACAATAATTCTTGTTTGAATTTTGCATTTTATTTCATGCTTCTCTCATGGTGTTTACAAGTTTCTTAGCGTATTATTACTATTTAAATTTTGCTCCATTTTAAATTTATTGTTAGATAATCAATTGATCAAAAAGCTTAAACTACTAGGTAACATACCAAAAACGTATAACATGTCCTTAAACATGCCATCTCACATGTGACCCTAATTCACCACACCTAGATAGATGAAAGGTAGTAGGATATGCACCCTCCCTCATCTCACAAGAACAGATAATAATAGAAAATAGAGATTAAATGAGCATAGATGAGATTTAAACTCAGAACTTCTAGAAGAACTGGCTTGATACCATGTTAGATTAATGGTTGACCCAAAAATAAAAATGTTAGGTAGGAGACCAATAGAGTATATTATCCCTTTAACATGTATAAATGCCTATAAACATTTTGCTTTCATTCAGCATCTTATCTATTTTAGAAGCATAACTATTGAAGGTGCTATTTCAGTTTTTGCAGTTACAATAACAATAATTCTTTCCAATTGTCTAAAAATTAACCTATCCTAATTGAAGGTGCTAGTTAAGTTTATGCAGTTACAATAATTTTCTAAATCACTTATTTTATATATTGCACAATATCGTTATGACTTATTTAGGCACAACGGAGGACTTGCCTGCTTGTACAGTAGTTTTGGAAATTCTTGTTATTTTCCTTGATGCAAGAAAGCAAGGGTGTGGATTGATGGTGAACTGAATGACATCAATACAAATTTCATACATTTCCTTATCAAGAACAAATCTACTGATAATATGAAATGGCCTTCATTAATACACAATTCACAATAAGCTTCCAGATGCATATATTTTGATTATTTTCTTCAATGTGTGAATAAAAGGCCTAAACTAAAGGATCGGATATGATAATAATGATAAACTTGGTCACAGGAAATTCATGTAGGCAGTAAAATACGAAAAGTAAGAAAGCAGGGTATTACAAATTCTAGAAATTATCTAGTAGATCAGTCGTTGTTAGAGGATCATTGTTCTAGACTTCTAGTCCATTGCCAATTACTCATATGATCTCGTTCCAGTGCATCTGTTTGGCATAGAATATTCAGCTTGGAAAATGTGTGGGTAGTTCTTTAACAATACAAAGATACTTTTGAGAACTTGGAACTGGAGAGAGGATTGCTCATCTAATTCCAGTTTAAGCATCTCTTGAAGCATTTATTTCTCTGGATAGGAGATCTTTTATCATGCCATAGCTAGAAGATTTAATGTCTCTGCCCTTGTGCTATCTTGTATATCAAATTTGTATGTCATTTTAGATATACTTGTTATAAGGGTTGTGTGCAGACAAGAAATTAGGTCATGTGGGATGCATTCTTGAGGGCAATAGTAGCTGTGAGCCTGTGACAACAGATGATATATTTTTGTTTACATTCTTATGATGAACTAATGTGGAAGGAACTGATCTTCTCAGTTTGGTAAGGAATTATTCTACTTACAGATCACTTCTTCCAATACCAACAAAAACGCATAATATGTACATGTCCAAAATAAGAGAGAACTATCTAGCCCTTTCAAGTTACAGAATTACTAAAATACCAAGATTATGTATTATTTGATGGTGACTATGATATTGCACTACTTTCTATCATATCCTTCACATTCGTGGAACTTTGCAGTTTGCACAAAATTGAGTCAAAAAAACAGAGACAAAAGAAGTTCTGTTTTCCTTCCAATTCTATGATGTATATTCTATGTGAGATTCTCAACGTAGATGTGTCTTTGATATCATAGTCAAGCACTAATATGTGCTTTTGTTAATATTTTATCATGATGCCAAACACCATATATTATGGAGAACTGTCTTCTTTTTCTTGTGAGAATGGAGAACACTTAGGCTATGGATGAGTTCTTGAAGTCCATACTCCAAACATAATTATATCTTGCAGCTTCTTCATAGTGACATAATGGCAACGATGACCAATTAAATCCTCTTCTTTTTGGTTTATTATAATATGAAATATCATTGAAGATCTTTTGTTGTCTATATAATGCTTAATGGATGTATTTCTTCTCCTGCAGCTGGAAGTAGCACAGGAACGAGAGAAAGAACTAATACAAGATGTCACTGATCTGCAATATAGGTAGTCATAATGATCTGAAGCCAAATTTAAAGATGCAAAAGAGTCCTCTTTTATTTTATTTTATTTTACTTTTTTTTTTTTTGAGACATTTGGTTCATGGCTGCAGGCTGATTTGTGCGCATGAAGAGATACATAGGCTTAAAGCGAGGAATTCTCAGGTACAACGCTACCATTTTTCTGCAACCAAACGATGTGTCATACAAAGCTCGTTTAATTTATTAGTGAGGTGTTTCTACAGGTCTGAAATATGAATACATGATCTCTAGCATTCGCACTGCCTTGGCTCTTTCCCAAGTAAAAGTGGAGCACATTAAGATGCTATATGCAAATGTAAGAGAAAGCTGGAAGACATCATATGAATCAAAGTTCCTTTCTTGGAAAAAGAGAGATATTAAAGCCTGCTTCTTGTCAGTTTTATTGCTCTTCTGATTAATAATCAAAGTTTATTATACATGACTTTATGGAAGCATCTGTGGTTGTTGAACTTCAAGGGTGAAATAATGTACGCTGTACCTGAAGTACGAAAAATTGAGCATGTCCAAAGGAGTAAATAGCAAGCTAATTAAATGTTTTATGTGAGTTTTTTTTTTTTCCATATTCAAGAGTTTAGTTTAAAGCTTCAAACGTTGTAAAATGAGATTGAAAATGTCTTTGTCTGTATCAGTGTGCCAATGGCCAACCACATCATAGTACTGGAATATGTTTGCAACCCGTATATGTGCTGATATGATGGATATTTTGAAACACCATCACTGGCCCCTGTTTTCTAATACAAACATAGCGTTTCTTGCTCGATCTTCTGCAAACCCGACTGCAGAAGTTTCCTGAAGTCAAGAATGCTTGCAAGCCTTTCTGCCCTCTTATGGTTGTGGAATAATCATAAGCTTATTCTAATATAGTTACGTCTATATTAGATGGTGCGACCTTCGTTCCAAAACTCAACGAGTACTAGTTTCCAAATTGACCTGCAATTGATGTGTTCCCTCGGAACTTCTCCTGTAACCACGATGCAACTAAAATATTCATCTGTAATGTCACTGTAGAAGATTTTTGGTTAAATTGGAGAAGATCTTCTTAACGTATCAATGCATTTTAGAATTGGTTGGGATATTCATATATTTATTAGTCTTATCTGGAATTTCTCCGCAGCGAAATTATTTGGAAGGATTGGAAAGTTTTTTCATCCATCTACATCTCCTTTTATGTCATCTTTCCGTTTCTACCCTTTGTAAATTTATATCAATAAAAAGTTGTAGCTATTAGATAATATTAAACTGCATTCCCTTTTATTTTTTTTCCTAGAGAACTTGTTGAGATATATATCACAATGGTCTCAGCTCCAAACCATGGAGAAACAAGACTAACCATAGGCAGCAAGAACATATATATACATGAAATTTCTCACCCAGTGAGGAATGACTCACTTTCTCCAAAGAAAAGAAAAAGAAAGAGAAAGAAAAGGAAAGCACATTTATCTACATAAAGGGCAGGTTTAACATGATGTCTTAATAAACAGTTTCTCAAGAAGGATATGATCTCTGCCCTGAAATCTTGCTGATCTGAAAAGCCAATTCCTCCATCTTATGCAGCTGATGCAAGCAATCACTTATTGCAGCATTATGTGCAGCTCGCAGAGTGTCGAGTGGATCTGTCACTACTAGCTGAAAGCCAAACTCTTAGAACGCTGCAGGGGTTGATTTCATTAACAATGGAGAAAGAATTGCTTCTCGTTGTCTCAGTAAGAACTAAGAAGCATCAGAAATTGTATCCAGCAGATTGAACTCACGCTCCAAGCTAAATGAAGACTCTAAAGACTGAGTAACATTTAATGTGTACTCTCGGAAGTATCCGTTATAGGTAATAACTAAAATGCTTGCTCTGTCAATACAGAAAAGGAGAGTATATCAACCTCGGAATGTAGCTTTAGGTACCTTTACTGAAAACTAATCATAATAAGGAAGGACTAGAGATGGATTTGAACAGAGTAAAAGTCAAATAGCTGTGAAAAATCGTCAAAATTACAAATAGTGCATTGAATTGTCTTATATTTCTAAAACATAAGAAGAGTGATAAGGAACTAATTTAGATTTATTCTCATGCAACCATTGATATGGTGAGTAGCCCTTAACAGAAATAACAGCTAGTTAAGTTCCTAACTGAAACGTAGCTCTTAAAAGAAAAAAGTCACTTGGCAGGAGATAATCACCATTAAGGACCGTAATTTCATTTGTTATATGTAATGATCATAATCAGTTTCTTTCAAGATCAATTTGGCGAGTGCTATGATTCTCAGGTGACTCTGGCTAAAATTGCTACCATGTTTAGAAAAAATGCATAATAGATCAACTCAATTATATTTGACCGATGCTACATGATTCACATTTCTAGCAGATTCATGTTTGGTAAAGCATGCACAGGAAGAAGGATTCGGAACAAGAGGAACTGGTTTGGTTATTATTCCAGATGGGTTTAATCTTTGAACTATCTGTTTTGGATTCCACTCCATCAAAATGTCTACTCAAATTAGTTCAAGGTGATTACAGGGCGTTTTGGAAATTGAACAAGGTTCAAACTGCAGAAAACAATAATTTAGAGTGTTATTTGAAAATTTCCCTAATTTACACCCATATATTTTAAAAAACCATTAAATTCTAAATTTCCTTTCCATACTTCTTATTTGTCCAATCTTACCTTAGATCCATAAAACAATGATATCTTAAGCTAAAAATCATGCACTGTATTTGTCGTCCTAGACATTTTTAGTTAATTCAGTTATATTTAGCGCACAATAAAGAACTTAATGCTAAACCCAAGTGCAACCCAGTCCGCTCCTAGAAAAATCACTTGTTTCTCTCTCTTCCTTATCCTCGCACTAGAAAAAGATCCATCACACATATCACGATAACATCAATATATTAATTAGACACTCTTGTCTTCTTTAGAATCCACCACATTAATTCCATAGAAACCCTATCATGGGCTTTTTTCCATACATATCTTTCACAAATCATTCTTATTATTTCCCACAACTTCCCCATCAGTTATCTTGTTAAAAAAAATTACTTGCAAAGTTGATATACTTGGCACAAAACCAACTTGATTTTCGGATACCTTCGTTTCACAGCTGAAAATTTGTTTGATTATCCTCACAAGTTTCATAGTATGACTCATGAGTTTGTTATCACAATAGTTTGTTGAATCTATATGTGTCCCTTGTTTTGAGACGCTCCCATCTACACTCTTCTGATCTTTTTTCTTGTTTACTCATAAAGTTTGCACATAATTAGTTGCTCTATCTCTTCAACTTGTTATAAACATTATATTAAGTGACGTGAATATGCTGAACAACTTAGTACTAGTAATAGATTATTAGATATTGGTTAATATTCATCATACAAAGCAAAAAGATGAAAAAGAAAAAAAATCAACATTTGAGAGAGAATCTACTAAGGCATCTCACCGCAATGCAGATAGTGTGGATGCACTCTGAGCATTCTCTGTACTGAAGATCGTTATGCAGCTATAGAAAAGCTAAAGTTTCAGTAATCAATCGTCAACTAAGAAAAAGCAAAACACCATTATAATATCAAAAATCACCTCTTGACACCTGCAGGCACAACTTTATGAAGAACATGATGATTAGGAGGTTCAAACGCATCATTAATTGAGTCGGGAATCATTGAACTAAGCAGTTTAGAATGTCTTCTTCTGAAATTTGCAGAGATCATGAAATTAAAATAATTCAACATATAGATTAGCAGCAGAAATGCGTGGAAATACAGAAGTTATGGGTAAGCATAAAAAGGATAAAGAAGTATGACAAATATGTAACCTTCCATTTAATAGAGTATCAAGGAAAAAGATATGCAAAGAGCCTGATGAGCTTGTAGCAACAAGAATGTCTGGAAGATCAAGAGACAGCCCAAATGACAAGGAATATATTGTTGACGAGTATGTTCCTCTTCGAAAACTATATGACTGCAATGAATAGAATAGTGAAAAGTGACAGACAAGATCTTTTAACAATGAAGGTTTAGTTAAAAGTGCAGGAGGACAACACAAATTAAATATATCAGTCCTCTCACCTTAGTTGCTTGCGAAACTAGATGCACTCTGACAATAGTTCCCTGTTCCGAAGCTGTTGCCAGGAACTTGCCATTAGAGGAGAAAACCATTGCAGCTAGTGGAGAGTGATGGGCATCTATCTGTTATAAAAATTTGAATAGAAATTAGACAATATCTTTACACCTTTTACTTTCTAGGAAAGCAAAGGCTTTTGACCAGCCCTCACAGGCTTTATGTTTCAAATTGTCATGTCACTTGACCACTAACGATTACCTGCTACCAGGAACACTTAGAGAAGCAGTAATATTACTTAAATGGTGCCAAAATACTAACATGCAAGATGGAAAACTACTATATTGTCCTTTTCTCTTTTCAATGATTACCTGACACTGGGCTTTAAGCTTCCAATAGAAGAGCTTCTATATTTCACTTTATGTTTTCTCTAATTAATATATTAAACAGGCACATAATAAGGAGTTAAGGACTACATGAAACACGGTAGCATGAGCTTTGATTTGTGCAATATTTAGACAAGCTATGAAGGCCAAAAAGTAATGAAAAGTTTGCTCATTAAAGGGTATCTAGATCTTCGAAAAAATAAAGAGTGAATATTTACAAGGGGTATGCCCAACATGACGAGGCTACAAGCAAGGATTGTCATGCTAGCTGCAAACTGGCATGCATACTAGCAAGCTTCTAATATGTTTTATAGGGTTTTCATACATATTTTTGGTTTTAGTATATATATTAAAACCTACATTAGAATCTTTTATCTCTAAATAATATTGTAAATGACCTATATTGTTAAAGATACAATAATAATTACTTAGAAATATGATTAAATACATTCATTAGTTAACCAAAGCTCGGTAACTTGCAAAAAAACAACATTATCAAATAGTTTCTATTTATGCCAAAATTTTAGCTCAAAATTGTAACAATTAAATCTAAATCAACTCATATGAAGTTAATCTAATATTTTCCAACACCAATTTTGATCCAATTTGAATGTTTTGACATATTAATTTTGATCTTTTTGAAATTTGGGTAAAATTTGGGGAAAAACAATTTCTCATTGATTCCTACATTTTGAAGAGTATTTTTTAATCTAGTACCGAGATGATAGATCTATATAAAAAAATGACTTTTATAAATGACAGAATTATAAGAGTAAGTTAGACCCATCATTTTGAGTCTCTCAGACTTAACATAGTGGGTTCTAAGCGGCACATAATGGGTGTCGCCTGATACTGTACCATTAATATGATGATATGGGCTCGATATGGACCGACATGAAGGCATGCTAGTTGGCATGGGTTGGCACGCCTGGCACCAGTTGTGCCGATGCCCAAGTGTCGGTAGCCCATTGGCACGGCAATCTTTGGCTACAAGCTTAATGAACAACCTTGAATAATTGTATCCTTCTAAATCCTACTCCAACATGAATAAGATTTAGGATCTAAGAGATCTGGAATGCACTGCATTAAAAAATCTGAGTAAAATTTTTGGATATGCATCTTCTAGGGTGACAAGCTAAGATGGAAAAGGGGCTCTAAGTGATCACGAATGAGGACATGTCAAAGTGAAAGCCCCAGGGATTATTGAACATAAATCAGTGCATGAACCCATGCAAACAGGGTTAAAAGGCAATAAGAATATACTAAAGATCATTTGCCAGCACAGAAAAAGCCATCAACAGATTAAAAATTGATATAAAATTTGCAGCCAATGGAAAACCTAGAGAATTAAAATGTGTTGGAGCCTTGGAGGAAACAAAAGAAAAACCTAGTGCAGAAGTATTTCTGCATCTGCTAGGCTTCTACACTAAATAACCAATCAATGACTGGAATAGGTCTAACAACAACCAACAATGCGTTAGAACAGAATGTTGCAAGTCAATTCAAGAAGGGTTATACATGAGTAATAAGTATAGAAGGATGTTAAAGAATGTGGCAGATCTTATAAGTAAGAAATATTAACCTGCTAACATTGCTGGTCGGAATGTACAGTAGAATAAGTGCAACATAAATTAAAACAGAAGCATATTTAACAACTTGATGGAGTGATTGAAGCTATCATGTGTTGTGTACTAACACTGGTCCTAAGCGCAAGATAAATTATAACAGAAGTATATTTAACAACCTGGCAGAGTGATTGAAGCTCTAGTGTGTTATATATTAACACTGATCCTCTAGTCATACTTGCTGGAAGAGCCAAATAGCAGCCTTCTGAACCAGGGGCAAATGCACAGAGTCCTGAAACAGAGATAGTGATAACCAGTACTAGTAATATAACAAGATTTATTCCCAATCAATGTTTGCAATGGGTTATCCTTTTTTCACCAACTATCAACAAGCATAACCATCAATTGAATGATCAATGATAATAAACTGGTCAAATATAAGAAAAAAATATCTTGTAATCATCAGGGAAAACAATGAACAAGGAGATAGTACAAGAATACAGTGAGCAGGGAATTGTATGATAACTTGAGAATCCTACTGTGTACAATGGTGAGAGATAAATTGCACTGCTACAGGTATGTGCACAATGGTGAGAGATAAATTGCACTGCTTACATAAGTACTATATCAGGTAACATTAGTTAGCCTTTTAGTTGTTTCATCCCAATTTAGACTTCATGCAATCTTCTGACTAGATCTCTCTAATTATAGATAATCTAAGCCTTTTGTTGGTAGGTTCATAAAAATATACAATACTGTGAAAATGTAAATCTGCTAAAGCAGAAAGGGCCATAAATACTGTGATTCGAGATATTGATATAAAGAAGAAGAAGAAGAAGAAGATATAGTTTCAAAACATAAATTAACAAAATGAACGGTAAATTTTCTTGCACAAAAATGGATAAGCATGGCATAATGGCATAAAATACCAAGTTGTGTATGGATACAGCAATGAAGAATAAGTTGTTAAATTACCTTTAGTGTTTGGCGCAGTATCTATTTCTTCCAACATACTCATACTATTCAAGTCATATATATATGTCTTATCCTGCAGTACAACAACGAGCCTGCACAAAATCTGATTAGCTTCCCACTGGAATATGATATGCCAAATGTAGATATGTTGGCAAAAAAAGAAAAGAATATTAATAACAAAAAACTAGGGGAGGCAAGAGAAGGATAGCATGAGCACAAGCAATAGAAGGTTACTAGGATGAAAAACAATCCACTTCATAATATCTACATAAGACTCTTTTATTTTGATCTCAGGTTATTGCCTTTGAGACCAATTGAAAGCTGAAAGGAACATAACACTATATGAAATGACTTAATGAACAAGATAGTAGAACTAGGGATCAAGGAAAATAAATTTAAATTCCTGAGAGCTTATGTTCTTTTGACTACTCGATGAGAATGAGTCTTATAGTTATGAAAACAGGAACTATCTGCTTGTTATGATCTTCTATTATCTGTGGTTAGTTTTGATTTTGTATTTGAGTAAACTAGTGTATAAAAATGTTAAACAAAACAGAAAATTACCTTTTTCTGTTGAATCGAACAGCCATGATAGATGTCAAAAAGTTCAGTTCTCTTAGTGCAGCACCAGAGACAATATTAAACAGACAAAGTCGGCGAGGAGACAGTGAGGGCTGTGGGAGTTGAATTTAAACATAGTTACACACTTGATCCAACAATACTGGATTTAACTGTTTCATATGCAATATAAAACTGGCATCCAAAATAAAAAACAATAAAGAGGATAATGGAAGAATGCTTAAGGCACCTGTTCACCTGCTCCAACTATTGCAAGAAGACTCGAGCTAAATAGCATCTCCACAATACTAAAAGCTCCAATAGCTGCCAATAAGCAGTCAAGGATGGATGACAGGATCCTAAAGAGATTGAGAGAAGGAAAATGCATGATGGCAAGAAGGAACTCTAAAGTATAATAACACCAAAGTAGGCATAATGAGCAGAATAGTTCATTTAAGATAAAACTATTACTGTTTATATATTTCTATTTTGAAGCTTTTGTTGTATATATTGCTTTATTAGCTCTTGTCATCATATAAGTGATCCATGAGCCTACCATTAAATTCTGTCATGCTGCAGCATTTAGGCTTGACAATTTTATGTGTTACTTTCCTGCCAAACCAGAAATTCCATTCACTTTGAGAATATCTAAAGTATCAAGGAAAGCTTAGTAACTGTTTGAGGAGCTTTAAAAAGCCTCCAAGCTATAAAATATTAATGCATCGTATTCAAATGGTGGAATAAAGTGAACTATTGTTAAGACCTCTTTATAGCATAAAGCCCTACGATTTTTGCCATGTTAGGAATAGCATTATATTGTTGACTGGGTATGACAGTCGCATTGCTAGATTATAGAGTTCATAGGTGAAATACTTAAAAGATTAGTGTTCAAAGTAGGTAAATTACAGAGAATCTAAATTTCAATTTTAAATATATGATTGATATTCTTAGTCATTATAAATTGCTTATTTTCCTTCCACTACTTAATGATGTCTGCACACTGACACTCAGTTTTCTCTCCCATAAGGGTCTATCCAGCTCTTCCTTAAAATCAGTTTATATCTCCCAATGAAGCACTAAGAATTTGCTTTCACTACAGCTTCGTCTAGCAAGATTTCCCTCTAACAATATTTAGTTCCCTGATATAGTTCTTACCTTCTTGGAAAAGTAAGCTTCAGTCTAGTTGTACGTCAGGACAAACTATATTCGTAGGAAGGAAGTTGTGTCGAAAACTCTTTATCCAATTATCTTCTATATTGACATCTGGTGGAGAAGTTGTGATAGAAATTCTTTATTCTATATCTTTTCATTTTCTAACCAATTAACTCAAAAGTTAAATCACCAGATATGGAACCACCAATTATATATTCTCCTAACACACCTTCTCATATGCACTCCTAAATCCTGCACGTCGACAGATGATAGCTAATAGTTGGGGCTATCATACTGTAGCCCAATTGCCAGGTAGCAACATCAACAGAAGCCTTTAACCAAATTATTATTTTATATTATGTTGTCATATTAAACTATGTAATTACTGTAATTTATAATTTTTCATAACACAAGCAGCTACAACAGTTAAGGCACTTAATTAGATAATTATTTCATATACTCACACATATTAAATTTAATTAATTATTTTGATCCATTAAAAGTTTTATAAGCAATTGTTTTAGAAAAATTAAATCTTACTGAGGTCCCCAGAGTAACTATGCTTTTTATGAAGTTTGGATTAATAAGAATTACTTTTATATCTCATGATTATGAATAGATGTAAATTTTAGTTGATTTTAATAAAAGTACATATGAATATTAAAAATACCTCAGGATAATGTTTTTTATAATAATTTGGAAGCTGGTTGACAAGATTTGGACTTATAGCCTTGAGTTGGAGCTAACATTGTTGCTAGAGCTAGTTTTTCTAGAAGCCATAAGTTCAGTCGTAGCCAAGCCCCAATCAACGATTATTTTCTATTCAAATCCACTAATTTGCATCTTCCATATCTCAATCTCACAAAATCAAAAGGCCAATGTCAAATAATTAAGGTCATAAAACCATGAGTATTTTTCAAATAACTAAGGTTCACCTACTGCTTCAACATGCATGTTTTCGCAACCCGAACCTCACTTGGATACGGTTGTCCGATTTAATCATAATTATCATCCACAAATCAATGTATATGCAAAAAATAACAACTACTCTTAAAAATGCCACATAAAGAAGTTAGCTATCAGAAACTCACTTCTCTCGTAGCGGAGCCTTCCATTGTGCGCTTCAAATATCCTAAACCCATCTCTCGTTCCAATGGCAAAGAAGCTGCAGCGCAACAAGCAAACAAACAAACAAACAAACTTCAATTTTGATCAAACATATACAGATTGCACGATTTAATTCAAACATAAAGAGAACCAAGGTTCAAAATATCTCCAATTGATCGGGAAAAAGAGAAAAGAAAAAAAAAAAAAAAAGACAGAGCTACAAGAGAAGGAAGAAACCCTAATAGATGAAGCGATCGGTGATTAGTGTTTCACCTGTTGTCTTGGTTGAACGAGGCGCAGAGGACTTGGGGAGAGGAGGAGCTGCTCGCCATTGGAGATTTGGGGGAAGTTCTTGAGACGAATCTTCTCTTTTATATAGTGTGGGAGAGAAGTCGGAACACCATCTTGCGACTTTACGTGGAGACGATCTTAGGATTACGTTTTACTTACATTGTACGAGAATTAGGGCTGCTCATGGGCCAGACTGGGCACGGTTTGGGCTTTCTTTTGGGCCGAGATCGGCCCTAGGTCTTGCCCATGCGGAAACCAAAAGCCCTTCGAGTTGGGGTGAAAACTGATGGGATACAATTAGTCCAGATTTAAATACGGATATTAGACGGATAGCAAAAATTTTAAATCATATCCTAACTAAACTGATAGAGATAATTTTCCGACAAATGATCATATCTTAAACAGATGTTGATTGAATTTTAAACAAATTATGATCTTTTAAACATAATTAAAACAAAATATTAAGAGTTTCAAAAGAAAAAAATTTGTATGTCAAATACATATAAAATTAGAAAAATTAACCTCTGCAAATAATTTATAACACATCATTAGTAATAATATCAATATTCACTATTTAAATAAGCAAACTAAAAACGGTAAGTCATTCAAAAAAATATGCGGGTATACAGATATCCAAAATCTGTTTCTAAATTCATAAATTATATCCAACTCATATCCAAATTCGTATCCGTTTTTTAATTCTATGTGTATCTGAATTGAATAGGAATTTTTTATCCGAATTGGATCGGATAGTGGGCCGAGTTAAAGTTAATCTAACTCGTCTTCACCCCTACCTTCGAGTCGAGTGGGTTCGAGACGAGTTGAGAATTCTTAATCTGGACCTACTCGTGTCCAATTTGGGTTTAGCCCTATAGGTTGGGCTAACCTGCAACCGTTTCTCGCCGATTAGGGAGGTGGAGAAAGATGGTAGGGTCAGTGTTGGTTTCCCTGCCAAATAGGAGTCACCAATTCGTATTTAGATATACTAATAAAATATAAGCTTTTTTAGCTATCTCAATATGCTCATACTGAAGTCACAGACTTTTTTAGTCGAGTATGCTCAAGATGAGTTGAAAATTTCCAACATAAGTTTCTACTCATGTCTAAGTAGGGTTTGGGTCGCCTTTTAACGCCGTAAGTTTTCCCTCTCTCTAAAAAGACACATTATTATTCTTAAATAATTTAAATCAAATACTATGTACCAAAACAAACCATGAGATTAACTCTTGATAATTACAAGACTCACTATGGAATCATATCCAGCACTATCAAACAGCCCCAACAAAAGTAAGTTATTCAAAGGCTTCAATTGATTCCTTCTTATCTCATAAACATTAAAAAAATCTCTAATCTTTTTCGTATCTTGGGAGTTGGAATGGAATCAATTATGACAGCAAGATACTAAGACAAAAAAAAAATAAATAAATAATAAAATACCATAAAGTGTCAAAATAATTAAACTAATATTTAAAGTGAATTATATTTCCATTCATGCTCCGGAAAAGAGAGGCTCATGTTCGAAATGTTGCAAAAAATTATTTTATTAAATAAATAAATAAATCTATATTACGTGGCAATCCAAATAGTACGTAGTTATCCACAAGAATCAACTCGTACGCGATATTTGGACGGTTGTGATCTACTTTCTCACACGAAGACAAATTGTAGTTAAGTTCGAGTTAAGTCTACGTTGTTTCCTACTAGAAGTTGGTGAATCTATCATCATATTCAAAACATCCATTATTACGTACCAGTACCTCATTGAATTATTATTCGTCTTTAGTCCTTTGACCAGATTACAATATATTTCTACCATTCTAGATCTGCACACTAATATAATAAATATTACACCTATATACATAAAGAATTTTATTGTTGATATTCTTAACAAATTATCTTAACTCCATAAGTATATTATTTAGTGTGGCCATAGAAAACTTTATATTAGAAAAGGAATATATCAACTGTAATTATTAGACTCAAAAGCTCTTCAACACCCATAACTTTTGATCAACTAGGCTAAATTTTGTTTGTAGCACGTATTAATTGATCATGTAATAAATAAACACTATTTTGCTATTTTGAGGCATAAGATCCATTTGGAGTTGGATGGATGCATTTAAATTTTGGTCAAACAAAGCATTTATTTATTTATTAAAATTTATTATAGCTCCGAGTAAAATACTTAACTGTTAAATATTTTACTTAAAAACATCAATAAAATTAGCAATTTATCAAGTAAATATTAATCTTATTATATCCCTTAGTCTAAGAAGCTCTTTACTTAACGGTTAACAGTTCAGCTTAAAACTATAGTAAAATAGGCCCCTTTTAATATTTAAATTTGAAGGTGATATATTTTGATAAATAAATTTTAAAATAGATCTTAGTTCAGTAAAAAGACTCCTTCTAAGGGATACCAAATCCAAAAGAGGTGTCATTTTTATTTAAGTAATTTTCTAAAGTAGATATGCCATGAAAAATGTTGTTGAAATAGGCATATATTCTTGTGTTTATTTCTTTTTTCCATAGTAGTTGGTGGGCCACAAATTCATTTTAAAGTAATGGTGGCAATCATATAGGTTAGATACTAAATAATATAATATTAGATTATACACATCAATAAAATCAAATGAATAATATATTTTTTGCATTTATACTTTTTAAAATTCTTAATTTTTTTACATAGAGATTCCTTGAAGGTAAGTAATTATTAAAATTTAAGTAATTTAAATATAAAAAGATAAAAATATTAATATTTAATTCTCGTATGGATATTTTTGCCTTTCACTATTAAAATTTTAAGACTTAACTTTATATTTATTTAAAAATAACTGAGAGTGCATCAATAAAAAACAGTGTATGTTTTGAGTTGAGAGGCATATATGTACAAATGTCTTTAGAGAGGTAACAAGCAAATAAGGGAATTAAGAGTATAGTTGCAAAAAAAATCCTAAATTTAGGACTAATCTTAATTTATATATAACTAATCTATTAATCTTGTGACAAAAACAAGGCAGAGAAGAAATATTTAAAAAAAAGAAAAAAAAAAGAAGATACTAACTCCAAACCAAAATTAAAGTACAAAATTCATGCACTCATATAAATATTAAGTCTAGTTTACTTCATAAATATGATTAATTTTAGAATAGATATTTTTTTTATTATTTTAATAATATAATTATTATTTTAAGAATAACTATTCTTATGTTCACTTGTATTTTAAAATAAAAATGTAATAATTATTTTTAATTTGATATATTGTAGGTTAATGTAACTTTTATAAAATTATTATAATGTTAAGTTATTATTCTGAAATAAAGAGTGGTATTTAAAATGAGAGAAAAAGAGTTATTTATGTGGGGGATAAAAACAAAGTAAATATACATTATTTGTTATTTCTCAATGTTATCGTCTATTCATCCCTGGGATTTAGGAATCATTTTCTTGTCGCATTTCCCGGCTGTTAAGGGAGAAAGAAAGACTCGTGGCTCAAGGGGCGTCTGCCACCTATAAAAATGGAGCACAGGCGGCCTCTTCTTTCCCGCAACGAACGACTACGAGACCTTCGCGGCTATTTATTATTCACCGAAGGAATCCTCCCACCTTGTCTTTCTTTCTCGTATCAAAGTAGGGATTGTAAGTTCTCTTCTCCCATTTCTCTTAGGATTTTTCTTGATTTCCAAGGTTTATCTGTGAACACTCCAATGATTTGGGTTTCTCCTTTTCTCTGTTTTGGCCCACTTTTGTGGGTTTTTTTTCCCAGTGTTTTTTTTAAATTAGGATATCTATTCCTTTACATTTTTTTGATCTTTCTTTGGTTTCTGATGCTAGATCTTGAGATATCTAAATTCCTCTTCTTTAAATAGGTTATAAATCAAGTTCTTTTCCCCTTGCTCTGCTTGGAAATTCTTTTTATACTAATTAACAGATAGTCTCCATGCAAAAAGGTTGTCATCTTGCTCCTGAACGTTTGCATTCTCTGTTGTTGCAGCAAGTGTTGATGTTTTAATGGAGAGCAAAGGCGGCAAGAAGAAGTCTAGTAGTAGTGGTGGTGGTGGTGGTAGTTCATTGCAGTACGAAGCTCCCCTCGGTTACAGCATTGAAGACGTTCGACCGGCCGGCGGAATCAAGAAATTCCAGTCTGCCGCCTACTCCAACGTAAGTTATCGTAGAAACTTCGGCTTCAAAGGCTTCAAATGTGCCTCCTAATCCTTGTATCATTTTGATATGTCGCAGTGCGCGAGGAAGCCATCCTGATCTCTCTTCGGAGCGATACTCTTTTCTCGTAGAGTAGGATTGCTTTTGTTCACTCGTTTCCGTTTGCTGCTTGCTCTGAAACAATCTCTCTGGCTAGCTTGTTTCCAAACCTCTCGTCTTCCTCGTTACTTTTCCTCCATTCCCTTCTCGTGCCGACAAAGATGGCAGCCTCTGCAATCGGTTTCGAAGGCTACGAGAAGCGCCTAGAGATCACCTTCTCCGAGGCACCCGAAGGCCGCCGAGGCTTGCGTGAGTTATCACTGGCTCAGATCGACTCTGTTCTCGATCTCGCTCAGTGCTCTATTGTCTCCCAGCTCTCGAACACGAGCTTCGACTCTTACGTCCTCTCTGAATCAAGCCTCTTCGTATACCCTCATAAGATCATCCTGAAGACTTGTGGGACTACGAAGCTTCTGCACTCCGTTCCAAGAATCCTCGAGCTTGCTGAGGAGCATCTTTCACTCGCCGTTCTATCTGCAAAGTATTCCCGTGGGACCTTCATATTTCCTGCTGCTCAGCCCTCTCCCCACTGCAGCTTCTCGGAGGAGGTCGCCGTCCTTAATCGCTACTTCGGGCATCTCGATTCAGGCGGTAATGCTTACGTGATTGGTGATCCAGTGAATCCAAAGCAGCAATGGCATACTTATTACGCTACCCAGAAGCCAGAGCAGCCTATGGTCACTCTTGAGATGTGCATGACCGGATTAGACGCCAAGAAGGCATCCATCTTCTTTAAGAACTCGTCGAATGGCTGTCCGTCCTCTGCCAAGGAGATGACGACACTGTCGGGTATATCCAACATCATCCCGGAGATGGAGATATGCGACTTCGAGTTCGACCCATGCGGGTATTCGATGAACGGCGTCCATGGAGCAGCCCTCTCCACGATCCACGTGACCCCAGAGGAAGGTTTCAGCTATGCTAGCTATGAAGCGATGGGGCTCAATCCTGGTTCACTGACTCTCGAGGATCTTATAGAAAGAGTCCTCAGATGCTTCGGCCCTTCGGAATTCTCCGCAGCGATTACCGTCTTTGGTGGAAGTGTACATGCAGGGAGGAAGGTCGATATTGATGGATACACTTGTAACGAGTCGGCGGCCGAGGAGCTTCCCGGAGGTGGTATGTTGATGTACCGGAGCTTCGCCGCTGTCGATGCAGCGAATGCGGCGTCTCCGAGGTCTATCTTTCATTACCGTGAAGCAGAAGAGGAGGAGAAAGGAATGAAAGAGGTGGAGTTTGATTTGTTATGGGAAGGAGAAGAGGAGGAGTAACTGCGAGGAGGTTACGTTGTATTGGAAGTGATCAGGTTACAGCAGTATCATAGAATGACATAAGTTCGTGTCCTCTTGAGTGGTTTGGCTTTCAGTTTATGTTCATAGAGCCAGAATAAGAGATCAAGGGGTTTGTGAATTGTCTGCTAACGATGTACAAATTATCTTTGTAGCTAAGTTGTTTTTCTCTATGGTTGAAACAAAATCTAGTGTTGTTTATAAAGGAAGATAACTATTATTACTATGTCTGAGATAGGGAAACAATAACTACAAAGTGCTGATGCAATTTATGAGCAAACTATTCCATCATCATTCTGGGGGTAAAGAATCTATCCATCATTGTATATAAATTTCAGGGTATAGCTCTCAAATTGATATTTAGGTATATGTAATTTGCAATATATTTCTTAAGGTAACTTTAGAATAATTATTTTAATTTTTAATACTAAAAAAAGAGAGTTAATAGTAGTATAAGTAATTTTATTATTTAGTTGAATACTAGGATAAGGATAATAATTATGTTTGATAAGACACAAAGTTAATATTAAAATATTTTAGGTAATAGTGAATTTGTATTAAGAATTGGTGATGTTTTATACTAAATAATAAAAATACTTTTAATTGAATGTAAAGTAATAGTAAAATATATTTTTCTAAATTAATAATATTTTTTATTGCAAATAAGCTCAATATATCCGGATTAGGACAAATTACTTTACAAGCTAAGTCAAAATAATTTAATAGATAATAACAAAAATACCCTTGTATTTTCTTTTTATATTTAAATTATTCAAAATTTAATGATTCAGTATTTCAAGGAGTTCACATAAAAAAAGAAAAAGAAAGGGGTATATATATGTAAAGTTGTGTATTTTAAGATATATATATGTAAATATAAACGAATAACCCCTAGTTTGGTAGGATTACCGGTTGCCGCAAAAATTAAAATCTTCGTTTGGAAAACCATGCTGACTTAGCTTCAAATTAGGGCCTAGTTGAATTCGCTTGCTTTAGCCAAAGATGGAAGGAATATACAGGGGTTCAATTCTTCCATCAGAATAATTGATGTGCAGGGGTATCAAAATAAACGAGTAGCTTGGGCTCAACTCGGCTCGGTTCAAACTGAGTCGAGTCTAAGCTTAAAATTGAGACTCAACTTGAATTTCGAGTCGAGCCTGAATCAAAGCCGACTTGCTCAGGCTCGACTTGATATGCTTGTTTACTCTCCTTCCCAGCTAATAGCCATCACATCACCCTTCACCCGTCACCCCCACCACACCTTCTCATCATGTCACCTATCACCCTCACTACACCACATCCCACTCTAACTATCACCCCTCTCCTCACCCACCCCGCCCTCACCCATTCAACATCCCCCTCTTCGTCAGCCTCCTCCTCCTCCATCTACCATCTCCTCCGGCCTCTTTCGACGACCTCCATCGACATTGGGCTCGACGTCAGCCTCCTCTTCTTCATCCTCTCTGTCAGCCTCCTCCTCCTTTATTGACCATCTCCTCCAGCCTCCTACTCCATCGGCAAGGCGCCGCATCCTCTCCATCGGCCTGCTCCTCCTCCTTCGACAAGCTGCCGTCCACATCGTCACCACCTCCTCATCCTCTAATCAAGCTGGAGCTCTACTCAGACTTGGTTAGGCTCGACTTAAGTTGATCTGAGCCAAACCTAAACAACATAATATAGAGCTCAAAATTAATCTCGAGCCGAACCTAAGCTAGAGCCGACAAGCTCATGCTCGGCTCGTCTACACATTTATTGATGCGTCCTGAATTGGATTTTGTCTCATTTCAAAAGGAGGCTCGTTCCTTTCCAAAATTTTACACGGGCAATCCATGTACAAAAAAATCTATTTCGAGGATGATTATAAAAAGACTTAAGATTTTATGTACCACATAACTTTACAAGAGTTGAAATTCGCGGGAGCCCTAGGCTAACGAGAGAGAGAGAGAGAGATTTATGGAGAATTAAACACATTTTGTCCGATCTGTCACATATTTTACATGGTTTGAATGTAATTTATATTTCTCATATTTCTAGAACAGCAGCTAACTTTGCTGGCATTGAAGGGTGGTCTGCTTGCTTTGCTACTGCTTACTCTGTTTAACTGTACTACCACTGCTAAGGGATACTTTCGGTATTACCCTAATAATTGCGGTGTTTCTTGTGGCCTTTTAAGGTAACTAAGCTTTACCTTTTCTACCAAAGAAAAACAAAACAAAACCCAACCCCAGCCAAAGGACATTTTTCGAATCCACTGCATCATCCACAGTAAGCAAACCAAATACCAAATAGGAAAGCCATCAGAGTCTTCTCCTCATTAGCACTAAGAAGGGGACTAAATTCCCGACCTTAATTCCTCCTCTGCTCACTCCTCTGCTTTCTTGCCATGCAGCATCTCCCCTATAGAAGAAGACATCAAAGTGGAATATGGTCTAGTTGCTAGACTACAAGGGGAAGCATAAAAACTTTTTAACGATGTTGGTTTATGCCATCCATAGGGTTATATCACCCACCTCCTTTTTCAACCCTCTGCATCGTCATGGTCTTGTTCTTATGCACTTGGATGGCAATGTGCTCTCCAAATTCCAAATGGTAGCCAAACAAGCCCATCCAAACCACAACAGACAAATGGGCATGCAAGAAGGAGACCAACAGGAGATTTCAAAGCCAAAAAAACCCCAAAAAGGCCCACTTAATCCCAAAAAGCAGCGTGAGAGGAAGAAAAGGTAAAGCCAAGCATAGCAAAGCAACCAAGTTTCTATTATCCATCCATCCATCCCTTCTTATGACCACCACCACCACCATCATAGCATCAACATGTAGACATCTCATTCACATGATCAAGCAATAAAACCAACAGGATGAGACAAAGAAGTAGATCCCTTTTTTTTTTTTGTCAAAAGATACCAAGTTACAAAAATGAAAATGTGAACGAAAAAGAAACCAAGAAAAAAAAAGTGATTGAGCCTATTGTGCCAATATCACACCCCACAAGTGAACACACACCTCAAGACAAGAAAATACTCTTCATCTCTTCCTCCTCCTCCTCCTCTTCTTCTTCTTCTTCTTCTTCTTCTTGCAAGGCCATGTAATGGCTAATGCTTGTGTTCTCTTGCCTTCTCCCTTCTTCTTTTGTTAGCTTGGTTTCGGACCCACAAGGCTAAATGATCTGCTTTTGGGTAGGACGCCTCTTCTTTGCTCTGTTGGCTCCATAACTCTTCTCTGTACCCTCCTGAGAAAAAAAAGCTATGAGAAAGTAGTAGTAAAAAATCTTCTTTTTCACCCTCTCTTCCCTTTTAAATCTCCCACTCTCTCAAAGCTCTCTCCTTTTTCTCTTTCTCTCAAAGTCTTTTTCTTCTTTTACAACTCTCTCCTCCTACCAAAATTAATTGTACCTAGTACGGTGCTTTCACAGTGTAAACTTCTCCCAAAACCCTCTCACAGCCAACCAACCAACCTCTCTCTCTCTCTCTCTCTCTCTCTCTCTCTCTCTCTCTCTCTCTCAAGACCTATAAAGAAGGTCTGTTCTTCTCCACGCGATATGACCGTACTGCCCTCTCGTTCACTGGGGGACGCCAAAGCGCGACACAGTGGGAGCAGCAGCTCACGGACGGTAGGGGCATTATCGGAAGTCCTGCCTCGGAAACCGTGCTCTCCCGGATTTTACGTATCCGTAGTGAGAGGTTGTCTGGCTGCTCGAGCCGAACAGAGATGTACAAAAAATAATAATAAAGTAACGCTTAAAAGAAAGGATTACCAAATTAAATCGAGCAAGTTAACCACCGGGACCCAGCGCAGCGCACCCAAGAAAACACCCCTTGTGTTTCTCGCCGTGGGCGCCCCCCCCCCGCCTTGTTATTCTGACGTGGAAGAGTGGGTGCGCGAGTAGCTTTAACCCCTTTACACGACGACGTTTTTATATTTTAATCCAACTATTTTTTGTAAATTATAAAAACGTCCTCAGTTTTCGCGCAACGCTGCCTGCTCCCATGTGATGTGCCTTTGCCTGGCGACCAGAAACTACCAAAGAAAACCTTACCATCCCCCTCCTCAGGACCACCCGAAATTCCACTATTACCCCTACCATGGCGGATTTTTAACATTTACTTTTTTAAAAATTTATAATAATAAACTCTACTTCAGTACTTCCCCAGCTTTATATGCTAAATTAAAAAACTAAATACAATTAAATCATAATCAAGCCCAGCTCCGTTTAAGTGCCTTCAAAGTGTTCCGTTAAATGTGCCGCTCGAATATTGTAAATCAAGTATAATTATATTTGAATATATATATATATATATATAGAGAGAGAGAGAGAGAGAGATAAAATTCAGGGGCATTTTGGTAAATTGAGATAAAATAGGGCCAAGAGCAACGACCCATATTTAGAAACCCAGAGACGACCAAGTTTCCAAAGCTCGGAGGCGGACAAGAGTAGTAGTGTAGAGTTGGGTTTGAGAGCTTTTGGACTCGGCCTTAGTGGGAAGAGAAAAGAAGGAAGCTTTGAATCGAGCTTCGAGGCCGACAAAGGATCGGACAACGGAATGTCTGACGAGAACAGCAGCCAACGAGCGAGGGCGTCGTCGAGATTGTTGGTTTGTTTGGCGGAACAACGAACGGATTTTAGCCGATGCTAATGCGGACAAGGCACAAGTGCATACATGAAACTATGAAAGGGATGTGTAGGGGAGTTTTTGCATGCCAAATGCCAGTCAACCAACCCAAACCCGAGCTAACTAAGAGGAGGATGGATCGATCTTATAGCTGGATATCTAGCTAGTTGTCTCATGGGCATGCATGCACCGAAGCTTAGTCGCTTTCCCGGTAATCTAAGATCTCGAGGATCTGGTAGAAAGATAGATATGGGGAGAGACAGGGGAAGAGATCAAATATTTAGTAGTGATGGGTCGCTTACCTTTTGTCTCTTTGTTGGCCTTCTTTTATCAGTATCTCTATCTCTTTGCTTAATTTTTGCTTTGTTGTTGGTTGCAGTGGAGCTGGCTACTTGGCTTTCTCTGTGGCAAATGGGGGTTTGGAGTTTACTCGGAATGAAGCAGAGGGGAAGAGAGAGATAGAGAGAGAGAGAGAGAGAGAGTGTGTGTGTGTGGTTTCTTGTGAATGGGAGAAGAGAGGAGAGGGCACGATAAATGAGGTAGAGGTCGGGTGGTGTGACGGCTCTGGGAAGGGTATGACGGTAATTTTAGAGCGCAAAAGGGTTGAAGCGAGTTTGGGATGTAGTCCTTGAGGTTAGTGTCATTTAGGACGTTTAATGAATTAAATCTTATAAAGAAAATGGTTTTATAAATTAAAGGATTAATTGCAGTTAAACTCCCTTAATTATAGCTTATTTTTACATTGATACATCGAGGATCTAATTTCTCTATTTCTTTTTTTCTAGGAAAATTTGCATATTTTAACCCTCTTTAAGCTCTATATTTTCACTATTTATAAATCAAGTCTTATATTTATTTAATATGTTTAAAGAATTTAGGTGTATAAATAGATAAACTGATACGATTTAGGTTAAATCGGATCACATCGTAAGGACATTGAGCTCAATGGATCGAGTCTAGTTATTTTATTTATTTTGCTTATATAGTTTAGTTAGAGTCTACGTAGGTTAGAGTTTATTTAATTAACTAAGTTCAATTCAGTTAAGTTCTGCGCAGTTTTAGAAAAATATTCTGACAGATATTCTACAGGATCTACAACTTTGGTATTAATGGATTCTCTAGATTTAGAATCTATCTGCAACGAAAAGAATGATTAATTCGAAAAAGATAAGGATTGTGGAGTGCAGCTCTAATTGATTATCATGTAATAAATATTGAGTTAATTAAGTTATTTATCTTGCATTACTTATCGTCTTTATCTTTTACCGTAGCCGTAGATAGTCGTTATTTTTTTAGGAATAAATGATAGTTGTAGAGCATCTAAAGCTTTCAAACCATAGCCACTACTTTCCACCAGTAGCCACCCTATCTTACGGTCGTTCACCACCATCCTTGGTTGTCTGCCACCCCTTGATGACCAGCGGAACGTCAGATATTTACCGTCCTACCCTATTATGATCAATTTCTACTGTTTTATTTTTAACTTTTTATTCCGATCTTTGATTGAAGTAAAACTAGAGCCATTAGAACCTAACTCATGAGGCTACTATCACATAAATTTTTATAATTTTCTTACGTCCGGATCAATTCAAGATCTATTTCGTAACGTAAAAACCTTTATCACCTTCTCACGTAATAAGTACATTTTCTTACCTTTATCATCTGGTCCTCTTCTCCTTTCAGAAGTTGGACAAAAAGCTTTTCAGCCGAATGTGAACTAATACAGTTTGGATCAGATTGAAATATCCATCAAATATATATTTTTTTAATAACCAAAATATTCTTAATATAAGTTTGGTAAGTATAATTTAGCTAATGATATTTTTTTAGCATAGTTAAATTAAGTTAATTAACATATTTAACAATAAGATATTTTCTGTATATATTTATTAAATTAAGTTAATCACAATTTTATTATAAGGCAAGGCGTTATGGGTAAATTTCTATTTTTTTTTCTATAAAATGAAAGTAAAATAGACTCTAAGAATTTAAATTAATCATGATTATTTTTAATGGAAAAGCTAACCGATAGCTAGGAAAAAGAACATTTTGGATGTTTTACAAAGTTAAGATAGTGAATATAAAAATAGGAAATAATTTAGAGTTTTAAGTGCAAATATCCTTAAAAATGAAATGGATTAAATGTATTAGAGTTAAATTGTTTTAATATTATATAAAGTAACATGTTTAACTTTTTATAAATAGAGAAGAGTACTTGTATTAATCTTAGCCACCTAAGTTTATAAAAGGCTTAATTAATCTCGGAGGCCCGGAGATTAAGTACTCAAAAACACACCCGGAACGAGAAACCCCACTATTAGCAAGCCTATTAATCGAAGGAGAGTAATTAGTGTTGTGTAAATAACTAAATGGGTGATGGAAGCGGAAGCAAAACCTTCACCCCCTAGTATGGGATAGTAATAGAAAAACAATCCAAGTTTGGGAAAAACTCTAATATGATGTTAATAGTGATAAAATATCAATAAACAAGAATGGAAATAATAGAGATAATAGAGAGAGGGGGAGATAAGATTTATGTGGTTCAGCGATGTGCCTACATACACAGACAGAGCAATCTTTTTCACTACGCAAATCCCTCAATTACAAAGAGTTTAGCAACTCTAATCACTTTCTTTACAATGGTGGCTCACCCTCATAAATGTTCTTCCAACAACCAAGCCCTATAAAACTCATTTTGGTATTTATAGGGCAAATTCTAATTAGGGCTTTTCCATAGGGCGTTTGAACATGCCCAGTAACAACATTGCAGAACTCAAGTGGTGTTCGAACGCCTGCATTAAGAATGCTCTCGGGTTGAGATTTGCGTTCAAACGCGGCTGGTCCATTCGAACGCCTACATCGAGAATGCTCTCGTATTGAGATTCGCGTTCAAATGCTGCTGGGCTGTTCGAACGCATGCAACACACAGCTTCTGTTTGGAAACCGCGTTCGAACGCCCCCAGGGCCAGTTCGAAAACATTGGCAAAAGAAATGATGATACATGCTGAAAATTTACTAAAACTGAATTTGAGCCAATTTTTAACAATTAGCATATTCAACTTAAACATATTACTCTTACTCGACCCATTTAATTTAAAGAGGTTGAAACGGATTAAGAAGATTGAAATTAAACACAAAGACGTTTACTTGGCGTTTGTGTGTACCTCTAACTCTAAAATTAAACTGGTTAGCTATTTTTCATTTCTTAATTTTGAATAAGGTAGTTTAAATCGATTTTAAAAAGTTGGGTGCTTTATTCTAAAATAATTTAGTGGTGTATCACTTCTATGTGACAGTTAAAAAGAAAAGAGTAAATTTAGAAGATATTTTATGTTGAGGAGAAAATAAGAAAAATATAGTGTTATAGGTAGTATCGGGTTAGGATATTTTTTGAATTTGAATTCCAGGCTCAACGAAATCCATATAGTTGGAAATTCAAATCCAAAAAGATTCTTTTTTAAATTATTTTAGTTCTATCTTATTGGCAACTATTATGTGAATTAAGAAGGGATTATGAGTTTTTAAACAATCCGGTCCTACTCCTAAGTTTATTTGAGATTTCATTCTCATTAGAGATTAGGATATAACATAAGAAGATTTATTCCTTAATTTTATATTTATCTATTAATTACATAAATTAGAAATATAATTATGTTATAATTAGACAAACCTAGAGAAAATATTAAGTGTAAACTAAATCTCCTCCTCTACATTTTTGTCTTATAATTTTATATACATTTCTTATATAAAATGCCGACGAGATTGATGTTTTGTATCTACAATAGAATGTCGAATAGATCAGCATTTATATTTATGAGAAATTATACTTCATATCCTTATGATTTAGCTCAATTATACAAAACCTCCGTATACTTTCAACTTAACCTACTATGATTCAGACAAAGTGTAACAATATTTTTTTTTTAGCAAGAGATATACTTTCATCGTATAAATATGATTGATATAATTAAATATGATGGAAAAAATAACAATTGACTTTGATTCAGATCACATAATTTTAAATGCTTAAGTTGAAGTATAAAAGGATTTCATACAACAATTAGACATTCTTATGCGTCAAGAACAAACATTTTTCTTCATGAGAAACAAATGTGAGAAGCTTCCACGATTTCCGAGGGAAGCTTCTATCACACATGAAGGAGATAATCTGGACCATAACAAAAGTAATGTAATAGCCATGGATATGGATTGGAATACTGGTGGCCTGTGAACAGTTTCCATATCCACTCTTTGCCATCTTTTTATCTTGCATCCATCCTAGGGTTTAATAGAGCTGCAGATTGGCATTCAAGATTTAAAATCAAACAAATGTGATTGGGAATTTATGATTTTACTTGGAAGAAAGTGTTTGTCTGATCTTATGCTGTCCTTTCTAAGATCAATAATGCTTAGATATTTAAACTCATTTTTACGTAGACGATGTTAAAAATTGGCTCACATTCAGTTTCAGCAAAAAATTCAATATGTATCAGCTTTTCTGTGCCGCACGTTCGAACGAGCCCTGGGGCATTCGAACGCGGGCTCTAGACAGAGAGTAATTTGTGATGCAGGTATTCGAACGGGCCTCAGCCGCGTTCGAACGCGAGCCAATCCGAGAGCAACTGTTTCTGCAGGCGTTCGAACGAGGATTTGGCGTTCGAACGCCAGTCTGCATTTGCACTGTTCGAACGCCCCTTTAGTTCTGCTGTTTTGATATTGGGCGCGTTCGAATGCGACGTGAAAAAAACCCAATCTGAAACAGCCCTGTAAATAGAAATATTGGGTTTTAGGATTTGGTGTGGGCATTTTGCAAGAGAGAAAAGTTTGTATGGGAGAGCCATCATTATTTAGAGAGAGATTAGAGTTGTAATCTTTTTGTATTTGAAGATTTGCATAATGGATTGAAGATTCCTCCGCCCGTGGATGTAGGCACATTGCCGAACCACATAAATCGTGTCTCTCCCTCTTTTCTCTTTATCGTTTGCATTGATTTGGTGTTCATATTTGTGATTACCTTGGGTATTTGAAGTTCTCTACAACTAGCATCTTATATTTTGGAGTTCTCACATTGATATTGAGATTAGCTTTGCTAATATTTGGTTTGTCCCAAATTATTGCTATTCCATTTGGATTTGTTTGAAGGTGAAGGGTTTTGCTTCTGCTTTCCTCACCCATTTGAGTATTTTACACAACAGACGATTAGTATATTATATACTAAAGATGTCGGACGACTATTTATTCTTAATTTTTAAAATGAAGTCCTAAGATTGATCGTGATAATTATGTGACTTTTTTAACAAAAACCTATGGAAAAGTGATAAATAATTAAAGAGTCTAGGAGCATATTTAGTTTGATAGAATAAAGTCTCTTATTCAAAATAAGTCTTATTTATTTCAAACTAAACAAGATATGGTTTTAGAATAGGAAGATGGAATAAGACTTTTTTATTCCCGATATATCTATTCTATGTTTTGCTAGCAGAGTTATATCTATCTGATGGCATCCACGTGGATTAGATTATAACAGTAAAAAACTCAGCTTTTAAATGCAAAAGTAGGCCGATCCAACATGAATACTCATGAAGTTTGCGAATTCGGCGGAAAAAGTTTCCAGATTTCCACGGATGGGAGGTATGATTAGTCACAAACATTTGTGGGTGGATCTCACTTTCTATATATCTTTGTTATTTTTTAAAAAATTTTTTACAAATCACACCCTATATTTTAGTTATTTTATAATTGACACTCTATCTTTGATAATTTTATAATTTAACGTCTCATTTTTCTTTATAATTTTTATTTAATATCTTGGATTAACTTAGACGATACTATAAAAAAATATTTCGTTATAATATATAAAATAATTTATAAATACCTAAAATTACGATGCCTTCTTTATCATTTTTAGAAGAAGAAGAAAGGAGGGAGAACGAGAGGAAAGGTGGCGGCGACGATGACGATGATAATGGCGATGTCGATGGCGGAGGAGATAGGTAGAGAAGATAGTAGAGAGATATATAAATTAGAGAAAATAATAAGATATTTTAATAATTTGATCAGTTAGTTAAAATAATATCAGGGTGTTAAATGAGAATTATATAATAAAAAGAGAGTTCAGATGTTAATATATAAAATACAGGGTGTAATGTGTAAAAATACTTTTCTTTTGCAATCATGGACTTCTTTTTATTTCGATTCTCGGTAGTGCCGCCGTTTGCAAATTTTTTATTGATCTCATTTAACTTTTCTGCATCAATTTCTGTGCAGGAAATACTTACAGTGGAACGATATGATCTCTTCTTGGTAAAGTTTTGGGAAATGATTTATATGGCGAGCGTTGTTATGCACAAAATAATCTTTTTAAAATAACGAAAATATTTTCATATAATTTAGTGGACAAGAGGAGTTTAAAAGATAGAGTACGAGTATAATAGTTATTTTTATTTATGTTTAATCTAACAATAATAATTCTTGCTCTATGAGTATTAATTTTTTTATCATACAAGAGCCAGAGCCTAGAAGATTAGATATGAGCCAACACTCCCTAGATACAATGGCGCTAAGGCTCCATAAAGCTTTAACTAATATATTAAGTTATTGTGTGCCCTCGCTGAACTATTGCTTTGAACTAAATGCCACTAAGACATTGCACCAAGTTATCGCGCTATTAAGCTGCTTCTCTAAGCTAACTGCACCGTCGAGTCATCAATTAAGCCAACTAATTTCTGCCACAGATAACATTCAATCTACAAGTGACTATCATTGGTAAAATAAAACGTATATAAGTATATTTAATATGATAAATGCATGAATATATAAATAATTGATCGATATTATAATGATGGATATACATATAAATATATTAGTTAGCATAGTTAAACTCTAGTGCATACTAACGTTTTTTATGCCATCACAGCTACTCATCATGCCTAACATTAGGTTCATCAGTCATTTCTCGTACTTGTCTGGCATAAATAGCCCCAAAGATGATAGATCCTAGTAGTAAAATTATATGTCCATCACTTGACAGATAGTTGACTAATCATCTGCCGCCATAGATTAAAAACCTTATTTGTCTGCTATATTCCCACCTCTATCATCATTGCCACTGTGAGATCATTGCTTGAAGCGAAAATCATGAGCTGATGCCTAAGAATAACTTCACCTTACATCACCAAATACTGCTAGATCACATCATCCTATATTCCAACCTCTAACTTAAATATCCTAAATGGTTTAATTTTAAACGATTGTATAATTGCTCATCTTAGCCCCGACAAACAATGTACTTAATTGTCTAGGATCCACAAATTGAAAACTCAAACATTGACCCTACTATATAATACTATAATATAACTACTCTACTGCCTACTTTGGCTATAAGGTGTCAAATATTATTGTATGCTAATATATTACTATATAATCACAATATTAACATATCAATAAATAAGTATAATAAAAATATCATTATTAAATCATGTTAAAGCTGGTCATGTCAACCATCATGTTGAATGAATATGTAGCTATATAAGCTAAACCTACCATGTCATATATAAAGTGTTCTAGTGTAAAACTTAACACATTATATAATACTTGAAATGCTAATTTTCCTGGTGATGAGAATGCTCCGCTTTGAATTTAGTTCACTCGGAAGTTTGCGCTAGTCCCAAGGAGGTCTATGATAAAATATTATATTACTACTAAATTCACAATATATAAATAATGAATAAAAATATCTAAACTAGGCTTAGACTAAGTGCCAACTCGAAATGGGCTGAAAAACCTAGCACGGATCTCCTACTCGTGCACCCAATAGCAAATAAGGAAAAAGGGGGAAAAGTCGGCAATTTCTTGTAACTAGACAACTAAAATAAAGGTGGAGAAGGCGGGAGGGGTTGTTAAAGGAAGAGGCTCATGACTCGACGAGGTTATGTGAGTATGGAAATCGACGATGTCGAGAAAGGAGATGGCATAGGGCGAGATGGCTTAGACACTAGGAAAAGGGAAGAAGGTGTGGCAAAAGACTTGGTAGAGGTAAGGAAAACTAGGAAAAGTGATAGGAGGTTTGTTGTGGTCCACAAGGGAAGACGACGAGAATTCGATAGTTTTACTGGCACTTAATAGAGAACCCATAATTGGGCTTCTCCAAGCCTCAATGAAAGCAGGGAAGTGGTCCAAATCAAAGCCCATTGTCTGGGATTAGAAAGGGTGGCACATGCACAACATGTGCCGACCTCATTTTTTTGGGTGTTACAAGTAATACCAACGATAATTTTTGGCCTATTAATGAACCCTAATTCCTAATTTATTTAGCTCGCTTCAACTCATGTTGTAAGTAGTTACATGAAAACCCTAGCTTGAATCAGAATATAAACTATATCTTCCTTACCACTTACCCTAGAATTATATGTCTATGACCACGACTAATAACACATATTATTACACGAAAACTAATCATCTCCAATTTAGCTTTCACTAAGCTAGTTAAATCCGCTGTCAAATAGGATTCTTATCAACAATCTCGTACATATGAATATAACTATATGAGACCAATTAACTATAAAGGTACATAAAATGAACAGTATTTTAGAATTGCAGCTAATTTCTCCTTAAGAAAGACATCTGCAACTCAGTGAGCACAAACATATGGATCTGCTCATAATTCACAGAAACTCCATTAGAGCTTTTCCTGCCATTACCTTGCGATCTTGTCTTCTTCTAACAAGTAGGGTAATAAAACGAGGAACAGTTTGATGAATAGTGGATGAAATGAATGCCAAATCTAACGAATGCTGATTAAATGCTAAGGACGAGAGGGATTTGTTCATGATCCATGTTAATCAACTGGCATAGCTGAGGGGTCTTGTCTTTGACTCTTCTCGATAGTATCCGTATACTGCTCTCTTCTGTAACTACAGTCTACAGTCTACTGGATGATCGACAGATCCTAGTGGTCTGGATGGTTATTTCCAGCTTGAGGGGGAATGTAAATTATAGGCCAGCGACTGTCCATTAGACCCAGTTTTCATATCAAAATTCTTTAATATAATTATTTCTTTATAATAATCATAATTTAGAATACAAATACTGTTCGTTATGATTATATCTTATAATATACACTATCTTAATTACTTGTTTATCTTTGATATTTATCTCTTCAATTTACTTGGGTACTCAGCATAATTTCATAAAAGATAGACTCTTTTTATCTTCTTATTTTTTTATATCACAGCAAAATTAATTATTACATCTTATTTTGAGAATAACAAATAAGAATAGCTATTCTGAATAAATGCCTCGTTGGAGAATGAATTGATCTAAAAATTAACTGATAATGTCTTGGAATCTTTTCTTAGTGCATGCTCTAAAAACATTATATTGGAGTCTTTGTCTTAACTAAGTTTCCCATTTAAATATTAGCATTTACTTGCTGCAAGCTGCTGATAAGTCCAATGGACTGACCATTGAATAGAGCACTGGGCAAGACGAAGTCTTATACTCCATGATAATAAATTTAGAAGGTATCAAGGGTGGAATAGTTAATGGCAATGCATCAGATAAATGCATGGCTAAAAACTTCCAATAATTTTCATTCTAGGCGACTCAAGTAGTAATATTTTAAGGACCTCACCTATTTGAGTAATAATTTTCATGTGCCAAGCTTTTTTTTTTAATAGAAATTTATATATAATACCCTGTTTATAACGTAATTTTGATTTACATCCTATATTTTTACTGTTCACAAATTAAGCCCTTTAATTTAGTCAATATAGGTTAGATTTGAACTAATACTGTGAGAATATTATGTTAAGTAGAGATATTTTATTTTTAAAATGACTAAAATATCCTTCGTATGATTTAGTTGATGGTATTTTTGTATTGTTTTTAATATAGTTAACTTAAGTCAGCGATTTGGTTAAGTTTAACTAACTAATATAAAGGCAAGATATTTTTTTTTGTACATATTCGCTTAATCATAAGACTCAATTTTCAAATGATAAAAATATAGAGCGTAAACTATAATTTCATTAAAAGACAGAGTGTTAAGTATTACAATTGAGATCCGTGGATCAATCTATTTCTTATAATTTTTTATTTTGAAGAGCAAAATTGGCAAGGTTATGAGCTCCAGTGATGTTAACCCTACTTGTATGGAAATCTTTGATAACTCCAAACAGTGACTCGGATTATAGAGGCGACCTTCAAATGAGTGCTTGTATCATAGTCATTAACTGACTCACTAAAGACCAAACAAGAAATCCCCACTCAAAAGATAGGATAAAAGATTATAACAAAAGAAAAGATAAGGTTGTTAATTAAATCAATCACACAAGAAATGATCAAATTTAAGAAAAATAAACCTCGGGTCCTACATCTGCTTCCTTATTATGCTCTATAACCTTTTGTTAGAAGAATAATCTAAAAATTAATCAAAGAGAAACTTATTAATCATGTGGTAAAAACAAGTGGTGGTTCACTTAACTTAAATTTTATAATGCAAGGCAACCAAACAAACCAGCCTAATCCAAAGCTATCACTCTCAGAGTGTAACTCTTGACTCATTCAATGACGTGAATAGTTCGGTTAGCTTAAAAAAAACAGTTTGGAAACGCAACGGTTTGGAGCAGGTCTCGGCAGCATTTGATTCGAAGCAATTGTTCGGCGACGCGTATGGCTTAAAACCTATACTAAACAGTTAAAAGTTTGGTGGGGCGATATTTAGAAAGGATTGACCCTTTGTCCGGTTCATATCTAGTTTTCAGACTTATGAATGATCTAAAAATAATAATAATAATAATAATAACGTGAATAGTTCTACTTCTTGCAATCCCCCTAAAGATCCAGGTCCAGTGGTCCGAATCTGCCAATAATTGTCCTTCTCTTCTGCAAGAAAAAGGAAGGAAATACGCACAAGGGACCATGCATGGCCTCGTAGCCAACCAAAAATATTCTCACCATTTCTTATCAGATAAGGTTGCATTTTTCCGAGCTAAAACTATACGTTGCCTCAAATGTGTGGTGAGAAATAAAGAGACTCCTCCCATCTCCCCCCTCTCTTTGAGAAAGAGGCAGTGATCACTATGATGGCACTTCTCTGTTCCTCGTATCCTTTTCTTCTCCCTTCCAGCGTTCGAACACTCGAGCCAATCCATACTACTCTTCTTGCCACTTCTTTCGGTAGCAGCAGTGGTTGCAGTAACTACACACAAAGGGGAGTCTTGAGGAGGAGAGGAGGAAAGAAGTGGAGTGGAGAATGCTGGGCCGCAGTGGTGGAGGGGATCCAGGAGGAGGAGGAAGTGTTGCATCCGAAGGAGGCGGCGGAGGCGGCCGGAGCGGTGGAGTATGACTGGAGGGAGGAGTGGTACCCTCTCTATTTGTCGGCGGAGGTGCCCGATGACGCAGGGATAGGGCTCACGGTTTTCGACAAGCAGATCGTGCTGTACCGGGACGGCGACGGTGTCCTTCGGTGCCATGAGGATCGGTGTCCGCATAGGTATGTCACTCCGATCGTTCTCTATCAGCTTAAGCGTTTGCCTCGCAAGTTTTAGTCAAAGATTTGCTATTTAGATATGAAAAAGATTGCGTTGGATCTTAAATTGAGTGCTGCGCAAAGAATTAATGTAAGAAATCAATCAACATAAGGAAAATCTTTGAGATCATAGACCCACTTTACTGCATGAGTCCAAAGACAGGCCATTAGAGGAACCAAAGTAAGCTTTTCCCTTGCTATCCTCTGTTCCTACTCAAACTTGCACATAAGTTATGCTTTGATTGTTGGGATTAGGCAGCAATAGGACAGCATCAAGTAGAAATAAACTAATTATGATCTCGTCAATCTTTGTAAATACTTAAATTTTTATGTCGAAAATTTCTAGATTGGCGAAACTCTCCGAGGGTCAGCTAGTTGACGGAAAACTAGAATGCCTCTATCACGGTTGGCAGTTCGACGGCGACGGCAAATGCACCAAGATACCCCAGGTCTCAATCTATTATTAATTCCCTCCCCTCGATTCCAATTAATTTAGGGAAAAAAGAGATTTGAAGACCGTCTTGAATCCAAACTTAACCCGGAGAACTCATGCAGTTGCCGGCGGGAGCCAAGATCCCACGCAACGCCTGCACGAAGACGTACCAAGTCCGCGACTCCCAAGGCGTGGTGTGGGTCTGGATGTCGGATAACGCCCCGCCCAACCCCGATAAGCTCCCGTTATTCGACCACTTTTCCCGCCCCGGTTTCCAGGACTTATCCACTATCCACGAGCTCCCCTACGACCACTCCATCCTCTTGGAGAACCTCATGGATCCCGCCCACGTGGCCATCTCCCACGACCGCACGGATTGGACGGCGAAGCGAGAAGACGCCCAGCCGCTCGTCTTCCACGTAACGGAGCGGACCCCACGAGGCTTCGCCGGGCAATGGGGTCGATCCAGGAACCCCAACCTCTTGAACTTCCTTCGATTCCAAGCCCCGTGCGTGCTCTCGAACGACTTAGAATTCACGGATAAGAATGGCGTCAAGCAATACTTCTCAGCTCTTTTCCTCTGTAGGCCCGCGGGGCAAGGGAAGTCGATGCTCATAGTGAGATTTGGAGCAAGTACGAGGTCCTTTTTGGCAAAGGTGGTGCCCAAATGGTTCCTGCACCAGAATGCAGGCAAGGTGTTTGAGCAAGACATGGGCTTTTTGTCATCCCAGAATGAAGTTTTGATGAAGGAGAACGTGGCTACTAAGGACGTGTATCTTAACCTCAAGTCTTCGGACACTTGGGTGGTGGAGTATAGGAAGTGGATGGACAAGGTTGGCCATGGCATGCCTTACTACTTCGGGCACAGCAGCGTTCGGCTACCGGAGAAGCCGGCGGTGGTCGAACACGCGCCGGCTGGGCTCGTGGCCGGGATTTCGGCTTCTTTTCCGGCCAAGGGAGGGGTAGGGAGTTTGCATGCGCCCAACTTGGCTAATAGATACTACCGCCATGTGGTGCATTGCAAGGGTTGTAGAGGTGTTGTTAGAGAATTCCAAGTGTGGGTGAATGCGTTCAGAATTCTCGCTGCTGCTGCTTTGGCTGCTGCAGTCTTGGCTTCTGCGAGGAAGTGGAAGGTTGCGTTCTTGGTTGCTTCTGGGGTTCTCTTGGCTGGGTCTCATGCTTTCTCTAGTGTTGTTGCTCTTATAACAACAAACTTTATTAGAACTCATAGAAGATTGTGAGAGTTTGAAAGTGTAAGATTCGATGGCAAGAAGAATGGCATATGTTAGATATTGTAGGATGATGCTTAGTTTTTCTGGAAGTTGTGATAGATTAATTTGAGCATTATTTATTAATAAAAGTTTGTTGAACAGCATCTTTTCCAGTAATCTTGTGGTCTAAGATGCACTACTAAGATTATATACTAAGCCATAATATATATTATCGATCCATTATTTAATAGTTTAAAATTTTAAATTAGTGATTATCTAGGAAGAAATTTAGAGTGAATGATCAACAGGTCATGAGTTTAGATCTCACCTGTTTCTCTCTATTTATACTGAGTGGTTGGTTGAAACAAATAGTTAGAGTTAGGCAACATTAAACATGATATAATTCTTACTTGTTGGTAAAAACATGCATGTAGAAGGGATTGAAAGTAAAAGCTCTATCTTGACATTCACATTAGTTTATGCGTGGATAAATATCATATGGAGATATAATTTATTGATATTGAATAAGACATACATTTGTCCAACTCAAAGGTCAGACTGACATTTCTCAATCTTCACATAACCAAATCTGAAGGATATATTAGAGATTCATATGCAAATAGAGTAGCTGATCATACCATTTTGGTTTTAACAATTGGCAGCAACTCTATCTCCTCACAGCAGTACAAATTACATCAATTTTGTATCTACCTTCTACTTCTTAATGCAAAGATTAACAAATCACAGCTTATTCTTCTAACAATTGGCAGTAGCTCTATCTCAGCAATACATATTACAACACTTCTGTCTCTACCTCGTACTATTTAAGATTCCTCTCCTTTGTAACGCTCTCCATTCTACAACAATCCCAAAGTTGATATTGTTGACCAACTCTTCACTATAAATAGGTACTAGGCCCTCTCCATTCTTGTGCCCATTACAACAACACCAGTAGAGTAGATTACAATATTCTAGTAGAGAGGACTGATGGCAAACTCTGCACTGCTTGTTCTTAGCCTTGGCGGTAGCCCTACCGGTAACCCTAGTCTCCAGCCAGGAAGCTGATCTGCATCAGACTTGGTGAAGATATTTCTCCATTGCCAAGAGTATGTACAGGACAAAGGAGAGATAATAGAGCCCTCAATTAGTTGTTGTCACCAGCTGCAGCAAGTAGATTTGATTTGCATCTGCCAGTATAATCCACATTGATCAGCATGGAGAAGGTAGTCTATGTTGCAGAAAAATGCAACAAGCCTCTTCCTGGTGGAACTAAATGTGGAAGTAAGCTTGATATGTATGTTTCACTAATGCATCTTGTGATTTTCTTAATTTAAAAGTATGTTTGATTAATGATTATATATATTTTTTCCCTTTTTTGAAGGTTATACGGCTGCCGCATCGGTTTCAAGTGATGGCAGGATGACCAAGGAGATAGGAAGAAAAAAAAGAAGAGAAGCCCCTGCAATGGCTTAACTAGTAACATATGTTACTCAAGAGTAGTTGTATTTGACAGTAATTGCTATAAAGAATAAAGATTATGCTGTTACCAAAGATCATAAGAAATTTAATTTATAGCAATCAACCTGTGCTTTGCATGCCTAACAATTTCAAATAAAAAATTTAAAATCACAACAGGCTTAGAAGGAAAATAGATAGAAGTAAAAACTGATATCAAATATAACTAAACTGGGCATTAGTATGTTTCAACTAATTAAACCGGGAAGACTATGTGCTGTTGTAACATCAGCCAGTGTTGAATAGTTATATGAACAATTAGCATAGATCAGACATATTAGCATTGTTTCCAGCAACAAAGATGTCAAGGGCTTTGATCAGAAACAACTATATTCTTCCTGAAATGCACCTAAAAATAAAGTTGCATAAGTTAAAAAAAAGAGGGGAAAATACTTCAGGTCTTTCTTCTTGTTGATAGAGGTGCATCATAAGTTACACAGGTCAAGGGGATATAGAAACCTCTCCTTAATTTGCAGGTTGTGATTGTTTAGATGCTAGTTGTTCAAATTTTGAGTATCACACATAAAAGTGCTCTTGATGGCTAGCTTCCCTTTGATAGATGATGGTTTAACTTCTAAGGGACGAACTCCTTTTTCATTGATATCCTTCTCAAATGTCACAATCTTGTAATGACAGCACCAGCAAATAGATTCACTTGCAGACAACTGCAAAAAATTGCAAAAGCTCCTGTTTGCATCAAACCCACCTGAGCCTGATTGTCAAGGCATCACAGGTTTATCTTAGAACTGGGAGCTGGGGAAGCAATGCCCAAAAGATATGCATGTGACAAAGGAAATCGTGTACTAAACTAACATTAGATTTCATCATGCAAACATAAAGACGTGAAACAACTTTAACTTCCCTTCAAACTTTTAATTGAAAGTTTAATAATAAGAAAAAGGAAAATATATATAACCGTGTAAAGGAACTCAAGTTGTGATCAGACCTACATGTACCCAAAACTAATTTGCCACAAAGAGATGGTCCTCAAATAACTAACCCTAGATTTCAGCAAATGCAAATAAAATGATGCTTCATGTTTACAACTTCCTTTCCTACTTCTATCGGCAAGTAGAGTGATAGGAAAAGGACAACAAAATATGACTCTAGAAAGGGATTTGAGTTATATTTCATGCACTTACACAATCTTTGTTATGTCTTTGTCCTCGTCTTTCTGGTCAACATATTTGAAAAAGGACAGACAATAAGGAACCAGCAAACAATGATTACCGTTGAAATTTAGACAAGTCCAGTTAACTTCTATAGGCAAGTTGCAGGGCAAAGAGTACTTCATCAGATAAAGGCTTTTGCATTTGCCCCAACTCAATAACATTTTACAGAAGATCGTAACTGGTAATAGGAATCTGATATACATAGGAGGGAGACAGAAAGAAGATTCATTTTACAATTTACCTCATGAAGTTGTGCCTGAGCACAATTGTAGAAATCCAGCTGATCCTGATGCAATATTGCCAAAGTAAGCAGTAACTCCTTTCAAACGTTCCCTAATGTAATTCTCTTCGATCTGCATATTGAGATTGTTATAACAAACGATAGGGGCATCTCATGTGTGCAAGAGTAAACATTCAACAAGAAACATTAACAGAGATGATAAAAAGATTAAAAATATATCTACATGTTCAAAATTAGGTACAATAAATAAATATCAGAATCCAGTATTCCTATGGAATATCTACATGTTCAAAGCACCTCAACGGGAAATATCCTTGCAGATGCATTTTCTTTGGTCAAGTCGTAAGGTTTAATGCTAATAATACACCCTTCTTAATTGATGACGCTAATGAGTAAGTCTATCTTGCTTGAAGTATCCACTTTAACTTTTGCAGATGGAATTGCTCTTATGGAGGTATATTGTCATTAACTATGCCCTCGGTGTACCTTTGTTTTGTCTGGTCTTTTCCTCTGGGATGAGGAAAAGGGATTGAAGCTACCTCTAATGACGATGGTGGGAGCTAAAAGTAGGAGGTAGCATTACGCATCTTCAATGGGATGCAGAGGATACAAAGGAAGTACCTTTCGAGTTCTTTTAGGAGATCAGAGAAGACAACAACCAATTTCTTTCAGCACTCTAGAGAAGGCAAAGTAAGGGCAGAGAGAAATCATATTGACGGAACATGCAACCGAACTATCTACCTCTCCTAACCAGACAAAAATTTATCTATGAACTCCTGTCAGGGCAATATTGCAGCATGCTATCAGAAAGATGTCCACCATTCCCTTTAGACCTCATTTACTTTAGGAATAAGATCAATTCTAGAATGATAGTTCTTTTTGTTATTCCTAAAATGAGATTTTTATTCTAAGAATAATCATTCTTATGTTTACTTGTATTTTAGAATAAGGGTGTAATAATTACTTTTGATGCGATATAACTGTTTACTTGTATTTTGGAATAAGGGTGGGTAATTATTTTTTATACGATATAAATGTTCACTTGTATTTTAGAATAAGGGTGTAATAATTATTTTTGATTTGATATAAATATTTGATTGTATTTTGGAATAAGGGTGTAATAGTTATTTTTGATGTGATATAAAGTGAAAGAAAAAATACAAAAAAGGTGTTCTAATTTTTATGAAATTACCATAAAAATTTTTTGATTTGATATAAAGTAAGTTGATGGGTTAGATACTAAGGATAAATTATTTATTAGATTAGTGTGTGGTATAAGATGTAATTTTGATAAATAATGCTTGTATTCTAGAATAAGGTTTTTATGATGTTTCGCTGTTATTTTGAATAAGGAGTTGTATTCCAAAATTTAAAAAAAAATATTCCTGAAGTGAATAGAGGGTTAAGTTCTTGATTCCCCATACAATGTTGCAATACCATCCTATATAGAAGTACCATATAATACCTTGTCCTCCGCAGTTCCACAATGAACTCCTTATATTGTCATTTTTAAGTGATGGCTGATCTAGTACTATTAACAATTTAACATTCCTGACAACTAAAATCTCTTCGGTTTTTTGTGAAATCTGATTACAGTGGTTAGACCTAGTTTACTAGATGTGACATATATATTAGAAATGGCTTTAGACATAGATTATGACAATTTGAGCAATTTGAGGTGTACCTCTACACTTAGGGGAGGGGAAGACAACCAAGAAAGTTCCTCCACTTGGTTTATGTCCACATTGCGCGGCAAGAACATAATGATATTTGGTGTTATTCTCTGGGCAACTTGAAATATTGAAAATCTGCCCTAAAAGAAAACACTGGTATCAGTTTCTATATTTCCAACATAGGTTCCATTCATATAATATAACCCCTGAGATTACTAGAAATCCAAAATATATAAAGCAAAACTCAAAAGGACTACAAATGGTAGGCAGCATACTAGTTATTTGGAAACAGAACCTTATAGGAATACTGGTTAAGATACCTCAGTACCAAAGGACATGACATTGAGCGGTCAAGTGATAAAAAATAACTTCCCTAGTGTGCTTGCTTTGTATGTATTACTCAGGGCTTCTATGTGCTGTCAACATGAGGCGTACTGGTGGTGTACTAGTGTGACACCGAGGCTGAGAATCGTACAGGACAAGACACAGCTTTCTATAATGCTAAACCATACGAATGTTTTTTGTGCTGTGCCAACACCTATGCCTCCCAGCACTAGAATCCATGGTATTCCATGTCCATCATTCTTCATTTATTTAATTTCTACAGCTTGAAAGACAGCTTCTTTGGCTCTTTGTCTGTTAGACAACAGCTACATATTTTGAGCTCAAAGAATCTATGACTCCTATGGAAAGGTGGATAGTTTGGCACTGCACACCTCAACTGGAAGAAAGAATTTGAAATCTGAGAAGCAACAATGCAACTCAGATATTAGTTTCCAAAATTGCTTTTGCAATGCCTCGCTCCAAAGAATGTACTGGAAGAGCTAGGGCATAATTACCATCTTCTAAGCCTACTATGAATAGCTGTACTAGAGTATGCTGACTATATGCACAATCCTAATGCTTACAAGACCATATACTTCAAGACTGCAACTGATAAGCAGAACTAAGATTACCATAATTGGAGTGGATCAATAAAAACCTAACATTTATGAATTGACAAGTTCCTTCTTTCAATCTTTTGAGCTCATATTAGATGTCTAACTTCTCGTTTCCCGAAGATTAAATGAGTAGAAAAAAAATAATTCGCAGATCACTTCTCAGAAAAGAATGTACCCATCTTTTGGCTTCAGCATATCAAGAGTGAAACTTTCGACTTTGCTATATGATGGACCTCCCCATGGTGGTGAAATGAACACAACATCACCCTGATCAAATGAGAATAATCAGGTTGACAGTGCAATTTAAATTCAGCAATGCAGCAAATCCTCCTTAATGATAATTTAGTGAAATTTGCCTATCGCCCCACATTTAAGAGAATTTCTGGTTAGAATCCAATAATTCAAGTATTTGCTAAGAATGATAAAAAAAAAAAAAGGTTATGTCAACTACATCACTGATGTTAAAGAACTAAGAGTAATAGAGTATTTCCTTTTTCTGCAGCCGTGTCAAACATCAACCTAGCTTACAGTGTATTGTGTTGCAGTTTGCAAATAGAGATAAATGTAGGGTTCTAACCGCATATTTACCCCCCAAAAATAAGATTAGCTGCTCTTTTGTAGTATCCATGCGCGTACCTTCAGAAATGGCGCGAGGAGAAAGAAATCACCAACAACGAAATCGATTCGATCCTCCACTCCGTATATCTTCGCATTACGAACCGCGCACTTCACCTTCCAAGGATCAATTTCTACAGCAACAACATAGCACCCCCTGTCAAAAAAAAAAATCCAAACTTTACACCAAAAAAAGGAAAAAAAAAGAAGAATCTTATAAATCTCTAGGCCCCGATCCCGCCTCTTTGGAATACCTCGCGGCGAACTGGATGGCATTGCCGCCGACGCCGGCGAAGCAGTCGACGACGAGGTCGGTGGTGGCGGCACGTGCGGCGTGGGCGGCGGCAATAGCCTCAGGGGTGACGGAGAACCAACCCTCGTCGTCCATTCGGATGCCGCGGTCGTAGAGGGAGAATAGGGAGTAGCGCTGGCGCCAGTACTTGGCGATCAAGGGATTGCTCTCGCGGGGGCTTCGCTTCCGTTTCTTTCTGGGCTGGGTTTCGGGAATAGAGGCGGCCATGGAGGACTTCTTTGAAGTGTCGTCAGCTACTTCCGATTGGGAGTGAAGGTTAAACAGTTCGTTCCGCAACCGCAACTTACAGTCGTCAGCATTCGTTGTTAGAAGGGTTAAATATATTATAGGGTTAAATACATTTCACATGCCCAAAATAAGTTTATTAATTGAGCATGTCCAAAACTAAAATACTCTATTTTATTTATTAAATAAAATAAATAAATTTTTATCTTATATTTGGCTTGTTCTTAGATGTAATATAACCATTAAACATTATAAAAGACTAGGTTTAATAAAATTTGCTGTATAGTTAGCACAATCTAGAAAATAAGGACAATAAAAATTAAAAACGGAGGGAATTTAGCTCGGCATTTATTTTTAGAATTTTTTGATGCACTCCGTTAGTTTGGATGAAAAAACTAATATTCTCACTTTAGTTGTAATTATACTAACTGATTTAGACTTTTACAAATATATAGGGATAAAATAATTTTAGAACATAAGTATACAGGGGTAAAATGTATTTAATTCTATATTTTACCATTTTGATCATAAATCAAAGTATCACACTATCACTATCTATAATATTTGTAAGGCCCCAATTTAGTTACTGGATTTCTATTTTATAGATTAAAGGATACCACTTTAATCTCCCATTCATTTAGTAACATTTATTTTATTCTAGAATATTTTTTATTTCAAAATAACAACTAAATATTATAATAATCATATTCTATAATACAAACACTATTTATCAAAAATATATTTTATATGGCATACAAACCTAATTACTAATTTATTTTGATATCAATCACATCAACCTATTTTATATCAAATTAAAAAATATTTAAAATAATTTCATAAAAACTAAAATACATAATTTTCTATTTTTTATTTTATATCACATCAAAGTTAATTATTACATTCTTATTTTAAAATACAAGTTAACATAAAAACAATTATTTTTAAAATAAAGACCTTATTTTGATAATAATTTATTATAGAATTTACTTTTATTTCTAAAGTGAAGGAAAAACTAAATTGACTAAACAAATTTCACATGTATTATTATAATTTCTTACGAGAATACTTAATTTGAATAATTTCCACTATCAAGAGTTTTTAAGTTAATTTCTATTTTTTATTTGTACTTTTAATAATTTTATATCACATAAAAATAATTATTATACTGATATTCTAGCTTACAACTAAGCACTTATTTTTTATTTTAGATTAGAGGTATAATTTTAAGAATAAAAATTAGGATAGCTAAACTAGATTTCTTCGGCAATCAAATAGGGCTAAGAGAATTTCATCTTAATTGCTACTAATCTTTTCAAGTATTGGCAATTCAAAAGAATGCTGCAATTTTGATATTACAAAGAGTGTAATGAAAATTATAATATTTTGCAACTTTTGGTAGTAATCATGTAACAAGATCATATTTTAAATCTAACATTTCTTTTATCGTCACAAGCCTGTAGACTCTAGGCTAGATGTTATCTTCAATATATATGTTGAATAATTTAGCTAACCCTCTCAAAAAAATGAGCACGATGAGCCGTAGTTATGCACGCTTTGATGAAAGTTTTACTAAATATCAACTCCAATATCTATTACCGTTATCGAACATATGATCTCTATTATATATTGGTACGAACTAATCACTAGGTTACTTAAAATCCAAATATTAAAAGAGTGCAAGGAAGATGGCAAAGAGAGAAAACCTATAATATTACCATTTAATTTTTTTATCTTCAAAATTAAAGAGAAAAGAAAAGTAAATTAGTATTTTCCTTTTGGACATAATAAGAATTCTATTCACTAATGCAACTTGTAAGCATACGAATAATTGATTTATACTCACTTATGACAATGAAAGCACTTAAGAGAGATAAAGATGCCAACAAGATTATGTTCAGATCCTTAAATAGACATTGATTTAACTAAGATACCATTAAAATCTAATTGCTTAAAAGAAAAAACTTATGATGGATAAAGATGGGAGCTTAGAAGTGGGAATAAACTAGGTGAAGACTTTCTAACTTGCCACAGACTTATAGCTAACCCTTTATTCATCAGTCAGTTCCTATCGAATGGAATTATAGGATATATGATTTTATGCTTGTTTACTCGTCTCGCTAAGATTCCTTAAGCTCAACACTGACGGCTCATTTTTGAGTTCTAATAGACGGTAGTCTGCCTACTGCTCCGCCCTTGCTGCGAAAGCTATTGACCTCGGGAGGCTCTTGTGTGCATTCGCCACCGCGGCATCACTCATATGATCATAAAAATTGATTCCTTACTGCTCGTTAACGTTCTGAAGGCCCAGTATTTAGGCTCCATGGTCCGTGATGGTATCCTCGTTCATTTTTCTTTCATGATATATATTTTGGCTGCTGAAGCTTATTGTAATCCGGGCAGTTAATTAGTCCATATATCCTTTTCTTTTAAAAAAAATAGTAAAAGGAGAAAGAAACTAACGGACTCTCCCTCTCCCTCCGCCCCGACCACCGTCTCTCTCTCTCTCGCTCGCTTTCCTGTTGTCTCCCATGGCGGATTCCCACCACGAAGAAGAATACCTCGACGTCCTCACGATGACCGGGGAGAAGACCGGCGTTTCCAAGCGTAGGTTCGTCTTCCCGTCTCCTTAACCCAAGAACACCTCTTTTTATTTCTGATCTCCCAATCCATTTTTTGATCCGATTCTTTCGATCTCAGGAGCCTCGTTCATTCCGATGGGGATTACCATCGAGCGGTGCACGTTTGGATCTACTCGGAGAGCACTCGGGAGCTCCTCTTGCAGAGGCGAGCCGATTGCAAGGACTCGTGGCCCGGGTTATGGGATATCTCCAGCGCGGGACACATCTCGGCGGGGGATTCTTCCCTTTTGAGCGCCAGGTAGAGGAATCCGGATTTTTTTTTTTTTCGTTTTCTTAGATGGTTTGGAATCAGAATTGTTGTGTTGGTAGATATCGGCCTTGTTTGATGGGTCGTTGCCCTAAATATGCCGTTTTTTGTTGATCTAATTGCGATCAGTTTGATAACGATCTCCATTCTCCAATTTGAGATGGATGGCCAGGCATGGTTCATCACTGTTTGTTAGGACCACGTTCCTAACTCGAAATGACAACAGAAAATAAAGAATAAGAGGAAAAGAATAGGGAATATCAAGAAAAGGAGATAGTTTAATAAGGAAAAATCAGTTAATTCCTAATATTATTGGTATACCGTTAGGGATGTAAGCTCTGACCAAACTTGAATTGAAATTAATTTCGAGTCTATATTTGTGCTCAAGCTTGAACTGAAATTATTTTAATTTAAGCCAATTTTGAGCTCGAGCCTAAACGAACCGACCAATAAGCAATTTTAAGCCTTAATCAAGTGAAGCCAAATTTTATGCAACCTTGAATTAAATTAAGCTTGAATCAAGTTTAAAATATAATATTTTAAAAAAAATATAAACTAATAGAATTAAAATTTAGAACTAAACTCTATAAGATCAAAATACATAAAAATCCACTTAAGTAAATTTATATATATATATATATATATATATTTCGAGCCTTCTTTGAGCTTATTTGATTGAGTTGGCTTATGATCCAGCTTGGCTTGCAATTATTTTTTATCCTATTTTGAAGATCAAGCTCAGCTCAACTCGTTTTCAGCTAAGATTGATCGAACTTTATCGAGCCGGCTTGATTGTTTTGACAGCCTTATATACAGTTGTATCATTCCCTATTCCTAAGAACAACCTTGCCTTCAAGGTTGGGAATGAATGAACACTAAAATTTTTTCTTTGATAATCATAGGGCTCCAAGTGGCAACCTCGAGATCTGGACCTGGTTCAATTATCAATAATCTCTTTTGCTCACAATGAGGCCCCTTATGCCACTCGTCACAATAGAAACAAAGACCTTTTGATGTTCTTTCAACTCTTTATCAATTAGTTGTTTCGACTGTTCCACACGATTCTACTCCCCTTCACGTGTAGGTGTAGGGAAACATCTGCCGGTTCTCATCTCTTTGCTCCTCTAGCAAATAGGCAAATGAGATTGTTGCAATTGTTTTTCGAGGCCGGTACATCTTGATCTCATGGTGAATTTTCGCATTTAGCCCTTCTACAATTGTTCCCACAAATTGGCTTAGACCAATTCGCTCTTGATTTGCTAAAAGCTCAAACCAGCTTTGATATTTAACATAGTTAAAGTCTGCCAAATTTTTGCAAGTGCTATGTGAACATTATCCCCAATCAAACTATAAACCCATGCACTCTTCCCAGGTAGGAATACTGCGACTTGATTCAAACCTGTCATACTATTGGATAGCCTCATCTTCTAAGTTGATGGAAGCAATTTCTCTCTTCATGTGTGCGGGAGTTTGATAGATTCGGAAATAACGTTCTGCATGCAAAATCCAACCCATTGAATGTTCTCTTTTCAAACGACGAAATTCTATCTTCATCCGCAAATAACTGTGATCACAAACTAACACTGTGAACATTAAGGAGAATGATGACAAGGCTCTTCAGGAATACTGTTTGTTATTGAAACAATACAAAGCCTAATCCTAGATTGGATTTGAAGAGAAGAGAGGAAGATGGTAGAAGATTTGGTGAAAAATGTATTGCTTGATATGATAGAGAGGGACTTGGCTCTATTTATACAAAGTTATCATATATCTAAATAAATAAATAAAATATAACATAATAACTCTAATACCCCCTCAAACTTAAGGTGGATTATAAATTGAGAGTTTGCTAAATAGATATTCAAAACACGGAAGAGGAAGAGACTTCGTGAAGAAGTCGGCAATTTGCTTCGCAGTGCTGAGGCAATGGAGAGAAATGATGTCAGCTTGGTATTATTGGTGAGTACAGTGCATATCGACTTTAATGTGCTTCGTCCTCTCATGAAAAACAGGATTTTAGCGAGCTTTTTAGCACTATTATTATCGACATGAAGAGGAGTTGGGAAGGACAATGAAACACCCATATCAGTAAAGAGGCGACGAAGCTAAACAATCTCCTTAGTTACCGCATACATAGCATGATACTCTGACTCAGTACTAGAAAGAGACACCACATTCTATTTCTTGCTATGCTAGAAAATCAGGGAGTCTCCCTAAAAAGATGCAAAAGCCAGTAATAGAATTCTGATCAGACTTGTCACTAGTATAGTCTGCATCGGAATAAGCTTGCAGAGCCAAGATGGAAGTCGATAGTTTGAAAAGAGAGCAGATAATGGTGCTACGAAGATATCGAAGAATTCACATAAGAGTAGCATAGTGGGCTGTTCGAGAAGCCTGTATGAACTGAGTGACAAGATCAACTACATGAGAGATATCATGTTAAGTAATGGTTAGGTAGATGAGTGCCTCGACTAGCTGACAATATTTAGTCGCATCTAGAAGAAGCTGACCGTCATTGGGCTGAAGCTTCACATGAAGCTCAACAAGGGTAGCAGCAGGACGAGTGTTAGTGATAGTAGCACGACTGAGAATGTCTGTAATATACTTTTGCTGGGACAATAAAAGACCATGGGATGACTGAATGTTGACTCGATACATGACCTAAACGCCGATGCCATATGTCTGATAGCGATAGAGGAGTGACGGGACAAACATTGGCTCTAGGTAGAGGAAGGTGAAGCTGGTCCAGATAGTAGAGCCTATGAATCCAATTACCGGTTCCAATCTTGCACAATACAAGAAGTAGAAGAGAAGAGCGTAACTAGAGTTAGAAAGTTGAGTAATAGAAATAAGGCTTATTGTAAGACCGAAAATAAGCCAAACATCTGACAAAGTAAAATGGCTAGTGGGATTAGTGGTGGGGTAATGTAACTAATGTGAGAGATGGGGTAATGAGTCTTATCAGCAATGTGAACATAAGGAAGGGCAGTGGAGGCAGGAGTGTGACTAGTGAAAATGAAAGAGTCATCAGTAATATGATGTGAGGGGCCAGAATAAAAAATTCAAGATTTAATTATACTAGAGAAAGCAGAGGCAGAAATAGAGGCACTAGTGAAGCTGAGACTCTCATGACTGATCGGAACAAACGATGCCATTACTAGATATAAAATCTATCTGTCACCTTAAGGGCGTTTCGAAATTATCTGACTTGGGCCTTTCGTCGAGCACCTGATGAACAATACTACTAACTTTGACACACTGTCAAATAGATGCCAAATTTGGACAGATCTACTGAAAACTTAAGGGCTTAACACTATGGAATTTTATCGAACACTTGATGAGCAATTGCTGAAAACAAAACTGCTAAAGAATGAGAGCTTGACACAATGAAATTTCATTGAACACTAGGTGGGCACTCGTTGAAAAACAATTCTGCTGTTGCCCTTGACATATTGAACTTTTGTTAAACACCTACTGGGCATCACTGAAAACATTGCCTACTGCTGTGTGGCTTTTTGTCAAACACTTGGAGAGCAAGCCTTTAGGGCTTCCTTGACTTCAATGCCAAGACTAGTGGGCTGTAGAAAGAGTGAAATATGATTCGCTGGCTGGTGGAGTCAGTGCGGCTTTTCTTTGAACAGTTGGTGAGCAAGCCTTCGAGGCTTCCTTATCTTCAATTCCGACAACAACGGGTTGTAGTACAAGTGAAGTAGGGAAGGTAGCTTCACTGACCCACAATGGAGCTAAGCTACAAGAGAAGACAGCGTTGTTGGAGCTGTGGAAGAAGTGTTGTCTGACGTGGTTGACGGGCGCGACGCGGTTTGGGGAGGCTACAGCGAGAAGAGCTAGTTTTTTCACCAGGAATTTGTAGACAGCTACTGTTGGAGCTGCTCACAGGGCGGAGGCCATGAGGGAGCTGCTCATTGAAGAGCTCGTATCGAGCCAATATGTCTAGATTGAATTTGGAGAGGAGAGGAAGAGGGGGGAAAATTTGGTAAATGTATTGCCTGATATGATAGAGAGGGACTTGGCCCTATTTATACAAAGTCACCGTATATCTTAATAAATAAATAACATATAACATAATAACTCTAATAGTTATTATCTTCTTCGTGTGATCTTTTTGATTATCTTGGTGTACCAAGGATAGATCGATAACTATAGAATCCATTGTAGATCCTTGTGGGCCCTTCACCAAATGTGATAGCATATCAAAAAGCAAATCAAATTTCTTGCTAATGTTAGATACATCAGCTTGAAGCTTTTCAACGCTCTTTCCATGCTTTTGCAGCAGCTCCCCATGGTGGGTGATTTGTTCATCACATTCTACGTTTGATCTTGTATTCTTGTCATGATGATGCCAAAAATCGATAGCTTTGATGCCATATGTTAGGACCACATTCCTAACTCATGAAATCACAACTGGAAATAAAGAATATAAGGAAAAGATTAGTCACTTCAAGGGGATCTACCTCCAAAAGCCTAAGGCAAATCATATTTAATTTCAGATGATGAGAAGAGCAGAAGCTTTCATAATTGTTTGGTAACTAGTTCTCCTATTTTACGCTTTTGTGCAATCTATCTATCTATCAGAAATTCTTTACTTGCTTATCTGTAGTCATGCTACTATAGCAGTTATTGCATACTACTCTCGTCTTTTTAGTGAGACCTAATGACTGCTCTTCTGATTTAGCAATTCACTTTAATGTTATATATGGCTAATGAAAGCGCTTTATATTTTCAGAAGGGAGCTTCATGAAGAGCTAGGCATAAGCCTTCCAAGTGATGCATTTGAGTTGATTTTCGTTTTTCTTCAGGAATGGTTGGTAAATTTCCTTTTTGTTTCTCCTAGTTTGTCTAGTTAGTTGTTGCTTTTGTTGAAATACTGCATTCCTAGATAAGGACTTAAGTACTTAACAAATACTATGTTTCTCTCAGTTGTGCATGAGATTGGAACAGTAATACTGGCAAAGTTCAGATTCTCAGATTCATTTCATTTAGGATGTGCATTATGTGCAAAAGGCTTTTTAACTTAAACATCTTAATCTGGCCACATTTTCATGACACTTGGATATAGAGCTAGGTTACCTCTATTAATTAAATTTAGTGGAACAGGAACTAAAGTTGTAGAAACGATATTGATGTACTTTGTCTTTTTGCCGAATTTATGGACAGAGAATAACCTCACTTTGTTAACTGATTAATTGGACCCAATAATAAGTTAGTAACTATTGACCACTGATACGATGTTTTGGGTCACTAATTGGTTATATCTGAAGAGAACCATGTGGTTTTGTTTGACTTTTAAGAATGCCATTATCCAGAACAGAATTTGGATCCAATATGAACCAGATTATTGATTTATTGTTATTATAGTCGCCTAGTGTCATTTAATTATTTCCATGTTAAATTGATGGAGTGAATGAACGGAAGTTCCTTTGATGCTTGATTTTCCTCTTCTCTGAAGATTCAAAATCTTGAAAGATATTCTGATGATACTTGTTTCAGTTTCTTCTTCTGAAGATTCAATATCTCCAACAGATTCATGGGTTCAATATCTCACCATGCCATGTTCTCTTTGCAATTGTGCGACTCCTATTGTGTAGATTGATATTTGCTCAGCATTAGGTCAATTTGTTTTGTTTGCACAAAGAAATTTCCTTTTGAATGGAAACGGTAGCTGAATGCAATTTGGCAGACTCCTTTTATATGAACAGGTGAAGTTCTGAAGCATAGATTACAAAATTTGGAACTGTGGTTTTCTAAAGTGGTTTTGAGTTTTCTTACTTTATTGACTTATAAACACCAATTTCTTTACTAGGTGCTTGATTTAGATTTTTCTACAGTTTCTATTAGTACAAACCAATGATTCACTTCATTCTTGTGGTGCAGTATTATCAATGATGGAAGGTACATCAACAATGAATTCAATGATGTATATCTTGTGACAACTTTGGCTCCGATTCCTCTTGAGGCCTTTACTCTTCAAGTAAGCAATCTACTATATATTTGATACTTTTATGTATTTCATATCTATAGATGTTTATTTACTTGATATATAATCTATCAAATCTTACAAAAAAAAAGTTGTATTTATCAATGATGGCTGTGCCGATTGTCACTTAGCATGCCGATCGGTACTTAGCATGCCGTGGGCGTACCGACACGTGGCATGAAGGGTGCTTCACGACACCTCTTCTAGTGATGATCCACTCGTCATCGACGTCGCTGCTCGTCTTCGCCCTTTGCTGCTCGCCGTTGACCTTGCTTTCATCGCTATTTGCTGACGAGCGTCAATGGCGAGTGGCAAAATATGAAGGTGAGTAGTCTCCCTCTCTTGCGGTACACGGCCGACAAGTGTCGTGCCTGTGGCACAGCCATCCTTGGTATTTATGTTTGTCATCTTTCCACAATTGTTAGGTGCCTTGAAACGGTATGCACCATGTTAACTCACTGATTACTCTAGAAGCTTGAGCTATTAGAGAACGGTGTTTTTTAATTTTATATTCTAACATTCCTCACTTATGTGTTTGAAACATTTTTGATTGGTCTGAAGAGTGGATTTGACTTTAATGGAGGGATGATTTTTATTTAATAGGTGAGGTAGGGTTGGTGGGATTTGAACTCAAAACCTTTTATCCTAGTATCATTTTAACTCACTAATCACTTTAAAAGCTTAAGTTCTCGTTCGCTTTAGAAATAATTTTATTCTTATTCCAGAATAATAACTGAATACCATAATAACCTCATTCTAAATTACAAATATTATTTATCAAAATTACATCTTATACTACACACTAACTCAATTACTAATTTTCCCCTTAACATATATCTCATCAACTTATTTTATATCAAATCAAATGGTATTTATAGTAATTTTATAAAAAGCAAATCACATTTTTCTATCATTTTCTTCACTTTATATTATATCAAAAATAATTATTTCTCTTATTCCGGAATACAAGTGAAGACAACAATAGTTATTCATGAAATAAAAACATCATTTTGAGAATAATAAAAGAGTATCTATTCTAGAATTGGTCTTATTCCTGAAGTAAACGAGACCTAAGATGTTAGAAAATTTTAGTTTTTTATATTCTATTTTAACAAACCACATCTTATACAGTGCCAAAAGTTAGCTTGTTAATGTGGCTAGCCAGTTAGGATGACTTTTGTATCTTTGTGCTTCTTAGGGACCTAGTAGGGCAATGTATGCATTAATTGATTGGGTAAACTTACATTCCCCCATTCTGTGTGAATATTTCTACAATGCTTTCTTTTAAGCCTGAGGGCCTCGGGCTTGAACTGTTCTGGTCACAACAATTATGGCTGCCTTTTTGTTCTTTCATAGTAAGGCTATGGCGTTAGGCTGTTGTTTCTATGTTATTATTGCAAGCTGACATGAGTTAATGGCTTCTCAGTTCACCTCTAGATCGAGCTTACTCGAGCAGTGCTACCCCTACAGAATTTAATTACTATGTGTAACGATTGGAGAAACCCTTAGGTATTTTCTCATTAAGAATAAGAGTATATACATGAATATGTTGGGAAAATTATACCTCAAGTACAATTTAAGAGTATATATTAATAACCCTCCTTCAAACTCAAGGTGGATCAAACATAAGGAGTTTGCTAACTAGATATTTGAAACGCGAAGTGGGAGGCGACTTAGTGAAGAAATCAGCAATCTACTCCATAGATGATATACAAGGAAGACTGAAAGTGCCAGCTAGAAGCTGATGTGAACAAAATAACAATCCACCTCAATATATTTTTTTTTCTCTCATGGAATACAAGATTACTTACAATCTGTATAGCAGTTCTGCTATCACAATAAAGAGCAGCGGCCAAAGGAATAGACACGCCAATGTCTTCCAATAAACGGTGAAGATGAATATTCTCCTTAGAAGTAGTGGATATAGCTCTATATTCTGCTTCAGTATTAAAGAGAGAAATATCTTACTTCTTGCTTTGTCAAGATATATGATAGTCATCAAGGAACACACAATTCAGTAGTAAAATGATGAGTTATAGGATCACTAGCCCAATCAGCACAAATAACAAGAGATGAATTAGTAGACATCAAAGAAGAGTGAGTAATAGCCTCCTGCACATATTTGAGAATTCAGAGTAGTGCTGCATAATGAATAATAGATCAAGGGGCTGCCACAAACTGATTGACTATGCTCACAGCATGAGAAATATTTGGTCTGGTGATGTATAAGTACGTAAGCTAACCAACAAGCTACCTTTATCTAGTTGGATCTGCTAATGTCACACCATCTATAAGATGAAGCTTTACATGAAGCTCAAGAGGTATCAACTGTCCTATCATCATATACAACTACTCGACTAATCAGCTGCCCTCTCTCACTGTGAGCAATCTTAAGATAGAAAATAGCATAGATGACCCAAGTCTTTTATCTAAAAGTGTTGAGACAAGTGTTTCTATAAAGACTTGATAGTAGCTTAATCATCATCTATAATAATCATGTCATTTACGTAAAGTAGTAAAACAAATCCCTGTGGAGAAATACGCGTAAATATAGTGGTCATGATCACTTTCAACAAAACCAACCTCTGTCATAGCTCGACGAAATTGCTCAAACCAAGTATGAGGTTCCTGTTAGAGGCCATAGATGGCATGACAAAGTCGATAAACATGTGTTAGAGACAAACTATCTAGATAGAGGCTGCATATAGACTGTCTTAATCAAATTATTGTGGAGAAAAATATTTTTTACATCCATTTGATACAAAGGCCAAAACGAATAGCAGTTATCACAAAAAGTGCCTAACTAGTAGTTATTTGAGTCACATGAGCAAATGTCTCCTTATAATCAATGCCATACTTCTAGGTGAAACTTCTAGCAACAAGACGAGCTTTGTATTGCTCAATAGATCCATCATGTTGCCTCTTAATTTTATAAACCCATTTACAGCTAACAAGTTCAGTGTCACTTGATAGAGGAACAACATCCCATGTTTGGGTACGTGCAAAAGCCTAAAACTCTTTATTTATAGCATGCTGCCTCTCAGGATGGAAATAGCCTTTTGATACGAATTAGGCTCATGATTTGTTTGAAGACTTATCAGAAAAGTGTGAAACTCAAAAGAATAGCATGCAACACCAATAAATCCATATCTTTGAGGATGACGTTGTTCACGCTGAGATTGACAAGAATCTACTATACCAACAAGAGGAGAGTGTAGAGGGTGGCGTAGAAGATGAAACATGAGGAGATGCAGATGAAGGGGGTACAGGAATAACCCATCGAGAATACACCTGAGTGACAGGATGGCAAGGGAGAGGATCGCCAGGACATCCAACAAGAGGCTCCTCAAAAGAGTAAGGAATAGGGACATCCTCAAGAGGAGGCTGAGGAGAAGATGTCGAAGATGGAGGCTCAAGAAATGCAAGGTCTTGAGACTCATGTGAGTAATAAGAAATATCATGAAAAGAGACTCGACAAGTAATTCACATCCAACGAGTCAAAGGATCATAGCATCGATAGCCCTTGTGTTCAGAACTGTACTCAAAAGGAACACATTACACAGATCGAGCTGACAATTTGTTATACTTATGAGCAGGAAACAAAACAAAGCAAGTACATCCAAAAAACACAGGGCCCTAAAGTTTCTTGAATCTGATATCAAAGTTCCATCAACTGGTTGGAGCCTTGACTGACTCATTGAGTCAAAGACCAATTAAATATTATAATTGCAGCTCCTTAAGCAGTTTCACAAGGAAATTCCTCCTTCAAGTAGTCAGATATAGGTGAGGGGAGACAAGTGGCACATCCCAGAGTGACCTTCAAAGAATGTCCCGAGATTACTATAATTTGGTTTAACAGAGGAAAAAACCTCATAAGGAGAGCGATCTTGTAGGAGAAGAGAAGGCATGAGATTGATAAGAATAATAGAAGTCAAGAGAGCTTTTGCTCCCAAAAAAAAAACAAGGGTTAGAGGAACTGAGAATAAGAGTACGAATAGTCTCTAAGATATGATGATTTTTTTGTTTGGCTACACTATTTTTCTCATGAGTGTAGGGATAAGACTATGAGAAAAAGGTGCCATGAGAATGAAGAATGGAATGTATAGCAACAGAGGTTTATCCTCTAGCACAGTCAGATCTGAAAACCTTAATGTGTTTGTGAAATTGAGTGTGAATCATAGATGTAAAATCTAATAAACTTAGAGAATCTTAGATCGATGACAAATGAGATTAACCCAAGTATATCTGGAGAAGTCATTATTGAAACTTACATAATACAAATATACACACTTGGAAGGTAAATGCGCATGTCCTTAGATGTCAGAATGAACAAGTTCAAAAGAGGAACGAGTTTTTCTATTACTTGAAGAAAACAGAAGAGCTAATTATTTGGTCAACTTACAACTCACATAATCCACTATAAAATTAGAACCAAAAGAATCTCGTCCTAAGACTCCAAAATGGAAAAGCCCTTTAAGACGAGATTTGGGTATATGACCTTACATGCAATGCTATAAATCGATAGGAGAGGGAGTAGCACCAACAAAATGGGAAATATGTGAGATAGATAGATGGAGAAAAGAATATGGTAAATGTCACCAGCTTTACGACCAACTCCAATCTCCTGGCCAATAAATGATCTTGCTCCACATAAGAAGCAACAATAAATAAGACTTGATAGCCAGAATCACAAATACTACAAAGAGAATATTCATGCTCAGATCAGGAACATGCAAGATATGAGGTAGAGTGAGAGGACCATAATGCTCAGAGGTAGCGGTAATAGATCTAGACCAACAAATGTAAAGAAGAGATCTATTTGTAGTTTGAAGTGGTGGCAACTGTGACATAGGCGAATAAGCAGTAAGATATAAGGATTTGGAGTCATATGCCAAGTGACCCCAAAGTCCGCAATTCAAGTGTCATGAGTAATACCAGAATGAGTAGACATGGTTAAGTGATTTGTCAGAAAAGCAAATGTAGTGGACACTAGATTCTACAGAAGACGGTTGCTAACTCTGTTGGCCTAGTGTTTGCTCAATAATTGGACAATCCAGTGGAGTAGTATGCATAACAGGAAAAAAATAGGGCATTTTAGAAGAAGCATTAGTAGCCACAGATGTAATCGATCGTGGACGACTTGTTTGTTTGTGGTTTTTTCGTTTCCCGGGATACAATTCCCAACATGCCTCAATGAGATGCCTTGGCTTGTGACATTGAGAACACTGAGGAAAAGAACGAGAACGAGAGTATTTGATAGCTGTAGTAGCAAAAACCTAGTCCAACTCTATGAAAGGAAATGCCACCAATATAGCATATCTAGAATGAGTAGTATGCAAATGGATCTCCTCAGCAATTAGCTCAGCCTGAGAGATGCACTGGCTTGTGACAATGAAAACACTGAGGATAAGAATGAGAATATTTGACAGCTGCAGCAGTAAGAACCTGTTCCACCCCAATGGAAGGGAACACCACCAATCAAGCATATCGAGAATGAACAATGCGCAAACAGGTCTCCTCAACAACTAGCTCAGCCACAATTGACTCTAAATTTAGCAGAGTGCCATGATAAACCAAAGTCCTTGCAAAAGGAGCAAACTCAGGGCGAAGAGCATAATAAATCTGATAAAGCTTGCGGTGCTCTCTAAAAGCCTCCTAAGTACTAGCAAACTGTATAGAAAAGTCAGAAGGCTCTAATACTTGCAACTTATGCCAAAAGTCATGCATGTGGCTATAAAACTACTGGATAGATTGTTCACCCTGCTAAGCTGATTTTGCACTAGATAGAAGGTGATCCTCCCGAGCATCACTAGATTGAACAAAATGTGATCGAAGGTGTCACCAATAGCTGAAGAAGGAAGTTAATCACGGGCTGGATCAGAATTTTCCATAGCAACAGTAGCAAATTCAATCTTGGTAAGAAAATAGAAGTAGCAATAGTAATAAATTGATCTTGGCTAGATCAGACTTGAGTCAGCAATAGTAAATTGATTGAATCAATTAATTGAGGACAGCAAATTTATGTTGTCTGGATCAGACTTGAGGTAGCAATAGAAGTTTGATCGAATCAATTAATTGAAGAACAGGATCAACAGATAGCAATAAGTTGGTCTTAGCTGGTTCAGACTAGACATTGGTGCTTGACCTGGTCCTTCGGGTACTTGGCCTTCACAGCGTCGGTGACGCAAGGTTGAGGCCAGCGGTGGGGAGGCGAAAGGCGGAGCTGAGTCCGGTGATGAGGCAAAAGGCGAGTATGTGAGCTCACAACCGACCAGAGGAGCTTGGGAGCTTGGGGGCTTGTCAGAGGTGGATGATACCAGAGGAGGCCAGTGACGAGGCGAAAGGTAATGAGTATGCAAGCTTCGACTGATGAGCTAGGGTTTCCTTCTTCCGCTCTTGCTGGTGGAGAAGAGGAGAAGCTAGGAAGATCTACCACAAGGTCATGCGAGCTCTTTGACTGTCGAAGCAAGAGTTTCCTTCTTCCGCTCTCGGTGATAGAGAAGACAAGACGCAGAGAAGGTTAGGGAGGGCACATACTAGAAGACACTTTGATACCATGTAATGATTGGAGAAAACGCGTTGGTATTTTCTCATTAAGAATAACACTATTAAATCTTGTTGGAGTTTCTCCTATGTGGACCATCCAAACATTCCCTTTCTCCATCCAACCTTGCCTGAAACTGCAAACCTTTGTTTGAGCTTCGTTTGGGCTCCTTCTTGTCTGCCCAAGTTTCAGTATGGAAAATGGAGGTACTCATTCCTGCTTAGGAGGCTTGAATGTTTTTAATCTTTATATGTTGCAGCTGTATAAAGATACTGCAGATAAATCTACTTATGTTATTTATTATACTGTCTGTTGCCTCTTTCGATTAAAAGTTGTGATCATGTTGGTATGTCGAATGGATAACATATCAGGTGAAATTTATCATTAGTTGCATGCATTTTCTCGTAAGACAATTTATGACAGCTTCCTAGCATATCACACCTTGGATTGTTTTAGTTGTGTGATGTTTTTGCTACTTTATTGGATTTGTGTTGTATCTTTTGCAGGAAAGTGAAGTTTCAGCTGTTAAGTACATCTCTTGTGATGAATACAGAAGATTTCTTGCAGCAGAGAATGAAGATTATGTGCCTTATGATATAAATGGGCAGTATGGCCTGCTATTTAATATCATTGAGGAAAGGTATTTGAGTATTTTGGTTCCAAATTTTTTAAGCTTAATTACTGATTTATTGTAACAAAGTATTACATTGTACACAATTATTCATACCATGCATTGGTAGATAGCATTCTTCAAAGTTTTTCTACTAAAGTTTGAAATGGATACTTTACTCCTTTTGACAATGGCTGCTTCTCTTTATTAACAATTCATCTAATAAACAAGACCAAGGAATTAAAATCATGTGATAGAGATGAATCTTCTTTTTTGATGTTAAATATGAGATATGTATTGCAAAATTCACTGCATACTCATACCAGCGATGCATCATCACAAGATGTGCCACTCGACGTGCATAGCAACAATAATTGTGTCGAAGGCACATGTTATGCCGACCCTTGATCGGCACACCCTCAGCATGGGCGTGCTATTGGCATACTTTGGCATGCCTTTGACACATTTTTAATATAATTTTTAGGTTTTTTAAGTTTTTAGGTCTTTGACACATCAATTTTTTATTTTTTGTTTGAATATATATATATTAGAGCCTACATTAGAGTCTTTTAATTTTTAGATTATTTTTGTAAATGATCTAAAAAAATATAGCGGAAGTAAAATAAAAACATTACTTGACACATAATAGGATTGAATACATTAATTAAAAGTTTAAAACTAATATTAATGATTGAACACTCCAGATACGTGAATATTCCATAATATAATTGAAATAGGAAAAAGTAAAAAAGAAAAAGAGTTCCACATGACATATCATGTTTGTCACATGATAAAAAGAAAGACTTTATAAAATATTTTGGATTTACCACTCTAAGGGATCCCTTTCAGATCAATAAAAATTTGTTTTGAACCTCATGCAACTCATGCCAATTGGCATGAGTCGGTACACACCCGTGCCAACTGGCACGAGTCGGCACCGTTGCCACCACCGACACGACAATTGCCAACCGGCACGATCATTGTTGATGCATATTGCTAAGTTACTGCAGTAGATGACAAGACAGGCATACAAGGAGAAGAATCAAATATTTTGATCAAGCAGCGGAGCAATAGAGTGCTTGCTAAGAGAAATCTGAACATTTAAATGCATGCCTCAAACAATTATGAACTTCTTAATAAGCTTGAAGACTTCTTATTTTGTCTGGCTCCAGAGGGACAAGAAGGAAATATTGTTGTTTTTATATCTTCATCAGTTTTTTATTACATCAAGATTACCATATAGTTTGGCTCTTTCTTTGCAATAAAAGACAATATATTTGGAGGATGTCTAATACCCTTATTTTCTCTATAATAAGTGAACTGTTGTATTTGCTGAAAATATTTCTGTTTCAAATAAAATTAGAAGTTTGCACAGGTATGACTTGTCAGATTTCTATGGAGATAGAAAAACATAGATGTGCCCAAAATGTAGTTCCCTAATTGTGTTTTGAGCTTATAACTGAAATTAGCTTACAATTGATTAATGGGATAATCTGTTCTACCGCTGTGCCACTGATGAATTATTATGCAATCTAGCAACATGCATTAGTTTCTGATTTGTTGTAGACTTGCAGTAAATTGCATTGCTTGTCCCTTTGCATGAACTTGCTTGTGCATAATAATTCTCATTTCAATGATATGCATGTAAAATTGTTGCAGGTACAAAGAGAATATTGAAAATCGCACTCTAACGTTGCAAAAGCAACTTAAACGTTATTCTCCGATCCATCTGGATCCAGAGGTAATCTTTCTTTTAGCCTTTTCAACTATTTGTAATGGTTTTTAAGCGGTAAGTGTGGTAATCTTGACTTTATAAAGGGTTCACAGTCATCTCAATGAATCTAAGTGGGTCTTAAACATTTTTTTTAAATTTAATTTCTAAACTCTGTAATACATAAAACCAAGGCCGGCATCTCCTACATGTCAGTGGCATGACATTAATGTATTACTTAGGGTCTTAATACATGTTTTTGGTTTGAATATACATATTAAAGCCTACATTAAGGTCTTTTATCCTTAGGTAATGTTGTGAATGACTTATTTTATTAAAGATATAACAATGATTAAGTAGCAACATGATTCAACAAATGATATGATTGAATACATTAATTAATTGACAATAGCTCAATAACTAAAACCAAAACCTAGTTTCATAGTTAATCCAACATATTTTTGTATTAATTTGACCCAATTTGAATGAATTTGACCCAACATAGAGACGATTTGTGGTGGCGAACGGCCGGAAAAGTTGGTTCTAGCTTGAAGAGGTGGATGTGATGTTGATGCTGGCATGGTCCATGCGAAAGAGGTGGTAATGGTGGCTGAGAGGCTAGGTAGAGGAAGAGGACGATGCATTCAAACGTCTCTTAAGTTAGTGGATGATTTTTTTAGTTTAAGCTAGATTTAGCTGGCAGATCCATTTACTCTCTCGTGATCCACTCTATTCCTGTAAGAGAACACTAGCTAGGACAACATGAGGGCTTGATGAGGAGAGGTAGGGCATGGCACCAGCAGTGGCATCTCGGCAGTCACAGTAAGGTCTCCATGACTGACTCTCTCTCTCTCCCCCACACCCCCACCTTTTACAATGAATTCTAAAATCAGGACTATGGATATATAAGATCTCCTGGGTGTCTATAAAGTAATCTATTGATACATTTTCTAGCATGGTATAGTCAAATTGATACCTTGATATGATATCCTCTCCTTCTTATCATTTTTCAATGCAGTTAACTGAGCTTTCAGAAGCAGACAGGGAAGCCTTGATTTACATCCTTAAGGCTTCTATGGTTATTGATGACATCTTTTATGAACAGGTCACCTCTATCTTATTTTCTTTGTACATTTTTATCATTCATGATAAAGAGGTTTCTGTTCACCTATATTTTAATGTTCCACTCAACAGTTCTTTTACAACTGATGATTGAGCAGCCGGAGGAAAGGTGTCATGATGCTGTCATAAATGTGCAATGTTATGTGGTCAGTGACTATCTTTTCCTTCCTCAGGTTTGGAGCAACAACCGAGTGCTGAGAGATTGGCTAAAGGAGAAGTCCAGTTCTTCTTACTTAGATCGTTTGAAATGGGCATACTATGCCATCAATAAGAGTCCATGGTAATTTCTCTCTTTAGTAAATTCTGGTTTATTAAATATTCTGATTTAGTTGCATTTAGCTATATATGCAGACTGCAGTATTTTTTTCCATAATTTTAGGGTTCTTTATTTATTTTCTACTGATCTCTTAGGACTTCAAAATCCTGAATCAGTATTACAGAATGTGGATATACACAACAGTTTGCACCATATTAGCCATTTTATCTACAAAATTTTGAGGGTTATTTTCCAATAAACAGGTCGTGCCTTGATGAAAACAAGGCGTTTCTAACTACAGCAGATTCTGCGGTGAAGTTGCTTTTGGATTCCACCAAACCTGTTTCCAGTTGGAAAGGAATTGAATATAGAGTTGCATTTCCTGTGGTTAAGCCTCCTGGTGCAAACTTTTATCCTCCTGATATGGACAAAATGGTACCATGATATGGTCTTTGATTCTGTTGCTAAGTTTCCTGTTGCTAAAGCTATATCATAAGAAGAAAGTTTCACACATCATTATTTTCATTCATTGACTTGCAATGCTTAAGCAAAATATCTTATAATTTTTGCAGATACCAGGTGTCATTGTTGTTCTTATATTTGTTAACTTTTTCCCAATTGTCTGTCATAGGAGTTTAATCTGTGGAAGAGCAGTCTAAGTGAAAGTCAGCAAAAAGCAGCAATAGGATTCTTTAGTGTTATTAGACGGTACGACGATGCTTTAGTATCTACACCTTGTAAAATTGATCAGGTTGGCTCAGAAGAACCTATAAAATCAGATGATCTTGTAATCATTCCGTTCTCCCAAGAGTACAACTCTTCTCTTGTGAAAGCTGCTGAGCTTCTTCTTAAAGCATCAGAACTCTCTGATTCTTCTAGGTGAGTTGCTAATCCTCGTTCCTATGCAGCACTTCCACTATTTGACTGCGTTCTAACTATGCAATGCAAACTTTTTCATATGTTCCCTGAAGCCTGAAGAAGTTACTGAAAGCCAAGGCTGATGCTTTTCTGTCAAATGACTATTATGAATCTGACATTGCCTGGATGGAGTTGGTTTGTGTTCTTGCTACTTCTACTTTTATTCACTGTTTAGTGTAGTTGTCAGTTTGGCGCAGTATTTTTGTTACCATCATTATTCTTTGTAACTCCTTTACAACTAGTCTGTTTATGTTGTATCCTCAAGAATTATATACTGATTTACCTCACTATCTTAGGCTCTTAGTTTGTTTTAACTTTGGCACTTTCGAGAGTTCCATATACATACTTGTATTATTATGTGGGATCATTAATCAGTGTTCTAGCTTATATGAAAGGGAAATAAAATCATCTAAGTTAAAGAGTTATCAACAAATACTTGTTATATTTTGAATGGTTGAGTATGAAGAATAACAAGATACCATGTAGTGTCACTCAGAATTGTCCAAGCTTTTCTATATTGAAACTTCAAACAACATTAGTGGGCTGAAAATACCTCAGAACCAGCAGGGTATTGGCCAGCCATCTTAAATGGCATATACCACAGTGCAAGGAGATCCTCTCAATATGGCTCCTATGTACTTTCATAAAGAGCACTTCTATTTGCTGCCACAAAGGATTGCCATTTAATTCAAATCCACTATTGGCCTTATTAAAATGGTATCAGCCCAGAAGTGACAGGGAGTGTTAGTGAATAAAGCCATCATTTGCTATTAGCTTAAGTTTTAAGAGTAGTTGGCAAGTTAACAAATATACTATAAGAAAAACTTGCTACTAGCTAAAGAACTTACATCTATGTTGCAGTTTTCCTTCTTTGATATTCTGCCTTTGGTCAGAATTTAATTTATGTTATTTTATAGGACTCAAAGTTGGACGTGACCATTGGCCCATATGAGACATATGAAGATACACTTTTTGGTTATAAGGTATGTCACATTTACATGAACATTTTTTGTTACTTCCATCTTTGGTGACATGATTGAGGCATTACATATTGTAAATTTTTCTACTTTCTTTTTTCCAACCACAAGACAATCGTCCTTCAATTCCGGATATACAGGACCAGCTTTATGGTTTGTTCATTCATATTTATCTCCTGCATATGTTTTTTTTTTTTTTTTGTCCTTTTGGTCTCATCAATATGCATCATTCATGAGAACTTTTAAGCATCTTCTGATCACGAACTTGGTACTTTTTTATTTCTTTGTAACTGTTTACAGAATGCAACACTCATAGATGTTTCAATTATTCTGCATCTTTTATCCTCTGCCTTAGGATTTGGTGCTGCTTATTGCCTGTACTTTAGCTTTATGATCCTATTGTCATTTTGGCACAATGTGAAGAAACTTGAACTGAAGTTTGATGCTATAGTGAACAATGTATATTGGAAGCAACTTTTGTTACTAAAATTCCGAATTGGATCCAAAAATGAAAGAGTGCATAATAGCTCACTGCTGGAGCACAGACTATGTACCCTAATAGAACTTAAGATACACGAAGCTTGACATTTAATTCCCAAAATCCAAATATAAAAGAACTAAATATATACCAATAATTGCAAGTCAATTAATAATAAAAACTCCCAAGGATGATAAAGAAGTCTAGTATTAGGCAATCAATGCCTTCCAAAGTAAAACTAAAACAACTAATGTGACCAAAGGGAAAAAAAACCAGATTCCTAAGTGGAGTAAATGAGTTCTGGTTCACCACGTTAATTTGTAACACGGATCATCATCTGAAAATGTTAAAAGAGTTTTATGAGCTAACAAACTTTACATGGTTTTCTTCATCATTGGTGCTATGCCCTTAAGTGTGGAGAAGAATAAATTCCCTATCTGGACAACAAAATAATGTTTATACTTTATAGAATATAATCATATATTATTATATCTCTACAAACGGTCATATAACCATATAGATGGGTAAACCTTCTTTCTCTAACCTCTTGATAAAGAGATCAAGCTCATCAAAATCTAGCGAATCCCACTTTGAAGATCTTTAGGAAATAACCCCAAAGAACCTCGGAAACGGTGACCAAGCAAGAAAAAAGTATTAAAAGAAAAGACAAACATACCAAGCTCCTCTCTTGGTTGACATTTAAAACCTCGGAACCATGGTTCGCCGGATCGGCCGAACCCGATCTCGATCCAGGCCCAATCCGAACTCTCTCTCTATTTCTCTCTTTCGCTCTTTTTTCTCACTCTCTCTTTCTCTCTTTCACTCTTTCTTTTTTTTTTCTCTCCTTATTATATAACTATTGTTTCTCTTACGGAAAAATCTAGCTTCGACGAACTCCAGTGACGTGTATCTAATTCCGGCGAACTCTGACGAACTATGCTATATAATTTTTTTAATTTATTTCTTTATTTCTCTCACTTCTTTTCATTTCTTCTACTCTCTTTTTTTTTCTCTTTTCTTCTTCTTCACTACACCATAGTTTTTTTTTTTCCTTTCATTTGATTTTCTTCCACTCACTCTCTTTCTAATCTCTTATTCTTTTCGATTTTCATTGCACCATACTTTTTATTATTTTTTTATTTCTTATTTTTTGTAAATTTTTAGAAGTTTTCCTATATATTTAAATAAGATTTAATATTTTATGTAATTAAAAAGTCCGATTCGATCTAGGCGATCAATACTACCAATTCTGCCGATACATATCATTTTTTCGGAAGGCCAATCATAATTTACATTTATCCTGCATCCTATGTATTATATCTGAAATGGTCAAGTGTCACAAATTGAACGCATTCAAATTTGAGAGCCTCATAGGACCGAACTTACGTCAAGGATTGCCATGCTAATGGCATAGGGAATGTTGGTTAGCCATACGAAAAGTTCTTGTTGACCGACACGGTTTACATGGAGTGGCAGGACCATGTGGTTAAATAGCATGTGACGGTTGGGCTCATCATTGGCATGGGGTCAAAATTGGTCAGTAGACTCAGCATGTTACATATTGGCTTGTGCAAATTGCGTCAATTGGCATGACAATCCATGATACTACCATTAGATTCAATACTAGAAATATCATTTTGCTTTAGCTGATTAATATTGTGATGCTAATTTTGTGCCTCCACTTATTTTGTTATTTTGTTACTTTTTCGTTGTTTCTGATGCATGCCAAATTTTAAATTTTCCGCTGACATGTTGTATGTCTTTTTCATTGTTAGAATCAAGCTAAAGTATTTTTCACTTTTTTATATGCTAGTTATTTATTTTCTGGATGTGGAGTGGTCCTTATCTGTTTCATTAAATATTATAAAGGCAACATTTGAGGCATTTATTGGAATACGAGATGACAAAGCAACTTCTCAAGTTAAACTTTTTGGGGACCACCTACAGGTATTTTTATATTTCCTCATGTTTGGGACTTTCTACAATGTTTTCTCTCATGATGATGTTACTAAATTAGGATTTGGAACGTAACCTCCCACTGGACAATATGTACAAATCAGAGACTGTTGTTGCTGCTCCAATCCGTGTTATTCAGCTTCTTTACAATGCAGGGGTGAGTTTTACATTTCTCAATTTCAGTTTTTCACAGTAAGTTTTCAGGTCCATGTATACAACACCTGGCCATACTTCATGGGCATTCGTGACTTCATGTATAACAATTAACGGCCACCCTTGTTATATTTGCTTCTTAATTCTTGCAATTCTATTTTCTATTTCAAATCCATACAGTTCTTTTCTTTTTCTGGTAATCATGGACAGAATTGGATGCTAACTTGGAGAAAATTTGCTAATTTTCCTTCCAAGTTCCAAGTCTATTTATGATGAACAAATAAATGGATCTGAATTTATTCACCATATCCATGTCGACATCTCTGTTTATGAGTAATAATTACTATTAAAATTTGGGAGTTTTTTTTATGTTGCAAATTACCACCTACATTTTAACCTTGTTGCAAAGAACACCTGCCTTTTCTCAAATTTACGAATCAACTCCTTCTTTGTATATATTTGCAAATAATCACCTATAGTTAGCTCATAAGAATATTCCAAGCATATTCTATTTTTTTGACAAAATACCTTTTGTCTTTCTCCCCTTTCTTGCCTTGCTAATAAAAGTCCTGAAGGGCATCATCGCCAAAGAAATATAGACTATGTTGACTGTACAAGTATGGAGGTGTCTTTTTCCTCAAATGTCCCCATAATAGGAGTGTCAATTTGTCAAATATCTAAAAGGAAGGAGGTTTTTTGCAATAAATCCAAGATGTAGGTGTTTACTTGCGAAAAGGCCCTTAGAATTATTGTGGAGGGAAGCAAAATTATAATGGAAGAATTGTTCCCAATAGGAAAAATAAATGAAATATGTTGGAAGAGGGGATTATGGATAGCAGTTATTAACATAGAAGATAAAAGCATATGAGAAATCAATATCTGTGGATTAGCGATCTTTAGTATAATCAATTTTGTTCTTTTAATGATCTCCTACTAAACATGTTTCTGTAGCTATAATGCCAATATGATCATATCAACCAAACTCTTCCACTTGAAAGGCCATCATAACCAAGACTCTATCTTAGAACATTTATGGAAAGATACTGATGATGTTCCATACTATCTGTAAGTGCTTCAGTATTTGATAATTCAAGTGTTTAACAATGTTTACTAAGGTATTCTGGTACTGAAAAATCCTCATCAATGGATTAACATGTCACTTAATATCTTCTTACATCATCAAACAACATTGGTATATTGCAGCATCATGATGAGGAGATTATAGATAGAAGTTATTACTCATTAACAATTATGATAATTCAATATGTCAGATAAGTTATGTTTAGTATAATCTTATTCAGTTTTGATTTATTAAACATGTTTCCATAATGTAATGCCAATATGATCATATCAAGTTACCTACCATACTAATCCAGTTGAAAGCTCATCATTATCAAGCTTCTGTTCTTGAACGTTTGCAGAAATATACTAATAACTTTTCATAATATCTGAGAGTACTTCATTGTTTGACGATTCCAGTACTTCACAATGTTTGTATAGGTATTCTTGTACTTTCGTATATTCTCGTTGGGGTCAACATGTTCTTTAATAGTGAATGGTATAATCAGCGGACACCTATTTAGTATTTACTACATTAGGTGATAGCTCTCTGCATTAGTCTCAAATAATCTTTTTTAGTAATTAATATGTTCTTTCATCTTCTCTTATATCTATTGCACAAGTTTCTCTTTTTTAAATAGTTTCATTTGTTTTGTCCTCTCTTCTATCAGTGTGTTCCATTAGGTAGTCCTTTTGTCATTCCATTGTCTGGGTTATTTTATTGGCCATTCAGTAGCAGAAACTGAAAACTATTCATTCTTATTTCATAATGCTGATTGAGTTATTATGTGCCTTCTAAACTGGGATGGACAGATACGATTCGATTCTTTTGTGATTATTCTTAGGAAGAAGCAGTGTCATTAAAGGATTATTAACTTTGGGTTTATCCGGAATTCAGGATCAATGCCATGAGCTCATCAATTAAATAGGATGTTCTGAAAGATTATCTGAGTTTTGTATATGTTTTTTCCAATCATATTGCAGTTTGAGTGCTAAAGGTGTTTGCACTTTGCATAGTAATTGGTTCTTAGATTTCTCATCAACCTTCTTATGAGGCAGTCTTCAACCTTATATGCAGCTCCAGAATTGTGTTTTATCATGCAAAGCTGCATGCCTGCATCTACCTTCTGCAGTCTATTAGTTCTGGCCACTTTGTTCTTCCGTTTACTTCTTACTCTTTCCCTTCTTACTTGATTTTCTTTCCCTATGGTAAATAACACCATCCTCAATTTTAAAGATATGTTTTTTGTGATTTAGGTATGCTGTGTCAAACTTTTAGCACTTGGCATAGTTCCAGACTTTTCTTGCTTCATAGTAGAGATTCTTTTTTCACACTTTATTTTAATAGTTATGTATGTCTATAACTCCAAAGACGTACACAATACCCAGAATGACCAAGAGATCTTTACATTATAGTCCTTCATTTGACAGTGAACTCCAAATTAGTCCTTTTTGAATCTGTTACATACATCTTACTTGCGGCATATGGAAACATGCTCTTTGATATCTTGTGGTTTGTGATTATTGTTGTGACTCTTGAATGTAATACAGTTAGGGAAGTCTAGTTCTTCAGTTTGTACATAGCTTGGTTTACATCTTCTAGCAGTGTTGAGGGTGACTCAGCTCAACAGTGGCTAAAATTAAGACTGGTATATCAGGATGTGAAAGGTCCCCAAACTATTGCTTTTAATTTGCCAAATGATGAACGCATAGTAAATGAGCGTGGAACATCAATGGTCTTGCTCAAGAATGTCTCAGAAGCCAAGTATGTCTTCCATATTTCTTCCATTCACTTAATTTGCAAAGATTATTCTGTCAAATTTGAGAATTGACTTGTACTTCTGTTATGTGGGATGACATATGTTGATAATTTTGACTTCATTATTCCAGGTTCAAGCATATTCTACTGCCAATAGCTAATGTCTGCATTACAGAGGAGCAGAAAGAATACGTTGACTTTGAGTCTTATTACACCCACACAATTTGCCATGAGTGTTGCCATGGGATTGGACCCCATGCTATAGTCCTTCCAAGTGGTCAACATTCAACTGTTAGATTGGTACTAAAACAGACATCAGATCTCTGTCTATTGGACTACTTACACGCTGAAATGTGCAATATGTCGCAATGATATCTGCCGTTACATTTATTAAAGTCCTTGCTTATTCTGCATCTTCATATTTAATAATGGATATTTCAGATTGTTCAACACTCACATTGTAAAAAGATGAATACAAGATAACTTTTCTATTATGATGCTGTGAAGTCCTTACAACATTAGGCATGAATAATGCATGTCTATTTGTGGGGCCACTTGTCAATATTTGATAGGCAATAATGGCAATCACTGAATTGCCCGTTATAATGCTGTGATCTGATTTTGATACACCATACTAGTTGACCATTGAAAGTTATGGTTTCAACAAATTTAGGATGCTATGACAACAGTATCCATCTTGTCCTCAATTAATTGCTTATTTTCCTTGGTTATATTAATTTCATAATACTAAAGAGAATGGTTTGAAGTATTCTGTAATCTGTAGTCCTTTTCTTTCAATTTTGTGGCCCTTGGATCAAGGGGGAAAGGTACTAGTCGCAACTTATATAAGAAAATTACTCAGTTAGTGTATCTATTCCTATGTAATCAAAGACCGTCTCATAAAAATCACGGTGGTAGAAAGTAGATATGATAATTATTCTAATGTCTCTATTGTTGATTTAGACACCATGATAATCTTTCAAGTCTTCAGTTCATATCTATTTGTCTTTGATCTTCATCAATTTAAGCTGATTGGATGACTGTTTTTTGCATGTAAAGGAACTCCAAGAACTTCATTCATCACTAGAGGAGGCAAAAGCTGATATTGTTGGCCTTTGGGCACTAAAATTTCTTATTGACCAGGTCAATTACTTTCATCCACCAACTTTTCACTTCTTGTACTTTATCAAAGAAATAGATATGATATATGCACCCTAAATACAAGTTATATTTTTTTCTTCATGTGCTTTGTTGTTAAAGCTGAGCTCCTCTGTGGACATATTCTTAGGATGATCCTGATAGTCTTTTTACAAAATAACATGCTTTGCCTTGCAAGGAAATGCTACAAATTATAGGTTGAACTACTTTTTAGCAATAGTTTAAGCCTAGTACCTGAATCTGTTGTGAACCGGCTCAGATCTGGTTGGTCTAGTTCAGTCGTGTACCCACTTGTAGGTTGATTCTAGTCTAGGTTTACTTAGAGGGTGAATCACCTAAGCTTAGGTAGCCACTATATATGGGATGTGGTGAGCACTCCAAAGGCAGGAATGAGAACTACCCTAGATTCCTCCCACTCTCTCTCTCTCTTTCTCAAATCTCCTTCTCAGCTGGCAGCACCCATACCGAGGCCACCAGCTGAGCCATCCCCCTCTCTAGCTACTTTGTCTTTCTCACTACCTATCTCTCCTTCTCCCTCACCTCAGCTCACTCTATCTCTCTCACCCTCAGCTCACTTGAGCCCATTTTGACCCAAATCAGACCGCACTCCACCTCCCCCTTCAACCCACTCCAAACCCATTACACCGAGAGCCTCATCTTCAATCTTCACTGCAACCTTCCCCATCTACAGCTCACACAACTCCCTATCTCCCTCCATCCTCAAACCCACGGCAGACCATACACCTTCACCTTAGCTCATCACCGACCTTTCCCACTACCGACCATGACAGTGGTATCAGAGCCCGTCCTTCCTCAGCCATGACCACCATGTGAGCTAAGGCGAATAGAAGAGCTGCTGCAGAGGCGCCGGTGGGGGAAGAACCTCCAACCGCCACCAGCGTTGTTGTTCCGACGGAGTCCCGTCAGCACGAACTACCACTTGCGACCTTCTTCTCCAACGGCACCTTGAGCTACAGGAAAGACCCAAGAAGAAATGAAGGGGTTGAGGACGGATTTGAGGTCCTTAGTGCTCGACAGCCACTTGCAGGGACCACCTTGGCAGTCGGAATCGCCGCTGTCACCAGCGGTAGCATCGATGGCCCCTCCTTCCGCCGGTCCTCTCCTCTTTTACCCAATTAGCACGAGGGGCCAACAACCATTTGGTCTAACTACCCACGGCTTAGAGGAGTCGAGCCTGTAGCTGCCGTTGCTCAGCCTAGAGGGCTTCTTGCTAAAGCTGACGCCAACATGGGTGGTCGCCGGCTACGGTGAACCACTATAGCCACAACCCCACGGCCTGAGACTCCCTTTCATGACCTCACCGCCAGGCCAACCCACGGCCCCCTCGCAAGCGAGCGCACAAGGCATAAACCGGTCTACCACCTCAGGCCGCCTTCCCTTGGACTGCTACTATGAGGCTGAGGGGGACTCCACCTCCTCCACTGGATCTTAGGATTCCTCTGCAAGCTATCTATAGACCGGATGGAGGAGTGGGTTACAGACGCGGTTGGAATCAAGAAAGCAAAGACATCACGGCAGCAACCCCTTAGTTGAACCAAGAGGACTTTGGGTTGCGTTGCGATAGGGATGATTGGAGGCAATGTGATCCAGAGGTGCAAATCCTTCACCCACCCATGATTCGACCGGAAGTGGAGTATGACCCTAACCGCAACAATGGCATTCGCGGGGGCACAACGCGGCTTGACTTTCCAAAGTTTCAAGAAGGTAACCCATTAGATTGGATTTTTCGAGTTGAGTAATTTTTTGTGTACTAGGGTACAACAGAAGATGTCAAGGTGTTATTGGCGAGCTTCTATTTAGAGGGATCTATCCTCCATTGGTACCAGTCGATGAACGCCCACCAACTATTCGGGTTGTGGACTAAGTTAATCGAGGGGCTCTTGAGGTTGTTTGTGACCTCAGGCTTTGAGGACTATCACGCTACACTCCAAATCAATTTAGCGAACATTTGTAGCTGCATACCAAGAGGGTTTGAGCGTGTGAGTATCCAGTGCCAACCTCTTTGGTCGCGACAGCTGTTGATCAGCACATTCATCTGTGGGTTATGGGAGAAGGTCAAGGCCGACGTTCTTTTCATACGGCCTCGGATCTTGAGCGAGGCCTTTGAGGACGCCACGCGGATGGAGCAAAAGCACACGGCCTTAAGAAGTGCCTTGAAGACTTCATGGACTAGCTGGGACAGCAGGATTACACTACGTGCACCGAGTGTGGCCGACGAGTTCAATAGCTGTTCTGAGGGCTACTCTTCTCTTGAGCATGAGGATAGCACCTAGACCAGCCATGGGTCCTGGAGGAGGGGCACAACCCATAGTCTGCATTCTTACGCCTGCATAGGTAGAGGAGTGACGGGCCAAGGGGTTGTGTTTTCGGTGCGACGAGAGGTTTACTCTGGACTACCGTTGCGCCACCGGGAGTGTGATGCTGATCGAAGGCCATGATGATACAGATGAGAAGGTGATGGAGGATGACGTGGCTGTCGATGATATGGTAGAGGCCGTGGACGAGGGCCTCGATGAGGATGTTCCCACCGAGATCTCCATGCATGCTTACTCAAGGACGAGCACCTTCGAAGACCCTATGAGTAGACGGGATGGTCAAGAAGCACAACGTACACACACTCATTGACACCGGGAGTGCGAATAACTTCTTGGATGAGCGGCTCGTGTGGAGGATTGAGTTGGAGGTCGAGCTTACCATCGGCTTTGAGGTGACCATTGGGGATGGCACGAAGCTTCGAGCTGAGAGCATATGTTGCGGGGTACCTTGAGGGTATAGGACCACAACTTCATAGTGGACTTGTATCCCTTGGCACTCTAAGGGTCAAACGTGGTCTTGGGCACCTAGTGGCTTCAGAGTCTTGGCTCGGTCATGTTCGACTTCTCACACATGCGGCTCACCTTTCAGAGGGACAGACGTGTTGTGAGATTGGACCCAGACTCAACCGCATTCCACGTTGTAGCCATTGATTGGTGTGCTGGGCGTCGGAGAGCTTTTCTATTTCCTACAGCTGACCCTGACTATACTTGAGCCTGCTCCAAGCTTAGGGAAACCTGCTGATTTGGTTCAGTTATTGACTGTCTTCTCTGGACTGTTTGAGGCCCCAAAGGGGCTACCCCCTGCTAGGCGGGCTGACCACAAGATTAAGATTGTGCCAGGGGTTGAATTGACCAATGTTTGGCCCTATTGGTACCTACATATGCAGAAAGAGATCTCAAGGCTGGTTACTGAGAGGTTGATTACTGAGATGTTGGAGCAAGGCATCATCCAGCAGAGTTAGAGCGTGTATTTTTTGCCGATCTTACTGGTGAGGAAGAAGGATGAGAGTTAGCATTTTTGTATGCACTGAACGCCATCACCATCAAAGACCGATACCCCATATCGGTTATCTGAGTAGCTGCTGGACGAGCTGACGAAGGTATCCTACTTCAGCAAGCTTGATCTCCGCACAAGGTACCATCAGATTCGAGTTCGGACAGAAGATGTTCATAAGACAACATTTCGGACTCATGACGGGCACTATGAGTTTTGATTCTGTTTGGGTTGACAAACGCGCTGACAACATACCAAGTTCTAATAAATGACATATTTCGACCACTCTTTTGGCGGTATGTGTTAGTGTTCTTTGGTCACATTCTTGTATAGAGCAGAAACTGGTCAGACACATGGAGCACTTGCAAGCCGTGATGAACCTGTTAGTCGAGCATTCCATGAAGGTGAAGCAGAGAAAGTGTCTATAGGGAGAGCGCTCGATGGAGTACCTTGGCCACGTCATTTCAGCCTAGGGGGTGGCAACTGATCGGGTAAGGTTGCTTGCATGGTCGACTAGACGCGACCAAGGATCGTCTGAGAGTTACACAACTTCCTTGGCCTGATGAGCTACTATCGCTGATTCGTGGTAAGATACAGCAAGATAGCAGCCCTGCTCACCTCATTGCTAAGGACACCTTCAAGTGGATTGACCGACACCTTCGAGGAGCTGAAGGCCGCCATGACCACAGCCCCTATACTAGCATTGCTAGATTTCACACAGCAGTTCGTGGTTAAGTGTAACCCTGGGCGAGGATCAGCGTCGTCCTTACATAGAAGGCGAAGCCTATAGCTTATCCCAGCAAGGCCTTGTCTAGGAGGTCACAACAGCTATCCACTTACAAGCGCGAGATGCTCGTCATTCTGCATGCAATGACCAAATGACGACCCTATCTGATTGGTCAACAGTATGTGATTTGGATAGATCACCGAAGCCTTCTTCATGAGTTATCCGACACAATAGAGATGGGTCATCAAACTATTAGAGTATGATTACTAGCTACAGTACAAGAAAGGGGCAGAGAATAGTGGTGAATGCACTATCCTAGCAGCCCGCACCAGCGGAGTTGGCGGCCATATCGATACTGAGTTTTCCATTTCTTAGGGACCTTCGGAGAATAGGTACAACTAACCTTGAGATATTGAGGTTGATGCAGGAGCTGGTAGACGACCCAGCGATCCATCCCGAGCTTGAGAGCCGTGACGGACTACTGTTGGACAGAGGGAGCGCTTAGATGCCCACAAACGATGAGATACACACTCAACTTATGGACCACTTCCACTCCACTCTAGAGGCACACTGAGGACCTACCGGGATTAAGGAGGTGATAGAGTACGTGAGGGCGTGCGAGATGTGCCAGCAGGAAAAAGCTGATTCCCTCAGGCCAGTAGGATTACTACAACCTTTACTGATTTCAAAACGGGTTTGGGAGGACATCTTCATGGATTTCATCGAGAGGCTACCAGTAGTGTGGGGGTGCTCTGTTATATTTGTGGTGGTAGACAAGCTGAGCAAGTATGTCCATTTCTCAGCCCTGACACACACATTTTTAGTGAAGACCGTAGCTAAGGTGTTTGTGCACGATGTCAGCAAACTCCATGGCATGCCACATTCAATAGTCTCAGGTAGAGATCGGGTCTTCATCAATGACTTTTTGATGGAGTACTTCACGCTGCAAACGACCTAGTTAGGCCTTGGTTTGGCCTACCATCCGTAGATTGACGGTCAAACTGAGATGGTGATTCGGGGCATCGAGCAGTACTTTTACTGCTTTGTGGGAGAGCGCCCCAGGAAGTAGCTCAATTATCTGCCTTGGGCAAAATGATCCTACAACAACATTGCCTTTCCACAAGCATCTAGATAACCCCCTTTAAGGCAGTGTACGGAAGACCACCACAGACTTTACAAACCTATGATCCCCTAGCATCTTAAGCACGGATGGAGATGGACCTCGAGCTGACGAATAGAGATGCCACCTTAAGGAGGCTGAATACCCACATGTCGGAGGCACAGAATCACATGAAGCAAATCTACAATCATAAGCATTGTGAGCAAGAGTTCACGATAGGGGATCATGCATTTATCTGGTGTTCCATATTTCAGTCTTAAAGGCTCAAGTCAAGGCACATCAGATCATATACGTGGACATACCTGACTCAGTAGAGGAGACACACCCAGTGGAGCCGGTGAGGATTTTGGCCAAGAGGCGACGAGAAGAGACGGGAGACTCCAGATGGAGGTTCTGGTGGAGTGGTTGGGTCGACACTTCGATGACGCTATATGGGAGCTTGAGTCCGATATAGCTAAGCGCTTTCTTGACTTCACATCTTGAGGACAAGGTGGCTGAAGCGTGGTGAATTGTTGTGAACGAGCTCAGATTTGGCTGGTCTAGTCGAGTCATATTCCTACTTGTCAGTTGAGTCTAGTCTAGGGTTTACTTGGAGAGCAAGTCATGTAAGCTTGAGTAGCCATTATATGGGATGCGGTGAGCACCCCAAAGGCAGGAATGAGAATTACCCTAATTTCCCCCCCTCCCCCCTCTCTCTCTCTCTCTAAATTCCGTTCTCAGTTGGTGGCGCCCATAGTGAGGCCACTGGCTGTGCCATCCCCCCCTCTAGCCACTCTATCTTCGCCACTCCCTATCTCTTCTCCCTCACCTCAGCTCACTCTATCTCTCCCTCACCCTCGGCTCACCCGAAGCCATTTTAGCCCAAATCACACTGTACTCCACCACCCCCTTCAACCCACTCCAAACCCATCACACCGAGAATCTCATCTTCATTCTCTGCCGCAACCTTCCCCATCTACATCTCACACAACTCCCCACCTCCCTCCATCCTCAACCCACACCAAACCGCACATCTTCACCTTAGCCCATCACCCACCTTTCCCACCACCAACCACGATAGAATCTCATTTACATATTGTCTGTTTACATAATGGAAAATTGTTACTATGAGGGTTACACAATTATTATGATGACAAACTAGTAGGAACTTGTAGGATTGCAGTTAGATTTTTTTTTTTTTTTTTGGGTGCATGTTACCAGGAAAAAGATGAAGAGAAGGATCCAAAGCTGATGGAGAGGAAGAGGGAAAACAGTATATTTCTATTTTTTAGCTTTTTCACTTTGAATAAACTCCTATGGCTGTCAATCCGTAGAATATGATAGTCCCTAAAGCCCTTTCAGCAGACAGCTGTATGTGTAGTCTATTGCTCCATTTATTACAAATGACATATACTTGTCAATATGCAGTTTCTTTTAACTTGAACCATCCATCATTGGTTTCTTTCCAGGATATTAGTTCACTAACCACATTTATTAGCTTAAATACTGTCTGTTATTGGTAAGTGTTGCAATTGAAAAGAGTAATTCCATCAACAAGGATTTAATCTGGCTAAACATTCATAAATATGTACAGATACTTATCTATATGTGCACATGCAGAAATATGCGTGTACAAGAGAGCATTCACTTTTGCGTGGGCTTGTTACCAAAAATTAAGTCATTAACATGCTAACATCTTCTCCTTTGTCTTATCAGGGGTTACTTCCAAAGAGCTTACTGAGATCTATGTATGTTTCTTTCTTGGCGGGTTGCTTTCGTTCCATTCGTTTTGGACTGGAAGAAGCCCATGGGTAAAGCTGTGTTCCAATATGACCTAAAGGAATTTAATGTTGTTTTTAGCACATATTAATTAACATGGACTTACAGATATACTTCCACTAATTGAAAACAGAAAGGGGCAAGCATTGCAATTTAATTGGTTATATGAAAAGAAAGCCTTTCTTTTGCATTCTGATGGGACATTTTCAGTTGATTTTACGAAGGTAAATTTAATACAATTGCTCTTTTATTATAGTTACATATCTACTGTGATATTAAACATAACAAAGCATGCAAATATTTTCCTTTTGAAGGTTGAAAGCGCTGTTGAAAGCCTTAGTAGAGAAATCTTGACAATACAGGCAAAGGGTGACAAAGCTGCCGCACTGTCAATTCTTGATGGCTATGCTAACATGACTCAGCCATTACAGATTGCTTTGGGAAACCTAGAAAAAGTTCAGGTCATTCTCCAGTTATCTATGATGAATACATTCCTATAGGAAACGTAGCGATTTTCAAATGTTTAGTTGCACTTACATATGAAAAATTTTGCTGGATCTTTTAGTTCTCAAATGTGTCAAAATTTTCACTAGCATAGAAGTTTAGCTTTCATCAGTCTATTTGGAAATTATATGATCTACTAGTGTGAATTATTTTATAAGGATATCTTAGGGAGCAAAAGGATGTCAGAGAACTTAATTTAGTGATGCTTTTGCTTTATAAGGGCCGCCTCTCGAGGGTAACTAATATGTTTCAAACTAATTTATGTTGCCTAGGAGAATTAGATCATCTTAATATATTGGAAATTTAGCAATTCTAAGTTTACCTTGCTTCTAGTTATTAGTAAAATTATGGGAATGGATCAGTTTGATGTCAAAAGGTGATACCTTGAAATTGTTCAAGAGATATCTGAGCTGATTTGCTGCAAGTTGAACTGACTAGGGTCTGTATAGGCCTGAGTCTGGTTGAACCTAGCCCAACCGACTTCATGCTGACATCTGTACTCATAAGTTCCAGGATTTGCACTTGACTTATTTATGTAGTTTCCATTTAGAAAAAAAGCAATCATAATTATTTTGCCTATAATTATATCACTTGCAGTACTCGACAGTTGAAAGTAAGAAATGCATTAAGTAATAGAAAATCAAGTTAATGAAAGTTTATGGAGTTGAAGAAATACCTTTTGAGATGTAACTAAAATTTAAAACCATTCATGTTGAATTACTAACTTGATATATAAGCTGCACAGGAACTGTCATAAGAGGAGATTAATGTAAAGGAAGCTTTTAGATGTGTACATGGAACCAAATAGGATAGAAAAGGTAATCAAAATAGGAACCAAATAAGGTGATTAAAATCATTTGTGTTGAATTACTAACTATGCATATATCAGCTGCATAGGAAACATTCAAATAGGATTATTCAGTCATATTAAACAAGAACTTTAGGAATGTATGAACAGAATAATGAAAAGGACTCTTGAGAGGGATGAAGTCATGAAACCTGTATATGAGGAGGTTTAAAGGGTCAAACAGGACAGTGTGAGACATGAAAAATAGAAGGTTTTTAGATATGGAACAAGAAACAAATTGGCAACACACTGTTAAATTTGCTGTCTTACAACCTTCTAATATGAAGTACTTTCTTAAGTTTCAGCAAGTTTTAGATCCAATCAAGTTATAGTCAAATAGAATATTTCCATTTTAGAATCATACGCAATATCAGTTTCATGGTGTATCTTATTTGCTTATGGCATCGTGAAACTATATAAAGTTCAAATATTATTATGGAGACATTGAGAATCCAAGAACAACAATGACAACAACAATTAACATTCAGTACCAACTATTTGGGGTCAGGCTGAAGACATTTAGAATCCAAAGGAAGTTTAACACTCACGTATTAGTAGCCATTAGCTGTGGTCAACATTAGTAGGGAGAACTTCGTCATCTTGGATACATAGGTCTATAGCAAGGAAGTTTGCCGAGGTACATAGAGAATTAGACACGATGATCAGAGAAGAGTCTCAAGTGTTATATTTTCACTAATGGGGGCGTTGAGTTAGATGAGTGATGCTGTTGAATATTTGTTGAAGTCAAATATACAACAACTCCAATATTGGTTAAGCCATTTCTCCATTTGTTGTGTAGCATGACTATACGATGTGTGTGGGCCCCCTAAATGAAGAACCCAGGTAAGCCACATACATGGACATCTGACCTCCCTTAGGCTGTCTTTATCATTATGTTTGAGATACAAAGTATTTTAAAGTTAACATGATATTTTATTTGCAATCTTTGAATGATCCCTCGCGGCTTATATGTTTCATCTATTTTCAGGTACCTGTTGACATAGCTCCCATATTTGAAGTGGCGGATAGAATATTGGAGAAGACATTGACGAGAGAAGCTTGAAGAATTGGGAGCATCCATTTTAATTGAAACAGGATAGTAATTTGGTGTACTCAGATTAAAATTAAAGAAATCTTATTGGAACTTTTTCCAAGATACTTAAACTATACTACTATGCGTTCTCATGCTTCTTCTTTTTTCTTGACTAGATCCAATTGGTCTCGGAAATTACATCTGAATGGACATTACATTTTGAAATAAAGTGCATCAACATGTTCTCTGAAGTAAAAAAAATCTGTTTAGTAGGTTGGAAGGCAATGCTGGAGGAATAATGTATTGCTCACTTCTTTTGGATCAGCAGTTAGAAATAGCAATTCGTTGCCGTATCCACATTTTCTATCTTAATAGAAAAGAGTAATAATCTTGACAACCCTATCTGTTTGAGAGGATATAAGATATACACGCAGTTAATCCATCATTGGTGTATGTTTAATTAGAGAAGAATATAAGAAATGAGAGGAAAGATGAGTTAAAGTTGAAGATGAAAATTAGAGAAGAAGAGAGAGATGGGTTGAGATTGAGATTAAGTTGGGATCAAAATGACAGGAAGGAGATGAGTTAGAGTTAGATTAGAATCAAAATGAGAGGGAGATAGATTGGACTTCAACTATGATCAGAATAAAAGGAGAAAGATAGGTCAAGTTGACATCCATTTAATCTAAATAAATATCAAAAGACTATATTTGAATCTATTTAGTTTTTTAAAATACTAGTTTTCAAATTTAGTGCACCAAACTAAGTAATAATTTTTGAATTAGATGCTGCATCTATTAATCCAGCATCTAAAAAAGTTCTCAACCAAATAGCCCTACAGTGATTTTGTTTAGCCATGAGTTCTAGCATTGAGGTTTTAATAAATCACATTGCATGCAGGCTGCACCAAAACAAACAGATTTTTCTTCGAACGGAGGATTTGTTTGGAATAATCTCCTCCTATTCACTGCTGTCAGCAATGCAGTGAAACAAAAAAGTTGCACCTTTGCCAAGATTCAGATATCAACCAATATAAGAGATGGCTAAAGCGGAGGAATGATTAATAATAAAGCAGTTGCAATGTCCACCGTTCTCCTTGTTCAGCCAGGTCCACACAGGAAATTACTAGATAGGCTCCATTTCCTTGTAGGCCTTGCTGTAGTTCAGTTGTTCTGAACTATTGCTGAGAATAGCATCTCATTTATATCCTCACCCGTGTCTTTCTCCTCCCCTAGAGAAAGATTAAACTTCTGAGTCTTCTCGAACAATAATTTTGTAAGTAAAAAAAAATAGCTGCCGTGCTCTTACCTGTCTTTGCCCTCAATTGAACAGTCCACTCATCAAGAACCTGCCAGGATGCAAATGGCGCTGGATATTAAGATCTCATCAAAATATGATTTAGGAAAAATCCTTGCCTAGAAACAAATAGTATTTGATTCAGCATTTTGAGGGAAAAAAAGGACATGGAGATTTGCATGTCCTGCAGCCACTGTTACAAAATTGCTATTGCAAATCATGTTTCTATCAAAAGCTCATGCAGGGTTAAATTTTTGTTGCCCTCCAGAGAGTCTAGGATCTGCACCTAGAGTACCAGGGGAAAAGAAAGGGAGAAAGGCCTTCTAGTAATTCTGTAACAGCAATGTAGTGAATTTTTAATATCAATCACTTTCTTGAAAACATCGTTCTTCCCTCCCAAATCACAAGATTCTCAATGCAAGTTGGCCTAGAAAGGAAGAGTACTGTCTTCCAATTTCCCTCTCTAGAAGTTCAAGATCTACAAGAGATGGCCGTGTTTCAACAGGCATGATCAGAGATGAACAATCTTTGATTCAACAAAGAATTCAGTGGTCAATGAGGTAGTATATTTTTGGAAAGGTAAATCACTAGCTGCACTTCTGGTAACAAATTTGGAGATTCCTTTCCTAGACACTATTGTTGTACCACCTATGCTCTTTCTCAAAGTGAGAACCATAAGTGGGAAAGCAGTAAGGATAGTTTCAAGGGATAAACTCAAACCCACTCAACGTATTTTCAATTTAATTGGTAGCATCTTTCACCTGGCTGCTTCTAAGAACTAAGATTGCTGCAAAACATGATTAACAACAATTATCGAGCATGAAATCCCTCCCTCTAACTGTTAAAGACTTCCATTCTTAGAATAGAAGCTTTTTTTTTCCTTCTATCTATTGGTAGGAGCTTCCTCCTTTTGCATTCCTAAGTTCCTGAAAACAAATCTTTACTTGTAGGTATCTATAATTGAAGTCATAGAAAATCACCATCACCAATAGATAAGACCAATTAGAATACTAAGTTTGATTTGCAGATTTCCTAGACATCTCAAGTCATGGCATCAAATTGGAAGGACAGTGTCACCAAGCATAGCATGACACCAAAAGAGAAATATGTTGAAACTATATCATCCTTGTTCAATTCTAGATGGAGGAAATCATAAATGTAAATTGCCACCATTAGACCCCCTTTTAACATAATGCATAAATTTGTATAAATTAAGGAAACTCTTTATATTCATCTGTCAGAGACAGGAGCATCATCACACTTTGACTTAATACAGCCAAAGCCCTAATTCTGTTAAAGCGCAAAATGTTACAAATCTTATGGTGAGATTTTGATAATCAGATATGGTTTTACGGACCAAAAACACCTTATGCTAGAACATGACTTCAGAACTTCTCTTTTCAAAAAGGAATGAATTAAGATATTCAAATTTAACATGATTATGAATTTTCTCACTCAAACTTTACTATTACTAAGTTTTGAACATCCACCATAGTATTAAGTTATTAAAATTTTCTATAAGTCCATGCAGAAGACTGGAGTCCTTACTTCGAATTGAAATAGTGTTCATCATTCTGTAGTCATTAGCACAAGATGGAATAAGAATTAGGAGTTCAGATGGTAGTAGGATAGAAAAGACTATGCCAGAACATCAGATTTTACTATCATGATTTCACCGTACGTATACAATGAGAAATTGCTACTATCTAACAGGATAGATCAATCCATAACAACTTCCTGGCAATATGATATGCTTAATTTTTTATAAAAGAATCTTATATAACTAAAATTCCCTACCAAATAATATACCTCACGTTAAGGAAATTTAGAGAGCTTACAAAATAAGAAACAACAAAAGAAAAGGGAGTATAACCTGATTCAAGTTTGTGTACGCCATCTCATCGGATTCGCTCATAAGGGGCAAACCGGAAGATGCGAGCAGTCGCTGCAGCGAACTCCTCTGCCCAACCAAACTCGCCCTTGCCTTGTCGATCAGATCCTAACAAGTCAAAAAATATCAGTTTTTTAGTCCAATTAATAGAAAAAAGAAGAAATCATACAATAATTACTAGAATACCTGCTTCTCGGCGAGGAGTTCGCGGCACAGATCCTTGAGCGAGACGACCTCTTCCTGGATCTTCTTGATCCGGGAGACAAGCTTGCACGGATTGACCTGGGGATGGATATAAGTAGATGAGATGTGGAAAAGTGGGCTTATCGGAGAGGATCGGGAATAGAAGATACGTGATCGGGATACGAGCGGTGGAATTCTTGGTCGAGGTGGCGTTGGACGACGGCGAGGTCGCGGCTCGCTTTCGTTAGCACCGTCATGACGTCGTCAATGCCCGGGTGGTGGTGGTGCTGTTGCTGCCGCCGGTCGGCCATCTCTCTCTCTCTTCTCTGCCTCTCTCCTTGATTTGGGTGCTTTATTTTTCCCATTTCCCGCGTTCCCAAATGTTTCAAAATGGGTTTTGGAGGTAGATGTTGCAATTCTGAATTGGGGACGGATGGCACGTAGAATGCTATCATCGCCCCGGCCGGGCTAGGTTCCCGTGGGGTTTTATGAGCCAATCAAGCTTCAATAGTTGTCCAGGGCTCGACCCATTAATCACTCAGCCAACAGACTATTAGCCCATTAGATATTTGACTTAAGTATAATTGCTCTAACATATAGGTAATAATTAAAAGTATTATATTTTATTGGGTCGAGTTTAATGAACTTATATATAAAGATATTTTAGTTATCTTTTATAGAGGCATACTTATATATTGATATATAGATTACTAAATGTTTAATGTGGGATTAAAAAAATTATAGGAATATACATTCATTATGGATTGGGCTATCGCCGGCCCACCAATCATTCGGCTCAACTCAATTTTTAGCTATTTTTAGAAAAAAATAATATCATTAGCTTTTTTTTTTTAAATATTTCTATTCCTCCATTTAAAAAATAATAATCATCTATTAAAAAATTTTAAAGGTATGCTTAAAAATAATGTAAAATGGTACGGTACCAAAATTTTTGTTGGTTTTCACCGTAGCAAAACGAGCGAGCTATTGTAGTGGAATAGGCAACTTATCATAGCAGAATGGGCAGGCCTAGTTGCAAGTTAAACGGGCAGGCCGAGCGAGCCGGATTGGGCGAGCAAAGGGCTAGCCTGTGCCACCCATAGGTAGTTCAAGTTCGGGCCGGACCGGGCTTAACCTGATCCAAACTGGGTCGAGTATGAGCGGGCTGGGCCATTTGATCAGATCTATATCTAACTACTAAAATGCATGAGATAATTCTCACACTCTTATATTTAGGGTTAAACCCGTTTTATCATCATGTTTTATATCACTATGTTTATTGAACTTTTGACTAAACTGTAATTTGTTCAACAAATGTATTTGGATAAGTTCATGATGGCTTATTGATATATATATTTCTAAGGGGTAAAATAATTTTTGTTCAAATTAATAATAATTTCTTAAAGTAAAAAAAAATGGACATTATATATTATAAATGAACTAAGAAAGCACTTATAATACAAAATAAATAAGTTCATGGAGAGTTTTTGACCAAACTAGTTCTAATCTAAACTTTATAACTAAAATAGATTATCCTCCAAATTTGTTATCAAAATGGATCTATTTCACGGTAGTCCTTAAAAACCACTAAACTCATAAGCGTTTTACTACTATAGTAGAAACACCGCAAAGATAAACTTTTTTATATAAAAATAAAAGTTTTAACTTAAGGAGCTAAAATACTAACTTAAACGAATTCCTATAAATAAAACGCTAAATTATTTAGCATTTTAGTATCAGATAAGAGTGCTGAACTAGACAATTCGATAAAAACTTAAAATGCTTATAAGGTCGGCGTTTTAGTTAAAGCAACAGTAAAATAGATTATTTTGGTAATAAATTTGGGTGGTAATCTATTTTGGTAAAAAAATTTGAAAGACGATTAATTTGATCAATCGCTTATTCACGTATAAAAAATTATTTTACACAAAAGTACAAGAAGGTAAAATATATTTAACCGATCTATTTAATACGGTCAAGATTAGGTCAAATATGAAATTATCCTTACATCTCCTTTATTGAAATAAAAGTACCTATTGGATATGAAATTATCCTTACATCTCCCTTTATTGAAAAGTACCTATTGGATGAGGTACGTAGTTAAATTTCTCTGAAGTTGCCTCGCCAAGTAGGTCCTTTGGTCTCATTCTCTCATGCTAGGCAACAAACACTTGTACACTGGTTACTGTCCTCTACTCTAAACTCTAATTAAAGCACTTTGTAAAGATATTTATGAAGACACAATTATATTTAAAAAATATTTAGGATTCAGATAAATTTAACTGCATTTTGTATCCATTTTTTAATCCATTAATACTTTTACTGAGTTTTGTTAATGACAACAAGAAGAAAATTATGGTCATAATAATTAGTTCAAGCTTGATTATTTAGGCTAATACAAAATTTGGAGAGGTATACAATTAAATAAGCAGCTTGTGAGGGATATACAAGCAAACATCTCTTGAGTAATTTGGAAGTTAACTTGAGCTTAGTTTCTTGGGAAGTTATCTTAAGATAAGATAAGCTTGCCTAATGAGCCAAGCAGCTAAGGTTTAATAGGCAAGCATTGGCTTTAATGGAATTTATAGTGTTAATCCAGCTCAAAAGCAAAAGTTTGGCTACATTTTGATAGTTTTTGACTATTTTAAGTTAGCCCTAATATTTTTTTACATATCTAATTCATTTCGAAACTTAAATATAAAGCTATCTGTATTTGAAAACCAGTAACTCAGCAGTGTCTCGAAATACAAGTAGATCAATGATTTATATAAAAGTTTCAAATCATCTAAAATATTTGCGAAGTTTAAGGGAATTCTTTTAGGTTAACAAGTTATATAAAAATTTCAAAAAAATATTTCTTTCGGACTTATAATTCCTATGTGAGTTATTGATCCAATGACGACTTATATTTGGAAATCTTAAAAGCTTCAAATCATCTAAAATATTTGTGAACTTTTGGAGAATTTTTTTAGGTTAACGAGTTATATAAAAATTTTAGAAAAATATTTCTTTCAGACTTAAAATTTCTCTGTAAGTTATTGATCCAATCGACGACTTATATTTGCAAAGTTTAAGGGAATTATTTTAGGTTAACGAGTTATATAAAAATTTCAAAAAAATATTTCTTTCGGACTTATAATTCTTATGTGAGTTATTGATCCAATGACGACTTATATTTGGAAGTCTTAAAAGCTTCAAATCATCTAAAATATTTGCGAACTTTTGGAGAATTTTTTTAGGTTAACAAGTTATATAAAAATTTTAGAAAAATATTTCTTTCAGACTTAAAATTTCTCTGTAAGTTATTGATCCAATCGACGACTTATATTTGAAAGCCGTTAAATGGGTTAACATTTTTAAATACACATAGTCTTGTATTTAAATTTTTAAGTCTACTTTGGTGGGCTAGTTTGGTGAGAAACTCACATTTTTAATTATTCATTCACTTCATTGAGCAATAATGCCAAGCTACATTAGAATGTATTTAAAGAGGCTTTCACTTCCAAATTTAATACAATTCTAGGTTTTGCTTGCTTGTTATCAAGTAAAACCATTGAAAATAAAAGCAATTAATAGACAAACTTAACTGTCAACTTGCTTTATATATAAGCTAATAAGATTAATTCTAGAATAACTATTCTAATTTTTTATACTAGAAGAAGAAGGCTAATACCAATATAAGTTATTCTAATATTTAATCGTATAGTAGTATAAAAAAATAATAATTAAATTTAATATGACATAAAATTAATTTTGCGATTAAAATACAAACCTACTTAGAATTAAATGGAGAATAATGACAAAGAATTACCGGAAAATAATCCATATTTCTTTTATGTTAGCTTACGCAACTTAACGGAACTTAATACAAAAATGAGAATTATAAGGTCGTTGACCCCACCTAAGAGTCCAATGTGTTCACGCCACGTGTTTTAAAATTTTAATTAATACTTAAGCCTCTTTTTTTCTCATGTAAAAGATTATACTAAACGGCTCTCTCTCTCTCTCTCCTCCTCGACCGGAATTTAGACCCCTTCGCCTCTTCTGCCTCCTAATTTGGCGATAGACCGACGCGAGTACTTGGATTCCTCTGCTTTCTATCACCCCATGCTCTTGTCTCCGGCGGCTTATTGACCGTTGATGGTGCTTATTGGTTCATTATTTTTTAGGTTGTCAGTCGTCTTGTGTTCTTCGGGATAGGTGGGTGTTGGAAAACTCATCGCAGACTCCTGTGTTGATGCAAATCGAGACGACTTTTGACGATTATTTATCAAACTAAAAGGACCCATTTAGGAAAAATCCGGTCTTTTTCCTTTCTGTCGGTGTTGCCGTTGCCCTCGGATCTAACGGTTCCTTTGTTTTGTTGGAAATCCAACTTCCTGGGGGGAGATCTTGAGCTTTTCGGGAAGAACAAGTTATGTATTGACATTTTTGGCAAATTTTGGCAGTTAAGTGAATGTTAGTTTCAAGAACAACAATGACAGATCTCTTTTTTCATACATAGATTTTAAGTAATCTGTGGAGATCTGGAAAGTAGTCTCAAATGGGACCCCAATTAGTTTCTAATATTTCTGTGGATAAAGAGAGCTCGGAAGAGACTGTTAAGCTCACCGAAGAGGCTCCAAGGGCTATTGAAGCTCTCAACGTGGAGAATGGGAAGTCTAGTTTGTCCCCTTTGCGTTGGTTTAGGATGCTTGCAGGGGAGCTACATTGGAGTTTTGTATTTGGTGTTGTCACAGTTTATGGGATTAGCCAGGGTTTGGGTGGTGGTATCAATCGAGTCGCTTCGGATTATTACTGGAAGGATGTTCAGAAGGTGCAGCCTTCGGCAGCTCAGGTTTATCAGGGAATCACTTCTATTCCATGGATTATCAAACCTCTCTGGGGTCTCCTCACTGATGTTCTTCCAATGGCAGGGTATCGCAGGCGGCCATACTTCATTTTAGCAGGCAAGGCACATACATTTCTTGTTTTCACTTATGCTAATTATATTCTTATATTGTCAAATGGAATATTTAATTTTTGTGAGTTTTGCTGGTTGTCTGTTGGACTATTTATGTGCATTCCTTTTATCGCACTATATCCTTAGTTTTTGTAGTCAGAATTCTCACTGTAAGAAGCAATGAAATTGCACCCATATCAAGATTTTATGGTTTGCTCTTAACAAGATATATTTCTCTCTTTGATCCTTCAGATTGATCCAATATGGATCTTAATCATAATTTTCTGTTAGTTGATCTTACTAGCATCTGACTTTTAAGTGTTTGATGAGTGCACATTTCTTAGAAAGTGGTTTCTAATGGTTGCTATGCACTTGCAATCATTTAAGTCATCTTTCTTCTTTTATCTCCTCAGAATTGCATATTATATTATTGATCTCTTCCATATCCTGCCAATTGCAAAATTTTCTTTTTTGTCCCCTTGTGACAAAAAAACAAAACGTTCTCCTCACAGCGATGAGTATATACAGAATGAACACAGTGAAATGGGTGGCCATATGTATCGATAAAATGATCCTCGTTCAGATATTTCAACTATAATTTTCCTCTTTGTTTAAAACTATGAGAGGCTGGACTGTCCAATAATATTATTTCTCTTGCCCTACTAATGTTGGAACAAAGTGCACTAGATGATCCTGTATTTGCAGTATCTGAGTGGATAGATAGTTGACTATTTTGAAAAGTTTCGTTGAAGGCAATAATCAGAAGCAGTTGTCCTTCTCCGGATTTACATGTGGCATCGTGATTTTGTTATTCTAGTTATGGAGATAGAATAATAGACTCTGGGCACTTGCATACTGAATAAATAGACTATATGGTACTTCACGGGCATTGATGGGTATTGCCACCATTCTACTCTTGTATGATTCTTATTGGTATCAATTTGAGGCTTTGGGCCAATAAAAAGATGCCAGCTAGAGCACAGATTTTCAGAAAATGTCTTTTATAGAACTATGGACTGTAAAAATCAAGTGTCAACAGAATTAGGAAACAAACTTTCATGCACTAGGAGACTTAAATTTCTCATAAGAAAGTTTTATAAAAAAATGAATAGCATTTGCATTTCTAGTTTTGAATTGAAAATGAAGAAATATTAGCACATGCAACTAGCAGGGAAGCACAGTTGCAGAATTAAATGCATTAGTCTAAGATCATTCCTATTAAAAGGAAGCACCATGCAGCAAATAGCTAGCATTCTCAAAAGAAGAAACATTAGAAGCTTCTCGCACAAACTAATGCTATTCTTATTATCATGCAAGAAGGGCTGTCAGTAGTTCTGACCATAATTGGATGCCATGTGACACTTAGAATGTAACTTTTCAAAATTTGAGGAATTTTTCGTTCTTTTTTTTCATTTTTAATTATATTCTTATATGAAGGCGTCATTTGGTGTGATGGTATCAACTTGCATCCAAGAGGGTACGGATTCAAGTCTTGAAGACAGTCTCTTCAGACATGAGGCTGAGATTGCATACTTCTCTCTCTGCAGGCCTCACATAGGTAGGAGCCACATGCACCATTAGCACCCTTATGAATTTTGTATGTGCTCCATGAGCTGGGGGTGGTAATATTCATCTCAAAGCTCTATATCATGGCAAGGAAGTGAATTTACAATTCTGCTCTTTCTGCAGATGCTATTCCTATAGGCATATTGTCAGTTTTTTTTTTAAAAAAAAAGATCTTGTTATGAATTTAATAGTTTGCCATCATCAGTCTAAATTTGATATCTCATGTTTTCTCTTGCACTACTTTCTGTTTTCACTCGAACTGGTCCAGCTCCTGTTCTTGAGAAGATAATAGAAGTTAAACTGTTTCCATCTCTGCACCAAAATACAGGTCTTTTGGGAGCAATATCTATGCTCACACTCTCTCTTCACGATAAGCTGCATGTTGTATTCGCACTGCTGGCAATGACTGCAGGAAGTGCAGGTGTTGCAATAGCAGATGTTACTATAGATGCCTGTGTTGCAGAAAATAGCATTGCCCATCATTCCCTTGCTTCTGACATGCAAAGTTTATGCGGATTTAGTTCGTCTATTGGAGGCCTTATTGGATTTTCTATTAGTGGTCTTCTTGTTCATGCAATTGGCTCCCAGGTAAGGAGCTGTATTTGTGACACAAGCTTGTAATTTGCATCAATATTTTCTGTAATAAGAAATATAAGAAGAGAGGTCATTAGACATATATTTTCTATGCTTTGGTCAAATTCAAATTCTGCCCCCATTGAGTTCTGTGTTTCCTCTTCACATCTATTTATTTTCTTGTTTTAAGGGGGTTCTTGGCTTGTTAAGTATCCCATCTGTGCTGGTGTTTTCAGTTGGAATCTTGCTAAAGGAGATTCACGTGCCAAATTTTGCTTACAAGCAGGTCAGATGAGCTTTGCTAGCATTTGAATCTAAGAGTGGAATATTGGCACTAATGCTTTCTAAGAATCTTTGCTGACAGGTATACCAGAACTTTCTGCAAGCAAGCCATACTATGTGGGCCACTTTAAGGTGCCCTGAAGTCTGGAGGCCTTGTGTTTATATGTACATGTCTCTTGCTTTGAGTCTGAACATTCAAGAAGGAATGTTCTATTGGTACACTGATAAAACCGCAGGCCCATCTTTCTCTGAGGTACCTTTTAACTTTTGGCTGTTGGAATGTCCATACTCTAAAATCAACAATTCTACCTGCAAACCTATAAATTTGCCTTTGATGCAGGGATCTATAGGATTTATCTTTTCTATTGGGTCAGTGGGTTCCCTACTTGGGGTTTTACTCTATCAAAACATTCTGAAGGAGCATCCTTTTCGTGACTTGCTTTTCTGGAGTCAGTTGCTTTCAAGTGTATCTGGAATGCTTGATCTAATATTGGTACTCCGTCTGAACTTGAAACTGGGGATGCCTGACTATTTCTTTGCTGTAATTGACGAAGGAGTTTCTCAAATGGTTGGTCGTATCAAATGGATGCCACTTCTAGTGCTTAGCGCCAAGCTTTGCCCCTCTGGCATAGAAGGCACTTTTTTTGCTTTACTCATGTCTATCGATAATGTTGGCTTGCTTACATCATCCTGGGGTGGTGGCCTGCTGCTTCATATGCTCAAAGTCACCCGAACAGAATTCAATAATCTCTGGGCTGCTATTCTATTCCGAAACATAATGAGATTGTTGCCGCTAGCACTGCTGTTTCTGGTTCCAAAAAGTGACCAGAGTTCTACTATTCTTCCTGTTGGCATGCTTGCAGAAAATAATAGTACGGAAGCTCTTGGAGCAGAAGATGATATTGAATTAACATCGCTTGTCGACAGAAGTTATTATTCCAGTACTAGTTTTGCTAGCATGCCCATAGAAAATGACAATACTAAAGATCTTGAAGCAGAAGTAGATGATATCGAGCTGGTGTCACTTGTCGGCAAGAGTTGATGATGCCGCAGAAAAACTGCTTTTGATTTTACATTGTTAGTACCTTACATGAGCTTGTAGTTCCGATTCATTCAGATTTTTTGTTTACTTCAATTGAGATCACTCGCACTTATATGATGTAAAGGAAGAGAAAGCTTTTAATTGTATTCATATGATAGTTGGAGTGCAAAAAGAACGAGGAAAAGCTCCTGTTGCGATATTCCTTAGTTCACTCGGATATCATGTTGCACGAGTAAGTGAATATTCTATATTTTTTTCTTACATACTGAGTTATGGTAAAAATTGACCAAGCATGATAACCCGACTTCTAAATATGTTTGAATTTAGTCTAGTTAGGTTCAGATCATAAATGGGTCGGTCAAGTCTTCACCATTGACCCGATTTTAATCTGTTTAATTATTTGGGTCTATATTTAAACACACTAAATCTGACCCAATTGCCGCTCCTAGTTCTTTCCTTAACCTGTTTAGAATGTGAAATATAAATTGACAAAAAGGATTAGTGTAAATCTACACAGGTTGAGGATATTCTATCATGGAACCTTCTATGACAGTAGTTCTGAATTAGGATCATGAGAAATACAAGTTATTCTCAAGCAGATTACTGTCACACAGCTAGTTTTCAGACTTTTTCCTTGGAGAAGCAAGCATTATGTGAAATAACTAAAGCCAAGTTTTGTAAGAGAACTTTGAAACTTGAGATCACTAGCATAGAAGGATCAAATTTTCAAGGTAAATCTCACCAACAATCCCAAAGCTTATACCATCATACAGAAGTGTTTTAAAAAGAGTAGCCAAAGTAGTTCTCTTGTATCTTATTTAAAAGTAGCCAAGAAGTCCCATCTCATCTTATTATTATCCTCTCAGTTTTATTTTTCCTTACTCTGTGAATGTGTTTACTTAAGTTGTCACCATGCTATCCAAAATAAACAGCTTCCTAATAAAAGCACTTTGATAGCCCTCAATCAAATCATCAATCACCATACATGATCTGCTAGTAAGGGCCTTAGTAGTGATTTTATAACAAAAAGACTAATAGGTCTATTCTTCAATCTTGTCGGCTCCACTTTTTTGAGAAAAAGGTGGATCATAGCATAATTCAGCCTTGATATACTCTCTGTTCCTTCATAAAAAGCTTCAAACATATGCATAATATCAGGCTTAATCAAATATCAAAGATACTGATAAAATTTCATGCTAAACTTAATTAGTTAGTCTTATTTTTTAATTTTAATTTTTTTTTTAAAAAGTAAACTTAATAAGATATGAAAAAATTAAAAAGATGTTTGATTACTGAACTAGTTTAGAAATCTCTGAACCAATTTAATGAAGGTTCTTAAACTCAAAACAAATAAGACTATATTGTTTCCAAATATCAGCGTTCATTTTCAGACTTGGTGGGGACACCACTTTTCATTACGTTTATTCTCGTAAGTACAAAAGTGCTGCACTCGTGGTCTTTTAGTTTAATGAGGGTCGTGACTAGTCACCTTTTAGGACTATTTTTGTCTTTTGTCTTTTACTTTATTTTGCCTATATAAAGACTTGTAATCATCTTTTATGGGTTAATGAATATTTTGAGACATTTTGCATATTGAGTGTTTGTTAGTGAATTTCAACATCGGTAGATTTCGACACCCCGATTGGTGGATTCCATGAGTTTGATTATTCTTTTCCTACTTCTTCTTCTCAACTCCACAATCAAGACGTTGTCCTGCATCAGCTCTAGTATCATAGCAGATCATTTTTTCTCAACTCCACCTATCAATTGAACCAAAAAAACATTTTATAAATACTTGTAACATGCTATTTTATTTTATCCAAATCATAACACAACTGTCCATCAACCATCAAAGACATTATGCAGCTCTTCCTTTTCCTTTTCCTTCCATTTGGTGTCTAGTAGAAGGAAAAAGAAGAGAAAAGAAAGTACTTTGATCTCCTCCTTTCAGCCACAACACCAAAAAGGTAGTTTTTAGATATGACATTCTACTCATTACCGCATAAAAGTTTCTATGTGTAGTAGTTGCATAAATACTTTCAATTTGGGAATTATGAGGTTATCCGTAACCTCGATAGTAGTGACTTGTTCCGTAACACAAAAAGACGTAGTCAAAGGGAAAAACTCCACGTGGCAGCGCGTACGGCCAGCTCCGCAACTTGCTAAATTCAGTAAAGATTCTCGATTTATAAGGACATATTTACAATTTAATCCGCACATTTGTTATTTTATTCATCACCTCCTTCCCCAAAGACCCCTCCCCTCGGATTCCCTCCCCCGAGATCGAATCCGGTTCTCGTAATTAACCAAAAAGCCTGATTCATTATAGGGTTAGGGTTAGCTTTTGCTCGGTTCTTCTCCTGTAGGTGGGGGCAGAAAAAGAAGCGGTGATCGTCTCTTCTAGGGTTTTGCTCTCATTGGATTTGGCTTTTGATTGGCGTTCTTTAGGGATCTCAATGGTGCAACTGCCGATTTCGAGCAAAGTCCGGCCAGATGTGGGGGTGAAATTGGAGGTCGAGGACCCTTTGGACGAGGAACATGGCCCTCTCAACAAGCGACCCAAGCTTGTTTCTCCTCCGCCGCAAGTAGATCCCTTTCTTTCCTTATGTTTATCTGTACATGTCATCTAAATTTTAGTTTTGAATGCGATCGTTTATCTATCCATTTTCTTTTCTCATTTTGACATTTCATTTGGGTTTGTGGGCTTAGAACAACGATTCATCTGCCATAAGCGAAAAATTCCTGACTTAAAAGATTAGTTTTTGAAGAGTGAAGTATAATTGAGTCAAAAAAAAAAAAATTGTTACACTCAGTTCGGCACTATGATTGTAGTGCAGTATAGAATTCTGTTTTGAGTATCGATATGGTATTTTGCAGGATATGTCCTCTAATGTACTTGATGAACCTAGTCCGTTGGGTTTACGGCTCAGAAAGAGCCCGTCGCTGTTGGATTTAATACAGATGAGGCTTTCTCAAGTGAATTCAACTGCTACTATGCACACCCCGAGCACGGAGGGTTCTGATCTTGAAAAGAAAAAAGAACTTAAATCTGCAGCTGTTTCTGGCGCTGCTGAGAGGTTGAAAGCTTCAAACTTTCCTGCAACTATATTAAGAATTGGGACTTGGGAGGTGAGGAATACATGTTATTCTGTGAAATATGTTGCACTAATAATTTATCTTTTGTGATAGAAGTGTGTATTGCCTTTTAAATGAACTTAAAAGGAATTAATCTGACAAAAATCTATTTTCGGCATAGCAGAAAAATGCATTGTCTGAGAATTGTTATTTAATAAATTTATAATGTAGTATTTTGACAATAGTGATGCTGTGAGTGCTTGATGAGAAATCATGATCTAAAAGTGCTACTTATCATAGTGTCATAATCAAGACTGCAGTTGGTTGGATAGTCTAGTATTTGTCCAGCAGGAATATTTTCTTAACTTGTTTTGTTTCACATTATTGTTCATGGAGGGCGTTTAGTGTTCTATTGACTGAACCCTGTTGGTATGAGCAGTGTATATCAAGATATGAAGGTGATTTGGTTGCAAAATGCTACTTTGCAAAACACAAGCTTGTTTGGGAAGTACTTGAAGGTGGTCTTAAGAGCAAGATAGAAATTCAGTGGCCAGATATTACTGCCTTGAAGGCAACTTGCCCTGAAGATGGACCAGGAACCTTGGATGTAGTGGTAATACTGTAAGAGTCAATACATTATATGCAAATATCTCTGCTTATATTACTTTCTGACAAGCTTTGTGTTTGTTTTGATCAGTTGTCAAGGCCACCTCTTTTCTTCAGAGAGACTGATCCTCAGCCTAGGAAGCATACACTGTGGCAGGCAACTTCAGATTTTACTGGGGGTCAAGCAAGCATACAAAGGTAACACCAGATTTTGTCATATCATTCAGCTTTATAAAATCCCACAATTTCATGTGCATTTAAATTCGAAAGTAATAAGATGATATCAAAAAGTGAACAACTTTTAGTGGGTTCAGTGAGAGGGCATATAATTCTCTTTTTAATCTGCCTCCTTGGTTTCGTGTTCAATGGTAGTTGCTTCCAGTATAATTGCTGCTTCTCTATCATCCAGTGGATGTGGAAATTAGTTATTTATGATCTTAGTCAGATAATGTGACATTCAACAGTTAGCTGCTATTCATGGAAAACTTAAAAATATCTCATGTGAATGTTCAGTATTAAGTTTGAGAAAGTTAATTACAATTTCTGTAGGATATATTCTATAGTTTCCTGTGATAAATATTGTAGTGTTATTTCATTATGAAACACAACCATAGAGTAACTGCAATTTTGTTTTCGTTGACTTTATAGAATAAGATCACTACAGCTAAGAAAAGATATATTATTTATTGGTGGAAGATTTTCTTTTTTACCTTGACATCCTCTTTTCTTGCTCCTATTTATGTTTGTAACAGCACAAACTAGTTAATTATCTGATCATTTGACAATTCATTTTTTTTCAAGTAATCCTTTATGCATTACAATTTGTTTGGTCATCGTACTCTTTTGTTTGATTAATATGTTTTGATTTAATATCCCTGTTCTAATCTTAATACATGCATGAAGGATTTTGAACTCGAGGTTTTCTTCTTTTGGGCCTGTATAGTTGAAACATCAAGGATTCTTATACCATATCTGGCTCAAGATAGAGAAATCATGTATCAGGATTGCTCATCTTCTGTTTTCTGTTGTTTTAGTTCAAATTTATATTGGAAATCCATAAATTGCTAGTAATAAAGGACTTCAAATCCTGGCATGCAGGAGGCATTTTTTGCAATGCCCATCGGGCTTGTTAGGCAAGAACTTTGAAAAGCTTATCCAGTGTGATGCACGCCTTCATTTCTTGAGTCAACAACCAGATATCATATTGGAATCTCCATGCTTTGAAACCCGTTGCTCCGTATTTGAGGATCCAACTGAGCAAAAGAAGTGCCATGTTTATAATAACTCAATGGATGGTTATGAATCCACATTCTCAGGATTCACTGAGCATGGTTCACCATGTGGTACTTCGTCGTTATGTGCTAAGAGTGAAATTAGCGATTCTGTTGGAAAGGAACCGCAACTTGGCTCTCAAGTGGTTACTTCATCCAGATCAGGTAGTATTAGTTAACTTGTTACTTATGGAAATGACATTTCTTTCAGCAAAAAGTTACTTATATAGTTATATTGCATGCATGTTCATATCAATGCATCATTTTTTCTCCTACTTTACCTTTTCTGCATGAATTGATGTTGGAAGTTTCCTAGGAGTGATTGTGCAATCAAATGCAACCTATAGAGGCTGCCATGTTCTGAACCTGTTTGGTTCAATAATGTGCAAGGAAAGATAGACTGTTCTGCTAGATTCTGTCTTCTAAAAAGTTGAAAAAAAAAGTTGATGGCCTTTATCTTAAATAGCTGTTACACAATGTCTTACACCAAAAGTGTGGAAGTCATTTGCTAGCACATGTATTCCTAAAAAGTGAAACATTTATGATTGCACTTAGCCATTCCCAACATTAAGCAGCAAAAAAATTTGAGCTAGTTCACCTATGGCCTTAGGAAAATGGGATTTTCTTGGACTATAAAAACTAACCATTTTCTTTTTCTGAACGAAGTTGTCTCCTAGTCCAGTTTGGTTCAGGGAATTAGAGTTGAATAAGAGCATTTATCCCCATTGTGATACCAAACATGGTTACATTTTAGGAAATTGCTGGCACAACTACATTGTCAAAATACCCAAATTCTTATTGATGTTTATGTGTTATATGGTCATAACCTCTTTTTATTGCAAGATGTGCTTTTTTAAAAAAAAATAAGTATTACTTGAAAATGTATAATGTTTGAAGCGATACTAAATATTTCAAATCACTAATTCTGTGTTATACCTAGCAAAGTTCAACTGTAATAAAGTATGGGTCTTCCCAATTATATATAGAATGAAGGTTTGTAGAAAGTTAGATCATAACTAGTTCAATTATATATTTATATCAACATATATTTATAATTAAAATTGAAAGATGATGCGTAATTGAAAATTATTAGATGATCATGAAATTCTAAACTTCATAGGAGATGGAGAAATAAAAGATAATATTAGTTGATTATACCAAAAATTAAATATTCAGATAGATAATTATATCAATAAATAGGTGGACACATAAGTAAAGCCAGAATTAGAGTACATTATGATATGCAAATGACTTTGGGAAGTACTAAAGAGAAATCAACAAAATAAATAAATTATTGTGAGGCAGAAACATCTAACTCCAATTGTTGTATGCTATACTTGGAGGTGGTTTTGCTGTCGGCAGATTGTTTACAGGCTTATTTCTGTTAAGAAACCAAACATCTTACCCTAGCTGGAAAGGAATCATACAACAGAAGAAATCTAACCTATCCTCCTAGAAAGCAATCCTCAATGAGGATATGATCTTCATTCCTGAATCCAATCCCATAACCAAACTGGATGACATGAACTAAATAAAGGGTTTAATACACTGATCTTATTTGTAATAGACTTGTACTTCTAGCAAGAAGATGTAGCATTACATGTTTTTGATCATTTACTGCTTAATAATTCCCCGTTAGGGCTTTTTTGGAATATTTAGATCTTGCAGCTTGACGGCAATTCATCAGTGACCCTTCTCATTTTCAATCTTGTAGACTGGACAGTCTTTAGGGTTTTTTTTTTGCTGCCATTTATGACAAAAAGCAATATATTTGCCCATACCAACTTGCTGTTCTAAACTTCTAATTGTATTATTAGAGTTCAGTTCTTATCCTGATATATTGCTTGATCATATACTTGCGTTGAACATGACATATATCTTGTTTATACTTCCAGTTGTTGGGAACATAATGCTGTCGTTATAGTAAGCTTTACTGCTACCCTAACTTTAAGTTCTATGATTGGTAGTTCTCTGAGATTTGAAACTGTCACTCCGGCTTATATAATTTGCTAATTAATTGCTACATATTTAAGCAGATCTCACAAGAACTGATTTGTTTTGATTGTAGTTCTTTCTTAATTGCCTGATGATTTTAGATCCATAATTATAAAACCACTTTATTTCTACAGGACCCGGTTTTTTCTCAATAGCAGATACTCGGGCAGTGGAAGAAAGTTCTTGCAGTGGAGGACAAGATGTAAAGAATCCTAACTGGTGGGATCAACTGAAGGTGACTGGACTTGGACTTCGAGGATCCATGTCTATGGATGATTTGGTAAGCCACATAGGACATTGTATTTCTGAGCAGATCACTTCAGGAAATCCCTCTTTGCCCAGCAATGCCTTACCAACCAAAGAAATATTGGAAAATATAACTCAGCACCTTCTTAGTGATACACAAAACTCATCTGCTTCCGATGAGAAATCCCTCATGGCGAGAGTCAATTCCCTTTGTTGTCTGATTCAGAAGGATACTGCTGCAGCAGTTCAGGATCCCCAAACAAGAATCAGGGACGGTGTTCCTGCAGATGACGACTCTGAGGGCTCGGATAATGAACTTAATTCGGGAGCAGGGAATGAATCTTCTGATGATGCACAACCACCGCCAATCTCTAGAAAAGAATCATTTGGCGAGTTACTAATGCACCTTCCTCGCATAGCCTCATTACCGCAGTTCCTGTTCAACATATCTGAGGATTCCGAAGATGAGGCTAGATAACTTGTATATCATTCTCGGGTAGTGACAACCATTTGAAGAATAAACGGTCTTTTTTATTAAATTTATGGATGTCATTTGTAGTTCCTTTTGTTTGTGTAAATTGATAGTTGTAGGGGTTCTTTTTTATCTGAAAGTTCTTGGATTTGAAAACTGTTCATTGGCTCTTTAGTTTTCTATGGAATCATCTTGCACACCAGCGACTCATTGTCTTCTAGTTGAAGTTATGGTGGAATAATTACTCTTAAGGCATAGTTACGGAATCAGGAATACTGAAATTAATTTTAAGGGCCATCTGCCACAGGCACCTCGTATTGTTCCACGTAGGCAGATATATCCAGAGCTTACAATTTTCTTTATTCAAATCCTTCTCTGAAAACAACCCAATAGTTTTTCCTTCTATTAATATTTAACTCTTATCTTAAACAAGTTTTAAGATTAAAAAAGGAGATTGTTTTTATGTACATTTTTTTTGTATATATATCCCTAGAAAATCTCTTATTTGCTTATATACACTTCTAAACTTTGTATTTGCTTATATATCCTTCAAAACTCTGTTTTCTTTTCCTGTTGAGAGAAATGGATTATACCAAATTATATTTAGGATATTAGGATGTAGAAAAAGAGAGTTACAAAAGATAAGATGAAATTTACAGTAGACAGATAGGGGAAAAGCTTCAAAAGAGAGGCAGCTCTTATATCAGATGTGCATTAACTCAACGAAAAAACGTGACGTCCAGGCTTCTACGAATGGGTGGCGGAACCATGTTGATTCTCCAACCCTGTTAATCTATCCCATGAATTCAGCTAGTTGATTTCCAGTCTTAGAGACAGGCGATTGTATGAGGAGTTCATGAACTTATGTTCAAAGAAGATGTGGTCAAACGTTTCTAATTTCCAGATGGTCGATCCCATGAACCCTTTGGTAGCAATGTTATCTTTGGTGTGAAGTTGGGTTAAGGTTTGTTAGCCATGGGAGCACCTTAACTTTGGTAGGGATTGTGAGTTTCCAAATCATGTTCTTGTTGTCCAACCCAAACGCATAAGAGGTTGTAATCCAGTCTCTATCCATTGTGAGTTGTTTGTATTTGAGTAGATTATGAATATCTTGAAGCTCTTGGTTTAAGGGAAGGTTTCCCCTGCGAGGTGTCTTAAATGTCTTTAGCTGCTTTTGCTGAAAGCTTGGTAGACTCAAGGGAATAGGGGTGCCAAGAGAAGTGTCTATAGCCTATCTATCTGTCCAGGATTAATCCATAAATTCTCCATTTCCTACTAAGTAATTGACCCCGAATGAGGAAGGATGCCTTGGTCTTTAGAACTCCCATCCAGATGAAGGAACAAGCAAAGGTTGAATTCTCCTGCAACAGTAAGATGTGAGACTGTGATCTCTCCAGAGATAGATTTGATCATCGCCTTGTAACTTCCACCATCATTTTTTCCAATTTAATCTCAACCCATTCGTTCCGATTGCTTAGAATTTATTTGTTTCATAATTACAAGCCTGTAGGCTAATTATTAGATAAGCGTTTGGATGAAACATTCACTAAGTCATGACCTCTGTCTGTACCATGGGATAAGTTTTTTCACATTCACATTCCCAGAGGACAACTAAGAACTGGAAAATGGTGCCAATAAAAGATGAAGAAGGCCTTCATGTCCCAAAGATAGAGGGTGCTCTTGGTTGTCCTATTTTGTTCCTTTCATGAAACTTTTGCTGCTCTACCAAACTAGTAGTGTCTCATCATTAAGCCGACCTATTGCACAATACTCCTGACTGACATGGAGACCAGAGAGTGCAAGGTGCACATAGGTCTTTCCTCTCATCACTGGAAAGTCTATTTTCATGACCTGAACCACACTATCATTGAGTACTCAATCCTCAAATATTTCACCAAAAAGATACCAAAAGCACTAGATGATATGATTCCCTGAGATCGGAAGTACTGGCCATATAATGAATCTGGATTGCAAGGCTGAAAAAAGTAGAAGAATGGAATATAGGAAATGAAAGCCTTGAACTAGTTATACTGTGGGTGCTCATGTACAAACTTAACAATATTTTACAGCAAAGTATGGTATAAGGGAAAGACAAGGAAGCAAATTTACAGAGCACTCAGTATCTCAGTTTAGCTGACATTTTAACAAGAAATCACCTAAATTCTCATTCCCTCAAACAATTGTGTGCCTACTTTACGAGGGAAAAGCAACAAAGAGTTACAAAAATTGGTCAGGTAACTCAACGCCAATGAGGAAACTTAACTCCTGTTAACGTTAGTCCAGACAACAGACACATATAGGAGTCTGAGAGGGATTTGTACGGTTAGAAATTCCTTCCAAGCAACTGTCATGAAAAGCATGACCACAAGGTAAGACTGCAACAACTGGAATGTCTCTGTTGTAGGAGTCTGAAGATCCCAGAGGTCTGAATGCAAGATCAATTCTGCATAGCTCACACCTCTCTCCCATAGGTTCAGGTGGTGGATCATTAAAAAGGTCAGAAGCTAGAGTTACATTCAAACAAGCACTTGTCAGTACTATAAAAGAATAAAAGAGTGCACACTTCTATATTTTTTCCAATTATATTGATAGGTTTAATAACATCAAAGTTGCTAGCAGTTTCGGAGTATAAGAGATGGCGTTCAATCTTAAGCTTTTAGAGAATAAATTTTAAACCACATGCTTATCTTCCATTTAATTCAAGTCTACGTCTTAGACCTAAATGACTCAAGCCCATATGCATCTTCATGAGTGTCATAAGAGAATATCCTACATAGATTTATTCCATCTCCAACCTAGGTTCATATTTGCAATGTTGAATGGACATAAAGATAGTCACTATTGCAAGTAAATGAGGGTATCCAGAAAGTTCTTTTGGCCATCAAATTGCTACAATTATATGGAAAGCTAAAGGATGATTTTAGACATACCTGGACCTTCAATGTGAGCAGTTTGGTGTGTTTGCTGCTCCCTTTCCCGCAGCTGTAAGGAGGACATTGTCAAATTACTAGCATAATCCTAAGACGTACTGGCGGGGTTTTCATTTCCAAATTCCTCAAATTTCTTTCATTTACCTGGTATTTCTTGGCTGCCACGAGTGTTCCCTCCATCTGTTGCAACTGCTGTGTCTGCAGATGCAGCTGTGAGTTGGCTACTCTCAATATGCTAGCATAGTCCTCAGCTGCACTAGTTGGGATCTTCATAAAAGCTTTGCATTTCTTTGATGGTGAATGATCAATCTTAGCTGCCAATTTTCCATGGCACTTCATGCTAGTTGCAAACTCCTTTCTTAAAACATTGTGTGTGTATTTTCCTTTTTTAGTCTGACATTTCTTGGATGGTGAGTTACCAAGCTCACGAGGAAATTGAACACCATGTTTCATGCTAGTTGCACTTTTTTTACCTGTAAACCGAAGCAAATAATAATTCTGATAACTAGAAGCAGCAGATGAGAAGAGTGAGATTGCTTTGTACTTTTGTGGATACCTTTGGAAGAACATTAAGAGCAGCTGTGGTGGATTGTTGTATTCTTACCTTTAAAGGCTCGAAAGGATGTAATTCTGCTGCTAGATGAAGTCTCTTTACGAGCATTCCAGCCACGATCTGAATCGGATTGAGGAGTCAGTCCACAAGAAGATGGGCCAGCTTGAGCAGCAGGGGTAATAGCTGGAAGAGATGGAGTAGAGCAGCAATTCACAGATTGGCCAGCATTTGAACCACAAGAACTTTCATCTTTGGAAGGAGGAAGAATAACTGCAAAAGCCCGACTGAGAGCTCGAGTAACACAGCGGCATACAGTTTGGTCAGCATGTCCACTTCCAGATGGATCAGCTTGGCCACCTTCCTCAGTAGCTGCAAGAGCATGATACAGCAACATAAATGTCACTGAATAAATGGCACCAAGTATGACCAACCAAAATAAATTTGTATATCTTATTGGGGTTTAAATAGCACCAGTGCTCACATTTTTCTTAATAAAAAACAAGAATTACATATTAAGAACTTGCATGGTCATTAAAATGAAATGAGACAAGAAGATACGGTTTATGGAAGTCAAATTAAAGATAATGCTTGTACTTTAAAGCTGATCAACATATGAGGAAAAAAGATGAACAATTTCCAAAGTTATGCAAAGTTTTTAGATCCTTAAATCATAAACAAATAGAGATATCAGAAGGTGCAAAATCAATAGGTGCCGGAGCCACTACAATTGCTTCAGCGGGAGTCAGCTGGTTTGGGATGCGTGTCCAACCGGGCTACAATTTGTAAACCTAGTTAGGCTCAATTATACTTTGAGGAAACATTTAGTATGCTTGCCAAAATGAAGTTAAATATGCTTAGCTGGTCAAGGTAGCAGCTCTAAATTGTTATCATGATGAATGAAGGATAAAGCATGTCAGAAAAAAATGATATATTGCTTATTTGGATTTCCAGCAGATCTAGTAAGTAGCTAATATTGAAAGAACATTCTGAATAACCCATCTTTATTGTGGACAAATGATATTTGCAGCTCAATACAAGGATAAAGGAAGTACCGCCAGATTCTCAGTGTCTAGTAAATGATGGACAAATAAGCCTTATGAAAGCATAATCCAGACTCATGTAGGTAAGATGAACATTCTTGACCTTAAGGCAGGATTAGCACATGTAGCACAGTAAAAAAAAGTAAGTCATCCAGGACTTTTGTTCTTGACCAATATCCAAATGCTTAGCTTCAATATTGGGATCTTGTTTTTAACCAGCCATGACAAATTAAGAACTCTATGGACCAGATTCTTACCAATTAAAAATAGGTTTTTAACAGATGAAAATAGGAAAAATCTGGTTATTAGGTAGCAGTATCTTTAGAGAATGATCCATCTCTGCAGATAAAAACAGGTTTAATTGCGTAAGAAAGATTGGGTACATATTATCATTAGATTGATGGAAATGATTTATTGACAGTTATGTTCTTCTATTTGAGGATAAAAGAAAGTCAATAGCTAGAGAAGAAAAATCAGTCAGATCAAGTTAAAATCAATGACGAAGAGGAACATTTTCTGTCATGCGATCCATCAGCATTGTAAACTCAAATGATGCCCCCAAATAAAAGGTAGATCCTAGTATAGCTTGTCTAGGAATAAATTTGGTAGACATGGATTAAGTAATTCAAAAAGAAATACAAGTAAGCTACCATGTTGATTGATTCCATGTGGATGTGATTAACCATACCTTAAATATTTCCCTGTAGTAAATTAAGAAATGACACACCAAGAACTAGTAAAGGAAAAAATATTTAATTAATGGAATTAGTAACCAAGTTTAAATGCTTTCTACGGGAAAGAAGCACATAGCACAAGATAGAATAATGGGAAACTTACAAATAAAATTAACTGGTTAACAGATACTTCGTATCAGTTCATCGAGTCATTCGAATAAAATGCACGACTACGATAATTGATCCAATATAAATACACTCGCGGCTTGCCATTTGAAATAAACTACCACTTACATTATAAATACCCTATAAGAAAGCTCTTATTTTTTAACAACCAATAGCCCCGACAGTAATACTCGGTTCTTCTTGGCCGCAAGGCACAAGAAATCCCTAAAACCTATTCTTGTCTGCACAACCAATAGTAAAAAAAATAATAATAAATGATTCCTTGTAATGCTACAATTTCCAGCAAAGAAGTGTAGGGAATTCTAGTAGACTAATCCTAATGCAAGAATTAAACATCTCAGAGGCGCAAAAGTTGAATTAATAATGGAATTCGCTTCATCATTGCATGTCACAACCAACCTATGGTCGCACTCAACTAGCCATCAAAAATAAAAGAAATACTACCAATTATCACACGCTGACGAAGAACCAAGAAAGAAAAAGAACCACTTGGATTCATATCGCAAGAACTCCAAGAGAACCTGAATCCGTTCTTACCCTTCTTGGCGGAGGGATTCCGATATTTACGAGGCGGCATGGGCGAAGCGGAGCGTCTACGGAGTCGAATCAAAACTCTAGAACGGGAGAAACCCAATTCTCCGGGAGGGAGGGACAAAGGTCAAAGGGTTCCTCTTTGGCGCTACCGCATCCCAAAGATTTCGAACTTTATAGGCTTCGGATCAGGTTTAATAAACGGGTTTGAAACATTAAACACAACCATGAACCCGTTTACTAGTAAATGGGTTATCCATATATGAATATTAATCCGTTTTATACATTGGTTATTTTAGTTAATAGACTAATAGAATGAGTTGACGTGATTAACTGTTTTAAACTCAAATGGGTCGATTTAATTTTATTAAAAAAAAAAAGAACACGATTTGTGTAATAATTAAGATCAATCCATTTATAATTTAAAAAATAATAAATATCATACTTATTTATCACCATTTTTTTTTCGAGTTATGCTAGCTTAATCATTTTAGTTTTATTTTATTACAAATACTTCAGTGCACCTTTAAAAATTATAATCTTAATCCAACGGCTATAATAGCTAGTTTTCATATCCTGTGCCGGTTCCAAACGATTCCAAAACCACATTATATAAGAAAAAGAATATATTAGTTAAGAATATTTAATTAGGTGTGCCTAACTTTCCAATTTTCTTATTATACCCTTGAATTAGATCTTCATCAAACTGATTGATAAACAATTAACTTTACGGTATGGAAGAAGCGCTTTACACATTTTTTTTCTTCCGTTAAAATTTCTCTCTTAAATATAATTATGCCTTAATTATAGGAGATATCCTTTAATATTAAATAATTTAAATTTGATTATTTGGAGATAAACTTCAATTTAAATATAATTCTCTATCTCTATCTATTAAAAAATTAATTTAAATTAATCTTAAACTAATGAAAGATATATGTAAATAATAAAAAATAATTAAAAAGATAAAAATGTAATTAAATTTTCATCAAATTAATTGTAAAAGACATCAATACCCTTATTTTGATATATATATATTACTCTCAATTAATGATATATATATCTTTACTTGATAAAATATTAAGATAATATAATTGTCAAAAAAAAAAATGTGCAAGATTATATATCTAAAAAAAATTACCTACAGATAATATTTTTTATTTCTATTAAACTCTTAAAGATTTTAACCGTTAGATCTTCATCAAATTTTATCGATAAAGAATTAGGGCATTAGGTTGCGCCAAGCCGCCCAAGGTTGTTAACTATGGAAGAAGAAGACAACACGAAACGCCAAAGCGTGAAACCGACCCTTCCAATTGATTGACAGAATGACACGTATTAGATTTACCCCTTTAAACCATAACCCAATGTGATTGCTTTCTTAGCAAACCTACCGTGAGATTACGTCACGATCTTTTCATTTCTTTATTCCTCCCCCATCATCATCGCTTCGCCACCAAATCCGACAAAGATCCCCTACCCAAGCACTACGAGCTGCCACGTCATCACTCTTAAAATATACCTTCCCCCCGCACCAGCCTAATCCGTATTAGTACTAACTCGCCTGTAATCCACTATTATCTCCCCTAACCCCCACGCCATAATCCCACCCGAGAAGTTCGGGTCCATACGACGTGGATGTCACTTTCAAATCCAACGGTGCCGACGTGGCACCGAGCAAATTTCCAGGGTCAAATCCTTGGCGCCAAATGTAACGGCTATGTCAACGACAATTAGGCAGCCACCCTCCTCCTCCCTTTTGCCACCCTTAAAACCCAGGAGGTGTAGCAACCATTGCTATCAACCCCTCTCCATCTCCCTCTCCCTCTCCCTCTCCCCCACCACCACCACCACCATGGCTAAATTCTTGGAGTTAGTTCTCGTCCTCTTCCACTTTTGCCTTTTTGTGATCGTCGTCGGTTCGTCCAGCGTCGACCGAACTGCTCTCCTGTCATTCGCCTCCGGGGTCTCTGCTGACCCCGGAGGAACCATGAAGACCTGGGGCTCCGTCGACGCGTGCAACTGGACCGGCGTCACGTGCCACCCGGTCAAGCGCCGCGTGGTTCAACTGGTCCTCAGCGGGTGCGGACTCCGAGGCGTGATCTCGCCGGCGATTGCCAACCTTTCCTTCCTCGCGGTGCTGGACCTCTCTGATAACTTCTTCACCGGAAGCATTCCGGCGGAGCTCGGCGCTCTTTGGAGGTTAAAGCAGCTGAGCTTGGGCACCAACCTCCTCGCCGGGCCGATCCCGGCGGAGCTAGGGTTTCTTCCCAAGTTGGTGTATCTTGATTTAGGTAGCAACCTCCTGTCCTCCCGCATTCCGGTGACCCTCTTCTGCAACTGCACTTCTTTGCAGTATGTTGATCTCTCTAACAACTCCCTCGCCGGCGAAATCCCTTACGCCGGCCACTGCCGGCTCGCCGACCTGAGGTTCCTACTTCTATGGTCGAATGATCTCGACGGTCGGATTCCGGCCTCCCTCTCCAACTCCTCCATGCTCAAGTGGATAGACATGGAGTCGAACTATCTCCATGGGGAGTTGCCATCTGATGTTTTTGATAAGATGCCAGAACTCCAATACCTATACCTTTCATACAACAACCTATCTAGCCATGACAACAACACTAACCTCGATCCATTCTTTGCTTCCTTGAGGAATTGCTCTCACTTGCAAGAGCTAGAGCTCGCCGGAAACAATCTCGGCGGATTTCTACCGTCCTTCGTCGGCGATCTCTCACCGAAACTTCGCCAACTCCACTTAGAAGAGAACATCATCTCTGGTCCAATTCCCCCTAACATATCCAACCTTGTCAATCTCACCTACTTGAACTTATCAAACAACTACTTGAATGGAACCATCCCTCCAGATATATCAAGGTTGAGGAAGCTTGAGAGAGTCTATTTGTTGAACAACATGCTCTCAGGTGGGATACCACCTTCTCTTGGAGAGATCCCTCACTTGGGTCTTCTTGATTTCTCTGGGAATAGGCTCTCTGGCACTATTCCTGATACATTCTCTAATTTGACTCAACTGAGGAGGCTAATGCTCCACAACAACCAGCTCTCAGGGCCCATACCACCAAGCCTTGGCAATTGCATCAACTTAGAGATCTTAGACCTTTCTTACAATAGGTTGACAGGCCAAATTCCTGCAGATGTAGCAGCGCTAAGCAGCTTGAAGCTCTATTTAAACTTGTCTAGCAATCTCCTGGAGGGGCCAATTCCATTAGAGCTTAGCAAGATGGATATGATCTTGGCATTGGATTTGTCGGTGAACCGGCTCTCCGGCGTGATTCCTCCACAACTCGGAGGCTGCATCGCACTCGAGTTCCTCAACCTTTCCGGCAATGCCTTGATAGGTCCTCTCCCTAACTCCATTGGAGCTCTTCCATACATCCAAGCCCTTGATGTGTCTTCAAACAGCTTAATAGGAAGCTTGCCGGAGTCTTTACAAGCATCCACATCACTCAAACAGTTAAACGTCTCCTTCAACAACTTCTCCGGTGAAATATCGACCGACGGAGTTTTTGCTTCGCTTACGGTGGACGCCTTCCTCGGGAACCCCGGCCTATGCGGATCTATAGTCGGTATCAACACATGCAACACCAAAGGAGTAGTTCATCTTCGTCTGCTCATTCTCCTGCCAATAATTCTCACCTTGATCGGAACTCCATTGGTATTATGTCACTTCGGATGCCTGGCCACGAGGAGATCCCGAGCATCATCTCGTCTACCGACCTTTCGACGTCCGATGCTAGCTGATTCAGGTCAGCAGCAGGAGGTGGACTATCCAAGAATCTCATACAGACAGCTTGTCGAAGCCACCGGAGGATTCGCAGAATCTAGCCTAATCGGCGCGGGGAGATTCGGGCATGTGTACGAAGGAAAGTTGCGGCCGGATCAAACGCGGATCGCCGTGAAAGTTTTGGATCCGAAGAATGGCAGCGAGATCTCAGGGAGCTTCAAGAGGGAATGCCAAGTGCTCAAGAGGACTAGACACAGGAACTTGATAAGAGTAATCACAACATGCAGCAGACCAGATTTTAAAGCTCTTGTTCTTCCGCTGATGCCAAATGGGAGCCTAGATAGCTATCTATACCCTCCTAATGGACCAACCAATGGATTAAACTTGACTCAGTTGCTTAGCATCATAAGTGACATAGCTGAGGGAATGGCCTACTTGCACCACTATTCTCCTGTTAGGGTTGTTCACTGTGACCTAAAGCCTAGCAATATCCTTCTTGATAAAGACATGACTGCGGTTGTTTCGGATTTCGGCATCGCAAGGTTGGTGAGAGAGGTTGGACATGAGAACAATAGCATCCATGATTCGAGTACTCCATGCAATTCCATTACTGGATTATTGCAAGGGTCTGTTGGTTATATTGCTCCTGGTAAGTTTAACAACTTTAGACTTCTCCTACAACTTTATAACTTTTTACATATTTTAACATGATTCATTGACACAGAATATGGCTTAGGAGGTCATCCTTCAATACAGGGAGATGTGTATAGTTTTGGAGTTGTACTACTAGAATTGATCTCAGGGAAGAGACCAACTAATATAATCTTCCATGAGGGATTAACCCTGCATGACTGGGTTAAGAATCACTACCCCCATGACATTGAGACCATTATTTCACGAACACCATTGCAAGACTCACCATTAGCCAGCTCTCTTTACCACCAGAAGTTAAAGAAAGACATGATGGTCGAATTGATCGAGCTCGGTATCGTCTGCACGCAATTCTCTCCTTCTCTGAGGCCCACCATGATCGACGTCGCACACGAGATCACCGTCTTAAAAGAAGACCTCGCGAAGCACGGTGCCGATGTTAGTGATGGCTGCTCCACGCAAGATTCGTCGTTCTGAGATTTTTAAATAAGACCAAGAAGATCTCGTTCCAATGTGGAGGATCTATGCTGTACTAATCTAATGATTTGTTTGTGCATTGTCTACTAATTCTTTGAGTTAATAATTCTTTAATGGAGTGACCACTTTGAGAAATTTATATAAAAGTTTGTTATCCTTATCATTCAAACATATACTATACTTGGAGAGGTTTCAAAAGTTAGGTAAAAGTTTAAGCACTCAAGCTGAAGAATGTAGCCGCTGGTTTAAGAGACGTACCATCTTGTTCATATCTCCTTTGCTCCTTTTGCCTTGATAAAAACCTTATGGTCTGAGGCTTATCCACATCATGAGCAAGTGTTGGTGTGAATTCTCATTCTAATCTCTGCAAGAAAGTCATGGCTGCAAAGCCTAATTTATGCAACGTTAGCTCATGATTTAACTTTAATGTCAGCTCTTATCGATCCATATGAGAGGAAGCCCATGGGTCCACGAGTTCTAGATTTCATATCACACGTTTCATTTCATCATCAATAGACAATGATCGACGTAGAATACAAAGGAATAAAACCACCGTTATCTGATATCTGAAGCTCTTAGGAGGTGTTTGGTTGCTATATTTTATGTGAATAAACTCTCCCTTATTCTTCCACATCTAAGTTAGAACGGGAGACGGGTATAAGGAGTCATATGAGTGTCTTTCCTAGTTTTGACTTATATTATCTTTCCCTATGGTTTAGTTACAAACCATTAATAAAGGACATCTGATCTATGGATAAGACTTTCTTATTCTTAATTAAATGCAACCTTGGTGAGTGATCGAATAGTACTAAAGTAGAGCATGAGGTCCTAAGTTTGAATCCCATCAAATCTTTTTGTCATTTAAGATTATAGTATAAAAGAATAAAATCACTACTTTCTAACAAAGAAGGTCAAAAAAAAAATGGCGAGTTAGCGAGTTCAAATCATGTATGCTATAAATTCTAGGTTACACATGGATCATGCACAATGAATGTGCCAAGACCCATTCAATATTTCTTCAGAGCATGCCAAGTCTGGTCATAGCCACACATTGATAACATGCAACATTCTTCCTCCTTAGACTAGTAGATAGGGAACAGGATCCTGTCACTTTATATATGTAATCAAGCTACCTAATTTTCATATCCTGAAAGTCTGGCAAATTGATCATTTCTTTATTAATTATTCAACTTCTATTGGTAGATCAGATACTTCAATTAAAATATAACTTATTCCCTTACAAGATCAAAAAAAAATGTCAGAACATGCATTAACAGAAGTCAAATTAAACAATACCCAAGTAACAAAGAGGCTACTATAGTCTTCTTTTTCACCAACTCCTCCAAGGTCGAATTAGATATGCCACCTACAACCTTTTTCTTCTCTCTGAAGAATTATTCGAGATCTACTGCTTCTTTGCTTTGCTTGCCAACAACCCAAATCTTTCGAGTTTTAGTTTCTTTGTTTGCTGGAATGTCCCTGGCAAGATCTACAACTAGCGTAACTTTTAGCTAGCAATAGTGGAACATTGGGTCCCTGATCTCTTGAGATTGACATAGTATGGATGGCTCAAAAGAAGCATTCATAGGCTTCATTTGTGGACTGATCAAACCTTCTACAAGTTCAATAAAGAGCAAAAGGCCCACCTCAAGGCTCTTTTGTTCACACTACAAGCCACTCGAACTTGCTCAATTGTTAAATAACAAGCCCGAACTCCAATTTTGAGCTTATTTTAATGAATGTGCTGAACTTAGGCTTACCACCACCATATATATATATATATATATACATATGTGGTTAAAAGAAATTCTTTTTGACTTTTGAGCCAAGCTTAGCTCAGCTCACTCGAGCTAATTACAAACGAGTCTTTTGTTTTCTTAAAGATAATTAAATAGACCATAGGTTCATGATCATGACTTTTTATCTTAGAAACTCTAGATTGTTCATCCTTTCTGAGAATAAGCCTACCAACCAAATCTGCCTCTGCTACAAATAAGCAATCACAACACTATAAGATCCTACTCCAAAAACACCAATCTTTTGTCAAAAGACTCAGAAATACAACATAAAGTGTACTTCATCTACTACTGTAAAGTATTATATTAGTTGTGAATCTCAATCTACCGTGTTCTGATGTCCTAGAGTTACATATAACTTTCATAATAATAAAATTAAAAGAGTAGGATGGACAAAGCATTGCTCAGCCACCATGACAACATATTGTCATGTGTTTTGTGTGTGCCATCATATCCTTGATATATAATAAAAAGTTCACTCATTAAGTGCTGCCACCACTAAGGTATCTTGCATCTCTCATGCTCACAGGACACAAGATTGCAATTAAGATGTTAACCTGGATTCACTATGCAAACAAATTAAATCTGAATTAGGTTTCAGTTAATAGATCTGTCACATTAATTACATGAGTTTGAACTTGACTTATTTCCAGAAAGCACTTGCTGAGGTTTTCAGTTCCAGCATCCAGTGCAATTAATGCTTAATACCAAATGGTTCTTTGCCATCAGTTTCAGAAAAAACCTTCTTACTTTAAATGCATGCTATGGGACTAAAAATTAAGTTTTGTGATCTTGATTTGTTACATTATACTCAATCGATACAAAGCTGCCTGGTTTTGACCATCTGCATTATTCTTGAAGATCGTCTTTCATTTAGTAAATCTAAATGGTAGTGAGTTTTACTTCTATCGAAGGCCAACTGAAGGTAAGCAGATATCAAGAATTAATTATTGTTCATGCATGTCTCATGAATCGTCTTCAAGAATAATATTGTTCATCACTTTCACAAAAAACCCCCACTATGTGAGAACATTGTTTTCACTAAATTACAAGGCCAGGAGATGACAGCAACTAAATGAAGTGTACAGCTAAAAGTGAGGCTGGTAAATAAATGGTTAGAATTTGCTATATATCATGAGAGGATTAACCTAAGGTTGTCATAGTATGTATATATATTGGTGAAAAATAGTTTGGATGAAAGTGAGAATGCTCAGAATTTGCTATAAGATAGAACAACTTTCATGATCACAAAAATTCTTTGAAGACTTGCATCTAGGATAAATGATGTGGGGAATTGAATGAGTTCAGTGGAGAGGCAACATAAACATGGACTCACAGTCCATAGTGGAGGGGCAAAATAAACCACCAACTGAGAAATTTGATCATAAACTGACTATTCATCAGTTATTCATCTGACAACTTATCAAAACTCTCTTTCCTTGAAACAAAACAGATGGAAAGTGATATATATGTGATGGCAAACCAAAATATTTTCTATAAACAATGCTCATAAAGGAATTTGAAACTCAAATTATAACATCCATTACAAGTAAAATAGTGCTAAAGAATCATGTCACATAAACAAACTTTGTAAAATTCAAAAGCAACTCATTTCATGATTGCAAAGCAACATATAAAGTAATAAACAAGATCAGAACCAGTTAAAACTCTACAGAACTAGCACGTTGGAACTCTCTCTCTCTCTCTCTCTCTCTCTCTCTCTCTCTCTCCAATTTAGGATAGGATAAAACTAATTGGGGTCCCATTTCTACAACATTTAGGCATAATCCGACCCAAGAAAAAAAGGTTGGCCCAAATCCGACCCGACCTACCCAATGATCATCGCTATAATTGATAATATTTTTTAGAAAACACTTGATAGGATCATTTCTTACCAAAACAAATTATAAAATTGGTTAACTTTATTTTATTCCCATGTACTTCAAACTTAAAATCATTTTACCCTATCTAATCTTATTTTGTATCACTATGCTTTCTTGAAATTATAACTCAAATACAGCTGCCTCTGTCATTAACATGGATTGCAAAATAACTTAATTAATCATGTTGTGTCAATAAATATGCATTTAAAGAGAAAGTTCAGCATTGCTTAGTGATATAAAAAGAAGTGGAGTAAAGTACTTTTTTTGTTTAAATGGGTAACTCTTCAAAATATAAACACACGAGAGATTAGTGACATAAAAATGTTCAAGAGAGTAAATGCATTTTAACTTTGATTAAGTTCTTGAATTGTTTTTCATTGTGTTTGAAATTGATGCAAATCCAGCCACCACCGTAACTTAATAATAAAGTTTTATCAGCTCATGATAGAGGTCATGAATTTGATTCTCTCCATTGACATTAATATTGATATTCAATGAATTTTCTATTAGAGCGTTGTATACTCTTTGTGACATGTTACTTAGGAGGCTTAATCTTATTGTCTAACTTACATAATAGAGAACTTTAGCCATTTGTCTAGTTTAGCATATTTAAAGAGAAAGTTTAGCGTGCCTTAGTGAGTATAGAAAAGTTGAATTTTTATTTAAATGGGTAGCTTTCTAAGATAAAACACATTATACATTAGTGACAAAAAAAGAATTCATAGGAACAGAGTGATTCTTGTTGAAAATAGAAGAGTAAACGCATCTAACTCTGATTAAGTTCTTAAATTATTCTTTAATTTTGAAATGGATGCAAATCAGCCCACAGTTCTAGATTAGTAGTTAGGTCTTATATAGAGGTCACGAGTTTAATTTTCTTCATTGATATTAAGGCTGATATTTGGTGAAATTTTATTAGAACACTATATAGGCATGATTTAGATTGTTAAGGCTCCAAATCTCTAAATTTATAGCTTAATTTTCTCCAATAAGGCTCTAAATCAAGTTCCAAATTTAGAATTTGCTACACTATAACTCCGAATTTCGAGCTCGAAAAGGATTTTTGGAGTTCAACTTCAAATTACTATTACATTTTTAAATTACAAATTACCCTACAAAGATATACAATATCTTTTTAACTTCTACCTATATGGATCATTTTCTTTTATTAACTAATTATGTAAACTTAGCATATATTTAGTTTCAATCAATGTTTAACAAATAAACCACCATTTGGAAGGTGTAATTAAAAATTTAAAATGAGTATAATACTAGTAAGTAATTAAAATAGAGTCTGGATGCATCAGAGTGTTGTGAACTCTAAAACATAATTTGCTTCATATTTGGGAGTCTTCCGGCTCTAAATATCTCTAAATATAAAGCTATCCATCGGAGATGCTCATAACCATTGACAAAATTGGCTTAAAATAAGTTGTACTCACTCCAGTGAGGCAAGATTAACTAGACGCTAATTTGGATTAGGTGGCTATCGAGGGTTAAAACTAGCTCACCTGCCCATCTCTATGTGCCTAAGAAGCTTCGTGCCAACCACTCAACTCTCACGTCTCCTAACCTATATATAATTTTCCACTCCTATGCACACTCTCAACAACGACCAAAAGAATTTTTTATTAAAGAGATAATTACGTCTGAACCCCTGACCTATTCTTTATTTTTCCTGATGCAATTATTTTCTTAATTATGTAAAACTATGAAGGGTGAGAAGTATTAGATACTTCAACAATGGGCGGTATTTTGCAAATTTGCTTGGAAAAGGAGTAGGGGGTGAAAACGGGTCGGATTAACTCCGATCCGACCCACTATCCGACCCGATTCGGATAGAATATCCGATCCAGTTACCAATTCGGATACGGATTCGGATACGGGTCGGATATATTTTTCGGATTCGGATACGAATATCGGATATCCGTTTACCCGCATATTATTTTGAATAATTTACAGTTTTTAGTTTGCTTATTTAAATAGTAAATATTAAGATTATTACTAATAATATATTATATATTATTTATAGAGATTAATTTCTCTAATTTTACATATTTGACATATAAAAAATTTATTTGTTGTAAAACACTTAATATTTTTATGTTAATTATGTCTAGATAAAATATTATAATTCTTTTAAATTTAATTAATATCCGTTTATCTGAAAATTATCTGTATCTTAGGATATGATTTTAAATTTTGCTATCCGTTCAATATCCATATTCTGTATCCTGACTAAAAATCTAGATCCAGATATGGGTTGAACACTATCCGATCCGTATATTTATCCTAAAAAAATGAGGTACTAATTTGCAATTATGTCACAAGGTGGAGATATTTTTAATAAAATTAGTAAAACGTAGGTGCTGATATGAAAATATGCCACGACAGCAGGAATGTTCGAAGCACATGATTTGCTGTTGAACAAGTTATTTTTTTATAATTTGAATAAAACTAGCTATAAATTTATATAATTCTCTTCTACGTTACATCCTCCGTATAAGGTAGAGAAATATTTTATATGGGCTTGAAAATTAGCAACATGATGAATATAGGATAATTAATTATATAGTTAAAAGGCAATGCCTAGAATATTTTAATGTTGTGTATAAATTTAATAATTGGACCAATTTTCTTATAAAACGAGTCATAACGAGGTTAATCCTATGCATAAGTTTTATAATTATATATATATATTTTTAAATAATTTTAATAAATTTTATATCTATTTTCTCTAATTTAGTGAGAGACAACTTTGAATGTTACCAAATCTGAGGAAAGAACACTGCTAGTGGTTAGGAACGGTGGAGTTGACTTTTAAGAAAAGCTGATGGGGTGTCTTCTGTGTCAAGCAACCAGCAACTTCTTTCAGGAGAATTAACAAATGATTCTGAAATGGTTTAAATATATTATTAGCTAATGCGGTTAATTACTAATAGTGTCTCGGTATCGTTTAATTTAGAGCAATGGATGATTTAGTATATTAGCTGAAGTTTAATAGATCTTAGTGACTTTATATTTAAAAAGAGTCGACGTTTTGTTCAACTTATATTCAACCTTTGCGTGCTTAAAAGATTAAAAAGTATTTATATTTTTTATTAATTATGAATTTATAGGTTAATAAATAAACTAGATATATAAGTTAGTTCTTTTTTACATTTAAGTTAAACATATAAGTTAAGAAATGGACCACAAATATATTAAATCATAATCACCAAGTTATACATACATATGCTTAATTTATTTTAAAATATTTATTGATTAATAATGCTCCAAATGCATAAATATTTATTGATTAAACTATTAAAAATATCTCGCCATCTCTCGACGTAAATAAAAAATAAATAAAAAAAATTAAAAAAAAATATTCTATAAAAAGGTAAGACTATTTTGATAAACTTAATATCTTTTTGTCTCTATGTAGCTGTTTATAGGGCTGAAATCTAATGGAGCAGTCTACGTCTAACTAAGATTTTTTATATAAAAAATGGTGACGATTTGGGGTATATTATTATTATTATTAATTATTTCTTTCATCTATGTACCTTGCATCCTTGTATACTTAGCATATGGATGATTTAAAAACAGAATGCATGATCATTTAAGTAGTTGCATCGTCTCTACTGATCATGTTTGTAATTATAGTTCAAAGGGCAAAATTCATGTAGCCTAAAAGATTAAATTATCATCCAAAGGGAACTTTTAATCGATTCCGTAGTGTAAAAGTAGCAATGCGCTCAGAATACTTTTGCTCTTTTTCTTACTAATATATCGTTGTTTTCATTGTAACTGTGCTCCGATCCCAAACAATATCTCTCTTTCGCGATTCTCGAGGTCGGATCCTCACTTCGGTCTCTGGATCCGGCCATTTCTTCGGTTTTCTAGGCATTCTACTTCGTAGCTTTCCTCCGTTGCTACGATCCTCAGTTCTCAGGGAAATCTGTGGAAGTTCTCGTGAATTTTCGTTAATTTTCTGCCGTCCCCATCGGAAGATCTATAGACGTTTCTTCGTTTACGAAGGATTCGATTGTTTTCTATCTGAATTTGGTAACTACGTTAGGATTTCTTGTATCTTGGATTTACGATTTGTTCCATGAAGTAATTTGTACAATTTTTTTTAGATTTTACTCTTCCAAAACCTTACTTTATCTGCAAATTTTGCTCAAAGTAGACAAATCTTTCCCCTTTCGTCGAATCCCACACGGTTCACAGGTGGAATAATTGTTGTTGGATTATGTTTTAATTTTACCTCGTCTCAAATTTTACTCTTACCTTTTTACCATAAAACCAGACTGTTATGGTGGAATCCTTCCTAACTCCCACCTACATTAAATTCGTCTCCTTTCCAGAGCATGGTGTTTGCAAGGAATCCACCCGACCATGGCACTCCCGTGAGAATGACTTTAAACAAAACAAACAACCCAAAGAAGCCCTCTTTCAATTCCCATATGAGATCGATTAAAGAATCCGTATCTCATCCATTTGTTGATGCACCCTTATCGGTCATACAATTCTTGTTGCTCGAATCCGGATGCGTGTTTTCGCAATGAATTCTGCATTCCAGTTTGATGTGGATAGCTGCATTTCCCCTTTTCATGTCTTCTTCTCAGCTTGTTGTATTGGTTTGTAGAGAAAAAGGAGTAGCTTCTTTAGTTTATTGCTTGATTATTCAGTTTTTCTAATTCTTGCAGTGTCTATTTTGTGGCAGATTTGAGAGGTTGGTGCCATTGCTGGAGATAAGCAGTTCTATCAGGATTACATCGATGTGGTTTGGTTTAGAAGGAGTTGTTGATGGATGGTTGTATTGTTGAGCCTCTAGGGGCTGTGGTGTTGGGGAAATCAGCAAAGGTGGGTGATAGTCGGAGGCCGCCGTTGGCCCATTCAGGGAAGAACAATGCTGTCCCTGCAAGCCGTAAGCCTCAGACGAGAGAAATTGCATCAAGATATAAGTCTGGGATCTCGTCGAGTCCTATTTCTAATTCTAGTACTCCAAGAAGATGTCGCTCCCCAAGTTCCAGTCGGACACCACCGGCAGTGGCCATGTCTCTGCCTAAGAGAGCTCAATCGGCAGAGCGAAGACCCTCAACCCCTTCTCCGAGGTTCTCTGCACCTTTATCATCACCATCTTCTAGGCCTTCCACGCCTTCTTCTTTGAGGTCCTCTGCACCTTTTTCACCATCTTCTAGGCCTTCAACACCTTCTTCTTCTTCGAGGTTCTCTGCACCTTTATCACCATCGTCTAGGCCTTCCACACCTTCTTCTTCGAGGTCCTCCGTACCTTTGTCAACATCTTCTCGGCCTTCCACACCTTCAAGGTCTGCCGCACATAATGCAGTAGCGGAAAAGAATAGCACATGTCGGCAGCTGATTACCAGCAGGGCTCCTGATGGATTGTGGCCTTCAATGCGGAGTCTGTCTTCTTCTTTCCAGTCAGAATCCATGTTGATTCCAATTCGCAAGAAGGAAAAGATCATTACTAGCTCTTCTTCAGATCAAAGCAAGTCTCAGTTCAATACGATATCTGAGAGGAAGAGGACTCCCCTTCGAGGAAGGAACACTGCAGACCAATCTGAGAATTCTCTCCTCTTAGAGAGTCCTCATGCAAGGATGATTGATCAACGTCAGCGGCTTGCTATGATGGGAAGAAAAGTATCTGCACATGCCACGTCGAGAAGCATGGATCTTACTGATAAGGTTAACATATCTGAATGTTTGCCGGTTCCTTCACGAGGGCTTTCACCAAGAAGAATGCCCACATCTGATGGTGTAGGCCGAGACCATCAACAATCATTGCATGAGGTGGCAAGGTGCCTGAATCTTGATGGAAGTGGAAGAGCAGACCAGAGGATGGGCCCAAGTCCATATGTCTCTTCACAAATTTACATAAAATCTACTTCTTTAACGCGGCCAAGCAGGACACTGTCTTCGCCAGTCCCAGGTTTACAGCGTCCTTCATCACCAAGCAAAGCTTTATCAACTACATCCTCTGTTTCTAGAAGAATTCAGAGTCCATCTCGTGCAAGACCATCAACACCTGTCCGATCAACTAGTGCTGGAACTAGCCGAGCTGACGCTTCACCATCTGTTCACAGCCATATTTTTGATGCAAGAAAGGGAAGAAGGGATGCGAAGCAAGTAGAAGATGCCCATCAACTGCGGCTTCTCTGTAATAGGGACATGCAATGGCACTTTTTAAATGCCCTTGCAGATGAAACACTATCCACTCAGAAAATGAGAAGTGAGGTAGGAATTTTTACTTTCTATGGCGTGAAGATTATTTGCAATTGTTTTGATCAGCTAGATACTCTGCCAGGATTTGCTTGTTCTGTGAGTCTGTGAGATGCTTGTGTACTGTGGTAAAGGATTTATGTGTGCATATACATTCTGCTGCATGAGTAGTGATTCTGCATAATTTAGAATTTTAGATCAGATCAGAAATTATCCTTCAGTGACGACTTGTATGTGTAGACCGGAGATAATTCTTTTTCAGACATCTTTCCTTTTATCATTTATATTCTGTCATTCTGATGCATTTCTGAGTGTCAAGAATAAGCATAGAAGTTTACTTGTCTCTTTTTCACATAGACCATCTAATTTGTACTTGTTTCACATGGACCATCTATTTTGACTTCTTTACAGGATAACAGGATAGTTTTATTATTATTGACTTGAAACAGGGGTTCCTCCATAATATGTGGAGCACTATCTCAAGATTGCGTGATTCAGTCCTCATGAAAAGGATTGATGTGCAACACTTCAGGCAAGAGGTGAAGTTGAACACAATTTTGAAAGAGCAAGTAAGATATATCGACTGATCTTTATAACACTTTGTCACCTAAATTTCATCATTTTCAGTTTAGAATTACTTCTTGTCTTACTTATGCATGTACCTGTTATCATAGGTGGCATTTGGTTGCTGTCAAAGGGAAATCTAGTCTAATTATTCTCATTTCTTATTCTTAGGGCCTTGTTTGGTTTGCCGATTAGGGAAAAATTTAGAGTAGCTATTTTAATTTCTTAGTCTTAGAACTGTACCTCTAATTTGTAAGGTAATTTGATGTTTGATTGTAAACTAGAATATGATGTGATAAGTATCTTTAGTGTGGCTTAAAGTTGATGTAAAAGTACAAATAAAAAATAAAAATTGACTCAAATACTCTTGATTTGACATATGAAGGGATACTTTTATTTAGACTCCCGAAGTTATTGTCTATTCTACATATACTATATGAACTTTTTTTGATACACATAAACCTCTAAATTGTTTTCCCTCCATAAGTTGTCACGTGACAAACATGTGAATAGATTTGTGACATTTATATCCTTTTTTTTCTAAGGGATAAAGGAAAAGCAATATGAATGTTAAAAGTTATGACAAGAAGAGTGTTATGAAGTGGAGACCTAATTAGACTTAGATTTGCCAAAGTTGCTGCATTAATCCTAGAGGTTTTAGGAATATTTGGGAGTTCTATTCTAATTAGGATTCTTAATTAGAGGTTTTTCTATTGGTGTTGCTTTCCTTTGCGGATTGTTCTTAGGAAAAGAATATCTACATTATGTGGTTTGTCCTATTCTTATTAAGACTCTCACATTCCCCCATCTATGAGAGCCTATAAATATGAGAGGCTAGGGGGTTCAACACTACTCACAACACACAACTCAATATCATATGAGCTTGTGAGAGACTTGTAGAAGGATGGGATGCAAATATAGAGAGGTGTGAATCTTGTAGAGAGAGAAGAAGAGAGAAAACATGAGTATTGGGTTTGATTGAGAGTGATTTGTCTCGTATTTTCTTTTTTTGTGATCTATATTGTGAAACTAATGAGATCTCTATGGATGTAGCCAACATTGGGTGAACCACACAAGTATCTTGTGTCTTTTGTGTAATTCTTTTTGTGTTTTTCTCCGTATTCCGTTCTCCAAGACTCCGTAATATTCCCAACAACTGATTCCAGAGGAAGGTTATAGATCGAATGGGAGCCAAGGAGGATAAAAAATTGAGATTTGAGAAGTTTAGCAGAAACGAACTTTGGATTCTGGAAGATGCAGATTAAAGATTTTCTTTACCAGAGAGATCTTTATCTATCGCTTAGAGGAAAAGATAAAAAGCTGAAGGACATGAGCAACAAAGACTAGGAAGTTTTAGATCTGAAAGCACTTGGATCGGTGCACCTTTCCTTGACAGTATTGGTGGCTTTAAATATTTTCGAAGAGACCACAACTTTATATTTGATGACTACATTAGCCAAAATATACAAGAAATCATTGGTATCAAATAGTCTTCCTAATGAAAAGTTGTTCAACATGAAGATGGTCGAAGGTGGAAACATTGCAGAACATCTGAACAAGTTCAATGTTATCACAAATCAATTGAACTCGGTCCGTATTAAATTCGATGGCAAGATGTGTGCACTGCTGATTTTGTCATCCTTACCAGAGAGTTGGAACAACTTAGTTATAACTTTGAGCATCTCCTAAGGATCATCTACTATGGAGTATGATGAGTAGTAGGTGTTCATGATGAGTAGTAGGTGTTCTACTCAGTGAGGAGATTCGGAGGAAGACACCAGGTGAAATAGAATAGACGACTCTCAATGTGAAGAGCAAAGGAGGCCAGTCATGGAGCAAAATAAAGAATCGTGCAAGATCTAAATTGAGAAAAAGTCCAATTTGCGAATGGCAAAGGAAACTGTTGGTAGCATTGTGGCAAAAATGGTCACATCAGGTGCAATTACAAAGCCTATAAAAACCAAATGCACTACACTCCATATAATACAACGAGCCCTTTGATAAGTTTCTGAAAACTCTGGTTTTGGCACTTTGATTATGTCTTTGGATGGACAGATTGAATTGTTGGTGATGGATTGCGGAGCCTTTTTCCATGCAATTGCTTAGGATATACTCGGCAATTACATCCAAGGTTATTTTGGATGTGTTTGTCTCAATAAAGCACGGACACGGGACATGGACATGGCGACGCAACAAATTTTGAAATTATAGGACATAGACACGGCGAAATAAATAAATAATATTTTATTATTGATATATCTAAAGTAAAAGTTTGCAATTTACTATAGAGAAGCTTTAATGTAATTTAAAAATTTAATATTAGATATTAAAATAACTAACAGAAATTAAAATAACTAATAATTTATCACACTAATTAGAATTAAAATAACTAATAGTTTATCACATAATTAGAATTAAAAACAAAAGTTAAAATTTAAGATTAATAGAGGGGGAGAGAGAGAGAGAGAGAGTGAGAGAGTGAGAGAAAGAGAGAAAGGGAGGGAGGGAGAAAGAGTCAGAGAGAGAGATAGAGAGAGAGGGATGGAGGGAGGAAGAGAAAAAGAGAGATAGAGAGAGTGAGATAGCGAGAGAGAGAGAGAGAGAGAAAGAGAAAATGAGAGAAAGGGAGGGAGGGAGGAAGAGACAGAGAGAGACTGAGAAAGAGAGAATGAGAGAGGGAGGGATGGAGGAAGAGATAGAGAGAGAGACATAGACAGAGAGAGAACCTATTGTCCTCGTCGTGCTCAACCTGTCGTGCTCGCTCAGCAGCCCATCGGTCGTTGCTCTCGCTCAGTAGCCTGTTGCACCTTGGATCGTCGCTCGGCAGCCGCTCGAGGGTTTTAGGGCTTCAATTATCGATTTGTCGCTCAACAATGAAGGTGAGGATGACGATTTGGGTCTTAGTTTTTATTATCAGGTTTGGATCCGGGTTAACAACATTTGATCAAACCCAACCCGAATCGTTAACATTATGCAAAATACTGCCCATGTCCCCGCCCTTGTCCTAATAGTGTCCGATATTTTTTTTTTGGGATACTTCGGACACGTGTCGGACATGGACACCTCCTACTGGGAGAGGTGTTCGTGCTTCTTTGGTCTGTCTTGAATATGGAGGACCTTTCATTATTGTTTGCAAAGGAGGTGTCTAGATCAATATGGCGAAATGCTTGGTCATGAAATTAACTAATGTGAGGCATGTCTCTAACCTTTAAAGAAACTTCATATATGTTGGACAACTAGCAACTGCAAGCCATATGTCCCACTTGACTGATGATTTATGGAAAATCACAAGAGAGTCTATGGTAGTAGCTCCCGGTAAGAAAGATGATATACATTCGATCTTAGTTGTAGAGTCTGGTGTAGATACAACATTGTAACATTGTTGATTTGGACACATGAGTTAGAAAGGAATGAGGATAATGCATTTTAATGAAAAACTTCTAGAGGTAAAGTTAGTGGATCTACAGTTTTCAAAGACTGTCTAAGGAAAGTAGACAAAAGTGAACTTCACAAGGCAGCGACGAGCATAAAGATCACAAGAGTGGGAATTAGTTCTAATTTGATATAGAAATTCAAACTAAAATATTTCTTATTCTAGTTAAGGAGTGAAGACTGATGATATCTCATGTAAAATAGGCAAAATAAGTTGATTTAATACATTGAAATAAAATAATTAAAATTAATCTTCACCTGAAAAAATGTGTCAACTTTATGGGTTTTCTTTTGCAATGCGGACTTATACATAATGCCTGCTTATAGGTCTGTAATGCTTACATATATGTCAGCAATGCATATATATATGTAAAACTATAGTACTTGTCTATATTGCCATGCCTCTACAAAGCTGAACCTTTTTAGGTAAGAAATGACAAAACCTACTGATTTTCTTAGCAAGGGTAAAATAGTAAAGTCACTTTGGGCCTAAAGTCATTCTAAAGGGGCGTAGTGCTTGCTTACTTGAAAGAGTAAAAGAGATTTTTTTTTGCTTATGCTGCTTTTTTCATTCAAACCAAAAGTTCTTGCTCAATTTTAATCGCATTTTTGGAATGAGATAGGTGGGGTAGCAGGAGTGAGAAGAGAGAATTTTTGACATGATATGTGAAACAACTTTAGTCAAATCAAGGTAAATTGTAATTAGGCTTATGTGTGGAATAAGATTTAAATTAGCATAAACAATGTTTCTAATATAGAGTAGGGATAATTTGATGTTTAAGTTGTGTTCCTTGGAGAATAGGAAATCCCAGCATCCAAATGAGGCCTATGTACTGAATAGATCAATACGAAAAGTTCTACCTTAATGTTGTGAGACAAGAAGCAATTTTCTTTCTAGAAAGCTTTTGGCAAAAGAAATTGAAATAGAGAAAGGAACCACGATTGGATACAACCCTGTTGGCCCTCCTTATCCCTGTGCTTACATAATATGGTGAACAACACTTCCACCATAGATAATAGGGAAAGGTGTGATACACCCAACTAAATTTCTGGCTACTGTGAAGTTTACTTAACAATGCAGAAGTGCAAGATAGAATGATATTCTTATTAGTGGACAAGATTTACTTAAATAAGAAGTAGGCTAAGCCCTAAGGTGATATCACGAATGAGACTCAGATTGATATGATATGCCTAAATTGTCAAGCCTAGAAGAAAGCGTTCCTTCAACACAGATATGATATGCTTTTGGGCAGGTTTCTGAAGCTAACAATGATAAGATAATACAAAGTTAGGAGTTTACTCCTGATGAGTTGCATATACAAGTATCATGAAATGATACATAAATTTTTTATGTAGAACAATGTCCCATATGATGAACAATAGTAACCGAACCTGCAGAATTTACCAACAGGGTTGTTGGAATCCACCAACAAAGAAGGTCTCAAAATAATAACCATTCATTATCCTTTAACAAAGCCTTAGATGCCTTTTTATAGGCAAAGATAGAAAGGAAAACAAACTAAAATATTCATACAAGAAACGACCAAAGTACCCAGTAAATAAAACATAAGAGCTCTCTCTCTCTCTCTCTTATAATCTGTCACCAAGCCAAAATGCCATTAGGTGGGCTGCCATCTTTTGCCTGCAATTGTACACTTGTGTGATCGATGATCTGAGACTGATGTCCGCACCAACTTTTTTTAATAGCTTGGTGGTGATTGCCATTGTTAGATCGAGAAGACCTATGTAATTATATTCTTTTTAAATAAGAAAAATAAATGAAAAGTTCTTCCTGAGCTCTAGACAACTTTAACTTATGAGATTTATTTTCTTAAATCTTTTTATCACTTATTAGAACTTTGGAATCCCACATATGAGCTTCTCAGTATGCTATCAGTTAGGAAGTAGAAGGTTTTGAACTGATGAGAGTATTTGACTTTCCTACTATTGGACAACCCAGTGGGTGTTCATTGCTTTAACAGATATACTACAGTTCTTTGCACATTGTAGCAGCGAATATGGTACAATATTTCTGTTACTGGATGATTCAAAAGCATACTCAGTACAACTGTTTCTGAGGATGGGGCTCTTCTAGGCATACAATTTATGCATCATGACAGTTTTAGGATGCTGTACATAATAGTGATCCAGTCTTCTAATTAATATTGTTAAAAGCCATAGGTAAACCTTTATTTAAATTGTACATAGTAACTCTTTTTCAAAAGTTAGCTTATTGTGACTAGATTTAAGCATGTTTCTCTTATCTATTAATGAACTTTGCACAATTTTAAATTTATCTACCTGTCTCTGAAAAATGTTTGGATGTTCCATATATACAAATGACTCATCCTTTGATTCAGATTGATTACCTGCAACGCTGGGCGACATTGGAAAGAGAACATTCTAGTTCATTATCAGGTGCAATTGAATCTCTTAAAGCAAGCATATTACGACTTCCAGTTACAGGAGGGGCAATGGTATGTCGTGCCTGATACTATTTTTCTTGCCACCAATATGATGTTATAGTCATTACCTGTACACCAATATGTTTCAATAAAGTTTGTAAAGGATGTTAGTTAACTAGATGTAAACATTTTCAATTTTTATAGTAAGACATATTCACAATTTCTTATTATGCTGAAATGCCTATCACCATGACTTTCAACAGGTAGATATGCTCGATCTCAAGAATGCTGTTAGTTCAGCAGTTGACATTATGCAGGCAATGGGTTCCTCCATTTGCTACTTGTTATCAAAGGTTAGATTTAATTTGTGTTGATGATGGTGCTTCATTTATACTGTTGACTTTAAATAAAACATGGTTTCGATGTTCTGGCAAAGAAGAACTGGTTTAAACGAATGGAACTAGTGAACAGTTGTGGCAGAAGCAGAATGCTAGTTGAAGCTGAACTGCAACTTACTTCTAGTTTTATGTTTCTGAAACTGGTTGATTCAGTTAAAAGAAATTGACAGATATACATTAAAGTTTTATGAATTGTTGAAATTCACGGTATCTAACTGAAACCAGAGAAAATCATCTGGGACTAGTTGCTTTGAAATGAAACCATTTGAAGCTGCAAGCCTTTTGGTTATCTGTTGTGTAAAGGAGAATCGTATTGAGAAAATATAAGAGCAATTCTGTTTGAAGTAGTTACTATCTTTTTCCTTTTTTGATGTCTTAGCCTTTTAAATTCTGTGATACTTTTTAGTTAACCATACATTTTACATGCATATGGTTCTCATTAAGGCTACTGACAACTGATTCTTCACACAAGGAATCTCATCTTCTCATTTTTCATCCACCATCATCTCCAATTCCTGTCATCTCCACATATTTACCTATTTCCGATGTGGGATGATGCATGCTGTTTTTAGCATATTTTTTTTTGTCCTGTTTCTCCCTCCTGCTCTGTCAACCTATCATCATCTGTAACGAGATCATACTATTCATCTTTCTCTTGTTTCTCATCCATCATTTGATTCATCATCTATTGGGACTAAAGCTATTTTCTTGCTCTTTTTCATGAAGGACTAAGATATGTGATTGGGTGGTAAAAAAACTATGGAAGTTTGAAGATAATGTACTGCAGGATATTGAAGTTATGTTAGTCAACACTAGCAAAAAAGTCCGATATCATATGTGAACTATCATAATTTATAGTAGTATTGAGTTACTTCCAATAGCTATTTTGAAAACCTTTTATGACTTTATATATCTGGACATTACATTACCAATTAATTTCCTACTCTTTGTAAGGGTTAATTACTTTTTGGCCCCCTTAATTATGACTCTGTAGGGGTGTAAATGAGTTGAGCCTGAGCAAGCTGACTCTAGTTTAGGCTCGGCTAGAAATTAATTTCAAGCCTAGTTTGGGATCTAGGCTCGGCTTAGCTTAACTCAAACCGAGTTAAGCCCTTGATTGATTGGAGGAGGAGGAGGCGACTTGTTGTTGAAGGAGGTTTGGTTTGTTAGGAAGAATATTATTAGACTTATGATTAGATTGAGATAAGAGCCATTAGATCAAAGATCTAATATTTATTAATATATTTGTATATAATATATTTTAATTTATATATAATATTAGTAAATATTATACTTGAGCCAAGCCTATTGAGCTGAGCCGGCTCTTGTTTAAACTCGGCTCAAAATTTAAATTGAGCCTCAAAACAAGCTTAGCCTCGATTCAGCTTGACCAAGCCAAGTTGAGACGAGTCAAGCCTGAGTTGCTCGTTCATTTTGGCACCTCATCACTCTGTATCACTTTCAGCTACTTAAGAAAAACAATTGGACACATACTTCTTCTATTTTATCTGATCGTATCACTAAACCCCCTCCTTTAGAAATTTGTTAGAGAAAATATTAAACAATTAACTAACTAATTTTATGAAAAAAAAATTCTAAACCCTCCCGACTCAACTATAATTTGATATTTGAAGAAGTTGTCATAGAGGTCACTAAAGAAGAAGATGAAAAGATATAGAAAGATGGCCTATGAAAGTGATACATAATTATAGTTGAGTTGAGGATGTCAAGATGTAATTAACCCCTTTATTAAAACCTTATTCTAACTTCGAAGTCAAATACATTTTAGTTAGGGTGTGTTGCAGTTTGTTAGCGTTGCCTTGCATGTGCAGATAAGAGTAATGCTGTCATTTGGACCTCATATTAGTGATAGGTCTTATGATTGATAAACTGAATAATTGACTTAGATGGACTCCTGACTAATCAAGTATGCAGAAGATTGTCTTCAAATATTGCCTCCTGAATCCTGACTGTCTAAGATGGAGCCAATCAGGCCTAATTTAGATCATTTTTTTACTTGTTCTTTTAGTACAATTTGAGCTTAATTTTACTTTCTCTTTAAATTGATTTAAAGTGCTAAAGCTTAACTGCTTATACTTTTGTTTCTTGCACATTTACTTAATTAGGTGGTTCATACTAATAGATTTGAATTCCTGCTGGTTACATAATATAGCTCTTGGTCTTTTTTTAAGATTTGAATTCCTACGACAGATCATTGAACATTCTCATACTTCTGTACAAATGTAGAAACTCTGTATAGACGAAATGCCATTATGGTTACTAAAAATTCTGTGCCACTAGTTAATTTTAGTATTGCTGATTGGTATTCAACATCTTATTCTAATTCTGCACCAGAGAAGCATTTTGGTAAGTTTATCTAATGGAAGTTGACTATTACTATTGGAATACCAATATATCCATTTTTAAATATGCCAGAGGATTTTTACTACTCTAAAGTCTTTTTTTCTTTTTCTTCAGCTTTTCTCTGTTTGAGAATGTCATTAGGTGACTAAATCAGAATTGGCAATAGGAGTTGTTATGTTTCTACATCTGTCATTGACTGGTGAACTATATTCACAGGTTTTGGGTACATATTCACTGGTTGCTGATCTTTCAGTTGTTGCAGCTAAAGAAAGAGCCATGCTTGATGAATGTAGAGAACTCTTTTTAACAATAGCAGCTCTGCAGGTATATATTTATATAGTAGGTTAGACGGCGTAATTTGAACCAATTACCAAGAGAAGTAAATTCTAGATAACTTTCTGTATCAAGAATTATTTTGTTAGATACATTTTAAATTATGCTAGTATTATAGTATTATGTGGTAACAATGAGAGGGAGGGGGTTAGGTTATCTATAATTTGAATTCCGAAAGTTCCAAATGGGAATTTTCTGGGCAATGTTTGGAAAGGGACAAAAAAAATCATGGTGTGTTTTATCATGCTGTCACTCACTAATTAACATTCTCCGCTTAAATAATGGTTAGAACAGTAATTGCTTCCACATGTATTCATCTTTTTAAGTTGATTCACAAAAAGAAACTCAAACTTTTTTATTTTATAATTTTGAAAGAAGAAATAAGAACAATTATGACTGCATCTCTGTTATATCAGTGTGCCATAATTTAGTATAACTGACAAGGTAATCTTTGCATACATCCTCTCATACGGTGACAACCAAGTGTTTAGTCCCAGCTAATTGTTCACTATATGGAAACAGGTCAAACAAATTCTTGCTATGATCTGTTTTAATGTAAAGCTGCCTCTGATTTTCTCATGGGTTACATTATCTACAATTTAATGGAATTTTCTGGGCAAATTTTTGGAAAGGAACATGGTGTGTATTTTTTATCATGCTGTCACTCGCTAATTAACATTCTCCACTTAATAATGGTTAGAACAGTAATTGCTTCCACATGTGTTCATCTTTTTAAGTCGATTCACAAACAGAAGCTCAAACTTTTTTAAGAGTATATTATTTTGAAAGAAAAATAGGAACAATTATGACTGCATCTTTGTTATATCAGTGTGTCATAATTGAGTAGTATAACTGACAAGTAATCTTATGCATATGTCCTCTCATACGACGACAACCAAGTGTTTAACCCCAGCTAATTGGGTTCACTATATGGAAGCAGGTCAAACAAATTCTTGCTATAATCTGTTCTAAGGTAAAGCTGTCTCTGATTTTCTCATGAGCCTTCACTATAATGATAAAGAAAAATGTCCAAAATGATCAAATTGGCCTTCTGTTTGCATGGATAAATGGATCAGCAAGCAAACAGATTTGGATGTGGTAGGACTACAATTTTATAGCTGATCAGTTTTTATTAGATTTACAGATAGTAGCAGCATTATGAATTAAAAGAGTATGATTGATAAACTAAGTAGGCAATGACCATATTCTCATTTGTTGTTTTCTTTTCTTCCTTTCTAGAGAGAGAGAGAGGACCATATTCTCCATTGTTGTGCTCTCTCTTTTTGTATCCTTGGTCTCTGCAGGAGTCAATCATTGACCTTTTTGTGCCTTCAGATTCTGAAGATCACTATGCCTTATTCATCTGTTTGTATGCTCTTTCTTTGCATAATATCTATGATCTTTAAGCATGGATTAGCATATTTTTAACCTTCTTGATTGATAAATATGCATGGAAACTCATATGATTGGCCATTTACAGGTTCAAGAATCTAGTCTAAGAACACACCTGATACAACTAAGACAGGAATCCGTAAATATTGCAAGGAGCCACGCTGGTTTAGACATCCCAAATGCCCGGGTTTGATGCTCTGCGGTATAGGTAGTAGCATTTAATTTTGTTCAGTTATTGTAAATGGTTTCGATTATCCCGTGTGCAATCCATATTCTTTTTCTGTTTTCTTCTTTTATATTTTCCCATTATTTTCATCTTGCAAAAAGGGCAAAGCCATAGTCTTTCTCATGTACATTTTTCTTCCATCCACACACATGGAAAGAAATTGCAGCACAGTGAAAGCCAAAAGTGTTAATAGTGGCGCATGTGAAGGTGTATGCTCTTGTATTATGGCTATCCATTATGTTTAGTATCTAATATATGGTTATTTGAATTTTTTTTAATTAGGATAAATTACTCAACCAATATTCACAAGGATAAGTTTTGGTTTGAGCCAGATTCATTATGTGCAGATGTAACTAAACTCTAATACTAACAATTTTAACTGCAACTTGACTAATAATAACTCTTCTGAATCAAAGGTTTTTTTCCTGCACCTGTAGAAAATTATAATCATCAAAAAAAGAAAGGAAAAAAAAAGAGAGACTTAATTGTATTATTATATTGAGTAAGATCAGGTAAGTCTCTAAACCATTGCAACAATAAAATATACAAGGGTAAACTAATTTTTTTTCATGCTCTAAGTTTAGTTATTTTAATATGAGATTTTGAAGAATGTAGCTGCAATTGTGATAGTTAGAAGATATAACTACACTAAAGCTTTCTAATTTATTGCCTATTTTCACACTCATTTATTTTTTGTGGCACATTGATCTCTGTAGAAACTTTGTAATGCTCTTCTATTAGTTGGTGATCAATTTTAAGTGCTTAGGGGCTATTTTATCATCAGCACCAAAGATATTAGGTGGTTGAGGATATCAAATGTCAAAAAAAAATATAAAAAATAAAAAATTAAAGTAAAGAGAAATTTGTATAGAACACCTTATTTTTGAACTTGTAATTTATATCTTATATTTTTACTATTTATAAATTGAATCATATAATTTAGCAAATATATGCAGAAAATACTCTACCGCCAGATTTGTTAATTAAACTTAATAAAATATCTAGGTCAAGTTAACTATACTAAAAAATTAAAAAAATATTCTCAACTAAGTTATACAAAAGATATTTTAGTCATTTTAAAAATAAGGTTATTTTAATTATTTTAAAAATAAAAAATCTCTCCTTAATAGATATTCTTATTGTGTTAGTTTAAATTTAATGCAATATATTTTCTGCACATACTGATTAAATTATAGATATCTATTTGCACACAGTGAAAATATAGGTATAAACTGTAATTTCGTTCAATATAGGGTGTTATATGCAAATTTCTCTAAAACAGGTTTTGATGGCAATTATGTGAAATGTCCAAAAAGCGAAAAGGTCAAATGAAATTTTATTTTTCGTCTAAGTAAATCTATTAAGCAGCCAAAGCAAGCAAGCCTGCATGGCTCAATGCGTCAACTTCCTCGCACCACCTCTTTCTCCGGTCGCCGTGCCTTCTACCTACGCCTCATCTCTGCCGCTTCCACCCTCCTCCACCTCGACCAGATCCTCGCCCACTCCATTCTCTCCGGTCACCACCCCACCGACCTCATCTCCGCCACCGCCTTCCTCCGCCGCTCCTCCGACCTCTCCGCCCCCTCGTCCCACCTCCTCCTCCTCTTCTCCTCCTTCCTCAACCCCGACATCTTTTTCTTCAACCTCCTCCTCCGCTCCCTTTCTCTCTCCGATTCCTCCCCTTCCACTTCCCTCTCCCTCCTCTCCTCTCTCCCCCGCCGCCATTTCCGCCCCAACTCCTTCACCTACGCCTTCGCCGCCGCCTCAACCTCTTCCTCCCTCTCCTCTGCTCGAATCCTCCATGCCAGGATCGTCACTGATGGATTTGGCGCTGACCCATTTGTTGGTTCCGCTCTTACTGGTGTCTACTTGAATTTCGCGCAAATCTCGGCTGCGGAGAAGGTGTTTGATGGAATACCGAACCCAGATACTGTCTTGTGGAACACTCTTCTATCTGGGTTGGTCAAAAATAACTCTTTTGATAAAGCTTTGGGTGTTTTCCAGCGAATGGTGGATGTTGGTAGTGCGAAATTTGATTCCACTACCATTTCGGTGTTCCTGCCTGCCTGCGCGGAGCTGAAATTTTTGAACTTAGGGATTGGATTGCATTGCTTGGGTGTGAAATCAGGGTTGGGTAGACATACCCATGTGATTACTGGTTTGATTTCTATGTACTCCAAGTGTGGAGATGTTACTGCTGCAAAGTTGTTGTTTGATGAAATGCCTGAGCCGGATTTGGTAGCTCACAATGCTATGATATCTGGATACTCTTCAAATGGGCATGTTGTGTCTTCCATGGGGTTGTTCAAGGAGTTCCTGCTTTCAGATGGAAAGGTGAACTCGAGCACCATGGTCGCATTGGTCCCAGTGTTTAGTCCCTTTGGCCATGAATTGCTTGTTCGATCCTTGCATGGATTTGCTGTAAAAGCAGGGCTTGATTTGAATTCTCCGGTGTCAACAGCGCTTACCACCGTGTATTGCAGATTGAATGATATGCAATTGGCACGGAAAGTTTTTGACTCAATGCCAGAGAAGAGCATGGAATCGTGGAATGCCATGATATCAGGATATGCCCAGAATGGTTTGACGGAGATGGCGATCTCGCTCTTCCGGGAAATGCAAGCGCTTGATGTCCGGCCTAATCCCATCACGGTCACCAGCATATTATCAGCTTGTGCACAGCTCGGAGCTCTATCGTTAGGGAAGTGGGTGCACTGGATAATTGCCAAAGAAGATCTTGAGCTCAATGTCTATGTCTCGACAGCACTGATCGACATGTATGCAAAGTGTGGGAGTATCACTGAAGCGAGAAGGATATTTGATGGTATGTTAGAGAAGAATGTAGTCTCTTGGAATGCCATGATACTGGGCTATGGCCTCCATGGCCGAGGTCTTGAAGCCCTTAATCTCTTTAAGGACATGGTAAATGCTTGCATTGCTCCCACTGGGGTGACCTTCTTGTCAGTTCTCTATGCATGCAGCCATGGTGGATTGGCGAAGGAGGGTCATACAATCTTTCAATCCATGACCCGCGAGTATGGTATTAAGCCCGGCCCTGAGCACTACACTTGCATGGTGGACCTCCTTGGCCGAGCTGGTCAGCTGAATGAGGCCTTTGAGTTTATTAAGGGTTTTCCAGAGAGTGCCAGTCCTGGTGTCTGGGGTGCCTTGCTTGGTGCCTGCATGATCCATAAGGAAATGAGCCTTGCACAACTGGCTGCAGAGAAATTGTTTGAACTTGAACCTGAGAATACTGGTTACTATGTTCTCCTCTCCAATATACATTCAGCTAAAAAGAACTACACAGAAGCAGCTGTGGTGAGACAGGAGGCCAGGAGCAAGAAGCTAGTAAAAACACCAGGGTGCACTCTGATAGAGATCGGCGATGTGCCACATATCTTTACATCTGGTGACCGGGCTCATCCCCAATCAGCGGCTATCTACACAATGTTGGAAAATATGACTTCAAAGATAGTAGAGACGGGGTACCGAGCAGAAACTGATGCTGCTCTCTATGATGTATTGGAGGAAGAAAAGGAACATATGGTTAGGGTTCACAGCGAAAAGCTGGCAATTGCTTTTGGCCTCATTAGCACAGAGCCAGGGAACGAGATTAGGATAATCAAGAACCTCAGGGTTTGCTTGGACTGCCATAATTTTACCAAGTTGCTATCTAAGATAACTCAAAGGTTGATTATAGTAAGGGATGCTACTAGATTCCATCATTTTAGAGATGGTGTTTGCTCATGTGGTGATTATTGGTGATTCTTGAACCATCTTTTCCCGTGTAGTGAATATCCCAGTTGCTGATCATTGTTTCATATTCGATTTGAAGAGCAGCATATTTTCAAGTAATTTTCTTAGTCTATCCTTAAACGGCACTGACTAATGTTGGTGAACTAGCAAAGTCAATGCATGGTTGTTAAGAAGCATTGCCAAATACTAATTATGGTCAGCAGAGGATTTTTGGGCACTAGTGACAATGGTGCTAAGAATGTTGTAGAGTTAAGCAATGAGAGAACTTGGGTCCTGTGAAATGTATTTCTCATATAGTAATGTTATGAAGAAGATAATCAGAGCATGAGACATGGTGAGAGGTGCAGTATGCATATCTGTACTTTGAAATTTTCCCTGGAAACTAGGTATAAGCAAATTCTCCAAGGAAACTTGTTAAGGATGTCACAATGATCTTTTCAAAAGGGAAGAACCCTACCCTCATCTGTAAAAGGTTGTTTTCAAGACTTGAACCATCTTCTTCTTTTCAATGCAAGGGGCAAACTGGACGGTCGCACCAAGCAAGATCCCTGGAAACTTGTGAGGATAATACACTACTAGTTGGGAATTAAGCATCAGGATGCTGAACTTTCTATGACAGTTATTATAATAATAACCAGAATAGTGGAACAAAGAAGAACAAAGAAGTCTAAAAGACTTGGTATAAGAAACCAGCTTGTCTGACTCAATAAATTATTTGTGGAACAACAGAGTCATCAATTTGGGCATACCCCCAAAACACTCATCTTTGAAGAATTGAGCAATTGTCAGCATTCATGGCATCAGGAAATCTTAACTGCATGCCTTGGAACACATCAGTTACTTTCTTACATTGCCCACATATATTGATTGGTAAGGTACCAGACCGATTACAGCATTTGTAACAACCCTAACAAATTTTTGTACACTAACAATGTAAGTGCAGGAACATCTTTTCCCTCCACAGCTTATATTCATAGTGTCAGACAGTATGAGAACTCTTAATTGCAGAATTTAAGATTATACAGCTCATTAAAAGCCATCAATACAATTCTTTTTCCCAGATTATCTGACTCATTTTCCTTGCCAGTTTGATCTGCCTCCGTTTGATTTCACCATGTATGATCAGGCTGGAAGTATTAACCTTGTAAAAGCCAAGACCGAGAATAAATACGTTGATATTCAAGAACATTATGCACCATATTCTGTGAAGATTTATACTTGGAAACTCTAAGCAAGCAAACAACTTAAGGCAATTGGATGTGAATATTGTTTCCTCATTTGCATAGATGAATGTGATAGATCCAGCATCACATTTAGTGAGAAAACCACCTGACACACCATTGAACACTGACAGCAATGAGCCACTAGACACGATCATTTGGTGTCAGCTAGCTTGCGAGCACTATCTGAAACAATTCTTCTGTTGATTTTCGCAAAACTGATTAGATACAAGATATACCAGTTCTCCTGTATCAGCTCACAACTTATCAGGATCAAATCTCACCCTTTTGCATACTGAGAGTATTTGAAAATTTCTCAAGTATGCTTAAGTCTGTCATGCACTCAGGAATCAAACATGCATAAGCGGTAACATCCTTCACATTGCACTTCTTATCCAGGAAGAATAAGGCATGAAGAAGAGTCCAAGAATCATTTAGTTTGTGTCCGAATCTTTTGTGTGTGAAATGAAATAAATCTTTGTAGGCAACTGAGGGTCACCCATTTTCCATACCCACAGAGCTACATCCTGGCAACTTCACTAGTCCTCTTCCCTTCATTAATCCTCTGACTGCAAGAGCTTCAGACCACCTTCCGAATGAAGTGTACAAGTTGGACATCAACACATAATAATCTGGTGTCTCAGGCTGCAACTCCATCATCCTCCTGATTGCAACTTCTCCAAGTTCCAACCTTGAATGGAGTCTGCATCCATGAATAAAAGCTCCCCACACACTAAAATCTGCTTGCATTGGCATCTTCTCAATGAACTGTAATGCTTCCTCAAGCTCTCCAGCACGGGCTAGCATATCGACCATACATGCATAGTGTTTCATGGAAGGAACAATGTTGTAATGATGTGTCATGCTATCAAAATACTTCTTGCCTTCACAAATCAGCCCAGTATGGCTACAAGTGGAAAGAATGCTTGTAAATGTTACGTCATTGGGCTGCAACTCTTCTTTCAGCATTTTGTTAAAAAGATCTAAGTAACTGATTGAATCACCTTGCACACCATAACCATCCAACATTGCACACCAAGATACAGTGTTGTGGTCACTCATCTCATCAAAGACTTTTCGAGCGGATATTGCATCGCCACATTTGTTATAGAAGTTTAAAAGAGCAGTACTAATATAGATATTGGACAGAAGGAAATGCTTTACAGCATAAACGTGGAAGGAACTGCCAATATGTAAAGCTCCCAAAGAAGCACAAGCAGAGAGAGCACTCACCACAGTGATGGCATCAGGTGAACAGCCGTATGACATCATTTGGTTAAAGAGTAACAAAGCTTGATAGCCTAAGTCATTCTGAGAATATCCTGCTATCATTGAATTCCAAGTAACAATATCTTTCTTCTCTATCCTTTTGAAAATTCTACTAGCTTCAGATATGGCACAACATTTTGCATACATATCAACAAGAGCATTCATCACAACAGCAAACTCTTCTACACCTAATTTAATCCCAAGCATGTGAATTGATCTGCCCAAATTCAAATTTTGCAACTGTGCAGAAGCAGAAAGAACACTGGCTATGGTAACAGAATTAGGAACCATAGTTGACCATTTCTTGTCAGAAAACAGCCTTAAGGCCTCAAGAGGAAGTCCTTTCTGCGTGTACCCAACAATCATAGCAGTCCATGCAACAATATCAGCATTATAGAGCCCATCGAAAATATGGCGAGCATCTATAAATTTCCCACATTTCACGTACATATCTAGAATTGCAGTACCTACGTAAGAATTCAGACCAAAACCATATTTTATAACGCAACCATGAATCCACTTTCCCTGGTGCAAAGCATCTAACATTGAACAAGCAGTTAGTAAGCTCCCCATCGTGTACTCGCTAGGCTTAACAAGTACCCTTCTCATCTCATTAAATAAAACCAACCCTTGTTCTGCACATTTATTCTGAATATAACCGCAAATGATGGAAGTCCACGTAACAACATTCCCATCATGAATTTGATCAAAAACCTTATGAGCACATTCCATGTCTCCAGATTTTGCATACATATCAATCAAACTGTTTAGCACGAAACAATCTGGGTCTCCAATTTTAACAATTTGGCAATGTATCTTCTTTCCCTCATCAAAATCAAGCAATTTTATGCAGCTTTTCAGTACAAGAGAGAAGACAACATCATCTTCTTCTCGCAGGCAACATCTCATCTCCCTGTAAAAACCAATAGCTTCATCAAAGCGCTCATTCAAGACATACCATCTAAGCATCACCTTCCATGAATAAAGATCTGGGTCAGGAATTCCATCGAACAACTTGCGGGCAGACTCGGTGTCGCCCAAAGAACCATAGGAACTAACCAATTTGGTCTGAATCGGGAGGAAATGGTGTGAACCATGAACGACGAGTAGGCCATGGAGCTTCTTGAGGGAGATGAGATTAGTGCAGGAATCAAGAAGGGAGGTGGGACGGACGGGAGTTATCCAGGCAATGGGAAGACAGGTGAAGCTATCCGTCTTTGGTCGTAGAACTGTGGATAGATATCTCTTATTCAGCATAAGGTACGGTTTTATTCTTCTCTTCATTATTCCATTGGTGAAATCACACTCATGGAGAACTATATATATATATATATATCCTTAATTGCATATTAGAACAGAGAGGCCCTTCTGTTGCAGGACAAATTATATTTTACACCCTCCCAATTTCCTTTATTACATGTTTGGCTGCAGGGAAGTGAGGGAAGTAAAGTGCATAGTTTCAGTAACTCACTTTCTATTGTTTGGTTAAAGAAAGTGAGTTAGAAAGCCACTAGTTAGACTACCCTGTATAAGAGTTAGATAAACCCCTGAAACATCCCAAAAGTCCATGTTTTAACTCAATCCTTATAGTCCAGTTGGCTGCCCTAATTCCCTCTGTAGTGTGTGTTATATTTTATATTGGGGTTAGTGGGATTACTTAACTAGAGTTGCTTGTTTTGAGAATAAAGTTTAACTACAATTCTGGTGAGTTGCATGCTGAGTTAAAATTAAGATACTATAAGCATTGACAAGTAGAAAGCTTAGCATAGTTTCACTTGTAAGATGTTTAAGATTGTAAGTTAATTGTTTATCTAAATCTAATAAAAAAATAATATCTTTCGGGAATACAAGTAACTCTAAGCCATCTTAGCCTCCGTTCACTTTAGAAATAATTTTTTTTATTCTAGAATATAACTCCTTATTTCAGAATAACAGTTGAACACTATAATAATCTCATTCTAAAATACAAGCACTTTACTAATTTATCCTTAATATTTATCACATCAACCTATTTTATGTCAAATCAAAAAGTATTCATGATAATTTTATAAAAATATAACATATTTTTTTCTTTACTTTATATCATATCAAAGATAATTATTACACTTTTATTTTAAAACACAAGTGAACAGAAAATAGTTATTTTTAAAATAAAGATATCATTTGGGAATAACAAAAAGGAATACTTATTTTATAATTGACCTTATTCCTAAAGTAAACAAGGTATTGGTGTATAATCTAACTAGTACTCTGACATAAATATAGTCTTTAGTTTCATTTGTATGTAAAACTCAAGATTGTTCTAAACTTGTCTATTGTCTATGTTTCAATTTCGTGCATCTATCAAGTGTGTCAATGGTTAAATTCTATCAAACCATAACAAAGTTCATATGTTTAATTCTCTATGTGCTATAAGATTAATATTTGGTGAATCTTCCACTAAAGTGTTATATGTATATGCCTATGATTTATTATCATGTTTAATATATTATAAGAGCTGACTCAAAAAGTATATATATATATATATGTTTCGAATTACTGACGTTTCCCCTTAACGATTCCCATTTGGCTAACCCACGGCGTAAAGTGGATCACTAATGGCGAGCGGATAGATAAGGTCCATGAAATCATCTTCTCTTTCCCTCCCTCGTCTCCATCCAACGTCCGCTTCTTCGCGTCTTCTCTTCTCGGCCCAGCCCTACAACCCTACCTCCCCCCGCTGCTCTTAATAGATAAAAACAGAAGCAAATTTGATCAAACTATACTCATGTTACCAATCAAACCATCTCTTCTCCACCTCTTTTTGCTTCAATCCCCTACCTATTAAGAGTGGTATCGATTTCTTCTTATTCTTCTTTGCTGTCAGTTGCAGTAGGTAGGAATCGATGGCAAGAATCGCCGGTTTCTCGTTTAATCGCCCTCCTGCCTTGCTTCCCATCAACACCACATCAAATCCGGCAAGACCAAAATCCCAATTTCTCCCTTTTAATGGTTTTCTCAAGAAACCGGCGCACGGGGGGAGAGTCCTTAGGATTGCCAATCTTGCGGTGGTGGCTCGGTACGGCGGCGGCGGATACCGTCCCAGTGGGGGGTCCGGCAACTCGAGGAGGAGGACGCAGGGAGATGGCCGTGGGGCTGACCAGGATTACGATGCTTCCCTTGACCTGGATAGAGTCAAGTATGTTCTTTAATCCGTTTATACTTGACTTTTTAATTTGTTGGGTCTTGGTGATAAATTTGCAAATGACTTCCTTCATCCTCAAGTTCGAGATTTTTAGTGCTAAAACTTTTGTAAGAGTGCCTGCTTTAGCCTGGGTAGCGGGATGCATAAGAATATATGATGATGGAAAGTGTTTATCGTTTTGCGTTTCGAGCATAGTTTTCAACATTTAGAATTGAAATTGCAGGACAATTGGGCTTTTAGAATTTTCCTTGTTCTTCCTGCTATGATTTTCAAAGGATGGTGACTTTTGAGAACAAAGAAAATTCTAAATGAGACCAATACTTTGCTCTCTTACTAATCTCGACAGTCTCAAGAATCTAACAGTACTGGTGAAGCATAAAGCTTGGTAAATTAACAGATGAACTATGAAAAATGTCTAGGACTCGAAATAATTTTAAAACTGAAACATCTAGGTAGGAGATAATAAGAGGTAGATGATAAGAAGTGGCTCTGAAGAATGAGAAGAAAGTAAGTAATATATAGCACACTCTTCACTCTTCAATTTTTTTTATTTTGTAAGTGTAATTAAGTTGGACATGAGAAAATTGTAATTTTTGTTATCGTTGTTTGTTTATTTGCCATTTTAATCAAGTAAGCCTATATTGAGACCTAATTAGCTGAGCACTATGCACAAAGAATTTGCTTTTATAGGGTCGTTTATGGAGTGAACCTCTTTAGTAACAGGTAAGACTGCATAAGTCTTTCCACTTCAAGACCCTACTTTGTCAGGAGCCTTGTGGACTGGGACACTTTTAGTTTGTTGAATCTTCAAAATCTCTATATTATCATCGATACATTGCTAATTTCTGTTTCATTCTGATTTGCTTGTTTAAGTACTGCAGCATAAATTTAAGTCTGTGGCTTCAGTTGCAGACTTGCAGCTAACATTTCCTCTTTGAGCTTCTTCTAGTGCAATAATCAGATCTATTTTGGAGCTGTACATATTACGCATCCTTGAATTTTAATACTGTAAAAACATATTGTGGAACATCTGTTCAGGAACTTTTATCTGTACTGTAGTATAAAATTCTGTGTGAAAATTGTGCATTTGTGATTTCTTCTAATTATCGCATTTGATTGCTTACTTCTGTTTACTTTATTCATAGGAATCCTAGTTACTGCTAGTTTTCTTCCTTTGTCCAATTCTAGAACTCTGAACACCTTCATCTATTCCAGGTCATCGTCTGTGAGGTTATTAGATGAACAGCAAAATATGGTAAGTTTTATACTCCTTATCCCTGGGTGAGTTATGTTTTTTGCTCTTTTTTGTCAGACTGCTTCATCTTTCTGCAGGTCGGCGTAGTGTCTCTAAATGAAGCAATACGGATGGCTGATGATTCTGATCTTATACTGGTATGCTAATTTGAATTTTTAAGACAACACTTGTGCCCTTATGCATATCATCAAGGCCTACACAGAATAACACACCATATTCTTCTTGGCAGCCTATGTAAATCTCGTCTGGCAAACGAGGACCATAAATTTGTTAAACTGATGTACTTAATAGTTAACAGTAGACAAAGAGAGCCTAATCTTTTTATGCACAACTTTTATCACTAGATGGTTTCTTTCCATAGTGATTCACTTAGGCTGCAGTCGTCATGTCCAATTTAAGAGCATGCTCATGGAGGTCATTCGAATGCCATATCCAGAAAGTTTCCTTCTCGAAAAAGAAAATTACTTGCAAGAGTGGACATGTAGATGCAAAATATTTTAGCAGATATAACCCCTTTAACATCTGCTCCTCTCCAATAACCACCCTTATAAGTCCAAGTGGGCTCTTATAGAGTTTCCTAGCAAGAAGATGTTAGGAGAGTTGGCCGATGAGTGCTGTGATGTGGAGCATAGGAGATGAGGCAATGGAAGCATTTGAGTGTACTACCAGTGAACCACCGGATTGTTCAACTCATGCTATTTCTTCAGTAAAACACCAAAATTTTTGGTATTTAAATTTGCTTATTTTAGTACAGAAGATAGCTGCAAAGATCCTTTACACTTATTCTAGGAGAGGTTATTTCCATGACTGGAATTGGTGACCATAGAGTAAGTCATTGAAATTTGATTAGGTAGTAGATATTTCTTCTTCTTCATTCTGTATCTACTTTCTTCAACTTTAGATCTCTTGATTCACATATACTCTTTTTACTGTATAACTTCAGATTTTTTTGCATCTAAATAGGGAGTCCACTGTGCCCTTTTGCAGTTTGACTATATGAGTTCCTTATGTTGATATCTGAAATTCTGTAAGAAGTAGATACTTCAATAAGAAATTCTTGTTTTACACTATCTTAATTATTAGAATACACTATATATTCGCGTTCATTGAAACAGTGCTATTGAGCAAACCTACTAGTTCATCAACCAAACTATCATTATCTCTGTGAATCCAAGGGTACATCAAATTGTTAAGGAACTGAAGGTCTTTGATAGGGCAACAAAGGGGCAATTAAACCTAATCTTGATGTCAATGTAATCTAAGTTGCAAAAATTACCGTAGTTGTCAATTTAGGTGGGGTATATGGAATTAACTTTCCCGTCAAGTCAGATGTTGAGAAACTTAAGATTACAAATTTCTTACATTTGAAGATGAATCAACTGGAGAGGTCACATAAAGATCCAAAATTTGCTGATACCGCATATGGAAATGAAGACTAATTGTTTGATGCGAGACGGTGAATCATAACCTCAATGATTGATGAGAAAATAATGCAACTAAATAAACTGAAAATCAGTTGATTTTAAGCATATATCAAGATCCATTTCAGATGCAACTAATTTTTCAATAGACAAAGGTTCCTTTAGGTCTTCCTAACCCGAAATGTTAAGGAAAGGAAATGTTCTTCTTTGGGAATACTTGAGGGAGTTTTTGTGGCACATTAAAAGAGATATGAGAAAGAAGTTATGCGAAAACTAGTGCCTTTTGAATTATATGAAGCCGATGAACAACAAAATTTTTGAAGTTCTCTACCTGAAACGCAAGAGAAAGATGAAATATCCTTGCCAAATACAACATTAGGAAATTTAGTCATCCTTCCTAAAAGCACTTCTTCCTTTCATTCTCATCCTTGTGTTATATTATATTCATTATCATTGATTATAATGATCCTTAGAAAGTGAATCTCAGATCTCAAGTGCACCTATATGCAACTTATCTAGTGGTGCAAAATTTTGAAAAGGGTTTCCTATGCAAAAGTCTTCTATTTACACATTGTCCGGATATGGAAGATATATAGTCTTTATTTCTGAAGAAGCTATTTCCAATCTCTATGACTTGAATTCATGACCTTGTAGATGCAAGGGGCAGCCTTACTTTCATAGCAAGTGAAGCCCTCAAATTTGAAATAACCTTATGAATATCCCATCACATGAATTGAGTAGAATAGCTTTCAGAATAATCCACTGCATGCATAAGATAGAGCATCACAAAGCAAAAGCAAGCTAATATACTTGGAAGTTGGAAGCATCAACTTCTTTAGATCAATGAGTGGATATTATGTAGTCCAAAATTTTGAAGCCCCAAGAATTAGTATCACTTGTCTGATTAAAATTTAACTATTTGATTTATCTTTACTATGGATTTAGTGGCTTATTTTGAGTAGAATTAGCTTGATTAGTTCCGCTTTTAATACCTACAGTTTGGAATATTTTATTAATTTAATAACATTTTTTTAGAAAGTTCTAGATCACCTTCCACATTAGTCTTTGTGGGATTCCACCTTTCTTGGAATTTTTTATGTTTCAAGTCAATTAAGTCATTATAGGAAGCTAAGGTTATCTTTTTCCCTAAATATATCTAGAGCCATCAAAGATTGATTTGATTTGATAAAATAAAGTTGATGATTGGTTAATTATCTTCTTCTTTTATTCCATCTTATTACTTTTTTTTTATTTTGCTCGATCTACCAATACTATTTTTCTCTTTTATTTCATATTTGCATTTGAAAGAAAATTGCCAATATTATTTATTTTAGCTCACAAATATATACAATCTGGCACCCACTATATCATCCCATCCTCTCCTGATTAAAATTTTATAAGGTCTATCTTCACCCTATGAAGGCACCAACTTATCTAATAACTTCGAAAGCAGTGGAGTAACTTCTATCATTCTGCCAACATGTGTACAAAATGATAACATCTTAGTAGCCAATGCTTGTTTTGTTGATTGAGAATCTATGATTGATCTCATGCATCTATAGGCTATAGCAAACATAGTAAACAAGATTCCTGAGAAAGATTTTCTTATTTCTTAATCTTTATTTTCCTTCACAGAACAAATGAGTTTATGAATAAAATTAATTGTAGAGAGTATAGAGACCCCTCAACTTGTGTACAACAGCTTACCAGATAAAAAATACTTAGTTTGCATAGTTTGCTTATATTTTCTTCTAATTTCAGGCAGTATTATCAGCAGATGCGGATCCTCCAGTCCTCCGATTGTTTGACGCAAATGATTACAAGTATGTCGTAGTTGATGTCAATACGTTTCAGTTATTCTGCACCTTGAAAGAAATGATTTTATCACCATAAATGATTGTTGGTTGCTTGCTTAAATGCTTGACTAATACCAAGGAAGCTGCAAGTTACAGTTATAGTCAATACTTAAACTGAAACATCGATTGAGTTTAGTTCTACTTTCTAGTACTGTACATTGCTTCTGATGTCATATCTATTAAAATTTTTGGCATAATTCGAAATCCTTTATTTTTTAATGAAAAGCTCAAATTGTTATGATGCAATGACAGAGGACATTCTAGTAGCCCTTTTTTTTCTTTTGAGAAACATATAATCCCTATATCTAAATAATTCGGTTTCCTACAGAAAACATAAGTATGAACAGCAGAAGAAGAAAAGAGTCCAACAGAAAAGATCTGCTGGTAAATGTCTCTTACCTGGAAATTTTCTGCATGCACCAGTCAGAATTTACGTCTCTCCTGCTCTATTGTTATCATATATGGAAGTCTTCTGCATGCTTACATTTGATCTTTTCTGCAGCAAATCGCATGGACATGAAGGAGCTAAAGATGGGGTATGAATGCTAGTGAACATTAAAATATTAGTCTACATATTATTTTGGTCTCTCTGATACAAATTACAACAAATCTTAACATTATGGATAAGCTCGTCTTGCTTCATGTTTTGAAATTAGAAAGACTAATACCATTTTCTTTAAGTTCTTACTTTAGAAATATATTTTACACTTTTTTCTCATGTCAGTTGCAGTCTGGCATCAGAAAATATTCCATTTGTTCTATAATGGCTTGTATGATCTCTTAATAGTATTGAATTACTCAACATGTTTCAGTAAAGGTATGTTTGGTTGATAAGAAGTAGAGGGAAAAAATTAGTGAAAGTTTCTAATAAAGTCTCACTTCTGGATAATTGAACCATGACTTATCACTGTTTACTAAAATGAGAAGTGTTTATAAAAATGGATAATTATGGTTATTTAGTAATAATATGCAGTATATAAAAAGATGAAAAATGCCACTCTCTCCCTTTACAAGACAAAGTGAAATGAGCCAAAATTAGGAAAATAATGTGATTTTAGGGAAGTAGAAAAACTCATTTTGCAATCTATTTTCTTCATCCAAGTAATATAAAGTGATGGATTTCAGAAAGTTGTTATTCTCTTTTTCTATTTCCTAGCAACCAAACACACCTTATGTTAACTCATGACTGCCTGATTGACTTGGTTGATAGTGGTTGCGGAATCTCATAAAAATAATGACAAGATATTTTGATCTTGTACACTGTTCTGAATTTGAGTATGAAGGGTCGTTGTTTGACTGATCTCATCATATGTATGGTCTTTGTGATTCAACATTGAGTATGTTGACAAACCAATATAAGTTGTGGCAGGTACAACATTGACTCACATGATTATTCTGTGAGGTTGAGAGCTGCCCAAAAGTTTCTTAAAGATGGTGACAAGGTCAGTGAAAAACTTGCTTATTCTTTTATCGTAATATCTTCTTGTTAAGTGCAACTTCTCAAAGATGCAAACTATTATTTCAGGTTAAGATCATTGTGAACTTGAAAGGCCGTGAAAATGAGTTCAGGAATATTGCTATTGAACTCATCAAACGTTTTCAAAATGATGTTGGCGAGGTAAGTGCCATTCGCTTCCTTTTGAGAAGAATGTTTTTGTGTGCTGTTCTAGAGCACTGAACACAAGATTCCACATGGGGAATTTATTTCTTCTTTTATGAAGATCTGATGCAAGTGTATAATGCTTAGCTAGAGCATTTATATGCTTAAATGAATAGATACTTTCCTATTCTGCTTCTACCATCCGTCTGTATCTACCTTTCAGAGTATTCAGCTCCATTACTATAGTTCTGTAGAATGATAATTGCTCTCGTTGGAAATTGATAAGTACCACCGTTGCACAATTTATCCAGGGCTGACACAGCCTGGCAATACAGTCACTTGAGGCCTCCCACATGCTGTTGTTGCAACAATATTGTATTGATTGATGTACTGATACTGATGCAAGCATGAGATGTGCCTGTGTCACTCAAAGCCTTGCAATGAGTTACACTAATTAATTATAAACGAGGAACTCTAGAGGGAGAGATGGGCTACCAATAAAATTGGGACTAAATATTGGTCAGCTCGTAAGTTATTTATCTCCACATATATGACATAATGCTCAGAACAATTTATTGTTAACTTTTTTTTGAGTATCTAGTGAATGAAGCTTCATCTTGTAATCTAAAATACTGTAGAATATACGGTTGGAGGTAATCAAACTTGTGACAATAATCAAAGATGCTGTAAAACAACTTATAGTCATTCTGCCAAGACCACCATCTATTTCTGGTTGATGTATTTCAACCTCTCGTGTCATAGCAGCAAAGTTTACCTGCTATCCTCTCTATTTCTAGCTAGCTCAAGGTCCTGTAAAATACTTTTTCTTTCATTTAAGGAATTCAATAAAGGTTCTGAGTACCTACTGATTTGATTCTTATATTACAATTTTAGCTTGCGACAGAAGAGAGTAAAAGTTTCAGAGAGAGGAACATATTTATGGTTCTAATGCCCAACAAAGCAGTTATACAGAAAGGGCAGGAGCAACCAAAGAAAAAGGAAACACCAGTCGCAGAAATTTCGGCAAACGTCTGATTTGAAGTACATAAATTGAGGATGGTCTTGGACAATATCATGAGGTAATATAAATTTGTGCTTGCTTCATACGATTTAATTTTAATTGTCCTTTAACGAAGTTCCATCAAGAGTACCGACCTAGTTCACCTTTCATCTCATCTGCTATGCTTAAAGACTTATTTTTATTAAAATGTTTGGACTAGTTATACGTTTCTGATTTAAGACATCCATTTCTTTCTGTTACAGATGTCCGATGGAGGCACAGGTGTGATTGCTTGAATTAATTATATAAGCAGTTGAGGCATACCATCATTTAACTGCCTTGTAAGGAGTTGATGCTATATTCTTTTAGGATCACACAAAAGACATAACAATCATGTTGCATAAGGGCAAATAGGGTTCAGGAATTGTTTCTGTAACCTTGCACCTGTCATTTTCCGATTCGAGCATGATCCTTCAGTAAGGTGACGTCCAGGTTTAAAGGCCTTTGAGCTTGAGCAGATGGAGTTTATTGTATAATAAAAATGCATAGAGGCTAAATATAGAAGGTAATCTGTGATCTAGTTGTTAGGACAACTAATACTCTTTTTCCAGTTATGTACCTTGAGAGAAGAATAATACACTGTAAGTTTTTGCTCAATCATTTTAAGGCAATTTTGTGTGAAGGGAACTGTTGTCAGGATTATTAGATGTCTTCTATTTTTCTTGTTGCATCACAAGTTGGGATTTCTTCCAAGTTGCTGTCTGATATCCCCCTAAAGAAATCTCTCTCCAAATGCAACTGCATCCTTGTACACAATTACGGTGATCAGTAGTAGCTCTTCTATGTTTTGTTTGATGCTAGACCATATTTTTTACCTACTATTTAATCAAACTACTGTTTTCCATGCAGGTAACCATACATTCGTTTATCTGCTCATTGTTTGAATAATTTATAATTTTTAGTTTTAATTATTTAAATGGTAAATAATAATTGTTACTAATGATGTATTTTAGAGATTGATTTTAAACTCTTAATACTTTATGTTAACTGTCTCTTAAATTATCTAATTTATAGCTACAAATTTATATTTTACTATCCGTATCTTACATGCATGAGAATTTATATCCCGATATAAGATACGGATCATCATCCGTTTTTCACACGCGGAGATTTGATCATTCTTATCCTTTTATTATTTATTGCTGCACATGTTAGTTTGCTCAGCTCTGAGATTCGAGCCTGGCAGAGCTTCGGAAGTTGGAAGCAGTGGGCAAATTTAGAGAGAGTGAGAGAGAGGGAGAGAGAGAGATGGTGGAGATATTGGAGTCCACGTTGGTGGTGCCAAGCGAGGAGACACCAAACCACCAGCTCTGGCTATCCAACCTCGACCAAGTAGCCTCCCGGGTTTACACCCCGACGGTCTACCTCTACCGGTCAAAAGGCGAGCCGGAATTTTTCTCGGCCCAAACCCTCAAATCCTCTCTGGGGAAGGCTCTCGTGCCGTTCTATCCCTTGGCCGGCCGGCTCGGGCTGGATCAGAATGGCCGGCTCGAGATCAACTGCACCGGCGATGGGGTTCCCTTCGTCGTGGCCCGGTCCGGTTCGACCATCGACGACTTCAAAGACTTCGCGCCATCGCAGGAGATCAGAGATAGCTTTGTGCCTCCGGTGGAGTCCGTTGATCCGCCTTGCGTTTTGGTCGCCTTCCAGGTTTGTTATTCATTTTCCATTGATGGCTTCTCAAACCTTTTATATAATAAGGCTTTTAGTAGGGTTTAATGCAATGGGCTCATCAGGCATAATGTTTGATGGAGATTAAAAGTAGATCATTTTGAAATCCTTTTCTTTCTCTCTTTTTTTCAAAGTAAACTAGTAAATTATAAATAACATCCTATATTTTCTTTTCTAACAAATATAAGACTCTATTTAAATATTAAAAAAGAAAATTTTAAATTTAAATATTACTATTTTACCGCTGTTAAGTTTTTTTTTTTCTTTTCCTTTTTTTTTAAAAAAAAACACTGAAATTTATAGGCTATATAATTTGCTACTCCATTTGTTTTCTAGAATTTTATATAACTTTATGAGATTGATCAATAGAGGAGAAGTAGTAAAGGTTGGTGGTGGATAGTGCATTTATGACCTAAAATAGTTCCAAATATTCTTGATGAGAGAAACTTGCAGCTCGACGAGATCTCATATAATTGGGAGTCCTTGAGATATTAATATTTAATGTGGTCTTCAGTTGACTAGAGATACATGCATATGTTTAAATGATAAAAAGAAAAGTAATATATAAATTATAAAATCTTAACTTGTTAAATATGTAGTAAATGTAAAAGTTAATCTTACATTGTATTATTTATCTTTTAATGGTTGGGATATATATGATGAAATATTGACAAAGAAACATTTTAGGGAGGAAAGCCCAATATGCATAGCTCTGTTATATTTAATCTAATGTCGCAACCAAACCATCTTACTATCTATCAAAACTTCAAAGGTATTTCATAAATTACACTCTGTATTGTACATATTTTGTGATTCACACTCCGTTTTTGATGATCTTGTGATTTACATTCCGTCTTTAACGATTTTATAATTCGATCCCTCATTTTTCTCTATAATTTTACGCTCTAACGTTAGTTCTAATTCTAATCATTTATATTTTTGAACTAGATTTTATTTTAAAACTGATTCAAGCCTAAATCAAGCTTAATTTAATTCAAGCTTGATCAAGCTTAAAATTTGGCCTAAGTTAATTGGCTCGTTTAGACTTGAGCTCAAAATTATTTCAAAATTAGTTCGAAATTCAAGCTTGATCACAAATTGATGCTCAAAATTAATTTTGTTCAAACTTGATCAGAACCGGACTTGATCAAGCTTGAGACCCTAGGGCATCTCAACCATTTAGACATTCTTTCGTTGGGTACAAGTAAGCAGAGGAATTACTTGTCATGGTTTATCTATCACAATCTATTCCGACTATCCTTTTGGATATGGTCGTTAATATTGGGGGTGTTATTGCAATTGTAGGTGTGGATAATAGTCGTTATGGATTTGACATCCTCAATGATTGAAGATGGATAAACATGTTCTATGAGTTACCACCAGTAAGGACTGTATCTGCTTGCAAAGCCAGTTTAAAGCATTAACGAACTGGGCCTTTGCTATTTAATTTTGTATCCTTTAATACAATAATCATCTGTCTGTAAATAGTAATGATTATGGGATGGAGAAGAAAACTACTAACGATGATGCTTAGTTATAGAATAGTTAAGTGTTCATAGGTATATAGGGGTGAAAACGGATCGGATACGGCTCGGATAGTGCTCAACCCATATCCGGATCCATATTTTTTATCCGGATACGGATTCGGATACGGATATTTGACGGATAGCAAAAATTAAAACCATATCCTAAGAAAATGGATACGGATAATTTTCGGATACGGATCGGATAGTTTTCGGATACGGATCGGATAGTGTTCGGATAAATTTTCGGATCTTAAACAAATACGTATCAAATTTTAAACAAATTAATATGAACTTACTATGAATATTAATCAAGTCTAAAACCATTCAAATACAATTTGAACAAAACTTAAAAGTATTTGAGAACTGATTCATCGGCAAAAAGATAGTAACAGTGCAAACAAAAAATGTGCATAAACTAATGCAATTAAATTATCAACCATAAAAGTAAATAAATTATCCTAACACAAGTTCACATTGTCAACCATAAAAGTAAATAAATTATCCTAACACAAGTTCACATTGTCAACCATAAAAGTAAATAAATTATCCTAACACAAGTTCACATTATCAACCACAAAAGCAATTAAAATATCCATCAAAATAAAGTTTAGAGTTGATACAAGTTTACATGAACTTCAAAATTATCAACATCCCAAAGTTAGAGGAACAAAACATCAAAACATCCAACCATTCAAACAACCCTCCTCTTCAAGTGCATCTGCAAAATAAATGAAACTAAATTAACCAACTTAAAAGTAATATAAAGAAACTAGATTAATCAACTTAAAATATAAAGTGAAAAATACTTACAATATGATTACTCCCCCTTTAAATCAACATCTTCAGATTGTTCAACATCATGAATAATTGATGCTATTTGTCCTAATAAGAAAAAAGTATATGAACATTAGTAAACAATACTATTTTATAAAATACTATCGAATATTATAATCATTACCTTTTCTTTTAGATCTTATCCAATTTTGAGTGTATACTAAAGCTTCCACTGATTCGGGATCCAACTTGCTACGATAAGCATCAACTACTCGGCCACCTGTACTAAATGCAGATTCAGATGCAACTGTGGCGACTGGAATTGCTAATACATCACGGGCAACTCGTGATAATATATGATACTTTCCACTACCTTCTGTCTTCCACCAAGATAATAAATCAAATTTACTGTCATTACGTTGCCATAAAAGTGAGGCATCCTCAATATATTGATCCAAATCTGTCTTAATAGATTGTTGTTGACATTCCTCACTTAAAAATTGCTCTAAATCTTCATCAACATCAAAATCAACTCTACCACTCTGCAACACTTGGCTATTATTTATATTCACATCCGGATTAGACGTGGAAGAAAATTTGGATGCATATTCATTATACAAATTCCTTATGACTTCACGAACTTCCTCAAGTTCCTTAACACCACCAAGAGGATAAATTTTAGGAAAGTAATACACCATAAATTTCATTTTGTACCGAGGATCCAAAAATGAAGCCACTGCTAGTATAAGATTGCATTGCTTCCAATATTTATCAAATTTGTCTTGCATTGATGTTGCCATAGAAAGAATAAGTTCATCAAAACTTTTGCACCATTCTTTAATTTGCAACTGAATAGCACAAAATTCTTTGAAAAATAAGTTAGCTGTCGGATATGAAGTTCCTGAAAGCAATTCAGTAATCGTATGGAATGTTTTCAAACATTTGTATAACACTGCTGCTTTATCCCATTGCTCATTTGTTGGACATGCAGCAAATTTAATTGGATCAGCACAATAAAGTCTCTTAAATACATTGCTATAATATATAGCATCTTTAAGCATCAAATATGTAGAATTCCATCTTGTAGATACATCAATTGAAAGAGACTTATTGGTATCTAAATTGCATTCTCTTGCTCTTTTGAGAAACTCCTCCCATTGCAAAGGTGAATTTTTGAGAATTATAATAATATGACTAATATTCTCCACTGCATCTTTTATTTTCTTCAAACCATCTTACACAACTAAATTAATAATATGTGTGGCGCATCTAACATGAAAAAATATGCCATCACAAACAAGAGCTTGTTGTCCATTCAGCCGAGTAACCACATCTTTAACACAAACATCATTAGCTCGATCATTATCTAAAGTTAATGAAAAGAGCTTCATGTCAATATTCCAATCAATCATATTCTTTAGAAATGCTTGACAGAGATTCAACCCTGTATGTCTTCCTTCTAAATGCATAAAATTTATGATTCTTTTCTGAATACTCCATTCATCATCAATGAAATGTATTGTAACACACAAATATCCTTTATTTTGTCTAGAAGTCCAGAGATCCATGGTAGCACTCATACGGCATGAAAGTGAAGTAAACATATCATACAAAATATTCTTTTGCTCAACATATAGTTCCAAGATCTCTTTTTTGATAGTAATCCGTGACTTTGTTAGAAAAGCAGGCCGTAGAGATTTTATAAAGTCAATAAAATACTCATGCTCTACAATAGAGAAAGGATATTCATGCATTACTATTGCCATGATAAGTTTTCTTTGACTTGTTTCTTCATTATATTTGTATGACTCTAACATTCCATCTTCTCCAACTTTTGTGATATTGAGTACCATTTGCCCTCTATCTCTATTATGCTTGTTCTTATAATGGTTCCTCAAGTGTGATGTTCCCATAGAACTTTCCCCACTAAATTGCTTTCGACAATATTTACATATTGCCTTGTACTTGCGAATTATTTTTCCATCAATTACTTCTATCTCTTCAATTTTCTCAAAATTATTCCAGACATCCGATGTCAACTTCTTCTTCTTTGTTCTATCATCATTAAAAACACTACTTGAGGTGTCACCTTGAACTGATGCACTTGTAGATGCCATTGACTCCTAAACATGGATATTAAAACTAATTACAGCTAAAACATTAAAGATCAAAGCATAAAAGAGAGAATACATTAAATACAAATATTCTTACCAGTCTAATAATTTTTGAAAACTAATTATTCTTCCAAATAATTTGGACCAAATTGCAAAAATATCAGACGAGAGGAGAGAAAATAATTAGCTGCAAAATATGCAAACAGAGGTAATTTAGTCAAACATGTAAAACATAAATGCCATGCATGTAAAACATATGTCATTATTAATGTAATACTTCTACTATAAGAGAATATGTTTTCAAGGAATTAGACTACAAATTCTATGATAAAACTATGAAAAAAGTTGCAACACTTTTAAGCAAAATTAATGCAACTAGTTACTACTATGAACGATGGACCCAGGATGCAAGACATGGATAAGACATGATACAAATACATTGATAAGGTAAATCTTCAAGTTTGATGTGTAACAATCTTTAATTATACATGTGAGACAAATGGTTGTAGGGTTTACAAAGATTTTTAAATCTATTTTCTCTTGAACAAATCTTGTCCCTTTGATTTCCTTAAAATGAAATATTGATAGGCAAAAAGTCTATTGTTCTTTCATTCTGAAAGAGTGCTCTTAGATTGAAAAGCTCAATTGAAATCAACAATGCCCTGTTTTTTGCTTAGGTTACCTAGAGACTAGATAAAAGTTAAATATACTAGTTTGTTATGAACTCAGACATGCTAATAGTAGGTCTACTTAGATAAGTAACAGGAATAGTCTTGTCAGGAGAGGTATATTAACCTTTATTTTTTGCAATAATTTAAGTAAAAATTGAATAATGAAGTAATATGTTTCGTGGATTACTTGTCTAGTACTTCATATTAAGAAATTAAATGGTAGTCTCACTTGTTTGCATCATATTATCATATATGGATGATCTGAGTGAATGATACAGTGAAACTTCAAGAAGAGATACTCTAATGACTTAAATGACACTACTTCTGATGAATAAATAAATAAATAAATTTAAAGAGAAAGTGTATAGTTATTTCGTGATAAATTCTGAAAATAAAGGGGTAACATGAGTTTAACTTAAACAGGTGATTCTTTTTACTTAAATATTGTAACTCAGTCAAAAGGGGTAACATGAGATTAATGATCAGTTGCCATCCTTGACTAAAATACAAACATTAACCACATCAAATAGCCCACCTCACAATTATAATGTATTTATTTTGTTCATTTTTGTCTCGTTTGATTAATTTTTGGGTTAGTCCTTCACACCCGTCACTCTAACTGTTCATGATAACATATAAGATTAGTATCTTGTCATATTTAGCAGTGGATTAGGTTTATCATACCCATGAGATAGACTTCAGTTGAATTATATCTTGATATTTATATCAATGTGATGTATAGATATTTATAAGTTTAAGGCGTACTAAATGGTTACTCATCAATTGAATTACTCTCCAATTTAAAACAAATTAAATGTAATGCGTAGAAAATCTTAGAGCTAATGCAGGCTAATCCATGCAAGTTAATGCATCAATTACATACATCCAATAGTTTTGAGGAAGGGCCGGAGGAGGGAGGGCCGGTGGAGGAGAGCCGAGGTCGACGAGGGAGGGCCGGTGGAGGAGAGCCGAGGTCGACGAGGGAGGGTCGGTGGAGGAGAGCCGAGGTCGACGAGGGAGGGCCGGTGGAGGAGAGCCGAGGTCGATGAGGGAGGGCCGGTGGAGGAGAGCCGAGGTCGACGAGGAAGGGCCGGAGGAGGGAGGCGGTGAAAATGGGTGAGCCGGTGAGGCCGTGAGGGCTAGCAGTGAGGGCGGCGCCGCGGGTAGCAGTGCGGTTGATGGAGATTTGGGGGAGGAGATGGTGAGTAGATGAGAGATAGAGGTAGGGTTTAACTTTAGTTGGGTATTTATTAAGCGGGTAAACGGATATCCGTTATCCGAATCCGTATCCGATAAAATCAACTAAACCCGTATCCGTATCCGGATCCGGATTTTTTTCTAAAGGCTATCCGTATCCGGATCCGGATCCGGATATTTTTGGAAATAGCTATCCGTATCCGTATCCGAATCCGGATCGGATAGGATTTTCCTATCCGTATCCGATCCGATCCGGATCGGATAGCGGGTCGGGTCGGACTTAATCCGACCCGTTTTCACCCCTATAGGTATAGCATTACTAGCATCTCGAGAGAGTATAGTTGCCCACAGGGATTAAAAACTTATCACGAGGTCCAATGAATAAAATTTTATTTAATAATTAGCTGTAGATGTCGAGCAGTGGGACAGATTATTGTGCAGCAATAATGATCCACATGAATATTTCTTGTTGTTTGTCATAGTCTGTCTTAATTTTTCTATCTAATATATTATTAACCCTCGGCTGTAATTTGTGTAGATTTTCTTAAGCTGGAAAACTTTATCCTAAACTCACCCATCCGTAAATTAATTTTTCATAGAGTTATGGCTATCATTCAATGATCAATGACCTTGCCCACCAACATTGCCATTGCCAAATTAATGATCAATTCAGCAATGTTTACTGAGGACAGAACTCTCTATAATCTTAGGCCTACAAGTTCCAATCAAGAGAAGCAAACTCTACACGCCCAGTTAGTGAGAGAGAGAGAGAGAGAGAGAGAGAGAGAGAGAGAGAGAGAGAGAGAGAGAGAGATGGTGGAGATATTGGAGTCGACGTTGGTGGTTCCAAGCGAGGAGACACCAAACCACAAGCTCTGGCTATCCAACCTCGACCAAGTAGCCGCCCGGGGTTACACCCCAACGGTTTACCTCTATCGGTCCAAAGGCGAACCGGATTTTTTCTCCGTCCAATCCCTCAAATCTTCTCTGGCGAAGGCTCTCGTGCCATTCTATCCCTTGGCCGGCCGGCTCGGGCTGGATCGGACCGGCCGGGTCGAGATCAACTGCACCGGCGATGGAGCCCCCTTCGTCGTGGCCCGGTCCGTTTCGACCATCGACGACTTCAAAGACTTCGCGCCATCGCCGGAGATCAGAGATAGCTTTGTGCCTCCAGTGGAGTCCGTTGATCCGCCTTGTGTTTTGGTTGCCGTCCAGGTTTGTTATTCATTTCCATTAATGGCTTCTCAAACCTTATATAATAAGGCTTTAGTTAGGGTTTAATGCAACGGGCTCATGAGGCATAAAGCTATGTTTGAATGGAGAATAAAAATAGATCATTTCTTTCTTTTTTTAGTTGATTGAAATTTATAGGCTGTAATTTGGTCAAAACGTACTTGCTACTATATTTGGTCAACGTACAAAACGTACTTGCCACTCCATCTGTCTTCTATAATTTTATTATAACTTTATGAGATTGATCTCGACGTGAATAGAAAAAGAATAGTATATTTGGAGGTGAATAGCGCATTAATTGGACCTTTTATTGCGACCTGAAATAGCTCCAACCAAATATCTGCATGCATGGGACCGTGCAACTCGATGAGATCTCATATAATTAGGATTCCTTGAGATCTTAATATTCAGGGTCTGTTTGAGTAAGCAGGGAAGGAATTTTTTCAAAGGAAATTCCTAATAGAAAAGTCACGTTTGGATTGAATCAAGTTATCTTGTTTGAATAGTTTAAAAAATTATAGAGGGAAAAAAGATTAAGAAATGGGAGATAGCAAAAGGAGGAGGATGAGATGGTGGTCATCGTGGGTGAAGGCGGAGGAGGTGGAGGTGGTTTTGGTAGGTGGAGGAGGAGGACGGTGATGATAGCTAGGGAAGGAGGAAGAGGGATGGGTGAAAGAAGAGTAAAAAGAAAAGAAAAGATTTTAAAAAAATATTCCTTCAAAAATTTTATCCAAGTACCTGCTTAGAATTTTTTTTATTTTTTATTTTTTTGAATCCTCTATAAAAATTCCTAAGGAAAGCTGATGTCCTACGTATTAATGTAGGAATTTAGGCTATCGAAGCAACCCGCTTAATCTGATTTGCAATTGATTATAAATACATGCATATGTTAAATGGTAAAGAAAAGTAATATATAAATTATAAAATTAGAAGTAAGGAGACCATGGTAGCTTGTTAAATATGTAATAAATGTACAAATTAATCTTTAGTTGTATTATTGATTTTCTTTTTATTTTTTTAAACTTTACCCTTTTAATGGTTGAGATGTGATGAACTTTTGACCATAACTTCTCAGTATTTCAAAGAAACATTCTAGGGAGGCAAAGCTCAACTCATACAAGGTTAATTTCCGAGATAAAAAAATATAGTAAATGAAGCTCCGCCTGTTAGATGAGTAAATAATATCACTCTTTATATTACGATATAAATTACTAAAAATAACACTATTCTACTATAAATCTATTACAATTGCTCATTGCTCATTGCTCATCAGAGACAAGCTAACTTATTATTTATCATTACATCTAATCTCTGTAGGTAACATATCTCCGGTGCGGCGGGGTAGTGCTTGGCCTCGCCACCCACCATATGGCCCTTGACGGTGCGAGTGCTCTCTTCTTTATCAAGACCTTCTCCGCCTTCACCCGTAGGGCCATTGACTCTACTCACATCCCTCTACCTTTCTTTGATCGCACCATCCTCGCTGCCCGCTCCCCGCCCACCGTCCTCTTTGACCACAATGACTACTCCACCAACGTCTTCCAAATCAACCTCTCTTTGCTGCTTATCGCCACCATTCTGAAGCTCTCCAAAGACCGAGTCCAAACCTTGAAGAACAAAGGCCGTGGCAACCGCAGAGGAGATCGTGTCCAATCCTCCTTCCCTTGGCGTCGAAAGAATCAAGATTGCGATCAACAAAATCACCGACGAGTTTGCGAAGTCGTTGATCGATCACTTGGAGACGTCGGCTGTTATGGCGGGCCTATGGAAGAGGGGAGGGCTGCCGAGGACCAGCTTTTGTGCTGTGAGTTGGCTCGGAATGCCGATCCACGAAAGTGACTTCGGGTGGGGGATGCCAGAGTTCATGGTGAGAGCCCAAATGTACGGTTGCGAGTTTGTCTACCTGATGAACTCACTAGAGGAGGAGGGAGGGGTGGTGGTGGTGGTAGCATTGGAGGAGGCGAGCATGGGGTGCATCAAGAAGATATTCTACGAGGAGATGAGTTGTGTGGATGGATAAGGTGGGGTTATTCTGGTGGATAAATGTTGCTATTCCGAGTCAGTTGCGGTTACTTTTGTTGGAAATTTCATGTATTTGAGCTAAGTTATAAGTAGGGCCCATATATTATTAATGATGGTTTAATGATGGAATTAATTTAGTTTAAATAGTATTTTATTGTCATATATTTACTTAGTCAAATCTATAAAGAGAAGTGAATGAAAATTGGCTCTAAAGTGTGTATCATTGTAATAGAAAATAAAAAGAAGTGAGTTTAGTACTATATTGGATATTTGAGAAATATTAGTATGGTATATAAGTGACAAACTTCTTATAGGATTTGGGGCTCAAAATTGTTACTTATTTTGTAGATAGAGAATACTATGCAACTTAACTCACATACACACGCGCCGCCCGACTCGGTTCGGTTCACACGCACAAGTCAAGTCCAATTTTAATATTTGTCTGACACATATTCGAATCTGGTTTGATTCGGGTTAGTTAGTTGGTTGAACCTGCCCGAAGTCGAAGTGGTGTCCCTTTGATTAGAACAGTTAGTTGGTTGAACCTAAAATGGTGCATCCTTTCACAATATAACTGTTAATTGGTCTTAGATCCTAAATGGTGCCTACATTCGTGATTAGTCGCATCCCTTCGTCGAGCCTGTTTAATTCTATAAATAAGCTATCAATCTGCATTATTTTTCACATTGAATTGGATTATTCTTTCTAAGTCTAGTTCAAGTCTTAAGTCTACATTTGAGAGAGAATACAACACGGTTCAAGTTCGACAAGGAATTCGAATAACTGCTTCATTTCGAGTACAAGATAGTCGTTATACCTTGGAAGACCGACGTCTACTAGACTAGACTCTAGAGATTTTACATTCTGTAATCTGTAAGTTTATTTATTAACTTATTTTAAATCGAATTTCTTGTGACTTTTGGAATCAGTTTATTATGGCTAACAACTTTGTATTTTGCAAAAGCATTTTTATTAAGCAAAAACTAATTTTGGCAGTAGAGCAATTATAGAATTTAAAAAATAGGTTGAAATTTTTAAATGTGCCATGTTTATTAAATGGGTTTCTTGATTAGGTCCAGTACCTCGTCTGGTTCATGCATAAAATTTTTCAATGATAACAAACATTATGCACATCTTTTAAATATAAATTAAATATATGTATAACTTTATGCACATTTTATTATTTAATCATAAAATATAATTATTACCTTCAATAAATTTATATAAAAATTTATGTATTATTGCTAATTATGAATAAGTATAAAATTTTACTAAAATTCTTATTTAGAAAATGTGCATAATTTTATCATGTGTTTTTTTTTTCTGGTAATAAGATTTTGTATATAACTTATCACATAACTTATCTTATATAAGATTTAACTAAAGTATATATAAATAAGTGTTTGATTATAAAATATATTTAATGAAGTTTAAGTAATCGAATAAATTTTGGGTTATTATATTATAACTTATTCATGGTTAATCGAATAAATTTTGGATTAAGCCGGCCAATGAGTAATCAAATACTATTAAGATAGGGCCCAAAGTCAGAGAATTATGGTCCCTGTCCAAATGATGAGAGTATTTTAGGATGTCTCAACACCTTATTTAAAATCTAATAAATTGTATAATATTTTCGAACTCTTTTAACTAAAAATAAAACAATTAGTTGACCCATTTGCTGGCGGTTCTTCTTAAGCAGTAGACTTCCCAATAAGCTACTTTCCTTGCAACAATTTTCAACACCATTTTTCTTTTTTTGAATTTATATAAGTTATATATTCATATTATAAATAATATTTTTTGTTATAAAATGAGATTTTTCTATCATAAATAGATTGTCATATCAAGTTATCCTATTATACATGGTCGGTGTTGAGTTATAAATAGGTTAAACAAATTGAGGTAATAAATATGAATACAATCAATTTATTAATCAGGTTAGGTCCTAATAATGGTGATCTCTAGTGTCTTCCAGCCAAATTTCAATCACCTTCTTATCATGCCCTACTTATCACTCATGCCTCTGTTATCATCTAAACTCCACTAGCAACTTGGGCTAGGCCGTAGCCTAACCCAACAGCAACCTAGATTGGGCTACAACCCAACCCAAACCCAAGATGGGCTAGTCAGCCTAGCTCAACATTAGCTCCACCTTCGGCTTGGGCATCCCAACCCGAGCGAACTTGGGAAGGGGCATCCTAGCTCAAGCCAACTTGGGAAGAGGCTCAACCTAACCCAAACCCCAAGGCTAGGCCGTAGCCCACCAAGGGAGAGTTTGACCTAGCCCAACCCCTCCTCTACCCAGCCTAATTGAGGAGGAGAAGGAAAGAGGTATAGGCGAGCATTGCCACCAACAGCCCGGCATGCCATCCGACACTCTACCAGTCGAGAAAGGCACCCACAGTGCCGACTAGCCGACAAAGGAAACAACAACTACCCACAATGCAACCAAACACCCTAATAAAAGGGTACTGGTTGGGTCGGTCAAGGCTATCGAGAAGCCTAGCAGCTAGAGGCGACCGACAGCGAGAACCACCTTAGCCAAGGCGACGGGCTGCTCGGCGACTCCAGCCATGAAGGCACCAAAGGATGCCATTATGAGCATCCACGTGAGGAGAGGAAGCTTTTCCACTGCTCGGGGAAGGGCACCGCTGGCTGAGATGGTCGACAACTAGCTCGAAAACTGCGGAGGGGAGGCTATCGCATGTAGTCTCTACCAGGGCACAGAATGATCCACAAAGGGCACCATTAGCAACTGGGGAAGGGAAAGCTAAATGGAGGGTGTGACGAGGCACGAGGCCGCTGGCCTACAGAACTTTCAGTGAAATCGAGAGGAGGAAAGTTCAAGGAAAAATAAATTAGCTCACGAATTTTAAACTTACCTGAAGAATATGGAAGCTCTAGTGCTTCAATCCAAGGGGTCGGGTGGCTCAGCATTTGGCAGCTGCAGGCGAAGAGAAGGAAGAGAAAAAAAAAAAGTAGAGGAGAAGAAAAAAGAGTGAGGGAGAGAAAGCAGAAGCATTTCGCACCCTTAAGTTAGCACACGTAATTTTTTTTTTATGGATGTTATTGCATATATGTATCTCATATAATCAAGAGTGTAATTACGCAACTAACAAATATTTTAATAAGAAAGTGTGCTACTATGTATTATCAAGTTTAAGAAGAACAAAAAATTTCAAAGCAAAACACACATATATACATTCCGGCCACATCGAGTACATTCAACATGACCTAAATGCTCGAATTTAAAATTAAAAAAACTTGTGAAAGAATCAAAAAATTTCAGCGGCAATTATTATATTTAAAAAAAATTATGTCATGAATATGATATTCTAAAAAATTTTCGATGGCAATTATTAAAATAAAAAATTAAAAAACAGCCCATTGTTCTATAACTGAAGAGATAGGTTTGGTCTCCATATACATTGTTCCAATAATCCATGAGCTAATCTTATAACCTCGGAAGAAATTAAAATATTTAGTATTTGACACGTTATTCATACCTAATGCGTTACGTTTTTTTAATTCTTTCTTCCTATTGGAACTTATATTAATGATGTGATATCTGAAGCGCGAAGATCATTTTAAAAAGAAAAGAAAAAAGTAGGCGATCTAAGCTGGTTTACATTAATGGTGCCTTTATTGCGATCTAAAATAGGTCGACATTAATGGTACCTTTATTGCGATCCTAAAAGATGCCGTGGATTTAGTTGTTCCAATGAATCTTTGAGCTAATCTTAGGTCAGAAGAAATTAAGATGTTTACCATTTGACACGCGATGCATACGCGTTAAATTTTTTTTTCTCTCTCTCATCATTTGTTTTTAAAAAAAGAGGTCAATGAATTAAAATTCATTCAATATCAGTATCACATAGGCATATATACATAGACGAGTGCTCTTCCATAGCGATAGATAAAAGTCTATCAGTTAGGTTTTCAATACTGACAAATATATACAAAATAAATTAAGTATTTTTTTTATATGTTTATGAAGGTAATTATAAGTTTTGGTAAGATTCAGAACAAAAATTTTAAAGTTATAGAAAAAATAATTCACCGCGTTCACACCATGTTTCTACCGCGTTCGGATACTGAGGTGGTGGTTTGGCCATTCGAACGCACTTGGGTCATATTTGAACATGCCCACAAAGTAACAGGCAATGTCTAAAGTTACGGGAGTTTTGTTTTGGCTTGAATTTAATTTTATTTTATTGACATATAAAGGGTGGGATGCCTTAATCCTAAGAAGAGTTGGTGATTACTTTTGAAAAGAAAAATTTAGAGTTACAACATTCAACAAGGTCCATCTCTTCTTCAATGCACTAAGATTTTCATCTTAAGAATCATCTAGATGAAGGATTAATCTCGAGGGCTACTGAGATTATAGATCAATCACGAAAAGCAAGTGAACTAGCAAGACTGAATAAAATAAAATCGTAGAAATCGACAGATTGTTGTTTAAGTCAGTCTTGAAATTATTATAAGTTTAGTGATTGGTTTTAGTCTGAATTTGAATCCATAATTTTTTTTTCTCATTTGAGTTTTTTCACGTAAATATCTTAGTGATTATCTTTACTATACTCTTTAATATTTATTCTATATATTTACTTAAAAGCAAAGAGTTGTAATCATTTATTTAGGATTTAAATAAATACGCATGTCTAAATTTGTTTAATTATGAGTAAGTACATTATTACACCGATCAGTAAAATAAACCCTAACGGAGGACTGAATGATCAACCAACAAAAACATTATTAAATAATTAAAAAATAATAGTCTAAAATGTAGAGTTACGAAAGCTATTAACTAATTAAACCATATGGTTGTTTCTTTAGACCTTTTCCAAGATCCAGCTCGCGATCAACCCAAATAATTAAATCGAGATCCACCACATGATAATAAAAAACACAGGCGGAAGTGTGGCTTCTTTCGAGGGAAGGATTTCTCTTTCTTTTTTAATTGATTGAGAACTCTAGGCTATAATTTGGCCACGCAACATCTTTATTAAAAAAAGGTCCCAGGACAAAATCAGATACATAAAATATAGAGAAAATAGAGCGACGATTTTTCACACCTTCATGCAATCCAACGTAGGTGTATAACGATCGTGCCTTTATTGTGATCTAACACAGGTTTTAAATATTTAAGATAAAATGCCGTCGGCATAGCTTGGACATCTACAGTGATCTTTAAGTGCTTCTTTTAGCAGGACTGTTTTTGACTCTCCATATATCTATAAATTCTTATGTCAAAACTTATAAGAAATTTTGCAAAGTAATGAGCAAAAAACGCATGCCAACCTACAAAATACTTCTCTACGATTACACGAAGGGCCCACAAAAGTAGATGCCGGAATAATGATGAACCTGCTAAGATATATATATATATATTGATAGATAGATAGATAGATAGATAGATAGATAGAGATGGTGGAAGTATTGGAGTCCACGTTAGTAGTTCCAAGCAAGGAGACACCAAACCACAAGCTCTGGCTCTCCAACCTCGACCAAGTAGCCGCCCAGGCTTACACCACAACCGTCTACCTCTACCGGCCTAATGGTGAGCCGGATTTTTTCCGGGTCCAAAACCTCAAATCCTCTCTCTCCAAAACCCTCGTGCCATTCTATCCCCTGGCCGGCCGGCTCGGTTTAGACCAGACCGGTCGGGTCGAGATCAATTGTAATGGAGATGGGGTTCCCTTCGTCGTGGCCCGGTCCGGTTCCACCATCGACGACTTCAAAGACTTCGCACCATCGCTGGAGATTAGAGATAGTTTTGTTCCTCCGGTGGAGTCCGTTCATCCTCCTTGCTTTCTGGTTGCCTTCCAGGTTTGTATTAATTTCCGTTTGCTTCTCGAATGTTATATAACAATGCTTTGAGTACGGGAGAAGATAAAGAGAAGATAAAGGAAGATAAAGAGATTATTTTGCTCTGTTGCTTTTGATCTGGAAACACATAAAGAATACAAATCATTTGGATGGTTTATTATTATTATTATTATTATTTTACCATTGTAGGCTTGCACACCAACATCCATCTTCCTGGTCTAGTTTGCACACTAAACTTTGTACACCAGTTACATAATTGTTTAGCTAGTTTAGTAGGTGACTTATACTCACTTATGTACGTATAGGAGAATCGCTTTTTGAGACAGCAATTTTGGTTAGTAAAAATTGCTAACTGGATGAGCCATTTTTTCATACTATTAGCAAATTAAAGGATCAGTATAGATCCTAATCCATTGAGCAATTACGGAATACTAATAGTTTTCTATCTATACATACCCAAAATTGTGCCAAGATAAAACAATTTTATTAAATAAAAGAGAATACAAATACTTTTAAATAACACCCTAACTCTTAACATGTTTTTCCTATAATTTTTATTAGATTAAATCCAACTATTTTTTAAATAAATATATATCAACCAAAGAATATTTGGTTATAATTAATCTACTTTTTATATTATTTGGTGTGACGCCGAGTTTAAACTCACGAACTCTAGAAAAAATGGCTTTGGTGTTATATTAGATAACTGCGTAACTAAAACCATAGTCTTTGCAGCACCTGATTCTTCTCTCATTGATGATTTATGATTTTAACGGATACATATTTTATATATATTATTAGTCTCTTTGAGCATAACGTCACAGCATTACGTTTATTGTTTTTTGAATATAAAGAATTAACCCTTTTACAGCCACTCAATGTATCTCTATATCCACTCAATATAGAGGTTCGAGGGTTTTGTAATCTGTGTCATACTTCTTGCTTATTATCATTAACACCAACTACATAATATTTATTATTATAATAGCAATAATTCTCTTTTCCTTGCCCCATGCATGCCACTTCTACGTCTACAGGTGACGTTCCTCCGATGCGGCGGGGTGGTGCTCGGCGTCGCTGCGCACCACGTCGCCCTCGACGGCAAGAGCGCCCTCTTGTTCATCAAGACCTTCTCCGCCATCACCCGCGGCGGCATCGACGCCACTCACAATATCCCTCCGCCCTTCTTCGACTGCACCATCCTGGCCGCCCGCTCCCCGCTCGCCGTCCTCTTCGACCACAGTTACCACTCCACCGACGTCTTCCAAACCAACCCCTCTTCGCCGTCTATCACCACCGTTCTAAAGCTCTCCAGAGACCAAGTCCAAACCCTGAAGAACAACTGTACCAACTCAAGCTCAAGAGTCTCCACCTTCCACGCTGTCGCTGCGTACGTATGGAAGTTGGCATGCATTGCACGAGGAATTGAACGTAACATGGAGACGCAGCTCTACTTACCCGTCGACGTGCGCAACCGTGTAAATCCTCCGCTCCCGCGGAATTATATGGGTATTACCTCACCCTCCTGTCTTACACGTATGATCATAATAATGCAGTCACAAAATAACACCAACAGGGATCCAATTTTATTTACACTACGTTTTTAATACCGTTAAATATAAATTTCTACTGGCATTGTTTTAATGCCAAGAAGATAAGAGTCAAAATTTATTTGACAATATTTAAAGATCATAGAATTACTACGTTTGATAATAGGTAATGCAGCGGTACGCGCGAAGGCTGTGGCGACCGTGGAGGAGATAGTGTCTAATTCTCCTTCACTTGGCGCGGAAGTAATCAAGATCGCGATCGATAAAATCACCGACGAGTTCGTGAAGTCGTTCATCGATCACCTGGAGACGTCGGGCGCCGACAAGGGGAGCCTGCCGAAGAGGGGAGGGCTGCCGAGGACCAGCCTTTACGCAGTGAGCTGGCTCCAACTGCCGATCCAAGACGCCGACTTTGGGTGGGGGATGCCGGAGCTCATGGCGAGAGCCCAGTGGTACGGGTGCGGGTGTGTCTACTTGATGAACTCGCCGGAGGAGGAGGGAGGGGTGTCAGTGGTGATAGCGTTGGAGGAGGAGAGCATGGGGTGCTTCAAGAAGATATTCTACGAGGAGATGTGATGTGTGGATGGATTAGGTGGGGTATTTCTAGTGGATAAATATTGTTATTCCGATTGGTTGTGTTGTTTGTATTAATTTCGCAAAAGGATGTTCGTTAAGCAAAATCTAATATTGATAGTAGAGCAATTAGAGAAGTTAGTAGTTAATTAAACCTTTGTACTCTGTCGTACTTCATGGAACCCACAATCTCCTTAACCATGTTTTGAAAATTTATGCCTTCCTTCCCTATAATGGTTAATGTGAATGTAGACGTAAGGTTTGGAAACTCATATGCATTGGTGGTACCATTAAAGCAATGGTAACTACTTACCTAGAGAAGTAGTATTTTATAACCAAATAAATATACGAAGTACAGGAGGATATTTACATATATATATATATATATATATTCTTGTGCAATTGTCCAACTAACAAATGTTTTAGCAGAAAAAAGTTTAGCCCCTATAAAAAGAGTAATTTCTGAATTTGATAAAATGTGCATCGAAACCTTGAAAAAAGTCCAATTCAACAACCAAGAAAAACAATATTAATCCTCTACATAAATTATGCATAGCAATTATATAAAAAATATGCCCGGAGTTTGAATGGTTTGAATTGGAAACCTTATAGATTTCGTTAGTTACAGCTAAATAAAAAAATGGTGAGCATTATCTATGTAAATCATGGGCAACTATTATATAAAAGATACGATGTAATTTTATTATGGATTGGGCTAAGGTGATTTATTTGAGGTGATGGATGCGGAATTTATAGAGATTATAAGATCTAGATGATGAGAGCGAAAGGGATAACAGAGATGATGATGATGATGATGATGATGATGATATGAGGTATATCTGTGATTTATAAAAGAAGAAGAGTGAGAAGATGATCGGTTTTAAAAAAGAGGGGGGTCGACGAATGAAAAGAGAGGAGCTAGCCGATGGCCAAGATTTGACGAAGAAGGAAGAAGATGGCCAGCCCTACTAGACTATAGGGATCGACAGTCGAAAAGGAAGGAAATGATATCAGCTTGACGACGTCGATCTTAGATCGAATGAGAAGACCACATATTTAGAAGCTAGCTAAAAATTTAAAAATATTCAAATTAATTTAAAAAAAGGAAATGATCTCAGTGTCGAGAATTTGAACACCACTGCACAACGCTCAAACATCATTGGACGAATGTTGCTCTCAGGATGAGACATTTGAACACCATTGGATAGGCATTCAAATGCTTCGACGAAGACTACTCTTGGATTGAGGCGTTCAAGTGTCGTTGGATGGGCGTTCGAATGTTGTTGGCTGAACATTTGAACACCTGGATGAAGGCTACTCTTATGGTCTGTCATCCAAACACTATTGGCCAGCTGTTCAACCACACGAGCCCGATGTTAGAAGTTTTCTAAAAATAATAAACAACTAATACTACATAAAATATATACTTCCATTTTGAAAAGGTGCGCCTAAAAACCCTATAAAAGGTGACTTTAGCAAAAATAAAAAATTTGTGTGCATCATCTTATGTAAACTTTGCTAGGACAGACAATTATATGATTTAATTTTATAAATGTGTGCATAAAAACCCTACACAAAGTATAGTTTGACAAAACATGGTGTGCATCACTGATGTAAATCATGCGCAATCATTATGCAAAAGTACATTCTAATTTTAAAAATATTATATCAATAACAAAAAAAAAAGAGTTAAAGTTTAAACATAAATAAAAAATATGACTTTTATTTTAAGAAAAATCATTTGATATGGTCTTTGCGAGTTTAGGTGCTTGTAACACGTAATAGCCATTTCGTAGAAACTTGGTGATAGTCATTATGGTCTTATAAGTCTGCAAGTGCCATTGCATATGAGTCCTCGTAGGATTGTACCCCCACAAGAGCTATTGATTTTTATTATTAAGTTTTTATTATTATTTTACTCTTTTTATTGGTGTAAATCGTTGAATTAATTCTTCTTCTTTTTTTGCACCTATATAAATTGAGTTTTTTCTTTTTCATGCTAATTATTCTATTTATAACTCAGTCAAAATAAAAAAGGAGTAGGATAAGAGAAGAGAGAGAATGAGAGGAGAAAAAGATATGGACACGATGATAAGGCAAATACAAGCATATATTTTTACGGTCAATCTTAAACCCATTTTTAATATTGTTTTTATGTATTCCTCCGACACTCGTTACGGTCCAAGAGGTAATTGTTTAAGATCATTTGTGAGCCTACAAGTTTGTAAGCCCAATCATGACATATAAGCAGACAAATTTGGTGATCATATGGTCCACCCTGCCCATGTCCGGCTTGACCCGACCCGACCCAATCTAGTCTAGATCGATCTAAGCTCGGCATGGACCCGGTCTAAATCAGGTTAAGCTCGGCACGGACCCAGTTTGGGCTCAGCTGGGCCCAAGCCCGCAACCTCAGCCAGAAGCCCCGCTAGAAACTCCTAAAAGCCCAGCCCGTAGCATTAAAATAAACCATACTGCAACATTTAGCCCAGCCTAGCCCAGCTAGGAATTGAATCTAAATCTCTTACTGTTTGTCCTTCCTCTAGCCTTCTCAAATTCCCTTCCCTGCAAGCAAGGTGGTCCGGAAACTCTCTCTCTCCCAGCAAGCAAGATGTCTTCTACCTGTTGATAGTTATTTAGACTTGGCTGATAATATTTAATTATGAATGTTTCTTCTGTCCATGCAAGTATTCTGTTTTCATACTCGTGTAGATGCAATAATTCACTGCAACACCAATTAAAGCAAAGTTTAATGCTATTATTCACCTAATGTTTTTCATTTTCTTATCTATTAGGGCACATTAGAACTTATGACAGTTTGTTTACTTTCTTTTATGTTATTTTGAGTTTATGTAAGAGTTTATCTGCATTTGTACTTCATGCTTTTCATTTCTCCAGCACTACCATTAGCTATTACTACACTTTATCTTACATTTGTTGTTCATGTTTTTCATTTTCTTCAGCACTACCATTAGCTCCACCAAATATCATTGTTTATACAATGATAATATGAAAGAAATATTCTTATCTACCAGGACACATATTAAGATTAGAATAATTAAATGAGTCTCATCATTTGGTGTCATATTAGGATCAGAATATTTGGTATCATATTATGTTATTTTTCAGTTTATGTCAGAACTTATGACAGATTATATTTAGTTTTTTTTCCCAAGCCATTTTAAGTTTATTGTTATGAATCATTTGGTACGAGAATATTTAGTTTCTCACTATCTGTATCTTATATATTTAATATTGATGTTTGGTATGAGAATCTCATATCTTTCTCTTTATCTTGTATCTTAGTTACTTGCATTCTCTTTCGTTTGTTTTGATAGGGTTATAATCTTTGGACAATAAAATGAAGTGCTTAATGTTATTGTTTGCTTGCTTCAAACTAGTATAATTCGTAATAGATTATAAGCTTTAAACTATGTTTTAATTATTATGGAATTATTAGAGTTAAGAGTTGGACTAAAATTGGTACTTAAATTTATTGTTGGATGTTGGTTGAATTATGAAGTTAAAACTATGTTGTAATTGTCATGAAAGTCAAACTATGTTGTATGGATTTATGTAGTGGTGAATTATTAAAATTACTATTTTTTATGTTATATGAGTTTTGAGTTGGAAAGAGTCTATTTTGTTTATATAATACACAATTTATATTTATATAAGATAAAATAATAATTATTAATTTTTATATAGGGTTAATATTATTGTGTTACTCATATCGTGTTAAAAAGGTTATTGTGTTGTGTTAACATAACATATTTATTAAACAGATTACACTAGTTGTATTTTGTTACCCGTTTAATAATTGAGTCATATTTATGAATTTAATTATAATATTAAAAAAACTCATTTATAACCCAAACTTATTTATAACTTGACCAAAAAAATTTAAATAATTTTGTGTCACTCAATAATTCGTTTATGACCCATGTAACCTATTTAATAAATGAGTCGAATTGGTTTTGAAAATTCTAACCCATTTAATAAATGGGCTGTATTCGTGTTTCCAGTAGCTTGATCCGACTTATCCAAACTTAACTCAACCCAATTGCCAATTACAGGGACATACAAGGAACGACAATCCTACGACGAATTATGTGGTTGTATGTTTCAATTATTCGAAAGATCTAATCATTCCGAAAGTGAGATGAGTTCACAGGCGTAACTTGTCTTCTATTCTAACCATACTACCTCTATCTAAAACATATCTAGAGAAGTCTGAGACGGTTTCAGATAAAGTTCGAGGATTAATGAACTCTATTCTTAATAGTACCTTCATTAGTAGATTTTGCCTAGACGACCAAGACGACATGAAGGTGGTCCAACCCAGTCTGCTTGTGAATCCCTTCCACACGACACAGGTGATAGAAAGAAAAGCTTCTAAGCATTGAAGGTGGGATGAAAATTACCCCAAGTATGGATGGAGACGTGGGGAGAGCACTGGGTCACCCATGAACATAAGCCAGGGTTGAGTAAATGGGTCAAATTAAAATCCATGTGTAAACGATACTCTCAAGTTGAGTTAGGCGTTGGAACCTACAAGCATATTAGAAAGCTAAGTTTGAATGAGAACGAGCATGTAATATACCATGATATAACTATGCCCCAACTCAACTAATTAACCCAAATTTGAATTAGAGCTTTTGGTATCCATTTGTCCTCTATTTATTATAAAAAGTTTGAATAAATTTTGATTCTAACCTGGTCATCCAATCTTAAAGCTTACTTTGAGACCAAGCCTTTATTGACTCGGTCAACTTTAACTCACCTAATTCAAATATACCATGATATAACTAATTATAAACTTTTGTTTTTGATAACCAATTCTCTCACGAAAAGTCACTTTCTAGGTTTCTACCTCATGTCACAAAATATTCCCAGAAGTCACTTTCTTTCTTTTGCAAATCTAGTGGTATACAGCTGCAAAGTGACCAAGTTTCAATTTGCAAATAGACTTCTTCCCTCTTATGAACGCCAGAAAGAGAGAAGAGAAGTTTGAGTGGCTACTAGTAGATATCATTTAATACAGTTAGTTGAGAAATTTATTAAAATACTCTCAATTTTATCTTTATCTATGAATATTATCACTCAAATAGTTACCATATAAATAAGTCATATTAACTATAGATGCAAAATAATCATAATATCCTTGAATAATTCTTTTTAAGATTAAGGCAAAAAGTTAAGTGTTATTTTTATTGTTTAAAACTAACAAATTAATATTTGTTTTAAAATTAACTCAAAATTGTTTATAATATATTAAAAGTAAACAAATGAAAGAAATATTAAATAATAGCTTGTGAACGATAATAAAAAAACGTAGAATATCTTTTATAGTTACCAGTATTCTAAATTTTCACTACAGAAAGAAGTGAAAATTTTACAGAGAACTAATTAAATCGATGTGGTTGAGATTCGAGAATATTTATTTGAATGCGACACTCTTTAGCCGTCATTATTCTATAGTCAATTAAAATTTTCTGCTTGCTTATCCTTCTCTTACTACTTAAATGTAACATTTCTATTTGATAGAGAAGGCTCCTTAGCTTAATTACTTTTTATTGGATAGTTAAACATAGTGTTATTTATAATGTTAACTATACTATCACTATATACCTCTTGGTTTTTTTTACCACGTTGATCACCTGACCTAAAATGGTTCTTAGTTCATTAAGTCTTTGATTGGATATTTTTATTAGTTCAAATATTTTATGAGGATAATAAAAATGTTTAGGGGTGTATCTGAATGGGACTAATTATAGTTCTTCCTTATTTATATATTTTATTTCTAAATCAAGTTTAACTTAATCCAGAGTTAGCTAATACTGGGTTACTTAACATACGTAATGCATTCATCAATTGTACGTAAGAAAGTAAGAAGTTTACAAATAGTTATTATCTTTGAATGGTATATTAAAATAGCCCATTAAATGATTGCAAACAGAAACTTAATGTTAATATTGACTTTGTGTTCCTCTTTGTACGACCATGGTCTAAGTTAATATTAAAGGTTATATAAATATAGGGACGATGTTCACATGTTAGACAAACAAAAAAAAATTAATTTGATTTAGATCCTTTGAATTATTACCTTGGTCTAACTATATTATTTATTTTTTTAGCTAAGAGATCTATATAAATCTTTTTTTTTATTCAGAAGTTTTATATATATAATCAAAAGATTTATTCTAAATATTTTTTATTATCATTAATATTCTATCACTCATGTGCTTCCGAGATATATTTAAAGTAAGAAATTAGGGAGTAAAATGTAATCGTGATTTAACCAAATTTTAATTTACCCTCTTGTTATTCAAACCGGCATGCGATGAAATTATTAATCAGTCATTAAACTTAAGTATTCTTACAAATATATATATTTATGATAACAAAATATTAGTATTAATAAACCATGTTGATCTTAATTAGCATATGCATCTTAGTTTCGAACAAAAAAAATCTAATACTTGTAACTTAGTGCGGACCATAAATAAATTAAAATGTTATATTTAAAGTGCACGTGGTTAAATTAACTTAGGCCGAACTAAAATACCTAAAATATCCGTCAATAAAGGTGTCATTGAACGTAGTAAAAGTAAGCAGCACCTATTGAATGATAAATATTTATATAGTATGATATTAATGATAATAAAACTAGAAGGTGGAGTATTTCCTATAAATTTATTTACATTAAAATTAGAGTTATCTAGTTGAGTGGGTAGCCAAGTTTTTCAAAAGTGAAAGCTAGATGAGTATGGAAATGGCGTCCACTGTTTGTCCACTCTGGCTCTTCTCACTAACCATGGCTGACTCACCTACTTCGGATAGTGACTGAAACCGCTAATAATATGGACAGAAGAAAAGTGTGTCATTTTTCTTATCCAAAATAAGTTCATCCCACCAACCACAATTGAAAATTGTGGATTCCTTTTGATGAATGATTGATATGACCTTTTAAAAACCCTATTTACTTGTACAATTTTGTCGAATTGTTCAAATAAAATCTTTCTTATTATATGGTATTAAAATAGAGAACATGAATTCAAGTTTTATTTAAATCAGACTCGTCTGTTGTTTAAAATATTAGAATTATTTTAATGAGAAAAGAAGAAACTCTTTGATTGATGCATTCATGGGGAGAATGAATTACTTTTATTCTATCATGCGTGCTGCCTAATAAAAAGTAGGTGAGACTGTATTTAATTATCAATTAGAAAGTTTCTCTCATTGACTAATATATGTTCACATGAGTAACAACCGAGGCACACATTTGGAACGTATCTAATGGAGCTCTATTGACTCGAAGACTTGGCACGCATACACTAAGGATAGATCCAAAGAAACGGTAGGTGAACTAAAACTCAAGTGGGCCTACAATAAGGTTGATGGAAATGTCTTTTCTTTAGGAATGATTCTTTTTTAATATAGATATTAGGAATAAATTTTACTTGGATTCTCTTTTTCATATATAGTGTTCTCACGGTTGGGTAGATTCTACCACTTTGGGTGGTGAATAAAACTATCGAAGTGTCAAAATATTTCTATGAAGTATAAACCCTCCTTCTGCGAACTTCCCTTTTGACCTCTGGAAAAGAAAAGCACTTGAGAACGGTCTTTAATTTCCACCCGTTTCTGTTTATTCCATAGCAGTCAAGTTGATTTGGAGACTTTTTAGCCGCTAACCATGGTCAAGTTAATAATAGAGATAGAGTGTCGAATTTCCAGTCACGACCATCCTCGAAGCCTCCATTTTGTTTTCTATTGTTTTAACTCCTTCCACCTTTACGGACTGCACGAGATCGTTGAATCCTTCCGTTATTGATGACCAACCGTTCCACTTGCTCTCCTCCCTCTATATAATCCAAACAAAAGCTGGTATGAAATCATACCCACACTAGCAAAGGAAGCGTAGGAGGCTCAGGAGATCGATCACTGCGAGAATGGTGGAAGTGGTGAAGTCCGAGTTCGTAGTCCCTAGTGAGGAGACACCAAGACACAGCATCTGGGCGTCTAATTTAGACTTAGCAGCAAGAAGAGGGTACACCCCTACTGTCTACTTCTACAGACCAAATGGGGACTCAAACTTCTTCTCTGTTGAGATCTTGAAGTCGGCGCTGGCTAAGGCCCTGGTGCCCTTCTACCCCTTAGCCGGCCGCCTCAGCCTGGACAGAGATGGCCGGATCGAGATCAGTTGCACCGGAGAAGGTGCCGTTTTCGTTGTCGCTCGCTCCGAGTACACCTTAGAGGACCTCGACGACTTTGCGCCGTCGAACGAGATGAGGGATCTCTTTGTTCCCCCGGTGCTGTCTGCGGACCCTCCCTGCCCCTTGCTCATGCTTCAGGTAATTGATTAACTTTTCCTTTAGCTTCCCTTCTAATATATGCTTGCCAAATTAACTAAAACGGCTCTTGGATATCCGTCGCCTGACAGCTTAAACTTAATATATGTTACAGGTAACGTTCTTGAAGTGCGGCGGCGTAGTCCTAGGCACGGCGATACACCACACGATCAACGACGCCCGGAGCGCAAGCCACTTCATCGAGTCGTGGGCCACCATCACCCGCGACGGCTCCGCCGACGCCGTTACTCCCCCGTTCTTCGACAACAGCCTCCTCCGCGCCCGCTCCCCTCCCACCATCCTCTACGACCACCCGGAGTACAAGGCCGACTCGATCCCCATCTCATCCCGACTAGGCTCCGCCTACTCCAGTGCAATCCTGCCCCTTTCCAAGACCCATGTCGACCTCCTCAAGCTCCGTTGCTGCGCCAGCGGCGACGCCCGCGTGTCGACGTTCCGTGCCATCGTAGCGCTCTTGTGGCGGTGTGTCGTCCGCGCAAGGAAGCTTCAGCCGGAGACCCCGTCGCGGCTCTACACGATGATCGACATGCGCAGCCGGATGAGCCCACCGCTACCGACGAACTACTTCGGCAACGCGGTGATCCGCACGTCGGTGGTGGCCACGGCGGAGGAGGTGGCGGCGAAGCCAGTGGGATACGCCGCGAAGAAGTTACGGAGCGCGACGAACCAAGGAGACGAGTTCGCGAGGTCACTGATAGATTACTTGGAGTCGGTGGACATGATGAAGCTCCCGAGGAACGGGGTGTCGAACGCCGACTTGCGAGTTATAAGCTGGCTCGGGATGAGTATGTACGACTCCGACTTCGGATGGGGAGAGCCGGCGTTCATGGGGCCGGCGTTGATGTACTATCCGGGATTTGTTAATCTCTTGAACAGCCCGAAGAAGGATGGCGGTATCTCTATCATCATATCATTGGAGCCGGAGAGCATGCCGAGCTTTAAGAGGTTGTTCATGGAGGAGCTTGGAGGTTTGGATGTACAAAATTAAATAATATAATTACGTAGCCCTTGTAGTATATATGCATAAGGGCCTTCAGATTAATTCATTTTTTTTTTCTTTCGGGGGTTTTAACTTGTACTGATTAGTACTGCTCCGGCCGATACTCTGTAAGAAATATTGCATGAAAAGCCATGCTCGTTAACTTGAATTAATAGCAATGGCAAATTTTCTCGGAAGTCTTCATCGTTTACACTATGAGTAAAAATCATCATATTCATGAATTAGAGCAAGAGTTAACCGTGTCTTTGTAATGTGTTAGTTTGGAAAGCTATATAAAAAGATACTAAGTGTGTTATTATTTGAGCATGATTTTGCTTTACGTATTATATTATTTTTAGACGGTAGAGATATTAATTTGTTGGGCTCTATGTATTATATGATTTTTCATTATGTATTATATGTATGCAAAGATTAGTTAGATTTCATTTAGTTTCCTTTTATTATAAACTAATTCTTTTTCTTTTCTTTTCCATTGGTTTGTTATCTCTATTTTTCTATTATCAATAGTTTTTTCTGGAGGCTCGTTGTAGTCTATGATAATTTTGTATTTTCTTTGCTAAAGATATCTTAATAATTTTAACATTTTATATCTTAATTTTAGGTTCAACTAGCAGATGACGAGAAAATCACGTAGGACTCCATCCACATGAGAAATGTGTATATATGTTTGCTAGCTTTTTAGAATAAAGATGTGTGGTTGACAATGTTAGAACTCATGAACTCTGACTAGAGGGTCATGGATTTTGTTATGCTCATGAACAAAATAAATTTGTGTGGTTGACAATAGTTTGTAATTAGCAACTCATGACCATTATTTTGCATCTAAATCTAGAGCAAAAGTGGTATAAACTACACATAGGTATCTATGTGTGATTGACAATGTTTGGCATCAAAGAAATGGTGTATCAAACTATTTCAAGAGTGTTCAAACAACTCAGAGGTGTTAGATGGTGATTCAAACTTTCACCTAGAACGAATTATCAATGAGCAAATTTTTTGTGGACCATTCAACGTTCACTCAATCGTCGTCCGAATGAAACCCTGCATACCTTATAACATTTATATCGTATTAAAACAACATATGAATTATCCAAAGTTTTGGAACTAACTTAGATAGGATCTAATGCTATCGGAAGAAGGGTTCTTCACCAAAATAAGCATGGCGGAGCTACTGTTGTTCGCCTGTATATCTTGATAATTATGCACTCTCACCACATAAAATAAAGAAAAATTTGACAGGTGAATCTCACTGATCCAAATGCTCTAACAAGCCCTTCATTATTCTAAAATACCCTTCCTTTGACACGTCCTCCATTAAAAAAAACAAGAAACAATAGTAGACATATTTAAAAGTACTTTTGATTCATAAACAAACAATAAAAATACTCAAAGGGCCCATCAATCATGAACAAATTAACCCACAGTACAGCCAGCAAAATAGTAAACTGGGAAATGGTTCTCGAGTGAGATTCCACTTTCGAGACCCCATTACTCACGTTATGGCATGAGTAAAGGCGAATGAAAGATACGCGCTTGGACTCCATCAAAATATAGCAGTTGACTCGAAGACTTGGTAGTAAAGACTAAAGATCAGTTTTTGACCAAACTAGCCCTCTTTTCTATTTTTCTGACTGAAATACACTATCCTTAAATTTATTATTAAATAAAATTTAATTTACTGTAGTCCTAATAAAACGTTAAACTAATTAGTATTTTTTTAAATGCTATTCAATTCAGCGTTTTTTATTCTTAGTTAATTTTTTTTCTTAACTATTGAAAGATTAAGTTAAAAGAATTTATACATTAGTATTTTAGGACAAGATAAAAATACTAAACTACTTAGCATTTTTACTTAGATATAAAATACTAATTAGTTCAGCATTTTTATTAAAGTTACAGTAAATTAGATAACATTTAATAATAAATTTAAAAAATAAGCTATTTTAATAAAAATAAATTACAACAAGACTAGTTTAGTCAAATTGATCCTTTTTTAATTCATCTTCTTGGATCACGGAAGGAGCAGGTGATCTACAAACTAAAGAGGGACCACCAAGGACAGTGGAATGGTGGGGGCTAAGCACTAAGTCTAATTTGCTTTAAGGACTTTATGCATATTTATTCATATAGCTAATTATCTTTTAGGTGATATGACAACGAGTAGTTAAAGCTAATTATCTTCACAAATTAATAGTAAGATTTGTTTTTAGAGTTTCACAGGGAAATTTGAATGCTAGACTTTCTTGTGTTGAAAAGCCGAGTACGTTCAATGAAATCTTTAGTCTTAACCATAGTCATTCTCTCAGTGTATCGATGCGTCAATGCTGTAGTAAATTCTATCGAGTTCGGTTGTGGATCAAAGGACAAATCTTGTAGTCTAAGTCATATATCATCAGCTTCTCCCGACCGACAATAAAAACCATTCTGAATTAATAAAAAAAAAAAGTAATAGAGCTTACTTGGACCACACTTAGAATAGTGACGACTGACGACTGACGACCATCCTCGAAGCCTCGGTTTATTAATTTATTGCACGTTTACCGCGCAACATCTTTGAACCCTTCCTTTGCCCGACGACCAATTAAGCATTCCGTGTTCCTATATCTATATATAATCCTCTCAAAAGCTGGTATGAGCTCACACCTACACTTGCAAAGGAAACGCAGCAAACTAAAGAGATCCATCACTGCGAGAATGGTGGAAGTGGTAAAGTCCGAGTTCGTAGTCCCTAGTGTGGAGACACCAAGACACAGCATCTGGGCGTCTAATTTAGACTTGGCAGCAAGAAGAGGCTACACCCCTACTGTCTACTTCTACAGACCCAATGGAGACTCAAACTTCTTCTCTGTTGACATCTTGAAGTCGGCACTGGCTAAGGCCCTGGTGCGCTTCTACCCCTTAGCCGGCCGCCTCGGCCTGGACCGCGAAGGCCGGATCGAGATCAATTGCACCGGAGAAGGTGCCGTTTTCGTTGTCGCTCGCTCCGAGTACACCTTAGAGGACCTCGACGACTTTGCGCCGTCGAACGAGATGAGGGATCTCTTTGTTCCCCCGGCGCCGTCTGCCGACCCTCCCTGCCCCTTGCTCATGCTTCAGGTAATTAATTAACTTTTTTCTCTAGCTGACCTTCTAATATTGAGCAATTTTGCATTTCAGACCATATATGTTTGCCGAATTATCTAAAACGGCACTTGGATATCCGTCGCCTGACAGCTTAAACCTAATATACGTCTACAGGTGACGTTCTTGAAATGCGGCGGCGTAGTCCTTGGCACGGCGATGCACCACACGGTCATCGACGCCCGGAGCGCAAGCCACTTCATCGAAACGTGGGCCACCGTCACCCGCGCCGGCTCCGCCGACGCCGTCACTCCTCCGTTCTTCGACCACAGCCTCCTCCGCGCCCGCTCTCCTCCCGCCGTCCTCTACGACCACCCCGAGTACAAGCCCGAGCCGATCCCCATCTCATCCCGACTAGGCGCCGCCTACTCCAGTGCAATCCTGCCCCTTTCCAAGACACATGTCGACCTCCTCAAGCTCCGTTGCTGCGCCAGCGGCGATGCCCGAGTGTCGACGTTCCGTGCCATCGTCGCGCTCTTGTGGCGATGCGTCGTCCGAGCAAGGAAACTTCAGCCGGAGACCCCGTCCCGGCTCTACACGATGATCGACATGCGCAGCCGGATGAGCCCACCGCTACCGACGAACTACATCGGCAACGCGGTGATCCGCACGTCGGTGGTGGCCACGGCGGACGAGTTGGCGGCGAAGCCACTGGGATACGCCGCGAAGAAGTTACGGAGCGCGACGAACCAAGGAGACGAGTTCGCGAGGTCGCTGATAGATTACTTGGAATCAGTGGACATGATGAAGCTCCCGAGGAGCGGGGTATCGAACGCCGACTTGCGAGTTATAAGCTGGCTCGGGATGAGTATGTACGACGCCGACTTCGGATGGGGAGAGCCGGCGTTCATGGGGCCGGCGTTGATGTACTACCCGGGATTTGTAAATATCTTGAACAGCCCGAAAAGGGACGGCAGCGTCTCTATCGTCATATCGTTGGAGCCGGAGAGCATGCCGAGCTTTAAGAGGTTGTTCATGGAGGAGCTTGGAGGTTTGGATGTACAAAATGAAATAATATAGTCAAGTAGCTTTGATAGTATATATGCACTAAGGGCCTTCAGATTAATTCATTATTCTTTTTTTATTTTGGGGTTTTTACATGTACTGATTAGTACTGCTTCAGCCGATTCTTTGTAAGAAATATGCATGAAAACTCATGCTCCGTTTGGTATATAACTTGAATTAATAGCAATGGCAAATTTTCCCGGAAGTGTTCATCGTTTTACACTACTAGTAAAAATCATCCTATTCATGTCTGCACGTGAATTAGGAAAAAATTGAAGGTGTCTTTCTAATTAGAAAAAAATGATTGAATATTAAACCGACAAAAAGAACAATAAAGTGAAAGGTATCTTTATAAATTCAGTCGTTCATCTTTCTAAAATAAGCTTCCTTTAACGCGTCCTCCATTAAAAAAAACAAGCAAAATACTAGGAGAGGCACCCCAAATAATAGTAGATATATTTAAAAGTACTTTTGACTCATAAGCAAGCAATAAAAATACTGAAAGGGTCCATCAACCATGAACAAATTAACCATTTAACCCACGGTACAACAAAGAGGCCAGTAAAATAGTAAACTGGTAAGTGATTCCCGAGTACTCCAGCTTAGAGAAATTCCACATTCGAGACCCCATTACTCACGTTATGACATGAGTAATGGCTAAGGATCGATACACTATTGGACTCCATCAAAATAAAGCAGTTGACTCGAAGACCTGGTCATAAAGATTGCCGAAAACATTGATACTTCTCTAATTTTCCTGAATCACGGAAGGAGTCGGTGAACTACCCACTAAGTGGGACCACCAAGGATGGTGGAATGGTGGGGGCTAAGTAGTACTAAGTCTAATTTACTTTAAGGACTTTATGCATGTTTATTCATATAGCTAATTATCTTTTAGGTGATTCGACGACAAGTAATTAAAGCTAATTATCTTCACAAATGAAATATTAAGATTTGTTTTTTGAGTTGCATAGGAAAATGTGAACGCTGGACTTTCTTGTGATGAAAAGCCCCTTGTGGAGTACGTTGGATGAAATCTTTAGGCTTAACCATAGTCTTTCGCTCAGTGTATCGATGTGTCAAAGTTTGAGTAAATTCTATCGAGTTCGGTTGTGGATCAAAGGATAAATCTTGTGGTCTAAGTCATATATCATCAGCTTCTCCCGACCGACTAAATTAGGTTAGAAATGCAATTTCGGTTCCTTAGACATTAACCATTCTGAATTAATAAAAAAAAAAGAGTAATGGAGCTTACTTGGACCACACTTAGGATAGTGACGAGTGACAACCATCCTCGAAGCCTCGGTTTATTAATTTCTTGCACGTTTACCGCGCAACATCTTTGAACCCTTCCTTTGCCCGACGACCAATTAAGCATTCCGTGTTCCTCTCTCTATATATATTCCTCTCAAAAGCCGGTATGAGCTCACACCTACACTTGCAAAGGAAACGCAGCAAAATAAAGAGATCGATCACTGCGATAATGGTGGAAGTGGTAAAGTCCGAGTTCGTAGTCCCTAGTGAGGAGACACCAAGACACAGCATCTGGGCGTCTAATTTAGACTTGGCAGCAAGAAGAGGCTACACCCCTACTGTCTACTTCTACAGACCAAATGGGGACTCAAATTTCTTCTCTGTTGAGATCTTGAAGTCGGCGCTGGCTAAGGCCCTGGTGCCCTTCTACCCCTTAGCCGGCCGCCTCAGCCTGGACAGAGATGGCCGGATCGAGATCAATTGCACCGGAGAAGGTGCCGTTTTCGTTGTCGCTCGCTCCGAGTACACCTTAGAGGACCTCGACGACTTTGCGCCGTCGAACGAGATGAGGGATCTCTTTGTTCCCCCGGTGCTGTCTGCGGACCCTCCCTGCCCCTTGCTCATGCTTCAGGTAATTTGTTAACTTTTCCTTCAGCTTCCCTTCTAATATATGCTTGCCAAATTAACTAAAACGGCTCTTGGATATCCGTCGCCTGACAGCTTAAACTTAATATATGTTACAGGTAACGTTCTTGAAGTGCGGCGGCGTAGTCCTAGGCACGGCGATACACCACACGATCAACGACGCCCGGAGCGCAAGCCACTTCATCGAAACGTGGGCCACCATCACCCGCGACGGCTCCGCCGACGCCGTTACTCCCCCGTTCTTCGACCACAGCCTCCTCCGCGCCCGCTCTCCTCCCGCCGTCCTCTACGACCACCCCGAGTACAAGCCCGAGCCGATCCCCATCTCATCCCGACTAGGCTCCGCCTACTCCAGTGCAATCCTGCCCCTTTCCAAGACCCATGTCGACCTCCTCAAGCTCCGTTGCTGCGCTAGCGGCGACGCCCGAGTGTCGACGTTCCGTGCCATCGTCGCGCTCTTGTGGCAGTGCGTCGTCCGAGCAAGGAAACTTCAGCCTGAGACCCCGTCGCGGCTCTACACGATGATCGACATGCGCAGCCGGATGAGTCCACCGCTACCGACGAACTACTTCGGCAACGCGGTGATCCGCACGTCGGTGGTGGCCACGGCGGACGAGGTAGCGGCAGAGCCACTGGGATACACCGCGAAGAAGTTACGGAGCGCGACGAACCAAGGAGACGAGTTCGCGAGGTCCTTGATAGATTATTTGGAATCGGTGGACATGATGAAGCTCCCGAGGAGCGGGGTGTCGAACGCCGACTTGCGGGTTATAAGCTGGCTCGGGATGAGTATGTACGACGCCGACTTCGGATGGGGAGAGCCGGCATTCATGGGGCCGGCGTTGATGTACTACCCGGGATTTGTAAATCTCTTGAACAGCCCGAAGAAGGACGGCGGCGTCTCTATCGTCATATCGTTGGAGCCGGAGAGCATGCCGAGCTTTAAGAGGTTGTTCATGGAGGAGCTTGGAGGTTTGGATGTACAAAATTAAATAATATAGTGAAGTAGCTTTGATAGTATATCTGCAACAAGGGCCTTCGGATTAATTCAGTATTTTTTTTTTCCTTTTTGGGGTTTTAACATGTTCTGATTAGTACTGCTCCAGCCGATTCTCTGTAAGAAATATGCATGAAAAAGGCATGCTCCCTTCGGTATATAACTTGAATTGATTGCAATGGCAAATTTTCTCGGAAGTCTTCATCGTTTACACTACGAGTAAAAATCATCATATTCATGTCTGCACATGAATTAGGGAAAAGTTGTAGGTGTCTTCGTAATGTGTTAATTTTGAAACCTAGCCTTCAATATATCTATATAATTATTCAAATCGATCAAAGTCTTGCTAGCTATGTCCTCAACGACTACAACGCCTATTGCCATCACATCCGCATGGTTCCTCCTATCTTTTCCTATCGTCCGACATGATGTCCATGGGACACCCACTAGGAAAATCTCTGGACTTTGCTGCTGTGGCATGACCAGTTTTGTTAATTTTGGTCTCGTTGACGTAGTCGTTTCAGCTTCCTTGACACTGATGCTTTCCAATCGAAACATCCTGGAATTAAATTCTTGCAAGTCAAGAGACGCGGAATGGCTCGGAGACGCTGGTAATCTTCTTCTGATATGTAACGATCACTATTGTGCATATCATACGTTTCTCTGTTTCACAGCACGCTATTCGCATTGTCGTTAGAATCCATAATGGTTTAATGTACACCAGGAAAATCAAAAACAACAACAACCCGGAATGGTCTAAGTTCCGGGCAACCATGCCGGCGATAGTGAATGCCGGCGACTTCTCCTTTTTCTCCTCTCTCCCAATTTCGCTCTCGCACTGCTCGAGAAAGTACTAAGGTAGTGTAAGCCAACCTTTCTTTCTTTTCCACTGTACTTTAAGATTGGGCCTCAGGCTCACCTCTCCTTTTATTTCAGTACCAATAGGTTGGATTTTAGGGGTGTTTCCGCGTTAGCTATTTCATAATCAAAATTAATCTTTAGTTCATTATAGACTAATTTTCTATGTCGCTGGTGGTTGGAGGGTTCCATCTTGGCTCTTGTTCTCGCTCCGTTTTGATTGTTTGTACGACTGTACATCTCGTTATTAGTTTGGTGGTTGGAACTTTATTTTTGCTGTTGGTAGTGTTAGGACTAGGAACTCTTGTATTTGCTACCATCACCAGATAAAACAGATTGCAACTTGATAGGATTTTATGTACGGGAGGATAGATATTTGTTTTAAAATTTTAAAATATTTTAATATAAATATATTTTATTTAGTGGTTTTACTTTTAATATGGTTTGATATGAATTTACTGGTTTACATGTGTTTTATGGATCCTTAAATATATACAGATGTTATGCCATCACCAAAATATCTTATTATTATAAATGTGTTTGAATATATATATTTTTTTAGAGTTGACTAATGATTGTTTGGTGGTCATGAGTTTAAAATTTTTCTAATAATTATTTATTTATATATTTTACTTTGTAATTGTACATTTGTAGTGCCTGACTAGGCTATTTATGAGAATTGATCATTTGTGATTAGGTGTGGTGTATTAGATATTTCAGAACAGTTGTTTGTGTCAGCTATAAAACATTGAACTTTTATGCGTTTTATGAGAATTGGTGGTGTATCATATATTTTGGTTCGGTTATTATAAAATGCTAAACTTTTTGGTGTTTTACATAACACGTAATATGTTGATAGGTTTAGCGTTTTAGGTGAAAAACGCTTATCTACTCAGCGTTTCATAAGGTTACGTACTACTGTTAATTAATCTATGATGCTTAACTCCAATATTTAGGCAACTAGTTAATCTGGTTAATGTAGATAAACGCTTAACTGATCAGTGTTTCCACCTGCAATAGAAATACTGAATAATTCAACATTTTATCTCAAATATTAAAACGCTAAATTTGTAAGCGTTTTTAGTAGGGCAATAGTTAATCTGACCCATCTTAGTAATAAGTTTAGGTGGTAGTTAATTTTGATAAATTAATTTTTAAACAGTGCTAGTTTGGTCAAAAAACTTGATTTATAACAAAAATAAGGCCTATGGGCTTTTCCTATATATACACACACACTATTTTACTAAACTTGAAATAACAGTTTGATATACTAAATACTTTACTTCACTTTGGGTTGTCACATTCATCGCTTTCTTAATTACGAAGATGTGAGTTAGTAATTTTCCATTAGATTTTACATAATATGATTTTGGCTCCATAAGTCTTATGCTAGTCCCTAGCAATTTAAGCATGCGAGTAAATGCATATCATAAGTAAATTAATAAAAGTTATGTCAAGTAGCATGTTAATCAAATAGGTTTCGCTATTATAAATAAATTAGCATGTCATAGATACTCATGTTGTCACTCATCACACTTGCCTAAATTCACTAAAATTTCTAATGATAATTAGCCCCCACTTTAATCATCATCGACTTCGGGGTGAATGCTGATACCAAGGTGCTCTACAACAGAATAACTACAATTTCTCAATTTATGGGGTAGTGAAAGAGATGATAAATAATAATACTAAAAATAACAATTAGAAGAAGAAGAAAAAGCGGGCTCAGGCCCTACCTAATCTAAGAATGAGAAAACAAAACCAGAAAAGGTTCGAGCTAACGAGTAGTGTCAAACCCAGCTCGAGACAAGGCTGTCAAGTTGGGCTAGGCCTAGCCCGTAGCCAAGGCGGACTCAAACTAGGCCAAGCCTAGCCCACAGCCAACGCATACTTAGGCTAGGCCAAGCCCAACCCATAGCCACGGTGCACTCGGGCTAGGCCAAGCCCAACTCATAGCCATGGTGCGCTCAAGCTAGAACAAGCCCAGTTTGTAGCCAAGACGAGCTCGAGCTGGGCCTAGCCTAGCTCGACCCAACGTGTTAAGGCAAGCCCAACAAGCCCAAGCTTGGGTGCGCTTGGGCTAGCTCCACCCAGCCCAAGTGGCAAACCCCAGTCTAATCAACTGGGGCACTACACCATAAGGAAAGGACCTCCTCCTCTCCCCCTCCTCCAAATACTGACACCATCCCACGAGGGGGAAGAACCCACACTAACGGCACACTATTGTAGGACCACCAAAGGCAAAGGGAGGATGAAGGCGCTGCACCTGAACCGGCATGCCATCATCGACTAGAAAAAGAAAGACTGATGACGACTTTGCCGGCCTGACTACAGCAATGATCAGATGGAGGAGGAAAATAGCTAAAAGAGAAGGAGGTGAGGGGAGTTTATTGAGGGGATCGGAAGAAATAGAGAGAGAGAGAGAGAGAGAGAGAGAGAGAGAGAGAGAGAGAGAGAGAGAGAGAACGGAGGGCAATGGCCCACTACCTGAGGTCCACCCTCTGCACACGCCAACGATGGTGTGCACAGTGGGGGCCTAGGCCTGCCCCTCTCCCTCTCCCATGGCGACTCTTTTGTTAAGCCAATATGGGGAAGGAAGAACAGAAGGGTAAGGGTGAGCACATGCCCCGCCCCTCCCTATTTTTTTTTTCTTTTTAGGGTGTTACACCCTAAAAGATTTTGACTCGAAATTTAATCACTCACCAATGGATTCGAAAAGGAAAGAGTAAGCTGTCCTCATCTCTTCCTCACGCTCTCACAAGGCCTCCTCCACCGAGTGGTTCATTCAAAATACTTTGATTAAATGTATGATTTTGACTGTTAGTGTCTTCATTCCTTTGTCAAAAATTTGTACTGACTGCTCTTCATAGCTCAAAACCATTTGAAGGAGGATAGGTTCATATTAGAGCACATGGGAAGGGTCATGCACATAACCCCTCAATACGAAAATATGAAACACATCATGGATCTGTGCCAAGTTAAGTGGTAAGGCAACCCTATACGCCACGAGTCCAACATGCTCTAGTATCTTGAACGGGCTCACATGGCGAGGGCCTAATTTGCCCTTTCTCTCGAAATGGAAAACTCCCTTTTAACACGACGCCCGGACAAAAATTTTATCCCCAACCTGAAACTCGAGATCACGATGATGATGATCTGCATAACTTGTTAGCTAACTTTGAGCAATGAGTAGTCACTCCCGAATCAATCGGACCTTGTCGACGATAGCTTGAACCAGTATTGCATTGTCTACTTTTCTCTCATACACTACATCTCAACTAATTGGTGTATGACACTTCTGTCCATAAAGGGCCTCGTAAGGAAGCATTCTAATGCTGGAATGGTAGCTGTAATTATAAGCAAACTTGATTAGTAGTAGATGTCGATCCCAACCGAGTGCAAAATCCACCACATTAGCCTGAAGCATGTCCTCTAAGGTCTGAATGACACATTTCGTTTGGCCATCCGTTTGAAGATGATAAGTCGTACTGTACTGCAACTTAGTCCCGAAGGACTTATGTAGATGGAGCCAAAATTGGGACATGAATATGAGATCTTGATTTGAGGTGATAGAGTCATAAACCCCATGAGAGTAGTGGATTAGGCTTTAACAATATATTTTATAATTAAGATAGATAATTGAGTACAATATTATGACATTGTAAACTTTTTATTTATAATTTTACCTATATCTCATTCATTTAGTATATTTAATATTAAAACACTTAGTATTTCAGCGTTTTATATGTATTATATTTTTTAAGTAAATCATTAAAATATCTGGTGTTTTTCTTTCACTAAGCTTTTTTTGCTTTTCCCATGGTAAAATGCTTAATAATTTAGCATTTTATTGAGGACTATAGTGAATTATATTATTTTTTAATATTAAGTTTGAATATAAACTATTTTAATAAAAGAAATTTAAAAAAAAAAACAGATCTATTTTGGTAAAAAAAACTCAGCAATGGTAAACTGAGATTCCACTTCGAGACCCCCACACTACTCACGCTATGCCACGAGTACAAACTAATGACAGATACTCGGTTGGATTCCATCAAAATATAGTTGACTCGAAGACCAGTGCTACGGATTGCCAGAAACATTGACACTTCTCTACCGAATCCATCTTCTTGGATCATGGAAGGAGTAGGTTAATATACAAATTAAAATGGGACCACCAAGGTTGGTGGGTGACACGTACTAAACCTAGTTTACTGTTCTTCTCTTTAATGACATTTATGCATGTTTTTCACACAGGTAATTATTTTTTTAGGTGATTTGGCAACAAGTAGTCTAAAAAGCTAATGATCTCTGCAAATGAAATTTGGAGATTTGTTTCTTAGAAATGCATTTGGAGGTTTGCATACAGGAACTTTCTTATGATGAAAAGAAAGCCCTTGTACAGTACATTCAATCGAAATCTTATAAGTTTCTAGGCTTTTTATTTACTACTAACCAGTCCCTGATTTTGAGATTTATATTCTTATCAGAATTACGGCTAGCAGGGGTGTAATGGGTAATTTGAACGACTGCAAGACTAAATCGAGACATGTTCGACCATGATTCAGACGTAAAATAAGGCAAAGATTTAGTTTTAAAGATATTGATGACCATCCTCGAAGCTTACTTGGACCACACTTGGATAGTGGCGAGTGACGACGACCATCCTCGAAGCCTCGCTTTATTAATTTATTGCACGTTTACCGCGCAACTTCGTTGAACCCTTCCATTGCCCGACGACCAATTAAGCATTCCTTGTTCCTCTCTCTCTATATAATCCTCTCAAAAGCCGGTATGAGCTCACACCTACACTTGCAAAGGAAACGCAGCAAACTAAAGAGATCGATCACTGCGAGAATGGTGGAAGTGGTGAAGTCCGAGTTGGTAGTCCCTAGTGAGCAGACACCAAGACACAGCATCTGGGCGTCTAATTTAGACTTGGCAGCAAGAAGAGGCTACACCCCTACTGTCTATTTCTACAGACTCAATGGAGACGCAAACTTCTTCTCTGTTGACATATTGAAGTCGGCACTGGCTAAGGCCCTGGTGCCCTTCTACCCCTTGGCCGGCCGCCTCGGCCAGGACCGCGATGGCCGGATCGAGATCAATTGCACCGGGGAAGGTGCCGTTTTCGTCGTCGCTCGCTCCGAGTACACCTTAGAGGACCTCGACGACTTTGCGCCGTCGAACGAGATAAGGGATCTCTTTGTTCCCCCGGCGCCGTCTGCCGACCCTCCCTGCCCCTTGCTCATGCTTCAGGTAATTAATTAACTTTTTTCTCTGGCTGACCTTCTAATATTGAGCAATTTTGCATTTCAGACCATATATGTTTGCCAAATTATCTAAAACGACACTTGGATATCCGTCTCCTGACAGCTTAAACCCAATATATGTCTACAGGTGACGTTCTTGAAATGCGGCGGCGTAGTCCTTGGCACGGCGATGCACCACACGGTCATCGACGCCCGGAGCGCAAGCCACTTCATCGAAACGTGGGCCACCGTCACCCGCGACGGCTCCGCCGACGCCGTCACTCCTCCGTTTTTCGACCACAGCCTCCTCCGCGCCCTCTCCCCTCTCGCCGTCCTCTACGACCACCCGGAGTACAAGCCCGACCCGATCCCCATCTCATCCCGACTAGGCTCCGCCTACTCCAGTGCAATCCTGTCCCTTTCCAAGACCCATGTCGACCTCCTCAAGCTCCGTTGCTGCGCCAGCGGCGACGCCCGCGTGTCGACGTTCCGCGCCATCGTCGCGCTCTTGTGGCGATGCGTCGTCCGAGCAAGGAAACTTCAGCCGGAGACCCCGTCGCGGCTCTACACGATGATCGACATGCGCAGCCGGATGAGCCCACCGCTACCGACGAACTACATCGGCAACGCGGTGATCCGCACGTCGGTGGTGGCCACGGCGGATGAGTTGGCGGCGAAGCCACTGGGATACGCCGCGAAGAAGTTACGGAGCGCGACGAACCAAGGAGACGAGTTCGCGAGGTCGCTGATAGATTACTTGGAATCAGTGGACATGATGAAGCTCCCGAGGAGCGGGGTATCGAACGCCGACTTGCGAGTTATAAGCTGGCTCGGGATGAGTATGTACGAAGCCGACTTCGGATGGGGAGAGCCGGCGTTCATGGGGCCGGCGTTGATGTACTACCCGGGATTTGTAAATATCTTGAACAGCCCGAAGAAGGACGGCGGCATCTCTATCGTCATATCGTTGGAGCCGGAGAGCATGCCGAGCTTTCAGAGGTTGTTCATGGAGGAGCTTGGAGGTTTGGATGTACAAAATTAAATAATATAGTCAAGTAGCTTTGATAGTATATATGCAGTAAGGGCCTTCAGATTAATTCTTTTTCTTTTTTTCTTTTTGGGGCTTTTACATGTACTGATTAGTACTGCTCCAGCCGATTCTTTGTAAGAAATATGCATGAAAAAGCATGCTCCGTTTGGTATATAACTTGAATTAATAGCAATGGCAAATTTTCTCGGAAGTCTTCATCGTTTACCCTACGAGTAAAAATCATCGTATTCATGTCTGTACATGCATTAGGGAAAAGTTGAAGATGTCTTTGTAATTGGAAAAGATGATTGAAAATTAAACCGACAAAAAGATCAAGAAAGCTTAGATCAGATAATGGTGGCGAATACATATCAGATCTTTTTACGAAGTTATGTAAAATAGGAGGAATTGAATGACACTTCACTATTAGATAAACGTCTTAGCAAAATGGTGCATCGAACATCTAAACCGTACCTTACTAGAGAAGGTGTGTTATATGTTGTCCAATACTGGTTTGAGTAAAGAGATTTAGGTTGAGGCCATGAATTATGCATGCTATCTCATCGATCGATTATCTTCATTCGCAAACAATAGGAAGAGTCCATTGGAGTTATGGTTTGAGAAACTTGTTTCAAATTATAATTTCTTATATATTTTTTGTTGTCTTGTATACTATTGTGTTACGGGGAGCAAATTGGATCCTAGAGCTAAGAATGACATCTTTTTGGACTTTAGCACTGGTGTGAAGGAATTTTGAGTTTGGAGGCCGGAGTTGAAGAAATTGATTATTAGCTGGGATATTATATTTGATATATCATCTATGCTGAAGCAGAGTCAAAAGTTAGATAGCCCGATTAATGACAGTGTTGAAAAGGCTCAATAATAGGTAAAGTTTGAGGCAAATTCAAGTCCACTACAATATACAAATCTTCAAAAGAGGCAAATGGAGAAGAAGAATTAAATTTGCAGGAAGATAACACTTCAGAGCCGGAAATAGATGAGAAAGACTCCATAGCCTAAAACAATATCCAAGGCAATAATATAAACGTTTTGATCAGCTTATATAGATACAAAACTATAAGAGAAGTCACTATGACCATTGTGTTTATTTTAGAAAGCTTCAAGATGGATCTGTTTTCTATTTGCTCTTAATATAGATGATTATTAAAATCAAGGTAGATATTGATAAATTGAAGCTCTAATTGCATAAAGAATTTGAAATAAAGGATCTAAGAGAAGTTAAGAAGATGTTCAACATAGATATCAAAAGAAATAGAACAAAGGGGATAGTATACTTGAAAGAAGAATAATATTTGAAGGTATTATAGTGGTTTGGTATTGACAATAAAACAAAATTAGTGAGTACAATATAGGTACCTCACTTCAGACTTAGTGCATTTATGTCACCGAGTATAGATGCTAAGAGAAACTTTATATCCAAGGTACCATATGCAAGCGCAGTTGAAAGCCTGATATATGTGATGGTGTGCACAAGGCCAAAAATTTCACACGCCATCAGTATTATTAGCGAATACGTGCATGCTATAGGAAAAGAGCATTGGCATGTGGTGAGATAGATTTTGAGATACATTCGTGTTACTTTGGGAGTTGGACTAAAATTTATGAATAATGATAAACTTGGCCTACATCTTACTGAATATGTGGATTCGAATTTTGCAGTTGATTTGGACAAGCACAGATTTATTACAAGATATATATTCACACTTGTTAGAAGATCGATGTGTTGGAGATCTACTTTGCAGTCAGTAGTTGCCTTATCTACCATAGATGCTGAGTATATAGCGGTCATAGAGGCTATAAAGGTGGATATTTGTTTGATCGGCTTGACGGATGACTTTGGTGTATATTAAGAGCAACCAAAGGTACATTATGATAGCCAAAGTGCAATTTATTTAGCGAAGAACTAAGTCCATCATACTAAAACAATTCAATTTTATTTTGTGAGGAAAATCTTGGAAGAATAAGATATTTCCTTTTGTAAGATTGGGACTGCAGATAATTATGCAGATATATATATATATATATATCGAAGAAAGTAGTGATAAAGATCAAGTTCCAATATTGTTTGAATTTGATTAATGTCACTCATATTTAACTAACTTTAGATTTGGCATCGTAGGACACAAATTTGTAAGCAGTGTATTTTGGGAGGTTGAAGTAACTTTGTAGTAGTGGAGAGTACTTTGTTGAAGTCTTAAGATTTTTGCCAAAGTGGAGAATTGTTTTAGTTTGACTCAAATCAAGTGCTCCATTTTACTGTGTTGGAGGCGTTCTAACGGGTTTTTGGGGCGTTTGAATACAAACCTAAGAAGATTTGCACTCTTCTTTATTCTAGATTTGAATTCTGAGATCGTTCAAATGGGCATATGGTTGTTTAAACGCCCTGTGAGATTTTCCTAGCTTAAGTCATCCTTATAAATACTAAAATTGAAATTTTGAGGCTTTTATGGTTAAGAGAAAAATCAACGGAGCTACCACCATTATAATGGAGATTATAATTGAGTAGTTGAGAAACTCTTTTTAATTGGAGATTTGTATAGTAAATTGAAGATTATTCTGCATGTGAATCTAAGTACACCGCGCAACGTAAATTGTATCTCTCTCTCTCCATATATTGTGTTTATATTCATTTTAATTTTGTTCCTCTTTTATTAAAAAAAATAATATTACAGAATATTGAACGGGTAGGCTTTCATGTGATCCGACGGGTAGGCTTCCGAACCGCGCGGTCAAGACATGCCAATAGATTGCTTTTGGGCCAGGCCAATAAGAGCTAGACCGTGCCTTCCATTGTAGTTCGGGCTCCAGCCGGGCTAAGCCAAAAGCAGGTCCTTGGTGAGTTTAGCCCGGTCCAAATCGAGCCACGTCAGGTTTGGCACGGCGGACTGGGCCATTTAATCATGTATATATTTGGAAGAGAATGTTTTGCTTCCATTTTAATCACCCATTTGACATTTAGCACAACACCGTGTTAATTTGGAAAGCTAGACTTCAATATATCTATATAAAAAGGTTTCATCCCGTAAACAGAAAATAAAGAAAAATCTGGCCGGTAAATCTAACTAATGCAAATGCTCTAACAAGTCCATCTTCTGTCGTTCAGCTTTCTAATATAGCCTTCCTTTAACCCGTCCTCCATCCCGTCCTCCATCCCGTCCTCCATTAAAAAATCAACCAAGAGACTAGGAGAGGCACCCTAAAATAATAGTAGACATATTTGAAAGTACTTTCGACTCATAAGCAAACAATAAAAATACTCAAAGGGTCCATCAACCACGGTACAACAAAGAGGCCAGCAAAATAGTAAACTGGTAAATGGTTCTCGACTATTCCAGCTTAGAGAAATTCCACTTGCGAGACCCCATTAGCCACGTTATGACATGAGTAATAGCTAATGATCGATACTCAATTGGACTCCATCAAAATAAACCAGTTGACTCGAAGACCTGAGAGTAAAGATTGCCGGAAACATTGATACTTCCCTAATTTATCTTCCTGGATCATGGAAGGAGTTGGTGAACTACCCACTAAAGTGGGACCACCAAGGATGGTGGAATGGTGGGGGCTAAGTACTAAGTCTAATTTACTTTAAGGACTTTATGCATATTTATGCATATTTATTCATATAGCTAATTATCTTTTTGGTGATTTGACAACAAGTAGTTTAAGCTAATTATCTTCACAAATGAAGTATTAATATTTGTTTTTTGAGTTGCATAGGAAAATTTGAATGCTGAACTTTCTTGTGATGAAAAGCCCCATAAAGCCCCTTGTGGAGTACGTTCAATGAAAACTTTAGTCTTAACCATAGTCATTCGCTCAGTGTATCGATGCGTCAATGCTTGAGTAAATTCTACCGAGTTCGGTTGTGGATCGAAGCACAAATCTTGTAGTCTAAGTCAAATATCATCAGCTTTTCCCGACCGACAATAAATTAGGTTAGAACTGCAATTTCGGTTCCTTAGACATTAACCATTCTAAATTAATAACAAAATATAAGTAATAGAGCTTACTTGGACCACACTTGGATAGTGGCGAGTGACGACGACCATCCTCGAAGCCTCCCTTTATTAATTTATTGCACGTTTACCGGGCAACATCGTTGAACCCTTCCATTGCCCGACGACCAATTAAGCATTCCGTGTTCCTCTCTCTCTATATAATCCTCTCAAAAGCCGGTATGAGCTCACACCTACACTTGCAAAGGAAACGCAGCAAACTAAAGAGATCGATCACTGCGAGAATGGTGGAAGTGGTGAAGTCCGAGTTGGTAGTCCCTAGTGAGGAGACACCAAGACACAGCATCTGGGCGTCTAATTTAGACTTGGCAGCAAGAAGAGGCTACACCCCTACTGTCTATTTCTACAGACCCAATGGAGACTCAAACTTCTTCTCTGTTGACATATTGAAGTCGGCACTGGCTAAGGCCCTGGTGCCCTTCTACCCCTTGGCCGGCCGCCTCGGCCTGGACCGCGATGGCCGGATCGAGATCAATTGCACCGGAGAAGGTGCCGTTTTCGTCGTCGCTCGCTCCGAGTACACCTTAGAGGACCTCGACGACTTTGCGCCGTCGAACGAGATGAGGGATCTCTTTGTTCCCCCGGCACCATCTGCCGACCCTCCCTGCCCCTTGCTCATGCTTCAGGTAATTAATTAACTTTTTTCTCTAGCTGACCTTCTAATATTGAGCAATTTTGCATTTCAGACCATATATGTTTGCCGAATTATCTAAAACGACACTTGGATATCCGTCTCCTGACAGCTTAAACCCAATATATGTCTACAGGTGACGTTCTTGAAATGCGGCGGCGTAGTCCTTGGCACGGCGATGCACCACACGGTCATCGACCCCCGGAGCGCAAGCCACTTCATCGAAACGTGGGCCACCGTCACCCGCGACGGCTCCGCCGACGCCGTCACTCCTCCGTTTTTCGACCACAGCCTCCTCCGCGCCCGCTCTCCTCCCGCCGTCCTCTACGACCACCCGGAGTACAAGCCCGACCAGATCCCCATCTCATCCCGACTAGGCTCCGCCTACTCCAGTGCAATCCTGTCCTTTTCCAAGACCCATGTCGACCTCCTCAAGCTCCGTTGCTGCGCCAGCGGCGACGCCCGCGTGTCGACGTTCCGTGCCATCGTCGCGCTCTTGTGGCGATGCGTCGTCCGAGCAAGGAAACTTCTGCCGGAGACCCCGTCGCGGCTCTACACGATGATCGACATGCGCAGCCGGATGAGCCCACCGCTACCGACGAACTACATCGGCAACGCGGTGATCCGCACGTCGGTGGTGGCCACGGCGGATGAATTGGCGGCGAAGCCACTGGGATACGCCGTGAAGAAGTTACGGAGCGCGACGAACCAAGGAGACGAGTTCGCGAGGTCGCTGATAGATTACTTGGAATCAGTGGACATGATGAAGCTCCCGAGGAGCGGGGTGTCGAACGCCGACTTGCGAGTTATAAGCTGGCTCGGCATGAGTATGTACGACGCCGACTTCGGATGGGGAGAGCCGGCGTTCATGGGCCCGGCGTTGATGTACTACCCCGGATTTGTAAATCTCTTGAACAGCCCGAAGAAGGACGGCGGCGTCTCTATCGTCATATCGTTGGAGCCGGAGAGCATGCCGAGCTTTAAGAGGTTGTTCATGGAGGAGCTTGGGGATTTGGATGTACAAAATTAACTAAAATAGTTTCGTCGCGCTCAAATTAATTCTTGATTTCGTTAACATCATGTACTAATTCGTAGTACACTTTCTTGATTCTTTAATAAGACTTTTTATAACAAGGGAAATTCTTTTTCGGAAGTCTTCCTAGTTTCTCCGTTTAATTTCCGGTCATATCTAGTTATTTCTTTACATGAAAGCAAGTGTCAAAGGTGCCCTTGCAATATCACATATCACTATAATCTTTTCATAAAAATTGTTAGCATGATAGGTTAGAGACTAAACCCTGAATTCGATTAATTATTAATTAAATATAAAAAATATTTAGTTACTAAATTAATTTAAAAGTTTTGAATCAAGGTGAGACAGAATTTCTAAACTAAATCTAAGCATTTATGCAATCGTACATATCACTTTTCTTTCAACTTTAGATGTTTCCGATATTAACAAGTGCTCCTGGATCAAGAAGAGTCTTTTGATGCCTTTATTTATGAAGCTGGACTTTGTTGCTCCATTTTCTTCCCATAAAAATCTTATGATTAATAATAATACTATGCCTTTCCAAATGAAAGACTTCGTTCCAATTTAATCTTTTGGACCCAATTTATAATCTATTTTGGTAAAGGCAAGTGCTTGTCTTCGCAGTTAGTTATGAGTTTGTTCATCAATTAGAATATACTAGTTTGTTAAATAGAGAGTTATAAACAAGGTACTAGGCAAGTAGGGCCGTCAAGCTTGACGAGCGGCTCGGACTTGGCTCCGCTGAAGCTCGAGTCCGGCTCAGCTGAAGCTCAAGTTTGGCCTGGCTCAGTTTGAGCTTAGTTGAGCCTGAGCCGCTAAAACCGGATTGAAATTAATATCGAGCAGAGTCTGAGTTGGAGCAAACTCGCTTAGGCCCGACTTGATAGGCTCGGTATAAAGGGGTGAGATAAACCTCAATCCTCAAATCACCATGCACTCCTCCGCCGCGATGCTCCAATGTCACCTCATCCTCCTTCGCTAAGCCGCTATCACTATGTTGCTGCCTCCTCCTCCTCCTCCTCATCCTTCTTCTTCTTCTTCTGCAGCCATGATGCCCTATCTTCTCCTTCTTCTTCTTCTACTTTAGTAGCAGCAAGTCGTTGTGGTGTCACCTCCTCCTCCTTTAGAAACAGCAAGCAGCCACAGTGCCCCGCCTCCCCCTTCACCTCTTTCTTCTTCTTGGTGGCTCCGCTTGGGCTCTATCTGGCTTTGTCCGGCTTGATGTGGCTCGGCTTGAATAAGACTTGATGATATGCTCATTTTAGGCTTAAGTTTGGCTCGGGCTCGATCTGGCCCGGCATGAGCTCAGCTTGAATTGAACTAAGCCAAGCTTGAGCCCAATTCTAAGGCTCGAAATTAATTTCGAGCTGGGTCATTTATGCCGCGATATGCTAGTTATAACTAAGGAACTATTACAATAGATGAGCCTAGTCAATTGTAGAAAGTCTAAGTTTAGCTTAGAATTTCTTTAATTACTAGAAAATAGAGTTAAATTAAATAAAATTCAATAGTAATTTCAGTAACTTTCTCATATTAAGAAAGAAAGTCAAAATTAATGAACAGTGGAGCTAATTTTGATATCTGAGAAAGTTATTTTTCTAATTTATGTTTTTCAATCGAACATCAAAAATAGATAAATTTATATAACTGACTACTTTGTTCTCTCAACTTTTAGCAATCAAACTCTCTCTTAGTTCAAGATCAAAATTTTTAATTTTAATCAATCGAAAGCTAAGCTTAAGTAAGATAGAACTTTAATTTTAAAGTAACTGATAGTCTGATACCCTTAATCTTGTCTTTTATTCCTCTATTACCCTTAGCCACATAAGAGATATTAGTAATACTGAAACCCTAGCACTACTTTAAATGTAAGAGAAAAATTACAAATAACACCAACTTTTTGACTATATTATAAATAAAGTTAAACATATGATGAAATGAAATAAAAAATAGAATATTTCATCTATCACAAATGATATTTTTATATTCTCCAAATTGCTCTTTATCACACTCGTCTAATATAACCTTTAAGATTAAACAAGTAATTTCAGATCTATCGATATTATTATGGGATTTGATATTTGGATGTGATTTTAGTATTTTTGAGACTTGATTAGATTCTATTTTGTTGGAAATCAATGTTTTATCTATCTCCACGCTATTTTAGATGTTTGATTTGACTCTAAAATTAAGTTATATTTTAGAAAATTAGTTCTATAATTTTGTTAACATGATAATCAAGTTAAATTATATCTATCTATTAAATGGTAGGGTATGGCTTGGTTATTGTCAGTCAACAGAGAGCTCAATTTATAAATAATAAAAATATATAATTTTATTGTAGGACTTTGTTTATTATTTATTATTTTCCCTAAAAATAAAGACACAATAAAAAGTTCATCAGGCATAGAATTATATTACTTAGAATATAATGAGCTCAGATTCCTCTTCATCGCCCATCATCCTGTTTGGGCCTTCCAGGAATTCATATTATCTTTTGTTTAGATAGCCCAAATTCCTATGGTATGCCATTCATATGTCATCTTAACTATAATTATAGGTAGTTTTATTAATAAAATATTTCTAATAAATTATTATCATAGTCTATGAATAGTATTTACTTAGCATAAAAAAGGATATTTATGGTTATACTATTCTATAGTTTGATATTTTTAAAGAATGTAATAGTAATTATAATTAGATTAAAAGGTTTCGATGGGCAATTATGTAAAAAATCACTAAATAATGGTATACTAGTCCACGCCCACAAGTGTCCGGCAGCAAACCATCAAACGACTTCTTAGTTCTTACCGATTAAAAGACAAACACAGGGAAAGCGGAAGCAATTAAGATGACGGAGATTCTCGAGTCCGGCTTCGTGGTCCCGATCTCCGAGACCCCCAGGCACAGCCTGTGGTTATCGAACCTGGACGTGGTGGCGGCGCGGGGTCACACTCCGTTGGTCTACTTCTACGGTCCCAATAGGAGTCCGGATTTCTTCTCCACCGGTGTCGTTAAGAGTGCTCTGGCGAAGGCCCTCGTGCCCTTCTATCCCTTGGCCGGCCGGCTCGGGCTGGACCCGACCGGCCGGGTCGAGATTAACTGCTCCGGCGAGGGGGTTCTCTTCGTGGCGGCCCGGTCCGAGTCGACTCTGGACGAGTTCAAGGAGTTCGTGCCGTCGAAGGAGGCGAGGGAGATGTTCGTGCCCTCCGTCGACTCGGCTGACCCGCCTTGTGTGCTCCTCATGATCCAGGTGATTAATTCCCTCTTCTTCTTCCTTTTTTTTGGAAATTTATTTTGAAAAAATTAGGATCCCTGATTTTGTCCCAATTTCAACTCACCTTCTATACTTTAGACTTGATCTCAATTAAATTATTTTATTCAAAACTAGTAATACAAATGCTGAAGTCAATGCTGCGATCTCGGTGGAGTTGAGTACTGTAGCTGAAGAGATCTTATATTATTTAATAAATTGAAGAACTCACCTGCTGCTTTCTAGTAGTCAAAGTAGCCGGCAGCTTTGCCATATTCTAAAAGAGCTCCATCGTTTTCCTCTCATTTTCTACGTTTCGCCACCATTTTTCTCACCTATCTCTTTCGCCATCACCGTCGTTGTCGCCATCGCCGCCGGCTCTCCTCATCTTCTCCCTTCTTTCTCTTCTTCTTCTTCTCTTTCTCCTCCTCCTCCTTCTTCTTCTTTATATATATTATGGGAGCGCTGAGCGCTGAGGAATAAGTGTCTGTTTGATTAAGAGCGATAGAAATTAAAGCTATAAAAGTTTATAGTAACGTCATTTTTAATAAGCAGTTATAATCTATTATGTTTAACAAATAGATAGAAGTATTTAATAAAAAGGTAATTACGACTACCACTCTAGTGTATAGTGGTGAGCACAAAATTCCCTCGTGGAAGAAATTAAAATGAATTATGTTTATGTATGCATGCTTTACCCATTCTTATGTCTAATCTATGATTAGTCTAAAGACTTAAAAAAGATGAGAAATATCACTCTCACAGGGGCAATAAGCTAAAATTAAAATTAGGGAAGTAAACACTCTTCTTTTATCCCAACATCATGAGGTAAATATATTGAATAGCTGTATTATATTATCATACTATTTAATCATCTAAAATATGATGGATATTATTATAGATGCGATGGAATACTTATCAAATCCTCTGTAATTTTATATTTCATAAGAATCTTTAAATTCGACCAATAATTTGGTAATTATGATAAAAGGATGGTTGTATTTAGTCAAAATAACAGATTAAGTGTTTGAGTTAAAAATATATAAGAATTTTGTGAAATTGAGACAAATTATATGGGAGTAAAGTACAATTAATCCTAAATCTAAATATTGGTTATATTGGTTAAACAATGGCTAAATAGTGAAAGAAATACATTCATATTGCTTTTTTAGGATTTTTTTAATTTTTAGAATTAGAAATATATTATTAAATATTTTAAAATTTAAAATAAATTAGTAGTTCAATCAAGAGACTCACTTGTTTAACTACTGATTCGACCTTTAGTTAGATCAATGTCTGAGATTAGGGTGAGGGAACTGCCCCCAACCACATACAACCAAATTCCCAAGTCCTCATGTGTTAGCAAGCTAATCCGGGCATCTATTCGCTTCTCTAAACACATAGGTGACTTTATATTTAATAAGCTTTTAAAAGAATAAATGCATCCGCCACACTAGATTCCGACACCCATGTGGCTGGTGTATTTCGCAGAGTATATTTTTGAGGATCATTTAATCAGTCTCAATTCAGATATTGGTTAGTTGATGGTTCTTTATCGCCTTAAGACCTTTCCAGACCTGTCTGATTCATTACCAATAACTATGCATTTGATAGAAAATTGAGAGTAAAACTATCATTTGCCAATAGGGTATAACTCTTTTATCTTTTCTCCTATTTCTCTTATCCCAACTCAGAACTAGGATAAAGGAACATTATAAAGTCAATGAGCATTATTGAGTTTTAATTTTCTGAGGAAAGGTGGCTTGTCTAAAGCCCACCTCTTTATCCCTGTTACTGAATTAGCCTTACTAAAGATTTCCTTTTTTACTCACAATGAATGTCTATAAAAAAATAACGATTAAATTCTGCAATTTCAAAGTTCGACGCATTTAAAATTAGATGATGCTACAATCTAAAATTATTTTGGTTTTATAAATTCAAAGTCAATTTTACTGATGTGATAATTGATAAGGAAACACCAATATGCATGCAGGTAACCCACCTCAAAGGCGGCGGCGCCGTCCTCGGCTTCGCCATCCACCACGCCGCCGTTGACGGCCGCATCACTTTCCACTTCATCAAGACCTGGTGCGCCATCGCCCGCGGGGCCTCTCCTCTTCCCCACCCTCCCCTCCTCGATCGCACCCTCTTCCGAGCCCGTTCGCCGCCCGCCGTCCGAGTCCTCAACTCCGAGTACACCCTCCACCCTTTCTCCTCCTCCTCCTCCTCCTCCTCCTCCTCCTCCTCCTCCCAGACCGCCGCCGCCGCCACTCTCAAGCTCTCATCACGCCAGCTCGCCCTCCTCAAGACCCGCTTCGGCCACCACTTCACCACCTTCCAAGCCATCGTGGCGCACGCGTGGCGCTGCACGTGTCTCGCTCGTGGCCTCTCTCCGGACCAAGAGACGAAACTCTGCATGGCCATCGACGTGCGTAACCGCGTCAACCCGCCGTTACCGCCCCACTACCTCGGGAACGCCGTTATGCGCGTGCCGGTCTCAACCACCGTAGCGGATCTCGTGTCGGATCCGGTTCGGTTCGGAGCCGAGCGGATCCGAAGCGTTACAGGCGGCGTCGGCGATGAGTACGTGAGGTCAGTCATCGACTACTTGGAATTAGTGGACACGACGAAGTTGTCGTCCAGGAGTGGATTGCCGAGTACTAAGCTTTGTGTAGTGAGTTGGCTCGGGATGCCCGTAGACGATGCCGACTTCGGGTGGGGATTGCCGGTTTTCATGTCGAGGGCGCAGCTTTATGGGAATGGATTTCTTTATTTGATTCAGAGTTTGGGGAAGGATGGGGGGATTTATGTGGTGGTGAGTTTGGAGCAGGAGAGCATGGAGAAGTTTAAGAAGTTATTTTACGAGCCATTTTTGAGGAGTGCGATTTAGTTCTCCTTGAGGATACATGAATTGTTGGACGTAACTATGATGCCTTTTTATTATGTAATGGTTGTATCTAAGGTTGACCCTTGCATATTGTGATGAATAATATGTGAGGTTTGTTTTCGTGCAATAGAATTAATTCTTTATCAATCAATTTGATGAAGATCTAACTGTTAGGGGTGTAAATGAGCCGAGCCTGAGCGAGCCGACTCTAGCTCAGGCTCGGCTCGAAATTAATTTCGAGCCTCAAATTTAGGCTCAAGCTCGGCTCTATTCAACTCAAGCCGAGCTCGAGGCGAGCCAGACCGAGCTCAGATTAAGCTTGAGCCGAGCCCGAGCTTTATTAGAGGAGGAGGAGGAGGAGGCAATGGCAGCGGTGAAATGGATGGTGGTGAAGAAGTCCGACGCTAGGATCTTCTTCATCTTCTCCCTCAAAACTGCATCTCGAATCAATCAAACCAAAATACCAAATACTCTAAACCCACCATGACCAAAGAGATCAACAAATCACAAGTCCAAATAGCAGATCCTCCACGAAACCCTCAGCTCTCTTCTCCTCATATTTCGGTGGTGGCAACGGCGGCGGTGGTGGGGGGAGACCTCCTAGGGGCACAGCGAGGGGGAGGCGAAGCTTCTCGAGCTCGTCGATGAGGGCAGTGACGAAGGAGAAGACTACTTTCTACTCCCCTCCGGCGAGGCTCTCCTCCATCGGGATGATGCGCAGCTTGCCAATGGAGGACGAGGCGGCGACGGTTGGATGAGGAGGACGAGGCGGCAACCGATTGAGGAGGACGAGGCGGCGACGGCTTGAGGAGGAGGACGAGGCGGCGACCGATGAGGAGGACGAGGCGGCGATGGCTTGAGGAGGAAGACGACGAGGCGCAACTGAGTGAGGGTAAGATTTGGGAAATTTAAGCTGTGTGACTATGAATACTAATTTTTTTTATATAAACCGAGCATATCGAGCCGAGCCTGAGCGAGCCAACTCAAGCTCAGGCTCGGCTCGAAATTAATTTCGAGCATCAAATTTAGGCTCAGGCTCGGCTCAGCTCACAACGAGCCGAGCCCGAGCTTCAGACGAGCCGAGCCCGAGCTTCAGACGAGCCGAGCCCGAGCTGCTCGTTTATTTTGACAGTCCTACTAACTGTTAAGATCTCTAAAGGTATAATAGGAATGAAAGATATTATCGGTTCAGATAATTTTTTTTAAATATATAATTTTGCACATTATTTTTCAACAATTATATTATCTTAATATTTTATTAAGTAAAAGACATATATATCATTAACTGGGAGTAATATATATATATCAAAATAAAGGTATTGATGTCTTTTATAATTAACTTGATGAAAATTTAATTACATTTTATCTTTTTGATTATTTTTTATTATTTACATATATCTCCCATTAGTTTAAGATTGATTTAAATTAAATTTTAATAGATAGAGATAGAGAATTATATTTAAATTGAAGTTTATCTCCAAATAATCAAATTTAAATTATTTAATATTAAATGATATCTCCTATAATTAAGGCATAATTATATTTAAGAGAGAAATCTTATCGGAAGAAAAAAAACGTGTAAAGCGCTTCTTCCTACCGTAAAGTTAATGGTTTATCAATCACTTTGATGAAGATCTAATGGTTAAGATATTCAAGGGTATAATAAGAAAATTGGGAAATTAGTCATACATAATTAATCTTCTTAACTAATATTTTTTTTTTCTTACGTAATGTGGTTTTGGAACCGATATCGAAAACCGGTACCGGATATGAAAACTGGCTATTATAGGTGTTGGATTAAGATTATAATTTTTAAAGTTGTATTTAAGTATTTACCATAATATGTGGGCGAGTGTAATATGTGATGATTACATCGTTTTGCAAATTTTGTATGGTCACTGGATAATATTTTTTATCCATTCAGTATTATATTACCGTCATATAACTTTCACAAGCAGCCCAAGCATTGGTATTCATAGCTTTATCATTTCCATAAGAACTTGGTCCTTAATTAACTATCAGTTTAACGAGGAATGGAGCTAAGCGCTCTAAATATATCAGGGTTATCCTACTCTCCAAAAGACAATAACTTCCACTTCCTTCTAACTAAGCTTCACATGTATCAAACTCTTCAACGTCAACTCTAGCTTTGCTAGGGTTTGGTGCAAGATTCTTCTTCTCCCTCTCTCTCTCTCTCTCTCTCATTAAGGGGTGTTTCCTCATCTGTGCAATCTTTCCTCTCCTTCCCTCTCTTAGCCATTTGGTTAAGAGAAGATCTTTTTTTTTCTTCCCTTTTCTCCTTTTATTAGCTTCATCTTAGAGCATCTCCAATGCTAGCGCCAATATGGAGCCAAAATTGGAGCAAGAGCCCGGTGCACTCCAGGCTCCATATATATTAAAATAATAATATAATATATATTATTATATTAGTTATTTTAAATTATTTAATAGATCATCTTAGTGTTATTATTTTTTAATAAAATATATATGGTTAGAAAACTCTCATCGAGATTTTTAAAATAAGACTAATATTCAATAGTTTTAGAAGTAATTTTAAATTACTAATTTTTTAATTAAACGTATCGAAATTACATTACACGAAATAAACATCGAAATAAGCATTACATGTCATTAACCAAAAATATCAAAATTACATTACATAAAATAAGCAGAAATTAACTAAACATAATAAAAGCAATAGATATTTAATATTCTAGTAAGTCATCTCCGTAACCACCGGTTCTGTAGCCATCGGTTCTAATTCCGATTCCGTAGCCACCTTCTCTTTCTTGATTATATCCACCTTTTTGCGATGAACCTCCGACTTGAAAATGAATATTGCTTCTTCTACAAATTTCTTGTCTTTTTCTTTGAAAGAAAGCACGTTCATCCGGATCTTTAACTTTATTTAAATCAATTGACAAGATCTCTCTATCCTCGCGATCACAATTAGTATTTCATTTCTAATATATTTTAATTTTTAATATTTACATTGGAGATAATTTTGAGTAATTATATTTTAGGATACATAATTTATTAGACTCATTTTTATAAATAATAAAAAATTTAAAATTTAAATTAACTTAAAAATAATTTAATATTAGATTCTTTTTTATAAATAATAAAAAATTTAAAATTTAAATTAACTCAAAAATAATTTAATATTAGACTCTCTCGATGAGACCTTTCCAATGGTATTATTTTTGTTAAAAACCGATTAGTAAAACTAATTATATACTCAGTTTAACTAACTAAATTATTTAATAAACGATATAAATGGAATTAAAATTATTGAATATAATAATTAGTGGGCAATTTTGTCATTTTTAAAAAGTTGAAATGACAAATGGAGCCCAACTCCATTTTTATGGTGGGGCTCCAAATTTGGAGCCCCACTATTCCTAGCTCTAAATTTGTAGCTAGGTTTAGAGCCCCATTGGAGTTTGACCGGGCTCCAAATTTAGAATTTAGAGCCCGGTTGGAGTTGCTCATCTCCAAGGGAGGGCGGCTCCAAATATAGAGCTGAGAGCCCGGTGCGCTCCAACGCACCGGGCTCCATATTTATTATTTAATTAATATAACATATTATATATATATATATGCTAAATCACTTAATAAGACCTCTTAATATTATTATTTTTTAATAAAAAATATATGTTTATAAAACTCTAATCGATATCTTTATAATAAGACTAATATTCAATAGTTTTACAAATAATTTTAAATTACTATTTTTTTAATTAAAAACATCAAAATTATATTACATAAAATAAAAATAAAATATTTAAAACAACTTAAATAATTTAATATTAAACTCATTTTAAAGATCTCGATGAGCAAAATTAATTATATATTCAGTTTAAGATTAGATTATTTAATAAAGGATACGGACGGAATTTAAAATTTTAAATGAAGCTTTTGTAGGGCAAAATTGGTATTTCTAAAAGTTGAATAATATCGGAGCTGGGCTCCAAATTTTTAGATGGGGCTCCAAATTTGGAGCCTCATTTGGAGCTCGGTTGGAGCTCCACCGGGCTCCAAATTTGAAATTTTGGAGCCTGGTTGGAGATGCTTAGTCACGTCATCTTAATTTGGAGCTAGGTTTAGAGCCTCGTTGGAGTTCAACTAGGCTCCAAATTTAGAATTTGGAGCCCGGTTAGAGTTGCTCTTAGTCACGTCATCTTCTTCTTCTTTTCTATTGTTGTTTCTCTCTCCTCTTTTGTTGCTATTTTTTTTCTATCTGTTAATCTTTTTTTTCTATATAAGTCTTTGTAATCGCTCTTTAATTAATATAGTTAGAGATTAATTAAAGATAGCTTAAATAAATAAAAACTATTTAAATAATATTTCAAAAAAGTTAATATATATTATAAATAAATTATAATATTTACTTTAAAAATTGTGAATTACTATCAAAAATTTTATACTTAAGCTATAAATTTCGTACTTAAACTATAAATTTTTCATTCTGCTACAAATAGATTTCGAATCTAAAGAAATTCCAAATACAAAAATTCTAGATCATGAAATCACGGATTTTACCCAATTAAGTTCATAAATTTTGAATATCAGATAATTATCTTTTGAATATTTTTCCAAAACTATGTAAAACTAAAATTTTGTATTTTAAGTACAAACTTTGTACTTAAACTAAGGAATTCTAATTCTGCATAGTTTTAGAAAAATAATTTCTTATATATTTTAACCATTGAAATTTACATAGAAACAAATAATAATCATATAGAGTTACATTTTTTTTTATTTAACTAATCCTAATTAATCTTTTATTTTATTAATTAAATAGTAATTATAGAGACTTTAGGAAAAAAAAGGATTAAGAGATTAAAAGATGGGTAGTAGTCGTGGTAGAAGAAGAAGAAAAAGAATAGTAAGAAAAAGAATTAGTAGTAACATATGAAGTGGAAGATGAAGAAGAAAAAAAAGAAGAATAGTAAGAAAAAAAAATTAGCAGTGGCATATGAAGTGGAAGATGAAGAAGAATAGTAAGAAAAAGAATTAGTAGTAGTATATGAAATAGAAGATGAAGAAGAAAAAGAAGACGATGATAATGATGATGATGAAAAAGAAGATGAGTACATAGTAATTTTCTCTCTTATAATGTCTCGTTAATCTTTGATAAAAAACTAATGACAGAAAAAATAAAGTTGAAAGAAAAAAACCTTAGTGTAAGAGAAACAAAAGATGATCCTATCTCGCCAAATCAAAAATTAAGTAGGTTATCGGTACAAATAACTCTTCATTTTTTTAAAAGACCTCACGAAGGATTGGGTAATTGACCTCATCTACTGTAAAAGTGAAGATCAAGTTGCTAATATATTCATCAAGTCCCTAAAGTTAGTGTGGTTTATAAACTCGAAAAATTGCTTGGTGTCTGCACTATGGAAGATCAAGGTCACAAGGACATGTCTCGTAAAAATTAAACTGAATATTTGAACATTTTCAGTTTAAGGGAGGATTTGTTGAAAGTTTCTTTTGTGGATCTAATCTTATTCTCATGTTAATTGTTGTTAATGCAATCTCTATATATAAAGAGCTCACTAAGTGTAAGTTCAGTTTGTGAACAACAAAAGCAATATCAAGAGATAAGTTTGTTTTCGTCTCCTCTGTTTACTTTTATTTCCTGCTAAGTTTTTCTAACAAAAGGTGTGGTAGGTAAGGAGTGGATCAAACTCTAGTAGTCACGCCAAGAATTAGGCTCATTTATAAGTCAGGCTCATTCATAAATCAAACCTTTAGTCATAGTATTTAGTAAAACTATCTTGCGATCTACAGTAAAAAGCCCTTCATTTTTTTAATCGTTAGAAATGTGCCCCGTATTATTGATTTATCCCTTTTTTTTACCTAACTTAATTGGTTAATCTCGATACGTTGTTAAAAATTAGAGTGTAATTTTTGTATAAGCGATGCGTATAAATTACGTAAGTGATATATGACCTTTTTTTTTTAAATCTCGATGTGCACATCATTAAAAATTGCAACGTACATTTTATATAAGCGATCCGTATATATTATATAGGTGATGCGTGACATTTTTTTAAAATCTCGATGTGTATATTGTTGAAAATTAGAACGTACATTTAATATAAATAATGCGTACAAATTATATAAGTGATGCATGATATTTTTTTTAATCTTAATGTGCATATTGTTGAAAATTAGAGTATATAATTTGCATAATCGATGCACATAAATTATATAAGTGATGTGTGACCTTTTTTTAAATTATAGTATACCTTTTGTATAGGTGATGCATATAAAATTATATAAGTGATACATAACTTTTTCTTTAGAATCTCGACACACATACTGCTGAAAATTAAGGTGTATATTTTGTATAAATAATGTTGTATAAATTACATAGTTCATGCAAGAAACATTTTGAAATTTATTAATACTAAATGACTAAAAAAAATTCGAAATTGCAATTTGACAATAGTACTCAGTCTTGATGAAAATTAGACCATGAAAAGAGTGATACATCGGAAATAAATGACAAAAAGCACCCTAAACAGACTATCAATTCTGAACTCCTTCAGCACCACCCAAATCCTCGTAGAATACCCTCTTAAGCCTCTCCATGTTCTCCGGCTCGAACGCAACGGCAAGAGACAACCCACCTTCTTCGCCAGGGCTATGCATGATATACACCAACCCGGCAAATTGCAAGCAAGCCCTCCCCATGTAAACCGGCTTCCCCCACCCGAAATCCGCCTCGTAAATCGGCAATCCTTGCCAACTGATCACCCACATATCCGTCCCTGGGAGCGCCCAGTTCCCCTTCTGCAACCCCTTCACATCGCTGACGCCCTCCAAGTAGTCGACAAGCGAGCGGATGAACTCGTCATTTAGTCGAGCAGTTACCGCGCGGATCCTCTCCGCGTTTGATTGAATCGATTCGGATAGGACATCCTCGACGCGGGCGGCGGCGGATGCTCGGAAGATGCCGTTGCCGAGGTAGCCGGCGGGGAGCGGCGGACTGACACGTGTGCGCGCGTCGGCTGTGAGGTAGAGCCGCGTCTGCTGGGTGTTCGACAAATTGCGGGCTTTGCACGCGCATTTCCAGACGAAGGCGACGACCGCGGCGAAGGAGGAGATGGGTCTGCCTCCTTTAGTGGTTTTGAGGGAATTGAGTTGGGTTTTAGAGATCTTCAGGATCGTGGAGTCGAATGGGGACTTGGGCCGTGGTGGGGTTTGGGCGTGGTACTCGACGTGGTCGAAGGATATAGACGGTGGGGATCGAGCTTTGAGGATCGTGCGGTCGATTGATGGAGGGACGGTGACCTCGGCTCCCCGAGCGATGTCCGACCAGGTGTTGACAAAGTGGAGCGCGCCGAGCCCGTCGGCGGCGGTGTGGTGCACGGCGGCTCCCAAGCACACGCCCCCGCACTTGAAGAAGGTCACCTGCACCGAAGTTCAAACGATTTGTGAGTTTAGTTTTTGCCATTTTCCTTTAGCTTTCTTTTTCAGATGGATACAAGATATTACCAAAGGATACTGTTTAAAGATAAAGATTAGTGAGGCTAGTGAGCCTATTATTTGGATACGAACACTTAATATCTCCAACGTAATTAACAAGAAAGGAGGGGGATAAAGACAGCAAAGACCTCACCTGAAACATGGCCAAGATGGGATCCCCAGCCCCCACAGAGGGCACAAACGTCATTCTCATCTCAGTCGACGGGACGAACTCCCCCAAATCTTCTACCGTGGCTTCCGACCTAGCCACGACGAACAGAACCCCTTCTCCGGTGCACTGGATCTCGACGCGGCCGGTCCGGTCCAGGGCAAGCCGGCCGGCCAAGGGATAGAAGAAAACCAAGGTCTTGGCCAAGGAGGCCTTCATCGTCTCCGGTGAGAAGAAGGTGGAATCCCCATTTGGCTTGTAGAAGTACACCGTTGGGGTGTGACTCCTGGCTACTAAGAGGTCTAAGTTTGATAGCCATAGTGCATGCTTGGGAGTCTCCTCGCTTGGGACTACTAAGCTGGATTCCAGTACCTTCACTTCCATCACTTGCAAACATACAAGAGACTTCCCCTTCCCTCCCTCTCCCTTTCCCTCTCCATTTATCTCACTTAGCATTGTACTAATTAGAAAATTTAATAAATCAAACCCCCAATTTTGCCAATTTTTTCATTCACATCTCTTTTTGAGAATCAAACCCTCATTTTTTTTTCTTCTAATTTTCATCCCTAGATTAACTTAAATAGTATCAACAAAAAATATTTTATTATAATATACTAAATAATTTATAGAATACTTAATTTTTCCTTCTCTCCTTCATTTCTTTTATTTTCTCATATCTTCCCGAGTCATGCCTAAGTCGAAAGTGTTGATCCTAAAATTAGAGTTGGTCAAGATACTCGGCTCGCTCCACCTTCTTCGGGGAAAGAAGAAGAAGAAGAAGAAGGGGGAAGACAAGATAAAATGGTGGTGTTGACGACTACGATGAGAGATGGTCGGAAAAGATGAAGGAAGACAGTGAAACGGTAAAAAGAAAAGAAGAAGATAGTAGGAGTATTTTTGATAAAATAACCAGTTACATTATTGTTGGTATTGTACTAACACTGGCCCTCTATTTTAAAGGGTTAATTACATTTTATTTTTTGTGAATATTTTCTAAATATTTTTTTCACAAATATCCTTGATTTAAGATAACTTTTATTCAAAGAGTGCATAAGATGACGGTAAAATCTACCATGATTTTACTTAGGTCTTACGTGGATAAAAAACAAGAAAAATCGAGTGATATACGTAAAAACTAAAAACTAGACGTGAGAAGATTGGGTTGAGAATCTATCCATAGATATATTAAAATTTAAAATATGTATCTTATTATAATCAATTTGATCAATAGATCTACTTGGGGCAGGATTATCGAATGCGTCTCTATAAACCTGAGGCATAATTATTATGATCATGCTGGAAATTAAATTGGGAGAGCTCATCATGGGCATATAATAAATACAATTGATATATTAAATAACAAATATCTATATAATAGAATGTTAACGATAACAAACTTAAGGGGGAAATATAACATACACTTTCGTCTGTCATTTAACATTCTTATAGTTTTAATAAAAAGAGAACTTGCTAGCATATATGTTATATGAACAGTAATAATCATCATGCATTACACGAGGAGACCGTAATAAAAAGTATGTGGAGAATCCAAGGTAAACTTGGATCTAGATTCCATAGCAGGGAGTGAGGGGACTCCAGTTTCTGGTACCAAAATAAGAGGACAAGTCTGGGCAGCACCAGAAACACATTGCCCTGGAAGAACAAAATATACTTGGATTATACTGGCAGACACATTCGAGATTTATAAGCATTTTGTAGAATTTGGAAGTGTCAGGTGAAAGTGGATAATTATTATATTAATTATGTTATTTTTTTTTTTACATCTAAACAACATGAAAACTTTCAAGAAGTTATTGCTTATTTCAAAGTTAAATTGTATTTCCATGTCGTAATATGACCCAATATTACATTATATCTCCGAAGAGAAATTAGAGAGCAAAAAGAAAAAGGCGATTTGCAGTAAAAAGTCCCTCAGATTTCCAATTGGCGGAAATATATCTTTCAAATTATTAAATTACAATTTTGGATTTTTTTATTGAATTAGCTCTAACAAATCTCAAAAAGAATGTCCTGTCCTAAAAGAAAGGTCACGTATTTATACAAACGGTATGCTCTAATTTTCAACAATATGCATATCGAGATTTAAAAAAATATCCGCATTACCTATGCAAAAGATACGCTCTAGTTTTTAACAATATACGTATCGAGATTTTAAAAATATATGTTATGCATTACCTATATAATTTATCTGCATCGCATATGCAAAATGTACTATCTAATTTTCAAGAATATGTATGTCGAGATTTAAAAACAAATGTTATGTATCTATGTAATTTATTATTTAATAAACATGAACACAATATGTTTAATAATCGAGTTAGACGGATTAACCCATTTATGATCGAATCCGATTAAACTAAACACAAACTCATTTAAAAGTCAGAATACCATATTGGATTGTATGATCGTGTCAACTCTTGCCGGCCTTAGTTCCTCTCCATGCTGCATCCAGTCGTTCATATAGCATATCCAGTCCTTTAGAAAGGGGCCCTTAGTTTGACTAGAGTCTTGTGGGGGATAAGATGGTAGCTGCAGGCAGAGAAGAATTTAGAATTTGATCGATCTACTTCTGGAATTACTTCCAACCGAGTTGATGACAACATGCCTCAAGACAAGCCTCTTTCACTTATACAGAATAAAGTCAGTATTAATATATTTTTTTAATTCCTTATTCTAGCATAAGAGAACTTATGCCAGTTTAAGCTACTCTACTATTTAATTGTATACTAATGTAACGTGTAATAATTATATTTGATATGATATAAGTTAAAATAATAAGTTGACAAAAGATTAAAATACATTTTATAATAAATGAATGAGAAGAAGAAAGAGAGAAAATAATTTAAATGATAGTTAATTAAAATAATGTCTTTCAAAAGTAAAATAGTAATTAGTAAACATAAAAAGATTAGATCTAAGATGAGGAGAGAGAGAAGTATGCATTACTATACCAGTATATGCCTAAGTGATTGTTTCATTGCTGCATCAGTATAAGCCTATTCTTATTCAACATTTAGAATGGGGGCAAAACTATTCTGGGCCTTTTGGAAAGGCCTACATTAAAGAAAATAAGATAAACAACTCCATGCTAATTGATTGTAAAATAAGTTTGTTACTTTAAGAACATAGATACATGGTTATTGGCTTTATTCTCCATAAAAGAAGGAAAAAAAACACTCTGCCCTCACAGGTCTTTGTAGCAATTGTAAAAGAGCTGATTGATAGTAAAACAAGTTTATTTCTCATTTAATGAAGAAAAGCATACACATGGCAAGAAATATAGGAAGTCTTTGAAATGAATAATTTCCTTTCAACTGCTGACCACCCCATGGTTTCCCTGGGGAGTGATTTCTACTTCCAATGAATCACAAATCATATGCCACTTATCATATATAGCTTAGAGATTTCCCCAAGCACTTTTAGTACCTAATTCTAACTCCAAGTATCCTCCTATCTCTCCATCCATCTGCTTAAGAAGTAGAGACATAGATGAATTGGCACATCTCTTTAATGGCTTTTCTAAGACTTTGGTAATGGTTTCCCTGCTAAGAATGACTGAAACAAACGAAATGCTCTCCTTGGCTGGATCAATGGCACCTCATGCCCTGCTCCTCTCACTGAGGCAAATGTTAACCCTTCATAGACTTCAGACCATCCACCAACCTATGCAAGTTTACATAAAGCAAACACCATAAGAACATTATCAAAAGAAAATAAGACCATAATTATATAGGGAAATTCTTGTTTTAACCCTTACATTTTAATTTTTTTTTCCTTTATTTTGGATCAATCCTAGCTTTTTTAGGGTATCCTATTTGAACCATGTTTTCTTCGATATTAACTTTAAAGGGTTAAAATATGAAAGGCACAGACACTATTAATTTTGGATGAAAAATTAATTTAACAGTAGCAATTAAATCAAAATTTCGAGACAAAATAGACTCATAGTGATGATTTTCATCCAAAATATATGAGGCTAGAATGTACTTAAACCAAAGAATAACATAAGGATCACTGATAGTTTAACATGGGATATCAGCTTCTATGGAAAAAATCTAATGGATGAATGCTTTTTTTTTCTAAATAACAGTCAGAAAAGGCAAGATAGAATTGAAAAATTAAGAAAAAAAAGATGGGGTTAACATAGAAATATCCCTTTAATCTAAGACCATATCACAATTAACTCACCTGTCCACCTGTATACCATGGATACCAAGAGATCTTGACCTTTAGACGAAGATGGTTGATTGAGAACCTCGTCGCCGTTACTGGAACTACTGAGTCTGTATCACCACTGAGATCCAAAAGTGATACAAAAATCACACCATATGTATATATATATGAAGATATTGGTTCTTGTAAACTATACATTAATAGGTTATAATAATTTGTACACTTTAATTGTTAGCACTTACCTAAACATCCATATCCTTAACCCTGCTTTGATAAGCTCCTTGTATGTTGGTAGCATGGAGAATTGTGCATCTCGCCACTCCTTGATGAGTACATCACTGTAGGAAAACAATCAAATAGTAGTAAAGCACTAGTATGTCACAATATAATATCATGGATTAATCTAAACTAACAAAATCTCTAATAGAGTAGAGAGATACCAAGTTCATCATAGAAAGCCTATATTCCCTTTATCTTCTTTTTTTTTCTTGTTTCCTTAGCTTGTAAAGGCCAACCACAGTGGCCCAATTAATGATCGATTCCTACTGACTCATGATTAAGATTATTATGAATTCGAATTCTATCGTGGCTGTTGGAGATGATGTTTAATGAAGAAAGCTATAGCTCTTTTTTTCTGGCCTAAATAAGTACAATTAATAAAGTTTTTCGGAGTATTTTTTGGCAATTATTTCATAAAATTAAATAAACTATAGTCTAGGTTAATGGCAGTTAGTGACTAATAACAGTAGTCTTACCTGCACGCAGTCCATTTGTAAGAGATGCCAGTAGTATTTGCATGCATGGCTTTCTGCACATCAGCCCGGTTGTAGTACTTCTCCGCGTAGTTCTCAGTGCACGGATCGTAGCCATAAGAGCGGCGGCGGAGGAGGGTGTTCTTGAGCCTGACAGGCGACCGCCGGCCGGCCGTGGAGTTGGAGGCTGCGCTGCAGGAAGGCGTGTAGATGCTGTACTGATCGATGTCGCCGAACTCGTGGTTCATCGCGAAGTTGACGGCGTCGTCGCAGCGGTTGGAGGTCTTGGTGGCGCTGAAGTTGCACGACGTCAGGATCGATCGGTAGGTCCGGTCGGAGATCATGGCGTGAGTCCACCAGTAGGAGATGGTGCCGAGGCTGTCATAGTAGTTGTCGGTGACGGCGTTGCCGACCTGATCATGGCCGGGAAACTTTTTCATCAGACCATGGATTCTAGTAGAAAGAGATCTTGCCAACTATTAGTTTCAAACTAGTTAAAAGTTTGTGTTGGGGTTGGTTGGGCTACTCAAAGTTTGGGCTCTGGCCTCCAAACAAGGCCCAAAGGAAGAAGAATTTTATCTTTATTGTTGACATCTCATATAAGTATTTATCATTGACTTTGTATATTTCTTAAAAACACCCGAGATGAGTTGATGTAACTTGACATATTTGACAATTATAACATCTCTAAAGTCAAAAGAGGGTGGATCAAGGATAACTTTGCAAGGAGGAATAAGTTGATAAATATCCACCTTATAAAAGGTTATATAGGATGTAAATACATTAAAGTTCCTTATAAAAGGTCAGAGACATTTTGGCTCAATACATAAGCTTCCAAGTACTACAAAGGTTATGCTTCTTTTTTAATTGCCAATAAATAAATGATAGCAGAAGGGTTAAGTATGCAATTAACACTCACAAGAAATCCCTTGAGGTTGATGAAATGTTCTGATGAAGCTTCATTGTAATCCACAATTTTCTTTGCTAACTGAGGGACGTAGTGCCCTGAGATAGAAAAATTATACGGTTAGTAGATAAAACTATGAAACTTAAAAGAACATATGAAATCTTACACAGGCCTTAGTAACATCTGCTCTATAAAGTTTCTCTATGATGTTATAGTAAAATATCTATATGAAACAATATATATTTCCTTACGTAGTGCGAATTAATTTCTCCACACTCACCAGCATAGCTCTCCCCAGAAATGTAGAAATCTCGATTTTTATACTGTGGAAACCTCGAAAACCAACCAACCAAAAATCTCAGTGCATCCTCAGCTGCATCAGGAAATGAACATGATCATATATATGAACTAGTGCAATAAATGCATTCAATTATATTAACAAGCAATACTGATGATATATAAATATATATACCAGTTCGTTTATCCCCGGAAGTCTTAAGATCCGAGCTAGTATTCGTGTAGGAGAAGCCCACGCCGGCAGGCGATTCGAGAAATAAAATGTTTGCTTCTGTGAAAAATTATGTAATTGTTTGAGACTAAGAATTGAAATTATCAACTATGTAAAATGATATTTGAATATAATAATTTCCTTTGACCTGTGTTCCATGAGTATTTGTTGAGATATAATGATGAACCATTGCGCTTAATCCGAAATGGTCCTATCTCTTCTGATGCACCATAAGCCACCGAAGAACAACCTGGACCTGTTAAAGAGTCCAAACTCTAAACTTTTGAATGGATGTTGTTTAATAATTAGGTGGAAAACAATTCTCCCCCACAAGTTTAGGCATAGTCATTTGATAAACAAGTATATTGAGAACAATTAGGCGAATGGAATGTTGTACGAGTATTTTTGGATTAGTTTAACTAACACATTATTACATTCTCACTTTTAAGAATAGACATCAACAATGGAAGATTATATTAGCTAGATTAATCCACTCAAGAGATAATAAGCTACATATGTAAGGAGGCATAAACCACGAAACTTGTTTTCCATCTGGAGCAGGTAAATGTGAAAGACAAATATGAGATCAGCCCTCTCCAATCACAAGGCACAAACAGGCTATAATTTTATCCATGACTTGCTTTTGAAACAATCATTAAATTTTTGTGCATAATTAATACTTTCTAGCAATACACAAGGAGGTCTTACCATTAGATACCACAAGAAGAATATTTGTATGCATGTATACCTACCATCAATTGGAAATTAGCAATGTTCTAATGATGGAACTTCCAACTAATTTTTCTGACAAATATAAGCAAATTGCAATGCGTCCAATTGATGTGCTACCTAGCTTTTATTCCTCAGACAAACAACAATTAATGCTAATCAAGAAAAGTATATGGCAAACTGTCCCTCTTGAATTATTACCACACTAATATATATGTGTACACACTATCATATGTTTCTTTTTCCCTACTGATGTTTTATATCTCATGAGACATGAAATAACACTTTTGCAAGTAGAAGCCAAGGTACCAAACATCATAAAGTCCAAACCCAACCCACCCACTCTCTCTCTCTCTCTCTCTCTCTCTCTCTCTCTCTCTCTCTCTCTCTCTCTAGAGATATATATACACACATAAAGAGGCATGAAAGGTTTTAAACCCCTTTTTAAAAGGATATCTCCTTTTCCCCACCTTTAATCCCAACGCGTGCCCTAAAGTAACGCTTCTCTTTCTTGTCCCACCTCTCTCCCATAACCAAGTCAAAAACTTACACACATATATAATAGAAAATAGAAGACGAACGAGAGAGAGAGAGAGAGGAGAGAGAGAGAGAGAGAGAGGGAGAAGAGAGAGAGCAGTCATTATTCCTCTCTCTCAGCCTTTGGCTAAGACTAAGAACTCATAAAGGAAAAGGCATCAAGGTGGGGTTTGTGAAGCAGAAAAAAGTTACTGCATGCAGCAGTGAGAGTTGTGGGGTTGTGTTGTTTGTATTCCTGTGTTTGCATCCACTGTGATGATGACATGAGATGAAACAAAAAGAATAAAAATAGGGAGTGGTGAGAGATAAAGGAGGAGGGTTGCAGGGATTTGGATCTCTATGTCACATGAATCTGCTGCAATGGATTGGAAGTAACTGCAAAGGAGCATGTAGCAGCATCCTTGCGATATCCTTCACGCGATTTTTGAATCTTTTGGTGGAGTGGGAAAGATCTCATGATAAGGTTTTCAGATATAAGAAGTGAGATTAGTCAAGGAAGAGAGAGAGAGAGAGAGAGAGAGAGAGAGAGAGAGAGAGAGAGAGAATAAAATGAGATTGAAGTGATAAAGAACAAAAGACAGAAGCAAAAGTTTAGTAGGTGATCAAGAGAGAAGTACTAAAGAATATATAACTGTGAACAAGTTGTTAACTTAGAATAATATCTATAGTCTACTGAGGCAGAAGCTATCATTCTAGTGATGCATCTTTTGCTCAGAGAATAATAAGCCAGTACTTCTCACATGTTAAGTGAAGCTCGTCAAGTTTGGAAAAAAAGAATCCAAGTAAACGCATCAGAAGAGCCAAACTGCAAATACCCTGGACTTTGCCGTTAACATTTCCCCAGAGCTCACGTTAGCACATCCGAGTACTCTAGTCTAACATGCGCCGGTTGAGTTGTAGATGATCAGCTGTGAGGTCTTCTGGAGCAGGCGTCATCCGTTGTGTCGGCTCCCGAGTTGCCACGTCTGCAGCCTTGTCACGTGCCTCGTGGACAGTTGATCGAGAGGGGTCATAATGTTGTGCCTATGGCTTAGCTCGTATATTTATTGTGGTAGTTGTTGTCGACCTAAACACTAGTCTTCTCAATTTGCTCATCATTTTGGAATCAATGTCACTTCCAAACAACTCACGAAACTAATAAGCAAACCAAGAAGAGGAGGTAGAAGAAGCAGAAGGAAGAATTGAGATTGTGTTTTAAGTCTTGCTACAAGTTTTAATAATTCAAAGTTTTTCTTTATCAAATCCTTTTCGATTTACAAACCTTGTTAAATCATTCATGATAAAAAAAAAAAAAGAAAAAGGAAAGTGGGAATGAGAAGATATAGTTGAATAATTAAAGAACACTAACCTCCATTTAGCCATAGAACAAGTGGCTTCTCATCAGCATCAATGGTAGCCTCAGTTAGCCAGTAGAAGAGAGCCCTTCCGTGCTCTTTGTTCACAGTGACATAGCCAGAAAACTGCTTAAAAGACACTGGTGGTTGACCTGGAAGTGCCCATATCTTATCACGATCTTGTTCATCTAGTGCTCCAGATGAACTGGTGATCGCTACCAAGAGGAGGAGAGATATGAAGCCAAATGTGGCATGGGAACACCTCTCCATCTCTAACTCCTTACTTGGTCACTCAAGTAGGGGTGCATATATATAAGATTACAAGGACAATTATAGGCTTTGGAGTTTGGATGGGCTCTGAGTCTGATGCTAGATTTTGGTAGCTAGGCCTCCTTTCTAGATGATATGGCAGTGCATTTAACAATGGCGTGCATATATGTGTGGGTTATAGGTGAGAGAAGGGTAGATAACGTCCTACATTGGCATTAATATTTGCTTCAGAGATGGAGTTACCCCAAAGGAAAGACCCATAAATGCAATCCCATCCAATGCAGAACTCTCTCTCTCTCTCTCTCTCTCTCTAGATCTGTTTGTGTGTGAATGTGAAAAGGTAAGTGGATGAAGATAGATGAGCTTGGGGACTCGGTTAGAAGTGAAGAGACCTGGGGTTTTGCTGAACAACATAAAGAGGCTTGAGCACTCGGTAAGGAGCAAGATGTTGGTCTTATCGTGTGAGCTTTCCTAGGTGGAAGTAGGACAAAGTTTGGGAACTAATACAACTGTTACCTTTAGCCCAAAATTTAGCACATATATTAGCGATGTTTAAAGAACAAAAACATAAGAATATGATATTATGCAGTAAGACAATATTTCTAAAATGATAAAATTACACTTAAAGAATTGATCAATTGTGGAGGCTTAAGGTTAGAATTTAGCACGCGACACACTAATTAAATCAATGCCCACAGAATTTGAACTTGAAATTACTCATCTGTCTCTGTAATACTTTGTGCACAATCTTATGTTTAAGTTAGTATCAATTCTAAATATATAAAAACACTAGGCGATAAAATTGTGTACATCTCGTCAACGTCCTTAACGAGAAATCATCATGTGCTTTTAATTATTACTATTATTATTTTTAAAGATCATTGTACATTTAAGTTACTCTTGTTTTGATATAACGGTGAATATCATTTTGTTACAAATTAAATTAAATCTGGGCCGATTTGTTGGTAGGAAAATTTAAAAAATTTTATGGTTAATAGCCTCGTGAGTCTTGGATTAAATGACCTTTGAATGAAGTAATTTCGAGGTTGAAGTAAAAAGATATGATTGAAACAGTGGAGAAATGTCAAAACTAGATAGAAATAGAAATACCGACGTTATGGCAGCCAGTGAATATCCGTGAGATAGTGGAGGTCGGTCATATGAGTGAGTGGTTCATGGAGGTAGAAATTGAGTTTCTAGATTAGATCTATTCCTAGGAAAATAAATGGCTTCCATTGAAAGAGTATATACGAGGTAATAAAATTAATTAAAGTCAATATTCATTCCATGATAATAATAATCCATGACCACTCCTATTTATAGGAGTAGAGTCGTAGCAAACCGGATCCAACTGGCATAGATACACGGATTATCTACTTTAATTTAAATTTAAAATTAATAAGCAAAATCAATTAAGTAAATTTGACTCAACCTAACTATCTCAACCCTCGTGATAGGATTGTACTCAATCCACCATATACTTGTTATCAAGGTGACTAATTCTTCACATTCTTGTACTCGTTTAGCCTCTCATGCTAGTCGAAGGACTCATGTTCTTCTTTTTCTTCAAGACCACCTAAGAACATGACTTGAGTTGGTTGACGCTTGCACATGTGACCTGGGGTAAAGTAGTTATCATAATAGAAGCACAAACCCTTCTACCTATGGTCTTCCAAGTCATTTGGCATGAATCGTTTGCGTGAGCTGTTGTCGATTCTACTAGACCATCTGTGCAGGCTGGGCCGAGGTAGGTGCAATCGCTAGTGGGCCTTAGGCGTGGGTCATGATCATCTTCTCTTCCTTACAGATCTAGTTCAGCTGATCCAATTTAGACTCCATCAAAACAGCTAGTGAGAAGGTCTCTTTAGAAATAATGGACCTTAAGGCTTTGAATTCAGCTTGAATGTTAGTCTTGAACTTATTGATGAATGTGCTCTTCAGAGCCAACTCTAACTAGTTGGTGACCTAGTTATAGATCTGCTCAAACTCCTATCGATAAGCCAAACTATTGGTAATTAGTGAATGTGCTCTTCACCACCAATGAATTTTCAGCATGGCCGATAGCAATGGGCAATGGTGCTTCGCCAAGATGCATGGCCTATGCCAAGGTTTGCAATGCCTTGTCGAGTAGTTCAGTGTTCTCCATGGCAGATTTTGTGGCTTTATTTGTTGGATCCTTCAAAGATCTCATGGATTTGAGTATTGCCTTCGCCCACACGGGTGGTTCGTCAATAGCGGTGACTAGTTGTGGTGGCACCAAAGAAGTTTCCATAGGGATGGAAATGAGTTCTTAATCCTCTATGTCAACGATCTCCCTCAAATTTGCTTTGGATCACGTGTTCACCATCAATCAAAGAATGACGGCTCTAATACCACTAATACAAATCAAATCTGAACTCATTAATTAGCAGGAAAATTTTAGAATTTTCATGGGTAGTAGCCTATCAGATCTATGACTTTAGAATGTAGTGATTTCGATGTCGGGATGAAAAGATATGACTGAAATAGTAGAGGAAGGTCAAAACTAGATAGAAATAAAAATATCGACATTGCGACAATCGTCGATGGGTGGTGGACGATCGTGAGGTGATAGAGGTGGATCGTATATGTAGGTGGCTCATAGAGGTATGATTAGTGTTTCTATATTAAATCTACTCCTCGAATAATAAACGGCTATGATTGAAAGAGTAAATGTGAGATAATAAAATTAACTTAAATCAATATTTATTCAATAATGATAAATAACTAATGATTCCTCCTATTTATAGGAATAAAGTCATAGCGGGTAGAATCCAATTCACATTATTGAGTTTACATATATAGATTATCCATTTTAATTTAAATTTAAAAGTAAGAAATAAAATCAATTAATTAGACTTGACTTGATTTAACCTAACTGACTAGATTCTCGTGGTCGGATTGTACAATTTTTTTATAACAATTTAAAATATTTTTGTATACAAACTCTAGCATGTTCATGGCCCATCTAGTTATGATCCAAATGAATAGTTTGTCCTCCAAAGGGGAGAAGTATATATTAGTTGGCATAACCATTTCCTCCTTTTTCTTTGTGGTTGGTAAGATGGAATTAGTTCATTACCTCAATGCATGGGGTCCTCTTTCTTATATTTTTAATCCTCTTAGGCCCCATAGTGTTTGACTATTACACAGTGTACCCATGCCAACTAAAAAAGAAAACTAAAAGAATACTCTATTTGGAGGGCAACCTCTTGGGCTATTTTGCCTGTCTCCTAGTGAGAAGCAGATAAGAGTGACGTCCCATGCGATCTCTTTTTTGTGTTTCTTATTGCATTTCCAAGACCAAGTTGGTACTTAAGATTTACGAAATATATATATTTTTCTCTATAGATAGACTAAAATATATAAAGTGACTTCCTGTTTCTTTAACTCATTTTGTCCAAAATTAACAGCGGAGATATATATGTATTTTTTCTCGTTAAATATTTGTGATATTCAAAATACAAAACTGATAAGATTTGAAATGAAAGAGATGTAAAATGGATTTCCACAAATTTTTTTTTACACTATGTTGTTGTAAATGGTTAGGTTTTCATATTAATACTACTTTGTAAAGTTTTATCCAAAAATATATAGTTAGAACACATACGACATAGTTTTTTTTTATATATTAGGCATTTAAAGACTGTTCTATTAAGATAAAAAATGATTGAATTTTTTTTTTCTAGGAAGCATTTTAACACATATGAGAGCGTTATAATGTCGGTTTGTATTGCTTCGAGAGCAATTTCTATATATTGTGGTAGAGGTATATAGAAGGAAAATTTGACCTAACTCTAAGATATATATTGGGTTACTTTTTGGAGTATTTTGGAAATCATTATTAAGGCTTTGGAAGAATTTGTGATAGAAGATACTGAATAGATTTTTTATACATCTCATCTACTTTGCATCTTGCGGGAGTTCATCTCAAGGATCGTTGAGATGGTACATCAACTTCAACGGCTATCGAGGTTGAGACCCGATCACGAAAAACGTACATCATGAGGGAGTCGGAAAAATTATTACAGACAGAATTGTGGAAATCAACGAGTTGTTTATAAACATTTTGTAACTACTATACTTGATATTAGTGATTAGTTTGATCTTGAATAGGATCTATGATTTTTTATCATAGTTTTTAGAAAATTTTCTACCTAAAGTATCTTGTTTCTGCAAATTGCTCAAGTAATATTTGTACATTTTTTTTAAAATTTGCAGTAGGCTTGTTTCCTGTGGTTTATATATTTTTTTTTCAAAACTTATGTCAAGTAGTTGCATATTATTTAGAATTATAATGGATTAAATAATATAATAACATTTCAAGAAGACATTTTAAATTTTAGTCCTGATGTAAAATATATTTATCGCCCCTCAGATTTAACTTACAATCAATATTAGATAGTAGGTGAAACCTTTCTCATGCATCTAATTATGAGGGATCATGTTTATCAAATGGGGTTACGCCATCCGTGATTTACAACTTGTCTTATCTATTCTAAACTATAATTAACACTTAATGAGACAAAAGCCTCACCTTTTAAGATTCCATTTCTTTCTAGGGCAGCTCCTCTACTATAATCAACACTTAGGTTTTAGTTTGTTCTTAGGCCATTAGACTTTTGTCTTTGTTCTCTCTCTCTCTCTCTCTCTCTCTCTGTATATATCTCTCTCATAATAATAGGACCCGGAAATTCTGGGTTGGTATAGTTTACTAAGTTGATTTGGCTTTGAATTCTTATTCAAAGCCAAGTGTGGCATGACATAAGATAGTAGAATTAATGGGAAGACATTGACTATATCTGGAGAGGCTGAATTGGGATGTCCACCTATTCTACTCCCATTAGAAACCTTAACCACTCTCATACTTTGGAGTGGAGAGCAAAGGGGTTCACTCTTCAAGGTTTGAATTCAAGGGGAAAAAAAGAGAAGGATTGAATTCAATACAAGCCTTTCTACAAGAATATCTTTTTGGGTGATTTGAATTGAAAAATAAAATGGGGTTTGGTTTTACAAGAACATTTGATAGGATTTTCAACAATTCTACCTATTAAATTGTTTTTTTTATATAAATTGAATTAAATTTTAACATCTGTAATATGACCTAATATCACATATATAATTTGTTTCCTATACTATTTAAAATATAACACTGTGCACTCTTTATTATTTTAAATAATTCAGAGGCAAATTTTTACATTTATTATGTTTCAGAGATACAACATGATACTGATTCATAAACACTAATATGTAATTAAACTTCTTCTTTTTTTAACTTCTTGTGAATAGGTTTTATCCATAGACTAGGATTGGGTTAGCTATGGGATGCCCAAGAAGTATTAATTTTTGCCGACCAAGCAACACGACAAGGGATTCGGTGTCTCGTTAACTCCAATGTATGTTACATGCATGCATGGGAACAAGCACCAAAACGGCAATGTTGGGAATCTTGCATGCACACGAACCTTCATAAGCTAAATAGCAGAGCTAGTTAGGAATAGCTTCCGACATCGAAAGAGATGTAAAAAATTACTTATTATGCACTAGTAAGATAGTTTTTTTGTTTGGCATGCATACTTTGATGTGATCCGGACCTAATCGGATGACATGGAAGAATATTAGACTTATTCGGATGAGCCTACTTATTTTGATTGAGTCACCTACTATGTTTATTTATCTGCTATTTTGATTGAGTCATAGTAAACTCAATCATATGCTAATTTTGAACTAATTCGTTAAGTCGTTTATTTATAATTCGAGTTTGAATCACAGTCGAGTTAGCATCAATATACACGTGGAGAGTAGGTCATTTAGAGTAGGTCATTTATGTTTATGGAATTATTGAAGCTTATCTCTAACTCTAATCTCTCCTCTCTTCTATCTTCTTCACATTCTTCTTATCTCTCTCAACTCCTTCAACCTAGCCATACTCATTGCCACGACCAATGCATCATCCCTCTACTTTCCTTCTAAATCTTAGATCTACTCATGCCACTACCTCCACGCTAATTAACATTACTATTATCATTTTTGTTTACATCCTTGAGATATCTTTCATCCTCACTGAAACTATCACCAAACTGCCCACCACGATCATCACAAATCCACCTCTAGGATCAGACCATTAATATTAAAGTAGTTTTCCTCGGATGTCTGCCTACAAAAATAGCAACGGCATTGCACTACATGAGGACACATCGACAGCAGTAGAAGTGGCTACCTTCGAAGAGACAAATCTAATACCTACGCCACCAATGGTTGCATCACCATCTACTATGCCTCAGTAATCAGATATGGTCTAGATGATGACAATGATGCAAAACACATTGCAGGAGATGCAGACATCATTCTTGACATTGCAAAGCGCCATGCAAGCCTTTGTTAAGGCATTGACTCAAGCTGCCATCAACTCGCAGCACCCTACCATGGCAGATTAGTAGTAGAGGCCCCCTTTTGCAATCAGACCTCTCCATCTCCTCCAACACATGATGGAGGACTCTTAAGGCATACACCACCAAGGGAACCCTTGCTACCCTTGAAGTGGTTGTCGATCACCACTAACTGTCGCCCAAGAAACAAATGGCAGAATGAACTATTAAAAAGATTTTAAGGATTTGATGCCTTGATGATCCTATCTTAAGGTCACAGTGATGCGAACTAGGTTAGATTAGATCGCATCATGAGTATATTGGGCTTGATCGAGTTTATTTATGTAAGCTCTTAAAGCAAGTCTAGTTATATTATGTAGACCCTTAAGACAAGTCTAGTTAAGTTATCTAGACCACTAACGCAAGTTCAATTAAGTCACGTAAATTATTAAGATAAGTTCAATTAAGTTACGCAAGCTACTAAGGTAAATTCAATTAAGTCATATAAGTCTCTAAGGTAAGTCCTAGTTTGAGTCGTATAAGTCTTTTAGGGGTAAGTCTGAGTATGACTTATTATCCTCGACCTTTATATATAGAGGAGTTGGACTTCTTTGTTTATTTATCCAAGCATCCAATAAAGAATTAAGAATTATGTTTTAGCCTTAGACTATCTTAGGAGTAAGAGTAAGATAATATATGAGTAAAATAAGTTAATCATAGTTGTTTATTTTTCTAGGAGTAGATCTAATTTATAATTCTAATTCTACCTCAAATCTATGCTACCATCATCTTTAGTAGCCACCCTACTTTATGACTATCCACCATCACTCTTGGCAGTCCGCCACCCTCCAATTACAGCCACAACGTTGGATATTTACCGTTTTGACCCGTTTTGATCTTACTTCACTCTTTTATTTTATATTCTTTCGTTTTGACCTCCAATTTAGGTGAAATTAGAGTCATAGAATCCTAACTCATAAACAATCATTTAAAATTTCATAATTTTTTAAAGTTCGGATCAATCTAGATCTAGTTCGTAACACACGACTACCTCCTATGGTCTTCTCCATTCTTATCGGCCACTACCTCATTCTGGACACACCCTTGCAAGCCTTCGATACAGTCCTAATTTAGTTGACCTAGGATTAGTTTGAGCACACTCATCGATAGATCTAGACATTTCTCATGTTCAAGCATTGTCCAAGTTGAGCTCTATTTATCCCTTACTAGGCTACATACTACTCTAAAGGATTCACTTCTAGGTTTTGATGAACATCTTTGAGGCCGAGATATGGCAAAGCTCTAGCCAGCCTAACTCAAGTTCCAATCAGCAAGCATAGGTATGGTCATTGTTCATCCTCCAAGTTTGAACAATGATAACAACTCTTCCCTCTCTATTAATAATAATAAAGAATTTCCCTTCAAAATATTGTATGATCTACCGTAGAATTAGGTTATATGTAAAGCTATATGTAAAGCTATCATATCTTCTCTAGTTTTGTACTACATTAAATGAAAATAATAATTTTCTCTTTCGAAATCAAAAAGTAATAAGAGCAAATTAGTTAGGGAGTAGTAAAATTTGGTGATTCTACATTCGAAACATAAAAAATAAAATTTATACCACAAAACTTAACTTAGATTCTTCCTACAAAATCTCTTATGTTTGTGAATCGACTTTCCTTTCATTGATATACCTATGAGGAACCAACATCTCCGGTTATCTTATAAATTAAAATATTAAATATTTTACCACTGAAATTATTAAATTCTTTTAAATATGTGATCAAAGTTTAATAATCGTAATTAAATCTAAACTATATATATAACTTTTGCTCTTGTATAGATTGTTTATAATGGTTAAAAAGTCTTATAATGTTGTCTAATATCATAGAAGAAGAAATAAAATCTTTCTAATCTATATATCATGGATTGCTAACCATCTAGGGGTGGCAATCTAGTTCTGTTAAGCATGTTCGGGTCTGGTTAATTTCATCACAATATGAATATGACTCGTTTATTAAACGGTAATACAACACATACGCGACCCAAACAAGACACTGACTTTGAAAAAATAGTAGTTACTAGGTCTTGATTAATTGGACCAATTGGGCCGCCACAAACCCAACTCGGCCCAATCCAAAGGCTATTCTCGTCACTTCATTCCGTTCTTCCCACTCCTTGAGCGGGAAACCAAAGAATTAGGGGTCTGGTTAATTTTATCACAATACGAATATGACTCGTTTATTAAACGGTAATACGACACCCAAACATGAGATTGACTTTGACTTCGAAAAAATAGTAGTAACTAGGTGTTGATTAATTAGACCAATTGGGCCGGCACAAACCCAACTCGGCCCAATCCAAAGGCTAATCTCGTCACTTCATTCCGTTCTTCCCACTCCTAGAGCGGGAAACCAAAGAATTAGGATTCCAGCGCATGCCCATTTTTTGATTCCAAAAGGAAACACAAACCCTAACCATCTCTTCCTCACTTCACCTGCTTCTCTCCCATTCTACTTAAGAAATCCTTCAAATTTCCCCAATCTCTTCTCCTCTTCTTATAGTAATGGAGAGGATATACGTAACAGTCCGCGCGAGGCCGCTTTCACCCGAGGAATCCAAGTCCAGCCCTTGGAGGATTTGCGGCAACGCCATCAACCTCGCGAACCAATCCACCAAATTCGAGTTCGGTGAGATCTTTGCTGTCTAATCGTTTACTATTCTTTGGATTTGCCTTGGAATTTGAATTCTTTTCATGAAACCAAAGATGCATTTTGCTTTTTGTCGATGTTCAGATAGGATTTTCGGGGAGGATTGTAAGACTGCAGCTGTTTACCAATCTCGGACCAAGGACATCGTGGCATCTGCCGTACGAGGGTTTAACGGTGTGTTCCTGTCCACTTTCCCGTCTGGGTCTTTCTCTTTTAACTGCAATTTGTAATCTTAAGCCTAGTTTAGCGAATTCATGATGCTATTTGTGAGAATATTGGGTACACAAATTCATTGAGACATCCTTGTTTAGGAGCTTGTATGTCGATAGATTATCTTGTCACAAGTGGAAATGGGTTTTTGTTCGTTCCAGTCTCTATCTAGATTTTGGGTTTGCTACATTTGAGGTGTTGCCTCTGTTTCCTAGGGTTATAACACTTGGTGATCATCTAGTGTAGCACTAAAGTGAGGAGAAAGAGGAGGTGGGATGCGTTTTCTCTCTTTTTGTATGAAGGTTGGAGGTGATTTGGAGGAGGGGAGAAAGAGGAATATTGTTGACATTTGGGTCCTCCCGAGGTTTCAATATCACATGCCTTTGGTCTAATATATTTTCTTAGTATTGAGAAAATATCACATGCCTCTCATTCCAATATTACATGCTTCTCATTTTGACATGTTAATGTTTGGTCTATAATGTCAGAGAATACATTTATTGTACTCTTGCTTGGAACCTTTTATTTTATCTGAACTAAACTATGAAAAGTAGTAGTCAGCATTAGATTTTGCTAGTTCTCTTCATTGCTTCTATCAAAATTTTCATACTCTGCTTCAAGCTAAAAAATCTAGCAATTCTCAATTAGGGAATGGCATATTGCTCATTCTCTTTTCCTACTTTTGTTCCTGTGGAAATGTTCATCTGCAGTGCTATTTGTAATGTTTTCAAGACAGAACAAAAATGAAAAAACCACTACTTAGTACAGTATGTCAGTATGAAAGCTAGGTTTTTATGACTGTAACATGACTTGGTTTCCAAAGGAAGCAGTTGAAATTCAAATTCTCAACATATATCATAATGTTTGCCATGTTATCTTTTACTATTCCGGTGCCTTTTTAATTTGTTATGTTTAGGAGTTTGTATGTTTTACCATTTCTCTTTTCAAAGTGGAATTTGTTGGTTCCAGTCTTTATATAGCTTTTTGGTTTTATGCTGCATCTTGGGGTGTTGGCTAAACACCTTTCTTTCCTAGGCTGTCAAAGGTGATAAAATTTGGTGATCTGCAGCACTAGATTAAGGAGAAAGAATAGGTGGGATGCTTTCTCTCTCATTCTATACAGAGGTTGACAGTAATTTGGAGGAGGGAAAAAGAGAGGGAAATCATAAGCATTTGGAGTCTCCTGAGCTTCTAGCATCAATCCGCTGATTTAGTTTCTAAATGCTGAGGGGAGAAGGAAATCGTTTTTTCACTCCAAATGGCTCCGAGAATATTTTTTTCTAGTTCTCAAATTTGGTATTTGGTATTTAACCTAGTTTACATGCTCTTGGAGTTCATAGCCAGAAACTTATACAATCTTATTTTTAAATTCCTGCTCAAGTTTGTTAGCCTTGACAATGTTTCCCTTTTTCTGTTGAAGCTCCATGAAATTTTGCATTTTTTTTTTGTTGAAAATTTCACATTTATGAAACTTACAAATAGATGTTTGTTCTAATCCCCTTTCTGTTTTGTGTTTCAAATAGGTACTGTTTTTGCATATGGTCAAACTAATAGTGGTAAAACACATACAATGAGAGGGTCTGTTGTCGAACCAGGGATTATACCTCTTGCTGTTCATGATTTATTTGAAAGTATTCAACAGGTAATTCCTCTTCTTCTTCCCTTTTTCCATTCATCTCTTCCACCTCTTTCCCTACAATTCAGTCAAGAAAGATCATTTTTAACCTATTAATGTGGGAGATGCTGTTTCCACATTTGTTTGCTGTTTCAAAATGATTTATAGAATCTGGGAAGGTACTAAGAAACTTGACTGCTTGTCATGGTTCAGTTCTTAGTTGAACAAATCTCTTCTTTGGTTCTTTAGCAAATTGCTTCTTGTTTCCTTCTTTGATATGCATAATCTTTCTATCTCTTAGCTCATGCTGTAGATAATAGCTCGGCATAATAATCTGGTTACTTGTATGCTATGTTGTGATGGAGTTGAACTCAAGGGGCTTGGTGAAGGTTTTTTTAATCATGACTTATTACTTTATTAGTATTTGGTAAAAATTGAAAATGGTGAAAGTAAGTAATTATGACATTTAATGGTGACATGCAGTATATAAAAAGGTGGAAAATGACACTCTTTCTTTGGAAGAGAAAGTGAAATGAGTCAAAATAAGAAAAAATTGGTGATTTTAGGAAAGTGGAGAAACTCACTTGTCACTATATTTCTTTTTGTGCATCCCGCACCATAAAGTGATAGACTTCCATGAAGTTATCACTTTTTTTTCTTACTTTCCAGCAACGAAATAGGCCCTAAAGGTTGCTGCTCCACGCATTGACTTTTAGTGGTGTGGCGCTTGTGGGAGTTGTGATGCATATGAGCTCGCACACTGGGTGTTTGAGAGTTGGCTCTACTTAGATAGGTACCGGATGCAGCCATGTATGGACGGGGTTATGTGGCGGAGGCATGTCTGCATCTTCACCCACATGTGCGAGAAGCCAAGAGTGGTGTTGATGAGCTTGATGTTGATGGTGGCCTTGCTGCTGTCCCTGGTGATGAGGGAAATTGTGGAGGGCATGAGGGATTGAGGCTAAGGAAGACGAGGTTGATGCCGCGGTCATGGAGGTACCAGATGGGCATTAGAAACTTCCACCACTTTCTTTTCTCTAATTTTTATCAACCAAATGAACCCTTATCTAATTTTAACATTGATGTACAATGTTTAACTAGTCAATTTATTCAAGATGCATTTATATTTTATATCCATATTTACTTTTAACTTTTGGGCAGTTAGGACCTTTCCCATCATTTGATATATCTAGATTGCATTATTAATAATTCATTAATATATGTCAGCAATTCAAATGGTATAAAATGTACTTGCTATACCCAGCTTGCTACATATGGTCTGTGGCATAGTATATTGAATATTTGTTTTGATTAACTTTTATTATTTTCTTGGCCTCTAGGATGTAGATAGAGAATTTCTTGTTCGCATGTCTTACATGGAGATCTATAATGAGGAAATCAATGATTTGCTAGCTCCAGAGCATCGCAAGTTACAAATTCATGAGAGTCTCGAGGTATAGACTAACTTGAACTTTCAAAGTTGAGCACCTTCTATTACTATCATAATTTATGTGTTCCAGTTGTTCCTTCTTATTTGAAGAGAGGCATATATGTTGCTGGTTTGAAAGAAGAAATTGTTACGTGTCCTGAGCAAGTCCTTGCTTTCATGGAGTTTGGAGAATGTATGCCATTTGTCCTTGTTTCTTTTACTTTGTTATATTCAAATGATGGAATTATGGTAAATTTTTTTCTTCATGCAGCTCATCGTCATATTGGAGAGACGAACATGAATATTTATAGCAGTAGGTCTCATACTATATTTCGTATGGTATAGATTTCAATCCTTGGGTCTGCTCCTGTTCATTAGCAACATTAATTCTCTCCTCCTTTTATAAATAACATTTGCATGTAATTTCAGATTGTAGAGAGTCGGGAAAAGGTTGAAGATGGTGAAATGGATGATTCTTGTGATGCAGTTCGTGTATCAGTACTTGTATGTGACAGCAGTGAGACTGCTTTATGTTGGCACAAAGAAATCATATTTTTCCTACATTATTTGTGTAACTCTCGATATGCTTATACTTTTCCCACAATTATCACTGTCATAGAATTTAGTAGATTTAGCTGGTTCAGAACGTGCCGCCAAGACAGGTGCAGAGGGCATGCGCCTAAAAGAGGGTTCTCATATTAACAAAAGCCTTATGACACTAGGCACTGTCATTAAAAAATTAAGTGAAGGTGCAGAGAGCCAAGGGTAAGTTCTAACCTTTTGCCCTGTGGTCATTTCTAGCCAATAATATACTAACTATTGCCAATGCTGAATGATGTTACCAGGGGTCATGTACCTTACCGGGATAGCAAGCTCACACGAATCTTGCAACCTGCTCTTGGTGGTAATGCAAACACTGCCATCATTTGTAACATAACTCTTGCACAGGTACAACCAACCTTTCTGGGATTTTTATATGGTGGTATAAATTCTTTTTTGTAGGTCATGCGCCACATTACTAGTCAAGTAATAATGAGTGCTTGTCTAAGCATTCACCAATAGTAGTTCCTGTACTTTCATGATGTTTCATTATAGATGTTTCATCAACTTATTGATATTATCATGGATGTAATTTGAAATTATACTAATGACATGACCAAATAGGGCCCTTTCATTTTTATCTAGACATAGATCTCTTCAGCTCTCTTTGATTCTCTTTTGACTTGTTGCTCTCCCGATATATGTACTATTTGAATAGGATGCCACACATGGTGATGTTTTGATGTGGTCTTAGGATGAAAAAAATATGACAATATGGAAAAAGATTGAGGTACACAGACCCACACTAAAGGAGGAAAAATAGGGCCTCAATGAATATCCGTTTTGCCTTAAAGTATCTTTTCCGTTTTGGCATAGCTAGATAGATAGGAAATATAGAAGATGGGAGAGAAGATCAAACTTACTTAGTTGTGGATGAAAGAAGATTGACCACCTGACTTTGAGGGACGAAAAAAGCCCAACTAGATTGTGGGGGATAAAGAAAGCATGGAAGGAGGAATGAGATAGACGTGGAATCATCCACAAGGATAATATTTTCAATTTTCCATAATTTTCTTCTTATTTTTGGAATTTCACCTCTATATAAAGAGAGGAGGAGATTATATCAAATGATATCTTAAACTTATTTGAATCTTTCCTAATCTAATCTATAGACAAATTAAGACTCTTTTAAATTAAAAACTAATCTAAGCCTAACAAAACTTATCTAAACACAAACTAACAACCAAATGTCCTAGATTATAGGAGTTTTAACCAATGATACTCTAAAAACAAATAGCTAAAGAATACATCTGAAAATAAAAAATAAATTAAAAAAATCTAATTCTCACAATATTCTTTTACCAATCAGGGGTCTCCTCTCTTAGTAACATGAGATCTAAAGTAAGCCAAACTTTGATGCTGACCACAGATTAATTTCTTTGATTTTTGTAATCTTGTTTGTTTTGCCTCTTACATTGGCTTAAACATAAGAGAATTATCTTTCTGTCATTTTGATATTGTAGGTTCATACAGATGAAACAAAAAGCAGTCTCCAATTTGCAAGTAGAGCTTTGCGTGTTACAAATTGTGCTTGTGTCAATGAGGTTTTGCTCTCTCTCTCTCTCTCTCTCTCTCTCTCTCTCTCTCTCTCTCTCTATTTGTTTTCTTAATGTGCTTTATATTCTTTTCGATGCTAAAGTTTCAGTTTCTTGTAAGCCAGTTGGGGTGTTAACATTTTAAGTTGTTTCTACAGTTTAGATACCTTTTTTGATTAAATATTTAATTTGCCATGCTCTCTTCAATAGATTGTAACAGATGCTGCATTGTTAAAGCGCCAGAGAAAAGAAATTGAGGAGCTTCGAGCAAAATTACTGGTTTGCCTCGTTTTCCCTATATTCTTTTCAGTTGATGTGCTAGAAACTTCAGTTAGATTGTTTCTTTTTGGGTGTAGAGCTCGCACTCAGAGCACTGGGAAGAAGAAATTTTGAACCTGCGAAATACACTTTTACAGGTTAATAGTCATTTTGTACCTTTTTCTTTCAATAAAGATCACTGTGCACTATGGCTGCAAAAAATTTCTTTAACTTGAGTTACACAATTCTAGAGTGAGTTGGAGAAGGAGAGGATTGCCTTAGAATTGGAAGAGGAAAAGAAAGCTAAAGCTCAAAGTGAGAAGAGATTGGTAGAGCAGGAAAGGAAAATTGCAAATCTTAGCTCATTGGTGCTATGTTCAGAAAGGGATGAGAAGCCTACATGCACTAAAAAGGTGATTGTTTTTCTTCTCAATAGCTCATCATGTGCCAAAACAAATTATACCCTAAGCTGCACAATTTCGTTTTATATGTGTTTTTGACTTCCATGGGGAGCTACTCTTTGAAGATATAGAGATATCAGGGTTCCTTATTTTGTGTGAAATTTCTTCCTTTGCTTGTTCATTCTGACACAGTTGCATGTTTCAACAGCTCATTTTTTAATATTATTGGTCGTTGGTGTCGCCTCATCTGTTTAATTTGTGGCTACATATACTTTTGCGGGTGTCTCAGCTAACATCTTATGTCTTTGAAAATAAGAGGAATTGAAACATGATGCATTCCTCGATGGAATGGATCATGTTGGCTATCCTTCATGATTGGAAAATAATTGGAGCATATGAAAGAAACGGTTGCACAAGAAATAATTTGTTAGATGACTCTCTTGTTCTTGTTAAGACATGATATTAACATCTTTTCTCTGAGTTACACATTTTATCGAAATTGATGAACTGCTGGGGTGCCAAATCCCCTTATTCCTACTGGATGGTTTTCTAGGAAAAGAAAAAATAAAGAAAATTTATTTTTTCATTCTTTCCATCAACTAAAATACTTATTGTTTTGCAAATTGGCTCCTCATTGTGCAGAATAAAAGGCGGGTTACATGGTGCCCAGGGCCCTTCTCAATGAAGTTCCCTAATGAGGTAAGAAAAATGTTTCTCTATATTATGTACAGCCATATATTTCAGTTTTTGTTTCATATGATCCTTGAAATTTCCTGCATTTGTTAGGATTGTCGTTGTTAGAAACTTTTGTATTCTTTCTCCATTTCTTACCTAATGGATACACTATCTTTCTCAGTTTAGTTATTATGGTCTTTTGTCTTGGTATGTGTACTGAGTGCCATTTTTTTTTTCCTGTTGATGAGATAGGCAAATTATATTACAAGGTTTGTATGGTTTGTTCTCTCACATATACTTTGATAATTCATTTCACTGGAAGCCAATTTGTAGTACATTAATTTGGGTTATCTACAGAAGCTGCTTACAAAAAAACTGGTCTGGTTCATTTGTCTGATTGAAACAGAAGTATTGCTATAATCTTCAACTATGAAAGCCTTAACAGCTAATCAAGATTAGCATATATTCTCAGGCTCGCAGCTATCCATAAGTACCTAGATTTGTGTTCTTTTTTTTTGCATTTAAAAAAGAACTTTGCCTATGAACTTTAATTTGAAAATAGCATGATGAAATTAGGAAAAATAGATGTTACTACTTCACATGGTAGGCACTCAGATTATGCTATGCACGTGTGCCAATGCATGGCGATACTTGGAGGGGCTCCATATCTTTTTGTCAACTGTGCCGAATATTGTCATGCCAGTTGTGCAGACGGATAATCAACATGCTTTGTTGCAAAGTCATGGAAACTCCTTGATTGTTAATATCTATTTACCCAACAAGAAAATCAAAATCTGGATAAACCAAAGTGCATGTATCTCTGAATTCTAGTACAAGTGAAAAAAGAAACCATATCCTCTAATATGCCCTGATGTCATATACTTAAGAAACGAGAACAACTTATCTAATAATGATGATAAAGCTGCATAGATCTTGCCCTCCTTTTAAGTTGTACTCAAGGTTTTAAAAGATTGTAGGCAGTAGATGGGTGGACAACGTGTCAGGATGCCTAAGCGCTAGGCGGGTGCCTAGGGGAGTGCTTAAAATTCAAGACAGTTAAAAAATAACAAATATAAGAACGAATAATTAGACAAAGTTAAAATTCATACATACAATCTAGAAATATATTAATGCATTCTTGTTAAGAGCCATACTAAGCAATTCAAATCCACTAATTTATTATGACCTACAATAATTTTGAATTTCAAAGTCATCCTACATACTAAAAGTCTAGAACATGGTTCAAGATACTAAGGCGGTCACCTAGGCAAGATTGAAGTGGAGTGGGAACTCTAGACGTTAAGCTGGAATTTTTTAAAATAATTGTTGTAATGATCATTTGGCTAGCTGCTTCTAGTTTCTTTGAGGTTTTCTATTGCTAGCTATTATAGATAGATGTTTCAAAGATCACAGGATTGGACAGTCTCATAGAAAACTTGAACTCGTTAGCTGTTCGTTCTTTTTTACTTACTTTTTTTGAGGTAGATATGTTAGTCTCCATAGCGAGTTGCCCATAATTTGTCTGGTTTGAATAGATGAATATGTTCCAAATGCCTGTGACATCCTTATTGCTTGCTTAGGAGGCAAAGTATTGGAAGAATCTAATGCCCATCATTATTTCAGATGACTTAGCAAGTATGCGATGCATGAATGATGGATTGTCTAGAAAGTTTGTAGGTCTGAAAAGTTGCATCTGACATCTACTTTTCTTCTGCTGGTTTCTGAACTCCTATCGAGTCACTATTGGTTAGTATTATGATGTCTTGTAATGAGAGTAATTCCGTAGTTGGTATATTCTTAGTATTCATTGTTTGTTAGCTTTTGCCAATTTTCCTGATTAATGCTGTGTTCATAAATTATCTTGGGTTTAAGAGGTTTTTGAGCATCTTTAGTTATATTCAGGTGCTCACTCCTGAAGAAACTGCTACTGTCAGAGATCTTACTGGACGTGAGCGTGACATGAGTTTGCCATTACCTTTTGAGGAACTAATTCAAGAAAACAAAGTCGCCATGGATCTCCTTAATTGTTATCCTGGGTCACTGGATGATAGTGGGACTAAAGATATACAGCACACTTCTCTTCCTGATGCACACGCTTTGTTGCACGTTACTAGTAGAAGAAAAATCAATGTCAAGGCAGCTGATTCAGTTTTTGTGGGTATTTTGTTTCTATTCTCTTATCACCATAGATCTAAACAAGTGACTGTTGGGTTCTCTTATTTGTTAGGGAAGTGGCATGTCAGCAGAAAGGCAATCTAAATATGATGATCAACTGTTAGAATATAATTCCCAGGTATTTATTTTTTCCCTTCTTGGCTTATTTTTGAATCCTTTTGCTGTTCTATGAAAAATAATCGGCTTTTGCCAGGAGAAAGCTGAGTGTATTGGATCTGAGGTCTCAACAAGTAAATTGATGGAGTCAGAGGGCACTCCTGGAGGGAGATGCAGTATCTCCTCTCTAAGTCAAACAAGTGGAACTGAATCTTGTCGGCTTAAAAGCTTAACTATAAGAGAGTCAGAAGCAATTCTTGTGATCAAACAGCTCCAGGATCAGGTAATTGATATCTTCAGCACTATATTTAGTTTACTTTGCTCTATCACTATATATTTAAATGTGGGCAGTGGGCAGATTAAATTACTAGAGATGGAGAAGGCTTCTATTCAGAATAATTTGGATAATGTTCTTGAGCTAGCAACTGTCCAAAGCATTTCTTTTGGTGAGAAGTCTGAAGAGGTAAAGATAAAATATTTCATTTTAAAAATATTTTATTGTGTTTTTTCTGAGAGGCGGCATTTGGAATGGAATCTTGCACCAAGCTCGGGATTTTCATAATGTTCTGTTGTTCTTTATCTGATGAAGTTTCTGCCTTGTATTCTGGTTCAATGTTACAGAATGTAGTAACATTGTAAGTTTTATAGTACCTGAACACATTCTACTTTTCCAATAATTTCTGCTATCAGTCAGTTGGTTCCTTCCTATTCTATTTTGGTATGACCCCATTCAACATGTAAAACTTTTGTGCACACACTTTTAGCTTTCCTCCCCCTTTAAGCTTTTCTCTTGCACATGATTACCTTTTTTGTGTTTTATTATCTGATTATAGTTAATTAGCTCCTTCGAACATATATGGGATATTCCTTGAGATTGTATATCTAGTCAAATTGCACTAATATCTTTGCACGAAAAGTGTCACCATAATGTTCTACAACACTATTATACTTCACTTAAATATTGCATGTTCCTCTGATCCTGTTATTTTCTTTTCTTCCTGGAGGGCAGCTCCGTCAAGAAGCTATTAGGTCACATGAAGATGCTAGAATTGCTCGTGAACAACTTTGCTCAGTGGGCTCTATTGGATCATATAAAGAAGTATTTTTCTTTCTTAACTGCATCATTCTTTTAACTTAAACATCATTTATTGCTTCCTTCACTCTTTTTTACTATAGTTTTTAACCTTCTGAACTTCATTGATTCTGTGAATGTTTTTCTTTAATTTTATTTATTTTTATTTTCTTTTGAAGTTCTTTTGTTGGAACATTTTAGGATCTTTTGGCTAATTCCTCTCTGAATATATTGCTGGAAGTCGAAGGAGTAGTTGTGCAAGTTGATCATTCGAGATATTTGGTTGATACCATTCTCCGTGTTGTTGAAGAGCTCTTCCAGAACTTTGCTATCCTGTCGCAGATGTTACAGGTAAATTTTTTGCTAAATATGTGAATCTGCATTCTCCATGATTTCCAGTTGTTATCTGCAATCAGGATATACAGGCATGCTAAATTTTGGATCATATACGTAGAACTCTTCATATATACAGGATATATATACAGGATTTACAGGCATGCTACATTTTGGAGCATATACGTAGAACTACTCCTTCATATATACAGGATATATATGAAGGAGTAGTTGTTGAAGAGCTCTATCATTTTAAATCTGTTTCCCTAAAACTGAACTTTGTTTTTTGTATCATGGTTTGAAGTTTCACTGAGACAGAATAGTAACGGCTGAAACTTATTAAAAACTAATGCCAGAGCTCATTGCCAAGGCTGAAACTTGTTTAAGATTATTGATCTTGACCTATGTTTTCGAACATTATCAGTCAAAACTGGTTCAGCTTTGGTCCAGATATTTTGTATTTTCATGGGGTCAAAAACAAAACTTCTTACTATGCTTTGTATACTTGAGATATTTATTTTCCCTTTGCATATTTCATCGTAGCTTTTCTACTTAGAACTAGTTTATATCAAACTCTTGTGGCCATTTGAGCTTTGTTGACTTTGAATGAGTATAAACAATAAATTTTCAAATCTTCGCAGCTGCGCATGTATCAAGTCCAGAAATGTGCATATTTTTGCATACATGTGGTCAATGTTTTGAAAGGCGGCCGTGGGTGGTGGGCGGTCACCCCACCGCCTAGCGCCTAGGCGGAAGACAGGTGACAAGGCGGTTTAGCATTTTTAATATAAAAAATAAGGTAAAACTTATATAATACAGAATATACATACATAAATTTTAATCAACATTCAATAGATTTGTAGATAATTACGTTATATACATTATATACAATAATAGATTAGCAATCATTAATCAACATTCAAGAAATTAATGATTACTGATTAATGAATTAACAAACTAAGTGATTAGCGATTAAAACAATTCAACAGATTTGCAAATAATTACTGATTTATTTAAATTAGGAACTAATAGTCAATAGAATTAACTGATTAAGAATTTAAGACAACTGAAATTTTCAAATCTTCGCAGCTGCGCATGTATCAAGTCCAGAAATGTGCATATTTTTGCATACATGTGGTCAATGTTTTGAAAGGCGGCCGTGGGTGGTGGGCGGTCACCCCACCGCCTAGCGCCTAGGCGGAAGACAGGTGACAAGGCGGTTTAGCATTTTTAATATAAAAAATAAGGTAAAACTTATATAATACAGAATATACATACATAAATTTTAATCAACATTCAATAGATTTGCAGATAATTACGTTATATACATTATATACAATAATAGATTAGTAATCATTAATCAACATTCAAGAAATTAATGATTACTGATTAATGAATTAACAAACTAAGTGATTAGCGATTAAAACAATTCAACAGATTTGCAAATAATTACTGATTTATTTAAATTAGGAACTAATAGTCAATAGATTAACTGATTAAGAATTTAAGACAACTGAAATTTAAAAAAAAAAAACCCTTCGGACTGTGTGAGATTGAGAGAGAGAGACTGTGAGAGAGGGAGTGAAGGTGAGAGGGAGAGACTGAAAGAGGGTGTGAGATTGTGAGAGAGTGACTTTGTGAGAGAGAGTGACTAAGTGAGAGAAAGAGGGAAAGAGGACACTGACTATACCTTTGTCGCCGATCGCCATCCATTTCATCGCTGTTGCTGCAAGCCACCGTCTTAGTTGCCTCGTCACTCGTTGCAACCAGCCGTGGAAGGGCGAGCTGGAGAGGACGAGAAAGGGTTTAGGGATTTAGGGTTTCACTGAGTGAGAGAGGAGAGGAGCGAGAGAGAGAGAGAGAGAGAGAGAGGGGCAAGCGAGCAGTGAGAGAAATGATTTTTTTTTTATATATAATGGGTTAGTTATTTTAAATGGATAATCATACCCGTTTCTTTCATCTTAATCGATAAGTCGATAAGGAGGGCCGAACCGCCAACCAGCGTTATCGGGCCACATGGCCCGCCTAGCACCTTTTGGTGCTATGGTGGCCTGCCAAGGTGGTAGACCGCCTTGCGCGAGCGCCAGGTGGATTGGCGGTGGCCGCCTTTTCCACTTTTCAATACCTTGCATGTGGTATCACAAAAGGTAGTAAATGTGATTTCAAATAGTCTTCCAGATTGACGAATATTTGTTCAATAGTGGAATGTAGTATATTAGAAGTATATGAGAAGTTGACAAATAGAGAAGATGAGGAAATAAACAGCTAATTCAAATGACATTGACATATGCAGCACAAAGCACATGTTTCTACATTAGAGGGGATCAGTGTGATGGGAAGGTTTGCACTGGCCTCCTGGTGGTGTGTTTTCAGTTTTCAGTTCATGAAAACAACTTCTATAATAGTGGGGAATAAGATTTTGTATAACGTTCCCCCCTTAAGACAATCCATTGCTGGAGCTCGAGCACCGAGATTTATCTTTTCTTATGTGGTGGAATCATGATGCTTAACTATGACAAATTTTTTTTCTCTTACATCCACATAAAAAACAAAATAGTCAACGACAAACCATTGCATTTCATGACGGACTAACCTGTAAACATAGCTTCATTACAGACCTCGGATATATACTAGGGAACATTTGATGTACATTGTTAGAAAATACTGGGATTATACTGGAAACTTGTCATGGTTGTCATCTTGTGTAAACTGTGTGATTGTTGCTATTATATCAAGACTAGTTAGTCTACGATTCATTTTATAGGCTAAATTATTATGGACTCTTGAGATCTTTCCGAGAGAAACAGAAAATTTATGCTTTGTCAGATTATAGATGTGAATCTGTATAATAATGATTTAGCATGCGATCTTACTCTTGTCAGATGATTTTCTTTCTCCTGTTTTCATAGCTTTACAGAAGCAGGGTTTACTCTGGTGAATCTTAGAGCTATTGAGTTTCCTCTACATTAATGATTCTTAGGTTCATTTATGTTTTCCTTTTGTACTCTTTGCTGTTTATTCCTTTGTCAGCTTCCCTTATGTGTGTGCGTAAATTGTTTACTGGGGGACCATAAGATACCTTTTATCATTTCTTATTTTTCTATGTGTTCTTTTTTTTAGGAACTCAAGTCAATTGCTTGTCAGGAGATGGTGCAATTCAGATCCATTATTAGCAGTTATGAGAAAATACAGAATTTCATGAGGAAGAAAAATGATGAAATCGATGTAGAAAAGGTGTGATTTGGATATACCTCAAATTAAGTACCATTAGCTGTCACACATTATATTCAAACTCTTGAGGGTATTTATGTGATCCATGTGCAGAATATCTTGCTTAATCAGGCACTAGACCACCAGAATCAAATTCAGGAGCTTAAATCCAATTTCCAGAACTGCGAGAAGGCTATGGCTGTTAGTTACATTTGATTATTTACTATCTATATTTTTCTTGACCTTGATATTCCATTGGCTTTTCTTCAAATGGTAGGATCTCACTCTTCAACATGACTTGGAGAAGGACAGCATCCTCTGTCAACTTCTCAGCCTCCAGAAAGAAGTGGCATCCTTGTCATCTTCTTCCTTGTCAAGAGAAAAGGAATCTCTGAGAAAAGAACTTGAAAAGACAAAAGTGAAGCTGAAAGAAATGGAGTCCAAGCTTAAAAACTCTTTGCAGGAAAAAATCAAACTCGAGGTTATCTCACTATATATATTTTTTGTTTACTGACTTTCAGCATAGTTCCTCGTAACAATCAGTTCATTATCTCTTATTTGTTGCCAATTTGTCCCTCTAGAGTGAGAAAGTGCAGGCTGAACGGGAAATAAAACACTTGCATAGCCAAAAGAGTGGCCTTGAACGTGATATTCGGAAGCGTGACTCAGTTCTTGATAGAAGGCGTGAATCAAAGTCATTTGATATCAGCAAATCAAAGGAACTCAATGCGGCAGCTGAGCAAACTTTCCAGGTATAGTTTTTCATTTTTCAGCATAGATCTTTGTTCTGAAGTTGGAACTGCTTCGTTGCCATCAATGGTAAAGATAGATTTGGGTTTCATGTCTTTGCAAGTGTTATCTCTGATACTCCTCCAAGTATTATAAAAACTCTGTCCAACTTTTCAGATCATCTTAATTGTTGAGCAAAGAGGCCTTAACAATTTTGTAACAGAGATTTGTGCAAATTATTCAAGCAAATTTGTTGAAATGTCATGTACTAATATTTACGAGGAAAAGCTTGATGCCATATCACCTATTAGCAAGAAGCAACACTTGCCTCTTTTACTGTTTTACCACCTCAACAAACTTCCATGGAACTATCTTTGGTGTCTAGAACACTGTTATTAGCTTTTTCACACAGCTATAAAATTACCATTTAGGAAGATGACCAAGTTTGAGGCATCTAATAATAGTCTTTAATCTTTATCCTGAAGTTAAGTACAAAGTAGGGACAAAATTTTATATATATATAGAGAGAGAGAGGGAGGGAGGGAGGGAGGGAGGGAGAGATTTAAGTAATATAAGTTGCATAAATGATGAAAACGGAAGAGCTTTTGTGAAAGAGAAGGATGTGAAATACCGGTGGAGCCTTTTGCATTCTATTCAATTAAAGTGATGTTAGTGTCTTAAATTTAGAGTTAGATAGACAATATCTAATACAAAATATAATTATAGTAGAAATTAGATTGACGTCAAAAATGATTGAAAAGATGAAACATGGAGAGGTTGTAGCTCCTCATTGTTCCCGTAGAATTATGGAAGCATTTAGGATATATGAGATCAATTTGGTCAATTAGTATATTTAACAAAGTTATGAAGCATAAAACAATACTTGAATGGAGAAAGAATATTTTACTATTAATATACAAAATCGAGGGAGATAAACAAAGTTATACACAAGGATTGTCATGCTAATAGTGATGCAGAGAACAAGTAGAAAAAAGTAACTAAACTCGGACCGGGGTGTTGGAATCACTGACGTTGGAATCCACCAACAAACATTCAATTTGTGCAAACTCCCAAAATATTCATTAACTAATAAAAAAAGAATTATAAGTATTTATATAGGCAAAGTAAAGCAAAAGATAGAAAGATGAAAATAGCGTAGTAAGGCTAGTCAAAACTTTTGTTAAGCTAGAGGGCTATGGGTGCATCTCTCTTGTGCCTATGAGAATAAACGTGACGAATAGTGGTTTCCATACCAATTCTTCCGTGGTGGAAGAAATTTGACTTAGTCGAGTGGGAGTGTGAACAGTTCTGATAGTACTCCAAGATGTCAGGGTCAAGCTACTGTAACTCCTTGTGAGTGATCCACGTACAATTAGATTCTTATCTACCTTGCCAGCGAACTAGAAAAAGGTGAACCTCTCTTTTTACAGTATATGTTATTTGATCATATAAAATAACGTCTATCTTTTTTTATAGTGTGGAAGAAAAATGAGAAGTGGTGGGTGGTATATCAGTTATGTCTGAAATAGTGGCGGATGTAGTATATGTTCAATGGGGATATTCATAAGCGGTTGGTAAGCTACTAAATCCTCAATATTAAAAGTAAAACTAATATCGTAATTAGAGGGAATATCAATGACAACCATTAGTCCCTACACGTTTTAGAATTTGGAAAGGTTCTGCACTATGAGAATGTAACTTTTGAACAACTCCTAAAGGGAACCGTTTAGGTCTAACATGAATCATAACATGATCTATATTAAACTCTTTGGCATACTTGTGCAAGTCGGTATGTATTTAGTAATCTCCTGATGCAAAGAATAAACATGATGTGCAAATGCTTCAGCAGACTTAGAGATTGTAGCATGAGATGACATAGAATCTAAAAGCTTGCATGTTTTAAAACCATAAACAACTTCAAATGGACTCATACCTATAGTCAAATAATTTTGCTCCGTCACGCTTGAGACTTGTCCAGTATAATTGATGCTTAACTTCTTTGATGGTTTTATTATGTCCAAAATGACTCGACAGGTCACCGGCATGGATCTCCCAAACTAGGAAGTCACGTACAAATGTATGGGGAATATTGAGCTTGTTAGTCTTAAATAGGCAATCATTTTGGAGAGAATAACTGTCTAAAGCTATGTTCATGTCACTTAGCAAAGTGAGAACAATTTCTCCAATGTCAGGACAAGATGTATAGTTTTCTTTCATTTTGTCAAATCTAGTGACTTTAATGCTAATGGTAGGTAGAAGGCTAACTCGTATACTAAGCACATTAGTCGTCTTATTTTTAACCCCAGCTCTACGTTTGAGTAGAAAAGTGTACTATAAGAACTTGATCCAATGAGCATGTTTCGAGTTTAGTTTCTTCTAAGAATTTAGGAATCGAAGAGCTTTGTAGCATGAATAAAGGACAAATTCATGCAGGAGTAAGTAATGGCGCCAATAGCACAGAGCTTGAATAACCATATAGAAATTTTTATCATAAGTGGAGTACTTTTATTTGACCTCATTTAGTTTTTTATTGAAATAAGCAATAGGATGATGTTCTTAGCTAATAACATCGCCAATCCCGATGCATGAGGCATCGCATTTCACCTCAAAGGATTTAAAAAAGTCAGGTTGATGCATTATAGGCGCCACTGTCATTTTTCTTTTAACTTCAAAAGTTTTACTTGCCAATTTACTCCAATAAAAATTTTCTTTCTTAAAGCAAGCAATAGTTAGGGATATAATAGTGCTAAACCCTCGAATGAAGTGTCGATAAAAAGTAGCAATGCCATGAAAAGCTACGTACATCATGAATATTTCGCTGTTCCGGCCAATCAATGATTGTCTTGATCTTTTCAGGGTTGGTGCGGACTCCTTGAAATGCTATAAACCCTAAGAAGATGACTTGATTCATAAGAAAAGAACACTTCTTTCTATTACCATAGAGTTGAGCAGCACAAAGTGCAAGATAGACTTGATGCAAATGGTCCAAATGAAGCTTTTTTGACCGACTATAAATCAAAATGTCATCAAAGTAGACTAAAAGAAATTTTTCCATGAATGGTCAAAGTATTTGTGTCATAACACTCATGTTTGGGGCATTAGATAGATTGAAAGACATCATCAACCATTCATACAACCTGCCTTTCGTTTTAAAAGCGATCTTCCATTCACCGCTAGGGTGAATTTAGATTTGATGATAACCACTTTTGAGATCAATTTTGGAGAAAATTTAAGCTTCTGCCATTATCTCTGGCATGTCATCAAGCCGCAGAATGGGAAACGATATTTGACTGCTATTTTATTGATGGCTCGACTATTGACACACATATGCAAAGACCCATTTTTTTTTATGTGAGCAAGGTAGGACCAACACGATGACTTAAGCTCTCACGAATGAAATCTTTTGTAATAAGTTCATTCATTTGATGTTGCAGTTCAGCATGTTCCTTGGGTCTTATTCAATAGTATGACAAGTTTGGAAGAGAAGCCTCAGGGACCAAGTCAATTGCATATTGGATATTATGCAAAGGAGTATTGATCTGGAAGATTATCCCGGAACACATCTTGAAACTCTTTTAGTATAGGACTAGTTTCTTCAAATGACGGTGTGGGTAGGGCTCCCAACTTCACGAGCTACTAAGACAAACACAACAAAGCCTTGGTTTGCTTTCTTTTCAAATACTTTGGAATTTATTATGTGCTAACTCTTTTTACTAGGAGCATTCTTTTTGTTATCTTTATGAATTATGTTTGGATGCATAGGATTTATCTTAATCTTCTTGTCTTTGAAAGTGAAGGAACACAAGTTGGAACGTTCATAGATGGTTACATCACGATCAAATAACTAAGGGCGGTTCAAAATTATATGCCCTACGTCTATTGGCACAATATCACACCACACCTCTTCCTTATAAGAAAGTGATAGAAATTAGGCATCTCTCATTTATAGCGATTAAGGAATTATTGACCCAAGATATTTATAAGGATTCAAGTAAGATGTGGACTTTAACGCCAAGCGAAATACAATGCTAGAAGAGATGGCGTTAACACAGCTTCCATTGCCAATGATCACCTTGCAATCTTTGGTCCCACATTTGATATAAGTGTGAAATATTGCATTTCTTACTAATTATCAGTCTCTCGGGGTTGCATCAAAGCACAATGAACGACATCAACAGTATGATCATCGTAACCATGGTCGTCGTCACTATCTTGGACATCATCGGGGTTAGGCTCATAAACTTGGTCATCAAGCTCGTCTTCCTTTATAGTGTCATCCTATACCACAAGGTAAATGGTCTTTTGAATGCAGTTTGATGTTACATGACCAACCTGTCTATATTTATAACATTGATGGGGGCCATTGACAAGTGTAATTTCATGGAGGAGTCCTTTTTCTTTGTTATGTTGGACATGCGCGGCAGTTTGGGTAGTTTTGAAAGGTAAAGTTGTTTGAATTTTTACACTAGTAGGTGCGTAATTGGGAGGTGTGTGCCCAATTGGTTGCCTAGGCAAATATTACAAGCCTGATCCAAGGAGGTAACTTCTCGGAAAGCTAACTCTCTCTGGATGTCATTGTTAAGGCCACGCTTAAAATGACTCAATGTCATCCTCCATAATATTACACCTCAGTATAGACTTCTCAAATTGGGAGACATAATTGCTCACCAACTTATTTCCTTTTCTAAAATTATTCCATTGATCCAAAATGTTACTAAGATAAGAGTGTGGCAAGTATTTTTTTTTTTAATTTTTCTTTCATTTCATGCCAATGAATAATTGGACGTTTGTTTCGTCGCACTAAAATTTGCTTTATACTTTGCTAGAACAATTTGGCTCTATACCTTGTTTGTTTGCAGTAGTTATAAATGTAACTAAAGATATATGATATGAGGTTCCACTTAATGAGGTTTGACATGAAGATAGTTTTCATAGTTGATCATGTTTTGTTCTTGGCTTCTTTTCTAAATAAGTTTTGCAAACTTATTCTTATCATGCAGTTGACTATCTTGGTCTTGTGGTGCATCTTTATTAAGTCATAAGTATTCTCCCTTTTATCATCTTTATGATCTTTATTAAAATTTCAGGAAGACTACCAAACACTGGAACTACATGCTTTTGAATTGGAAGCAGAAATTGCTTCTTTACAAGAGGCTTTAACCAGTGTGGTTGGAGAAAAGGAAGATATGATTGCCAGAGATCAGTTCTTGGAATCGGAACTAGAAGCTTTTGCGAACAAGATGAATATAGCTGATTCTGAAATAAAATCTTTAAAGGAGGAGCTTGCTGTAACGGTATGTTCAAATTTTTGTGTACAACTATTTGATGTCAAGTATACCTATGACTTATTCTTTAATTATCTGTTCACTCCTTTCTCCATCTGTTTGCTACTTGGTTCAAATAAGTTGCTACTATGCAGAAGCAAAGATTGGTTGCATCAGAGTCCTTCTGTAGAAGCCTGGAAGATTCTCTTGATTCCTTGTCAAGAGAAAAAGAAGATATGGCAATGGTAATCAATATTTTCAATTATTAATAACATCATTTAAAAGTATTGGATAATTACTTCTTGTCATTTATTACAGCAACTTACAGATGCCCTTCTAGAAGTGGAGGCAGAAAAGTCAATGTGGTCAGCCAAGGAAAAAGCTTTCATTGAAGCTAATGACAGAGTGAAGATATCTAACAATGAGATCCACAGGTTATCAGAAGATCTGTCTGAGGTATTTTTTTATATAGACATTGGCATAAATCATGCATGACTTCAAGTGAGTTCTCTTCTGTTCTCTATTATGGCTTTTCTCTTTTCAATGTTAACCCCTTCAAGGCTATCACTTTTGTTTCATTCTAGGATTGAACGTAAATCTATTATTTATGCTCCTAAGAACTACAAAGTTGATGTTAGAATGTTGTGCTGCTCTTTATCAGATTTTGAATCCTGAGTTGATATTGTCTAATTGCTTAGAAATGATTGTTAATTGTTTATTAGATTCCTTTTAACAAATAATAGGGCACAAAGCCAATGTTAGAATGTTAAGTTGCTGTTTATCAGATTTGAATCCTGAGTTGATATTGTCCAACTGCTTAGAAATGATTACTAATTGAGAAAATAATAATATGTTAAGGAATAAAATTTATCAGATTCCTTTTAACAAATAATAGGGCACTATGTCCAATTTTATGAGATACATTCTTAGAAAGCAAAACACCTATCAGCTTAGACCTGTTATTTATTATCTTAATCATCTTTTTATTTGTTTGATAATGCATTTGGATATTTCCTGGAAATTACATCTATACACCTAATGCTTGAGGTTGAATATTCAAGTCAATGGGTTCATGAACATCCAAGGAAGACAAAAGAACAAACTCCTTTTTAAAGAATGAGATTGATATAATTTTAATGGAGAAAGACCAATAAGAGAGACAAGAAGAGGGTTAAAATGAAGGATTCAGTGCTCTGCAGCATTGTGAATGTCAGGTGGCACATCTCATGCTTGCGGGTTGCCGACATGAAAATATTGCTCCAAGGTACAATATAATTAATGGGAATGACATGAAAATATATTGCACCATGGTACAATATTTTTAACATGCTTTTATTTGTGCATGTTAGTTGTCTCATGCTTGCAGGTTACCAACATGAAAATATACTGTGCCATGGTACAATACCTAGATAGTGCCATCCACCTGCTCTCTGTTGGCATTCATCTCCATGGGTATCCCCATCCCCATATGTTCTCTGCCTGCCTGCCGTTGCTCTTCATACCCACCTATACCTTATGAAAGGTTGAAAAGGGAAGCTCTTCTGCTGGCAGGGTTTTAGGTGGAATTTGGTTTTAAAACATCAAGGTTTTAGGTGGGATTTGGTTTTAAAGCATCAAATAGAGTAGAAGATATAAAATTAAGGACTAGGTCAACTTGGGCCAGTTTCTATCCATATGTCCGAACCAACCCAATATTAAGAGAAATAACTGATGGGTCATGCTTGTAGAGCTCCTTTTAGAACTGAAACTGATCCAACAGTTACTGTTCTTCCTGTGATGGATCTAAATGGACAACTAGTATGATTGCCTAAGCATTTGAATACTAGTTCAGCAAGTATTAGGAGCATAGTGTTAGATCCATGAGATTGTCATAAATAATTGGATCCTCCATTCAAGTCCTGATCTATGTAATTGACAAATTGAAAACTTGAAATTGTTGAGGGAGTGATTATGGAGTTCACTAAGTATAACACTCTTGGATGATATTTTTCAAATAATGTGGTTCCTAATACAGATGAAATGTAAGGGCCTATGTAGGTCAATGAGTGTGGTTAGGATTCTCATTTATGGTATATTACTGATTACTTTGAAATACAATTGTGGGAATATAGAAATTGGATAATATTATCATTTAGCAATTTGATGCAGGTACAATTGATTCCTGCAGTCTTCTTATCATCTAAGAGAAGAACCTAGTTCCATCTATGGTTGACTGTCCAAAAGATGGTCATAATAGGGCATAGTTTAGAATCTTTTTGAACGGACTGCCCTCATGATCATCTTCCTACTGATATATAGTGGTGACTGCTACATGCTGAATAACATTTATTTCAATTGTGTCTACGTTCATATATATATATTCTTCTTCCAATATCTATCATTTCAATAAGTCTATCCAAATGACTTCTTCTGAAATTGGTAATTGATCTCCCAACATTCTCATCTTTGCCTAGCAAGATTATTAGTTCATTTGCTTACATGTTTCTTACCTCAAAAATTCCAAGTTATACCACTACAGTCTTGATATTCAAGTTATCGTTGGAGCAATATATAGATTTTATTTTGCTGCATATGCACAAATTGAAGTTATATTCTATGTTTTATCCTTATAATAATGTATGAATAGGTGAGGCATGAGCTGGAGTCTTGTAGAGAACAATGTAGTGTTCTGGAGCAAAGGTTAATTCTTTCCACTGAAAATGCCGAAAGAGAGAAGGAATTCAGGTTAATTCTTTTTATAGTGCTTTTGGAAAAGAATGTGTTTCACCTAGAATATTAGTCAACAATGTCATGCATTCAAGCACTCTGGGCGTGCAGCATATATATTGCCCAGATGCATTTAACCAGTAACATCCAAAATTTCCTAGTCTTTTCTTTTGTCCCTTGCTTTCCGCAAGGAACTCTCCATTGTGGAAGTTCGGATAAGAATGGTCTTTAATTTTCGATAACAAGTGCCTCTGCAAGTCCAGATGGTGATGTTTTTGTTTCCTTCTTTTCTTGGTAATGATATTCCAGTTGTTGGGCTTTCTAAGTTAGAATCTTCCGAGGATTTTACTTCATGATTTAGCATAAATTAGAGCAATAGAGTGAAATTCCTATTTTGCTTCTGGACTGATACACTACTTCTAGATGAATCTTTATCAGTGGTCTTCTATTCTATATAACTATACAAGGCATCTTCTGTTTGATATTCCTCGTGATGATGATTATGTTTGTTTGATAAGAATTCATACTTAAGTCATTGTTTCCTTGAAATTAAGCAACAAATAATGGCAAATAATGCTGGAGCCAATTTTTGCATCTATTTGTAATTTACATAGACATATCTCGCTGATATTTCTTCACTTTCATCTAATGTTCTGTTCTATTTGTTTATTCTATCTTACAAAACCGAGCTAATTTTCAATAAGTTTTAGTTGGACTTAATAAATTGCTTAACTCAGCTTAACATTTCCCAATCTAAAGCTTTTAATCATTCATTCAGGAAGTGATCAACTAATGTGATCAAGAGGTAGTACAAAGTGAACTTGAGGACATAAATTATGTGAACTATGTCTGATGACAATAGTTATGAGAAATATGCCTACATATCTTTGCTTTTTCTTAAGCAGGATAGGAAAATCTCCACATGCTACTTGTGGAATATTAATTATAGACAGGTTTTCTTTATGTTGATAAGCAATATATATCACGAGTGAATAATTAGTTCATGCTCTTTCCAGGAAGGAAAGTGCAGATAGGGCACTTGAGTTATACCGAGCTCAAATTTTGAGCTGTTTTGCTTAGGAAGTTGGTCTTTATTATGACTTACGAATTTCGTTGATTTGTTCCCCTATAAAATAGGCTTTAAGAAGCCCATATTAAGCCAAGCCCAAAGACCCACTAATTTTATGAAGTTTGGAGTAACACAGGCATTGCTCTGTTATAAGCGAAGCTTTGAATAGTGATATAAGGTCAGAATCCTGACCAAATTAGGCTGAATCCACTGAAGCTAAGATGTAAAAAATATCTCCTTTTGCAGAACATAGCGAAACAAGAGGTAGATTCCTGTTGTACAAAGTTCAAGGTTTTGTTTCCATTGTTTGACTGTGAGATGTTCCTGTTATGTATCATATCATTCTTTAGTTCGAATGAGAAAATTCTACAAACTAACCAAATAGATAGAAGTTTAGATCCTAGATGCATTGATTATATTTTGTTCACTTCTTTTATACTGTCATAGGAATGACTCATTGAATATATATGGTGAGGTCTAATTGTGATTCCCAATTATTCACCCTAAATTCCAGAAAATGGGTTTTCTGAGCATGTGCGTCTTGAGACATCTTTTGCTATCCAGTGTTCTGGAAGCTTCAGCAATTATTATTTGTTGATGATCAGTCTTAATAATTCAAAGAAGCTTACCATTTGTCTTATTTCCTGTCAGAGTTTACAGTAGATTGTAACACTGTACCTGTTGTTTATTGGTATTCATTGACTTTTGACTATGGATTTATGCTTTTCTCTGCAGTGTGGTAAATACTCCAGAGCTTACTCATCTCAGAAATGAGCTACAAGAAAACGTTGTCGACACTGTTGAAATTGAGGACGTAAGCCTTCTTGCGTGACTTGTTTTCTTTACTGTGCATTAACGTAGCTGGAGTAACAGTAAGTTATGGTACACTTCAGGTGAAGTCTAAAACTAGTCTTTGCCAGAAAGTGCAAAAGCTGCAGGAGCAAGCGAGCACTCCTGTTGGTGAACAATATGAATCATTACTGCAACTCAAGGAGATGGATACAGAATCTGATTTGTTAACTTCTTTTAAGGTACAAAATTGTCCATGTAGCGAACAAATATTTCCTGTACCAGAAAACAATTCTTGAATCTCTTATCATCTAGACTTGCTCATGCTGCATGAAATTGTTTGCTTGACAGTATCTTCAAAGTGAATTTCTCCTCTTAACAAGAGAAAAGGACGATTTGCTGTCTAAGAATGAACAGCTGAATTTGACAGTAGGCGATACAATAATTCTGAAGAAACAATACGACCACATGGTAAGTCTGCTACCTTTGTCTTCATGAATTAATACTAGCTCTTATGAATCCTAATAGTCTCTAGCTGTGTTTCCTCTTTATACAGCTATTGCAAGCCAAAAGTGATTCAGATGAATTGGCAAAAAAGATATATAGCATGGAAGACAAGATGCACAATGTATGTCTGCGGTTTTGCTTTTTTGTGCTTTTGCCAATCTAATAATTGCTATCTCTATTAGTCGCAGAAAGTGCCTTATCTGTTATAAAAGATTGTCATGCCATGACACAAGGGCATGCCTACGCGACATGCCTGTATGTCTTGATGGTAAGGTGCTGGTTTAACCAGTATGCTTGGCACTGCCTAACATGCTTTGGTATTATGATCTTTCTTATGTAAAATGAAGCTTCACTTAAATTTCTTTCATCAGGTATTGAGTAAAATGATACAGTTTCAAACATTTTTTTATGAATGTTACACCTAGGTGTTGTATCTACAAGCTCTAATCTTCTACCAACCAAGATCAAGAATTTGGTGATTTTATGGCATTTTGGGTAGACACGAGGTGTATCATGATACTCCTAGTGCTGGTTCTGATACCTATTGGAACCTTTATATTGCCAGTCCTTGAGTAGAAAACTTGAACCTGTACCGAATTATTCTTTGTTTACTCATGATTTGTCCTAGAATTCCTCATCCATATTTCGCTCAAGCTTCATCAGATATTGCAATGATCTGCTTCCTGTTTTACGTTGCTCAGGCCCATACTCATTTTAGGTCTTTAGCACAACATCTACATTACAAACATTGATGAGTGAGCGTATTCAGATACCCATTAAATACCAGTAGTCTTTTCTGCTAAGTGCAATTCTTACACATGATGTAGTGCAGCTCAAGTAGTATTTGCAGTCAATTAACAAGTTCATATTTACAGGAAGCTCTGAAGTACAATAAGGAAAAGACAAAGCTCCGGATGCAGCTTCGTTCAACACAAGCAAAGTTAGATGCGTTCCGCGGAAGATATGAAGAGGTGATGAATGAGATGAACCTCATGAACAGAAAATTTCAAGAAGCATCTACCAACTTGAAGAAGCAACTTGCTGCTTATGGAGTTGAAATACTTAGCTTGAAGAAACAACTTGCAACCCAAGAATGAATTTTGCCGTACAGTCCAGCCTAATCTAAATTTTGTTAGCTGCTGAAGTTTCCAGTTCACAAGAGAGCACATAACATTAGGGAGCCACAAGTACCACAATATTAGAAGTTAGTCAGGTTCTCGACGCAGATCATCTCAGTACAGCATCTTAGATTATTTCAGTACCCTGATGCTGTGCTCCTGCTAATGTATCATGAAAAAGAAAACACAGTAGTGTGGCCAACATATGATATAATGTCTATTTATTATCTATCAATAGATAAATGCTTGAAAGATGCACTGCTGATTATGTATTTTATGGATAGATGTGGTCGAACCAATGATTATATATTGAATCAATTACATACTCATGTTTCTTAAAACAAGAACAATAATTAGCAGGACAAGTTGCTGGTATTGGATTAATTTATGCTGCCTATTTGGTGGAATACATTGTTGAAAAATAGGTCAGAGCTAATGCTATGAAATTGAAGCTGACAAAAGATGTCTTCAATACAAATAAATACACACTACGGTTCATGCACTAGAGTGAGCTAGTCAGTGGAATCCAAACCTGCACTTTGTCCCAATTGGCCCTGAGGCTGGCAAATCCAATGCAAACCATCCAACAAATCAGTGTACATCCTCCGATCCATGTTCCCTCTCTTCTTTGACAATTCGTCGAGCAACTCGAAGGCCTTCTCCGCCCTCCCCTCCCTACAAAGCCCCTCAAGCAGTGTCCTATATGTCAACAAATCCGGCCCCTTTCCGCTCCCATTCCCTAACATATCGAACGTCACCTCAATTGCCTCCTCAAACCTACTCTCCAATGCAAGACTTGAGATCACCGCCATGTAAACCGTTGCCCCTGGCACTAAACCCTTCTTCCTCATCTCTCCGAAGAAGTCCATCGCTTGATTTAACCTTCCCTTCTCGCACAGCCCTTTTACAATGTACCTGTTTAAAAATGAGAGATTACAAGCCACACTCCATATCGTCTCAAAAAGATCTTGATTTCAAAACACAAAGACCTATTGTCTATAATGGTGAGTGAACCATACCCGTAGGAGAATTCGTTGGGCTCGCAGCAATAGAGACCCATCTCTTTGAAAACGCGAATGGCATCGTCCATCTCAAGGCATCTGGAATATGCCTTGATGATTTGGTTGAGCGCGAAGACGTCGGGGACGATCCCCGCCGCCTTCATTTGCCTCGCGAGGGATCGCACCGCGTGCAGGTAGACGTGCGCCACCGGCGGCTTCCCGATCCGCCGGAGCACCGCCGAGAGCAGCATCGAGTAGGTCTCGAGATTTGGCCGGCAATTGCCGCCCGCATCGGAATTGGATCGCCGCTGCATCTTCTTGAACAAGTCGAAGGCCTTCGAGAAGAGGTGGCGGCGGGAACAGCAGAACCGGGCGGCGGCGTTGAGGAGGGGGAGGTCGGGCGGGCAGGCTCCGGCGAGGATCTCGTCGACTAGGGCCTCGGCGGCCGCGAAGCGGCGGGAGGAGACGGCGGCGGAGAGGGCGGCGAGGTAGGCGGATGGAGGGTGGCGGTAGCCGGGGCGGAGGGAGGCCCAGCGAAAGAGGTCCAGGGCGAGGTCAGGATCCGGCTCCGATCGGACGGCGGCGGCAAGGTCGTCGCCCGAGAAGCCCGGTTTGAGGCGGTCGACCCAGGAGTCGAATTGCTTCTCGAGCTGGGTGGGGCCGCGAAGATAAGGGATAGGGTTTTGTTCGGTGGAGGAGGAACAGAGGTGACGAGAAAGGGAAAACGAATCATGGTTAAGGTTAGGGTTTTGGTGAGGGAGGAGGAAGAGGCGCTTGGATTGGAAGAAGATAGGAGAGAGCCGGTGTTTGGGTACGAGGCTCATTTCGAATTGGAATTGCAGTCAAGTCGCCACTTTGTATATTAGCTTGTACAACAAAGGAAGCAGCAATTATCCATGAGTTCAAAGACTTAGATATGAGTTGTTGAATAAAAGACCAACTCTTTTTAGATATAGAGTCAATTAAGCTTCACCGAGCTTTTAGTTATTAGTCTAGACTTCAAGCAATATGTATTGCTGAATAATTACTCCAAACCAAACGCCGCCGAAGCCAGCATCGTCGAGTCATCAATTGAATCGAACCAAAGCATCAAACTACTAAATCACTAAATTATCAAATAATTTTTTCACAATATTATTTAGGATTAAAGTTGAACTCATAACCACATTCATATTCCTTTGTGCTATAATAAGCGTCAGAGTATCAAAAAGTAAGCAGGGAAATGAGTTTAAATCAAAAAGTAAGCAGGGAAATGAAAACTCGAGAGACAAGATGGACTCAAAAATATAAAATTCCAGGTTGGATCACCACCTTGTTTGCTTCTCGGAAAGTGTGTTTAATGTCAATGCCATCGAAACATTGACACATTGTCCTACAGTCTTCCAAAAGATATTTGATCTTCCAAGGGGGATCATCACTTGACTTAGCAGGTTCACTAGTATATTGGAATCTGATTTCACCATAACAAATTGCATCCCCCGCTAGATTGCCTTACCTAAGGCCATGTACATTGCCAATGTCTCTGTCTGGAGAGCAGACTCAACTACGATTGCCTTCATCCCTACCCATTGGAACCCTCCATCAGGGTATTTGATTACAAAAGTGCCCCCTTATGCACAAGAGCAGAGGTACAAAAAAGAAATGGTATTAGCATCACTGACTTGCAGTCATTTTATATGGGATTTTTGGTGCCACTTGACAACAATTTGTCTAAGCACAACCAAGTGCTTGTGGTTGAGACACTTCAACTTCATGAGGTGGTAGGATTAGCCAGCCCCATAGCATCCTTAAGCTCAACCTAATTAATGCTAACCTTAGTATTAGCTAAATTTGACTCCAATCCACCAACAAATGAATGATTCCAGTTCAAAAGGTTATGCTTAACTGAGCAAAGAAGATGAGAAATCATATTGCATGGGGGAGGAACAACATCACTTAGCCCAAACAAATTCAACCACATCTTTCCATTCCAAAAATTCAAGCTAGAAATTTTCAAAATGAAAAATCTATTTGGTAAGTTCAATCTTGCTAGCGCAACTAATAAGTAAAAGAGCGTGATTAGACGAAATGCTTTTAAGGTGAATAACAGAGGCATTAGAGAAAAGATGAATCCAGTAAGAATTAGAAAAGACTATCAAGCCTTTCACAAATTCTAGCCAACCCCCTCCTGGTTGTTACAATAAGTATAATGAACTCCAAAAAAAACCCAAATCAATAAAACCATTTGCATCAATAAAATCAAAGAAAGACTTAACAGTAGAACCAACAAGGTAAGGGTCACCTCATTTTTTTGTCCTCGGGAGGTAGAACAGCATTAAATTCTCTCATAATAATAAGAGAGCGCTTGAGACTTGTTAACTTGCTTATCTCCTCCCGTAACTCTCCCTGTTCATTAAAATCATTACTAGCATATATACCTATCAAAATCCAAGCATCGCAGCCTAGCCAAGAAATGGTATGGTGCATGGCTTGTCTTGAACACACCACTTTATCTACAGCAATAAGCTGATGCCACCATAACACTATGATTCCTCCAGAGGCTCCAATCGCCAGAATAGCTTGGCCAGACCGGAGATACCCCACCTGCAAATCGACCATTTATCCTTAAGTTCAGATAAATGTGATTCAAACAAGATAACAATATTAGGCTCATGAACGTGAACAAAGTCATAGCATTTGTTCCTAATGTCATTTTTGGCGTCACCTCTACAATTTCAAATAAGATATTTATTAAAGATTTACTGATCATTAAAACAATAAAGGTTGAGTAGCCTCCTCTTCTTAGGGAGTTTGTCCTTATGCCAAGAACCTTCTTCTTACTATAAGGATGAGCTTCCCTTTCTCGGTCGCTTTGGCTGCTGCACCATGACTGCCTCCATGGCTTTCTTCATTATTCTTTTCCAAGGTCTGCTTAATCTTTTTAGCAACTTTGTAGTGCTCGACCAATTTTAAGGCCTCCTCTTTATCTCCATGAGCCAGATTCCGACTGTTCTACGTTATCTTAGCTTGGCCATAAGAGAAGAAGGATGGGAGTCATTCTTACTAGCCCTGACACCAAGCTTGCCACCATTACTCAGTGTTGCTGAAGTGACAAGGTAACCCCTAGATCTCAGCCCTCCATGGGACCCACTGCGAATCTGGACCCCATTATAATCATATATCTTTTTAGTGTTAAAGGAAGGATAGAAAAGGCAACAACCTTGCCCTTATTCTTTCCTTATTTTAATTTGTGTTAAAAGGTCGTTGAGGAAAATCCCCCTTAGTTGGGGTGGGGTACCCAAGGCATCCATCCCCCTCCACTGTCTTCCTTGTATCCAAAGATAGGCATAGGTTTTATGGGCTCGAATATTCCTTTGGACAGTTTTTTTTTTTAATCATTCATGAGCTCGAAGGCTAGATATGGGCTGCACAAAAAGCCAACCTTCCCTAGATACAGAGGCACTTTAGGCCCTACTGAACTTTTAGCTGTTTAGTCTAAGTTTTAAAGCCATATGCGTCACCGAACAATTACTTTGAATCAAACGCCACCAAGACATATTTCAAACCGTTGTGTTGCCAAGCTGTTCTTCCAAGCTAATCGCACTATCTTAGGACAGTTCTTGATGCTTGGATAAGCCTTTTAGGTCACAAGGTGTCCTTAGGGTAGATTTTGCTAGTGACCTTTTCCCCTCCATCACTCCAACCCGTGATGAAGGGCTAGGATTCACCTGGTTTGTTTGGCCCACGATATTGCCTTAGACTGAAGCTAGTCTACCATAGATCTGGCTTCCTTAGCCACATAGATTTTGGAATTTTCATTCGATTTAGCCCAAATTTGGCCCTTGCTAGGACCAAAGCTTGCCGAGCTTTGGTTTAGCTTGAGCCCATCATTCTCCTGGCAAATCCCCTCGAAATATTCCTTCCTTGCTAACCACTCTTGGCCATCTTTGGATTGTTATCAATGGCCCATAGTTAACATCCTTCACCCGCGACATCATCTCTCCATCCCTTTCCTTCTCCATAGGACTTCAATTAACACCCGTAGGCTCAAAAGTCTGAACCTCCGTGGCCACCACCTTGTCCGAGTTTGGGACACTTTGCACCTTTTGCCCTTTCCCTGATGCACTCCCCTTTCGCATGACTCACTGTACCATATGATAGGCAATTTTCCATACATAACATTTTAGAAAATATCCTTAAGATCATCAATTCTAATGGGCTTACCAAAGCCCGCCACTACCAGAATGAGGTTGTGGATTTTCTAATATCGAATGGAAGATCAGGTAGTCGTATCCAAACTTGTGCTGACTTGAAAACTTTTGGCTGCGGCTTGAAGTTCTCACGCCATTTCATCAAATTTAGCATGTAATCTTGGAAAACCCAAGGACCTCTATTAGCACAAATAAATCTTCCTCCTATAAGAATTTAAAGACATGAAAATGAAAATTATTGTTCATGCCAATGACAATTTTTTTTTTCAATATTTGTCAACCTCTGATCAATAAGGCTTCTACGGATATCGATAAGAATGGGTCTTCCCATAAATCTTCCAAACACAGAGAAGAATCCGTTCCTCCATGTCCTTCTCTAGGACAAGGGGGTCCAAGATGATACAACTATCCGTCTAGAGGAGCAATTTTGGCGAGTAGATCCTTAAAGATAGAAGAGAGGTTGATCGTTCTGGTCATCTTTCCTGACGTACGTCACTTTCTAGGCTATTAGTTCCAACCGTGTCCTGAGAAGGAACCTCCCCAGAACCTCCCGCCAAAGTAGAGGCACCAGCCATGAGGGCTCTCCAAAATTTTTTAATTTTTTCTAGGGAGCAAATTACTTTATATTTTCCAAACTTATGGGATAAATAAGCATCACTTTTAGCTTAGTCATGGATTCAATTATTCTGCAAAGATTCATATTAATATTTGATAAATTTTGCATTTATAAATGATCTTTCCCGCATGTTCGGCTATAACAGAAACCCCCGAATCTAAAGCCGTTTGGCATTCCAGCCCAGTTCCAATAATGCACTTCTCGAGAAAGCGAAACTGCTTGACGCTGCATATTAGAACTCATTAAAGCCCGATTCGCATCATTATGCTCAATAAAAGGAATGAGGGAAGCCCCAATAGAAAAATATTGGAAGGGAAAAATGCTTCTAAGATGAATCTGTTCCCATGCAATAGTCAAGAATTCTTGACGTTATCGAGTTGGAACAACCTATTCTTCCTGAATACCCCGATTCAAGGCTAAAGAATTTCCTGCTGCTACCATATAATATTCATCACTCATAGTATGGGGAAGGAGTGGACTCTAGGGATACTACTAATTTGATTGAGTAATCAATTGAGTAATTGAATTGGATCAATTGTTTAATTGATTGTTTTGCGAAACTTTATTTTCAAAGTCTCTCTTTCAAAATTATACTAGAATATAATAATGAATAATAACCATTCGATCAAACAATGAATGATTACTATAGTTTAGTTGTATTTCAAAACTCAAATCTACGAAGTTTATTATGACTTTTTGTTTTTGTTGAGTGAATTGATCTAATTGTCTAATCTATATATTAATCAAAATCTACATAAAACCTACCATCATAATTCTAGAATAAGACAAACATTTGCAACAAAAAAAGTAAAATTCACATTCTATTTTCTCACTCAGGCTCACTTTACATTTCCATTGTTGACTTTTTATTTTTATTTTTTTCTTCCAATTTTATCCTTATTGAATAGTGAAGAGAAAAAAAGGCCTCCTATGCATTTAATATAATATATTTTAATAAAGTATAACATCCTGTCAATTTTTGCCTTAGATAAACACAGCCAATAATATATTTACTCTCTCTCACATATATTTATATAATATATAAAATAATTACAAATTATAATAAAATAATTACAGATTATGTTCTACAAGTTAATCTGACAGTTCATTACAAAAATTATTACCACTTTTGCTTTGAAAGATAGGGATAGTAAAAACTATCTAATATCTACTATCTAATATTTATAAAATTATAAATTACGCAAATTAACAATGACCAACTATAAACTAACTACATATTCACTTTGCAATAGTATCATCAGCCAACACTACAAACTCATTACCAAATCTGGCATCAGAACGGATACTTGATCAGTGAGAAAGCCGCAACAAAGTCATGACAACATAATCAAAACAGTAACAAATCCCTATCTTTGTTCCAGTAGAGAGGAATGCATCTCTTTTCCACTGAGAATATTGCGTAAAACTATAAACAGAAGATACACTACCGTAGCTATGTTACAACGAAATAACTTCGGAGGGTCACACTGTAGATGCCTTGGCGAAGCTTGAAAATCTTGAGAATTTGTTCTTCAAAAGAAACTCTGGATTTCCTTGTTCAACCTACGAGGAAGATAATACTAATATTTAGACTACTCTGATAAATAAAATATGCCATATTTAAAAATTTCCAACTCCAAAAGAGAGATGCAACATGGTCCGCAACATATTCATTCTCAAGCTCAAATTGAGTCATCTTTCATAGAATAGCAGTGTGTTATGTGGAATTAACTACTTCATCAACTTCATCATAATGGTAGATATAGTTGCACTTCTTTCCTCTAAGAGGATCAGGTAGGGGGTCAACCAAACTCTCTCTCCCCCCGCCCCCCTCGACCCCAAGCCACCATATCTGATAGGCCTAACAAAATTAAGAACACAAACACACACACACGAGCATGACCCACACATGTATATAAGAGAGAGAGAGAGAGGCTTACAAGGACACCATGGTCAAGAACTAAAAGATGGTCCATCTTCATTACTGTAGAGACACGATGTGCTATAGTGAGAACTGTCATGCCTCTGCATACATTAGAAATAGTATCCTGCAGGAGCAGTGCTGTTTCAGTGTCGATATTTGCTGTGGACTCGTCAAGGCAAAGTATCTACAAAGAACATATTGTATGTTAAGCACTAGAAGAGTTGACCACTAGAGTCAGGAAGATAACGATTCAAAGGAAAGAGTAACGAGCATTAAGAGAATGCCATATCCATGAACAGTGGAAAAACAAAATTCATAGACAAATCTTATTGTATATTACTAATGAAATTTCCTAGGAAAATTACTTGCTGGGAATAACTGTTATCATTGCAAAATTGTGCCCAGGCTTTTGTAACATAACATAGATATATATATAATATATACTACTTGGGAAATAATTGTTTTAGTGGCTATGAACTTAGTGGTTCATCTCTTCTAGACAGAAATTTATGCTGAAATATTCAGGGAGTGATCATAGTCAAATTTTGTACCTTCCCTACATATTTTTTCAGCTGTTCCAGATAAGGGGTATCACAGCAGATTCATGGACGGAGAGGTCAACAAAGACAAGACAAGCAAAGAAATCCAGATTGCAATGTAGATAAAATATAAGACCAGTAGATAAACATATTTAAGATTTGATTCTTTTTTCCATCCGTTAGATCCTCTTCTTGGTTCCCTATGTTTTAACAGGAATAGGTATTTTTGGACTCTTTGCAGATTGTTGTGCTACCAATTCATTCTGTCCTCTCCTTTAGTAAGCAGTAATAGCTAATTCCATTTACCAAAGAGATGTAAAATTTTAAAATAAAGAAAAATATTCAAACATTTTCTAATGTGTGTCAAAGGGAGATAGTGGTGAACGACAAAGGGGGAATATTAACCAGGTCTCTGCGATGTGAGGGTAACGATGTGACTGTAATGAAGAGGAGGAAAGGAGAAAAAGGAGACACTGATGGAAGCTGGAAGGAAAACAGTTTTACTCTTGTGATCATAAGTGGCAGCAGCATTACTCTTGGGTGTACCCCTTCACAGATTATTGATAGACTTAAATGACAAAAGATTTGAATAAAAACTGATAGAACTTTGAATTCAGATGTTCCAGTTAAATATTTTTTGCAAATGACAGCTATCGAAAAATTAACCTTGGAGGACTTGATGATTGCACGAGCAAGACATATGAGCTGTCGCTGGCCAACTGAAAATGATATACCTCCACTTCCTTCTATATAGATGTCAAGTCCGCCAGCTGACTCTACCTCTGCCTTCATATGGCATCTTTCAAGAGCTTCCCAGATTTTTATGTCGCTCGCCATACCAAAAGGATCAAGATTTTCCCTAAAATAATCAAAAGACAACTAGCTTGACTATCTAAGGGTGAGTTTTCCAATTTAAAATGTGATGCAATATACCTCAGTGAAACTGTACTGATTTGAGCAACATGAATAAAAATTGAGTTGGAAGCAAAAGATAAAAATAGCAGAGTTACCTTAAAGTTCCTTCAAACAAGAATGGGCTTTGGGGAACTGCCGCAAATTGTCTACGGAGATCTCTAACAGCAATTTCAGCCACATCAAGGTCATCTACCAAAATGCGCCCATCACAGATGGGACTGAGACGAAAAAGGGCATTTAGTACACTAGATTTCCCAGCTCCTGTCCTCCCGACTATTCCAACCTAATAAATAATACGGTAAAAGATTTGATAGAAAAAGAAACCAATGGAAATGATCAGATACTATGTTCTTCACTTAGTAAGAAATAGTAAAATTTTGGTTAGAAAACGAAACTTGCAATGATCAGATAGTACCTGCGTGCCTGCAGCAATACTAAATGAAACATCCTTTAAAGCAGCAGGCAATGCTGGCTTGTATCTAAGAGTAACATGTTCAAACTCAATTTTTCCTTCAGTTGGCCAGTTTGGTTCAAGACATTGTGATCCTTGAAGTTCTTCTTGAGGAACATCCATATACTACAAGTGTTGACCAATTCTTTCAGAGATAAGTGAATGCTTTATGACAACAAAAAGATGATCCATTTACCTCGAGAATTCTCTCAACAGAGATCATTTCCTTCTCTGTTTCCGTGAAACTAGTCAGAAAGCTACTCAACAATGATACAACTGGTGCTGCATAAGATAGGGCCAAGCCTACCTGCATTGCAATAGATAATAGCTTAATATTGAACAGTTCTGGACACAAGATAGTCTACTTGCCAGTAATAGCTTATGAAACCAAAGGATTAGCATGTAAAGTTAAGGATTCTTCCTTGTTAAACCTACCAGTCCAGGTGTACCAAAACTAAATGGAAGACGTCTGCCACAGCCAATAACAGCCATCATGGAGATGGATAAAATGATAAATGCTGCCAACAACTAAAACAATTCACCGGTTATTTCAGAAAAAACAAATTCTACTACATAAAAAAGATAAAAGTTCCACCAAAAGAGATGCTCAGTTAATTTTAAAATACTCCTTCGAAATACATGTTACATTTGATAACACTCGAAATACATCCAATAGCAGAATGAAAATAATGTCTATGAGAAACTTAATAGAGTAGGAATAATACTTGGAGGCGCAAAGAGAGCCACAAGCTTGCTGTCAACTCTGAGAAGGATGTCTGCTGATACAATGATATGTGTTCTATAAATCTGGTCATGAATAATTCCTGTACATTATTTTCCATCAGATAAGTTTTATTATCTCAAAGAAACTTCATCTACACTAGAATTTTAGTGTAAAAGGCTATGAGTAATAATGGCCTCACAGTGAACAAATAATACACATTAGAAATAACATATTACATTACATTCTGCATAAAAAACCACAAGAATTTTGTAGGTCGTATTTACCAAATTTTCAGTTCTCTAAAAAAACTTATCGATTTACACTTCTTTATTTATATATTCGCATACAGAAAAAAGAAAGAAGCATGAGAAGCCATCTGATTAACTGCATTCAACGAAAAGTCCATATATAGGTCAGACCAAAAAAAGTTGATCCACTTTGATCAAAGGGAGGTCAGACCAAAGAAGTTCTTATGCAAGCATCCACTAGATTTCTTTGTTCCTTCTTAAGGTCAAAGAACACAAGTAGAAAAGGTGCATAATCTAGAACCTAGAAAAGTGTCATGAATAAATTAAGAAATCATAGCATTTCATTATAAAAATCTGAACAAAATTTTGTCTATTTGGTAAGATTTATATAATGAAACTAAGGAACTTCATTACCTCTTTCTGAAATGCCCTTACAGTTGATGAGCCATCCAATGTTTCTGTAAAAGATGAATAGATAGGTGAACGAGCAACGCTGTCAAGCCTCCGGAGTTCACGTGATGTTGACCTATAGTAGAACTATAAAAAACATTATTTTCTCCTGCATAATGATATAACATGTTTTATCTATTACAAGCAGATACACATAGATGATAGATCTATACAGGAAATTAGTAGTCACTATATAAATGACAAAATATGAAGTAATCATATACAAATTAGGAGACACTGTTATAAAATAGTAAATTTTCAGACTTGAGGACACCTCTTATTGCAAATTGTAATTGTCATGAAATAGTGATCTCCCAATACTATTTCAGATTTGATTACATCAAATTTGATTTTACTATTTCAGGCATCAAGAAGATTTGAGCCCCATGAGATTTAACCATGAAGATCTGAATATCATAAAATGTATCAAACCAAAAATTAAAATTTGACAAGCTAGCATGTTGATGTCATATAGTAATGGATGTCATCATTGGCACATAATGTTCAAACTGTCACATAGTCTATATGCCTCAAAATTATGCAAAATATAAAAATCATTCTATATGACACAAGTTTAAATGAAAATAAGTATGACATGTTGCAAGAAGTGGGAGGATAAGTACCTGCAATTTTCTGTAGACATACCAAAATGGAAATAATAGGAGCAAGAAAAAGACCTGAACGATGCCATTTATGGGTAACAATCTTAGTTTCTGCTTCAGAACACTAATTCAGTCATAACACGACCAAAATTGATGCCTTCTTTTATATTTACCTGTGCATAGGACAAAACTACCGCAATGCCCAACAAACTAAAGAAGTTAGCCATAAGAATATTTAGGATAAATGGAAGCGAATCATCCACTGTGTAAAGATCTGATGATAATCTGCAAAACAAAATAGTTCGATTAGAGAATATATCCACTCAAGAGTTTCTGAAAGCTAACTTATGAAATTTACTCATTCAAGAGTTTCTATAAGGTTTTGAAGTACACCTACCTGTTAAGAACTCGGCCACTAGGATTTTGATCAAAAAAATAAACAGGCGCATTGAGTAGTTTATTAAGAAGTTCGGCATGCACCCGAATTGCAGCACGGAGACCACCATTTGCAAAAGAGAATGCCCTTGCCAAGGTGAAAAGGGAGTTTATGAAACCAAATATGGAAAGAATGACCTACACAAATCATGTCTTGATCAGCATACTGGTGCATGCACTAATTATGAAGAGATTTCATAACTGCATGCGTGCAAAGGATCAAAGAAATGTATGCTGTAACTTTTGTGGCAATTGCATTGAAATGGAGAAAATGCGCATATTGTTACCAGATAAAAGCTTGTGTACTCAGTGCCAGTAGTAGTATCAACCCAATACGATAACCAGAGGTCATTTCCGTTGCGAGATGCTTGCATGAAAAAGGCTGAGACACATATGAGAATAACAACTGGCCAGCTGGCAAACATTGCATAACTTCTGTAAAATGGATGGAAACAGCTCAAAAGTAGTAGATAAAATATGTATAGCTTCTCATCAGGATATAACTCGCTTGCTTAGTTTTGCTGAAGTTATTTACTTCATTTATAATCTAAATTTTAAACATAGCTATTCCCAAGATTTCCACTGCTATAATTCACTCACTTGTACACACTAAGTTCAACTTTGCCCTCTTTTCTTATCTCTTTTTCAGTACTCTCTTGTAATTCATCCGAAGCAGCTATAGCATCAATTTCTAGCAATAGACTGGAGTCCAACTGACTGGAAGCACTTGTCCTCTTCTCTTCTTCCAAGAATGTTGATGGCAAGATATTTGAATCATCTGGTTTACATATTGTTGAATATGGAGATGTTTTAAAACCAGCTGATGTCCCAGCCCACTTTATGTGTCCTTTATCCATAAGAATGATCATATCAGCAGCAGAAATGGCCTGCATAAAGAGGAACAAAAAGGTCTTAACTCCCCTCTTCTCTTATTCTTCTACAAGACCAAAAAATTCATTTTGTTTACTGGTTTCTGAAAATTAATAGTAATTCCAATTACCAACAGTTCAGTATATATTGCACTATTGTAGAATGAATGCTAAGAACTTACCTTGTTGTCTAACATATTTCCAGATATGCATGATCATAATGAATCATGGAAATGTATCAACATGGCAATCTTAATGTTCAGAAGAGCACAAAAATTGAAAATTACATTTTCCAAATAAATACAAGAAATTATATTATGTTATAAGAATCCTAATGTAATATCTATCAAATGCAACCTGAAGATTATGAGTACATAGCAACCGTGTTTTCTGGTTCATCAGAGGCCCCAGGATAGTTTTCTGTAAGATCCAGAGAGCAACTTGCGGATCAACAGCACTAAGTATATCATCAAGTAGGTAAATATCAGAGTCTTGATAAACAGCCCTGTAAAAATTCAAGTAGTTATGACATCAGAAATCAAAAGTTTGCAACCTCCATAACAGCTTATAGGGAAGGAAAGTTTCACCTTGCTAATGCAAGACGTGCTCTCTGTCCACCAGATAAGTTCATTCCTTTTTCCCCAATATGCAACATATCACCTCCAACCATTAAAGATATATCAACATCAAGTGTACAAGCCTTTAATACTTCTCCATATCTATATTAAAAGGCAATCCAAGCACTTTGTCAGATGGGAGAAGACAACTCATTTGTCAGATATTCAATGAAGAACTATTAGCATCATTTGTTGAAAACAAGACGACTACAAGTTTTACAATAAAAGAATCTAAGATAGGATTAGCTTGATAGGAGGCCAGGGAGATGGTAAACATGAAAGATGCAGTTATGTTTGCTTAACTCCACCTTCTAGCATCAAATTGTTTCCCAAGCAGAATGTTATCACGCAATGAACCTGACAAGATCCAAGGAACCTACAACAACCATTAGGCATCAGCAATAAATCTGAGAAATAAATTACAAGTGAAATCATAGTCTTTTTGCAAATAAAACCTGTGGTACATATGCAATTGAGCCATGGGAATGTACAACCCCATGAATAAGCTGCATCTCTCCAAGAATGGAGTTTATCAAGGATGTCTTGCCAGAACCAACCTGAAAAAGCAATAAAGACCAAAGTATGACTCCAAGATATGCTAGTGATATTAGTCAAGATAAAACATATGCTGAATATTTGGTAAGTCAACTTTGAGAAATATTGTATAAAAAGTAAACCATGTCCTTCTCTGGTACTCATGGAGTCTTTTTAATGTACTTGAAAGAGTGAAACAAGATCTAGATAAGTTTCACAGAGACGAAGGATATTGATTTCTGGTACTCATGGAGTCCTTTTAATGTACTTGAAAGAGTGAAACAAGATCTAGATAAGTTTCACAGAGACGAAGGATATTGATTTCTAGTATGGATAGTTATCATAATGTACAAGATATCTATAGATAGACATTAAACTTAAGCTAGAGTACAATGAAACCAACTTTTACATACAATTTGAATAATTGAATGTATGTCTTCTTTAGACCACCACAATATGGATGGGCCTTTGGAGGAGGTTAGCAGAAGGAATCCTTCTTCCCAAGTTGCCTACAAACAACTAAATGAAATTCTTGCTAATTTCATGTACTATAGCAACTCTAATTAATTACTCATAATAATGAAGAGAGCATTGTGTTGGTTTTTATGAATGGCAAATTTTGTGAAAGTAAAGCCTTTCATGATATAATTTCTTTAAATTTAATTATAAAGATTAATAGCACAACCACTACCCATTTGGCAACCAAAATTGGAGCTTTTTCAGTATGAAGAGTAGTGCGGCAGCCTTGCAAGATTTCTAATCGAAATCTGTTCAAACAAGATAGATCCATTTGAACATATTTTTCTCGAAAGCAAAATTTATCCAACATTTGAAGTCTGTTCAAACAGCTTTTCCCGAGGGCAAAAGTTTTCCAATGTTGGAAGTTTGTTGCAATCAAAAGTTCGAAGTTTCGGCAGATCTCGATCCTAGCTGAACCCAGCCGCTGTTTCAGACGATACTCGATCTGATCCAGCCCAATTCGGGTGGGAATGGGTCGGATCCAACCCGAAGGACATCAATAATTGTTGTCTCTCTGCTTCTCTTTCTCATCTCTTCCATCGGCGATCAAGTAGATCTCCGACGACCTCGGGTGAGTTTTTTTTAGTTTTTAATTCTTCTAACATTCTCTTTCTCTTTCCTTTTCTGCACCGAATAGATCCGACGATCTCTACTACTGCTGCTTGCGATGAAGCAACAGTAGCTGCTGCAGTGCCCCTGTAGCACCAACACCAGCTGTTGAGAGCCAGAGAGGAAAAAAGTAAAAGAGTGAGTATATTCTTAAATAAGAAAAAAATAATTAAGTTTTTAGGCTCCATTTGTTAGTAATTTCTATTTTCTTATTTTTCTGCCATTTTTTCTAAATTTTTAGAAACTTTTCTACATTTTTAAATAATATTTAGAATTTTACGTAATTAAAAAATAGTCCGATCCGATACGGCCGATACGTATCGTTTTTTCGGATGATCAATACCAATCTTAATACTGAGAACCTTGGTTGCAACGAGATATCCTTAGAGCACTCGGGCATCAAACGAGATTTAATCCATTCAAGAGGAGAGCAGAAGATTCTTCTTTTAGTCTGTCTGTCTTCAAATTAGGGCTTATTGAATGCCTACATTCTGGGACTATAAAAGGGATGTCTTGAGGTAAATAGAGCACCAATCCCAGAGGACAAATCAGTGGCTAAGACATTTTTTGATAAAGCAAGTTGACGTGATGATCAAGGAAGGGTAGTCTATTTGAAGATCACGCAACGGAGGAGTCGTGGAGAGATGATCTGTGCGGTCTTCATACCTCAGTTTGGTAGATTTCTACCTCATTTAAGATTGGGTTTGCCACTTTATTGAGTCACAGAGGCAGAGCTTCAATCTTAAGAGTCACTAATTTAAATACCAAGCACGGGAAGCGATGCATTAAAAGAGTCAATTAGCACTTCGGAGATAGTTGTGGGTAATATCAGATTATTTGTAAGTGCCTCATAATGTTGATTATTTGAATGCTTCTTTGTCCTCAAGAGGAGATAGTTGGTTTATTTACCCTTATTTGATGAAGGTTTTTTGCCACATTAACATCATTGTGTCTGCTATGTGCCCTTGCATTTCATATTGTGGTTATTACTTGTCATTCTAAGTGAAATAAATCTTCTAGACAGTATTTAACTATTTTTCACATTTGTAAGACTTAATTAACTCTTAAAGATGAGACCATATGTTCACGTGATCTAAATCCTCCTACCCATTCATTTTACCTAAACAATGTGATCATGTTACAGCTATATATTAGAGGTAGGGGCAATTTGTGCACAGTAAAACACGAGCAATATTTATTGACAAGACACGAGGATAGAAGAAATAATAGGTTAATTCCAACTTGATTCTAACATATAGGGATGTGATTGACGAAATAAGGAGAAATGCAAATAGACTGCTTAAAAAAGTAAGATAATTAAGACTGAAACTTTCATGGAGAAAATCAAAAGCATATTAAAGTAATTTTCCATCAAAGCATGTTATAATCCTGACCTGTAATTTACTACCATTCAGATATTAAATGAAGGAATGGTGGTTTATTATTCTTTCCTAAAAAAAGGAAGATGCTAAAAAGCTCAAGAATGAGGAAATCTTAATACTATGTTAATCAAGCTAGTTTAAGATAGAAAACATCAGTCTGACCTCTCCAATAATAGCAACCAGAAGATTCTTGGGTAGTTGCAGAGAGATACTATTCAGAACTGCATGTTTCACAACCTCAGAGCTGCTAGACCAGGAAAAGTGTGCATCTTGAAGGATGATAGGAATGGGAATATCAACTGCATTACTCTCTCTATGAAATTGACATGCTAGATCATCTGTTGGTAACTCTCTGGAGGAAATATTTTCAAATTCAGCATTATGCTCAGGACAGGACAAATAATTGCTCAACCTTCGCGTAGAAATTATTGCCTGGGATACCACATTAAATAATTCTGTGAAAGTAATATATGTCAACAACACAACATTAAAAAGGATGCCAAGAGCAGTTAACTTACATCAATAATTCCATTGATCACCCATGGGAAGGAATTCAAAGGAGATATCAATGTGTTGAATAGTGCAACACAAGTGAAAACCTGCAGGAAATGTCCAGCAGGCATTTCTTAAAAATATATACTTAAAAAGTTAAACTTAAAATGAAAATAACAAGGAGGTTTTGTGTTACCGTAGCAGCATCCAATGAATGACCCATTAATACAAACATGAGAAATGTAAATAGAGAGAAAAGTGTTGGAGTGGTTGCCCAGAAATATACACACCACGCATCCAAATATTTCCGAGTCTACAACATGGAATTTATTGATTAACAAATATAACGTTAAAGAAACTAAGAAAGTATAGGTGCAATGGAGTGAAATGAGTCATAGCATACTGAGAGGTGTTTCACTTCCAACTCTCTTCTTTCCATCAAACGCTTGGTGAATAGGTCTTCCCAGTTATACATTTTCATTGTTCTTATATGTGTGAGAACTTCTCCAGCACTTCTAATCCTGATCATGAAAATTTTCTATAAATTTTCTTCATTTTGCGCATAAGTAATTGATTCTCTTGACATTTCAGTAGAGTATAAGGATGCACAAAGTATAATTTTGCATAAAAAGTTACAAATAGTGCCGATCGGGATAGTTGGCTCACAAGCTTCTTGAGCTCGGCTTGAGCTCTAAACAACTCAAGCTCAAGCTCAAAAAATTTGAGCTCATTTATTAAAGAAGTAGAGCTCGTGCCGGGCTTGGTTCACTCGAGCTCGGCTCATATTAGCTCAATATATTTGTAAAGTAATATTGAATATACCTGGATTAATTTACATATATGCTTTCTAGTACAGCCTGTTAAAGCTTCGTGTTTTATTCAGCAAGCCTAGAGTTTGATTCCCAAGTGTTTGCATTTATTAATTTTTTCTTTCTAAGGTGCTATTTTCTATATATTGAATAGCAGTCAATTATCTGGAAACATCTAGGTATCCTCCTCAAAAAAAAAAGTTAAGGTGGCATGTACAATGGGTCAAGAGGTGTAGATTGCATGGGCGAGCCGAGCTCAAACCTACACATGTGAATGCCAAGATCATTTCAAAGTAATCTTTTGTGTAAAAATACTCTACTAAATCTATTTATTACCATAACTACAGAAACCTAGGAACTGACATGTTTATAACAGCATTTCCGTAGCACCTATTCTGGATTTGTATGAAAGATATTAGGCATTCAGGTAGGCTTCTGACACATGATAATGGTGCTTCTCAAGATAAGCTTACTCATTTCCTTCATCCTGGTGTCCTTCAATTCCTAATGTCTAGCCAATAAGTCTATGCACATGCGAGAGAATTAATGAATAAACAACTTGGTTCATGATTGACAATTTGGCATTATAGAATAGTGAACACTCCAAGAACATCAAAGGACAAATATGCAGAAACTGTAAAGAATAAAGAAATGGCACTGTATCACCTCTCGTCCTTTTGCTTCATCATTTTTTCTGTTGCACTTGCAATTAATGTAGAAATCCATTTATTTACTGCACAAAAATGCCATGGTTAGAAAAAAGAATTTCGCACAAGGAATTCAAAGAGCATGTAAAGAAAGGAAAAAAAGTCATGCATGTATAACAGAATTACTTTAACTATTCAGTAAATCATCCCGAAAAACCTTAATGATGGAAGACAACAAAAGAAAAACACAAAGATCTCAATATCAAAATCATTTCAGGAAATTATACCTGGGATGAGTAAGATTGTTATGGTAAGGCCAGATAGAAATGCATAGCTGACTTGTGTATATAATAGATAAAGCGCCACTCCTATCTGCAATGGTAAGCTAAATAAAGCATAATATCAAACAACCATGCCAGAGACAAAAAGAAAAATGATGTACAAACTAACTAATTCAAGAATTATTAGGTGACTGTTAAGGAATGGACATGGATGCAGCCAGAGTGCTTTCTAATCAAAGAAACAGCTTCATCTTGCCCTCCCTAGAGACCTGGAGCCCCATATTGGTGGGGGTCATGAACTAAGACACCTTCCAAGTTAATCTAATATTTTTTACTTGACAAGACATTTATTTATGTGACACAAGTATGATATGCTTTGTAGAACTTATGTTCTTAATGTTAAATTGGTAGGAATATAAAACATGACCATACATTTATATGAGCAGTATAAATTCATTACAAAAGAGTATACCTATTGTAACAACCAGAATTTTTTTAAAAAAAAATGAGAGGTCACATGCAATGCATGTGCATTCTCCTTCCTTTTCTTCTCTTCTTTCCTTAACTGCTTCACTCCACAATCGTGATCAATCCTGCCACGATCATCATGATGCCATTGGTAACCCAAAAAAATAGTTCTCATCTATAAAACCCTGACATCCTCCTCTTCTCCCCACACCATAACACCTCTCTCTTCTCCTACTTCATCTTCTTCCTCTCCCTTGCTGAGGGTCAAGTTGTCGATTCGGCTATTAGATATTTGTTGGAGCAATCAGAGACGACCCAGCGAATCTTCGATGAAGATATTTGCTCCTACTTGGATTATTAAATTGAGCTATTCCACATTGACCACTCACTTATATTCATCTCTTCGTGCATCGTTATACTTTGTGAAATGTTATTCTTCGTGTACCTAGCGCAACCTAAATGACGAGAAGGTATGGCTTTGATTATAGTTCCAAACTAGATTGAAAATCTCTTTATGATAATCGAGTCTACCTAGAATTTAAGGAAAAGATCTTAAAATTAACATAGTCATACATAAAAATCAGAAGTAAACAAACTTCGTATATAATTATGGTTGGGTTCTTAATTTGCTCAAGTAGATGACTAATGGTAGATACATTATCATACCCGACCTCACTAGATTTGTCACTCATTTTCTAGTATTGGAGAGCATAATGCGATATAAAGATGAGATTATATGGGTATTTATATCAGCAGAGTGGTCTACAAAAATTAAGAATATGAAATCTAAAAATAAAATTTTGGGTGAAGCTTTGAAGAACAGCTCTTAGAAATGCATTTTGACATAATATTACAATTGTCGCTGTAATATTTAAGCCTCTTATTAAGGTATTGTGACTTGTAGACAGCGACGACAAGTCTGAGATGGTTTCTTATACAACGCTATGGACTTAGTAAAAGAGTCAATAAAAACAAATATAGTCAAAATTTATAAAAAGTGGTGGAAGTTGATTAACTTCAAATAAAACAAACAACTATATAGAGATATACATGATGCTAGTAAGCGTTAGTTTATTATTTTATTTTTATTTAAAGATTTTAAAATTTGAATGCTTACAAACTTCTACAAGTTATTTTTTGAATCCAAGATTTTAATTCTCTACAAATGTCAATAATGATTATTGAAGTCTTACTGGGAGTTAGAAAAATAATTGGCAAACTAGAGCCTGATATTCATAAGCAAATCCTTTTGCCATTATAATATGAGATTGAGAGAGAAATTTAAAAAAAAGACAGAAAATGACCAACTGATTGATTTAAATCATGTTTTTGATGAAGAAGACTCCCTAACTCCATGGATCAGAGAAGTGAAAAATAAATTATTATATAATAGAGATAACTCATAGTTAAATAAGGCATTGGGGAGATTAAGACTAGAGTAGAGGCTAAAACAAGTTGTTCGATAGCGAAAGATAATATAGCTACTAATACTAGCGATAATCCTAATGATCCTGATGATACACTTGGTGGTGAGATCGTCCTTTCCACATTTGCTGAGGAAAGTTAAGAAGGTATAAGGATTGAAGATAGAAAAACTGAGGATGTATATACATGTCAGCGACATCATTATCAAGATGTTGCTTCTAATAACTATAGTTCATCAAGTATTTGTTGTTTGAAACAATCACATGATCCATATGCCAGTTATTATCCTCCTTAGTATCCTTAGTATCTTCCTCAGTATCCTCAAACATAAGATTCACATATTAATTATTATCCTCCTCAGAGATAACAAGATCTATTTAATATGAATAATATGATGCAATCACACTTTGGAGCACCAGGGCCTAGACATTATTATTTACAAACTTATGGTGATTATGATAAAGGTGACCATAGGGATTTAAGAGAGCCAACTCGATATTCATCGAAGTTTTAACTTTTGAGTAAGTACTTTAGTTTAATTGTTAAGGCTCATGTATGAATAATTATTATATTCTTGTCATGTTTTCTAAATTTTCCTGCATTTTGAAATAATATTTAAATTTTCTGTAATTAAAAAAATCCAATCCGACCGATACGTATCATTAAAGGCCGATCCCGGTCCTGATCCCGATTTTTCAAACCTTGGCTAATTTTTAATAATTTTGGACTATTATGGTCCAAAATAGATGTCAAAACTAGAAACCTTAATAGTTTCCGCCTTAACCAATGAGTATTAGCATTAGTTTTCATTAAGCTTCGGCCGTTACTATTTTGTCTCAAGAGAAACTTCAAATCAAGGATATGGATCCACAGGCACAACCCTAAAATGAGAAATATGACATTTGTTAGAGATTGAGAAGTTTTGCGCGAGCATGTTATCAATTTATCATTCACATTAGTATATTTGTGCCTTGTTATTCTTATTATGAGCATGCTTTGTATTATTGGTGTATTGCAAATTGTTGAGCTTTAGAATTTAAAATCACACTTTACAGCTTAAGGTTTCAACTGGCTTTTGGATGGATTCATCCACTAATTAACTCATAGAACTCTCTTAACAAATCTCAGAAGCTGAATGGCATGACGAATGAACATGGTGAACCAGGACATCTTTTACCTCTACTTACGATTTGATTTTCCCTTTTGTTGCATTAGTTGTTTTTAGTATTATTTCAAAAGACATCGATTGTCTAATATGAACCTCTTCATTACCTCGAGAGTTTTTATTTGATTAAGTTGGAGTTATTAATTTATATTGAGTTCTCTTATATTATGGATTTTGAAAAGTTAATATTAAGGCTTCATGTATCTTAAGTATAGTGGGATACATGGTTAGTCGTGATACCGATTTCGAGTCATGACACCTATGACTTAATTTAACCAGCTTGTTCTCTTGTTCTATTAATTTATATTGAGTTCTTTTATATTGTGAATTTTGAAAAGTTAATATTAAGGCTTCATGTATCTTCAATATATTGGGATACATAATTAGCCATGATGCCAATTTCGGGTCATAACACCTATGACTTACTTTAACTAGTTTGTTCTCTTCATCATCTTTCCCTGCCATAGTAACTTGTATCTTGATCGACCCACTTTGCACTTTAATTATTGATCTTTAGTCTTTAAATTCTGGTTGCTTTAGGGTAGCCAAGAATCTCTTTTTAGGATAGCCAAGTGACTCTCCTTGGGTTAGTCAAAGTCTTCTCTTTATTTGTTGCTTTGTATTCCACCTATAGAATAGCCAAAGAGAGTTTGGGTAGCCACCTATATATATGTGTGTTGTCCCACTTGGGCCTCCTATCTTGGACGCTGAACCCCATTCTTCGTCTGGCTACACCACCCTTGTCCCCAAGGGCTAGTATCCTCTCCCTCTTCCTCTATTTCCCAGTCACTAACTTCATTTTTACTATCAAAAATAGAATATTGAGCTTAAGCTTCTTAATCTCCAATCTATCCCCTCTCTCACTTGACTCGTCCCACTTAGGCCTTCTATCTTAGATGCTGAACCCCCTTCTTCGTCTGGCCACGCCACCCTTGTCCCCAAAGGCTAGCCTCCTCTCCCTCTTCCTCTATTTCTCGACTACTAACTTCATTTTTACTATTCACCAAAATTTAGTCTGTATCAATAGCTAAACCTCCATCTCATAAGACAGTCTTTCTTCGTCCTTTCGCCACGGTTTGGTTTATATATCAAGACCTAATCATCCAAATCTTATGGTTTTAGATTAGTTAGGAACCTCTCTTTCAAAACAACATATCCATATCCAAATTTCAAAAGGATCCAAAGAGTAGATCTCCCAGAAATGCCATCACAAGCTCCGTACTAGTTCTTGTCCATAGACTATTGTGGATTGAATCAATCGGTTTACATCAATTGGTGTCAAAGCTCGAGTACCGCCTAGGCCGATCCGCATCATGCATATGTGCAAGTTCCTTTTGCTTTACATTGCAGTTAATCGCTTTGTCCTTCCTAGTGGTCAAACTAACACAACATGCATGTGATACAAAGGCTGTTGTTAGTGCATAACTCGTGAAACAAACAATTCCATTATTCCTAAACTCCTCCAAGATGAATGATATCTAAATCTATACTTTGACAAGTAGACTAGAAATAGTGTAATTTAGAAAATTACAAAAGTACATCAATTGCCATATCCGTAGGCATAGCTCCATAGATTTCGTGCTAGTGAATTTGTAGAACAAAGGCTTCCCTCAAGATGTTGGTCTCCTTTTAATCCAGTCTCCCTCTCGCTCAAACAATTTGCCCTTCTCTCCGAGAGATTCTCCTCCTAAGCCTATGCTTCAAGGTCTCTTCACCATTTTCTTCATTTGGCATCAATTAGGTCTAACTAGAGCCAACTATCTTTGGAAAGCCCCTCTTCCTTCCAAGGTTAAGGCCATCCTCTGACTCCCACTCTTAAGAGAATTCACACCAGGACAATCTGGCCATCGAAGGCTTGCAGATCCCACAGTTTGTCCCCTTTGCATTTGCGAACCGTAGTCAGCTACTCACCTCTTATTTAAGTGCTTCATTGCTAAAAGCTTCTAGGATCAACTCTCGTCTCTTCTACATTTGAAGGATCCCCACTCCTCTATGCAAGACTATTGGTCGACCTGGAGGTTCACTAATATCGACCACAATATTTGAAGAGGCATTGACTTCATGCTTAGCCTTTTCTAGTGGTGCATTTGGAAGGAGAGAAACAATAAGACCTTCAAGCATAGAGCTCAGATAGTCTTTGGCTTTTGAATCTTGAAATTTCGGGGATGATAGAAATCCTAGTCTAAATAGATCAAAAAAATATATGGAAAATCAAAGTCAAAGTCAATATAGAGACTTAGTAAAACTAGAAAATCAATACAGAGACTAAGTAAAACTAGAAAGTCAATATAGAGACTAAGTAAAACTCGAAAATCAATATAGAGACTAAGTAAAACTCGAAAGTCAATGAAATTCAATTAGCTTTGGGAAAATTGAATCCTACTAGGTCTAAATAAATCAATTAAGAATCGTACTTTGGAAATCAAAAGCAAGAAAGCCTATGAGAGTAGGAAAAGTAAAACAACAAAAATTACGACACAATTTTTTTAATGTGGAAAACCTCTATCACCAAAGAGAGGAAAAAGCCACGGACCCACCTAAACCAAATCCATCTATATCACTCAAATCATAGAAATAAGATTTACTTATAATTGCTCCTACCACACTATCAATTACCATTGATTTAAGTTTTCTCTTTGTCGAACTCCTTCTCAATTAATTACTACATGAAACTAGATTGCCTCTGGTTTGCAACTGAGTTACGGATGTAGGTGTTGATGTCAATGATTCAGTTTAGTTCCTCTGATACTCTTGATGATCAATCAGTGATGTAGATTCAACACTTAAACATAAAAGTGGCTCTCCTAACACAATGTAAAGTATGTTTCGTACAAGAACTAAGAACTCATAGATGACGAATTTGAAGCTCCTTGAGTTGTCTTTGGATGATGGAGTCTATAAGCCTCTGGTTTAAACTCTTCCAATGGCTTCAAGACATAATTAATAATTGACAAGAACTCGGAAAAATATATTTTCTCACACAATGGTAGAAAGTAAAACCTCTTTTATGGGAGGATCATTGGATGAGATGCATCCTTTTGGCTAACCTCTGGATCCCTTGAATAAGTATTTGGAACATTTACAATTCGGGCTAAAAGAAATCTAAAAGTAAAAACCAAGCCTGATAAATTCTGTGATCATTTCGAACTAATTTGGGCTCGGTACACACCTAATTTATATTCCTTATATGATTTATCATCAAAACTATGCTAAAATCCGAATCGGCTAGGATTGGTTTCAAATCAATTCTACAGTATTTTTGAGTTTTGCTCTTTTGGTGTTCATCTTTGATTTCTTTGCATGTACAATTCTTCCATAAATAGTGGAAAATTAGATCATACATAAAACCCTATATTGTACAACATAATCACTAATTACTAGTGTTTTGTGCCCATGAGTTTGCCATTACAAAACATTGCACAAACAAATCTCATTCTTACAGATCTAGAACAAGTGGCAGTTCCACTTCCCTTCTTCCACATCTATCCCTTTCACACTTTTTTCCTCTTATTTTTCCCTCGTAATCTAGTAATCCCTTCCTTCTCATAATAAAACATAACTGGGCTCATCCCATTTAAACTAATTTCGTAGTAAAAAGACATGCACTTTCCAATTAGTATTATGGAACTAGTAATAAGTGAAAGGTCAAACTCTGCTATTTTCTTATAGGCATCACATTGCAAGGTAGGATTGCACATATTTTGTAGAAAGTAAAAAAAAAAAAATAAGGCTACGTTGCTTCTTATATGTCATATAGGGCATAAACTCAATCTAGGAAGTGTATTTGATGATTAACGAAATCCCTTGTTGTCTTATAGACATGCTTTAATACATTTGGGGAGTGGATCTTATGATTCATGATGCAGAAGAAATATGAAGATTGACTAGTCAAGAATGATTGTTAGGTCTTCTGGAAAGGTTCTCTATTTAAGCATCCGGAGTTACTTTGAAACTGTGCTGCACACTTAAGAAAGCAAGCAGAGCCATACGTGGAGTCTTATATCCATAAAAGTAGAAACAAGTTGCAAAATCCCATAGTTAAGAGTAAGAACAAGGCACAATCTTCTTAAGAATAGAACTCCTCAAATTTGAAACCTCCAACTTTTTGCCAAATGAAATACTTTGGAACTGCCTCAGTAATTTAATGTCAGAGAAAATAATGTAAAAGGCCTTCAACTGTGTAAGAAGTAAATTATCTTGGTTAGCCTAAACTGGCTGCCTGGTTGCTAGTTTATCAGAAAATGGTATGTCTGACAACAGTATTTCTGAGAAACACAAATGATATAATATTTATATATCTTAGATTTTCCTGCATGTTTAGATAAGGGTTCAACCTTCAATATCTACATACAAGTAAAGATATTAATCTGAAGTTGAAACCTACTAAGTTATCTTAAAAGGATAAAATCTCATTCAAATGTTTGTATAGTATCTGATTAGATATGCAGAGGTAAAAGAAATCCTGGTACCTCCACACATCATGAAGGCTGTTACACAAGTTTATAGTCCGATCTGCATCAACAGACATAAAAGTTTGAACTTCTCCTTCAGAGAACTTTGAGCGTTCTGCTAGACTGATGTGTAGGCACTGTCATATTTGAAACACAGAGTTCCGCATAAAATGAATGGGGAGATAAAAGTAAAAGTAGCAAGCTTTTGAAAGCAGGAACTAAACATGTTGTAACGAAAGGAACTAGGAAACAACAAAAATTCAACAATACCTACCAAAAGAACTAGGAAATCACCATATATTGTCTGCTCAAGTTCCTGACATGATCCCAAGAGAAAACTAGACTAGTAGGAATATAAAGTCCCATTGATGTAGTCAAGAATGTTCACCACAAACTAACTTTACACTTAGAGCTAATCTACAACTTCAGCAGCTTCAGAGGATGTCGTTAATGGATATGTTCAACTTATCAACCCACAAAAAATGGATTACGTAGCTTATTGTGGCACCTCTTCTTTAATCTAGCTGCTAGCTTACAATGGAGAGATCAAACAAAAGGTATTGTATCGTAGTGTATGCATTTCAATATGATTAAATCCATGGTATTGAGTGTGAAAGATTGGGGAATGCTCACAAATAAATTTCACAGGGATAACCCAGGACAAGCAACTCAAAGCACAACTCGCTCTAATACTTCGCTGGCTCAAGCTCAGCAAGGTGTGGCTCATAATCAGTCATCAGATGCCCATATATTGACATGCTAATTCAATTAACATATTCCTCAAAATCCATCCCGGTCCAAAAGAATATTGGTGAATGCTAGAAGCCCATAAATCAGTGTGGAGACTACTGACATCCCCAAAGATAAGGTATGCTTCTATCATTTGGGAAAACAAACAGTAATGACAGTTTTTACCTAAGCTGCACAATTGAAGCAAAGCTCAAGCTACTTGGTATCAGCCGAGCAGGCCTCCTTTATGAAAGGAGGCCAAAAATCAAAGATAAAATTATAAATAATACCCTACATTTGGACTATATACAAATAAAAGCCCTTCCTTTTGATTCTTTAGGAATAGAGTGTAATAACAGGATAACAGTCCACGTGACCTACTTTCCTTTTCTCATGCCGAAACCACTTCCTTCCTCCTCTTTCTCTTCTTCATTTCTTCCCCATAGGAGTTGTTTCATGGAATCAGAGCACTGGAGCATTGCTTGGACCAACGATGGCCGTGCCACAGGCACCACACTTGCCGGCTGTGCTGTAAAAAAAGGAGAGAAAAAGGTAACACCTTAGCTGTCGCCGTCGCCGCTCCCAGTCGCCGTTGCCCGAGCTCGCATCGGGTGCCCTAGCCCGAGGGAGGGGAAGAAAGAGATCGAGAGAGAGAGAGAGTTTATCGGTTGAAACTGATCCGGATCCGCAACTTAAGTTTCAACCGATAAACCCTCTCTCTCTCTCTCTCTCTCTCTCTCGCACGCTAGGGCACCCGACGCGAGCTCGGGCGACGGCGAGCTCAACAACGAGGTCAATGGCGAAGCTATTATGAGAGGTGCTATGCGGCACCCCTCGTCCCACGTGCCGGTACGCCGCTGGCACGGCCATCCATTCCTGGAGCTACCAAAGAGTGCAACACAACTTATCGCTGAGTCGTCTCCCCTATCCCCACGCCGGAGCTATTGGAGAGTGTACCTTTATTTTTGTGTTCGCAGCTTCATCTACGAAATACGTCGGCCGGCAGCTTCAAGTTGCCACCACTCTAGTGCGAGACGCTCTTGCCTCGTCACCCTCATACATTGGCCTTTTCCTTTGGAGACCTCATGGCACGGACCACTGTCGAGGTGAGTTCCATTACTATTGGTCACGTAGTTGTTCTCGAGCAATGTCAGCCAACATCCTCTCACCTTGAGCAAGTGGCTGCAGTGGTGAGAAGCCTTCAAGTGCAATTAGTGGACAGCTAGCTACGGTGATCGCCGGTGGTCTTCCCTACCCACCCTTTCTTGTCGAGTCACTCGTGGAAGAAAAGGACAAAGTTGAGCTTAACGAATTTAGTCATTTTTGCCCTTTAGTTGAAATGGATTTTGAGTTCGGGTTTGGTTGGATTAGCGAAGATCCAACCTGAGCTAATAGCTAGCCGTCGCCCACCACAGATTACCATTTGGGTTGACTGGGCTGCGGGCTAGCTATAGCCTAGCCCTGAGTTAGTAGGTTTTAGGTCATGAGCCCATCCCATTTATTTGGTTTGTGTGGTTAGCAGGCCAATTGTAGCCTAGCCCAAGTACTTAAGCTTGAATTAGCCCAATTTAGTAATTTAATTAGTTTTGAATTCCAAAAATTTCAATGTTGTTTAAATTGAAATATATTATTTGTTCAATATTAAAAGTGGAGTTTTCTTAGCATGTGGATTAGAGATTTCAGTCATTACACAGCCTTATGTTAGTGGGTTCACTCATGTTTTTACTTGGCTTATACTTAGCGCTTTTACATATCATGTATCTTTCATGCAAATTAAATATCGAACTTTCTGTGAGCAAAATATATGATTTAGTATATTGCTATTCTTTATGCAATAACAATTTTATTAACCATGAGTAATTAGTGAAAAACATAATTGATGAATCTCATAACTGATTAGCCTAACTCAAGTCTACCTGAAAGTCTAGCAAATAATCCTATCTTAGATCACTACAGTAATTTTTTTAAGTGGTTTTGATAAGATTAGGTAATAGTCTTATATTAGATCGAAATGCTTTCTGTGGTTTTGAGTGGTTTTGATAATCTTTCTCAAGGGTTAGTAGAAAACTTATAGTGTATTTATTACATAGTACCACCTCCACCGTCCCTTAAGGGAAAGACAGAATGCATTTAGCATTGTTGTACCTCTTGACGACTCAAATTGGATCAGCTAAGAGAAAAAAAAAATCATCTCGAAGTGACTTCTAATTGATGTGTATATACAAGGCCCAAACCCAGTTGAGACATGAAATTTATTAAATTTTGAGAAATTCAACATATTGATATAATAAACATGTTACTAGTTATATTTTACAGGTACAACCTGAAAATGCAAAAACAGGTACAACCTGAAATTTCCTAATTTAACTCTTCTAGTATAAGCCAAGATTGTTCCTAATGCATAAAAAAAAAGAATTAGAGGCCAAAGGAAGATATACAACTTGAAGGAACTCAAGGGTGATCAATTTCTACACTTAGAGAGTTCTAGGTTCCCTCATTGAGTAAATTTTTAACTCAAAGTGTGAAGAGAGCTACTTTATAGCAGTGATGGCCGTGCCAGTGGCACGTGCCGTGCCGTGCCACCATCGACACGGGGCGTGCCGAACGGCACGCCTCGGCACACCCCCCTGTGCCAGTGGCACGCCCCCTATAATATTTTTAATAAATTTTTTAAGATATTTAGAGATGTTTTTAGGTTTTTGGTATGTCAATCTTTGAATTTTTTTTTTGTCTAAATATATGTATTAAAATTTAAAATCAACATTACAATGTTTTATCTTTAGATTATTTTTGTAAATAACCTATTTTATTAAAGATAAAACAACAGTTGAATATAAATATTATTCAACACATAATCTGATTGAATACATTCATTAAGATTAATATTAGTGATTAAACATTCCATAATATGATTGAATACTCCATAATATAATTGAACACATAATAAAATTTAATACATAATTGATAATAGTTCAATAATTAAAACTAATATCTAGTTGAACGTGGAATGACGAGGAGGATCAAAGACTTCATTTGCTAGCACAAGAATAACATGGGAATGTTGCGTTAAATACTGTCGATATTTTTCAAAACTTATTCACTGAAAATATTGCTTGTTATAACGTCTCACATAGTCTTTATAGAAATAAGAATTTTATAATTCTTCGATGATATGATATGGATATTGAATATACACGGAAACAATAAGGGTGTTGTGGCTCTGGTGGGTGTGATTAATATGATGGTAATGATAATAAACTCATATCATCATTCTGTGGGCGCATCTCTCCTAATGTTCTGCTACCTATAGACTCAAGTCCTTCCCTCATTTAACTATAATCATATTGAGCTTAAGATGGTCCCTTTTCTTTCTTCTGTCTCTGATAAATTCAGCTTTGTGGTTGTCTAGATTTAGCAAATGAATTGTCATTCTAATTTTAAAAAATGATAAATAAGTTGTCATTTCAAAAATGATAAATGATAAAAGTTAATTGATAGAAATAAGAAAAAGTTAAAAAAATGGGTTTTACATGTCATATCATGTTTGTTAAGAAAATCAGTAAAGTTGATTTGATAAAGATTGATGGAAATAAAAAAATTTTAAAAAAAATCTCTACATTGGCACATGACCGGCACGAGGCTGTGCCGGACGACATATGGCCGTGCCAGACCGGCACGGATCGGCACGGCTCAACACGGGGGTGTGCTACTGGCACACCTCATGCCAAGTGTCGTGCCTTTACTTGCACGGCAAGTGATGGTCGGCACGGGGCATGTCGACCGGCACGGGGCATGCCGACTGGCACGGCCATCCTTGTTTCATAGTTCATATATCTAAATGCTTATGCTACATTAAAAATGGATCGAAAGCAGTGAATGAGCTAACGAATCACCAACTTACTACAACACTTGTTTCAGAGATCAATCCATAGCTTCAGTGTGAATCAAACAGAGCTTTCTATTTCATGGGAATAGTTTATCATGTGAAAGGCATGTAAGAAGTTTAAGAAGTTAAACACTCAAGCATCACTGTGTCACAAGGAGTTGTATGTAAATGTTGCTTTTATGTTTTAGTAAAATATATTGATTTGGTTTGCAGGGTTCCGTCATATTTTCCTCTTTGGTGAGAGAAGATTTTTACATTAAAAAAATTGTGTCGTGGTGTTTTTCATGTTTTATTTTTCTCATCATACTCTGGCTTTTATTAATCAACTTTTCTACTCCTAGTAGGATTTGGTTTTGGTTTTTGACCTTGATTATGACTTTCTATATCTATTTAACCCTAGTCAAACTAAGAATCCTATCTCCCCGAAAATTTCGAGTTCTTTAGGATCAGAGAAAGATATGAGCCACTAAATCTTAATCTAATAGTACATATTTTAAATAAATAATATATATTAATAAATTTGAGCCTGAACTAGCCTAAATTTGACCAAGCTCAGCTCGAAATTAATTTCGAGCCAAAAGTTTTGATCGGGCTCGACTTAATTAATTTTGAGTCGAGCCTTAGTTAAGCCAAGTCAGAGCTGAGCTCGAGCTAATTGATTATTTTGATAGCCTTCGATGCTTTTAGCTACTAGGTGCAATTTTATCAAGTACTTGCTATTATATACCTACTATATTAGTAATCTAGTAGCACCTATTTATTCACTTTTAGAAAGGTCTTTTTCTTTTAGTTTAATACAAATTGGCTTAGTCTATCTCCCTTTTCTCTCAAGATTGTCATCGATGTTAAAGATGGAATGAACTATATCCAACAAAAAAGAGCATTCCAATGCATAAGACTATCTAATGTGATATCTGAGAAGGGGAAATGTATATAACCTTACCCCTTTTAGGAAGAGAATGTTCCATTAAATTAGCTATGGCACACCCAAAACAATGCTTACAGTACACTAAAAACTCGAGTGTTTTTGGTTGTTGCACAGGTGGAAGAAAATTTGATCTGACATGCTCATTTTAATGGTAAAATTTAATTCACTTCATATCATCAAGTTTTAATATATCTAAGAACAAGTAACAATTGGTAAAAGAGAGGATAAATTTCACCTTGCGATAGATTATTGCCATTATGCCTGACCGCAGCATCAACTTTAATTTTAATAGACGGAAAGTATATTGAGTATCTAGAAATGACCTATTGTATACCAAATAATATGAACAAAATCAGACATGTATTAAAGCATATTTAAACATATTACTTCAATAAAATGTGAAGCTTAATGTCTACAAAGATATAACAGAACAGGTTTGTGGTTTTCTAAACTACTGGAGTAAATTAATCTAAGAACCACAGGCAGAACAAAGGATAGATAGATATAAGCTACACCTACAGAAAAAAAAATCTAAAAGGAAATTTATGTTCCTAAAATGTTCTTAGGGCTCAACAAGTCGTCAGTGATCTTTAAAGCATGATGATTTATAAATACCAATTAGACATCATTTCATACTCTATAAATTATTAACTACATAATAGCTTCAGCTGATTAAGAATTCTAAATTTAATTATATTACAATACATAAAAGAGTAAACTTATTCGATGAGATATTTATTATATGGCAAACAGGTGAAGATCCTTTGCACAAGACTGCAATTCACAAAATTTTGAGATATATGATTTAAGGGTTTAAACTACTAACAAAATCTAGAATGTTTCTGATGACAAAGGAGATAAGTATCACAGGAATCAATTTCCTGGGATAGACAGAAGCCTCTCCTTCATAATATTAATTTCAGTCACAAATCTCCTGATTCTAACCACATACTTTTATTTAAATGAGTAATAAGTAACATTAAGGCTTAAATACACAACCTTGTTTTTTATTCAAATATTATTAGTAACATGCAATACAAGTGTTGTTCATAATGGAAATAGGGAAAATTGCTCCATAGTATCTTGACCAAGAATTAGAATGGCACTGAAACTTCAAAATAAAGCTCAAGCTTGTTTCCTCAAAGCATCCAAATCTAAATCAAGATAAATAGAAAATATAGCAATAAATGTAGTAATGTACTCTACAGAAGATTAGTATGCAAACAAATAGAGCTAAAAAAGTACGTTGCAGAAAATTATATGCAAATCCTGTGAATGTGGAATAATATTAGAAATTCTTGTATGTGGGTAGCACCTACAAAAGCTGTTCTGTATGAAACTGCAGGCAGAAAATAGCAAGCAATCAATACAGTACAAGCTAAAAGAGAAAAAATAGCATATTATATGGACAATTAATATGTACTTGAAGATGGAAGATAACCCCAGCGAAAGAGCAAGAATATATCCGTCCATGCTACCAGAACCTGGTGAGAGAGCACAGTACCAGAGGAACAATTAGCACATTTCCATTTTTCTATGATGGGCCTCAATATATATAGAAAACAATATTAGGCATTACCAATCATTAGAATGATTTTTGAACCAGTCACCTTTGTAGTGCTACACAGGGTTTGCATTGCATTCTTAGAGAACTTCATTCATATCGTTATTTTTCATTCGTTACAGTTAGGTTTTTAGTGTTATCAAATATGTACAAAATATCCTAAGTGTTTTTATCCTTATAAATGAGCATATAGTCTTTAGCATACAATTCGAATATGTTATGGAACCTAACACTATGAAAGATTTCCGTAGATATTTACAAGAATTTGTTAAAAATATTACAACTAGATTAAACGATTTCAATGCACACCTTAAGGCTATTGAGATGGGTCGTGAACAACCTGATAGCAAGAGTGACGGTGCATCCAGCATGGGTGCTGCTCCTAATGTCGACACCCATCAACAAGCCCCTTACTATCCTCACCAATTTGTTCCCTTAATAGTAAAACCATATTGTGTGAACCTTCGTAATGGTATATTATTGACTTTGATATTTATATGTTAATAGGGTTATTTGGATTAATAGTATAATTTATTTGGTGATGGATTATTTGAGTACAGAGGTGTATCTGTACATGACGGGCCCTATCCGATCTGTCGCATGAGCCGCGTGGGCCATGTGAGCGCATGGGCGTGCATATGCCCGTGCCAAGCGGGGGCGTTACAAAAAATCAGCTATCAACACCTCCTTTACTGATACACATGCTAGTGTGTTCTGTCGATGATATCCACATCAAATCTCTAAATACCCTAAAAAATTCAACTAGGCAAAATGTACATATGGCCAAAAAAATCTCTAAATACCCTAAAAAATATATAATAGGTGTGTTAAAAGTGTGCTAATGCATGCCATTGGCAAGGATGGGCGTGCCAACAATGTGCTAATTAGGAATCAGCACAGCATGTCCCTTCGGCACAACAATCCTTGGTTGACAAAATTCTCTTTTTATGTCATTTGTCCAGATGGTAGATTTTACACATTTAATAGATATAGAATGTTTTCTACACATCTAATAAAGCATAGATCTCGATTTGCAAATGTTAAAAAATAGAGGGTGTAACCATAGATAAAAGGCACAGTGTTAAATGCAAATTTCTCTTTTATCATTAATTGACTTCAAGTTGGTTGTTGATATATATTTAGTTCTTTTATAGTTTGGATTTTCGGAATTAAATGTTAAGACTTCTGTGTATCTCAAGTTCTGGTTGAGTACATGTTAGTCCTGATACTGAATTTGGAATGTGACATCAAAGGTTCATCTTAGTGAAACTAAAAAAGTACTTTTAAACATACTTAGTATATTTAGTATTTATAATGTGAAATTATAAAGAAATTAAGACAGCACATTGTCCAATTGTAGTAGCATTAGATGATGTCATGCGGCTGATGCCTCTGATTAATTGATCAAGAATTTAGTATTAAAAACTCCATACCTTGTTGAAGATACTTGATCAACTTGTTCAGAAGCAAGGGCCCAATAAACCCAATTGCATCATTTATCACCTGCATAAAATTCAAACTAAACCTCGGAAAATAATGAAACATGTGAGAAAAAAAGCATATGTAAGTTGCAAACATGAGAAAAGGAGCTGTAACATATGCAATCTAAGTATATTACTTTACTTCAAATTTTATAGGAAAAAAATATAGTAGCTTATATAGTTAATTTGCCGCTGGTGGTGATGGAAATATTAGTCCAACCTACAAGTAAGCACACATCCAATTTTATCTTCCTCATCAAACCACCTCAAAGAAGCAAAATACAAACCTAAAACCAACGAGCCTCCTCCTCATGCATATGAGTAATCTATAAGTGAAAAAAATAGAAGTGAAGCAAAACAAGAGAACATCCAAAACAAGGAGAGAAAGTAGGTGTAACACCCTCAAAACTTCTGCACAAATACGACCTTATTTGGTTTGAGGCTAAGCCCCAAACTCGATTAGTTAGTCTCATTTTTTAGTCTTAATTTTTTAGAGAGTAAATTTAATTAGATATGGAAAAGATAAAACAATGTTTGGTTATTGAACCAGTTTATGGGTTCCTAAACCAATTCAGTGAGAGTCCCTAAACTCAATGCAAACAAGACCTACGTGCCCTATAGGAATGTGCATTGCATGTGATTCAGTGATAGATCCAGAGGTTGCCACATCAATCCATTCATTTAGTATCCAACTGTCCAGTCAACAAAACTTCATATACTAAAAATGTAAAAGAGCAATTTATTCGCTCATCTATTAACACCTGTCGTGGGTCCCATGTTAGCCACAACAAAAAACCAAGTACCTTCCTCAAAGAGTATATCATGAAGACAAATTCAACTAGGCAAAATGTACAATCCCCCACATTGAAAGTTTATACATTTCTAAAGACATCGAACGTTTTCAATGTTTCAAGAGAACTGGATAATTTTGGCGTTTATGATAAAAGTACTTTATTTTGATAAAACTGATACAAGTACTTGGCACTTGCTCCATTGCTTTTGTAGGTATCTGATTTTCAGCTTTCCATGATAAAACAATAAAATATTTGGCATCTTTACAGATGCTAAAGTTTTAGCATCTGCCATGCTGGCCCTCTCTCTCCTATGTGGATGTACTGAAACCTATATCAAAAAATGGTTTCTTGATTCCACTATTAAATTAATAACTGGTTAAAAAGTAATATTAAATCAAGAAAAAGTCCTTCACGTTGTGTTCAATTGGCTTACCACAATCAACTTCTGTATTTAAGCTGAACACTTAAGGTAAGAAGTATTGAATCAAGGAAACTTAAGATGGGTAATTTTGCATGAAGTATATAACAACAACATCCTGACAAAGATCTGAATATGGAATTGTATATAGATATGAAAATGATGCTAAAAGCTCTTTCTGAAGCTAAAGCAAAGCCATTTAACTGCTTCCAGAAGTTCATATTTGAAGTACTTGAGCCTACACATTGATAGAAATGCATCTGAAACAATAAGAAATCCAAACCTAGAATGGGTTTGGAGAGAGAAGAAAAGAGGAGAATTTTGGTGAAATGTTTCATTATCTTGAAAGAGAGGGCTCACCCCTATTTACACAAGTTCAAAATAAAATAAGATAAATTTAAAATGATAGAAATTCTAATAACTCTAATAGCATCAAACTGCATAACAGGTCCATGCTACGTCATCATAGTAAACAGTAATAAAAGCAATTATAAGAAAGAGTTTAGTACCTTCAGCAGACCCAGACGTATATAAGGCCATCCATATGCATAATACATGGCTCTAAATAGTGAAGAGTGGGATTTATGCTTACTATGTTCCGCAATCCAGCAGCATAGCAGTTTATCATAACTCAAAGCAGGGGTCAGTTCACTAGGCAATTTAATTAGATCATTATACTCTAGCTGTCGTGTCACACCAATGTCCATCATCACATTTACAAACTTGAATGTCAGGAGGTGCCAGAAACTGCTGAAATTCCTTGCCTACAAGAGCGAAGATACAGTAACAACCAAAGAAGCCTTAACAATAACATGATAAACACCTAGAAAGTCAATAGTTTATGTAATGGTTTAAAATCTATCAATAACATAGTTACATATCATAGGAATTCTTTTAAGAAAATCAAGAAAAGGAGCAACCAGTGCAGGAAGTAAATGACTTGAGTCACTTGACCCTGAAAATTTAAGAGCTGCAACAACCAGGAACCTTGTAAACATTATCCATTGGAACATTTTAAGGATCCTATGTAAGATTCTATCTCTCATCCAAATGACAGCTGCAAAATGACTCCTCTTTACAAAATCCACATAAATTATTTTGGCCTCATAAACACAATTTCCATTTCAGTATATCCTGGTGTAGTATCTGATAGTCAATAGGAAAGCCCTCTGCCAGTAAATAACACAACATGACTTAAATCATACTCAGCTTGTACAAATGGACAAATATATTGTGACAAGATGTGAGCCAATATGTGACTTATCTTTGCATGCCAAATAAGATTATTCACCAATATTGCAAAACTTAGTCCAAAGTTCCAACCTCCTCGAAGCCAACATTATATGGTTCCAATCTGAACTCTATCTTATGTGTCAAATTATGGAAGAACAAATATGGTTCAGTAATGTCAGCACCAGGTCTCTAAGAGTGATATTGAAGTACTTCAAACCAATCAAAGTTTTCTAAATCTATGTTTTAAGATGTACAGATTGTGATCAAGGGTATTTTGATTAAATGAGTAACTTGCAGGAGTATCATAAATAAAGACAATTTACCATTGCATTCTATGACAATTTCAAACATATTTATCACTACCAACAGGTGCAATTTTAACAATCCAAATAATATTCTGTAGTAACATGAGCTTTCAGGTACAAGTTAGGAAAAAAAAAACACATACCAACTTTACAACATGAATTTCTTTAACCTTTGTCTCATGCAGAATAAGAGGATCTTCAATATTGTCGAACTCTCTGAAAGAACATAAGAGGGGTTCACATGTCATAAAGAGTGATTAATGAACTAATATCACAATGACTAACACCATCCATTATAGTGGACTAAGCCATCTTACTTTCCATCATCATTCATGTTCATCACAACACAGATAACTGAGATTCTACTTCTATCTGCTCTACATTAGAACTCCTTGTATTTCTTCCTTCCATCAGAATATATAATATTATTTAAGTAATTTAACTGATTTTAAATTTCAGGAATGAATAGAGAGCTAATGAGCTTGAAGACCACTTCTGATGAAAAACAGTGCCAATTAGGATAACATTAAAATAATTAAACACTTTCTAGAAAATCCAATTAGATGCTCAAAATGTCAAGATAAGGTGTCGGGATTGGTAAAAAGTAACCAAAGAACAATATAATATCTAATAAGAAACTGCATTACCCATTATACTATCAAAGATTAAAATACGTATACTGATTAGAAGGTCAAGTGTCCACAGCCAATGGCCAATATGGCAATGAAAGAAAAAAATCTACTTCTAGAAACTAAAATCATGACAAAAGTGGATGCACTGCATCTTCTCCCCCACCCTCTCTCTTCTGGCTGTTGCGAGAGACTCGACATATTGTCAGCTCAGCACCATTACAACAGAGTCAAACCCTAGATTTCCACTTCCCTATGAGCCCTCTAAGATGAACCAAATCTGGACCGATCTCTTCGTATGAAAATTATAAATATTTTTATGAGTTATAGCCTCACAAGTTCAAGTTCTTGTGGCTCTAGTTTGACGTGATTCCGAGAAAGGGCCCACGGCCACGAGCCACAATTTCATGGCAGTCAAGAGGGTTGTTGACGACGGCCTTCCGACTAGTAATAGCAAAACAGCTATTAAATGGCTTCGTTGTTCCAATGGATAATGTTTACAACGAAGGTGCTAGCGGTGTAGGAGGTCCAACGAAGGTGCTAGCGGTGGTGGCTTGGAGTGAGTGGGTTTGGATCGCCATCGATGGAAAATTAAGGTTTCGGCCTTTATTTTCCACCGTGGATGGGGAAAATAATGATGGGGCCATCGCTGGAGGCTGCTCGAACATCGCGCTAGTGGCAGGAAAGGTTTGCAAAGATGGCAAGAGCTCCACTGTGATCAGAGGTGGTGCTTTAGCTACGATTTGGGCTAGTTCTTCCCTTCCCTCAGGGGTTGAGTTTGTCTTGCCATGGAGGGTCAATTCCAATGTGATCAGCGACGGCACCGGTGGGCTGCTAGTAGGGCATCTACCAAGGCCTGGATGAAGTCCTTGACAGAGATTTGCATCTCCTTCAATTCGACCAAATATTATTTAAATAATGTCTTTGTCCATGCTGGTGGCTTGTTGCCGGCAGTTACTAGTGGTGGTGGTGATGCTAGATAAACTCCCACAATGATGGCAATGAGTTTTTGATCCTCCATAAATGCTCTTTTCTCATTTGTCTTCTTGGATCTCATGTTAACCATCGACTGAGGAATACTGGCTTTAATACCACTTATAAGAACCAGATCTAGACCTCACGAATTAGGTTCTTTTGAATCTTGTTTGAAGTTAAAATTCAAACAGTGAAGGTCGAAATTGAACAGATTGATAATTATTTAACGTTACGGTAGTCGTCAAAAGGTGGCAGACGGCTAAGGGTGAACAACAATTTGGCAACAAGTTGTGCTCATAATGAATATTTTCAGGTGTCACATGTTGCTCAAGTGTCACTATGAACTTACCTTCTATTGTTTCTCAACCTTGGCAACAACATCATCGAAGGTTCAACATGATTGTAGTTCTACCACATTCTGAATTTCAATGTGCAAACCTTCAAGGTAGTGAGCTACAATTTGTTCTTCAAGCTCAAAGAGATCACACTACAACATTAGATGCTCAAACTTTGCAGTATACAAATTAATAGACAATTATTTTTGTTTGAAATTATGACATTTGATGAAAGAATCTTGCCTCGGGAATATTTCTCTGTAAGCATCTTTCTCATCTTCTCCCAAGTCTCTATGCGACTTTTCTTTCATGGGTTGTTTATTTCTTGAGGTGCTACCATTAGATAGATGCATGCTTCTTCAATTTGATTGCTGCAATCTTCACCTTCCAATTACATAGCACATCCTTATATTCAAAGACGCCTAAACTAACATTGAAATTTCTAGTAAAAGAAGAAAACTGTCGACGAAGCAATAGATATAAGATCACCACTCCAGATGAATTTGTGATACAAAACAACTCCTTGTTAACCATCCAACAACGATCACAAAGAGATCTAGAACAAAGGCCGAAGATCAAGCAAGCTTAGGGTTTTCATATAAAGAGAATAATTCATCTACTACAAAAGTAAACATCATATAAATAGTCTCTTAATCGTGATATGGCATTCGAAAACATTGGCGAATCACCCCTACCATTCGAATGGCCTCCCACATGTTCAAATGCTACAAACTTCCCTATCAATACTCAGAATCATACAAAATAGTGTCTTGTAAAGGCAAGAGGTTAAGTAGGTTGGCAAAAGAAAACAAATATGAAAAGTAAGTGATTTAACTGAATATTATAATTCTATAAGCTTGGTCGCATACTTTTGCTCAATGATGGCCGTACCAGTACCAGCACTAGCACGTATTTATAATATTTTTAATAAAATTTTTAAGATATTTAGAAATATTTTTGAGTCTTCAACATATCAATCTTTAAGTTTTGGTTTATATATATGTATTAAAAGTTACATTATAGTATTTTATCTTTAGATTATTTTTATAAATAACCTATTTTATTAAATATTAAAAAAACAATTAAATAGAAATATTACAACATAAAATATGATTGAATAGATTCATTAAAACTAATTAATGATTGAGCACTTCATAATATGATTGAATATTCTATAATATAATTGAACATATAATAATATTAATTATAATAATTAAAACTAATATTTAGACGAGGAGGATCAAAGATTTCATTTGTCGGCACAAGAATAACACAAGAATGTTGCACTAAATATTGCAAATAATCTTCAAAACTCATCCACTGATAGTATTGTTTATTGTAATGTCTCACATAGTCTTTGTACAAATAAATAAAAATTTTATAATTCTCTTATGATATGATATAAATATTAAACATGTACGGGAACTGAAGTTGATTTAATAATGATTGATGAGAAAAAAAATTTTAAAAAAAAAGCTCCACATGCCGTGAAGGACAGCACGTAGCCATGTCCACTTGTACACACCATGCCAAGTGACATGCCACAATAGGTATGCCCATTCTTGCTTTTGCTTATACTTTTGAACTTTCTCTACCATATTATACATTTTCTATTGATACTTTGAAGAATTTGATATGAAAGTTGTCACTCCATGTGAACAAACAAATGTACAACACTAAAGACTTCACAAACAATGCAACAAATAAAATAGTGCAACACATTTGTCATGTATTACTTATTGTTTGCATTTATCATAAGTGATTAGATCCTTATAATACAACAAAAACGGTAGGAAACAGAAAACGCTGCAATAATATGCTTAAGAGCTCCTTCAAACATACATTCTACTTGATAATGTCCATTAACCATCACTTAATGAGGTGATTGATGCCTTCTCTTACAAATTGACCTAATTGTCCTAAAATGTCAGATTTTGTTAACTCTTGCATTAGGTCACTATTTATACTCGTTTGTGGTTGACAAGATTATTGTTGAAGATTGCACTTATTTGTTATGTCAAAGATCTCTTCAACAATAATGAGATATGAGATTTGCTTTCTTTCTCCATTTTAGGGACTCGAAGATGCACACTTGCACATAGTCATTGGCAACGATGGTTGTGCCATGCCACCATCGACATGGCACGCCCCACCGTGCCAGTGGCACGCGTGGCAATCAGCACGGGGGTGTGCCATTACTGGCATGGCCATCAATAGTCATTGGTACTATCTACTTAGCTAAGAAAATGTGGAATTAAGATAACTAGTTATGCTTTTAGGGATTTATGTTTGTCTTGACACTTAAAACTGCTAATTCTCAGATATACTAAGTCAAAACATGAAAACAATTACACTAGCCATCTAAATTTCAAAATTTAAGAGCAATAGATGTGCAAGTACTAGAACTTTGGGAGATATAGTGGTATAGAGTATAGAAAATGTCACCTTATCATATGGAACAAATGACATTTCACAGTTTAAGAGCAGTAAGTATGCAAAGTTCTGGATATACATGTAAAAGGTCAAGTCATTGGCAAAGTACACATTTGATGGGCATAAAGGTGAAAACATAATGTTATTTCAAAATGAAATTAATTCCACAAAAGAGCACAGAAGAGTAAGAAAGTGGAACCTTTTATGAGATTGACTCATAGCTCTAACAACATTGACAAAGATACAAAACATGACTTCAGCAGACAAAGAAGAACTCTCCTTAAGACATGTTATCACCTGTCAGGTAATATCCCAAATTAGCCTGTAAAGCTGCAATTCAACTTAAAAGAAGCCACTCCACATTTGTCAAAAAATTAATTCTATATCATTTTGACCAGCATTATCAAATCCTCAACCATCGAGGTTATATAGATCATCTTAGAAAAATAATAGTGATACAACATTTACATTCTTGTCAATTTTTCAACCATCGAAGAGATAGAAATCATGAAGCACGGATACTCCGTTTACTTTTCTGTACTAGTATCTAATACATTTCGGACCCACCGATACGTATCAGATATGACTAAAGGAGTACCCAAATTAAAAATTAATAAATTTAATTTTTCGATATAGCTCCGATACGGTGGGATACGGCTCTAATACAATTTTTGATCATCCAGTCCTTTTCTGGCTAATAGATGATATAAAAGATATGTTTTATATTTATATATGACTATTCAATCCTTCATGACATTTTAAGGCTATATTTATTTGATAATGAATTAAACATATAATTACAAAGTAATTTATGATCCAAATTAGTTGCAGATGAATAATTGAATAATGTTTCAATGTTTCACTAACATTTTGATTTTCATATCAACATCTGTAATAAAATTATTCTAAAGTTTTAGGCATGTAGATATTAAATATATAACTTTCTTTTCTTTTATCTTATTATATATGGGATGTAATTATTTTTTACCATATGCTATATTAGTTGACAATAGATTGAACATATATTATTATTTATTTATTGGCATGTTCATGCCATATCTCATCCTACTTTTGAGATTTGCCATATCCCCATATTAGTGTCCTCGAATCCTGTATCCGTGCTTCATAGGGTAGAAATGAACAGAGATGTTATCAAAGAATCTCCTATAAGTTGAAGCTGAAAATTTTAGTAAAAAGAGACAGAAATCAATCAATCAGATCGTAAATTACAGCATGCAGAATGTAAGATTCAAAAAGATGAAAAATGTTAAATTCATAGACCAATATAATGGTCCTCTAAGAGCTTGTCTTTAACACCTTCCTAGATCTGAGAAATTTTTCTTTAGTATAGAAATTAAACAAGATGGTAGTGCATAGTGCAGGTTTCAAGTAGAAGGATAAATCATTAACTGAAAATTCTCAATTTTCGGAAATCGAATTCTCTAGAAAGAAAATCTAATCTAAAACCCTCAGTTTCAACTTATAATTTCAATCCCAGAAAACCCAAAGTGTGTGGTCAGGCCACCTTTTTGCAGGCATATCCGAACAAAATATTCAATATCAAGTTAATAACAAGTTGCATAATCTAGTTCGAAGGTCACCTCTTAAAAGTTATTTATAATCACAAATAAATTTTGTGAGCCACACACAAGCTGGGGTGTCGTAGATTCACGGATGGATAATATGTGCATTAATGTCTATGCAGGTATACAGGTGGCAGCATAATTGCTGCGCCTCTTTTCTTGTGGTTACAACAGTGACTTACAAAACATTTATGAACCACAGGGCAACTTTGACAATAATGCCAGAAATATTGGAAGGTGAAGGGATATTCCTTTGTTGGTAACAGTGGGCAGGGAATAAGAAGTAAAATATTATAGAGAAGCAATAATATAAAATTTGAGAAATAACTTCTTGGGTGTTATGATACAACAATACATTTTCCTTTATAATAAGATTTCTCATTTTCAAAATTTTGAGATAGACAGAAAATGAACCTAGACTTTTGGGAAAGAAAATAACCATTTGTTAAATATGCTTAGTTGCTAACATATATTTCTCATAAAGCAAACTAAATCTAATCACACAAAAGATTACGTTCAGCATCCAATCAATCACCAATATTAAATAGAAAAATGGAGATAATTACTATTGCAAATTAAGTAATAGATATAAAACTAACAAAGTACAGTTCAACTTCAACATAGTACCTCTAGTAATGAAAATTTGTACTGCAAATGAGGGATCTCCAAAAGAGGCTTCAAAATCCACCAAAAGCATAGGAGAGGATTGCAAAATATATCGAACCAATACTCATAGAATGAGATAAGAACAATGATCATCTGCTAAAGTGAAGATTAACATTAGATATCCGAAGTCTGCTTTCAACAAGACTAAAAGAAAGTGAAAACGTTAATTACAGAGTGTATATGCAGATAATCTCGTATTCACATAACTTACCCAGTAAACAAATTGAGAGCATCTGATAAACCACTCATGACTTTCGGCATTATGTCCTTCGAGGCATTTCCTTAGAAGCAAGTTTAATTCATAGAAAGAAAGGCAAGCTCCAAAAGCAGGTACAATATGTAAAAACACCTTTTCCAATAGGCCTTTCCTGATATTCTAGGGAATTATGGATCGTTATGGTTGACAGATAACATGCATAAATCAAGTAAATGTAGAAAAAAGATAAAATTAGAACTCTGGCTAGCTTATACTGCAGAACTTGTCGTGGGTAAAAGAGCTTGATAAACAATAATTAAGATTGTGACTGCAGAAAAGAATTTATTTTGTACTGAAGAGTAAAATTAGTGCCGAATATCAACATTCCAAAATTTGGTTTCTGTTTTGGCTTCACCCAAGCCTGAGAAGCATTGCTTTCAGCAGCTGTGGTGGTGCAAATTATTCTTAGTCCAAGCTTCAGAGGTTACATTAGAAATTAAAGAAATTCATTATAGAAAATTAGGATAAATATTAATTTTTAACTGTTATTTTAAAAGGTATTATATTGTTTAGTTTCTTTGTTTATGTGGCTTTTGGTAGTACAAGGCTGAATAGCTAGATAAGCACTTTATGGAAATTAATGGATATATACAACCATAAAAAGGCATCGGAAAGGATTAAATTTCCTATTCTCAAAGGCCTTGTTTGATTTAAAGCTAAGCTCCAAACCTGATTAGTTAGTTTTATTTCTTAGTCTAAATTTTTTTAAGAATAAATTTAATTAGATTTAAAAAAAATAAAAGATGTTTGATTATTAAACTAGTACGAGTCCCTCAACCAGTTCAGAGTGGTCCCTAAACTCAAAGCAAACAAGGTCAAAAAGCTTCTTTCTCATTTTAGTTTGTTTGCTTATTTTTATTTTCAAATTTTTGGGTTAATACACTAGCCTTCCAACTTCTCCACTTGAGACAAACAAGGGGTACCAACTTCCCCCTTCTCTTCTTCCTTTTTACTAACCTCCTACTAGGCTGTTTCACCGAGCAAAAAAAGGTGGCCTCGTCAAAAGCTTGGGACCGAGTGATACTACTATTATTCTCATCCTTCATGTTGTTGATGACACCCTCCTCTCCAGAACACATCATGCAACCACAACCTCAAGCATATCACTCCTCTTCAAGCTTATCGCCCATCTCTTGATCAACCTTGACAAATCCTGCTTAGTTCCCCCCCTCCTCTGGCAAGGCATTAATGCTATAAGACGAGCTGGTCCCTTGGGTTGCATGGAAGGCACCTTCCCTATTAAATAACTTGGTTTGCTGCTTAAGCATAGACCTATCTCCACCAATGATTGGCTCCCCATGCTTGACAAACGTGAGGGGCGACTAACTAATTGGAAGACCAAAACTCTCTCTGCCAGTCATCCCATCCTAGTCGGCACTAATATAGGAGGTGAAAAGAAATTCTCTCCCCAGTCCCCAAGTATAAGGCATTCTTAACCTATGATCTTGTTGCTGCCCCATGTATACACTCACATTTCACTAGAAGAAAAACTCTCCTTGACTTACTGTAAGTCCATATCAATCAATAACACTACTTTCCAAACTTAATTGCTCTAATTCCAAAATTACTGCAATTAAGCAAGAGCAAGAAAACATAGCAAGCAGAGCATATTACCAGATTCCAAGAAGCATTATGCTTGGTAAAGAACAGGACCAGGACAGCAACTACAGTGACCACATTCCCTCCAAATCCTAACACCGTACCACATATTAAGGAAAACACATCACAAACGAAGAAAGAGGTACAACCGATCAACTTTCTACCAACAAATGCAACCAAGCAACAACTGAACCAATAAAAAAGACTAGAAAAAGCTTATATATATATATAAAAATAAAAGATATATATCTGCGAAGCATGGCGTGAATTCCTTCCCATCCCACACCTGCAAACCAAGAAAAAGATCCTTCTTTAACTACAATCAGGCCATCACCCTTGCACAACACTATGAAATCCTCGGAGAGACCAAATGGAGAAGCTATAAAGAAGTATAAAAACGAAACCAAAAGGGTCACAAGAATCAGAAATGGGTGCATACTGTGGGATTCTTAGAGCATATGAAATCCATGGGAGAGAAGAACACCGTGAATTAAGGACGTGATCAGAAGCGGACAGTGCAAGAGAAGAAAGAGGAAGAGAATGGAAGCGACGAAGGAGGGAGAGAGGCTTTTTTTAAAGAAGGGGCCCATACTCAGAGGAGGAAAGGGAGAAGGGTGTTTCGGTAATTGAGTAAATGTCGATGGGAATGGTCTCGTTTGTAAGGCGGCGCAAAGTTCGACGGATAAGAATAGAAATTTAGTACGCATAACTTTATAGGAAAGTATTATGCGGTCACTGGATCGACCGTCCATTTTGTGACTGACGGTAGAAAGAGATGGAGATCGCAGAAAGGCAGTACGCGGACAACAGACGTTGAGAGAAGGTGCAGAGATCGAAAAGAACGAGGAATAAAGTTGGAAAAGAATCCATCCCACTATCCGATCCGAGTCATAACCGCACTCGCGCAGGAAAGTTGGAGTGCAGCAACACGTGGAGAGCCACCAACCAACTCTTTAGTGTCATTAGTCACATTGCTCTTGACCAAAAGTTTACGAGTTCAACTCCAATACTAAATAATATTATGAAAAAATTATTTGGTGGTTGATAGTTTAGTGGCTTGGCTCGATTCGGTTAATAGGTAGTACGGTTAGATTAGAATAACAGCTTAGCAACGCAACAGTTTTGAGCAGGTCTCAGCGACGTTTGATTCAAAGAAATTGTTCGGTAACGCATATAGCTTTAAGCTTAGACTAGATAGCTAAAAAAAGCTCGGTATGACTTAAAGTGTCTCTATATCTAGGAAGGGTTGATCCTTTGTTCAGCCCATATTTAGTCTTCAAACTCATGAATGATTAAAAAAAAAATACGTGGAGAGCCACTAAGTGATATAAAGAACCAAAATAATCAAGCCGAAACTAGTTAAAAAGCTAGTTAAGCCGACCTAGAACTTCAAAATAGATTCAAAAATAATTTTAAGCTAAGCTTGATCAATAAGCTCAATAACACTCAATAAGATTTGAAATAATTATAATATATCTATATATACTATACTATAGTAAAATTCTGTTATATTCTAAGATTTACTTAAGTAGATTATTATATACATTAATCTTATAGAATTTAATTCTACATTTTAATTCTATTAGTTTATACTTTTTATTTAAGCTTAATTCAATTTAAGTTTGATATTTGACTTGATGTTATTAATGCTTGAAATTACTTATTAATAGACTCATTTAGACTTAAGCTCAAAATTAATTTCAATTAAAACTTTATTAGAGCTAGGCTCGATTACATCCTTAGTGGTACGTACAAGCTTAATCTTAACCTAATAGTTTGATAACTCTGTTAATGTTTCACTAACCTTAATTAAAGGGAACAGAAACCATATTAGTGTATGATGATGGATAATACTATTAGGTTATTAAACCTAATGGCCAGTGATTGGTGAAATTGTTTCTGCAATATAAATTTTCAATAGTTTAGTAATGAGTTCAATTCAAGTTTGATGTATCAAATTGTAATTGAATTTATCAAATAATTCAAGCTCTATTTAAGTTTAGCTGAACCAAATTTTGCACATCTCGGATTGAAACTTATTTCAACCCTAAAATTGACTCATTTAAATATGAGTAGATCCGTAGAAGATTATTTTATAAATTTCATATAAACAAATTATAGATAGTAGAATATAAAGTGCTTATTCGCCTTACAGAAAATAGATAATAGCTTGAAAAAATGTTACTAAAAGTGAAAAACTATGATTTTGAAAACTAGCTGACATTATCTTGACTCAATTTAATTTAAACAGTTACTTACAATTTTATTTCTATCACGTGAAATGCTAACACATCAGTATTATTTAGGCAGCAAAGTATTCTCACATTAAAAAAGATTATAGGTTGATTAGGAATAAAGTAAAACCATTAAATGGTAGGCTAATCACAACTTAGAAAATGATTGAGGCCCAAAGACAAAACGGCCCATTCTCAACGAGGTCCAAAGAATTTTTTGTTGGATTTAGTAGTTGTTCTTCTTAGTATCAGCATTGAATTCAAGCTTGATACACTAAGCCTTAAATAAAATCAATCCCAAATTAGATGCAACTCAACCATACTCAGATATTTAAAACTAATTAAGCCAAGCTTGACCATTTATCCTATCTCGAAATTAATTTCCAGTCGAGCTTAATCGAATGTAGTCTTTATTAGGTAGATGTATGCTTAAATCCTACCTCAATGGGTCTTCTTCAATTTTAGGTTAGAGTAAATCAGTGCAGAATTGCAATGTGTTCATCTTATAATGTGAGTCCTCTTTTAAGACCATAACATACATGATGGCAACTAACCAACATCAACAATAGGAAAGCAAAGCCTTGTTGTTTTATATGAACACTTTCTACATATATTCCTTAGCAGATGGGAATTCATGATTGCTCATGATTGTTGCAATCTAGTACTTGGTTGAAGCAATGGCTGAGTGATGATCATAAGTAGTTCCAATCATGAGAAAAGGAATACAAAAATGCCATTTGCCAGGCTATTTTCCACTGCAATGAATCAGAATCTATTCCAATACTCTTGAAGTGGGCTCGGGCTAAGATTTTAGGGAAATATTTAAAGAAGCATCATACCTTTTGTGTTTATAATTAACATTATTATCACCTATCCATTTTGTAAATAAAAGTATCTAAAATACCCGTCGGTTATAGAGATGGATTAACTTAAGTAAAAATATTATGGTCAAATAATAAAAATATTCATATGATAGAATGTTAATGATAATAAAAGCAAAATGTAGAGTGTGATTTTATAAATTTTCTTAAATTTTATCTCTCTTCATTAGCGATAAATCTTTGTTAGCACATATACATATAAGAGTAACTATTGCATGCATTAATGTATGATCTTATAACAAGAGATTGTTTATTTTTAAGATGTTCTCTTTGAAGCCTCTTTCATATAATTAATAGTCATGGGCCTTTTAGGTTCCAAAGAACAAATGAGAAGATATGGGTGGTAGCTAGTTAATATAATATGGATATGCATATTTCACTTAAGAACTTTCAAAGCATGTCATGGACCATATGCTGAATTAATTTACTACCTAATGTAAGCAAGTGATTGCTCTTTGAGTATAAAACACTCCTCATTGTCTCATATCTATCACTATTTGACACAAACCTTCTCTATCATGACATCTTCAAATAGTTTGGCAACTTATTCTCCATTATTTGATTATGATTAAAAGATATTGTAACTTACCTAACATGGCAATAGAATGGTTTGTAGAATAAGAGTCTAATCATATTAATGCAAGCCCAACTACTATTACTACTAATACTATAGTTTTCCAGACAAGATGAGCTTTGCATCACATCAAGTGAAGTCATCAAAAAATTCTCAAAAGAAGGTTAAAAGAATGACACTTTGGAGCAGGTCAGATGTGAGCAAGGCAATTTGCAATTGAGGGGCATGACCATTTCAAATTAATAAAAAAAAGTCTAAGTGTTGCTTTCTATCAGGAGTATAAAATAATAAAATGGATGTTGGATGTTCTTTATTAGCTTAAGCTTTTAATGTCAATATTGATCCATTAATGTGACATTAGACTTATCTAGCCTTTATTTATATAATTCAAAATCCACTCCTTGGCTCTATAAGATGTTTTTTGAGCTCAAAAGTCGAAGTTGGGAGTGTTTAAACTTTTAGAACATTTAGTAAGTTTAACTCTTCCATTCCTTCTTCCTTCAAGGAACTATCTCAAATTGGCCTTCTATTCAGCATCTAAACCTTTACCCTAATTTCTACCATGCAAAGTTGATGCATGTAGATGGCAGATGTGGTCCATGCATGATGCATATAAGCTAGCAACATCTAACCTTCCAAATTAGGAATCTCCTACAGATGGGTATCAACAAATCTTTCATCTGCTAAACAGACCGTAGTTTATTAACCTATATTATGTCCAAAATGTGTGGACAATGGATAAAGATATGCTTCAATGGTGTAACATTTTTGAATATTCCTTTAGATAATGCAAGCTAAGAAAGAATGAAAGATATATATTTGCTAAGTGGTCCAGAGTCTCAGCTGTTAGATGTGAACTATATACCAAGTTGTGGAGACTTTTATTTCTCATGCTTTAGTTGTTAGGGTTTATCCTTCTTCCCAACCTTTTAGTTTGCCATCCTTTTCCTTATTTAAAAGTAGAAGGTGACAAGTATAATCTAGACTAAGCTGGCTAATATGGCCCATTGGTTGCATGATAAAAGTCATGAATTCAATTCTCCGTAAACATTAGAGTGGAATTTTCCACAAGAACACTATGTCTATATGAATATGGTTTAGCTTTTCTCTTTATTTTACTTATGATTAGCCCACATAATGTGACTTCTTCAACTCTCTCTTTTTGTGTTCCAATCTATTTAATTTACCTTTGAATATATTATATTATATTTTAGCCATTCCAAATGTATGTGAATTTCTTTATACAGATACCTTTTAATGTTCTTTTTTCCTGTAGGAATGAATGCCTTCCAAACTTAACTGATCATTGTTTTCATCAAAGTTCAAAATAGAAATACAAAAATATCTTTATTCTGATTTGCATATATTCCTTGCTGATAAGGTTTTTTTTGTATCTTTTCATCTTTTAATTACTAAAGTTCTAATTTACATAATAATTTCTCAGCTAAAAACCATAGTTATTAAAAGAAATATACATGTAAATATGAAATATAGAAAGAGTTTACATGGCAAAAGCCCTTAATCTTATATGATCTGAAGACATAGTACAACTATCATTATCTTTGTCCTCTAAACCTAAATTTAATCACTGATTAAATTATATCAACATCTACAATGAAAACACCTAACATATAAAGAAAAGAGACAATCTAACCAGTGGAGGCATGCATTCCACCACCCTGAAGATGACAGCCACCTAAATATATGTATAATGATCACTTTCATGGTTGCAATGATTTCTATCTTGCAATGTACATGATATCTCAGGTAATTAAAGGTCATTTGATTGGTACTTAAGACTTGACTGTTACCAAGACTACCATATCAAACCTTGTAGCTTTCTTCTAGATTTCATACCTTAGATTATTGAGATATATGGGCCAGTGTGCAACAAAGAGGTAAGTTATCAAAAACTTCCTACTACTTTCTAAGATCCATTGACTACTTTGTAGAATGCTAACATGTTTGCATCAGTATGTGGGATAGAATATGCCTTATAATATTCACACGGCTGCGCCGCCTAGAATAGAATATGAGTAATTTTTGCCGTTTGGTTGTGGAATAAGAAAAAATTAGAATAAAAATAAAATAAGGATTTATTTTGAAACAAAGATAATTTTTATTTCAATTCTAATTTCATATTTGATTGCAAAAGAACGAATAAGTGATAAAATAATCAAATTAAATTTATTATCCTTTTCCTATTTCTTTCTTTCTTCTTTGGAGAAATATAGGAAATAGGTTTACAATTAAATATACATTTTTCACTATAAATATATTATAGTTACATTACATAATCTAATATAAGACCTAGAGGTCAAACATGAGTGAGTGAATTATTCTAAAACTCAGGATACTTGGATAAATTTACCATTATTATTAGTCACTATTATATATATATATATATATTAAATACTGAAGAGGATACCGTTGTTGATTTGTTACCTAATAAATAATATCGTCTTATTTATCGTCGTATTAGAAAGCTTATATGTATAAGTTATGAGCATATATATATATATCATATCTATAAGTTTGGTTTTAAACCTTAGGAGAAGCATCCAATGCCCTTCAAATCTCGCACGTTTTATCACTTGCTAGGGTACCACTTTGGTAGGACGTAAACATCCAACTTTGAAATATTTGTCTGCTACAATGGATCATTTAATATGGGAATTCTAAGCCTCGTGCGCCACTCTATCTAAAATATTCTTCCATATACCTTTTGTTTCCAAATAAATATAAGAGATTTTTTATATAATTGCCACAAAAAAATCGTTTTGGCTTCTTTGAAATTATCATTAGTATTCTTAACATATCATTATTAAGTTTAGGTTGTAAATATGTTTATCAATAGTTTTTTTTTATCTCACATTAAATAAGATATCTATTTGGTTGTAGTATGATATTAGGTATAATATTAGATAGAAAATAGTCTCTTTTTTCTTTCATAAAAGTTGTGTTTTAATCACGATGAATTAGGTTTAACTAATGAAATAATACTTTTAAAATAACATAATGATTTTGGTGACAATTTTGATATTTTGAGAGTTTTCGGTGGTAATATAGTTTAGTATTAGATTACTACAATAGATAGTATTTTCATAAATATTTTCAGGGGATTAGAAATTAAAACTCATGGCTCCACTCTTGACCCATTTGATAACAAATCAAAGTTTGCATTAAATGGGAGGAAAGGAATATTTTGGACTATAAAATGTGGGCCATTAATTAGTCCCACAAAAACCAAATATTTATTTTGGATAGTTTTAGATTCTAAAATATATGCAATCTTTTAACGTACGTTTGTCCCCTTGTCCCCTTTAGTGTCTAGAGAAGAAAACCTAAGAAAAGGAATTTATTTTTAATTTATCACCTTATTGCCTTTTATATATAACTATTTATTTTAACGCCTGAAAAATATCATGATTTAACTTTAATTTAACAATAAAAGCCTACATAGCGCATAATATTCTATTAAATTAAGATATCTAGAATACCCTTCATTTGATCGTAAATTTTGGTTCTTTTATTTTGGCCTATTCTTAAAAAAATTATTCAAAGAGTATTAAGGTGATTTTGCATTTATAGTTGATAAATTCATCTATGTGGTAATTGACCATTAAAAAAATAACTACAAGGTATATTTTTGAGGCATTAAAATTTAATATTTCACATTTTGGTTCTTTTATTTATTTTATTTTTTCTATTTCTTTTACGCAAATTACAAAATCTAAGAAAGAGATTGAGAGGCATCTTTGAACACTTGCTTGATGATCTTATGGGCCTTGTGGGCATTGTTTGTGGCACTTGTGTGGCCCCCATGACATGTACAGTCACTAGAATGGCTCTTCAGCTATGTGACAAAATTTAGCTAGGAGTGGGCATGCAAGATGGTGAAGGCTTGGAATCAAGCATGGCCAATGACTACTAGATTAATTGGAGTTTTGTCCAACAAGGTTTGATACCTTGACAGCAATGGGGATAAGCCTTGTGCTTTGAATTAATGGCCTATTCTTTTAATCATGTTGGAGTTATTTGAATTCTATCTCACCTTGAATTAATTTATTTTTAGGGTTTCCTTCACACACAACCTTTTTTTTCCAAACTTTATTATAGACATATTGGCAAGAGTACAATGATCTCTAAATTGATTATAAGGAATATTCTCATTGCATTCTGTTTCCCTTATCACCATTTCAAAAGCAACTAGGAGGACATTTCTATCAAACTCTAGAATATTTTGAGAATATTTCTTATGAGTTAACAAAAAGTTTATTTTGTTTTCTTTGGGTACAAATATACTCTTAAAAAGGAGGTGACATTTTGTGAATAAAAATAAGCACTTGTTTGAGTGCCCCTTATCATTGCAACCATTATTAATCTTCAAAATTAATATTGTGTTCTAATAAGTTACCTAAAGGAAGTACCTATAAATGATGCATTTTGAATGGGTTTCAATTGAGATCATGATGGAGTGGGTGACATTGGTAATCTAATTGATCAACTTGGCAGATTCATGCAACCAGATTTTTTAACTAAAAGAAAATAACAGCAGTCCAAAATTAAAAGTTTCTAGCCTTAGCTGGATTATTGTTTGCATTGTCTAGGTGACAGATCATTCTATTATCAATTTTCTTGGCTTGGTTCCATTAGCCATCTTGAGGGTGTTAGGCTTTGGGCAAGGAACCATCTCCTTTAATCATATCACTTAGCCATTTGGCTTTGTTTATGGCTAATAATTCTAGTTAAAGTAGCTAGCCTAGTAAATTAATTACCTAAACTTTGGCCATGGATAACTTGAGAAGTAGTTAATTGTGGTGATGTCTTGTCTTTGCCATTGATGGCTTAAGATATGCTTTTATTTTATTTCAATAGAAAGCCGGTAAGCTGTCACAACAATGAAGCCTAATACATATAAGAGACGAGAAAAATAAAACGACGATTCTTTGACACAAACCACATACTTAGTCTATATTAGACAACACTATAATTAAATTATAGCATCAAGCCCGAGGGCACAAAGAAGAACAAAAAAATAAGAACCTTCCAAGTAATTCCTATAAGCAAAGAGCTTCGAGTCAACTTGTAGATTCTATTAGCAATCTAAGAGATTGTCTGAAAAACCACAAAGACAAGAAGATTGAGGTTCACCCACCGAAAATAATAGAAATAAAAAGAAAATCCTATAACACGCCAAATCCAATAGCTAGACAAAAGCAAAACAACAAAGACAGAAACTCTTTAAAAAGCACGACACCCAAATTTGATCAATGCCAGGAATAGTCGAATAAAAATGCTAACAAACATAGGCTACTATTATAAATGGGTCCTAGACTAGTACCACACCCAACAAATCCTCACCAATCTCACAAGCTATGAAAGTCACCGCTAATAAGGAACTAGAGTGATAAGAAGGTCAGAAGCTGTGATAGAGTATCTATGGCAGCAACAGGAAGGGAGGGGTGGATGAGAAGAGATAAAGTGATGTAGACATATTGAGAAAGAGGCAACGACCGGCAAGGAAAGAGTGGTGACTATTAATGGTAGATAAATTAGATGTGTCATAAATTAGACTAATTTTTTTAGGTAATTAATTTTTTAATGTCATAATTAACTATGAATTAATAATTACAATTTATCCCAATGGGATTATGTGCTTAAGTCACATGAGTTAAATTGAGCCAGACTATATAGGTTCAATTGTATATCTCCTATATTTCTTATCTAACAAGTATGAAAAATGAAGTTAAACTACAAAAAGAAAGAAAGGAAAAAAAACACCACTTCCAAGGATTCCACTTTCACTCTTTCGAGTAAAATTTCTTTTGATCTTAGTACGCACCCAACAATGGTAGCAGAGAAAGGAAGTCACTTTTTACTTTTTTCACTGCTTCCAGTAACAAGTCTTATCTCATCTAACGTGTCTCATTGAAGCAGACGGATGCATGCATGCAAAACCTAAAACCAAGCTCTGAAAGCTACCGTGACTCTAAGGAACATTTAACATAGAAGATAAAACCCTTCAATGAAGACAAAACCCACCGGCTTTACGACCATACGACGTCACCCGTCGGAACTGGCAAACCGCAGATAAAGCTTCGAACTCGCGGCGCAACACCCGAGAGAGAGAGAGAGAGAGAGAGAGAGAGAGAGAGAGAGAGAGAGAGAGAGAGAGAGAGGGGTTTACTGCTTTCTTCTGTTTACTGTTTACTATTTACTGTTTACTGTTTACTATCACCTTAAAAAGATACCATCATATCACTCTAATTAATCTTAGCCACCCGTTTCCATTCAATGTCAAGCTTAAAAGGCCACTATAGCCTGAAGGCTAGATATGCAAACAAATATCTCAGAGTTGGTGGTTTAGTTTGTATAAAGAGCATTAATTCGATACATATCAATGAATTACTAAAATATAAAAACGCGTCAAGGACCCTCAATAAGTACATCATCTAGATCCAAATAATATTTAAAAAATTACTAAAAATATAGATGTTAACGAGCACAGACTACTATTGTGAAAGGGTTTTGAGCCCTTGCCCCACCCAGAAGAGCCTCACGCACCCGGCATGGTAGTGAGGTCTACAAGTAGATGGTACTAGTGAGCGAGGGAGGACAACGATGGCAGATTATTACAACAATAGCATATCGGGTGGAGTAAGGGAGGAGATGGGAGAGATGTATAAAAGAGTGGCTGAGCTAATCCTTCGAGAGGGAAAGAGATAGAGGGGTGGAGGCCCAAATCTAACAAGGGGAGCAACAAAGGGTGAGGATGCCGCGAACTCATATCCAGCAAGAGGAGCAATGGCCAAGCTTGGATTTAACGAGGGTGGGGCAAAGAGCTCAGAGGAGATTGGCAACAGGAAGAAAGGAGCATGAAGAGGGTGGTGGCGACAGACAGTAATGTCGAATGTGTTTTGAGCAATGGGGGCAACGATGAGGAGTGACTGTAAAGAGCGGTGACGTGCGGGTGAAAAGAGAAGAAGGCTTTTGGGAAAGGAAGAGGAAGAAGAGAAGAGGAAAGAAGGGGATGGGATCAAAAAACCCTTTGTCGACGGCAACAAGGAAGAAAACTCAGAGAAAGAAAGAGAAGCCCCTGTGCCAAATCCTAGCAGAACTACGGCCAGCACAGAAGCAAGAGTATTAGATCACTTGCCTTATATAAAAAATGACATGGCATAAGGTGGGAGAGTCTAGAACGATATTATTCATCATAAAATTTTTAGAATTTGCTGTGATGAAAAATCCCAAGAACTGATCCTAAAATGCTGCAAACTAATAAGGACTGATTTATAAGTTGAATATCAGAACAGTTAAGCAAGTTGGTATCAAGTAGATCTAAGTTTAGCCTAATATTCACATGGCATGCAATCATATTTTAAGTTTTGCTAATGCTCAATTTGAAGTTTAATTTGCTCTTAATTTGGTACACATCTACCAACTATTTCTTTTCTTTAAAGAAAAAAATCTACCAACTTTAAAGTAAGCTAAACAATTAATTGCCTATGGATGAAGGAGGCATATATATATATATATATACACACACTTGATCACTAGATGCTTCTGTGCTATGTTCCCCTCATGTCGTTCTTATGTTACTGTCTACGTTGTCATTTAGATCTGACATCACCAGAGATAAAGAAAAAAAAAAAGAAAAAAGAAAAGAAAAGATGATACACCACCCTTTGTGATAGAGCTTTTGATCAAATTAGCCCTCCTTAATAGTTATTTTAAGTGTTTAAGTATACTTCAAAACTTAAATACAAGATTAAGCGTGCTTAAAAATTATTGACCCAGTTAGCAACTTCTAAATATAAGTCGGCTTATATTAAAATTTCAAATCCTCCGAAGAATTACTAAGTGTGTGGAAGAAAATTTTATACAAGTGGCTGATCTAATCAACAGAATTATATTTAAAAGCCGCCCAGTCGAAAGTGATTTATTTAGAAATTTCTCTCTAAAATTTCCACATAAGTCACTATTCCAATTGCTGTCTATGTTAGCAATTTCTAAACACTTCTAATTTCAAATTTAAATTTTAAAATAAATTAGACACGTAAAACAAATTATGAGCTAATAATAATTTACAACAATCAGTTTTTAAACTTATTTAGAACTAAACAAATTGCATTTAAATATTTAAAATATTTCTAGATAAATTAGCGGTCCAATCGGTTGAATTAATAACTTAGTTATGCTAATTATACAATTAGATGTAGCAAATTAATGAGATCCCACCTAATATGTTTTTCTATGTCTGTAGTTGGGAAATCAACTCTGAAATTTGGACAACAAGTTGGTCCGATTAATTTGAGCCTCGATCTCAGTGAAAGTGATGCTTGACCATGTCATCTTACATGTATAAATAACTATTAAATACTTCAATATTCCTTTTAAGAAGTTTTTTTTTTTCTAAGGAGTTTGACTTGCTATAAGAACTTCAATAAAATAATAATACTACAAGTTTGACTGGATACTCACATCTTTATTTGGGTTGACTATGGTTAAGATATACAGATAGGGAGGATAATTCTTCCACTTATCTACCAGAATAATTCAAAACTAATTAAAGATGGCAAGATCAAAGACACTGACATGTGCTCATCTAAATCCATGCATTAAGAATAATTTTTTGGGAAATTTGCATATGACACCCTATCTTTTAGTAAAATTATAATTTACACTGTATATTTTTACTATTTATAAATTGAACTAAATATACAGAAAATAGCATGCCGTTAGATCTTTTAGTTAAATTTGATCAATCTTCTGTGTTAAGTTAATTATACTAAAAAAAATTATAAAAATACCTTCATCTAAGTCATACTAAAGGCATTTTAGTCATTTAAAAATAATAATATTTTAGTTATTTTGGAAATAAAGTATCATATTTAACGTAATATTCGCACAATGTTAGTTCAAATCTAACACAGGGTATTTTTTTACATATTCGCTAAATCATAAGGCTGGATTAGTAAATAATAAAAATGTAAATTGTAAACCATAATTTTGTTTAAAAGCAACGTGTTATATATAAATTTCTCTAAATATTTTAGGAGAAACAATAATTTATTAATAATATCTAAGAGTAAAGAAGCATGACGTACTTAGAAGGATATTATGAGATGTTTCATACTTATCTACAAAAGACAACATAACAATGCCATACCTTAACAGTTAACTTAAATATATAAGCATAATGGCCAACAAAAAAATAATAATATGGGAGATAGGCGGATGATCATTTAAACAAGCCTTATAACTCACGAGAAACACATGTTACAACAATCGAAAATATAACATTAAGTTTGACGAACACAAAAGATCAACAAATAAACTAGTCTCGATTAAGAATACATTAGCAAAAAGGCCTAATATTTGGTAGCTTCACTATGACCTTAGCTACTGGAGAGCTAAGACTACCATAAGAATAATAGTGTGAGGAAGAACCCCCACAAAAGACTCTAAATTTATGGCCGTTCAAAACCCACAAGTCAGTCTATAGAGAAAAGAGTCAGCCTCCCTCTAATATTCTTCTACTGCCATGCTTAAAGGTGGTATGATGTTGATGAGGGATGTGAAAGTAGAGAGCCACAAATCTCTCTTGTGCCTATCTGTGTAGATGAGCGATAGTTAGGAGGCTCAAGATCAAGTGATCGAGGAGAAGATAATGGAAGACATGAGAAGGGTAAAAAACACCGATATGGCGGGAAAATGCCAGTGCTCGAGTATCCACCCTTGTTGAACTTCGTCAACAACACACAGACAAAGGAGAACAACTCAAAAAATGTTAAAGAAAGAATAGTAGGGAGAGGACATGGCGCGTTAGCTAAAAAAGGAGATTCTTCCCTCGTAACCAACATGACTAGGGAAAGGGAGAGAGAGGAGATTGACGGCAGGTGGAAAACAGAGAGAAAGAGAGTTCTCGTAAGGAGGAGATGAAAAATATTTACCGAATGCTTAGAATAAAAACTTAATAAATGAGAAGATGGGTATATTAATAGCATAAAAATACAATATATTAAACTATGTTGACATTTAACAATTTTCTACTGATGAAATTAATTAAAAATTTGAAAAAAATAATGTTTTTTTACTAATAAGTTATCCCTAGACAATAATAATTATTAGTTTACTATAGCTTTCAAACCATAACCCAAAGTACTACGTAGGTGTCACATTTTTGAATAGGAGTCTAGATAAATAGTTTCCTACAATAATTTATGTACTAATTTAGCTTTTGAAAAGAGAGCTTTGTGAAATGCTTTATTATCCTTAATAAAAGCTACTCTAAATTATTAATAAGTCACCAATAGCATAATATTAAATACTTTAATAAATAATTTAGAAATTATAATAGAGCAGTTATAAATATTACCAGAGATAAAGAAAAAACTCAACTTAACCTTTGTGGATAATATGGAAGCCTATCTTTATTACATTATAATTAATATTTAGGTTAAACATATTTTACTCTAATGTATTTTAGACCAAAATTATTTCACTTTCTTTTAACTTTCAGCAAATCCGATTGTCTAACTTAAATAACTGTATTTTTATTAAATAGAATATATAAAGAAAAAGAAAAATGCGAAAATTAGTTTTTCTTTTATTATTTATAAGTCCGAAGTCTAGATATAGGCTCGACAAATGGCCAACTTTTTTAGATACAGAGACACTTATGCTCCAGTGGGTTTTTTTAGCTGCTTAGTCTAGGCTTCAAGCCGTATGCGTTGTTGAACAATTGTTTTGAAACAAACACAGCCGAGACCTATTTCAAGCCGTTGCATTGCTAAGCTGTTCCTCCAAGCTAATCATATTACTGAGCCATCAACCAAGTCAAGCTAAGCCATCCAACCATCCAACCATCAAACTATCAAATAATTTTTTCACAATATTATTTCGGGTTAGAGTTAACCCGTGATCGGAAAGTACCTAAAAAAACTGATTTTAATTCAGGTGAAATTTATTTAACCCTGAATACTTTTTCTTTTTTTTTTTCCTTTTAAACCCTGAATTTTTTGTGGATCCCGACAGTGAATAATGGTTAAAAAGGTCCTTTACGTGTACCCAAGTGGTCCATCTATAAAAAACCATCGATGATGTCAACGTATGTCAGCACGCAGATCCGTACTGTGGACATGTTTATAAAAGCGGAAATACTCTGTCGAGTACCAATCCATAAATAAGATGGGATCGAGGACTTATATACAAAGTTTTTTTTCTTTTACATAATAGTCACCGAAAATATTTTTAATATCATAATTAACCGTTACACTCGATAAGTTATCATAATTAGCATTGAAACCGATAGAGCTCTAGTTAATTATCATTCTATTATTTTAAATTGAAAGAGTCCAACAGATTTCAACGACAACTATAATAATAATAATTTCTAAAAATGTAATAAAAGATAATATTTGAAAAGTCTTCAGTGACCTTCCATTAATTAGCAGTGTGTTATATTTATCTATTATTTTCCTATCTGATATTGATTAATATTAACGGCAAGAAGTCATCCTGGTCCCCCCCCCCCCCTCCTCTCTTCCATTTGATCCCCACTCCAAGCCCACCACCACCCACAACTTTTCTAGAGGGAGAAAGAGAATTTTGAGAGAGAGAGAGAGAGAGAGAGAGAGAGAGAGAGTATTTTTGGGTACCTGAACAACGCCGCACCACCGAAAGCGACAACGGCTGCGAGCGAGCAAGAAGATCTTATTCTTCTCCGAAGCTCAAACACCCCCAAACCCACCCACACCCACCTCCTTTTGCATTACCAGAAAGCAAAGCTAAGGAGGAGAAGAAGAAGAAGGGAGTACTACTTACTACTACTACTACTATTATAACAACGTAGAGAGGAGGAGAAGAAGAAGAAGAGAGAGAGAGAGAGAGAGAGAGAGAGAGAGAGAGAGAGAGAGGCGGCGCGAGGAGTTATTGATCCCCATCACAGCACGGCACAAGATTCTTCATTTCTCCTCTTCCCGATACCCATCTCTCCGTTCTTTATGGTCTTCAACTGCAACGCACCGCCATACTAGTGACCAGTCCAGCAATCGCGGCTCTGCGTTTAATTCCCTCCTTCCCCTGTTTCCAAAGTTGGGTCTTTGAGAGGGAGAGGAGAGAGAGAGAGAGAGAGAGAGAGAGAGGAAGGAGTAAAAGATTGAGGGAGGTGGGTCTGAGAGAGGAAGTGGAGTCTTGGGGATTGAGTGGAGTGGGAGACATGAAGTTTATGAAGCTTGGATCGAAGCCTGACGCGTTCCAGTCGGATGGGAGCAACGTCAGGTGAGGCCTTTTCGTCGTTTCGTGATCTGGCTTCTCTTTGGAGTTGCTTGTTCTGTAACTATATGCGCTTGATTTGAATTGGGTTTCGATAAAAATGCCTTCTTTGATCAGAGACTAATGTTTTGTTCCTCAAATGTTTGTCTTTTTCCGCATTTGATCTTCTGGGTGCAGCTTTCGTTTGTCGTTGTTGAACTAAATGCTGATTTGTAATGCAGCAATAAGTATAATGAAAGAAGAAGAAGAAGAAGGTAAGTAGTAGTTTGCTATTGGGTGGGTGTGACACCTGCGATGCTTCGTTCTTGGATGCATTCTTCAAACAGGTGTTGGGATTTTGGAAGTTTGATGTTTTCTGAGCCATTCCTTGTTCTCTTTGGTCTATATCTTAAGCATGGATTGGGTAGTGGAAATGAAGCTAGTTCATTGGCTAGGAGGTGTTGCGGAATGAGGAGTATTTGACTTTTGCTTCCTCCGTGGTTAATTATTTACACAAGGGTGATTCTTCTCTGTGAATATTTTATATAAAGGTTAATTTGAGGCTCTAAATTCTGGAGATGTAGTCCACGAAAGTGGAACTCTTTGCCCATAGTTTGACCATTGAGATTTTTACCTATGCTATTAACTATTTCTAACATTTGCCAGTATTTGAAATCTTAAATTGCAGAAATAGTCCTATTACAGCATCTAAGGGCCGAAGTCTGTTATGGTTGAGAATTTCTGGTCAACCAGTGGATTTATGGATCAAGGCCTTGAGGGCCCTGAGGCATAATTAATGGTTGTCTAGTTGTCATTATTCTGTTGTATGAACTTTGGCATCTTAGATCCATGAATTTTTCTATAATCTTGTGTGGATTGAACATTTTCAAAGTTGGAGTAATGGGAGATTCCTTGGTATAGGTGTTTCAAGAGCAATAATGGAGTTAAGTTTACTTTTCATCAACATCATCCTTGGGTTTGTTCATTACTTGGTATTAACAAATGTTATACTTGGTAATGCACAAAATGCCACAAACAATTGATTTCAAATAGGTTTCCCAAGAACAATATATTTGAACTTTCTCCTCTCTCATTCCTTTGATAATAATCATTTGGTATTCTACCCATGTACTGCATTCAGCTTTTTCTCTCAACTGAATGTATTGTACCATTGCAAGCTTATGGTTTGATGCTCACATTTGAATCAATTCGTGCAGGTATGTGGTATCTGACCTAGCTACGGACGTCATCATACATGTTGGTGAAATCAAATTTTATTTACACAAGGTCATCTTCCTATACTCTCAAGTAGTAAACAAAATTAGAACTATCTCATAGAATTATGACTTGTGGCTTGATTTGATGGAATTATGCTGTGTAACTGATTGGACAGACACTTGGATGGTTCTCTTTTCATTGTTATTGGTAGTGAAGCTGTTTCTTTTTTCTGTATTGCCTTGATTTAGATTTTGTCTTGTCATAGTATGTTTTGCTATATCTGCTAACATAACATTACCTTCTACTATGAACATCTAATTGAAGTTTTCCATGATAATTACTTTTTGCAGTTTCCACTTTTATCGAAGAGTAGTCAGTTGCAAAGATTGGTCCTTAAAGCTAGTGAGGACAGCTCTGATGAAGTCTTCATGCATGATTTTCCTGGTGGAGCAAAGACTTTCGAGATATGTGCTAAATTCTGCTATGGCATGATTGTAACTCTCAATGCATACAATGTTGTTGCTGCTAGATGTGCAGCAGAGTACCTTGAAATGACTGAAGATATGGATAGAGGAAATTTGATATTCAAAATTGAAGTCTTCTTAAATTCCAGTGTCTTCCGAAGCTGGAAAGATTCCATCATTGTTCTACAAACCACAAAGGCTTTGTTACCTTGGTCAGAAGAACTGAAGGTGGTTGGTAGATGCATTGATTCCATTGCTTCTAAAACATCTGTAGACCCTGCTAATGTTAACTGGTCATATACCTATAGCAAGAAGTTGGCAACTTCCAATGAAATTATTGAAACTCAAGATCAGTTACGTACAGTTCCAAAGGATTGGTGGATCGAGGATTTATGCGAATTAGATATCGATCTTTACAAGCGAGTGATGGTTGCTGTGAAATCTAAAGGAAGAATGTCTGCTGATGTCATAGGAGAGGCCCTTAAGGCCTATGCAATTAGATGGTTGCCAGAATCTTATGATGCTCTGGTTGCTGATGACTACACAAAGAGGAACAAGACCTTGGTTGAGACTATTGTCTTGCTATTACCTGCTGATAAGGGCTCAGGCTGTTCTTGTAGATTTCTCTTGAAACTGTTGAAAATTGTTATCTTGGTTGGAGCTGATGAACAGTTGAAGGAAGAGCTTTTGGAAAGGATTAGTATGCAGTTGCACAAAGCTTCAGTAAAGGATTTGATGATTCCATCTAGATCACCAGCTGAGACTATTTATGATGTTGATCTGGTTCAAACTCTTATCATTAGATTTATGGTCAAGGCTGGGATCACTAATGATGCTGATTTTCTTGAGAAACATGAAAATGAGATGATTGAGTTAAATTTGGACCATGAATATCTTCTCACTATAGGAAATTTGGTCGACGGGTATTTAGCTGAGGTAGCCTGTGATCCAAGTCTTCCGTTGTCTAGCTTCATTGAACTATCAACATCAGTACCTGAAGCAGCTAGACCGATACATGATGGGCTCTATACAGCTATTGATATCTATCTTAAGGTATGTTCCGCAATCACGAAAGCATAAATGTTCAAAGAAAGACTCTGCTTTCTCACTTTTATAGAGTGGATATTGCATCACTTGTTATCTGTTTTATAGATGAGAAGTAGTCCTTACTCATTAGCACATCTCACTATCTTGGGGTTGATAGATCTTTCTTAGAGACGATTTTGCTGACGTCACTTTGGGGTATTTGGTTTCAAAAACATAGGCCTATTGTCCAACAATTAATGTTGAAATGCTTTCGTTTTTTAAATTTTAGAGTTGTGGATCATTGACTCTATAATGTAGATTGTATGCCATCTCACTTGCCTATATATGGATATGAAAAAGACTCCTCCAATTTCCCGTTTATGTTGTAATATTGCTAGCGTTGTTTCAGCATTGCCAAATTGTAGAAGCAATCTAGAAAAACATTAAAATTCATCTGCCATAGCAAATATGTCATTTTTCCTCGAGTTGCAGAAGAACTTCTATCTATACTTCCCTAAAAGTGTATGCAACTTTTTCTAAGCACACTAAGAAGACAATTATCATCCTTTATAATCTAATGGCTCTATTCTAAATTTTTACTTCCTCCCTTGTGATGATATTCAGGAGCATCCAAGTCTGACAAAGGCAGAAAAGAAGACGATATGCGCTCTAATGGATGTCAAGAAGCTCTCCACGAATGCATGCATACATGCTGCACAAAACGATCATCTGCCACTCCGAGTGGTCGTCCAAGTTCTCTTCTTTGAGCAGGTAAGAGCTGCAGCGGGTGGCATAACGGCTCCAACCCTTGATGCAGCACAAGGGATTACAAAGTGCACGTCGTATCTGGAAGAGGACTGGGAAGGACCGGGAATGGAGCATCCAAACTCCTTAAAGAAACAGGTTGAAAGCCAGAAGCAGGTTGAGAGCCTACAAGTCAAGGAAGAGTGCCACAACAATGGACAGCAGAAGAGTAGAAATAGTATTAAGGACCGAGGTGGTAGACTATTGCTATCGTCGCGGTCAAGGAGAATTTTCGACAAATTTTGGACAGGGAAGGGACATGGAGAGAACAACAAAAGTTCTGAGACATCCGGGAGTTCTCACAGCCCGCCGACATCAGTGAAAGTTAGAGAAGTAAAACATTCTGTCACTCCAAAAAGCAGGAGAAATTCTGTTTCATAGGGCTCTTTCCTTCCCCTTTCTTTGGATCCTCATCTTTGTCCTAGGGATGTACAGAAAGGAGAAATCTTTCAGCTGACAGGAGTAGATCCATGCATTTCTGCTAACATTTTTTCTCTCTTTTTGTACTTCTCCATCTTCTAGTAGGGGGAGGGATGGGCTTAAGCAGTTAACTGTGTGCTGCTTTTGTGTGCCTTTTCTTTGTAAATTCACTTAGTCTAGTACTATTTTGGGAAGTGGATGATAAATTGTTCTCCAAAGAGTATATCTAGGCTATCTAGCAAAAGAATGATTTCCTTGCAACTGTCATGCTTAATATAATTAAATTGAAGTTATATATTTTGTTTGTATAAACAATGTGTAATAAATACCTGATGTGTGGAGCATAAAACTAGAATTATGCTATCATGAATTATTTGTAGCTTAGGAAAATTAAATATCTTATTAAGATATTTGATTTAGATTCATCGTGAGAATGATTAAGAAAATCCAAAACAAGAATCAGATGTATTTAACCTCAACAACATGGCGCAGGCAATCAATCAATATATGATTGATCTAATAGTTCATTCACATCTAGAGCATCTTTGTTAGAAGAATCAAATGACAGCAAGACTGACCTAAATTCATGGCAAATCTTGTTCAAAAGTCAAAAGTTCTATGAATGATAATATTGGTAGAATACAGTACTGGTAGGATTCGGAGAATGAAGGATAAGAAAGCTAATTAAAGGCAATTCTTTGTTTATGCAGTTTTTCTGTTCATTGCTAATTTGTATCATGTCAAGAGTAATGTCTTGATAGATGAGGCTCACACATAACAAAGATAGCCATATCTGGTTGTTTCACAAAAAGGATGTTTACAAGACAATAGAACACCAGATCATGATTCGGGTAACACACCATTCAGCGACAACCATCAAATATCTCATTAAATTATCAGCAACAGAGAAGGATAAACAGAAGTGCCATTGTTTATTAACCAAGCTGGATGAAAGCACTGAAGCATATTGTACTCTCTTCCTGTCGGAATTTCTTTATAAGCTTCAATGGTATGACAAGCCCTTGTACAGACTTGCGCACTCTGCCCTCTTGAGATTAAGCAAACTTCAATCTGATCTAAGAAGAGTTTTTCAAAACCCACTCTACCAAGGTTGATACGCCAAACCCAGTGGCAGCTCGTTTCTTATCATTCCACACAGGCCCTGCCATATCTATATGCATCCACTGGACCTTCTCATCGACAAACTGCAAATAAACAACTCCAATTTCAGTTTGATGAGTACCATCAGTTACATTAAAGTAGATTGTGCATGAAGTAGATCACAAATTGTGGCTTTTGGATATGTTTCTGGCCTTCATTCTTTGAGATTTAAATATAAATATTTAAAAGTAGTGGTGATTGGCAGTTTCGACGCCAGAAGGGTAGACTGGAAGTCCAAGATAGTTGAGAGGGAGATTGTTTAACTTGGAGAAGTGTCCTAAGTAGTATATTCCATTCTATATCATTCTAATCATGATCTTAATTTATAGCAAAAGAATACAGGTAAAAGACTGTATGCATACAATTAGTTTAATTCATTCATCACTTTTCTCCTTGATTCAATGCCTGAGGTTGCATAATAATCCGTTGAGGCATTGATATGACCAGAGGCACTGGTTAATACGACCAGAAGTAGTGGTTAGCCTTCGAGCTTTACAAGGTTGGATGGAATCAGGGGAGAAACCCACATAAATTTCTTCCCAAGATTGGATTAAAGGGAATTATCTCCTACAAGATCTGAGATAAGGTTATGCAAGAGAAAAATCTGGATGCAGGATTCCTCTCCAGTGCACGAAGTTTTCTCTTTCTTTATATGACTGTGGTTGCATAATAACCCATTGATATGGCCGGAGGTACTGGTTAGTATCACCAGAAGTAATGATTAACCTTTGAGTTTTATATGGTAAATTTCTTCCCAAGATTAGATTGGAGGGAGTTATCTCCTACAAGATCTGAAATAAGATTATGCAAGAGAATAATCTGGATGCAGGATTGCTCTCCACTGTACCAAGTTTCCATAATTGTATCATAGTGGACTCTTTCTATGGGTTCTCTCTTTCCTCTTACTGAGGCCCTGGCTAATATATTAAGAGGGAGTAGGAAGGACACAGAGGGACACATGAAGAGTCCTACAAGAGGGAAGGGACAACTTCTCTCTCAAATCACAAAAAGAAGAAAAGAGAACTCCAAAATCTATGTCAATTTCCTCTCTCTTTCCAAATAATGAAAAAAAGAGGAATCCCTCTCTAGTCTCTCCAAGCCGGACGAAGCTGTCATGGGATGAACCAAGTGGGGAGAAAATGAACAAATTAATTGGGATAATACGTGGGATTGTTCTTAATAAGAAATCAGTCATCTTGGGGATCCTACGTTTCATTAACTGATTCAAGAATTCCACATTCTAAAATTGTTTTGGTTTTACATTGAGATACCAATCATATCCTTTGGATGATCAATCATCGTGAATTTAACTATACTAATTAGTCTACTCTAAGAAGCTTGTATTGAAATGGTCGATTATGGAACTTCCCAGCCTAGATAATTAACTCAAATAAGAAAAGGACGATAACAAAGGGCAAACAAACCTGTTTCAAGAAAAGTGCAGCTGTAATAGCACCACCTTGACGACCTCCAGTGTTAACCATATCAGCTACACCTGATTTCATTGACTCCCAATAGCTTTCCTCCAATGGCATTCGCCAAAACTTCTCTCCTGAGACATCTGATGCCTCTGAGACCTCATTCGCTAGTTCATCACTGGGTGTGAAAAATCCTGTAAACAAAATAATCTTCAGGTTTGGCCCAAGGAAACAACGTGTCCACACTAGTTTGCTTACAGAATCTCAACATAATCATAGTTCAGTTCAAAGCAAAAGCTCTTATAGGTCACAGAAGTACAAATAGACTCATCAGAAAACAAGGTCACTAGGAGAGTGGAAATAACTCAAGATCCATTTCAAGCTTCAACTGTGAACAGAATGTGAGGACCATAATGAACTAAGAGTGACCGCACTGAGTCTTGAGAGGTGTAGGACATTAACATGCCCCAAAATTGGAAGTACTGAATAAATTATATTACAACTCAAATTGACGTAGAGACCAAGCACTGCCACACATCTATAGGTCTCTCATTTTCCTTTTAGTAGCTAGTTATTATAGCAGATTAAGTACTTTCGTCAGCTGTTTCCTTGTGATTATTACTTATTAGCACAAACTGGACTACAAAGTAAAAGATCAGTTCCAGTAAAAGCAGAATAGGTCAAGGATAAATAAGTTTCACCTGCAATATTAGGCCCAAGAGCAACAATACAAGCACCAGTTAGTGTTGCCAAATCAATTACCTGCAAGCAACAATGACAGAAATGTCAATAAAACTTGCAACAAGCCTAGACGAAAATATGGTTCACTGAAAAACCAATCCTTTGGTAAAGCTACCCATTCTTCTTAGTTCTTAAATAGATATACATTCTTTATTTGCATTTACATCTTCATGAAGGTGATCATTGCTGCAACAGCCATTAAGAGATTATTTATTTCACATGTATGTACACTTCTAATTGATTCAGTTCACAAAAAAAAATTTCTGTTTAAAAATTGAAGACAAATTGCCCCAGAACCCACATAAGCAGGGGCCTTGTGCATACAACCTATCCTTTTTCTCCTGCCTCCTTTAATAAATACACAAACTTAAGGTGGAACAAGTCTAATTTTTCTTGTATTGCTTCTCCTTGCATATAGTGATCCTCTTTCTGAAGCCATTTGGTGTATATGATTTCTGTTGACATCTAAAAGGACTTGGAACTCGGATGGTGGTCACCTTTAGTTTACATGTCCTAGTGACAATCCGGGTATGCAATTTGTTTGGTGTTCATTTGTTGTTCATCACCACCAAATCATAGATAGGATGTGACAAATATGTTGTGCTGCTTCAAATGCCCTGGTTATTGTGTTTTGGCTTCACTATTATTAATCTTATTTTATTTTATCTGATGTATAACAGATTAATCAAAATAGGACTAAATCTAAACTACTGTTAATGGTAGATGACAGCACTTCTCTAAGGATTATAGCACTTCTCCAAGGATTAACTATATTATAAGCGAAATTGAATGGTATTGATGCATAGTAACATACTCTAACTCATACCAAATGACGACGACCATGCCACAGGCACGGACCGCGCCAACTACTTGCTAACACGGCACATGTGCCGTGCCGCAAGAGAGGGAGAATGAGCTTGCCGCTTGATGTGATTCGGACTAGATCGGATCACCTTGAAAGACATTGGGCTGATAGATCAAGTCTAGTTTTCTTATTTATTATTCTTATGTGGTTTAGTCAAAGTTTTACTATGTTAGGATTTTATTTAATTAGTTAAATCCAGCTTTGCGCAGTTTCGAAAAAATATTTACCGAATATTCTATATATATCCGAATAATATCAAACCAGTTGGATAAGATCATTAACTTCTAGGTCTACAACTTTGGTATTCACGACTTCTCTAGATTCGAAATCTATCTGCGGCAAAACGAAGAGTAATCTGAGAAGATAAGGAAGACTGATTTAGTTAAATTTGTTTTAGATTTTTTGATTTAATCTCTATAAATAGGGCCTTATGGCTTGTATCTTAGGCATGCTTGGAATAAAAGATTAATTGGCTTTTGCCCTGGTATCTCTCTTAACTAGGTCGTCGACCTCTACATCTCCCTCCTCTCTCTTCACCAACCAGCACTATCTCTTTTGTTAGCACGGTCTCGTCTAACTTTTAATCTCCCTTTGTTGTTGATCCCCCTAATCCCGTAAGGCAAGCCTACTTCTCCCCCTTCATCTCTTTATCTTAATCGTCTCTATCTTCTGTATGGTTTTTACCACAGTTGTAGGCTAATCATAGCCTTCAACCATTTATCGCATCTGCATCCGTATCTACAAACCACCACCACCATCATCGATTGTCAAGTCCCTTTCATCAACTACTTGGCTTCCACTCCATCATCACCTCCATCCTAAATCTAGGAATGCATGTCTCCACCCGCGAATCCCAAATCCTATGCATTACTGCTACAAATCGAATTAAGCCGGTTCGTAACACCGCCACCGTCGACCTTGCACTCACTGTTTATCGCCGCGTGCCGACCTTGTGCTCACCACTGGCACTTTTGCCTGCTCGCCGCTCGTCGCATCAGGTGTCATAACCCGAGTAGGAAGAAAGGGTGAGAGTGAAACAATCCGACCCGATCCGATCCCTTACTCTCACCCTTTTCTTCCTCCTTGGGCTAGGGCACCCGATGCGACAAGCGGCCAAAAACGGCGAGAGTGGCAAGTGGCCCAAAGCGGCAAGCAGACAAGAGCGGAGAGTGGAGAGCGGCGAGCAAGTAGTAAGCGGTAAAGTTGCTAGGAGGGGTGCTGTGTGGCACCCCTCATGCCACATGCCGGCACACCGCCGGCACGGTAAGTGTCGACTGACATGTCCTGTGCTAGTCGACACGGCCATCGATGATACCAAATACTCTCAAGCATGTATTTGAGTGCTGAATGGCATCAAATAAGAAACACCGTATTAGTAAGCATATGTGCTCGTATATTTATATATGGATTTGCAATATTATTGATTACATCATTTTTCTAGGGATTAACCACATAATAAGTGAAATTGCATGGTATTCATGCATAGAACCAAATGTAACATACTGTAATTCATGCCAAACACTCCTCAGGCATGTATTTGATCTCTTATCTATTTTTGATTTATCTAATGTATAGCAGATTAATCAAAATATGATAAAATCTAAACTACTGATAATGATAGATTACACACTTCTCTAAGGATTATAACACTTTTCTAAGGATTAACTATGTAATAAAAGAATTTTGAAAGGTAATTATGCACAGTAACATATTCTAACTTATATCACATACCCAAGCATGTATTTGAGTGCCGAATGACATCAAATAAAAAACGCCATATTAGTGGGAATATATTCTAGTATATTTATATATGGATTTGCAAGATTTATTAGCTGATTACATCATTTTCTTAAGGATTAACCTATAAATAAGTGAAATTGCATGGTCTTCATGCGTAGAACCAAATGTAACATACTGTGACTCATGCCAAACACTTCTCAAGCATGTATTTGAGTGTCAAACGCATCAAATATGAAAAAATTGAATTAATGAACATATGTTCTAGTATTTTTATTTGTAGATTTACACCATTTATAAGCGGATTGCAACATTTCTCAATGGATTGCAGCATTTTTCTAAGGATTAACCATATAATAAGTGAAATTGCATGACTTTGATGCATAGAGCCAATTCTAACACACTTAAACTCAAATGCAAACACACCTCAAGCATGCATTTGAGTGTTGATAGCACCAAATAAAGAAAAACACCGTATTGCTGGGTATATGTGCTTGTCTACGGTTTGTGAGGATATACAACATGTTTCTACAGATTTACAACATTTTTTCTTCGGATTTAACAGTAACAAGTGAGTATTAAACATATAATAATTGAAATTACATGATATCATTGCATATGACCAAAACCAATATTCTCTACCTCATACCAAGTACTCTCCAAGCAAATTTTTAAGTCCTAGATGGCTTGAAAGAAGAAAAAACTGCTACATTTGTGTATGGATAAGCCAATTTGCACATTACATATTTAATCTGCACTTACTCTATATAGGATAAACTAGCATTAGTATAACCTAATCCACTGCATCTATGAACACGATAATGGCGGGCCTGTTTAGATAAAATGATGATAGGAGAAAGCACAGTTCTATTTATTGATTTCAAGATCAGAATTGGATGCTTGAAAAAACGATACATATTAGCCATATTGGCTATATTGGCCTTCTATTTCGGATTATTCGGATTGAAAATTGGCCATATCGGCAGATTCCTTTCAACTACAAATCAGGATTGACTGATATTTCAATCCATGGGAGAAAGTAAGGAAGAAGAAGAGTATTTAATATATTTATTTTCATAAGGTATCATCTTATCCGAAGAAAAATATAGTTTCTTGTTTTCGAAGGACAAACTAGCACTAGTTAGGTCTCTCTTTCTACACCCAAAAGTACAGTAGGGCCACTTTAGTCTAAAAAGAGTCAATTGGATTCTCTTGCGGAAAACCAAAATTGGGAAAATGCACAAAACAAAAAACAACTTTGTTTTTTTTGCACAAAAGCTCCAAAGAAAACCAAAAGTGGGTAAATGCGCAAAACAAAAAGCAACTTCAGTTTTTTGTGCAAATCACTCAAAAGAAAATTACCCCGGGCAAAGAGAAAATAAAATATTAAAAAATAAAAAAATAAAACAATGAAAAAATAGAAAGAGGAAAGAAAAATCCTAACTCCATGTTCACTCTTTTACCTCCTAAGCTATCTTCAACCAATATTTCAGTTTTCAAGTAATTTAGTAGCAACTTCACCACGATATTGCTTTTAATTCTCTCTTCTCAAGATCTCTCCCTTCCAATCTCTGTCAACCTCTCTCCCACAAATGGTCCAAGTGTGCATAAATATTCAGCACAATTTTGTAAAAACTACTTTTTGATGGGGATTTTGATAGTTTAGGGTGTCTTAATATTGATCTTTTTTTTTCCTTTAGGAGACCCAAGTGATACTAGATCATAGTTTTAGCCTTTTAGGAGTCTAGGAAATAATTTATGATTTATTTCTCTGTAAATTTTGCTGGAATTCTGTTTGAGACTGATAGCTAGTTAGAATTTAGAACATAACTATCTTTATTTAAATATTAAACTCCAAACCCTTTTGCAGTATATACAAGGATTCTAACTTATCCAGTACAAAAATTAATTTAGTAGCAAGTAGCAAGTATTCATAGTTCTTTCAATTTAATTCTCAGCCATTTTGAACACCCCAGCTAGTTTATGCATAATTACTTCACTCTAGATCCTAATTTGCAAATTTCCTGTATGGATAAATAATATAATAAAATATCTCCATTCTCCAAACTTCAAATACTAGCATTCCTTTTGGCTGAAATTAGAATTAAGAAGTCATTACTGCTAATTACCAGAAATGAATGCAAACAACAAAAATGATAGATTGTTCCAAAGGTCAAGAAATTAAATGATTCAATAAGGTAAAACATTATCCATGTGAGAAGCTAATACCTTTTCAACACCTTGGTTACATGCATAGACCAAAGCATCAGCAAGTGTAAGCCTTCCCTCAGCATCAGTGTTATTCACCTGAAATAAATGTAACAAAAACAAATTTTCACCAGTATTATCTAAAACAACCATGGATGGAAAGATATTGATCTAATGAAACAGAGGAAGCCTAAACATAAGTATCCTATTACACAATTAATGCAAAAGGACAACAAATGTCTAAGCATAAAACATATGCTCCATCAATAGAAATCAACTACTTTCTTTATTACAGTCCATTGACATTAAGCACCACCAGAATTTCGTCAGTAGCTCTCATGATGCATGGTGGATCATGAGTTGTTAATGATGTTCCAAACAAATACATGAACAAAACATCATGAATCCAATACTAAAAATTAGCACCTGAGATTGTTGAAAAATCCTTAATTATAAGAGAATCTTGAATGACATGGACATAATAACACAAGTTAAGCATCCATAGAAAACAGATATGAATTTTTAAAAAAAGTATAGGAAAAAGGCATCATCAGCAAAATGTTCCTTTAATATATACATTAAATACCTAATCAGAGGGAATTGTACCTCAATTGTTTTTCCATTAGAAGCTGTGAGTATGTCACCTGGTCTCATGCCAGTGCCACTGATCATATTTTCACAGGCAGCAACAATAAAATGAATCTGGAAACAGATAACAATTAAGAATACAGAGAATATCACAATTGCATGAAATTCCTTTACAATTTGTATATATATCATGAAAGAATATGCCTTTCAACTGATATCTAATGGGAAACCAAAATACCTCTACTCCAGGAGGTTTGATTTGACCTATGGCTTTTGCTGCACCAAATACAGCTGCAGAACCTCCCATATCAAATTTCATCAATTCTATCATGCAACCTGGTCCAGTCTTTATGTTGTAACCACCGCTATGATAATGGAAAAAAAAGAAAGGTTAGGCAGCCCCACGTCAATGATAAGTTTGACAAGCTTCTTGCCTTGCTAATCAGATGCACATTTCTATTATCAGAAGAGTTTCATGTCAAAATTATGCCAGCAAAGAATAACTAATCCTGCCCAAGGACAGTAATATGTATAGACAGTTAGCATTTTTATGAAATGCAACTATTACAATTAGCAATTTGACATTTTTATGAAATGCAACTATTACAATTAGCAATTGAAGAACAAATAATTCTGTAATTTCAATCATAGTTCAAAGTTTTGGCTTAGATTTCAGTCACCCAAAAAACATTTCTGTAGTTTTTGTCATCAACTCTAGACATTTATGTAGTTTTCATCATTTCCACTCTAATTTTGGTGGTTTCGCAAACACAAAAAGATCTAACCACTACCAAATGAAAGGTGGAAAATAGAAGAACATCAACAACATTTGCAACATTTTTATCATATCAAGAAAAATTGTTTTCATGTACATTTCAGCCTGTTTTTGGTTCACTGAAAACATATTGTTCATTACTGAAACCAACAGAATTGCTGGTCTAAGAGGCTGCAGGTTTTGCAAACAGTTTCAGATTGGCTGCAGCTGAAACCAGTACATTTTGGGGAAACTTCAAACCAAGATTTCAGTTTCTTGTCATCAAAATAAATGGCATCTAATATCTAGATATCGAAAGTACACTATTTTGGTATCAAGAAAATGGACATGTACCTATCAAAAGTTAACCCTTTCCCAACGATAGCTAACTTCCTCTTCACATCACCGCTTGAGGGTTTATAACATAAGTGAATAAAGTGAGGGGGGTTTGAAGATGCTGCAGCAACACCTAAGTATGAACCCATCTTCAGTTCTTTGCACTGCTCAGCGTCTAATATAGTTGCAGTAAAAACATCACTGTACAATGAAGCAACTTTTGAAGCCTCCTCTGCAAGTACACCTGGAAGGCAAGAGAGGCTATTACAAGAAACTTCACTCATTTGAGGGGACAAAAGTCACCGTTAGGAAGCAAAAAGGAGGTGGCAAATTACACCTCAATAAGCATAAACTAAGCTATACTAACCAGGGGTAAGAACATTTGCTGGTGCGTTTACTAGCTCTTTTCCAAAAATCACTCCTGAGCAAACATCACTTGCATACTTAAGTTTCTGGTTCAGTTCCGGTCCACTACCAAGGCCAATAATGTCCACAGCTTTAAGTTGTGCTTTTTTGGACTCCGATTTAAACCTGTTGTCTTCATACACCCCTAGCACAATTCCTACAAATCACACTAGATGGGATGTCTAAGGTGATCCAATAGTCAATCCAGTAAATATTGAATGTGTTATCCCATTAGATACAATCTTTTGTTTTATTATATTACTCTATAATTCTAAGAACATTAAGTCATAATACTATATGCTAGATCAAGTTGTTGGAACTTGGAAGCTGGAACCTACCAGAAGCGATTGCTGAGGCAGCACTTAGTTTGGACTCTTCTGAAATATCACTAGCAGAAGCAAGAAGAATAGCAACATTACTTGCTTGAGAACCCTTTGCAACAGCTGCGACAGCCTCCCCAATACCTCGATATGAAGTTGTAGCGGATTGAGAATGCTGCCCAAGCCCAACTAGACCTATTCTTTTGAAACCAAAGCCTGGTAGCCGGAGAATAGTTGACTGTCCAGCTTTTCCAGTAAAATCTTCTTCTGCAGAAGTTTCTGCCAGAAGACCGCCCAGCTGCTCATCCAATCTTTTCAAGGTTGAATTCTCAAATTTTGAATCCGAGTCTTTTGACATGTCCTTCTCTGAGACAGCCACTGCAAGTATATCTCCTTTCCATTCCGCAAAATCAATCTCCTTGGCAGAAAAAGTGATCTACAATAACAAAAGACAGAATATTTCAGATATCACAACTGAACATAAGGAATTGTATAATTACCAAAAAACAATTAGTGGCTGACAGATCAAATAATGAATTAAGAGGACTAGCAAGGAAACTATCAGAGGACTTGAGGATGATATGACTTGCTGCACAACAACAAGCAACTCCATATCTTTGAATCATCAGGACTCCAAACGAACCGAAGGGAACGGATGCTTATTAATTGAAATGGCCATAGAGAGTAAAAACGAATGAAAGATGAAATCAAATGAGAAGATTTAATTCACAACTCAATTCTGAAACACAGAATAATCCAACAAAAAGAGTAGAAACAAAACCAGATCAAACAACCGCCGTGCACGCGGATCCTGACAATACAGTGATTAAGCCAGATCAAATAATAATAACGTGCCAGACCAAGATCTGAAAATAACTTACCCATAAAGAGATGCATGACTCATCATAACACTCAATACCCACTTCCACAATCAAACAGAAGTTAAAATCTGATGAAGACCGATATTAAATATTTAACTAACTATCCCCAACTCGAATCCAAAAAAGATGAAGCATCCAGTATCCATCGTCCAGGAATTCCACAAACACCTGCCGTCCAAACACAACATATAGATAAAAAGAAAACAAATTGGAAAAAAGGAGGGAAAAAGAATGCCATTATATCGCTCAATACCCACATCCGAATCCAAAGAAAGACACAATGTTGAAAAGAATAAAATTTAAAGCCTACAATCCCGGGCTTAAAAATTCATCTGCTACAAATTCCATCAAACAACTCGCATCAATCATCAACAACTTTCTTTTTTCTCAAAAACACTCAGCGCCCACATATAAAATGCAAGGACAAACAAAAATTAAAAAACCCAAAGTATACGTCGCCTAGGAATTCCATCAAACACCTGGCTTGCAAAGACCAGCACCGATACTACGAGCTAAAAGAACCCGACTTGGCAAATGAGTAGACCTGAGGGGCCTCCACGACATTGGGTTTCGTCAGGCCAAGAGCGGCGCGCGTGGCGGCGGCGGAGTGCGCCATGCGATGCCGGTGGCGAAAGTGGCGGCGCGGAAGAGAAGAGGAAAAGGCCGAGGAAGAGGAGAAAGGGTGGCGATGGCCGGCGAATCGGAGGAGCACGGAGGAATGGCGAACGGAGCAGAGACGAAGGCGAGATGCGAAGATAGTAACAGCGGCAGCAGCAGCAGCACAAGTAGAACTAGCCATATTCTGTTAGCGTTGGGCCGCCTCCGTTATCGAATCAGTTGGCTAATCGTTGGATTCGACCGCAAACCTTGGTAGGCCGTGATTTGGGTAGTTCCGGTTGGCTCGTAGGATAAACATGGACAATAGTAATTTTTTTCTTTTGTTTCAATGATACTAAATACGGGTATTTCAAAAAGAAAATTCTTTATAACTTTTAAAATAGTAGAAATAATACTTTCTCTATAACTAAGAAAGTCATAGGTTTAACTCCAACTCCAAATAATAGCTGGTCGAGCTTAAGTGCATCTCTGTTAGTGGAACCCAATTTGATGATTATGCTTAAATTTACCTAGATAATTGAAAAAAAAAAGTCAACGTTAATATGACCTAATTATTAAATGAGTTAAAATAAATTATTTATTAAATTGTTATATAGGTAACATGTGTAACTCGTTTAACAAACAAGCTAAATAGCGTTGATGGATTAAATTAGTTACCCAAGTTATTTAAGTCATAAATGAAAATTTAAATAATAAACAAGTAATTCGAATTGTATATATCTGTATTTGCTTTGTGAACTTGTAAAAATTTGTGATATTATTCAAATCTATAGTATAATAAGTATATGTATATGTATATGTATATGTATGAAAAGTAGATTAAAGATTCACATACAAATACAAAAAGACATTTTTTATATCACTATTTTAATAATATTTTGAACTATACAAATATACGAATATTAAGTCACATATTATTCTTCTACTCAAATATGTATCTACATAGATTATCCAAATAAAAAAGTTCAACCATACCCAACAAAAATTACAAACTAGTCTGCATTAGATTTTATTGACCTGTTACAAAAATTACAAACTTGTCTTATTCAATAATTTAGATAGTGATTATCTCGAGGTACGACTTTACTTTATATAATTAACCACAAGCAATGTGACTAATATCTTATTATTGTTGAATTGTTATAGGGCTTAACCCTTGCCACAAGCAATGTGACTAATATCTCTCTCATGAGTCTCCTTGTTTACCATTCCTCCTTCCTTATTCTCTTTTTTTCTCTCTTCTTTCTCCTCTATTTTTGTTTTGAGCAAAGTTCACTGAGTTTCCTACAATATGTCTTAATTACTTACTGTTAGTAATTTCATGTTTTTAACATGAATTTTTATTAACTTTGAGCTAAGTTTTAAGTGGGGCCCACACATTATTAATGATGGTTTAATGGTGGAATTAATTTAGCTCAAAGTGTACTTTATTGTCAAATATTCACTTAGTCAAATCCATGAAGAGAAGTGAATGAAAATTGGCTCTAAAGTGGGTATCATGGCAATGGAAAATAAAGAAAATGAAGTTTAGTACCATATTGGATATTTGAGAAATGTTAGTATGATATATAAGTAATAAACTTCTTATGGGCTTTGGGCTGGTAAAGGTTACTATGCAACTTAACTCACACACACGCGCGCCGCTCGGCTCGGTTCGGTTCGGTTCGCACGCACGGGTCAAGTCCAATTTTAATTTTTGCCTGATACGAGTTCAAATCTGGTCTGTAAATTAGTTTCTGATCCGAATTGGTGCATCCATTCGGTGATTTTGCATACCTCTATAAATAGGCTGTCAGTCTGCATAATTAAAGAACATTAGAGAAGATAACTTGGTTCATTCCTTCTAGAGTCGAGTCTGCATCCGAAAGAGAGTACAACACAGTTCAAGTTCAATCAAGGCATTAGAAAGCTGCTTCCTTTCCAGTGCAAGGCAGTCGTTGTATCCTAGGAGACCGACGTCCACTGTTCCAGAAGCAATCGGTGGAGGGCGAATTGGTCTTAAGGAGATAGTGTCCAACACTAGACTCGACTATTCAGAATTCTATATTCTGTAATCTGTAAGTTATTTATATTACTTTGATCGAATTTATTGTAACTCTTTGGAATCAGATTGTTACCGCCAACACTTACCTCTTATTTCCCTTGTTTGGCTAGCTCTCTTCATAGAAGGCTCCAATTGGACCACACCCTTCTCCTCTTTAGCCTTGCCATCTCTTAGCATTGCTATGTCGCACCTGCACTTAACCACCTCCTTGTTCGCCTCCTTTTGATCTTGCTCGTTGCTCCTCCAACTTCTCGTGCAGCTCCACTGCCTTCTTGCATTGTCCTGCTGCCCCTATACAGTCTCTTGCCATATTGTTGTTAAGAGAAGGTGATGGAAAACTCAAGAGAAGAAGATTGTTCTCTTAATACAAGATGAAGTAGATAAAAACTTTAAACTTCTCTTGCCATATTGTTGTTAAGAGAAGGTGATGGAAAACTCAAGAGAAGAAGATTGTTCTATTAATACAAGATGAAGTAGATAAAAACTTTAAACTTTTCTTGATTTTCTTGCACAAGATAAGACCATTTATATTTAGTGTTTGCATGACTCGTAGATATACTACATGACTCTTAGTTATCATTATATGACTCTTAGTTATCATATATAACTCTTTTGATTTTCATAATCTAGAGAATCTAAAAATTACTATCATTCAAAGGCATAGAAAATACTAAGAGTCACATCAAAACCAAAGCATCATTCTTGAATTCTACACTAGCCAATTAATCTAATCAACTAGTCAAATAGCTTAATATTCTAACAATTATTGCTACCCTGTTGCCCGTATTCTACTGTCATCTTCTGTCACACTAGATTTTTATTAGATGTTTCTTCGATTATTGTTGCTGCGCCATGCTCATCCTACACTTCGTCGCTCCTATTCTTAGCCACCTTTGTTCGCTCGCCCTGCCACTCTCTATTGGATCAATGCCTTGTCACCGAATCTAAATCATTTTGGTTTTATTTTATTATTGTTGTTTGCTTGGTTGGGGAATTTCTTTTTCAAGTTAAAGATTTGAAGGGCCATCTCTTTGAGTACCAAATCGCAATAGAGCTCGCAGGCTAATTTAAGGCACCTTGCATTTGTGAATTTCTTTGGGTTATGCCTAATGTCATATTTTATTTGTGTTCTAGAGCTTGTTACCTTATTTGTATTGTTCTGTTGTTTCAGATTTAACTAAACATTGAGCTTATGTTAAAGGATCATAGATGTATATCCCTTCATGTTATGTATCAAGTATTCTTTATGGAATAAATGAATCTTGACAATAGGCTTTCCATCTAAAATTGAAGTTAAATATATGCAATTTTGTGGACCAATTTAGGAAGCTTAAAAAAATTACTAAGACCATATAATGCACACAAAATAATGTCAAATTCCTCTCTATAGCTTCCGAAGAAGACTAATTTCAATGTCATTTTAATAAGAAAAGAAATTAAACAACAATTATAATCTCTCTACTCGCATGCTCAACTGCACTTCCCTTCTGTTATAATGCATTAAATTAACTAAATCATCATCACCACCGTATTCCAATTCCCAACTATCCCAAATCCTTTGGTTTCATATATTCTAAGTCTAAAACTATTCCAATCCCAATCAAGATCCATAAAACTAGGGCCTAAGTAAGCTTTTTGAGATCTCACTATCATGTCTATAATATGTGTGCCTACTTAAATCCTTTTAGGCCTCAAATATGAACTCACTGGCTATGAAATAATCAAGAGGATAACAACCATATACTCTAAATTTTGCATGAGTAAAGCCAATAGAAACTCTTCCAAGCCCAACAACTACAAGAATAACAATAAGAATAGCAACAACTATTCTATAAATCTAAAGGTAAACATGTAACCTAATCATCTATCATCCTTAATGCCATGCTTTAAAAATCTTACAGATAAGAATTCATAATAAAACACAACATCCCAGGCAACAAACATCATAAGGTCATGGATAATTAGAATTTGCTTCACCTTTAGATGACTTGCTCCTTAACTATGCAAGCTATGATCTCTAATGCCAAGGAGGTGCTTAGTTGCTTGGAGGAGTACGCAAACATCTCTAACCAACGAGTTAATATGGACAAGCCCGAGCTCTTCTTGCCTTCCTGGCTCAAATAGGAGGTGAGGGATCATATCACGTCAGTGACAAGGTTAAAAGTTATAGCGCTTATCATTTTCCTACCTAGGAGTCTTGTTCTTGGTGTGTAGGATAGAGGTCAAGGAATACCAAGGTATGCTTGATAGAATAGAAGGAAGCTACTGGGCGAATGTGCAACCTCCTCTCCATGGCCAGTAGGCTTACCCTTGTTAATGACATGCTTCTCTCTATTCCCACATATTGGCTGTGCTGCATTTGGTTGCCAGACTCCATCCTTAAGAAATTAAGATAACAAAAATCCAAATCATTTCTATGGGATAATTGAAAAGATAGAGGACTACAACTTTAGGGATGTGGTCACTAGCCCTAAGGAGGATAAGGGCCTCGGTGTTAGACGTCTTAGGGTGGCCAAGATCGTCTTTCTAGGAAATTTGGTCTTTAAAATCCTTAATAAGGAGATGGCCATGTGGGTGAGGATCCTTAGAGCCAAATATGGGAGTTAAATCCGATGGACCTATATGTGCTTACCAAGGCTTCGTGAATATGGCGCGTCTATCACACGATCGAAGCCATGAAAAAAGGCGATAGGAAATGGGTTGGCAGTGGGAGAACTATTTGGGTAGTTGCAAAACCCTGGGTTTTGAGACTGCCTTATTGAGACAACTAAGGGAGATCCAACATGCGTTGTTGGACAAAAATCTGAAGGTGCCGGATCTCACCTTTAGCTAGTGGATGGATAGGATTCTATGTGAGGGAGGCTCAAAGGTGGCTTTTGATATTGCTTCTCTCTCTTTCAATGATGCCACTATCGATAATTGTTGCATTTGGTGGTCTTACCACAAAGGGCGAGCCAAGAGCTAGCTCCATCTACTCTTATGTCCTCCCTCATAGAGGAATGTCTAGACTGGTTGGAAGGAGTTGTAGAGAATCCGGGTGGCTCCGCTGGGGCAGTCCTTATACTGGAAGCTTGCATTCTTACCAGGAACTTCCTGCACAACCTTAGGATCTGCCTAGAGGAGAGCTGTAGTCTATGTGGGTTTTATAGAAAGATGATAAATAACCTGTTTTTTGCTTATTATTTTAGGCTTGTGGTTTAGTAGTAGGTGGACACGGCTATGCACCCCTCCATGGCCATCGTTGATAGGATTAGCCTTGAATGGCTCCAAAGCACCTACGACGAGAACGATAACTAGAACTAGTGCATCATGTCAGTAATTGTGTCCATGTTGTGAGTGCTATTGAAGCAGCGCAATAGTATGATGTTTAGAGGTGTGGCAGATCCTCCTATTTGTCATCGTGATCTACTGAGATGTGCACATTGCGAAGGACGATAATCTAAGTGAAATGGAGAGCGCTCGATCATTGGTGGCTTAAACTAAATGCTAATAGAGCATTCATACAAGGGAGCTATCAGGGTGGAGCTAGGATAGTGCTCTGGTTTGACTTGGGCTCGTTTGTGACCATTGCTTGGGAACCCACTCCTAACGTCTCAGCTACTATGCCAGAACTGTGAACTTAGTATGGAGTCAAACTACCTTAAGCTTATATAGATTTTAAGATGATTGTTCTTTGGCACATTAGGTCGTTCAAGGCAGGTTATTTTACTCTACTGGAAGTGTTTGAGGATGTGAAGATTTCTTTTATCTTAGGAAAGAAAATTGGGAGGCTAATTGGGCAACCCACTAGGGTAGGGTTGTGGTTTGCGACTTATGCTCCCCTGCGACCTTTTTAACCTCTTGAGTTTTGACACTTCTGATGCCTCTATTGGCAGAAGTGTTCCTTTTTAAGCTAAATCAGCTAGTCATGCTCTTTTTCCTCCTTTTTTTTAAAAAAAAAATCTTGTCTCTTAGTAATATATTATAATGTCACCAAGAGGAATTAATATGCAACATTAATAATGAACATAAGGTTTGTTTGGGAAATTATACTATACGTGGTTTGGCTAAATTGCAAGTAACTCTTACATATTTTCAACTTAAGTACTCAGTCCCCCTATGGTTCAAATCAAAATGTAACTATTAAGTAGTCTACTGTTAATGGGAAGATGAAATAATATTTTTCCCCTATGTATTAACTTGCGCTGACAGTAATAGAGGAGTACTTTGGTTATTTTAATATATTTTCTTTTGCTAAGAAATTTTGGTGTCAATAATCCCAATACGGTCAATATTAGTGTGTATTGTGTATATATGTAGTATGTATGTATGCATGTATGCTCTACTTGCACTAACGTGTTAGAGAGGAATTAAGCTAGGATAGGGTATTTTAGTATTTTGCTAATGAAAATAACAATAGTCTTTTGCATTGCAAGGAGGTTTAATGACACAAATAAAAACTGATGAGAGTAAAATGATAGTAGATCAAACTATAAAGGAAACAAGCCGGTCAACATAAATTGGAGCACTAGGCGATTGAATATACTATAGAACTCCTTTAATTTAACTATGCCCAAAAGAGTATATTTGATCTGGCAAATGCCCCATGCACAGTATGATTGCATTACCTAACGGGCATGGGGCTCCAGACAAGGCAACTGCCCAGATTGCCTCGTATCTTCTTCCACTTCTGAGTATTTAAGTTAAAACCGCCGGAGATCTAACATGCTTTAATATTAGGTGATGCTGAAAGCACGCTAGTTTTGGATGATGTTGGCAGTCACTGTTTGTTCTATCATTTAAGTATTCAAAGGTTCTCCATCAAATTTTAGCCGACATATTAAACTGTCTGTGTGTCAAACTGTGAAACTCTACTAACTTTATTACCGTGTAAAGAGGAATAAAAACAAGAGCTAACTAGTTCACACGATCGAGTGGCCAAAACACGGAGTGGATAAAAAGAGAAAAGCACCATCGTTCTCCAGCATCTGGTTCCATTGTACGTGGATAAGTTATTCCTATTCTTGATAAACAGTGACTTATTCCTGTCCACAGATCATCGTTCGAGCGGGAGCAACCGGAATGGCGATGCCCACTATGATTACCGTCATCCCCACCACCGTCACCACTATCACTACCAGTGGCTCAAACATACCCTGCTGTCGTTTCCATTAACCGACACCATCCCACGCCGAACCCTCCACTTTGGTTAATGCTCCTCGATCCTTGTTGTGGCTCCACCCCCTCCATAACCTTCTCCTTGTACAGTTGTAACATCTCTGGACGGCAAAGACGCTACTCTGCGTCATCTTGTTGTCGGTAGAAATAGAATAGAAATTTATATGCAACACCCTATGTTCAATATTTGCAAATCGCTTGCTTGTGTTTCCCAAGACATACTGACAGCAACGTACGTTGGGTATCAAAGATTAGAAATGAGAAACTGAGTATCATAAATACTAAACGTGCCAAACGAAGTTCATAGATACACTTTAAATTTGGGGTCAACTATTGTTGAAATTAAATAACTAATTAATGACATTTTGTTATGCCAAAATGGTTGAAAAATATATGCACGTTTCTCATACTTCTTCCCCGCAGTATTAAGCATTAAGTTACCCGCCCCACCTACCCTTTTCTTTTTCTCTCTCTCTCTCTCTCTCTCTCTCTCTCTCTCTCTCTCTCCATCTCGTTTACTTGACTTGGCAGTTAATAGATAGCACTTAATGACATGTAATGTTCGTCTAGAGAATTCTTAGTTAATTACCGCGCCACCTACCCTCCTCCTTAGCTACAATATTGGATCTTAGTGTGGGTCACCACCTATCTATCCTCTTTATAAATCCATCACCTTCTTCCTCTCCTTTCTCAACTCCACATACCTACCCTAACCCACTCCACTCTTTCCCTTAGCTTATTTTACTTTCTTGCTTCTTGTTGCATTAGTAGTAATCTTCGTAAAGATGACGGTTGCTGAGATGACGGTTGAGGGCTCCATTGCTGCCGGCCATGGCCGCACGGTGTGCGTCACCGGGGCCGGAGGGTTCATCGCCTCGTGGCTGGTGAAGCTTCTCTTGGAGAAGGGTTATACTGTAAGAGGAACTGTGAGGAATCCGGGTATATATATACATATATATTGTTACTTTATTATAGTATCTACATGCATTTGGACTAACGGGACTACGATAAAAGCGTACAATTTACTTTTAAATTACTTAAAAAATTATAATCTTTGTGTTAGAGTTTGAATAGTAGGAGTACATTAAACTTTCTTTTTTTTCCAAAAATTAATAGATGACCCCAAGAATGCACATTTGAAAGAGCTGCAAGGGGCTGCAGAAAGACTAATCCTTTGCAAGGCGGATTTGCTCGACTACGATGCGATCTGCCACGCCATTGAAGGATGCCAAGGAGTTTTCCACACTGCTTCCCCTGTCACTGACGACCCTGTACAAGATTCCATCCTCTTCTTTTAGAGTTACATTAATTGTTTACGAGATGAATGAAATGGCCATAAGTGATTACTTCCAACAGGAGCAAATGGTGGAGCCCGCGGTGAGAGGGACCAAGTACGTGATCGACGCGGCGGCCGTCGCAGGCACCGTCCGCCGTGTGGTGTTCACCTCCTCGATCGGTGCAGTCACCATGGACCCGAATCGCGAACTCGACGCCGTCGTCGACGAGTCGTGCTGGAGCGACCTTGAGTACTGCAAAAAAACTAAGGTCAGATTAGATAACCAATTGACCCAAAAACTTAAAACTTTGTGGTTGCCGGGTGCCCACATGGCAAATACATATATATCATCGTATGGGACCCCTCATCAATACCCACTCACATTCGATCTCTTCCTACAGCAACAGGGAACTAGAAGTGGTTTAATTAGGATGTTTAAAACTCAGACCTCTAAAAGAAAAAATAAGCAGTGATACTATATCAGACATTGTCATCTAACAGAACTGGTACTGCTACGGGAAGACGGCTGCGGAGAAGGCGGCGTGGGAGACAGCGAAGGAGAGGGGAGTCGACCTGGTGGTGGTGAACCCAGTGCTGGTGATCGGACCACTGCTCCAACCGACGGTGAATGCCAGCATCATGCATGTGCTCAAGTACTTGGACGGCTCCGTCAGGAAGTACACCAACGCTGTACAGGGCTACGTGCATGTCCGTGACGTGGCGGCGGCGCACGTGCGAGTCTACGAGGAGGAGGAGGCCTCCGGCAGATACCTCTGCGCAGAGAGAGCGCTGCATCGCGAGGAAGTCGTGCGTATTCTGGGAAAGTTCTTCCCAGAATACCCCGTTCCAACCAAGTAAGTGCTCTCTCTCTCTCTCTCTCTCTAATAGATTTAACTTCTTTTTAGGGTAAATTACACTTGACTGCCCACTCTAGATCAAAGTCAAGATCAAAATACAACTGTCAATTAAATCATAGGTTAATTTTGAACTTTTTTTTGGATCACGATAAGGACTAACCCGAACGAGTGACCAGCATCAAATCTCCACCGCGTGGAATGGTGGCCGACAGACTCAAGTATTATTTATTCTTTACACAAAAATGAAAGAAAGAATATCATTTTACATACTTCATGAGGATTTCTTTATCACTATACGTACATAGCAATCATAAAAGAAACAAAAGCTAGCACTAGTAAGTGTTATGGTTGGTGGGCTCAGTTGATCATCCAAGTGTCCGCTGGTAGGTTAACACCTTCTTCAACCTTGTCCAAGAAGAGTATTTCTTATTCGGAGGTGATGGTTATGAGAAAAGGCAAACAAAAAAGTACAGAATGATCTAGAAGATAATAAGGAATATATTGCATGCACGAGCCCACCACTGTGGATTCAACTACTCTCATCATCATGACATCATATATATATATATATATATATATATAATAAAATAATTATTGTTAATTTTCACATATATCACGATATTACCTAACAAAAATTATCTAAATACTTAAAAACTAACACTTAAAAGAATACACATGATATTGATCCAATAATATAACCATCAAACTATCTACTCATATAGTCCTTTGGTATCTAGTTAATCTAAGAAACAAAGATCTACTAACTCACATGTTCCCATGGTTGGAATAAATATTTCTATTCTAATTTTTAAGAAAATAATTGATATTAAGTATAAGTTATTCTAATATTTGATTTAATACTAGTATAATAATTAATAATTATATTTGATGTGATATAAAGTGAATATAAAGTATATATAATAATTAATAATTATATTTGATGTGATAGAAAGTGAATATAAAGTATATATAATAATTAATAATTATATTTGATGTGATATAAAGTATTAAAAAAATAATAAAATTGTATTTGAAATTGGTGATGTTTTAAACTAAATGATAAAAATACTATTTAAGTATATGTTAAAGTAGTAGTAATAAATAATCTTTTCTGAAATGATATTCTTTTTTATCACAACTATGAACAAAAATATTATATATACCCGCACTATGATTAAATAACCATTCAATCAAGGTAACGAGGGGTTATAAGCATGCACTGCGGGGAAATACGCTGTACTACACTCTATATAAAATAATCATGCAGAGTGAAAATAAGAAGACACTGTGAAATAATACTCTATCATCGCAGAAAAAGAAAAATCCTACACTCTATGTAAAATAACCACATGCTATATATAAAGACATTTGATTCATATGAGTGGGAGCTTTCTTTGATATATATAATTTAATAGAGGATTATGCCCATAAGCCATTATGTGAAGGTAGTTTTTCCGGTACAAATAAAAATAGGAAAAATCCATCTGTAAGTATGTCTAATGAGAATAAACTATAGCACCTTTGGGCTTCTGACCATTTAAGATGTGCATCTTGTTCTTATTCTCCATCTTTGATGATTTAGGAATTAAAAATAAAAACTTTTTACTCCTTTAAAATATCACATTAATGATAAAGAAAGGTTAATTTATTTATATGTTCTTCATTAAATTGTTTAGCTTAACATCTCTATAGGTGTTCTGACGAAGTAAATCCCCGGAAGCAACCTTACAAGATATCAAACCAACGCTTGAAGGATCTCGGCCTCCAATTTACCCCTGTAGCTCAATGCTTATACGACACAGTGAAGAGCCTCCAAGAGAAAGGCCATCTCTTTATCATGAGCACTTGAGAAACTATGTTAACTTGAATTTACTTTAACCATGTTGAGATTTGCCTAGCTACCGTATTGTATTAAAGAACTATCATGCTATGTGAAATATTTTCTATTCATTTCAAGGGTTTAATATTTTGTAATGCTCCAAAATGTCTCGATTAAGCCTATGATAAAATTATGGAAATTAGTTCTTTTCTAGTTGAAATATAACTCCTAAATATCAAAAAGTACAAATTAAATTTTACTCAAGGAAAAGAAAATATGAAAGTTAACTTGCAAAATCTAAGTATTTTGAAATATAGATAAGAGATAGGAGATTTTTTCCCCGGAAAACTTTAGATATATTTCAAATTGCATGTTCTCCTTTTTTTTTTTTTAATATTTCGAGTACAAAATCATTCAATTTACTAATTTCTGACTATATTGCTCTTGCCTTATATTTGAATGGAAGAGAGAAAGTTCTACTTTTCATTTAATGCCATTTTATTTTTGTCCAAAATGAAGTATTTTTTTCATAGAAAAAAAATATAATTTTCTTCATTCTCTTATAAGCATTTTATCTAAATAAAAATGTTATTATTATCCTCACAAATCACATATATAACTTGTTAGCATTGTTCTTTAAGTTGAAGAAGTTTACTATTTTACTTATATCTTTTTTATATGAATTCTAATTAATATTATTTTATATAAATAAAATTTAATTCAATTCTCTGCAACTTGTCTTTCGTAATTATCTTTGAATTCAACCTTTTTGATGGCTTAAAAATTGATTGATTGGAAGATGACAATTTAAAACAAAATATCCATACGGTAACTTTAAAGCTAGTAGGTGAGGCTGGCCCAGAATTCCATATAAACTTCTTTATCTAATTCTATTCTCCACTACTTCCTTGATCTCGATGCTCTCCTTCTCCCTCTCTCTCCTTGTTTCTCCTTCTCCATCCTCATCATCTTCTTTTTCCCTTTCCTCTCACTCACCTCTTGTCTTCTCGTCCTCCTTGCCGCCACCACTTCCATCGTCGCCGCTCCTCTTCCTCCGACGACGATGTCATCGTCTCCGCCAACGTTGCCTTCTCGGTTAGGAAGCCCCACGGTAGACTTGAATTTTCCAATCGATGATCTCACTTGGGCTAAGCCTACGCCCCAAGTCAACTGGCCCATGAACACCCCTATTTTCCCTGCTTTCTACTTTGAGACTAAATCCTCCCATGAGTATTCCCCTTGTCACAAATCCTAAAACCTAACTCAATCCAAATATATACATATATATAAATTTCTAATCAAAGAAAGTTATTGGTAATGTATCTTTCTTTGTATATGAGTTACGGCATAATGTACAATAAAGGACACATGTAAAAGAAAAGTTAAATATTCAAAGTTTAAAGGATATGAATAGTGTTAATAAATAGTGCTAATGAACACCGCGTTCGAATAATGAATCATGTTTTTAAACAACTTGAAACATTCGAAGTTTGTTGATTGTGTTGAATGTTGTCTACTGATTGGCACGTAATGCTCGGGTGTTCAAACATGTGGGATGTCGTTCAAATGCGAATAAAGATGAATTTCAAGTTTGAGATATTTTATTTTTAGGTCAAATTTGATTTCTTTTTTGGATTTATAAAAGGGAAGAGTTGTCTTGTGGTTGAGATGACCTCAAAGACTACAATATGCTTTTATGATAATGGTGATAGGACTTTTGAAGATCTCTTTCTCATCAAAATCTATTATGAACTATTCTGATAAAATAGTTTATGGACTCGATTAGGCTCGTAATTTTTGAAAAAACCTGCGAGCTATCTAATCGGCGGATCTTCCTAAATTTTGGATATTTGTCACTTTTGGAAAGAGCTTTCCAATGAATCTAAGATCACAAGGTTTGAATAGTTCGATTTCGAAATATCGACCAAACAGTGGCTGAAGGTCAAATAAACTCTAACTTATTAGCCCTGCAATGACTAGATAAGTGCTAGGTTAACTCCTTGGTGTGAAATGAGAGAAATTATTATAGAAGATGAGGATTATGAGTTAGAGGAGGCTGACCAAAGACTTAGGCGGTGGAAGGAAGGAGGTGTGAGAGAGCGCTAATGGCTAGAGACAGTTGAGAAGGAGATAAAGGCCAAAATCAATTTCAATTATTAAATAAACTCTAATTATGGTTTCCTCTATATATTTATAGAGGCTCACCCTAAGGACCCATCAACTAAGTTAAAAAAACTCTAATAAACTAACAACTTTCGCAGCAGTGTGTTCAAACGCGCCCGATCGTATTCGAACGCGAAATTTCAGTTCTCTATCGATGCGAAAGTATGCAGGCGTTCGAACGACCTGATTCCGTTCAAACGCATAATTTGCGTTCTCTGTTTTTGCGAACGTGTGCATGCGTTTGCATACCCGTTCGAACGCGCCCCAACAGAAATCCTTTTATTTCTTCTAACAAGACTCAATTAGATAAATAGGCTCATCCTAATTAACTCAATGTCGCGAGTTGAGCCAATATGGACCGAGTCGTATCACTCCACCACTCTTTTGTTCACCTTGCCCTCAAGGTGTTAGCACGGAATAGTGGTCCATGAAGTCGGATTCGGGCATCCAAGTCACTTCGTCAACTGTATGTCCTTGCCACTCCACCAAAATCTCAATCACCCACTCATCTTAGACTTGAGTGCATCGTTGGGCTAGGATCCGAACTGCAATAGGAGTACTCAGTTCAGCTCCTGACTCGTCAGCTTTAGCCATTGTTGGCTCGAGTGGAATAGCTCTAATCAGTTTGGTAGGGGGAACTCAAGTCTTAAGGCTTTGAGACGTGAAAAACTAGATGTATTTGCGTCTCCTTAGGTAAGTCTAAGTGATACGCCATAGGATTAATCCTCTCGGTCGCTTGGTATGGTCTATAAAACTTTGGAGCCAACTTTTGATTAGGAATAGGTCTAATCGAGCTTTGTTAATATGGTTGGAGCTTGATGTAGACCTAGTCCCCAATCGAGAAGGACCTCTCTTGGTGCTGCTGGTCGTAGGCTTGCTTCATCCGATTTTGGGTAGCCGCTAGGTGCATCTTAAGTCTTCTCAACATCTTATCACAATCTCGCAAAACTGTGTCCACCTCAGTTTGGTCGGCTTAGGCTGATGGCAAGTATGTATGCAAGGTCGGAGGTGGCTGTCCATAGACGATCTCGAATGGGGTCATGGCAATGGCCGAATGAAAGGCCGTATTGTATGACCACTTAGCTCATGGCAAATAAGATAGCCACTAGTGCAGTCGCTCGTTGACAAAGCACCGTAAGTACTACTTTAAGCAATGGTTCAGTACCTCGGATTGGCCGTCCGTTTGAGGATGATAGGCTGAACTCATATGGAAGGTAGTCCCTTGGAATTCCTATTAAAATTAACTCACAAATATAGGATCACAATCTGAAATAATTGATTTTGGCATACTATGCATCTTGGCCATGTCGTGCATATAAACCTTCGGTTTGCCGTGTAAGGATGCACTAAGGCTACAAAATGTGCATACATACTAAGGCGATCTATCACCACTAAGATCATGGAATATCCTTTGGCCTTGGGTGGACCATCAATGAAATCCATGGCAACATCCTCCTAAACCTTTATTGGAATTGGAAGCGGTTGTAGCAATCCAACAGATTTTGTTGACTCTGTCTTTGCTCTTTGACACACTTCACAAACCTTGACGTACGTTTGCACAGCCTTCTTCATTCCAGCTCATGTGCAATTCTAACTCTGCCATTTATAGGTGTGCAATACCCCTTCATGTCTAGCCATGGGGGAGTCATAGAAGTGGCGCATCAACTTTAAGAGGAAGTGGTGGTTAGCTGGAACAATGATCTTGTCTTTGTCCACCAAGAGTCCATCTTTCACCACCACTCCTTGCATACAGCTGGGATCTGCTGCAAGGTCGTCCAACATCGTCATGGTGTCCGGATCGTTCTTGTATGCCTCTTGCAACTGGTAGACAAAAAGAAAAAATCGACGTTGAAATCGCCGCCAACTCGATTGGATTCGGGCACCTAGATAAAGCATCGGTAGCGCTGTTTTCAATCCCCTTTTTATACACCAACTCGTAGTCATATCCAAGTAGTTTAGACACCCACCTTTGCTGGGCTAGTGTGTGTATGTGCTGTCTAAGGAAGTATGACAAACTCCTTTGATCAGTGCGGATCGTGAAAAGTCGTCCGATGAGATAAAGCCTCCACTTGGTGATAGCATGAATGATGGCGAGCATCTCCCTTTCAAAGGTAGATAGCAGTTGTGAATCTTTGGAAAGAGCCTTGCTCATGTAGGCCACAGGTCTTCCTTACTTGCATTAAAACAGCCCCAACACCGACTCTAGACACGTTGCACTCAATGATGAACGATTTGGTAAAATTAGCTAAAGCAAAGATCGGGGCTGAGATCGTCGCCTTCTTCAAAGCTTCAAATGCTTCCCTTGCTTTGTCCATCCATGTGAATGCACCCTTTCGTAGCAAAGCCGTGATGAGAGTTGCAACCTTGCCATAGTTCGCCACAAACCGACGATAGTAGCTGGTTAAGCCGAGGAAACCGCGTAGCTCCTTGGTAGTCTTGGGCCGTGACCAATCCATCATGCTTTAAATCTTCTTAGGGTTAGCTTTCATGCCATCTTTAGATATGATGTGGCCCAGGTATTCAACCCTTTGTTGCCCCCATGAATACTTGGAGTCCTTGGCTTTCAACTCATGTCGTAATAGGCTAAGTATCGTCCGAAGATGTCACAAATGCTCCTCCCATGTACGGCTGTATACCAATATATCATTAAAGAATATCAATACATATTGCCTCAAATGAGGCCTAAAGATATCATTCATTAAGCTGTGAAAGGTGGCGGGAGTATTGATAAGACCAAAAGGCATAACGAGAAACTCATAGTTCCCATCATGAGTTCTAAACGGCATCTTGTGCACATCGGATGGCTCGACTCTGATTCAATGGTATCCTGCCCTCAAATCCAGCTTTGAGAAGTAATATGCACCCGTCGATTCATCCAACAACTCTTCAATCACTGGTATGGGATATCGGTCTTTAATGGTGATAGAATTGAGAGCTTGATAGTCCACACAAAACCGCCATGATCCGTTCTTCTTTCGCATGAGCAAGACCAATGAAGAATAGGAGTTTCATCTTGGTTTTATCACCCCACTGGATAATATCTCTTGGACCAGCTTTGTTATAGCATCCTTTTGGATAAAGGGATAACAGTTTGGCCTCATATTTGCTATCTACAAAATAGTCTTTAAATCAGCGGGTAAGTGTGTTAGATCATCACGTCTTTGGCCTCTACAATGAGTTGTATGAAGAACTCACGGCACTCAGATTTCGGTAACCCCTCTAGGGACTGCAGTTCCCCTTTGGCTTCCATGCTTTATGCAGCCAGTAGCTAGATCAATTGGCCTTCATGACTAAACTCTATCGCCATGGTGGTGAAGTTGAAGGTGACCTATTCAAGATTCTGAAGCCATTGCACCCCAAGCACCAAGTTAGCTTCTCGTAGAGCTAACAAATAAATATCAGTTCAGAAGACATGGCTCTGAATTTGTAGCTGGACCTTGCGACATATGCCTACCGTTCTCAACATGGTGCCATCACCGATAACCACATCAAATCCATTGGAAGGCTTCGACTCCAATCCCAAATGCCTCACCATCCGAGAATCCATAAAATTGTGGGTGCTTTCTGAATCAATAAGAATTAGGACTTCATTTTTCTTGATCATATCTTCGACATGAAAAGTTTTCAGAGTCAACTTGCCAGTAGAAGAGTGAAGGGAGAGTACAGCTTAGACTTCAAGCGAGTTGTCCTCTTTGGTGTGGCCAACTTCTTCATCTTGCTGCTCCTCAAGATCTTTAATGCGATCATCCTCGATCATCTCCTCCATGAGCATGATGGCCACAGGTTGTTTGGAGCATTTGTGGTCTGGTGTAAAGCGCTCGTCGCAATGGATGCATAAGCCCTTGGAGCACCGATCTTCGATCTCCGCTTGTGTGAGGCATCATCCCATCATCCATGGTTGTTCTCTAGGGTCAGGGGCTGTCCGTGGTGGGGGTGGTCAATTGAGGCTTGGCCGAACCCACCCCGAACGTGCCACACCCAAGACCGGCGGTCTAGGATTAGCGCGCGAGTCGCTAGTGCTCCATGTTGGAAGATGTGTTGCCTTCAACTACTTTATCTTCTCTTCCATCATTTGAGTTGTTGAGAAGGCTTCCAACAAGGTAGTAGGATGAGTCGCCTTGACTTTCGCTTAAATATCACGTCAAAGCCCGGAGACGAAAGTGCTTTTGAGAGTGAGTCCGACCACCCGTGGACTCGATTGCTAATTCTTTCGAACTCCTCTTGATATGCCCTTATAGAGGTCTTTTGGGTTAGCTTTGTCAAGGTAGCTTGGAAGTCCTTATAGTTGGAGGCTCCAAAACGCACACAAAAGCGTGGCAGCGAACTCTTCCCAAGTGGCAAAAGCGCACGCGCGATATGCTGCTTAAAACCATCTCACCACTACGTCTTCAAGGTGGAATGATGCCAAAAGCACATTTTGGTGATCAGGTGTCTCTTGATATGTGAAGAATTGCTCTACCCTATAAATCCAATTTAACGGGTCACTACCACTGAATTTAGGGAAATCAACTCAAACGGTACGGGGTTGAAGCATTTAGTCGCGTCCTCGGTGAAGCGGCTCTTGTTACTAGATCCTTGGTTGAAGTGGGGGCTCCTCCCACTCATCCCAAGGCTCCTCCTCTAGATAAGGGGCCATAGGTGCCTTTAGGTGCAAGGGTTATAAGTTGGTGCGGCGCCCATGCGGTTCGTCGCGCTTTTGCCATGGTGCCTCCAAGATTGGTCCTCGTCGGTTCCCATCTCTTGGTAAGGGATGATCCTTTTGTCTTCAATGATGCTTAGGGGTACATCTTGGAGGATAATGGTTTCTGTCAGCAAGAGTTGCCTTGATCTTCAACGACGTTTGCGCCATAAACGCCATAGTTTGCCCGAGATCGGGAGGGCCTTCTGTCCGTTCTCATGAGCTCTATGGGGATGGAGATCTTGACGGAGCCATGTGGTTCATCTCCAAGCCTTGATTACTTGTTTTCCTTGCCGCCTTCAATCTTGTGGTAGTCATAATGGTCTGAGGAATATTGGCTCTGATACCAGTTGTTACGAACTGGCCTGATCTGTTCCAAAATAGTTTTGGACTCGATTAGGCTCATAACTTTTAAAGGGATCTACGAACAATCCAATCGATGAATCTTCTTGAAATTTGTATATGTTGTCGTTTTTGGAAATAGTTTTTTAACGAATCTAAGATCGTAGGATTTGGATAGTTAGATCTTGAGATATCGACAAAACAGTGGCCAAAGGTCAAATAAATCCTAGCGTGTTAGCCTTCTAATGGCTAGATAAGTGCTATGTTAACTCCTTGGTATGAACGGGGAGAAATTATTATAGAAGAGGGAGATTAGGAGTTAAAGGGGGCTGACCAAAGACTTAGGTGATGGAAGGAAGGAGGTGGGAGAAAGCGCCAACGGCTAGAGACAATTGAGAAGGAGATGGCCAAAGACAATCTCAATTATCAGATAAACTCTAATTAAGTTTTTCTCTACATATTTATAGAGGCTCACATTGTAGACCCATCAACTAAGTTAAAAAAAAATCCTAACAAACCAACAACTTTCAATACAGTGTGTTCGAACGCGCCCGATCGCGCTCGAATGCGGAATTTCAGTTCTCTGTCGATGCGAACATATGTAGGCGTTCGAATGACCGCGTCCGAATGACCGGATTCTGTTCAAACACATAATTTGCGTTCTTTGTTTTTACGAACGTGTGTAGGCGTTCGCATACCCGTTCGAACGTAATCCCTGCGTTCGAACACGCCCTGGCAAAAATCTTTTTATTTCTTCTAACAAGACTCAACTAGATAAGTAGGCTTACTCCAATAAATCCAATGTCACGAGTGAAGCCAATATGGACCGAGTCATATCAAAATCCTATGAGCTATTAAAGATAAAAGGAATAAATTATTATTATCTAAAATCTACTTCATCATCAGAGCTGTAATATAAAGATTTTGAAGGTTTTGTATCTAGCCATCTACATCAGCATCCCATGTGAAACACCCAAACCTCCAAATACACGTGTAAACCGCGTGGATAAATCCCCCCACGCGGTGCATCACATAACCTTGTCAGTACAAGGATTTCATAAAGCACACAACAGCACAAATTCACCATAATTAAATTCAACCATAAGAGTCCGAATACAAGTTCCACATGCCACAAGAAGCCTTCCAAATATACATCCAAAATATATCATCAATCATAACGCCCTCGCAGGGGCTTAATACAACTAAAAGATCAACTGAAAAGAAAGGTATCTACTCCTCGCTACCCGCACCTGCGTTTCCTAGCTCTGAAATAATGCCACCAAGAGGTGGTGAGCTTACAGCCTAGCGAGTAGGATCCATACTATCTAAAATAATGACATCGCATGTGTATATACATTGTATGCCTATATTTGCTAGCAATAACAATATACTTGTTGAGATGGCTTAACATGAGTTACTACATCAATACAATCGATAAAGATTATCAGTCACTATCCTGGAACATGCTAGTTCCTAACGTATCACGATAAGTCCACACAGATATAAGCTTGATACAATCTCTTATTCGTACACATCGTAATCATAGTGTTTACATGTTATGTATAGAAATAAAAAAGCAGTTTAGTCATCTTATGCCTACCAAAGCATTAATCATACTTATCATCGCTCACCGAGCTATTCACCACACAGGGTAAATACTCTCAAGAAATAATCATCCATCACATAATCATCCATCATCTCATACATCGAGGGGGGATATATACATATCTAACGGTAATGCGACCTACAAGTATATGGCAACACTACAAGTGATCAGTTGTCTGTGACCATCAGACTAAGGACCCCAGTCGTAAGCCCATATCTCACTCTCTCTAAATCATCACCGCCCTCAGCGGGAGAATCGGGAGCCCTCGGCTCATCAACAGACGCCCTAACCCTGCGTCGTCGAGTACCGCTAGAGTTATATCCCCACCTCACAATCATGTTCTTCTATCATCATAATCTAGTTCTGACTATGCAGTATAACTACCTATATGTCACATAGGCTCCCAACCTCAGGTGTAGGCCGCTAATAGTATAGTCATATAAAATACACTCTGCCCTTAATCCTGGGCTAAGTGAGTAAGGGTACTGCCTAGTCAGAATCCGACTACTAATGATAGGTGGAAATGATACAGTGGTATAAAGCATGTCATAGTTATCATGATCGTTACATTCTATATTCACAACAGATATACATATAGAGCATCATCACACTAATGTTTATGCAACATTAACATTCTCATAATATCATGATGAGCAAATTATCAATAACTATATATGTAAATTAGGGTGTTACATCATGGGAGTTACATCATGGGAGTACTAAGATGTGCTATGTTCTAGTCAAATTGATATACTGTTGCATAGGGAGTAACTTATCGTGGGGCTAAAAGCAAGAAGAATGATAATCATTAGCCGTGGGTGTCGAGCAGCTAGATAGATTGTAAATAGGGATGCTCAAAATGCCCCTGAGCTCAAAGCTTGCCCATGTCTAATCTAATAAAATTGGATCATAGCCTGTCTCAAGTCTATTTTGGACCCGGCTCAACCCAGCTCGAAAGTCTATTGGACTGGCTCGGGGTCAAACTATGTCCAAGCCCGACTCACTCTGAGCTTGTAGTGCCTAGCCTATCCATTAAGACCCATAGAGAATGTCTTTTGAGCTATGTCTAGTCGCAATTAGTTTGATCAATGTTTACAAGATTTAAATTTAAATTCATTAAATCTTATTTAATTACTTATATTCATTAAATGTTAAATATATGTTTCTATTATTGTGCTCATTAAAGAGTATTAACAACGAGCACAAAATTTGATTGTGACTAATTTGGTCGAGATTACAGATAATTATGGAAGTGAGAACATTTAGAAAATTTTAAATCATATAACAACATTTTTTTAGTCATTAAAAAAATATTCTACAATATAAAAATATTATTTTCTAATATTTAGATTTAATTAGACATGGTATATCTGTTAGTTCACAATTGGCCCGTCTAATAACATGGGCATAAACTAAACTGGGTCAAAAAACTTGAACACGACTCGAGCCCAAACTCGATCAAATACTAGTCTAGGAATAGACTAGGCTAGACATTGTCCATGCTCGAGCCCGACTTGATCATGAGCACCCCTAATTGTACATACTATTGTAATATAGCAGTTTTAATCCTGCACTGGTTTATAAGGTTGGGATTTTTCAAGTAAATTTCTCATGCTATTTGGGATGATCACTTCTATAAAAAAAAAAAAAAATCTCTGATTGATTAATAATTTATCATTTCATCTCATACAATCATTATCAATGGATTAACCATATCAAAAAAGGTTTGTAAAGAGTTTGTAGAGTCTGTGGGTATATCATTATTTTTAATATAATCAAAAACCTTAACAGCCACATAAAGTAATCAGATGACCAAAATACTTTTTTCTTTGAAGTTTAAATATCAAGTATATGTCACTGATTTTATAAACTCTTTCGGAAACTTGGATCCTAATCTATGTGCTCTTGTACTATGATATCAAATAGCATTAGGTAGTTCTCATATTATGTTATATATGTTTTGAAATATATAATTATTAATATGATATTTAAAAGTTTTTAGTGGCAATCATGATTAAAAAAAATAATCTAAGATGGTCCACATAAATTATCTCCTGCAACACGCAATGCAACAGTGCAGGATAACTGGGGCTACCATGTTGGTCAAAATTATAATTAATAGCATAAGATGCCAAGAGAAAGAGAGAGAAGCAAAACGACATGCGAAGTAATAATATACCCAGAAATTGGCAGATAACATCCTATCAATTGACAGACTTCTTGTTAGAATTTACTGGCCAATAAGACATGGAGATATGTGCAAACGATTCAATTTGAAAGTCTACAATAAAAGGACTATTTACCTGAGAAAGGCCAACTGATCTGGAACCCTCTTGTGGTTCTCAAAAGCTCTATGGTTGAATGAAACTTGTAAGTGGCTAACAAGTAACACCTAGAGAAATTAAAAGGAGTACATGCATGTGTTCCAGAGGAGAAAAAGCTAGAGGAATGGGCGTTTTGCATGTCTGCCCCTCAGAAGCTCCTCATTGAATATGTATACCTTTCTAAAAATTTCGGATTTACATATCAAAAGTTTCTTTTGTCATGGATATATACCCTTTAATTATTAAGGAGGTCAGAGAACACCAATCTGAAGTACAATATTTCCTTCGAAACCTATTGTTTTTGCATGGATATATACCCTTTAATTACTAAGGAGGTCAGAGAGCACCAATCTGCCTTCGGGTTCCTGGGCCTGATTATTGTGTTTCCTCTATATATCCATTCAAACGCTAAGCTTCATATTGTGTTTTGATCCAAAATAGTAGAGAAAAAACCCTGGGTTTGTGGTCTAGACTAAAAGATCCATATATATATATATATATATATGTATGGACGTATATGTAAATGCATACACTATAGGTACATACATATACATTAAGTTCAATGATAGGACTTTGAGTTAGTACATCACAAGAAGTAGTGAAGCCTTATTCAATATTTAATCAAACTACATTGAATGCCTCTATTAACTACTACTGCTTTTCTACTTGGGGTTAGCATTTTTTGGTGACTTATGTTTTAATAAAAGAGCTATATATATATATATATATATATATATCTTGGTCAATAATTAAGAACAACAAAGCAAACAAATGCGTGCAATTTAGAGGGAATAGCAGCCTAGACTTAACTGGTATTCACTGTTAGAATATAAAAACTATAATTCAGTAATGACTTAAGCTTTTAGAGTAATTCATAAATTAGTATACTATTAGAGCCAAAGGTCATAGATTTAAATCATATCATGCTCATTTTGTTTGAAAATATAAAACTGTACCCGTTTAAATTAGAATTCACTTTTTAGGCCCATCAAAACATAACCAAAAATAAAAAAAAAATAAAAATAAAAAAAAAGAAGAGGAAGAGATGATGGCCACTCTGGCAAATCTTCTGCAAAACAATGAAACGGTGATAGAGACCAATGATTTCTAGTGGAGCAAGTGATTTTTGGCTTTCAGAGTGGTTAAGTTTCTTTACTTGTATGAATGAATGCCAGTAGGAGAGAGAGAGAGATGATCATCGTCCCTAGTTCTTTGTAGCAAGTGGTATTGTGGTATTTATGCTGCACGTTGTCCTTTCTAGAAGATAAAGAGCAATGCAATCAATATAGGCCTGCCCTTGAAATAGACAAATAAATTCATACCAGATTACCACCAACCAGCAGAAATAATAATGCTACAAAAGGACAAATAAATATAGGTTCCAAACTTCCAATGACACAATAGAAGAAGCTTGCAAGACATGACGTACTGACAATTGATGAATAATAAATACACCTCATCTTAAATGGCAAAAATAAACATATCCTTCCTCATATCAAACCTAAAAGAGTAAAAGTAATATTGGTCAAGGGCTCACAAATTAAACAAGTGAGGAACCACGTACCAAAGAAACGAATATTAGAGAGTACAAGATAGTAACACAAGCTCAAGGAATGAAATAAAAGCAAACTAACACCTATCACCTAACTGCGAAGCTGAAAGAAAGAAAGAAAGGATACTGGTAGAGGAAGAGCAGAGAATATCATGAATTAAGTTGATAGAATCAGTGTCCCGTAGTACAGTGTGACTGCACTAAAATAGTAACAGGTACTAAAAATTAAAGATCCAAGAAGAAAAGACAAAGAAAACCTAAATAATTAGTAGACAGGATTTGGTAGCACCTCGAGTACGGATAAGGAGGGAGCTGACAGATAGAGAAGCGAGCACGCGGCAGCACCGGCACGCTCCGGTGCAGCGTGCCGCCGAGTGCTCACTCTCTTCTGTCAGCCCACAAACCAAAACCCTAGTAGAAGTTTCAAGAGATCAAACCTTCTTTTCACTCTGCATGGGATATAGAGTTGTGTGGTGTGCTGAAAATGAGAAAGGAAGAGAGAGAGAGAGAGAGACAGAGAGAGACAGAGAGAGAGAGAGAGAGCAGAGAAAGAGAGAGAGAGAGAGAGAGAGAGAGAGAGAGAGAGAGAGAGATTGCTTGCCTACTTGTACGCCTCCTCTCCACCTACTTATATAGATAATAGAGGGAACCGTCTCACTTCTACTTTAGAAAGGCAAGTAAATAGAGTTCCACCTTTCTATTAAGGAATATTATATCTTCATGGACGCGAGAATGATGTGTCATTATACGGGTTATAAAACTACTATGATGTTATTACACAAGAGGGGCTGCGGCCTGGTTTAAAAAAAAATGATAGTTATTACACATTGCATATGCGCCCCTTTTATTTTTATTTTTGAGATGATTCATTAATCTCCTAAAACAAGCCTCGGTCTTGGCTGAAATACAGACTAATCAACAATTAATCTAAAGTATCAATATGTAATATCCAAGTAATCATGCAGAAATTAAAATTGAGGGGATAGGACATCGGCCCAATAGCAAGTCTCTCTCTTAATTTGCTAAGACTTCTCTGCATAAGAGAAACAACTGCAAAAGATTTGGACTCAGAGCACTTCTCAACAAAGGGTTAGTATCCTATGGCTTTCACAGGCCAAATTAACCCAACACGTATAGAAGCCGGCCAAACCAACAGAACAAACTCCAATCAAAATACCATACTAGATTCGACAGCGGATCCTGGCATGACAGCAAGGCAACCACCCAACGACTGCCATGGTGGGTCCACCACCAATAGCAACCACAGCAGAGGAGGCCCAGTAAGGGGCGAGGCGGCACGGGGCAAGGGATGGTAGCGGCGGAGAGAGGCCGACTAGATCATAGCCTGGAGCTCCGACTAGTTGAAGGCGGCAATGACCACCACGACATGAGGGCAATAGTGGAGATGGAGTAGGGACTATAGAAACCACAACAAGGCCAAGAACTACCATTAGCGAAGACTGAAGAAGGGACGGGTAGAATAGAGGTAGCGCTATTGAGTATGGGATTCCAACGGAGAGGGGGTGAGGAGAGGGCGTAGTGAGATTCCAGTGAAGTAGGGTACGGAGAGGGCAGAGCAAGAGATCGGCAAAGTTGGAGGCAGATGAGGTCTGGAGTAGAAGGAGGTGACGGGCCTAGCTTAGGCAGCTTAGCACCACCACCCAGTTATTTAGCTAACCCCTAACTCGTTAAGGAGGGGAAGAAAGGAAGTGGAAAGAAAAGAGGGAGGGAAGAGAAAACCTCTCTCCTCTCCTAGTGTGCTGGCTAGAGGAGGGGAGAGGAGAGAAGGTCGACGAGAAGAACCCCTCACCCGAGGGGCAAAAGACCGTGACCGAGCCCTAGCAAACCGCTAAGGCTGGCGCGAAGGAAAAAATAAGTTGAAAGCTACACATTGCATATGTTAAATAGGCATATTATTAGAACACCAAATAGTCTTTTTTTGCAAGTAACAAGGGGTCCGACGGTGGAATTAACTTGCAAATTGATACGATTCGGATTTCATCGATGTCATCTCGAGCGTGGATACATTTTTATGAGTGTCTTTTTTTAATTATTTTAGTGTTTTGATCAGAGAAAAATAAGTTTTCTGTAGGTCGCGTTCGAACGCGGGTGGGTGTATTCGAACGCGCTTGCGATGCCTGCATTAGGTTCACAAAAACAGAGAACATGAAATGTGCATCGGAACGCAATTGGGCTCGTTCAAACGGTTGCATTTGAACGCCTGCATCAAGTTCGCATTGACAAAGAACGCTTTTAGTGCGTTCGAACGTGTTCGACCTTGTTCGGATGCGGTCAGCAAAAATCCACTATTTCTAGTGTTAATAATTGTCATTTTTGAATTATTTGGTTAGCTTCTAAAGGTGTGGATGGCAACCAAGGAGCGATTATTGAATGAATTAAGTTTTGCCCTAATCTTCTTCTTTTCTCTCGTTCTCTCATTCCGCTGCTCCGCTACTTTTAGCTTCCCTCAACCGGCCACTCACCCTAGTCCCTTAAGGGCGGCCCCCTCCACCCCCTTCTTCAAGTCTCTATTACATCTTCCATAATCCTTTCACCACCACTTACTCATCGGTGCCCACCCCATTACCACCGGTCTATCATAATCCATCATCACCTAGGATCTTGTGCCTCAATCCATGGATTCATAAACGGACTCCTTGATGTTCATCTACTTCTCGAATGATATCTCGAAATCCCGCCATCCGATTTTCCTAAACGAGATTTGTTGGGAAGCTCTTTTCCAAGGCTATAATATATTAAAATTTCACGTAGATCCAATAATTACAACTTTCGGAATCCTATCTAGATCTAAAAATGGAATAGATTCAACCTTATTCTAAGGGAAAATCGTATCATAAATAATTCTACATTCATACATTGGTTACTAAGAATTATTTTGAAACTATCAGAAGATTTTGGTATCTCATAACTGTAGTACATCTTCATATTTAGTCAACAAATGTGGAAACTTGCATGTGGTTTACTCGGCAGCTAATTGATATACATAATAAAGTATCTAATTATTGAACCAAGGTGTATTACTGCGAAAAGAAACCCCAAGTTTGCTATGAACATGCACATATAGTAAAAAGATAATTGAAATGCAATTAATATAGTCGGAAAGTGTCAATACATGTCTGTTTCAGTGGTGGGGGCACTCGTACGTTTTGCAAGTTGAGGCTGTACAGTTTCTCTGTTGATATCTTCCTCCGGAGTCGGCTTTCAAGGTGGTTGGGTCCCTGCAGACGATGCAAGTGGCATAGGAGTATTTGAACAAAGTAGATCTATTTTTAAATTTTTTTATTTAAATGGATTATTCTTTAACTTATTTATTAAATAGAGTCTAATTTTTTTTAGCCCTAATAAAACCGTTAAACTGTTGAAGGACTAAATTAAAGAAATATATATATATATATATATATATATATAAAACGCTAAATATATTAGCGTTTTAGGACCGGACAAAATTTTTGTCTAGGAAAAAATTATAGATCAATTTAATATTTTTATTAAAACTATAAAGAATTAGACTCCGTTTGATAAATAAATTTAAAAGTAATCTATTCTCGTAAAAATAAAAAAAAAGGTTTCTGAACATAACTAATAGTTCTGTAAAAAAACTCAGTGGCATAGCTGCCTTTGATTCAGACAAGTAGTTATTGTGTGATTGGAAAATAAGCAGTTATAAGAATTATAGAAACTCTTCAGACCTCTTTTTTCCTGGGCAAGCATTTATGCCGGTTAGACTTTTATTCTATACATAAATTTAATTATGATTTTACTATCCAAATAATTCTCTCTCCTCTTTTGTTACCTACCTATCTCGTTCAAATAATATAATTAAAATTAAATGCAAAGTTTTAGTTTGAGTGAAATAAAGTGGGCTAAACTTTTTGTTCCCATTTTAGAATGAGTTTAGGCGCAAAGTAACTCTATTATTTGATGCTTTATAAGACCAAACAGCAAGAGCTATATATCATTTCATACCCAAAATTTGCATTAATTAATTACAAGAAGGCATTGCATACTTAAATAAGCTACATTGCTTACTCATAGGTAAGTATTATGACCATATAGACATTAAGCATTACTATTTTATATAAATTGCAAATAATGGGACACTAATTGCTATTAGGAGTGGCAATGGATTAGGTTTGGGTTTGGGCTAAAAAATATTTAGTCAAGCTTCGATCCTAGGTTTGGCCATGAGGGAGGGAAAGCCATCATGATGGAGGAGGAGGAGAAATAAAACAACAGTAATTAAGTAAGCCACAGTGATTTATAGAGCAAACTATTGAGATAATAGACAAGCAAATTTACTAAGCAAGAAATAAAATATACAAACTCTAAAATATCTCAAATAAAATAATTCCTAATTCTTTTATGACATTTTACTATTGTCCATGTACACAGGAAGCCCACACACTATGTATCTTTGTATGACTCTCTAAATACTATTTTACCTCTTATGCGTCTCTTAGAGTTCCCACAACAGACCTTTATTCTCTGTTTGAAAGGTTAGTCTTGTATATCTTCATATAGGCATCCAAAGTCTATGCCATTCTCTTAGTCAAATTAATATATACGACATCTTCTACTCCTCATGATGAGGCCTAATCCAACACTGAAGAATGGAGGTGGTGATAGAAAGAGAAAGGATGAGAGAGGAGGGAAGGAGGAGTTAAGGTCATGACTCGTAAAGGAAGATTGAGCAAGGTTGAGCTAATAGTCAAGCTGTCGGCTTTGAGTCTTAAGACGACCCTGGTCGAGTAAGGAGATACCCAATCCTAACCAAATGGGCTTCAAGGCGAGATGTCATTGGGTCCAATCCGAGTTCTAAGTAGTGTCTGATCAAAGCCAGATGAAGACGCCAAACTCTCATAGATAGAGAGGACAGAAGAGGATAAAGGTTCTGTTGCATTTGGAATATATTAATGTATAGATGAAAGGATGGGCTAATTGATACTATGCAGTGTCGCATCTCATGCACTTGATGTAGTAGATTACTATTACTTAAAACACAAAAGCCTTCATGTGCATTACAAATCACATAGCCATTATCTCGTGGACATTAAGATTAAACTCAGATAAATATTTTTATCAAAATATATATATGTATGGCTTCAGCTTGTTCGATTAATTATTCAACTTATATATATATATTAGTAATAACTAGCTCATTGAACTTGGTGCTTGTACCTCTAACGCAACGCTTCACTCAGGGTTTTAAAGTTTTTAGACAGATTATGATGGTTATTTAATAGCTTCCAAATATGTAGGTTTTCTATTAAAGATAGTGCTCAGAAAAATACGACAAAATCATCAATGAAACTTGTTAAAAGAATAAGGTGTCGTACGTCAGGATTACATAAATGTATGCTTTAGAGGAAATAATAATAATAATAATAATAATTTGGTTGCCAGAGCAACCCTAGACATAATCAACAGGGAAGATAGGCGCAGGTGAATAGATTAGGACAGGATGTCAGCATCGTGTCGTGAAGTTCCTGTGCAAACACCACTTGGCAAACCAAATTGATAGGTTTGGATTAAATGGAAGTCGATCCGACAGGCCAACTGGGCCAATTTGAATAAAATGGCTCTTTCGGAAGAAAGCGAGCTGGGGGAACGGATTCCTATTTGAGCTGACTTTTTTTTAAAAAATAAAATAAAATTGTGACTCCCACTTGCATGTATATTTTTAATTATAAAATTCACTTTATATATATATATTTCTTGTAAGATTTTAATATAATTGGCACATATGTACAAATATTTTCTTGATATTTAGGTGTCTAGTTTTTCTTTATGAGCGCATATATTAGTGGTAATCGGTTTGGTTTAAGTAGGTTTGGGTTGGATAAGATTCGGATAAAGTTAAATTTATTTCAACATGAATGCGACTTAATTATTAAACAAGTCAAATTTGATAGACACATACACGATCTGATTATTAAATAGGTAATACGAGACAACACGATCCGAATAATACGGCACGATACAACTAGAGCTAAAATAGCTACGCTTATTCGGAACGCTATTTTGCTACATCCATGTTGTCCATGCATGATGACATGCCTCCTCTATCCATTGGATAGCAACCACATACGCTATCATGATCTATACCATATCAAAAGCAACTAGCACACCCGTAGGCGGATGCTGTGCACTCATGGTCATGGAATTGCGAAACCTGGTGCAGTGTCTAATGGATGAACACATTGATCCATGGCAGCCATACCAGAGGTCAATGGATGAGCCCTATCATGGACAATGAGAGTTGGAACCCATAGACACTTGCGAACTATCGATTTAAGATCGAGGCGTGAAGCCGATGATCAAATCACCGATCAAAGCTATTGCATCCACATATGTGCGTAGCCTTGACGCACCTCATCCATAGTTGTGCAAGCATGAAGATGTAGCATCACATCCATGGGAGCACCACCTTTACTAACACTCAGCTATCTATTACCATTCTCAACTCTCAATCAATGGATATGCACCTAGCAGTCATTAGGGCTGTCAAAAAAGCTCATCAGCTTGTGAGAATTGTGAGTTTGGCTCGAGCTCTAAATGAGCCGAGCTAAGCTGAGCTAAATTTTTGAGATTGAAAGTTTAATTAAGCTAAGCCGAGCTAGAGTCAGCTCGTTCAAGCTTGGCTCGAATAGGCTAGATATATAATATGAGGGATGATATTATATATTAAACCAAAATAGATATATAAATTTTATATATCATAGTCGGTTAAAGCAACTCACTTTTACCCAGCAGGATTAGTCTAATATATTACAAAGATTTTGGATTGAGCCAATTTGAGCTAGCTCAATATTTCGCTAAGCTGAGCCGAGTTTGCATTATTCAACTCAACTCATGCTCGGGCTGAAGGTATTCTAATTAATTTTTGAGCTAAACTTGAGAGAGTTGCGATATGCCTTTATAACTACCCTCTAATTGTAATGAAATAGGCTTTATTGGATTAGCCTAATATATTACAAAATTTTTGGATCGAGCCAATTCGAGCTGGCTCGATATCGATGATTCGACTAGATCTTGCATTATTCAGCTCAACTTGAGCTTGAGCTAAAGGTATTCTAATTTGAGCCGAACCGGGCTAAGTCTAGCTCACTCAAGCTCGGCTTGTTTACACCATTAATAACCATAAAGGTTCACCTTAGTGACCCAACCTGACTTGCGTCTCCGACATTTAGATTAGCCATATACTATCTCAGAGAGCCCTTGGAAGCCGTGGTTGAGCTCATAGTCTAAACGACACGACTCAAGTTGTATGTATGCGCACAAACTAATTAAGCTCTCCTTTTGCATCCAAACCATGCTTAGCCTAAGGCCAGAGCCAAGACTTAGTCTGACCCTTCTGAGGGCCTTCCTCATGTGCATGCATTAGCAGACATCACCTCAGATATGCCCTAAGTCCAGTCTGTCTAGCTCAACACATGAGCATGCCCAACCATCAGCTGGATCATTCCTTGACTTTGGACTATTCCTAAGGCCTCACTTGAGTCGAGCCTCAATCCAGCCCTTCTTAGGGCCCTTTCTATCCTGGTCGACCATCTGACCCATATGGACACGCAACCATAACCCCAAATAGCCAAAGTCTGAATTGGCCAGGTTAGGCCCCAATAATTCAGTTTGCCCACGCGTCTAAATCAAACCTAAGGGTGCGTTAAAGCATCCGACTATGACCCACCTGTACAACTAGGCTGAGTCATGATTCAACCTCTCTTGGGCCTTTCCACTAAAAGGTTGGCCCCTTTCTTACTATAGACACACCAAAGCTCACTCAAAGAGCAACTACCAGCGGATCCAAATTGTGTTCAAGCATTGCCCAAGCTCAGGGTTGAGCTGATATGTTGTAGCCCAATCCTTACTAAGGTCCTCACTACTTTAGTAACACCCACTTCTAGATATGGACTCATCCCCTTCGGATTGTGACGTGCTAAAGCATTAGTTGATCATTTTGTGCTCACATCCTTGACTAGACTCGAACCCACCTTAGTTTGCAATTTGGTGTAACTCTGGCCACCTTCCATAGGATCTTCATGTATTAGGGCTTCACCAGGCCAAGTACTAGCATCCTCCATGATTTGTGTTTCCCTGGACATCATCTCTATTTAAATTGAGTGTGCTTACAACCTACCGAGTTCATTAGTGGTGTCTGCACCCTAACTATCAACTCTCTTGAGTTGAGTGCTCTTCCAACCCTTCCTAGAGTTGCATCCATCAATGGGACAGCCACCACATACGTTGTTGCTTGCCACACCTTATCAGAGAGCAAATGACACACGCATAGAATGCCAACACACAAATTTGTCAGCCGCCGAGAGCACTAGTCATATTAGAGCCTCGTTCATCTTCTTTGTACCGAGCTCTACCACAAATCTCCTAAGGTTGACACTAGCACATCGAGCCCACTGACCTAAGACATGGCCATAATCGGATTAGCTTAGACATTGTGCACTTGACAGCCTCGATGCACACTGCTTCTAGTCCAAATTCAATCTTTTTTGTTGGCCCAATCGGATGCATCCCTCCATTGGGATACATCAATTGATAACTAAGAGCCAATTGGATGCACCCCTATCACAATATGATCCAAATCTAGTTCAAGAGCTCTAATTTGTGTGGACTCACTAAGTCTGTGGGTGGACAAGCCTTGCCTTCAGCTTGCCATCGACTTTGCTTAGCCGAGCTCAATTACTTCCCTTACCTAGGGCCCATAACCGACAGGTCCTAGATGATCTTCTCATCGGAGAACTCCGCTGTAACATCCAAGCCATAACGAAAGAGGTTCCCATTCATCTACTTGTGAAAGTTTTGAACACATTTAGGGAGATGAAAGAGAAGCTTTGGACACTATGATCAATTAACTTGAAACCACTATGGACAGCTGTGATTGTGAGGGGCCTCACATAGCCATCCGTGGTTAAGACAAATGAGTGAGATTTGGTTCTACTGCATGGGATTACAATAGACGCGTATAAGTGGGTTCAACCACCCTCGCATGGGTTGGTTCAACCACCCGAGTCTCCGATGTGGTTCTCACCTTGGGGATAAGGTGAATGAAAATATGGTGAATCGATATAATCCAAATCAGAATTGGGTTCAAGTTAGAATTAGTTTATATTTCTGAGAGTTCAAGTTATAATTAGTCTATATTTCTTAATTGTAGGAATTTACAGTCAGCATTGTTTAGAAAAAATAATCAGTATGCAAAATTCAAAAGTTATGAAACTATATGAATTAAATCTATAATGTCATGATCTATGTTTGTGGTATTCAAACTTTCGTCATTCGAACTCTATTTGGGACAGAATGGAGAACCAATCTAAGAGAGATTTGAGGACAATTTAGATAAGCATAGAGTCTTAGAGGTTATATCTTAGAGATGCTTATGACTATTTATCTTCACTAATCTCTATCTCTCATCTTTCTAGTTTTATCCTTATCATCTAGTAACTCTTTCTCTCCCTTGCCGCCCTCTCCTCTTAGCAACTTTCACTTTCACTGTGGCAATCCTCTTTTTCATCGTACGCAATCTTACAAGAGCCATTATTATTGTTAATTCTTACCATAACTTTTCGTTTAGTCCTAACACCACCCATAACATTCCTTAGTCACTAGAAGTTCTTTTTTAAGTCCCATTAGCAACAACCCCTAGATTAGTCTCACCGAGCCCTTCAACCTGTCAAAACCCTAGTGCGCACAGCTTCCAAAACCAGTTAGCAACTCGAGCTCGGTGTGCACAACTTCCAAACAGTGAGCAAAGACTTCGTTTGCTATCTAGGTTGATTCGATTATGATCCTTAGCGAGGTACTATCAATTTGGTATTGGAGCTTGAGTACTCTAAGCTAATCCTTATCAAATTAGTATTATAGCTCGAGTAGCTTAAGCCGGTCCATTATTTTTTTCCTCTATACAAGAAAGATTTTCCATATTAAAAAATCTATCTTGGAATGTTAGTTGTATTTACTTTTCTTACTTGTATTCGACTTTTAATTTTCTACTCTTGCTCGGATTTCCACACACCGACTTAAGTTCTAAACCAATTCATATTTAATTTTTTTTATTTTGACTTGACGTGAGATTTTATTTCCATATCTCCAACCTAGTCAGTCCAAGACCCCTATTTCCCCTAAATTTTCAGAATTTATTTGACCAGTTGAAACAGTGGAGTGCAAATCTAACTCTTCTCAATGATATCAACTATCGGATGCTCGACATATGCACCTCATTCAATTTGCATTTTATGAAACAAGCCATTCGGTGTACTCCAGTATAAATAGATTCAAGTGGGAACTTATTATTTCTTCTAATTATTTCCCCTAAACATTTCTCTCTCCTACTTTGAGTGATCTGTTCCCTAGCAACAGTAGTGCGACTCGTCGTCTTCAACACTGTGAAATCCCCAGGCAAGCTTCAACTTCTCTAGAGATGAGTTATTCGTTAATGAACTTCAACAAGTTCTTTCACCTCTCCAGAACTTGGTGAGTTTCTTCTTGACTCCAAACTAGAATAAAATTTCTCCATTGCTTTGCCTGAATCAAATTCGAAGGGCCTTTTCCATTATCTTAGATATTTTATCTTAAAGATCTTTAAAAATAATGAAACATAGCTTTTCCCAGATGAGAAGCTCTCAAAATTTACTGGAACGACATGAAAGAATAAAAAAAAGTTCAAAGGATTTGAACAATGCATAATAAGAACAGTTATTTGTATGATTCTAAAAGATATAATCTATGCTTTTCATATTTAGATTTTCTACATATTCAGACTATCTAGGATGGAACTGCGTTGAAATGTAAGAGAGAATTTAGATGGATAGGATTAATTCTTAGATTGCTTTAGTTACCTTAGAACTCTTACTTTATTTCTAGATAAATAGGACCTTATGATTTGTATCTTAGATACACATGAGTGATAAAATAAGTTAGACTAGTCTTCTCGCTCCTTATCCCTCTTAGCCCTAGTTGTTCCTTCCCTGGTGCGACTTTCTTCCGTTCCTTAGACAGTAAGCTTATCTTAGCCTACCGTCTTCTTTCTTCTTCCCTTGCTCGTCATCTATCTACTGACATCCCCTTCACACATGCCACCCTAAATCCCTTGGAGAACACAAACCCTACCACCTTCTTCTTTGGCCAAGGGACACAAGCCACATTTCCTTCAACCCTCGGCCATAAATTAGATCATTAGACTCACTTCAGTGTGCACCCACAAAATCTCAGTGCAGATCAACTCCCATCCACCTGCGTGTGCAAACCCTAGCCGTCGGGGCATACCCGTCGAGCCTAGGTGTGCGCCCCCTTCCATTCTATGGTATCATAGCAATCCGGGTTTATATCATTATTCAAGATATTTCTTGATTTGGAGAATTTGACTTTTATCTTTTCCTTTTATTTCTAAAAAATAATTGGACCGAAAAATATGCTCAATTTTTCTAGACAAAAAAAATATATTGTCGATTACTCTGGCAAACAGTGGAGACAGAAAGGCATAGAAGCATCTGTTGATTCCTTTCGATCCTCAACCGGTGAAGAGAACATGTTTGGCAATCACTAGGAAAGAGAACGAAGTTTTCTCCCAATGTCGCTAATCAAGTCAACGATGGATTTGTCCCAGAATCATAAAAGACAAGAGGTTTTCTCTCTGGGACGCTCGATCGCTGATGAGCGATTCTTGATACTCAATTAAAAAGACTTAAAAAGTATAGATATAGAATCTGCTCAATAGCAATGTTTTTCCTAGCGACGCAGCACCGAGAAGTCGCTCACGCTTACAGGAAAGAGATTTTCTACGAAGGAAAGAATCGTTGACTCAAAAGTCGTCGCTTGAGTAAATCGAGTTCTCATAACTCCATTTTAAGCATGTAAGCTTCCAGCATTCAAGTTCAACAACAGCAGCCGGGAAGGAGAAAACTTCGCCGCGACGTCGGCAATGGCGACCGCATGAGATCATTGCTGGCGTCACAGCGTCATACCGTCACGTGCGCCAATGGGCTGACGTCACAGCTAGAGCCACGCGGTCGGCCCATCTGGCAAGAGGGAGTGCCGCGTTGACCTCGCGGGGGGTCCGTGCTGATGCAACGTTGACTTTGACCAAACGAGGACCGACGCGTTAAATTTTTTAACCTTATCCGGCGTAATAATTTAGTTGCCCTTTTTTACGGGAAAAAGACTTTGACTCTCATACACGTAATGCCAGCAAAGTTGTTTTCTTCTTTTAACACAAAATATACGTATTTTAAGATTACATTTGAGGTGGAATTTATTTGGATAAATAAAATTTAAAATAGAGATAGTTTGATCAAAAACTAAATTTAGATCGGTTAAAAGGGCTGATCATTGCATGGTAGCGGTGGGCCCCGTTTGAATCATAGAAAATATACTTTAGGATATAAATCTCATGGAGGTGTTGTTTCTATATATGTGTTGTAGGTGTTGGTCAAGGTCAACCCTTAGCTTGAATTATCATTGAACCAAAATCCTCACGTTCCTCGTGCTATGCTTTTAAGGCTTTGAATGACATAGTAATTTAGACCACCTAACTTTAGGAAATTAGAAGGGTATTCATCTACTTGTGACCTAGGAGCTTAGGAGGTACAAGTTCAAGTTCAGTTAGGTTTGGCGGTTCGGCTTGGCTCATTTTAATGACTCGGCGTTGTATTGGCTTGGAGGAGCAACATAGTAGCTCAAAGCTTAGAGCTTAGACTGAATAACTTTATATATTAGCTAAAAGATTACGGGACCTAAATGTCTTTGTATCAATGGATGGTTGGCTCTTTCTCGTTGTTTCTCTATTCACCTTACAAAATATTTTCATCAATGTAAAGGGTAATGCTACGTATTCCTTCTTTGGATAATGAAAAACTATATTTTAGTCTCATATGGTTAGGTTTAAATTTACTTCATCTCCTTATAGTTTCATTTGTTTCACTTTAACCTATATTGGTTATATTTAAACTGAAACGATTACTTTTCCATCATATTTGAGTAAGTCAAATTTATAGATACTTACTAGAGATAAGGTTGTACATAATTTGATAAACTTTCTGATGCATCAAAAATAATACTGATCAAATTTTATATGATAAATATATTATTATTTTAGATGTATTGAAAAATTTATCCAACTATTTGACTTATATGAGCTACACAAATTTACATGGGTTATTTCAATGCAGGGAGTGTGAGAGGATTGAACGGATGAACACTGATGAGCTAAAGCGAGAGCACCTTCCTCAATCTTCTTGGTTTTTTAATGAAAATATCGACAACTAGGGCATCATAGTCTTATTGATCAAGAGAACATTAAGAACAACGGAAAACAAAATTCTAGTCACTTTATTCAATCTCCAATGGTTTCCAAATTACAACTTTTCAGCATTATACAAATTAACATAGCAAAAATGAGACAAATAAAGAAAAAGATAATGCTAATCATGGAGATCCAAAATCCGAAAGAATCATACAAGTCTAAGATCTCTACGAAAAAGTATCCTCTTTTCTAAAATAACAAAATTATGATTTTTGTGGCGTAAACCGATAGAAATTAGCTAAAGAATCGCTAGATTTGATAGTAGAACGGATTGAGTTTTTAATCAGAACGATGTTTCTACCTAAAATAGTCATAATCGTGGATTTCACATTACCTCCAAGGCTCCGAGTGCGAGATGCGTAGCAAACCAAGCATATGTTTGCCTCAAGATCTACCAAGAATATTTGGTCAGCTCCAAAGGATGGTTGTCTAGCCTTGCAGGGAAGGACGGCACCTGATCATACCTTCATAGCTAAAGTTTATTATCACAGGAGATATACTCCACCAAACAGATTTGATACACAATTAATACATTCAAAAGAATGGCTTTATAGAGAGAGGATTGCATGCATCAGTAGATTACTGTGATAATTCTATTCAGAGAGTCAGGAAATGCTCAAAAGAATAGTAGATTACTGTGAGTCAGTAAAACAAAAAAAGGCTACTCTTACCATTAACTCTTGTTTCTTTCTCTTGATACCAATGGGATAATGCTCAAAAGATTACAGGGGCTGATGATATAAAAGTGTTTCCGGGTTTAAATCTCAGCGACATCGATTTAATTGAGATATTATTTAATTCTTATTTATGTCAAAACAAAAATAAAATTAAAAAAAATACTTGGGAACCATTGGTATCTTGGTACAGAATAGAATACTGATCAGTATATATACTTGTCATAGAAGTGTAAGTTAATTTAAGCTAATGAAATCACATGATAATTGTGCCTTAGACCAACAGCAAAGAAAAGAGCTAACAATTCATATTATTTATTTATTATCATTACTGTTATTATCATTATTTTGATATAAAGGAGTTGAAAGTTAGCTAGTAACAGTTCTTGACAGGCATTTGCAACAAATTATTCTTAGTTGTTATCGATGTCAACCTTCATCTAGCCAATATTTCATAATCATCACTTAAGTTGGACACATACAAACATTTGCAAGTTGGAAGAAAATTCTACACTTCGAATAGCTGCTGGTGTTCAGATCTGTTGACCATGAAGCTGAAAGTAGACATCAACGACTTAGAGTTTGAATTTATACGCATTTTCATTAGATGAGTTACATGAATAGATGATAGATATTAAGATGTTGGGCCCATCACACAGGAATATAAGTTAGAAAATAAATAATAAAAGAAGATTGATGAAATTTAAATTATAATCTCTATAAAAAGTGGCTCCGATACTCTAAAAGGACCAATAATCTTGTGATATAAATTGACTTTAAATTGCACTTTGACCTAAATACTAGTGTTCCTACTAGTGCTCAAGAAAGAAGGATTTGTTAGTAAAAAAAAATCATAAAGGCATTTTTGAAAAAGTTCAAAATATCAATTTCAACAAAAATCATAACACTTTTAAGATTGTAATTGAAACTTAGATAAAAAAGAAAATCCAAAATTTTGTACATATCTACAAAACTATACTTTCTTTTTTTATTGAAAATTTATATGAGTAAAATCACAAACCACAGTGGGTCAAAGTAAACGCATAGGTCAGTGGTCATCGTAAATTCTAAACTCAATTACATTGTGCTCCGACAAACTTTGACTCGATATTATTTTACCTCCTCAACTAACAAAGTGTGCAAATTATCCCTTATTATATCTAAAAAGTAGCACTCGGCATCTCTTTATAGGTGTGGATATTAAAATATTTTAAATACTCTAAGCGCAAATAATACACTTTAATATAATAGAGGAGACAAAGTGACGGTGAGTCAAGATTTAAATAAAAAATTAAACGTAAATTAACGTACAAGAAGCTATTAATTCACAACTACTATTTTCACTACAGTACGCAATTAATTGACGCGGTTTAATTACCCCACAGTTATTAGTTGAGAAAGCTATTACTTACGACTCCATTGTCATCTAGTTCTCAAGGTCAAGGTCAAATTCAAGATCATGGATCCTAGTCCTCATTACTTCCTTAACCTCCACCTAATCACAGTTTAAAAATTAATTAATACCTGCATCCCTGCTCCCCATCTTAATCCATAGTGTTTATGAGATAGTGAGAGCCAATCCTTAAAAAATGAATGATCCCATAAAATATTTTTTAGGGATATTCCTTTCATCTCATCTCTAGTCGAGTAAAGTAAGATTATTGTGCATCAACCCAATCCTTATACTTAATCAGAGAAATGAATCTTGATTTCCACATCCAAACCTTCTTCTTTTTTTCTTGTTTTTTTGGGAAATAAGACATCCAGTTCTGCTGATGGTAAACATGGAAGATAGCAACAGTATCAAATTGGAGATCCCTCGTTACCAACCAGAGTGTGAATCTATTAAAAAAAAGTTCAGTAAAAAACTTCAGACCAAGAAATAGGCAGTCAAGTAGTAGCTCATTTCAAACCATTTTCACAAATGTGATCTTCTCACTCAATCTTCCTGATTAGTATGCATTTGTCGTCGTATTAGTCTTTAGTCCATGTTTTCGGCCAGCTAGCTATTCTTTTGTTCATTGTAAGTTTCCAACCAAAATAATCCTAAAAAAAAGAAACTAAAAGTAAGCAACTAAACAACTAAATTGATCGAAGGATTGATAATATAGAATAAGAAAAACATGAAAGAATTCAAAAAGTGCACAGAATGATATGAAAAAGAGAAGTAAATTAACTATTTGAAACGTGACTAAACGAGAAAAGTAGCTTGGTAGCCAAGTCAAGTCCAAAAACCTCTCAATTAAATTATCTCCTTTTCTTTGTCTCCTTGTTGAATAGGTTGAAGTCGGCGCCCACCCTTAGACTAAATATCTTTTTACAAGACTACTTCAATACGGAGTTAGAAATGGTTTCCTCCTTCCTGTAGAAGAAAACGGATGACGTTGAGACAAATGATGTCAAATAGTGCGTATAATTCTTTACTTATTTCCTCATATCGATTCCTCTAAGTTCTCCTCTTCTATATAAGAGGCTTCGTTTAGGGCTCTCCCATATATCTTGCAGTTGCTCATGGATTCCTTCCTCAGTCTCGAGCTCGGCGTCACACCATCCGATAAGGTTGAAGGGATCGTAACGACAATAGAGGTAGGTTCAGAGATGTTTGACTACTTTCTTCGAAGCAAGCTTAACTGCATAGTTCTGATGTTATATATAACATGTCTAACGTGTTGGATAATAGATTAGAGCTCTCGAAGCCCAGGTGAATCAAATTACCGAGGAGAACAAGAGCCTGAGGGAGATGCTTAGCGTCGTATGCACTAACTACGCCGCTTTGCAAAGCCAGTTCATTGATCTTGCCAGCAAATCTCCCTTCGGAAGAGAAGAAGTTTCGCCGACGAGGAAGAGGAAGAGCGAGAAGACTACTGAGACGAATTATGATGGGATCGAGAATAATGCGTCGAGCGAGGATTTATGCAGGCGATCTAGGGAATTAGAACCTGAGAGAAAAGTGAAGAGGGTTTACGTGCGAACGGATCCCTCAGATTCGAGCATGGTGAGCTTTAAACACCAGAAAAAAGAATTAGGATTAACATCTTGGAAGAAAAAAAAAGTTAATTAACATGGTAGTCTCTTCTTCTTTGTGGTGTTATTAGGTGGTCAAAGATGGATACCAATGGAGGAAGTATGGGCAGAAGGTGACCAGAGACAACCCATCTCCTAGAGCCTACTTCAGATGCTCTTTTGCACCTTCTTGTCCTGTGAAGAAGAAGGTATGTCTATACTATTTACTAGTTAGTTATCCATATACAAAAATAAACAAGAATTTTAAGAGGTATTTATCCATATACAAGCATCCAGTGTTTTGATATATATATATATATATATATACACACACACACAAACACAGGTAGATAAGAGACTTCAGAAGAGTACGCGTGCATAAAAATAAATAAGTAACATAGGAAATAAGCCTCATGATATCATTTTAATGAGTTTTGATCACATCTTGCTTCTCCATTAGGTGCAAAGAAGTGCAGAAGATCGATCAATCCTCGTAGCAACCTACGACGGCGAGCATAACCATGGCAATTCCTCAACCTCCGGCTGTGACAGCTCACTTCCATGCCCACTCTTCGTAAGCTCTTCAAATCAAACCATCACTGTCGATCTCACGCGCGATCAAAACCTGCAACCGGACGTCCGAGCCACCGGTTCCGCGGAGATGGCATCGCCGGAGTTCCAGCGGCGTTTGGTCGAACAGATGGCGTCGTTGTTGACGAGAGATCCGGACTTCACGGCCACACTCGCTGCTGCAATCTCTGGAAGGTATTCTCGACGACCACCAGACGAGTTTTAGCAAGTGAGTTAGCGTGAGTTCGTTAGTATGATCTTTGGGAGAGGAAAGGAATGTATCTGTGGTCGTGTAAATAGAATTTTGACCAAGAAAGAAGAAGCAAGAAAGAAAGAAATATAGTCTGAGATCAGTTAGCGAAGATATTTCTGCTTGGACTTCTGCAAAACTATGGACTGACTGAGAAATTTGAGTTATTGGACTTACAAGTTTGATATGCCCCATCTTGAAATGAATTTGTTAGAATTAAAAACAATTATAAATATCATTCTTTTTTTTCTTTTGATCAAGCAAAAATAAAAAATATATATATATATCATTCTCTAACAATTTAAAGCTCATTTTATTTTAAATAACTTTTATGTGCACCTTCTATATGCAAATTAGATTAAGATCAAGTTTATGCATATTTTGGTATTTGGTATGGTACAAAGTAATGATTAAATGATGTTGGTTATTCTTATATTGCTCCTATCAGATGTATTAGTTCTAATATATTAAATAATTAATTATATTTTTACCCTTCAAACTATCCTTCAATATCATTTTCATATCCTGGAAAAAAAAAACTGGACACATATATTCTTTAAATTATTTAATTATGTCACTAAATCCTCTCTATTAAAAATTATGTTAGAAAAATATTAAAAAATGACCAACTAATCAAATGTACAAAATGTCCTTATTTTCTCTTCCCCTCTTGTTAGAAATGGATATTAAAAGAATAGAGAAGATTGAAGATATTTTTGTCTATCTATTAAGTTAGTCAAAATTTTAAGATTATTTTCATAAGAATTTTTAATAAAATATTAAAGAAGGAGGCTAATGATAAATTTAAATGTCTAGAGAGTGTATAGGTCCATTTTTTTTAAGGGAGTGAAAGTGATATATAATAATAATTTAGGGAGTCGACATATATTTTGTTATATATTTAATATAAGTAAACATATAAAATTACTCATACAATATAATTGATAAATATCATACTATCAATAATATAAAAATATTTTCAAAATTATTATCTTGTGATACGATCCAAGTTTGAATTGCATCTGAGATAAAATTAGATCTAATCCCTGAATTGTAAGGATTTATTATCTACGTAGTTTCGATAAAATAATTATCAAATATTCATACGATATCATGAATATTATAGATGCATTATACCAGTGATGTCATGACCTATGCTTTTGGTATAACTTAATTTTGATTTGGACTCTATTTAGGGTGGAATGGTAATCAAATCCATAAAAAAATTGATTAGGTAAGCTTATTAATTTATTTCTGATTTGATTTGGTTACCTTAGAACTTTTTAGTTTATCTCTTATAAATATGGTCTTATAGTTTATATAATTTAAGCGTGCATTGAATTATTAAATAGAATATTTTTTTCTTATATATATATATATATATGCTTTGAATTCTTTCCTTTGTTAATCCTTACCTTAGTTATTTGTATCTCTTATATATTTTTTATCTCGCCCACTACCACGACTGTAGCTAATTATAGCCTTTGACTATCTACCGCATCACTATCTATCATCAAGCTATCTCTATTAACTTCTCGGCCTCCAATTCATCATCGCCTCTACTCTACAGCTAGTCTCCGTTACCGATCTGTATCATTTGGCATCAAAACAATATTCCCCGGCAACCCACCATTAGAGACATGTTTGCGAGTTGGAATTTGAATGATCTAGATATCAAATCCTTTATGGCCAAGATGTGTGCTGCTCTCATCGATTGAAAAGTGATGACTGCAGAGTGCATAAAGGTGCATTAAAAAAAACATCATCAAAGGCAATAATAGATTCTATGTATCCATGTTGGTTTTTTCTTTTTAAATGTTTTTTTTTAATGTATCCATGTTATCCACAATTTGTATATAGAGGTATCCTTAGAAAATGATTAGATTGATAAATAGCTGGAGAATTGAATAAGAGCCAGATATCATTTATTTTTCTAATATATTCTAAATTTTTGTTTTATGTATTACTTTTACAATGTTATCCAATTTCAGGATGGAGAGTTGACCACTTGAACCCAAATTAACACACTTATACATTTTTAGCCTAAAAATAATTGAAAGAATAGAAAGGAAAAAATAAAAAAGTTCTTTTATGCATTGGTAACGCCCAAGAGCTCCTTTTTTGCGTATATGCCCTTCTAAATTTCATGTTTGCATACGTACCCTTAAAAAAAACCATGGCTTTTGTAGGGTATACCTTTTGATAATGTTAAAATCCAAAGTATTTGGTAGATGAGAATACAAAGATGCCCTTAATTGAAAGGAATATATACGAGGAAGAATAGGGTATTTTTGTACTTTTAATGTGAAAGGGACCAAAAGTTAACTATTGGTTAACTTCATGGGTAACCATGCTAACACAGGTTTTAAGGGATGTTTATATAAGAATATTCACTTTAGAGGGTATATACATAGACATGGGATTTTTACAAGGGTATACATGAGAAAAACCCAAAATAAGAAGATTAATTTCCAATGAACACATAACAAGGATATACAATTCAAAGTTGTTTACAAGCATTATGCAAGTCATACAATATGTCCACAGAGAGTCAAGCTGCTCCAAGCTTTTAAACTATGAACAAAGCTAATTTTTTTACTCAAATATAATGTAAGTAGCACTAGATTTGCAGAAATTCCAAGAGAAAGTTCCAATTTGAGAAGATGGAATGAATAAAACCAGCCAAGATAAGGTCTGGAAAAGAATAATAGTTCTGTTTAAGACTCAGAAAAGGGATACATGTTACAGTTTACAAAAAGAAAATCAAAATATACAACATCTGGCTGAATATTTACATGAAAACTTGTATGGTCAACATATGCTATAAGCTGCCTATACAGTAGATTTCTCTGAGCTACTATACCTCCTTTTAAAAGAGAGGCTGCTCGAAAGTTGGTTAGCATAAGCAAAGTTCCACACGTAGGTATAAACAGAAGACTTTGGTGTTACCTTTCAGTTAGCCTTTTCTATCAATCTCAGTTCCATTATATCAATTTCATCATTTCATCCACATCAGGAGTATAGAATCTGGACAACTAAACTGAGCATTTTGTGGGACTGGCTACCGAGTCAAAGTTGATCCTGAGATAGAGGAAATTTTCGCTCAAACATTTAAAACTTCTTTCAAGCTATGATGTGAAAATTTTGTGTGTCTTCAGCTTTTAGCTGGAGGCTGCAACAGGCCTTCCCTCTTATGAGCACTGATTTTCAATTTCTCCTGCTCTGCTTCCTTTCGAGCCTTTTTCTTCTCCAGCTCTAGTTGTTTGAGGTTCTCTTTATGGGCGTGTTCAAACATTTTTGTAAAGCCGAGTAAAGTAGAAACAACTGCAAAAATAGTTTAAGAAAAACATATTCTACAGTCAATCCAAAAAGGAAGCCAAAACAAAGCCCATAATAAAGAAACATGACACAGATTGGTGTAGGCCATTGGTTTTGATGTTCTATCATATAATTCAACTGTCAACAGTAAGGCACAGGCCAGGGGAGAGAGAGACAGAGAGAAACTACAATTGCACAAAGGGACAACATGCAGGATCTTCACCAAAATAATTTTCTTCAATTAAAGAAACTACCTTGCTCAAATGGACAACGTGCAGGATCTTCACCAAAATAAAGAACTAGCGCATCTGCATTTCTACCCTGTAGAATGTCATGTACTAGGTTAAGTATTGAACACGTGTTTCTTGCTGAAACTTGGTATAAGAAGTCTAGGACTGAAACATACCACAGTAGAATAAAGCAAAGTTAATGACCTTACTTCAGCTTCAGAATAAACAAGAAACTCCTTCAATGTCTGAAAGAAGAAAAGCCTTGTTTAGTATGCAAAATACTCTGTTAGAAAAGGAACTTCTCATTGGTAAACTAATAGGACATTCACACCTGTCAAAACATTTGACCGGACAATTGTTTAGTCTTGTAAATTGTGTATTTTATGTACTTTGGCCATAGATGGTTGTGCTGAACTCGATTCGAATTTGCATTAATAGAACTATTTGGTTCAACAGGGGTTCCTCATTAAATACAATTCATATATACAAGATGTGGGTTGTTTCACCAGAATGATGCACTGGACTCCTTTTGACAGATCTCCTTCCATCCTCTTTTTAATACCAGTTACTTTATTAGTTTTATACAAAAGAAAAGAATAACCATAAGCTTCACACTTTTAGGCTTACTTTTATTTGTTGGAGATCCAGTGCGCTATGACTTAATAGACCTTAAGTCCAGAAGAAACATGATCCAAAATTTTGAATATTAGTAACAGAAGTCAGAACTATGTTAGATAACTTCTTCCTAATAAGCCAAATATATCTCTGAAATTTCGAAAGAAGTCTAAACAGGTGTTGTACTTTGCTTTACTTCACTAGTTCTGCTTCTAAATTTTTCATTATTTATGTCTTTTATTCTGATTTTACTAAGCAGGTACAGTAGCACGGCACTGTTTGCAGTACTATATAAGTTACTTTAAATGCAACAATAACTGAGATAAAATGTGTATGTTAATTTTATCTTTCTAAGAAATTTCTGATTCATTTTGGTTTTCTTACAGTAAAGTTTAGAGTTTAATAAAAGGCCAGCAGAAGGCTGGAAATTGGAAACATGCATGTCAATAAATTTATGAATAGAAACAACCTTTTTTGGGTCAAGTGTAGCTTGCCCCTCTCCATATATCTATGTTTTTCTCTTTCCTACTTTCATTTTGTTCTCTCTTCGTGTAACACCCCAATTTATAAAAATAAATAAAAAATAAAAAAATAAAAAAAAAAACCCTGACGCGTCACGTGCCGAGCACGTGCGTCAGCCTGCCACCCTGCCACCCTGCCCTTCCCTTTTCTTCTTCTTCTTCCCTTCCTTTGCCGTGCACGCCATCCTCCCCCCATCTCCCTCATCTCTTCTTTCCCTCACCGCAGCCCCTCCGTTCTCCTCTCTCTCCCTCGTGGTTGCCGCCAGCCGCCGAGCTCGCCGACCCCCCCCCCCCCCCTCCGGTAAGCTTTCCTTCCCCTCCTTCCTTTCTTCCCTTCTTCCTTCCCCTCCTCGGCCTCGTGCTGTGCTGGACCCATGCCGCCGCCGTCCCCGCGCTGCGCCGCCGGCCTCGTGCCGCGCCGCCGCAGCCCCGCAGCCTCGTGGGCTCTTCTCTCCGCCTCACCCTCCTTCCATCGGGAGTGGAAGGAGATGGGGTGGAGGGGTGGGGGTTTAACCCCCACCCTATGTTGGGGTGGGCTGCAGACCGCAGCCCACCAGCCCGGTCTGGGTGGGCTGCGGGCCGCAGCCCACCTAGACTCGGGTGGGCTGCAGGCCGCAGCCCACCTAGCCTTGGATCCGGGTGGGCTGCAGGCTGCAGCCCATTAGCCCATTGTGGAATGGGCTGCAGTCTGCAGCCCACTATTCCAACCTTGGGATAACATAAGATTCCTAGGATACCATTGACTCGTACCAAACATAAATGTGCTAATAAGATAATTAATTATATTAGTTCGCTAATGGCTTACTTGCGTGAATTAATAGGATTGACACCGCGTGAGGAAGATTTTGGGATTCCGGACTAGCTGACGAGTTTTACCATACCGTGGAGACCCCAAGCGAGTAGAGTTATACAAATCTAGAATAACATAATTACAGTCATTATACCTGTCATGATACGGTAGGAAATGTCAGTATTAATGCATGCAGTTGGTACTCCTTGTTATATCTTTTGCATATGATAATGCTTTATAACCTGTTCATCATAGTATCATGAGGATGTTAATGTGTATGATAATGCTTTACATGTGTCCTGTATGGTATACCGTTGCATAGATGTATGATTACTGTGAATATGGAATGTAATGATCATGATGACTATAACATGCTTTATACACGTATAAACACTGCACCACTTCCACCTATCATTAGTAGTCGAATTCTGACTAGGCAGTACCCCTACTCACTCAGCCCAGGGTTAAGGGTAGAGTGTATCATATATGTCTATACTATTAGCGGCCTACACCTGAGGTCGGGAAGCCTGTGTGGTGTTCAGGTAGTTATACTGTATAGTTAGAACTAGATTATGATGATAGAAGAACATGATTATGAGGCGGGGATATAACTCTAGCGGTACCCGACGACGCAGGGTTAGGGCGTCTGTTGATGAGTCGAGGGCTCCCGATTCTCCCACCGAGGGCGGTGATGATTTAGAGAGAGTGAGATATGGGCTTACGACCGGGGTCCTGAGTCTGATGGCCACAGACAACCGGTCACATGTAGTGTCGCCATACACGTGTAGGTGACATTACCTCTAGATGTGTATATATCCCCCCTCGATGTATGTGATGATGGATGATTGTTTCGTAAGAGTATTTACCCTGTGTGGTGAATAGCTCGGTGAGCGATGATAAGTATGATTATTGCTTTGGTAGACATGAGATGACTAAACTGCTATTTTATTGCTATGCATAACATGTAAAACCTATGATTGAGATGTGCACGAATAAGAGATTGTCTCAAGCTTTATATCTGTGTGAACTTATCATAATATGTTTAGGAACTAGCAGATTACAGGATAGTGATTGGTAATCTTTATCAATTGCATTGACTTAGTAAATTGTGGTAAGTCATTTCAATAAGCATGTCGTTATCATTAGCAAATATAGGCATATATTGGATATACACATGTGATGTCATTATTTTAGATTCTATGGATCCTACTCGCTGGGTTGTAAGCTCACCCCTCGTGGTGGTATTATTTCAGAGCTAGGGGACGCAGGTGCGGGTAGCGAGGAGTAGCCGTTTTGTTTCTTTTTAGTACGTATGTTAGTTGTATTAAGCCCCTGCGAGGGTATGATGATGACGTATTTTTTGGACTTTAACATAGTATTTTGGATGTATATTTGGAAGGCTTGTTGTGGCCTGTGGAACTTGTATCCGGACTCCTTTAGTTGAGTTATTTATGGTGAAATTGTGTTGTTGTGTGCCTTGTGAAATCCTTGTACTGACAGGTCATGTGATGTACCGCGTGGGAGGATTTACCCACGCGGTTTACACGTGTATTTGGAGATTTGGGTGTTTCACTTCGTCTCCTACATTCTCTACTCTCTAAATCTCTTATCTGAAATATCAACCATTCCATCGCAAGACATGCGGTATTTGTTCTATAACGAGATTGCACTTGAAATACCACATCAAGGCATGACAGGTACTGAATTCAAGTGGCAATTATTGGGGGAAAAATAGAACAGATGAAAGTTTTGATATGCTTTTATCCAATCCAGCAGGAGGGAAGGAAAGAATTAATCAACGAAGGCAGCCTAATGAATATAACCTGCTAAACTTTGATCAACCAAAAAAAAAAAAAAAGAATTTTCCAGACAGAAAATTGAGACAGATGAAAGGACTCCTTTCTCTATAGTTGTTGGTGTTCCATGACTTCGGTGGCAGAATTCATAATGTCAACATAATGAACAGAGGAAACTCAAAAGATTTAATGATTAAGTGCTCAAGCTGATGATTTTATCCAACTCACTTGATTTAATATTCTTCTTACCTGATCATCTTTTTACATTATAAGTTCTTAAAATAAGAGTGTCACCTATAATAGTAAGGTCTGACTCTTGCGTGTGTCTATTACCTAACAACTTAAGTTTTTGAATAAATCGATTATCAAACATAATGATAGAGCTAGTTTTTTTGGAGGTCATGAGTTTAAACTTTATCAGCTTGCTTTTATTTTCTATTATCTTGTATTGCAGTATAGTGAGTTGCGCATTTTGTTATCTATCATATCTCCATTTACGGTATTTGGAGCCACACATGAAGGAGAATGTTAAAAGCATAATATATATTATTAGTCTAATATCTAACAACTTAAGCTTTTAAATTAACAAGCTATCTAATAAATGGAAAACTAAGGATTACAAGTATCTATCCTAAAATGTAGAATAAATAAGTCAGATGCAAGCATAAGAAGCCAATTACTTGTCCAACTACTATAAATGCAAACAACTAATGTGGACACAACCCAACTGCCCAACAAAGTAAAAGAACTTCAAACTTTATTATGTATATATCTATTGAATGTTATCTCTAGTGAACAAAAAGGATACATTTGGGTAGGCCACCTTAGTAGCCCAATGGTCAGATTCTACCAGTTTATGACAGTGGTTCATAGGTTCAATTCGTGCCGTGGACATTGGGTTGATATTTGGTGGAATTTCTACTGGAGTGCTATACATGCATGGGTTAGACCTATTATAACCCTTTCTTACGAGAGTTAGCATAGTTATCTAACTTATATATCAAAAATAGTTAGCTCCGTTATCTAATATATGATTAGCATATGAACTCATGATCTATTAAAAAAATAAAGAGTACATTTTGGTCATTAGATATGTAAAGCAATTGCACAAATATTCGGCAAATTTATATTGTAATTCATTACTTTGACATTACCCATAGTACCTTATGGAATGTTTCAGATACAGGACCGTCATTTCCAGATGATGATAATTCTTGTTCAACCTTTTCTAGTCCTTTGTTTATCGCTTGCATCTCTTCTGCTAAGTACTTCAATTGTATCTGTATTGGAGTTAGTTATTCTTCCAAGTTAGATAGCAATAATAAGACCAGTAAAGAACTAAAGCCTTTTGAATCAAACCTATATTATTTACCTTTGATGCAGGTTCTAAATTAAGAAGATCCTTGTCAAAATCAAGAACTTCTGGAAGCTTATCAGCAAGAACCTGCATGTTATACAAACGATATATTTTAACAAATAAATGGAGAAAGATCCTAGTTGAAAATTATTGAAAAGAATGGCTTCCCATTATCCATATTAATTTATCATTATAAGTTGACAGTGCTAGTAGAAGAAGCGCATGTAGGTCATAATCAATTAATCATACAAAATCAAGGTAATGGCCCAATATATAAATCTGTAGGGATCAGCCAACATTTGATGGGACATATCGATATCCCAATCATTTCCAAAAGCTTGAACTCAAGGTTCATTTCTAGGTGATAGTGCTATTTAACATCACACATAAAGGTATCGACAACTCAATCGAACCTACGACCAGTCAGTTAACAGCCGACCGATCCCACCAAGCTCAGAGAAGTGCTTACAACATAATCTTGGTTCTTAGATATGCCTATCAACACAATATATGCATGCACAAAAATACAAGGATAACCAAGCACAGGTTAGTTAAACTTTAATCATGCTTGTCATGAGACAAAATTCGCAAAAAAATTGAATATTAGCAAACAACACTAATAAAGTACCTTGCATAAGTAATGCATAAGAGTCATCTTATTGTTACGTGCACGTGTATCACTGAGTTTGAGAAGGCTATCTAATCGAAAGCCAATAGCTGAACCTGAAAACATCGAAAATACCTGGAAGTTGCTTTGAATGCAGAAAGTAAATAATGTAGTTCAATCAAGTAAGATGCCTAAAAACTACAGAAGTAGCGGGAAGTTATCATAAAACTACTAAGAATTTTGGTTTCTGCAAAGAAGACATCGCTGTCTATGGTAATGGGGCATGCTGGCCAAATGGCAACATGTTTTGTCTTCAACCAACAAGCTGAATAAATACTAGGAAAGAAAAAAAAATAATGTAGAAAAATTAAACAGCACAGAAAAGACAGTTCCATACTTCTCATGGTGAGCATTACACCACTTTCATGTAAAACAAAACACAGCATGGAAAAGATAAGTTTCAGACAAGTTTTTGGCATCAAAGTAATGCCCTGGACCACTTTTATTTTGGCTAAAAGATGTTTCAGAAGAATCTTGCAGTGGCTCTAAATTTCTAATGCCCAAAATCTGATGCTGTTCTAGAAGTGAGAGAGTGTTATAATATAAAATATAAAATTACCACTCTCAAATAACTTAAGCTTTTAGAATAGCCAGTAGTTAGAAACTAATACATGCAGATGCCTGTCAAAGCTTCAAAACATGCTCCTTAATTCCAACATTTTTTTTTCTCTTTTGATAAATCATGAGCTTGTAGGTTAATCGTAGACTAGGTTAAAAGGTCAATCCTCCCTAATATATAGATTGGATAACTAGGCTAACTCCCTTAAAAAACAAACTACAACGAGCTCAAATCATGCGCATATAGTGAGTGCTCCAAATAAAAATACACCAAGTATTGACCCTCAAGACTGCTTTTTCACTCACTGGAATTGATGTAAATCTATAGCAACAATACTTGGGCATATGTATATGTGGTGCTGCATGTGTCAGCATAAAGTATGCCACAAATGTATGTGCCTATGAATAACTGCAAATATGCATTATGGAAAAGATTGATGCACCATGAGTAATGAGAATTTACCGATGCTTCACACTCCAAGGATATGTTCATGTTATTCATTTCCTAAAATCACGAATATGGAATAAGTAATCCCTATTAAGAATTGTTATCTCGTGTTATATTACTGGTCAACCTTGGACTAGTAGAACACATATCTTGTTATCACTTTTCATGGTACTTGCTAAACTAAACAATCAAAGGCTATTTATGGCCTTCTACTTTAAAATAGTGAAAACAAGGAGCACAGCATGTGCCTCAGCACTTGTTGCCTGTACCATTAGAGATAGAGAGAAAAAGATGAGAAAGACTACTCACCTTCACTTTTCCCCACTCGCTAAGCTAGTGCACCTGACAAGTGCGAGCGACATCTCTCGCTCGGGGGGTGACGATGAGGTCAACGGTGAGCGACAAAGCGCTAGCAGGGGTGTCGTACAACACCCTTCGTGCCATATGCTGGTACATCGCCAGCACAAGCATGTTGGTCGACATGACCATTGTTGAGTGAAACTAGTATGCATTAAAACACAAAATGTGCACCATATTATCTAATTCATGACTTATTGTATAAGTGCACTGCCAACTAGGATATTTCATCTTCCCCAATTTACTTGATTTTTATATCAAATTTAATGGAACTTGCGCATGCTATATCAGAATGGTAGATGTACAAGATCTATCCTTCAACAACTATGAATTTTGATCTTTATCATTTTGTCCAGTTTTTTCTAATTTCAACTATTCTTGATTTGATACCAAATTTCACTCCAAAAATACAGACGTTTCTACTTTCCATGCGATGCTCCAATAAATGATAGACCTAAAAATATATCCTTTTAATGATCACCAATTTCACTTATTTAATCCTAGTATACTTTTCATTTCAAAATTTTAGTAAACAAATTACAGTCGAGTAATGGATTTTCAAATTTGAACTCAAATTTTATTTTTAAAAAAAAATCAATTTCCCTTGTTTAAGGCAATTATTTTGCATTTCCTAATTTATGAAACAAAACTGCAAATATTCATTTTTCCAACTTTTACCAAAATTAAAGTCTTATAATCCTCTTAAGCACTTGATATAAGTAGTTAATGAGCTTGGGGAGTAATTGACAAGCTGAGAAGTTTATGATGATTTAAAACTTAAATTACCATCTATCAGATGATGCCTAACCATATCATGGATATCACTCATATTGGTGCCAAGATGGCCTTAACAAAGTAGTCTTTTGCCCCCATATGTTGATAAAAAGATAATCCTTGATGTATATTATTAGAAACCAGAGAATTTAACAGGAAGATTTCAACTGATATTTTTGATTTATCAAATATTACATTTTTTGGAAATTAATTACTATAGAGTCATATACAACATTATGACTTACCCCTAGCAGTTCCCTGGTTTAGCGCATTTCCCAAAGAAAGAATTGTCTGCATTATTCTTTTCAGCTTTACAGAGTTTCTCACCTGATGACTTGAGGGATGCAAATGAGTGATAGAATCTAAAGAAAACCTGACATCAGTAACTAGAAGATCAAATATTACCTCTTCGGCTGCATAGTTTATAATATTCAAGTTATTTCTAAGATCCGCAACCTGAAAGAATGTACAAACCAATTAATTCTAATTAAGACATAAGTACAAAATGAAAATCATAATATATGGATTTTAATATATTCCAGACCTGGGAACGAAACTGAATCTTAAAGGATAAGACTCTCAGTTTAGACTCCACCCTCGGAACTTTCATCAACTCTAAGAAGAACTTAGAGGACAAACAAAAGATGAGCAGTTAGTGCAATAATTGTTATCCTATTTATGTGTAGCATTTGAAATTTTGCAAGCATCATTTTTGTAGCCAAAATCCACAAGCAAGATCAAGAATATCTAAATCAGTACATAATGATGATATTGAAGCCTCTAGAAAGACATTATATCAAGATCATCAATGGGGTTAGTAAATTACCATGTATTATTTAAAATAGTCAGATATAAAAGGGAAGATCATCAAACACATAAGTATTTTCCATCATGACATATTTAGCTTCCACTAGAAAGCACAGAGTTTGTCTTGTTATATACTTATATCCCATGTATTTACAATCAATTTCACTATGGTTTCATTAAAGAGTTATTTAAACAGCAGCCTTTGATAATTCTTACTTTCATCTTCAGCCCCTCAGAAAGTGCAATTCAAAAATTGTCCCCTAAAATCATAGCACTCCATAGTTCTAAATTGTTGGGCATCTCATATACATCAAAATGAGTATGGCTGTTATAACTTATAACAATGCGGAGGTGAATGCTTAGTGCCACTACAGACGATAGAAGAGATTGCTATATTTATAGCAAGTTGGAAATAGCATTTGAAGGTTCAGACATGTCCAATAAAGGCCACATTATACAATGATAAAACGATATAATTGAATTCAAGAGGAAAGCATTACAAGAATGAGTTAGAGTTCCTTGGGTTGGACAGAAACATATGTGACGTAGGGGGTAAGATTTTATTTGTTTTAATGTAATTGGCAAATTGTGACATAAAATTTTATTTATATAATGTGCCTAGATTTTATATATTAGCATATGCACAAGTTATGAAAAGTTTAAGAAAAATATTGAAGTGGAAGATTAATTTTGAAATCATAAATTTCCGTCTATAACATTGGTTTGTAAGAAGAAGCAAATGTAAATTTTTAGCGCAGGGGTTCTAACTATCCAGAGAGTGATTCTAACAATAAAAGTTCAAATACTTTTAGTGTACATGCATTTGAAGATTGATTCTAACAACTTTGAGAAAGACGAGTTTTCACGACGGGCATTTGAATGCACTAAAAGTGGTTCGAACACAATGCATATCTTATTTTTTAAAGTCCGTTTTGCAAACTTTTGAAAAATAGTTCGGGCTATTCTTGGAGGAGGTACATAAGGGCTTAAGATCTAATCCTAAATCATCTTTCTTGAATCACTGGAGCCATTTTATTATCTTTTGGATAGGCTATTGAAAAATGTCTCACCACTTTGGATTTTAGGTGCTAAATCAATTTTTTACTCTTCAAATCTGAAAGAACTACATCTTGAAGGTTACTAAAATGAAAAAATCAGCATCGAGGGTCAATGATGTTGGAAATAAATCATAGAAAGCAGTGTGTAATAGTTTCGAGCAAGCAAGACTTTACAGATATAATCGTGGAGATCAACCAATGGTCTATTAGTAATCTTATAATTATTACAATTATTAGTGATTGATTTTGATCCGAGTTTAGATTAGTGATTTATTTTTACCTAGGTTTGAGATTTTTTAACATAAAAATCTGTGTTTACGATTTTCTTTATCTATTTTATTATTCCATATTTTATTATTGATAGCATGTGGTAGATCCAATCTCTTAGAGTGATTTATAACTTTTCATAGGGAAGTTGTAAGAAAGATAAATAAACTTCAATATATTGATTCATGAATGCATACCGAAAGGATGCTCTTCTATAATCTATTGATTCTCAGTTCTCACGAATATCAGATCAAAGGTATCAACTTTTGAAAAATGCAAAAGCCAAAAAATTGAGAAAACTCTCAAAATTCTATTGATAAAAAATTATAATGATTCAACCATAGGTTTACAAGAATATATATATAGACTAAGAGGAGACCCAAGACCTTAATCCAACAAAAAGAAACATTTTCCACAAATGGGAGTTTCGGCTTGGAATCAACATATTAGAACATATGAAATGGAGCTTTGAGTTCTGCATAGAGATATAAGCAAAACAAAACTTTCATAAAATGACAAAATTGCTAATTTTAAGGCATAATGATTTTTTCAAGGTTCGAAAAATCGGGATTGGGATCGGCCTTTCGAATAAACAATACATATCGGTTGTATCAATCGCCTAGATTGGATCGGACTTTTTAATTACATAAAATTCTAAATATTATTTAAAAATATAAGAAAACTTCTAAGAATTTAGAAAAAAGTTTACCAAAAATAAGAAAATAAGAAAAGAAAAACTATGGTACAATAAAAATTGAAAAGAAGAAGAGATTAGAAAGAGCATGAGTGGAAGAAAATCAAATAAAAGAAAGAAAAACCATAATGCAGTGAAGAAGAAGAAGAAGAAGAAGAAAAAAGAAGAAGAAGAAGAAGAAGAAGAAGAAAAGAGAAGAAAATGGGAGAGAGTGGAAGAAATTAAAAAAAACTGAGAGAGAAATAAAAAAAAATTATATCCCGGAGTTCGTCGGAGCTTGCCAGAGTTCATCGGAGTTCACTGGAGCTAGATCTCTCCGTAAAAAAAACAATGATTATATGTAAGGAGAGAAAAAAAGGAAAGAAAGAGTAAAAGAAAGAAAGAGAGTAAGAGAGAGTGAAAAGAAAGAGTGAGAGAGAGAAAGAGAGAAAGAGTTCGGATCGGGCCTAGATCGGGATCGGGTTCGGGTTCGGGTTCGGGTTCGGCCGATCCGGCGAACCATGGATTTTTTGGGATAGGTCAGGCAGGATGATCACATCTAGGTGGAGGTCAAGTGGAGATAAAGGTGGGCTTGACAAGGTAAATGGTGGTGGCAGAGGTTGTGGGTAGTAGGCTGGCGACGTTGACAGTAGAAATGAAAGCCATACGAAAGATATGGACGACTAAGACAAAGAGAAATGAGGGGGGAGAAGTCAGAGATGAAGAGACGAGGAAGAAGATAGATTCAAATCAGCTCATACATGACTTAACTAGAGTTGTCCTCCATATATTCATAGAGGCTGACCAAATTAACAAATTTGACTTGACTAGCCAACTCGGCTAGGATTCAACTAAAGCAGCTAATAAATTGGTCTGGACTGAAATATACATGGACTCAAACTAATTAATTGAACAAATAACTGAATCAAACATAATAAGCAAAGGACTCGACCCGGACTCATCACGATCAACCCCAGACTCAAGACTCAACCTGGATCATAACAAGCTTTTCTTATATATATCCTCAATAGATGACAAAAGAATTCCAGATATGGATAGCAAGCCTTCTCTAATCATGCTTTATACATAATGCAAATATTCTGAGCCAAATCATTTTGGCAACTGTATTAATCATCGAGAATTTGACATGGTAATCTGTCTCATGGTTCACCAACAACCAAAAAAAAGAAAGAGTATACAAGAAATTCACTGACCTGCTCACATCTCCCTAAATTTTCTTTCTCACCACTATAACCCTGAAAATAAACAGAAAACATAAGGAATAGAACTCTCAAATTTGCCTTACTAGAAAGCAATGGATAAGAAAATGCAAGAGAGGAAGATTTGACTATTGATTAATAGAAGAACAGTAAATAAATAGCAAGATAAATATACCTTGAGCAATTCCATTTCCTCTTTTGTTGGACAGAACTTTATAAGATTATCTACCTGATCAGCATCCAAAATAGAATCATCTAGAGCAAGCACTGAATTCTGCAACAAATCAGATATTTACAATATACAACCTGTAAGGCAACAAAAATCAGCAAGCTCGAAACAGGAAACATAGTAGCAAGTTCCATTAAGACTCTCTTAATACTCAGTGTCCACTTGATAACAACTGCTCAACCTTTTCATCAAGGATTCAAGTCAGCTCATTAGAGTCGCTAAAAATATGCATACATAGTTGATAGGACAACCACAGTTCACAAGGTACAGCAATAATCACTTCACCAAATATACAGTAACCAATCTCATTTTACTTTGGTAGAATACAAGTTTTCAACTGCTTACCATCAAATCAGACAGAGGCATCTTAACTTTTGTAAGCATTATTTCGCAATTATTAGCCCTCCTAAGATCAATCTGCATTGATGATTCAAATGAGTTAGGAAAGTATTTCACTAGCTTATCCTAAATATTGTTCATACTTCATAGTGTGTACAAGTTCTCAGCATTGGAAATCAAGTGAAAGAAGATTCCGCAATCATATAATGTAACATTGTCAATAAGCAGTATGTCATCTAAAAAAAATGTTAATAAACACAAACTTCATAGATCCCTGATAAAATATGGGACGTAAATAAATTTCCATTCGAAAAAACAAGGTTTAAACCATGCTCTTGCATTTTGATGTATGTGTCAATTTAATTTATACAATGTGTTACATATACAGGAATGGACATCTTGCATGCTCTTAAACATTCTCTCACTGCATAGAACCCCTTCAGAGGGCATCTAAATGCATAAAATTTCAGCCAATGCAAGGTTGTCGAAGGGAAAAAAAAAAGTTATTCAATCTTACCACCATTACTTTTAAAGAACTTTCCAATTACTCAAACCAATAACCAATTGGATGCAAAGAGGCAGCTTTAGAGAAAAATTAGTAACACCTACTGTATAGAACTGATGAATTCATTAATGATTAAGCAGGCTATTGGTTATCTGTGTTGGCAGATGCATGTATCCAATGAAGTTGTATCATCTGATGCTAGTGTCTGGATGCATCAACGGATACTTATGAGAATAAATATACACTAGATAATATACATAATAAATAGAGTGTCCAACAAATAATATGTGTTACATAATGTAAAATTATATATTAGGACATCTTTTTAATACTTTATCTTTATCTATTACCAAAAGCAATTCAACAATATCTTTTCATAATTAATTATCACTAAAATCTTTGCAGTAGTATTTATGCAAGAATTGCTAGCATTTTATGAAATAAAATCTCTGCCCAGTTAGCAAAATTTGTAAAGGAGATAAACATATTTTGGTAGATCCATCTAATAGTTAGATCTATGACACAGAAAATAACTCGTAATGAACCCATATTAGATCAAGAGAAGTAAATGGCAACTTGCTAAGAAATAGTAAAATCATATTAAGATACATAAATTAGATTACCAGATGAACTTTATCCGATTTTGCCCCAAGGGAGGAATGCTGACTCGACTGTTTGCGAAAGCCAGAAGCGTCTGAATTGGGCACAACTGCCGAGAAAAGACTCTCAAGTTCAGACATGTCAATCTCTGGAGCCCTAGAAAAGGCAAAATGAGAGTGATACAAGGTCATTCTTCCCTGTTATTAACTGAGGGCATTTATGTAACAGGAAAGAATGGTTAGGTACTTGGATGATTCATCAGATTTGTGTGCCTCAGCCCATAAACTTCCCTGTGCTGCTCTTGTAACTTTAACCCAATGCAATGGCTTAAGAGAAGCCTTTTTGGATGATGACTGGGTGACACGCAGATTCCTAGGACTCTTTGAATGTGCTGTACTCCGGGACTTCACACCCAACAAAGAAGTAGGAGCCATAATTATACTAGCAGGTGGTGGGGGTGGTACAGGGTTGATGGGACTTCCTTTATTTCCAGAGGAACTAGTCTGAGAAACCGCTGAAGATTCCTTAGCACGAGAAGTTAGAGGAGGAGGTGGAGGTGGGATAGGTGATGAGTTTTTTGAAGCAGCTGATTGATGTGAAGCAAAACGAGGTAGAGAGGGAGTGGGTGGTGGCGGAGGTATAGGTGGAGGGGGAGGGGGAGGGGGAGGGGGAGGGGGAGGGGGAGTGACATTTAATGTACTAGATGCCTTATTTACATATGGATGGGAAAAAGAAGGAACTAATTGGTTATCTGGTGGCAAGGGAGGAGGTGAAGGGATATTCAATTGTTCTGAAGGTGCAGATGTAATCGAAGGAGAATAAGAACAAGAGGGAGTGGTGCTGGCTGTAGTTGCCTTGTGAATATGCAAAGGAGAAGGAGAAGGAGAAGGAACTAAAGATAAATATGGTGGTGGTGGAGGAGGAGGAGGAGGTGAAGGGATATTAGATGTAGATGCAACTAGAGAAGACCCAGAATGTGAATGTGGGGGAAGTGGTGGTGGTGGTGGTGGTGGTGGTGGCGGTGGTACGTTTGTGGTACTAGGTGTCCTTTTTGTAGGTAAAGGGGAAGCATAAGGAACTATTGAGGTATATGGAGGAGGAGGAGGAGGAGGAGGAGGAGGAAGAGGAGGAGGGACATCGGTTGCTGGTGGGTCAATTTTAGGCACATTCATTGTTGTATCAGACTGTGGAGAGACAGAGGAAATAGAAGACTTTGTTGATGATGGTGGTGATGATCGAACAGTAATAACTGCAGTAGGAGCATTAGGAAATAGAGGATTAGGTCGGACTTCTGAAATTTTCACGTCATATGCTGTTGATGAAAGTGGCGATGATGGTACTGAGGGCGGTGGTATTGGTGGTGGAGTACTTGGTGGTACAGCAGACAAGATGCTGTACTTGGCAGGTTTTGGCGAGCTAGAAGAAGCACTATTTGAAGGTAAAGGTGAAGGTGGGAATAGGGAATTCACTTTTGCCTCAGAATTGCAAGATACAGAATGATCATCGGCTTTGTCATTTCCCCGTATCTCCACAGGAATGCTAGGGATAAAGTCATGTGAAATATGATCAGCTTCTACTTTCTGTGGAGAAGCTGAATGCAGATTCTCCAGGGAAGTTCTTGATGATGCTATTTGCTTCAGTGCATGTTGTGCAGCATCCCCCTTCATCCCCAACCAGTCCACATGACTGAAGATCTCTTGCACCTTAACAAATGCTTCTACTGGAAGGCCTTCTTTCTCATTGCAACAAGAAAACTCCATTGGGATAAGTGACATAGTTGCATCCATCTCCGAAAGCAGAACCTTCCAACAAGGAATAATGCATATTACACAAAGTAGTAGAGTCGAGAGAACAAGAAAACTCCAAGAACAAGAGCGCATACCTCTGCTCTGAACTCCTTAGGAAACCGATCTTTTGTATCCCACAAAATATCCATCTGATCACGACTCAGCATCAAGATGTTCGATCTAATGAATGCTGTATTAAACATGATACGGAACATCATCATTTCACGTTCTAGATCCTCATCCAAGCTAATGCATTCAAGGACAACATCTCCTTGAATATGGCAATGAATGTCTATTTTTGCCAGTTCGCAGTCTGCCTGAATCCATAGACGAATCAAAAGGTTGTAACTTGACTGCTCTATACCGTTCTCCCGATAAAAATAAATAGTTTAAAATTCTCTTTCTTTATACAAAGAATATGCTTCTTGTAATGTAAATGTACTATAAGGTTTAGTTTAAAGAATATATATCCCAGCATATATAACAAAAAGAAATTGTCCTGGCTCATTGAGAGAATTTCCAGTTAAATACAAAGTGAAATTACAATTTTCAGGAATGTTTATATATCCATTTGCTGTACTTATACTGGATGTTAGCAGACAAAAATAGATAAGATCTCATAATGGAAGATAGATAGTTGGACACTACTAAACTGAAACTCTAGTTGGCCTAGTTTGTTACTAATAAGTCTAGAACCAATACATGTAAAAGAAAGAACATGTAACACAATAGAAAGGGAATGACCTGTCTATAAAGTTTGACAAACTTGCTTTCCTTTGGAGTTGAAAAAAGAACTTTTGCAGTATGATCTGTAGGCATAAGGGGATCAGGACCATAAATTCGAAATATTGGCCTGCAACCACCTTCCCCGTCAAAGTCTGGAATCATCCTGAGGATTACGCAGTCCAAAGAAAGTACTCTATCATTAGGAGGCCACTCAGGGGTGACATTCCTCCTTGAGATATACTGCAAGTATCTGAGCTGAGAAGGTATGGGATTCAAAGGAGAGAGCAATTCCAAGAGGTTACGGGGTGTTTGTTTGTAAACCATCTCCAAGGTTTTCTGCTCTCCACTATAATGTTTCAGGTATATAAGAAGCGCTGCTAACATGAAAGCTAGAACTGGGCACCCACCTTGTTCAGAGTGCATCAGTAAAAGGTTCTGCTGGCCTAAAGAGAGCCAGCTCTCGCACGACCTCAAGAAATGGTGAATTAGTGACACTTTAAGAAGGGGACACCCCTCATAATGTCGGGGATACTCCATCACGGTCATATCATATTTAGCAAGCATGTGTGCTATTTTGCTTTCTTTCTCTCCCTCCCCAAAATTGAAGACCATGAATGAGGCATCGGGAAAATGATCTCGGAGTTGCATTACAGTGCCTCCTATGTATACTTTGTAATCATCTTCTTCCAAGGTATCAGTTGAGAAGCAGCAATCAAACACTAGTAGACAAGTAAATAAGCATTTGTAAGAAAGTTAACTCAGTAAGCCCAATATAAAAAAATAAAAATAAAAAACCATGTGATACTCATAAAACCAGCAAAATTACATAAAAGTAAGCACATACTTTGCTCTATAATACAAAGGTCAAGTATAACTTCTGTGCTCTTAGATCACCACATAATGCGTTAACCATTAGCCAACTATGACCAAAAAGAGTGTTAACTCACCAACTACTCAAATTGAGTGAAATTCTCAGAAGAGAAAGATAAAGAAATGTTCTCTAACGAGGAGAAATATAATGTATCCTTGATTTTGATTTGAAATTTCTTAACTAGATGAAATATTAAGAAAACAAAGAAATTTTCCTGCTATGAAAGAAATGATTTCAGACCAGTTTCTAATTTAAACTTTTTACTCTCTGCAGAACAGACTCCAATGCAAATATATCCTTGAATTAACCCCTTTTCTGCATGAAAATGATAAAGAGTAGTAGAGATTTGTTTCAACTCAAACAATATATGACACGAAATTCTACCAATAAATCACATACTGCATAGAGAAAGGATTGCATATCCGGAAAAAAATATAGCTAGTGAAAGCTTTGGCAATTTTGTGGAGGGTAATACAAATGGCTCGGGTGTCGGCGCTGATTCCCCCAGGCTCTAAGTCTCCTATCAATGGAGGAGCCCCTTCCTCTTCCAAGAAGGGTTTCCCGACGGACATGAAGGCATTCCATATCTCAACAAAGCTCCTCCCTCCTCGGAGAGAAAGCAAAGTTGAGCACTGTTGTTAGGGACTCTAGGAAAATGAGTGGTCATCTGGGGATCATCCTGTATGAGGTGCTCGAGAAGATAAAGCATGAAATTGAAGACCGCATCAAACTCAACCCTGAGATCTTGAAGAAATGTCAAGTAAGGTGAAAGCTCACCCTTTTTGGTAGAATCCAAGGGAAGGCTCTTGCTTTTGACTCTTTGCATTCTGTGCTGGCTAAGGTGTGGTCTAGCATAACAACTTTATGTCTCTAATATGGCAGATGGGCTTAATGTTTTCCACTTCTTGAAAGAAGAGGATCTCACATACATTTCAACTGAATGGTTATAGACAATAAATGGCCAAGTCTTAAATTTAATTAGGTTGAGGGATGACTTTAAATCCTCCTCTTAAGGCACTTCAGGTTACTTCCATGTGGATATACAACTTTACAATCTCCACATTGAATTGTGAGGGACAAAGCTCTCATTCTGGTGGCTGTTAAGTTTGGTAGATTTTTCAAGGTGGATGAAACCACCCTGGACAAAACTAGGAGCAGATTTGCTCAGGTTTGCATAGAGATTGATCTTTCTAAGCCCATCGAGAAGGCGATGTGGCTCGGGAAGAAAGAGAAAAGGGTCCGTTAAAGGGTGGTGTATGGGACCATCCCTATCCATTGTTATAGGTGTGGAGTGATTGGGCACCAACCGGACACTTTCTCCTTTGCCCCCTCTGGGAAGAAGATGGAAGATGATAGTCAAGAAACCCATAATAATGGCCAAGCCCGAGGGACGGAGAAGGACTCACCTTTGGCAAAGTCAGAGTGTGAGCACCTTGTGGATTAAATCTGGCTCCGGAATAATGGCTCCTGGTATTTCGTTGGGAGAGAAGGAGGGCACAAAAAAAAAGTTTACATCTAGTGAATTAAGACTCAATCACTAAACTTAAGACTGAGGACATATTGACTATCAGGGACCTCCAATTGGCTTAAACAACTCTTATGGATCATAATATTTTCAAAATCCTTAATAATGATAGTGTGTTTTGGGTTGCTTTATGAAATAGACATATGATTATTTAAACATGTGGATCGTGGCCTTGGAGAGCCATTCTGAGTGCAGCTAAAAGCATGCAAATGGGTATTAACCAACTTGTGGGCTAGGGCACCAATGTTAATATTATTAATGATCCATGGTTCATGGAGACCCATTGGGCCATATGCCCTTCTTTTATGATATTAATCAGATTAATGATCCATGCATGTCTCAAATCTGTTGAATACTGATCGGTGGGATATCAATCTTTTTCGAGTTATCTTTGGGCTTGACTTCCACAGTCTTAAACTTGGCTAATAAATGGATATGGTAGCCTAACTCTACTAGTAAGCCTAGTGTGAAAGCCATCTACAATTTTATTAGGCCTAAATTCCAATTTGAAAGTTCAGAGTGGAAAGAGTTGTGCAAGCTCAAGATTAATCCCAGGGTTAAGTTGTTTCTCTAGAAGGTCCTTAGAGGTAGAATCCTTAAGAAGGTCATCTTCTTATCCAACATTTTGGGCCCTCTGAGCCTTACCCAATGTGTGAGCTTTAGGAGGAAACCGCTAACCATCTCTTTTATGGTTGTCGTTATGCCCTTAAGGTCTGGAAGGTCATAGCCAAGTACCTCACCATATCCTTTTATCATGATACTAATTGGATTAATTATGATTGGTAGCATTTGGGAGACTAACCTAGTAAATTCAAAGCTGTTATTGCTATTGGGATTTGGATGATTTAAAAGCTGGGGGTAAATTATGTTTTGAAGGCCTTAATCAAAGCCCATATATTACTGCCTGGCTTGACTTATGAATGGCCAAGAGTATTTTGACTATAGGTTGGGAGATGGAATTAGCAAAAATAGGATCCTTATCAATTGGACTCTACCTGGTGGGAACTACATTAAAATCAACTTTTATGCCTCCTATGATCCCTTTGATGGTGGGCAAGAGTTAGGATAGTGGCCAAGGACAATGACAGCAACCTCCTCTTCGCCAGTGCTAAGTCGATTGCTTCTTCTTCCCCGTTGGCCGCTGAAAGTAGAGGCCTTAGCCTTGAAGGATGTAATCCTTCTGGTAGCCCAGCATCACCTCTCCAACATAATCTTTAAAGGTGATTGTCAATTGGTCATCTTAGCTATCAGAAGAGTTAGAGATCCCCTTTGGACCATTTGCAATATCATTCGACATTGCTCCAATTCGAAGGGTTCTTTTTAGTCTTGCATTTTCTTTCATGACCGAAACTAGTCTAGTGACTGGTTTCAACCAGGTATCAGTTGATACCCTATCCGTATCAAGTTGGGATCGGCCATATCAACCAATACGGCTCTCCCTCTCTCTTCTCTCACTCCATCTCTCTTCTCTCTCTAATATTTTTTCATTTCTTATCTCACCGATGCCCCATCTCTCTCATTTCTCTCTACTCTCTCCTTCTAACGTCTCCCTCTAGAGAGAGAGAAAGGGAGGAAGAGATTGAGAAGGAAAGAGAAGGGAAAGGAAGAAAGAAGAAATGAAAAAGAAATACCTTGAGAGAGGGAGGAAGAGTGAGAGAAAGAGAAGGGAGAAATAATAAATAAATAAATTTGCCTTGTGGCAATAAAAGAGTGAAGGTAAAGAGAATAAATGAAAGAAAATTAGAAAAAAAAAATTGCATTGGTAGTAATAAAGAAAGGGAGGAAAAAAGATGGAGGAGAAAAGAGAAGAGAGAGCCAACTCGGTATTCATCAAAATTTTGAATAAGTTAATGTAAATGATAATTTTTAGACTTCATATGTAAATAATTATTATTTTCTCATCATTTTTCTAAATTTTGAGAAATTTTCCCGTATTTTAGAATAATATTTAGAATTTATATGATTAAAAAAATAGTTTTGATCCGATACGAGTGACCGATACAGCCGATATGATTGATGCGCCTGATACATATCGTTTTTTTGAATGGCCAAACCAGATCCCGATATCGAATTTTGGAACCTTACTTAGAAGGTGATTCCCCTTCTCCTCTTAAATTTAATTGTATCCTTTTGTTCGAGACCTCGAGAGCCTAGTCTCTTCATAAGTGTCTATAATATGTAGTTAGTGTCTAAACTCCTTTTAAATAGAAAAAAAAAACTTTTCTAATGATGTTTGAATCATTGAGATATAGAAGCTTGTTTTCCTATCGATATATGACCAAACTTGGTTTATATTTTCATGAAATAGTTACCCTAAAATAGCAATGTCATTTCAAATGGTGTGGCACACAATATATAAGGAGCATTACATACAAGAACTGGTATATATAAGGAGGATTACATCATTACAAGAATCAAGAAAAATAGTAGATTGCTAGTTCCCTGGTAAGCTATAATTAACTCATAATGAAATACTTGGTAATTATCCTAGCTAGTGTTAGGATGACCACTCCTCTCCATTACAAGAAAATGATAAAATATTGAATAATTAACCCATAAAAATAATCAAGTAACAATATGAAATTGAATAGCCATGATGATGGAAAGACGATGATTTTTTGAGTTCCAAAAACTATTAGAATAAAATTTGATATCTCTTGTACTCCAAATTCCAAATATTGTTACTATCATATTTTATTTTCTGCAAAACATTCTTTAGGAATAGTACCACAGCATGATGTGTAGCCCAATGCAGATGGACTAGACCAAGAACTCCTCCTACTGTGACCTAAATTTCAAACAACTGGATTCATGGTTCCAAAATTTGCTTCTTGCTAGTTTATGGAAGAAGATGAATAGTATGCTACTTCAGTTTACATGGCAATGAAGTTATGGAGGAGTGTTCTCGCAAAATAAATTTTCAGACTAGACTCATGCTAACATCCTTCTGCTTTGAACATATTCATTTCTATCTGTGATTTCGTCTGATTTCATTGCAAGTTTTCTGTTACATAAAAATGACCAAAGCCTCTCAGAAGCACAATCAGATTTCAATAATTTGTGGAACATGTCCAGCAACGTTATTCTCATTCTATGTGGTTTCAAGATTATTAAATCCTATAATGAGTTCAACAACTTCATAATTTTTGTAAAGGGCGTCGTAGTGCACAAAACCCCCATTTATATGGGGCCTGGCTTGGGAAATGTATGCAGTATTACCTCTTTTTTGAATAGAATGTTTCCAATACTTGAAAATGAGTCATTTTGGATGAAGGCACAAGACTTACTGTCTCATCAAGTAAAGCCCTCAACTTGATAACATATCTATTTTTTCAGGCTTTATTTCATGAGGGGATCTTTTAGAAGTCATTCGCAATACTGTTTACTTAAAAGTTAGTCATATTCATATCAATTAATCCTAAAAAGTAAAAATCATAATATATACACTTCCAAAAAGTCTTCCTTGGGTTTCAAGAATTGGTATCTCTAAGCCATGGGACATATTTTCCTGGACTAATACAAAGAGCGTCCAAAATACTTTTAAGTCCTTGGTGATCATCTATAGCAGTAACTATCTTAGAGAAGCAGTAACTATTAAATAATCTTAGAGAAGCAGTAACTATTAAATAAGGATATTAATATCCACTCATCTTCTTGACTAAATGGTGTAAAACTCAGTCTCAAATCTGGCTATTGATTATAAGTAGATTGATGAAAATTATTTTAAAGAAGTCTAAGGATACATGATCTTTCTAACTAATAATTGATCAGGTAGTGCAAAATGTTATTTAGCACTGGATTTTAAAGGACTCATATTGTAATTAGTCGCTCTTTTTTTAGGTCAGATTACACCAATTTCAGAAACTCCTAGTAAGCTTAGACGGTGCCAGTCTGACACATCTCCTATAATCAACATGGTCTAGGGTAGCTGATTAAAAGTTAAAGCTACTCATTGGATACAAGGGCTAAAATTTATCAGGCCAACATTCTCTTCTTCCATAGTTTTACAAGACAGGTCATGAAATTATACCAAAACAATCTTCTTATGATAAATATCATCCATTGAGAGCTTTTTCTCCCCTTTGAATGCTTTATCCTTCTTTCCTTTTATTTTTCTTTTCTGTAACCCATTTTCTGGCAACTAAGAGGTTTGATCAGTCACATAGTAAAAAGCACACACTTGCTTAGTTCTACAAAGAAGCCTTTTTCTACTATACATAATAAAATTATGCATACTCCTATGGAACTCACATAATATTTAATCTACAAACAACTGTGAAGGAGCTAACTCGAATGACAACTTTCTACTGATGGAATTTTACTGCAAAAATCAACAGGACAAGCTGGCAATTCCCCGAATCATTGACTTGTAACATGGTTAAATCTTCTTTAAAGATTTTAATTAGATTTAGGACAAAAGCGGAATGACAAAGAAAATGTTGTTCCCAGAAATGGGTTTAATTCCAGCCTTGTATCTCCCAATAATTTTTCCCTCGAATAGACGAGCTCAATTTTATAAATACAGGAGAAGTATCAAACTCTGACATCAAATTTGCAACAACGAGAACTCCAATTCCAAACAAAAGTAAATTACGAATTCGAAGCTTATACCGTATATATTCTCCGAGATCTCGAGAAGCCCATCAGGCGGCTTCTTGTAGAACAGCTTCCGGAACAACGACATCTCCAATCTCTTCCAATCAAAACCAACCCAAGAGAATCAAAGAAGAGAGCACGACCTCTACAAAAGATTGGCTCCAATTCCTTTGCTTCGCTTCGCTTCCTTCGATTCGTCTCGCAATCCTTCCTACAGAAAAGAGAAAAGAGGTGGAGTGAAGGGAAACGAAGAAGAGGACAAATTGCTAATCATTTTAGATTATAATTTCTTTAGCAAAATCGTGCGGCTCGAGACGGACTCGTGCGGAAATTTAAAGTGGTTTGGGACTAAAAAACAATTTAATTATCTCTGGGCATACAAACGTTGCAACGAATTATGTTGGCTGATTATGGCCAGAGTTCGGTAGGGTTGCCGCCAACCACTGGATAAGATCCGAACCGGTTTAAATTTATCTGGACCGGCCGGTTCATCCAAGCTTTCATTGCTTATTTTTTTTTAATTTCTCTTTTAATTTCGAGATAATTTTATTTAAATTCTTCGAACTATCACTATTTTTTATATATACATTTTAAATAAACTTTTACCACGTACACTCTTTATTTTTATTCAGTAGTGCATACCGGTTATAAAAATATATATATAAACTAGTAATAGTTTAGTATTTGTAGTCATCTAATTCTCTTTTTTTTTTCTCAAATAGAGTTGTTATTAAGTTTTGACAACTGGGTTAACCTACTCCCATATGGGCCAAATCCAGTTTGCACACCACTTGGCATGATTGTTTTTTACTTTGTTTGGATTTAATATTACACCCTTCTGAGTAATTACAAAATCTATTACAACATGATTAACCGCTCAGTAAGCATTGCTATTTTATATATACAAAATACATCTTTCTAAGATAGTAACGATAATTCTATCGCAATAATACTAACTTCTTTGTTAGCATTGTTATTTTGTATATATAAAATGCATGCTTCTATGGCACCAGTATGTGACGCCCTATAGAGATTATAGTTAAAATCGAAGTGCAAAAAGTGTTTATAACTGCTGCCTTAGAAGGATAAGCCTCAGATGCTAGATAGCCTTAATTTTATCCATTAGTGGATTGATAAGGATAAGAAATAGTTATTTTTTATTTTATCTTTAGTCTCCTAAATATCTAAGAATGATATTTATGAATCTTAGTAGCTAAATTTTCTTTTGCCTATATAAGGGCTTTGAACAGTTTACTTGTAAAGAATCTAAAGTTAGTGAGTTAAAATAGAAGTCAGAACTTCACAGAGAAAGTTTGTCTTCTCTAACTTATTAAAGTTTTCTTTTTATTTTGCTTCTATACTTTTTTTTACTTCGATGCTTATTTCGTCTTGCGAAGAAAAATAAAGTACCCCACGGACTAGGACTAGAAAACCAATCGAAAAGATTAAATTCGTGACAAGTGGCACTCTATCACATTAATATTGACCTCTATGTAAGCATTGATATTTTACATATAAGAAACGAATGCATCATTCTAAAATAGCAATAGTACCATCTGACCAAAATACTGACATTTATATGGGGCGCTGTTATTTTATATATATATAATACATTCTTCTAATACAGCAATAATACTATATTATTATAACATCCAAAAAAATAAATGCATGCACTGCTTATAAGTTTATTACTTTTATTATAAATGTAAATTCAACACCAAGCGAGATAGATCAAACACCAATCTATGGTACAGTTGAAGCTAGCCATCTAGAAAGTTGTGTCCAATAAGTAAAACTTCCACAGTCTAAGAGTAGTGTAGTACTGAAGTGATATTTTACTTTATATTTTCATAACATTTATATTATGCATGTATAGATATTTATTTACTAATCGACATAATTATATTTATTTCACTATTTCATAATTATGCATGAATTATTGGTGCATCTCTAGGGTATAGTAACTTTGATATGCATGTTATATGATTAATAATGTTGATCACTACAACACTTACATTTATCACAGCATAGTTAAATCTTATCTCAGCTTTGCCCGTGTACCCATTCAGCCTAGGAAAATGAGGCAGATTTCCTCAATGGTCTTATTGTATATATCTAATGAGAACTTTATAAAGGAATATCCGCATCATATAATATTAGCAGATAACGAGTATCTCGTGTCATATTAAATGTAATGTAAACTATTTCATCCAAAGATCTATTTTCACTCAAACAATAGATAGAACTAAGTCCAAAATTCATACCACTAAGTCAACATTACATACTAGTAAGTCAAAAATATATTATAATTAGTAGTATATAATAATTTGTTAGCAGTATATACTTATTATAAGATAGCAATGCTGACTTAAAAAGTAAGAAATTTCAAAATAGCAGTCATATATATATATATATATATATAATTTAATAATTCAAACATGCCTTTTTCTCTCTCTCCTCTCAATTGTATAAACTTAGGGTAGAAATAAAGAGTTTTACCAAACTAGCTCTATTTGAAAATGTATTTATCAAAATATATTTTTCTGTACTACTAACTAAAATGCTTAAAGTTTAAAAGTCTTTATAAATAAAGATCTCCTAGGTTAAGGGATATGAATTATTATCTAAAGCATTTTAATAAAAACGTTGATGAAATTAACATTTTACTTAAAATAGACTAATCTTATCAATGTTTTAAGTAAAATGATTAATTGTTGGGCATTTTATTTAGAGCTATAATAAAATAAACCTATTTTAGTATTTAAATTTTTATGTTACCTACTTTGGTAATAAATAAATCTATTTGGTCAACAACTCATAAATAAGCTACCTTTTGTTTATTAAATTTGATTAGGTAAATTTTGATAATAGCAAGATTGAGCTAGTAAAAAAGTGACAGGTCTATTTTCTACTCTAGATGTATAACAATATCATTTTATTTTAAAAAAAATTAAGAGGTCTTTTAGTGCAAATTTCCCATTTTTTATTATTTAAATCTTCGCCTATTTTTTTACAGGTCTAATACATTTTAAAATCAAAATATTAAACTAGGTATATTAGAAAACTGCCGGCTCGAACAGCGACTTTTAAATATAAGTCGCTACCTAAGCCAATCACTTATATAGAAATTCTAAATTCTCAAAAAAAAATTACAAAATTTTAAATAAAATTTTTTATATAAATTACACTTAGTAAATTTTAAGAAGATTTTAAAAAATTTATATAAGTTGACCGAATAAATAGTTTCTAAAGACACCTAGTCTCGTATTTAAATGTTAAATTACACTAGATAGGTGAAATAAATATTTAGGAGGGCTAATTTGGTCAAATACAAAATTAAAAAATTAAAAAATTAAAAAAGCATGATAATGACGTGTCTGCATTATTTTCGTGCGACCAAACAAGCACTGTTTTGTTTCCCTTTTGTTTAGGCGACTAATTAGCAACCACTAAGGCTGCGTGCCTCCGTCTCCGTGGGGCTTCGTCTATCCATCACCAACGGCTCTCGTGCAACGGCGGCCTTCCCACAAAAGCCCTTCTCCGCCACCACCATATAAATAGCATATATCTACTGGAGTTGTGGCTTGGTAGTGTCTGTGGGATAATAACGTCTCCTCCGCTTTGCGTATCCCGAGCCGGATGGCTTGTAGACTCTCCAATACCATCATCCATTTGGAGGTATTTAAACTACATTGTTAACATACAGACGATACTATCTATTTCTTGTATTAAAGTTGGGTCTTTTTTTTTTTTGGATTGACTTTTATTCAGGCACCGCCGCAAAGGAAGTCATGGAAAGGAAGGCCCAGATTAGCTCCTGGTATGTAAAAGTTGGCTTTTTGGGAATGAGTGAGAGATGGGTTTTGTTAACTGTGTCGAATGATGGTTCGAATTGGAGTTAGATATACAAATTGAGATGAAAAGTTGGTTTTTGGAAGGAATTTAGAGCTATTAACCATGAAAAATATGGGGATGCTGCAACTACAAATTGGTCGTAGATGTTAAATTTACTAGTTCTTTTTGAAGGTGGTTTTTGTTTGTTGTTTCACTGGTGGGAATTAGCAGCAATAGCATTTGGAATAGAGTGAAATGCTTTTGGGGTGGGGGGGCGAGGGTTGGGTGGGTGGGGGGTGAGAAAAAGATGAAGATAGACCTCAATAGGACTTATAGGAGATTGTTTGGAAGCCGTTTATAGCTTTGCTTTGTTATATCGTTCAGAATTTTCTTTTTGCCAACATGGTGACATAATAGAAGTTTCAGCGAAGCACGCTTTTGAGTTGTGACATTGCAAAGCAAATAGACTCTAATTTGCCATGCCATTATTTCATTTTGCAATAACTTCAAAGAGAATATAACCCAATTTCTTATTTTATAGATGAAAGAACTTTATTGCAGTCATTGTTTTAATAATTAGTGGTTCAGATTAATTGACTAGTCCTCATATGGTTGTGGACAGTCATATGTTTGAAGAGAAGCTTCCTGCAACAGGAAAGTATTTCAAATCAGACATTACCACATCGAAGATCTGCTGCACCTGTGCAAGCCGCTGTAGTTCCGGTGACACCACCATTGGTAGATAACAAGGAAGAAAGAAAGCAAATGTGTGAGAAATATGGGTTCACACAAATTGGCGAGCCATTTCCTGATAGTATAACGCTCAAAGATATCATGGATAGCCTTCCTAAAAAGGTATGGAGACGATTTCATCACTTTTTCCATCTCTTTTTCATCAATTTTTTAATGTTGCAACCTTTCTTCCAAAAATCTCTGAAGGTGTTTGAACTTGATGATATGAAAGCTTGGAAGTCAGTTTTGATATCTGTGACTTCTTATGCATTGGGAATATTTGCAATCTCAAAAGCCCCATCATACCTTCTTCCTTTGGCTTGGGCATGGACTGGTACAGCAGTGACAGGGGTAAGCTAACCAATTTTGTTTATGTATTTTCCTTTTTCATTTGAAGTGAAAATATCAATCTGATGCCAAAGTCTTAGGAAGAATGTTTAGATTTATCTCGTCATTCTGTTAGCTTCTTCTGAAACTTAATTGAATTGTTTGTCTAAAGTTCTTTGTCATAGGCCATGACTGTGCTCACAAATCATTTTCAAAGAACAAACTGGTAGAAGACATTGTTGGAACTCTAGCCTTTCTGCCACTGATATATCCTTACGAACCTTGGCGGTTTAAGCATGACAGACATCATGCTAAAACAAACATGTATGTATACTATTATCTTTTTTCCCCTTTCTTTATTCCTTAAGTAAGTTCGCTCTAGAAAACTTGAACTCTTGTCATGAATTATTTCAGAACTCATGTGTTTGTTCTATATAAATATGAATATTTTCCGGTCTTGTGCACTTAGGTTCTTTTGACAGATTTTCTCGAAATATGTGATTGTAGATTGTGTAATCGTTCTTCATTTCAGAGGACGCCATTTTGCAATTCTTTTTCCCATAGAGTAAGTTCACTAGTATGTACTGTAATTGAAGCTTAGACTTCCTAACTCTATTGACTATTAGATTGTCCTTGATTGATCCTTAACTTCATACTAGGACGTTTTTTTTTCTTTAAAAGCATGTTCTGAAGGCCTTTCTTGAGATTTTGGCTATATATAGGAAAATTGGTCTTGCAATGTAAGAGATGTAGAGTTCAGTCACACAGTTATCAAATATTTTACCATGTTGATATATTCAGACAATTTAGGGCATGTGAAGACACTACCTGACAGTATTTTCTTTAACATTGCATTGACGTATATTTGGGTTTGTAGAGGAGATCAATAAGTTCTCCTATTCTAATATTTATCAATTAGCTATTTAGCTGATATGTGGAATTATGAACTATCCTGCATAATTTTACATTTTAACGCATTGTTCTTCGGGCACAAATTATTACCATTGCACCTTTGACTTTTTTTTATGAAATTTAGGTTATTCCAAGATACTGCTTGGCACCCTGTTTGGAGACAGGAGTTTGAATCCCGTCCTGTTCTAAGGAAGGCAATCATCTTAGGTTACGGGCCTTTCAGGCCTTGGATGTCCATAGGGCACTGGTAATGTGATAGTTGCCATCTTGTCATTTTCACATATTGTATGTGCATTGCTTATCCCATTTAAATTTATTTCTCCCAACACTGTCAAGTTCTCTGTCAGGTTGGTGTGGCACTTTGATTTGAAAAAGTTCAAACCAAATGAAATTCCAAGGGTGAAGATAAGCTTGGCCTGTGTATTTGCATTTATTGCTGTTGGATGGCCCTTGATCATTTGGAAGACAGGTTTATTAGGATGGTTCAAATTCTGGTTCATGCCATGGATGGTGTATCATTTTTGGGTACCTATTTGCCACTTCACATTTTCTTCTCCTTTCTTAAGTGAAGAGTTCATATATGTCAGATACATGCTCTGGAAAAATCTTGTTTATGAAGGTTCTCTGTTGCCAAACTTCGTTTGCACATATATTATCAACTATCGGTTAGGTTGTTTTCTTTTGCTGCTTTTCTCATGCATCATTTAAGTATTTATTGTCAGTTGATTCTTATTTTCTAGATGAGTACCTTTACCATGGTGCATCATACTGCTCCACACATACCTTTCAAAAGATCAGAAGACTGGAATGCTGCTCAGGCTCAACTTGGTGGCACCGTCCACTGCAATTATCCTCGTTGGTATGCTTTGCTTCACACATTTAGATTGTTATAAGATAGTTCAGCTACATTTTGCTTCCCATCTGATCAGAGTTGGGAGGTAAATACTATAATTTGTGTGTCTTCCAAAAAGATAGTTTTCTTCTCTCCTGCTTTTAAAACTATTGCCTAGTCCTGTCCTCCACAAGAATGTGTTCTTGGTGTTATCAAAATATGCATGGGAATTACCAGGCTCTTGTCTTTCACCTTTTTGGCATCTAGTTTCTAGACTAGACTCTAGTTTCCAAGGTTTTCTGATGTTGCCATCACTACCAATTTCCTGGTAAGCTCTATTAGTAAACTTTTTATCATACATATGGTAGTCAATTCTTCTATTTTACATAGTGTAGCTGTATTGGCATATTGACTATATATAAGAGTACGGATATGAATGAGTCAGATTGGAACTCGCAAACCTGTTGAAAAGAACAGATGAACCAATAATGGTATAGATAGTACATATAATTATATATGTTATTTAATTATTCAGCTTGTTCCTAATGTGGGACTTAAAATGAATGAACTAAAATGACAGGTTACTAGTAAAATAGTAAGCATGAGAGAGAGAGAGAGAGAGAGCTCATTTAATGAATTAAGACAACCCTGTATAAGAGAGATTTAAAAAGCTTGCATGTCTTCAATTATTTTTGTTCTCTGAGGATTTTGTCATCTATGGTATTCAAAAGCAAGCTTTAGGCTTCGTTCACATGAGGAATAAGGTTCAAATAGGAATAGCAATTCTTATATGTTATAACCAAAATGAGAGATTTATTCTAGGGATAAATATTTTTATATTCACTTCTATTCTGAAATAAGGGTATAATAATTATTTTTAATTTGATATAAAGCAAAGATAAATAAGTAGAAATTACTGAAATACCCTTCGATTTGATAAAATGTAGATTGATGGGATTGATGAAGTACAACTAAATATATAGGTATGCAATGCAATGGTGCTAGATATGTAATTATTGGCGACTAAGTATGTAAAATCCTAAGGTAGGTGTGCAATGCCAATAAAGTTGCAATGTTAATATAGGTGTGCAATACCAACTAGTTATGCAATATGTAGGCATCCAATGCCAAGTATGCAATCTAAGAGTGCTATACAAATATTTTCCGAAATATTATTATATTTCATAGTAAAAAATAATAAAATTTATACGAAAAATATATTTTTTATTTTAGCTTAAAACATGATATTATTAATAATATTAAAATATCTATACTTCCATATATTTTATTTTTTCCCCCAAATATATTATTTTATTATTTAAAGAAAGAAAGCTTTGATTAGATTAATACATAGTTAATCGTAAATGTATTATTTTATATATGAAGATATATTTAATTTGATAAAAAATTGGTTTATTGATTTTTAATATTATTATTACATATAAAAATAATGAAATAATAAGATAATTATAATTATATTTTTATTATATCTTATTTTCATGAAATATTAATTAATTGACATTTATCCTGTTTTAGTTGAATTTTACTTGTTTAGTGTAAAAAAAAAATAATATGATAAGAGAGAAGAGAGAGGAGTGATGAATTATAATTAAGATGTGTGAGATAGAGGAGAGATAGTGATAAATTATAATAAAATGTTTGAGTGCAACGAGAGAGGAGTGATAAAATATAAGAAGATATTTGAGAGAACTTGTAGTCAAATTAAAAGTAAATTGGTAATTAGGTTAGTGTGTGGTATAAGATGTAATTTTGATAAATAGTATGGCTATTCTAATGTTTAGTTATTATTCTGAAATAATGAGTTGTATTTCAAAAATCCGAAAAAGATATTCCGTAAGCGAACGGGGGGTTTAATGAATTTAATTTATACAATGGTTCATATATTGAAGACAATATAATGCACTTGTCATCTTGAATGGTGAAGATAAAGTGAAGAAGATCTTGAGTGGTAGGATAAAAGTGAGAAAGAAGATGAAGCATCCAAATATATGGAGTTTTTATATTCATACATGGTAATGAACAAAGAATTTCTTGTTTGTGCTGATTTGGAAATGCTCTTATAGCTTGAGAATTACAAGAAATAAGACAAAATATCACTTAATGCAAAAGAAGATGGAGTTATTAGTAAATGCAAAGGAGATGTAGCATTATACTTGTCCAGATTAAGGTTACAAGATCTTTCTCTGTCCTGTCATAAAGACTGGTTAGAAAAGATTTATTTTGTGGGATATGCCAAACTTAATGGAATCTGAACTTTGATTATATGCTCTTAGTGTCCTACTATTGTCCCAAATGAATCTGTCATTGACCTGTTGATAGATTTTTGTTAGCTGCAAAAACGTCTATGTAGTGCAGAAGTAATGATATTAGGGTATATAATGGAACATACGAGATACATGTCAGGAATGGCGTAAGTCTTCCAATGATTCGTCTGATATCACAAAAGTGGAGGTGAAATAACTGTCCAAAGTTGGTATTTATAAACTTTTACTCCTGGAATTTGATGGTTTGCCTTTGTTTAACTTAGAGTCTCTTAAGTAAATCATTTTATGAATTAAATGACTGGAGTTCTAAAGCGAAAGCATAACAACAAGAAGCTGTTCATTCTATGTTTGGCTGGAGAGAGTAGGAGAGAAAAGAGAAGAGAAAACCAATTTTCTCTCCTCTTGTTTAGATATATGAGAGAAAAGAAGAGAAAGGAAGGGAAATTTTGGTTTTTCTTTTACTTTCTCTCCCTTTCTCTCCACTTTTGGAGATGAAACAAAAATGACAGTTACTCCTCTATTCTCTCCTAAAACCATCCAAAATAAGAGAAAATATTTCTGTCCTCTTATTCTCTTCTCTTTTCACATATTCTCTCCATCCAAACAGGGTTTGAGTTTGTCTCTTTTATGCTCTTCTTCTCATGTTAATATCTGTATTCTGCATTTGCTGTTTCTGATGGACTGTACCTTGACAGGATAGAGATCCTTTGCCATGACATAAATGTCCACATCCCTCACCATGTTTCTCCAAGGATACCAAGCTACAATCTCAGAGCAGCCCATCAGTCACTCCAGCAAAATTGGGGCAAGGTGCTTCTTATATCTAACTCCTTTTATCCATGGGTTTGTTTGTTCATCATTGTAAATTTGTAATGATATCATTTTTCTATTTTCATCTCGAAGTCAAATGTAGTAGAACTCTCACGCCTAATTTTCTTTTCTTGCTAACAGTATCTCAATGAGGCTAATTGGAATTGGCGTCTAATGAAGACTATAATGACCATATGCCATGTGTATGATAGTGAGAAGAATTATATCCCATTTGATGAGATTGCGCCGGCGGATTCTCAGCCTATCACAATCCTAAGAAAGGCCATGCCGGAATACTCATGATTGTCAAATGCGACTTGGTTATAATACCTTTCATGTTTCCTGCTACAAAACTGTGGCACATATTCGATAAAAGCATTGCCAGATTGGCACTCTTTTTTCTTCAGACAAAATAGAGATTGTAATTCTGAAAATTTGACTCTGTAATTCGTATTCTGCGACTTTCAATCGCCCATAATCCATTTATTTTGCACGACTAATCCTACAATATTGTTAAGGTTTTTCCATCTTTCTTTCTATAGTCAGAGACTTAGAGTGGCATATTTATCAGAGGGTTTCTTATCATACTTACAGCATATGATAGGCTGTGGTTGCACCTACTTTTGTGTTGTTCAAAGTCATATGTTTTGAGTGTTACTTTTCTCGCTCTCAAATCCAACAAGTTTGCAAATAATTGTTGTTTCAAATGTGACTACTTTTTTATACATCTAATTTATTTTAAATTTTAAATACAAGACTAATTGTGTTTAAAAACTGTTGACTCGGCCAATGATTTTCAAACATAAATTAATGCTTCATGTAAAGAATTTTAAATTTATAGAAGTTGTCGATCCAGTTAGCTACTTATATTTGAAGTTGTTGAAACCAACTTGTATAAAAATTTATTCCTCGGACTTACAATTATTTTAGAGAATTTAAATTTTTTATTTAAATTACTGATTTACTCTTGTACTTGAGTTTTAAAATGTCCTTAAACACGTAAAATAAATATTTGGGAGGGCTAGTTTGGTCAAAAACTAGAATCGGATGTGGAGAGGCTTATTTCTCAGTTGCCTTCATTCATACAGAATTTCTTTGTTTTGAGTCTCACAAGGCTTTAGTGATATCAAACTTTATAATAATCTGATATCAATTAATTAACCAAGGACAAATTCCTCATAATTGCCACTAAAATTTCTTAAAATATCGTATTTGCCACTATATTCTTCAAAGTACCATAATCACGGCCAAAATTATTAAGCTTATTTTAAAATTATTTCGTTAATAAAATCTAACTAATCACAAAATGAATATAGATTTAAGAAATATATATATATATATTGCTTCCTTTTGGGACTCGTCTTGGGCTTCAGTTGTCCATTGCCTCGTTTTGTGAATGGTTGGAGGGAATCGCTTTAATAATTGGCCGAAGGCATATTTTCATTTTGGACCCCAACGTTTTCTTTATTATTTTGCAAAACTGTAAATCATAAATGTTGTTACATGTAGGGTGTTATCTGAAACATTGTCCGAGTAAGGACAAGGCAATAACCGAACAAAACCCCCGTCGCGCTCAATGAGAACTCAACGGCCATGATCACCATACAACTCCATCCTGACCGTCCATCCAACCCCGCGTGACCCAATTCCACAGGGTGTAGGGTTTATATACCCCTTCCATTCTCGTCTCCTGAACAATTCGAGACGACGAAGTCGAAAAAGGATCCAAATCCACCCCCTTCCCTGATCCCGGGCTAAAATTCCACATTTGAAACCCTAATCCAACTCCGATCCGCCCAACCATGGCGGGGACCTCATCGGACGGCGGCTGCGCCGCCGCTCCTCTGCAGGAGGACTCGCTGTATTCGAGGAGGATCGAGTTCCACACGGCAAGGAAGCCCTCCTCTGCCATGTCCAGAGGCGGCAGCGGAGTGTTTTGCCTCGAAAAGCTAATTCCCAGCTCGGATCCGCGGAGTACTCCGGATGCGAGTGCCGAATCCGCGTTGAAGGCTCCGTCGGATAGGATTTCGGAGGGGAGGGACTTTTACGAGCATGGTTTGGATCCGGAGCTCAGCTTTCGGATCACCTTTCGGAGAATCGTGAGTAGGGGTTCTTGATTCGTTGTAGTACAATAACTTTCTGCATTGTTCTTTTGTATTTAACGTTGTAATTTCAGTTTGCATTTGAATTTCTAAAGATTTTTCGTTAGAACCTTTGATTGCTTTGAAAAATATTACGATCTTAAGTGGTGCACCAGATGTATGATTAGTCTTTCTTTTAATTATATGTTTCTATATATTAACAAGGTTTGAGCTTTTTATGTCTGAGCTAATTGGGTATTGTTGGTGGCTCACAGGGTGCTGGTTTGGCGAATCTTGGAAATACTTGTTTTCTTAACTCGGTTCTCCAATGCTTGACGTACACTGAGCCGTTTGCTGCTTATTTGCAAAGTGGGAAGCATAAATCTTCGTGTAAGTCTTGCTTGTTCTGTAGTATACACAAAATAATCATGTTAGTGCTCATTGAGATGCATCTCTATCGAAATTGATAAGAGATATTCCGTATGAGGTTAGATATTATTTATTTGTTTGTGATATCCACTAATTCAAGTTCTTCTGGATACTACTGAGTCATACTAGTTTAAGTTAACCAATTATGTCATGACTCAAGTATATAAAATTAATATGAGGTTACTTGGAAAGTCATGAAAGAGTTGTAGTATGTTTTGGTGGCTTTGAGATATGAATTGGAAGATTTGCGTGCCATAATTGCCATTATCTACTTAATAAGTGTGAAATGGCATTGAAGCAAATTCTGGTTGAAAAACAAACATTTCAGTTCAGTTCCATAGTAGGTAAATCTTTAGGAGCAATGGAGATGATGCAAACAAATGAATTGAATTAGTATCTATAAGCTGTATGACCATAATTTTCTAAATAAATAATAATTGTTAAAGAAATGAATCAAATGATTACATGTTATTTCGGGGTGGAACATGGCACAAATGGTGAGATATGATCTGGAAATTCCTTGGCAATTGCACGTCAGGAAGCTGGGAGATATGCTTTAGATAGTTGACACAGCCTTCGGGATCTATCTGAAGAGGACATATGAAATTATACTTCCAAGAAATGTAAAGCTAATTCCATTGTGGACTGTCAGACTCTAAAAGTAATAGGTGGTCTTCACGTGGTGACGCTTTTCCCAAGAGATTCCTGACAAAATTTGACAACTGCCCTCATCCAAATTCAGTTTCACTCTTTCTTCTCCTTCCCATCCTAGGGATCTCAATTTGTATATATTCTTGGCTACCCATCTATGTCATGAGTCTTTAAAAGAAAATCACTATTTAATGAGACAACAAATGGTTTCCTTGTATTAGGTCTGCAATCATATTGTTAATCTAATCAACATATCTGTCTCATTTTTGTTTATATTTGATACAATTTAGTGTAAATACAACTACTTTTGTCCTCCATCATCATGGTGCAAGTTAGAAACTTGCCAGCATTGTGTCCTACTTCCTCCTTAGCTTGTATATCACCATATTCTGTCTTTGATGGAACATTTTAAATTGTACTTGTTTCTTGTTCACCAAGCTGCCTAGATAGCTAGTTTTTTGTTCTGTTTTTATGGATACGTGTTATCTATACTTCTTTGTTTCTTGATGGCATATTATTTTGGTCGTATTGAGTTATCATTTGACATTCAACGAATGTCTTCTAAATTCTTATGATACCCCTGCTTCTTCATTGGCAGTTTTTACATCTAATGCATCCCGCTCATGTTTGCTGCTTATTCCATTTCTCTTTTGCATGATACATTTTCCCATTGTATCAACTTTACCTGCATATTATGGACATGCTGAGAGCAAATAACTGGTTTGTTCTTGAACTATCTTCTGTAAACATCTCTAGCAACCTCCTTGTTTGAGTAGAAACTAGAAACTACATTCTGTTGCAAAATATGAACATCAATCTGATCTATTTTGTCTAATCTTTCTGGCATCAGATTCTTTGACTGAGTGCATCACTTTGAAAAATGAAAATATCTTGTTTCGTACTTGTTCCCGCATGCAGATTATCCTTTATTTCTTGTATTTTTCAAATTTTACTGATTTGATTTCCACATTGGTTTTTGAAGGTCATACTTCTGGATTTTGTGCAATGTGTGCTCTTCAGAATCATGTTATGGTAGCTCTACAGTCGACTGGGAAGATATTGTCACCGTTTCATCTTGTTAAGAACTTGCGGTGTATCCTAACTTATGTTGCAGTTTCATTAAAGAGCATCTATCTGGGTATATTCGTTTTCTTAAAATGTTGGAATGTTGCAATCCACATAGTATATTCAGTGTTCTACATATCAACTTGCCGATGACCTATCTAATATAGTTAAAGCTACAATCCTTAACCAGTGGTCAGGCATATCTCGCAATTTTGCTAAATTTGAACAGGAAGATGCTCATGAATATATGGTTCAGTTGCTTGAGTCCATGCACAAATGTTGTTTACCTTCTGGAGTTCCCATAGAGTCTCCTAGTGCTTATGAAAAAAGTCTAGTTCATAAGATATTTGGTGGCCATCTCAGAAGTCAGGTATCTTATACTTGTCGTTTTATATATTCTTTCAGAAGGCAAGTAGGCAACTGCCTCCTTGGTAGCTTCATTGCTAAGTCATGTACATGTTGCAGGTCAAATGCATGCAGTGTTCCTATGGCTCTAATAAATTTGATCCCTTCTTAGACTTGAGTTTGGAAATTGTGAAGGCTGATTCTTTGCAGAAAGCACTTAAACATTTCACTGAGGAGGAGGAACTAGATGGTGGGGCAAGGCAGTACGAATGCCAACACTGCAAAAAGAAAGTCAGGGCCCGAAAACAGCTTACTATCCATAAGGCTCCATATGTCCTGACAATTCATCTTAAGAGATTTAGTCCTTACATCCCCGGTCAAAAGATTGATAGAAAAGTGGAGTTTGGACCAAAATTAGATTTGAAACCATTTGTTAGTGATTCCCATGTGAGTTAATAGTCCTGAGATAATATTTTTTCCTTAATTGCACTCTCATAATGAAAACACTTGTTGCTTTCTTTTGTAGAGCTATCTAATGCTTCATCATATTTGCAGATAGCAGCTTTAAAATATACTCTTTACGGTGTCATAGTTCACGCAGGCTGGAATACCCACTCGGGTCATTACCATTGTTTTGTCCGTACGTCCAGTGGCATGTGGCATTCCCTTGATGATAACAAGGTTTATCTTGTCCAACTTCTGTCATTTTATTAATGTAGTGTTCCCATATAACTGCTAGTTTAGTTGTCTTCAGCTCATAAAATATTATAGACAAGTTCATTAGTTAACTAGCTAGTGATGCATGTTTTTTGAACTCTACTCTTGACATAATGGCATGTATGGACAAGGTTATAATGTTACCTCAGTATTGCAGTATCTCTCTAGGCACACATTGGAGCCATATGGTCTCCATCAATGGAACATTGTTCATTAGGTAATAGTTTTATTAAATTCTCTAGCATATCAAATGCCTTCAATGAAGAAAAGCCCGAGAAAACAAAGAAACAATGCACTGTTTTTTCATTCAGTAATTGAGTTGGATGTGTAGAATTTAGGACTATATAGGCTACGGACAAACCAGAAGTATATGAAAGATGAAAGCTGTATCAATTTATCATGGATGTTTGCTGAAATTGCAAACAGTTTCTGGGATTTCCCTTTGCATAAAATGTGTGGTTATGTTGATTCTTCTGAATGTATCAATTGCAGGTATCCCAAGTCTCTGAGAAAACTGTATTGGAACAGAAAGCCTATATGTTATTTTATGTACGAGATAGAACTCCTACAGTCAAGAGCTCAGTTAATGCAGTTCGCAAAGATAATGTAGCTGCTAATGCCTCTGGAAATAAAATGGTCTCTCAACCACTCTTGGGTTTGAATAGTGCAATTCAGAATGGTTCTCTGGAAAGAAAACTAAATGGTTCAATATTTACTTCTGACAAAATAAAGACCAACGTTACTGTCAGTGGCAACTCAACTCTTGTTTGCAACACTTCATTGAATCAGCCTTTAAAAGAATTAAACTCATGTTCATGGAATGATTGCAAAATTAAGCTGGTGGAAGGCCCATATACCCAAGATGACAGTGATGAAGTTTCTAATATCCAACCAAATTGTAATGCATTTCCTACAAAAGCACAGCAAGAAACATCGAAAGATTCTAGGGAGATTTGTGATCCAAGTCCAACAAGCACCACTCACCAGAAATCAACTGAGGAATTGTCACAGAAAACTCAGCCGAAATACAATTGTATTGCCATCACACCTCCTGGAAAAGATGCCTCTTTTACCAGGGAAAGAATCAAGTCAGGTGTCGGAGGATGTCATCTTTCTAATGATTCAGATGCAGTGGTGAAATCATACAAATTTACTTCCCAGCAACAGAATCCTGCCTTCTCTGGACTCACTTCTGAGATATATGCCAAAAGGGTTGTTGCAGAAATTACTACTCATGAAGTAACTTCCTTGGTTCCTAGCATTTCTTTATCTGGATTAGTTGCTACTTAATGTGCATTTTCTGCTTTGTTCTTTGTTGTTGACTTGTTTGCTCTTTTGCCTTCAAGGGTGAAACTGCTGCTAGTGGGATTGTTCCTAATAATGAGGTATGCAGCAAGGAGGAAGTGGGAAATGAAGCAGCAGCAGCAGCAGCTGCTTTAAGCCAATCAGATCCTAAGAATGGATTCATAGGGAATGATGCACATTCTCCGACAGATATCAAGGTAGTTTTTTGAAATCTTTAGCATCTGAAGTTGCTTTTGACTGAACAAAGCTGAGCTTTTATCATTTTTATATGTATAGATTATATGTCATAAAAGGTGCTTGGACAACCTGCACTGCCAGGAGGAAGTTCCTGCAGAATCAGGCATCACAAATACATCTTACAAGATGGATCTGAAGCCAAAGAAACTTGCAAAATGTTTTCTGAAGAGCATCTATTATGGTCGCAAGCAGCTATTTCTTACTTCATTAAGACTGCATAGGAATAAGAAACTCAAGAGGACCAGAAAACGGTGTCTGATTTATAAGGACATTGAAAAAGGTGTACATTTAGATGACCACAGGGTAATTGATCAGCAAACGTCAACATCTGAGGCTGTTGGATTACTAAGCATGGAACCAAAGTGTCGTCAAAGAAAAAGATCTCGATCTAGTTCAAATGACAACAATATTCAGCATAAAGTCGACAATGAAAAACATAATAGTGGAGATTATGTTACTACCGTTGATGAAAGGAATAGAAAATTTTGTGCAGAGCTTGCTACATCAGAGCAACTTCAAAGGTGCTTGTACTCTGCAGCCAACCAATGCAACTCAAGAGAAACAGATGCAAATGGGAAAGGTCGACGTCATGAAGAATTTATGAGTTTTCTTACTAGAGGCTTAAGAGAAGTCACTGGTAATTATTCACATTAATGGTCTTTCTTTTGATCTGAAGTACTTTTTGTCTGTATGCATGTGAATGCATGACCCACTTGCATGTGTGCGTGCATTTGTGTCGATGCATCTGTGTGTGCTCTTCTTACTATGATTCATAGTATTTCTACTTGTCACAAACTTGTCATATGAACGGGCAACTTTTCTGCATGCAGTTGCACAATGGGATAACATAGGGTTACCAGAGATGGAGCTACCTGGGATAGGAAGTTTGAGGAACAACAAAATTGGTTATTTGCTAGATGAATGGTAAATTTTCCAAACTTCAACTTCCCTTTTGTTATGAAATTCAAGATTGATAGAAATTATACTGCAATATTAACATATAATCTGTGCTGCTTGGTGGCTGTTTTATGTTTACTGATTAAGGAGTCTTTTCACTTTGTTGATTAGCCATTTCCAACACGACTTATGGTTCCAATTTCTTTCATATTTATAGATCAAGTCTATGATTTAAGTGTTAGACCCTAATGTGACCTAGTATGGTGCACATTCATATTTATGGATAAAAAGATATTTACAACAGGAGAACATTTTTTATGGAATTCTGAGAGTATGACCTTTTTCCTGCTGAAGGAAATTGGCATGATAGAAGAGTGGAGATGGTTATGTAGCCTCCCTCTATCGATCATTTTATTTGTTTATCTTACTAAAAGTTGTTCTAAGGATAAATGATTATTAGGACAAATTATACACATATTTAATATGTTGCAGGAATTGAGTTTGGACATGAACCCAAGAATCTAATATGACAAGAAGGAGAAAAATGCTAGTTAATGCGGAACAAAAGGCACAGTGTTTTAATTCTTAATTTGTAATCAATCTTCCAGAAAAAAGATTGTACATATGTCATATTGCTATTCTTTTTTCTATATTAGTTTTTTTTATGTCAGATTGCTATCCTTAATTTGTTTCAATTTTCTAATACATCTTGATATCCAGTGTTTTAACAGTTTTGACTTGCTTGATGCTTTTGTTACATAAAGTGTTAGTCGGTAATCATAAATGTTGACTTACTAGCTTATTTCATTTTCTCACAACCAAGATTCGCCATAATGAACAAATACGAGACGTACCCTGGTATATCTATCATGAAAGTTAGTTGTTCTTAGCTTGCCAAGTTTATTAGTAAACCATTTCCTTGTCAAAACTACAAAGGTTGGTCATAAGTACATACGATTTAACAAAGTTTTAGCAGCTATACTATGAGATTTTCTTCAGAACAATTATCACTTGTACCCTATGGTATGATACTATGATTTGGGTGCAAACAATTTTCTTCAGAACAATTTTCAAGAGGACTTTCACCAGTAGTTTGATCTAAGGTATTTGGTAATGAAGACATCAGCACACTATGCAACTTTTACGAGTCTATGAACTTAAAATCTTTAATTTGGAATCATCCCTCTTTCCTTGGGAGAGAATAATTTTTAAGTTAATTTTGCTTTATAATAACATTCACAAATATCAATCAGAATTCAGGGTGCTCTTATGCAAGGTCTACTTTGCTGCAGTCATATCTTAGATAAGTATGCACTGCTTATATTAGTGGACAAACAAAAGTGTGCACAGCTTATGAAAAAAGAATATATTGCGTTACTTATATAAACATATGAGTTGCGCTTCAAGTATGTACAAAAATGTACTCATAATGCTTAAATGATGCATTGTAAAGACAAAGTAACCTTAGTTTGCAAGTAACATTGGTTTTGTTCCACGTTTCCTTATTGATTGTAAAGTGAAATTATCTTGCAAATCATCCCTTCCAGATGTGAATGATTATCTCTGCTGCTTGGTTAGCCTATGAGAGACAAAGCCATCCATTATACGTTGTCATTCCTTAATCTTCATCTTGCTTACTTGTCTAGATTTTGTATCTCAGGGACGAGGAATATGATCGGGGAAGGAGGAAGAAAATAAAGAAATCTAGACAACATTTCAGTGGGCCAAATCCATTCGAGGATGCTGCTAGCATGAGATTACAACAGAAGAGGAAACTGAAGGTGGATCAAACCAGACTGGGAAATCAACCACTTAGGATATGATGGGCAAGATGAGATTTTCATTTTCATTTTTTTGTTATTGTATCACTTATTTTATCTGATAGTAATTAGTTCACGTCCTTTCAATGTTTTCCTGTCAGGGTGGGAATACTAGTATTTTATTTTTATTTTTTTGTGTTATTAGCGCCATCTCTTAGGGTAATTGAGAATTAGTTTCTCCCCTCATCTTGCATACGAGGCTGATGTATTTTCATGTAATTTCACTTTATTTTCTCATTGGTGGAACATATAGCTATTACAAAATACGTCTTCTTTCTCTTCTAATGGACCTGCATCCCTTTGGGGACGGATAATCTCTAGAATGCACGGCCTTCTCAATGTTGACACTTATTTTGCGGTAGTGCACACTTATTTCTGAGAATGTGCACTTCTTTCGCAGAAGTACCTATTTTCCCCTTTTAATTTCCTTTTATTTTATTTTATTTCTTGTTTTAGCAGGTCAGTGGAGCGTAGACTCCGACGCAATGATCGTCTCGTTGGTGATTGAGTTGGCCAGCGATCTATTATCCGCCTCGGTACTCGACCACAGCCCTTGTTTCTTGGTGGCTCTCCTTGAATTTTGGCTTCTAGGCATCGCTCCGATGAGAATCGGACAGATCTCCCGCTCTCTTTGAGGTGATTCTTTTTTCTTGAGACATGCCTCAGTAGTCGTTGTGACACCAAAATCTTGAATATACTTTAGCAGCCCGTTCACTTTTTTCTAAAGGAATAGTTTTATTTTAAAATAAGCCTCCTAATTCTAGCGTAGTAATTAAATAAAAATTTATCTTATTCTATATAGTATTTTTTTTAATCTTATTTTATAAATTTTTAAAAATAATTTTATAATAACTAACGGTTGTTATTTTTTTACTAAATTAGACAACACTTAATTACTTATTACCTCAGTTGAGATTTATTTTCTCTCTTCTATCTTTTTTTGTAAATACCGATCATCTCGGCTAGAGTGAAATAACCTCTCATCTATCTTTTTTAAATATTAGTCATCTCATCTATAGTTAAAATTTTAATTTTATTTAATAATAAATTCTGTAAATTTATAATAAAAAAATATTGATCTCGTAGTGCGAGCTTAACCTTGCATTACCCTATATTGTATGATTATTTCTTCGCAGTGCATAATTATTTTATATAGAATGCAAAGTTTTTTTCGCAATTGCGAGCTTAAACTCTTATTACCCTACGGTGGTGCACGGATATTTTTACATAAATTATGGGATATTTTACATCTTGTTTTTTCTTAAATCATAGAGAACATCACCTAAATGTCAAGCCAATCTTAGACCTTTCAAACTCCAAGTCATGGAGATCTTAGAGCTCTCCAAATGTCAAGCCAATTTTGTTGCTTGCGACTTCAAAGATGGGGAGGGAGATGGCAAAAATTTGGAGAAAGATGGAGAAAAAAAAAAGTTTGAGCTAGAGAGATGAAAAAAAATAGGTAAAGTTTGGGGAAGCTTCTAAGGCTTGTACGTGGTAATGATTTTAGGGGATTCTTGTGGGTTGTGAGTTTTGATATTATAATTTTATGAGGTAGGGTTTAGTTATAGATAAGAAGATTTAGATTTTGTGGGGTTAGGGTTTAGTTTGGGAAAGAATGATTTTATGGAGATTTAGGTTATGTCAGAACTTTTTAAGGATATTTTAGTAATATTTAAACTAGAGTCACATAAACTATATAATATGGTTAATGTTAGTTACTAAAGTAACGTTGGGGTGTTAAATGAACATTATAGAAAAAATAAGGAGCCGGTTATAAAATCCCTAAAGACGGGGTGCGAATTATAAAATAGACAAAATGTAGCTTGTGATTCGCAAAAATACCATGTTTTTAATCCAGTTTTAAATGTGATTGAAAATTCAGAAGAATTTATTTTGAAAATTTTCAATCATCATCAGGTATGCAATTTATGGTTCCCAGATCCTCCCTTCTAAATAGCCATCATTGATCTGGAGACATCTAATAATTGGCAGCCTCTCATTTATTGTGCAAGTACGGGTACAAGTAGTAACAACTTATTGCTATCAAGTAAGTATAAATGCATCACGCTTTGCTTGTGAGTCATAAGTTGCATCCAAACATCCTAACAGCTCACCGTTTCTGCAAAAATAAATTTGTACCCACTGCCAGTGCAATCTTGAGATCAAAACCACAAAACTTGAGTTTTTAACCAAATTAGCCCTCTCTTAAATTATTTTTATCAAAAGAAAAATAGATCCTCCCTCAAACTTAATATTAAAAAATAATTATTGCACGGTGTCAGTAAAATATTATTCAACTAAAAGCATTAACAAATTCAGCATTTATATTTTTAATCTTATCAACTGTTTATATATATATATATATAATATTGAATTATTAGTGATTTATTTATAACTTTTTAGATAAATGCTGATAGATTTAGCTAAGTCTGTGTTTATTATTATTATTTTGTTACATATAAAATGCTGACCAAATTAGTGTATTATATATAAAAGGAAAATGTTGAAAACACTGACTTTGCATTTTACTAATAACTACAGTGAAATAGATTTCTTTTTTTATTTGTATTAAGTTTGTGGGATGAATTATTTCAGTAAAAAAAAAAAGTTTGGAAAAAACTCCACAATAGTTCCATGCTACTTTTCAAATTGCAGAGCTAATTATATTGCAGCTAGCTTCAGTTTGAATATTGGAGCTCTTATGATTGGGAAGCTAATTACATAATTAATCTTAAAACCTATTTACTTCTTTCACCACTACAAAGGGACTATTAGCACCATGCATATGCCACCTATGTAGTTGTTGGCGATTAATTACTGGAACTTAAAAATAATGATAGTAATTCAACATTATTAACTACTAAAGTTAATGGTATCTTGATTAAATGGTTAAAAGGGCCTATTTTGTATATGTGTTTCTAGTTTCTAATTTTAGCGGTATCTATCTAACTAGGACACTATCATTATTCTCACTTCTCTAAAAATTTAAGTGGTCTTAGGATTGACTCCAACTTTAAATAATAATAATAGAGAAAATTATTTAGTAATTTAGTAGTTCAGCCTAACAGTTCGACTTGACTCAATTGATATCTCCGTAGTAAAAGTAGCTTAGAGGCTCAGCTCTGTAACATGGCAGTTTGAAGCGATGTCTCGATAGTTAGTTTAGAGTAGTAGCTCGGCGATGACACTACTTAAAATCTACACTAAGCAGCTTAGTATGTCAGCCCCTTTTCCTATCACATATCTAACTTTCAGGCTCTTAAATAATTAAAAAACAAAAGGATTGGCTCAACCTTAATTCAACTCTCTTTCTTACAGCAAGATTGTTGAGACACTTCATCCCATAGATAGATGATAATTTCTCATTTCAGTTTTGTTAGAAATAGCTAATTCAATACTGTGGAGCCCATGATAGAACAATGGGGACCGAGAGAGAAGAGAAGTAATGCACCATTCTTTTATTAAAACAAAACAAACGCATTAGTTTCTCAAGGTCTAATCACTCACGGCTACTGATAAGCAAACAGTTAGCAGGCTTTGCAGGTTATGTGGGGAAAGCAGCAGAAGGCCAAACTCCCTTTCCCTCCACAACTTTTTAAACACTTGCAGGACTCCTTGTAAACTTATTGTTATTGTTTTGATAAATTCACCAATCTTAATACTAGAAGAGATTTCATTTTATATAGTTTGCATGTTATGACAGTCATAAGCTGTTCAAAGGATCACTGAATTATTCAGTATTTTACATATAAATCAAAGTGTCAAACTGTTTAGCTTCTTTTAATAAGAAAATACACTGCCATTTCTATTTTTCTAAAAGCTTCACTCCAGCCTCTAGGCAATTCTATTTGTTATTTTTTACAATAGGATTATGTATTTTATGAATAATTATTTATATGTTCACTGGTATTTTAAAATAAGAGTATAATAATTACCGTGATATAACATAAAAGAAAAGATGAGAAAAGAATATCTTATTTTTTTTTATAAATTATGACAAATATTCTTTAATTTGATATAAAGTAGATTAATGATATATATATATATATATATCAAGAGCATATTGGTAATTGAGTTAGTAAGGTAGAAGATATAATTTTAATTAGTAGTGTTATATTATAATATTTAATTATTATTTATTATATTCTAGAATAAAAAATTATTTTTTAAAATTGGGTGTTTTCTTCATCTGGGTAAGAAGCTCATTTTTTTGGTATTAAATTGGGTGGTAAATTGAAATGGTAAATAATTTTATTAAAAAAAAACCCAATTAGGTTTAAAATAAACTCTTTTTCCAAAACCACCTGATTACTGAGCCCCTTCCTCTTATATATATATATATATATATATTTCATTAATATTCCTCTGTATAGCCTGGACAATTGTAAGATAAAATCTGAGCATCTAATTAATTATAAAATCTGATCATATGTATAGCTGTTTGTGTAAAATTTTTACTACTTACAAAAATTTATTTAACATAAAGATATAATAAAATGTTATTATTAATTTACACTCTCGTTTCTTAAGTTTCAAGGATTAAAATGTACTATTTTCCCTTCAAAAAAATACCAAACTTAGATGTGTATATACGAAATTGGGAAATTGAAGGTTATATATGCAAAAACACCCCTTCTGTAATCAATTTCACGCCTGTCCACTATTAGATTTCATCTCTCTGCCTCTCTCTCTATATATATAGAGGGAGGAGAGAGAGAGAGAGAGAGAGAGAGAGAGAGAGAGTTCTTGGAAAAGGATCGCAAGGAAGAGTCCTCTGTTTTCTACGTAGGAGAAGGGATGAGAATGCTCGATGCTTGAATTCCTCGGAGGAGGGAAAGAGGAGGGAATGGAAAGCAAGAGGAGGAGGAGGAGAAAAAGGAGGGGACTTGGTCTCCCTCTTTCTCCATCCGATCGCTTCTCTCCTCGTTCTCTGCTCTCTCGATTATTGCCAGCGTACTGTTATAGTAGTAAAGTAGAGGAGAACAAAGGTATGGAGAAGGAAATGGAAGAGGAGAAGAAGGATGAAGAGGGAATAGAGTCGGTGGGATCTTCTCTCACGCCATTAGAGTCCTCTAAAGTGGAAGGAGGTGGGTTTTTGGTGCTTTCTCTTTCTAAATCTTTATCTGGGTATCATCTGAAATGCATTTTTATGCTTCGATTTATCGGGAAGGAAGGATTTTATAACTTATTGTCTGTAATTTTCTTGCCACTTCGATTCCATTTTGTCTAATTTGCTCTTCTATGCTTAGTTGTTGTGCAATTTCTGTTTGATATTGGTAATTCTTTTGGTAAATTTTGTAATCTTCTAATTCTAATTTCTCTCCTCTACTTCTGTGTGAAAGAAGAATGTTCTCCAAAGGCATTATTGACTCATTTTAGTTCAAAAGTTTCCATTTTATGAGAAGTTTCAATGTGTGATTTGTGTATTATTAGGGAAGTGAAAGGTCTCGATTTTGCAATAATGAAGAAGGTTTAGGTTAGGATAAGTTACTATTTCTTGGTGCAAATTATGAATTTTCTCCATATCCTCCTCGGCCTGAAGACTAATAAAAAGGAGAAAGCTGGTTCATATTGTTATTTTCTTTAATATTTTTACTGATATGCTTCTGTGACACTGCTACGATTTTGAATCAAAAATAAACTTATATATGTATGTTAGTTGGTTTATATTTATTTTCCGAGTAAAAAGGCTTTAATTGATCTTATTAAGAAAATTTCCTCACTTTCCAGGAAGGAAGCCTGAAGATGCCTCTTTGAATCTTGGTATGGGTGTGGGTCTGGTTTTTCTTCTTACTAAAAGCACAATTGAACTGAATAAGATGGCAGAGTTGCGAAAGCAAATGGAAGGTATGCTCACAGACATGAAGAATGAGATTGAGAAAAAGAATATCCAATCGAGCTTTGAAGAATCAAACAGTTATCTTATCGCTGGGTCAAGTGGTTATGGAGATAATAATGCAAGCCATTGTATTTCTCTGAGAGAGGATCAGCAATCGTCTTACTGCCGGGAAACGGTACAAAAGGCTGTCATCCCTGACAAACATCCAGATTGTCATAAAAGTAGAAGTAGAGTAAACCAAGGTGGCATTGTGATGGCTCAACTGGAAGATGAGCTTGAAGTTGAACTCCAGAGACTACAATGCAATATGCAAGGCAAAAACTCAGTACTTCTTCAGAAAGGAAGAATGGAGGTACGACAAATTGTCATTCAAAGTCATTTTGGATCACTTGCTAGTTAACACCCTACTTTTGATTCTCTTTGCTATTAGTTATATTCTTTTTTAATAAGTTAATAAGCCTTTAATTTAAGGTGTATGTTTGAATTTATGTCTCACTCTACATTTATATAATTTGAATCACTGCTGCCAGTAGCTATTGCTTCCCTGTTTGGGCTTGCTTGTTCTGGAGGTTTTGAATTTTCGTTCTTGCTTCAATGTCTAACATTTTTTTATTATGCCTTTCTTTGCACACTAGTAAAGTGGTAAAGTTCAGAGGTATATAGAGGATTGCTTGCATATTTTGTTGCATGGTCTACTTTTGTATATTTCAACCACTATGAAACTCAGAGGTATATAGAGGATTGCTTGCATATTTTGTTGCATGGTCTACTTTTGTATATTTCAACCACTATGAAACTCTTTTGCATGTTACATGGAATTGGAGAGATATCTCTATGTCCACATTCTTTCCTCACAAATTGTCATTCTCTCTTATTTACTCATGAATTACTTTAAAAGCTTCGGTTATTAGAGAATGGTATTTTTTATATTTTATATTTAATATTCTTTCTCATTTTAGGGATGAGATATTTATCGACTTGATTTAAATGAGTGGAGTTTTTATATTTTAAATGACAAATAGGCTTGGCTAGATTCAAGCTCAAGACATTTACTATGATACCATATTAACTCACCATCTTTTTTAAAAGCTTAAGTTGTTAGAGATTAATAATTTTTATATTTTATATTTAACATCTTGATTTGCATCAAGATATGCAGCCACGTGAAGATTCATAAGATTTCTTGTTCCCGAATAGACCCCTTTCAATTCTTTTAGGTTCATGTTCTGCTCCAGGAAAAGATCCATCCAAATTCGATTTGCACATATAGGGCAAATTGTCTTGTTACCATCTTTTTTTGTTATGACTTCTATTTTTCTTTTTCTTTTTTTGATGCAATTTTATTGACCATAAATGAGATTTGGACAATGTAGTATCATATCAATTGGTCAAAAGATCTTACATCTTAAGAAAGATCATTCTTTATATTGAACGAAGGCACATGAGAGGCTGCATTCAAAAGGATAAAAGTAGTGTTACATGAGAAAAGTTTCCTCTATAGAAACATGTATCTTTTTATAGCTAGGAGAAACGAGGGAAGTTGAAGACTATGAAATCCATCTTCATTTTCCTAATGAGAATATGATATGCATGCCCTGAGGAAAATAATGAACATACGTGGGAATAAAAAGCTGATTCTGTATACTGATGTTTGAGATGGTATGCACATTTGAAATCAGATTCCTTGAGATGACAATATTGATGGTGCGATCTTATAAATGTGAGGATAAGATGCCATGAATGACATGGTTTGGAGAAGTGAGAGATGATATGCAAGAAACCTTCTTCAGCCAGTGGCCTTTGATCAGGAAGCACCCTGAAGTAGAATCAGGATGACAAATTACTTGATAAGGTTTTGTTTCTTATTCTAAGTTGTGTAGTCTCTATATCCATCTTAAGTTACTTAGTATGTTGCTATTTACTTATTTCTGAAGAATATTATCCTAAGATCTCTTTTGCCTATATACACAAAATGTTGCTGTTGCTTAAATGAATAACAAAAAGAAGACTGTTCCTAATAACTATCATGTTCCTGCTACTACTCTGCAATCTAATAATACTTGATCCTGATTATTCGCCTTCCATTTTAGATTTCACTGGAACCAATTATCATCTATTTGTTATTTCATATATAGGGCAAGCAAAATTATGTTATGAAGTTTTACATTTATGTAACCACCACTCCCTAGCCACCTTAGAATGAAGAAAGTATTAGTTCTTACACAGTTTAGTAAATACACCAAAATAATGAAAATGCTTCCTATAAGTTCATTTTGTACTCTACATTTTGATTCTACCAATTAAAGGCATATCTGTTTAACTTATTGAATTTTGAACATACACATCGTTTGTATTTCTTGCTCACAGCTTGCCAATGGGAAGAGTGATCTTTCTGAAAGCTCCAGTGCTAGTTGTGGACGAGAGGAGGAGGTTAAAGAAGAAGAAGAAGAAGAAGAAGAAGAAGAAGAAGAAGAAAGCCCTTCTCACTGTGGAGTTTCTGCGCGTGAATTAGAGAGGAGATTGTATGAACTTATACAATCAAGGCAGCAAGAGCGGATAGCAGAGCTGGAATCAGCATTAGAGTGTGTTACGAAGAAGCTCAGCGAGAAAGAACGAGAAGTAGTTTGGTGGAGGGACACTGCAAGGCTGGTATCACAACATGAGGAATCACTTCACAGGTTGATATCTCTACTATATTTCTTGGCTCCAAATTCACCTTCAGTTAGGAAACTTTCTAACTGTAATGCTAACTTTAAGTATCATGGCCCAGGTGATTCTGGAAGAAGAGCTCGAAAGGCAAGAAAACGTAATCACCATGAAGCGTTAGGAGTTCATATCAGCTGCCCTTTTCGTAGCTCATTCTGGGAAGCAATTTGGTTGCATGTCATTGACAAGGATGAACTACAATTTTGTTGCTTAATTTATCAAAAAATCTTCTTTGTTTCAGTTTGTTTTTGTAGACATGATATGTTTTCGATGCTTGTGTAGACTATCATCAAACCTTTCAGCATTATATTGTGATTTTGTTTAGGTATGCTTCTTTGTTTAGAATTCTGGTAGTACAATATTAGCTTGCATTTTACATTAAATTTTGATTCAACTCCCTTGAGTTACTTTCACTTCTCCTGTAGGTGTGCTTGGTTGATAAAAGTAGGGAAAGTCTGAAAGTCTCCCATTTTGTAGATTGGCAAGTGAGTTTCTCCCTTTTGCCAAAATCAGCTAACTTTTCCTTTTTCTTTTTTCTTCTTTTTTTTTTTGACTTATTCTACTTCTTTTCTAAAGGGATTGAATGTCACTTTCTAACTTCTTATATATTGTATGTGATCGATCATTAACTATCATAACTATCCATCCCAACTAAACACTTCCAATATCTGTCAAATACTAAGGTTATTTTTCAGAAGTCTTTCTAGAAACTGTTAAGTGCAAAAAACTATTTTGTTCCCTTTATCAACCGACCACGCCTATTTTTGAAGTTCGTCTACTTCTGCTTCATTTTTTTTAATAATGAATATTTTATGCAAGAATGTGATGCAATCTACAAACTTATTTTTCCTTTCTTTACCTTTTGAGAGAGAAGTTGCAATCTACAGTCTTATGCTCTACGTGCACATTGGGAGGTGATTTGTATGGTATCTATTGCATAACATATAAATGCCCATTATCCTAAGCACAAAATTATTAAGTCAGCCAACGAAAAGAAAGCTAATATTCACCACATTTTTCCATGCACCAGTCCTAGCTCTACTAGGGTTTGGCACGGTTTTTTTTCTCGCCTCCTACTGAGGGGCTTTTCCTCACCGTCGATGATCTTTCCCCTTTCTATAGCTCTGTTAGATATGTGCTTTCTCGTCACTTCCCCACTAGATCTGTTCCTTGCCTTTGGCCTCTGCCCAGATCCGAGCCTTGTCGTCGATTCGAGTCTCACCTTCCTTCTTCAAGCTTAACCTCTCTCCCTGACATCCTCAGCTCCCTTTATTGTTGCCACAGATGCGATGGTGTCATCGTCGACCTCTCTTTCTCTCTGCTCCCTAACCTATAGCTGGCATTGCTTGACTTGCCATGTCAGTGAGAATCTGATGAGTGTGTTGTAGGTTTGGTACCCATACACAATAGCAACCTGTACTTGCCAAACATCTAAATCTGATTGTTCCTAGTGTTATTCAAATCTTACACCGTGCTTTTTGTGGGTCCTTGGCTTTGTTATAATTTGCTTTGCTCTGCTGCTGGATTTACAGTGTTGTAGAAGTTCCTTTTTCTTTTCTATTATTCTAAGTAGGTGATCTCGATCTTCCTACCTTCGGAGCTCAAGGTCGTGTCTTGGACTATTGGGTTGATGGAACCTGCAGGTTGATTCAAAGCGCTCTGCTCTTGTTAATTTGCCAAGGCCATTCTTCATTTGTTTTCTTATTTGTTTCCTCAGACTTGATGTTTTGCTTTAGTTGTAGCGTTGTCTATTATAGATTAAGTGTAAAGCTTGTGTTAAATAATCTTCACTCTATTCTCTTCTCTTTTGTGTAATAGGATGTATTATTATAATTTCTGAGTGTTAATAAATTGCACTGGCCTACGAGCTTTTCTTAAAAAAAACAATGAAGAGTTTCCATACAAGAACTTGCACTCCAGTTGTATTCAACCTTCAATTTTCTCATCTATGACTTGTACTTCTTTTGTTACCCATAAGAAATTCGATGATCAACTAGAGATCAGGATCTAGAGGAGTAAAACTTCTTTATTACCTTGGTTTTTTTTTAACTAAAAGGAGCCGGTAGGTTAGTTGGGATTAATTAATTTAGCCTTAGGGAGGTAATCTCTTGGGCATCAATGTCCAAAATACAGCAAAGATCATAGGGGAGCGAGTAGTGTTCAACCCCTGGAAACTCAAAAACTTGTTAATAACCAAAACGAGCAGCCCAATCGATTGCTCTATTACAAATTCAACTAGCAAACAAAAAGGAAACAGAAGATAGCATGTTCAAAGGCACTTTGTAGCAATCAATAATATCCCAAGTTATCCAAGGGGCTCCTCAAGATGGCAAATGGCATCAAATACCAAACTAGAGTCCCCTTCAACCAAAATGTGAGAACTGTCGAGATAAGCAGCAATAGTGAGGGCTTGAAGAGAAGGGTGCCTTGGCTTTCAAAGCAGAACTTGTCGATAATGGGTCAGCTGAAAATTGGATTAGAGTGGCTTGATCGGTATGAGAGACAACACCAAATCCACTTTAACTGTCCATCGGATCCCACAACCCATCAAAGTTAATTTTAACACAACCAACACTCAAGGCGGTTCTACTACTTAATTATGGTTTGTTTTTGGAGGGTTGAGAACTACCACTCCTAAAATAATATTCTATAGCAATTTGCATAGCTTTCCATGCTCGTACGATCAACATTCCCTTTGATCTCTTGAAAACACTGCAGATTCCTGGCCTTCTAAACCATCTAGATAGTGGTTGTCACAATAGCAAGAAATTTATCTTGGTCCCCCAAGATGCTCCTAGTCAAGGGTGACAGAGATGTTCAGAGCTGGTCCAATGTGTAGGCTATGGATGCGAACCAGGTGAGGGCATGGCCCCCTGACACTTTCCAAATAAAAATCTTTGCTCCGGGTTAACCCTAAATCTCCACAGTTTTTTCCACTCAGGGCTTTCAGGTTTGATTTGACCTGGTGAAAGAGTAAATAGATTTTGCTAAGGTTTTTTCCTTTCAAATCAGGCCACCAAACCCATTTATCCTCCAGCAGCCCAGTCCTTAAGACCAAAATAAAGTCACAAAAGGTAGGCCCAAAAGCTTCCTTGACACGGTTCTCATCCTAGGACCTATCGATCATAAGATCCGAGACAAACATATAACTTTTAGTATTAGTGATGTTCACAAAAAATGACATGCAGGCAAGACGGCTGGGAGTAATCCAATGGTCTTCCAAAACGTTAACATTAAGCCTATTCCCAACCACATGTCTCATGCCATCCTTGATATTTTTAACCGTGGCCCACAAGGCCTCCCAAACCTAAGAAGCACCTTTCTTAGGCTTGGAAGCCCAATTATCAATAGAGTCATACTTACATTTTATAATGGGGACCCAAAAGGCATAATTATTATTTAATAATTTGAAAATATTTTTCCAAACAAAACATTTTTGGCTAAACTATTGACATATAAAGTTTGGTATTGCTCTTAAGCTATTGACATATAGAGCTTGCACATATGAGTATATAGGTGGCACTCGAGAAATGTTAGACATGTTTGTGTTGACTATATGATATTAACCATAATGAACATAATTTGATCGGAATTAAATGATCCTATGCATCTATTCAATTAAATGGTAGATATTTTAAGCTTCAAAAGAATTTATTTCAATTTTGATGACAACTTTTTTATATTATGGCTATGCAAACTATTGTCTTGTGTCTCACCGTATTTACTAAAGCTAGCTCGGTATTGACAAATTAAACAAGCTATATTTAAAATGAATACAACTCATTTATTATACAAATATCACTCTTCCATAACCAAAATACAATGTTGATATGGCATGTTTAATTGAATTGGGTAAAACTGGTCGATAATAGAGACATAAACACAACTCACTAAATAGTTCTGTTAGATGGCTCAACTTGTTACAATATAAATTAACCTATCTATATTAAACACAAACCAATGAAAGTCTTTAACTATGTGTAGGATTAAGCTTATGTCAATGGTTTAAAAACTTATATTGGTGCTTATATTAAGCATAAATTTAAATTAGTATAGTAACGATTAAATTAGTTTAGTATCCACAATTTTCTCATAAAAATAGCAATACCATTCTTCTCTCTCCTCTCATCTTTTATCTAATATTTGTATTTATCAACAAAATATAATTATTATTTTGCCTTTAAAATGAGTATAGCTAAGCTAGTTTAAAACTTATATCATATACAAACACCATCTTAGAATTCAAGTAGTTCTATTATTATAGTAACAAATTAAAAAAGAAAAGCGATGAATAATCTTATTCAAACAATCACAAAATCCTATCCAATAACAGTAATAAATTAATTATTAAATTTATAGATTATAAAATATAATATTCTATATAAGTCGAGTGTAATGTTTAAGACTATCTTTTTAAGACCAATTCGTCTTCCACTAATTGCTTCTGGAAGCGTAGACATCAATCTCGTAAGATACAATAACTTTTTACATGCGAAAATAAAATGTAAAAATAAATTCTTATGTAGACTTCTATCTTATCTATAGAAACAAATAGCTACGACGAAGGGGTGCAAAATTTTGGTTATTTTTACCAAAATTTTGAATTCCAATAGATGCATTTGTTCACGTGAATAGAAATATTTGTATAGATACGACTAAAATTAACTCAATTGAAATAAAATCATGCAACAAAATAATTCATTTATTAATCTGCATATGAACCGAGCTGAGCCAGGCCTAGCGATATACTTGGGTGAGTTGATCTTAGTAGATTCTTTCACCCGTAAACATAGGTCGTCCTTGGTTATTAAAGTCGAAGTGGAACTTGGTAACTTATATATCTTACCATTATTTCACAAGTAGTCCACATGGTACCAAAATTATATTTTTTTTATTTTCTATTATCATGATAGCTACTTTAAAATTAATTTCTATTCACTTCTCTTCATAAATTTTAGTAGGTGAATATGTAAAATGAAAGTACTCTTTGAGCTCTTTCGATTTTATCATCCATCCATCATTAATAATATATGAACCCCACTTAGTATGGGCTCAAAGTTTATATGAAAATCATATTCAAGTCATAAGATTTCCAAAAGAAAAATCCTAAAGTTGTGTGAAATCTCAAGGTGTGGTGAATCTATGGGCCTCCTCCATGCTCAATGAGATAGAGTTATTGGGTTTACATTGCCAGTTTGTAAAGAGGGAATGATCATCCTAACAAATACCTGGGGCTCTCCTTATATAAACATTAAAATAAATAACCAGATAGATACTTTATACAAAGTAAAGAATTTGGGCCCACATCCATTGGATATTATGCATGTATTTATATCTATTTGTAATTGTTTATCTTGCGAATATTCATAGTAATAAGACTTACATATGTTAGAAAATTTTATAACTTATGCCTTAAAATTTTTATTTTTATTATCATTAACACCATGTATTTTACTTAAGATAACGGTCGTTGACCGAATAGAGATTTTTTTTTAATTCAAAAAACAGAAAACTAAATCCCTAAATTAGCCCTAAAATACTCCTTATGTGAACTTAAAATCAGATTGTCATTACTTTTACCTAAACCTTAAAAAAATACTCAAAGGTATCAAGGTTATTTTAAATATATAGTTGATTTAATTCTTCTATATAGTTATTGCCTACTAAGAAAACTAATAGCACGATGGATTTGACGCTTTAAAGGTAAACTATAGGAGCAGAATTATAAATATTTAAATAAATTATGTGTGAATAGTAATAAAGGTAAAACATAAAGTGTTTCTTTATAAAGTTTTCAAGAAACTGAATTTGCCAAACTAATCCCTCTTTTGACAAGTTCCCCTTGCAACTTCACCCTTTCCCCCGTCTTTTAACATCAAAATTATTAATCATTAAATATATGTATAGGTAAATCAAGGATTTGTTAAACTTTGTTGATAATAATGAGCAGCTCGGGCTTGGCTCGGGCTCGGCTCGGCTCGATTGGAGCTGAGCCAAGCCTGAGCCTCAATTTCAGGCTCAAAATTAATTTCGAGTCGGGCCTGAGCTGGAGCCGGATCGCTCAGGCTCTGCTCGATAGGCCCGGTATATATACTAAAACCTTAATTCCCAAATTCCCAAATCTCAATCCCTTTCAATATGCCTCCTCCTCATCATCATCAAGTCGTCAGCCCGTCGCCTCCGAGTCTTCCTCCTCCTTCGGGGCATCGCCTTGTCCATTACGAGGTGCACTGCGTCCGCATCTTCATACGCGGCGTTGAGGTGAACAAGGTTGGGGTGATGCTGAGCCATACTCCTCGCGAACCACCTCTTCTCCGACGATAGTGCCGCCAAGGAAACCACCGCGGCCTTACTTAACCTCTTGATCTCCTCCCGCGAAGCACTCATGGCAACCCTGATCCTCCTCGATGTGCTTGTTGTTGCCCTTCACCTCCCACCACCTTCAATCGCCACCCAGCACGCCGCAGTGGTGCTCTACAACCTCCTCTCCATCAACTCCTACCACCCTAATGACATGATGGCGACCTCTTGGCGGACGTCGTCAACATCAATGGTTGTTCGAAGCTTCTGCTTGGGGATGGATTTGCACACTAGGGTTTCGGAGCCGAGGAGGTCTACTTGTTAGTGCAGAGGCGGGTAACACCGAACTCACCACAGTTGAGCTCGAAGCCGAGGAGGTACTTGTTGGAGAGGTGGACGCAACGGTGGACGACGTCCTTGAGAACAATAAGAGGAGGCGAGGAGACCAATGGGAAGGGGTTAGCTAATTCAGCTTAAATAATTTTTAGCTTGGCTTGAGCTCGGTTCGGCTCGATCTAGCTCGGCTTGAATAAGGCTTGATAATAGCTCAATTCAAGCTCGAGTTGGCTCGGCTCGAATCTGAGCTGAGTCGACTCTGAGCCTAAAATGGAGACTCGAAACTAATTTCGAGCCAAACCTGAGTTGGAACCGGCTCGCTTAGGCTTGGCTTATTTACACCCCTAGTTGACATTATAAATAAAATGCACGAGTCAGAACGACAAACGCACAATAGTATGATAGAGTATAGATGATAATAAAAGAAAACATTAAGGTGTAAATTATAAAATTTCTTGAATTAATCATAGTAAACAAGTTGCTCCATCTCCGTGCTTCTGTGGACCATATCTAACAATATATAATTATTCTTAATCATTTTTTTTCTCTGTCACATAGTTAATTAGAAGGATCAAAAGCAAGCTCTCACAACTTGCAAAATATGAAAGAAAAAATATTTAGTCGGCTGCACATCTCCACTTTCCCCCCACATTCTTCTATTATTATCACCACCATCATCTTCGCACTAACTAGTAGAAGAATATATATATACAATATGTTATCTGTTGACCTCCTTCCCCAATCTTCACACCTACCAACTTATACTAATTTATCCGTTGACCTTTGTTATCCATTGACCTTTTCTCACTCCTATCACGCCTCTGATTTCTACTCCTCTGATCTCTCTGTCATGGGGCTAAAATATATACTATCCTTTTCCTTAACGCGAGTTTGATAATCTTGAGCACACTCATGCCGTTTAGACTTATTGAATCCCCACCAAAAGTTCCTCATAAGCGAAGAGTCTCGACGGTGGCCCAGGGAGAAAAGGGAGGTAGCCGTAAAGTATACGGTTATCGAACTCAAGAGCATATTAATTTGATCAGAACTAATCAGACAGCATGAGAGATGAATCTTGCTTTCCAAATTCCAACCCTACAGCTACAATGGAATAAGAAATTTTGTATATAGCTCCCTAAGTTTTAAGTAAAATTTGATGTTTAAATGTTGGATATTAATTATCCTCTCAAATTTATTACTAAATAGGGTCTAATTTACTATAGCCCTAATAAAAATATTAAACTGATTAGTATTTTTGTTATGACTAAAGTGAATTGAGTGGCGGTCTATTTCGATAAAATAATATAAAATTAGTCTAATATGGTCAAAAACTCAATTATTTGCACAAAGAACACCTCTTGTACCATATTAATTATTAAGCCGGTTAGGGTTTATGATGATAAAGAGCAAAAGATGCGATGTAAATTAATAAAATAGCCAAGACTATATATAAAATAAGACCCTCCATTGCCTCTTGTTTGTGCACCATTCTTTAATTTATTTTACTTTATTGTTTTCCATTCTTCCCATTAGATTACAAGTTCACAACTAATCCATGGGAGTCGCGGAGAATTGAGTTCTTATCATCACATCATCATTTCATACTTGAAGCCAAATCCACCATCACCTACTCAACTCCCACTAACTCTTTTCTTTTTCCAAATCCAGCCTTTGACCAACTCCTTCCCTTAGCCCCCACCACCACCACCATTATCACTACTTTTCCTTCTTCTCTCTCTGTCTCTCTCTCTCTCTCTATATATATATATATAGTATTAGTGGTAGAATTAATTAAGCAAAAGCAAACAAGCAAAAGATTACACCATTTTTAAAGATTCAGCAAAAGTAGCTACGTGTCCACATCCGATTCATCTATCCAACCAGAGACGACAAACGCCTCTCAACTTTTAGAAGCAAAAGAAAGAGATGGGTGAGAGAATATAATTAATTAATTAATTAATTAATTACTTCCCGCTGCCGTCGTCGGCGTCGCCGTTAGCCACGGCGGACTGCACCGTCAGCACCGAGACGCTCGGCGACGGCGGCGCCCCACCGCCGGAGGGTCGTGAGTGGCAGGTGGCGGAGTTGATGGCGGAGGCGAGGGAGATGGGCATGAGGCAGAGGCCCTTCCCCTGGAGGTACTGCATCGCCGACCCCATGTCCTCCTCCATTAGCTTCGCCACCTGGTGCTCCGTCACCGTCAGGCTGTCGCTCGCCGCCCCGCCGTTCCCGCTGCTGCCGCCGCCCTGCGCAGGATAACGTCACCACCCGTTAGCATCAGGGGCACTCTCGGTATTTCACATAGCGGCACGCGTGCCACTGTGCAGCTGCCGCTGTCTTCTTGTTGGGTCACCATCAGGTCCTTATGACGTAGCAAGAGGAAGTAAAAGTATTCGGCTTCTTTTTTCCCTTTTTTTCTCTTACTTTCTGGAAGGTGAGAGGGATAGAGGGATAGAGGGATAGAGAGAGGAGGATTCCTTGTCACTGTTCCTTATTTCTCATCCTATCATACTTATAACTACTTCTTGCGGATAATGAATTGGTCTGCCAGATTAGGTCTTCAATTGTAACTTTTATACTAGTATAATAGAGAAAGCTCAACAGCATGAACACTAGGGTGGGGAACTGGGGATAAAGTCATGTCAGACCACTATACCGGAACTGGTTGGGATTTCTTTATCGATGGATATGAAGTCTAATATTTAATGAGACGATAAGCATTATTCTGTAGAAAAGGAGAAGAATAGTTAAGTTTACCTCTGAGGACATGTTAGCCACAAGTGGGGCAACAGCTGCAGCTCCGCCTAATCGACTCATGCTCAAGACCTGGGAGATGGTGGAATAGCTTATCAGCATTAGCGCGGATAAGAGAGATAAATGGCGAAGTTATCGGGGGAGGGGATTAAAGAAGAAGGGTTTTGCCTTGACTTGCAGCTGCAGGAACTTCACGTAGTCGATGATCTCGTCCAGCATCGACGCCTTATCCGTCTGCCATCACCGCCCCCCCCAAGGAAAAACAAAGTACGAATTAGAAGAATTTATTAGAAACTACGACAGCGAATTATGGAATTACTAAAACGCCCTTTCCTTCGCAGTGGGCTATGGGGCTCGCGGTCGGGTGCACCCGCGGCGGTACGAGTCCACCGGTACGGAGCGCATTACTACAGAGAGAATTTCTGGAGCCCAATGTGAGATGCTCGAGAGCTTCGGGGTTCGCGTTAAGGATGTCATCTTGAGAGCCGCGAGCACACCATAAATTAATTAACTTAATAGTTCTTAACGTCGTTATTTTTCCCCCAGAAATAATCTAGGTTTCGCGAGACGAAATGACTAAAATACCCCTAATTAGGGGTTTGATATTTTGACTAGAATATTCGCGTAACAGTAAGTGAGTATAGAAGATGATTTTACCTTATTGGCATTGGGCACCAATTCTTGCAATGCTTTCATCCGCTCAGCGATTCTCTCCCTGCGAAGCTGCAAGCAAACAAAAGAAAGGGTTTTGAGAACCGATAAGTAGGCAAATAGATCCAAAAAAGAAGAAGTAATTGAATCACTTATTGCCCCGCCTAGGTTTCTGGAGCTTTAATTGCAGGCCCAGAAAAGAGAATTTTTTTAAGAAAAATCTCGCATTAATTTTCTGAAATTCTAAAGAAAGTTTCACGGCTTACTCGTTCTGCGATGCTGTGGGGATCGGTGGCTTGGCCTCTCCTCGCCCTGACGCGCTGCCTCGGCGGCGCCGCGGCGCCGGCGGATGCGGGCCCCGTTGGAGATGGCGCAACTCCTCCCGCCGCCGCCGCCGCTCCTCCGTAGCCCTGAGCCGCCGCCATTGAGCCGCCCTGCTGCTTTGATTTACGGAATCCTTTTCGATTAATCCTAAAAGTCAATAATTTGTACTAAAAATGCGACTTTGGGGAGGGGGAGTTTAAGACCTGAGTCTGATTGAAATGCTGCTGACGCTGAAGCGATCCCCCAAATCCGTTGTAGAGCTCTTCGCCTCCCTGAGAACGAGAAATTTGAACAAAAGGTTGGATCTTTAAGACTAATCAATGCAAAAACTAAGGGGAAAAGAAACAGAAGGAGTTGGAAATTAACGATGCATACGGCGGAATTAGGAGATTTGAAGGCGCCGTCAACATCGCCGGAGGCGCCACTTCCAAGGGTCAGCGGCAAAGGAAGAAGACCGGAGTCGCCGCCGGTCGACGAGCGCCCCATCGCCGGGAGAAGCATCTGGGGGTTGAGGTGGAGATTGTTGAGCTGGAGCACCATCGGCTTCGCCCCCGGCGAGCTTCCCGCTCCTCCGATCTCATGCTGCCGGAGCCGCGAGGCGAGAAGCGACGACTCGTCGCCAGCGGCGGCCGCCGAGGCGCCGTTAGGGTTTGCAGAGCTCAGCTCCCATGGAGACTTAGGGTTTCCGAGGTCGGCCCAGGGGGAGGAGAGGCCCGATAGCATCTGGTCCAGGAAATCGTCGTGGCTGGTGCCGGAGACGTCGCCGGAGATCCCGTTCATAGACGCAGCTATCCCTTGCATTTCCCGGGTACTAGGTTGCATCTTAGGGCTTCCGCGTCGAAGTTTATGGTTTAGGGTTAGGGTTTCTAATGGCGGCTCTCTCTTTCTCTCTCTATCTCTCTCTTCCTCAGTAGCGAAGGTCGCAGCTCTGAGACGAAGAAGACGGAGGAATTCGTAATCTTCTTTATTTATAACCGTATTGCGGGTGATTTACCTTTATGGTGCTAATTTTCCATCTTACCTCCTATATTTATTTTTATTACAAAAACACCTCTCCATATCTTATATTTATATTTAGGGTTAATCCATTTTACCTCTTGGACTAGTGTATAAAATTATTTTACTCTTATATAATTTTCTAACAAATTTGGCCTAAATTATCAAAATACCTCATCTTAATAACTACAATTTATAATTTATCCTTCTCCGGAATAGGTTTGTTTAACAAAAATAGAAAAGCATTTTGGTGATTTAGGTGGGGATTTATAAATTAAGAGTTAATATAAAATTTGTAAAATAATTATATGCATAAGTATTAGAGGATGATAAAAGGGAGTTTTTAACCAAACTAGACCTTTTTTTATTTTATTTTTTATCGAAATATATTATCTCTCAAACTTATTATTAAATAAGATTTAATTCACTGTAGCCCTAATGAAAATGCTAATCTAATCAGTTTAGGCGTTTTATTACCATGCAATTTTTTTTAACTGCTGAAAGATTAAGTTAAAGAAATTTATATACATAAAATGTTGATCAGTTCAGTGTTTTAGGACCACTGTAGCCCTAATAAAAATGTTAAACTAATCCGTTCGGTATTTTTATTGCCATGTAATTTTTTTTTTTAACTGCTGAAAGATTAAGTTAAAGGAATTTATATACATAAAATGCTGATCAGTTTAACGTTTTAAGACCACTTGTAGCCCTAATAAAAACGCTAAACTAATCCGTTCGGCATTTTTATTGCCATGCAATTTTTTGCTGAAAGATTAAGTTAAAGGGATCTATATACATAAAACGTTGATCAGTTCAGCGTTTTAGGACCACTGTAGCCCTAATAAAAATGCTAAACTAATCTGTTTGGCATTTTTATTGCAATGCAAAAAAAATTTAACTGCTAAAAGATTAAGTTAAAGGGATTTATATTCAAAAACACGTTGATCATTTCCGCGTTTTAAGACCAGACAAAAACGTTGAACTGATTAGCATTCTTACTTAAAGATAAAACGCTAATTAATTCAACATTTTTATTAAAGCTATAGTAATTATATCCCATTTAGTAATAAGTTTGAGGAGTAGTTTATTTTGGTAAAAATAAATTAGATCGCATCAAAAACACGATAAATTGTATATAACCTTTATAATTACAATTAGAGTTAATTTGTAGAATATATTAGCAGAAAATAACTAACGAATATGCTTAGTTTCTGCAGGAGAAATTAATGGATCTTGACATATTTACAAATCACTACCTAGTATTGTCTATTTTTTAGAAAAACTTCTTGCCTTGATATATATTACAAGTTATTTACTCTAAAATGTTTATGAATAATCTCCATTAATATTCTCAAGATATTCTGTTTATTAACTAGAATGTCTTTCTAAGTGATTCTTTGGCCATGAGGACAAACATTAGTAGTTTAGGAAAGAGAGAAAATATAATTATCTGATACAAATTGTATCATTTTTATTTACATCAACTAATTAGAAAAGTATTTTTTTTAGTTCATCCTAATCTTTATTACTTTTACATTTTGGACATAGCAAAAGTTTTTTAAAAAAAATAGATAATATTTAAAGCAAAATAGTCATAAGTTTAATATTTTTAAAATATAATTATCTTTATCATTAGTTTTGATAGAAAAAATAACAATATTTACACAGAATAAAACTCTAAGAGAATTAAATGACACAAACTATAAAGAATTTCCTCTAAATTTAATTTATTAACAAATATTGGTATTTTTGCAAACTTAGATATTTAAATTATCTCAAGCTCTATCTTATATTTCTTTTTTCAATGGGTGAAAATATATTAAATATTCGAGTAGATATCTAAGATATCTCTATACAACAATGAGCTAAAGATGTGGGAACTGCAACAATCCACACAAAAGAAAAATGAAAGCTAAAGAACAGTTGACGAGGGTTTTCGAATTTGATTCAAATGATAATGTAAGCTATGTAGAGGTCCAGAGAGCTTTAGCACTTCGGTCACCCGATTAACGTTCGTTAATCTTTTATAACGATTAATGTGATCTTAAAAATATAAGAAACAGAACAAAAATTATCAATGTGTGCTTAGATAATTAAAAGGACTCATATCAAATGATCAATATTGTGAGACAGACTTAATATTATTTGATAGATTCTTCTTTTTTCCTTTTGTTAATTATATCATATTATACTTCCTCTAGTAAATCTTAATCTAAATTTGAAATGATTAATAGAAATAGAACACTATACAACAACAACCCTTTTGACGTCAGCCCTAATCCTCACCTAACTATAATATAAACAATTTCATTAGAGGTAGATTCTCATGATCTCATCTTTATTCATTCCATAATATATTTTTTTCTAAACTTTAAAGATCCAATGCTTTAAATGCTTCTCTTCTCTTCTCTTCCAATAATCTACTAGAGGAGAGGGTTAAATGTTGGGACACGTTTTGGGTATAATCTTTACATGAGATCTGGATAGCTTTAAAAATAAATACTTTCCCATGAGGAAGAGTAGATACAATGAAGCCTCCTTTTTTAAAGGCAAATTTGCAAACAAAAAAATAAATAAATAACCCCCTATTATTTGTATATTTATTTTAATATATTTATTTTAATATATTTTAGCTCACCTTGTTAATACCCACAATGGAGTTCTTCCTAAGTTTTATCTGATCAATTTCAAATAAGTAGCATTAAAGGGATATGATAGCAAACAACAAATATATTTGTTTATATAAATTGTAGGTATTTTTATATTATGCAAAATAATAATGAAGGGCTCCAACCATAAAAAGTATATAATTGAAGAATTTTTCTGAAAATTTCCAACAAAAATATGAAATATTTTGAGAAGAAATGCAAGGAGAGTGGAGGTATGTCAGGAGGGTGCATTAAATGCCAAGGTCTCTTTGTGGCCTAGTTGTTGTTCATATGTTTATTTGTCATTTATTGCAATTATCATATGATTGTCAACCATATTGTACTTATATTATTGTCTTAAAATATCTCACAAATTTATAGAAACAAATAAAAATTTATGTATTAAAATATGGGTGCCAACCATGATTAGTTATTAATAAACAAAGAATAATAGTTATATTTATATATATATTATACATGATAGTTTGGTTGTGTAATATCCAAGACTTTTTTCAATACTATAATCTCAAGGCTCTAGTAGAATAATACAAGAGAAGAATAATTACCTTGGAGTTTAACAAAGTTTAGGTAGGGCCTTTTATGCATGTATACTCCTCAAAATAATTTTTTTATTTGTATAGTATTTGCATGTATATCCCTTTAATTGTCATGTTTTTGCATAGATACATCTTATAGAAGATAAAACAGACAAAAATAAGGAATAGATATGTTAAAAAAAGAGTTTTAATGCAAAAGCTAAAACTGTTCTAAGGGATATGCTTATATAACAACTTTAGAGAAATAAATAAATGATCTTAGAAGGGTATAATATTGAGAAAAAAAAGAAAGAAAACCCCCCATTTAGCTATGTTTTGAGAAAAATTATTGGGAAATTCAAATCCTAGGAGATTTTGTTTGAATTGGGATTTTTGTAATTTAATTATGTTTAATTTTTTGATTTATAATGATGGACTCTATTATGCACTGTATATATAAATTATGTGCACTTTATTATAACAAAATAGGCATCGAACTCATTTTATATGCTAAATTAAAAATCAAATACAGTGAAGTTATAAAAGGCTGTGTTTGAGTCACTGAAGTCCAGAGGTAGATGTAAGTGATCATATTCCAATAGGATTTAGAAATTTGTGCAATGAAGTGGGTACCAGAAGTAGCATTTAATTTCAGTATTAGTGCATGTGTTCTCCCATTAATGCTGGTCTAATGAGGATAAGGTATATGTAATTAACCTTATCTGTGGGATTAGAAAAGCTATTTTTATACTGCCAGATGTTACCAATTTGGCTAACCTCTCTAAGTTTACAAGATTAAAAGCTTGAAGAAATGACTGCCAATAAGAGAAAAGAAGAGTGATAAAATGGAGAGTTTGTAGTAATTGCTACAAAATTTTCCTTAATTAGTTTCAATAACAGGGAAAGAAAAAGGTAAGAGTTTTAAAGTCTTTGCTAAAACTGTGGGAGATTAAGAAGTTTTTGTGAGCACTTTCTATTCTAATGAATTAGATGAATGCATTTATGAAGGATCTTTTCAGTTCCCACAAATGTGATTAACTCTTCATGTTTTATTTGCAAATGGCTACTAGTTAGCTAAAAGGAGCAGCAACTCCAATTCATTTTGTCTCTCTCTCTCTCTCTCTCTTTCTTAAATTCTTGATATAGTTTTCATAATAGATGAATTGTTTGGGGAATAATGGGGGAAATAGCTTAAGAATTAAGCACAAATTAGGTAATAATTTGATATGAATTCATGGCATATATACATATATATATTATATATATCAAACAATATCTGTAGCTTTATTTCATAGATTGAATACCCTTTCCTTCTTTTTCTTTATCTTTTATAAGATGCTTTAGCTTGTTCTTTCAGCTAATATTCTCTTTCATTCTCAGTATAAGGGAATAAGATTGGTTAATGATTCTTATTTTCATATATATCACTAAAGACATCTGTTCTGGCTTTAGCAAACATCTCTTTGAATGAAATAAAGCAATGGTTCTACCACCTTTTGATTAAAAGATAATGGCCAGTCTTAATTTATCCACAATGATTGCAATCATTGGTCGAAACTTTGCGGGCCGGGCCGTCTGACCTGGCAAAAGCCCATTGGGCTCTTTTTGGGCCACAGAGGATTAAAATTTGGTTGTAAAGTTTCAAATTTCATTTTAAGATCATTAGTGGTTCTATTACAAACCACATAACCCATTAATAACAAGGAGTAGTTCTATTACTTAATCAGAGAATATTAAAAATAACAGCTCACAGACAGCCTTCCATTATTTTAATTAGAGCCCTATGTTTTAGACTTTATTCTTAGACAATTATCTCTAATTAACAATGCTTAGCGCAAAGATAGATATCGACAGAGGAATATTCACTAGATTTTTCAGAAAATATCCTTTCTGGGTCTCTCAAAAGGGATTCTCTCTAGAAATATATTTTGCTTTCAGAGATCAAGTTTATATTCTAACGAGATATTCTGCTTTTCTTTATACCTTTAAGTCACATTTGGTTAATGTGGGGTGATAGAATAACGCGTGAGGTTGTCATTTGTTAGTCCCAGATTAAAAAGAAAGTTGCCCTTAGTTTGTATGAACTGTATACTTTATTCTGTGTCAATCAATAAAAATTCCACTGATCATTTGTATGTCAATTACTCATCCATAAAATAAAAGTAGTTTATTCCACAACTAGTTTAGGAGAAATCAGAGAGGCTCAGACTTACACGAGAAAGTATTACTAGCAATTTTCTCAGTGCATGCCAACACCCAGGGAGCATTGACTGGCACCATCAGGGAGAGATTAGAAGTAGTGGCTTTCTCCATATCTCAAGTCAAATAAGCAATCATACATAACAAACACATTCAAGGAGCTACTGTGGTACTACTGAACATGCAACCATGGATATCAAAGATCCAGAAGGCAGAAAGCATAAAAACGACCATTTGCCTGCTATATAATTCACTTGCATACAAACTATGAGCTACGGTGAAAATGGAAATAGTAGCATTCCCTTTTTTTCTTCATTCTCCATTGTGACCATTTAACTCTCGTACATACTCTCTTATAATTCATAACTGGCTAATCCCAGTAATTTCTCACAAAAAGGAAAACATTGGAACACCTAAGCTGAGAAAATTAAACAAAGCACCAAGAGGATAAGAGAGGGAAAAGATGGTTTCATCCTTTATTTGCATCCAAGTATAACTCAAGATGGACAGTTAACAGACAAAAGAATGTCAAAGGGAAATTAACACCTCAGTTTAAAAGAATCACAATACCTGCACCCACGACTGTTATGTACCCAGAAGAATAGAAATGGAAAATGTCATCAATATGTCTGCAGTTGGACGATAAACCAGTGGTCATCATCCTATAAGGTTGCCGAGTAAACATTCACCATAGGCACTTCTGTTTAACATAGCTCGACATACAAGACATGGAACAGGCTTAATCATGGCAATAACAATCAAGAAATCAGCACTCTTTACAAACTTACCAAAGAGAGATACGAGGAATAATAACTAGATAACCAGACAGCTACAAATAAAAAGAATGCTGACACAGGGGAAGTGAGTGTTTAGTGCAAGACAAAACACATAGCAACAACTAGAGAGAGAGAGAGAGAGAGAGAGAGAGAGAGAGAGAGAGAGAGAGAGAGAGAGAGATGGTTTTGACATTTTTTTTCTTTGCAAAGGCATATCTGCTACATAATCACATTCTCTCACAAAATGGCCTATAAGAGTAAGGCATTAGTAAACTATGTCCAAGGTAACTTCTGAGTTATGTTAAGTGAGCATCTGTGTCAGCTTCTAGAAATTCAGCATTGTATGCTCCATATCAGGAAACATACTAAAGCTGAACACCGCAACCCCTTATCCACATCATTCCTATATCTGGCAGCTATTTCTTCGTAACCATCGGTGCAGAAATTGGAGAGGAAATTGCTCAGATACAAGGCAAAATAGGCCCTTTCCAACACTTAGGAAACTCAAAATCTATTTTTGGCAAACGCATATCACCTCAACAGTCAACTTTGCCGTTTTCTTCTCCGCCTTCTTCCAGTGGAAGCCTCACTTTCTTGTGCTTCAGCAGCTCCCAAGTCCATCTTTCCAGAAGTATCAATTTCTTGAACCTTTAAATTTTCTTTCTCCGAGGAGCCACTTGTCTTGGATCCATGTCCAATTTTAGGAGCAGTCATGCTTCCTGATTTTGTGTCAGCACTAGGAGTGTCTTCATTGGATTTACTGGTAGCTGCATCCTTGTTCACCTTCTTGCCAGAATTGATGATATCGCTCTTTGACTTGCTGATACTTTTGCGGGCAGAATCAACAGACTTTCTACCAACTTTTGGGGTATCACTTTCGGAAAGACTACCACCTTTATTGATATCATTAGTCAACTTTGTCCTGGATCTATCATCCTTAATTTTGTTATCCCTGGACTGACGACCAAGCTTTCTAGTAAGAATACTGCCAGCTTTAGGTGATTTGCTGCCAAGATTGCCAGCTGTCTTCTCCGATGAATTAGCATTATTAGGGCTGTCATAGGAACCTTGACTCTTTTGTCTGCCTTTCTTACGCTTTGGAAGATCCCCCATGTGAAAGCTGTCAAACTCATCGCCACTGACCAAATGTAACATAGGAGGCTTGAGATCAAAATACAAGGTGATTATCTAAAATTTTTAATGCATCTAAAGCTGTTTACCTTCTTGAAGGAGTTTCTGCCTTTTCTTCTCTTGGTGAACGTCCTAGACTTCTTTTAGCTTTTTTACTTTGAGGCCTGATTTGTGTCATCAGAAAAGCAAAACAAGTTGATTTCAAGGAGAATAGTACTAAAAGTAATTTAAAACCACAACTTTGTTCAGATCAAACAATATAAGTTGTGCAACCAAAAGAACACCAAAGGAATGTTTAAAAAGAAGAGGCCACCCATTGCACAAGGCACCCACCAAGGCAGGGTCCGGAAAGATGAATATTTATGAAGTACCAGAAGAAACGATGAAAGGAAAGGTGAACCCTAATATTTATTTTCTGTATGCTGCCTCTGTGTTATTAACACCACAAGAAAGGAGAAGTTCGTCTTCAACTCTTGAGCAGCCTAACAGTGCATAGAAAAGCACACATCCATTCATAGAGGAAAAAAACTAGAGACTAGCAAGATTATATGTATATGCATATTTATTACTGCAGACTAAGTTTAACAACTGCTAGCCAAGACTTCAAGAGTACAAAATAGCTATTTCATGCTTCCCAAAGTATTAGAAAAACAAAACCATGTACAAGTGCAGAACAAATATTTTAATGTTTTATACACTTGCAGCATTTCAATAAAATCAAATGAAGCTGTAAATTATAATTAAATTCTACATGCACGGTTCAGAAGAAACAAACGTACATTTCTGACGCACCATCTGGACTTGAAAGGTCTTTTACTTGCCCCTGCCACACAAGTAAATGAATCTTAAAAGAAAAAAACCAAAGAAAAGAAAATAATAACCTAGCAAAGGATATGTTCACCAACCCCATTTTTACTGGTGTTGCCTTCAATAAGTTCCCAGCGTTCTTTCTTGAGAAGCAATGTTTCTACATCACCATCATTATAAACAACCTGGATACAGTGGGGGAAAGAAAGAAGACTAAAAGATGTGCAAACAATAAGAATTTCTAAAATCAAGTATAACAGTGATCTACCTACCTTATGCTTTTTAGTAATAGGATTGAATGCCTTAACTACACCCTCATAAAACCTGCAGATCAAAATACACTTCAAAAGCTGAGAAGTAATGTGATCATACTAATACAAAGCAATATGAAGTTACTAACTCATATCTCAATTTAATAACAGATGATGTTAATTACTAACTGCAGATATCGGAGAAAGATGGCAATCAACAGATAAGAATATGTTAGCAAATACTAGTAAACAAGGTATCCTATTGTACTGGCAAAATCAAGAAATGCAATTTGTTGAAAAGATAATAAGAAAATCATATTTTAATTCGCATCTGACTACGATGGTAAATCAGTTGAATATGATATTTATCTGTGCTTTAACACTTATAAATCTCTATCTCAGAGAAGGCTACCAAATGCCTTTCCAGAAACATCCAATGAATGATTCCACTCTTTCGAGGCTATTTTTGTATCTTGCATCAGCAATTGAAGAAAAGAAATCAACACAGTAACAAAGAAGGAAGCAGAGGCCCTAGATATTAAATTGACTGAAAATTAGTATTCAGCAATTAGGGGTCTAGAAATATTTAGAGCTGAAAATTTCACAAGCTCGGATGATATGAGTGCAGAAAAACCTAGCACTCACCATGACATAAACCAAAAGAAGTAACTAATACACGAACAGTGACCTACTTTATACCAACGCGTAAAATATATAAGACCTCTGCCGAGTGCCAACAATTTTCTGAGTTAAGACCTACTTTGTTAATACAAAAACCAATTTTGGCATAGTACTCTGAAAGCTGGAGGTGAAAGGTAAAGGATGATTGATAACTTCTAACTCACTTCTAATAATTTGCTCTAAAATTTACACCAGTGAATCTAGAACAGCTCATGTTGTCAATAGACATGTCAATATGTCATCTCCAACTAGCCAGTGAGGACCACAACCAGCTTTGTCAGAGAGATTAAGGGGTACATTTGTTCGATGAAACAAAAATTAACAAGGATGCAAATCAAATTGGTGAAAGGAAACGTTTTAAAGAAGAGCGAAATATATTAAAATATCTTCTGCCTAATGAAACTTTCAAGGGAACAACCAACAGGTAATAGGTTAACCTCTCACAGAATAATCTTGATCAGAAGTCTGGATTCTGAAATTCTGGATTACCTATTTCCAGTTTCTAGGCTTTCATATGGTCAACAAGAAAGAGGCAAATCTCCTTAACATGGACTGCATTTAAGATCATATGAAAATACCATCAAGCTCATTCACTTGAGTTAGGAGGTATCCATCAGATTTCATCAACCATCATCTCACCACAGGAGTTATTTAAAATTTTCATGTGACTTGTTTTACCATCTACTGGGATATTATCTTAAATTTCAGCATTTATGCAAAATATACTGTTAAAACTCCTCATTCAGAAGGCTATCATTAGATTGAGAGCACTCTTATACAAGAATATGATTCCTAGATTTAGCACTAACCTTCAACAGAGTAGTGTCTATATTAAAAATCAGCTAGACAACCACCTGACAATCCAACCTAGACTGATGCCACAAGCGCCCGAGTCAAAGTAATCAGCTTGCAGTTTAATCATTTTCCCCAGAAAATGAAATGGCCATTTTGTGAGTTAGTTCCATAAGATGCTTTCCTTTTTAGGCGCGCACACTTACTAAATATTTTCAATGTTTCTAGCAAATGCAATAGGTTGATAGTGGAAGAATACAATAAATTAAAAAGGAATACCAACCTCAAAAAAGAAAAGAGAACATACAAAATTGTATAGACTTAACCCAATTATAAGGCATTATAACACAATAAAGATCATGCCAAGGTCTCAAGTAAACTTACGCAAGAAGCATGTCATGCTTAACGTACTTATACCTAATCGTTGTGTGACTTGACCATCCATAGTTCCTACATGGATGCTTTATGCTGTGGTCAAGGGATCATATCCACATATGTGCCTGTGCGGATAAATGCAGGTGCATGCACCAGTTTTCCAAACATTGCAGTTTGCAAATCAAAATATTCGACCTTCTAACACATTGCAACTACTAACTACAATTCTATATAGAAAGAAGTTTTGCATGTTTAAGGCAAATAAAATTTCTAGAAAGGAATAATATATAACACTTCACCAATGCATTGCCTTATAGGGTCAGAATGTAAATGCAAGAAAAAGAACGGTAACATAAGAATACCAAATAAGCACAAGAAACTAAACTAAAATGTTATTTACGTCAGAAAACTTTATTCTGAATAATTGGAAAAATGGCTATTCAAATAAGGTATCAAAACTCCAATTAAGCTGAGAATGGAAGTAAATACTAATGTATATCTACTGTGAAGTCTGCACGTACTTTTTATCATCCGGCCACCAAACTTTAATCTTAGAACCTATAAGGCAATCATCGAGATCTTCACTCTGTGCTGAGGCAGAAATCTGTCATATGGCAATTGCATAAACAAGTAAATGTATCAGAATTAAAAACTATTGTACTAAATTACAATAGAAAGGAAGATTGTGAGAAAAAACAGGATAGGTGACTCGTGAAGCAAGTCACTTCTTGTTGACTTTTAGCATGAAAACCTCCAGAACCAAAATATAAGAGCTAGGCTTCTAGCACAACCAGAGAGCAGGTACAACAAGCATGCACCTTCTAGATTAAAGCCCATTATGTGGCAGAGATGGACAAAACAATCAAAAGCTGACTGACATAAAGTACAGAACTTCCTTTCATTTGAAAAACAAATTACTTTTCATTATTTTGGACATGCAAGGTAGGTTAAAATAACAGAAGTTCCATTATGAAACTAGAATAACAAAGCTTTCACTAGGAAACTAATATATACACAACCATTTGTTAACTGGCAATGCATGTGTTTGGTGAAATCGATTATTGAAAGGCGGCCACGCATTACGGGCGGTCACCCCACTGCCTATCGCCTAGGTAGAAGAAGGGTACCAAAATGGTGTAGTATTTTAATATATAACAAATTAAATATAATTTTATATGATAATAATATATTCTAAAAATTATTACTAAACTTACAAGTAGCTAAAAATTTAGAATCATAACTAATCATTTTTTATCATTTAACATTCATTGAGATTCTAAAAAACTAGAAAACTAAAAATCCACATACTACCATTCAATACTGGGAGTGGCAAAATTTGACCCGACCTGTTAACCCGACACGATAATCCGGCTCTTAATTGATTTTTGGTTTAGTATAATTAGAGTTTGGTGGTAAACGGGTCAATTCGTCTAATATGTTTAATAATCAGGTCATCTTTGGGTTTATACTACTAACCCTTTTGACCCGTTTGCTAATCTAATCAGGTCAAGTCAACCCGCCAACCCGTTATATATCTAAACTAAAACCCTAACTACACCTACTCTAACTCACTCACGCACGCCTCTCCCACTCGCCACTCTCCACTCCTCTCCATCTGCCTCATCGAAAAGGGGGAAATTTTTTTCACCCACTTCCGTCTGCCGCCTGCCGCGGAGCCTCTGTCTCCGCCTATCGTCTGCCCCGAGCGTCTCCGTGTCCGTCTGCCGCCTGCTGCGTTGCCTCCTTCTACACTTGTCGTCTGCTCCAAGCGTCTCCGCCTGTCGTCCGCCTCATCATCTGCCCTCACCCGTGCAGGTCTAAGTGTTTCAGACCTCACCGCTACTGTCTGCCGAGCCATCATCGCTGCCGCCGCCACAGCCTCCCGAACCCGAGGTTCTTTTTGCACTTATTTGTATTGAAGATCAGTTGTTTAACTGGTTTTAATCACTTGGTTTTCTCTAATTTTGTTGCTGCTGTTGTGATGTCGCCTTAAAGTTCAAAAGTGTATAAATATTACAAGTTTTTAGTATCCAGTACTTATGCCAAAGGCTGGAGGAATTTCCTATCATGAAGAGGGAACTGCTCTTTTCTGGAAGTAATTAGCTAGATGCAGGGTCTAATTTAGTGGAGTTTCCCATCTTTTTAAGGCCTACTACACCAGAGACCATAATTTAGTTACAGCAATGTTAGCTAAAGCATGGTTAATGCAAAGTACAATAGGCTATTTTATACAGGGGTAGTTATTTGGTCGAACTTAACATCGAATCAATGCTAAGGACCAGTGGACAATCATAATATCTAATTTCTATCTAAGAAACTATGTATCTGTTGAATCTAAAACATGGCAAAAATTCTAAATTGTCATGTGAGAGTAGGTCTTTCCATACATAGCTGGGTAGGTTAGTAGAAATGGGTGTATAATTTGCAGGACATTGACCATAACCAGCATTTGCTTTTGTCTACTTCGTAGAGGGGCCCTTGCTATATTTACCATAGTACAGGAATTCCTCCCCAACTATTTGGTGATACCACCATTACATTGTGTTACATATTCAGTTTTATTTAGTTTAATCTTTCCTATGAAGTGCAAAACTGCTTAGGCTCGTAAGAGTGAACATGGTTGAGTGGATATAATATATTTCTATTGCATTTGAATTCTCAGTTCATTCAGATGGACTGTTAGGCGTCCTCATAATTACAAAATTATGCTCTTTTCTTTACAGATTCCTCACCTAAGGCCAGCTGAATACAAGAGGTCCAGATTGTCCAGGAGCCGAGGGACCATAAACCGTGCTTACGGCGGGGTTTTATCTTGGAGTACCATTAGGGAAGGTAAATACTAAATAGTCATAGTTGCTGCAGACTTTGTAGTGTGATTTGTATCGTTTCTTTCCCTTCTCTTGCCTGTTCCAGCAGGCTAAGTCCATTTGTTTGCTCATAGGATTATTCGAACATTTTTGGTAGAAGGGCAAAAAGATTGTTAAGGTGTTAAGGATCCAGAAGCCAAGGAAAAGCAAGCCTCGAAGAGCTAAGCAGCCTAAGCTGCCAGTTATAACATCAATAAACTTTTCAGTTTTGTTAGTCTAAAGAGAATTTTTAGTGATAGAGAAGTTGCAAGGAGTTGTGCCCATCAGCACTCATCTAGTAGTTGGATGTTGTTGTTACTATTATATGGATTTGCATTAGGATTGGATGTATGGTTAATGGCATAACGCTTAGAATCAACGATGGTCGTGCCACAGGCACGGACCATGTCAACCACCGGCCGGCACGGCACTTGCCGGCCGTGCCGTAAGAGGAAAGGAAAAAAAAAAAAAAGGATACTCACCTTCGCCTTCACCGTTGTCGTCGTCAATCGCCTTTGCCCATAGCTATCACCCGACACACTCGGGCAGCAGCAACAGGCGACGCCGATCGGCAACAGATAGGTCGACGGCGAGCAGCGAAACTATTTGAAGGGGAGTCGTGCGGCACCCCTTATGCCATGTGCCAGTACACTGCCGGCACGGCCATCCATGCTTGGAATTATTATTTTTATGTTATATAAGTTTTTAAGTTGAAAAGAGATTATTGTATAATAGATAATTTATATAGGGTAAATCAATAAATAATTAATCTTTTATGTAGGGTAAAATAGTAAATAATTAAATATTATTGTGTTATTCGTGTAGTGTTACACAGGTCGTGCCGTGTTAATACAACCCGTTTATTAAACGGGTTACACGGGTCATGTCATGTTACCTATTTAATAAATGGGTCGTGTTTGTATCGTGCTACCCGTTTAATAAACGGATTGTGTTCGTGTCTACCAAATGCAACTCATTTAATAATAAGATCGTGTTCGTATTAGGGTGAAGTTGACCCGACTCGAATCAGCTTAACACGACCCAATTGCCACCCGACTCGAATTCAGTACTACAAATCCCAACCTATAATCCATTTATAGCAGGGACAAAATTGAAAACACAGAAAAAAGTTTGAAATGGAGGGAAGTAGAGAGCGAGAGATAGATCAGCACTTCATCGTCGAAGAAGGAGAAAAAGCCGCAACGAAAAAGAGGGACAGGGCAAGGGATGCAGATGAGCTCGTGCTACCGCTTGCTGCCACCGCCGCAACTTGCCGCTCAAGAGAGATGGATTTAGGGCAGAACCCAACCCGCATCTAGCGGGCCGCCATTCTTGCTTTTCAAAATATTGCTCTAAACTAACAAAAATTAATAAAGTAATATACTAGGGAAGGGAAACCGGAATAAGAGTGATATTGCTTTAGATACTGAAAGTAATAAAAATACAAAAGTGAATATTACGTGCCTATACCAAACAAACATATTGATATAGAAAAATGTCTCATTTCTCCTCGTTGCAATTAAAATTTGATACGTTATGTTTTTATTTTAACATTACTACTGAATAGTAGACAAGGATACCTCTTCCATTTGTTGACCTCGCTTCCTCTTAGTCTTATGTCCACCAATCTCTCCCAAGTTGCCTTTATCTTTCCGAAGTGCCTTCATAGAAAATTTTGGAGAAACCATTTCCAAAGTTAGGATACCCAAGAAAAAAAAATTGTCAATCGTTCATTATAGTAAAAGGACTATATATTACTATCAGTAATCGGATAATATCCATGATACGGTGTCATACTAGTAACCAGGGAAATGGGGTGATGATCAGTATATTAGACTTCAGAAAAGAGAAGGAAGAAATGACATATAGTAAGGCTACAGAAAATCTATTAAATAGGGATTGGCACCCAAAATAGGCCAGCCAAAGTAGTATCCACATGACCAGTTTTGGACCAACAAAAAAGCAATAGAGAAAAATGGTGGGACAAGGAAAAGTAAAAATTATAAAGCTAATATAGCACAATGAAAGCAAGCATGTTACAGTTTCACTAAGATGGAAAGATGAAATAGGTAATTTAACAATAACAAACAATTTTGAAAAAAGAAAGAGAAAAAAGAAGAAAATGTATCCTCAGGAAAGTAAAATATATTATGATTCATGTATCAAGTAACTAACTAAAACTTAAAAGCATATTTTTCATTTCCTGCTGATATAGGACAACCAAGAAAAAATTAAAACTTAGGTTCAGGATATAAAGCGTTGAATAAAGTGAGGACATGCAAAGAAAAATAAGGTAAAGCAGCAAGGCAGAACCTACAAGAGCATGTTAACATAAGTTACATTTTTCAGTCACAACATTATGCAGATAAGAAGATAACAGTTAGATGTAGTCCTTGAAAGTCACCCTCCAATTCCATAGTTATATTATTGAAGCCTTAGCTAGGCACCCTCTTATCAGAGTAGTTTTCCTTGATTCAGAAAGTGTATGCTCCGTATAATGGAATAACCCCAAAGTATAGGAATCTCCTGATGCTTTTTTAAGCCTCACCCTGATGTTTCTCTATCAATGCTTCTCCAGCAGAAATTTAGTCACATATTACAATTCGGATAGGATTTGGATCACTTCATAGAATGGTCATTCTCCTTTATCTCCTCCTCTAAAAAATTGCATTTCCTTCAAAATAAAATTTATCTCGTAAAAACTTATAATGCTTTACACCAGCAAAATCTTATTCCGAAGGATTGGTTTAGCAGCATCATTCATTTTCTCCAGTTAAAGAGTATGTCTTGGGTTCCACATTGTCTAGATGCATTGATACTTACTCAAAGTACAGGTCTTTGGAGCAGTATTCATTTGCAAAAGCAAAAATATTTGCAAAGATAGGCTTGTGCTTCTAATTTTGCATTGACGACATTTATCTCTTTGGTAAAAATTTGTGATTAGGTGGAACTTTCCAAGGTTCCAAAAATCGGTATCGGGATCGGGATCGGCCGTCCGAAAAAACGATACGTATCGGCTGTATCGGCCGTATCGGCCGCCTGTATCGGATCGGACTATTTTAATTAAATAAAATTCTAAATATTATTAAAAATATTAGAGAAATTTTTAAAAATTTAGAAAAAATTATAAGAAAATAAGAAATAGTAATTACTCACATATAAAGCCTAAAAAGTAAAAATCTCTTTTTCTCCCTCTCTTCTTTTCTATCCCTCTAATTGTTAGTCTAAAGTATTCATTTTCTCCCACATTCTTTTTTTTTATCTTTTTCTCTCTCTCTTCCTCAACTTTTTTTTTAAATCTTTCCCTCTCCCTCACTCTCTCTTCCTTTTTTCCTCTCTCTCATACCCTTTTTTTTAATCTTTCCTTCTCCCTCACTCTCTCTTCCATTTTCTCTCTCTCTCCCACTCTCTCTTGCTTTTTCCCTCTCTCTCTCTCTCTCTCTCTCTTCCTTTTTTCCTCTCTCTCATACCCTTTTTTTTAATCTTTCCTTCTCTCTCACTCTCTCTTTCATTTTCTCTCTCTCTCTCACTCTCTCTTGCTTTTTCCCTCTCTCTCTCTCTCTCCTTTTCTCTCCCTCACTCTCCCTTCCTCTCTCTCCCTCTCTCTCTCTAGCTGCTGCTGACAGCAGTAGTTGTCAGCTGCTGCTGTCAGCAGCAGCTGATGCTGACAGCTACTGCTGTCAGCAGACAACTGCCTGCTGCAGCCGCCTGCAGCAGGCCGATCCGTTTCGGCCGATCCCACTCGGGATCGGCCGAAACTCGAATCCTTGGAACTTTCCGAAGCAGGTACTTCAACTGCAATTTTATGTTTTATTCCTTCAAATTCCATGTGGATAAAAATAAGTCTAAATTCTTATGCCATTGATTTATCCTATAGTTCAAGCCTTCAAGGGCCTTCTTTTTCAGATTATTTTGGAAATCACATGGAAACTTTTACTGGTGATGCATTTAAGTAAGTTTTGTAATAATTCCTCGCTTATACTCATTATCATCTCCTTCACATCATCCTAAAAATCAGGAATATAGCTTCGATGACATCATGCCTTATCTCCTTATTTGTGCTTCACCATGCAATCTCATCTTAATTAGTTAAATTTGCATTCAGCTAGACATACCCAACAAATTCTAGATAGTAAACAATCAGTGATTATAATCGATTACTAGAAAACAAATTATTTTTATCTTCTTCTTACTCATATTTTTAAGCATAAATCCTCATACAATATATGATTATCCTAGGATTCCCATACTATGATCAATTGTTGAGATAGTGGCTATTAAAAGCTCTAATAATTAAAATAATTGTGTGTGACTCGATTAGAAAAAGAAAAAAGAAACAAGCAAAAAGACTAACCGACCAAAGCATATCCACCAAGAAGCGTAATCTAATAGCCGAAGAAATAGCAGGCAGTATCATGATTGTTGCTCCAAAAAGACAAGATTCATGCATGATCACTTACATTCAGACTAAGCTCTCCAGCTGCATCTCCTTCAGTGTCGGTTTTCTCCTCCTTAGATTTGGACTTTTTCCGCTTGCTTGATGATTCTCCCTTACTAACCTTTCCTGCAGATCGTGTTTTATCCATTTGCGACAATGTCTCCCGAAAATTAGCATTCTCATAATGCCCTCTATTAACTTTGTGTCCAAGGAATTTTCCATCTGAACCACTGGTGCCATCTGAATCCTTAAAATCCAAATGTTTAGTAGGTAACATGTCATCTTGTGAGCGGCTATTCCTCCGACCTCTCTTCAGCTTAGAAGAAGCAAGCTGATCAGCTGCCAATTTACCCCCACCTCTCTTAGCAGATGTCTCTGACCCTGGCGCAACATCAAGGGCTCCGTCACCATTCCCTGAAGGAGGTTGAAGTTCATCTTTTTCATCAGGATTTGACACAGATGATTCTACTTCTTTGCCAGAAGAACCATCAACAAGTGCACTATCAGCTTCTTTTCCACGGCTTCTTCTCCTGCCAGGAGCTACCGGGTTTTCTTTATGATTATCAACAATAGAATGATCAACTGTCTCTGTCAACTGAGCAGATGAAGCAGCTCTATTCACCCTTGATTTTCTGGCATTCAGATGAGGCCTTAGAGAAACTGGGTCTGACTTCTCCAAATTAGCAGACTTGGCTGGGACAATACGTTTCAATTGTCCACTACGACGAGAGCGTTCAGGGTTCTGTTGAGCTGAAGTAGTCGGTTCTATCACAGATTCTCCATTAGCTATGGGAATAGTACCATTGCCCATCTTTGATCTTGATAACTTGTTTGCAGCACTAGCAACTTCTTCAGGACAACAAACTTCTTGATCAAACTTTGACGATCCCTGTGATTAAGGTGGAAAAAAGAAAAAAGAAAAAAGAATTGCTTGACATCCAATATTCAACCATAGAAACCAAATCAAAAATGTGGCAGACAATTGATAGATGCATACCTGAGGTAGTTCATCAGAAACAGTCCTCTCAGATAGTTTGCTATCGTCTGCCTGAAAAACAAAATTATCATCACAAAACAAATCAATTGCATCATACAACTTCATCAATCAATATAACATGATAAACCAACTAATACAGCAAAATATGGTTGCATATTTTTTCGGCCATTACTAGTGTTGTAAAAGAGCTGTCCACACAGCTCACCAGCCTTATTTATTGGAGCTGACGAACCAAGCTCGAGTTGAGCTGTAAATGATTGGTTTGAGCTTCGCTTCGCTTGGAATTTACTCAACCTTGGCTAGTCAGCTAGAATAAATAAGGCAGGCGATGTGCATGGACGCACATGGGCATGATGGAAGTTACAATGGGAAAATAAAAGTAACATGGCATGCAGCAGGAGGGACTAAACCCCACAACCTATAACACAACTAAGCGCACCCTATCTGTGCTGACAACAATGTTTGTCAGATAACATGTACACATTTTACGGTAATATATATACAAATATATAGAATCTCGTATCTACAAGCGAGGTTGGCCCAAGCTTCAAAAGATTCTCACTGAAAAAAAAATCCTGTAAAGAGATTAAGCTTCTGTAGGGCAAAGATATGTGACACCGTATGTAGAGACATTGAAAACACAGCCATGTAGAATGAATAATCTCTACTCATATAGAAGCAGAAATATTGACACACCACATTTTCGGCAGAAGATTTTAGATCATTGCGCTCCACAGCATCGGAACTATCTTGGCACAAACAGGTAATGATCCTACTGTAATCATTCAAATGAGTGTCTGCAGATTGGAAAAACTCCCTCAAGATTGGTTGTAGTTTCGAAGCACAGTTTCTGATCACTTTCCCCCCTAGTCTGAACAAATGTGGCCGGACTTCCTGAAAAAATAAATCAAAGGTAAAGGCAAACAAATAATTATAGATATGAATGCAATTAGAAGATGAAAAATTATATCGATGGAACCTACATTGTTTTCCTTTTTCACACTATCAAGCAGGCAGGAGACAAGTTCTGAGGAAATTTCTTCACTCTCTTCTATTACGAGTGTCATTATGATCTCCATTGAAGAGAAAACATTTTCCGGATGGCTTAAACTGAAATTTAAATAACAGTTAGAAAAAAAGAAGAAAAGAAAAGGTAGAATCAAATCAAAACAGATCTGCTAAAATATAAATTGATGGACAAATAGACAGCCATATTTAATGCTATAAGCTCAACCAACAATAAAAGGGGAATATTAGGTCTTGTTTGCTTTGAGTTCAGGAAATGCATTTTAATATCTTAATAATGGGAAGGGCATATTTGTGAATGAGACAATAAATATTCTTCTTGTAGTAACAGTAGCTCGTCGAGCATACAATTGACAGGAGACATGAGAAAGAAGTCTCACCCCCCTCCCTCCGACCAGGCCCACCCTGCCGAAACCCTTCTTTTCACAATCTCACCAAAACTTGTTTGTCAGAATAGTGTTTTAAATGAGGTTTTAGTGGTCTCAGTGGATTGGGTTGGCACGTGAGGATTGCATGCATTGCAATTTGGTATGCCACCTACTCAGATGTCTGCTTTTATATAGAAAGGTAAATACTTTTTAGGCCTTGCCTAAACAAATGATTTTCTTATTTCAAAAGGAAAGCGACCTATATTGATGGTCGGGAAAAAATCAATATGTATCCTAGGAACATAAGAAGAAATGCAAAGTTAGTAAGAACTATATTGAATTCCAAATAGATTAACTGAAACTTGAGATCATCGCCGTTGTCACCTCTGCAAGAGATGGCCCAAAGCCACCAGGCTAAGTGGCTAACAACCATTTTAATATGATCCAAATCTTATTTGGGTCTAAGTAAGAAATTTGTCTACATCCCTGAATTACAGGAAATTACAGTTTGCGTAGTTCCGAAAAAATATTCACAAGATGTTCAAATTACATCCTAATAATATGAAACCAAATAGATTAGAATGATAACGTCATTATATATAACTTTCATATTTAGATTTCCTTCATATTCGAACTCTATCTGAGGGGGACATAGTTACAATCTGAGGAAAAGTTAGGAGGACGGTTTATCTAGGTTTAATTATTTAATTCTTATTTGGCGTAGGACTGTTTTGTTTAATCTCATATATAGAGTATTATGACTTGTATCTTAGGCATGCTTATTGACTAGATTATCTTTCTCAATTTCTCAATCTCCTCTCTCTAGCTTCCGCTCTATCATCTAGAAAATCTGTCTCTTCCCTTGCTGCCTTCTCTTAGGGATTTTTCCCTTCACCGTGACGATACACTTTCTCACCGTACACAATCCTACTAGAGTCATTACACATTTCACTATCATCTACATCAACCCTAGCCTTTATTCATCTATCACCTACCACATATAAACCCTAGATTCGATGTATACCACTTTTAGAAGACCAGCAAGGGACTAATTTGTTGTCTCTAATTAGAGCTCGAGTACCACAAGTCAGTCCATATCAATTTGGTATTAGAGCAACATTCCTCAACATGCCCACAGCAAGAGTCATGTCTGTAAGAAGAAATATAACAAATCTAAGTTTTTCAATACCATATGTCCCACCACCCGAGCTCTCGATAGAACTTGTGATTGAGGACAACCACATGGAGAAGTGGAACATATCATACCACGATCTCATACCTTTAGGGCCTTGATGCGCTCCACCCTCGCCAATTTGAAGGCCATTAGTATGAAGAACATGAAAGTACTCGAAGAGAAATAGAGAGAACATCAAATCTAGACCTACCATTGGATCGACGACTAAGCCTATCACAACAACACCTACACGTAACGCAAGGCCAACAACCACACCATGGCCTCAACATGAAGACAAGGCCAACAAAACCTCTTTCACCTCTGAGACAAAAAAAAATCATGCGTCATTAGTGCCCACTCCAAAGCAGAGAACAAATGAAAATTTTGCGGACAAGTTACGCACCCCTACGACCATCGACATCCGCAAACCTACGCATAATGTCACGGGTTGAGCATTAGGATATTTGGCGACTATACTAGAAGGCAGTGGAGATGCTTTGCCATAGTCAAAAAAGAGGATGGACGTAGGGACACTTGCAGAATGACAATTCAAGGCTGAACCGCGCGACTAGATTTTCCTAAGTTCAACGATAGCGACCCGCTCAACTGGGCCTACCAAGTGCAGCAGCTTTTCTCTTATTAAGACACACCTAAAAATTCCAAGATTTTGTTGGCCTCTTTTCACCTAGATAATGTTGGCATACAGTGGTTCCAATCAGCCCAAAGGAATCGACCGTTGATTCGAGCCATTAGGATACAAGGAAATCAAAGTGACACTCTCGAAACTTGTTCGAACAACTTCGATCCAAGCTTATCAAGAAGTGATTGAAAGGATTTCAAATGGAGTTCGAGGATAGCCAGAATCCACTCTTTGAAGCACTTTCATAAGCAAACTCCGACCCGACGTCTAAGTTGAAGTTAAGGCGACTCAACCTACTTAGTTTGTGAATAACTTCCACACAGCAAGGGTGATACAAGAGAAGATTTGGGCATTGAAAATAGGGTGAAAAGTACCATGGACGGGGACAGAGATGCAGGAGAGCACCTGGCCACCTGCGGCCACAACGGAGCAACCAACCACGACCGCTGCGAACAAGCGAGCTCTAGCTAAGCTACCGCGGCTAAGGCTATTCCAAAGACCTATAAAGGTCCCTCACAAGTCTAACATGATGCCCTATATCAACCTAAGTGGAGGAATGAAGAGCTAAATATTTATACTTCTGTTGTGACAAGAAATTCATTCCGAGGCACAAATATGTTAAATCAGCAACTCGACGACTATGTGCTCATCGATTGAAGCAACCCTCACGTGTACTACAACTTCTGTAGTGCTGCTCTTCGACTTTACCACTCTTCCGCGGTGCTGCTCCTTGACGACAGTGTGCTCATCGGCAGAAGCAACCCTCACGTATACTACAACTTCTCTAGCGTCGAGTACCTGACAGAGCTTAGCATTGAGGCAATCTCGCCTCACCGCCATGGGAGCAAGAGCTAGGACTCCGTCACCATGGATGTCCACTCTCGAAGCCTCGCCGTCGCTGATACCTCGATCTCCGCCGCCACTTTACCAACTCCGACGACACGTCCACCGCCGGAAGCCGATGTTACTAAATATTGCTACTAAATATTACTGAATTCTGCTAGATCTGTGTATGTGTTATATTATTTTTGTTAGTTTGGTCAAAAAATGATGTATTACAGTATTAAGTTTGGCCAAAAAATATTGTATTAATCTTGTAAATGGGTGAATCAAGTCAGAGTAAATGGGTTAACCATGTTGTGTAAACGGGTTAATTGTGTCATGAAAACAGTTTGACTATGTTGTATAAAGAATACAACCAATTTATTAAACAGGTTAAACGGGTCATGTTCGTGTTTAGAAATTTGACTCGTTTAATAAATGGGTCGTGTTCGTGTTTGTACTATCTTGACCCAACTGGAACCCAACTAACCCAACTCGATTGCCACCCCTAGTTGTCATATCATCCACCCCCATTTTAGCATCACCTTATTTTTTGAAGGCATTCATGGTCAAGTGCAATGGTTCAGTGGTTGGCATTGGAGCTATCTTCATGCAAAGGTTGACCCATGGCCAACCTCAGCAAAGCTCTCTCACCCAAGCCTTAGCAACTGGGAAGGTGTTAGCTATTATTCATGTTGTAACAAAATAGCGCTCATATCTTATCGACCATCTCTTCACTATCCGCATTCATCAACGAGATTACCTTACTTTTCAGGTCAGCGAATACATATACCAGCACGACAAAGATTAGTGTTCAAGCTACTTAAATCAACTATGAAATAGTATACAAAAAGGGAATGGAGAATCGAGCTACACATGTGCTATCGCAACAACCCAATACAAGTGAAATAACAACTTGTTTCAACGAGTTGGATTCAAAGGAGATCAAACGATCTGAGGATTCCCAAATAGAGATTATATTTCACCTTGAGGGCAATGTGGATATATGCATGTTGGATTGACACAATCCAAGATTGATTTGAGTCTAAATATAAAATTAGTCTAATCCCTAAATTGCGAGAAATTATAGTCTGCGCAGCTCCAAAAAATATTCATAAGATATTCAAGAATGTCCGAATAATATGAAACCAAATGAATTAGATCGTTGCCGTCATGACTACAAATTTCATAGTCGGACTTCCTTCGGATTCAAAATCTATCTGGGGCAAAACGAAGTTATAATCTAAGGAAGAATTAGAAGGCAATTTAGATAGGTTTAATTATTTATTTCTTATTCAATTTAGGACTTTTTTGTTTAATTCTTTATAAATAGGGTCACACGGCTTGTATCTTCAGCATGCTTACTACATAAATTTATTTTCCTCAATCTCTTTATCTCCCATCCCTCTAGCTTTCTCTTTATCATTTAGAAATCATTCTCTTTCCTTCTTGTCGTCTCCTCATAAAGGCTTTCCCCTTCACCGTGATGGTACTCTTTCTCACAGTGCACAATCCTACCAGAGCCATTATTCGCATTCCACCATCATCTAAATCAAACATATACTAAATTCATCTACCATTTACCACATATGAATCTTAGATTTGGTGCACACCGCTTCCAAATGGACAGCAAAGGCTTATTTGTTGTCTGGGGCTGATTTGATTGCGATCCTTAATTGGGTCGTTACAATTTAGTATCAGAGCTCGAGTATCTCAAGCTGATCCCTATCATACTTTTACAACAAAAATAAGTGTATGGAAATAAGTGTATGGGGTATTAAAAGAGAAGGCAACAAAAGTAACAATAAAAATGAAAAGAGAGAAAGAAACAACGACGAAGATATACATCACTAATTGATGTCCAATTTGGATTCAAGCCTGATATGACCATTGCTGGATCGAAACCAAGGAAAAACCTAGTATGTTTCCTTATTTTCATCCCTTGTTTCAAATTGGCAATGATCGAAAGCAATATGTTTCCGACAATACATATCGATATCGTTGACACTTCAAACAATTCCTGATTTCCTAAAATATGTACAACGTATGACCAATCTAAATCTTATAATTTTCTAAAAAGTAATAATAATTCTTAAAATTCTATACCCTATTACAATCCCCCCCCCCCCCCCCCCAAACAAAATGGTGATGTACAGTCAAATAATGAAGTGGCCATGGCATTGTTCCTCGCCCAATCACTTCCACGCCAAACTTTTAAAAGAAAAAAAGAACGTATGGCAATGGTTGATCCCTTGAGAATGGCATAGATATATATTACTCCATCTGTGCAATGGCACCTCAAAGTAGCATTATAGATTATCGAACATAAGGATCATGCTTGGTTTGGAGAATGCATTCTATAAAAGTTTTGTGCTACAGGTCAAATGCCCAACCAAAAGCACAAACATTTTTATTCGGGTGCGGATATGGCTTAACGTAACCCAACCAAACCAATCCATTTTAAATATCATCATTGGTTAACAATGGATTAGAATTGTTACCCAACTAATATTTGTGAAGTAAAGAATTTATTGACATCATGAAACAAGTATGCAACACCACAAGCTAAGATAAGTAACAAAATATGGCACCAAAAATTGTTCAGCATTAGTAGACATTCTACCTTATGGACTTAAAGAAATGGCGAAACATGTCAAGAATCAGATTGTCACATTCAAGGTCCAACATCACAACGCATGACCGAACCTTCGCAACAGTTTCAAGAATTGAAACCCTCTTTGAGTAAGAACGACTTAAAAGATCACTTAAGTTTTCAAAAGCTTCCACAATTATCTGAAATACTTCCTGAAACAAAAATTAAACTACAAGGTTAAGAAAATAAATGAGAAATACAAATAACTTCCTGCACTAATATAAACAGAAGGATCAGACTTTATAAAACATTAGTACAAGAATAAAAGAACCTTCATTAGATCATCGTCATATGGTGCATCCGGTGCCGTTATTCTAGTGATTTCACTTACACATGAGGCCACAGCAACTTTTACATCCACATTAGAGTGTCTAAAAAGCTCCTTGGAAACTAATGCTTTCAAAGCAGGATGAAGTGCATTAGACATTGACTGAGATGGTGATTGGTCAACTTCTGATAAAAAGCACTCAGTTTGCTGCACATAGAAAGTAGAAAATTATATGAAGAAAGATCACCTACAGTAAAATTGATCTCTAAAGCTAGTCAATATGAACAAAGAAAATACTAATCAAGTTAAGATGGATTTGGGCATATCACCTTGAGAAGGAACTAAGATTGAAAAAGTAGGCAATTTCAAGACTTGATCTTATAAAGACAATCACGTATTTAAAATTGAAAAAGTAGGCCATTTCAAAAGACTTAATCTTATAAAGACAATCACATATTTAAAATATGCTAGAACAAAAACAAAAACACAATTGACCTATTAACATTCACTATTATTATGTTAAAATAACAAGTGTAGAAATAATAAATAACCACTTGCAGCAACCAATGTAACATGGTCATCAAGAGAAACTAAATTCAACAGAAAAGAGAATGACTTTTGTGCTATTCAAAAACATGATTTGATAATATGTCACAGATCATAATCATAAAACACAATTAGTGACACAACGCATAGATAACATGGGATTGTCAAAATCATGATCTGACTGGTAAGATTGTATAATCCAGATATCTTTATGCAGTATGAGTTGATAAGGAGTAGGATCGTGGTAGAACTCGATCAGGATCTGGTAAAATCACAGGACAATGTTCCAGATTCAAATCCCAAGAATAAAGATATATGAGATACAAGCTGTTGGTTGCTAATCGAATGGCTAATAAGAACACAAATAAATAAGGTAATGATGTCAGCAAACCTTGTACAGTCCCATCAACCCATCAGTATTCAGAGTGAGGAGAATAAGAGGAATTTCTTGCGAACAATTATAAGCTGCATGGACTTCCGCCAATGATTACAATTTTGTTTGTATAATTTTGTACAAAAGATTATGTCATCAACCTTTTCTAGTTTCTAATTTCAAGATTCTGAAAGGTTCTCTCCTCAACAAGAGATGCACCCTATGACCAACATATCTTTTAACATATTTTGATATTCTTCTTTGATCTTACGATTCTCAATACAATCCTAAGAACATGATACTACAATCTTCCCACTGATCTAGTGTATGGCCCCAATTTTAAAAGCATTGTACTCCTCCAATTCCCTTCAACAACAAAAAAAGAAACAGAAAAAATAAAAATAAAAAATAGAGTCCCACACCAATTGTTTCGTGCAGGTAAGATGAAGTCATCATTGTTCATATATTCAAACATTAGAGAAAGTGGTCCTACCTAAACAAGGATGCCATAGAACCAGATTTATATTGTCCAGTGTCTCCTTTTAAATTACTTATTCCAATATCTCATATTCAAACTTGGCATAACAGCTTCCTTTTGCAAAACAAATCTCCATATAGTGTCTAAAGAAAATAAAGTTCCAGAAAAGCCATTCTGCAACAGTAGCTAATGAAAATGGATTGGCAAATGGTTCCACACAAATATATCAAAGTTTGCATAACTAGAGGAATCATAATCGAAATATGAACATGTCCAAGTTACTGGTTTTACAAACTTAATTTGGATGACTGCATATCCCACACATTGATATCAAAGGTTCTGCTTCCTACATCAGCACTAAGCAGCAGGCAAGAACTCGTCAAACACCAACACTCTTATAAATAGTATATATGAAGCAACCAATCGAACACAAAATAGTCAGTATGCCCAAGAGTCAGAGCACAGCTTCTCTATAAAATTTCGCTCTATCATTTTAACTTCCACTGGATCCAAAATTTAAAATAGATGAAAATCAATACATAATGACAATTATGAAAATCAATACATAATAACAAGTATGAACTAAACCCACATTATGAAGAAAATCATCTAACAAGAATAACAGAAACAACAAAAACACCACCAGTCAAGCCTTCAATCCCAAAAAATAAACATCTAACCAAAATAATAAAGAAAACGCATACAACAAATGACAATTACTTGTTAGAACACAAAAGGGGCCTCAACTGTGAACAAACAACAAAGCAATAAACGCATACGTCGAGAAGAGAGAGGAGCTCCTCAACATCGGAAGGCGGCGAGGCGAGCCTGTTCCCCACTTCCAAGAGTCGGTCCTCCAGTTCCTTCTGCGTGCTCGTCATCTCTCCGAGATCGAGATCACACGGTTCTTCAACCTCCTCTCAGACCACCCAAAACCTTAGAAAAACCCTAGAAAATCGAATCAAAAAAAAATAGGAACATATTCCAAACCACGGCAATGAGATCGAGAAATCACATAGAAATCCACAACGAACAGATTTGAAATCTAAGGTTTCGATAGGGGGGGATTCGATTATTTTTTACCTGCCCTTAATTCTTTTCTTTCCTTTCCTTTTCCTTTTTTTTCCCCCTCTTTTTTACGTCTTTTTCCCCCCCTCGTTGCTCTCTCGATGGCGGAAAGCGATTTTCTTTTCCAGTCTCCTTTTTCTTTACTTTTTCCCCATTTTCTACTCCGATTTATATTAATATAAAATATCGTTTTCTTATTAATTACACGTCGCCTCACCCTGCCATCGCGGATCAGGAGTCGGTTAACAGCGACCGAGTCGGAATCCGCACGGTTTATCTAATCGGGTTTACCGAGCGCTCTCGCGTCCGCGATGGACTCCCTCCCTATGCATCGGAAGTCGTGTGGTTTTAAGATCGCACTCCTATCCGCCTACAAGTTCTATGCGTTCATAATTTGGGAATAAATGAAAACTTATCCCGAAATAAAAGCCCGTTTCGATAGCTAATAGCCTTTTTTTTCGGGATAAATCTCTGTTTATTCGAAATATATAAACTCAATATAAATCCTTGTCACCTTTATTTATGTACTATTTATGACTATATACTTTGTTGAAACTTTAGGTTGTCATTGAATATTATAAAGCGGCTACAATATATACTAGGTAATATATTAGAATTGATAGTATCTATATGGTGTAATTATAATGAATTAAGTTAAATTTATTCATAGCCAGAAAATTAAAATTTTAATATAAAAGTTGTAAAATAAAATTATAATATATATAACATTTTAAATCTATTTCTCACCTTTTTCAAAAGAAAAAAACCAATAAAAAGGACAATAAGTTCTTTGATCATTTTTACCTCTTATTCCAACTATTACAACTAAATATTAGTTTTATCTTGGGAACAAATAAATAAATATATAGAAAAAGGAATATGATAGGAACAAATTGAAAGTTTTGTTAATTAGGAAAAGTCTTTATCTCAATTTTCTTATCCCAGCTAAAACCTGTGATAAAAGGTTAAATAAATTGGGTTTATCTATATTTTTATTCCAACGGGATATCATATGTTTGGCATCATATTTCTCGGATAAATTAGTGTTTGATCTTAAATAAACACCCTCATCTAGTTTGCTAATGAGCTCTTGATCTTAATATTAGATATAATATATAGATCCTGAACTGTTGCTCATATATTAAAATAAATTTTACCCGCATATATTTATGCCCAAAATTATTTTATCTTTTATAATGAAGATACATCTAAATGACCAAAATGTCTCTCTGCTTATTGGGCAAATAGATAATAATTATTTGTTGTTAAGGACCGATATTATTATAAATGTTTTTTTGGAATTGATGTTTGTAGAATGATAGTACAATTAACTGATTGGCTTAGATTTAGATAATTGATTCTTATATTGAGATTATCTTTAATGGTGCAAGGTCAAGAGTTAGTGATTAGAAGGTAGTTGATGTATGAGTTATGGATCTAAAGGAGTTATATTAGACAATTTTTTATTTGTGGAAAAGGTCATGAGGACTGGTAATGTTGATTTTGTAATTTTAGTATGATATGAATTTCGGGCTCGAAATTTTTATAAAGGAGAAAAGAAAAATATAATAACCTAGATCTAAAAAGAAAATAATAATAAAATATAAATTAAATTAAATTAAATTAAATTAAAAGATAGATAGAAAGAAAAAAATTATTACGTGTTGTGTGGTATACAAATTGTGAGTATGCGCTGAGGGCGCTATGCTCGCCTAGTCGCAAATCTATCTTTCTCTCTTTCTTTCACTCACTCTTTCTCTTTTGCCGACGTCGACCTCCGGTCACTGTCCTTGGAACCCAACGCTGCCACCTCCACCGAGCGTTAAGTGAGCTCCTCTCCCTCATTATCTATTTCTCTTTCTCTCTTGCACACAAAAGAGCTTGGGCTCGCCATAGCCAAGCCATTGGTTAGCCAATAGCGGCTAGTGCCCTCCCCTCTAGCCTCGGTCCGCACCCTCCTCCTCTCATTTTCTTTCTTCTTCTCCTTTCTTTCTTTTCCTTCTTTCTTCTTCTCTTCTTCCTCCTCCTTTTGCAATAGTGCTGGGCTCGGCCAGCACTATAGGGCTACTCCCTTTTGTTAATTTCTATTGATTATATAATGTATTTTCTATGATTTAGATAAATTAGTTTATTTAAATAGTTAATTATTTTGATAATTTACACTACTATAATTATTAGCTAAGTTTTTTAAAATAATAATTTAGTAATTATATTATAAATATAAACTATTTGTATATAAATTTATTTATGGTTTAGTCATTATTTATTTGATTAATACATGTAGCCTCATAAATAATAATATTATATTTATATTTATATTTTATATAACTATTTTTAGCATCTTATTATTATCTACTACTTTCTTGCATATTATTTTGTATAATAGGATAATAGCAATTTTTCATATAATTTTTGATTAGTTAAATAAAAGTAAATATCACAAAATAATTATTAATAAGATTATATTTATAATTATATTTTTATAAATCATATATATGGTTGTCGTTAATTATATACAAAAGGAGATAAATTACTATATATTTATTATTTACTCTATAATTAGCCAACTAATAATATAAATTATGATAATAGCATATCAATATTATAACAATTAAATTTATCCTATGAATCTAGTTAATTTTAAAATATAATAAACTATTATATTTTATACGAATGGATTATGATCGGATAAACTACTAACCTCATACTACTTATTTCAGATCCCGAACTCCTTATTTGAGATTCTGCGGACGTTGCCAGTGATGAATGTGTTTTCTTTAGGTATGATTTAGTTAAAATATAAAAGTATCGGGATAACGGACAATCCCTACCCTCCCCGATATCTAAAATTTTTTTTGGTTAGGACCTAGACAAATACGCCGGAAGGTTGGCCAAATTCATAAAACTATGTCTAGAATAATATAAATATACTAGATATCCGAGCTAATCGGGTTCTGAGGTCAACTCGCCTAACATGTTTAATAATTGGATCATCTTTGGGTTTATACTACCGTTCCATTTTGACCTGGGTCGTGTTCGGATCGGGTAACCCTCTAACCCGCGAACCCGTTATATATATATAAACTAGAACCTAATTACACCTACTCAAACTCACTCGCGCACGCCTCGCCTCTCTCACTCTCCACTCTCCACTCTCCACTCCTCTCCATCCGCCTCATCGAAAGGGGGGAATTTTTTTTTCTCCCGCTTCCGTCTGCCGCCGGCCGCGGTGCCTCTGTCTCCGCCTGCCGTCTGCCCCGAGCGTCTCCGCCTGCCGTCCGCCTCATCATCTGCCCTCACCCTTGCGGATCTAGTGTTTCAGACCTCACCGCCGCTGCCTGCCGATCCCTCATCGCCGCCGCCGCTGCAGCCTGCCGAACCGGAGGTTCTTTTTGCACTTATTTTTATTGAAGATCAGCGGTCGCCATTTTGCTTTTGTCACTTTTGGGCCAGTCTCTTCGAGTAAAGAGAAATGGAAATTTTAATCTAGGGTTCCGATCGAGACACCTCCGGCAATGGATCCAACGCCGACCACTCCCCGATGGAATCTCGAGCGCCCTTTCCTCACCGGCCGTTTCCATCAGGTATCTCTTGTCTCTCTATAACTCTTCTCATCATTCCTCTTTCTTGCCAACCTTTGCTTCATCCCGCGGTTTCCAGGAAACGAAAGCCCCAACTCAAAAAACTGTCTCCAAACCCTTCTCTATGGATTTATTTAGGTAATGACTCTTTCTCAGTCTTCAGTCAATTTATCGACTCTCTTCAACCTGTTTGAATTGCATTCTTAACTACGTTTCTGCTCAGTCGAGGTACTGGAAGTGTTATTGGATCGTATGCAGTCTCAGTTCAGGTACTCCTGATTTGAACAATGCTCACCTTTTTGTTTGTGGAACAAAATAGATGCAATATTGATGAGAAAGGATGAAGGTTGTAACGCATTTGTGGTAAATTAGGAGCTTTTGGTCATTGAGGACTTGCTTTCGGCTCTTGTGGGCATTGAGGGGCGATACATTTCGGTAAAAAGAGTGAGAGGGAAGGAAGGTCATGTGGTCTTCCAGATTGATCCATCGATGGACCTGGCCTTGCAGGTGAGGCAGAAAGGGATGCATCGGATGGTTAGTAGGTTAACAAATAATTGATCAAGGATTCACCATCTTTTGTTGTTTTTTTGGTGCAGGAATTGACACAGCGAATTTTCCCTCTCTGTGAGGACTTTGTGTTGGTTAGTCATTTTGTGGAGTCCAGGTCACATTTTAAGAGTGGTCTGGTTAATCATGCATTTGCTGCTGCACTAAGAGCATTCCTTCTGGTATGAACCTTCTTTTTTTTTTTGAAAAAATATTTTTGCATCAAGTGTTTGATGATTGAGTATATGATGTTAATATGATGTCTATCTTTACTATGGAAAATGGATTTTGGTCTTTCAAAACTGCCGTCAGAAATTTATAAGATCCATTATTGTACTGCAAGTTGTATAAAATATAATTGCTGTCTTTGTTTTTCACCTCTATCATGAATGTAATGTAAAAGGAATTAGATTTAACTAAGATGATTTTTGTTATTTATTCAGTTGTATTTTTTTATCAAACTTATTCCTTATTAAGGCTTATCTATGATGTTATATAAATTTGTTGCAGCTTATTGCTTACTTTCTAAGAGTTCATGCTGAGTTTATGGCTATGAAGTCATCATCTCGATATTCCCTTAAACATGAACTATGCCGTTGCTATTCAATCAAATCCCAGAGCATTGACCAAATAAGTAGCTCATACTAATATGTTTATGAAGGGAAGAAAATGGTCGTTCGAGTAACCCTTCTCATCTAGGACTCCTTTAAGCTATGGAAAATTGAAAGTTGACCATGATTAATTGTTTTGACTTCAAAGTTATGAGATCCCTTCATATATCTCTTTTGATGGTTCATTCCCACCAAGAGAGAACATAGAACGCTTATTTTCATTTTTTGGTTTCTATTTGAAAAAAAGAGAGTACACAGGGCAGCGCATTAGTTCTACAGAATGTCTAGAAACATGGGCTGAAACCATTTTCCCCTTGGTTTTGGCCCAGTATCAGTCCAATATGTCAGCCCATTATCAGTTATATCAGATCAGTTGTATTAGCCAATTTGATTTTCCTTTTGTGAACTATATGTAGATTACATTATAAGTTTGATCTAATCTAAATCTAATTCGGAACATCAATTAGTGATGTCCTAATATCTCATGCCCTACATTTTACATTTACTTCCTATTTTTCTTTCTCTCTCTCTCTCTCTCTCTCTCTCTCTCTCTCTCTCTCTTCTATTTTTTTCTTGTCTCCACCATTTCTTACCTTTTTTTTAAACACCTTATAAGATCATCTTTGTTGCAAAGTTGATTGTTAGTCTCATCTACAAGTGGCTTCCAACCACCTCCGTTCCAAGGTGATGACAATAATGAGGCAATGAACACCTTATAAGATCATCTTTGTTGCAAAGTTGATTGTTAGTCTCATCTACAAGTGGCTTCCAACCACCTCCGTTCCAAGGTGATGACAATAATTAGGCAATGAGCACATGTATTTGCTGATGCCATTTGGAATTTGACAATGTTCATAGTATTTTCACTCTTCATATGATTTGAATAATCTAAAATTTTCTTCATTTTTTTTGTCATTTTATGAACTTTTGGGATTTTTCTACATTTAATATAGTTTCTTTTAGAATTAAGTAATTAAAATAAGTACAAAACCGAAATGGCTGATATAGTTGCTGAAACACCGATATGTGTCACTTGTTTCAACAATCCATACCTATATTGATATTCAAAAACCTTGTTTGTAACCCTTATATGTACGTTATCCACCACTTGACCGACATCTTTTGTGGGAATGTAATAGAAATCTGATCTCCTTGCACTGGTCAACCATCAATTTAAGTCTTTCCAGACAAAATGGTCAAATTGACATGGACATTTTTGACATTTCTATTGTAGATGATTAATGTCCATGTCTATACACTTCCCTAATCCTGTTGAGTTCTAGACAGTAAACAGTTTAGATTTTCTGAAAACGACAAGTGTATATATATATATATATATATATAAAACTTTTTATTAAACCACTCCTTATTTTAGTTTCCTTTAGAGTTAGTGGCAAACACCTTGTGAATCTTTTCGGTACATCATGTTTTAATTGTTGTCCATGCTTTCATAACATTGTTATTTGAAGTTGGAGCTAATAATGATTATTGTCTACTTAGGTATTCAAACTTTATTTGAAATAAATTCCAGATTTTATTTATTATCAGGATTACCAGGCAATGGCTGCCCAACTTGAACACCAATTCCGCCTTGGAAGACTTTCTGTTCAGGGATTATGGTTTTTCTGTCAGGTTAATCTGTTTCTCGCATTTATCTTATACATTAGTACCAGTTTGCTATTCATTTTGTTCTCATACCATTCTCTGCTCTTTCCAGCCAATGATGGGACTACTGCATGCTTCGGCAATTTTAGTTGAGAAGGTTTCTTCTAACAATTTCTCAGGTTCTGCTACTCTTAACCTCCTCCAAAGCCAGGTAATATCCCGTTCTGCAATTGTACATATGAGTAAAATATTAAAGTTGTTGCATGGGATTCACAATCGAATTATAAATGTTATTGCTTTTCTCAAGGAAAAAAAAATATAAATGTTATCCAATTTTCTCATCATCATGTGTTCTTGAACACTTGAAGGACTAAAATGATTTCACATTATTTCTCCTACCACTGTCAATATATACCTTTTTTGGTTGATTATTTTGGCTCTAATGTTACTTGTAAAGAATAGTTATTTGTTACCTTGTTGTTGCCAATTTTTCTTCAGCAGTCTATGTTTTCTTTCTTTTTCTTCTCATTGAACCTTATTAAATATCTAAACCGGCTATTTTCCTTAGTAGGCTATCTTCTTACGCTTCGTAATTATGCTATAAATACTAAACTTGTTAAATGTTGAATTGCCATTATAATAATTTACACTTGTAGGCCAAAGCTATGGCAGGTGATAATGCTGTTCGGTCATTGCTTGATAAGATGACAGAATGTGCAAGTACCGCATACCTGGCCATGCTAGAAAGGTATTCAATTGTATATACACTGTCGTTAGATTTCATTGGGGACTGTTAATTGTCATCCTCCATTTGATATGTTGTTACCATGTCAGTCATCAAAAGCTTCTGCTATTTGTTTAGTCATGGTAGATAACCTTTTTAGTTGTTTGATTCAAATATGCGCTGATAATTCTCACCAACGAAAGATTCATGTGGATCTGCTGTATTTAATACTAGGTGGGTGTATGAGGGGGTCATAGATGATCCTTATGGTGAATTTTTCATTGCTGAAAACAAATCACTTCAAAAGGTATCCCATGAAGAACATTGTGAGTCTTTTGTTTTTCTTCCTGTTTTTATAATATTCGAAGAAAATCTTTCATGCTTTTGCAGGAGAGCCTCACTCAGGACTATGATGCCAAGTATTGGCAACAGCGTTACAGCTTAAAAGATGGCATTCCTAGTTTCCTTACCAGTGTTGCAGTGACAATTTTGACCACTGGAAAGTACTTAAATGTCATGAGAGAATGTGGACACACTGTTCAGGTATTGTTAAGCCTCTTCTATGATCAAGATTGTGAACCCAACAAAAGATTGATATGCTAGAGTTTGTCTGTTTTAGGTTCCTTTATCAGAAAATTCAAAATTAATGAGCTTTGGATTGAATCATCATTATCTTGAGTGCATCAAAGCTGCTTACGACTTTGCTAGTAGTAGGCTTTTGAGTCTTATCAAAGACAAGGTAAAGTTTGGTCTCCAGTGACTTTTTCTATCTTACTCCATGAAATTATCTGCTAATGCTAATATCTGAAAATTGATTGCACAGTATGACCTCATTGGGAAATTGCGATCTATGAAGCGTTATTTACTTCTAGACCAGGTATTGTAGTAGAGTATTGCTTCACAAAGTATCTAGGATAATCTTTATTCCAACTCCTCTGCAGTCTCCTTCAGTGTTTTTCTTTTCAATATGCTTCAGTATATTCTGTACAACAATGGGCATTTATCCACCTCTTTTGTGTGCATCCCCGTTATTCAGTAGGACCATGCCAATGGTGATATTCTCATACAAGTTCTATCTAGTTCTCGAAAGGTTTTTTAATTTGATATATTAGTGGGTTTCTCTAAATTATTTGGGAGTCAAGTATTGGAAAACAATCTTTGTTGAACCTTGTCTTAATCTTCTTCAAAGCATGCTTGGTTATTATAAGGTGTTTTCTAGATCATCTACCATTTAAGTTCTTTGACTTAATATGATCTTGGCTTTATAGGGTGATTTTTTGGTTCATTTTATGGACATTGCTAAAGATGAGCTTGTCAAGAAGCCTGAAGAAATATCTGTTGAGAAGCTGCAGGTTTTCTCTTTTACTGGTGAATTTTTCTTCAGTTCATGCTTCTCCCATGTTGATGACAATTGCAATCAGGGATAAGAATATAATTTTCTGTTTCGATGTAACAGTCTCTCCTTGACCTCGCGTTGCGCACTACGGCTGCTGCTTCAGATATATGCCATGAAGAATTGACTTGCTGTGTGGTAAGGGAGTGCGCATAACTAATCATCAATGCTAATATCCAGACCTTATTCATGATTATTACATCTTCCTATCCATACTAAACAGGAAAGAACCTCTTTGCTAAAGAGGCTAAACAGTCTCAAAGATCTGGTATCCCAAACCAACGAATCTGTTTCTGATGATGCTGACCAGCATGAGCCATTAAAGATCACGGGCTTGGAAACATTCTGCCTAAGTTACAAGGTCTTGTACACCTGTGCTTATCTACTAGTCTTTAAATGCTTATTTGAACTACTCAACTTAATTAAAAGAAAACTGGATATACTCTAGGTTCAATGGCCGCTGTCGCTTGTTATTTCACGGAAGGCTTTAACAAAATATCAGTTGATTTTCCGGTTGTTGTTCCATTGCAAGCATGTCAATCGCCAGCTTTGTATGGCATGGCAAGTACATCAGGTGTGGAACTTTATTTATTTTTGTGACTGAATTGTATAACTCACTTCACTTCTATTATTTGATATCACTTTCTTCACAGGGGTTCCGTTCCTTTAAAATTCTGGGAACACCAATATTGCGATCTTCCATTCTTTGTCGCAGCATGCTTAAATTCATAAATAGCCTTTTACACTATCTAACTTTTGAGGTAAGCATCATTTTGCTTTTTCATACTGAATAAGTGTGCTGCTATTGACATTTAATGCCTTCATTTTATATTGTCTTTAGGTTCTCGAACCGAATTGGCATTTGATGCATGACCAACTTCAAGCTGCAACAAGCATAGATGAGGTTTTCTTTACTTTTTCATGTATAAGTTCATTAATGACGTGATGACATTCAAACATTTTATTAATTAATTTGTTGCCAATGGATGATATGCAGGTCATCCGGTTCCATGATTTCTTTCTCCAGAAATGTCTGAAAGAATGCTTGCTGCTTGTTCCTCAACTTCTCACGGTAGGTATAATTGTTATTTATTACCCCAATTCATGCCTTTCGGGTAGAAAAATATCAAGCATAAATACATAATGGAATAGGTATCACTTTTACTATAATGTGCTCCACAAATTTCTCTCAAGGGTTTACCTTTTCATGGTTTTGTATTTTACACTAATTAAATGTGTGACGGCCATTATTCTTTTAATACTTGGATACTGTTAACTTTATGAACTTGTTTACACATCATAATTGGCCCCAAAGCAGCTTGGAGTATGACAGTATATAGTAAAGATAGGCTAACTGGAGGTTAAAGGCCAGGGAGAATTGTACTTGGCCCAGCTTGGGCCTCCAGACGTAGGCTTCAATTAACTATTCAAAGCCTAGTGTAGGATACCTCAATGGGTATTCCATTAAGCACCTAAATGGCTGCCTGAGGATAGAAGGCACATAAATCATAGTGATGTTTCTTCTATTTATGTTGTTAGTAAATTTATTTTAAATGTTCTTTCTAACTTGTTAAAATAAACTAGATCCCTTCATATTTCATAGAGCCATAATGTGGCCGAAATTAAAAGTAGATGAAAACCACTAGGGTTTGGGAAGAATTAGAAACTTTTATGTGAAAGGTACATAAGTGATGCCAAATAATCCAAATATATGGCATTTATCAGTGAGACTTAAGTGTTCCTTGTTGATTTAGGCACCTAGGCATTCCCTTATGTTCCTAGGCTAATGCCGAAAGTATCACTGATGCCAAATAAATTTGCATATAGCTATGCATAACTGTAGGCTTTCACATTGATTGTTCGTATACTTTTCTTAAAAGCTTCCTAAATATATTCCATGCAACATAATCAGTAACCCATAATTCTCTTTTCTCCTATGCTTCTATTCCTGTCCTTATCCTTTCTCCTCAATTCATCTCCTTTTGATTAATCCAACCATTTTCTTCTGCCTAAATGGTTACTAACTTTCTCATCGCAGATTCTAAAAGTACCCTAACTTGTCAGTTATACCATCCCCATAGTACCATCATCTTGCATGACCTACTCCACTCTCCCGACGTACACTACATAGCTAGAGTGTGTTTTAAGGTGGCCAAGGTTGGGGTTTCTTCAAAAATATCTGGACAGATATTGTTTATCTTGGAAAAAATTTAGTGTGAAGAAAAATATGCTTGTTTTGCAGTACATTTGTTTGACCAGTTAGAAGCTCTCATAGGTCTCCCTAGCCCTGAAGAGTCACACAATAATACTATTAGCTCACTTTATGTACTTGGTTTACAGGATGCTGCGTAATTTCACTAATAAAGTAATAAAAGATTAGTTTGATTAGTTTTCTGTTTCTAATTTTCCATGTTATCTTAAGCCTTAAGGCACTCCGATGATCAGTTCTTGATGAACAGAAGTCCAGATAGAAGTCAAAATATGTTTCAGACTTGATTACTACCTCTCTTTTAATTTTGGAGTTTTTTTTTCTTCTGATTTGCTGTATTAATATTATAGTATATGTAGAGTCAGTACTGTAGCAGACGTTTCATGTGAAATGTAACACTAACATCTTTAATTTATTTATGGATATCTAAGGTGTTCTAATAGGCTTTTCTAGGGTATTTTCCTGTGACACAAATAAGTTTTCTTTAGGTGCAAGTTAGGGTTTTGTGTAAAATGTTATTAGATAATGGAGGGCTGGAAACTGTGGCGAACATTATTTTATGAGAGATTTCTTTCACCATGTGTGCCATGTTGTTCCTCTCACTATCTATTTCTCTCCTTTTCTCTTCTTTACTCTTATCTTTAACCTTGTTCTTGTCTCCATAATCTCTTCCTCCTGACAGTCCACCTTGGAAAGTAGAACTCCCCTTTTATTGTTACATCAGTTCTTTATGCATCTGTTGCCTTGTTGAACTACTGCATTTCCTGGTTTTTGTTTATCCCTCCTTTTCAGTTGCATATTACTGTGAATTGCATTCCCGATCTTCTCATTAGGATTTGTTTGTGTTTTGTGTGTGCATTATTTCTTAGTTTCATAATTATGCAAATATAATTGTGTTACAAAATATTGGAGAGGTTGTTTTCTTTCGCTACACAATTCAGCAGTGCAAAGGTAAGAAGGCATGTTAATGCATCCAATGAGATAATATAACCAAGGGCTAAGTTGCCTGGTGCCTTGCCATAGCGGCATAAAGTTTCTCGTGCGCTGGGGGTGTGCTATAATATTTGAATATGCAACATGTATATGTCACTCTCTTAGCTCATGTTTAAGGACATTCTTTATCATTTTGGAGACTGGATGTATAGATTGCTTCCGTCATGTTCTCATGCTGGATCGATCTCATGCAGAAAATTGAGAAGCTGAAATCCATATGCCTACAATATGCAGCCTCCATTCAAATGTTAATACCGGCTATCTATATGCCTGAACTAGAGAGTGCATTTGATCCTTCTGATTCGACTAGGATGGGAAAGTCTAAACCAAAGAAATTCTTGATCAGAGGCCAGCAACTAAAGTTAGCGTCACAGAATGTCATTATCTCTGATTCTATCATGTAAGGGCTATATATGTATTACTGATGCAAGGAAGCCGAATAAACATTACTTTGTATTTACAGCTACTTTTTTTCATACATTGGCAGGAAATTTGAAAAGGAATTCAACATTGAGCTTCAGAGTCTTGTTCCCATTTTGAGCAACAGCTCGCAGACAGAACCATACCTGACACGTCTTGCTCAGTGCATCCTTGCGGTAGGAAGTGATCAGTGAGTCCTTTGGTGATTGTGCAGTGTCTTTATACAGTGTCTCCTTTATAAAATCTAGCGATGCTTTGTCAAGATTACTTTTTCATAAGGTAACAGCAAAATTTCCCTAAGACATTTTAGCATTTTTTTTTTCTCAATCTATCTTGTTCTATACTATCAGTAGAGAGTTTCATTTACCTTTTCCCTCTTCGTCGCTGTTGGCAGTGGAGGAGGCCATGACTCACTGAATATTTTATCCTTCACTGCAGTTTGATGCACACATTTCAAAGCAGTTACAAACAAAATGAAGTGCTCAACTGCTCTACATGTTTTTTGCAGTTAAATGGTAGGAAGATGGAATTCATGGGCATTTTCCAGTTCTCCATTTTTCTGAAGTCTATCAACAATTCTCTGTTGTATATCAAAAATCGGTAAAGACATTGTTCTCTGTTTAAAGCTGAAGCAATGAATGCCTTGAGTGCTTTAAATTACACATTCCGAAGATTTGCGGCAGTTGATGTGATTTAGTATGGATTGGTGTATGCTATCTTGTAAAGTGCAAATATTTAGTACTCATTCCTCATTTTGTATACAGTAAGTGAGCTGCAATTTTAGTGTTTGTAACCAAGTGAATCTTTTCAGGTTATTCTTCTTCTCTCTCAGCCATTTTGCTTACATGAATTGCTCTTCTTCCATCCAAAACTTTGGTAAATTACATTGAACACTGCTAAACACTTCACAAACATTTTACCAAAATTGGTGATGTGGCATTTTATCATAACTTAATTTTTTTTTCTCTCCATTTAGTAACTATTACAGTCAATACAATACATAAGAGGATGGCATATCATCACTTTTTGTAAAATACTTATAATAAAGTGTTTGTGAGTAAGACTTTATTCAATTACATTACCTTAAATGACTTGAGGATGAGTGGTGTTTGACTTAAAAAAAAAATAGGTGTTTTTATATTAAAGAAAAATGTGGTTGTAGCCCAGTTGTAATGACTTGAGAATTAGTGTAGTTGTAGAATATCAAAATAGGTGATTAAGGATATCACATCTAGAGATTGATGTCCATTGGATTCCTTCATCCATGATAAGTGGGTGACTAGCTTCTTTGAGTCCTCAATATCACAGGAACCTTGATCGACACTAGGGTTTAGGGTTCCATGCTAAATTAGGGCAGGAAGAATCGAAGAACATATCGATCGAGCGGGCAGAGGTGTTTGTGATGAAATTGGATTTTTACATGATTCTTGACGCAGATTTAGGAGAAGTTCATCTGGTCAAATGTTTAATAAGTAGGGTTAAATATGTTTTATTCCTTTTTATTTCATCTCTAGAGACAAGTTTGGCTCATTTCATTTGAATTCAAACTTATTTTCTAATCTATTTCTTGTCAAGCCTATCCTAGCTGCTTATTCCAACACATACAAACTTAATTCAAACTTGAATTTGCTCAAACTTGAGTCAAGCTTATTTAAATAAGCTTTATTTGGAATGTTAATATGAATATTTAGATCTTAATCCAACGATCCTAAAGTTCATAGATTTGTATTTCGAGCCTTAACAAGCCTACATATGATTAAGCTTAGTTTAAAATTAATTTTGAGCTTAAACTAACAAATCAAACTTGGCTCATTTATAAATAACAGGAGTTTGATCAATTTTTATTTAGTCGAGTTCGAGCTAGCTTTATTTTTTGATCGCCCAACTTACCGCATGATATCATAATTATAACTGAAGAATCTAAAAGCATTTTTCAAATCAACAAAGTATCAAAGTTGATTTATGACATAATTATTTGGTTCGTTATCTAAAGCATTTTCTATGTATATTCCTCGAACTTTTTATTATTATATAGACTTCTTAACGTACCAAAATTCTTAGTGTAAAGAGTTTTTACTTTTTCTTTTCTTAGTTGTATAGTTTATGTTGATATTTCTTAGTTCAGAGAGTCTACGTGGAGAGTGAAAAATTTAAGAGTCATATATCAAAAACTATAATAGTTCAGGGTGACTAAATATAATTATCACTAAGTTTTATAATAAAAGTATGTTTACAAAAAAATATTACACATAATTGTTTAAATTTTTTATTTTCTCTTTCTAATGATTTGGACTTAAATCCAAAAGAAAACGAAAACATCTTGGCAGAAACGGTTCAGTTTTACGGTCTTGACCAATAATGATATTATTATCCAATTAGTTATTGAATTCAGATGCAAAGCGGGTCACGGATCCGGAACTAGTGTACCCGATCCTCTTTCGACCATAACCCGGCGCATCCCGTCACCCGCTTTCTCCTTGGGGCGGTGCTTCTACGACAGCAGCTATAAATTGATATCGACACCTCCGGGTATTGGTCACATCCCTTAATCCTCCGATCCCCCTTCCTTTTCTCTATTCGAGCAAGAGTGAAACCCTAGCCATGGCGGAATCCCTCAATACCAACACCTCTCTTCAGGTCATCGTCCAATCCCCAGACCTCGGCCTCCCTTCCCGTGCCCTAACCCTACCACGCGATCTCACCCTCGACCACCTCAAGCTCTCCTTCCTCCCCCGGAGCCTAACCCTAGGACTCGACTCCCTCTTCTTCTCGTTCAATGGTAAGCCCCTCCCTGACTCCTCCGCCCTCTCTACCCTCTTCTCCGCTGCCCCGGCTGTCCTGACCCTCCGCCTTCGTCTCCGCGGAGGAGGCGGAGATGGGGGAGCCACCGGCGCCGAGTCCCGCGACTGCTACCTCAATATGTACGCCGTCAAGAAACCTGACAAGGTCGACCCCAACGAGACCCGCCTCTCCAAGTGGACCACTTGCTCCCTCTCCGGCGAGCCACTCGCGCACCCGGTCGTCATCGACCGCCTCGGGAATCTCTTCAACAAGGAAGCGCTCGTCGAGGCCCTCCTTCATAAGAAGCTCCCGAAGGAGTTCTCCTACATCCGAGGCCTCAAGGACATGATCCCGGTCCATCTTGATTCGATCCCTGCCGCTGCGGCCAACGCCGAGACAAGGTTCCAGTGCCCGATTACCGGCCTCGAGTTCAATGGGAAGTACGGATTCTTGGCGATTCGGAAGTGCGGGCATGTGCTGAGTGGCAAGGCTTTGAAGGAGGTTAAATCCTCGACTTGCTTGGTTTGCCACAAAGAGTTCTCAGAAATGGATAAGATTGTGATCAACGGGAACAAAGAGGAAGTCGCAGCATTGAGGGATAGGATGGAAGAGGAGAGGGGGAGAGTAAAGGAGAAGAAGGAGAAGAACCTGAGTGGCACTAAGCATAGAGGAGATGGCAAAGGTGAGATCTTGGAGAACGGAAAGAAGGGCGGCGGCGTGAAAAGGTTTAAGGCGGTGGATATTGCGCCGGCTAATGCAACGAAGGAAGTGTATGCATCTATATTTACATCGTCGAAGAAAACAGAGTTCAAGGAGACGTATAGTTGCAGGTCACTTCCGCTAGGCAGGAACTGATCTCAGAAGCTGATCCCTTGCAGTGGTAAAAGCTTCATTCAGATGGTACTGCAACTTTTCTGGTACACTTCTTTCAAGTTGCAATTGTGATAATGGCATTAAATATACTTGTTGTTGGAGAGGATTCAATATGAACAATTCATGTAGATCATTGCCTTTTGGTATTATGTTTTAAGTTGTATATTGAATGTATTTTGATATTTTAGAATCGGTTAACAAACACTAGCACTGTTATTCTGGGATGGTTTAAAGTTTCGTCAGAATGTTGCAAACAACCATAATAACAATTTTGAATGTATATTTTAAATTTAAAGCTGGATTGACTTGAAGTTAACTTATATCTAACTCAATATCAATATTAATGCTTAAATGCTATTAGCTTTTGAATGATGTCATGAAAAATAAGATAAAGAAAGATTATTTGTCAAAAGAAGTTTAAAATCGATATAACGAAACTGACATGAATCATTTCGGTTTTTAACCGAATCTGAAACGGAAGCTTCGAAATGTTGTTATTTATATTTGTCCTGATGTAATTCTTTTCGGGTTTCTTTGTTGTTTGGCACTTTTCCTGTTATTTGTAATATTCTCTTAGAAAATTGTTACGAGGCTGGACTAATGAGAGGGTTAGGTTGGGTATTTAGATTGAAGAGAGTTCTTGATGGTAATAGAAGGGATGAAAGAGAGATAGTATAGGATAGAGATACTTGCGATTAGAGAAGAGAATAGAATGAAGGGAAAGAAGAGGTCGTTCCTAGAAGAAGTAAGGCCGCGATAAACGAGGAGAAAGATCTAACCAATGTAGGCTAAGGGACGATATGAAGTTAGGGCAAAAATAAGAGAGAAATAGGGAGAAAGAAGATGAATTCATAACATAATTTAACTAGGGTGTACTCCATAATACTTAGAGGCCACTCCTTGGACCCAAACAGCAGAAATAAAGTCTTAAAAACAAAGTGTTCTCGTCGTGGTGCATTCGAACGCGCAAATCCTATTTTCTATCTTTACGAATGCGTTCGAACAGCCCCGAGGTCGTTCGACTGCACAAATTCCGTTATCTGTTTTTGTAAATGCGTGCAGGCGTTCGCATAATGCGTTCGAACGCGGTCGCAGGCTTCGAATGCCCCTCGACAAAAAGTCATTTCTTCTTTCCAAAATAAATTTATTCTTTCGATATAATTTGATTAAGCTCTAGTTTTATCAAAAATATTGAAAAAACTTAATACATTCTTCCATTTGATGCACTTTCATTCTTAATAGGCTGTAAATACTCGTATGATGTTGATTTTGGGCTAAAAAAGTTTGCATTTTTTAATTAATCATCTTTGTTGTTTGCAAGGATTGCTAGTCTCTCTTCTCATTTTTCTCTTTTTCTTGCATGCTGCTAGCTGTGGAGCCTCTGTTCTTGCGGCATGATTGGCTCATTGCAGTGGCTCAATAGGAGTTTCATAATGATTAATTTGACTGATCATATTTTCTAATTTTACATGTCTTGATCAATGCAATGTTTGAGTGTGCTTCCAGAGTTGAACGCGATTCCAGTCATTGTTCATTGCTTGTTTGTTATCTTGTCATGCTAGATTATATGTTGTTTTTTTTTTTTTTGGACTAATATAAAACTTCATTTTGCATAGTATTTGTTAAAATGTTTCTTTTTGAGAGCAATCTGCCAAGGTATAGATTGCAATTTCTTTTATGTACCAGATGTGTGCTGCTGGTGAGCTATAATCTCACTGATGCTTATGCATGCTGCCAATTTTTGTTTGTTAGACATATTAGAGTTGATTCTCAATAAAGGGTCTAGTTTTCTAAGTGTCGGATAGAGGTAGTGATGAAGGTGGAAGATGGTGGAGCACAGAGAGAGAGAGAGAAGATGAGTGACGGTGGTGGTGGTGATAGTGACGAAGAGAGATTAATTCACCTCTACACTTAGATTACGGTTACTTTATTTCTAATTTTATATTACTTTTATTCTTACTTGTACTCCAACTCCTAAGATAGTCTAAATAAATAAAAGAGACCGACTCCATATATAGAGAGATTTGGTACAAAGAGTTTTACTAGGACTAAGATTTATCTTATATGTTTACATAACTTAACTAGATTTATCTTAAAGATTTACATAAAATATATATATAAATAATAATAAATAAGAGTTCTAACTTCAAACTAATAATTTAGCTAAGTTAGTCTGTCTCTATATCTTTTTGAAATTTAAGATGATAACGTCATCGATCTTATTCATCAGGTTTCATATTCTTTAGATTTCTGCGCATAACTTAATTTAATTATGACTGTCACGAAATTACATAAGTTAATAAGATAAATTAACTCGGTGCATGACTTCGTTCCTTTTCTACGTGCAAAGTCTTAAAATAAAGTAGGCTGGGTTGAGATATTCTTGAACTGGTCTTCCTTTCTGACGCATTGGTGCATGATTGATTATATGTTTATACCATCTATCCTTTTCATGATGTTATATATATATTGAATAGATTGAAGTCCTCCTCTTCACACTAATACTATTCACATTTTAAATGGTGGGTGGTTTGTAAATTAACTCTTCACACTTAATCCAAACTTAAATCTAATGTTAACTAAGATTATCGAACTAAAATTTGCTAATATAACTGACAAAGAGTGAAAGAGGGGAGTTAATTTGTAAATATATCAAAATTAGGAGTTTGTTTACAATAAAAACTAAAATAAGGGGTAATTTGAATAAAATCCCAAGCACAGAGAACCACGTGGACCTCGAGCATCACGCGTAACCGATACCAGCGGATCATTGGAACCGCCAGGATCTTTTTCCTATTTATTTATTTATCTAATTTTTTCCCCTCTCCTCATCTCTTATTCTCTTTCCTTTCCTCCTTCTCTCGCGAGACTTCTCTATAGATGGGAGGACGAACTCCCCCCCTCTTCCTAAATAACGAATAACTGCACCCACCCGAAAGCTATCCCCGGCGTTCATCTTCCCCTCTCCAAACCCTAGTCCCCCTCCTATTCGAACTCAGGCCGCTTTGCTTTTCCGAGGTTTTCCCCCGTCGTCTCGACTCCGGATCCTTTAGGGTTTCCCAGATCTTGATGTTGCGATGTCGTCAATCCTTCCCAAGAACGAGACCGTGGAGATCCGCGAGGTGTGGAGCGAGAACCTCGAGTCGGAGTTCGCCCTGATCCGAGAGATCGTGGACGACTTCCCTTTCGTCGCCATGGACACCGAGTTCCCTGGGATCGTCTGCCGCCCACTTGGAAACTTCAAGACGAGCTCTGACTTCAACTACGCCACACTCAAGGCTAACGTAGACATGCTCAAGCTCATCCAGCTCGGATTGACCTTCTCCGACGACGACGGCAACCTCCCGACCTGCGGCACCGACCGTGGCTGCGTGTGGCAGTTCAACTTCCGGGAGTTTGATGTTCAGCGCGACGTTTATGCATCGGATTCCATCGAGCTCCTCCGTCAGAGTGGTATCGATTTGAAGAAGAACACCGAGAAGGGAATCGATTTCTTGCGCTTCGCAGAGCTTTTGATGTCGTCCGGCATCGTGCTCAATGATTCGGTTCACTGGGTTACTTTCCACAGTGGATACGATTTCGGGTATCTCCTCAAGTTGCTCACTTGCCAGAATCTTCCTGATTCCCAAGCCGGATTCTTTAACCTGATAAGGATATATTTTCCGACGGTTTATGACATCAAGCATTTGATGAAGTTCTGCAACAGCCTCCATGGAGGACTGAACAAATTGGCCGAGTTGCTTGATGTCGAGCGAGTTGGGATGTGCCACCAGGCTGGTTCGGATAGTTTGCTCACATCGTGCGCCTTCAGGAAGTTGAAGGAGTCGTTCTTTAATGGATCCACTGAGAAGTATGCTGGTGTTTTGTATGGTTTGGGTGTGGAGAATGGTCTAAATTCTCTTTGAGAAAAAAAAAAAAAACAAAATTTAATAAGATACGATTAAAAAAATAGTTTGTTTTGTGAGTATATTTGGTGAAAGTTTTCTTCTTTATTTAGTTACCTTGGAGGTGAAAGTTATCCTTCTGCTTGGTTCGCTTATCTTGATATTACTTGTTGCTCTTGTAGATGCTAATTTTTCTGATCGGAACTATAGATTTCACCCATTCTCATTTCTTGGTAATGGACTTGATGAGAATTATTTCTAGCTGTTAGAACGAGTTCCTTCTATTGTAACTTGTAAATGTATACCAGCTTGTAGCTTCAAGTAAACAATATTTTTCTTTACCTCAATATTTTTTGTGTTTAGCGCTGAACATTTTTTTACAAGGAGATTTTCCCTTTCTAGAACATTTAAAGTGCAAGGTGAGTTCTGATTTTATTTCTGTAAATTTTATTAATATGTATATGCACCTCAACATTAGTATATTCTAAGTGATTGTGCAGAGGAACCTATAGTTTGTTATATTTTCTTCTTCATGGTTTATTTCTGTAAATTTCTTGTTCGTGGTTTATTTCTAGAACATTTATTGTGCAAGGAGAGTTTTGATTTTATTTCTGTAAATTTAATTAATATGTATATGCACCTCAACATTAGTATATTCCAAGTGATTGTGCAGAGGAACCTATAGTTTGTTATATTTTCTCGTACGTGGTTTTGTTATTTCTTTTTTAAGTGATTGTACAGAGGAACATTGTTCTGTCATTAAATGAGAATTGAGTACTACATTTTCTTTTATTTTTTGCTTATTTGTGACTCCGTGTAGTTATTAGTTCATGTTGTACCAAAATTATGAGTTTTTACTGAATATTAGCTTCTAATTCTGTATGCTTCAATGTTTTACGATAGTACAACATCTTGTGGCATGTTTAGTAGATTCTAAGTGATCGTGCAGAGGCACCTTAGTATGTTATATTTTCTTGTTCGTGGTTTGTTATTTCTTCCCTAAGTGATTGTACAGAGGAACATTGTTCTGTCATTAAGTTAGAATTGAGTACTACATTTTCTTTTACTTTTTGCTTATATGTGGACTGTGTAGTTATAGTTCGTGTTGTACCAAAATTGTGAATTTTACTGAGTATTAGCTTTTAACCCTGTATGCTTCAATGTTCTACCATAGTATAACATCTTGTGGCATGTTTAGTAGATTTTAAGTGATTCTGTAGAGGAACCTATAGTTATATTTTCTTGTTCGTGGTTTGTTATTTTTTCCCTAAGTGATTGTACAGAGGACTGTTGTTCTGTCATTAAGTGAGAATTGAGTACTACATTTTTATTTACTTTTTGCTTATTTGTGACTCTGTGTAGTTATAGTTCGTGTTGTACCAAATTGTGAGTTTTTACTGAATATTAGCTTCTAATTCTGTATGTTTCAATGTTCTACCATAGTACAACATCTTGCGGCATGTTTAATAGATTCTAAGTGATTGTGCAGAGGAACCTATAGTTTGTTATATTTTCTTTCGAGGTTTGTTATTTCTTCCCTAAGTGATTGTACAGAGGAACATCGTTATGTCATTAAGTGAGAATTGAGTACTATATTTTCTTTTACTTTTTGCTTATTTGTGACTCTGTAGTATAGTTCATGTAATTGTGAGTTTTTACTGAATATTAGCTTCTAGCTCTATGCTTCAATGTTCTATCATAGTACAACATCTTGTGGCATGTTTAACAAGTTGCTAAGAATAGAGAATTTAATGTCCATTTGACACATTTATATGGTGTAAACTTATTTCCATTATTTATATATTCTTCAGAACTTATCATCTTTTTCATTAGACATTTTCAAAAATTTCGTGCATTAATTGTCTCTAGAGGTCTTGGGCAATCTTTTTTATTCATTATTGTCAATGGAGTAGTTATTGTTACTTCCTGTAGGAGTTTCTTACGAGATTGTAAGAAGATGACTTTCTCACTAAAGGTCTATTTGGTTGTCCTGAATCAAATGAATCAGTTAATTTATGTATTTGTGATGCACGTAGTGATCTGCTCACATGTATTGTGATCCACTGAGTAGACAAATCATTTGCTGAACTTTGATGCACCGAGTGATCCAAACACAAGGTGGTGTTAATAAACTATGGGTGGATTACTTAATTCTATCTACTGCACTGCAATGTGGTCCCATGGTGTCTGATTCCACCAACCAATTGTTAACTTGGACCTTAGAGTGCACACAATTCATATCCCCTCAACATTGTTTCAGTAGATAATAGAGCAACCGCAACCATACAAAAATGTTGTAAAAATGGATTTATGCATAGAATGGGGATACAAGTGGTAATTTCTTTCGTTCTCCTCCTTGCAATAACTAGCTCTTCTTTTTCACTTAATAATTACAGCCTTTGGGGAAGTGAGTTGGAACTTGCAACCGTACTTCTTTTGAGAGTTGACTGACATGTTCTTATGTTAACTTCAATGAAATTAGCCATTGTGATTTTGATCAGGTGTCTTCAGAATTTGTGGACAATAGAACTGCACATTCAAAGCCCAATGTTTAGGAGAAATGCTGAATTGCTGATAATAAGCTAGGTGTGGATAATTCTCTCATGAAGCATATGAAGTCTTTCTGAAGTTGATTGTGGCTCAATTAGGTTTAGTGGTTATCCTTGTTTAGGTGAAGATGTTTCTAAAAAGAGATGGTGATGTGCCGTGGAACTTCTTGTTTACCTTCTCTCTTATGGATGGTAACATGATATTGTTGGGAATAATAGAAAATACAAGAGGTTTGCATTGTATTTAAATCCTTTAAATGGTTTTTATTTATGGAGGAATGATAATCTAATACTGAGGCAATTGTTCTGGTTGCTTATGGATGTTCTCAATCGCTTTTGTTTAGGAGGCCTTATCCAATGTAGACCATTTTACATATGTAATTGCTGTATATTATTAGCATTTAAGATTTCTGTCTGTGAATGGTAGGGAGATGTTGCTCCTAGATTTCCATGCCTTAGCAAAGTGCTTTAGTTCAAAGCTTATTTTTCACACCTGTTTTTTGGTGGAATACTGGTAAGTAGGAGATATAATACCTATAATAGTTGCTCACCGTAGAAGGAGGTTTTACCGTTTTAGAACAATTTTTACTGCTAGTGAAATATTTTATGGTTCTGCTTTACTAAAGGAGTCCCAGCGCATGAAGTTCCTGCTATGTGGTGTTTGGGGAGGAAGGGTGTAAGCAGTCTTTCTTAAGCGATTGTTTCCAAGACTACAACCCATGATCTTTCGGATGCAAGATGGCAAGATGCCCTTTGTCTTTGCTTCATTTGGTTCCATCTATTACTTCTTTTTATTCTTTCCTGTGTTTCTTGGTTTTACTTCAATTTTAGCCAGGTTATCTACTGGTCTTGAGCATTTATTTGTAGTTTAAATCATTCACTATCTATTTGTATTTGTTTATAATTATTGAGAGTGACTTTACAGCTTATGATGAAACATATAGCTGCGTTTGCTATTTGCTTGTATTCTTCCTTGGTTTACCTTTTTTTTTTAATCAACTTTACCAGATATCTCATGTTTGTTATTATTCTCGTAAAGAGCTGCTGTTCCAGTTTTGGTCGATGTTCTTAGTGTGCAAACTGCGAAGTCTGCATTTCTTATTTCTTTCTAGTTTCTGTTTCCTGATGAACATTCAATGGTTGTCACTATTGTTGGGCAGATCAAGTGGAGAGAGTTCAATATTAGAGGGACATACGCCCAAAAGAAACTTCCTGCTGTAGACTTGTTCCTGACATAACATTCAGCATCATATATGATATATCTAAGATATACAAATTAAATGGGACTCAGTGATTATATTGAGGAGTAGGAAGCAAAAAAGAATACCTGAAACTTGTTAATTCATATAGGGAGGACTTATTGTTCAAGATTTTGATTCAACACTTCCTTCTTTTTCCTGTCAAGTGAAATTTGGGCTTCAGTAGTAGTTCATGTTACAACTACCTTGTTTTGACAGGATAGTGGAGCTCTATTATCAGGTACCTTTTATTTTGTTTTTGTACTTTGCATATGGAAGTACTTATGCAACTTAAAGTGACAATCATTTGGTTATTTTGTGAATTTCTGAGTGTCTTTTAGGACTAAGCAGTGGCATCCATCTTGGCAGGGCGGCCCATGGACGTCCCTGCATGGTCCATGCTCCGCCTAGAAAGGTAAGTGATTGCTCAAGTGGTGATTGTGATCTTATTTTCTAGTGTTTTGTGAAAGTGATTAATGTCCTTTACTTCTTTATCAGCTTCTTGATTGCTTAGCAGGCGGAGGTGCAATGATGTTACCCAATGTCATCTGTCTTTATATAATATAGTTATTGTACACACGGTCTAATATAATATATTGCATGTTGTTTCTATGAAAGGTAGAAAAAAAAACATAGATGGAGGGCTTGAATCTAACACTGTATCATCTGTGACTTGTGCATCACTTCTTCTTACATTGGTGCAAAGGAAGGATTGAAACCAAGAGTAGAAGCTACCGAAAAGCTCATATTTTGAGTACCACCTGTCGAGCTTTTATTTTATAACAATGTTGGTACTCTTGGCTCATCATATGGAGTTAGGTATGCCCTATTTGCATTTTGATTCTGTCACATTTATCTCATACAAACCAAAAATTCTCGTTTTCCACGTACCAGACTGCTTGGTGTACTACAAATTCTTCTGTGCTAATATCATTTGTTTTCGTCGCCAGGGTGTGAAAGGATAGCCTTTCAAGAGTTGCTTTCTATCAATTGGAAAAAAGACAATCAGGTTAGCCTATTGGGCCCTGCCAATAATGTGATATGACACTACCAACCAACACACGTAAATTATATTATGACCATGCAACATTGTGGCAATGGTTGATGAGCTGAAGTACCAGGAATTCAGGAAAGTGACATTTTAACTTTGGTGGACCACCATGGGTATTACTAACTCTTTAAAAGTATGCAGGACTTTTAACTTGTGAATAGTTTAGAGAGTCTGGATGTTGAGCTTTATTTTCTTTAATTTTTCTCAGAAAGTGTGAGCGATAATACGCCATAGTTTAGAAGGTGTTAGTGTTAATTAAACATGAAGTTTTGAACTGGTTGATTTGTTTTGGCAGCCAACAGATAGCTGCCACATAAAATAATAACATCACATAGCTGTCAAGTGTACAATTTGATTTCTTCTTCTGTGATGGAAAATTGAGTGATAGATAAAGATGATAAAGGAGCAGAATTTTATCATGAAGATAGAGAAATGAGCGCTGTTTGCTTCTTATTTATTCTTTTTTTGAGATATAATAGAAACTTATGGTGAACCAATTAAACCATAAATTGTCACAGAAAAGGTAGATATGTTAGAGATAATTTATAATAAACTCTCTGGATTTCATAGTTTGACCCATATCTTTTGTGTTTGTTGCCTAAGAAACCCTCTTCTTTTATTACTATGTAGACTTATCATAATATCAAAGCTGTTTGCAGTACAAACCATATGTTCATCAAAGCCGCCAAATTGATTTGGCTCGAATTGTAGAACGAGATGAAGTCCTAATCCAAGTGAAAGAAGATTTAGAGACAAATTTTAGAATCCAATTCAACCCAAAAGTTTAAACCCTTATTTATTTGTAGAATAAGAATAAGTTTATAAGCCACTTTATACTCGTATAACAAGTGAAAGAATAGACTCTGTGATATAAAATTAGACTCATTCAGGTATAAGTCACTTTATATTGGTAAAATAAGTAAACAATAATTTAGGTCTATATTTAAAAAAAATAAAAAATTGATTACTTAGGCTTATATTAATATAATAATATTTATATCTTTCTCATATTCTCTTCAATCTAATATTTTCATATCTGTTAATTACTATTTTACCATTAAAAAAATATCACTTCAATCAACTATGCTTTCAACCACTCACTCTCTTCCTCCTCTCCTAATCCATTTAGTATTTTAATCATTTGCTAAACTATCGTTTTAATCATACGTTACATCAAATATAATTATGGCAGACTCTACTAATATATCACTAAATATTAGAATAATTTATACTGGTATAAACTCTCTATAAATATACTAATATTAACTATTTATTAGATGAAAGCCTAATAATCTAAATGAAAAGTTTTATTTTTATTTTCTCTTTTTGAAGTATAAATTAAACTCTCGCATATGATATTAAAAAAAAAATGTACCGAGGCACAAAACGTAGTTACTATTTAACCCAAGCCTAACCGAGTTTATTAAGATAAAAAGGAATTAAAGAAGAGAATATTCCCTAAACGAGGTATGATGATTCGAGGTAACGAATAATTTATCCCGTCATTCTATCACCGCCATCAATTTTAGGCGACAGATATTTAGCTGGTTGGTACTTGGCTCAACCGTTGGCATTGAAGGAGTTGGATCTCGGATTCTCCTGTTCGGGAGTGGTAAATTTCTTGATTCACCCATTTCATCGAACACCTCAAGCACGTCAGGAGCACATGAAGCGGGTCCCATGAAAATTGTCTTTCGTGCTCTGTCCGTCTACGTTGCGTTCACGATCTCTCGATCTCTGTGTGTCTTTCTCTCACCCTCCCCCCCTCCCCCCCCCCCCCCCCCCCCCCCCCCTCAGCCAAAGACCAAAGAGCGAAATAGTTAAGGAGTTTTCTAACTGCAAAGAAATCAGAAAGGGAATAAAAAAAAGGACGAGGAAAAGAGGAGATCTAAAAAGCAGCAGGAAAGCAAAAGGTGGTGGCGGGTGGGACATTTCGTCAAATGGGTGATGGGTGCAATCCTTACCGCCAGTTTGGCAAGGAGCCGTCATGGAGCTTGACGCTGGTGATTCAGGTCGTACTGTGCCTCGGCCTCTACGCGGCATTCAACATTGGGAAGCCCCAAGAGGCGATTCCGGGAAGAAGAGAATCGATGGACCTCTACTTTCTGAGCGTTAGAGGGGGTTCTCGGCCTCAAGAATTGCAGACTCAACTCTTACATCAGGTAAATGAAGTGGCTTTAGCTTTGCCCCTTTGAGCATTTGGGTGGTTTTAGCCCCATGTTCTTGTTTGGGCTTGTGTTAGATTGAGATCGGAAAATCTTGTGTTTAATGGCTAAATTGTATGTTTTATTGCAATTCTCCTTTTCTTTTTAGTTTTCTGCTCATGCTATTTTGGTTGGTTTTTTTTTTTTTTTCTTTCTTTCTTTATGAGGATTGTTCACGTTAGTGTCTCAAAATTCTATTTCCTAATAATTTGATGTCTTCTTCTATCTGTTTTTCAGATTGGATTACATGGATAGTTGATAAATCTTAACTTCTCTTCATGCTAGCAACTTGTCGAAGTTTAAGATAAATCATTATTTGTAACAATGACTACCTTTGTGCCAGGTCTTGACCACAAAGTGTGTTTCAATTCGTAAGGGGAATTTAAATTGCAAACTTTGTTGTAGATTTTGTAAGATATGTAGATCTTTATGACTTACTATTTTTTTTTTTTTTGACAATGCACTACTTTATTCTTCTACTTCTATTTAACTCAAATTTGGGTTTTATCTTACTTCTTAAAATTATTATTCTTTAGCATCTTAGTTTCTCGGTGTCACACCTAGATATTATCCTTTAGGTGCTTCCTGTCCACCCTTTGCCTATATAATTTTTACAGTCTTCATTAATGGAGTGAAGTAGTTCACATTGCTGTGTCTCCTCGTATGTTTTCCTTTTACATTTCGGCCAGGCCAATTCCCCTCCGTGAAGGCATCAGTTTATCCTGCATCAGAATTAATCTTGTGAAATAGGTTGAGATACTTTGAAGATTCATACTGATGCTCATAGCTGCATGCCATCTTGCCTTCAGATGACTTAATGCTCATTATTGTCAAGACTGCATTTAGCTGAAAAAAAAAAAAAAACATGATTTGCTGAATCTTTCTTTGATATATTCTTTGCCATACGATACAGCTCAAGCCAAAATGTTTGGATGATCAGGCTACAAAGTTGAGGAGTTGATCATGCTGTGGTGAAAAAGTCTTCTGGACAAAATTGAGCTTTATTCAAAATTTTCAAGTCCCTAGGCTGAATATATCCTTATTCCTTTATTGCATCACTCATAAAATTAGGTATGATAGTGTGAAGCTTTTAAAGCTTAATTGTAGAGCTGGCGTGAGAATCAGTTGACTAGTAAGGTGTTTTGATGGTTGTTTTTCTTATAGCATGTACCGGTGAATTTGATTTGTGTAAGTTGCTTTGATGGTTAGTTTCTAGGTGTGCATCTTTTTTGTCACAAAAAAGAGGCTTGAGTTAGTTGGTAGTGAGGAGAGAAGAGGGACCTAGAATAAACTAGTCTAGGATGATTGAGGACTATTCCCTCCCACACTTAATAAACTACTCATATGAGCACATGTGCAGTGTTGCACCTAGTAAGCCTACACATTTTTCAGTGGTTGAGTCTTTATAGTAAGCATACACAATATTTCGGAGTGCCAACCATATCCTGCAGGAATTATTGCCTGTCATCATGCAGTGGTATTTCATCATGTAGTTGTATTAACATGGTTAATGACTTGATTCATCCATTTTTGTTTCTGGTTTAACTTTTGTCCTTGGATTGTGCAACTCTTAACATATTTAAATGATTAAGTACATTAATTGTTAAAGGTCTCTCTTGGTTGATGTTCAAAGCTTGCCCATGCTTTATAAAGGCACTCATTTGATTCTAGGAAGCAGCATTCTTGATATTGGGATTTAAATTGCATACTTAAACACTTATGTTTTCCCATTTGCCAAGAGCTTCACAAAATGTAACACCTATTCTGCTTGGTATTTTAATTGTGATTTAGTTGCTTTGATATTGTACTTTTATTATTGCAAGAGATGATTTTAGTGCATATACCCTTTTATAGCACTTACGGCCTTATGTTTTACAAAATCCTATGTTAATGAAGATGGGAAAGATTGCAAAGACCTACAAAGCAAAGTTTGTGCTGGTTGTCGGTGAACTTGGGGAGGAGGATCCACTTTGGCATAATGTAATTCTCTTCATGTATTTAAAAATTGGATATATCATATCACCACATTTCCACTAGGTTTATGTAATCGTATTGTTTTGATTATTAAACCAAACAACCATCTGATGTTTGAACAGAACATTGAAGTCTGTTTTGTGCTTTTGCAGGCAACCCTGTATTTCCCATTTTTGAAGATTCCCTGGTGCATTGTCCTTTCCTAAACAAAGTCCTGATTTTCATGCTATTATTATTTTCTGACTTCCTTAGATACAAACTTATCCTCATATTCTTACTGTAGGATAAGAAAATATTTAATTACTGATTGCAACTTATGAATGTCGGAGATGTAGGTATACAACTAAAGCTTCAAATGGACAAATAGTTGGGTTCCTGAAGAAGATTAAGATACCGCATCAGCAAGTCTTGGAAATCATTGGTTTGAATACAAGGCCATTGCTGGTAACAGTTACTAGTTGTTGAACTTTTCTTTACCAAAGTGTATCATGTACTTGTATTTTCAAAGGCTACTTTCAGATGCAGGCTACTTCATTTCTAGCAACAATATCCATCAGCCATTCATGCTAGATGCTTCTCTAAATGAATGTACATAAGATCTTGTAGTATAATAAATTTAGGTCCCCTCCCTTCTCTTTTACATTTTGCTATCATGGGCATGTATTTAAATTAAAGATAGACTGCCTAGTTGCAAAAGGTTATCAGGATTCATGGGGCTATACTTGTCATAAATCTTATTGGATGCACAACTTTTTCATGACTCTTATAGAAAAATATTCTGTTGATATCTAGCAAAGTTGTTTGACAAATGATGGTGATTTTAGTTGGTTAACTTGAGGATGTTGCATTTAATAAAGATGCCATGGACTTTACAGCATTTAATGGTAGAACAAACTTAAAATTAATCTATACGATGCTGGCCAGCTCACTAAAACTGTACTGTCAAAAATATCTATACAAAATCACTGAGCGAGTTCATGAAATTAATGTTTAGCTGCTATTTTCAGTTGAATTGAGCTTCTGGTCTCCTTTTTCCTAATGCTGAAACATTATGTTCTTGTACAATATGTGATATTATTCGCATTGAAAAATTGCTTTAACATTCATTCGTCACATTATATCAGGAAATTTATTTCCATATCTTGGTGATAATTGCCATCCATATCACTATATCATTTGTAACCTCTGAGGTATATGCATTTATAATAAATTTCTTATAGAACTGAATCAGATGATTTCGCTTCTCTCGTCTTATAGTAACAACTATGTCCATGAAGTTTTTTGTAAGGCAATTATAGCTATGTGATTGCTATTATGTTTTATTTGGCTGCAAGGATTTTTTGCACATGGAGCAAAAGAGCAAGTTTTTAAGAGAACAAATAAGTTGGTTGCAGCAAACTTTAGCATTGTCCAACAGTAAATGGTACTTGTTACTCTTTAGCATCATCATTTACTTGATTGCCAACTACATATAGTATGGTACAAATTACCTTTTGATGCAATGTTTTTGTATCAGAGTCATCGCTTGTGATGATTCAATCATGAATTTCCTACTTTTCTCTTTGACATATTAGGTTTAATAGCTTGTTCAAATCCATCATATTTGAGTTATTTATGAGACAGGCTTGCTTAAATTGATTTAAGGTGTTCTATTTAACTTAACATGTCTATCTCTTTCTCTGCCATGTAAAGGTCCTGGTAATTTATTGAAAACAGTACAAATAACCTTCTTTATTTCATTCAAGCTAGGCGCGTGGTTGTTGGATTTGATCCATTGATGGTCTGTAATGAGGATAAGGTGAACAGAACAGAGAGAATAAAATTTTACGAGCCTCTTCGACATATTTTTTTAAAATACGAAGTTGTAAGTTTGTTCTTTCACATCTTATCTAGTTCTTGTCACCAGCACTACAGCTATTTCATGTTCCTATCTGCACACATATATTTGGCAGAATGCATACCTGAGCACACAGGGCTGTGCTGGCTATTTTTATCATGATGGAGCAACCATGTACATTGGGAACCCTGGCCCTGCAGATGAAACACATGTAGCTCTCTCAGCAAGCAAAAGTCTTAACTTTACTAGGTGAATTTTCAAGAACTGATATTTTAACATCTGTCTAATATTTAAATGGAAATTGACCTGCTGTCTTTTCCAGTGAATTGCAGAATGGTTTTCTTCTACACAGAGTTAGTCCACTAGAGATAGTGAGTACATAAAGCTGAAAAGTTAACTCTCACTTTCTTTGGCACTACTATGTACTTTGAGATGTCTGGTTTGTAAATATAGTTACATGTTTTGATGCAAAACATTACCACCCTTAGATACTTTCTGATTAAACCGTTACAATTTTGGTTTTCTATCTGATTTTCTTTCTTTCTATGGCAGGAGTCGTACTTGATCGACTCTGAAGGCAGAGTAGCTCTAAAATCAATTGTTCACAACCACGGCAGAGGAGCCATATGAATTACCATCTTATGGTTCAGTTTTCACGAAGCAGATTGCACATAAATTGCATTCACTAGCCTATGCTTGTGTGTTTCGAGTTCTTGTTATGCCCAATGGTGTTTTCTTTGACGATTATATAGCGAATTCTAAAGGAGACTTCGAGACGAGGTTTTATTCAAGTACATGAGCTTTCTTAGGGTTGATTCTTTTTTACACTTGCCCACTTTCCCATCATGCTGGTAGTAGAAACTAACCAGATTTGCTTAAGTTTCTCTTTACATAATGGTTCTTTCCATTGTTTAGTTGTGATTTGGCAACTATCATTTGTCTTTCCAGATGCTCCAGTTGTGAATTTACTTATATGATGGAAAGTAATAAGAACAAGCATTAAGTTATGCTTTACTACAAATTTTATGAATCTACTTCATTGACAGAATTATTGCTGCCGAGCCATCTTCTTCCCAAGATACTTGTCTCTTTTAGGTCGTCAACACGAAGAACATTCTTTTAACTTAGGTAGCCTGGGAGTAATCACAAGATACCTACAACTCTAGTAGAGCTACGGTCATCAAAAGTTATATAACATCATCAGATATATGTTTAGAACAATCACGGTCTAAATACCACATATCCGAATTCAAAGTTTTAGGAGCAGTGTGAGCAACTTAGCTTTTTTCCAAGACATAGTAATTTGGTTTAATACAAGAATTGCTGTGCCAATCAACCACGGACGTAAAATAGACCTCCACTTACTCTTAGAACGAATATCCACATGAGATTAAGGAACCGCTTTGGAAAGCGGATCCCAACTTGAGAACAAGTGGATTGTGAGAATAGAAAACGATCCAATCCAAGTTTTTATCATCTTCTTCTCGTCAAAATTGAATCCTGTAAAAAACCCTAAAAAGCTTGGAGGAGGTGGAGACAGGAGACTGAAAAGGCAGCAGAGGCTAAAGAGGAGGCAGAGGTAGAAGTGGAGTTGGGCACAGCACTGGAATATCTGATGACCTGAAATCATAATGTTAACCACTGAATATAGTGCATTTAGTAGTTTGTTTATGTTAATGAGATCATATTGTTCCACTGGTTCTTTGCAGAAACTTTTGTTGCCATCCATGGATTACAACCATGCCAAGGTGAGAATGTATGTAATCCAAAGATAATAAAATGGATATATTCACAGAATTGAGTTTCCATCGGAAACACAATATTTATCACATGATTTTATTCATGAACATCATAAGGCATTGTACAGAAGATGCAAAGTCGAGAGATCTATTTAATAATTAATACTTCTGACATGGACCTGTGTATACCTTTCAAGCTTCAAGGCTAGAAACTTAAATTATATAGTGAAGCCATTGATGGGGCAGAAACTGATGCTCAACTCCACCTTGGAACATTCTCTCTTATCATGAGAAAAAAAAAAATCATCTATGCTCCGGGGTTAACATTCCCTAGTTCTCTGCTAACAATTTCGTCCTAAAGAGCAGCATAATTCAAACTGACATGTCACACAGGGATTTTCTTCTTCAGTTATGTTGGAACGACAATAGCTTCGACGCAACAGGAGATCCATCTAAAAGAGCTTAATGGAGTAGGATGATTCTGAGATGAGTGTGCAAATCAAGACCTGATAAGAGATTTTGCCTCATTTAGTTTAATGCTGCCATAAGATGGTCCATGCTATTCTGAAGTTTGGAATATCTGATCACTGAGTTTTTTGTTGCTGTTCTTGTCAGCTCAAGGGAATTCACATCATAATAATTCATAAACAAAACCAGCTCTTGATTAATAAATAACAATTAAGATCTGAACCAGGTAGTCGATTAGTTTCACATATAACTTTACCGGACAATTTCTTTCGTAACCAACCTCTTTGCAGATTAACCGCTGCAATATTGCAATATATTACAATCATCTTGTGCAGTGTATTTCAAAACTAATAATCATTTCAACTTCACTGAAAAAGCTGTGAACTTCTCACAATTAATAATCAAGGACCAGAAGTACTAACCTTGCTGGCACATAGAATTAGTTCCTTAGTCTCCTCATCTAAGTCTATTTGATCTCTTGCAATCATCTTAAAAATATTTGGAGGCATTGTATTGGCATTTATATATGTTCTGAGAAAGCACTTGTACAGTGGCAAACTCATGATCTGCAAACCTTGGAGGACCTTCATGTATTTTCTTGTGCCCTCAATATTGCCCTGCTCCTCAAAATACTTTGCAATGGCCTCTACAATTGCTGGAGGTGGCCTCCAATGGCAACGCTTCAACATAGAGAAACCTTTCTTCATGGCCTCAACAGCTCTATCCATCCGCTTGGTCTTCACCCACCCTTCCATCAGAATCTCCCACGTCTTGTAATTTGGAAGAGCACCTTTTTCTAAAGTATGGAGGTGCAATTTCTCAGCCTTGTCCATCCATCCCTTCCTGACATAAGCACCAAGAAGAATATTGGAGACCCGCACATCATATTTTCTGCACTCTGATTCCCAAGTTCTGAAGACCCTCTCAGCCTCCCCAAGATCACCAACTTTGACCAAACACAACAGCATACACATATAATTTGCACAAGTAATTCTACCTGGCACCCTTTTACTTGATTCCCAAAGCCTTAGAACCCCCTCCTTGTCATTTAGAGAAGCATAGAGAGTCATGATAAATGAATAACCTAGGCGTTTTGTCACGGAAAGCTTCTTTTCAGCTGTCCTAAGGGCAGCACAAGCTTGATGGCAAAGTCCATATTTTGTGTAGATACTCGCTAAGGTTGAGTATGTGCTCCAACCTACCTCAATATTCTTATCATTCACCATCTCCTTATGCACCATCTCTACTGATGTAGGACCAGAAACCTCACCACAGGCATTCATCCAAAGATTGTAGGAAAGAACATTACAAGGGATTTTACTGCGTTTCATATGTTGAATTACGCAAAGGACCTTTTCATACTGACCTGTGGCCATGTATAACTTCATCATTTCATTAAAAGGGTGAGGATCGACAGCCATTCCGTCATTCTGCAGCTTTGCCATCAAGGTTTCGGCCTTCTCCAAGTCCCTTGTCTTAACATAATAATGAAGGAGGGGAAAAGATGCAGATTTCCTTGAAGCGCTACCAGATAATTTGCCAAAATATTCCTCAGCTTCAGTAATACTGTGAAACTTCGTGATCAAGTCCAATCTGGTTGCATGATCAGATGATGATAATTGAAAGTTGCGGCAGGACTCCATCCATGTTAAAATCTGCGCTATAATGGAATAACTATTTAGCTTCCAAGGACAACCTGCATAATCTCAGAAGCAAACTATGTAGAATATTATGAATGACACTACATTGAGAACAGAGATGCACTTCCAACTTGGGATTATAACAAATCGTGATCTACAAATTGGAATGGTAGTGAACAAAACTGAAACATTGAAAAGTGCACCATTTTATCTTGCCATAATATTTACTAGTGCAAACTTGCTCAGTAAAAGTCGGCACTAGGTGAAGATGTGACAAAATTTTAGACACTAATATCCATGAAATTGAGTAGCTTAACTCTTGTACAATGGATATAAATATTGACTACCAAAATCCTCCCATGTGAGCCATGGTAACCAAGAAACCGACAAGGTTGAGCATAATTTATTTGGAGAGTTTTTGGAGGTACTAAATAGTACAAATAATTGTCATAGGAATAATTCTCAGCTACCATAACAAGTTACATAAATAAAGGCCTACCCAACAATATCAAACATGAGGTTTACTTTTCGAGAAAAACATATACCTAAGCTAAGCAATCTTTTGGAAAAGAGTAAAGAGTTTTCACCAAATTAGTCTAATCTTTCCTGGCATCTAGCATTTAACACTATAATTAATCTATCGAAATTTACAGATCTCAATACTTACTATGATTTAAGGAAACGACCGCCTTCTGCCTACACACCCGCCTTAGAGTATGATTAATCTCTACATCTTGTTCTGTCTAAGACCTTAAGTGTATGGCTCATTATGTTTTAGCATGTAGATTGATATTGATTATCAATCTCTCATATGTTGCTAAATTTGTGGATTCCAATGGCCTATAATGGTTTTTATTGATTTTATGCATAATTTTAACTTTTTCTTTAGCAATTATTTGTTTTATTTGTTCATATTGAACCGTTTTGGTTGCTAAACGTCCGCCTAGGCGCCTGCCTAGCCTCTTCTCTGCCTGTCCACTGCCTATAGTCTTTTAAAAATATTGCTACTTATGGCATTTACTTGCTTCAATACTTTTGAACTACCTTAGTTAACTGTATTATTGGAAGATGTCAATTCAAACAACAAAGGAGCCAATTTCTTAGAGACACATTGTGTGGCTAAGTCTATGCAGGTTCTAACTTAGCAGTGCTTTCAAAATCTGGCACAAATGCAATTCCTTGGTTGTCTTAGTTTCTAAAGGACCCAAATAACTAACTACAAAATTCTTCTCGTACCTCATCACAAGTATGAAAGGACCAAAAGAAAAATCATTCAATCTGCAAAGGGGGCTTTTGCAATTTAATTGCATTTAATTTTTTTATTTAATAGATTCTTGTGTACACCATATATGTAAATTGTGTGCACTCCCTTATAATAAAATATGCATCAACCTTAGAAAATATATGCACTCAGTTTTATATGCTAAATCGAAAACCTAAACGTAACTAAATTGCAAAGCCCGATCTGCAAAGTCAAGAAGTGGCATAGCTCGTAGCATTTTCTATTAAGTTTATCGCTCAATTATCACATTCTTCTCCTTCATGTCAACAATGCAGTCCCAATGGCAAACACTCCACACAAAAGGCGCACCAAATGAGAAAGGATCCATAAATAACAAATATCACAAAACTAAAATATAAAAAAATGATTCTTTTTTGTTCCTGCCCTCCCAATTAAGATCCAAAATCTTACCCTACAACAAATAATCGAAACAAGAACTCACCTCAAGGGCATGCTTGTATCGTCCAGCTCTTCTCAGCTCCACTATAATCCGACGGAGCTCGGAAATCGTGATCTCCCCATCTCCGCCGACCCACCTCTCCAAGACCTCCGTCGCGCTCCGCCTCGGGAACCGGAGCCGAAGGATGCGGCGCCTCAGGTCGTCGTCTTCCGAGGAGGACGACGACGTCTCTATGTCGAGAGATTCGATCCTGGAGAGGGCGGAGGAGAAGGGTCTAGGATTTTCGAGGAGGGAGGAAGGGAGGAAGGGGAACAAGGGGTTTCGAGGGCGGCGCCATCGCCGTAGAAGAGCCGCCACGGGAGTGAACTGAACCATATCGATCTCGTTGGAAATTTTCCATTTCGCACCCACATCATTCACAATTTTATAAAAGAAGGTGTTGATCCAGGTGGACTCGTTAGTTAGTTTTTTTTTCTTCTCAATTAAACTTAGAAAAATTTGTATATAATACGGTGTAAATTATAGTTTACGCCCTAACATTTTACTATTTACAACTTGAGCCCTATAATTTAATTAAATTTTAAAATTAAATTAATTATACTAAAGATAATTATAAAAAAAATTTAGCTAAGTTATACTAACGACATTTTAAATCCATCCCGGGGGTATTCAATACATATATCCAATCATAAAGCTCGATTTATAAATAATAAAAATATATGATATAATTTATAATTTTATTAAAAAGCACTTAATACTTATCACTTGTTTTCTTTTTTGGTATTTTTACATAAAAGCCTCAGGGAATTTTCAAAATATTATAATTGTCATTATATCCTATAATATCACCAAAATTATTGTCCTTTTTCAAAAAAACATCATCACGTTAGTTAAATCTAAAATTAAAACACAAACTTAGATCCAAAACAGACTATTTGCTCTTGCATAAATTATTAAAAATGGTGTAAAAGCTATACATCATCATTGTATTCAATACCATAGTACCACAAAATATATTTTATTTTATGTGAGATAAAAATTATTAATAAATATTTTACAATCAAGTTAAGAAAGATAGGGGTATCTTAGTAATTTTAAGATATTTATTAACCTTAATAATAATTTATTAGGAATATTTTGTAAAAGATAAACCCTAATGGTAAGAGTCAAAAGATTTTACTGTCAATTTTTTAATATTTTTAAAAAATGCTGCGACAATTATAATATTTCAAAAGATTTTGGTGGCAATTATGTAAAAGTTCCTTTCTTTTTCCACTTTGCAGAATTAATGAATTACTCAAATTATAGTGAGACCATTCTCTTCCCAAGTTTTTTCTATAACATTCCTTATTAGCACATTAAATGAATACTAAATTATTGTTCAGCATAATTAATTTATATTGCCACATATGAGTCTTAATTTTGAGCTCTCATGTACAAGCTAATTACTTAGTAGACCAAATTAGGATCACTTCTTAACCTCAAAGAGGGTATCACACAAACACAATTGACACACTTGAAGACTACTTTTATTAAGAGTTGTATCAATTAAGAAACAATATTTCCCAGTCTACAATGGTTAGGGTATTGATTGTATAAATTACATGATGAGAATACAAGTATATTTGAGCCTGTCAGTAGATTTTCTATCTGATCAGGCACATCTAATGATCTAAATCATCATTCATTGTCATCAACAGTTTGCTTTCCTTCATCAGAATCATCATCTGTATCATTGTCCCAGTCCAGTATAATAGAACTTGTTGACTTCATTAATTCTGTCAGTCCTGTTAGATCTTCCAGGTAAGTTGGATGATTAATAGCTTGCAGAACAAACTCCAGCCCTCTCCTTCTATATTCTGACACCACCTGAGGTGAATAAACCAGCATTAAAAGATTTTGCAGAAAAATAGAAGAAAGAAATTTGACACAGTGTCATATGTAAATATATAAAGAATGGCCTATTCCCAGGGGCGAAGCCAGGATTTGGGATTATAAGGGGTCAAATTCTTAAGAACTTAAAAGTATTACTGAAACAAAGATTTAAAATATTAATCTAATGAAGAATCTTCTTTTATATCTAAATAAAAAAAGATAACAAGAATATAAGTTACGACAATTTTAAAAAAATTGTATGGAAATGTTTTTAACACTAAAGAAGGGAAGGAATTAAATATACATGGCATGATTTTTAGATTCATGGGGAACCAATTATTGATATCAATAGAAATTCATTTATTTTTCCATGGCAAGAGAGCATTCACATAGAATTTATTTCAAAACGAGGAGAGGCCATAGCCCCTGGGACCATGTAACTCCGCCTATGTCTATCTATCCCATAAATTATATTTTTTGCCAGCCTACATTTCTGAGTACACTTTGCTTAATCACCTTCACATTATCGGATAAGAACGTAATTCTTGGAATGCCAACTGAAATTGAAATACTTGTTCACCTTCACTCAAATTTGAGGCATGATTGGCATTCACAAGTTGAGAAAGCTGGGATTGTAAGTCCTAATCCGTCAATACTAAAGGGGGGTTATTCTATCTCTAAAAATAACAAACAACAACAATAGGAGAGCTAACTTACAGCATCAGAACAAGCAGTACAGCTTCCTGATGAATGGCCTATGAGTGTCAATAGAGCACACTGGGGAAGAGAACCTCGAATCTGATGAGGCAATATACCAAGTGGTTGCTCACTGCTACTCAAAATGGAGTTGGCAATCTCACCAGGAGCATATATCCTGCAAAAATGCAAATCAACTTGAGAGCACTTCCAAATAAATGGAAATATGTGACATGCATGAATTATGTTCTCAGTTCTCATTGCTAGCAGAACATATCATCACTAGCCTACAGAACTGCATCACTTATTGCATACAAATATGTATTTCTATTTTCTGGTAACAAAAACATCTCGTTTTCAACAAAAGTATCCAAACTTACCCATCAGGATGATGTAATATTCCCACCAACAGTTCAACTGCAAGCGCAGAAGCAATTGGAGCAAGGCCTGGCCGTGTAACTGTGCATTGCTGGTCCAACGTGCGATTTGAAATTGACTGCAAAATGTAAAAGTAATCAGGTCACATGCAGTGCATCAGCTGCAGCACCACAATGAAAGATACCAGCAAAACAATATTTCTTTTTCAACAGTAGGCATTTATCAGGAGTTACATCTACAGGAGCAACAACGTCATTGCAGAAATAACACCCTAACCGTCGACCATCATCCACATCTGTTATAGACAAGCTATCCATCTGAGTAGCAACAACATTTGAGTCTTCATTTCTAGAGCCGAAGTCATCAGTCTTTCTTGCCATTGAGACAAGAGAACCAGCCCCATGACGCATAACAAGATAACTGTCAAATCCCAATGCTGCAGTAATAGCTATCTGCAAGAAGGCCAAGATCTCAAGCACATTAAGAACATAAAGAGTTGATGTCCTGAAATTTTCAGGAGTAGAAGAAAGTACAGAAAGAAAGAAGGAATGAATGAACGGAAAAAGAAAGCCAGAGAAAAGAGGTGGGAAGTCTTCAGACTCCCTTTCTCATGTTTGCATGGGAATGGGGCCCCCTTGGCTGACTTTTCTTTAATACTGACTTTTTTGTTCTTTTTAACACTCTTTGTTCTGGAAATTAGTGGGCCCAGAATTCACTACTGATGTGGTCCTACTGATGAGACTATGCCAAACCCATCATCCTTTTGCTGCTGATCCAACAACTAGAATAGGTTATTCAGATATTTCCCACCATGACGTCCTATTAGTCTGCTTCTTGATGCATTGTGGTTATGATATCCATCCTATCAAATAACTCTCACAAAGAAGTTAAATAAAATTACCTCAATAGGGCCTCATTCCTGTGTGTTTAATGCAATTATGCAAGTACGATGATATCAGTTTACCTTCTATCAACATCTATCATATACTTATCTAAAATTCTGACCATGTTGCCAAGTATATCTTGCAATGCACCAAACTATAAGTTGTTTTTGTGATATTCCTGAACCAAAAATAAATATTAACATTATCTCTAATGATATTTACTTAGTTTCACTCAAAAAAAATTGTTTTATTTTCTCTTAGTGAAAGAGGCGATACCAAGAGAATGAGTTGGAACTATTAGCATTATAATTTTCAAGTTTAGCTAGTTCCCTTAGAGCCTAATAATGAAATTAGAACAAGTAGAATTATACATTCTCTTCTTTAAAATCTATATGAGATGAACTCATAGTGTATACCACTAGACATAAAGCTATGATTTATTAAAAATTAATGGTCTCCACATTCTATCACCGTTAAAATATGTTTTGTCCTCGAAACAGAGTAATTCCCATTAGGAACAAAATAGAGATCTATTTGAGTTAACAATTAGCATATTTAATATAAAAACGTACTCAAAACTAAGTGAATATCATTTTAGATAATGCTAATATTTATTTTTAGTTTAGGAATATCACAGTTTTTTGGCTTTATTCCTACTCATATAGCTTCTAATACGCAAAGTTGATTAACTTGTTCTACTGATTATATACCAAATCTATAGCTTGCAACAAGCAAATTTGATTAAGCTAGAGTTCTACTGATTATATACCAAATCTATAGCTTCCAACAAGCAAATTTGATTAACCTAGTTCTACTGACTATATACCAGCAATCCCTTCCCCTCAAAGTGCCTCTAGCTCCAAGTTACTGACCAATGCCAAATTCACTTAATTAACTGACTACTATACACAAGTGACAAGTATATCTAGAAGATTGCAGAAAACAGATCTGCACATGACTTGCTACATAGGATATTGGTGCTATGTAGGCAAGGGGGTCAGAAATAAGTAAATAACATGACTAATATGGACGACAACCTAGCTGGAGCTTGTATGCTGCAAGCATGCAAGGACCTATTCTCATGATCTCATCTTCACACAATTTCGTCCATACTTCAGCTGCTTAACTCAACCCTTCTTTTTCCCATTCTTGGGTCTGAACATGAAAAGATATATCTGTAAGCACATAGATATGAAACTTTTCCACCTCTACTAATCCCTATAATCATTGCCTATATATTTCTCCAATTCACTCCTTATAATACATTTGTGCTTAGAAATCATATATGTCCTAAATCTTCTCCTCCCTAGGTTTATCATCTTTCTATAATCATTACCACTCCTTATGTAATATTAAAATTGCCATTGCCCCCATCATATAAATTTAAGTACATACACCACTGCCTTCCTCAAAAAGTGTATGCATTGAAAATGTATAATCATTGTCTTAACTTCAATTTACAGACCTATTCTTTCTTCAGAAATGTGTATGATACTATCATTTAAAGTTGATGATATTTTCTCTCTTATCTTCATCCTTTAACACAACTTTTTTGAAAAGTGAATTGAGTCATTGAATTCCCATAATGTATTTGCCACAATTAATCATATGTAACAATAACCATATAAAATATCAATTAAGCATGCCACTGAAAGGAATATTTCAGAAGCAATAGGAGTAAAGAGGAAATAGGCTTACAACTTTTAAACTCATCCAACCCTAGTTGGGAAAGAAATTAGCCAAATTACTTATGGTGGAGTAGCTTTCCAAGCAGTATTAGACAAACTTCAGTCCTAAGTTTACCGACTAAAAAAACTAAATCAAAAAGGCTGGTGCACATTTAAGTGGTTATCAAAATTGAGAAAGCTCTATATGTTACATGAGCAACATCATGATTTATTCACAGGTCATAACAGAGAAAGAACTTTGCCAACTGACAAGATTTTCAAAGCATCTCCATGTTTTCCTGTCATTTCCATGAAAAATCAAGCATCATTATCACAATTTTTGTACTATTGAAAAGCAACGTGTTCTATGTTGATCATTATACCTTACTTTAATACAAATGATCCACATTTATAATGTTAAGAACATAAGACTATGAAAGAAGAAAAGAAATATTTTAATGTTCCACATATGATGAAGTGTCATGTACAAGACTTACCTTGTTTTCATTTGCACAAAGAAGTGTTGGAAGCCATCTGCTTTCCCGTGTGTCTGTCAACAAGAAGATCACATCATGGGATGCAATCAATGCTTGAAGACGCTTGCAGTCTTCAAGCACGCTAGGTTCTTCTCTTGCAGATATGGGATGCCCAGGCATCGGTATTGGCATTGCAATACCTTCTGCTTCCTACACATTGGCACAGTTATTTGACGAAAGAGCTTGAACACAAATAGAACTGTGACAAGAATCTACTCACCACAGCTGGTAAAATATGCTTTAGATTCCTTGCTGCAGCCACAGCTTTCAATTCACCACCATTAAGGCAATCCTCGAAAGTATATAGTGATTGTCTGGTAGGATTAGACATAGAAACTCGGCCACTGTCAACTAGTGTAATTTTTCGAACACCCCAGGCCTGAAATTTAACATCATATCCATCAATAAAGAGAAACGAGGATAAATGTGTAAATTGTATTTTATTACTGACCATAAGAATACGAGCAACCTCGCATCCAAGTGTTCCGACACCTATGAGTAGACACTTAACACCAGATAGAGTATCTATATCCAGAGATGGCAATGTACGCCATCTCATGAGCTTTAAATTCAGATCCGCAGCAGATGTCGCCAACCTGCATATATGATAAACAGACATCTTGTCTAGTTTCCTTGCAACTGTCAACTGTTGTTCAAAACCAAGAGAAATAATAAAGTTTGAAAATATTTAATGATGACATATACCTCTCTGGATCCATCGATTCTGCAAGGCTTATAAACCTTGATACCATCTTCCCTCCTTTTAATTCCCATCCAACAGCTTTAGGAACAAACTGTGGATCTCTCCAGGCTATAAGTAAATTAATATTGGGATAAAACACACAGACAAAATCAACTAAAATTGTGCTACATTAGATCATTAAACAGAAATGATCAATTAATCCTCATTTGCAACACTACCTTGTGGTGGTGAAACTAAGGCTTCACCAATAAGGGAAAACTCCATGTCAGCCAAACCATGTTTCTCTCGATAGCACAAAAACTGCACCCTCTCAATCTTCCATCTCAAACTAATGAAAATAAGGAAGTTCCGAAGAGGCCAACCAGGATTATTTGGAAGGTGGCATGGATCATAGAAGCCAAACAGTAGCTGCACCCATACCATGTTAAACAGTGTTCAAATAAGAAAAGGTTTAAGTCCAAAACTACTCTCTGAATTCTGACAAAAATAGTACCAAATCAGAAATCAGGGTAAATCCAGCTTTTTACTAAGGTGGAGATGGTTTTCATTAGATTGCATCGAAAAATATGATAAATGACTAAAGACTCTCCATCACTTATACAGCTACTAAAGAGAAGCGAAAAACCTTTCCATCCCTGTCTTGGCAGTCTTCCCAATCCTTCAACGGCCTAACTGTGGAACGCTTATTTGAGCTTATACAAACCAAAAAGAATGGAACATCTGTGGAAGATTCAGATAATTAATATACCAAAACCAACAGAGAACACTAATTCATTGTAACAAAACTAGATTGGCAAAACGGAGAATTCAAAACTTCAAACCTGCCGTCATGCTTGAATTCCTCCATTCATTACATGCCACTGATAAAGATGCCGCCTATTAGAACAAACACAAATGCACCAATCTCATTACATGTCAGCTTTCCAGATCTCCATGCAAGCTGCTCTTTAGACTAAAACAAGAATGTTGACATACAACATGCAATCCAAACCCGTACCTCCTCCGAGCTGAGTGCCTCAGATGCGGGCCGCAGATTAACTACCGTCGCAGGAGGATCAAGCACAAATGCAGGAAAAGCAAACCAGTAATAAAATGCCCATCTTTTCAAATCCGCGTACGATATAAGAAGAAACCTCAAGAGCAACGCCGGATCCTCTTCTACTCTTCCAGAGAAAATGTCCTCCAGAATCTAATGCAGACAGAGCGTTAAAATGCGAATTCAGGACTCGTCAACACATAACTAGACCAAAAAGATTCCACCTTTTTCGCTTCCGCCTTCAGCAAAGCCTCTCGATCAAGCGCACGAAAGCTATCCAAAGTATTCGTGTTCAAGAGAGTCCCCGGAACCGGGCACTTGTTCCGATTACCGTGACGAGCATCGGAATTGGGCGGCAACGATTCCGCGAGAAGCGTCACGCGATTGGAGACTTGGGCGTGCGAGCAAGGCGCGTAGAAACCTAAATATCAACAGGTAAGGATCGATCCAAAGGAACACAAAGCGCAAATTTGAGAGCTAGGGTTTCGACTCGTACCGGTGATGGCAATGGGGGATTGGTCGATGCGGAGGGTGTCGAGCTTAAGAGAGGAGAGACGCCTCCAGAAACCGTCGTCGACGAGGCTTTGGAAAGGAGCGAATTGGAGGATTCGAGCTTGGGACGAGGTCGAGGCAGATGGCGTCGACGAGATCTCCGCCATCGCCGTCTTCCTCTTGCTTGCGTGCTTTGGATCAGTTGACAAGAACCCTTTTATTTTATCAAGAGTTTTATTGTTATAGGAGTGGATTTGTTCAAGTATGTGAAATATATGTCTTGGATTCTTATTTTCCTGTAGCTTCTCAGCTTTTCGCCAAGCTAGTTGACAATTGCTAAAACCGTCTTTAAACCGGAAAACGACTTATATAGAAAAAAAATTATATTAAATATATTTATGTCCAAAATTATTTTACCTTTTATACTTCTAAAAAAAATATTAAACTAATTTATCTACTAAGTATACTTACGACTAAAGTAATATTGTTAGATTTTCTGTTTAAATCAACGATGGCCGTGCCACAGACACGGACCGTGCCGCGGCACTTACCGGCTGTGCCGTAAGAGGAGAAGAAAAAAAGAAGAGATACTCACCTTCGTCATTGCCTATCGCCGCCTAAGTTGCATGATACCGAAAGATTATTCATAGTTGATGGTTAGAAAGGGGCTATCGAAGAAGCCATTAGTGGGAAAGAAAGTTCAAAAAAAAAAAAAAATTGAGTACGAGAAAGAAAGACTTATCGTTCAGTTTTAGAAATTATGCGGGCGCATTGTGTTAATTTAGACAGAAAATAGTATAACTTTAATGGTGCCTCTAAGTCTCCATAGGGTTGGTGTCTCCCCTCTCAGAATCTTCACTAAGTTCATTGTATGAGTCTCCAAAATAGCTTTCTTCCTACAACCCCTCCCTTTTCTAAGGTTCAATAGGAACACCCTAACCTTACTAAAGGGTGGTGAAACTTTTGAAGTGGCTTTAGTAGCAGCCCTAATTAGCTGACCCTCTACATCTTTGATGACAGCACCTGCCCTTTCTTGGTATTCATCATTAACATAGCCACTGTCAATATTGATTTTAATCCAGCCAACATGTAGAGGTACTCACCTCACCACTATTGCCTGCCTATATTTGGTCCTTTCTTGCTACAAATTTACCAATGCATAATCCATAGTCATATGAACAACCTAAACTATTGCAACCTCTAGGTTGACCTTGGTTCCTTCAAAAATCTTCTCGTTCTACACCTTCCATATTATCCAAATGGTTGTTGCAATTGTCACATTGAGTTTGGTATTATCCGCTAGATTCGCTAACCACCTAGTGATGATTTTTATCCAATCGGCCACTCAGATCATAGTTGACCTTGAGGAGTGCCACTATATTCTCCCAAACTGCCTTGGCTAATCTGCATTGATAGAAGAGGTGCTCAACCGCTTCTTAGAATAACCTACAAAGCTCACAACTATTCTTCAACCCATAGTTAATCTCCTTTAGAAATGCCAGAGTAAGGACTCTCTCCCAAAAGGCCTTCTAAATAAATAGTTTAACCCTTGGAGTAACCGGTAAAACCCACAATCTAGCCTAGCCAGACCAAACGTGAGGCTTCACCCTCTTAATGAACCAATACACCTCTTTGGCTCTAGGCTCCCCATCACTAGCCACAGCCCACACCCATTTATTTATCTAGTCTCGAAGCTCCTTGCTCGTGGATGCTATCTGGAACACTATATCTGCATGGAAACACCTAAGCAACATCTTCACGTCTCATTCTCTATCATGTAAGAGCTTCTCCACTTTAGACGCTATGAGACCAAAAAGAACTTTGAATTAGTTCTACCTAACCTTTATTCCATGTATGTAGATATTTAAATAGCTTAAAGTCTTAACATAAAAGTATTGGACGAGCATCCATGTAAAAATAACTCACGTTAGTTAGTATTAATTTTTATGCAAATATATCTTTCATAGGAGAAAATTTTATAAAATGTGTAAAATGATGTCATGACAAATTAAGCTTATTACTGAATGCTTAAATAAAGATATAAAAGTTTAAATATTGTGTCAATAATTTATTAAGAATAACCATTAATAATAATATGAAGTAAGAGCTTAGCATGTGTGGATATTCCTTTTTAACTTATTTTTAAGAGGTAACATAGGAATATGATATTGCTCATATTTTATTACTTAGATATGTTATGCTCGGCTTTGTTAACTCATAAATTACTCTAAAAACTTAAGCTATAAGACAATATCACTTCTAAGTTAATACATTTTGATAAACCTAAAACGTGTATTTAATTTAAATGGATGAAGTTTTATATTTTAAGACAAAGATAAACATAACAGGATTTGAACCCATGACGACCTTTGGCGCTGATATCATATTAAATCATCAATTACTTTAAAAACTTAAGCTATTAGAGTATAGTGTCTTTTTATATTTTATATTTTAACACTCTACTTCACTTTTAGGCCGATGAATTTTGATAAGATCAAAAAGTGGATTTAAATTAGATGGGTGGAGTTTTATATTTTTAGCAAAGATAAGCACGACATAATTTTATATTTTATATTCTAATAGGCTTTATAGCCGATTGTGATTATGTTCTTATTAATCTACTTATGTAAATCCTTTGTTTTATAAGTATAGCAAAAATTCATAATAACACATAGAGTAAGACTAATAACTATTTTAGAATGTTACAAATATACTATTATGAACATAAGAGGTAAATTAATGTTTAGCTATCTCCAACCAAGAACCTTATAATTAATAACGAAGCTATAACAAGGGATACATGAATTTCTACTTAGTTATATTGCTATTGAATTTAAAAAATAACACCATATATACATAGAAATATAGTTAGTCCCAAGAGATAGTACTCCTTAAATATAATTCATGAATCAATATAATTATGCTCATTTAAATAGAAATTAAAATATTAATACTATGCTTAAGTGTTATTTAATTACTTATTATTCTCCGAAACCTCCAAATAGCTTTTTAACTTTTTTGCTTCTCTTTTCTCTTCTTTTTCTTCTTCCCTTTTGTTTTATAAAGATGGTTGCCATTTGAGAGAGAGAGAGAGAGGTGTTGTTTGATGATATTTTATTATTGTGGTAATTTTTTAAATCATTCATCTAGAGATTTTATTTTTTTATTATTTTCTATATTATTATTATTATTATTATTATTATTATTATTATTATTATTATTATTATAGGGGGGTTTTTAAAGCATTTAATTTTTTATTTTTATTTTGGTAATTGGTGGGTAAAATGTGTAACCGAGGAAAAAAAAACACGGCTTTGGAGTGAGTTGACACACACACACACTCTCTCTCTCTCTCTCTCTCTCTCTCTCTCTCTCTCTCTCTCTCTCTCTCTTGTGTGTGTGGAGGTGGGATTTGTTAGAGATCCGAACGATTCCCCACAACGCCGACAAGAGATGTCGACTGCTTCGTCTCGCTCGGGCGCGTGCGTGCGCTGCTGCTTGGTGCTCTTCGCCGTGGCCTCCGCGCTCTGCGTCTCTGCTCCGGCTATCTACTGGAGGTACAAGAAAGGCTTCAGCGGGACCCGACTCTCTACGTCAGTTTCTTGCGCCCCGTGCGTCTGCGACTGCCCTCCTCCGCTCTCCCTTGAGAAGATCGCGCCTGGTGGGTCTCTCTTCGCCTTGTCTTGGTTTGCCCCCCTACCTGTTTGTGGTTTTGTTTTGGGAGATCTTACAAGTTGGCGTTTTGGGCTTATTAATTGCTTATGAGGAAAATCCATCTGGGATTTGGCGTAAAGTTTGGAACTTTGGTACTTGATCTATAGTTTGGAGAGACATCTCTCTGTTTTAGGAGGAATAACATGTAATCCGGAAAGAATAGATCGATCTATATTCGATAATCGAGTGGTTTACTCGGCATGTGGGCGGGTTTATTGGCATTTAAATGAGGCGTTGGAAATTTATAATACTTTTCTGATATGCAGCAATTGTTGTTTATCCTAACTTTGTGGAAGAACAATTCCTCTGGTTTTAGTGTATTAGCAGGGAAAAAAACGGAGCTTCCTTTACAGCTTTGGTGGGAATGATTTGCTATCCATGCGTCATGAGAGAAGTATGAATTATTAGTGTGTTTTGAGGAATTATAAATATGGAATAGCAGGGTTAAAACTATTGACTGAAATTACATGGATATAGCTGTAGGTCTCTGGTACATATCCTTTGATCTAGGAATAATGGAGGATTAAGAATCATTAGCTCATGGATTTTAGAGTTAGATCACCGTAGTGGAGCTCCAATTTAGTTTGTTTTCTTTCATGCCAATAACATTGTCTTTGTAAGAATATACATTTGTCCATCATTATCAAAATTAGAATGCGAGAAATTGTCAGTTTTCAGACACTCAACAGGCTGTCTTAATGAAATCTAGACATGTTTCAGATATTTAATATCAGAATATAGTGGAGAGTCCATTGAGTCCATCCCTATTTCTTGGGATTTTCTTTCTGAAAGTCTTATTTATATTTGCCCTTTTAAACAGATATAAGAAAACATCAATTTATTAGAATGCAGGTTGTTTCATATACTTAAGAGTGTAAGAAGCAAACTATGTTATTACTACTTTAATCACTTGAGACTCATAAAGCAATAATATGTAGTTGCAATTCTAGGAAAGAATCATAAACAAATAAAAATAGGTTCATTAATTTGTCAAATAGTAGTAATGAGCTAGTTCAACATAATGTTAGGTTTGTTTCATTATTTGACTTATGAATTATAGCTATGTAATTACCATTGTAGGTTTTAATAGAACCTCCAGATTCAAATGCATATATGATTCTTCTTCTGGAAGCACTAGCATTTGAAATGCCTTAGTTAGTTAGTTTAGCATTATCTTTAATGATATAGTATATAACAAATCAAAACTAACGAACACTGTGAGCATAGTAACTACCTTCACTAATAATTGAGTTGATGTCTTACACTGGTTTCTATTTGAGGTGCAAGTAAAACACAATGCTGAATTTTTTTATTTATTTTATTTTTATGTAACACATCCTGCCCAGATTCTTTTTCAATCTCCTGTAGATTTCATGTATCTGCTTTGGAGAGTATATCTTGGCATGTTCTTCTTCCCTAACCTTAATGCTATTGAAACTATCTTGACCATATTCAAGAATGTAGGCTTGTTCTGCCTTATTTTAGGCAGAGTGGTTGGTGAATCTAAAAAATATGCTACATGATCAGAATAAATTGTGATATCTTTATTTGATTCTTGTTACACAAGATAATGACTAATGGAGTATTAGTATTAATAGTTGCTTTTAATGAATGAAAAGTCAATTGCTTTTTCTTTATCTTGAATTCGATATTCTTTTTCCATTTTATGTGTTGCTAACAAATATTACATGCACTTTTGCAGGACTGATCAACCTCTCCGTTACAGGTTCAAGTTGTTCCTCATTTAAGAACTCTTTTCAATTATTAGAATGCGGATTTTCCCTTAAATAATTTTCATTCGTTTTCAAATTTTAATTCCATTTAGCTTGTTTTCACAAAATGGTAGGAATTAAAAACTATGTAGGTTTGTTATGGCTTAGCTTATTTATTATTAATGATTTCTGGTCTGTTTATTGTTGATGGTCGAAAAGAGTTTACACCTGCCTGCAAAAATTTTTGATGGATAAATATTTTCTTTCACCAATACTTTTTTTACACCTACTATCCTTGTAACTCTACAAGTAAAATGTCATTTACTACTCTGACTTCTCATTACATTAATAAGAGCATCCAAATGCATGGATTGCAGATAGCCATTGGGTTAGATAATGGCATTACATTGCCGAAGTATTGGTTTGCTAACCCAAGCTAACTGAGTTTGTGTTATCCTAGTCAAGTACATTGGGATTGCTCAAACCGATCTGTTTCCAATCTTAATTTATTAAATATTTATTTATTTATTAAGTCGATCACCATCTAATTGATCATAAATTTTCTCCAAAATTAATTTATCTTAAATTTATTAGACCCAAATCTGACCATTTGGCTTGCTCAAGTCCAAGAGGCACAAGTCGAGCTAAATTTGGGAAAGTAAAAGTACAGATCTTTTTGGTTCAAGAAAGTTATCTTTAAAAAGTTGTGATCCTTAAGGATGCAGTTGGTGAATGAATCTACTTGTGTACCCCACCTTAATTATAGGTTTACTTATTAGGTGTAGCTTAGAGGTTTGAATTGGGTATCTACTATAATATTGGTTCAGCATCTTGACTAACTATTGACCAAATTATCCAGAGGTAAAAACTTTCAACAAAACTGTTTTATCTATGTGCATAACAATTTAACTTTCCCAATTTCAGGCTACAATGTTGGTTAATGCTATCCCAGGTTAGCTTAGAGGTCTGAATTGGCCAATTGAGTATCTATTATAATATTTATTCATCTTAAATTTTGCATTTTGACTAATTATTAACCAAATTATCCAGAAGTAAAGACTTTCATCAAAACTGTTTTATCTAAGTGCACAACAATTATACTCTCCCAATTTCAGGCTACAATGTTGTTTAATGCTGTCCCAGGTTAGCTTAGAGGTCTGAATTGTCCAATTGAGTATCTATTATAATATTTATTCATCTTAAATTCAGCATTTTGACAAATTTTAAACCAAATTATCCAGAAGTAAAGACTTTCATCAAAACTGTTTTATCTAAGTGCACAACAATTTTACTTTCCCAATTTCAGGCCACAATGTTGGTTAATGTTGTCCCAGGTTAGCATTCTCGAAGCTTGCTTTTCTTTTTTCAGCCTATCCTCTTTAAACCAGGATGAAGGGTTGACCAAGGGACTATAAAAGAATTTTCCAGCTTACTCTATGCTGCCTCAAAACTGACCTTAAGAGTTATAGAATTATAGTCACCCTAAGGATTGCATCTGTTCTCAATCTGGATCTACAATATCTCTTGTATTCTTATCATAGATTGTGGCAAACATGATCCTGAGCTCAACGAGGAGATGGAGAAACAGCTTGTGGATCTCCTCACAGAGGAAATGAAGCTTCAAGTGATTGTTGCTGAGGAGCATAGCCATCACATGAATGCCACCCTTGTGGAAGCAAGAAGATTGGCTTCCCAATACCAAAAGGAGACTGAGAAGTGCAATGCCGCGACAGAGACCTGTGAGGAGGCTAGGGAACGGGCTGAAGCAGCCCTGGCTAAGGAGAAAAAGTTTACATCACTCTGGGAACAACGAGCCCGTCAATTCGGTTGGAGGGATGGATAGAAATCACGATCTTACACTTCTGGATATTGTCCCACGTATAATTTATTTTAAGTAATCTGTTCCAATTGTAATTTTCCTCTGTATTTCCTTTTTATTTCTGGGATTGGAAACTCTTCCAACTTATGTTTTCTTTCTTTCTTTTTTGGCAATGTTGATGTATGGTCATATTGAAACTGACGTGCATAAATACTAATCTGTGTGTTAGAATTTCAATAGGTAATACACATCAACTGTAGTGATGGACCGAGTTCAATTGGTAGTAGGAAACTTTTTTCTTTTTTAAGTTTTTTAATATAGTGCATAATAGCCAACCAATCTGCAATATATCCATGTACTCGATTATCATTTTTGTGATTTACCTTTTCCAATAATAATTATCTGCACACAGTCGACGAATGATTATTGTTTTCCTTTATGATGTCTTACTTGTATTGTTCTCTTTATGATTCACCTAGTAACAGAATTCAATGAATATCTGCAAGAAGATGATAGCCTACAGAAGAGGAGCAAGAATTTGTTCAAATCTGCTGGCTTCCTTCAGATCAGCAAAAGCACAATTATTATGAAATCGATGGCCTCCAGATAGTCATATGCAACTCTCCTACTTTCTTTGATATGTCCTGAACTTCTACGTAGCAGAGGTAATGTAAGTTGCCTGCATAATAAGCTTCTCATCCACTAGCTTGTGTTTCTTTTCTTCCTTTTTTCATTTCATTAACTGCATGCATGAAGGGAAACTGGCTGATCTTACTTTCTAGTTTCTCAGAAACAAAAAAGTAGGCTGAATTAACCATTGGTTTCCATCTGAATTTCCTTGAAATACTTGTTCTTTTTAATGTTCAGTTATTAGGAATTCTTTGTGTGTTCCTCAATGCCCTTGTTTAATAGAATTTTTTCATAGTCATTTAGTCGTTTATTCCAGTTAATTCATTTAGACACAGAAGCAAAGGCAGTAAAAACTTCGAAATTTGTAGCAATATAGCTTATATGCTGCAGTGAATCACAAGTAGTGCAAGCATGCAGAGGAAAGAGCAATTACAATAAGAGTGCACACACAAGTTCCTTAGAACACTGTTTGTAAATTAAAAGTAGTCTAAGAAGTCTCTGGCTTAAGTGCTATAGCTTTTATTAATAAGCACAGGAATCTAGGCTTACCTACTGTAAAGGAAACCTAAGATATCTAATTCTTAATTCTGACCTAGATTCACACTAGAAGGAACTAGCTTATCAAACCTATCATGTGGAAAACCATGGTTGTTTCAAAAGTGCCAGACATACTTTTCTTCATAAATAAAGCAGTAGCTCTTAATTCATAGACTTCTAAAAGATAATAGGGCTCTAAAAGTCACCTACTTATGGTCCAGAGAAGTAATCATCTACATATGCATGCATATCTAATACTTGAACATAATGCACCAGAAAAGATGAGAAATATTATGACATTATCAAATACAGTCTAAATCCTCAATAATGTTCATACATAACCAAAGATTTAGGATTAGTCATTGCTTTAAGAGGCATCATACTCAAACTGTAGCTAGGAAACACTGAGAGAAAGCAGCCACATGCTCCTGCAGCAAACCAATCCTGACATCCATCCCTCCTGCCTCATCTGGCCTCTGCATGAAGTATGCAACCTGCATGAGAGGAGGAGCCAAAGGCGACACGTAGGCCGCTTGTCCGAGCCCGAAGTCGACCTTGTGGTATGGAGTTCTTGTCCAGTCTGAGATCATAGTGAGCTCAGGCAGCAGAGGAAGAGAGCTTTGTGGAGCTTCAAGTGCCTCGAGATAGGCTTTGATATAATCTTCAGTTATCGAGAGCTTAGCCATCTTGATCTTCTCAACAATTGTCGCAAGGCTTTCATTTTCGAGTTCTTGGCAAGTGCATGAGATGGAGGAGAGCACATAGGCATTCCCTGTGAACCCTTTTGGTAGGGGTGGATCCATTCTGGTTCTTGTGTCAACTGTAAACTGGAGGCATACTGTTCTGTGCTTTGCTATTCCTAAGGCTTTGGTCCTTGCCTGCAGTAAGAAGTGCAGAAAAGTTTGGCATCCATTAGAGTAAAGCAAGAAAGAATGATTGTTTGAAATTCACATCTACTGGTGACATTATAATAAGCTAATTGCATGAAATGAAATACTGAGATACTTTGCATCTAAATTTGTTCTCAGAAATAAAATAGCATCAACTACAATAGATATAACACCAGCTTTCACATAGGAAAGCAAGTTCACATTTTTAGAGTAGAGCAAAAGGCTTAGAAGTTAAACATTTCTTTCTTTTAGTGGTGCTGTGTGAAATGGAGTTCATGCAAATAAAAAAATCAACAGCATGTTAATGGAAACCAAAAGATATTATCCAACATATAAATTAGATGGTTTGATTTATGAAACTATTATGTCAGATTATATATATGTATCTGATTTCTTTGAATCATCTCCTCACCATTTTGGTGGTGTTCAGCCATATAATGTAAAATTGCTCAGCTTTTTAGTCTATAAACTTATATCTATAGAGATTATATATATGTCACCATTTCTCTTACCATATCTCATTGAAGTTATATGAGTTCATTGTCATATAAAAGTAAAGCACTTGCCAATTCATTGCTTAAACATACAAAATACATGCTTAACATTGATAAATTTCATGAGGAAGCATCCTTATAATGGAGGTACATTTGAATTATCTCTGGAAACATATCTATCTTGAAAGAATTTGAGCTCTCATGGTGGTATCTATTAAGGTGAAATAAAGATAATTACATGCATAAATCCAAGTGTTACATGTTTGAACAGAAGTAATGAATATCACAAAACAAAACAAAACAAAGCAAGAATGAATATGGAGGAATTCAGCTCTCATGTAGTACTACAGATTAGGGCCAAATTAAGATAATACATGCATAAATCAAAGTGTTACATGTTTGAACAGAAGTTAATATGCTATTTGTTAAGCTAAACGTAGGCTGTCAAACAATAAAGAACAAGAAGAATGTGTTGGGATATAATTAGAGTTGGCGATAGACCATATGTAGGGGTGTAACTGAACCGAGCTCCGTTTGAGCTTGGCTTGAAATTAGTTTCGAGCTTAATCCAAAATCAAGCTAGAATTTATTAGAGTCGATTCGAGCATATCTCGAGCTCCTAGTTTGAGCCGCTTGATAGGTAGATTCAAGCAAATTTCAAATGAAGGCTATTTCAAGCTTTTATTAGGCTTGAATCTAGGTTGAATTAAATTTTGGGTGATCTACACTTTATAAAATTAAATCAAACATATAATCAAATTAAAATTTATTTATTTATTATTATATATAAATTGAATCTTATCGACTTGAGCTTGAGTGACCTGGCTTGTGCTCAATCTTGGCTTGAAATTAATTTCTAGCCTGATCCAGTTGTGACCAAGCTCAACTCATTTCAAATACGAGCCAAGCTCGAGCCGGCTTGATTATTTGACAAGCTTAATCATATACAAGCAGTAAAGAGAGAGGACTTGTAGCTTCCTATGAACCATATATTGAAAAGTTGATAACATTGCAAGTCGTATCTATTAAATAGTAAGTGTTATCTTTTGCAAATTGGAATATGACAATGATCTACTGTTCTTGATCATGGTCTTGAAGATGGAAATGTCAAGCATGGCATGAACACAAACAATTATAGTAGGTGTCTCTATATAATATCCTTTTCTTTCTTCACTCTTTTCAGTACAAAACTAAATTTAATATGTATCTATCTCCTACATACAAATCTTTTTGAACATTAAGGAAGATGTAATTAGTAAGATAAAAAAAAAACTTATTCAGAAGTATTGGTGTCTAGTGGAAATGAACCTTCACAAAGTTGATAAACATGTGAGAGCTAACCAAGATGTCATGGTAGATAAATTTTGAACTAGTTATTCTATTTGATTAGTAGGACATCTCAAACATAAGTTAACCTCCTCTTTAGTTAGTTTAAGCTCTAGAAAAGCTGTCTCTGATACCATATTAACTCATTAACTATCTAAAAGCTTAAGTTGGTTAGAGAACATTGATTTTCTTTTATCATATTCTAATACTTCCTTTTAACTTCGGTGTTAAGATATTTTGATTAGCCAAAGAAGTAGATTTAACTCAAACTTGTTGGGATTTTATATATTTAAATTACAGATAGGCTGGCAGGATTCAAATTTAGAACCTTTGTTATGATACTATGCCAGATAACTAGTTCAGCCAAAGACTTAAATTGTTAGATAATAGATTAATAATGTTTATCATGCATTTAACATATCTTAGTACCATAAGTATTTTAGAGAAAAGTTCATATCTTATGGGTGATAGTATTTCCTCTTGTACCTACATAGATAGATTTGTCAGGAGTGCCTCATAATAAACACACTTCAAGATGAGTTCTTATAATCTTACTTAGTGTCTTCTATCGCCCACACACACACCACGCACATACATATGCATATATATTACTCAAGTATGTATTACATACTTATAAGTATATGTTAATGTGTAGTTATTGTATACACAAAGAATGATAATATGTAGTTATTTCATACATAGAGAAAGATCATATATAATCATTGCATACATAGAAAATAATAATGCATAGTTGTTGCATACATAGAGAATGTTATATATAGTCATTGCATACATAGAGAATAACAATGCGCATGTGGATCATGCACGGTACTACAATATTTAATGCATGGTGGTTTAGTATATTCAACCCATCAATCCATTTTATAGTGCTCTAACGGGTATTCATAAAGAGAAAAAAAGTTTAATTCTTTATCTCAATTTCATATCACATCAAAGATAATTATTACACCACGAAAATCTTATTGTAGATTAATGATGCAGTTTTAAGAGTAAGAATATGAAATAACTGTTCTAGATTTTTCCTTAATGTCAAAGCAAACAAGGAACAATAATTTTTATATTTTATATAATAACACTTCTTTTTTCTTTTAGATTTAAGACATTTTGACCAGCCCAAGAAGTGGATTTGACTTAAATAGGTGGAGGTTATTATATTTCTAAACAACAGTAAGCCTGATGACTCTAGATAGAAAAATTGATGTTTGCGGAATGAGGTAAGTGAATCTCTACAGTCATACTATGTTAACTCAACGATAACTCTAGGTAGAGTGGGAAGTTTAGATTCGTGGATCCATGATATAAGTGGGTGGTAACAAAGAGAAAAAAGGATTTTTAAAATAAATTTAGTTATATCAAAAGTAAAATTATAATTAGATTCATGTGTGCTATAATATTTAATTTGAAAGAGTTGCGTTTCTAATCTAGGATAGGGATAATTTGATGTTTGGTCTCTAATCTAGAGTGGTGTTTCTTAATCTAGAATAGGATAAAAGATGATTCGGAAGTAAATGAGAGCTTAAGCTTTTAATATAGTTGGTGAGTTAACACCAATCAGTATTACCCTAGGACGATATACATTCTAATTAGATGTAATTATCAAACTCGACCCACTCAAACTCGACTCGAACCTGCCCTACTTTAATCAGGCTAAGCTTGGCTTGAGCTTAGTTTAAGCTAGCCCATTACGCTTGACTATTTCTATAATTTTTTTAGGTCCTATATTGGATGTTTTGTTTATTGGAGGCTATTATATAACACTTAAGTTAGTTGAAAACTAGCTAAAATATTTTCTTGGGTGACCTGTTATAATATAATATTTTTGATAACTCGGTCCGAGGGCGGTAATGAAATATAATATTCTAGCTTGGCCCAAGTCAGCGGGCCGACCTCTAGTTATAATGGAGTATTTGATCAAGCTCCTAACAAACTTGTTCTCCAAATGATCTGCCTCCCAAACTTATTACCTAAAAATGATCTAATTTAGACATGTCATCAGCCATTACATGGGTCCACTATAAAAATGCTAATAAACGTTGATCATATCAATGCTTTAAACGGAACTTACATGCAAATATAGGAGACATTTGCGCTAAAAAATTCTTCAATTTTAAATAGTAAAAGTAAATTTTTATATATATAATGCAAACCGGGTTAGATCAGATCACATCAAGGGGAGATTGGGCTCAATGGATTGAGTCTAGTTATTATCTTATCTGCTTATTTGCTTTAATTAGAGTCTTATTAGGTTATAATTTATTAGTTAACTAATTCAGTTTTGTGCGATTTCAGAAAAATATTCAAAAGATATTCTATAGACGACTAAATATTACGAAACCACTACCACTTGGAGAAGATCGAAGACGTCCTGATCTACAACTTTCTTATTCAAGGTTTCTCTAGATTTGAAATCTATCTATGGCAAAACAAAGAATCAATCCGAGAAGAATAAGGACGGCTGATTTAGTTAAGTCATGTAAGCCACTAAGATAAGTCCAATTAAGTCATGTAAGTCTCTAAGGCAAGTTCTAGTTCGAATCATATAAGCCTTTAGGGTTAGTCTAAGACAAATCCTAGTTCGAGTTGTATAAGTCTTTAGGGGATCCATTGTACCCGACCTCTCTATATATAAAGGGGCTGGGCTTCCTTTTTTACGAGGGAATTGAATGGAAGGATATTGAGTTAAGTTAAGTTTATTTACCTTATGATACTTATCATCCTTATCTTTTACCGTAGCTGTTAAATCATCATTATCTTTCTAGGAGTAGATCTAAGTTAGAAACCTTAGTTTTACCTCCAACTTATAACTATTATCACCTCCAACAGCCACCCTATCTTACGGCCGTCCACCGCCACCCTTGGCTGTTCGTCACCCTCAAACGATTGCCGCAACGTCAGATATTTACTATTATGCCCTGTTCTGACCTTGCTTCATTATTTTAATTATATCTTTTCTATCCAGACATTCGGTTGATGTAAAACTAAAACCATTATCTAGTGAGCCTACTGCCACTTAAATTTTATAATTTTCTTACGTAAATTTTGGACACACTTAGTTTCAATAGTCTAATACTACTATTACTAAAATCTTAGTGCAAATAGCCCCAAATATACTAATATATGAGCAGAGTAAAAATGATGAGAAGAATTGATTTATAATTACCTTATCCAAATCAAATTTAATACTTTTCTCTAACTTATCCAATTGTAACATGATAAATTTTCTACTCTAATTTATCTAATTAATGAATAAATACGAAACAAGGAATAATATTCTCATTCTATACTCAGTATTCTTAATAAAATAAAGCATCGATGAGATTGACTCTTTATTCTAAAGGCTGGCAAGATAAAAGCTCGTGTAAATCCCATTTTAGCATTAAATATGAGTAAATTACTTGGATAAATAAGTTAATTAACGAGGAGATCCAATTTGGTCAAACACTGCATTATAATGAATCGAATTAAAATATATAATCTAATCTTGGCAAAATCAACAGTTAAAGTTTTCTTCTCAGGAACCAAAGAAGGTTTCTCCTTAATCTAGAGTAGTTGATTAAAAGAAAATTACAAGTCAGACTCTTTGTTTTTCAAATTTATAGAGAAAGTTTGGCGATTTTGATGGAATATTTTTTTTTACCCGTTATTAACTCACTGACTACTCTAAAAACTTAAGCTGTTAAAAGAATGATGATTATGCTCAAGAAATGAACTTAAATTAGATGAGTAGATATTTTATATTTTAAATAATATATGAGTTAAAGCAGGATTTGATTCAGAATCTCTGATCTAATATTATTGTTCATGCACCAACTATTTTAAAAACTTAGGTAATATTTGATTCATGTATAAGAGATACTTATTCATAAATTATAAATATATTTTAAAATTAAATATTTGTTTATGTATATTTTGATTAAATCTTACATACGATAATTGACATGACTAGTTATGCACAAAATTATATCACATGTAGAAGGGTATGATAAAATTACATGTTTTATAAGTAAGATTTATATTAGCAAAAATAATCAAAATATCCTCCTTGATTTCTATTAGCAAAAAATATCCAAAATACCCTGCCATCTATATAAAGTGATTAACAAGAACTATATCTTTGCACACAAAATTATAACTATCTATGTTCTCTCATTCGGCATCGCACTATTTATTATGAAGGCATTTTAATCTTTTCATCTTAAAATTACCCTATTGACTATACTTATGCACAGTTTAATAATCAATTATAAATTTTTACATAAATTTATTTAAGACATTATTATAATTTTATCTATGTTTTAGATTTAAATAATAAAATATGAGTAAAATTATAGAGATACCTAATTTATATTTAAGAGATGTGCATAAAGTTAAAGTTGCTTTGAAAAAATCTCATGCATAAACCAAACTAGACCAAACTTGTTAAAAAATGATAAATTTTATATTTTATATTTTAACAATGGTTAAAAGACAACACTTCTACAGTTATACTGCATCACAATGGTTGAAGAAAAGAAAGTAAAATAAGATATCTTTTAAGAGGTCAAGTAACTCTAGGTTGAAATGGATACTATGGTTGTCCAAATAATCAAGCTAACTCGAGCTCGGCTCGAGTTGGATTTGAGCAAGCTTGGCTAGAAGTGAGCCTATTTAAGCTTGATCTCCATAATAAACTTAAAATTAATTTAAAGCCGAGTTTGATAATAAGTCGGCTCGATAAGACTTGGAATAATAATGTGACTTATATCTATATATAATATATATTAGTAATATGAACTTTTAAATCAAAGATTACCAAATGCATGGCTACTACTTTATATTTTTTATAGTTGAAATGCCTTATTTCAAGCTTAATTTAAGCCTAAATTAAGCTTGATTAGGCTCGATTTAAGCTTGAATTAATTTAAGCCTGAAATTATTTATCGATCAGCTTGGTTAATTCAAAATTAGCTTGAATTCCTATAATTAGGGTTAAAACACTGTATCAATTCAAGTTTATGGAATTAGCAGCTTAAGATTAATGTCAGCATCGATTCTTCTGCAAGTTATTTTCCTACATCTTTTACTTGTTAAAAAAACAGACAAGAATAAAATGAACTTCTAATGGCTTATGTGGGCATCTAAAGTAGTTGAGATAAATTTCAATGACAAGGCAACGGTTGAACTGCGAGAAACAAAGTAGCCATGAATAGTGAAATCTCTTAAGACAAAAGTTACAGTTGTACTAATATATATATATATATATATATATATATATATCATGAAGTACTGTCAAGTATAGTGCATCAGCAGTTGTATTCACTAGAAGAGTGTAATCATTCTTCATCTAATCTTCAATAGCCTGAGCTTTACTCTGATCTTTATCTCCCTTGATGTGCATTATGTAGAAGAAGCTCAACATAAATAGCATGCATATAGGCTATTAATATAATGAACAAACAATTGATATCTTTATCCTAGCTATTTGATTGATTTGAGAGTTTCCTAGGTGCTAGTTTGATCAATTTATAGGCACATAAACTTTAGTCTTGTCAAGATGATTCTAACCTTGTCAAGATTCTAAAACATATGCCAATTAGTCTTTAGATATTCTCCACTGTTACTAAAACCTTCTACAGGAGTACTAAAAGCTTCATTCCAACTCTAAATTTATATGAGAACCTTATATGGGTTGTCGAATACTCTTGCTTGATATGTAAAAGGTACAACTTAGCATATACTATGACTAATATAACTGTCTGGTGTTTAAGTTTTCTAAAACAAATTGAGTGATATAATGTTAATGTTGTATAATCCTAGGGCTAATATAGTTACTTTACCATTAATTACTCTTTGCCGAGTAGTAAACAGTGATATATGTACTAAAAAATATCCACCTCATACCTCAAATAAGCCTTCACTGTATTGTATATAAAAATTCTCACCCTATTTGCTAGTACAATAAAGTCAACATAATCAATTTTTATGACTAGAAAACGTGATAAACATGCAAATATCACCTATGCTGCATCAATTGCAATGATAATAATGCAACTACTTTCACCTTGTTGTCATCTGATGATAAAAAAATGGATCTTCCAGTGTATCATGAGGAATAAGATCCAATCTTATACACCAGAGCTAGCTAGTATTTTTCTGTGGTTAGTTGGCTATTAGATCCTTGCGTATATATGGTAATTCTACTCCATATAAATTAAGTGTGTTATTGTGCTATGGAATAACAAGGTACAATTTCGGAGTATATCTCAGCAGAGTGGGAGAAGAACCAATAATTAATTGCTAACATACATCATATATGTATATATCTGAATACTATAAAATCATATATACACACACATATAAATATATATATATATATATATATATATATAGAGAGAGAGAGAGAGAGAGAGAGAGAGAGAGAGAGAGAGAGAGAGAGAGAGAGAGAGAGAGAGAGAGATGATGCAATTGTAAAGACAGTTCTGCAAATTATAGTTCTTGTGATCAAGCATAGGAAGGAAAAGTATTCTATATCATTAAACAGTACTCTTTTAATTTAGAACTAATCTGATGCTCCTCACAAAATTCCCTTCTTCTCCTATTTCAATTATTGCATTCAATCACTAACTAATATGTCTCGGGTGGTTCCTGTTGATTACCTTAAAAAATAATTAATATGATCCATTAAATCCTACCTGTTTCAATTATATGATCAATTGTGGTTGTTAAAGGGATTAATTTAGGCATAAATAACTACAGTATTGATGTAGTTGTTTTACCTTCCACAAGTGTGCAGCAACCACCTCAAATGAAGAGCAGACAATGCCACCTGAACCACTGGCCTTGCTCTTAAGACATTCCATCATGGCACTGCTCAAAGGAAAGGTCTTCATAACAAAGTCTTGTTGGCTCCTGCTGCTCATCTCTGAGAACTTGAACACCCATTCAAGTTGCCCACCAGGATCCATGGACTGATCCATAGACACTGCCTGCTTTATAAGTTGGTGGAGATGCTCAAAGGCCACAACCCTTGTCGACTTGTTGCTTTGGCTTCTTCCATGGCTTACTAACAACCTCTCTCTCTCATGCACTGGTTCTATCAACTCCAACTCCTCCCCATCTACTCTTCCTGCTGCTTTAGAAGCCCATGCATTGAGGAAGTTATAAGTTGCCAAGCCATCAAAGAGAGAATGGCTACTCCCCACCCCAACTGCATACCCTCCACAGCCAAACTTGGTGACCTTCACGGAGACGTAATGCAGTCAGTTAATTCTACAAATAAAAGCCCTGATGACATAATTATACATGGGTTTATGACTAATTACGTACGTACCTGGGCAACAACAAGTGGCATATCAGAGAGTCTAGTGGAGAGAGGAGGCTTGTAGACGAGTTGCTCATAGAAGTCATTGTACTGGGAGAGGTCTCCCAGGTCTGAGATCCTCACAGGTGTGGCTGCCTCCACGAAGAGTGCACCGGAATTGGAGCAAACTAGGTCAAGCTTGGCAGTGGATGGGTCCAAGGATAGCCTTCCTGCAGCTGGGTACCAGGCAGACAAGACCTCCTCCAACCCCATCTTTAAGGAGGTGAAAAGAGAAGAGCAGCAGCAACCTGACAGGCCTTGGTGGTGGGGTGGTGGTGATCTGTAAAAGAACACCAAGTACATGAGCGCAGGACACTTTCTGTCTAGGTTTGAGAGCTCTATCACTTTGGTCTCTTGGGTTGCAGGAGGGTGAGCTCTTGGGTTGACTGATGTGGTCCTTGTGATGGAAATCTTAAGGTACTCCTCCTCCTCCCTTTGCGTTGCTGCCATTACTCCTGTGGTCCTCAAGCTTAATTCTGGATGGGAGGAGGAGAGAGAGAGAGAGAGAGAGAGAGAGATTGAGAAGCTTTATTAGAAGACAGGCAGCAGGCCTTGGGGAATTTTTGTATACTTGATTATTATTCTATAAACACACACACACACACACACACACACATATATATATATAGTTGGTATGCTATGCACCATCCACATCTACAAGCCTAACAAGCCTGTGGATATATATATATGGCTAAGTGCCTATTCTATATCTAATAGTTACACACAAAAGTATTTTGCAATCCCAAAAAGAAAAAATAAAGAAGAAAAAAGTATTTTGCAATCCAAAGACAAGACCAAACATCTGAATCAATTGACTTCTGATCAGATGGAAGCAATGGATGGATTGGCTTGGGGCAGCTGCTTTCCAGAGAAGGTTCATCTCTGGACTCTAGTCAGCTATCTGCCTTTGATCCAAAGTAAAATGTGAAAGTACTTACTACTCTGTGGCTACTGTAGATAAAGCTGGAAAATTAATAGGGAAATTTATCAAAAGAAAAAGAAAAAACTCTCACCATTTATCTTTTATTATAATTGCTATTTATCATTTGACCATGGCATTTTGCATTAAATATCTCAAAAACACTGTGCTATCTATTTTTGTTAACTGTTTATCATATTTATAAATGTACAGTGATCTAAATATCTTTGAATAAGCTAAGGTAAAGTCAAATTAAAGTATTTTAAATATATATATGTATATATTTTACAAAAGTAACATAATAGTCTCTGCTTCATAAGATAATTAAAGTAAAAGATACTGTGTTTTTGATAAATATTATCTTTAAATTCAATAATTAAAGAAGTTCCATCATCTGCATGGTCAGGTCAGTGCCACTGCTCCTAATGGAGGAGTGGAAATTTCATAGGGCAAACACTAATTAATCTTGTAAATAATTTAATTGCTTTGTTAATCTAGCAACCTTGTCTATTAGTGAAAAGTGCTAATCCAATTAGAATTTGATATTGATCTAGTAACTAGGAGCCTGCAAGAGTCTAGCAAAGGCCTATAAAAGGTTAGATTCATGCAAGGGCATGATCATATATAGATCTTCCCATGGTTAGATAAGTTTAATTATTTCCAATCTATCTTAATTATGTACGGATCCTGTAGTGGAGCAACAAGTGGTTACTAAATTGGATTCTTGGCCTTAATTAATTAATTAGCTCAAATTCTCCTGCTATGGGTCTCTGTCATCATGCTGTTTGTAAAAGTTTGTATAGAATCTGTTGCTATAATTCTTTCTTTTCTTTTAGATCTCCCTTAAAACTTTTTCTTGGGTTCCCCAAAAAGATTATAAAGAACATGTTAGGAGTGGAGAGATATTGGATCAACTACTTAATAACCAACATGCCCACCAAAACAAGAAAGTATGACCAAGAAATTATTAATTCTTAATAAAAGTGCAAAGACTAATGGTTTATTCTTTGCACTTTTTTCTTTTTATTAAAGGAAATTTGTATATATTATCATATAATTTAATAAAGTTATAATTTACACGTTAGCGAATATGTGTGGAATATATCATGTGTTAGATTCGAACTAACATTGTTTAGGCAGATAGAAATATTTCATCATTTTAGATTATGCTGAGTTGGGTAAGTATAATTTAGTTGAAAGTATTTTCTATAATTTAGTAATTTAATTAAATTATGTACAAGTTTCCCTTTAATGAACAATTAATTGAAGTGGACAGCATCTTTGGTGTATAGATGAGGTTTACTTCACTAACAAGTTTCTAATTAATTCCTAGGTGGATTTCAGATCACCATTCCCTAGAAAGAAGAAACTAATAAGAAGCAAAGCTCCAAGCTCTTTTAAAACCTCCCCTCCCCTCCTCCCCATGATCTACAAGAAAAGAGAGAGAACAAAGTGGGAAAGAGACAAAGCCACTTGGGGAATGGGAGTCCCATAAACTAAGGGGTTTATGGGAAAAGGGGTGGGTTGGTGATTGGGGCATTGAAAAGAGGGAGAGCTGAGAGAGAGAGAGAGAGAGAGAGAGAGAGAGAGGTGGCATTCCACTATGGAGTTAAGCTACATAGTTACCTACCCCTCCCCCAACTCCCCTAAGGTTTGATTAGAAAAAGAGAGTGTAGGTTTTGTTGGTTTGTAAGTTGGCAATGCGTGCAGGTGAAGCAGGGCATTGTCTTCCTGCTCCCCTCTTTCCCAGCACTAAAAGTGCACACTCTCCTCTGCACTCTTCTCAAGTCTCTCTAACACACACACACACACACACACACACACACACACATAACTTTTTTAACTATTAGGAAGGCAGGCAAAAGCCCAAAGGGAGGAGGAGTTTCTTTTTAACTATTAGGATGTGGCCATGAAAGAGAGCATTCATTTAGAGAGGGAAAGGGATTGTATTCTTCTTTTCTTTGTTCTTTTTCCTTTTTCTTTTATGGGTAGGACTCACCTTCACCTACTCCTCTCTTTCTGCATGTATGATGGACTATAATATCTATGTAGATGTTATATATATATAGAGAGAGAGAGATTTGCATATAATATCTTATTTTTTTAATAAAATGATGGTTTACGCTCTATATTTTTTTTTTTTTATAAAATAAGCTTTATGATTTAGCGAATATATGCAGAAAATATCATGAGTTAAATTTAAACTATTTCGTTCAATAGAGATAATTTATTTTTAAAATAACTAAAATATCTTTAGTATGACTTAGTTGAGAATATTTTTATAATTCCTTTTAGTATATGTTTGGTTAAGTTTAATTAACAGAGTTAACGACATAGTATTTTATGCACATATTCGCTAAATTATAGTGCTCGATTTAAAAATAATAAAAATATAAGGTATAAATTATAATTTCATTCAAAGACAAAGTGTTATATATATAAAATTCCTATCTATAGTAGATAGCTCATGCATGAAGTTTACCCATTAGTTTCTTTGTGATTATAATGGAGTTATGTAAGAGAGCTTCTCTAATTTAATTTAATTTATGTATTTTAGTAGCTATTCAATATGTAAATTATGTGTATTTTATTATAATAAAATATCTATCAATTAAAAATATATATATATACTTTCAGTTTTATATGCTAAATCGAAAAATTAAATACATTTAAATTGCAGACAAATATATATGCCTTAGGAACTGAAGGACAAGCATGCAAAAGTTCTATTCATATATAACAACTCATAAATATATATAGGGATTTTCACATAATTGTCATCGAAAACTTTTAAAATATTTGGACATTGTATTTTTAAAATATTATAATTGACACTAAAAGTCTTTTGATTCTTTAATAATTGCCATTTGAGTAATTTTTTTAGTAGAATATTTCTAATGATTATTTGTATATAAATGACTAAAATAATCTTCTTCTTTTTTAATTTTAGAGTGCAAAATATTTATTAATAATTTTTATCTCACATAAAATAAGATATATATATATATATATATATATATATATATATATATTTCGTTATACTATAGTACACACCAGGTATAAGATTTGATAGCTTTTAAACTATTTTTAATAATTTTTATCTAGGGACAAAATAGTCTTTTTATATCTAAATTATATTTTAATCATAATTAGTTAGATTTAACTAAAGAATGGTACTTTTGAAAGAGCATAACGATTTTGGTGGTAATTATAATAGTTTGAAAGTTTTTTATGACAATTATACAAAAATCCCAAATATGTCTAACTTAATGTCGAACTTGTGGAAGAGGAGAAAGAGAACCAGTTTAGTTTAGGGCTCCGCCATTCAGAAATGCTCGGATCCATCTTTGCGTTATATTTATGATTATTAACGAATAGTTAGCTAATTCAATTCTTATCAACATCAATCAGGGCAACCGTTAAATTTTCATTTCTCTCTCTCAAAAAAAAAAAAAAAATCAAGATAAAAAAATAATAATCAAATATACAATTCTCATCAACATCAACTAGGATAGTCTCATAAGTGGTTAGGTATAAGAATTGTAACCCTAAACCCAAAAGATTAGAAAGCATGCAGAATAAAACATGAGAGAAAGCCTAGGTAGGTAGCTAGTAGTATTAGCAATGAGAAGGCCTAGAAAAATTCTAGTAATAATTACATGCAAAGAGAGATCTAAAGATAACCCAAAGGCAAATCTTAGCTTTCAAGATATAATCCGATCATTATAAGAGCATTTGTTCCTTGCTTTCCGTGCAACCAGGATAATTAAAATCACTAAAGACTATGGTTTTAGATAAGCTTAGTTATACCACTTTCCACCTTGAGCATGTGACTTAAGACATCTGTGTTTAGATTAATTCCACAGTAATTATAGATTAATCTTCTAATGGGATTGTGGTTAGGGACTCATGTTGTGAGAGTGATCTCGGTTTCAATCTCAGCGACATTGGTTTAACTATATTGAGAGAGAGAGAGAGAGAGAGAGAGAGAGAGAGAGAGAGAGAGAGAGAGAGAGAGAGAGAGAGAGAGAGAGAGAGAGAGAGAGAGAGAGAGAGAGGTTATCCATTTATCCACTAAATGTATATCTACAAAGATTTGATTCACTTTTTTGTCACATTAATGTGGACATTTCCTTCACCATGAGCACCCATTAGCTTGAAGAATATTACTTATATATATATATAGCTAAAGATGAGATGGCACACAAATACTTTAGGTATTTGGAGTGATTCCCTGAGCAAGCTTATAGGTTAAGCTAGTAATCCCGGTAGGGGTTGAATCCACCCAAAATGAACCCTGAATATTCTAACTACTTCCCTCTGTTTCTCTAATATTTTTGGGCTAGACTAATTTTGATGAACTAAATTATGTTGGTAATTTTTTATATTTTAAATAATATTGATGCGGATCGGGTCAGCTTGGATCGCATCATGAGGATATTGGGCTCGATGGATCTATTTATCTTTTAATTGAGTTATGCTTATCTTAGGTAAATACTTAGGGCAAGTCTAGCTAAGTCAAGTAAGGTCTATGGCAAGTCTAATTAAGTTATATAAGGCTTTAAGATAAGTCCAATTAAATTATGTAAGTATTTAAGACAAATCCTAATTCGAGTTGTGTAAGCTTTTGGTCTAGTCATTGTATGATTCATTATACTCGACCTCTATATGTAAACATGATGGATTCATTTGTTTAATCATCCAAGCATTCAAACAGTGAGAAATTATTTTAGCCTTAAGTTTATCTTAGGAATAAGAGTAAAATAATCTAAGAGTAGAAATAAACTAACCATAACAGTTTATTTTCCTACGAGTAGATCTAATTTAGAATTCTAATTTTATCTCTAAACCCTAGCCACCATTATCTCCACAAGCTACCCTACTATATGGTGTTCACCACCATCCTTAGCCATCCGTCATCCTCCGAGGACCGCCACCATAATGTCGGATAATTTCACTTCTATCTTGTATTGATATTTTCTCACTTTTTTATTTTTAACTTTTTCACCCCGACCTCAGATTCATGTGAAACCAAATCTATTAGCAATAATAACTCATGAGGCTACCACCGTAAATAATATCGTAATTTTTTTTTTTTACGTCCAGATTGGTTCGTAACAAAATATGTCTATAAAAATTCTAATTTCAGGATCTTTACTCTAATACTTTATATTTTAACCTAACATAGCTAATTTAGCGATATATATAAGAGAATTAATAAAAAAAAAATTTGATAAGCATTATGATTGAGTTTAATGGTTACCTTAAACAAGGTTTGTATTCCATCAACCTGATTTTGACACCAAACCCTAGTTTTTTTTTCCCCAAAAACAGAAGACTGAGTTGAGAGTACTACCTTTTAAAAGTAGTTTAACAACAAAGTCAAATTATAACTTTGTCTTTGGATAAGATATCACTTCAATCATTCCTTCTCTAATCTCTCTTTCCTCACAAGCATTTCAATTATATATCTCTTTTCTCCACTATATATATAGATGCCTTTTTTTTGTTTTTACTTTTAGTTTACACTCTACCGTATTAATATTTATTATTCGACCCTTGTATCGGTTACTATATACCATTGAATAATTTTTTATGTTAAGATAAGTAATATATTAGGTATTTTAATTTCTCATTTTCAAAAGTAACGGGATATTTATCTATTCTATTACGGTATTTTTAAATAATTTTATGCAAAATATATAAATCGAATGATAAATAATTAAAATTCTATATGGGTAGAATAATAAGCAATAATAAAAATAAAAATACATGATATATTTAATAGATTTCGCTAGACAATGTAGAAGCACTTTATAGTTACCATGTCCCTATCATAGTCTGATCTTTAGTCTCATGCATGTCATCTAAGTTGTGGTAAATTAATTGTCTACCTTGAAAAGACTAACTAATAGCTCTTTTGTCCCCCAAAGAGTACAAGAAAAAAGAATAGAGAAAGGAAGAGGGTTGTGTCACTTGTCACACACTGTTTAGTAGTTGCTAAAATATTATTTATTTATTTTTCTAGGTCAAATATAAAACTCTCTCTAGGGTTTTGGTGTTTGGCAATGCATGATGGCCAACCAGGTGTTGAGAAGCCATCATGATGCATGGGTGTAGGAATCATCAACTCTATCACTCAGGAAGTCTTCAAAGTGTTAGGTGATTTTTAATTAATTTTTATTTTATTAGGGTAATTTGCATTTAACACTGCATTTTACTACTGGCAAATTGAACTCTATGATATAGCAAATATACGTAGAAAATATCCTGGGTTAGATTTGAACTAACACCGTAAGAATATTCCGTTAAGTAGAGATATTTTATTTCTAAAACGACTAAGATACTTTTATTTTTAAAATAACTAATATATCCTTAGTATGACTTGGTTAATGATATTTTCGTAAGTTTCTTAGTATAGTTAACTTAACTCAGATGTTTGGTTAAATTTTATTAACAAATCTAATAGCAGGATGTTTTGTGTATATATTCGCTAAATTATAAAGCTCAATTTGTAAATAGTAAAAATATAAGACGAGATTAATTACCTTTCTAATAGGAAAAAAATAGAGAAATTGAACCCTATAATTTAATACCATATAGTTAAATTTAACCAAACTTTTGGATTAGCACTGTCCTTAGAAACCTAGAGAGAGTGTTTTTGATAAATTCTCTTTTGGGAAAAGATGATATAATTAGCAAACCTGTCAATGATTTAATACTGTTGGATAGAGAGACAAACTGTTACACATAAATTAAAATTAAGAGAGGATTTAATGACGCAAATAAAATTTTAGTGTATTTTCCCCCTATTTGAAGAAATTTTCATATGATCATTATGTGAAGAAGAAGCTCCTCAATTTTATGGACAAGCCCCACTTGGATTTGGGCCTAGGAGGCCTACGATGAGTCCATCTTAGCCCTAGAGGTAAAAACGGGTCGGATTAAATCTAACCCGATCTAGTTCTGTGTCCGAATTTTGCCGAATATGGGTTGAGCTTTTGATATCCGAGTTCGTATTTATATGGGATAGTTTTAATATCTACATATGACATAATTTAAAATATGGAATACTCGTGACGTATCACCCTTTTCTACCGTGATTCTCAACTTTGTTTTGGTATATAATGACTTCTTAAGGAAAGATGTCACGTGAGATATTTCTGATAGTTTAGGGAGATCATTATGTATAAAAAAAAGTTCAAAAGTCGTTGTAAAAAAATAATAATAGTTCAGGGGTAAAAATGAAATTATTCCTTAAAATATTATAAACAAGAGAAATTTTGTATATAACACTCTGCTTTATATAATTATGATTTACATCTTATATTTCACTATTTACAAATCAAGTCCTATAATTTAGCGAATATGTATAGAAAATACTTTAAGTTAAATTTGAACTAACATCGTAAGAATAACTAAAATGTTCTTGGTATGACTTGCTTGAAGGTATTTTTATAATTTTCTTAGTATAATTAACTTAACTCAGATATTTGGTTAAGTTTAACTAACTATAGGGCTCATTTGTAAATAGTAAAAATGTAAGATATAAACCATAATTTTATCAAAAAAAACAAGGTGTTATATACAGATTTTCCTATAAACAAAGTGAGTAAATGACTTTCTATATTATTATGTGAATATTTAGTCTAATATATATATATATATATATATATATATATTTATTGATTGTCTATAGATCTTAGAAATTATATGATTATAGCACAAGATCTTATACACTTATTCAATATCCGGTGGATATTGGTAATTACACTTGGGAGATATGACAAATTAATATACTATTCTTTCAGTATATCCAAATTCAAAAATATATTCATCAAAGATTTTGTGTATCTCTAGATGAATTTTATTTTCTTCTTAAGGTAGTAAATTATAAGATTATATTCTAAAATAAGTTGAATAAAAATCTGCACATTAATTGATTCCTTCCCTTTTTTGTTCTTGTTAATTAGGGCATGATCAAGGATATTAGTCCCTCTTATTAATTAATCTACTGCTGCACTCTACACCATCTTCCTTCTTCTTTTTGGGATTGGATCTTTGCAAGAAAGTAATCAAATAAATATCAAATTACATATAAATCCAAAACCCCAGAATTATTTAACTCCAGTTTTATTTTTTGAATTCAGAAAGGTGGTGTTTGCTAATGTTCATTTCAATATCAGCTTATTATATCTCTCATGGGTTGGCTGCGTAAAATCTTGGGAGGTTCTAGCCATAAAGTCAAGCAATGCCATGAAAGACATGAAGATGAAGATGATGGCTTACCACCCAACTCACCCGTAAGTCTGGGGCTTTTTCTTTTTAATTTAAATTTAATTTTTAAATTTAGTATATAATATTAAGAAACTTAGATTATCGTGTACAGGATTTCCCTCAAGAATCTGGAGACGAAGATCTTGATCGTGCTATTGCTCTTTCTTTATCCAAAGAAGTGGAAGGAGAAAGAAAGTCACAAGATGGTTTGTATAATATCTATTGTTTTAGATAAATCTTTTACTTAAGTTTTGGTTGGATTTTTATGTGTATAGATATAGCAGAGGAATCGTACCTGGACGAGGATGAACAACTTGCAAGGGCTTTACAAGAAAGTTTGGACTTTGAAACTCCTCTACATGGAAATGGCGATACTAACAAAGCATCAGTTTCTTCTGATCCTTTTGGATCTAGGTAGTTTTTAATCGGTTCTGTCGTTCATTTAGCAGTCATTTTGCGGATCTTTCGGCCACTTCATTGTAATAATCTTGTATGCATGTATTTACATAGACGAAGTTGATTCATCCAAGTGGGTTAAGTCTTACTTTGTCTCTTGCTTAAGAGGACATCTTTGTTGCTGAGTTATCACTATTCTTTTATTCTCTTTTGTAGTTTGGCGAGATTTGAGCACACATAAAGTGGTATGAAGCATGTACACGAATACAACACAATTCAAATACATTGACATGTTAAGTCTTGAAAATAAATCTATGATCCATTGGGACATGTTATGTACTTATATGTGTGTGTATCAGTGTATGTATCACAACACTAAGGAAATAAATTCCTGCACCGGGTCATTGCTACAAAATAGTCTTTCATTCATACCAGAATGGACAACAAGAATATCTTTTCTTGGTTCATTGTACTTTATTTCCATTTCCTATTGAAAAAGGTTTGTTTGCCTTACATTGATTGCCATAGGATATGTGCTGGATGCAATACTAAGATCGGCCGGGGGCGCTTTCTTAGTTGTATGGGAGCTCTTTGGCACCCAAACTGTTTCCGCTGTGATAATTGTCATCAGCCGATAGTCGACGAGGGGGTAATTTGCTTGTTGTTTAACGTAAAGAGTTTCCTAAGTTTGATCCAAAACTCACTCAGCTTATGTTCCAGTTCCGCGTGCACAACGATCGTCCTTATCATACATCTTGTTACAAGGAGCTCTATCACCCAAGATGTGATGTTTGCGAGCAATTTGTAAGTATTTCAGTACCTTTACTGATTCTTTTCCTGAAGCAGTTTGTGTTTGACATACAATGAAATATGACCTTTCTCCCTTAGAATATACATCAGATCCTGTGTGTTTTGCTTGCTCATTTGCTGAACTCAACCATTGTTCTTCTTTTTGGTGAGCTGCTTAGATCCAGGCAACCGGACACATGTTTTATTTAGACTGATCAGTCTTCTTAGATAACAATTTGCTTCCTCTTGTTCAACTTTTCCTATAGTTATTGTTATCATGGTTGCTTACTCAAGCAGCACGAAGTCGATGCTAAGGTAGATTAGGATGGGGAAGATGTTTCTGAATTGAGATTAGTCCCATAAATCTCAGACTAACGTCCGTCTCTTACTATGCCATCTTCTTCAGATCCCAATGAGCGCGGAAGGGCAAATTGAATGCTGGGCACATCCTTTCTGGCGAATACAATATTGCCCTTCACATGAGATGGATGGCACTCGAAAGTGCTGCAGTTGTGAAAGAATGGAGGTGACCATTCTAGCTCTTAAAAGTTTATTGCACCATTATTATTAGCCATTACCTTATGAATGTGCCTAAGTTTCATCTCGTTTGATGCATAAAGTAATGGATTTTCTTTCTTTTCCCTATGAAATTCTAGCGAAGGGACGCAGAATATGTGACTTTAGATGATGGACGCAACCTCTGCCTCGAGTGTCTGGGTTCTGCTGTAATGGACACTAGCGAATGCCAACCTCTTTACCTTGACATTCAAGAGTTTTTTGAAGGTCTAAATATGAAGATTCAACAGCAAGTTCCTATGCTTCTAGTTGAGAGACAAGCTCTCAATGAGGCCATGGATGGGGAAAAGAGTGTAAGTTCCATGAAACCTGTGAACATTCATCATCAGTTATACTTTAACCTTCTCTGTTTTATTTGCTCTGTTCTCCCTGGGAAGCAGCATCATCACTTACCTGAAACAAGAGGTCTTTGCCTAGCTGAGGAGCAGATTGTCCGCACGGTGAGATCTCTTTGCTTCTGACTACCCTGTTTCTTGAACGTCTTGCTTGGCCTGGCAATGCTCTCATTTACTGGTGCACTGTTATCAGATATCGAGGAGGCCAAGGCTTGGGGCTGGAAACAGAATCATGGGAATAAAAACAGAGCCACAGAGGCTCACCCGGCAATGCGAAGTCACTGCAATTCTCGTTTTGTATGGTCTCCCCAGGTAGATTTGATTCGTGACAACAATGTACCTTGGACAACATATATTGTCTTTGCCAAGAGTAGTCCAGAATATTGTTAGTTCTTTTATACGGATTTAATGATCCTTGACGTCTCCTTCTGTCTTGGTTACTTATGCAGGCCTGATCTACTTTTCACCATTTGTGTTATTCTGTCTGCAGATTATCAACAGGTTCGATTCTAGCTCACGAGTTGATGCATGCTTGGCTGCGGCTTAATGGTACTTTCCCAACTTAAATACAGTTGATTCCGTGGCTATTCGCTTTCTTTGTCAGTATGGATATTTAGCATATAACTCGTTGGACAATTTAAAAGCTAGTTGACCTTGTGTCAATCAGAACTAGCTGTAACAATTTAAGAGCATCTCCGACTGACTCCAAAACTTTAAATTTGAAGCTCCAATCGGACTCTAAATGAGGCTCTAAATTTGGAACCAGCTACAATGGAACTCCAAATTGAAGCCCCATCTAAAAATTTAGAGCGCAGCTATAATACTATTTAATTTTTAGAAATGCCAATTTTATCCTATAAAAGTTTAATCAAAAAATTTAAATTCCATCTATTTAATTAATTAAATTGAATATATAATTAGTTTTGTTAATCAATTTTTAACAAAAATAATACCGTTAGAATTCTCTCATCAAGATATTTAAAATGAGTATAATATTAAATTATTTTAAATATTTTATTTTTATCTTGTGTAATATAATTTCAATGTTTTTAATTAAAAAATAATAATTTAAAATAATTTATGAAACTATTGAATATTAGTCTTATTATAAAGATATCAATGAGAGTTTTCTAACCATATATTTTTTATTAAAAAATAATAATATTAAGATGACTTATTAAGTAATTTAAAATATAATATATAAATATATATACTATATTAATTAAATAATAAATATAAAGCTTGGTGCCTCTTTGGTAGCCTTTGGGCTCTAATTATAGAGCTCTCCTTCCAATTTGTTAACATGTTACAACATATGAAGCATATAAGGCGAGTTGAATGCATTGCAGGGTATAAACATCATATGCCATGCTGATTGCATTGCATTGCAGGGTATCGCAATCTTAGTGACAAAGTTGAAGAAGGCATATGCCAGGTTCTTGCTCACATGTGGCTGGACAGCGAGATCGTGGCAGGGTCTGCCAGTAACATTGCATCCACATCATCGTCCTCGTCAGCATCCACGTCATCTAAAAAGGGTGCGAAATCCCAGTTGGAGACTAAACTGGGAGAATTTTTCAAGTACCAGATTGAGGCACAACCTTCTTCTACATATGGCGATGGTTTCAGAGCTGGCAACCAGGCTGTCCTCAAGTATGGCCTCAGAAATACCCTCGTCCACATCAAGATGACTGGGAACTTTCCAGTTTAATCGTTTTGCATGTCTTCCTAGAGGAATAAGCGGCTAATTATGGGCGATATAACCACATTAGTTACTACCCATTCCTGTAACTTGCTCGTCCATGATTAATTAATTAATTACTCCTTGTATTACCACGCAACACTGGATAGCTGCTGCTGCTCAATAAGTTGGAAATCCAATCCACTTTATTCTCGCACTCTGAACTGACTTGGTACAATGGATGGTCGTGCCGACGGCGTACCGGCACATGGCACGAGGGGTGCCGCACGGTACTCTTCCTAATAGTTTCGCCGCTCGCCGTTGAACTACCCGTTGTCGATCACCGTTGCTGTCGTCGTTGCCCGAGCGTGTCTGGTGCCCTAGCCTAAGGGAGAAGATGAGATCGAGAGAGAGAGAAAAATTGAGAGAGAGAAAGAGAGATATATAAGGTTATCGGTTAAAACTTAAGTTGTGAATTTGGATTTCATTTTCTCCCTCGGGCTAGGGCACCCGATCAACGAGCGGCGATGGCAGGTGAGCGACGAGCAGTGGTCGGCGAAGGTGAGTATCTCATTTTTTTCTTCTTCTCTTCTTACGGCACGGCCGGCAAGTTAATAATATAATTGGTGGTTAGTATTGCACATTTTTATTCTTGGTTGGTTTATAAGTCTATCTTATTTGCTAATAAATCTCTTATCCACAAATAATCTAAATATTATATTCTTTCTCGCTAGAAATATGCATTTGTGTAGGAAACATATGCATGCTTCTCATGTGGTGTGATAGAGTTATCACACCTATTGAATAAGATGGTATTGGGACAAGTAAAGATTTATCCGATATTTGAATCGTATCCGTATGTGTGCTTTCTGGATATAATAATTATGCTCATTATCCTATTCATAATTTGTATTCATATCCCGGAATAAAAATATAGATACTGATATCATTTTCACCCAGAGAGTATCTCAAATTAATTGGAATTCTCTTAGGAACCTTCCTAAATCCAAAATTTTCTTTCTCATGGCAGGTAAACTGTTCAAGTATCTCAAATCAATATTTTCTACTTTGATCGAAGAGAAGATAAAAAAGAAGAATAAATATAGAATTTGTCTTGAAAAATATTTCACCAAAGTGCAAGAGAACACAAGCAAGCAGCCTTTTGCTTTCTCTCTTCTTCTCATTCATTTCTTCGTCTCTGATACATATATTATAATTTACCGGTGATGCTGAAATTTGAACATCGAAATATTTATACAACTAGTCATTTTAGTCATCTGAGCATAATCTTATTAGCAACCAGTACTTATGTTACTAATCACCTTCAAATTTCAATTGAATGCGATCAATATATAGGTTGAAAGTGCGTTGGATGTTCTCCATCCAATCTAAGATTTAATGAAATTTATATCTATATATCTATAGTGTTTGAAATAAGAAGTGAATATAATATATTTTCTTGTAACTTTACGACCATTTAATATTTCTGATATTTGTGGATACGATATAGACGTAAGTATCGCTGTATATACATAGAACTCTAAAAAGATGTTGCTATTAAATTCATAAGTGTTAAATAAAGAGTTGGATAATAAAATTTATGATAAATATTTGAGCACTAAGTTTAACACTTCTCTAGCCATTAATTATGTTTTGGGTCTGCATAAAATTGACCCTAATAAATTTGTTTATAAAAAAATAACAAAAGAGTTACTCACACCTTTTGTCACCTCAAGATGAAGTTTGGTAAATCTCAGAGTACATGATCTTAATAAGCAGTAGTAGTATTGCAAGTTCTTAATAACATCTTTTATAACCCTATATCTCTTAAATCTCTATCAACTTTAGCCACTTCTATAATGCTCTTGATAACTAAGATCTCTTAAGTGACGGAGTAAAAAAGAAAGTAAATAAGTGAGAAAAATATATAGTAAAAGTTAGTTAATAATATTTTCAAACTATTTATCAAAACTATGTGAGAGTGTGTCATCATCTTATAAGTTGATTATGATCGATGATGATTAATTGTTAGATAATAGGAGAAAATTCAACGAATAATAATAAGAAGTCATCGTAAGCATAGTCGTATTAATTACCTGAAAATAAATAAATAAATAAAATAGGTCACTATAGTTGTCAAGAGAAAGAGATGCATGCATGCAAAACCTACTCTTCCATGCACGTAGAAGCTTGGAATATATATATATATATATATATATATATATATATATATATATATATTCCGACAAAATAAATAGATTATTTGCTAATATTTATTCCACCGGTCCTCCACGCATAACGGCTAACGGCTTCCTGGCCCACCGTTCTGTCCACGTGGATCAGGCAGGCCCCACAGCCTCCAACTCCATTCCCATCCGATCTCTTCCACGTGCCTACGCGAGATCGATCTCAACCGCTCGATTCGTCCGACTACCGTACCACTCCTCTCCCTCCCTCCGCTAATTTATCCATTCTATTCGATGTCTCTTTTCTTCCTCTCGCTCTCCTCTCCATTCCCGCGCCTCCTCAGCTTCTCTCGCCGCTCGGAGTTCACCCCCGGCAGGAAGGTTCGAAACCCAAATCCTCTCAAATCTTCTCTTCCGTTACGTGTTCTTTGATCCGTCTAATTCAGGAATCTCTTGATCGATCGAGATTCTGGAATCCTAGCTAATAGGGTTTCGATCTATTAAATCTTGAAGTTGATCTGTGGGACAGTAACTGATTAAGGGGAGGAGATCTAGGAGGGAGGAGGAGGCCTGCGATTATGGCGGGGACGGAGCCGCAAGTCTTGACGAGGAGGCCGTCGAGGAGCGCGGCGATGGCGACGTTCTCGATGGAGGTGTTCGACAACGAGGTGGTGCCGTCGTCGCTTAGCAGCATCGCGCCGATCCTTCGCGTCGCCGCCGAGATCGACCGCGAGAGGCCCCGCGTCGCCTATCTCTGTGAGTCCTCCACTCCTCCTCCATCCCTCTTGGATCCTTTTTTGTTTATTTATTTTCAAATTCTTGTGTTGAAATTTGCTAAAGGTCGATTCTACGCGTTCGAGAAGGCGCATCGGCTGGATCCGAGCTCGACCGGACGTGGAGTTCGGCAGTTTAAGACCGGCCTCCTACAACGCCTCGAGCGGGTGAGATTTCTTCTACCTTTTCTCAATCTCTTCGCTTCCCGACGAATTCCTTTCCTTTTTCCCTCCCTCTCTCTCTCTCTCTCGTTTGTTTTTAGCTCTCAGTTCTTCTGGAAGTGAATTGCTCAAAGCTAAGGCGTTTCTGGATATCTCGGACTGTAACAATGTTGGGCAAAACAGTTAATCCGAATTGGAATAAGTTAGTTTCCGATTAAATCCTATAAAGATAAGAGATAGTCTCAAATTATATCTCTCAAGGATTGTTTGGTTTGAGGCCAAATCTAGAATTTGATAAGTTCGTCTTATTTTTTTAGTCTTGATTTTTTGGAGAATGAACTTGGTTAGGTATAAAAAAAAATATTTGGTTACTAAATTAGGTTAAGGTTCCTGAATTGCTTTAGTGACCCTCCCAGAACTCAAACCAAACGAGCTCTTAGATCATCATCATAGGGTATTTATATAGGCAACAAAATATCGGGACATAGTGAAAAATAACTGAGCATGAAATTTAATAAAACCTTTTAATAATCACTTATATTTTTACGGTGTATCGAAATAGCTACCTTTTAAGGTTTGAACCTACTATTGATTATGATTATATTAAATTGAGAATCTATAGTGGGGACTAAGTCTCGAACCATGTCCTTTATTAATCTTCTACAATCACACACATAAGAATGCACTACAATGAGCATATTTAGTTTTCACTATGTGTTAATGCTCTCTGAATTCTCATTAGAGTTTTAGAAATAGCTCATTCCTCGTTTTGGTGAGAGTTTGGTAGACTATAATAATGTTGTGTAAAAAAAATAATCGAAATTGGGATAATTTAGATTTCCATGAATAAATCTGAACAATATTGCAAATAAAATAAATAAATAATTTAATAGGACCACTAAATATTTAATCTAACAATATTGAATAAAAATAAATAAAATCCAAGGAACGAGGAGTGGCAATCACTCCCCTAAGGGCATGTTTGGTTATCAAGGAGTGGGGAAAGTGAGTAGTATTGAGAAGTAGTTGTTTAGTGAAAAGAAAAACTGTGATATTGGAATTAGGAGACTCATTTTTATTTGTTTGGTCGAGGGAAGTGAAAAAATGAAAGTAAAATTTCCTCGCTTTTTAATGTTTGGTTTGAGAACGACAAAATTGAAAGTAGGGATCAAGATATTAATGAGAAAATATATATAAAAAAAAGGAGAAAATATCTTAAAACTAAAACAAATGATTTGTTTTATGCTTTTTAAGATACTAAATAATACGTTTTTGATTATAAAGAAAAAAATGATGTCTCTCAATCTATGCACAAATTATTATTACTATTTCTATAAGTAATCGTTAATATGATATTTTGTCTATTAAACATAAAAATATAATTGAAACAAAAAATAGAAGTCACAAGAAATAGTAATAACTTAAATATATAAATCAAAATTATGTACCCATATTTCCAAATCAAAAGTACAAATTATAAATAATACTTTTGTCCTAAGGATAAGAAGTCAAAATAATTATAGATCACAGAGGTCTTCAAGCCAAGGAGTTATAATTGAACCAGAATAGAAGTCATAAGAAGCACTACTGACTTAAAAATAAAATTAAAATCAAAAGTAGAAATCATAAACAATACTGTTCTAAATAGGAAAGTCAAAATAACTACATGTCTGAGAAGTCTTTAAGCCAAGGAATTATCTTTGACAAACTTTTGACGGGACATGCATTATTGTGCCTCAATCAAACAAAAAAAAAATATAGTTGACTATTTTATATTTATGTTTAAAATTATTTTATTTATATTTAAAAAAATTTAAATCAATCCCTATATTTATACTATGCCAAATAATGTCTAAAACTAATTGAATGTATGAATTCCCTTATTTTTTAATATTTTTGGAACAAAATACTCTTTTCCTCTTATATAATTTATTTTCTCTTTAAATCCGGTCCTCTATATCTGCTTCCTAATTCCCGACAAGTGCAGCCTACGGGTCAACATGGGTCGTTGAGGTAATTAGGGTATTTTGGTCTTTTCGATAATAACCATCTTCTTAAAAAAAAGTGGGGGTGTCTTTATCATTCTCTTTTGATAATGGCAACAAGACGACGGCCTCTTTTTTAGGGTTGCGGTTCGAACATCTCTTCTCTTGCTCTACTAGAATCTAGTAATTAAAGGTCAGTTTGTTAAAATCGCCGTGCTATTTTCACATCGAAGCCCTTGATATGTTTTAGGGCCTAAGAACAGGGGAACTAAAACGCGACCTTGATTGCTATGACGATTCTTTACTTGAAGGAGAGTTAGTATATGAATTTTTGACCAAAGTGCTGCTACAGTAAAACTTTTTTTCAGAGTAGAACTCTGTTTAAGCTATTTCTCAAACTAGGCCAAACATAACGTGTTAAAGGCATTTTATGCATTGCTGCTCTGATATCTATCTGCTTTGTCTACTAGAATGTGAAAGTACCAGTTTGCTTTATAGCATTCATGAACATACTTTGAATTCATATTGCAGGAAAATACACCCAGCCTTGCTAAGAGGGTAAAGAAGAATGATGCGCGAGAAATTGAGAGCTTTTATCAGCAGTACTATGAAAATTATGTCCGTGCGCTGGACCAAGGAGACCAAGCTGATAGGTAACTGCTGTCATTTTCTTATTCACAGTGTTTCTTGCAGCCTCTTTGTTTATACAAGTTGATCAAAAATTTATGTCATTAACAGAGCTCAACTGGGCAAAGCCTACCAGGCGGCTGGAGTCCTTTTTGAAGTGCTCTGTGCTGTTAACAAAACTGAAAAAGTCGAAGAAGTTGCTCCAGAGGTTGGTGTTTGTCTCAATAGCTGACCATATTGTTCAATCAGTTTTCAGCCTTCTTTTAATCTCATTCTTGTATAATTAATCATTGTTAGGTACTTCTACTTATTCTCAACATTATTTGAGTTGTTCTGCTGTATGATGTATGGCTGACCATTGAGCAGATTATCGCTGCTGCCAAAGATGTACAAGAAAAGAAAGAAATATATGTTCCATACAATATTCTCCCGCTTGATGCTGCTGGTGCTTCACAGTCTATCATGCAACTTGAGGAGGTTTGTCATATAATTCTCATTTTAGTCATGTGCTTCTTGTTTATAATTCTATTTGTCAGTATGCTAGGCTTGTGTTTTTCGTGAATCAGGCGAAGAAATATAGTATGCATGATGCCCCAACAGGAAATGTCTTGTTCCTAATTAGTTCATGAACAATTTTGACAGGTAAAAGCAGCTGTGGCTGCACTGAGGAACACGAGAAGTTTGGACTGGCCATCTTCTTTTGAGCAACAAAGCCATAAAACAGGAGACTTGGATCTACTTGATTGGTTAAAAGCTATGTTTGGGTTTCAGGTATCTTTACTGTATATTGAATGCCATTTTTTTGATGCCATTTCTTTCAATGGATCCTATCTTTTCTTTATTTTGTTTCCAGAGGGACAGTGTCAGAAATCAAAGGGAGCATTTAATCCTACTCTTAGCTAATGTTCATATAAGACTCAGACCGAAGCCTGAACCTCTTAATAAGGCATGTAAACTTCTTCCTTTAAGTTGCATCATCAGTTGTGCTTATGCTTTTATTGGGTTAGACATCTATGGTGAAGCTTTTCTACCTGATTATGTGATGTTATAACTTATAACCTCCCCAACCTAAATCCCTGCCTGTCTGCTAATCCTTCATACTGGAACTAGAAAAATAAGTCTTAAATCAGTTTACAAATATCTGACAGGAATAATACAGCTAAGACTGTGAAATCATGGTCTATGTAGTACAAGTACCTGGTTGACTATGGATGATATCGATCTACTTATATGTCTCTTGCTTCATACTTAAGCTATTGCGTTGCTAAAAGAATCTCAGACGTCATTAAATTATAAGCTACATGGAATGACCACCTTCTAGCCTTATTAACTGAGACTCCATACATCACTGGACATCAGTTGCATTGCATGAAGAGCATTTTGTTCCAAAGACAAGCCATTCCTTTACCTAGGAATTTTCTCTCCATGGTCCAAAGAACATATGTAGTATCCTTGACCATATTCATGTTGATTAACCCGTTTATCTTGTAGTATTTTGGTAGTTGGCCTCATAGTTGCAATGAAGCATTTGAACTGTTCTTTCCACTGTTTTTGCAGTAGTTCTGTAATCTTTGCATTCCACTTGATTTTGCTAACCGTCTCCTCTGAAACAGCTAGATGAACGAGCTGTAGATGCTGTGATGGGAAAACTATTCAAGAATTACAAAACATGGTGCAAATTCTTGGGACGGAAACACAGTCTACGGTAGGATGCTGTTGCACCTTCTCTTATTTGCTTCACTATTTTTAGTGTCTTTATTTGTGTAGCTTAATTTTTGGTAAACTATGTGCAGATTCCCTCAAGGTGCACAAACACATGAGGTCCAGCAGAGGAAGATCCTCTATATGGGTCTTTTTCTTCTTATCTGGGGTGAAGCAGCAAATCTTCGTTTTATGCCGGAATGTCTGTGCTACATCTTTCACAATGTAACATATCTTACCAATATTTTTCTTTCTGATTCTTGCTGACATGACCCTTCAAGTACATACTTCTCCCAATTATTTAGGGTTGGTAAGCATATATATCTTTTCCATAAGAATTATTTTGTGCTTTTAGATGGCATATGAGCTCAATGGTCTGCTTGCTGGAAATGTCAGCATTGTGACTGGAGAAAATATCAGGCCTTCATATGGAGGGAATGATGAAGACTTCTTGAAGAAAGTAATTACACCAATATATTGTGTGATTGAGAAGGTATGCTCCCAGGAGAAATATGAAAATGCACATAAAACACACTTTAGTTTGAGTAATAATTGGTGATGCTGGTTTTCCAGGAAGCGAGTAAAAGTAAAAATGGAAAAGCCCCGCATTCAGCATGGTGTAATTATGATGATCTAAATGAATACTTCTGGTCCGTTAAGAGATTCAGTTCTTCCAGATACTTCAAATATGCTTTTTCTTACTTTAATGCTGATATATTCAATTTGATAATCTCAGGTCAGCTGATTGTTTCTCTTTGGGATGGCCAATGAGTGATGATGGTCAGTTTTTTCAGTCAATTCATGAATCACGGCCTGTAGTTCTGGTATAGTGTGAAACTTGTACTAGTTAATATCTTCACTAAAATTCCACATACAATGGCATGCTGACATGACTGTACATCACATCAGGCTGGATATTCATCTCAAAGGATTTCTAAACGAAGCACAGGGAAGTCAAATTTTGTTGAGTCCAGAACATTTTGGCACATCTTTCGAAGCTTTGATCGTATGTGGACTTTTTATATATTGGTACTACAGGTACTTTGGTTACACATCAACTATATCATTTTAATTTCTAGTGTAACATGTAGTATGTAATCTCGTTCTTGGATGTTACAGGCAATGGTGATCGTTGCCTGGAGTGGTGATCCACTGCAGGAAATCTTTCAGAACGATCTCTATCCTCTGTCAAGCATTTTCATTACAGCAGCATTTCTTCGCTTCGTCCAAGGTATGAGCTCTTTTGCAAAGATATGTTAATGTCGATATATCATCTGCTTATGCCTCTTTTACCTGATGATATGCCTATTTGCTTAACCAAATACCCATTTAGAATGTGTTAGATTCTAGTAGTTTTCACTTTTCACAATAAAAAAGGTAATTATGCATACTCTGTCAGGTTTCAGTTGCACTTATGGAATAGGATAGTAATGGGATATTGTGTTTTGGAAACAAGAGATTGCAGCTAATTTGTTAGTCTAGGTACATGCACTACGACAGGCAGACAATTTATCAATCTTCTAAGAGTACTCTTCACTTTCTATTTATATTTTCACAATTTAAAATCTATGATTATTATTAGATACAGTACAGTCTATCATCCTTGCAGCAATTATTCTGCTTTGGGTGATTGACAAACTGCTTTAATATTCATTCACCTGCTACATTACAATACCTTGCTCCTTATATGGGATCCTACATATTATGAGATTCAGCGTTTAGGAAATTAAGTAGGATTGCTCTTTTTGGTTCTGGTGATCTTGAAGCTTCTCTATGCCCTTAATTGACTTCTTATTCTTTCTGTCGTTGGCAGGCATTTTGGACATTTTTCTGAATTTCTCTGGCTTTCAGAGATTGAGATTTACTGAAGTTCTGCGAAGTGTTCTTAAGATACTAGTTAGTGCCGCATGGGCTGTTATTCTTCCTCTACTCTACTTTTCTAGAGATAAAAATAAAATCAATTTACCAGTTAAAGATCTGACAAACTGGCTTCATCAAGTAAAAGGAGTACCATCTCTATATCTCGTGGCTGTTGCATTGTACTTGCTCCCAAACTTTCTGTCAGGAATATTATTTATCTTTCCGATGCTTCGCAGATGGATAGAAAACTCAGATTGGCTCGTTACTAGATTTCTACTGTGGTGGTCACAGGTACAGCATGAACAAACCATTCCACCATATTATTCTCCCTTGCTCTTTTTTTTCTTCTGAGGTTATCTTTATTTGTCTTTCTTCTTTGACTGAGAAGCTAAAACTTACATTCTATCATTAATTATTTTACTTTTTGGTTCTAATAATTACATATAATTAGAGTTTTTGAAATTATTTTAAGTCTACTCACCAAACAGTGTACCTAAGTGATAATATTGTCATGATGTCCTCCTGATTTTCATTTCTCATGCATAAGCTTATAGTAAGTGATCTAACTTACTACTTGCAGACACGAATTTATGTTGGACGCGGTATGCATGAGAGCCAATTCGCCCTTTTAAAGTAAGTTACTTGATCATTATTTCATCTTGTATTTGTTCTTTTTGGTTGAGCGAATTGCCCACTTTCATCTTGTCCTTTTGGTTCTTAGATATACACTGTTTTGGGTGTTGCTGTTGTGTTCCAAATTTGCATTTAGCTATTATGTCCAGGTAAACATTTTCTTTTGAGTTTAGTCTATGTAAACAGTTACAATCATGTCATCCTTTTCTTATTTATCTTGCTCTGTTGCAGATAAAACCTCTTATGAAGCCAACAAAGGACATAATGAATGTTCATAATATTCATTATGCCTGGCATGAATTCTTTCCTAATGGTAATAATTACTTTTCATGATATTCATGGATTGATAGAGCCACAACTTTCCGAGCTATTAACATTTATCTATATGCAGCCCCATACAATTTTGTTGCTGTTGTGTCACTCTGGACACCTGTCATCTTGGTATGTGTAGCTACTATATTTTCTCTTTATTTTTGAATCAGTTGACAGTCTGTCTTTTCTTTTTCCTTTGTTGTCAGATTGATGCTTTGACCTAAAAAGTTATAGTAATAACTAATAACACTTATCTGAATTCTTCACAGGTCTATTTTATGGATACACAAATATGGTATGCAATATTTTCTACAATATATGGTGGTGTTCTTGGAGCATTTGGGCGACTCGGAGAGGTGAAAAAAGAAAGACAAAAGGAAACATAAATCATTTGTTGTTCTAACAAATTAGTCTTTGTTGTATGCTTTTCTCTTTTCATCAAGTGTTGCATCTAGAAGAAGATTGAGTTTCTTTTCATTGCCATTATAAAGAAGAGACTGGAATCACATTTAATATATATGTGTGTATGTATACCTCTCTTTCTGTGTCAGTGTCAGTGTTCATGTTAAATTGCTTCTTCTTGTACTTATAACGTCATTCTTGTTCAACTGCATAGACTAGTTGCTTGCTGTTCTTTTAATAACCCATCTCTTTGAAGTCCCATAGTTCGCAGCTAGAGTTATTTTTCAGTAGTTTCTCTTTTTGATGACCTAAACTTCTAGTGCAGTGAAACTGAATATCACAAAAGAAATAATAAATGTCCTTTGTAGATTCTGGGTAATAATTAGTGTTTGGGAACAATTGAAACATAACCGGAGTGGATGTCTCCTGACTCTGACAAGTTGGTATGAAAATATTGGAAACTGAAGAGCTTAGTGAGCATATTGTCAAATTATGTGAAAAGTACGGGAACTTGAAGAACTTGATGAATATTATCACATATCATATTTGAGTATTCGACAACTGTCATATCCCAAGATATCAATTGATGTTGTTACATATTTGGGATTTGCAGACCTACATTTACCTGGTTTAAATGAAGGGAATAGACGATCATAGAAACATACTGTTAAAACCTATAGAAGACAAGTTGAATGTCATTTACATATCTTTGTGTGCAGTATGAATGTGAATGTTGTTTGGTTCTACATATGGACTTTTTAAGGAGCTTCTGGTTTTCTTCTATGATGAGGTAATGAGAATCTAATCAGAAAAGATAGGGAATTCATCTCTGATTATGCTTGGTTTGGATATTGACTCGCCTGGTAGATTCATTTTCACTGGATTGTTCAACATGAATTTGAATCCATATTGTCAACACTCAACAGTACATGCTACTGCATTTTATCTTCTCTAACTTTTACCTATGTCATGGCTACGTAGTTTTATGTCACTACTCCTAGTGTTTCTTATCTTCTGAATTCATACATTTTTTTTTGGTAGATACGAACGTTGGGCATGCTGAGGTCACGATTTTATTCTTTACCTGGAGCCTTTAGCGCATGTTTGGTTCCATCTGAAAACTCTCGGAAGAGGGGCTTTTCTCTCTCAAAGCATTTTGCTGAGGTTGTTAAAAGATAGTTTGACATATCCTGGAAAGTAAATGTGCATTTGTCAAGTTTCTAACAGATTACCCATAATTGTAATACAGGTTACTCCAAACAAGAGAACTGAAGCTGCAAAGTTTGCTCAACTGTGGAATGAAGTGATTTGTAGCTTCCGAGAAGAGGACCTGATAAGTGATAGGAAAGGACTTACAACTCTTTTAGGAAGATAGTCTGTCATTCTTTTTCAACTTTTTAGTTGTTATTAGCAATCATGCTGATAAACATTCTGTAATTCAGGGAGATGGATCTGTTGCTGGTTCCTTACTATTCATATCCTAGCCTGAAATTGATGCAATGGCCACCCTTTTTGCTTGCTAGCAAGGTCTTATTATTGTAACATTCTTCTTATGCTTCTTTGTATATTTTCTTTTCTTATCTTCTAATCTGCGTTCCCGTTTCTTCAGATACCCATTGCCTTGGATATGGCTGCTCAGTTCCGATCAAAGGATTCTGACCTTTGGAGGCGTATATGTTCTGATGAGTACATGAAATGTGCTGTTCTAGAATGCTACGAGTCTTTAAAACTTGTCCTTGATGTTCTGGTGGTTGGAGAAAATGAAAGAAGGTATATTAATTGCTCACTATTATCTATACTCTATCCACAGAAGAAGTTTGGTATGACAAGTGCCATGGTACTAAACTACTAATACTAATAATGGTTTTGACCTCGTAAATGAATTTTTGAAGAATTTAGGCTAGGATAGAATACTTACGTTGTTGTTTATCATATGCTATTGATTTTATGTAAGCTGTTAGGTACATGATTAGGAGTAGAATCATATTCTGCTATGAGAAACAAAATAGGTAGGAGAAAAATCTAGAGAAGTTAAAATGCTTTAATTTTGTTACACTGAAAAGGAAGAATAAGATATGTACAATTGAATGCAAGTTGCTGATAGATAATAGTGTAGACTGTATAGTGACTAAAATAAGATGGAATAGTAGCAATAGAACTTTTTAGTGGGAAATATACATAATGTCATTGACACATGCACCTGAGGTAGGGAGAATCTATCGACAAAATGGAAAGTTTTTCAAGATAAAAGAAAAATATAAAACCTAATTATGGAGAAAATAAAATCTACATAGGAACTGTTTTGATTGGCCATATAGTAAAAGAAATTTGAGAATATTAGAGTACGTGCTCCATAGATGTTTCTGAAATTGATACAAGAATGAAAGAGAAGGATTATGTTTATGGATTTTGCTATGCCTTGCATTATCTCAACTAAATATACTTCATTTTATAAGAGGGACGAACATTTGATTACCTTAAGAGTGGGCCAAATCATAGTTAAATGACTTTTGCTTACTATATTTAAAGGATAGTGGGAAGAGATTCTTGCTGTATTTACAAGTTGCAAACTAGTTTCGAAGTACAGTTAATGAAGTAGTGTGATCAAAAGTCAATTAAATTTAACAAGGACAATTATGTAAAAGTCAGCAAGAATGTAAAAATGAAGCCTGCATAATATAAAGTGGCTATAAGAGAAGTTAAGAAAGTTGACAAAGATACATTTGGGGCATATGATCTATTTCGAAATTAGTACCAAAGATTGACAAAATGGTACTATAAACTCACTAAAGTCAGGGGGAGAATTAGTAGAGACTTGACGAATGTAAAAGCAAATAATTGAGAACAAAAATGTTTCAATGAAAGAAATGATATTAATGATATGTTAAGGAGCTATTTTCATACTTCTCTCTGCAAAAATGACGACAAATCTTAAACTAGAAATAAATAGGTCAGGAGTGATATAGACTGTTAATACATTAGAAGAATTTGACTAAGCTGAGCATGCTTTAAAGGAAATAAAATTTGGAAAAGCTACATAATATCCTTATTATTGTTATGATGGTTGAGGACTTGAAGGTATGAGATTTAGGTTCTTTATTCTATTTGAAAAAAAATTAAAAGGCTCAAATGATGGCAGTTGAGTGAAAGAATAACACTTTTGATTAACATAAGAGATATATGGAGGATCATCATGAAATCAAACAAGAGAGTCAGTAAGAATTAAGAAAGGGTGGGAGAGAACTGGATAAAGTCCAAATGAAAAAGAGCTAGTGTTTGTTTGTTTGTTTTTTTTTTCATAAGGAATTGTTTTCACAGTTTCCTTGACAAAGTTTATGTTTGTGATCAAGCTTCCTAACAGGACCCTTCTCCTTCATTCAGGATTTGGGTTGTTGAAAAATATAATAGTAATCATGCAGTACTGTATATAGAGAAGAAAGGAGTGCATAGTAAATAAATAGATTTACTCAAAATATAGATGAGGGAGCTACTCCTAGTGTGTTAATCAAAGAGAAACAAGTGAATATTGTAAACAGTGGGGTTGTTCCCAGGTTTTATTATTAAGTCCTCACTTAATGAATTGGTTATTAACAGAATTACAGAATTATTCAATATGAGCTTATTTGTTTATGACTTTATGTTATTTCATGATAACATATCGGAATTAACGAATCTAAGATTGTGTTGAGCAATAAGAAGTATAATGAATAAGTTCTGAATCTATAGGTTGTAGACAAAAGTAGTATACTCCTCTAATCCCTAGTATATGAAATGTGATTTTAGAAAATATGTTAGTAAGATAGAAATGGACTCGACTCTGATAGACAAGAAGTCCCACAGAATTCTTGTTACTCTGCATAAAAGAGAAGTGGAGATTGTTGAAAGCATCGCCAACTAGCGCAGAATGGTTGAACTAGTGGTTCAGCATATTAAGTGATTGCCATATATCAGTTAGGCCAAAAGGGCAATTTTCTTGGATGACGTTAGGACTTGTTCTAATAGATCAAAATATTACACAAACAGGAAATATTTTATCTAAAAGTATATCTTACTTAGGTCATGTTTCTGATAAAGTTTCATTAGCATCAGACAAGTACTGTATATAATTGCACCTTGCTCATTATTCAAATCTCTACTGTACCTTAGCTATATACCCCTATTTCAATTCTTCACCTACTTTATCAGATACCTCTTACACTTGAAGATGATTTAATGACTATGATATTCTGAAATGCTTCTTGGCTTACTTTCCTGCGACAGGATTATCAGCATCATCATCAAAGAAATTGAAACTAACACAGCAAAGAACACATTTCTTGCCAATTTTAGAATGAGTGCCTTGCCAATATTATGCAATAAGTTTGTGATTCTTGTGTCTATCCTGGTAAGTCAAATTAAATGATAAATAATTGCATATTCTGATTTGGTTGTATATGATTTCAAATTTTTGACTGTATATAACAACTAACAAGGATCCCTAACTATGATTTTCTTTCACTAACAGAAAGAAGCTGATAGCTCTAAGCGTGACACTGTAGTATTATTGCTGCAAGACATGCTAGAGGTGGTTACTCGAGATATGATGGTTAATGAGATCCGGTAGGGAATTGTGACTTTGGACATATGAAAGAAACAAAAGATTTTCTGAGGAAATTATTTATTTTGATAGGTAGATTTTAATTCTAGTAATGTTCTCAGAGAGTTGGCTGAGCTTGGTCATGGTAATAAAGATTCAGTCCCTCGAAGACAACTTTTTGCTGGTACTGGTTCAAAGGCTGCAATATTGTTTCCTCCTGTAATCATGGCACAATGGGAAGAACAGGTGCGTACCACCTAAATAAATAAATATCTTGTTTTTGCATTTTTTAAGAGAACAACTAATGATAAAATATTACAGATTAAGCGTTTATACCTCCTATTGACGGTGAAAGAATCTGCAATAGATGTCCCCACAAACCTTGAAGCTCGGCGAAGGATAGCATTTTTCACAAATTCTCTATTCATGAACATGCCAAGTGCACCTCGTGTTCGCAAGATGCTGTCATTCAGGTTAGCACCATATTCTTCCCAATTAGGCATGCACTTTTGAAAGGAAACAAACTGTGGCATTACTTTTGTAGAAGATCTTGAAGGATACATGTGTGTCCTAGAAAACATGTAAAAGGATAAAAATTAAAAATATGCAGTTTCTCTACATTTACTTTTCAAGAGAGAAGTAGAGACATAGGGGAGGAAGTGAAGTTGTAAGAAAAGCCTCGAAAAGCAAAGCAAAATAGAAGAAGGCTAGTCTTCCTTTTCCTAGCTTTCACTTTCAATTTAATTTTTTATTCATTTGATAAAGATCATTAGAGAAGTTATTGTTTGTGATTTCACCTAACATGGCTAGCCACCCAATAAAATCAATTAACTTGCATCTCATTCTTTCAACTCTTTTTCAGAGTAAGTGGATTTTTATACGTTATAAATAGAGTGTACAGAAAGGTATGAAGGATAGATATCATTAAATCTAGAGTCCAAAACGAATTGAGTCTGACCATAGTTATGGACCACATCAATTAATATATCTTGAAGGATAGAAATCTTATAGATTGTTCTTTGGCAGCTGTTTTTGTGACATGTACTAAGTCACCTTCTTATTTAGTTAAGTAAAAACTTGTGTATCATATGCATCTATAATCTTTTGTTAGAATGTCATAATTTGAAACAACGATGGCCGTGCTAGAGGCATGTGCCATGTCATGCCACAACCGGTGTGTCCTTCGTATGCCCTTGCGTGCCTGAGAAAAATAGCTCTACATCGGCACACAGTCATGCCAGATCAGTAGGGCTCGGCAGGCGATTGTGCCGAGCAACATCCACCCACGCCGATCGATACGGCTTGGCACAAGGGTGTGCCTGTGCCAAATGCCGTGTCACCATCGCCACGGGAACGTGTCGACCGGCACAACCATCCTTGATTCGAAGTGAGTGATGGCAATGTATCTAATATGTCATTTTATTGGTCCAAATTTTGAGCCTTTTTGATTGATTTCCTTTTACTAGTACTTTATGAAATGTTTGGTTCATAAATTGATGTATGGTAGTGCAGTCTCCTATTATAATAGATCATTATATACTAGTATACATCATAAGATGGTGTGGCGGTGTGCCGTTCTGCAACAATAAGATCTCTTTAGCACAATAAATTTGTTTCAGATTATTTTCTATACTATCCATACTAGAATACTACTATTGAGTTGAGCATGAAACTTTCATTACTGCACGAACTGCCAAGTATCAGAAATTGCATTGGGTATTTCTTTCATTGTTTATGATATACTTTGATCAAGAAGAGTAAACTATTTCAGTGAACATTTTTAAGAAGTCATTAATATTCTGTATTACCTTTGCAGTGTCATGACCCCTTACTATAGTGAGGAGACTGTCTATTCGAGAAATGATCTTGATCTGGAGAATGAAGATGGTGTATCAATCATATTTTACCTTCAAAAGATCTTTCCAGGTTTGAAGCTACATCCTTTCCCCCCTCTGCATGGGGTAGTACATAATAGCATGTCCATCAGTAACTTCAGTTGTGGGGTTATCATAATCAATTTTTTGTAATAGATGAGTGGAACAACTTCATGGAGAGAATTAACTGTAAAAGAGAGAGTGAAGTTTGGGAGAATGAGGAGAATGTCTTACAACTTCGTCACTGGGCCTCTCTTCGTGGACAAACACTCTGTAGAACAGGTACTTGTTTTACTCAAGGTTTTTTGTGTTGTCGGTGCACTTCATACCAATGCCCCATTAGCATTACATGCCGACACAGTTTTTTATGCAGCTAGTGTGCATTGTATAATGTAGGCTGTGATTTATAGATAACAATAACTTTCATTGTCGCTCATCTTTCTGTGTCAACAGTTAGGGGCATGATGTACTACCGAAGAGCTTTGAAGCTGCAGGCTTTTCTTGACATGGCTTCTGAAAGTGGTACAATTTGTTTTCTTGCCCACATCTAGCAGTTCTCTTTCATAAATTTTCTTCTAATGTTAGGAGTGATACTTCACTTTCCTACTTGCCTGCAGAAATATTAGAAGGATATAAAGCTGTTACAGATAGTGTAGAGGAAGAAAAAAAGAGCCAAAGATCTCTGTCTATGCAACTTGAGGCCATAGCAGACATGAAATTCACATATGTTGCCACCTGCCAAATTTATGGCAATCAAAAACAATCGGGAGATCGGCGTGCAACAGACATTCTGAACTTGATGGTTAAGTAAGTTTGGTTCATTGATTGATTCAATTTTATACTTGACCTTGAACTTTTTGCTCATTATTAAAGTCAACTCAATGATCTAATGCTTCAAAGTGATGAAGACATGTTCCCTTCAGTAAAACTTGCTATAGTATAGTTTTTGCTACCTCATGGTTTCATACCAACTGCATGGTCTTTGTCATTCTGATGACTACCAATGATGCCGGATACTTATCTATAAAAAAGAAGTGTATCTCACATTACATAATCTGTAGGTGGAAGTATCATATTTTTCATTTTGAAGAGGGTTCCAAATGTTAAAGTTGATCTCTGTCCCATACCAAACATAAAATTTTAGAGTATGTGTGTGTTAAAACTTAAAATACGACACTTTTTATTTTTTAAGCATATATAAAATGAAAAAGGAAAAAATGGTCATCAATTAGGGAAAAGGAAAAGAGATCAGTACAGAGAATTTATTCAACTCTATGAGACTATATTCTCTTTCTTGTTGTGCAACACAATCGTTTCCATTATGATAATTTCAAGGTTTCACCAGAGAAAGTGAGATGAACCATTTAGGATGATTATCAACCAGAGTTGATAATTGCAGCTATAAATCAATTCAAACCTTCGGAGATCTTACTAAAAAACATCTTATAGACATTAAACAGTATTTATGTAAATTTTCCTGACAGTTCCTGTTGATTTTATGGAATTTCATTCTGTGCTCTTTCGACGTGAACTAATGAAATTTACCAAAGCCTTGAGATTATAGCTAACTTTGGATTGGTCTTTGGCCAAAATCATTCTTAAACAGAAGTAGACAAGATCATGAAGCAAAGATGATAGTATGATACCATTTAGGCACCAACAATACTTTTTACTATATTACAAGCACTCCTAGGAGAAAATTATCAAGACCACTTCTGCTAAGTAATTTAAATTAGGTTATCAGTTCTTTTGTAATGTGCCTATTAGGTAGTAACCTACAGATATCTGAGAAGAAGGCATCATTGATAAAGCACGTAGCTAGCTGAGCAAAAAATTGCACAAGACTGCAAGTTTTGCCAAGTATTGCAGAATAGTGCTGGACCTTCTCTAAAGATTGCATAACGTACATTTAGTATTATGAGCCAAATTTATCATACACATAAATCAAGATTACGACTTATCTTCCTTGTCCCAAGCACAAGTATTTTACAAAGTACCAATTACTTAACAAGAATAATAGAATATATATATATATATATATATATATATATATATATATATATATATGTATCACTAATGCTGTTTGCCATTTGATTTCCATGTTATTCATTGAGAATGATTAATAATATATGAGATTACTATATTACACCTATAATTCCCTTGTGTTTCACTTGGAACTTTTGTTCTGCATATTGTTTTCTGCTACCACACTGTACCTTTATTACTAGAGATTGATATTTTCTTTATTTATACAACTATTCCTTTCCTCCATTTGATTTCCATCTTACTTATCGAGAATGATTGACATTACATGAGATTGCTTTAGTACATCTAAGATTCCCTTGCATTTCACATGAAACTTTGGTTCTGCATAATTTTTTCTGCTACCACACTGTACATTTATTATTAGAAATTGATATTTTCTTCATTCATACAGTTATCCTTCCCTCCGTGTAGCATATATTGACGAAGTTGAAGAAAGAGATGGTGACAAGGTACAGAAGGTCTATTATTCTGTGCTAGTGAAAGCTGTTGATAATCGTGATCAGGTAAGCATAATTCACAATTCATCCCATCTAGTTTAAAAACTAAACTCCATTCAATTTATTTCTTCTCTTATTCTGTGAAAGGAAATCTACCGCATAAAATTGCCAGGACCAGTAAAAATAGGTGAAGGAAAACCTGAAAACCAAAACCATGCCATAATTTTCACACGCGGTGAGGCACTCCAGACAATTGATATGAATCAGGTAGTTCCTGAGAAGCTATGCGATCACTTGATTTGTCTTATATCTTGTAGCTTTTACCTCATATAATGATGAGGAATTCTTTAGGACAATTATCTGGAAGAGGCTCTAAAAATGCGTAACCTCCTCGAAGAATTTAATCAAGATCATGGGCTGCGTCAGCCTAGTATCCTTGGTGTGCGTGAGCACATATTCACAGGAAGGTATTGTTGTTATTCATTGACATTAAACAACTTCATTTTGACTCATCAGTAAGATGAAATTGCCACCAAATGTATTGACAATCTTTGATCATAGTGTATCATCTCTGGCGTGGTTTATGTCAAACCAGGAAACCAGCTTTGTGACAATTGGACAGAGAGTCCTTGCAAGACCACTGAAGTAAGTTTGTCTCTCTCTTGGTGATTGGCTACCTTAAGATTATTTTGCATTCATTGTATTATACCTGTAATATCGTCTATCAAAGTGTGTCCTGTTATGTCGACGTGTCGTGTATGGATTCTGCTAGAAGAGTCTCCTAGAACTACACATTATGGTTGTAGCTTACTTAGAATCAAGGATTAACATATAGCGCCGTGATTCTTGTGTGTGAGTCATTAGTGCAAACATTTCATTCCTTGTATTATACCTTTAAATCTGTAATATTGTCTATCAAAGTGTGTCCTGTTACATTGACATGTCGTGTATGATTCTGCTAGAAGAGTCTCCTAGAACTACACATTATATTATGTTTTGGCTTACTTAGAATCAAGGATTAACATATAGCAGCATGATTCTTGTGTGTGAATCATTAGTGCAAGCATTCTGAGGAGCGTTAGTTGGCACACCCTCTTGTCAAATACTTCATGTTGGTTCTGCATAGCGTTGAACAAGGCCAGCACAGGGGAATTGGTTTGGCAAAAAGGAGTGCTGACAATGGGTTAACTATTGAGCCATGCATATCAGCATGTCCACATTGGCAGTCGATGCTTGGAACATTCACGCAAAGATGGTCATGTCTGTCGACACGGCCCATGCCGAAGAAGTATTGGCACTCGGCACAGGTTATACCAATGGCACAACCCCATGCCGGGTTGTGCCGATCCGAATCGGTTGACACAAGTTTCTTTTCTACACTTAGTATATCATTTGGGTATATAAATGATAGATCCAGCTTAATTTTGCTAGATCTATCATTTGAAAAGATTTTTCTATATAGATCTAACATCTTAGTAATAGATCTATGAAAAGTACTCTTTATAATGTAGGAATTAAAGGGAAAATTTGATCCCCCAAAGTTCTGCCAAATTAAAAATTTGAGATTTGTATGTTAAATTCATTCAAATTGGGTCAAAATAGGTATGGAATATGTTAGATAAACTCCATATTAGTTGATTTAAACCCAACTTTTATATTTTCTAGTTAATTAGATTTCCCTCCAAACTTAAAAAAAATGCAAAATTAATATGTCAAATTCATTTAAATTTGGTCAATATTGATATACGAACAATTACGGACTATCTTGTCTCGAAACTTATAACTGTAACATGATTGGATAGTGTTAGCTTGGAAGTGTCAAGATACTGCAAGTCGCAATAACACACTATTCCTTAATGCCTTTATAACAGAGGTTGTTCGTTCTGAAGGTTTCCTGTAGAAAGTAAGTGCATTCCTCTTGAGATCGATAGGAGATTTCTTGCTATTATTAAGTGTTCTCCACAATGATCTTCTAGGGCTCGAATTGTATAGCTTGATTCTCTTTTTTACTCTGTTCCATGATTGGGATGAATCTGCGAAGAAGTCATTCAGTTATACTTTCATTTTTATAAGTACTAAGATATATGATAGAGCGACTCCTACATGGTGAGCTTACGTCAATGTACTGTGCTGTTAAGGTCTATGTGAAGATCCTCCGCTACCCAATGTCATTGAACGTATTGCATGCCTGAACAAATGGCTGATGTTGATAGCCAGTTCTCAGATATTCAAATCTTTTTTATTTGATTGTATATGCTCTCAGAGTTTGGCCTTCATAATTTAAGGCTCTTTCTCAAGGCAACACTCAAGTTCTATGTATATTCTCAACCAGATTAACACTATAAATATTTATGCAAAACATATGTCTCTTCTAACTATAATTTATCAGGTCAGTGCATTTTTTGATAAAATTAATGTTTCCTCTTATCTGACCAGGGTTCGGTTTCACTATGGTCATCCAGACATATTTGATAGGATTTTTCACATCACAAGGGGTGGCATTAGCAAGGCTTCTCGTGGAATCAATTTAAGTGAAGATATATTTGCTGGTAACATCATTTTTTTTTTCATTGTTTCTCTTAGGTCCAATAATTTGTGCATGTGGCCTATGAAGTGGGTGTTGCTTTGATTCCAGGTTTCAACTCAACATTGAGGCGAGGAAATGTTACCCACCATGAGTATATCCAAGTGGGCAAAGGCCGTGATGTTGGTCTAAACCAAATTTCACTCTTTGAAGCAAAAGTGGCCTGTGGCAATGGAGAGCAAATACTTAGCAGAGATATCTACCGTCTGGGTCACCGCTTTGACTTTTTCAGAATGCTTTCGTGCTACTTTACTACCGTTGGATTTTATATCAGCTCAATGGTAAAGATCCATCCCTTTGTTTAGAACTTGACCAAAAAATAGATTTTAGTAATAAACCTTACTTCTAAATATCCAAGATATGCTGTTACAGTATTAGTAAATAATCAGAAGAACTATGATCTCCCTTTCTTTAACATCCCTTATCTACTAGATAGATGTTTGTTGTCTTTCACGTTGTCGTTTGTTTCCTGAGTTCCTTTTTTTCACATATGCAGATGGTTGTCATAATTGTCTACTTATTCTTGTATGGGAGACTGTACTTATCGTTGAGTGGATTGGAGAGTGCAATTATGAAGCAAGCACGGATGAGAGGGAATGTTGCTCTTCAGGCAGCTATGGCATCTCAGTCCATTGTCCAGTTAGGCCTGTTAATGGCCTTGCCTATGTTTATGGAGATTGGATTAGAAAGAGGATTCAGAAGTGCCCTTGGTGATTTCATCATCATGCAGCTTCAGCTTTGTTCAGTGTTCTTTACTTTCTCTCTTGGAACAAAGTCCCACTACTTTGGAAGGACAGTCTTGCATGGTGGGGCAAAATACCGAGCAACAGGACGAGGTTTTGTAGTCCGGCATGTAAAGTTTGCAGAGAACTACAGAATGTACTCGCGGAGCCACTTTGTCAAAGGGATGGAATTGATGGTACTGCTCATATGTTATCAGATATACGGTTCACTAGCAACTGATTCAACTGCTTATTTATTTGTCACATTTTCAATGTGGTTCTTGGTGGCTACCTGGTTATTTGCACCATCCCTTTTCAACCCATCAGGTTTTGAATGGCAAAAGATAGTGGAGGACTGGGATGATTGGACCAAGTGGATTAGCAGTTGGGGAGGAATTGGTGTGCCAGCAAACAAAAGCTGGGAGTCTTGGTGGGAGGAAGAACAGGAACATTTACTATCCACAGGGTTCTTGGGCAGGTTCTGGGAGATCGTCCTCTCACTGCGCTTCTTCCTTTACCAGTATGGCATCGTGTATCACCTAAATGTTTCCAATGGCAACAAAAGCATCATTGTAAGTCTTCAGCATGCTCTCGTCTTCTAATCTTTAGATGTTTTCTGCTGTCATATCATAAGCAAATCTACTTATATAGGAGTAGAATAAATAGCATTCCTTTACTAGTGTGTTCTCGTATTGTTTGCATCATTCATGGTAAAGATTCTAATCTATTTACTGACAACAAATTTAATCTTATGATTAGGTGTATGGTCTATCCTGGCTGGTGATTGTTGCAGTGGTGTTACTTTTGAAGGTCAGTTCATTTGGAAAATAAACAAAAGGCGTTATTCTTCCCCGCCTTTAGTACTTTCTCATTTGCTACTTGATGAACTTGAGCTTCTTCTGTAGGTGGTGTCCATGGGTAGGAAAAAGTTTAGTGCTGATTATCAACTCATGTTCCGGCTTCTCAAATTATTCTTGTTTATTGGATCCATCGGGACTCTTGGCATCCTTTTCTCCCTTCTTAATCTAACAATAAGCGACATCTTTGCCAGCTTACTTGCTTTTGCACCAACAGGATGGGCACTTCTGCAGGTATTTTTGTTTTTGTAAGTAGATGAATATGTTGGAAAAGATTTAGCCCAGTATCTGCAGGTATTTTGGAGATAATACCTGCTTTGTTTGTCCATGTATACTCACTTATTTGCATGTATACCCCTCCAAATATCATACTTTTGCATGTATACCCCTTAATTATGAACACATTTAGCAGTAAAAGTAAAAAAAAAAAAATGCCCTTACTTGGAGATTTGAAGTTTCACCCGAGACAGGACAGCAATGGATGGCTGAAACTTAACTTAATGAAAACTAAAGCCGAAACTCATTGGTTAAGACTGAAATTATCAAAATTTCTGGTTTTGATACCTATTCTGAACCATAATGGGCTTAAAATATTTATTTTTCTAAGGATCAGAATTGAAACTAACATGAAACTGATACTTCAAACCATGCTTTATCTTTTACTTTTAAATTGCTTCTGTTATAACTATTAATTAAGTATAAGAGGTATCCAACAAGCCATTCAAAATTAAGAAGTATACAATCAAATATGAGACCTTCAAAAAAGTTATAAAAAAAAATCCCATCTCTTCTTCTTCTTCTATAGTTCTATCTAGTATCTTACAAGTGCAACCTCAATTATTTTCATGTGGGCATCTTTGGAGCAGATATCACAGGCATGCAAGCCAGTGGTGAAGGCAGTGGGGCTGTGGGGCTCGGTCAAAGCTCTTGCAAGGGGATATGAATACATTATGGCGCTTGTGATCTTCGTACCAGTCGCTGTGTTGGCATGGTTTCCATTTGTCTCTGAGTTCCAGACCAGGCTCTTATTTAACCAGGCCTTCAGCCGAGGCCTGCAGATTTCTCGTATTCTTGCCGGTGGAAAGAAGCATAACTGAAACGCTGAGCAAGAGAATGGAGATAGTTGAAGAGTTAGTTGAAGATATATACCCCAAGGTCAGAGAGCCATAACTATAGAAGAGCATCCCCTATATACAGATTTACCATTGCATTTCAAGTGTATAAGAGAGCATATACACCATTTGAAAGAGCAAGGAGTAGAGCCATAGAAAGGTAATGGAGGGAGAGATAGAAGACATCTCCTAGTTTTGAAGAAAGTTACTGTCTTGAGAGTTGCAGCAGTAATAGCAATCTTTTTTGTTCCCTTCTATCTTGTATCCTGGAGGCATTGTCACTTGTGTAAATATCCATTGACATCTGTTGTATAAAACACAAGAAAAGAAATACAGAAAATATTAACTGAAATTATCAACTTGTTTTATCAGAATTATTTTTCTCTTTTTTTTGAGAAAGTATTTGTGATCTCTCATTGGGTGGGAAAAAAGAACGATAAAGTTTAAGCGTTTTCGATAGTGCTTAAACTTTCAATATGTTCATTTCAAGGCTAAATTATATCTAACCTCTTGAACTATAGCCTATTATCACTTATACTCGCTAAAGGGAAAAAAAACATGACATTAAGACCTCTTGAACTATCATAGTTCTTATAGAGGGTTATACTGTTAAAATAAAAGTTGATTTTATAAATTGGCTCTATGTTCATAACTTCATATGCATGCATATATGTGGGGTTCATGGGAATTGAGTGGTTGATAGGGATTAATGGGAGCAAGAGAGATTGATAGGAACAAGCAAAAAGAAATTTGGAGGGAAGGGGAGAGGAAGAAAGATTGAGACCCAACCTCGAATACCTTTCATTTATCCTTCCCCCCTCCCCTCCTCCTCTCTCTCCGACAAGCCGTCCGACCCCCTGCCGCCACGCCATAGTGTGATATTTCCAGCGGCTCCAACCACGCAGGTACCCCTCTCACTCTCTCTCTCTCTCTCTCTCTCTCTCTCTCTGTGCCGGAGGAAAACTTGCCAAGTATCAGAAATTGCATTGGGTATTTCTTTCATTGTTTATGATATACTTTGATCAAGAAGAGTAAACTATTTCAGTGAACATTTTTAAGAAGTCATTCATATTCTGGATTACCTTTGCAGTGTCATGACCCCTTACTATAGTGAGGAGACTGTCTATTCGAGAAATGATCCTGATCTGGAGAATGAAGATGGTGTATCAATCATATTTTACCTTCAAAAGATCTTTCCAGGTTTGAAGCTACATCCTTTCCCCCCTTCTGCTTGGGGTAGTACAAAATAGCATGTCCATCAGTAACTTCAGTTGAGGGGTTATCATAATCAATTTTTTGTAATAGATGAGTGGAACAACTTCATGGAGAGAATTTAACTGTAAAAGAGATAGTGAAGTTTGGGAGAATGAGGAGAATGTCTTACGACTTCGTCACTGGGCCTCTCTTCGTGGACAAACACTCTGTAGAACAGGTACTTTCATTACTGCACGAACTGCCATGCTATTTTGTATTAAGGATGGCCGTCGGCACCTGCCGTGCCGGCGGCATACCGGCACGTGGCACGAGGGGTGCCCCCTCCTAATAGCTTCGCCATCGACCTCGTCGTCGAGCTCACTGTCGCCGTCGTCGCTGGCCTGGTCGCCGTCGCCGGGTGCCCTAGCTGAGGGAGGGGAAGAAAGAGATCGAGAGAGAGAGAGAGAGAGAGGGGTGGGTTTTTATCGGTTAAAAACTTAAGTTGCGGATCCGGATCCGGATCCGGGTCCGCAACTTAAGTTTTTAACCGATAAAAACCCACCCCTCTCTCTCTCTCTCTCTCTCTCTCTCTCGATCTCTTTCTTCCCCTCCCTCAGCTAGGGCACCCGACGTGAGCGACCGGGAGCGGCGACGGCGTCGGCGATCGGCGATCGGCGACGGCGAAGGCCAGCGACGACGGCGACGGCCAAGGTGGTACATTTTCTCTCCTTTTCTTACGGCACGGCCGGCAAGTGCCGCGGCACGTGCCGTGCCGTGCCGTGCTGGCCGGCGGTCGGCACGGGCATCGTTGGAATGTACATTGCTTATTGGAAACATATACTTGTGAACTGCATCACAAGGATAGTTGTATAAATCTTACTTTGCTTATTTCTATGTGGCTGCCTTTTTTACATTGCTGCTCTCTCTCTCTCTCTCTCTCCCCCTCCTCTTCACAGTGAGTACTGGCAATGGTGCGAAGAGGAAGGAAGAGAGCAGCCAAAGTATCACAGTCGAGGGCGAATGAGAGAAGCACTGTGCAATTTGAAGACAGGGGGCAATCATTCAATGAGCGGGAAGGTACCGTTATAGATCTAGATTGCTTCCAATTCTCCCTTTCCTTTTGTAGTTTAATTTTCTTATTCTATATTGAACCTTTCATCCAATTAGTGTTGCTAATCTTCCTGAAATTAATTTTGAGCCTGAGAAGACTGGTTGAGCATGAACATTTGAGCTCCAGATAAGGTTAACCGAGTCTAATATTGAGCTGGACTCAAGCAGATCCTAAGCGGCTTTGTTAATATGGCAACCTAGTTGCAATATAGTCTGAGAAGATTCTGGCATGTACATAATTAGACTTAGAAAGCAAATTAGATTGTGAAGTTACAGAGCTTTAATGATGTACTACTATACCTTTGTTGCTTCTCTGATGCCTTCCCTAGTATACCTGTTTGTGAGCTAGTTGTCCTGGTCATCTAATTCTTGTTACTTCTATTATTAGTCAATTTTCTTACATCTTGGGAATGCATGATAAGTTTGATAAATTTGCTGAACCATATATTTGATTTTTCATTTGTTAATTAGTGTGCAAGGTGTTGATAAAACTGATAGGACCTTTTTATTGTCTATTTTAACTCTATGCTAAGTTATCTTCCCCTATGAAAGTTAGTTGTTTGCTAGGAGTTTGTCAATTTATTGCTCATACATTTCTTGTCCATGTTAACATTCAGGTATGCTAATCTTATTTCCCATGTGAATAGTTGAACGTCGAGTTGCTGCTATTCACGCTATTTGTGAGGCAGAGACTGAGAACTTGCTCTCTCGGTTGCGATTGTTGCGCTCCTACATCAGCAATGAACAGATGGAGACACCGGCATTAAAGTTTTTCCAGGAAAACTTGTCCAACCTAACAATTATAAGAAACGAAAAGTACAAGATATTTGAGTTGACGTGGAATGATAGAGATGGTTATATACCTGGAAAAGATGTGGATGACAGGGATATGCATATTTCACTTGGGAATGCTGCCAAACTTTCAGCTGTTCATGGTCTTCAGTTTTCAGTGAACTCAGGTTGGCATGAGCTTTTCCATGAACGCACTACATTCTGGACTCTGCATATTTAGATTTACTGTTAATTGGTACAATCCTTGCAGTGAAGAAGAACTTCTTAGAAGCTGCCAACTTGCACATTCCTGATTTTGTAAGATCATGTTTTTTTGAACTAATGATTTTAGATACTTATGTTCACTTTATTCACTGTTCTTAAAAAGGTAATTTCTTTGTGGCTTCAAGGGCTTGGGCGAATATTCCGAAAATCAAATGGCAGGAGCAAGAGAGGCTTTTCAGACTCCTGGGGTTTGTAATTTCTTTAACATATTTTCATGTGCTACTACTGTGATGGATTTATAATACTTTACATATGATCACAATATGGATCAAATGTTTCTTATGATAGTTGCAGATGCTTCTATATTTCCCCTTCCTGTAGCATTTACAGGACAAATCATGAAAGCTAAGTTCTACTTTATTCTTTCTTTTTCATGTTTGGTGAGAATCATGCTTCTTGCAGGCCATGAGTAATCGTCTTTCTTTTGGCATGACGCCAAAAACTCTAAGGTTGCCCCAGAATGGCGAGATGCTTTTATCCGTGCGTGGCTCACCCCTTGGAGTGTACAAAGAAGAAAACTTGGAGGCAATTCATGGTAAATAGCTGTTTCATTTGCTCAATAATAACCACTAGCTTTGCCTTTTTCTAATGTTCTCCAATTGGCAATTCTCAGAATCTGGAGATGATGCCTCCTAATTTGACAGTATCGTCGGTAACATCATCTTGATTGGAGAAACATTATTTTTAATGCATCTAAAGATCAGAGGTGCTTTGTTTCAGGATAATATTTTAGTAGACGGAAACTAGTTTGACTAGTGGATATGCCTGAAAACTTCCCCTCGAAGATGGAACTATGAAAATCTAATCAGGAGGATTGTTTATTCCCCTGTAAAAATGTTGTAAAAATCTTGAGAGTTGCAACTGTTGTACTTGTTATGTTATATTCTGTCACTAGTTCTCGCATCTTGTGATTTCAATGACAGATCAACATTGTAATTGACTTTTCCTATAAATCTTCAGTTCCTGACTTCCAGATACAGGCAGTTACTTTTATGCAATTTACTTGGGCTTCGTTGTGGTATTCCTTACGATGCTGGCAACCGTCGTAAATCTTTGTCATTCCAACGATTGATTAGAGATGATTGGTCACTTCTAAGAGTGTTATAAATATGCTAAATGGAGCACATTTCTTCAGAAAAATGTGATTGTAAGCATGCATTTCTTGCATCACATTGCAGCTATGTATGCCTCTGATAATAGCAACAGGAGAGATAGTTAAATTTACATTATAATATTGTCCAGGAGTCCCTAATTTCTCATCTTATTTCCATGAAGATATTTAAGTATTGAGGTACAAATGTACAACTATAATTACCACAAGCCATTTTATTCAACCCAAGTTATTTCCTTCTGATCAGATTAAACTATGTCTGAATAAATATATTTATCGAGCATCTTAATTATCATTATCATTTTTATAATTATGAGCCTATAGTCTAGATAAAAAAAATCTAGCCCTTCTGGATATATATAAATTAGATAATTAGATCAATCCTTTCATAAATTTTTTTAAAAAAAATTACACTTAGACTCTATAAATTATCATACTATTTCATATACCTCAGTGAACTTGTTTTATAACATATAAATTCTTTAAACTATTGAAAATGTCTCATCCCATTAATATCAAAGATGGAAAAAGCTGGACAAAATATCCCTCTAAAAAGATAAAGGGTATTTTAGTAGATTAAAATTCTTTTTGCTCTTTTAAAATATATATATAAATAAATTACATAGTTAGTTATTCACACGACTTACGTATGAAAACCTAGAGATGAAAAGATAACGAAAATTTAAAGAAAGTATTTGAGTTACTTTTATGTGACATAAAAAAATAGTCTATAAAAAATATTAAAAAAAAAGTGATAATTTATAAAACTCTAAATATAATTAACTCTAAAATAAAAAATAATAATCTCAAATTATATGCATATAACATTTTAATAAAATATCGACCAAATAGGCGTTACAAATTCTAATATTCACGAGAAACGTTAAACCTATAATCTCTGTCATATATGACCGATAATAAAGACATGAGAATACTCAAATTAAACCTATAACCTATGCCTTGCTCAAATTTGTCAAATTTGCCGGCCAGTGAAGGAGATTGAGGTCCCCATGACAGCATGACTCCATGAAAATTTGCAGGCCAGTGAATAACTTTCCAGACTCCACTATCTTTCTTGAATCAACTAGAGACACCACTCCCTTCAATTCAGCACTAGAGACATGCACTCCAGTCTCCACTAGCAACAAACCTTTAAAAAAGCCTCCAATGCCAAAGACAGAGGAGGCTCGACGACTCCCAGTGACATCACTCCATTAGTAACAAACTGATGCCTTGGAAGCCATTGATTGAATGCCAAATCTTTTGAAATCTCTGCACGAATTTTTGAGAGTATTTGACTAAAGTATTGCTACAATACAACATACGAAATCACCGTCCGAGACAACGATTCTTAAGAGATGAATTAAGTTTTTAATATACTAAAAAACGGTTGTCTAATTTTTTTTTTATAATTATAAATTATTATATAATAAACTTGAAATTAAAATATAGAAGAGTTATGATCTTTATGTTGCGATTTTGAGCGCAATCGATTAAGAGGAATAATTACGACATTCCATTTTATATATCTTTTCTATATCTTCACAACCAACATATTTTATGACCAAGTGCAAAATTTTGATAATCTTTTAACCTATTGAAAAACATATCATTTTACTAAGAATGATGCTATCTGAGACAGCGATTTTACTGTCGTACTGGTTTAAAAAATAGTTTGAATAGTATTCTAGTTTTGGGAAGATTAATTTACTGTAGCAGAAACAGCAGGTCAAAAACTCAATCTTTTTTCTTCAAGTAACCAACTGTGGGAAGTTCTGCAATCCAGGCTGCACTGTACATGCCTGTGAGTAAGAACTTTTACAACAGAGTGGAGTTGTACATGGATCATTCATAAGCTATACAACAAGCCAAAACTCTGTGAGACATAAAGCATCTCAGCATTAAGTGAGACTAATAACAAGCAGTCAATGCACACCATGGAAATTACACCCTAAGTGAGCTTCTAGTCTAGTATTCAAAGGTTAGATTAAAATGCTGGACTTAATTGGAATTGTGGTCTTTCAAAAAAAAAAAAAAAAAAAAAAATTGCTCTTTAGGTAACTAAGATTTTTAAAAATCATTCGTATAGTATATAGTGTTATCTGATAAAAATTTTACTAAATATCAACCACAATATAACCTTCGAATATTTTTCTATGAGATTTAAAAAACTCTCCTTCTCCGCTGTTGTAAGAAAAGCTTAGACGAGTTCTCTATCTTAATTGCTTTAGAAAACCTTAACGACGGATAGAACTCATTATTTGCTTTGGTTTATAACTAGTGTGTCATACAGTTAAAAATGCTCGTATTACACACGAATATTCCTGCGTTCTAATCTCAATAACATATATATCATCGTATGCTTTTAATAGGTTAGATATCCTTTATTTTAAATTCCTACTAAGTTTAGGCCAATAGCACTTTGGTGAGCTTAACCTAACCTAATCCAATACTTAAAAATATATACCAAGTCAACATATACTAATTAAATGGCTAATACACATACAAAACATGACTCCTATTACAACACCAAAAGCCTTAATATCTTAAATCTCTCCCTCTCTCTCTCTCTCCACAAACAAACTAAGTAATGGATAGGAGGAGGATTACATGCACATCCATGCTTCTCCTCACAACCCTCCTCTTCCTTTCCACCTCCATTAGTGCAAGACCTCACACCTCCATCCCTCAAACCCCAATCAAAGCTGGTTACTACCCTTCATGGCTCTACCCTTCCTTCCCTCCCTCCTCCATCAACCCTTCTCTCTTCACCCACGTCCTCTTTGCCTTCGCCGAGCCGGACCCCTCCACCTTCCAACTCACCATCTCTTCCTCCGACGCCACCATCCTCGCCAACTTCTCCTCCTCCCTCTGCGCCAAGCCCGTCAAGACCCTCCTCTCCATCGGCGGCGGCGGCGCCAACACTACCGTCTTTGAAAAGTTGGCCTCCGCTCCGTCGAGTCGGGCGGTTTTTATCCAGTCGACGATCTCCGTCGCTCGTCGTTATGACCTCGACGGCGTTGACTTGGACTGGGAGTTCCCCGCGAACCCGGCGCAGATGTCGGACCTCGGGGAGCTGTTCGTCGAGTGGCGCGCGGCGGTGGAGAAGGAGGCGGCCGCCACGGGGAGGCCGCGGCTGCTGCTGACGGCGGCGGTTTACTTCGCGCAGAGGTTCTTCTTGCCGGGGGACGTGCCGCGGGCTTACCCAGCGGCGGCGATCGCGGCGTCGCTGGATTGGGTCAACGCCATGTGCTTTGACTTCCACGGCTCGTGGGACACGTCGGCGACCGGGGAGCACGCTGCGCTCTATGATTCGGCCAGCAACGTTAGTGGGAGCTACGGGTTGAAGTCATGGGTGGCGGCGGGCGTGCCGGCGGAAAAGGTTATTTTGACCAACAAATTCTTCGAATGTTGCAATTTACACCCTGCCTTTTCATTAATTCTAATATCTCATCCCTGCTATACTTATCCCTCTTTATCTTTTTATCTTTTTGGGGGGAAATAAGCTAAGCCTAAATTTACCAACAATTATTATTTTTATTATATTTAATCAAATCACAAATTGAAGATACTCCTTAAATACAAGGTTATCGAGGATTGGATATATATATTAAATTTTAAATATTAAAGATATATATAATATATATATACTTAATATTTTGTTATATTTTTATTGTCTGAAATCTGATTGATATTATTTTTAGATGCGTTGAAAAATTTATCTAAATTTCTATAATTTTATTTATAATAAATACATAATTTAGTTAAATATAATAAAAAAGAATAATTTTAATTTAGATATAAATATAAGAGAGTAAAGTAGCACCAGTGAAACTATATAAGATGAAAGTAAATTTAGACTTAACCATAGTGGGTAAAATACAATTTATCTAAAAGTTTGGGGAGTTTAATCCTATCTCTATATATGTTGTAATAGGTGGTGATTGGCTTGCCGCTTTATGGGCGGACGTGGCGGCTCAAGAACCCGGCGGAGCACGGGATCGGTGCGGCGGCGGTCGGTGTAGGCTCCGGGGAGGATGGGGCGATGAGATATGCCGAAGTGGTGGATTATAACAAGGAAAAGAATGCCCATGTAGTGTTCGATAAAATGGTTGTAGGGGTTTACTCTTATGCTGGGGATAACTGGATTGGTTATGATGATCTGAGATCGGTTGGGAAGAAGATTGAGTATGCAAAGGGATTGGGGCTTGGTGGATACTTCTTCTGGGCTATTGGGTATGATAAGGATTGGAGCATCTCCGAAGGAGGTAAGCACTATGCAACAATATATATAAATTGTCTCACAACATTAACTAACTAGCAAAATATTTTCTTTTAGCAAATTAAATTTTATATCTTGTGGTTTGATCTAATTTTAATTTTCACATCTGTGCTTTAAATTTAAGCACTTAACTTTTCTGTGTTCTAAATTAAATTATAATTGTTAGATTTTTAATCCAAACTAACGGTACATATATGATCAAAATACTTCTACTATCATTAGCATCACTATTTTCCATCCTAAGCAAGTTGCTATATGATCAAAATACCCTTCATATCATCAATAGAATTTTAAGGTAGACAAATTAGGACAATCAAAGTATTATTCATAATTTTATGTTCATCAAAGCCGACAGTAATTTGTTCACTTGAGCGAAACCCTAATTAGAATATTTGTATGTCATTTATATATATATATATATATATATATATAATTTGTTATTTAACAATTTAATTTTTAGATCAACTCATTATCTAATATAATATTTCTTTTTTTTCGGAGGAAGATACTAATATAGTATTAGAGCCTAACTTTCTAGGATTTAGAATTCATACCTCGGTTAACCCCATTAAATCCATTAAATCCGTGTTCTCTATTATTTATTATCTTTAATATGTCCATATGTGGTGTATAAGATCATACATGAGTAAGTTTACTAAAGATATGATATACATTATTAGCTTTAACCTATTTTCGCTCGGCATTTTCATCGTTGGCTAGATGCGGATAAGGTTTATTCTTTACAAAAGGAAGTAGCTTTAAATGGATAGTTAAAGTTCAATTTTATTATTTCATGTTCTTGAAGAAAGTAAGCACTTAATTTGAATGGTATAACAATGTAAGATGATCTAATTAACTATCCATTCTTTGGTTGAAACAGCTTGGAAAGCATGGGGACATTGAGCATGGTGTTTCTCTCTTGCTGGAAAATTATTTTTCCTCTTTCAGACTATTGTTGTTGTAATAAAAGATATTGTTTACTTGTCTACAGGGTTCCAGATTGCTTGCTATAATCTCAAGTTCTCTTAACTGTTGCTTGTTGTTGTTCCTTTTGATTTATGTGGTTTACTTTTATATAATGCTTATTTTGTTCATATTATTAAGGCATGTAACTTTATTGGTATATAACTATATATATATATATGCTATGTAAGAACTTAAAATTTAAGGTCAATATGTATCAGAGCCAAATTTTTGTGAGTCATGTTAAGATCTCACTGACATTGTTTACACATATTATGTCTTTAGAGATGGTACATAATATTGACAATGAGATTATGCTCAAATGGTTAGATGGGCTATTATTGTATAAATTATTTATTTAAATTATAATAACATCGTTTTAATTGCATATCATTACGTTTCCATTTTTTTTTTTAGAAAAAAAGAGATGATATATATTGTTGGTCGATAAGTTAACAACTTAACCTGCTTTTAAGTTGTCATGTATATAAGATCAAGAGACGGCCCCAGCAACTCAACTTTGCTAGGGCTTCAAGACAAATTCTCCTCATTCTAAAGCTCTTCCCATTGTTGGTGGTCTTCTCCCACTCCCCTCCTCTAGCCAGTTTGGTTGATGGAGAGTGGAGAGGAGAAATATTTTTTCCATTATCCTATAAGAACTTTTGTCCTCCGTTTCTTTTTCTTTATTTCCTTCTCCTGATTTTTTAGCCTCCCAAATTACTCGGTGAAGAAGGTCTCGCTTCTCCTTATTTTTCTCTTCTCCCTTCTCCATTGACTCCCTCTCCCTATTGTCATTACTATCACCATTGTCATTGTCGGGACTGCATCGTTATCTCCTTTTCTCCTTCTGCTTTTTTTGTTGTTATTATCTCTTTTTTTTGTCTTCTTTGGGATCTATGGTGGTCCTTTACAAGGTTGTTTGTGTCGTGTCTTCATGCGGAGCTATAAGACATCGACTCTCTTCTGTCTATGTTCTTACTAGGGCTATTTTTTGTTAAAGATTTTTAGGCCCATCAAGCATCTTGTTGTGATCTTTTTGTGATTCCGTTGATGATTGTCAAGTGAAATGCTTGTTTCCAAAGATATCACAATCTAACTTTTTCTACTTCTAATCATACATGAATGCTTGTAATTCCTGTAAGCTTGATACTATGCTTCTATTGTAGTGCAGTCTTTCTAACCAACTATACAGCTTGTGTTTAAGGTCATCCCTCTATATCTTATTTCGCTATTTGTGTATCAATAAATTTGATCAAAAATACTTTTTTCTATAAGAGTAATTTCTAATTTTTCAACTAACATCTTGTGTGTGTGAGTATTTTGAAATTGAAATTCTTATTTTATTATATAATTTTTATATGATATTCTGAGTTAATTAAATCAACCATTTCCAAATTAAAAAGTATTATATCATAATATTAAAGATAATTTTTTAAAGTACTTAAATTACTCTTTAGTGGGGAAAAAGTTTGATTTAATAAGGTGAGATATGATTTTAAAGATATTTAATAATTCAATACGGTTATAGTGTTATACGAAAATTATAGTAAAAAATGAGGGAGCTAATTATAAAATCTTTAAAAATAAGAAATTAATAAAAAAAAATGTAAGGTGCTATTTAAAAAATTCGATAGTAAAAAATAGTCAAATTTAGAATATCCAACCCATTGATTCAAGTCATGATGAATAATTAGATAATTTATTAAATGTAGGTTTAAAATAAGATGATTTCAAATGACAGGAATTATCAAATAAGAAATGAGATGCTTAGGAATAATTTAATGAATTGTTTACAAAATTAAAAGCTGTCCTACAATAAGTTTTATAAATTGATAATTGAACTATTTGGAGCATAATAAAAATATTCATAAAGTATGAAATATTTAATAAAGTTCTTAGAACAGTTCATAGCATCTTGGTGGGCCAATAGAACTACTTGAAATTTATATAAAAATATTGAAAGAATATTTGTAGGAAAATTTATCAAAAGCACCCAATATGTTGTTTTTATTATCATTCACATCCAACCATATCTCGATACTTATCGATATATGACCTAAATATCTTTAACTAAGTTTTATATGTATCGGTGATAAATACTCTTGCTTAAAGATTAGCGTGGATCGACATTTTAGCTATCATATTTCTAGTCGACATAAAACATTCTTTCTATGGCCCACGTGGATTTTTTTTTTCTTATTATAGATTAAGAAATGCTACTCTAGCTTAGAAATTAAACATCAAATTATCCCCGACATTATTTAATTTCTTTTCATATAAAAGTCTAATTTTTATAATTTTCCTCTTGATTTGGTTAAAATTATTTATAAAATCTTCTCTCACATCTCTTCTACCATCTATCTACCTATCTATCTACATATCTTATCTCATCAAAGTAGCCTACGAGAAATAGAATATTTTAATATCAAATTAAGAGCATTTATACCAATTTTCACTTATTATTCGTATTCTTTTTAACTTTATCAAATCTAATTATTACACTACAACTAAACATCTAATTAGCCAGATCTAGATTAGAGTAATAGATTAAGCAAGAAGATTAACTGCCATCATAATTCACGAATCTTAACTAAGAAGTTGCCGATATCTAAAATCTAATTCATCTATAAAAAAGAGATTTTTACAAATTATACCATATATTTTACATAATTTATAATTTGCACATTGTTTTTAAGGATTTTGTAACCCAACTTATCATTTTCTCCTATTATTTTTATTTGACACCCTGACATTATTTTAACTAACTAACATCGACCAAATTATTAAAATACCTCCAGCATTCCTTCTCATTTTCTATATCGTTGCACCATCCTCTCAACCTACCTCCTCCACTGTCGCTGTCATCATCGCCATCACCGCCACTTTTCTCTCACCTTCCCCCCTTCCCCTCCTTCTCCTCCTTTTCTTATTATTTATTTTGTTTGGGAAGAAAAAAATAGGGTGAAGAAGGCTCGAGTAATTTATATATTTATAAATTATCTTATATATATATATATATATATATGATAGTATAGTATTCTTTATTTAGTACCATCTAAGTTAACTCGGAGACCTTAAATAAGAATTATAGAGAAAAAAAAAAAGAGGTCGGATTATAACATTTTCATAGATGGGACAAATCATAAAATAAATAAAATATAAAATATAATTTATAAAAATTTAATAAAGAAAAAGGGAAAAGAAAAAAAGTGAAGTCAAAAATGGACTTAACCAATAATTATTCACCTTATTTAAATATCTACCTTAAAGCAGCTGGACTCTGGAGGCATGATTTTGCTTCGGTACCCTCTCAGCATGGCCACCATTATAGCGAGCAATCCTTCCTTCCACTATCCCTTTGCCTATCAAAAGCCTAATAAGATATATATATATATATATATATCCCCCTTTGCGTGGGCTTCACTCAAAGCCTAAAAGCAGTTGACCTACAATGGCCGGTGTCCCCTACCCACGCACAACCGACAGCTGGTGGTGTTCAGCGATAACGGTAAACTCAAAACGGAGTAATAGTGTAGTATAATAGTCCCGATAAGCGGATCCCGCAGTAACCGTCCGAGAATAAGAACGTCGTATTATTCTTCATTTATTCTCCCCTTGGATGGAATAGAGATATAGAGAGACTAGAGAGGGAGGAAGAACGATAGAGGAAGAGAGCGGGTGCGACGGAAACGAAGCCGAGGCGACCCGGATCCCGAACTTTTTGTTGTTTATCCCCAAAATAACTTCTCCCTTCTCCCTCCCCGCCGCCGTGATACGCCAATTTGGATTCCCGCCCCACACCGCCGATCGAGCCATCTCCGCCGCAGGATGTTCATCCGAGGATTCTCGCGGAAGCGGCGGCCAGGGGAAGTTCCGGTGTACCTCAACGTCTATGACCTTACCCCCATCAATGGCTACGCGTACTGGCTCGGGCTCGGCGTCTACCACTCCGGCGTCCAAGGTGAGGCCTTTATTGTCAGAATCCTTCTCCTTCTTCTTCTTTTTCTCGAGATTAGGGTTTTGTTAGGGTTTTATTGAGCTAGGGTTTCGGCTCCAGTGCACGGGGTGGAGTACGCCTACGGCGCGCACGAGCTCCCGACGACGGGGATCTTCGAGGCGGAGCCGCGGATGTGCCCGGGGTTCGCGTTCCGGAAGTCGATCCTTATCGGGTTCACGGATCTGGGCCCGCGTGAGGTGAGGGCTCTCATGGAGGAGCTGGCGGTGGAGTACACGGGGAACACCTACAACCTCATCTCCAAGAACTGCAACCACTTCTGCAACGTCGCCTGCCTCCGGCTCACGTCGAAGCCGATCCCCAATTGGGTCAATCGCCTCGCAAAAATCGGTAATTTTCACCTTAAACTCTCTCCTCCTTTTTGGCTAAAGATTGGATCTATGGTGCGGTCTTTCTGACCGGAATTGGGGGAGCATTTAAAGGGTTCCTCTGCAATTGCGTGCTGCCGGTGCACGTAGCGGCGGTGAGGCAGCCGGGGGACGAGGGGAGCGGGAGCGGGAGCCGCCAAGAAGAGAAGGCGAGATTGAGGAGCAATTCGACGAGAAACCCCAGCATCGCCTCTTCTTCTATATGGAATAGAAGCCTCAGGAGGAGTAGAAGGTCCTCGTCGTCGTCCTCTCTCGTCGGGCTCACGTCAGCCCCCGCTGCATTCAAGGTCTAATCTCCGGCCCCGGCGCCGCCGACGCCGCTGTCGGTGGAATTTAGGGGTAAATTTCCACTAAAAAAGGCACTTGTCTTTTCTTATTCAAATTAAAAATTAAAAAAAGAATTCGGTTGGAAATTATTTTTATTTCCTTTTGAAATTTGAAACCGTTGGAATTGAATTCCCACAGCTGTTCTTTGTCCGTAAAATGTTTTGATTTTGTTTCTCTAAAATGGGTGAGGTGAGCACGTACTTTCGGGTTGGGTCCCAGGCGAAATATTCGGGATTCGTGGCATCATTCCATTGAGCTGTCGTCGTCTCCCGCTGTTCGGAGGCCAACAGCGGCGGTCAGGTCGCTCTTAAAACGCACACGTGCGGGAGTCAGAGACTGCCGGTTATAGTGCACCGTCGTGGCTGGGGACCACCGGCGATCCGGTCGGCCAGTAGAGGAGCCGGCCAGCGGTGGCCCAGGTCAGCACGACATGAGTGCCGAAAGATTCTCTTGGAGGATGTGATTTGGGGTGGCTAATAAAGGTTGACCACTAGATTTGGGTTTTAATAGGATCTCCAAATGGATAGATAGATAGAGAGGATGCTAAGATTTTTAAACCGGTTTAAGATTTAAAACGTTCCTGGATTTGGATCATAAACGTATTATTAATCTATTGAATCTCTTTGTTAAGTTGTACTCTAATGATGAATTTTAATGAAATAATATAAGCCTATGTGGAAGGCCATGTACCAGAAATTGGAAGTATATATATATAGTTATATGAATCATAATTAGAATCTAAGCAATGACTAAGATATTTTAATATTGAAGAGCAGACACAAATATAATAGATTTGATGCCGAAAAATCTCTTATCAAACAAAGGAAGAAAACTACTTATCTTATCTATGAGATCGATCTACGCAGATAATATAATTATCAGTTGTTATAAAATAGTTTACAAATTGATCATTATTATCCATACTAATCTTGGATGTTGTTTGCATGATTCCCTCTCAATGCATTGTTATGGGTATAATTTAGCTGATCTTGATCGAGCCTCATATTGAATAATCTTGTATTAAAAATAATTTTAAGCCTAGATTTGTGATGAAGATTGAATTGAAATTATTTTAATTCGAGTTAATTTTGATGTTGAATCTAAATGAGCTAATCAATAAGCAATTTTACGTCTTAATTAATTCAAGTCTTATTTTGAGATTGATTAAGTTTGAACCGACTCAAGCTTAAAATAAGGCCTAGCTCAACTAAAAAAATATATAAGCTAATGTAAATCTTTATGCATTTGGAAAAGATATGAATTCAAAATTAAACTCTATAAGATTAGAATACAAAACAATCAATTTGAACCATATCGAGACGAGTTCAAGTCGGCTTGGTTATTCTGACAATTCTATGTATCACTTCCTTTGCTTGGTATCTAACCTTGCTCGTGCTTAAGGTTAAAAGACTTGAAACAACATCCAATACAATCTTCAATCTAGTCGAACTCCATCAATATGAGATATGAAAAGCCTCACATTTTACTCTCACAACCCCATTTACAATGTTCTACGTTAAGTCTTGTTCAAACACCGTTAAGTCTATTCGAATGAAAATCCTACAATAGAAACTTCTTCAAACTAAAACTTCTTTATTTAGATTGCCAAGAGCTAAAGGTTGTTGTATCATTGATCTTTACAAGTACAACTAGAAATATTATATTATGAAAGACTGTTTTATCACAAATTTGTCGATTTTAAAAACTAATAAAGTTTCTTTTTGCTTCGCGACGAAATCAAATTTCCTTTGATTACAAAATTTATAAGAATACAATAAACCTAGTACAAGATAGCACAATCGATTTTTAATACGAAGCCCTCGACTTTTGAAACACATAACTTATATACCATATGCACATATATGAGAAGATTGTGATAACTATGCAATGATAATAATAAACATGATAACCTAGTAAAGTTATGAAAATAATAAGACACATCAAAATATGTAAGTTATACTAAGAAGGTGATAGACACTACCATTAGATATATGAGTAAATGTCATTTATAACAATTCCTTGATGAAGTTAACTACTGCATGGACTGTGAAATTCATAGACAACTACTAACTACATGGATGATGTGAGATCAGATAAGGACTTCTCAATTTGAGACATACAAAAGGAAGTTAACTATGCTCTCCTCATAAGTTGAAACATCTGTCAGAGCATCATCAGCATCGTCAGACTCCTCAATAGCCTTAGTATCCTTAACTCATGGACTATAATGCCTCATGACATGTGACAAACTAAGACTTGAGGAAGGTAGTCTAGTTAGTCCAAAGGGTAAGAACACTGAAGAAATGGCTTAAATGGATCACAATCTTTATCTAACTAAATAGTCCTCGCTTTAGGATTCGGAAGCAGACCAAGTTGAGAATATGATAGAGTTCATCAAGAGAGGCAGGCATAGGCAATCATGTTGGTATTCCAAGTGGCATTCAAACCAACAATCAAACAGACAATATTATTGATGTTTGAAGGAACTCTGACATGATAAAAGAATAGTTTTAAGCTATATCGAAGGAAGATGAAAATGGGATGAAATCAATGTTATTATACTCACTTGAGACAATTGGAAATACAAATTTTAATCTAAGATATAAAAAAATCTCACAATTTCATTCTCACAACCTCACTCACAATGTTCTCCAAAAGTATTTTAATGGCCTTGGGAAATTATGTTATATTTTTCAGCAAGATCTCCTTTCTATAGTTCCAAAAAGAAAAGCTTGAAAAACTCATAACTGAAGAAACCTTAGAAAATCTCGTTCAGACACCATACTTCTTGTATGTGTTTCATTCCGATAATTAATTTCTTAGCCAACCTTACTACCTAAAGGAACATATTTGAATGAGAAATGTTCTTTTGAACACCTAAATATAATTCCATCTTCTTTATACGTGCCTTATTCCAACAAGAATAAATCTTCTTCACGATCTTTTCTCTCTTGAGAAATTTGACTTTATTTTTAGATTCCAACGAGAGTCCAACACTTACAGACTTCAAAAAGGTGCACGATTGAATAGTCTTTCGGAACCATATCTTTCGAACAACATAAAGTATGTTAGAATGAGAATCCCACACACAAACTTCTTCAAACTGAAACACGTTTATTTTAGTTGGTAAGAGCTATAAATTCTACTCTTGATCTTTACGAGTAAGACTAGATAAATTACATTATGAAGGATTCTACTTTATCACAAATTTAAAAATTAATAAAGATGCGAGAAGTGAATTGATAGCGGATTTCTTTAGTGATCTTATAGTTAGATCAAGAGATAATCAATATATTCGGTCTCTCATATGCAATTAGGGCATTCTAAGAGCTAGTAAGTATTTTCTTCGAGAGGTTCATTTTTACTCAAGAGACCTATTACAATTACAAGCTAAAAATAAAAGGAATGCTACAAACTATATGAACCTTTAAAGAAGAGCTAGAATACCAACTTTGGTGTATTAAATGAAATCCACTATAATTGAAATTAGTACGAGAGAACCATCATAATAAGTTCCAATCAAGCTTACAAGTGAACCATCTATAAGAAAACTGATAGTCTAAGCTCCAAATAAAATAGTAAGATTTAGAAAGACACCTCCAATTGAGCAACACAAATCTCAACACTTAGTCATTTACTCATGAGGCTAGGCTAAGCCAATCCTGCCAATATGATGTTCCAAAAGAGCACCACTATATATTCAGCCCAATCCCCATTCATGCAATGAGCTTATCTTTTCTCATAAAGAAATGGAAAAATGTTAGGATTAAGACATAAATAGGGCATAGTGCAAATTTACTTGACACTAATGGCCTTGTTGAGTGTTCAATTGGACTTCCAAAGTTGAACTGTTAAAAGTCCATTAGAGGGCCCATCTATTCATATTAACTAATAGTCCATTTAGGACTAAGAATTTATCCACTAGACCTTAGTCCCAATAGAGATATGTGAACATTAGAATACTTTTAAGACTTGTGCTATTGAGTGAGTTCTATTTTGCTTTAATTTAATTTCCCCCTTCAAGTACATGATTCAACTTATGCTATCAATAATAAGCGTAAAAAGATAATCGTAAACATAAAATATTATAAAATATTCCTAAACTCTAGGTAAAAAATTATTTTGAGGATCAAACCAATCACACAATAATTATTGTTATAAGAGTATTTGAGATTTATAGTTTAGGATGTCTAAATGTAATTAATTCTATAAAATTTAATAACCTGATGGTATTTCTAAGCAGTTGTAAAATAAAACTACAAAGGAATTCTCCAAGTAATTATAAGGAGATAATATAGTAGTTGTAAAATATAATTGCAATTTATATTTAATTATATCCTAATTAGAATTTTCCTCTTTCTTAAAGAAAAATAACAAATATTTGTCTATATTAAACTGTATAAAAAGCCATAAGGTCAACTCAGATCATTTTTATCCTATATTTATATACAATACTTATCCTTTTTTAATCAACCATTCATTTTATAGTTTGTCTATGAACCAAACAAAAAGTGGACATTATATGTTTAGGACGAAAAAATTGACCCGACTTTATAAACCGACACTTAATCTAATTTTTAAACAAGTTTGTATCTAGTCTAATTGAATTCGTGTCACAAACGGTCAAACCGTCTAACCTAATTAATAATCAGGTCATGTTATATTTTTTACGTAATACGTTTATGATTTGACACATCAACATGTCATGACCGGACATACTAATACGTTTACAACACGATAACTAAATGATGACCCGAATAATTCATTTATAACACACATAAAAACTCACTAATAACACAAAAAAAAACTCATTTATAACCAAAAAAAAAATCTTTTTTATAACCTAACTAAACTCATTTATAATTTAAAATTTAAAAATTATATAAATTAAAAAATGTATGCCACATGATAATTCATTTATGACCCATATAATCTATTTTAACAAATAAATATATTTATATTTATATATTCATGGTTCGACTTAAATCCAGCAAATCCAATCCGATTGCCGCCCCTCCATACGCTATCCCTATTCACTTCAAGAATAACCTTTTCTCTTATTATGGAACACAACTCTTTATTCCATAATAACAGCTAAACATTATAATATCCTATTCTATAATATAAATATTATTTATCAAAATTATAATTTTTTATCGTAAACTAACTAAATTACTAATTTACTCTTGATACCTATCCGGACAACCTAGTTTATACCAAAATCAATGAGCATTCAAGATAATATAATCTTTCCATTCAGTTTATATCAGATATTTATTATAAAATATAAGTGAACATAATAATAATAATAAAGATATTATTTTGAAAATAACAAAGAAAGAGTATTTATGTTAGAATTACACTTATTTCTATAATAAAAGAGTCCTTAACTCCCAGGTAAGAAGGAGATAGAGATAGAATGGGCGGCACACAGTAGAAGAAGGAGTTGAGCAATGACCACCACCTCTGCTCTCGCCCACAGACATTACTTTCCCAGAGTTTGCCAGTGTTTGCTGTCCCACGCCACGCGGGGCATTGGGAATTTGGGATCTATCAAACCTCATAGGTGTCATTAATTACTGGCATTACCATTTATTATATTTGATTTGGTTTGTACTCACAATGATTAAATACATATTATTCCTCCTCTACATGCACCGCACCTAAATTTAATATCAAACAAGATCTAATTTACTGTAGCTTTAACGAAAATGTTAAACTATTTTTATTTTTTATTTTATAAAGATGTATGTTGTCTTAATTTATAGAAAATGATGAATAGCTTGGTATTTTCATATCTTCGTAGCGGTAAGAACAGATAATTGGGTATAAAGTTATTTGAGGTTAGATTAAGCTTCAAAATTATTATATTTGTTTCTCTTTCATCTATGTAAATAATATGGCCAACGGTGAAAATAGAGGGCTGAAGATAGTGGGAGGAGAGAGGTGGTGACAGTGAAAAAGGAAGTTTGGAGTGGGCGAGATGGATTGAGGAGAAAGAAGAGAGGTGGATTTGACGGAGGAGAGATCGATCGGTGATGGTAGAAGTGGCAGAGCGACAATAGTAGCTAGTGCCAATATCAATAGCAACATGAGTGACGGTGAAGGGAGAGGGCGGAGGATAGATCAAAAGACAAAGGAGGAGAGATGATTAAATAATGGAATGTTCGAAGGAGGAAGAAGAAGAGAGAAAAAAAAAGGGGGAAAAACCTCTATAACAGGGAGAAAGACCACTCATCTCTCCTGGCTACTCAAGCTAGGAGAAAAGGGAGAGAGAAACGCTAACCGACGACGAAAAAGACTCCTTTAGAAAAGAGGAGAAAAAGAGCAGCTAAAACTTTAGCAGAGCTATAGAGCGAGGAGTAGAAATATAGGGCTGAACTTAAAATTAGTTGGATGTAGAAAGTTGATAGGAGTAAGTATGAGTAATTTGAATTTTTTTAGAGATAATTATACTTAATCCTAATGAACTATCATAGTTTTCCATGTATATTATCTAAACTTTTTTTTATTATCTCCATAGGATTCCTGAACAAAGAAATATATCCACCTAGACCCCTCAATTAAGAAAAATAAAACTATATTTACTCTCTGAATAAAGAATTTTCTTAGATTAAGGGTGTATGTGGTGAAAAATATATTCAAAAGATATATGTGAAATAGTTAAAAAGGGCTATTAGTATTAAGCCATCTTTTAACTGACCAAATGTATCCACTAACTTTGAATATAAAAAGAAGAAATGTTCTACCTCATGCCATCAGTCTTTAAGATATCTTCAAACTAAAAAAAATAAAAAATTTAGGTGGAACAAATGATCCAACTAATTTGACTTGTGTCTATTAGATTAAACCCTTTAATGTATTACTTCAATAAACAAAACATACCATGTAAAAAGCTTGGACTAACAAGTAAGTACAAGATCCCCTTCACATGAATCACCTCTGCTCTGCAATCCACTTCCATGCACAGGAAATTTTGATTGGAAAAGATAAGATTAAGATATGCATGAAGACAGCCAACTCAAAAGGACATGGAATCTAATCTTGCCTTCTGTTTGCATCTCAGCTAACCCTCCCTAATAAATAAATCAACAGTCAAACTGTACATCTAACACACCTGTCTCTCTCTCTCTCTCTCTCTCTCTCTTTCTCTATTTCTCTTCTGGCAAAGAGAAGACTGGCAAGAAAGAGAGAAGCAAAAGACACACAAAACACACATAGAAGATGTCAAAAGAGAGGCCCAAAGGTGGATGCCCCACCTCACATGCAGTGTTCACTGACCCAATTGAGAGGTATATGATTTAAAGACTTTTATTTTTAAGGATTGGATCCCAGATTGAATCCAAACTACTCCTTCCAATTGAATGAGTTCACTGTTCACCTCTAAGATGAGTGAGAGGATACTTCATTCAATGAGTTTGATTCTTTATTAATTGCTTCAACCCTCATTAATGAGAAACTGCTACTCCAGGCATTATATAAGGTTTGTGCAAACAACCATCACTAAAATCCTACCAAGAATGTCACAGAAAAGGGAAGATATGTACTTTGTCATTTGAATGTAAAATTAAAATGAATTTATGGTCACTTTTCTTCAAAATTTAGTTATACATCATCAGATTACATTTACTACTGCAGACTGAAGCATAAAATAGTGTTTTTATTTAGTCATATGACTTTATTAAAGATCACAAATTGAGGTGTGAATTGATGTGCAAATATGTACAGTTTTTTTTTTAATTATATAAAAAGAATTATGACATCCAAAATAAAAAAAAATTAAATATAAATTAAATTATAAAATCCCTTCAAATAAAAAAAAAAGGAGATAAAGGGTTTTTTTTTCAGGCTAGAAATAAAATAAATCTTGGGAAATATCTCCTTTTTGTTTTACTCTTTATTCAGCTATATGTATCCATCAACAAATTAGTTATCAGTTTGACATTTTTTATATCAAACCCCAAAAAATTCAATTTAACACAAATTACAAAACACCCCCCCAAAAAAGAAAGAAAAGAAACTAATTCATCAAGACATACATTGTTCAACTGAAAATTACCGAAATACCCCTATCTCTTCCAAGCGTACACCAAGAGGGAGAAGCCCTGCCCCCTCTGCATCTCCACCTCCTCCGCGCTCGCCCACTCCATCACGCTCGAACTGCTCGTGTTCGACGACATCGACGACATCGACGACGACGAGCTCGTCTTCACCAGCCTCTTCTTCCTCCCTTTCCTCTTCTCCCCACCTCCGCTGCTACTCTCGCTCCAATTCCTCCCATTGATCTTCCCGAAATAGCCCCCAACCATCTTTCGATATACCCCCAGACCTCCTCCTCCCTTCTTTCCGGAACACCCCTCCGCCTCCTCCGCCTCCTCCCACCTCTTCATCTCCGCCGCCCCGTCCCCTTCGAACCGGAACACGAACACCGCCGCCGTCTGCGGCGTCGGGGACGGACCCTGAGACGGGGGCTCCGGGGGGCGGAAGAGCCAGTTGTGGAGGTCCCATGAGACCTGGATCCGGTCGCCGCCGTCGACCTCCACCTTCTGACTCCCGCGAAACTTCCACTTCAGCCGCCGAATTTGGAGGACCACCTTCCCGTCGATGGAGATTAACATCCCGGAATCGCCTCTCTCCTTCTCCTTCTCCTTCGCGCCGCCGAGGTCGATCGAGATCTCCCTCTCCTTCCCGTTGTAGATCGCCGTGGTGTTGTACGTCTTCGCGGAGGTGGACTCCCCCAAGACGACGTGCTCTCGCCGCGAGATGAGGACTGGGTATTTGGAGAAGAACGGGTTGGTGGGCCTTTGGGCTTTCGTCTTCTTGTACGCCTCCTCGCGGAGATCGCCGGCGACGAGTACCATCTCGCCGTCGACGTCCATGGAGACGAAGAACCCGGAAGTGGGCTCTGGCCCGCCGCCGCCGGACGGGAACCGGGCGCGCGTCAGGTCCCACATGAACTGCACGTGGCGGCGGCTGGGGTGGTCCTTGAGCTCGAAGCGCTTCCCCCCACGTCGCTTCCACAACAGCCATGGCCGAATTCGGAACCTCAACACCTCCTCCTCCTCCTCGTCGTAGTAACCTTCCTCCTTGTCCGGCGACACGCGGAGATCGACGCGGAGGGAGAGGCCGAGGACGTTGCGTGACCAAGTTAAAGCCACCAGACCGAGACGGGTCTCGTAGACCGAGGTCGTCGTCGTCGCCTCCGCCGCCGCCGCCTCCTCCGCCGCTTCGCCGCCGCGGAAGCACGTCGGAATCGGGTCAGGCATCGTCTTCCCCCTTCTTGGTCTTCCTCCGATTCTCGTATTAATCTTGTTTCAGCGATCAAAAAACCAAAAGGCGAGAGAAAGAGAGAGAGAGAGAGAGAGAGAGAGAGAGAGAGAAGACGATGGCTTTTGGTGTGGAACGGAGAGGAGTGGTTTCTTTGCTTGATAAAAGGAAATAAATCCGAGGAGAAAGAGGGTATTTTATAATAAATATCCAGATGCCAGATTAGCAACGGTAAAAGTCACCGGGTCGGTGACCGTAACAGGCAGGGAGGGAAGAATTGGTGGGGGGAGGAGGTGGGCCCTACCTTATACTAATCTCATACTAAGAGAGGTGGATGATTGATTAATTACTTTAATAATAGATGATTCAATTCAAAAGAAATTCTGAGAAGAGGATTAGCTTAGAAGAGGGGGTGGTGTTTTAATTGATTTGGTGTGGATGTGTGGAGACTGGGTGAAAGTTTTCTAAGATTCTTATGATTAGGAAATGAGGGAGGCAATGGTGGTCAAAGTTGGTGTTGGGTTTGACCTTGTAGTACATAGGCAGGTTTGAAGGGTCAACTAGGGATTGGGTTTAATGTCTGGAGACCAAATCAATTTTAGTGGTCTGACTTGAATTTTTACTTTGGAAATTTTAACATTGTATTTTTCAAAGATACCAAAATATAGCGGTCGAATAATAAATATTTATATAATATAGTGTCGCGATAATAAAAGCAAAATGCAAGATGTTTTCGAAAAGATTTCAAATACTATGACCGCCATGATCTCAGTTGATTCTACCTGATTAACTTGGTAAGGGAAACTGTGTGCTTCCTTTTTGAACACATAGAATGTGATCAAATACAATGTTTTCCTTAAAATTCTTCTGAGTTTAGACATTATTTAATGCTTGTATGACTATAAAGAATCTATTTGTGAGACTCTGGTGTAGTTAGATACAGTGGAATTCAAGGCCAAAAAAGAGTATACAGCTGCAATAGAAACAAGATATTGGTTAATGATCTCCAGCTATAAGAAAAATATAATTTACATAGATTGAATGTATGGACTTTTGGTTGTATCACTTGTCTCACTGACAAATGATAATTTTAAGATAAAAAGACCCAATGACTCATCTCAATCTTTCTTTTTTATATATATTTTTAATTGAAAACTGTTTTAACTAATAATTATTTCACTGTTAGTCTTAGATAAAATAATAAGAGAGAATTTAATGATACACATAGATTAGAACTATAAAAGAGTTAAGTGACATAATTAAAAATTCAATGATGTACTTTAAGATTCAGTTTAATTACAAGGAGGTAAAATATATTTCTTTTCTTATTAATTTATAATTTAATGAAGTTTATTTAAAAGTATTAGAGAATTTCTCACAATTGAAATATTTGAACAAATTCATGATTAAATCAAAGTTGTTAGATTTTGGCAGCTCCTCTGATTAGACTTATTGGTGAGATTGGTCGTGTGTTTATGGCACCAATCCCCACTCTCTTAGCTTCAAAGATTTCAAGCCGCCAATTTAGTGTGCTCCTTGTTTTATGGTCAACAATTTAATGCTGATGGATTGATGGTTAGGATAAATCCATTCTAGGGCTTATTTGTGAGTGGTTGACCAAAACTAGTCGTGTTTTAAATTTTATTTACCAAAATATATTATTCCTTTAAATTTAAATTTATTATTAAAGAAAGTCTATTTCACTGTAGCATTAAAACGATTTTAGCCGACCGCTGATTAGTTCGACATTTTTATCTGATGCTAAAACACTGAATATTTTAGCATTTTATTTATAAGAATCTATTTAATTTAATATTCCAACTGCCTAAGTTAAATTTTTATTTTTATATAAAACACTTATCTTGATAGCATTTCTATTATAAAAGTAAAATGCTTATGAGTTCAGCATATTTTATAAAGCTACGTTGAAATAGACTCCCTTTTGGTAATAAATATGAGGGGCAATCTATATTAATAAATAAAGTTTGGAACATGATTAGTTTGGTCAAAAACTCTTTCGGCTTATATTGTTTTAGGAATAGTTTTAGTATTTGTATCAAGAAGAAACTTTTATTATTCTTTATTTAAGATAATCAAAATATCAGAATAAGAATAAGATTATTAACCTCAATCATTTATTATATACGTTATGATTACTAACAAACAACACAGTCTTATAAATTTCTTTCAAGGAAGTGTTTATTGTTTATAGATCAAACCTTAATATAATTTAATCTCATTTTTAAGTATGGTTTGCTCCTACCCCAGTAATCAAGAGATTGCACATAGCATAAGATGCATGACAACTATATGTATACGATGATTCTTATCATACCCAAAATGAATACAAGAGATCTGTGTAATTAGAATGAGTATAATCAAGATTGTTAGATATCCACGGTCAATATATCAGCAAATGTGAGGAGGGCCGAAAGTTTCTCTATCGAATCAACAAAGGACATGTGCACAAAAAAAAACTCTTATTAAATTTTACTAATAACAAGACCGACCTCTTCAAAATTGAGTGCACTAATTTTCTACACTAGATCCACATCTTTCTATAATAGAGTACGCATAATTTATACAGAAGCTTTTTTTAAAGGCTTAAGAATTATGTAAATGAGAGAAGGTTAAAATAAAATAAAATAAAAAGAAAAAGAGAAAACTCTATGCTTTATTAATACTCCAAGGTTAAAAGAATGGGAGGAGGGTACACAAAGAGTCCTATTCAAGGACATTGGATAGCCAATTCTTGCCAACCTCATTGCTATCCTAATCCCCATGACATTAGCTGTCATCCCAAAGACATGACCTTCTCCCTCAAGGGAACTCACATGGATTGCCCTTTTCCTTCCTCTTCCTATCCCTCTCTTTCCACAACCAAAGTAGCCATAGCCCCCATAATAGGGATTGCTCTTTTACTTCCCATAGTTGCTTCTTTATGGACATATCAAAGGCCCCATATATGCCCTTTGGGAGAGAGAGAGAGAGAGAGAGAGAAAGAGAGTGAGTGAGTGACATAGAGAAACTTTCACAATCTAAACTAGACCACCCATGTGCCATGGCTTCATCTTTATCCCTAACCAACATCATCCTCAAAAATATATCTTGGTTAGGTTTAATTGTACACTTCATATTGTACTACTTCTTGATTGACTTCTACATCTCAACAACCATATCACATTGTGAGCACTTGGATGTGGCTTATAGAGATCAACAAGCCAGCTAGAGCAAAGTTGTGGTAGGAAAAGGACATGCATCTTGCCATTATCCTCCCCCCTCTCCTCTCTTTATTAGTATTCGGTCGCTTCAATCGCGGTCAAAAGGGAACATTACTTGACCAGGTGGCAGTTAGAGCTATCGAATGTACATGATCATTAGATTAGCACATAGGTTAGACTAAACTGAGTCCCTATCCATTGAGTAGACAAAATTTCTACGCTTTTTTCACTTGTGAAATAAGATCAATACTAGAATAATTATTATAATTTCTTATAGTAGAAGAAGAAAGCTTATACCAATAGAAGCTATTCTAGTGTAGTATTATAATTAGAATTAATGTGATATAAAATTGGGAATTAGTAAGATTTTAAATCAAAAGAACAAAATTCCCTAGAAAGAGAAATACTAATTGCCCTATCAAAGGGCAAATTAGTAATTTACTACTGTTATTAAATTAAATGATGTATGAAACGAGAGAGGAGAAAAAAAGAATTATTATATCAATAATAAGACTATTTTTATTCTACAAGTTAACGGGGACTAAGACAATCCACGAGAACGATAGATACTATACGTGCATGCTGAAATAGTTGCAATTTAGTGTCTATAAATCTACTGTATAATAGATCTAATCCAAATAGAATAGTTTAGATCCATAGATTTGTTATGAATCTAGAAAGTGACCAGAAACATTTGTTTGCACAAACAACTCCCAGGGTTGGTGTCTCTTTGGAGGTTTCCACATCTACATCAGGAAGCAACTAACTTGCCTTTGCATGCAATTCAGTCATATATAATGCTAAGATTCTGGAACAAGAAACCCTAAGGTTACTAACCAACCTTATATTGTCTACTAAAACTTCCAACAACTTCAAAAGCTAGTTTTAATTACTTTATTGTTAATTCACTCAAGCAATCATAGTTTTCTTTTTTTTTTACCATGTTCTTCTTTCTACTAACTTGTCCTACTTACTTAAGCTAAGTCTCTTCTAGAAGAGTTGTTTAGCACCACAAAACTCTAGTTTAGTAACTTTGACACCCTAGGCTTTCGGCTTGTATATTTCTATTTTACATTTTATTCCCCAAAAGCATGCATTTCTTGCATTAATTTGCTTCACGAAGCCTATTAAATAGCATATCGTGTTTGTGTCCGACATTTATTTGACACTAATGTCGAACGCATATTAAGACACTTCTAAGAAATATTTAGCCTTTAGAAAAGTTTAAAAATAAATTTCGCAGATACTCTTAGGACACGTTTCCGACACCAAATTTATCATATGAATTTTTTAAAAATTTCTGCATACGCCGCAGAAATAAAATACATAAAATTGCAAAGTAAATGCATTGGAGAAAAACTAATGTATCAGCATTATCATTTGTGACTTTTTATTTATCTTGTCATAAACATATAGTATCTTATTCTTTATTTTCATATCATGTTGTATATATCCATATCTCATATTCGTGTTTCTTATATCATAGCTATTATGTAAGCAATTTGTATCTAGAGATCCGAATTGTAGTTGAATTATCGCAATATATTTTTTAGATTAAAATTCCAATGCTTTGTTGAAATAAATATAGAAATATATGTGTATAATAGTAAATATTTTTGGGCTTGGGCTGGCTCTTGGGCTAATGATGTCCCAAGATGGGCTAAAGCAAATGCTCTGATTAGGCCAAGCTTAAGTTATACTTAATTAATTAAGGTTGGCCTAGAATTAAACCCTAAATGCCTCATTTGGTTTATGCATAAGGGTTTTTAAAAAATAACTATACATTTCCTAAATGCAAATAAGATGCATCTATAACTTTACTTGCATTTTATTATTTGGTTATCGAATATGGATAAAGCCGTCTAAAATAAGTTTATATAAAAATTTATATTTAGTTACTAAATTATAAATAAATACAGTCAATAAGATCATTACTAGCACTACTAGGTTATTTCCATAGAGTAGGGTTCTTAACTTGTAGTGCAGGGTTCTTATCTGTATTAAGATGTTATTTCTCCACCTTAGAGGTAATGCATGGATGTTGTGGTAGTACTAAAAAAATATAACATATAGTGCGGATATATTATGTATATAGTATAAGGATATTTTGGTCATTTGGTATAAAATATTATCAATTTCTAATATAATTTTACTATATATTCTCTATTACTTTAATATCAACTTTATATCACATCAAATATAATTGTTACTTATATTAATATACAACTAAATATCAGAATAACTTTTACCGGTATTAGTTCTCTTCTTTTAATATAACAAATTAGAATAATTCTCTTAGAATTAATCTTATTCTACAAGTTAAAGAAGCATAATAATTAATAGGGTACCTCTAGATAAAGGAAGCTTTCTTGTCTTCCTTAACCAATTAATAACTCAAAAACATAAACTAGCTTTATATTATAGAAAAATAAATTTCATCTTTTAAAGTCTAATATAAAGTGAATTAGATGAGCCCTGGAATACTCAAAAGGAAGCAGCCAATGTAAAGTTCCATTCCTCTGAATGGGGTTAGAAAACTTCTACACGCTTCCTCTTCTTTTTCCTCCAAAGGCAGAGGTAAAGAGACTTTGTATTGTGAGAAACTTCAAAGCTGCAGTCCTCCACTTTCTCACTTGAGATGAACAACATTCTTATTGCATGGAAAGGGTTTTGATGAGAGAATGAATCACTCCAGTGCTTTTGATCAAAAAGTGCGGATGCCATTGAGACAATTTCTACATAAAATTAGACCATTTCTCATGATTTACCAAGACAAACTTCTACAGTGTCAGAGGCAATCCTAGAGAGCATAGATTGAGTCAAATTTCTTTCTTTCCTTTTCTTTTAATCTTCTTTCTTTGGTGAAGTGCTCATACTCACTCGTTCATATGATAAACTAGAAGCCTAGTCCGGCCCACCTCTTGAAGCTTTATGTAATTTTTGAGCATGAATAAATCCAGTCTAATGGACTTTCTCTTTCAAAAGAAAAGAAAAAGACAAAGATAAACCAAATTTCTTTCTGGCCTGGATACTTTGTGGAAAGCTAAAGTCAAGTAAAAGAAAAGCAGACGAAATGTTTGACTTGTATTTATGAATTAACTCTTTTTCTCCAAATTATTAAAGAAATATGTGATGTTTTCCTACTCTTAGAGGAATTGTTTCTAGTTATAATTTGTGCTGAATGGACCACTGTAGAGGTTATGGATTCTCATTAAGTAACCTTCTTTATAGATTTTCTAAGGGTTGGCCCGTTAAGTAACTGAAACCTCACTTTTACTTCTGAGATAATAGCTCCATACATTCTATTTATATTATATTACTGTGTATATATAGCTAAGTATATTAAACAATTAGTCTTGCAACTTAATTAGCATGGTCGATAAGAGATCGTCAGGTGATTCTCTTCAAGAATGGGATAAAATAGATGGATATGGGGACTTACTAATCAAGAGTTTAACGTCTCATCAACACTCACATTTGATAGATGAATGCCATCTCACAAATTCGTGAGTCTTGACATCTCACCAAAAGTCACACTTAAAGTTACTCTAAGTCTGAGACGTTTCAGCTCAAATCGTTCACAATATGTGAAAAAATAAAATTTTATTGAATAAGGATAGCATTGTTCCTACCACAAGACTCTAATACATTATCTATAAACCTCTATATCTCTGACAAGAACTTGAAAAACTAATTAAATCCAACTCCTAGTTAGAAAGATTACTGCAGCATCATTAATACTAGCAATATAGAGAAACTCAGTTTACATGGAATGGATAAGTGTATGAGAAGATCATAACATGAGAGTAGTATGTGTGAAAGAGATCAGCAGAACTCCATGGAGAGGTTTGAATCAAACAACTCTTCTATCATCTGCTCAATGTGATGATGGTCTTCAAGGTAACGAAACTGCACCTCTCTAGCACTGCCACTCTCTTCCGCCGCTTTGCTCCTCTTCTTGCGATCGCGAGCGCTACTCTCCAAGCTATTCTTGTCAATGGCATTAATGTTTCGTGATACCATGTTGAAGTAGTGCAGCTTCGCGGTGAGAGCGCCGGATAAGAAGGTAGAAGACGACGACGACGACGACGACGACGGTGGAGAAGGGAAGTTTGTTCTGGCGGCGCCGCCGCACATTATTCTCGCGGCCTCGTCGTAGGCTCTTGCTGCATCCTCAGCTGTGTCAAATGTTCCCAGCCATATCCTTGTCTTCCTGTAAGAATGAACCTTCTTAATTTAATTACATGGTTGGCTACTGGTTGTTAAAAAAATACCATCGTAAATAATAAGAAGCTTGAATTTTTCTACCTATTATATTTCCTCTTTATAAAAAGAGACAACATTAAATGCCTGACATACTCGTCAGAGATAATGCACGGATAATTTGAGCATTTAATATTTATAATTAAATCAAAACGAACTCTAATTAACATCAGAATTTTCTCTTCTTTTTTTCTAAGGCTCGAAAAATGTAAACGAGGCAATAGAAGATCATTTTTACTGCAAGTGAAACTAGTAGTACATATGAGTTGGTATACTACTGACAATGGAGTAGAGAGTGTTCAATTGACTTACAGGAGAGGGTGGCGAATCTCCGAGACCCAGGATCCCCAGTGCCGCTGGCGAACTCCGCGGTATCGCCGCTGCTGCGGTCTAGCCATGAGATCTAGAACAAGAAGAAGAAGAAGAAGAAGAAGATGGTAAGTTTCTTTGTATTGGCAATGAAGTGGAAGGAAGGGGGAGAGATAGAGATAGGGAGGGAGAGCTTCTCAGTCTAGGGGGGGAAATGGAAGTGTTAACGAGGATGAATAGAGAGAGAGAGGTTGGCTACTTGTAGATTGTTAATGAGGAAGTGGGCCCACAATGTAATGTATTCTCTACTCCAAAATTTAGTTTTGGGTCCCACAAGGACTCTTTGTTCATCCAATTCCTCTCTTTACCACCTTGTTTTCATCTCCATATTAATTTTTCACAGGTGTACGCTTTCCCATGGGTTTAACTCCAATGCAGTAATTCTAACACAATCCATTTAACCCTTCTAGGACTTTTTCTTGCATCACTAATTAAGTCAATGTAAACTCTCTCTTTCACTCTATATATGTTTAATATAAATAGAGCTATCATTAGCAATACTCCCCTTTTGGGCTATCTATCTACTCAGTTCAATGAACCATGCCCCCAAGAACTTTATAATATTCACAACCTACAGAAGTCCATGCATACTTAGAAGTTAGAAACTTAGAACCTTGGGATGTGGAGTTTGTGCATGCCCATGTCATGCTGCCTGAAGAAAGGAAACCTAAGCAAGCATATTCAAAGAATTAAGACTAGATCAGCAGACAGATCTAGAGATGTGGATTGCATAGCTTTGGAAGGTAATGGCAGCATGAACTGTTCGTTCCATGTGAGAGGAGACGCTGCTTTCTCCTTTAAACAATCAATCCCCAAGAAAGAGATAAAAAGAAGAAAAAAAAATAAAGAAAGTGGGCAAGGAGTGAGGATTCCTAGCTCTCTCACTTGCAGCTATTTCTGACTTGAGCTCCGTATGCTTTTCTTTTTAATTTACCCTTACACCTAGTATGGTGCGGTAGTAGTTGCCGAGTGTAAAGCCTTACTCAGCTCTTTTGTAAATCACCGTGTGTCACATGTTAGACGCAAGGGTAACAAGGCTGCGGACTGGGCGGCCAAACACGGTAAGGGTAGCTCGGGTTCGGTTAGGTTGGGACCTTCGAATGCCATCTATCTAAGTTATGTAACTTTATTGTTGTCAATGTCTCATCCCTGCCTAAGGGATAGACATAGCTGAATCCAGCTTTCTATTCGAAAAAAAGAAAGAAAAAAAAAAGAACTTGGTGCGGTGCTGCAAGAGTTCAAGAGAAGGAACGTCAAGAAAATAGATACAAAAGCAATTACACCAAAGATATTAAAAGTTTCATATACTCCACTCGATATTGGGCTAAGAGGATTGAGAATGTAACAAAGAAATCACCAAGGCTCAGGCCCTCTGTATTTTGCACTGCCACCCTCTGCTCTCGTTATAAATCTTCTATTCACTTGTGGAATAGGAACAATTTTATTTTAGAATAAGTTTTTTTTATTCTAGGTATAGTAATTAAAACAATAAGTTATATTATTCTGGTATAATAATTCATCATTCTCTCGTATTTTATTCTATACGACTATTAAAAAATAATTTAATAATAGCTCACAATTATTATTTTGTCTATAAATTAGATACACTTAATTACATCTCACATCAACTATAGTTAAGATTATCTCTCTCTTCTCTTCTTTATTTCCTCTAGTGCATCGTTATTTAACATAGAATATATGCTTATAACACCATATTACTATGTAGTGCATTTTTGTATCCTCTAGTGCATGATTATTTTACATAGAGTGCAGACTTATAACCCTGTAGTGCATTATTATATTCTCATAATACAGATATATAAAGTATTCTAAGTCCACCATTATAATAAATAATAATCTTATTTTAGAAAAAAAATACTATTTACTATTACTGTTTTAACATATACTTAAAGAAATTTTCGTCGTTTAGTTTAAAATATCATTAATTCCTAATATAATTTTATTATACTTTAATTTTTTAATATTAACTTTATATCATATTAAATATAATTATTATCTTATACTAGTATTGAACTAAATATTATAATAACTTATACTAGTATTAGCCCTCTCTTTTTTATATTAAAAATTAAAGTACTTCTACATATTTCATTCATATTCTAAGTGGAAGAGTTCAAAAAGAATGTCAAATATATATATATAAATTAATACAGAAGCAATTATACAAGAGATACAAGAATTTTATATACTTCATCCAATATGAGCTATATCCATAGAAATGCCATCTATATTTTGCCCTCTACTCATCTCACATACTATCTTATTATATTGTTGTGTTATATTTAAACTCTCCTACTCTCCCTTTATATTTATAGGCTTTTATAAAGAGTTCAAAGTAATAGAAAAGCCTTTAAGTAAGAATCACAAATAAATTAGAAATCGTCCTAATTTTGAAAGGCAATGAACTGTTCAACCATGTGAGAGTTCCTCTAATCCTCTCTCTCACCTGCAGCTACCTGCAGCTATTTCTGACTTGAGGTCAGTATACGAGTTTTTGGCCAAATTAGCCCTATTGTCAAACTTATTTCTCCAAATAGATGCGGCCTTAAACTTAATACTACATATGGGTCTCTACATAAAATACTTATAACTTCAGTATTTTATCCGGACAAAAGTAATACATTGATCGTATCAGCATTTTATATTAAAGAATGTCGAAGAGTTGAGCATTGTATTAGAAGAAAAGAAAGTAAAATTTAGAAGAGCTATGATTTTTTTTTTCATGATGATATATTTTATGACTAAAATAGATAAACGAGCACAAAGTTATAACGTTACATTTATATTTCTACCTATATCATTCTTATTTAGTGGTTTTAATAATAATATGTTTAGCTTTTCAGCATTTTATATATATCATCTTTTTCTAATAAAGTGCTGAATTATTTAGTATTTTTTAATAAAAATGCTGATATTTAGCCTAGCCAAGATTTCATCAAGGATGCTACCTCTCTTCCCTTTCAGACTCCCCGCTGCCACCAACGCCCAGGAGCGCCTTAGTGTACTCGTCCCCACCAAACTCGATTGAGGAGGTGGTTCACTCCCCAGGTTAACATCTTTCCCCTCAGTCGAAACCAGTGGGGATCCCCTAGCCATGTTACTCAGTCAACTCCAAACTCAACTCTAAACCCAACTCCAAGCTATTAGAGGCGATCTACTAGTGCAACTGTCACACCTCTTATTTGCCGATAACCTATTGGTTATGGTGATCCAAGATTGTATCCATACCTATCAAGAGATCACCAACCAAAAGGTGAACACGACAAAACCAGAGCTATTCCTACCAGACTAGATCGAGCCAAGACTAAGAGGTGTGACAGTTCAGTGTGATGCTAGGTCTCAATGTGGCTAAGATGCCTTTCATGTACCTTGGGGTACCCATCTCTTGAGTGTGAGAGAGCATGGCTGGCTGGTCGAGCGAGTTGCTAGGAAACTGGCCGAGTGGAAAAGAAATTGCCTCTCTATGGTCGTGCGCTTAACACTCCTTAATGCAGTTCTAATGGTGATCCCAACTTATTGGCTCGACTACTCGTGGGTGCCTAACACCATTCTTGAGGTTATCAACAAGGTGGCAAGGGCCTTCCTCTAGAATAATAGGAGAGGGAAGGGTCTCCACCTCATGAGCTGAGACATAGTGACGTAGCCACGAAGTGCTGGCGGGCTCAGAGTGCGCAAGCTTGTCGCAGCCAGATGGGGCCTAATGGGGAAACATGTGTTCTGAGTCCTTGACAACGATGGTGCTCTTTGGTCCCAAATCATGAAAGCAAAGTATGGAGCATTCCATCCCTAGAAGCAATGCAAAAGGAAAGACACATCGCAGCTACAGCGGCCCTTGTGTCGGACTGCATAAGAGCTCATGATGGGTTGCCGAAAATTCATTGGCAACGAGAGGGACAAGAGTGCAGTGGATGACCCGTGGACCTCGTCAGTTCCTTGGAGGTGGCAACCGTGGGTCATTCATCCAAACCTTATGGAGGAGAATCTCACAGTGGTTGAGCTAAAACAGAGGAGAGAGGTTGATGATCTCGATATCATTCGGCCAGGGGTTGCAGTTGGCCTATAGTATTGCGGCCATTAGGCTAACCAATGCCTTTTGCACTGACTAATGGATATGGTGGCCACACCAAACAGGTACTCTGAAGGCGGGATCTATTTATAAATTTTCAAACCCCATGTGCAAGGAATAGAGGCGGGAATGGCGAATTCTCTGGAAACTTCATGTAGCACCCAGAGTTCGACTATTCTGCTAGAAGGAAATCTGGAACAAGCTGCCGATGAAGGTAATGTTGCACTCCTTCTGGATAGGGAGTGATGATTTGTGCTATTTCTGTGGACTGTTTGTTGAGACAAAGGACCACCTAATGTATGGCTACCGCTTCGCTAATGAGGTGTGGGAGCTAGTGGCGAAGATGTGACAAACTATAGCGAGGTGGGGGAGCAATGTTGAACAGGGTTAGATGACAGCATCATGGGTGGGGGTGCGTGGGGGGAGGATGGGGAGGATGGTCTCACTAAGGCGCTGATAGTGACCACGTGCTGGGAAGTTTGGAAGCAGCGGAGTAGACATGCTTTTGATGGGTACAAGAAGCTGCATGTGTGGTGGCTCGGCGAGCAATCCGTATGACCAAAATCGAAGGGACAAGATGGTCTAGACCAAAGAGAGGGTGGGTTAAGCTAAACATAGACGAAGCCTACAAAGAAGGTTTATGCCAATGACGGTTGCATGGGTGCTGCTGGAGGTGGTATCACCTCTATACTTTGAAGCATATGTCATGAGACTGGGCTTAAGTCTGTTAACTTTGGATGTACATGTGGAGGTGGAGTCGAACTCAGAGCAACTTGTGAAGATCTTAAGGGAGGAATGTGTTTGCCCATGGCAAATCCATAATCTTATACACAAGTGTAAAACATTAATTAAGAGATTAGATGGGTGTAATGTGTCCCATGTAGGTAGAAAGGGTAATGCGGCCGCTGATTGGCCAGTGAGCCGAGGAATGTGTGCCACCTAGACTGTGGTCCTAGAAAGTGGTGAGCCACTTCCTCCCGATCTACAAGTTTTGATTAAGATAGAGTTTTCTTCATCCGAGGTAGTTAATGATAGCTAAGTAAGCTCTCTTTGATTAAAAAAAAAACAAAATTTTTTTTCAAAGTCTAACCAATCACAACACTTATACTCCATTGGAAGGGATGGCTCCCAAATCATGTTATAGTTATACCCATGCAACTGTTTCTTGAAAAACAGATTAAAAAAAGATGATACATATCAGTTATATCGACGGCACCGTATTTCAATTCATTCAAAAGAAAAAGTCTACAAAATCTCAAGATTACAATGCCATCCTAGAACAAGATTCCAAAGTGATGTGATCGTGATTAGTTCTATATCTCAAAATCTTTGTTTATCTTCTTTTTTTAAAAAAAAAGAAAAGCCTGCATACTATTTTATTAATTTATCGTTCAATTATAATTTGACACGCAAATAAACAAACAAGAGATATAGCGATCTCTTAACATAAGCCTCATATTTGCGTAGAAGTATATTAGACTATAATAAAATCATAACATTAAATATATAACAATAATTATAAATACACATACACAATTTGAAACGGTAGAAGTAGAGCGACAACTTTGAAAACATGCCTCTTAATTTGCTATCATCAATAGCACCATAGAAAGAGCACAATAAAAGACTCGAGAGGTAGAAAAATCTTAACAAAGTAAACTCTCATATGAGCACAAATACAATTCCGGGTCAGAGTCATGTAGCTCCATCAAAACCAATCGAATACTCAACAACTAGTAATTTAACATTCATGTCACTTAAAATATATAAATATATATATAAGTATTTGGAGAGTTAGATAAGAATTAAGCATAATCCCAACATCCTTCAATGCATGGCCTCGTTCCCTCCATTTGGTCGGATCAACTGCTTCTCTCACCCTTTCATCGTGCTCCCCACTTTTGGTCTCCTATTATTTATTGATTTAAATGTAATTTTGTAGTCAATGCTATCTCACTTGGGAATTGGATTTTAAATTAAATATCTAATAGCTTCACTGATACTTATAAATACAAATTCCCAATATGATGTGATCCACCAATGCCAATAACCACACCATGGGCAAGACCAATGTTCTCATGTTAGCTTCTCAAACGTTCACACTGGACTCTGGGGCCATTTGTATTCGGATATGTATGTGTATTTAACCGTGTCTTTTATTATAATAATATGTGTATTTAGTATAAAAACGTTACATGTGTTGATATTACTAAGATCTTATCTGATTGGTTATATGCAGAAGATCAGAAGGTAAGGGGTGGTTGCTAACATTTATGTCACCAGAAATCATGAAACTCTTTGCGTTGAATCAACCTGCATTCTCTATCAAATAGGTTGGTCGACCTCTCTCAACTTATTATGGTGATCTTGTAGAAGTTTTTCAAGAACTGGATCATCGTGATAAGATTGTAATGAAAGATCCAGATGATGCTATGGCATATAACGAACGATTTCGTGTGCACATCTTCTTGAATGGGCTTGATACAGAGTTTGAACAACTCCGAGGTGAGATTTTTAAGGAGGACTCGGTCAGTCCTGGATCTTGAAGAAACCTATGCATGTATGTGTTCGTGGTGATGCTATTTGTAGAACAACACTGAAACGGAGAACCCGACCACATAGAGTCATCTGTCATGGTACATATATATATATTTTTTAATTATTTATGAGTTCGAAGGCTAGATATGGATTAGATAAAAGGTCAACCCTTTCTAGATACAGAGGCATTTAGACTCCACCGAGCTTTTAACTGCGTAGTCTAGGCTTCAAACCATATGGGTCGTCGAATAATTACTCTAAGCTAAATGCCATCGAAACCTGCTCTAAGTTGTTATGCTGCCGAGCTGTTCCTTCAAGCTAACCGCGTTGTTAAACCATTAAACGAATCGAGCCAAGCCATCAAACCACTAAACAATTTTTTCACAATATTATTTGGGGTTGGAGTTGAACCCATAATCTCCTTAGTTATGGAAAAGAAACCTACCAAACTCTACTAGAGTTAGTTGGTAGTCATCTGCCATGATAGCTCATCCGTCGAAACATCAACAGAGGTATCCCAATTCTAAATCTGCTCAAGCATCAGGGCCACCAAACCATGCTACAGACCAAAATCGATCATCTGGATCATAGAATCGCATTTATGAGATAGGAGCTACAAGGCAAGACGTCATGTGTATTCATTGTGGTGCAACCAGACATACTAAGTCACCATGCTATGAACTGATTAGATATCCAGATTGGTGGGATCCTGCCAAGGCACCTAGCAATCTAAACTCAAAGCCCAATCACAATGTATCTGTCTCCATGGCTGCCTTTTTTTATAAAAAAAAAAAAAAAAAAGTCCATGGCCCGAAAATTCCATTAAAGCCAAACATCTTTTACAAGCTTGATAAACGAAGGAAATGGGAGATTTTTTGAAGAGCCTCTCTACAAGGCATACAAAATCTGAATAAAGTACACCCAACTCATTCGATCAAGCAAACAAACAAGCTAACTTAAGCTCGAACGGATCTGAAGCGACGTAGCTTCAAGCTGCAAAAATATCAAATAACCATCATCAAGAGAACAATGTGACTCGGCGGCCACCAACTGTGGTCGTCACCCTCGTCGACACAAGGGAGGAGAAGGTAGGCAGTGGGCGGTAGCAAAGTGGCTACAGCAACAAACAATGATGGATTAAGAGATGGCTACTTTAGGTAACCTTGGTAAGGCTCTTAATGCATGTTTCTGTATCTAGTAGTAATAATACATGGCAGACCCTCTCCTATGATTGGAGAAGTCTCAATTACTCTTACAGATAATTTGAATATGGATTCTATTCTGGTTGTTTCTTCCCTTACAGAACATTTTTTTTTAAAACATTTTCTTCTCCATTTTATCTTCTGTTTTCCATAGTTTTCTACTCTAACTAAATAAATACAGATAATTTTTAGATAGAAGATCAGATCTTAAAGCGAGTACATGGAGGGATGGTGGGAGAGAAGACAATCTCAAGGGCAGAAGGAAGGAGCCTCAAAAAGGTCTAATGTAACCACATGCCAACAACGGGTGAGAAGCCTCAAAAACTCTAGAGCAAAGTTGGCTGGGAATAGACTAAAGAAGCCTTTTCTGATAAGAAGCCCAGTATGGACCTTGCAGAGGATAGCCAAAGCAATGTCTTCACCTTGGAAGGCAGTGTCCCCAGGGAGGTCTTTCAAAGGCTAAACGACCAGTCAGGGCAAGAGGAGCCCCTGAAGCATAAGGCAGTTGAGAGAGATGACAGAGATAATGGGCCCAAGTCCCAAGGTGTCACAAAGGGTTCTAATCTAGTTGATGACTTCGATTGAGGTACCCTAATTGATCCTCCTAGGCCATCTAAAGTAGACAATTGGATGTTATATTATAAGGTTGTTTATGTCAAGTACTATTTACGTGGGGATTAAGTGCCATAAAAGAAAGCTCTAACAGCATGTTGATTTTATTCCGAGCTAAAATTTTAAGTTCTTAGAATCTAGCTTTGAAAAAAATGTACTCAAAACTCGGATTCATATGAATTTTAAGGTGCTGAGGATTCAAAGATTTGCCCAGTATATATAGAGATCAGGTATTTAGACTGGAAAATTTGGAACAATAATAAGTACTTTGCAGAGGTATATATGCACAAAATCTAAATAAATATCAATTTAGCACTACATACAACAACCGTTCATGAGCCCTAATCACCTGATTCCACTCTTAAGTATTAGTTCAACCAGCAACACGTAAGTAGAAAAATGTTTTCTAACTATCATATATTTACATATAAGCATTACTCCTGCAAGCTGAGAAGTTTGTCACGTTTGTCCGAACTGATCTATTATTGCAAGAAGATTTATACAACTTGAGTAATAATAGAGTCAACTTGAGGATCTATATAGCTGCTCGGTTTTTTGGGACAAAAGTAAGAATTTATGAGAACTTTCGTGGTTCAAGCCTTCATCTTCTTCCATGAAGTGAATTCAGAGGGTATTACATCTTCATTACTAGAAATTACAGCTTGAGCAGTCAACTTCCCTACCAGACCATGGTAAAGAAGTCCCCTGGAACCAAGGCCGCCGACCAACCAATACATGCACTTCCCCCTCTCCCCTATTGTGTTGTTCAAGCAACCCAAGAGTGGCAGTGATCCATGTGGAGTCACTGGCGGCATCGCCCTTAAACCTGCCCTCGCTCCAGTGAAAGTCCATTTTCTTATTTCTGGATAAACAGCAGCAGCTTTCGGCAGGAGTTCTTCCATTGCTCTTGAAGCTTCTTCTTCAGAGACACTTGATTCATAGTTTCTAGACTTCCATTCCCATGTTGATCCCACAAAAACACGGCGTGGCTCTTGGAATGCAAGCCATGCATCAGATAAAACTGAAGGGCTTCGGTAACCAACCTCCCCTCTGCAAGGAAATCAATCTTATAAACTATTAAATATATGGAAGAAGTGAGAACACGGTTTAATTGCTGTGTCACACAGTGGGCTAGAAATTATATATTTATAAATGCCTATGGAGTCGAACAATCATACCCCATATCAGTTGGCAACTGAAGCTCTGCAACAACGCCTCTGCAGGTTCTTAAAGGGAGCTTTCCTTCAAGCTCTGGAAGCATGTCCACTTTAGCGCCAAGGCAGATGATCACAGCATCATATTCCCCTGCACATTGTCACTATTCTTATGAACTTCCAGGAATTCTTTTCTCCACTACACCTAAGAACTTACTACAGAAAAGATAATTGTCGGAAAAACATGGGGAACTGGATGCACTCCAAGAAAAGAGAAAAGAAAATATTAACAAGAACATATATATGACCTCCAAAGTTATTAGCAAGCAACAGTGCTTAAATGGGAAAGCCGAAAAAAAGGAGTCATAACGGATATATTCATATGAAAGACTCCAACTATATAAAGTAGATGTGCATGCACAACAACACATTAAAAGTAGACCTAAAAATTGGAAAAACCATAGGAATTTGTAGCAGTTTGCCTACATTAGATATATGTAGAGATTCAAAAAGTTGTATTATTAATTACCATGAAAATGAAGGATATATTCAAAGCTGGTCACCTTTATTACAAGCCTAAGAAATTTTTTAACTCCATAATTTAGATATCCATGAGGATATCAACTTTTCAACCATAATCTTCTCACAAAAAGTAACAACACTCTGTCTAACCAGTGTAAATAAATAATGTAATGGAAATTCCATAGATGCAGTTCATTAGATTCACCCTCTATTACTTTAGCATCTTATAGAAGATGCTGCATATTGTTTTTATCTAAGCAAGAATAGTAGAATACTGATCATCTTAAGTAGATTCCCTTCTGATTGTTTTTAGGATCTTATAGCAGATCTACAGACAAATATAGCTAAGGGAGAGTACTGTTAATCTATGATCTAGGTCAATCATGGGGTGGCTTCACAGTAAAGAGCAAATTGAAGAGGAAGCATGGCTAGAAACATATCATGTGGCATCATACTCAGATAATAGCCATTATTCTTTAAACAATTGCTCAAGTATCCTTTGGAGACCATAAGTACCCTTTTTATACAGATAATTGCTCAAGTAAATAATCATAATCAGGCGGTAGAAAAGATATCAGGTAGATAAGATGAGAAGACCTTAATTTTAGCAAAATAATAAGAAAAAACATTATTCACCATGAAGCCCCATATCATAAAACAAATGACAACAGGATTCAACTTATAGCTATCTCAAGTACAGAAGCATTGATGTAGATGTCTCAAATGCAGAAGATTTGATGTAGACCTCTCTACTCTATTCAAAATTAGATGTCTCAAACAAAGAAGATTTGATGTAGTCATCATCAAAATTTTGTAAACAGATTCAACTTATACAACTGAAGTAGACACTGCATACTCATAGGTTTGTTTCCTTTTGCAAGAAATTGACAAATATAATACAAAATATGCCTGTAGACAAGCCTTCTTACGTTCAACATGCACACGAACGACTGACAGTTACCTGCTAATTGATGGAGGTTGGTTACAGACTTTCTGTACAAGTTGATCTGTCTTTCTTTGCTGCTTGATGCAGATAATTCATCGGCTAGATTTTGGCATGCAACAAACAAGGCCTGTAAAATACATAAGAAAGAAGACTAGTTACTCACCCAAAAAAAAGCATATAAAGAAGGTTCAGAGAAAAAGATAAGAGCATGGAAAGTAAGATACCTGCAGATATCTCTTGGGATGGATGTTCATTCCTAGGGGCATATAAACAGCAAAGTTTAATGGAACACATAAACCAGGTATTAGACATTCAACTGCTTCCTTATTTAAAGCTTCCAAACTGCAACTCTGGAGGCAACTCTGAGCATTCTAATCACTTGAATAGCAATAAAGCAATCAAACAACCCATCAAGGAGAGTTAGATAGAAGGACTGTATCCTGTCACAATAAAATGAAATATACCTCCATCAAAATCTCAGCATTTTTCTCACTTGTTGCAGGTCGCAATATTCCCCTGAAAGATAGCAACTATAAGAGCATCAGTTATATACAGCTATAAGAGAACTAAACATCTGGCTAGCATTTATCTACAGAGATAGGTATGACTATTTTCTTGGATAAAATATAAACATCTGGCTAGCATTTATCTACAGAGATATGCATGACTATTTTCCTTGCCAAAGTATAAAATATAACGATGCAATACAATAATGCTACTTCCACATGGTCCTTAGTTCCTCATATGTTTAACAACTAGTCGCTAGCCAAAAACTAAAGGTATAACTTAAGAGGAGAAATAATTGCCTTCTCCAAACGATAGTTTTATCAAAATTGAATGTAGAATCTTCAATTATCCTACTTGGACCTGTGGCTTCAGTCACTTGTTCTGCAATGGTCAATAGCTGTAAACATTCTTTCCAGCATTCAGCACCCCTCCACAGAAGCTTAGCTGCAGTCAGCAATAACAAATTGCAAAAAAGGAACCATCATTTTGAAGTATTAGAACACAAATAAGGAAAAATGAGTACAAAATTAAGCAATGTTAGGATGCTAACTGTCAGATGGATATGAGGACCTTTAGGGGAGTAAGGATGGAGAAGTCCTCCTGAAGCGCCAGAAGCACCTCCACCTACTCCATTTTCATCAAAAATATCAACGCAGATATGGGATTCCTTTGCACTATGCTGTACAGTACAAATTCAAGTCATAAAATACAAGAAAACAGTTGAAAAATACTGACTTGCAAATCAAACGAAAGCTTAGGATGGCTCAATGGAACAAACTAATTCAAGATCTTCTACGAGTTTGAGTGCCCCCTATAGTATAACTCTTCTAGGGAACGCAGAAGGCCTTCGCACTATGTTTCCAGAATACCAAGTTCCAATATTCGGACATAAAGAACAAAATAAGAGCTTCGGAGAGCAAGATTACCAACCTTGAGGAGATGCCAAGCGACAGATAAGCCAGCGAAGCCGGCGCCGAGGACGGCGTACCTCGAAGACCGGTTGCTTCTAAGCGACTGGGGAGCGGAGAGCGAGCTCGCGAAGATCGCTCTTCCTCTTGGGGACCGCCGAGCTCTGCGAGGAAGAGGGCTCCTGGGATTAGGGATAGGGCTCGGTGTGACATTTGGATGGGGTTGAAAGCAAGGACGAAGGTGGAAGGCAGAAGGCATGAGATTAGGACGATTGCAGCCGAGAGGAACAGACGGAATGCGAGTCTGCGGGACGATAAAAATGCGATTTTGGCTCTCTTCTTCTCTTTATTATGAGTTTTTTTTTTCTTTTTCTCATATATACCCTTTAAAATTCCTATAAATATTTCTCCTAGTTAAGGGTATTATTGTACTTTTCTCTTAAATTATTAAAATGGGTAAATTACAAATTGCTTGCCTAAAATCAAACTGTTCGTTACCTTTGTATAACGTTGTTTATGTGGCCAAATAGTTTAGTTAAAATCCAAATTTTATAAAAAAATTAAAAAATTATTAAAGAGAATTTTCCCACCATAATATTAAAATATTATGATTATCATTTTCCTTCGGTTATATTTACTAACCTTATCTTATTCTTCAAACTTAAAATTTTCATTTATTTTTATAAATATGGGTAGAATACTCATATTTATTCAAATAATAAGATTATTAATAAGTTTGGATGTATAAATTAGCAGTTTTATATTAATCTAAACTATAAAGGTATTACACTTTTTCTCCTACCTGTGGACAACCAGCACTAAGCTCTAACATTAGGCTAAAAGGATAGCATCCAAAAGATAAATTGCACATCTAATTCCAAGAAAAAAAATTAAAGCACATCCTTGTTGGTAAAACATTTGTGGCAAGAGACATATACAAGCCACATTCCAAATGATAATAAAAGGTTAAGCATAGCTTAACTGCTAAACTACTGGTTCTTGAGCTAGTGTAATATTTTTATCTAAACTGAAGACCTCCCAGGAACTTCCTCTTCAGTATTTTGCAAGGTGGTGTTAGATTCAAATTACTGTCTGCAGTCCTTGCACCAGAATTTTATTGAACTTATAAAGCCAGGCATTAGGCAATCTTATATATGTTTTGCCACTTCAAGCTTTGCGAACAATAACATGCCGTTCTCTCTTATACTCCACTTCATCCCTTTGGTGCATGATCAACAGAGCTCTTCTCACCTACAAGAGGAGAACAAATGTGAGATTTTCTGTTGTTTGGTTTGAAACAAAGGTTAAGAGACTGTACTGAGTTTATATTTCCTCACAATGGACTCATTCATTCCCATTCTAGAAAGCTGATCGATGAGGCGTCTTTCCGACATATGGCTTCCTATGCCCATTCTTCTCTTTATCTGTGACTCTGCTTGCTGTTTAGGAAAATCAAAAGCAGTAGAGAGCTAATTAGGTAAAAGCAAAAGGGGAAAAAAGAAAAGAAAAAGAAAAAGAAAAAGAAGATAGACATCCACTTTTCTATTTTTACCTTGATCTCATTTGCAATCTCAGGGGTCAAATTCAAATGCTCGTTGATTCCAGACCGAGCAGCATCCATTGTGGAAACGTTGAACAGTCTGAATGCCTCTTCAACATGCTCTTGTGTTGCAACAAGGGTCCTAAAGTAGAAGTTCATTAACATAAAGACTAAAAAGAAGCATGCCCACTATCACGCAAGGTGAAAAAAGGTAGATATAAAGCTCAGTTACAACTATTTAAGCAATAAGCCACATAATGGAATTAAATAATAATTCTTATGAATTTCAACATATAACTATTGGTATGTTTTGTAGAACTTACAGTCTCATCTTTGCTAGCGACTCACTCAACCTTATTATAGCTTCAAGCTGCCTCACAGTAATGGGAACTGCAGCAGACTTGCCTGTCTCATGGGCTTGCTGCCTCATTTTCTAGAAAGCAACACAAAATTAGAGTGAAATTTTAATTATAAAGCTAGCAATACCTACATAAGATAATTATCTAAATTAATTAAATATGCGGTTGAATTTACCTGTCTGATCTCGACATACTTGTTCTGCAACATCTCAGAAGCCTTTTCTGATAGTCGTGGCTGACAGGTCAAGCGGCAGTATTCGATGTACCTTGACAAGTTGAAACTAGGCATCACATTTTTGAAAGTATTACTTGTATTCTGTAGGTAGACAAGATGAATTGCAAAACATACCTCTTGAGCCAATTCTCTCCTTCAGTAACATCAGTGCTCTTGGAGGCTGCAGCACCACTGGCATGCACTTTAATGATATGGCTGGCAATTCGCTAAATGCAGAAAAAACTCAAATTTAGCAGCTAGATATGGGCAAATTTTTTATAAGTGCATGTTACCCCCTGGTAATTAGGCCCAAAATAAAATAACCTCCCTAATTTTGATTGGTTACATTTAACCTCATGGAGTCTCAACCTCTATGCAAATGTTAGTACTCGCAACTTAACGGACCGACACACCACAATTACATGAGGCTTTGGCAGGCTACTTTCCCTCCAAAAGAGAGATTTAAGGACCAAAATGCTCTTTTCAGTCTTCTCCGTTGAAGACATCCTCCAATTCTTCTATTGTACTTTATGCCAGACATCACTCCTACCACCTTCCACCTTTTCAATCACATTACTTGGGGTGGAACAGCAGGCCCAGCATCTCATCCCTTAATGTTTACATGTCAGCTAAGAAGCACAAAAACGAACAAAAGATACTACTACGATGCGATACGGTCATGGCAAATCTTGAAAAAATATAGGCTAACATTATTTTTCCCTTCATATATTATATTTACAAGTTGTAAGATTGCAAATTACTATACTGGATGTTTTTTTTTTCATTTTTGCACTATTAAGACTTATTTTTCTCTGAGGCACTAATTTGTGATTTCTGTTATATATGCAGGAAATTCCTGCAAAAGATAATTTATGCTATAAATTTCTGCACCATATGATAAATCTCATATCCAAAATATATCTCAAGCATATCGACAGTCCGAAAAAACGATATATATCTGCATATCGACCGCTAGTATTGGATCAGACTATTTTTTAATTAAATAGAATTCTAAATATTATTAAAAAATATTAATACAATTTTAAAAATATAAAGAAAATAAAAAAATAATAATTACTCACATATAAAGCTTAAAAATCTCTCTTCCTTCCTCTCTTCTTCCCTATCGCTCTTACTACTAGTCTGTTATATCCCTTTCTCCCTACTACAGCAAGCCTCCCTCTCTCTCCCGGTTGCAGCAGGCCTCCCTCTCTCTCTTCCTGCAATAGGCAACTACAGTAGTTGCCTGCTGCTGCTATAGCAGCAATAGTTTCAAGTGGGATCGACCGTATCGGCAGATTTTGACCTAAAAGTTGTCTAGTTGCAGCCCGAATCGGGATTGATTATGGTCGAAATTGGGATCCATGATCTCAAGAGTGCTTGCAAATGCTCAACGAGTTTCCGTATTTTATTCATATTTTTGAAAAATATTAGATACTTCTAAGAAGTGTCTAACACATGTCTAATGAGTGTATGATGAGTGCCAATATCTGACAAGTGTCAGACACGAACACAACATGCTATTTGAAGTCGCCACGCTTCCTAGCATGTTGGTCATTTGAACATATGATAACAATGGTTGTTGGTCATTTTGAACATTCTTTCATGGAACTAGTGACTGCTTACTTGTTGAAATCCTAGGGGTTAATTGCAACAAATCAAAGTCCAACGGGTTGCATACATTGATTTTGAGCCTAACCCCAAAGTGATAAAATGCATCTTACTCTATTAAAAAGTAAGAACTGACAAAAAAGAAAAGGAAACAAGTTGATCCATACCTTGTCTTGTTCGTACATTCGGATATCTTTGACAATGAAGATCAGATCAAACCTGGAAAGGATGGTTGTCTGCAAATCGATATTCTCCTGTGCTGTCTGAAAAGAATAAAGTTCCATTTTAGCAACCAAACTGTTCCTTCAGACTTTTATAGGAAAATATCAGTGGTCAGAAGGCAGTAGAATAACAATCTTTTCACAAGGACCTTAAGATCATCATAGCGCCCTGAAGGAGGATTAGCAGCGGCAAGCACAGATGTTCTTGAGTTAAGAACTGTTGTAATTCCTGCTTTTGCAATGGAGATAGTTTGTTGTTCCATGGCTTCATGAATGGCAACTCTACCAAAAACCAAACGAGGTAAGCAAGGAACTAAGAGAGCGGCCTTCAAGAAAGGAAAGGAAAGCTCAAAGTATCATGAGACAAACAAAGAAACAGCCAAAATCTAATTTCCATTAAATTAATTTACCTATCTTCAGGCCTCATTTTATCAAATTCATCAATACAGACCACTCCTCCATCCGCCAAAACCATAGCTCCTCCTTCCAAATAAAATTCACGCTGAAAGAATTGAGAATCAAATTTTAATTATTTAGAAGCTGGAAAGGAAGTTCTTAATACTAAAAAAAAATTCATACAAGACATGATCAAGCATGAAATGCTTAATTATCAGATGAGATGAAAAACTTACTGAACTACTATCACGTATCACAGATGCTGTAAGACCAGCAGCCGATGAACCTTTTCCTGATGTATAAACTGCTATAGGTGCTGTCTTCTCCACAAACTTGAGAAACTAGAGATATAAAAAATATTTTGTAGTCACTAATGGAAAAAGTGCATGAAAACATGTAGGAAGACAAAACAAATTCTATAAAGTTGATATCAAAACAAATTCTATAAAGTTGATATCACAGATTACAAATATTTTAGAATTTGATTGCTGTATAGACTGAATCTGAGTAATTCTCTTACAGAGTACTCAACGAAATCAATTGACCAATGGGAGAAAAACAGGCAGATGTCAAGTTCAAGTCTTAAATGAGTACGATACGGAAGTGATTCTCTAGATTTGCAGAGATTTACATTAATCTAGCCTCATGTCTCAGAATATTTAAAGACACCAAGCCATTTGATTTCATCCTTATTTATCTAAAGTAGAAGTCGATGCATTGTCAGTTTAGATTACCATTGTTATGTCTACTTTGATTCACGCTACACTTTTCCATCAAAGTAAAGTGAGGAATACTTGCATACCAGCTAAAATATATATCCAGGTCATGTGACCCTTGTAGGACATAGATTCAATTATGGGGCAAGAGAAAGATAAGATATACTGCTTTTGGGCTATTGCAAACTATCCCAATGCTTTGTGAAGATTATCTGAAATTCACAAGATTTACCTGTGATTTTGCTGTAGATGGATCACCTAAAAGCAGGACATGAATATCCCCTCTTAATCGAACACCATCTGGCAGTCTCTGCATATCAAAGAAGATGCACTAAACCATTGGGAGACAATATCACTTCCATAACAAGCAATTGGATTAGAAATTTTACCTTCTTCGATCCCCCAAACAACAAACAAGCCAGGGCTTTCTTGACATCAACATGACCATAAATCGAAGGAGCGATCATGGAGCATATCTTAACATATGCATCTGGTCTTTGAGCAAATTCTTTGAATTCCAATTCCTAGATGAAGAGAAACAAAAATCATTCAAGTTAAAGTGTTAAACAACACTAGAATGATATTCCAATAAAGAAAGCTTGCCTCATCTAGTGTGAAGGTAGAGGGACCGGTCGAATTTGTTTCACGAGCTTGTTCCAATCCTACCACTCTAATATAAGGCTGTTTAACTCCAACTGAACTTTTCTGGCTGCAAAAACACAGATGAGACGAACTGTTAACCCCAGCATATAAGAACTGAGTCAATCACCACTGCTTAGTGTCTTCTTACGCTGCTGATGCTTGGTACACACTATAGATGCCCATGACAGTTAACCTCGTGCCTGGCACGATGGTTTGAACAAGGTGTCTATCCACTGAAAGAAGCACATTCCTTGGAAGCTCTCCAGTTGGAACGTCCTTTAATCCAACAGAGCAATTAGATAAGTAAAAGGCAGCTAAAGTTGAAAATATCAAATTATGCCTCTCCAATTACTTACCTCAGGATTTTCTTGCAATTTGAGAGTTTGCAGATCTACATACTTGCTCTTGTCAGGAGCCACAATCCAAGGATCCACTGGGCAAGGCTCTTCTCCAGGCTAAGGAAAACAAAACAATCAAAGAGACTATAAAAAGAAAGGTGGAAAAGAAAATGAAATGTTGAGAGGGAAGACCAAGATTTCTGTTGATAGCTACCTGAGGAACATGGTCACACGAACGAGGAACAATGGCGCCGCCAAGCCCCGGTCTGCAAGGTACAATTCTAATACTCTTGCAATTCTTGCACATAAGTGTCACATATGTCGCCTTTGCCTTCACTCTCGAAGCTGCTATCACAATGCCGGCAATCTTAACCAGCTTGGACATGAACTCAGCCTATCACCCGAGACAAACAGATCTAAGTTAGAAAGCTTCAAATGAGATAAGGACTACAACAGTAGATCATGAAACCAAACCCCAATAGATCTCATGGAGACGCAATTCTCCTTAGAAGACAGAAGGATCTGCACTTCTCCAGTCACAGGCTCCTCCATCTGTCCCATGTCGCCCTCAACTTTAGATCTAATACTAGCGAGAACCTCGGCAGCTGCCGTTTCGAACTGCGCAGGGATAAAGGAGACGCCTTTTAAACAAAACCGCGTAGAAAAGGAAGCCCAAATAAGAATTCAATCAAAAACACCTACCAGAGGCAAGTAATCGGCGGGGGACTTGCGGATCTTGTCGGACAGCACGGCGTCAAAGGCGTCGAGATCCTCCATGGCCACGGTGAGGTGTTCGGGGTTGTGGACGAGGCTTTCTCTGCGACAGAGAAAATTTTAGGGAGGCCGAGGGGATCTGAGGATATTTTGAGGAATTAGGAGGCGTTACCGGTAGGGAAAGTCGCCCTTGTCGCCATTGAAGCCGCGGATGAACTCCTTGAACTTCCGGAGGGCGGTGTGGTTGGTGAGAGAGGACTGGTCGGGGTCACCGCCGCCGCGTGGGAACTGGGCCTGGTCGCTGTAGAAGACGGCTCCTTCATCCCAACCAGACATCTCTCTCTCTCTCTCTCTCTCTCTCTCTCTCTGCGCGCAATGGAAAGGGAGAAGGTAGCGGGGATTTTAGCGGGAAACAGAAGGAATTGGCGGGAAACGAGCGTTGTGGCCGGGTGGCAACGATGTTAATAATTAATTAAGGGCTTTGGGCTTGGGCTGGGTTCTAGATTCACGAAATTTGGGGTGAATTTTGAAAAAAAAATATATGATGGAATAAATAATAAATTTTGATGGTAATTAATTAGTTTATTTAGAGAAAATTATAAACACCCTAAAATACGTTTTGATACATTATAAATAGGCTAATTACACATAGACCCCTCCAATTGTCATATATTAGTAGAAAACGGCAAATGAACATCTTTCTCTCATTTTTTTTTTTATCTTTTTTCTCTTAAAATAAGGAAAAATAGTTCAGATCGATCACATATTTATTTTTAACTAATAAATTAAAAAAAAAGAAGAAGAGAGAGAGAGAGAAACTCTTAGAATGGAATGGGTATTTTAGAGGTTTTACATAGTTAAGGGGCCAATGTGCAACGAAAAGCAAACGGAGAGAAATAATTCTAAGAGTTTCATATTTTGTTATAGGGTTAAATATATTTTATATTTATACTCAAAATCACTTTACCTTCTATACTTCAATATGTATCACACCAGTCCCTATATTCATATTTAAATTAAAATTATTAATTTTTTTATTAAATTTAATCGAGTATTATGACTATCTTAGTAATTTTACTGTATTGTATCAAAATTTGTAAGTCTTTTCTAACAAACATGATAGGAGCATTTTGACCATTTTGACATTATTCGGTTAAGTTTAACGAAAAAATTAACAATTTATTTTAGTCGTAAGTATAAGGATTAGTTTGAGATTTTTTAAAATATAAAAAAATAAAATGATTTTAAGTATAAGTACGAGAGTAAAATGTATTTAGCACTTTATAGTGCCATATAAATAAAACCCAAATTTTAATTATCTACAAAGTGAGCTCCTGCTTTTTAGATTTTTTTTTTCTTTTTTTGAGAATATACCAAGCCACACTAGAGTAAGGTTTAACCTTACAACAGCAGTTTAGATTATTATTATTTTGGATTTGATATTTGAATGCAATTAGTGTTCTTGAAGCTTGATATTGGTATACTCTGCTGGAAATCTATATTGCAATTTATTTCCAAACTCTTTTGGAGGTTAATCGAATGACCGTGTTCGTGTTAGATTATATAACTGCACCGTCACGTCTCAAGGTCCTAGTTATCCATAAAAAAAAATAGGATGTGGCTTAATATTTTTAAAGTCTAGACTAAACAGCTTACTATATTAGTTAAAAATTTAATAGAGCCTAAGTGCTGCTGTATTTCGAAAGGGTTGACCATTTGTCCAGCCTATTAGTATTCTGGCTCATGAATGATAAAAAAAAAGAGGAGAAATAGTCACAGTCAACACACGAGCTCTAGAGACATAGGTGTCTCAGACTTAAAAATTCTTTTATTCCTCTCCATCCAAATTAACCACCAAAGCCCTCCCAAAGCTGCGGGGAATAACTACCTTAAACTAGTCCAACCTACAGGAGATTATTGAGTTCTCTATCCACTCCTTAGCACTGATTCATGTTTACATTCTGCAGGCAGAAGCCCCCAGTCAGCAAGCAGCAAATGACACTAGGTAATGTGGCACTCCAATTGTCTTGTCTTTGCAAGTCAGTTTACATGAGAAGAATAGCATCATTTCCAACAATTCTATATGCAAACAATAAGATCAGTATAAATGAAACCAATAAGATCATTTACAACCATAATAACGAAAAAGATAACCAATAGTTTCTGCAAGGAGATATCAGTCCTACAAGAGATAACTTCTCCCTCGTGCTAAGATAAGCTCAAACCGACGAAATCTTTGCAGTCAGGTCGAGATGAATGTCCAGAATGCTTAAGGTACCATATTGCTCCTTCTGCGGCATGCTCTTCTGCAGCATTCTTTTCCAGCTTTCGTTCACTAAGGCATTCAAGAATGGTGATTGAACCCATTACAATGGTAACTTTGCAGGTGAACCTACAGAGTTTCAAAACAAACATATAGTAAAGTAAAAAAAATATATGCAACAGCTACCTAAATCACAAGTTCGTCTCCTAATTTAGAGCGTAGAAGAATATACTTTTATTTCTGAGTCAATACTATTAATTTAGAGCTGGGAGATTCTTATACAAGGTGCCTTTCTGTGGATCATTTCTGTAGAAATGTAAGGATCAGTTGAAGCTGAGAAGAGGAAGATTTTGTAGCTTAAATGGCTTGCACAGTTTCTTATTTACACTATTCTTGCATGTTTCATAAGTGTCAACCATGTTACAAAGACTCTTATTAAGTCTTATTTACCCCCATTCTTGCGTGTTTCATAAGTGTCAACCATGTTACAAAGACTTTTATTAAGTCTTATTTATACCGTTCTTCTGTGTTTTATAAGTGTCAACCATGTTGTTGCAAAGACTTCTATTAAGATCAGAGAACTTTGAACCGAATTGGAAAAACCAAGAAAAGTTTGTGGTGGACTTCTGCTAACTAGCTGTTCAGGCCCTATAAAGTTCATATATGGCTCATGCAATGAATGATAAAGCAGGGGTTACATGATAATACCATCCTGGGGAATTCAACGACTTGTAATAATATTGATAACTCATGCATGAGCAGTTGCAATAAATCACAAACTTACATCCTTTGATGAACAGGACCTTCTTCACACAATTCAAATGAAGGTGGGTCCCAATGGTTGGTAGCACAGATCTCAAACAGCTTTGACCTTGCTGACGTCTCTACCAGAATTCCTATAGACACCAAAAAGTTGATCCAACAATTTGACACTTAAGCTATTTATTCAAGAAGTAAGCATAAAAGGAAGTCAGCATGATCTCAGAATCTTACCATTGGCTTCTCTTTGACTGCTAAAACTGGCTTCTTCAATGGTCCCCATTGGATTACCTACAAGAGCACCCTCTTGGCAATTGTAGCCGATGCAATCCTCAATAGTGATTGAGAAGGAAGACTCTTCTACATTATGGAGATGTGATCCAGAAGGGATTTCTTCTGGGTATTCTGATGACTTTACATATTGCTCTGAGTCAAAATCCATAAGTATAGGCTCTTCGTCAAAACCTATCAATTCCGGCTTCTGCTTCGTAGCTGACCGCAAAATTTTCTCCAGAGACTCAAATTTTTTATGCTTGTACCCCAGAGCCTGTACAGACATTAGATAAAGGATAGGTGCATGCACAGTTTCATGCAAGTCTTAAACAAGAACAGTAGTAAAGCCTAAGATTGTCCTGAACTCCTGATAATGCTGATTCTAGGATCAGGTGGAGCTGAACAAGAAGCTAACAAAAATGTTTCCTAGATAAAGTTGAATTCAGAAATGCAAGAAACATACTTCCTACATGCTCACAGAAGTACCAAATTGTGGAAAAGAATAAGGGTAGAAAATCTTGAAGGAAGCCTAAGCAGGTAAGGTATTCCAACCTACAAAAGGGTATGAAAGAAACTACGGAGCCAGTGAGGGTTGAAGTTTGGTTCACCTTCTCTACTTCACTATATGGTTCCAGACTTCACCACTGGGTCCTAGGATATTTCTCAACTAGAACATGTACAATCCCATCTCTAAGATGTGTGGTTCCACATAGCAGAAAAGTGCACACCTTATGAAAAGCAAATGGTAACTATAGAAAGCCAGTGGCTTTGATAGCTGCTATGCATGTTCTGGATCCATAGCTTCCTCAATGTAATGCAGCCCCAAATGAATAGAACCAGAACCAAACACATCTCATTGGAGCAGTGTAATCATGCATATGGTCCTCATGGATTGCTATGCTTCCTCAAGAAATTTTGTACTCAAAATGTCCATCCTCCATATTGGTGAATTATATGGTCTTTGTTTGATATTTCTAAGAACGCATCAATTAATTTCTCATTCTAATTATTCTCTAAAGGCATTTCTCCTAACTTGTCCGAATAAAGCTAATCATTGTATCTCTTGTATTAACAGCATGGCACAGATGGTAAGGGATCGTTGAATGATTCTCTTCAAGAACAGGATATGATAATTAGAAGGCATCTTAACAATCAGAGAGTTTGATGTTCACCAAATCTCACACTTAGAATCACTCTAAGGCAGCTCATCTTAAATCTCACATAATGCGAAAGAAAAGATCTTTATTGAATAAGAATAGCATTATACTTTAATATTATTAGTGAGATGAAACCAAACTCCTATCTAAAACAAACTCTCAAAAATAAATCCGATTCAGACATATACTGCTATGGGCCTTCAAATGACTGGGAGGGCATTTGAATGAACTCAACCCGTAACTACGAAAACACAATAGGGCATTTGAAGTTTGAACAGGCTTTTGAGCCATTCAAACGGATTGTCTAGAAAGTAGTCATTCATAAATTGTTGAAAATGCATCCGAATGACAGAACCCGCGAATTTCCATTCGGAATTTCAGACATTCGAAAGGAAATGTGCATTACAACAACTCATCAATATGAATAACATCAGGCATTACTCAATTTATAAAGATTATTTCCTAGTTGACCAGTATTCAGATGCATAAGTTAGCTGCCTTACATAATGTTTCTTCTTTTTACAGTAAATGAGTACTGCACTACATAAGGTACTTCTCACTTTAATCATCCTGTTGTAATTTTATGCACAATATTGCCATCAATCTCTTCCTGAAATTTATATTAAAGTCAATAAAATAAGGGATAATTAATCCAAGAGTCTAAGACCCCATGAACTATTGTCAATTTACACACACACATCTTTATCTTCTTTTTCGGTACACTTTAACCTTCTAAATTATGAAAAATCTCACGATGACAGAAAATGTCAAAGGATCATTTTACCCTCATTTTTTTTCTCTTTCTTTCCTATAAAATAAGGATAAATTTGTCCTTAGAGAGCTTAAAATTGATTATGTGATTCTCGCATAATAAAGAGCCTAACGAATAACTAATAGAAAGAGTATTTCGAAGGTTTTTTATAGTTAAGAAAATTAATGTGTCATAAAAAATAAATGAAAGGGTCTTATAAAAATGGGCCAACAGTTACACGAAGTCTAGGTATCATTATCCCATGAAAAAATAAACCATTCCTTTTTAAGGTAGTTTTTTATACCGGCTCAGGTATTGAGTGGGTGGTGGGCCTTGACAACAAGATTGCGTGGTACTATAAGTGCTCTCTATCTCTCCACCCCCACCCCATCCCATATCTTTGTCATTTCATTGGTAGGATCATGTCGTGAGTCAAGCATAGCATGTGCCATGACAAGTGTCTCACACCTGATGCAAATGGCAAAGAAATTCTTGACTTGAAATCCAACTCAGGCTGATCCCAAGCTATGCCTACATATGATGCGATCATTAGCTTCTAGTGTCTTCAAAAGAAATTTAAGAACATTCAAGCTTCAAAATGTTGAATGTAGTATGCCACTATGCCCTTGCTCCTTATTTGTTGCTAAAATCAGTGAACCAGCATAGCCAAAAGAGAGTGCTTATCATTTTCAGGCTAGTTTACCTTATCTTTTATTAACTCATTAACTATTCTAAAAGCTTAAACTTTTAAAAAATATCTTTATATTTTCTATTATAATACTCCCCTTCAATTTTGGACTTGAAATATTTTGATAGGCCTAAAAATGGACTTGAATTAATTGGGTGGAGATTTATATTTTAAACAACAAATGTCTGGCAAAATTGGAACCCAAAGCCCTGCTCCGTTACCATATTAATCACCAACTATTTTAATAACTTAAGCTGTTAGAGAACAATGATCCTTATATTTTATATTCGACCCTCTTTTCAAGTAGCCAAATTCTAATCATTTGTGGCTAACAAAAATCGGGAGCATAAGTTGTCAACTGAGGATGCAAGGATATACCATAAATTCATAACAACTTAAAAGAAGGCAAAAGGAAGAGAATTTCTCTTACCTTCAGTTTGGAGAGTGCTTTTTGTGCAGCCATTCTTCTACCAGATTTTGAATTTTGGTGGATAGCACTAAAAGATAATGGTTCGCCCTTCATGTCAATTTCCACCTTGACTAAGTAACCTCCCTTATCTTTTATTATATCTGGCAGCACCAGCTCAAAACCATTGCTCTGGCATAGTTCTCGAAGTTCCCTAATTGGAATGAGCTGCAAATTGGTGAAACCCAGAAGTGGATCCAATAGTTTGAGCATTACTCTCCAAAGTTCTTTCAAGTTGAATCCTGTGTCTAGAAGTACAGACCCTATACAAGATTCAACTATGTCTCCAAGTACCTGATGAAACCACAAATATATTTCATCATTAAAGTGATTATCCAAATTAGAAAGATGATGGATCTAAAATAATAGGGAAGCATACAAGAATGTGCTATTTCTGTGAAGGATTATTTACAACAAGATGGCAAACTAAATACTCACGTCGATCCATAATAGAATATTAACGTGATGGAAATTACTAAGACCACCGAATTCAACATTAAGCTCACAAATTTAAATGCAGGAAAGATATTTGAATAATAATAATGTGATGTAAACTGAAAAAGGTATTGTCTTCTATATGTTTACAGTATCATCATACTAATCTGAGAGGTTTCGTAGTTCGATACTCAAAAGGTAAAAAACATTCACTTCGGTGGATATAATTGTTGCATAATAAACTATGAAACTAGAGGGCAAGGAGTAGGGAAGCATTTCTATGATGATTTTCTGAATGTAATTCAAAGCAAGTTTGTCGGATCAGCTGATCCAGACCCGATCCCAGTCAAATGACTGGATTGGCTAGCATCGGCCGATCGATCCGATCCGAATTGATGTCCTCAAGCTCTTTCTCTTTCTCTCTTTACTCTTTTCTTCTCACTCTCTCACTCTCTCTTTCACTTCTTCTTTCTCCTTTTCATTTCACTCTCACTTTCTAATGGAGAGATTTAGCTACAACGAACTTCGGCGAACTCCTATAAACTTCGGCAAACTCCAACAAACTATGATTCATCAAGTATTCATTGTTTGGAATCATCACATGATCCATATGCTAATTATTATCCTCCTCAGTATCCTCGGGCATAGAATTCACATATTGATTATTATCCACCTCAGAGAAAACAAGATCCATTTATTATAAATGATATAACACAATCACTCTTTGGAGCACCAGACCTTAGACGTTATTCTTTACAAACTTATAGTGTGATTATGATGACAACAACCATAGGGATTTACAAGAGCCAACTAGGTATTCATCGAAGTTTTAATTTTTGAGCAAGTACTTTTGTTTAAATTTTAGAGCTCATATGTGAGTAATTATTAGTTTTTTATTTTTTTTGTCATGTTTTCTAAATTTTTAAAAAATTTTCTGTATTTTTAAATAATATTTAAAATTTTATGTATTAAAAAAAAGTCTGATCCGATTCGAGCAACAGATACGGCCGATCCGATCGATAAGTATCGTCTTTTCGGAAGGCCGATCATGATCCCGATTTTACGAACCTTGATTCCAAGTTTCAAAGTCACAGCATCAGTGCAATTCTGTTTTGAAGCATAAGCAGTTAAATGACTGATGTTTATAGAAGAAATTGAATGTCCACTTGAGGTTGTCCTGGTGACAAAGCATAGTCTGTCAAAGTTTGGACATTTCCATGATTGGCTGTCACTTTGGCTTCAATCTCTTTGAACTTGTACCAAATGCCTTGCAATTGAATGTTTCAAACATATGCATATAAATGTATCATAAGTATATATGGGCTAGAACTTACAAACTTCATGTTAAATATTTGCAGAAAGACCTAGCATGTTTGTAGCTAGAGTTCGCTTTGTGATCCTAAAATGCAAGGATGACTGGTGACAAAGTGCCTTAGAACAGATAATGAAGTGATGACAAGAGCTTTAAATATTGCACTACCAGATATTGAGCATCTACTTGTTCTGAAACGTGATGCTTCACACTCGGAAATAAAGTTCATTCTTAGTCAAGAAGGAAGACTGGTGGAGTTCTTTAGGGAGAAAATGATTGATGCCAAGTGATGCTGTTCAATATATGACTTGGAATTTTATGCTTTGGTGTGAGCAATTCATTATTGGCAACAGAATTTGGCATATGAAGAGTTTGTGGTTTGTTCTGATCATCAGACACTGAGGTATTTGACTTCTCAAAAGAAGCTGAATGATCATGATGTAAAGTGAAGCTGATTTTTTCTAGAGTGAATCTTTTCAAATAAATATGGAACTGGCGATTCAAATAAAATTAAGATGCTTTAAGCAGAAGAACTATACTTCCTAATTGTGATGGCAACAAAGATTATTAGCTTCAAAAATCTGAAAACTCAGTATGAAATGATCCATGTTTTGGTCAAATCACCGCCCAAGTGAAAAAACCAACAAGGTGTTATTCTCCTATACAAATTGCATGAAGGTTGTTTATTCAAAGGAAATCATTTATTGATACCAGCAAGGTCTTTACATGAGCAGATCATAAGTGTCAGAACGAGAGAAAAAAAAAATTATTTGGGGGTTGAGAGAGGGTGCACGTGCAGCCCCTCCCCTCTCCCTCTCCGGCACGCGACGAGGCGCAAAAAAAGGGGGATTTCATCTAATCCAAATCGAATTAGATTTGATTCTCTTCTAATCTATAAATTAAATCCTAATCCTTTCTCTCTCCTCAACCCCCCCCCCCCCAGCCTTCTTTTCCTCCTTCGTTTTCTTTTTTTTCTCACCGTCGGAGTCGTCGCTGTGGAATCGGATCGCCGGAGCATCGCCGGAAGAATTTGGGACCACCACACTCCTCCTCGGTGAACCCTCTCTCATCCCTCTAGTTTAATTTAAATTTAAAAAGGTTAATCGAAAATACCTAAATTGGGGATTTTGGCTTCACCGGCAACTCTCGCCGGCCGGCAGCTTCGGGCTGCTGCTCATGCTCAAGAGCTCCAAGTCGTTAGCCTTGCGCCATGGATACCTTCTAGTAGAGCCCTCGTGGCTCCAATCGACGTCGGCCGTCGGTGACGAGTCCTCCACCTCGTGAGGACGAGAGAGAGAGAGAGAGAGCCAAGTGGTGGAGAGTGGTCGTTTCTTCTCTTTCTCGCGTCGATCGCGAGAGGGAAGAAAGGGGTTGGCTGGGCTCGGGTTAAACTCGAGCCAACCCCTTTTTCCTTTAAGTTCGGGTTTGGATTTCGGATCCACAAACCCGACCCAAACCGAACCACTTAAGTGGGTGGGCTGCGGGTTAGCCCGTGGCCCAGTCCACTTAGTTTTAGGCTGGGCCTCGGCCCAACCCAATTAATTAAATTTCCTTTTTTGGAATGGACTGAGCCAACAGTAGTGATACCATTTGATGACCCTAACTGGATCAGTTATGAAGAAAAGTCTCGAGCGTCATCTCGAGGTGACTTCTAATTGATGTGGATCCACAGGGTTTAGACCCATTAAGACATGATAGTATAAATATTAAAAAGATGTTAATATGTTGAAAACGTGCAAGGTTACAAGTTGTGACTCTCTCTATTGTTATCATTGTTATTATTTAGAGAGCATACCCATTGCATATTGTTATGGATATTATTGCTCTTAGTTTAATTTATTCAGCATTAATATGATTTAAAATTTATTTGGTTTTCGAGTGGATTCCACTCACTGAGCTATAGTTATTGGCTCATGGGTTCTATTTTTTTGTATTGTTTATCTATTTCAGGTAATAGTTAGCGAGGCGACTGAGCGAGATGTACCCGGGCTCCACCTCCACTTAGGATTCACCTATTTACTTTTCCGCTCTTTTAGATTTTATGCTTTAGATTAGAAGTTTTATTTATTTAGTTTAGAGACTCAAAAACATTAACATTGTTTTATCTTTATTACAATTAGTTTTAAAATTTAATAAAGCACATTTTCATTTTATTTATTTTTGCCATCATACACATAGAGAGTTTTAATTAGGCTTCGTGCATCTCAAGCATATTGAGATGCATGGCCGATCATGATTCCCATTTTGGGTCGTTACAATTATTATCTTCACAACTACCATCACCACCCCCATCACTACCATCACCACCACGATCACCACCACCACCATCACCATTATCACCTTCACCATCAGCTTCACTACCATCCCACCATCACTACTATCCTGTTCACCTTAACTACCACTACCTCACAACCTAAGCACCATCACAACAATTTTGGCTAGTTTGCACATATTTTGAACTAATGATGCACACAACTTGAATAACCGATACATATTAGAAATAAAATATTAATATATGCTAGTCTTATATCAACAAGTCAATGAACACTTTTGAAAAAATAATGCATATATTTTGAATTAACGATACACACAAATTAAATAAGCAATGCACATTAAACATATTTTTAATAGAGGTCAACTTTCTACTAAAATTTATGTTTGCTATAAAAATATTTTTAACAGAGGTCAACCTTCTACCAAAATTTATGTCTACTACAAATTAAGTCGATACATACTTATAAAAAAATTAATGTACATATTTTGAATTAATGATGCACACAGATTAAATAAAATATACACATTAGAAACAAAATTTTAGTAGAAAAACTAGTCCTCTATCAGAATAGTCGATGCACACTTATAAAATATTAATGCACATATTATAAAATAACGGCGCATGTAGAGTGCATAAGTGATATATATTAGAAATAAAATTTTAACATTAACCTTATATCAAAGCTTACATCTAGTATAAAATTAATGATGCACGCAAATTGAATAAGATACACGTATTAGGAATAAAAAACTTCTTCAATTTTGATACTTATTTAATATTTAAGCAATTACAAAATATTTACATAAAAGTTCCAAAACCATCCTAATATTTTAAAGGGTTAAATACATTTTACCCTCCCTTAGTTATGCCCGAACTCACTTTACCTTCATATACTTCAAAAAATCTCAAACTAATCCCTATACTTATTAAAGTGAAACTGTTAGCTTTTTCATCCAAATTAACGAAGCATGCCCGAAAAATTTCAAAAATTAAATGGTGGGCTGAATTTCCTCCATTTTTATTTTTTTATAGACAAAAATGTCCTTCCCCTCTTATATAACCATTTTTTCTCTTTAAAAAATACTCACATATTTTCTTTTCTTACTTTCTAAATTGTGCTTAATATATAATAAGTTTTATAAAATCTGGTCTTTTATAAAATTTAATAATTATATCACATCTAGGAACAAGACAAATATTAGGTTAAAAAAATTCTGATGAGAAACTCATCTATTTTGCATAATAAACATGATAGGGGTATTTTGGTCATTTGAGTGCACTCAATTAATTTTGATAGAAAAACTGATAGTTTCAATTTAAACATAAGTACAGGAGCTAGTTTGAGACTTTTTAAAGTACAAAAGAGTAAAGTGATTTTGGACATAAGTATAGGGAGTAAAATATATTTAACTCTATCTTAAAAGTACTATAATTTATAAATTATCACAAAAAGTTTTCTTAACCATATTATTTCAGACTTTTATTAGTATCCTTATAACAGTATGAATGTATGATAGATAGTACATCAATCCAATGTATTTAGAAGCACCAAGTATTGAATGCATACCTTCGGACATTCCGGCTCCTCACTTGGGTCCCTCTCTGAGTCGGGCAATCGCACAAAATTCTCAAACTTAGATACTGCCTCCTTTAGACCATTTGAATTATTTATTAGATATGAATGAAAGCTGTTAGAAACTGCTATATGCCCAAAGGAATAATTTCCAACAACCGCCGATCTCAAGTCAGTTAGTTGGCCCGGCTTTATGTCTGGATAAACTGAATACAAGTATGACGTTATCAAATAGTCCAAGGCAGCATCACCGAGAAACTCTAACCTCTGTTTAACAGAGAGAAACATTACTGATAAAATGGCATAGTCTAATACTGATATATAATAATATCTCAATTTTGAATCTGCAGTTACTGTCATTTATTAATTAAAGCCGCTTAGAAGGCTTAGAAGGATTTCAACGTATGTGTAATACAAACCTGATAGCATACTCCTGAAAGATTGCCAACAGAAGGGTGTACAAATGCTTGTAAAAGAAGACTTCTATGCTGAAATGTATAACCTAATGATTTCTCAACTGCATCAACATCCACATATTCAATGAGTGACATGGTACTTTTGCTTTCCTCACAAACTTTATAGAGATCTGAAATGCTATAATCAAATGGTATTCCAATCCATCTGAGAAATGCGCCAGCGGCTTTGAATCCGCTTTCCACAAGAAAAGCTCCAATAAGGGCTTCCACAACATCTGCGACTGTCTTATTTTGCAGCCAACGGAAGGATCTAGTGCATTTATCACTATTGACTGATACATCATTGGTTCCATGTGGAGAATGTATAGCTTCTAGTGAATTCTCATTGCAAAGGGCAACACAGGAATAACCTAGGCCAAAGAATTGGGATGGGTCAAATAATTCATCATGTATATACACCTGTAGAATTGAAAGTAAAATGGTTACAGTCAACAATATACCACTCCCAATCATGATAATGATTTAGAGGATAACTTGCATAGCAATAGATCGATAAGAAAAGAGAATTTGCTGGTGCAACTAAAAATTTGGGAGTTTCATATCTAGCAACCCATCTGCTTCAGATTAACAATTTATAATGTAGACAATGCCATAAGTTGATCAAGTAACCAGCTTGTTAATGTTCCCTGGTAAATAAACAGACAATTTGACATGATTCATATACAAAAAAGATTAATTAACTTTGACCCCCTCAACTATAGGTCATTTTCACTTTTATCTCCTCATCTTTCAAACTCTACAACTTGACCAGCTTAACTATTAAAAATGATCGAATAAGTCCTTCCATTAGTCTACCATTAATATTTTTAACAGAATATATCGCATGTTTAACAAATGACCCTATTACAGGCCCAAATGCCCTTTTCTTCAATGTATTGCCCTCCTCTTCTCCCAAATCCAAATCCTAAATATAAACCTCACTGTCATCACCACACCACTACGAGTATTAGCACTTTTAGGCCTCGTTCACATGTGGAATAAGGTTAAATAGGAATAGCAATTCTTATTTGTTATTATCAAAATGAGGGATTTATTTTAAGAATAACTATTTCTATGTTCACTAATATTCTGAAATTATAGTATAATAATTATCTTTGATGTGATATAAAATGATGAAAAAGATAAAAAATATATATTTTGTTTTTTATTAAATTCCGATAGAAACTCTTTGATTTGATATAAACTAGATTGCTAAGATAAATTTTAAAGCTAAATTAGTAATTGAGTTAGTGTGCGGTATAAAATATAATTTTAATGATTAATATTTGTATCCTAGAATAGGGCTATTGTAATATTAAAAAAATAAGGTATGTCACATGCGAGGCACGTGCCTCACCGGTCTCCTCCTTTCCTTCTCTTCTCTTCTTTCCTTCTCTAACTCGGGTTATGGGTGATTATCGGATTTTCCGTGACGCGATAGCTATAAAGCCTAGCAAACCCCTCCTCGAGAGGTATTGGGATTTTCTTCTCCTTCTTTTTCTTCTTCTCCTAAGATTTCTTTTTCCTTCACCACTGAAGTTGCCATTGCTGGGGTTGGGTCGTCGAAGCATTGCCGGAGTAAAATTTGCTCTCCAAGCAAGCTGCTGGTGAGTACTCTCTTACTCCATGAAATTAATTTAGGTATCATAGGGTGGAAAATAAATACCTAATATTTTGGGCGTCTGTGATTCGTCTACCTTGAAGTCCAGAGAACAGACCTATACATAATCAGCACGTGATCCGTTTAGGTGACTGTGGCGCTGTTAGAGAAACAATCTCAAGATAAACCAAAAATTTCCCTAAGGTGACTCTAATCTCTCTCTATAGTTAGTAGAAAAGATGGGTTGTGTTTATTATATAGTGACACCTCCTAGTAACCCTAACTGGATTAGCTATGGAAAAATACTCGAGCGCATCTCAAGATGACTTCTAGTTAATGTGGATCCCAAAGTATAGTCCCAAGTTGAGATAATTAGCACTAAGAAATTGAGAAGGGTTACATAATAAAGTAAAGTATGATATTAGGTTTAATTGCATGCTTTGTGGCTTATGCTTATTATTTATATTATGAGTTTATTAGCTATTGTTTTAATTATTGAGCTTCAATAAATATATCATATTAGATAAAGAATGATTTTCTAGCTTGAGTGGATTCACCCGTTGAGCTATAGTTGTTGGTTTATAGAATCCCTCTTCTAACATTTTAAGTACTAGTCAATGTGGCAACTAAGCGTAATGCACCGAAACCTCACCTCTACTTAGGATCTATCATCTTTTATCTTTCAATTCTATTAGTCTTTATGCTTTAAATTTTAGCTAATTCAGTTTGATTGGGGACACATTAGTGGTAACATTGGTCATTTTCATTAAAGTTGGATTACATTTATTGGAGTCAAATATTTATATTAAATTCTTATTATGGTGGACTTAGAAAATTATTTATTAATACTTAGTGAATCTTAAGTGCATTAAAGTATATTGCCAATCATGATTCCGATTTCAGGTCGTCATGGCTATTATAATGTTTAGTTATTATTCTAGAATAAGGAGTTATGTTCTAGAATAAAAAAAAATTATTCTTGACGTGAATAGAGGGCTTAAGGCCTTCCTCTTCCATGCCATGGACCCAAAACTTGACCATTTCTCTCTTTTTGACACATTAAAACATGTTTCAATTGTACCTACAAGCTAGTATATTTTTGTTTTCTAGTGAAAGTGCATGTGTCATGAATAGTGATACCAAAAGGTTATCTCTAATGTGGAATGAAAATGCAAATTGCATATAAACATTTATGCTGCTCATTTAGAAACATCCGACCCCGTAAACAAAATAGAAGTATCTTTATAGTCAATAGAAGGAAAATAAAGGCAAAACAAAATCAGATGTTGCCATAATAAGTCTTGATGTTATATATTCAGAGTGAATTTTTTTTTCAAATAACTAATAAATGGATGGACATATCAATAGTCTACAAAACCTTAAACGAGAATTTATCTAAATGGATCCTTTTCAAGTAAAGTAAAAAGTAAAAAGACAAAAAAATTACTTTAAGAGAGATAACCTTACGCCCGAGGTTGGCCCAAGCCATATAGGCAGAAGTGGAGATGATGAGGGGAGAGGATAGGATTAGCCGTTCTACAGCAAAAGATAGTAGCTATGCACTTTAACTTAGTAAATAGTAATGATACCCCTGATGATACTCTCGGCTATGAAATTATCCTATCTACAGGTGATCAAGAATTTTTGTATGGGCATATGCACAGCTTTATTAAGGTTTTAGGAAGAAACTCAAAAGAGAAAGACAAGCTTTCATATTGTGGTTCTTACTACTAAAAAGTGGTTCTAATCAAGAGACTGGGGCTTTTTGAGTGCCAAGCTTTAAGAGGAAAGGTTCTAACTAGTTTGGGAATGAAAATTGACCAATAATATTTTAATCCAAGGGACATTCGAACAAACTTTTGAAGATGTGTTTTCTTTTCAAAAGACATCATGGACTATAGAGGTATAAAAAAGGACTTAAGCCTAACCCTGGGACATCTCTTCTTTGACTTAGTTGAGGCTTTTGGAGATCATCTTCACGGTTTTAGGATGCTTCGTGACGGAACATGCTGAATAGCTTTTCAACACTTCCCATCTATTTTAGATCTTGAAAGGCTTTGCCTCAAGGGCTACTGAGACGAAATATTCAATCTCAAGGTTTACTGAAGTTGGGAACCAACCATATACATAATGACTTTGAGCGAGTAAGACCTTACAAATATAATCACAGGTATTGATGGGCGGTCTGTGAGATCCATTTTATAACTGTTACATTGGTTTTAAGTTTGATTCTGGATAGGATTTTTTTCTACTCCGGCTTTAGAAGTTTTTTCACATAAAAATCTATGTTCGCGATTGTTTTCCACACTTTATTTTCTGCATTATTATATTGATAGGTTGTGGTAGATCATTTTCCCAGGGTATTTTTAGATTTTCACTATCTTCTAGGCTTCTAGCAATGATGAGAATATGAGGAATATTTACAAGATCCACCTCAGATTCGATATGGTCTTGATTATTTACGCTCTTTATCGGTATCTGAATTTCTTTTCTTTTCTGTAGCTTTAAAAATAACCCAATAAAGAATGACTGATAAAGTCAATATGTATCATTTTCTCCAGCAGCCCAATATTGAGATACAAAGGTGTTACTTTTGTGATGGTGAGGATGCTAGTTAAACCATGTGACAAGGTAGCAAGTATTCAGTCACAAATAACCCCTCTTTCAAACAGATGTTTGTGTATATAAACACATTTATATTTGTAGGTATGTCATATAAGTATCCCTATCCATAATCTACATACTGGAATATGATATGCACCACTTGAATTATTTTCATAACCTTTCTCGCATTATTTGAATTTGACATGTGCAAAAAGATCACCAAAAAATTGACAATAAGTATCTAACTTCCATTTTTAACTATGAGAAAAATTGTGTAAGACAAACAAAAGCAAGCATCTTATTAAAAAATAATAATAATGAGTGCTCACATCTTATCTTGATTGACTATCCTTACCTCATTTATAGGGTGGGTTCATCAATGAAGATGTGATTTGATTCCTATTCTGGCCGCTAATGTTCAATATTCAAACTTTCAAAGTCAAGGAAACAAAATTCTAAGTCAAGGCAACATTGAAAGAAGGAAGCCAAAAGAAATCAGTTAGTCATCTTATTCTACCATTTAATACTAAAACTTTATGGGGGCTAATGGACACCATAAGAGGACATTATATTTATGGGTGCATTAAGTACTATTTAGCAAAGGTTTTCAAAATGATTTTAATTCCTAAACAATGCTTTAAGTAGAAATAATACATAATTTATTAGTTATAGTTTAAAGAAATTTGTATGTCATAATACTAATTTTTTGAAAAAGAATAACATTTCCTACAATTTGCTTCAATGATGGCCATGGTGACGCCATACCGGCACATGGCACGGCACCCCCCCTAATAATGTTGGAGAACATTGCTGCAAAGCCATATCCCTCCTTTCTCCTCGTCCCCATCGCAACCAAGTTCATTTCCTCTCATCATTGTACACTACTTTAAGTTAGATTCCGCAAAGCAGATCCTTTATAATTTCGACCTGTTTACTATTTGCCTAATCCCATAATTTTCAACGTCCATTAGGGCATTGACAAGAGAGGAAATGAGCTCTACAACGACACGACTGCTTGACAAGGAGAGTATCATCAGTGGTGGAGGCTACCTCTCCCTCCTCTTTTTTCTCTCCCTCTTGTATGTGGCCAGCCGTAGAGCCAGCCGTTCCGGCCTTCCTGTGCATCAGCCGTGGCATAGCCATCATTGGTTTTCTTTGCACCCTATCTAATTGGCTACTTCTCTATATTTATAATTTCCTCATAAAAATGGTATTGGTATCAAACAAGGCATTTTTCAACCTATGAAGTAAGTCAAAAAATGAAATTTCTTTGAGCTGATCATAGTTTGATAGAGCAGGTAATATTAACACAGGCAATAGTAATTTCCTTCAACAACACCCAAGATCCATCACAAAATAAGTGAAAGCACTAGACTAGAGCAATAAATCAAAGTCTTTGCTAGTGGTTTACATAGATAATGTGAAAACAATCATTACTGCAGAGATTTGTGAAACATAGTAAAAGATTCTCTCATTTTAAAAATATTTCATCAATAGCTTTTACCTGTAAATTTTTCCTGATTGCTAGCTCATATAGATATTGATTATTTGTGAGACTAGAACGCCTCATGGAGAGGTCACCTTCATCCAAGTTTCTGTAGGAAAGAAAATTGTGCCGACCAACTGCATATTTCAAGAAAGCATCACCAAGAACTTCAAGTCTCTCAAGAGAAAAGCTCTCTAAGCATTTCGCTGTAGTCAGCGCTTCTAGAACCTGCAATGCATGTAATTTCTTGTCATGTGTGATGATGATGATGATGGTATAGAAATAAGTAATTAATTGATTTAAGCCTCAAATATCTCTTCACAACTACTATACAGTACATAGAACAGAAGGCCTTACACGATTAGCTCTAATTTGAGAGGCCTCTGCAAAATGTATAGATAGGTTATCCTTCAGTTCAATAGCCACAAGTAAACATTCCAGCCTATGCATCAGCGAAGGCAACAAAGACAATGAGCTACCAATATCTTTCGAAAATCCAATTATTTTTAACGAGCAGAGCTCTGGAGGCAATGGTATAAAGTGCTCCTCTTTTGCAACGGCTGTATATCACATACAAATGAACAATATCAGAGCTGGAATGCTGGCTCTTAAGTGGATATAGAGAACAAAGAACTGATGACATCAACAATGCATTGTTTTCTTTTTTTGTTCTATCCTAAACTTTCCTCCAGTAAGCATTAAATGGCTTAGTTTCTAACATCAAGGCAAAGGTGAAGTGTAAAAGGAAAGAGCATAGCTTGACGTAGTTTTAACTTAAACTGTACAATGTACAAATGAAATCAGAATAAAATCGTTGGACTACAAGAAAATTGCCAGTCTCTAAAAGCTTAAGATTTTAAGAGTATTTAGTGAGTTAATATACTATTAGAGTAGGAGGGCCTGAGTTTGAATTTCGCCAAAACCTACCTTGTCAATTAAATTATAAAAAAAATGCTGCCCATTTAAGTCATATTAATTGCTTGAGCCTATCAAAAATGTCTCAACCTCATAAGTGAGAGAGTATTAAAATATATGCTAATTCAACGGCAAAAGCATAAGCTCTTGGATAACAGTGATTTTTTACATTTTTATATTTAATACTGTCCATCACTTTGGGGCTAAGATATATTGATGGACCAAAAAATGGACTTAATTTAAATGGTAGAGGTTTTTATATTTTAAATGCTAGATGGGACTAACAAAATTTAAATCTATAACCTTTGCTCTGATACCATGTTAACTCACTAACTACTCTTAAAGTTTAAGTTATTAGGGCCCACTTGGCTTGCGATTAAAGAAAAATCTAGAACAGTTCCAACTTGTTGTTGGACTTTGATATTTGTTATTGCTATTAGGGCCCATTTTCCTCATATTTTACTCTTCTTATTGTTTGATTTTCAATTTCAAATACTCCATTTGGAATTACCCAACTATAACTAAAATTACCTAAATTTGATTTAGATCCATGTGTTATGAAAAAGACCCTTGTCAAGATAACAATTTTTGTATCTTTGTATGAATAGAATGAGCTAACCACAATAATAATCAAATAAAATAAATCAAAATCAAGAGACAATAATTTTATGTGGAAAATCTTCCAATATGAAGGAAAACTCATAGGATCTACGTCCACCTTTTAAACCTCCACTATAATAAAAAAATTGGCTTACTTTTCCTATAAACAATGCTCAAGGATCATAGGCATCAATGATCACTTCCTTGGATCACAACCAAAGAGAGAACTATTATTAATTTCAGAATTTAAATCAATTAAAATGAAAGGTTAAAGAAATTTATAACTCAAATTGCAAGAAATTTTTAATAGTTTTGTAATGGTCACAACGTTTAATTTCTAATTGTTAATAGGCTGAATTAATTTGGGGGTTACAAAGATTTAGAGAACTTTAAAAAGGTCTCTAAACACCTAATAAATACCCTCTATTAGCTTAAGGAAAAACATAACATTAGAGCTTTTTCTGTATTCCTCTATATTTTATTTTGATCGGATCAAACTATGCTAACCAGCAATGCAAGCACAAGATTCTGAATTGTAACTTGAAGAAAAATAGGCGAGTAATCCTACACAGATGGCGTCATCTTTTTAGGACGCTTCAGTGTGCCTCACAAGACAGAGTTTCTAACATTTTATTTCATTGATATTAAGTAATATTGTCGGTTCTTTATTTTTCTAAACACACAACTAGATTTCTTTGTTGCATAAATATTCTATGCTAAATTTCAAAAATAAAATAAAGTGGGATTCTAGTTTTTGTGATGTGACGAATGGAAGAGAACACACTTGTATTCACATTGAGAATGAGTATAAATACATGGTTGAGGTATATTGTCCCTCAGGTACATGATAAGAGTATATACATTAACACCCCCCTTCAAACTCAAGGTGGATCAAACACAAGGAGTTTGCTAACTAGATATCTAAAGCGTGGAGTGGGATGCGATTTGGTGAAGAAATCTGCTATTTGCTCCATAGATGATATATGTGGAAGACTAATAGTGCCAGCTAAAAACTGATGTCGAACAAAGTGACAATCTACCTCAATATGTTTTGTTCTCTCATGAAATACAGGATTGCTTGCTATTTGTATAGCACTCCTGTTATCACAATAAAGAGCAGTGGGTGTAGGAGTTGCTATGCCAATATCTCCCAATAGACGGCGAAGGTGAATGATTTCCTTAGAAGTAGTGGACATGGCTCTATATTCTGCTTCAGTGCTAGAGAGAGATATAATATCTTGCTTCTTGCTCCGCCACGATATAAGAGAGTCACCAAGGAATACACAGAATCCAGTAGTAGAACGACGAGTGGTAGGATCACCAGCCCAATCAGCATCGGAATAAGCACGAAGAACAAGAGATGAATGAACAGACATTAATAGAGAGCGAGTAACAGTCCCCCGCACATATCTGAGAATCCGGAGTAGTGCTGCATAATGAGTAGATCGAGGAGCCGCCACAAACTGACTAACTATACTCACAGCATGAGAAATATCTGGCCTAGTGATGCATAAATACACAAGTTGTCCAACAAGCTGTCTGTATCTAGTTGGATCTGTCAATGGCACTCCATCTGTAGGACGAAGCTTCACATGAAGCTCAAGAGGTGTATCAACTGTCCGATCATCAGATATAGCTGCCCTGCTAATCAAATCAGAAACATACTTTTGTTGAGATACAAGTATACCTCTCTCACTATGAGCAATCTCAAGACCAAGAAAATAACGCAGGTGACCCAAGTCCTTCATCTGAAAGTGCTGAGACAAATGTTTCTGTAGAGACTTGATAGTAGCTGAATCATCACCTGTAATAATCATGTCATCTACATAGAGTAGTAGAATAACACGTCCCTGCGGAGAAATACGCGTAAACATAGAGTGATCATGATCACTCTCAACAAAACCAACCTCTGTCATTGCTCGACGAAACCGCTCAAACCAAGCACGGGGTGCTTGCTTAAGACCATAGATGGCACGCCGAAGTCGACAAACATGGGACAAAGGAATAGATAATCCCGGTGGAGGCTGCATATAAACTGTTTCTGCCAAATCACCATGAAGAAAAGCATTCTTTACATCCATTTGATACAAAGGCCAGCGACGAATGGCAGCTACCGCAAGAAGAGTACGAACAGTAGTCATCTGAGCCACAGGGGCAAATGTCTCCTCATAATCAATGCCATACTCTTGGGTGAAACCTCTAGCAACAAGACGAGCTTTATATCTTTCAATAGATCCATCAGGTCATCTCTTGATTTTGTAAACCCATTTACAACTAACAGGTTCAATGCCACTTGGTAGAGGAACAACATCCCATGTCTGAGTATGTGCAAAAGCCTGAAACTCCTCATTCATAGCATGTTGCCACTCAGGATGGACAACAGCCTCCTGATAAGAATTAGGCTCATGATCTGCATGAAGAGCTGTCAGAAAGGTGTGGAACTCAGAAGAATAGCATGCAACATCAATAAATCCATATCTCTGAGGAGAACGATGCTCACGTTGAGATCGGCGAGGACCCACAGTACCAGCTGGAGGAGAAGGTGTAGGAGGTGGAGCCAAAAATGAGATAGGAGGAACATGAGGAGGAGAAGATGAAGGAGGTACATGAATAACTCGTCGAGAGTATACCTGAGTGATAGGACGACAAGGGAGAGAATCACTAGGACATCCAACAAGAGGCTCCTTAGGAGAATTTGAAGTGGGCACTGTCTCAAGAGGAGACTGAGGAATAGATGTCGAAGCTGGAGGCTCAAGAAAAGTGAGGTCCTCAGACTCATGAGAGTAATAAGGAATATTCTCTAGAAAAGAGACATGACGAGCAATCCGCATTCGACGAGTCAAAGGGTCATAGCATCTATAACCTTTGTGTTCAGAACTATATCCGAGAAGAACACATTGCACAGATCGAGCGGACAACTTGTCATACTCATGAGCAGGTAGCAAAACAAAGCAAGTACATCCAAAGACACGAAGAATACTATAATCTGGTTTAACAGATAAAAGAACCTCATGAGGAGAGCGATCTTGTAGGAGAGGAGAAGGCATGAAGTTAATAAGGTTAACAGAGGTCAAGAGAGCTTCTGCCCAGAAAGAACGAGGGACAGATGAACTAAAAATGAGAGCACGCGTAGTCTCTAAAATATGACGATGTTTTCGTTCTGCTACACCATTTTGTTCATGAGTGTAGGGACAAGACTGTTGAAAAATGGTGCCATGAGAATGGAGAATGGAACGTATAGCAGCAGAGGTGTACTCTCGAGCACAGTCAGACCTGAAAACCTTAATGTGTTTGTGAAACTGAGTGTGAATCATAGATGTAAAAATTTGATAAATTTGGGGAATCTCAGAGCGATGACGAATGAGATAAACCCAAGTATATCTAGAAAAGTCATCAATGAAACTCACATAATACAAATATCCACACTTGGAAGATAAAGGTGCAGGGCCCCATATATCAGAATGAACAAGATCAAAAGATGAACTGCTTTTACTATTACTTGAAGAAAAAGGAAGAGCTGATAGTTTGGCTAACTTACAACTCACACAGTCCGACATAGAACTAAAACCAAAAGAATCTCGTCCTAAGGCTCCAGAATGGAAAATACCTTTAAGACGAGATTTGGACATGTGACCTAACCTACGGTGCCACAAATCAACAGGAGAGAGAGTAGCACCAACAAAATGGGAAATAGGTGAGACAGGTAGATGAAGAGAAGAGATGTGGTAAAGGCCACCAGCTCTACGACCAACTCCAATCTCCTGGCCGGTAAGTGGATCCTGCACAACACAAGAAGTCGCAGTAAATAAGACATGATAGCCAGAATCACAAATACTGCTAACTGAGAGAAGATTCATGCTCAGATCAGGAACATGTAAGACATGCGGTAAAGTGAGACGACCAGAATGCTCTGAGGTAGTGGTAATAGATCCAGACTGACAAATGGGAAGAAGAGATCCATTTGCAGTCTGAAGAGGTGGCAAATGCGACATGGGTGAGCAAACAGTAAGTATAGAAGAATCTGGAGTCATATGCTGAGTAGCACCAGAGTCCACAATCCAAGTATCACGAGTAATACCAGATGGAGTAGACATGGCTGAGTGATCTGTTGGAGAAGCAGATGTAGTGGCCACTGGATTATGTAAAAGACGACTGAGGAGTTGACTCTGTTGCGCCAATGTTTGCTCAATCTGCTGAAGACGATTTGATGGAGCAGTATGCAAGACAGGAATGGTGGAAGGCATCTCAGAAGAAACAATAGTAGCCATAGATGCCAGCGGACGTAGACGACTCTTTTGTTTGTGGTTCTTGCGTTTCTTTGGATACAATTCCCAACATGTCTCAATCAGATGTCCCGGCTTATGACAATGGGAACACTGAGGACGAGAGCGAGAGTAGTTTGAGCGAGAGTAATTAGCAGAAGCAACAGCAAGAACCTGTTCCACCCCGGTCGAAGGGAAAGCCACTAGTGGAGCACATCGAGACTGAACAGTACGTAGTCGAGTCTCCTCAGCAACTAGCTCAGCCACAGCTGACTCTAAACTTGGCAAAGTGCCACGATGAACCAAAGTTCCTGCCAAAGGAGCAAACTCTGGGCGAAGAGCATACAGAAACTGGTACAATTGGCGATGCTCTCTAAAGGTCTCATAAGTGCTGGCAAACTGCAAAGGAAAATTAGAAGGCTCCAATGCCTGCAACTCACGCCAAAAGTCTCGCATATGACTATAAAACTGTTGGATGGATTGTTCACCCTGCTGAGCTGTTTGAGCACTAGACAGAAGGTGATACTCCCGAGCACCACTAGATTCGACAAAACGAGATCGAAGGTGGCACCAAAGATCAGCTGCAGTGATAAATCGGATAAAATCCGGACGAAGTGCTTTGTCAATAGAGGCAATCAAATATGCCCGAACACGACGATCACGAGCCTTCCAAGTAGCATGCTCTTTGGAGTCATCAAAAGGTATAATACTAGATTTGTCAAGATGAATTGAGAGGTCACGTCCATCAAGTGCACTCTCTACTGTAGCACACCAATATGGCCAATCAGCAGCGGTTACAAGCATAAAATCAGCGGAAGAAGGAAGATAATCACGGACTATATCAGAATTAGCCATTGAAAAATAGTAGCAACAGATTCAAGTTGCAAGTTTAATCAATTAATCCTTTGCTGGCTCAGACTTCAAGCATGACCAAATTGAGATGAATTGATCTAATCAATTATTTCTCAGATAGGATTGAGATGAATTGAATCAAGTAGCAAGTTTAATCAATTAACCCTTTGCTAGATCAGACTTCGAGCAAGAACAAATTGAGATGAATTGATCTAATCAATTATTTCTCAAATAGGGATTGATTCACCTTGCGTTGAGTCCTAAAGGCGCCCAACCTATAACGATCGCCGTCGCCGGAGTTGGAGGAAGCGCCGGAGTTGGCAAGCCTCTCCGATCAGAAGCTTCCAGCCTGATAGAGATCCAGAGAAGGGGCGGAATCGACGGAAAGGGGCCGAAGTCGACGGATTCGCTGGCGGCGTCGATGGAGACCTTGGAGCTACCACTCGAGCTCGCGACGATCTATGGCAGCAAGGCGTCGAAGGAAATGAGTGTGATCCGTCGACCGGAGAGATTGATCAGCTACGAGTTCACGAAGAAGGTTAGAGATGGTAACCTAGTGTGGGCTCTGATACCATGTGACGAATGGAAGAGAACACACTTGTATTCACATTGAGAATGAGTATAAATACATGGTTGAGGTATATTGTCCCTCAGGTACATGATAAGAGTATATACATTAACATGTGACAATAGGATCGGGATAGGCTGTCGATCCCAATCATGACCCGGACCTAGTTTATCGCAAATTTAAGGTTTCTAAATACCTATAAATACCCCATAATAGCCTATGGAAAAACATAATAACTTTAAAGGTCGGTGTTTTCTACTTCTCTCCTTTCTTTGAGATAGGTTCCACAAGCTATATAAGAAGATTCTTCTCTTTCTCTCTAATCCTTTCTTATTTCTCTCTTTTTTATAATATAGCTCTAAGCCCTATTTTCTCTCTCTCCACTTTTCTTTCCTCTATTGTAATTAAGTGGTGGATCCCATCTCACATAAGGATGCACACACCCAACACTATGTCAATTTTTTCTTTTTTGATAATTCAAGAGCCCGATGGCTATAAGTTGGATAATGAAATCAGCACTCTCAAATAATTAAGTTGAACAACTAGGTCAATGCTCTCATTAAAATGGGCCCAACGGACTAACTCTAATCACAAAATACTTCCAATCATCCTCATAAGAAAATTCTTCCTATGTCTAAGCGGCGATTCAAAACCCCAACCACTTGTGCTAGTGATTGAGCATAAAACTATGTCAACTTAAAGGATTCTTTTTCTTTGATTGTGATCCCTGAATCAAGGGCTATGTAAGAGGTCGACAAAGCTATGTGATAATGTTCTTGAGAATGTTGGTTGTACCAAGAATGGTCGTGCCGATGAAGAATTGGCACCTAGCACGGGTGTGTTCAGCAAAAGCCGAGTGTCGACCGTGTCATTCAGCACAGGTTGGGTGCTACCCCAACCCATTAACCCACTAAGGTCTCTTTGGGCCTTTGGCATCTACTTTACTAAAAGATTAAAAAGCAATGAAGTGAGAGAAGTAGAAAACGAGAAGATTTAGAAGAATTCAAGAATCCTTCTTCAAATCATATCCAATGTATTGAATGGCAGAATTGGTCACCGCCTTATTGAGGCAATGCATTGGCCGCACCACCATCTCAAACGGCACCATTAAAAGGCAGGAGGGCGCCTTGGTGAGCCGCCTAAGCGCTGAAAACCGCTATGCAGGCCTGGCAGCATGCTAACTTAATGAAGCAGGTCAGATTGGTGAAGTGGGTCAGATCAGGTTTGATAAATTGATAACTCGCTATTATATAAAAAACCCCTCACTCTCATTTCTCGCTTAGTTGCACTGCTCTCTCGTTCGATCTCCTAAACCCTAAACCTATCTCTCTCTTGATCTTCCTCTCTCTTCCATAGCCAACGGCAGCGAGCGGCGGCCTTCTTCTCTCGATAGTCCCTTTTTCCTCTCTCAATCGTCCTCTCCTAAGCAAGCAGCAAACGGATGGTGGTATAATCTTTCTCTTCTCTCCCTCTATTACTCCCACTCTCTCCCATCCCATCGGCAGACCAAGTTTTTTCAATTTTTTTCTTCACTGTCTTGATTCTTGAATTATTATTATGCTAGAGGAATTAATTTGAGGAATCAATTGTCAATTAGTTTGTGAAATGTAGTTATTTGAAAATGTGAATAATTGCTAATTAGTTTGTGAATTAAGTTTCCTGAAAAATAAAAGTTCTCTTTTCATTGTCTTGAACTGTTGATTGTTGAATTACTTTCAATCTATTATGCCTGTGATATTAACTTTTTATTATGATCGAGAATTGTGGTCATGTTATTTACTATTTTGGTGTGGGGATTATAATTTAATTTTTATATATTAAATATACTAGTCCGTCTTGTCACCCGCCTTGGCACCGGTCTTCCGCCAAGGTGCTAGGGTGACCGCGCACATTGATCCCATCAAAAGGTAAATTTTTATTTTATTCTCTTAAATATTTTCTTTGTTATACACTTTAAAACTAATTTGGAGTATACAAATGATAAATCAAGCTCAATTTTGTTATATCGGTCATTTATAAGGGTTTTTCTTGATGTGAACCGGGTCTAGATTTGATTCATATTATTTTTACATAATACCTAGCATTTTGGTGCTAGATCTATGAAAAATTAACTCTTTAAAATATAGGAACCAAAGGAAAATTTTGATTTCCCCAAATGTTTTCCTGAATTTCAAAAAATCTAGAATTAATATGACAATTTCATTCGAATTGGGTCAAAATTGATATAGGAATATATTTAGATTAATTCCATGAGTTGATATGAATGCAAAGTTTTAGCAAAGTTAGAAATTATTGCTTTTCCCCATAAATTCACTCACAAAATATGAAATTCATATAACTATTGATTATTGATATATCTTTAATAAAAATAGGTTATTACAGCATTATATAAGAATAAAGACTACTATAAACTTTAAATCTTTAATAGAGATAAAAGACGTTTTTCTAAAAAACCATATTAGAGGCATATCAATGTGTGTCATGCCGAGCCGACAAGCCCTGTGCTACGTGCCGTGCTGATTAGCACATGCCGTGCTGACCTAGTATCGGACATGCCTTAGTACATCAATCCTTGGATTGTACATGACCATGAGGCTTAAAATATAAGTTCCAACACAGCTAAGATTATCAATTTAGATGTAATGCTAAGAGAAAGATCTAGAGATAGTTCTATTGGTCATTCAACTAAAGTAAGCTTGGGTGTGAAAAACATAAAGTTTTAGCTATGGAACCAAGAGAGAGCTAAACTGAATAACAGGGTCATATGTAGAAATTAGTTCCTTTTCTGTCTTGTTGCTAAAAACTCGAGGCTTCTTCCATACTCAATGTTATCTTGCATAAGTAGTGGATATACTTAAACTAGCATCATAAATAACCTTAGGCTAAACAAATGGTGAATAATAAAACTACAAATTGATATTCCAGGACCATAAATACAAGTATAATTGACAGAAACTTCCATTCTATGAAAGAGAATTACCTGTGTTTACTGGTATCTGGTTGAGAAGTAAATTGTGTAACTTAAAAAGTTGTTTTGCCTTTAAAAAAGGCTGTTCAGGATACAAAAGCTGAAAATTATACCTGATTAACAATGATTGCAGAAATAGATTATATCATCTGCTGAGTAAATAAAAGAGCTGTAATATTCCAAGACAGAATACGATAGAAGTGCATCAAAGACACCATAATATGAAGAACCTATGTTGTACGTCAGGAAGATACATTATCATTTGCAAATGTTTAGGGAAAGAGGCGCTATATTTGCGTATTCAGATAGCAACTATATCCTTCATATGAAATTGACTAATCAAGATCCTATACTCAGTGCCATAGCAATCTCAATAATGGTCTGATTCAGATATAACCTAATGTCTAAGTAGAAACTAATAACAGATAGTGAGATGTATGATTTAGATGTAGTTGCAATGAGTACATGGTGTGGTGCTAGTTTGAAATGCAGCTGAGTTGCAATAAATCAATGGTTCCGACATCAGAGCTGTTAGCCACTTGTCTTGTTTTTTGGGGAAAAATAATTCGAGAGGGTAGCTGGATAGGCCCTACAAGATAGGCATGCCCATATTTAACTACACATACATCAGCACAATAAACAGTACAGAGGTTATGCTGTGTAGAGAATAAGTCAACAAATTGAAGGAGCCTTAAAGGAGAAATTGTTTTAATATTCATTTACAAAAACTAGAATGATACAAAAAGCACTAAAATTGACAAAAGTCAGCTAAAAGGTCCGATAATCTTGTATTAACACCAGAGATAGCATGTCGGAAGTAGCATGCATGCATACATTTATGCAGACACACCCATGAATATGCCCATTTCTTCTTGTATATCTTTATATGTTTAAAGCTTAGATATAAATGCTTTATCATGTCTACATCAAAACTGAACTAACAATTACGTGCCTTCTCTTGCAGCTCTTCACATGAGTAGTATCTGCAGAATCTTTAAATTTGCTGATTCCATTTGTTTGAGGACAAATGCCATCCACGAAATAAAAGTTGCGGTTGTGTGGTGTAAAAACTAAACTGTTCAGGACATGAGATTTGCTAGTAAGACCATTAATAAGTTTCAAAGTATCAAATGTTCCATGACTGCTTGTAGAAGAATCTGTTTTCTGTCCAAAAACCGGTGATGACATACAGAGACTCACAGTCATCCAATCAATAGCCATGTTATCCTCATTGCTCTGCTTCTTTAATGGAAGTAAAAGGTAAAAAGTCGACAAGCCATGTTGAGATGCCCCGTCATGCTTACCTAGATCAACAAAATCAGCGAAAAACTCTGATCTGTGAAGAATGACTTTCAGACACATCTCCTGAAAGTTCTGTGCAAGCACAATCTGCAGAAAGCTTAAGTTGCAAAGAGCACACATGAAGTTTTGGTTGTATCTAGCAATCGAAGAAGTTTCTCACCTCATGTCTGTCAAATGTTATGGATCCTGAAGGCACAATTCCTGCCTTGACAAACCTACCATGAGAAAGATGCAGATCAACTTCCATCTCTTCAGCTTCTTTAGGGAGTTGAACTTTGAGAAATAGTCCAAACAATCGGTACATCCTGTCATCTGGGCTGGCAACAAATCTTAGATAATAGAAATATAGCTGAATTGGATTCTCATCTTCTGTCCATGGTACTCTAAGTGCAGAGGGGACCAACTTTTCATGAATTCCTTTCCTTGAGCATTCATCTGAAAGGGTAATTAACAAAAATGGTTTACTTTCGTAAAAGCTATAATCTTTAGGAAAGAAAAAAATGTTATGGAACTAAACGAGAAAGCAAGATTCCTAAATAAGATGAGGAAGTTAACCTTCACTAGCACACCCTTGTTGATGTCTCTGTGCCCCCATAGATTCTTTTAGAAAAGCACTTCCTTATAGATGTAGATCTATGAGTTATAGGATATGATTAAACAACAGATTCACAGATTGGGTTGTGTATCAGCTTCAAATAAATTAAGGAAAGATAGATGAACCAACTTCCAGAAAAAAAAAAAAAAAGCATACAGAAGTAAATTAGAAAAACAGTCATGTGAGCATTTTAACTTCCACATCTACTAAAAAAAGATACTGCATTTAATTTTAAAGCATTATTAGTTCAATTTGTCCGCCAACTTTAGTGTCAAATTTTCATACCAGAGTAACTAAGGCTTTAATGTTTTTAGAATATAAATGATAAAACCACCATCTTCCACAATTTAAACTTTTAGAGCAACTCATAAGTTAATATGGTATTAGAATAGATATCCTAAGCTCAAATCCCTGCTAGATATATTTGTCATTTAAAATTCAAAGCCTACAACCATTTAAGCCAAGTCCACATCTTAGACCCATCAAAATACCTCAAGCTCAAAAGTGGAGATAAGTTTTTGAATATAAATCTTAAAAATCACCGGTCTCTGATTGCTTAAGCCTTTAAAATATTTAATAAGTTAACAAATGTTAAAACATTAGAAGTTAATTTACACATGAAAAGATACATGTTAACTCACCAATTATTCTAAAGTTTTAAGCTATATGAGAACGGTGATTTTTATCAACAGAATAAGTAGAGTAATTCAATGTACCAATTTGCACCCTATCGGTGCATCAAGAGCACATCACTTGGTGTGATAGTAAGACAACTTTTGTGTCCAAAGATGTCATGTGGATGAGTCATAGAAAGAGCCTTGGTTACAAGGGAAAGACTTCTTACTTCTTCCCCCTCCTCTAACCCTGCATGAAGCCTCATGCACTGAGACACCATTTCTTAAGTGTGTAAAGGATCTCTGCTACAAGAGTTTGACATTGAATAACCTTGGACTAAGATGTTATCATGCCTCGTGAACTTTTCTTGACCTATTATTTCATCAACCTTAAAACTCGACGGAAAATCCTTCATTAGTACTTGCTCTCTTGCTCTCTACAAAATAACAGTCACAAGATAACTGATCACAGTAACCTGACAGAGTTCTGAATTTTGAACGATCTTTTCAGACTCTTCTATACCTAGTTTATATTACCCGGACCATCAATCTAGTCAACCATCTTTTGTCATTCCATGAGCTGTTATTTTTGCTGCCATATTACCACTAATTCCTTCGTTAGCAGCATAATTACCAGAGACATTTGATAGACCCAAGAAACGAACTTGATTTAAATAGATGGAGATCTTATATATTTTAAATGAGTCTGCTATAGGACTCGAATATAATTAGCATTTACTCTGAGCGAATCAAGACTGTAAGATTTCCCTCAAGAACAGGCACTAGTGACTTAATGAAGACAACAACAACAACAACAACACAAGAACAGAAGAAATTTTCCGAATGCTCAGAAGATCGAAGCTAAGTATTGCAAAAGAGAGTAAAGATCAGATCATTTCTCACCTCAGTACTGTGCTAGCTTATTTGGTTCTTTCCGTTCTATGTCTACAGAGAGAGAGAGAGAGAGAGAGAGAGCACAATGCGAAGGTATTTGCCTTGCTCGCGAAGCAAAGAACTTGGAGAAGGAACCAAATGGAGTCGTCGCGAGTCAATTGGGTTCGGGGGAAATGACTTATACTATACGAGTGACTTTGCCCGACCGTGCTCCACTGAAAGATTTATGGCAAGATGCTTTTAGACGTGACCTGACAAAAGAAAAAGGAGAGAGAAAATTGAAAAATAAAAAAGCTTCGGGATTCTCTTGACGTAATCCAACGACTTCATGCTGCAAGAATTGCGTTCGCGGCAGGCGTGTAAACGAGCCGAGACCTGCGCTTACCTCGGCTCGGCTCGACTCAGCTCGGCTCGACTCGAGATTAGAAAAATTAAGCTCAAGCTCGGCAAAAGTATGGCTTGTTGGGGTTCACTAATTAAAATGGTTCAAATTTGTTTCACAGAGGTATGACTCACGTTCAAATTAGCTAGGAAGCTATGTCAAGCAAGTAAATTTTTTATAGTCTTAAAGTAGTGTAATATTAAAGTAATGTTTTACTTTATGATTTCATCACATTCATATCATACATATGTATATAGTTATTTACTATTCGGCATAATTATATTTATTTTACAGCTTCATAATTACATGGATTATTAGTGTATTCTTAGGGGTATAATAACTTCTATATGCATATTGCGTGATTGATGATGTTGCATCACTACACAACTTGCACGTCTCTATATAGTTAAGTTCTGTCATGGTAGTGCCCGTTTACTTACTCAGTTTAGAGTCTAAGGGTAGAGTGCATATAGTAAATATATTTATTCAGTCAATATCTGAGGTCGTGAGGTCAAGATGGGACTATCAAGCACGTACGCCTATTTGAGCAAGTGTAACACTACCGAATACAAAGACTAGACGTTGAGTGATCTTTAAACTATGATTGAGAGATAGGGATCATAAATCTAGTGATACCTGATGACATGAGGCCAGGATGTCCTTGAGCGGTGGCTCATATTTTTTTCACGTGGTATGATAAAATTGGGTTGAAGGCTCAGATGAATTGTATTGATGTATGATGCTAACTCATAGTAAGGCTTATGATTGGGGTCCTTAGTTTATGGTGGTGGACAATCGATCAGGCTGTTTGCCGGTAATGAGCATGGCGATATTACCACTAGTTGTCTTCCATCCTCGATGGGTGTTGCTTCATATGAGCATTTGATATTACTTATGGTTGTAGCTTTGTGTAAGTCTGAGTTAGAGAATTGGGGTAATGCATATTGTGATTATGATTGGCATATATATATATGTGTGTATATCATGCTATTTTTTTTTACACCACTATTTGATTATAGAGGTATATACTTGCTTGGTTTTATGCTCACAAACTTTTACTGAAATTTTTTTAGATTAATAGATTATCTCGAGTCTATGGAGGAGTTGGTGAAGATTAATTTTATAATTTGTTTATTTATTCTTGTAAAATAAGCTAGATGAATTGTAGCCCCTAAGTAGGTATTTATATTAAATGTATTTATGGATATATATTTTAGAATTTGTTATAACATATAGTATGTCAGACTTCTTTTAGTTTGAGTTATTGTGGAAATATTGAGCTTTTAGCTTGTATATTAAGGTGGTTTCCAACCCATATAAATGCTACATGTACTTGAAGATGGGTGTTTTACTAAGAAAAAAAATATTTAAGCAAATCTTTTGGCATTAAAGATTTGAGACAATGAAAGAAAATCTTAAGCATAGATATGAAGCATGATAGAAAAATAAAGAAGTTGTTCCTATCTTAAAAAAATTAATTGAATAAGTTTTGGAAGTGTTCAATATGAATATTACCAAGATAATTAGAACATCATTTGTCGGTCATTTCAAGTTGAATCAAAGAATAGCCTTCAAATAAGAAGAAATGAAATAAAGAATATACCTTTATTCTTTTGCCGTAAAGAGTTTAATATATGTAATGGTAGACGCAAGATCAAATATAATATATGTGATTTGTGTGATTAGTAGATTTCTCTTAGACCTAAGAAAAGAGCATTGAGTAATTATGAAATGGATAATGAGATAAACACTTCTCATTTATGTCTATATTTTAGATGTGAAAAATCTCAATTGTTAAGCTACATGGACTCTAATATGGCTAGTGATTTTGATACTATATAATTTATTTTGAGGTCTATGTCTACATTTAGAGTGGAGAACTATATTATGACAATCAATGTTTCAAAATTGTCGCTCTTTCTAGTACCTAAGCGAAGTAAAGATCACTATCGAAGTTTAAAAAGAAATGGGTTTAATAACCCCACCTCTATATAGGGTAATTATAAAAGTCATCCCCTGACATTTAAAATGTTACAACTAGAACCCTAAACTAATTAACATTATAGTGTTGCCCTTCCGTTATATCATGGTCCCATTTTTTAACTAAAATTAGTCACGTATAAACTTTACGACAAATATGTTATTAGAATATATAATATTTTAAATTAGTATATAAATACTCTTATTCTACCTTCTTCTTTTTTATATATTTCATTCCTTCATTTCTTTCTTCTTCCTCCACCCATTTGAAATCTTTCGTCTTCGTCCAATCGCATCGAGTGCCTTATCGGCACCTCCGTTCTTTCTATCGGCCTTGGCCCCACCACCCACGTCATCTCCAAGGAGGTTGTCGTCAATCTCACAATTCCCTGCTCGCCTCTACCTCCTCTAAAATTTAGAGAATACTGTCCTCTTGTAGCAATTTAGCCTAAGAAGCATATTCATCTAACATTGTTGTTTCATTCCTGGTGGGATTTTTTTTCTTTGATAGAGCTTCAGAAACTTGCATAGCTAATAAGGAAAAAGAAATCTGGCAACCATTGAGGAATGACAAACAAATCGCATAAGTCAAGATGCTAAACTAAACTTAATACCCTCACAAAAGAATGAGATTAAACCCCTCAATCATCGCCTTATTAATATTAATTTCCAGTGCCTCATTGGCTCTTAATCATCCTCCAAAAGAGAAGAAAAATGCCAAAACAAATGGTAACCATGTTCCTCCACCTAAACTACTCCCCATCCTCGTCTACTTTCACGATGGTGGCTTCTTCGTCGAGTCCTCCTCTTCTCCCAACTACCTCAACGACCTTGTCTTCAAAGCCAACATCATCGTTGTCTCTGTTGAATATCGCCTCGCCTGTAAGCACCCCTTTCCTATAGCCTACGACAACTTCGCACACTATGCTTTTTGTGGGTGGTCGCGTCCTCTTCAATACAGGCACTTGTTTGTTAGCGACTTAGGTTTTCTAATCCATTTTGGAGGTAGAAAGCAAGAGAAGGGAAGAGAGATCTAATTACTTTGGTTTTACGTAAATTTGAGATCGGGGTGAAAAGTTAAAAATAAAATAGTGAAAAAATAGGTCTGACTGAGATCAATCGGTAAATATCTACATTGCGACGATCGTCGGAGGGTGGCTGACTGCCAAGGACGGTGGTGGACGACCGTGTAGTCGGGTGGCTCGTAGTTGAAGAGGGTAGATAGGGTTTAGTAACTTGGAATAATTCTACCGTTATGATCTACTTCTAAAAAGATAAAAAAACTATTTAAGCTATGATAGATTGATAAATACGAGATAATAAAAATAAATAAACTCAATTCTCATTCCTCATTATTAATCATCTCATGACCACTCAGTAAAATCATAGCGAATCAGATTAATATACAAATTATCCATTTTATTTAAATTTAAAATAATAAATAAATTTAATTAACAAACATAGACTCAATTCTACCAAACAATGGTGGTCTGATTGTAACATTTGTTTACCTTTTTTTTTTTTAAAATCAACGTCGAAAGTCAAACAAGTCGCTTCCTATTTTATCTTTCAACCGAACAATAAAAAATGGCAAAATTTCTTAAACAAGCTAATTCATTTTCCTCGCTTACATGCAACCAAACACCAGAGCGCTGACCTCGCCGGTCATCATACCCCTCCCTATCTTCTCTGTCTCGATATATCTCAAAGAGCAATCTTGCTTCGATTCGTTCCAGGTGGTTATCTGAGATCTAACGAATGGCTTTGAGTTTGTCTTCTGCTCCCGTCTCATTGCCCTCGCGATCTGTGGCGACTCTCCGGCTAAATACTAAGGTTTTACGATTTCTCCATTCCCTCTTTTTATCTTCTCTTTTGATGCTTTACGCTCTCAAATCGCTTGCTGAGATTTTGGATCCGAACTCCGTGATTCAGCAGACGGTTGGATTCGCCAAGAATGGAGGCAGCGATCTCTTTCTGAAGAGAAAGGTAGCTCATTTTCTTAATTGTTTTGGTAATGAACAGGTTGTTAACGGAATTAGTATTCTAGCATTTGCGATTTAATTATGTAGTAGGATAATATCTTATAGATATGTTGTAAATGCTTGAAATGTTGGGTAGAGTGCTTTAGTGTGTAGAGTTAACTGGTAATTATCCTTTGTTTCGGTTTTCCACTTGTTGCTGCTATGAAACTTTTATCAAGGTTATTATGGTTTCAATGGAAAATAAACTATAAATGTAACTAGCACTATGTTGACAATACCACCTGACATGGACTATTCAACTAAATCAAGTTTCCTTTGGACTTGCATATATTGATCCTTGGGACACAGATGGTCTGAAAGTCAGGACTTGAACAAAAAGGCATAATGGACAATCTGAGTTTTGAAGATGGTGTGAATCAATAAATTGTTTCTCTTTAGATCTTCTATAGTTATTTCTAGAGTTGTTGACCAGACTGGGCCTCTTATAAATTTACTTATTCAAATAGTCCACCCCCGTAATTCATGGTGTTGGATGAAAAAGCTGAACTTATCAACATTCTATGTAAGTTGTAAAGTGTTGAATAGTTTAAATTTTTTTCCTAAATTGAAAACATTGATATCTTCGGCACTTTATTCCTATTAGGAATATGTACGGAGAAGGAGAAAATTATTTCTTAATTTGCATTTAACTGTTAATTTAAATAAACTAGAGATAAACCATAGAGGTTTATCATGTTACAATTGGATAAACTAGAAAAGAAAATGTCGGATTCAAATCTTGATAAGATAATTCAAATCAAATCTTCCCTCTCTTCACATATCCTTATATTAGTATGTAATTCTCATGTAAAGCAAGGTTCCCAGTATCGGGATCGGGATCGGTATCGGCCGTCCAGAAAAATGATACGTATCGGTCGTATCGGCCGTATCAGCCGTTCGTATCAGATCAGACTATTTTTTAATTATATAAAATTCTAAATATTATTTAAAAATGCAGAAAAATTTAGAAAAAATGACAAAAAAAAAAGAAAACAAAAATTACTCACATATGAAGTCTAAAAACTTAAAAAAATGTATTAACTTACTCAAAATTTAAAACTTTGTTGAATACCGAGCTGGTTCTCGTAAATTTTTATAGTCTTCATCATCATAATCACCATAAGTTTGTAAATATTGATGTCTGGGACCTGATGCTCCAAAAAGTGATTCCATCATACTAGTCATTGTATGGATCTTGTTGTGTGACTTGCGTTTGAGGAGGATAATAACCAGCATTTGGATCTTGTGCCTGAGAATACTGAAGATACTGAGGATAATAACTAGCATATGGATCTTGTGATGGCTCCAAACAATAAATACTCGATGTACCATAATCATAGGAATCAAAATGCATCTCATGACGACGCCGCTGATATGTATATATATCCTCAGTTTCTCTGTCTTCACTCCTTATGCCTCCTTGACTTTCCTCAACAAATTTAGATGGAACGATCTCACCACCATATGTATCATCAGGACTATGACTCGTATCAGCCTCTGCCCTCGTCGTGGTCTCTCCCAATATTTCATCTAACCATGGGTTATCTCTGTCATCTAATAACCTGTCCTCCATTTCTCTGATCCATGGAGTTAAGGGGTCTTCTTCATCAAAAACATTATTTTAAATCAATCAGTTGTTCATTTTCTGCCTTTCTTCTTAAATTTCTCTCCCTCAATCTCATATTATAATGACAAAAAACTAACTTCTCCAATCTTTCCATTGTCAATCGGTTGCGTGTTTTTGTGTGGATTAAGGAAAAAGTAGTCCAATTTCTTTCACACTGTGATGAAGACACAGTTTGACTTAAAATCTTCTTTGCTATTGGCGTCAAATTTGGTGCCTCCTCCCATCCATAAATAGACCACCATTCAGCTGGAGTGTTATGAGATATAGCTGCAACAACTTTAGCAGTACTGAATTACCTAGCTCTCAATCTATATCTCTCCATCTGAAATCAGAAATATATTATTAGCTTATTGATTATATTGAAAGTTAAAACTTGAAACAAATAATAATAAAATTATTTAATTGAATCATAACTCACTTCTTTATCGCACAAGATTTGTTTATGAATATCGGGCTCAAGCTTGCTGATTACCTTTCTAACCCCCAACAAGATTTCACTATCATTATTGACATTTTTAGAGAATTGAAATCTTGGATTAAGAAAATACCCTGTAGAAATTTAAAATTTGTAAATTGTAAGCATTCAAATTTTTAAATATTCATAAATAAAAGTAAATTAAAACTTAAAACTTAAAAGTATGCTTACCAGCAGCGTGTATATCTCTATGTAGTAGTTTGTTCCATCTAGAATCAATCATCTTCCACCACTTCCTATAACTTTGGCCCATATTTTTTTTTATTGATTCTTTAGCTATGTCCATTGCCTCATATAAGAAACCCATCTCAGACTTGTCATCACTGTCTACAAGTCTTAATACTTTGACAAGAGGCTCAAATACTGCGGTGGCAATTGTAATATTATCCCAAAATGTATTTCCAAGAGCCATATTTTTCAAAGTTTCACCTAAAGATTTATCTTTATGTTTCATATTCTTAATTTTCATAGACCACTCCTGTGATGTAAACATCCGCATAATATCATCCTTGTAGCGCATGATGCTCTCCAAGGCTAAAAAGTGAGTGGCAAATCTAATGACGCCGGGTCTGATGATCTCCCTACCACCAGTCATCTGCCTGAGTAAATTAAGAACATAACCATGGTTATATATAAAATTTGTTAACCTCTGACCTTCACATATGACCATATCAATTTCAGGCTCTTTTGCAATATCCTCTAACATCAGATCAATACAATGTGCAGCACATGGCGTCCAATATAAATAAGGTCTTTTAATCATCAGTAAATTTCCAGCAGCTTTATAATTTGCCCCATTATCAGTAACCACTTGGACTACTCTTTTTTCACCGATTTCTTGTACCACCTCATCCATCAACTGACAAATATAATCTGCATTTTTAAAATGAGCAGTAGCATCCACAGACTTCAAAAATATTGTCCTCATGCCAGAGTACACTAAGAAATTAATTATATTTCTTCTGTTTTGTGTACTTCACCCATCACACATCAGTGTACAACCAAATTCATCCCAATACCGTTTAAATGTCTCAATATAAGTATGAAGTTCATCTACCTCTGAGTCAAGATATTTAGTAGCAATATCATTTGAACTAGGAGGGGGAACACCATGCCCTACTGATTGTATAGCATCCACCATAGTGTGATAGTAAGGGCTATCAGCTACATTGAAAGGAATATGGTTGTAGAAGAAAAATTTAGAGATAGCTTTACCAATGTGTTTCTTTGTATTTTTAATTCCTTTGAGAGCTGTCTTGATTGAAGTTTGTGTACGACATCTTTTTTTTTGAAGATATGTATCCATTGGTCCAATATTTTCAGACTCTGCTGTAACACCAGGAGTCCTATGGGTAGAACTGCTGCTCCCATATTCTCTCTCTCCTCGTATATTAACTGATCTAGATCTCTGAAAGTTACCACCAGTGCTTCTTCTCATCTCTTCCTCTTCTCTATGCATATTTCTGCTCTCTTTCATTGCCCTCCTCATCTGTCTGTCCTCCTCATCCTCCTCACTTTGCTCACTGCTATCATCATCAATGTGTACAGGATTATGCATCAATTCTTTACGAATCATTGACTCTCTTTGTTGTGCAGATTGTTTATCCTTCTTTTTGCCAATTAAATGAGCCAACATCTGCTTTCTAACTTTCAAAGACACTTGAGTGCAAGCTGTTACATTTCCTTGTCTTCCAGCTAAATGTTCTTTCAAACGGCTGACACCACCACTCATTTCCTTTCCACACCAGTTGCATTTAACGCGTCTTTTATCTTGTCCAATAGTGCTGCAATGTTGGCACTCAATGTCGATATCATATGACTTCTCTTTTGGAGCCATTAATATTTTAGCTCTGCAACTAAAAAACATAAATAAAAATTAAAATAAAATATAGTCTCTACTCTCTACTGCTGCATGCTGCACTTGCTGCAGCAGCAAGCTGCAGCAAGCAGCAATGCTGCTGTGAGCTGCTGCAGGTGCAGCTGCTGCATAATGGAAAAAAAAAAACTGAAAAAAAAACTTACCGAAGGTCGTCGGAGATCGAGGTTGTCGGATAACGTCGCCGGAGGTCGAGATCACCGGAGAGATGGAGATCTACTCACTATTCAGTCATCGGTGAGAAAGAGAGTAAGAGATCTGTGAGAAAGAGAAAAAGAAAGAAAAGAGAGGAAAAGAGAGAAAGAGAGAGAGAAAAGGGAGAGAGGCAGGTTGGGAGGGGGGGGGGAAGGGGGGGTGTTATTGATGTCCCCCGGGTCGGATCCGACCCGTTCCTACCCGTTTTGGTCGGGATCGGCCGATCCCGACCGAAACGGATCGGGTTTCGGCCGAAACTGACTGGTTTCGACTGGGATCGGGATCGGCCGAAACTGGGAACCTTTATTGATTTGATCAATGTCTTATGTTTGATATAAAATGCTGAATAGATTAGCATTTTATAACTCACATAAAATATTCTTATATGATTTTCAGTCAATTGAGGTGTTTTCCAAGAGATTTTTTTTTTTGTAATTGTTGTTGTAGCTTGGAGATATTTTAGCCCTAAGCATGTCTAGTTTCATCAACCAACTTTTGTTACTTGAATTTATCATTACTATATCAATTTCCAGTAGCATTGTTGATATCACAAATTCACAACCAGTTGGATACACACTGTCTTCTTAATGACCAACACTACCATTCTCAAGAATTAAGGATCAGGTTCTGCCACAGTTTGATAGGTGAAAATGATGGAAAGAATTAAATGAGAATAATCAAGATGTGCAAATATTTGTGGCAAGTTTCTAGGGAAAGTTAAATGGCTAAAGGAATTAAGGTGAGGAAGAGTGAGGAAATAAAGAGCAAAGTTCTGGACATTTCTCAGTATAATTTAATTGGTGACCTAGAGGGAATCTCGTTGTTAGGAATGAGTTTCACAGAAGATAATCTAATTGTAGATGGATCAAGGACATACATGCTATCCTCAAATTAACCATAAGCCTCCCTGTGCACAAAACTATTGATAAAATTATTTCTGCCTTTTGCTTTTTATGTCAGTTGCCATGCATCCATTAAAACTGATTTTAATAGTTTCATCAACTTTTTTATATCTATTAGCTCAAGAAATACACATATAACATATTTTATGCTTCAAGTCTCTTAATTTGTTATCTCTTAATACAGGCTTTTATTCGTGTTGGCATGGCTGCTGCACTAAATTTTTCTCGTTTTGAGAGTGTGACTATGGCTCCTCCAGACCCAATTCTTGGGGTATCAGAAGCATTCAGAGCAGATACTAATGACTTGAAACTCAATCTTGGTGTTGGTGCCTACAGAACAGAAGAACTCCAACCTTATGTATTAAATGTAGTTAAAAAGGTACAGATTTTTGCCACATACTTAATATTAAATAAAGTCATGATATTAGGCAAAGGAAGGCACCATGAATATACCAATAGTTTATAATTTTCTTGAACTGTTCATTTCTTTTGTTCCTTTTATACCATCTAAAACTCAAATAGGAAAAACCAATCAGATCCTGACTATGTTACTTAGGGCATAATATGTTTTTAATTTATGTTGTAGGCAGAGAATCTTATGCTGGAGAAAGGAGAAAACAAGGAGGTACAATGAAAGTAAAGCATTCGATTGAATGGATCATGCAGTCATTCCTCTCAGTCATCTGATGTTTACAAGCTTTGTTTACGGTTTCTGATGCAGTATCTGCCCATTGAAGGTCTGGCCGCATTTAATAAGGTGACTGCAGAGCTACTGTTAGGAGCAGATAATCCAGTCATCCAACAAGGAAAAGTATGTAGTATTTTCTTGTTTTAGTCTAATTGACATTTTATAATATTTCACAATGAATATGAATTTCTTTCTTTATTTGCAGTCTGTTAATGATTAATGAGTGCTACCTTCCTCATCTAGGTTGCTACTGTTCAAGGTCTTTCAGGGACGGGATCTCTGCGCCTTGCTGCGGCATTTATACAGAGATATTTCCCTGCAGCAAAAGCTTTAATATCATCTCCAACTTGGGGTATACATATTTGTGGAAGATGTTCTCCTGTGCAGCTAGAGTTTCTTGCATCTGTGATTTTGTGACTAATTTCTATACTTCAACAGGAAATCACAAGAACATTTTTAATGACGCTAGGGTTCCTTGGTCTGAATACCGATACTATGATCCAAGAACTGTGGGGTTGGATTTTGATGGAATGATGGCAGACATAAAGGTAATTTAGTTTGGATTTACGCACAATCATCACTAGTTGTACTTTAATGAGAAGGCACAGATTTTAATAGCCATGAACAGTTTTTGACTGGTCGTGTATTGTTACACCAAAAGAAAACTATTGGGTGAGAATGAACTAGATAAGATAGGTCTAGGATATTGTCATACCCTTATCAATGTCTATGACCACTTATCTTTCCTGAATACAAGTAGGAATTTATATATTAAATGAATAATATGGCTTGTAAGAATATTTGTTTATGGTGGATACAGGATTGAATAGATATCAAATACATATAGAGAAGTATGTAGAACAAATATATTGAGGATCCAATTACAAACTGTAATGCTAGGAAACTAAACTAGGAAGTCTAGGTTATCTTTATCTGGTTAAGTGTATGGATATAGGGAAACTTAACCCGATCCAGATTCTATAGCAACACAGACAAACCTTATCCATGTCTGATATAGTCCATGAAGAAACCAGATTGGCTGAATCATATCTGTTTTTTAGCTTTCTTGTTAGGTATGTTGACTATTTCTACATCTAACAGGCCCCAATTATTTCTACTTATTTAGCTCTTGTCCTTTGTGAATAAAAGGTTTGCCATATCCACTCTCTTCCTTTTGGTCAGTTTTTACTTGGGCACCTTCCTCTTGTATTGACTAATTTCTCCTTGTGCACTATTAACTTACAATCTTCTCTAAAAATTTAAGCTCTTTGAAGGCGTCATGTTTTTAATCTTTATATTAAACACTCCTCATATTTGGGTTTGGGATTTTTTAATAGACCCAATGCCTGGATTCTGAATTAATCATTGGAGGTTTTATATTTAATTGGCAGACAGGCATGGCAGAATTGAAACTTAGGATCTCCCATTCTAATACAATGTTAACTTACCATCTTCACTAAAACTTTAAGTTGTCAGATAACCATAGTTTTTTAGTCCTTTATATTCTAACATGCATTATATTTTATTCATCAATAGAAATGTTTAAGAACTTTTCCAAATCTCAAAAATGAAAAGGAGCCAATAGTCACTATGGTTGTATTTGATCTGAGGTTAAGCCCTGAACATGGTTAGCTAGCCTAATTTCTTAATTTTGATTTAGATACATTGAACTGGGCTAAGAAATATGGTGTTTGGTTGCGAACTAGAAAAACTATAATTATTACTTTTGATGTAATGCAAAAAAGTGAAAAATGTATTGATTTTGTAATATATAAAATTAATGGACCTCTTTGATTTTTATAATAAAAAGTGATAGATTTAAATCATGTCAAGGATAAAATTAAAATCAATTTGAATTTATATTAAAACTTTTATTTTATTTATTAGGGAGTGAACTTGGTTAGAGATAAAAAAGATAAAAAGATATTTTGTTAGTAAACTTGGCTAGGGGCTAGGGGTCCTTGGCCATGTTCAAGGGCCCCCTCCCCTTTCAACTCAAAGCAAACAAGGGCTATTATTTTAGCCTTTTGAACCCTTAACAAGTTCCAAATCTTCAAATCTTTTGGCACCCTATTTGCAACTGAAACTAGCATAATACTAGAATTTGCTGAACTAAGAGATACGCAGCCCACTTTCAGTAGTATGGTAGTATCTAATGAGCATTTTCTTCCTTTTACGTGCATAAATTTGTTACTTTGTTGTAACTTCATATGGCAAGCTGTTCTTTCTTGTTGAAAAATAGAATAATTACTTTTCTTATTTCAGCTTACTGATTGTCATTTATTCATTTAATTATTCCACAATTAGGCAGCACCAGATGGTTCTTTTGTTGTGCTACATGGCTGTGCTCACAACCCAACAGGAATAGATCCTACTCCTGAACAGTGGGAAAAACTTGCAGACGTCATTCAGGAAAAGAATCACATCCCATTTTTTGATGTCGCATATCAGGTAAAATATTTCTCGAAGTGAGTAATATCTTTCTTTGTCTTTTACATTATTTGTTCCTGAGCATTGAAATTTTATAGGGATTTGCCAGCGGAAACCTTGATGCAGATGCATTCTCTGTTAGGATGTTTGTCCAACGTGGTTTGGAAGTATTGGTTGCTCAGTCTTATAGCAAGAACTTAGGGTTATATGCAGAAAGGATTGGAGCAATAAACGTTGTTTCCTCATCCCCGGATGTTGCAGACAGGTGCTATTCTGCCTTTCTTCTGTATGTGATTTACATAACACATTCAAAATTGTTGATTTAACATTACTTCATGCTTTTTCATGATTAGGGTAAAGAGCCAGCTGAAAAGGTTGGCACGTCCAATGTATTCGAACCCTCCTGTTCATGGTGCTAGGATAGTGGCCAATGTTGTTGGTGATCCAACTCTCTTCAGTGAATGGAAAGATGAGATGGAAGAAATGGCTGGGCGTATTAAGAATGTCAGGCAGAGACTCTATGATAGCCTTTCTCAGAAAGACAAAAGTGGAAAGGATTGGTCCTTCATTCTGAGACAGATCGGCATGTTTTCCTTTACTGGATTGAACAAAGCACAGGTACTGCTATTTCTATTATCTGATCTTCTGCTTTAGTATTTATTTCTCAAGATGCAACAAAGATCATCCCATTGCAAACAATGATTTTTACCTTTTCTTCCATATTCTCTCATATCGTGTATTTTGTTCTCTCAGAGTGATAATATGACAAACAAATGGCATGTGTACATGACCAAGGATGGAAGAATATCTTTGGCTGGACTATCTCTGTCTAAATGTGAATATCTTGCTGATGCTATCATTGATTCATTCCACAATGTCAGCTAGAAGATTTTTAAACTTTGAGCTTTAGTTCTGTCTAAATTGCTATGCTGGGAATTTTTCCAATCATTTCCCACCTCGAGTAAAGTTGGAAAACTTTATTTTCCTAAATCAAGTTTCTTCAACTGCAGCCATTGTGTAATAGTATAGTTAAAAATAAGCATATTTCATCTAACTATTTGTGACATTTAAGCTACAATAGTAACTGCAAGATTGCATGTTGGTGATAATTTTTGCAGTGCTTATGTAGTGTGCTTGTTTGCTTTGTGAGATATGTATGTTTGATTTCAATGGTAAGATCAAATATAAGTAATTTCTGTAATGAAGCAGGTAAAGATGGAGTGGAGAAATTCTTTTCTTAGCTTATGCCTGAAAGATAGTTCTATTGTGGAATAAGAAGAATAAGAAAAATCTCATCTAGATATAAGTCTCTTTATACTAGTATAAGAAGTAATTCAATGTTAGTATTGTAATGCTTATTTATCTTATCTTCTCTTCTCTTTTATTGAATATTTTTATATTATTATTTTAATTATTCTCTCTTATCTCTTCGTTCATCTATTATAAATAATATTTTAATCATTTGTTAAATTGCTGTTTCAACTTTAGGTCACATCAAGCATAAAGATCACTCTCTTTCGACTTTCTCTTTTTATCCCCTCTTTGTTAATAAATAGTATTTTAGCCCTTTTTACTTGTTAAATAAGAATAAGCTTATTCTAGAATAAGTCTCCTTATTCTGGTGTAGTAATTAAATAATATTTTATCTTATTCTAGTATAATAATTTATTATTCTCTCTCATCTTATTTTATATAACTTTTAAAAAATAATTTAATAATAATCTATGATTACTATTTTGTCTCTAGATTAGATAATATTTAACCTATTAAATACCAATTATTTCGGCTACAGTTTATATTTTCTTTCTTATCTATCTCTTCTTCTTTTTTTCAAATTTTAGACATTTCACCTACGGTTGAGATTTTTTTTTCAAATTAGTAAATTTTATAAAAATAAAAATAAAAAATATTAAGCCCGTACACTTTTCTTGCAATACAAGTTTATAATCCCGCATTACACCGCAATGCGGGCTTATAATCTTGTATCAATCTGTAATGTTTATTCAGTTATTCTAGTGTATGATTATTTTATATAAAGTGTGGGCTTGTAACTTCACAATACACCGCGGTGCAAGCTTATAATTTTATTTTAATCCGTAGTGTCTATTCATTTATTTTAGTATATGATTATTTTATATAGAGTGCGAGCTTATAACCCTGCATTACACCGTAGTGCAGACTTATAACCCTGCATTACTCTCGCAGTGCGTAGCTATTTATTCATAATGTAGGTATATATAGTATTTTAAGTTCACAGTTTAAAAAAAATAATATTATTTTAGAAGAATGTTATTTACTACTGCCACTTTAATGTATAGTCAAGAGTATTTTTATTATTGGCTATAAAACATCACTAATTCCCAATACAATTACCGTATTTTAATATCAACTTTATATCACATCAAATATAATTATAACACATTATACTAGTATTGAACTAAACACTACAATAGCTTATCTTAATATTAGCCATCTTCTTCCGATATTAAAAATTGGAATACTTATGCTTATTCCATCCCTATTCTACAAGTAAACGAGGGTTAGTTATTTGTTAAAATATTATTTAAATTTATGTCACATTAATTATAATTATTAGGCATTGTACTTTTATATAATTAAATATTAGAGTAGCTTATATTAATATAGACTCTCTTATATTAATATAAAAAAAATTAGAATAGTTATACTAGATATCGACCCTATTACAAATGATCTGTGGAGCAATTAAAAAGAAGAAGAAGATCTTTTACATATTTTTGAAAATTAAAATATTTAATCAAGTGAAACACAACTAATTGAAAGGTGCTTGCAAACCAAATAGCTTTAAGAGATATCACAATCAAGAGCTAGATGTTCAAGAGTTCCATCGTATAAAATTGGAGACAACATTCTTCATCAAACCAATGGGTCCTCCAAGTTGGGAAGTAAGATTTGATAGGATTTGGCTTAATTTGACATCTCCAAAGGGAAGTTTTTTGAAAGAGAAAAGAAGCAAAAGGAAGATGGGACTCATGACCTAACACAATTATTCGGATCCTGAATCAGATCAGGAGAGTCCCTAAACTCAAAACAAACAAAGCCTTACATAATTGGCACCGTAAAGTTTTAATAGATCATATTCATCAAAATATTCTTCGAATAATTTCCACTGAGATCATTAAGCTCCTTCAAATATATTATTTTATTAGTTTTAAATAACTAGTTACGGTTAAGATTAAACATAACCCTGTAATTTTTCTTAAGAAGATTTAGGGATAAATAATTTACACCCTAGACTCTAAACCAAAAGGATACTTTGGTCATTCTTTAAATATTCTATACAAAATTAACCATAATATTTTTTTAAAAGTAAAATTGATTAAAAGAAAATTACATTTTACTCTCGTTGTTAGGATCAAATTTAATTTTATCTCTTATAGTTTTATTTGACGAAACTAAGGTTTGAATATGAATATATACTCCAATTATAAAGATATGATAAAAATATTATTAGTTTAATATATTTTTATATAATAATTATTTGAAATCTGATCGATATTATTTTAAATGTGTTGGAAAACTTATCTAATCTTAGTGTATAACTTTATATTCAAATAGTATCCAAAAATTCAATTTGTGATTGTCTCTTAGTCTAGACCATGGATAAAATGACACAAATAAAATTACATATATGAGTTAAGTGAATTTCGATGTAATCATAAAAAGATAAAATATAATTTTTTAAAAATTTAAAGATATTTATAATATTTTAAAAGTACAGTGATGATAATTATGATGTAGAGATTTGGGTGCTCATCAGCATTAATATTTGATAATGTAACAAAGAAGAATTGAATTTTCTTTTTTAACTTTTTCAAAAGAAAGAGAAAAGAAAAATATTCCCTCTGCCTTTTTGGCCAAAGGCCATGCTACCTACCTCCTTTACATTCATTTTTTCCTCCTTTACATTCCTTTTATAGTCATTAGACAAGCTTTAGCAAGTGAGCCCCAAATTTAATGCAAACTTTATTAGGCACTTCACCCCTAAACTTCCACCATCTTCATTCTCTTCCATGCCCAATTAGATCATAAAATATTGGGAGAAGAACAACATTCACATCATATCTTATTACAAATTTTATAGTTCAAAATTCTATTTTCTTTTTTTTTTTGTGAATTATTGAACTCTATAGTCATGTATATAACTTCTTTTTTTTATCGATTTGCTAATCTGCGCGACGCTTTATTTTTTTTACAAGATAAAATAAACTCAAAGTAAAAATAGTATAGATGTAAAAAATAAAAAAAATAATTTAATAAGTTAGAGAAGATAATATTTCTTTGATTCTCACTTTTATTTTAATTCACTATTTTTTATATTTTTTCATAAGTAAAATGTTTAAGCTGCAAAAAGAAACTTAGCTATTAAAATTCCTAAATATCTTTTCTAGGAGGCAGGAGATAAAAACCAATAGTCTTAAATATCTCACCTAACTAGATAATGTCACAAGTAAGGTCATCCAAAGTTAACAAAAGTAGTTACCACTTATCCGTTTAACAATACAACAACAAATAAGTATTAGTCTTGCCTACTTACCGTAGTGTCTATCGACGATGATGGCTAGACCTTTGGACATCCTTGACACTTTGGTTTTGACCAAAATTTCGATGGGGCGTCACACACCACTATCGCAAAATGGTTGAACACTTCGATAACACTTTGACTTCAAAGTCAATCTTCCACTTTATATTATTCATCAAATATCTCATAACTTATACATGTGCTCATACATAAAATTTAGATATATTACATGACTATAAATTATATTTTAAAATATAATTTACTAATTACATAAGTACAAATAAAATCTAACACGTATCTTATTTAACTTTTGAGACACTTATAAAGAGTATTTTTAATTATTCTGTTTTGTATTCTACTAAAATAAGAGTAAAACGATTCTCAAAAGTTAAAAATAATTTTACGCAATAATTCAAAAAATAAATATTTATAATAATTAAAAAAACCTTTTATAAATATAGATAATAACTTAAAAGTCTAAGTGTAATTATCTCTAAAATTAGAAGAGATCCTCTTTTGAGAGATAAGAGACAGTTTTCTTAATACTAAAATCAACCCAACTAAATTTGAATATAACAGAAATAAACTTTTTATTTACAATGTCTTATCCTAATTAAAGAAACAGATAATTATTCTTGTACCATCATAAATTTTGGTTGACACATAAATCCCTGAATTATTAAAAATATCTAAAACATCTCTTTCGGTTAGATTTCTATTATAATTTTTATTCGTATTTATTTTTATATTTTAGAGAAAAGAAGATAAAAGAATTTTAATATATTAAAATACATTTATCCGGATTTGTTGAATTTTGATATTTATGATAGTTCACGGTATATATACGGCGTATTTATTCTTGTATTTTGTAGAAGAAAAGAAGAGCGATAAATTTAAATTTATCAAAATATATTATAATTTAGGAGTCTATGTGTAAAAAATAAATTTTCTTCAAAAGATGTATATAAAAAGTGATAGTCTAAAGAATAACCAAAGCACCCTTTGGCGTGCTTGCTACGCGCATTGCTCGTGCACGTGAAGGATACGTGCTCCGGGTCCATCGTGGCGTCCGTTCTCATTCTCAACCGGCCTTCCCCGCTTCCATTGGCGACCACGTCGCGTTCGTATCGGAACGGAACCGGTTCGGCCACCGGCAATACCGGATCGTGGCGCTTATCGGTTTCCCCTCCGAAACCGCCACTCGGGCCGGTGGGCCGACCCATAGCTGTCGGTTGTTGACGTGCACGTCACCCCACACGGGCGACGACTCGTGTCCCGCGCTTTAACCTGGTCCAACCTCTCATGCTCATTATTATACATTTATAATCAACCCCTCCCCCCCCCCGAGCGGCAACCACCCCTCGACGTTTTATTAATAACGGAAGTGCCATCCAATCGTTGATTCGACGTCCCCGTCAACACCATCATAGTACGGGCCCACAACATGTGCTCCAGTTGATGGCAGGACCGTAATTTAATGGAATCACGAGGGCATATACTTTTGTTCGAAGATAATTGCGTCCCTCGGTGGTTTACTTGCCACCTCAGGGGTTGCCCCCGAATACCAAACGCGCACCGACTTATTCCAACGACCGTCCGCGTACGATTTGGTATGCAACACGATCATAAGCCGTCCAATTCTTCACCGACTCAAGATTTGACGTATGGACGGCTGATAAGGAGTCCGCGTAAAGTAAATTCTCTGGCCGAACAAAGACCTCCCCTTCCCTATATAATGCGATGCCGGCCTCTCCTCTCTCTCTCGTTCTTTATCCTTTCATTAGTCTCTTATTAACCTTCTAGGTAACCTCGCCTTTGCAATGGCGACGGCGGTGCTCCGATCCCACGACTGCCTCAAAGGCAAGTTCCATCTCGATGCCTTCGGATCCCGTCCTCCGCCTCCGACGAAATCTCACAGGAGAAGACCTTCTCGCCCCTCACCTTCTACTTCCCCTTCCCCTTCCTCCTCCCCTCCTAAGCCCGGGCCGGTCCATCCGAACCGGTCCTCCCCTCCCACTGCTACCAAGACTGGCCGGTCCAACCCGGTACGATCTGGCCGGAGGAAATCACCGTCGCCTGAGAAGGATAACCAACCGCGCCGGCCCCTCGTGATGGAGGAAGTCACGATCCTAAAGCGCCGTGAGGGTTTCGCCTCGCCGCTATGCTCGACGAACCCGATCGGGCCGGATCCCGAGGTTTTGCCGAGGAAAATCAGTTTCCCGCCCTATTCGGCTCCGATCTACGCTGGTCCGGCGTTTTGCGGCTCGTCGCCGGAGCCGAGCTCGCTCCCCTTCCCTACTTCTTTCCTCAGAAAGGCAGGCGGCTTGGGGTTAAAGAGCGAGAGCGATGACGCGACCAGGGGTCTCCGATGCCTCCTGCGACTCGGCGATCTGGCTTGATCCGCTAGGGTTTGGATCTGCCAGAAGCGATTATGGCGTGAAGAATCTCAGATCTCGGTGGGAATATGGAAGAGGAAGAAGGGAGATTTGTTGGCTCTCTCTTCCCTCCTCTTCTGTGTTCGACGATTTGTCTCCGGTTAGGTTTTTCTCAGATCCATCCTCTATTTTTTCAAAAGGAAGGTGTGAGATCGGTGGAGAAACCGGAGGAGTTGTCATGGTACGGTATCTTGTGAATTTAATGGTCAACAAAAAAAGAGGAAAAAAAGAGTTTTAAGATAGATGGATGATTGTAATTTTAGGGTATTAAAAGGTTGTTTCTTTTAGGGATATCTTCTCTGTGGTTTCAATTCCAAGTAGTAGGTTCGTAGAACGCGGTTTGTTTCAAGTCTTTTAGGGGCTCTGTTTCTACTTATTAGCTTTTGTTTGGGAAAATTAGGGCTGTATCTGTGTTTGAGTTAATACTAGTGAATAAAATCTGTCTTGTTATTAGTAATATTGGCTTTCCTTTGTGAACTTGCTTGTTATCTGCTCTTCTTTTATTTTTCTTTTATTTTGTAATATGTTGCTTAAAATTATTTCTTCTGAGATCTTTTTTAATAGTTGATTGATAGAGTTCATAAATTTAATCATAACTAGATATAGGAGTTGATCCTTTTTAATATATAAATTGAAATATGGGCTATTCTCTTTCCAGGAAAGGGGTCATAGATGGGTTAAACGACCACAGAGATATAATCTATTCTGAATAAAATTCTACCTTCTCTTCCCATATCTTAATGGTCAATCTGAATGGTAAGTTGGGTTGTCAATGAGTTGGCCAATGGGCTTCACTTTGAACTAAAATAAGAGACATCTAGACCGGCAAAATAATTTGTAGTTGTTGGTTGGCACTGAGGAGAAGGGCCCTAGCTTTTTCCCTATTCTTCCCTATTCCAGCCAAGTTTACTATTTTTTATTACTTTGATATTAATATTATGTCGCATTAAATATAAATATTAATTTTTAAACTAATATTTAATTAAACTATTAGAATAATTTATAGTGGTATTAACTCTTTCATTAAAAATTAAGGAAAAGAAAATTTAGAATTCTACGGGTGGATGGGGCTTTAAAAATTATAGTCATGGTTGCTTTGGTACCAGTGCTTTGTCATCAAACCAATTTAAAAAATTAATATTATCATATAAAATCTATACTTTGAACTCGTCATTGTATTTGACAATTAAAGTCCATTACCAACTATGCTATAATATATTACTCTAAATTTATATATATATATAAAGCTAATTTGAGCCGAGCTCAAGCTGAGTATAGTCTAGCTTGGCTCTGCTTGATTAGCATTTTGACCTAAAAAGCTCAATTTGGGTTGGCTCAAAGTCGAGCTCTAAACGATCTGAGCTCACGAGCTTTTTTCTTTACAGCCCTCTAACTACTCCTAGTTTGTGACTTTAAGGCCATTCTGAATGAGTTCAAGCATACTCAAACCTCAATAATTAACAGAAAGGTATTGTAACACATTACACATACAAGAAGAACTCATGAAAGAACTGGGAAACGTTAAGATCAGAACATTATTCAGCTGAAGAATGCACAAACTAATTACGATCAGAGTACTTTGCAATTTGAAGAATGCACAAACCTTTACGACGCCACATATTGCTTGCTCTAAATTGGTTCCCGTGTATGAGTAATCCAGCAAATCAGGCAAAGAAACTTCTATCAAATTATAAGCAACAAGAGATTATATGAGGGGTTCCATATGATATCTTCCAAGAATAATAGGTTTCAGAAGGTGAGGATTGTAGGCCATCTTTCTGACATACAGATGGGTTTAAACAAATTGACAGCACACTTGTATTTCTTGATAGTATTCTGCTATCATTTTCAAGACGAGGACATGCCAAAACAAACCCTCTTTCTCAGCCATAAGGAAACAAAAGCAGAATTAAGGGACATGCTGAGAAAACAAACAGAAGATAAAGTAGATGCATATGACCTGAAATCCATTGATTAAAAGGTCATACAATGGATGAGGGCAATTTCATAAGCCAAAAAAAAGGGTTCTCATCTGTGACTCATGCACATTTAGATCCGCCTTGTGATAATGGAGCAGCTGAACACCCATAGGAATGACCTAGAGGCTATTGCTAGACATTCATGTGGAAGAAACTTTTCCAAAAATCCTATTTCTGCAATATTGAGTCAAATTGTGATGGAAGCTGATAGTAACAATGTCCTAACATCATAGAACTTTCAGTTTGATAGCTTTCACACAGCTGATAATTCTCTATTTTGTGTTATATGTGAAGTAAGATAAGATATCGAATACTTAAAATCGTAAAAGATATTCAGATCATCTAAGCTTTTATATAAAAAGGAACTTGCAATATGCAAAGCACGTATACAGATACAATATGATATGAGACAAGCACGCCGATAAGATGAATCTTAAAAAAATAATATGATATGCCAAGAATACATATATATCATATATATAGAGAACATATATAAATTTGTGATTTGTGTACATTCATTCTCTTGATTGAGGAACTTTATATTATTGTTTTGCATGTTAGTTTTACACAAGGGGATCTCTAATTTCATTAAAAGAACTACCATTCGTCGTAAAGAACTAGTATTACATAGTACATTACTAAATAAGATGTAAGATATATAAGCAATTCAATCTCAAAATCAAAAGGCATTGGGCACAGTAACATGATTTCTTAATACAGGTCATGAAGTAAATAAGAAAACTCAATCTCTTCATAAAGAGAAACTTTCTAGACCCGATAAGAAATAAAAAGTAATAATTTCCTTCAACTAGACTCATATTCATAGGAATCTCAGAAATATTCGGAAAGTATCTGACACTCTGAGAAGTATCCACAATACTAATTTTACTTTTAAAAATTCAAATACTTCTAAGGAAGTATTTGATACATATCTTGAAGTATCTAATAAGTATTGTATCTAATTTGGTACCTAAAACGGATAGGGCAAGAGTAAAAATATCCGTGTTTCCTAGCTCGTAATTTTATAAAAATTAAGAGAATGAAACTAGAAACTAGCTGTAGATATTATCTCATGACTTACATCATTATTCATGCCAAAAACAAACAAAATGTAAACCCTAGCATCAATATAAACTTGAATCGTAAGCAGTAGCGCAATTACAGCACAATAGACAAATATAATAAAAAGGGAAAAATAAGAATACAGCTTGATTCAATTTATACTATTACACCTTAGTAGCTGCTCAAAAGCAGGTACATGGAAGTTAAGTTTAGCAATATGATCAATAAAGAATCCTAGCAGCCCTATGTGCTATTTCTCGTTAGTGAGCATATTTTGTTCCTGTATATACCAAACTATAGCAGCTTAATGAAGATGATCAGTCTCAAATATTTCATGACAGCATTTTCATACTATGATTTGGGTGAAGGAAGCTCCCTGTCACAGATTTTGCTCAATCAAACTTCACAGATGAGAAGAGGTAGTGAACGAACCAGAAAGATGATATGAAGCCAACTGTGCCGGTAGCAAGCATGACGGCGATGACCATGAAGAGTGAGTATCCAAGGTAGAGGGTAGCAGAGACCGGCCCGCTTAAGCTCTTGAGATCAAAGATGAGATAGTTGATCGAGTACAAAAAGATGTAAATAGCTACTGACCCTGATGAGAAGAATGATTTCCACCACCACTTCCAATCTTCCACACATAGATGCATGTAAGTGAGGACGAGAGAAACCTCGGCACACACAACAACGAGGAGTATCAATACTATGAAGAGGAATCCAAAGACATAGTAGACACCACCTCGCGATATGCTTGACATGATGAAGAAAAGCTCAATAAACAGAGTGCCAAAGGGCAGTGTCCCTGCACCAAGAACCAACAACCACGACGGGTATTTCTGCGGAGGGATCTCACGAGGTATCTGATTAGTCCTAACAGGGTACTCTATGTGAGGTGCCTTGACGCCAAGAAATCCACCGGCAAGAGTAAGAGGGACTGAGATGCAGAACCAAAGCAAGAGGAGGACAATGAACAAAGAAATGGGGATGGCCCCTGTGCTGTGACTACCCCATAGCAGGAAATTTAGTGTAGTTAAGATCAGAAAGGCAATACCGGGGAAGAAACAAGCCACACGCCATGAGACAGACACCCATCCAGAGTGATCCCCGCACTTAATTGTCTTCCAAACTCTACCAGCAACATACCCTGCTGCGATTCCTAGAACCAGGTAGAAGAAGAGCATACCACTGATAAGAGCTCCTCTAGAGGCGGGGGACATAAATCCGAGTGCAGCAAACAAAATGGTCCCAAACGCCATACCAAGAATCTGAACCCCATCTCCCACCATTACGCAGAGCAGCATTGGATGGCTCGGAGCCCTGAAAACATCACTAACCACAAGCTTCCACCCTGAAAGCTCCTCGTTCATCTGTGCCTGCGCCTCCCTGTCGAGCTCCTCATACCGGGTCAGATCCCTTCGCACGGTTCTCAGCAAGATGACAAGAACGATTCCGGCAAGGAAAGCAATCACCATGAGTGAATTTAGTATCGAGAACCAGTGGACCTTTGCCCCATCCATCTTCAAATAAGCATCCCATCGAGAAGGCCACTTGATATCGCTCTCCACGAATGAGACCTCATAGGTGTAGACAATTGGCTCGTTTTCCTTGATGATCATCGAGACAACCGTGGGATCGCACTGTATCTTTGTCGGGAATTTGTCATAGATATTGAGGTTCTTTACCGACTCTGAATCGTGCCGGATGCTACAAGGTACGACCTCGAATCCAACGACCATCCAACCCGTGGAGCCGGAACCTGACTTATCCAAAGTGGGGATAACATCGGCGGCATCCCCAGTACCCATCACCCTCGCGACATTAGTCTCCTCATACTTGTGCACCAAAACACTAAACTTTAAATGGTTGAACACATAGTAGTCATCCCCAACCTTTATTCCGATCGGATAACCCGTCCACCGGAGAAAGTAATCATCTTTCTTGGTATACCGGATCGCCGGGAGGTTATCGAGTATCAAATTCACCTGATACCACTCATCGATCCTCTTCTTGAGAAGATTGAAATCTTGAGGGGTCAATGGTCCGGATCGGCAGAGGAGGATATCGGATACATTCCTATGCATCTTGAACTGATACGGGGAATTCTCGATGCGGTCGCCCATGAGGAGCTCGCCGAGATTCTCGGCGCTGTCCTTGATGCCTTCCTCGGGCTTGCAAAAGGGAAGGCTATAGTAGCTAAAGGGCATCTCGGTTTCGATGGAGGTGAGGGAGTTGACCTTCACCGACAAGGTATCGCCGACTTGGTACTTGTGGGGGTAGCTCCCAGGGAGATAGAATCCATCTCCGGAGCGGAGCAACAAGGAGACGAGCAAGACCCACATCGTAAAACCCCGGAAGAATCCCATCTTGGCCAGATCTGGAAGGAACCCAGAGAGGAAACCGATCAAAAAAAGTTCAAATCTTTGGGGTTTGGAAGTCAAGTAGGTTCGCAGATCTAGAGTAGTAAAAGACACTGGAATGCATAAAATTTAGAGAAAAAGGAGAAGAACTAACCTTTGACCACGATGACAGGGGTTTCCTTCGATTTGGAGCTCTCGGTAATGGAGCTTAACCGGTTTGAGATCTGAGATGAAGAGTAGGAAGAAGATGGCGAGGTATCGGATGTTAATATGTTACGTTCCACCAACCAATCATCACTTAATTCTTATATTACAAATATTATTTACGCACAGAGAAATCATTGCAAAATGACAAAAATGACCTCATATGATTTAATAGAGTAGAAGAATCTGAAAAGATACAACAGGGGTATAATAATCATTTTACTTTGAATATCAATTAGTAGATGATCATACTATTGCTCAATTCTATTGGCTATAAATTCAAAATTAAATTATACACGAGGACACGTACGAAGCTTGATTGGATTATTTGGATCATTACAGCAAACAGCAACAACGGTCAAAGTATTTAATCACGGGTGATTATCTCACCCGTGATTAATTACTACATATATATATATATAATTATTTATTGTGATGCATTAATTTTTTGACTACTAAAATCCATGTACTTGAGTTGAGAAAATTACATAAGAAATTTGTTTCAACTTAAACTCAGTAACATTATCAGGATTTTGTTTTAATTAAAAACATATTTTAAAAAATATATATATAATGTTAAAATAACTAATTTTCAAGTTCTTTTACTTTTACCTATGTGACTTGATAATTTGACCCTCTAACAAAAGATCCAGACTCCACTGCTGTCAAATTATTTTCACTAATTTTGAGAGAAGTGGGTCTAGCCCAGTTATAGAGGTGACAAGCATCCAACACTGATCAAAGCTCATTGGAGAGGAAGGCAATAAGGGGAGCCTGCAATGCCTCCAGATTTCAAAGTGGGAGGAGATCCAAAGAGAGTTTTTGACTAAACTAGATCTGTTTCTAATTTTTTTTTTTAAAAAAATGACTTGGGTCTATTTTATTACGGCTATAAAAAAATGACTTAATTATATTTTGCTCTCTATACTTTAAGTCGGTATCACTTTGCCTCTTGTACTATAAAAGCGTATGAAGATCCTTTAGACTTTTCAAATGCTGGAACCCCTTAGACGTCGTTAACATATGACCTAAAATTACCTTTCTATTTCTCTATTAATGAAGGAAAATACTAGAATTTACTAGCTGATAATATAAAATTACCTATTTACCCTTATTTGCTACCAATTGAGAGAAATCTATACTTCTTCCGTTCTTTCTTCTTTTCTTCCCTTCGCATCCCATCTTCTTCCTTTCTTTCTTCCATTCTCATCTCATCTTCTTTCTTTTTGTCTTTTTGTAAAAAACATTTGTCATGACAATGTTGATATTTCAACTTTCTTCTAAATCATGACAGATGGATTCTATTTTCAATTTAATGATCGCACATCCAGATAATAAGATTTGGTTCTCTTTTGCCCTATGGTAGTAGCTTCCTTTCTCATTGTTTAACTAGCTGCTACAACATCTAATCAAAACTTTAAGAGTTATTTATAGATCGTAGGTGTTATATTTGTGTATTTCTGTTTTAATTTTTAGTTGCAAGAAGCCTAATTTGATGAAGTCATTTTCTATATAAAGTTATATAACAGCAGATAAATTCAGAGGTGCAATCTAACTAAAATATGTTTGGGAAAAAAGAGGGGCAACATAAGAAAGGAGATGAGGACAAAATTGCCCAAAGGTTATATTATTTTTATACCTTCGTGGAGGTAATTTAGTCTATTTGAAAAAAAAAATCATACTGTTCACGTGCTTGGCACGTGATTTTTAACTCACGGAAGGCTAGTAGATTGGTGTAGTTATAACTTTTCAAAAGTCTAGAGAGGCATTTATACGATTTTATAGTACAGAAAGGTAAAGCGATACCGGGTCAAAGTATATAGGGGCAAATTGTAATTAAGCCTAAATAAAAAGCTAAAATGTTAAGTGTTTTATTTGACTCGAAAATAAAACACTGATTTGATCGGTGTTTTTATTGGAAGAAAAAACCAAACATTTCACCTATTTACTAGAAATAAAAAATACACATAATTACTAAAAAGTTAAGCTTTTTTTTTTATTAAAAAGTGCTAAATGAGAAAGATAAAGATAAAAATATATAAAACGAAGTTTATAATGTCAAAACTTTATACTCAATTATCCATTTTAGTCATAAAATATGTCGAGATATGGAATAATTCTATAAGTTGAAATGACGTGGTAATTCCCTGAAGTCTATTGCACTCAGAATTGCAAAAGACAAAAAATGAAAAAAAAAAAAATACCATAGTTTTTCTAAATTTTACATTAATATTTTATAAAGTTCTTTCACTACAACGTTCAATTCGCATTTTCTAAACACAAAAACGCCCAAGAGTTGACAAAATAAATTTTTATTATTTTCATTTAAAGGTAAAATACTCAACTTTTTACAAAGAGAGACGGTTAGCGATCCATCAAAGATAGGAAAGTATACAGGCTTAGGGGTGAAAACGGATCGGATAGTGCTCAACCCATATCCGGATCAGTATTTTTAGTTCGGATACGGATATTGGACGGATAGCAAAATTTAAAACCATATCCTAACTAAACGGATACGGATAATTTTTGGATAAAGGATCGGATCTTAAACGGATATTGATTAAATTTAAAATAATAATAATATTTTATTTAAATATAATTAACACAAAATTATTAAGAGTTTTACAACAAATAATTTTTTAGGTCAAATATATAAAATTAGAGAAATTAATCTCTATAAATAATATATAATGTATTATTAGTAATAATATTAATACTTACTATTTAAATAAGCAAACTAAAAACTATAAATCATTTAAAAAAATATGCGGGTAAACGAATATCCGATATCCGTATCCGAATCTGAAAAATTTATCCGACCAGTATCCGAATCCGTATCCGAATTTTTTTCAAAAATTCTATCCGTATCCGAATCCGAGTTGGATAGAAATTTTTTATTCGAATCCGATCCGAGTCGGGTTGGATAGCGGGTCGGGTCGGAGTTAATCCGGCCCGTTTTCACTTTTATAGAAGCTCCATTCCAATAAGCCACGATGACAGAATGGAGGAGAGAGAGGGAAGACAAACAGCGAGAGAAAGAAAGACAGAATCATTAACTTTGTTTAGATACATACTTTAATTATTGTACGGTCTCTAATACAGCTAAGTGTGAGGCTTGTTTTAAGCCTCTTATCCTATTTTCTCTTTCTTCTATTATATCACATTGTAATCGATTTCTTAAAATGAATGATATGATTAGTCTACGAACTTTATTTTATTTTAAAAAAAAAGAAAAAGAAAAAACTTAATTGGAGGATGGTTAAGAGATTTCGGAGCTTCCTCCCCGTCGGCCAAACACTCGATTTGAGCCTATAACCAATCATTGGTTCCCTTTCTAACACCGTAAGAATATTATGTTAAGTAGAGATATTTTATTTCTAAAAATAACTAAAAACTTGGTTAAGAGTATTTTTATAATTTTATCACTATAGCTAACTTAACTCAGATATTTAATTAAGTTTAACAAACTGATCTAACGATATGGTATTTTCTGCATATATTCGCTAACTCATAAGGTTCGATTTATAAATAGTAAAAATATAGGGTGTAAATCATAATTTTATTAAAATATCTCTAGGGTGTTATATACTAATTTCTAACGAAAATTCTTGCTCCGCCAATCACGTCCTTTCTCTCCGGACGATATTGGTCAAGTGCTTGCAAGTTCGTAACTTCTAGAGAATTCGTAGCCTATCAATCCATTCCGCGTAAGCAACTCCAAATCACATTCTTTCTTTCTATGCAGTGTCAAATACGCAGTAGATTCACTCCCCCACCTAAAAAAAGGAAGAGCAGTTTGCTCGTTTTGAACGCCAGACTCGTTCTTTTCCTTCTTTATAGCCCTCCTTATTGACTAATTAGTTATCAAACGAATCCTACAGTCAGTCTATATTCACATCTCTTCTCCTACATATATAAGAGAAGAAGAGAGATGAACATAGAGAATAGAAAGAGAGGGAGGCAGAGGGAGAGAGATCTAGCAATGGCCAGTGCAGCAGTTGATGTACTGCTTCACTTGGTCTTCGACGGATGCATCGCCGCCGCCGACTCGGGGATCAGACGTCGGCCGTATCATCGGAACTGCGGCTGTGCTTTGCATCAATCCTGGGGATATCCATTGGATTTGTCATGCAAGCATGCAAAGATATCCTTCCCCTTAAGGAGAGCATGGGGGGCTTCCATCACTTCTATGTCTAGTTTGAATGCTAAGTACTGCTAAACTGAGGGATTACAGTTCTCTGAATTGTTATGTGATGATTAATGAGTCCATTCTTATTCCATCATTTCTATGTCTAATCTTAGATGCTAAGTACTGCTAAACTGAGGGATTAGAGTTCTCTGAATTGTATGTGATGATTAATGAGTCCATTCTTATATACAGTTATTGAAGAAGTTTGAAGAATCCTGAGAATTGTCAATTGAGTTTCAATATCTTTGTCTCTAATCTGACTATTAAAGGAACAGTGAGGTGCCCACTTAATTTAATGTGCTGGATTTTAGGACACGATGCAATCTTACTCTCTTGCAGCTGTTTCACCATTTTTTTTATTTTTTTTAATCATTCGTAAGCCCGAAGGGTTAGATATAGGCGGGACAAAGAGCCAACCCTCCACTAGATACATAGGCACTTTAGGGGCCACCGAGCTTTTAGCTGTCTAGTCTAGGCTTCAAGCTATATGCATCGCCAAACAATTGCTTCGAATCAAACATTGCTGAGACATACTCCAAGCCGTTGCGTTGACAAGCTGTTCTTTCAAGCTAACCGCACTGTCGAGTCATCAACCGAATCGAGCCAAGCTACCAAACTACCAATCACCAAATAATTTCTTCACAATATTATTTGGAGTTAGAGTTGAACTCATGATCACCTTGGTCATGATGTACGTACCAATTTATTAGAGTTAGTTGGTAGTTTCGCCACTAATTTGAATCCTAGTACTTTAGACACCTAACAAAGTTCTAATTCAACTGAAATGTTATAAAGTTATTATTATTATTATTAATCTCCTCTATCTCTCTCTCTCTCTCTCTCTCTCTCTCTCTCTCTCTCTCTCTCTCTCTCTCTCTCTCTCTCTCTCTCTCTCTCTCTCTCTTTTGTACCTGCCAACTTGGAATCTGAAACATAAACGTGAAGAAATCTTTTCATTTTTCTCGTTTTTTCCATGATTAGATAAGAAGGAATAATAAATTATTAAGCTTATCCCAATAACATATTCTTTGGATTATTAATCTCACGTTCCAATTTTGACTCACTATTTGGTTTATTATGACTATGAATGTGGCAACTAAAATAAAATTACATTATTATCATCTTTAAAGAAAGCCATAAATATTAATTATTATTTAAACCATTGTTGATTATCTCGAATTAATTGCATCATTAAGATAGATTTTTTTTGTATTTTAATTATCAGAACTAAAACCAAAAGTATTAGAAATAATAGAATAAAGTTAATATAAAATTGCATCATAATAATAATAAACCAATCTTTTAATATATAATTACTTTACATAAACTTCAAATAATATTTAGTTAATTAAGATTGCTAATTTATTATTTAACAATCTTAATTACCCTAGTGATTTTAATCTATAGAGGGAAAAACTGTAATTTCTGCTATAATATTAGCTTAGGTGGTAAAAAGAAAAATGGATTTTGCCGGATTCTAGTCGGGCCGAACCAACCCGATCCGAACATGCCAATTGGATCAGGCCCAGCCCAAAGACCTTGCCGTCGAGCGTCGAAACATGGGCCGATTAAATTTGAGAGAAGTAATAGAGGTGTGACTTGGTGGTATCAATGTGGCCTCTCACTTTCCAATACTATTATAGATAATATATTCTTTTTCTTAAGTAGAGTTTTTAACCCTTGAGACAATGATACTTTTGAAAGAGTTCAATAATTCTCATCAACATGCACCCCTAATATATTCCACCCATGCTGAGAAAGACACAACAAGCACAATGAGAGAGAGAAAGAGAGATGTACATCAAGCCAAAATTATGCCCATGGCCTCTATTTCATGGGCCCTTGTCCCAGATCTGGGTCACCTTGACATAGACTTGAGAGCCTTAGCTCTTAGCTCAAGAAAGGAGAGGAGAGGGGGGGGACCCAATTGGGTCGCCCAGAGTACCAAACAGTGAACCCAGTTTCAGTATGAAACCAAGGGAACTTTGCAAAAAAGCAATATGAACAGCGAAGTATTCCCTCCTCTTTGAGACACAGTTAGGTTATGCACTATTTGTCCTTTATTGTTGAGAGTGAGTGAGAGAGTGAGAGAGAGAGAGAGAGAGAGAGAGAGCTTTTAAGGCGTGGATCCAAAGGTAAGGTACTAAGGGAGGGGATAAAAGCTTCCCATCAACTAACGAAACCATCAAATCTTTATCATTGCAAATGCTATTCCTTTTGAGAGGAGGGTATGTTAATTCACTGCAGCACCAGCTGCAGGAATTTTACTGCAGTTTGGGTACTTGCAAAGCCATGATTCACTGTCAAGCCAGTTATAGTATTCTGTTTCCTTTTTCTTTTCTCTTTCTCTCTCTCTCTCTTTTGTTTTAATTGAAGCAGGGCTTCAGAGCAATGTAGAATTGCAAACAAAAAATACTCAGACAGATAGATAGGTGAGTTGCTGAGTTTTTCTTTTATCATTTCTGATTTATCGCTGAAACTTATTATCAATGTGAGCTGAAACTGCTGAACTATTCAAATTGAAGATAAAAGTGCCAATCAAAATATTTAACTCTTAAGTAACTAAAATAGAGATGTAAGATACTTTTCGTCTATCCTTATGTTATGTGAGACAAAAAATGAACACAATTCAATAGTTTCACTATTCATAAAAATGCTAAACTGTCAGCCGGTTATTTTATCTTTTATATAAATCACTAAAATGATTAGTTTAGCTGACCTGGCCAAAACAAATCCCTTTTAATATAAAAAATTTTGGTTGGTAGACCAAATTGGTAAGGAAAGTTCTTTTTTTAAAGAAAGTCCATAGACTGATCATATTATTTATTTCAAACAACCAATCAAAATTTAATACAGAAGATGAAAGGGGAAAAGATAAGAGCCCTAAGAACAATCCCCACACATGGATGAAAGGGGAATAGGCAAGAGCCCTAAGAACAATCTTCACACATGGCTACAACACAGAATGAACAATAATTAATGCAAGTATCAAAATAAGTACTCAAGCACAATAAAAATAGATGAGATAGAGCAACACTCTAGAAGCAAGCCTCTCACTTGGCCAACTAGCAGCTTTATAGATTAGAACAACATGAGTCTTGAATAGCTAAGCACCCAACCAAGGAGCAAGCTTAGACACGATACAAGCATGTCAGGCTAGTAAATTTAACATAACACCTGAATACCCAATTTGAGTAGACTTGTCAATCCAAGAACAAAAAAAAAAAAAAAAAAAAAACTAAAGAAAGACAACCAGGGAAGGGGAGAGAGGAAAGATCTACCTATTACATCCACATAGATATATAATTCTCAAAAAAAGATAGCCCAAGATAGCCGGGGCATGGCTAATCCTAGTAACAAATGGAGTTGGAATCTAGGCGAGTCGAGATGAGGCACAACGAAGGAGGTAGCAAGGTGCAAGCCGATTGAGATTGGGATTGACGACTGGTGTGAACCGGTAGATTACGAAACTAGTGAGATCCACATCCCTTGGTTCAGACCGTAGTGACCTAGAGGCCGAGGAGGGGATTGTGTGAGTACCACGACACTCGGCCTACGTAGCAACAATGGACGATGACAACGTGGATAAGAGAAAAGATGTGAGATGGGTGGTAACATAGGAGAAAGATGGACTAAAAAGAGAAAGAAAGAGAGAGAGGGAGAGAGAAAGGGAGGAGAGAAGCATCACCCACTAGGAGGAGAAAAACCCCTCTCTCCTCCACAAGCCACTAAAGGCGGCGGGGAAAACCCTCTTGGTGAGGGGAAAAAGGCCAAAACTTAGCAGAGTGCTCTGCTAGGGTCGGCAGACACTCATTATCTCAAAGATAAGGTGGCTACTAAGAAAAGTTTATAAGGACTACTGGTTTGGTCAAAATCTCTATGAGTTGCAAACTTAGTCACTTCTGTTAAGAAAATTTATCATTTGAGTTAGCAGCTTTATTTAATATCGTTATTTCTGCAAGTTACTCATAAATAAGACAACATTACCAAGGCTAAATTGCTCAACCATTAAAATTGCATATCCAAATACACTTCATAAAGTTAGAAATATTTTATTAGACAAAATCTCTATCATGCAAAGAGATTATCTTTGGTATGTATTTGTGGCATCCATATAAACTAGAAGTTTGTAATTCATATAGTTGGATATATTATTTAGTGTACAAATGTATAACAATCAAATAGATTACCACTATCAATATCAAGATATAATATGATATATATTGTTACTTTATTATTTGACACTAAAGTTTTCTGTTTTTTGTTATTCATGACCCTAAAGACTAGATATGAGTTGGACAAAATGATAACTCTCTCTAGATACAAGTGCATTTAAGTCCCACTAAGATTTAGCTAATATAATAGGCTGCCTAGTCTAAGTTTCAAGTTATGAGCAATATCGAGCTGCTCTTCCAAGCCAACCGCACTGCTGGACTATCAACCGAGTCGAGCCGTTAAGTTAAGTCAACAAACCACTAAATAATTTCTCCACAATATTATTTGAAATTAGAGTTAAACTCATGGTCTTCTTAGTTATGAAAAAGATATCTATCAATTCTACTAGAATTGGTTGAGTTGCGTAGAGCCACTTTTGCAATGCACAGGAGCTGTGCGTCCTTATTATTATTTCTCCATAATTGCACGTGAGAGATGTGTTAAAATATAATATACATTATTAGTTTGATACCTAATCATTGTGGCATAAGAGTCGAAACACATTCATTGTCAAATTTAATTAATTAGTTATTTTTATTTTTATTTTTATTTTTTAACAAGATGCATGATTTGTAGAAGAGGACCACAGGTTGCAAGAAATTCCTGCAGCTACTGCTGCAGGATCTGCTGCCGACTCGTCTGCAGGACCACCATCATTCCTCCTCCCTGTCTCTTTCTCTCTCACATCTTGGTTACTCCACCGCCAGTAGAATATGGTAATACTCCTGGTGGACACGTGGTCCACTGACAGAGGTTGAGGAGGAATCTTGGTGCTTCTATTGTTATTTTGCATCTCATGTCAGAGAGACATGGAATTGTCCTTTTCATCTAAAGCTAAATACAGGGACTGTTCATCACACAGGTACATATTTACTGGCTACCAGTAGTTGCCACTAAAAGTACTTCAAATTAATTTCTTTTTTAAAATTTAAAAATAATTATTTAAATTCCTACTTTTAGTTGGGTCTTATTTTCATTTTGACCCCTTCATTTATTAAATTTCACCGCCCCCCCTCCCAGCATCCCAGTAGAACATGATAAGGATGATATTTAAAATATATATATATATTATATTATTTTTTTTAACATTTGATTTCTGAAATAGTACTAAATGCAGGTCATAATATTAAGGGGTTTAATATGTCATTTAAGATTGAAAAAAATATATATAAGAGATGCTAAATAAAATATATTTTATATTTGCTTGGATATCTTTCAGATTATTTTTTCTAATTAGAAATTAAAATCTCAATACTTTTTTAACTTTAAAGATATTTCATCCCTCAATTTTTTTTTAATCTTTTATATCAAATTTTAACATGTGAATAATAGATTTTAGTAGGGTATAAATGCAAAATTCCTCCGAATAATGAAGAGATGGAGAGAGGAAAAGATAAAAGGGAGAAATTCTTAGTGCCTCAAATTAAAATAAATAAATAAATAATATTATCAGATCTTCTCTCAGATTGGCAATGCTTCAAGGGGACAAGTTGCTATTAAAATAGGGAATTTATTTATTTTTTAAATCTTTTGGGCACGTTTTGAATCCCCAAAGGAGGGCTTCACATATCTAAGTATATTAATATAAGCCCAATTTAATCCAAAATAAATTTAAGCTTCTAGATTAGGAATCCATTTCACACGAATCTCTTAATCTTGGTGACTAAATAAAATTATGTATCAATTAGTGCGGCCTGTTAACTTCAAACCAATATATTTATAAATTAAAATAGCTAAAAATGAGGTCTTAGTATAATTATCTTATTTTAAAATTATTATTTTATATTTTTTGGATTGAGAAAAAGGAAATTTATATATAACACTCCGTCTTTTAATAAAATTATAGTTTACACCCTATATTTTTACTATTTATAAATCTAGCTCTATGATTAAGGGAATATATATAGAAAATAATGTGTCGTTAGATCAGTTAGTTAAACTTAATCAAATATCTGAGTTAAATAACTATACTAAAAAAATTACGAAAATACTATCAAGCAAGTCATATTAAAGGCATTTTAATTATTTTAAAAATAAAATATCTTGATTTAATAGAATATTCTTATAATATTAATTCAAATCTAACTCGAAGTATTTTCTACGTATATTCGTTAAATCACATGTCTCGATTTATAAATAATAAAAATATAAGATATAAATAATAATACATTATAAAACAGGATGTTATATACAAATTTACTACCTACCTACATAGAGAAATATTTTGTTACTTATAAAAATAAATTATAATATGGCTAAAAATATCCTTCATGTGATTTAAAAATCTAATTTTCAATTCATATTTACCTTAATATTTTTTTAAAAAAATTATTATTCAAGGGTATTATGGTCATTTTAGAGTGTAATGTTGTATTGATGTAGGGGCCCTGTACGGTAGGTGTGAAACGATAATAAAAGTAAAAGGTAGGGTGTTATTGGATAGATTTCTTTTCCAACGGTATTTTGGTAAGGCATCAGAGGTACTCTTCACAAGAATTACCTGAAGACAAGGTCACCTTTCATCGACGTGGCAGGTACGAGTTGTTTGATTAGGGTACTGTTTCGGGTACTCCCCCTCTTTGCCGGTTGCAGTGGTCGTCCTTTTGGAGTATCTTTTGATGGACCTCTTGGCAGAGGTGGAATAATTGGCGTGGGCCCCTCGCCTGCTGCGTAGTAGCCGGAGAGGGTGAGGGACCACCGCCCTACTTATTTATTTATTTTATTATTTTCTCTTTTTTATCACTGTCCCTCCGCCCTCGTCTAGTGCTCGCTCTCTGTCTGTCTGTCACTCTCTCTCTGGTCCCCCCCTCCGCCAACCCCACACAGACACCCACCCATGGCGTAACGCCACGTCACCCTATGGTGTCGTACCAGTGGTGGACCCCGCCTTGCCCTGACACCGCTCGTCCTCGTGACCCTTCCGGAATGGACCACGCTGCTCGCTTTGTATTCCTTTTCCCGTTTCTCTCTCCTTCTTTTTGTCTATCCATTGCTTTCTGGTCCCTACTTTTTTTATTATTATGCGCGGGGACATCCTTTTGAATCACTCTATTCTCTCTTATTTGTTTCAGAACATAAAAATAATTTAGTTTTTGAATATGAATACTATTTATTAAAATTATATCTTATATCATACACTAACTTAATTATTAGTTTACTCTTAATATCTGTCTCATCAATCTATTTTATATCAAATCAAAGAATATTTATAATAATTGCATAAAAAATAATATACATGTTTTATATTTTTTTACTTTATATCACATCAAAGATAATTATTATATCCTTATTTCATAATACAAGTGAACGCAGGAATAATCATTCTAGAATAAAGACCTCATTTTAGGTTTAACAGTAAACATTCGAATAGTAATTACACACTTTTTTTTGCCTTTTACTTTATATCAAATCAGAGTATTTATGGTAATTTTATAAAAATTATTATATTTTTTTTATCCTTTTCTTTTACTTTATATCACATCAAAAATAATTACTATATTCTTATTTTAAAATACAAGCAAATACACGAATAATTATTCTCAGAATAAAGATGATGAATACTTTTTGTAGATTTTTGTCAAAAAAGGAATGTTTATCGCAGAATTGACCTTATTCCTAAAATAAACGAGGTCTTAGGTTCGCCTACTTTGGCTAGGTTTCGTTCACATATTGGACAGGGTTGAAATAAGAATAAGAATTTTTATTTATACAATCAAAATAAAAAATCTATTCTGAAAATAACTATTTTTAGAATAAGAGTGTAATACTTATATTTGATGTAATATAAAGTGATGAGGAAGATGAAAAAATATTTTAATTTTTTTATAAATTATGAGAAATATATTTTTTAAATTAATAGAAAGTATATTGATGAGATATATATCAAGAGTAAATTCATAATTAGGTTAGTATGCGATATAAAATATAATTTTGATAAAAAGTATTTGTATTTCAGAATAGGGATATTACGATGTTCTGATGTTTAGCTGTTATTCTAGAATAATACGTTGCATTCTAAAATAAGAAACACGTGAATAGCGACTTACAGAATAAAAAAAATATTGGAATTAGAATTAGAAGAGTCATCCACCTAGAGTACTCTTGGATAATAGACCATCCAAGGAGTAGAGTTACTAAGACTGTTTAATAGTTTAACAAGAGTGAGTAGTTCACTTAATAACCAAGATTATGTATTAATTATTTTAACCAACCAATTGAATCACTTTACCTCTTAGAACCAATTTGGTTACAAAATTAAAAAAAAAATACAATTGGAATTGGGACAAAATGAGGACTTATTTTGAAATAAATTTTTTTTTTAAATTTCAATTCTAATTTTGTGTTGGGTTATGAAAGGGTGGATAAGTGCAGAATAAAAATATGAGGTAAGATAGTGTTTGATTCTGATAGTTGGAATAAGAGATAAATTAATTAAATTAACATTATTGCCCTTTTCCTAGATATTGTAAATGGATATTTGTTATTATTTTATAATTCTTTGCCAAGGAATAATTTGATTAATTCCTCATAATTTACACAATATAAATACCATTACAAATGGACAACCCATATTAGTCTTTTTTTTATACTATAAATATATTTTAATTATACTACCAAGTATATTATAGTCCTGTTACATTATTCAATCTGAATCTAAACTATAGATTGGAGAAATGAGTCAATTGGGTATTAGAATAAATTAATTAGTTGTTCAAAAAATTTTATTCCAACCAAAATATAAAATAGAGAGATTCCAAAACATGAGGTTTAGTTCATTATACTTATTTCAAAACTATATTCCATGTATGGTGCATACTTATTCCAGAATAAAACAAGTTTATTCTAGATAAAAGGGACTTATTCCACTCAACCAAACATGTAATTAAGAAAAAAAAGTAAGATAGATACACTCTTAAACTATTTAAATATATCACTGAGTCCCCCTTTGTCAATATGCCTTAGAGATTCCCATAGAAATGGTCTTAAAACTTTTACTAACTTAATAGATGGACATAAAATGCACTCATCTTTCTTCCATATTCTTCTATCTTTTTTTTCCTTAGTCCACTAAGTTAATAATGGATTCTATGTCAACTTTTCTAATTATTTAGCTCTACATTGTTTTTCAAAATCCAATTCTAATAGGAAGGGGGAAAAGAAAGTAAGAGTATTTCTATCCATCAAATTAGTTAGTCAATTTTTTTAAATATTTTTTGTTATACAAGAGGAGGTCAAAAATATAATTAATTATTTTTTATATGTTGCCACCTATATTTTAAGACTTTTTATAAAATACACTTTAATATTTTTTTTTGATAAGAAAAGTTACATACTCTCAGAATTACTAGCTATTTATTAATTTATATTTATCCGATCCCGATCGCAGTTCAGATCTCTCCCTCTCATTTATCCAATTGCAGCATAACTTGATTATAATAGATATATCTTTAGGTTTATTTGATTGTAATAAATTAAGTACTAATTCATTCAATACTTTTTGTTTCTTTTGATACAACGTCTAGAGAAATATATATTTATTACTGTATATATTTTTCTTCGACCCCTAAAAATATAAATAACAACTTCTCAAAAGCTAGGCATAAATAAATCTCTTAATTTTTCTAGTTTTTGCCCCCAAGCAACATCAATTTAGATCTCTTTTGAGCCACCACACAAGTTGTCATTATCCAGTATAGAAACATAGAATTAATTCAATGTATAAGCTCCTCATACTCCTCCTTTGATTTGTAGAATTAAAAATTCTAATGTTTCTGTCATGCAAGATAGATACATTAGGTATAGGGAGCCCTCCACATCTTCCACCCTTGTTTTTTTCTTCATAGCCATTCTTCTATATTAATCAATAGCTTAAATGTCACTAAAAGCCTTTGGGATAGCAAAATTTCCCCAAATAACTTTTAGCCTCCTTGATATCCTTTTAACATTAGCATATCTCAAGAACATATGAGACATATTTTCATTATTCACACAGTAGCAGCACTTCAGATTGCCACCCCAGTTTCTCTTCACAAGATTGTCTTTTATCAAAAATCTTATTATTACAAACAAGGCTTTCACTTTCAAAGGGCCGGATTGACAACTTCAATAAATTATGATTTCTCCATTGCTTAGACAACTTTACAGGGATTTAACAATCTTGGGCTTCTATGATAATCTTGGGCATTTTTTTGACGAAAGTTTGTAAATAGATGTTTTATTAAGCTCAAAGAAGCAGTTGCAGTTTGATACACAAATGAAAAGGGGTGGTATGATAAAATCCTAAAACAAGGCTCACTCTTAGCTGAAAGACAGATTGATCAACATAAAGACTCAAAGTAATAGCTTGTAACAATTTTAGTACTTATGCAAATAAAGTTTTCGGAGGGGACATCGACTCTAAAACAAGCCTCTTTCTTGGTTTTGAGATGCCGCCTTGCAAATAAGAACAATTGGAAAAGACTTGCATAGAAAACGCTTCTCATCAAAGGGTCGGCATCCTATGGCTCATCTCGTCCAAAATAGACCCAACATGCATAGAAATAGACAACTCGACAACACCGGCCAAACAACTCACCAAATCATGCTCGAACAATTAGCTGAGAAACCCAAGTCAGCATCTATACAACAACTAGCTATGTGACTGGTGGACCACTACCAGGCGGAAGGGCAACCAACCTTTGATAGCCATGGTAGCTTCCTTACCAGGTATTAGCCGCAACATTGGAGACCTGGCAAAAGGGTGGGCGGTTAAGGAAGATAGCAATGGCAGAAGGAGGCAAACAATGGTTGCTGCAAGGATTTCTAAGGTACCGGAGAGGCCAACGGTCACCACGGCACAGGGGGTCGGAGGCAGTAGTGGAGAGTGAGGTTAAAGGAAGTAGAACTGGAATGAGTGAACATAGGCTCAACCATTGCTAGAGATGATGAATAGAGAGGGGTGGTCGAGTTATAGGCTATGCCACTGAGAGGAAGGAGAAGGATTCCGAGGGAGAAGAAGGCAAAGAAGAGGCGGAGGAAGGTGCCATTGAAGACTAAGGCGATGGAGGGACCAAATGACGTTCTGATAGAGTTGGAGGCAAAAAAGGGCTGGAGTCATAGGAGAAAGCGATGATAAGGCTTGGCCTAAGCAGCTTGTCTCCACTACTCATGCACTGGCTGCACAAGGGCTGGCAAACCTCGAGATCGGTGAGGTAAGGAAGAAGAGAAGGAAAAAAAAACTCTATGGGGAGAAGAAGAAGAAGAAGAAGCCCCTCCCCTCCCCTAGCATCCAGCTAGAGAGAGGTGAAGGCTGATCGAAAAACCCCTCCGTCGAGGGTAAGAAGGCGGCGACCGAACCCTAGCAGAGAGCCAAGGCTGGCGTCGACACCTATCTGAACTTGATAATTAGATAATCATAAAAATAAAAATTGCTCCAATTAAGGTTCTACGATAGGAAAGATGTCAAGTTGCTCCCAATACATGCATCATCAATTCGAATATCATCATCTCATACCACATCAAATAAATTACGAAATCTAGTTGCCAAAGAACAATCCCCGCTCAGATGTCAGTCCAAAACTTGAATTTTCTACCATCGATAAAACTCTCCTCTAAGAAAAGCGAGACTCTATTTTAAGACTTGAGCCAAAAATATTTCTTCTTAATCCTCTTATAATATCTGCTGTAAATAATCTATTTTAAAAACAATGCCGGTATGAAAACCTGAAGACTTGGTGTATTAGTTTTAAATGAGAATAAAATATTTATGCAAATTTTAGTATATCACACCCTCTTCACCTGAGATAAATATAACTTAAAATTATACTTATTGATCATACTTATGCAAATTGTGTTTACAAATATACCCTCTTAAATTCTTTTTTTTTTTATTATGGATACCCTACTGATAAAATTTGAACTATTTAGGTGAACATATCCTTATTCTAATTTTTATAATTTTTCTTAGTTAAGGGTATATTTTTGTTATTAAATTATTGTGACTTAATTTGAAAATTAACTTTAGAAGGACATATAAATAAATACGAAAACTTTTAAGAATATATGTGCAAAAAAAAAATATTATATTTATCGACAAAATTTAATTATTATTTTATTATTAAAAAAATATAACTTCAATCAAATATCATTCCAAACTCCAACTAACCACCTAAGTTATTTCTTAGATAAATTATAAATAATAAGGTTTTCTATTTTGGGGTAGGAGATCATAAATAGAATTATTTATTACTGTAATTTTCGTCACGTCTTGTAGAAACTTGGAGTTGTTTGTAATATCTTCAAAATAGAGGGAGTTAGATATAACTTTCGATTTAGAGCGTATTTTATATTTATAGCTTATTAAAAATATAATAGCTGTAATATCCTAAAGAAGAGGGTGTAAACTGTAAACAATAAATATTTTTAAGAATAATTAGATAGATATTTAGAAGGCTATACATAAAAAAGAAAGAAGAAGATTTTATATATATAGAGACTCCTCTCCTCTCTTTCGACTTTGTGACTTCTATTCTTATACTATTACGACGCTGTTCGTGCTATCGAACTTTTAAAGCTCTCTCTCTCTCTCTCTTCTTCTTCTTCTTCTTCTTCTTCTTCTACTTCTTCTTCTTCCCTCACAACACCCAATCCGACCTCGGAGTCGGGAAAACCGGTGGCGGTAAACTGACCGCGATGTCCTTCCACAACCACCCTCACCACTACGCGGACCAGCAACAAGTGTCGGACGATGACCCGGCGGTGCTCGGAACAGGCTCCGCCGGTGCAGCGTGGCGCCCCGGGGAGGCTGCGCGGGAGAAGGCGGCGGTGCTGCGTCACCCGCTGTACGAGCAGCTGCTGTCGGCGCACGTGGCGTGCCTCCGCATCGCCACGCCGGTGGACCAGCTCCCGAGGATCGACGCGCAGCTGGCGCAGTCGCACCACGTCGTCGCTAAGTACGCGGCCCTCGCGGCGGGGGCTGCCGGCGACGAGGAGCTCGACCAATTCATGGTTAGATCCCAACCTCGCTGTCTCTATGCTCGTAATTAAACACGATTTAGTTAGAGATTGAGGTCGATTCGTTGTCATTTTGCCAAGCAAAAGGGTTAATTTGGGAATTGGGTGAGGGTTTTGGTTCTAGATCTGCTAAATAACGGTAATGTGAAGAAACTATACAAAGTAGAGCAAGAAATGAGCTACTCTTGAGGAGATCGTCAAATTCTTTTCCTAATTATGTAATTATTGAAGGGCTAAGCTGCTATTTATCATGCACATAGTTTGAGATTTTGCCTTATTTTATTGTATACAAGTAAACAGATCTATTTGAGGTCTGGAGAAGAATGTTGAATTGATAACGAAGACTAGTGTGTAAGATCTCATGGCATGGTAGGAATTTGTTAATTATAAGAAACAGCCAAGTTGCTTACACTAAAACCTACTCTGTTTACAACTGGTAAACTATAAGAACCTGATTTAAATGAATAACTAGCGACAAGTCAAATTTTTTTTTTTTTTTTTGGTGCTCCACTTTATGCAACATGGTGATTGACTACATTTCTTATGGAATGGGTCGCATTTAGTCTTGTTATAGCTCTTGCCATCTTATATAGCTGAATGGAAGATATTTTGTAGGAACTTTACTATGATTGAGCATATACTCAAGTTATATGCGACAACTCTAAGTGACTTCCAAGTATAATAAAGTTGCTTGGCTTTCTTGTATTTCATACCATATAGGTTATTCCTTTCTCTTCCCGTTGCGTCATAGATAATGTTGTTGTTATTTCATTTATGCTGTCATTATAGAAAGTAGAGACTCTTGATATTTGCTGCAGTCCATTTGGATAATGTAGTCACTGAAGTCTGTTTCCTTGTTTATAGACACATTATGTCTTGCTCCTTTGTTCCTTTAAAGAGCAATTACAGCAGCATGTTCGTATTCATGCAATGGAAGCTGTGATGGCTTGTTGGGAAATTGAGCAATCCCTGCAGAGCCTGACAGGTGAGTTTTGTCTCTCTATTATTGGGACTTCGATTTTGACTGTTCACATATTGGTCTATATTTCTAACAAATTTTCTATTGGTTTATGGCTTTATGCATTTTAATGCCACTCTAATATCTATTTACTGTCAATAGTCAATACTACCAGTGCTTTTCTGGTTGTACTAATATGCTGGTAGCGTCCTACCGAGGAAATGGAATCCGATCTCAGTAAAAGAAGTCTTGATTCATTTATTAACTTAAAAGCTTAAGCAATTAGTTGCGATGATCTTCTGTTTCTCCATGTAGCAATTTTGGTTTAGTTATTACATCATTGCAATGATTTCTTTTTTTTTTTTCTGGAATCATCTATCCTTTTCTTACCTAGACAACTCAGGATTGTACTTTGTGAACCCTGTACAGACTTAGTTTTGGCATCAAAACACTACATAATTTACATGGCTTATAGTGCTCCTGGCTCTTGATATATGACTTACAGACATAAGTACTTCAGAATTTTCTGCCTTCAAATCTTAAGCCTTCTCTATTTTATGGTATTTTGAGTAGCTTAATAAGGATTTAGTTTATGCTCTAGGCAGACTAATGAGGAGTAACTGCTTCATTGACAGATTTGAACTGTTAACAACTTAACATACAATTGTGCACTCTTCATAGTCAGATATTGTGATTCGAATGGGGGATTAATAAGTCGTCATTCTTGAACATGAATGCTTAGGTGTCTCTCCTGGTGAAGGCACAGGTGCTACAATGTCTGATGATGAGGATGAACAGGCAGATAGTGATACCAACTTTTCTGATCAAGGTTTTGATGGATCTGACAGCATGGGATATGGTCCTCTTATTCCCACTGAAACTGAGCGTTCCTTGATAGAGCGCGTCAGACAAGAGCTGAAGCATGAGCTGAAGCAGGTTTGGAAGAAATATGTTATAGCTCTTTATCCATGTAGAATTTACCAATTATGTTTTCAATATGTAGGGTTACAAAGAAAAGATTGTGGACATTAGAGAAGAGATCTTACGGAAAAGAAGGGCAGGAAAACTCCCTGGTGACACAGCATCTCTACTGAAAGCTTGGTGGCAATCTCACTCTAAATGGCCTTATCCAACAGTAAGCATTTGCCTTCTAATAGTCAATTTGTCTTTATATTTTCTTTCCTGGATTTTAGGGCTGATGTCTTTTTCCCTTTTATTTATTATCATTCTTGTGTTGTGCCATTCTTTTTGGTTTAATCAGGAAGATGACAAAGCGAGATTAGTGCAAGAAACCGGATTGCAGCTGAAGCAGATAAACAATTGGTTCATTAATCAAAGGAAGAGGAACTGGAACAGCAACCCATCATCCTCCGTTGCATTAAAAAGTAAAAGAAAAGGGTAAACCAAAACACATATGTGTTTCCAGAAAAATTTGCATAGTAAAAGAGCTTCATTCATATATAAATCTGAACGAGAAGTAATGCAGGTGATATCAACAGTGAATGCGCTATGTAGATGATGACTTGTGGTTTAAAGCACTCAACATTGAAAGCTTTATTGCTGTGCACTTGATAGTTCAGTAAAGATTGCCGCAGATCTGGAGAAACTATAATGTATAAGTTTCTGATCCATATAAGTTTGCAGCATAGCTGTAGAGTTGTTTCTAGTCTTGTAGCAGTCTTACAGGTATGTAAGCATCCAATTGTAAGAAGCCTCAGTGTTAAAGTGAAAGTGAAAACATCAAAGTTGTATGACTACAGTAACATATTATTGCATAGAAAAGGTGGATGCGTATGTTGCAACATAGCTATTTACTACTTGCTGCTTACTATGTAATTGCTGTAATATGACTTTATATTCTTCTATGTTGGTGAAATTGGTTCATACACACTGTTTAGAGCTTACTTTTGTTTGCTTTTCTTCTATGACATATGTTGTTAATTTCAGACTTAAAATCAATTTGAAATTAGTAATGAAAAGAATTTCAAACTCAAACTTTACAAGAATTTTAATAGATTTGTAACGGTTAATTTATAATGGTTAATGAGCTGAATAAATTTTAAGAGTTACAAGTGTTTGAGACTGAAAAGTTAACAACAACAATATCAAAGAGTTATTTAGCTCTCTTCCTTAGTTTTTATTTTATATTTTTCTCTATATATTATTTTGATCGGAGGAAGTGCGGTTCTTATAGAGAAGTATCACTACTAATCGACATAGATAAGTAATCCTACATAGAAGGCATCATTTTCTTTTATAGCAATTGCGTTTTTATATGCCTCACAAGCTAGAATTTCTAAGTTTTTATTATTATTTATATTAAATAATACTTATTTTTTATTTTTCTAAACACAAAATTAGACTTACTCAGTTGCATAAATATTATGCGTTAAATTTTAGAAATAAAAACCAACAAAATATTTTGTAATAAACTTTTAATAAAATTTATGGCAACTAAAGAATAAGAGTTTGGAATAAGAAAATAGCATAAAATCCCTTATTCGGATATCTTTATTTAGCTTTTGGTTGGGATAAAATTTATAGAATCCACTTATTTCAAGACAGCAACTTTTCTATATGATGGATATTTTGATATGAAATGTCAATTTGTGAAGCTATTTGGGATGATATTTATATTGTGTAAATTATAATGAATTAAGTTAAGTTAATTTTTGGCCAAGAATTGTAAAAATAATCATGATAAAATTATAAGATAGTTGTAAAATAAAATGATAATTTAATATTTAATTTTAAACATATTTCCTATCTTTCTAAAAAATAGACGAAATAATAAATATCTATTTATATTAAACTAAGAAAAAATAATATAAGATCAATTTAATCATTTTTGTTCCTCATTCCAACTATTACAGCTAAACACTATCTTATCTCATTTTTTTATTCGAGGACTTATCATTGTATTCGCAACTAAACACCAAATTAGAATTAGAATAAAGAATAAATAGTAATTTACTAATCATAAAACATATGAACACTAAACTTAATTACCATATTTGTTAAGATATCAAGTATATATGTACTTATATCCATATTCATATAGACTATTGAGATACATACATAAATTCAAATATTAAGATGCAAAAGAAAATCTTAACCTATATCTTACAAAACATGAATATATAATAGGTACGTCGAATTTAATTTAACCCGTTTTCATAAATTCAATTCATGGCCGAAGGAAGTGTGGTTTTGGCTAATTTGAATGGAACGGTGAGTTTAAATCGATTTATTTGTATCATAGTAAAAAAAATGCAAATATTTGACCAAACTAGCCATCCCAAACTATTTATTTTTTATCGGTGAGTTAAAATATTACTAATTAGAACTATGATTTTTAAATATAAGTCACTGATTAAAAACTTACATGGATATTTAAAAACTACTCAGAAGATTACTATGAGAGAAAATATTTTATATAAGTAGTTCTCAATTTTAGCAACATTCAAGGCAACAATTTATTAGTAATTATTTTAACTCGCCTAGTTTTGTATTGAAATTCTGCACTAATTTAGGCTATTTTAATTATAAAATAAATTGGCAGACTTAAAATAGTCAAAAAAAAAACTCTATAAAAGCAAATGATCTAGAAGATTCATATCAAGTCAAAGGTCATCATCAATGTTATTATCTATTCATCAATATCAATAAAATACCCATTACGCTTTCCTAGGTAGCTGCCGATGTTGTTTGAACTCAAATGCTGACTCATGATCGACTCGCTTATTATTGTTCAAACTAGGTTATATCCCAGATTATTCTTTATCGAAATAGACTATTCTCTAAATTTAATACTAAAACCAGTTTATTCTATTATAGCTATCATTAGATAGAAAATATCCATAAATTCAGTGTTTTTATTTACAAGTTAACGGAATAAAATACTAATCATATCAGCGTTTTATATAATTTATTAATTTTATTTTAGTTGTCCGATGAAATCACCGTTGAGCATTCTCTTTTCTTAGATAAAATATTAATAAAATATAGCAATTTAGTAGGATAAAATGAAGTATTTTTGGTATTAAATTTAGGGGTTATCTATTTGGACGAAGATAAAGTTTGGAAGATTGGGGAGTTGGGTCAAGAACTCCAAAATTTGATGCCAAACGTAATCTATTTGCCAACGAGTCAACAACTTGGTGGGTTGATTGACTGCCTTATCTTAACTAAAATTGGCAAATAGCTTGCTTGACTAATTCCTCCTCCGGAGAAACAACGAATGAGACTGCCTTTTCTTGACCAAGGAAATCAGTTCAAACTAGGCTAGTTCTTTTAACAAAATTATAATTTACACCTTATATTTTTACTATTTATAGATTGAGTCATATAATTTAGTGAGTATGTGTAGAAATTACTTTGCTGTTAGATTTGTTAAGTTAAACTTAACTAAATATCTGTGTTAAATTAAACTATACTATAAAAATTATGAATATATTCTCATATTAAAAGTATTTAAGTAGTTTAGAAATAAGATATTTTAGTCATTTTAGAAGTAAAGTATTTCTGCTGTATTAGTTTAAATCTAACTCAGAGTGTTTTTTTGCACGTATTCGCTAAATTATAGGGTTCGATTTATAAATAGTAAAGATGTAGAATATAAATTATAATTTTATGGAAATGCAAGGTGATATATACAAAATTTTCTTTTTGTTTTAATGTCTACGAAAATTCTTCGAAGTAGGCCGGCAAATGGGCGTTAGATTTGTCTACGCGGTTAGTTGAATCTCTCATCATCTCCCTCGTTCTCCTCTCTCTCTCTCTCTCTATAAAACCCACTACTCTCCATAAGCATTCTTCATCAAGCGATCGATATCTCTCTCTTTCCAATGACTAATCTTCATGAAACAACACTAGAAGCAGCGTTCCGCGACGACGAGCTCGAAGAAACTTTTGCATCGAAACCTCGCTGCATTACTTTCTTGTGCTTCGGATGCCGACTTGAAAACCCGAGGCGTTCGGGTTATCGGTCTTTAGTGCATGAAGATACCCACGACGAGAAATGGTGGAAGCAAAGAAGCCAGAGAGCAAAAGAGCAGCTCTCGGAGTCGGTAGCGCGGCTGAGATGGCGGAAGGCGGCGGCGGTGGACGGAGAACATTTGAAGAGGAGGAAAGTGGTCTTCAGTTATAGCTTCAGGAGCTATGCATTGAATTTTGATGAGGGGAAGGATTTGGCAGCCGAGAGAGATGAAATTAGCATTCAAGTCTTGGGAGTGAATTAATTATGTATTTGATTCATTCTTTTATTTGGTATAAAATATTCTTTTGTATATTTTTCTTTGTAAATAAAAAAAAATTCAGATTGAGACTTTGCATCACTTACAATTTGGGTAGCAAAAGAAAGCATCATCTAGAGAGAGAGAGAGAGGGAGAGAGATGGTTTTTATAGCTTAGCAAAGATTAGAAGCTTTACAATAGGGAAAATAGGAAGATAATTCCACCTGATTGACTTACAAAGCCCAGTTGGGAGAATAGGAAAATAGTGCTCAAATGGGTAAAGAAACTCATACTGTATAAGAGATGCTTAAGTGGATTTTCTCCAAGAACACTAGTAGAATTTTCAGTCATATTCTATCATAAAGACTTGAGAATATTATTGCTCAAGTAATGGGAGGTATTAAGATTTACAATGTAGTTCCAGGTATGAGCTTCCAAGCTAGTGCTATCAGATTACCAAGATGCCCCATGTACATATTAAGCTTTCCAGACGCTTCACATATAGAGCAGGCTTTTCTAAATTTCCCCTAGCAAAGCAAAAAACAACATACCGTGTTAGACACTATAGCCAGATAGGAATTATTTTGTATCCAATTTCTGACTGGACCTGTGATTCATCTTAAAAATTTAAGAGGAAACAGGTCATAGAACACCTTTGGCAAGACAGAGTGAGTGACTCCTATATATCATTTCTGTGATTGAGTTTGTACTTTTTGGGAAACAGAAGCTGCCATGGACCGCAACCTGTTAGCGATTTCTGTGAAGCTTGGCCTCTCTGACGGTTCGGATGACCAACAGTGCTCCATCAATGATCTCCATTCAGGATCACATGACTCGGGCACCGGAGGTCGCAATGTATTGCTCACGATTCCACCTGTTTGAGAATCAATCAGATCCAGCACAGACGGATATGGAGAAGAAGGCATTAAAAATAAATAAAAAAATCATCACAAACAAGTAAGACCTATGATGGCTCCATAATGCAAATCAGCATATGGTTCTTCTCTGGTAAGAAGTTCCCACATCACAATTCCGAAGGAGAAAACGTCAACCTACAAATACATGGAGTAGACTAAGAAAACAAAATAGAAGAAAAAGGAACATTCATGTAAGTTAGCTAAGCCAACCTTTTCAGATACAAGACTACTGCTGCCATTGAGAAGCTCTGGGGCCATCCAAGGGAGAGTTCCTCGCACTCCACCAGAGATAAGGGTCTGACACTTGACCTTTGATAGGCCCAAATCACCAACCTACAGAAGTGAAATGAGATGGTTACATCAGAAGCCATGCAACTTTGCTCATTCCATCACATGTTGTAATAGCATATAACCATGGTATATCCCTCACCAACTGCTAAATATGCAAAAGATACATGTAAAGAGTAAATGTAAAACACATTTCCTATAAACTTTGATGGATTCTCAAGAAAGGAAAATCTCTAATTCTTCTACTACATTTTCTGTAGAAGTAGGTGCAAATAGTGTGGTCCATCAATAATGTTGGCATCGTTTGAGCTGGACATTCATCCTAGGAGTAAAACCTAAAGACAGATTTTTGAGAAGTCTAGAAGAACATAACATCAACCCCATCCGTTCAACACTTTTGATAAATGATACTGCAAGGGAAAGCACAATGTGCAGAATTGTGCTTAAGCATGTCGTATTTCCTTATTCAGAATATATACCCCTATCAGGCAGGCAAAAAGGAAAAGGACACAAGTAGTCAGCATAAGACCAAAAGGATAAGACAGAATCTCGAAAAAAAGGAAGGTTAGTCACTTCAACTAATAATTATCTCATCCGAACATAAAGCAACTGATCACATTTGTGATTTTCTTTTACATCTTATGAGAACATATGGGATAAAAAAGGAGAGACACATGATAGACATCCTAACTGACTCCCACTTTTTAATGAGTAGCAAACCTCTTGGTGTTAACCAAACGTGTTCAATAACGAAAAATTGAATAAGAACAACTTTACCTTGTCAAAAGTCAAAACTAGTGGATCATTATAGTTTAGAAGGACTGCTACTATTCATACTGAACTGATAAAACTTCTGATTCTAACTTATCCAAGTATGCAGCAATTAATCAGATTCAGAAAGGTTAAATCTTGTCAATATAATGTAAGATTGCGTATCAAAGAAGACTGCTTAATAGTTTTGACTCCATTTTAGATGACTTGAAAGCTCCATGACATTCATCATAGCATTTTTGACAATTACCAAAATGCTACCTCTGCTAAAGCCAGAACTAATAGTTTCACGATGGCAGACAAAATATCCAGAATATTAGCCCCTCAATGGCAAAAAGAGATATTTCATAGCTAACATTTTCCAAGAATAAAGTACCTTGCAAATAGGGCGTTGAGGATCCCGTAAATTGACAAGTAAATTGTCACTTTTCAGGTCAAAGTGTACGATATTCTTCCCATGCAAGTATTCCATTCCGAAAGCCACATCCATTGCAATAATGAGTTGCTTACGACAATCAAGTACCCTGCTGACAGAAGAAATCAGCATCTAATAGTTGCCCAAAATGGTTACAGGTCTAAGGGCCATGAGAATAAAATATTTACTTGTCATTTCTTTGCAAGGCCTGTCGAAGAGAACCATTAACCATGTATTCTGTTACTGTTGCAACAGATCCACCAGGGCCATCAAGAACAACACCATAAAATGCTACAACATTTGGATGGTGCAAAACAGCGAGCTTGCAGGCCTCATTCCAAAAGTCGGTCCTCTAAAATGTTTATTGGCACAATTATAAAAATTAAGAACATAAGAATTCAGGAAAAGAAGTTAATGGCAGAGGCAGACCATGCGTTCTTGCTCTGATGGCTTCCCAGCAAAGCATCGATCATTTATTCTTTTAATTGCAACCTCTGAACCCCTCCATTTCCCATGATAAACTGTGCCAAAAGTTCCAGAACCCAGTTCTCGCAACTCTTCAAGATCACTGTTCTTTATAATCTACAAAATTAGCCATAACAAGTGAAGAAGATAAGTCCGTATAGATTACCCACAAGGAGTAGGGCCAGCAATCCTCAAATAAGCTAGCTAACAACCTGGAGGTGCCCAATGTCATCCACCATCTGAATGCCAAGGCCTGTCTTGTCTGATGGATTGCTCTTTATGTCCTAAATTAAAACAAATGTCACTACCTATCAGAACTAATGAATGTGATAATAGAAGAAGAAAGAACAATTTGATTCACCTCAACTTTAGGATCAACAAAAGCCATTCTTGAAGATACGTTATCTTCAAGAAGACCTGCTTCTTTATCAAATGGAGAATTATCTTGACTAGCTTCATGAGAAAAGAAACTAGAATCAGGTGACACAGATGGCTGAAGAACTGAAGCTGCTACACCCTCAGCAACAGCTTGCAACTTAACACTGTCCTCTCCTGAGTCATTCAGCAAAGAATTTAGAAAAGATACAGCTTGCAATATTTAATTGAAGAGTTCATTTTATTTACAATTGCATGAATGCATTGAATTGTAATTCACATTACCATGTCGTAAATAAATAAAGACATAAATAAATAAATAAGAAAGTCAACCAACCTTCTGCGACTTGAACTGGATCTGAAATAGTCTCCTTGCTAGGAAAGTCTGGCATGCAGGGAAGATTACCTTCCTCTAGCAGTGCAACAATAGTTGATCTATTGGTAGCTCCCGAATGATCTATAATTGAGTCCACTGTGACAGCTGACTCCTTATTCACCAATCTGCCGGGCGTTGCAGGCAGTAAGTGTTTATTCTCTAGAACTTTCCATGGATCATGGTTGGAGAAAAGAGAGTCTGATGAAACCGGTTCCTGAAAATTCTCGATAGGCTGAGTTGGACCAGTAATAGTTGTCAATAGAAATTGAGCATTGGCACTAGGTGGGGCACATAAGTTGTCAAGCATCTCCCCTGGACGTAACTGGGAAGCTTCATCCTTTTTACCCACATTAGGGGCTGTAGAGCCACCACTGTAGACAGGAATTGCACCACCAGAATAAACAGGCCTTGCAGGAAAACTCTCGTTAAGATCAGATGATTCATATTCAAAGTCAAAACTGTGCGGAAATGGGTTATGGTTCCTTATCGTGATTGCTTCCTGGGTTCTGTCAGGATGATCTTTGTGCACCACAGCAACACTAGGACAAGCAGATGGCACTTGTTCAATAGGTTTAGCACGATTTTCTTCAGGGATGAACACTGAACTTGCGACCGTGTTACCATGTAAATGCCCTCCAACTTGAGGTAATACTTTATGGCCACTCTGTACAAGCAGAGAAGGGCTATCAACATTCACTTGACTAACAGCACCAATGTGAGAACCAATGGGTTTCTGCTTCCCATTTAATTCAGGATTGCCAGAAGGATGCACATGAAGCGCCTGCATTCTTGCATCAACAGCTCTTGCATAGTCATGTGTAAATCCAGAAACATAATCTTGTATAGGATCCACTGTCTGCGAATTAAAATTTTTTACTGGACTAGCATCAATACCAATCGTTTTGCAAACTACTACCTGCTTTACCGGATATTGTGACGGTTGCAAGTTCTGCCAACCCTGTTGTTGTTGTTGTTGAAAAGGGTCCTCAACATGAGGCCCTGGAAGATTCCCCAGAACCACTCCATTTGATAGTGGTGCATCACCTGATAGGCCCATAACATCTTTGTGAAGCAAAACTCTTGGGGGATCAATGGTAACCTGTCTTCTGCTGGCCTGCCGTGCCTCTGGAATATGAGATAATCCGTACCCCCCTGACTGAGCGGTGGTTATGGGGCTCTCAACCTTCTCTTCTGCCACACTGTCACCTAAAGCTCTGCTGTGTGAAGTAGGACTCGGTTGCTCGATCAGACACTCTGAATGTTGACTGCAAAACACTGGGACTACAGAATTGCCTGGAGATGCATTGGCATTTCCCGGCATTAATGTATCCGAGTGAACATGAGGCAGAGCTTTCTGACACATTATGCAATCGTCATATCTGAACCCTGGGGCATTTGCTGGAGGAGGCAACATTGAGCCCATTCCATATCTTTCACCATTCTGTTCTTGAATGTTCGAAGGACCCAAATGTGGGAGCTGTGACAGAGGCTGCAAAACCTTTTGGTTCTGATCACCTGGAAGCTGCGATGGCCTCCCAAAATATGCTTTGTCTAAATTAGGATCCATATGTAAACTAACTTGAGATGCCGGCATAGCGGCTGTGGTCAAGATAGGAACGCCAGGCACATATGAATTCACTGATAAAGGAACTACATTTACAAATTGGTTGCCACCGGCCAACCCCATTTGTGGAGAATTAATATACTGAACTCTGTAAGGATCTATATAAGCCTGCGGCATACATGGAACCACCGGAGTCTGCTCCGGCCTAACCAAGTTTGGATTTTGAAGACCATAATTCAACCCCAATTCCGAAAAATTACCACCCACAGGATAACATACACCCATGTAACCAGCATCACTAGAAATAATTTGAGGTGACATACCTTCATTTATGCAATCTACGGCTTCTCCTCCAACTGTACTCTCCGAATTCTGAGTCGAAGACGCCACACTCTCCACGCTTTCCTTTCTCCGGATGATTCCTCCAATCCCATCACCTTCCACCCCATTCACCGCCTCGATATACCTCTGCCCGGCGTCCTCGGCGCCGAGATCGAGGCTCTGGTCGGCGAGATCGGATTGCGTGAAGAGGAAGACGCGAAGCTTGGCAGAGCCACCGGGGGACGCCGCAGCCAGCTTATCGTACTCCTCCATCATGTTATCGAAGTCCTCGGGGCATGATACGGAAACGAGCGCGTCCAAATCCTCGCCGGGGAGCTGGTACTTGAAGACGACGGCGTCGCCATTGACGACGTCGGCCATCTTCTTCATCAGGCCGGCGAAGGAGATGTCTCGGGGCACGGAGACGAGGCGGGTGTGGCCGCACACGTAGCGTAGGGCGCCATCCTTTGGCCGCGGAAGGATCCGGCCGCCGAAGCTACAGAGGAGCTTCACCTTCTCCGTCAACTCGCCGCCTCCGCATGGAAATGGGGCCCACGGAGGCGGAGCAAGAGAGGGGCTCAGCGTCTCCGGCATGAGCGGGTGAGACGTCCGATTTAGGGTTAGCGGCCGGAGATCTTTGGGAACGGAGCCGGGATCGACCGCCATTGGAGGAGGAGGCTAGGGTTTTGACCCTGGGGAAATCCTCGAAGGAGAGACCTTTTTTGCCAATAAACCCAGAATTCCACAACTACAGCAAAGTAGGAGAAGGTGGTGCTTTTCGTTCTCTAATTCCTCTCCTCCTCTCTCTGACTCATGAAGAGTCCAAAAGGAAGTACGAAAATGGCGTAACAGAACTTTCCACCACGGTCCTACCCCCACAGTTATAGAAATTGTTTCAGTTGAAATGGGATCATACACATTCTGTAATGCAGGAAATTTCTCCATCCCTATTGTCACCAGTTTCTATTTACCGGATATCGAATAAAATCCCGGCACGTATGAATGGTAAGGAGTTCCAGTATCCACTGGCCCCGAAGGTTTGGAGAAATTACTGCCAAATTTGCTGAGATGGCGTTTTGGAATTTAGCAGGTAGGACCCCCGTAAACACAAAATAAAAATAAAAAAGAATACTTGGGCTTTAAGGAAAGATAGAGGAGGACGAGGATAAGGGGGGGAGGACACGTGGACGATGGCATGCAGAGTGTTATCGGTGAGTTGCTTTAGAAGGGTCGGCTTTGCTTATCCATGGGAAAAGATCGTCTGCAACGAGGTTGTAGAACATTTCTACAGCCCAGTAGTTGGCAGCAATTGGTTGCTGCCAAATTTTTTTATTTAGAAACTTCCTATATTTTAGGCATGCAAACAATCGGCGATTTTCTTATTTTAGGCATTGAAATAATTCTGGCCGTAAAAGTCCTCGATGTTCGGCCCTTCCGGTATGAGCTCTACTGGCTTGATTACGAAGCCAGTGTGACCATCGCCGAGGAGGTCTGGAGGAACCGGAGGAGAGGTGACCCCATGCAGCTCTTCTCCCATAATATGGATTTGCTGCCAAAAGCCATGAGGAGGTGGAACAAGGAAAAAGTGGGAGATATCGAAGCCAACCTAAAGGAAGCCAAACAAGAGCTGGAGGATCTTGAGAAGATTGATGCGGAGGCGGGACTAGACGAGCCCGGGCTGTGCCGCCTGCGAGGCCTCTATAACCTCAAGTCAGCTCTTAGCAGGCAAATAAACATCAAATGGCTGCAAAGAGCACGACTTAAGTGGGTGCAAAACGGCGACAGGAACACTAAATTCTTCCACCTCACAGCAACCATCCGCCAGCATCGCAACCGTATCACCGGCATTTTCAGTGAGGACGGGAGGTGGGTCAGTAGCTAGGAAGAGGTGGCAGAAGCCTTCAGAACCACATACAACCAGTTATGGGGGGGGGGGGGGGAACACCGAGCAGACAGACACTTGCCGGTCTTGGCCACAGGTCGAGAGGATCTCGAAAGAGGAGGCAGAACAACTAGTCAGGCCCATCTCTAGGGAGGAAATCAAAGGTGCGCTTTGGAGTCTGCCTAGGGGGAAGGCACCGGGACCTGATGACATTCCAGCTGAAATGTATGTCAAGCTGTGGGAGGAGATTGGGGAAGGCCTTTGCGACGCCATTAATCATTTCTTCTCCCAATCCAGCATGCCGCCGCAATGGGGCAGAACCTACATCACGCTCGTTCCGAAGACTGCAAACCCTACCAGAGTGAAGGACTTTTGGCCAATATCGTTGTGTAACGTCAGCTACAAGATCATCGCGAAGCTACTAGTTGACCGGATGAAGAGCCTCCTCCCCAAGCTGGTGGGGCCGGAGCAGGCGGCTTTCGTGGCGGGAAGGAATATAGCCGACAACACCCTGGTAGCGCAAGAAGTGGTGCATTCGATGACCACCAACAGGACCTCGATGCCGATCATGATGCTCAAGCTAGATATGGAGAAGGCGTATGACAGGGTTAACTAGGAGGCGGGAATGGAGACGCTCCAGAGAATGGGTTTTCCGACTCGGTGGTGCGCGTGGATAGAGGCCTGTATCTCCTCCCCGGCCTTTGCCTTCCTCATCAACGGAACCCCGACACAGTGGCTACAACCGTTTAACGGGCTCCGACAAGGAGACCCTCTTTCCCCGTACCTGTTCATCTTGGTATCTCAAAACCTATCCAGCCTGATTAACGAGAGAGTGGATCGCGGTCAGCTAACAGGCTACCGGGAAGGAGAGGCCCAACTCACTCACCTGCTGTATGCCGACGACCTCCTCATCACGGTACAAGCTACTAAGTCGAATGCGGCTAAGTATCCAAGAGTGCCTTGCAGACTACACCAAGCTAACCAACCAAAAGGTTAACCTTGAGAAGTCTGAGCTTCTCCTTCCCCGGTGGATAGATAAGGAGAGGGAGACGATGCTCTGCAACTGCCTGGGAATCCAACCGGCGACCATGCCGTTTACCTACCTGGGTGTGCTCATCTCGGACCGCCGGGTAAGAGTCCGGGAACATCAGGCGCTGGTGGACCGCGTGGGTAGGAAACTTGCCGGGTGGAAACGTGGGGTTCTCTCCACCGCAAGAAAACTCACCCTGATAAACGCCACGATCATGGCTATCCCGGCGTACTGGTTGGGATGCACGTGGCTGCCAGATACTATCCTACAGGCAATAGAAAAGAAAGCCCGGTCCTTCATATGGGAGAGCGGGGCAGGCCGAGGTCTCCACCTCCAGAACTGGAACACGGTGACGAGCTCGAAGGCCGAAGGGGGCTTGGCGATAAGAAAGTTGAAGGAGGCAAGGGCGGCGCTCCTCGGGAAACTAGTATTCAAAGTTCTGAATCGGCAGGAAAGCCCGTGGGTGAAGCTACTGAGAGCCAAGTACGGCGAACTTAACCCCTGGATCCCTAGCGTTCCAACTAGGGCTTCATGGGTGTGGCGAGCATTGGTTAACACGACGGTCACAATTCGAGGCGGGTGTCGCAAGCAGATAAGCAACGGAAGAATGACAAAAGCGGCTAGTGAACCTTGGCTATCTACGGTACCATGGAACCAGCAGCCACGGCAAATGCACCCGAGGTTGATGAACGAAGAAATGCTTGTCAACGATCTAATCGCTAAGTCCAGGGGACAGGCGGACCGACTGGTGGTGGAAGCCGGACTTGACCTGGCTTTCCAGACTGGCACCACGGAGCTGACGGAGGAGGCCGAGTCAGATAGGTGGATCTGGTGGCCGGAGCGAGCGGGAGAACCCAAGGCCAAATCCATCTACGCCTTCATCAACCCGAGGGGTCAAGACAGTTGGGCAGGATGGACTGATCTTTGGCGACTGCGGGTGGCCCCGAGAGTTTGCCTGTTTGCACGGAAGCTGCTATGGGGGAGGCTGACAACGTGGGCGCCCCTCTACGCGATGTGAGTCGGTACGGACGAGAATTGCGCCATGTGTGGGATACATCGAGAAAGTATAGCACACCTTTTCTTCACGTGCAGGGTTGCGAAAGAGATCTGGCGAGCGCCGGCAACAAGCCAATGATGGGGTGACGAGTGGCCATCCATGATGACAGAAGACTGGATCACCACGTCCTGGAATGCTGACCCGGAGGAGACCCTGGACTGCAAGGCAATAATAGCATCCACGTTGTGGATGCTTTGGAAGTTGCGTAACGCTAGGGTTTTTGGCTGCGCTAAGATGCATGTTGACATGCTAGTCCGGCGAGCTGTCCAACTTGCTAAGGACTATGCAAAGCAAGGTCGGCCAAGGTCCACTCTGGAGAGGCCGCAGGTGGCAAGGTGGAGCCCAGCGGAGGGGTGGATCAAGGTCAATGTGGACGGTGCGTTCTCCGGGGTGGATCATCTCGGAGGGGCAGGAGCTGTAATAAGGGCTACAGACGGTACCCTGGTAGCGGCAGCGTGGGAACCGTCCGCGGGTGAGTCGTCGCTACGAACCGAGGGGCACGCCCTCCGGTTGGGACTGCGACTTGCGGTAGGCTACGCCAAGGTGGAAGTTGAATCCGACTCATTGGAGTTAGTTCGGATCATGCAGAAAAGAGTCAGCTGCCCGTGGGAAATTAGGGGTTTAGTTGCTGAGTGTATTGCATTACTCAGCTCTTTTGTAAATTGTCGCCTGAGTCATGTAAGGCGAGAGCGGAATAAAGTGGCCGATTGGGCGGCCAAAAGTGGTAAGCGGGGTCTGGGGGCCGACAGACCCTCTCCCCATGGAATTATGTAACCTCGTTTTGGAGGAGGTCGTTATCCCGGCAGGCGGATAGGTCAGCCTAATATAGCTAGCTATTAAAAAAAAAAGTCCTCGATGTTCAAATTAAAAAAAAAAACTCCTCCATGATCAAGACAAGAGCTTTTCTCTCTAGGATAATGTCAACAGGCCTGACATGCACCGACTAATTGGGATACCATCACTAATGCAAAAGAGGATAGGGGCTTGGGCATCCATAGGGTTAGGATGGCCGGATCAACGGTGATGGGAATGCTCGTCTTCAAAGTATTAAACCAGACCAAAGTCTTGTGGGTGCAACTTTTGTTGGGTAAGTATGGCCTTTGGACCCCAGGGAGCTGAGGGCACCGAGGGCCACCTCTTGGGTGTGGAAAACCCTAGTCAGGACTACAGTAACCCTGAAACTAGGATGTCGCATGCTCATCGGCAATAGCTGGACAACAGAAGCAGCTACTACCCCTTAGCTATCTACGGTTCCGTGGTGCAAACAACCCCAGGCCATGCATCCGGCGCTTTTGGAGGAAGAACTAGTCGTGGCTGACCTCCTCGATGGTTGCAGCTAGTCACTAGATCGACTACTCTAGGCAGGGGGGCCGACCTAGCTTTTAATATCCTCTCGCTCCCTACGGGTGCTGCCACCACTCCTGACACTTGGATCTAGTGGTCGCATCCAAAAGGGGAACCCATTGCTAGGTCAATCTACGCGTCTCTTGCACCATCGTAATGGAGTAGATGGGAGGGGTGGCGGCTTCCGACGACTCCAACAATGAGAACCTTATGCTGGAAACTTGCTTGGAACTGGCTACCGAGGAGAAGCTACCTCCAAGCGAAGTGCACAAGGCTGGAGGAGAGCTACGCATTGTGTGGGCTCTTCCGTGAGACCTACAGCCATTTATCTTTTTGGTGCAAGTTCAGAAAATAAGTCTAGCAATGCCTACGTTTTTGCACATGTTCGAGCTAGTAGTAGAACAGGAATGTATACCTTTGCTTGGCCTAGGGAAGCGGGCCATGCAAGGTGGCTAAGGGGTGTCGTTGTAGCAACTCTTTGGAAAGTGCGGAAGCAATGTAATGCAATGATTTTTGGCGAGACTCCAACGACCTTGAGGACAATTGTGATGTAGGTGCAACAGCTAGCCAAAGAATATGTCGGTGAAGAAAGGAGAAAACTAGCTGGAGGCAATGCTAGGAGGCTAGCCAAGTGGGTGGCACCGGGTTCAGGTTAGACCAAAATCAATACGGATAGGGCATTCTCGGTTGAAGTATACCAATGTGGTTTAGGCGTGGTCGCCAGAATGACAAGGGGGGCCTAATGTGGGTAGCTTGGGAACCATGCCTAAAGGAGTCTGTCATCTTTTCAAAAATTTGGGCTATCAGAATGGTTCTTCACACGACAGAGCCAAATATGGACGTCATCCTAGATTTGGACTCCGTTGGGCTGGCAAGAATACTTCGGGAGAAAGAAACTTGTCCTTGGAAAATTAAGAATTTAGTGGAGGCCTCCTGAGAAGATTCAGAAAGGTTCGTATTGTGCATGTTCTGAGAGGCAAATCGAGTGGTTGACGGGGCAGTTAGCCAGGGACTCTTGAATCAAATTTTACTTTCATTGGGCTGGATGAACCAATCAACCCTGATCTATGTAAAATTCTTCTTTTGGACTCCCCCTTAATGTAGCTGGGTGAGGAGTTAGGCTAAATATAGCACTCTATTTCAAAAAAGACGAAGAAGTAAAAGCGAGTTTTGACCTATCTATAGAATAAAAATGGGCTCTCTACATCAAACTTTTTTATTTAGATCTAGTACTATGTCTTCTCTATTCCTTTCCGAAGAGAGAGAATTTATGCATCCCAAATCTTCACAAGAAATAGTGAAACTCTATCTTATAAAAAGAATAGCAAAATTCTAGATTTCTTTTGTAAGGGAAAAGCCTATACACAGAGATTTTCTCTTTTAAGACAACTTGATATATAAAGTAAGAGGGGGAAATAGAGCACCGACCTTTTAACACAAGGTCTATACTAAGGGATAGTAAGAATTGACGTGATCCGATGACTCGACGTGATCCGATGACTCGACATGATCCGATGACTCGACACGTTAACTCAATATTTAAATGAGTTTGGATTTAGTTTGATCGGGTTCGAGTCATAAATTAGTTAATCTATCTAACTCGATTATTAAATGAGTCGGATTTGTGTTTATAACTCGACTAACCCATTTATAACTTGAAAAAAAAATGTTTATAACTCGAAAAACCCTGTTTTATAACTTAAAAACTGTTTATAACCCAAATAATTTGTATGAAATTATATAATTTGTGCCACCTAATAATCCGTTTATGACCTATGTAACCTATTTTAACACAGATCATGTTTATATTTAGAAATTTTAACTTGTTTAATAAATAGTCATATTCGTGTTTGTATTATTATCACCCGACTCGATTCGAACTCGACTATCCCGACTCAATTGCCACTCCCACCCACACTTGTTATATAAGTAAAGTATCTCAACAAAAAAAAGTCAAGGTATCAAGCCCTATGCCCTATATATATATATATATATATATATATATATATAACAAGAAGAACAGCCTTAGAAGTTCATAAGCACAAAAGAACTAAAATCAGCTTGCGACTCCATCACAATCTAATAGTTATAAGTGCATAGTGTTGCAAATGCCCAAAAGCCAGAGGAGAATCTCCAACCAACAATATAGGCCACTACACAAAAATATAAAATAAAAAAGAGAAAAATAATGGCCAAAGGACCAAATGAGCATAACTTCGTCACCCACATTAAGTCCAACAAAGGCACACACTGATTACCATACCCTCTCGGCTAGACCTAGCCAAGAATTACTCAGTTGAGATAGGGTGGAGGAAGCAAACGATGTGGGTGATGAGGAAGAGAAAGATGTCCAACTGTGGCTAATGAAAACGAAAACCAGTGGAGCGAGTTGGCAATTGGAGCAGCTACAAGACAATCTGAGTGGGCAACAAGGAAGAGTACATTGAAGGACGATTGGGAAGAGAAAATTTTACCTCGCAAAAAAAAAGTACAACATAAGAAAAAGAAAAAGATGGGCCTAATGCCCTAATGGATAAAGCTGCTACCAAGTTTCTGTCATGATGGCAATTAATTTGCACCACATATCAACTATAAATGAGCATAATGCTTAGCAAAGAGCACTATCATTAGTAGAATAACATGAATATGATGTAAACCGAGTCAGGTCAAATCATATCTGGGGGCATTGAACTCTTCTGATCAAATTAATTATCTTAGCTTAGTTTTAGTTAATTTCAATTTCAGTTTGTTATGACTTAAGTTGTTTAATTAATTAGTTGGGTCTTATTTAATTAGCTAGTTGGGTTAAGTTGGTTACCTCCCTTAAATATTGTGGAGTGTAACCAAGTTAGGCATGAATGGAATGAATTGATCTCCTTTTGTTACTCTCTTCCTTTCCTTATCCCCTCTCATTCTCTTGACCTACGATAGTAGCCAACTTCACCGCCTCTAACTCTATCGACCGACCAACCACCCTAATCTCTTAGGGGCAGCCCACTTCTTTCCCTCTTCTCTTCACTCAATTGACATCCTATCCATTTATACTTTCCCAAACATTCCACCATGCCACCCCATCACCGTCAGCCTATCACTCCATCAAAACTTGGGAATCCATACCTCCACCATAGAATCTACAAATATAGAGATCTCCAAATCATAGGCCTACTCTATCCGACCTTCAGTCACTTTTCAAACAATATCTCCAAATCTAGCCAACAAACCTCGACATTAAAGATTTGTTGAAAAGCCCTCTTCCAGAACGACAACATATCTAAATTTTAAGAGATTCCAAAAAATTTTGATCTAAATTTTTTACAAAATTTTTGCGGATAAGATCAAGTTGCTTCGAAGGAAGTTCGTATCAGAGTATAAGCACACTATCATAGAAATTGTATGAACATATAAATAGATAAATATTATAAGTAATGCACACACACATGTGGTTAGTGTGGTTCGACCTAACACATGCTAATTCTATCCACCCTCCTTATGACTACTTAATACACCTGCCACTAGGCTCGCTAGCCATCACTAATACACACACAATGCAAAAGCCCCAAGAGAGGGAAGACCCTAGCAGTAAAATCGCTCATGCCTCACTTCTTAAGCAATATCATTGCATATAACAGAATCATTCAAGTAATATCATTGCATACAGCAGAATCATTGCTTATAGCAGAATCATCGCACGTAACAACATTATTAGACATATCGGGATCATGAGTTCACAGCTCTGAATGGACACCCTAACCCCGCACCATTGGGTACCGCTGGATCTATCGATTCTTGTCAATCGAGATAGTATATCGCTCATTGTCCCATGAATGACATGCTAAGATCCACAGACTAAGACATAAAGCATGAGCCCTTTATATAATAATAATATAATTTTCTTGATCCTTATCCTAGCTAGAGAATTGTCGTGTACTATTAAGACGTAGAAGTCACCCTTTCATGATAGTGCATGTGTACTAGTGGTTTGATATTATAGATCACAAATAAGCAAAATGAACTATCACCATTATCATGAAATAGTGCGTGCGCTATCATACCTAAGCATGCTGGATATGCACAGTAATTATATTAAGAACAGTTATACTAGATAGCAAGTTAAGTAAATTCGTACTACTATACACCAAGCAATAAAAGCAAGAGTTGATGGTCCACTTGCCTAACCAGTGTCAAGTGCGCTACAACTTTTCCCGGTCTACTTTAGGCGAGCACTAGTTGTATGGAGCTCTAAGGAAAAAGGCTAAGTCAAAACCTACATTTTCATATATATATGAAAATAGAAAAAGGCTCACAAGAGGCTTAAGCTTGGACCCTGGGTTGGCCCACCCCGGCCTGAAAAACTCACCACCTAGCTTGATCGAGTTGGGTTGGGTCAACTCGATCTAATTGAATCCCAACTAGCTCGATCGAACTCGACTCAAACCAAAGAAAGGGGTTTTCATCCCCTTCCTTCCCTCGCGAGCACCTCGTGATGGGGACATCTAACTAGCGGCCAGCCAACACCGGACCACCGCAGATGAGAGGCAAAATAGTTGAGGGGGTCGCCACAAAGGGTCCCTCGACCTCAATTCTCACCCACAAGCACCAAATAAGGAACTACGATCCAAAGAAGATGAGCATTGCCGAGTTTGCTTTGGCATTGAAGAAAGGCCATTCGCCACAACGAGGTGCCGGTCGACTGTGGTGGAGGTCAAGGAAGATGTACTATGGATTATTACAGCTCACTAAGGCCCACGTCAAGATCTCGAGCAATCCAATGAGTGCCGAGCAGACCTCTAGGCCTCATCAAAGTGAGTAAAGGCTCAAACCAAGGTCCACATCCTTGTTCAGCTCATCGACCAGGAAGGTTGGCAGACCGATTGATACCGGCTATCCAAGCAACCCATACATCCTCCAATGGTGGCCATTGCCCAAAACTAGAAAAAGACCCAAGTATAAACGAGAGAGGGGAGAAGAGAACTCCAGTGAAGGGGGGATGTCACTTGCTCTGGCCATAGCAGCGATGACTCCAACCGGTGAGACGAGCCCTCGAGCAGAGATTGCCGAAAAAGGGATAGAAGGAGTGAGGATAAGCGAGAGGGGGAAAGAAAGGAAAGTGGGGGTCTCCTACCTTTTGCTCGAGGCTGGCCTCTAGACACACGACGCTGCGTGTGCAGGGCGACCTGCCAGCCTGATCCTCTATTAAGCAAGTGGGAGGGGGCAAAGGGAAGATATAGCATATGCGCTACACGTGCCAACCCTTTTCTTTGACGGGGGTTATAGTTATTATATTATTATTCACGAAAAGTAAAACCCAAGATGGAATCTAATTAGTTTTTATTATAAAATTAATATTATACATATATATAAATATGTCTCTTTCTTCCTCAAAAAATCTCTCTCTGATCCCCATGATTTTGTGTTTTTTCCTTTCTTTCTGCTTTGCCGACCAAGCACCGACTTCACTTGTTAGTCAATTAGGCTTTTTATTTCCCTTTCCTCCTCAGGATAAAGATAAAGGAAATCTAGGCTTTGCCAAAAAATGACTCTTGGCACATTCTATCATCCTTGGACTACCACCAGTATTCTTGCTTCCAAGGATAAAGATAGAAGTTGGAATTCCTTCAAGAAGGGATAAAGACTACTCTATCTTGACCGAGCTTGTGGTTATTATTTCATGTCGGCAAGTCTTAGGTCACCATTACTAACTCCATCTTTTATTTAAAATAAGAGAAATTTATTACAAACACCCTAACTTTTTCCTTTTATTATCATTCTGGGTTGGGGATTATAGATGGTCATCTATTTGTGTTGATTTCTATCTTGACTCCTTCAAACACTTACTTTGCTTGAAGGACAAAATGTTAGCCAGCATTGCTGGATAGGTGCAATCTTGGCTCTTTTTCCACTCTCTCATTTTAGTCAAATTAGTAAATGGCTTTGGCAACTCCTCTATCTGGGTCATTGGGTCATCTCCTATATAGTCTAGGAATGTAATAGGATGATGTCTCTTTATCCTATTATTCGAGTCTATTTCACGGGTAAGCAAAACAATCTAGCAGTCGATTGCTATGCTTAGCAGCCTTCTAAGTCTTATTTAGTTTAAGGCTAAGTCTTGAACTTAATTAGTTTATCTTATTTTTTAGTTTTAATTTTTTTAAAAGTAAACTTAGTTAGCTATAAAAATGTATATATATATATATATATATATATATGATTAAAAGTCCCTGAATCTAGTTGTTTTAGCATTGTCAATATGATGCGCTCAAAGTGATCAAAGCAGTTTACTGGTGGGAGGATCAGTTTACCCTAACAATGAGTTGTTAGGATTTGTTTCGCGAGCCGAACTAACAATGAGTTGGCTCATAGGTTAGCCAGTCTAGCTACCTAAGATTGATCCACCGACATGTGTCGATGTAACAAGTTTTTGGAATGCAAATTAAAAGTCTACGGACATTCCTCAAAAAAAAAAAAAAAAAATGAAGTTGGGCCAATTCTATGAGGCCTAGTTATACTCTCCAACTTCATTGCTCGGCCCAAAAGTACAACTAGAATAACCTGATTACAATCCAATTGTGATTAAACCCTTATAATATTTTTTTCAATAAAAGTCTGTGGATGGATCGAATTCATTCATGATCATGATCAGAGTTACAAAAGGATTTGACCTGAGAACCCAACCAAGCTTTTGTACAGCGAAGACTAGAGGTATAAACTTTCCAATGTATTTAAAATAGTATTAATCGAATTTATGATACAAAGAACCGATAAATATTTAATAGATGTATATTTTTTATAGTATATTTGTCATCTGAAATTCGATCGATATTATTTTAAATATATTGTTAAACTTATTCAATTATCTATGGCTATCTCTAATAAATATTTTCAAATTTATCCTATAGTTATCAAGTATGACAAAAGAGTAACGGTTTTAATTCCGATATAATCACAAGAAGCACTAGACCAATACCTTACAATTGTATTATTACTTAATGCTTGTAAGAAAACAATAGACATAGTTTGCAACTATGACCTTATTTATAGTATGGTTGCAAGTTTATAAAACAGTAATGAATTTATAAGTCCTCAAACTTAGTAGGAGAAAAGAAAAAAAAATATATGAACAGTATTGTGGAGAAATTGGTAGGTACCTTGCATGACCAACTTTAGTAGAGTTGGTAGGTACCTTGCTCATGACCAAGGAGGTCACAAGTTCAACTCCAACCCCAAATAATATTGTGGAGAAATTGTTCGGTGGTTGGTGATTTGGTGGTTTGACTCAATTCGGTTGATGGCTCGGCAATGCAGTTAGCTTGGAAGAATAGCTTGGCAATACAACAGCTTGGAGCAGGTCTCGGCGGCGTTTGATTCGAAGCAATTGTTCGGCGATGAATATGGCTTAAAGCCTAGACTAGACAGCTAAAAGCTTGGTGGGGCCTAAAATGTCTCTGTATCTAGGGAGGGTTGGCCCTTTGTCCAGCCCATATCTAGCCTTTGAGCTTATGAATGATCAAAAAAAAAAAAAATTACAACTGCGTAAGCCCACGATAAAAGACTTTTTATTGTAAAAATATAAATTTTTTGATATATTTTTTAAAACTTTAACTAATTTATTTTATTTAATAATAATATTTTTATCTAATATCATCAAAGTCAAATAATATTTTGATCCATTAATTTTATATATCATTTATTTACTTAAAACTTATTTTCAATATTTTATATGACATCAAAGGTAATAATTATATTGCTAGCCTAATTCATAGCTAAACAACGTATTATTTTAGCACTCCTAAAGCTAAAAAACAAGAGAACTATCGAAAAGCATTAAGTGAGTTAGCTTTACTACCAAAGTCCCACTGGTTCAATGGTATTCATTTTACTTTCTATAGCTATCCTGCCCCTTTAAATTTTTTGTCGTTGGCATGTCTTATAACTTCTTTTCCAATCAGTAGAGAATCGTAATCTTTTTACCAAACTATGTATTTTGCTTATCTTTACTTTGTCACAATCTAAAATAGGTGGTCGCTTGTGAAGTGAACGACTGACTTGACTTTGCTACTTGAAAGTTGAGTGCCGCACGATTTTTATCTATCTCAAAGACTTAGTCCGTAATAAGTGGTATCTAAAGTACTTACGTCCGGGATTTAGACTCAAACCAAGCATGGTTTGATTTATTAAACTAATGTTTACATCTAATATGACATAGAGAAAAATATAAAAAATATATTTTATTAACCTTAAATTCTTATGTATTCTACAATATTACCCCTAGCACATTAATATTACCTACATCTATAATTGCAACTATTAAAGATAAACTTGAATGAAAAGTTTTGGTGCTCTAATAGTAGGTTTGGCTTGATTGACGACTCAATCAAGCATTTGCTTTAATCTCCTGATATACATAATTAATGGTATAGAAACAATTAAGTCCTTTATTAGTACTTTAATGAAAATGAATCTAATACCGATCGGATATTAGTTAATCCACGTTCGAATCCATATTTTTACTCTAGATATAAATTTAGACACCAATATTAAATGAATAATAATATGTAAAATTATATCCAAATAAAATAGATAAGGATAATAATCAGGTGTATATCGGATTTTAAACGGATACGAGTATGAGCTGGATTCTTAAAAGAAGCTAGGTTTCAAGTGGATTTCGATACAAATTAAAATCCAATTGGCTTCTTACACAAATAAAAATAAAAATAAGATAGAGATTTAGATATATTTGAAAAATAAATGATTTTAATTATTTCTTAATTTTAAGGATTGAGCTAGATGATTTAAAGATATGTAGTATACTAATTTATTTATTTAATAATAAACAAATATTTGAATAATCCATATTTAATAGTTGAATTTAGATTATAAAAAATGGAAGCGCAAAATATAATTATAACTAAATCCCATTATAAGAGTTAGAAAATATCAATATTTATTGAATCTAGCGAATTCAAGTTATATGTTTGTCCAAATCTTAATCCATATCCGAATGAGATTCATATATCCATATTTGTAATCCCTTGTTTTTTTAGAATTTCTATCCGTATAGAAGTTAAGCAACCCACATCCTACATTTTCGAGTACCAAATCGGATCAAATCAAATTGGATATTAGAGCGGTCTCCAAAACTTTAAATTTGGAGTCCGGTGGAACTCCAACGGACTTCAAATAAGGCTCCAAATTTGGAGCCAGCTGCAGTAGAGCTCCAAATTTGGAGCCCCATATAAAAATTTGGAGCCTAGCTCGAATCCTATTTAACTTTTGAAAATACCAATTTTGCCCAACAAAAGTTTAATTCGAAAATTTAAATTCTATGTATCATTTATTAAATAATTAAATTAATTAAACTGAATATATAATTAGTTTTGCTAATTAATTTTTAACAAAATTAGTACCCTTGAAAAAGATCTCATCGAGATCTTTAAAATGAGTCTAATATTAAATTATTTAAGTTATTTTAAATTTTCTATTTTTATTTCGTGTAATATAATTTTGATGTGTTTAATTAAAAAAATAGTAATTTAAAATTATTTCTGAAACTATTGAATATGAATATGAATATAAAGATATCAAATATTTTTTATTAAAAATAATAACATTAAGAAGACTTATTAAATAATTTAAAATATAAGATATAAATATATATTCTATTAATTAAATAATAAATATAGAGCCTTGGCTCCCTTGGAGCTGCTCTTAGTAGACTAATTTTCATCCCTAAACACCAAACCACCACTCTATCTTGAAAGTAAAAACATAAACTAAAAAATTAAAAGCATATCTAGATATCTTGGAGGTTGGGGAAGTTAAACTCTAGAACGAGAGGGAGTGCGAAACAGTCAAAAGATTTTAATCGTAACCTATAGTGGCAATTATGATATTTTAAAATATTTCAATGCATCTATATCCTATCCTTTAGCAATAATGGAGCATTGTACTAAGTCATTTATATTTATTTTAGAAATATTATGCTTAATTTTAACCATAACTGTGTTAGTAATTTCATGTTTTTGACATAAATTTTTATTAACTTTGAGCTAAGTTTTAAGTGGGGCCCACATATTATTAATGATGGTTTAATGGTGGAATTAATTTAGCTCAAAGTGTACTTTATTGTCAAATATTCACTTAGTCAAATCCATGAAGAGAAGTGAATGAAAATTGGCTCTAAAGTGGGTATCATGGCAATGGAAAATAAAGAAAATGAAGTTTAATACCATATTGGATATTTGAGAAATGTTAGTATGGTATATAAGTAACGGGGTACCTATTTTGTGGGTAAATGTTACTATGCAACTTAACTCACACACACGCGCGCCGCCCGGCTTGGCTCGGACGCACGGGTCAAGTCCAATTTTAATTTTTTGCTTGATATGTGTTCAAATCTGGTTTGGTTCGGGGTCGAAGTGGTGTGTCCCTTCGATAAACAGTTAATCAATTCAGTTAGTTGGTTGAACTCGACCCAAATGGTGCATCCCTTTATAGTGTAACTATCTATAAATTAGTTTTTGACCCGAATTGGTGCATCCATTCGGTGACATTTTGCATCTTTTCGTCAAGCCTGTTTACCTCTATAAATAGGCTGTCAGTCTGCATAATTTAATACAACATCAGAGAAGAAAACTTAGTTCATTTCTTCTAGAGTCGAGTCTGCATCCGAAAGAGAGTACAGCACAGTTCTGGTTCAATCAAGGCATTAGAAAGCTGCTTCCTTTCCAGTGCAAGGCAGTCGTTGTATCCTGGGAGACCGACGTCCACTGTTTCAGAAGCTATCGGTGGAGGGCGAATTGGTCTTAAGGAGATAGTGTCCAACACTAGACTCGACTATTCAGAAATCTATATTCTGTAATCTCTAAGTTATTTATATTATTTTAATCGAATTTATTGTGACTCTTTAGAATCAGATTGTTACCGTCAACAAACTGTATTTATGAAAGGTTGTTTAAGTTACAATTATATAAAAATCATTTATATATAACAAGATATCAACTTATCGCTTCTAACACTTCACGCCAGATCTAATCTTACGACTAATTATGATTAATTAAAGAATATTGTTGTGGAAATTAAGTTTTAAGGCTTAAGAGTAGTTAATTTTCAGGTCAGGGTCTCAGGGTCCTGCATAGAAAAGGACCGGGTATTGTCGGCCATGAATTAGCCACAAGAAACCATCCACCTATCTGCTCCCTTGAATGGATCAGATAAATTCCAATTCCAATACCCAGGAAAAGAAAAACCCACCATTTGGGTAGTTGATCAAGCACTCACGCATCTCTTCCTCTTCCTCATGTTGTTCACTGTCTCGTAATTTTAAGATGCAAGACTTGAATCCTATCTTCTATTCTTAGTGACAAAGAAGATCGCTGCTCATGGCTATCCTGGCGGGGATGCTCGCCGGCGTCAAAGGCAAACGGCGCCGCCGCCGCCTGTGTCAGGACGGCTCGACGGAGGCAATGGCTAGCTCGAGGACAATGGTAAGGAGAATCCAGTTATTCGACCACTTTCAAAAGAAGAAGAAAAGAAATTCTATATAGCTTAGCTCTAACTCTGGTTAATTTCTCTTATTAGCAAAGGAGCAACTTGTACAACGAACTCCGTGATTGGGATCTGGGAAGCATTGCTCGCGAGGCGAAGGAGAGGTTGGATGAGAAGTTCAAGAGGTAGCAATAAATTCAGATGCATGCTGTATATAATATACCTTTCTCTGATCAAATCTTTTGCACTACTGCTTGTTTGAGTTTCTTAATCTCTTTGGTGGTAATTAAAAAGGCATCACAGCACCTGCGGGAGCTCAGGAGGGAGCAAAAGTGGACGTGAAAGTGGAAGTGGAAGTGAGGGAGGAGATCACTGCAACAATTTAAGGAGAGAGGTGTTCTCCTCCAAGAAGAGTATGAGGAAGTTCAGCTGGAGTAAATTGGGATGGGGATGGGGATGGAAGGAAGTGGAGCAAGCGGAGTGCGCGGTGTGCTTGGAGGAGTTCAAGCTGGGCGACGTCCTCGTCCACCTGCCGTGCGACCACCGGTTCCATTGGAGCTGCGCCGCTCCTTGGCTCCAGAATAGCTCCTACTGCCCGTTTTGCCGGATGACAGTCAAGTAGTAATTAATGATCATCAAATGACCGAGTTGGGAAGTAGAAGAAAATACTACGAGATTAATATTTCGTTGTGCATATATTTGATCCAGTATTCAGCGTTTAAATCGTTCTGTGTTCTTCGATCGATAGAGATGATAGAGAGAGTACTGGATAAAGACTTTGATAGCTTTAAGACTTTCTTTGAATCTTTTTCTGGGTACAAGTAAATACTAGACGACATGGATCACATAGTTTTGGATAGAGTATAGTTGTTATTTCTTTTTCCAGTATATTTAGCCAAATTATCAGTAATATATGAAAGACAAAGTGTAAATAATTAAATAAGTTTTCTAAAGAATTTTAAAATGCTTATTAGGTTTCATATAATAAAAGTATAATAAGCAGAATCAAATATGATAAGTGTAATCATAAGAACGTAAAAGTGACAAATAAAAGTACATTATAAGTAAGTAGATTTCAGATAGTAAAAATATAATAGATATTTTCAAATTTAACCAATGGTAAGATCAAATATGATAAATATAACTATTTTAATTTAAATATAACCATAAGAACGTAAAAGTGATGGATAAAATTTCGAAACATTAAGAAACAAACTTGTGGGACAAATCAATGAAACAATTAGTACAGTGTAAGTAAGTAGATTTTAGATAGTAAAAATATAATAAATATTTTTAAATTTAAATATTTTAATTTGGATACAAACATAAGAACATAAAAATGACAAATAAAATTTCAAAAGGGTAAGAAACAAATCTGTGAGGCAAATCAATGAAACAATTAGTACAGTGTAAGTAAGTCGATCAGAAATAATAGAGGTTGGTGGGTCACCTCAATAGAGAAACCCTCACCGCCGTGTATTATGTACACAAGGAGATTTCCTGCAACACCGATCCATTAATTTGCTGCATCTAATTTCTGTCAGTCTTTCATTGGTTATAAGTTCACAATCTCGGACGACTGCTCGCTGCAAGGCATTCCTGCAATCAGGACTGGAGAGGATCCTTTCGTGATGCGGTCCCAATATGAACCCATAAATTAAAGAAGAGAATTATTGAGAGTTTGAAGCAGATTGATGTGGATTTGAAATTAGTAGACAACGCCAGCAGACAAGTACGTCTTTAGCTGGGAAATTTTGTAGGGAGGGGGAGGGGATTTTACTTACCTTTATACCCTTAAAAAAAAAGGGGTTATTTGCATAAAAAGACCGGCAAAAATAAGTCTATATGTGCCAATCTCTTGTGTAAATTATGTAGAGATTTAATTATAAAAGAGGTGTACATTTAGTATACAAAATTGGTAAATATTTTAATGCACCTTTAAAAATTATAATCGTAATCCAACGGCTATAATACCCAGTTTTTATACCCGATACTGATTTTTCAGTACCGGTTTCAAAACCACATTAGGTAAAGAAAAAAAAATATTAGTTAAGAATATTTAATTACATGTGCCTAACTTCTTAATTTTTTTATTATACATCAAACTGATTGATAAATAATTAACTTTACGGGTACGAAAGAAGCACTCTACACGTTTTTTTTCTTCCGTTAAGATTTCTCTCTTAAATATAATTATGCCTTAATTCTAAGAGATATTATTTAATATTAAATAATTTAAATTTGATTATTTGGAGATAAACTTTAATTTAAATATAATTCTCTATCTCTATCTATTAAAATTTAATTTAAATCAATCTTAAACTAATGGGAGATATATATAAATAATAATAAATAATCAAAAAGATAAAGTGTAAATTTATTTTCATCAAGTTAATTGTAAAAGACATAAATACCCTTATTTTGATATATATGCATTACTCTCGGTTAATGATATATATGTCTTTTACTTGATAAAATATTAAGATAATATAATTGTCAAAAAATAAGGTGCAAAATTATATATCAAAAAAAAATTACCTACTGAACCGGTAATATCTTTCATTCGTATTATACCCTTAAAGATCTTAACCGTTAGATCTTCATCAAACTGATTGATAAAGAATTAACTCCATGGCACGGAAGAAAAGCTCTACAAAATAAACACCTTCAATTTTAAAAACCCAATCTTGCAATTAGTAAAACCACGTTTTTTATGCAAATAACCCCTTGCTTGGATACATATTCAATTAATTTTCAAGTTAAATCTTGATAATTTAATAGAAAAATAAGAAAATTACACTTAACTAAGAGAAATTTATGAAAACTAGAATAAAGATTTTTTTTTACGTTAAATTTTAATTGTTAGTTAACTCCAGAAATATCTATATAAGAAAAAATAATAGCTTTAAAGAATATGGATGCAAAAACTGTATTGTTTGAGGAGTATATATGTGAATATTAAATTTACAAAAAAAAACCTTTTTTCGCACAATTGATGGAAAATTTAGATTATGCTTTGGAAATATTAAACATGAAGGGTTTGATCTTTCTCTTTCTTTTGTTGAAATTTATCAAAAATATTCTACCTTTTGCTTTTGTTATTATTCACACCTATCATATGATATTTATTGTTTGAACTTTGTATTTTGCTTTAAATGCCTTAAGAACACTACTTAGTAATTACTATCAATAGAGAGGATATTAAATTACCTTTTTTTAAAAAAACATAAAATACCACACATTTGATTTTGAAATCTAGTTCTCCCTTTATTTTTTATCTTAATCTAAAAACTTATTTAAGGTATTAAGATTATTTTGCATCTACCGATACTATAACTCATCTATATGGTAACATAATAAGAGAAGTATATATATATATATATATATATATATATAAAAGGTCTATAGACATTCAATATTCATTGATACAGTTATCATCTGTTGGTGGATCAGTCCAAACTCTAGTTATACAAGCTTGAGAAGCTAGACTGGTTAGCCTATGAGCCACCCCATTATCCGCACTACTAGTAAAACATATCCTAATTCTAGGGTAATTAGAAACACAATGTTTGCATTCAAGTATCGGGTAGATAGACCAATCAACACTATCTATCCACCTGTTAACAACCTTCGCCACACTAAGAGAATCGCTGAAAATTCAGCAGTCCTCTTGATTTAAAAAACCTTCCATCATCTTCAGTCCTTCGAAAAGAGCTAACATTTCCCCAACTAAGGTGCTAGGTAGTGATCAAGGTGGAAGCATTTAGCCGTGCAAAACAAATTTGGATGCTCGAGGAGTATAATGCCTAGTCATCCTTTGTTGTTTCCCCTCCATGAGGCGTCAACCTAGCAGACCAAGTCATTTGTTTGAGGAATGTCCTTGGGTTGAGCACATGGCGCAATGGGAGTGTCTTCTTCATGTTGAACATTTACATTAGGGTTACTTTTTTAGCAACCCCTAACACCGAGGTGGGAGTGAAGTTCGCGCCCCCTCTATAGACTTTGTCATTTCTTGCTTTTCAAATCTCCCACATCAAGGTGAACATATATGCAATATCATTCACATTCACTTGCTCTATCATAAGCATGATCCATCTATCTAGGCGATCCGAAACCTGATCGATTCTTAGCCCAAGATCGCTTGCAAACCAGGTAGTTCGAGCGAAGTTGCAACCCAGAAGAAGATGTTTGATGCTCTCCAGAATAGATTTGCACACTTGGTAGGTGGCATCCATGTGAGGTAAGCGTTCTGCTATCACCTCTCCAACTACAACAGCACCGTTCAGGCAATGCTAAAGAAAGATTTTCACTCTTGGCATAACCTTCTTGCACCCCCATATGATATTCCATAACTTTCATTTTTTTTTTCACGAGAGGAAGAGTTGCACCAATCTCTATTCGAGAGCAAGTTGAAGGCAGTTTTGACCGAGAATTATTCGGATGCGGAGTGCATCCAAACCAATCTATCTAATTTAGTTGTGGTTGTCAGGCTAATGAAAATCTTCCTAATCACCATCGCTACCTCGCTTGCAAGAAGTGCATGAATTTTGCCTGCGTCCCATGCGTCTCTTTCCATCAAGTCTGCCACCTTTACCGTGTCAATTGAGAGTTGCACCTTTGTTAGGTCATGAGGGATCCAAGGGTTTGTAGCAATTGTGATTGATCAGCCATTTACCAGGGTGCCTATCCTCTCAGCTAGCTTTCTAGCTGTAGTTTTAGAGAGGTACTCCATGGGTAGTTTGTGGAACTAGACCCAAAACTTACTAGAAGAGAAACTCCAGCTCTCTACCGAAGTGTTGGGCTTGAGGTGATCAAGAGCAAACATGTCACGGTTGAATGACCATGGTGAGCCAAGCTAGACCCTCAATTTATTGCTGTCATTCTCGAAAAAAGGAAGGAATACATTCTTGCATACTTCCATGAACTCTAGGGACCCCTTTGGATCAAAGCCTTTGAAAGAGAACTCTTGAGCCTAACTAAACCGAAAGATCTTTCCATAACGAGCTTGCCAGTAAGGCAAAAGATTTGGGTTACAAGAAGGAAACCATGTTATCCTCCGGCAATGAGATAACCTCTTTCATACTACCACCAAGAAGGAGCTCTGAGAATCGTTTCAGAAGATACTACAATGAAACAATCGCTATACACCCAACAATTAGACGTGAGTCATTTTACCTACAACTCTTTAACAACATGGTCCACCCTAATTCCCAAAGATCGACCTTTTGACAATAAGAGCATTGTTAGGATCTCAGAAAAAAACTTGCACTCAGCGATTGAATACTGAGTCATTTTTGTCCTTTTCAAATAACTCTCATAGTGTAAAACCACAAGTCTTTACTAGTATCGCTCCAACTAGACATGCATCTCCGGATAAAGATCCAAACCCAAGATATGGCAGCTTTGCAACTCCATGTTTTGTCGACGAGAGAGGCATAGGATGTCTCGGTAGAGATGTCTGATAATGAGAGAGTCCAAATTAAACTGGAGCTTGCTACCTGAGTTGGAAAGATAAGTATGATTGGTCGATCAAGTATGCCACCACCTTGGCCTCTAGTTGAAGAGAGATGTCTGAGAGGTCAAAGGTCGTCAACCCATGATCGAACTTTCCAAGGTATTTTGCCATCACCCACTTCCCCACCTGACATCCTTGCACAACTTTTGTCACCCAGATGGAGAAGAGGGAACCAAAGCTAGGAGTCATGGCTCTTCTTCTTGGCCTGCCCAAATGAGGTGTTAGATAAATATTTGGTTTCCATTGCATTCATCTAGGGGCTATCAATTGAAATGATTAGATGCCCAAGCTAGATTCATTACAAGTGATTTGTTAGTCAAGGACAAACTTCTAAACCAAACCCCTATTCTCCATCAATCAGCATAAAGAATTCCAATTTCTATGGTAAAATGCTATACATCAATGTTAGCTACAATAGATTTTGGAAATCATATCATATTCATAAGATAATAGATTTCCTTTTTTTTAATCTAAAGTCAAATTAGGGGTATTTTAGGTATTTTAATTTTTTTAGTTTCAAAATTAAGGGAATATTTTTTATTTGTTATTAGGTAAAATGAACTCATAATGTTTTTGAGTCATTAAAAGCGAAATTAATACATAGATCAAATTATAAATATCCACGTAATACTTACACTTTCTAAACTTTTTTGTTACCCATATACACTCTTTAAACTAAAAAAAATATCTATATATACATTCTTGAACTAAGAAAAAAAGTAACTATGCGGACCTCTAATTCAAAAAAAAAAAAAAATTGAATCAGGGGATATATGTGGTAAAATAATATTCGAGGAGTGTACACAGAAAGTGGTGATAGTTTAGAATGTCTAAGTGAAATTATTCTTAAAAATAAAATATATAGTGTTTTTATGAGTGCCCAAAGTCGGGTCGGGCCTGGCTTAGCTTAGCCCAGCCCGGTTTAATTGGGCAGGTCGGTCGGGCCATTTGGTCACCTCAAATCGGAGGATGTTACGCAGACAACGGAGCGGGTTGTAGGATCCGCAATCCGGCCCGATAACCTCTCCCTATGCGCACGGCCTTTTATCTCCTGCGGGGCTAGGGTTTGGGTTAGGGTTTACTCTGCTCCTGCTCCGATGTACCTGTACAGCCTGACGCTCCAGAAGGCGACGGGTGTGGTATGCGCTACAATCGGGAGCTTCGTCGGCGGCAAGTCGCAGGAGATCGTGGTTGCTCGTGGCAAGACCCTTGACCTCCTCCGACCGGATGAAGCTGGCAAGATCCAGACCCTCCACTCCGTCGAGGTCTTTGGGGCTGTCCGATCCCTTGTCCAGTTTCGCCTCACTGGCTCCCAGAAAGACTATGTCGTCGTCGGCTCCGACTCCGGCCGAATCGTCATCCTTGAGTACAGCAAGGAGCGCAACTGTTTCGACAAAGTTCACCAGGAGACCTTCGGCAAGTCCGGCTGCCGACGCATTGTCCCAGGTCAGTACCTCGCTGTGGATCCCAAGGGTCGAGCAGTTATGATTGCCGCTGGCGAGAAGCAGAAGCTTGTCTACGTACTCAATCGTGACACCGCTGCCCGACTCACCATCTCTTCCCCCCTCGAGGCCCACAAGTCCCATACCATCACCTACTCCATCACTGGTGTCGACTGCGGCTTCGACAATCCCGTATTCGCTGCCATTGAGCTTGATTACTCTGAGGCCGACCAGGACTCCACAGGCCAGGCTGCTGCGGAGGCACAGAAGCACCTTACCTTCTACGAGCTTGACCTTGGTCTCAACCACGTTTCCCGAAAGTGGTCTGAGCCTGTTGACAATGGCGCCAACCTCCTCGTCACTGTCCCCGGTGGTGGCGATGGCCCCAGCGGTGTCCTTGTTTGTGCTGAGAACTTTATCATCTATCGGAACCAGGGCCACCCTGAAGTCCGTGCTGTCATTCCCCGCCGTGCTGACCTCCCAGCAGAGCGTGGCGTCCTCATCGTCTCTGCTGCCACCCACCGCCAGAAGTCCATGTTCTTCTTCCTCCTTCAGACAGAGTATGGGGACATCTTCAAAGTCACCCTTGATCATGAGGGTGATCGTGTCTCCGAGCTAAAGATCAAGTACTTTGACACCATGCCGGTCACCTCTGCCATGTGCGTCCTCAAGGCTGGCTACCTTTTTGCCGCATCTGAGTTTGGAAATCATGCGCTTTACCAGTTCCAGGCCATCGGGGATGGTGACGACGTTGAATCTTCATCGGCCACGCTGATGGAGACTGAAGAGGGCTTCCAGCCAGTGTTTTTCCAACCCCGTGGCCTGAGAAACCTCATCAGGATCGACCAGATCGAGAGCCTCATGCCCATCATGGACATGAGGGTCATGAACCTCTTTGAGGAGGAGACCCCCCAGATATTCACTCTATGCGGCAGGGGTCCTCGCTCATCCCTGCGGATCCTTAGGCCTGGGCTAGCTATCAGTGAGATGGCCGTCTCACAGCTCCCTGGTGTCCCAAATGCAGTGTGGACTGTCAAGAAGAATGTGAATGATGAGTTTGATGCCTACATTGTCGTGTCTTTTGCTAATGCGACGCTCGTGCTCTCCATTGGTGAGACAGTAGAGGAGGTCAGCGACAGCAAATTCCTTGACACCACTCCTTCCCTCGCAGTCTCTTTGCTGGGTGACGACTCCCTAATGCAGGTCCATCCTAATGGCATTAGGCACATCAGGGAGGATGGTCGTGTCAATGAGTGGAAGACGCCAGGGAAGAAGACCATTGTTAAGGTTGGCTCGAACAGGCTCCAGGTTGTGATCGCCCTGAGTGGAGGGGAGCTTATATATTTTGAAATGGATATGACAGGCCAGTTGATGGAGGTGGAGAAGCATGAGATGCCTGGCGATGTTGCATGTTTGGATATTGCTCCAGTTCCTGAAGGGAGGCAGAGATCACGGTTCCTTGCTGTTGGTTCGTATGATAATACCATTAGAATACTCTCATTGGACCCTGATGATTGCATGCAGATATTGAGCGTTCAAAGTGTTTCCTCACCTCCTGAGTCACTCCTGTTACTCGAAGTGCAGGCATCTACTGGAGGAGAGGATGGTGCAGATCATCCGGCTAGTGTGTTTCTCAATGCTGGCCTACAGAATGGTGTTCTTTTTCGAACAGTAGTTGATATGATCACTGGTCAGCTCTCAGATACTAGATCACGATTCCTGGGTCTAAGAGCCCCTAAGCTGTTCTCCACACTAGTGAGGGGCAGGCAGGCAATGCTTTGTCTGTCCAGTCGGCCCTGGCTTGGCTATATACATCAAGGCCATTTCTTGCTAACCCCCTTGTCTTATGAAACACTTGAATATGCTGCGTCATTTTCTTCTGATCAGTGTGCCGAAGGTGTGGTTGCTGTCGCTGGAGATGCTTTAAGGGTGTTTACCATTGAGCGTTTGGGAGAGACATTTAATGAGACAGTCATCCCTCTCAGATACACTCCACGGAAATTCGTGTTGCTGCCCAAACGCAAATATTTAGCTATTATTGAGAGCGATCAAGGAGCATTCACTGCAGAAGAGCGAGAAGCTACCAGGAAGGAATTCTTGGAAGCAGGAATGGGTGAAAATGGAAATGCAAATAACAGGGAAAAAATGGAGAATGGTGATGGTGGTGGTGGAGATGACGAAGAAGAGAAGGATGATCCTCTTTCTGATGAACAATATGGTTATCCAAAGGCAGAGTCAGATAAGTGGGTGTCTTGCATCAGAATTCTTGATCCAAGGACGGGGAGTCCTACTTGTCTCCTGGAGCTGCAGGAGAATGAGGCTGCCTTCAGTATTTGTACTGTGAACTTTCATGATAAGGAGTATGGGACTCTCCTAGCTGTTGGTACTGCAAAGGGGTTGCAGTTCTGGCCAAGGAGGAGCCTCACTGCTGGTTTTATTCATATATATAAGTTTGTGGATGAAGGAAAATCTCTTGAGCTTGTGCATAAGACACAAGTAGAAGAAGTTCCTCTTGCATTATGCCAGTTTCAAGGAAGGCTACTTGCAGGTATTGGGCCAGTGCTCAGGTTATATGATTTAGGGAAGAGGAAATTGCTTAGGAAATGCGAAAACAAGCTCTTCCCAAGGACAATAGTCTCTATTCATACATACCGTGATAGGATATATGTCGGCGACATCCAAGAGGTACATTTTCCTTCTCTGAATGAAGAATTTCTTGACTTCTTGGTAGTTCAGAAGATTTTCCTTGGTGAATATGAATGCATAGTTTTGAATTGAGGACACAAGTAACCTAGTAATTTGCATTGTTACACTGATGCTGTATCATTTGTTTGATGTCCCGCTACACTATTATTTTATTAGTTACTTTTTGTGAAGCTAGAGGAAGCAATCAATTAGACATATCTGAATTCCTATCCTATTCCTATTTAAGCTGACATTGAGATTTGATTTACTAAACTAGCACTTAGAATTTCAGATGCAGCGAACAATTCTACAAATTTATCTTATGAGTTCTCATATGTTGATTTGTAGAAAGTTGTAGCATACAGATTCCATATATTCCTATATTGGTTTTTCATCCAGTAAATACTTGTACTATTGATAGCATTTTGTAGCATGTCAGGATCTTATAATCCTTTCGTCTTACAATAAGTTCATCCTTTCATAATAAATATGTAGAATGAAATCCTCAAGGAAAAACCTTAACTCACCTACAGTTGTCACTTAACCTTCACTGATTAATGGCGTAGCACTTGAAACTTGATTTCTGTTTATTTGATGGAACTTTGAATTTGAGTTCTTTTTTCAGATCATGAAAATATTTTTCTCTACATAATATGCTTGAACACATAAACAATTTGCAAGCTTATTGATTGGCCTCTTTATATATAATGCAGACCGGATATTCTCGCATACACCTACTCTAAATTATAACTGCTTGCGTTAGCATTCATGTGAATATGTTCAATTCTATCTGACATATTGCAATCCAAATATAAAACATTAAAGTAGCTGACTGTTGCGATTTGAAGAGGAGGAAAACTGAATTACAAAAGGGGAAATTAGTATTCCTGAAGGGAAAGAAAAGAATTTAAGAGAGATTGATGAACTGTTGTAAACTTTCTAAGTTTCTGAAAATTGGTTAAACAAGGTCTGTGTATGTGTGATAGAGCGACATAAAGGAGGAGAATGATAGCCAAGGGATAGGTTTCTTTCTTCTTCTTTTTTCTTTTTTTTCGATGAAAACTGTAAGGCTCAGCTTCATTGCAAATGACAGCCACTATAAGTAAAACAAAAGGAAACCTATTAAAATCATGAACTGTTGTAAACTTTCTAAGTTTCTGAAAATTGGTTAAACTAGTTCTGTGTATGTGTGATAGAGGGACATAAAGGAGGAGAATGATAGCCAAGGGATAGGTTTCTTTCTTCTTCTTTTTTTCTTTTTTTTATAAAAACTGTAAGGCTCATTGCAAATGACAGCCACCATAAGTAAAACAAAAGGAAACCTATTACAATCCCCTGCACACAGCCAAAATTATAACCTAGTGAGGAACAATATCATCACTTTCTTAATATTTTCAGTTTTTCATTTTTTCACCACCGAACAAAAACATCTACTTGGGCCAAAAAAAAGTAAAGAAAAAAAAACTGCAGCAAGTATGAAAGTTTAAGATGTACAATCATCAGAGACAAAACGTCAGGACCCAAAACAGTAATTCATAACAGGATCATTAGCAGCCCCATAAAAACACCATTAATATGCTGGCAGAGCTCAACCAGATTTCTATGTCTAGACTCATGAAAGGTTCTATTGTTCCTTTCAAGCCAAATCTTCTACAAACAAGCTGCCACACAGTCTCCACATCATTTTATAAGATGTAGGAACCCCTCTACACTTCCCCATAGTCCAGATGTCCACCACTTGCTTAGGCTTTTTGAACTGGCCCCAGATATTTCTTGCCTGTATTATTAGCTCTTTAGTGTATATACAATTAAGAAAAAGATAGCAAAGGGATTGGTAGTCCAAACGTTGGAGATGGTAGTTTCCAAGTGATAACTTTCTATAAGGAGTGAGACACTACTGGTTTACCACGTACCACTCCATTTGCTAGGTTGGCTGGATTTAAAGGATTGGATTAGTCTGATTGGAAAGTGATTCTTACCCACTTAAGTCAGTTCAAAATATTCTTTCTCAATACACATGGAAGGCGGTGTCGCCAGTCACAATTAAGTGACATGCACATGTTCTTATGTAGTGTCGAGATGAAGTATTACACCAAAGAAATAAATATTACAATCTAAGTGACTTGCATATGCTGCAAATGAAACATTCTCTTCGAGCTATACTAGTAGCGATTATATTGCATGATACCTCATTTGGCTATCAGATTTGCAGCATATGACTAGCCTAAAAGGTAAAAAGAAGGTTAGATCACTTTTGGTGATGCTTTACATTATTGGTATTACTCCTGTTAAAGGGCTTAACATTAAAACATGTTGAAACATCACAGGGTTGATTTTTGATAAACTTCTTATGGAAGCTGAATTTTTTTGTTTTTCCAGCTTCTCTTGAAACAACCACTGCATTTACTTTTGATTTAATGCTTGTTTTGAGGACCTGAGCTAGACAGTCATTTCCAGGAATTATTCCTTTATCAGTAAATTAGTTGAACCTGTCACTTGATTTATTTCAAGATTGTAATTGCTTGTCTTGTGGATTTCACATATATATTTCACACTTAGAGTTACCTAAATGTTTTTGTTTTGCTTGGCAACTAAACCATGTAGTTCTCCTCATTATATGTACTTATATGAGCAGTATCTCAATGATGGTTTTAACTTTAACCCAGTTCTTTGTGTTGCTTTTACTTGATATTTTTCATTCAGCTTCAAATAGAAAGCAGGCTGTAATACATAGAGCTACTAAAAAGTAAATAAAGTGAGGTGCTTGTTCTTAGTATTCTGAAAATGTTACATAATTGGTGAATTAGTCTGGGGGCCTGCTTGTCTCTCAGTTTTTATCTGCTATTAGGAGTCCAGTGACGTGTTAGTATGTGGATGGACTACTTTAAACATTTGTGCTTGTCTTATTTGAATAATTCATCCTCCAACCTTCTTGTAATGTTGCTAATTACTTCATTTTGCTGGTGTTCCTCTGCAGTCTTTTCATTATTGCAAGTATAGGCGGGATGAAAATCAACTGTACATATTTGCAGATGATTCCGTTCCCAGATGGCTCACGGCATCACATCACATAGATTTTGACACCATGGCAGGAGCAGATAAGTTTGGGAATGTGTATTTTGTCCGTCTGGCACAGGATGTGTCAGATGAGATTGAAGAAGATCCAACAGGAGGCAAAATTAAGTGGGAGCAAGGAAAGTTAAATGGTGCTCCCAACAAAGTGGAGGAGATTGTGCAGTTTCATGTGGGTGACGTAGTCACATGCTTGCAGAAGGCCTCCTTAATACCTGGAGGGGGTGAATGCCTAATTTTTGGGACTGTGATGGGTAGTCTGGGGGCATTACTTGCATTTACCTCTAGAGAAGATGTAGATTTCTTCTCACACTTGGAGATGCACATGAGGCAGGAACATCCACCATTGTGTGGAAGAGATCATATGGCCTATAGATCTGCTTATTTCCCAGTCAAGGTAAGTGTTTCCAGACTAATACATACTAATGCATCATATATTTGTTATCCAGGTCATATTAATTCCTTGCAATAGCTAGAAGGATTATATAGAAACTCTATTTTTAACTAGATCGAGTTTCGGACTGCCAATAATCATGATTCTAATTTTAAAACTACAAGAGATCGACAGTATGTCAATGTCTACTATATTGCTTAGAAACAGTTACAACTACCTTGTTCAGCGCAGATCCATTGAACTTCAGTACTGGCCATATTCTAAAACATTGTTGGCTTATTTGCCAATTCTATCTATAACTAGCATCTGGCATTTTAGCCTGTCATAGTAATATCTTTTAAAAGTGAGGTATCAGTGAAATTTTGCTGCTATAATTTTTCTTTTTCTTTTTTTAACTTGAAAGACTCACTGCAAGCTGTTTCTTTTGAAATTTTTGGCAATTGTATGAATCCAGATATGTGAGTACAATGAGAAAACTATTATAGTCCTGGACTGATACTAAGTAATATTGATTCTGCAGGATGTTATTGATGGCGATCTATGTGAGCAGTTTCCTACCCTTCTGCCTGATTTGCAGAGGAAGATTGCTGATGAACTGGACAGGACCCCTGGTGAAATTTTGAAGAAACTAGAAGACATCAGAAATAAGATTATCTGAGGCTGTTGCGAGAACGAAGATAACAACAATCACATGCTAATGTGTTAGCTCGAGATTGTACTGTGTAAAATGGCATTGTTTTGCATCTATTACAAGTCATTGCAAGTTCCTTTCATTGTTGATGCCAACTGCAATCGGCATCAATCTGCTAAAATTGTTAGGCATCAATCTGCTAAAATTGTTAGGCTTTTTGAGGAGTTGTCGTCGATGTGTTGTAACCGTCATTGCATATTTATTAACTAGCTACTAGGATTAGGTGTTGCTGATTCTGCTTTAATTTTCAGCCTGTTGAATCTCCTGGAAGGTTGCAAGATTATCCTTGCTTTCCTATGTATATGTAATATGTTGCACCACTTACTTTTGGCATCTTTTTTTTCTGGGCCTATGACTGGTCGTAGCTTGCAGCTCCAAAAGATGATCTAGCGGTATCCAGTCCAGGAAATCCTGCACATATTTTGGAAGATATCTCGTTCAAACAAGTTGCCAGGATGTGCCTCTTTGCGGAGTATTGAAAGTTCAAACACTTCCATCCAGTTTAAGCTGAGCATATCTCTCACTCTAATCAACTGAAATATTAAGTAAACCATAAGTTTCAAGTTCTTGTTCGGATGCTTATTAGTAAATCATCCTTAATTATAACCTTTCCATTTGTTGAGGCTTATATTATCTTGTTTGAAAGAGAATTGGAGGAAAAGAAATGGTGGAAAAAGTCAGCAGAATATCTTTATGAGTTCTAGTTAGTGATTTTCAAATTAATTTTTTATGCAATCATTTTGTTATAAAATGTTCTCGACGGAATTAATTGGCCATCCTGGTATATAGAGATAATCATACTTTTCTATCAATCTAGAAGATCTATTAAATGTTGCTTCCCTGTAACGTTTTATGTCGATCATCTACAAAATATCTACGAAATAGTATTAGTTTTTCACAATAATATTATTGAATAACTTACAAAATTTATTATGAAATAGGAAAAAAAAAATCAAAACTAAAGTTGTCGAGAACTTCACTATCCCGTCCACTTCTCGAGAACTTTGTTTCTTTCTCGTCTCGTCTCCTCTCTATTTCTTTGCACAACATGTAGCACTTTCTAGAGAAGGATTAAATTTTAAGATTGGCTTTGCACCCTTGGACGAAACCCAGTCCTATCTTTTATTAAGAAAAAATGCAATAAAAATTTCATGAACCGACATTTTTATAACACCTAGTTTAATTATGTCCACTCCACGAGCCCACACGGAACATGCTGCATGTGTGATAACTTAGTTAGTTGTCGACAATTAACTAAATTACATATCAACACCATAATTTATCTACTAATATCTCAACCATAAATAACTTATGTCAAGGTATTAACAAAGTACGAATAATTCTAATAGAGTCTTCTGTAAGTCATAACATATCATTAAGAGCATCTCACTATTATATATACATAACGGTTGTATATACATAATATCAAGTATAAACTCACATATTATAGAAATAACAAGGATAAAACCATCACTCTGAAAAGTCTATATAATATAAACTCATCTAACATATAATACTAAATATATTCTACTCTTCAATCATTAGCAGTGTCTCTAATAAAGTATCCCACTCAATCTGTTCACTTGGGTTTTTGAAAATGAAAAACAAAGATATCATAAGGCTCAATGAATAGATTTTATCCTAAATCAATGTTGTCAAATAGAGAATAAATTATGTATTTGATAATATAAATTTGAAAAGAGCATGATGTTATGTATGAGCATGCATATATGTATTCTTAATAATAAATATATAAATGCAATCAACATTATTTCATGAATTACATAATATATCCTCAAAATATATCTTATAATAAAATTATACATATTACCCAGTATAACAACATATGATGTATAACAATCATAATTAAGTAATAACAGTCTCATCAGTAATGATGTATAATGCATGCTAACTACTCGATAATCATATATGTCAAGGTCAAATATAATCCACACATCTTTCACTATCACAGTCACCAGTCTCAATTCTGAATATCATCCACCATACTAGACTATGGTACCTAGTTCTAACCTCGATACATATTCTGTCATCATGTCACAAGCTTAAAGTATATCCTGTTATACGCTAAGGGTATCTATGAAGATAATCATATTTTACCATATACTAACGGTATCTCTGAAAATAATCATATTCTTACATACACTAAGAGTATATGTAATAATCATATCCTGCCATATGCTAAAAATATATCAATAATAGTTGTACTATGTCATAAGCTAAGAGTACAACCACTATTAGTCATTACTATACTTTGTCATATGCTAAGAGTATATCTAGTACCGGTTTAGAACAGGTACCATTCCAACCATCACATCACATATATATATATATATATATATTCGTAATTTTCTTATATAATGAATCATATGCATATATCTAATACTATAACAAGTTATGCATATTTTTATGTAGTAAAAAAGCTAAAAGAAAAATAATGCAATACAGTCTATTACTATATATCTAACACATACATACTTATGCTAGAGACCAACTCGACGTAAAATATATATAATTTGTTCATCTTCGATCATCGCTATATATCATCAGCTTATTCATATTCAAGACCAATCTAATCAACTGAATGATAAAATATGCTTAACTGTAATCATCTTTATATAGAATCATATAATCATGCTGGAGAGCAAAATAGAATGCATACATATAAATATATAATATATCTTAATTTAGGAAAGATGTCTAGAGTGTAAGACTACTCACAGTAACTGTAAAATACTAAACAACCATCTTTCACGTTTGCTACACCTACTATCAGTCCTCATTAGCAAGGTCCATGAGTCTTAAACAGTAGGAATCCGGATTTGAAAACATTTAGATAATATGAAGTTAGCTATTTATCAAATTAGAATTTATTTGTGTAATGTATGATGGTTTATTAGATTTAAAATTACTCCTTTTATATTTAATAATAATTAAATCTATATTATAGATGTAAATGTGATACTATACATATACTTTTATTATTAAAATGCTAGTTAAGAGATAGGATTAAAAAGAGCTACTCTTTTTATATAAAATGGTATAAATATGTAATTATAAAATAAAAGATTAAATTTGTATAATTATAAGTAAAAAATATAAGTAGACAAAAATCTAATTATAGCTAATTGTGTGGTTCTCACTTATAGTTAACTAAATAGAAACTACATACAAATTATTTTTGACTTAAATACATATATAAGAAATAAATAAATGAGCCTACTATGTCATTTTATACACAAATGTATTTAATAAATTGTTAGAAATATATATATATATGTATATATTATGAATATTAATTTATGTACATACACACATAATCTAATTATAATTTATAAAGCTATACATGTATCCCTCTAAAAAAATTATACGAGTTATTAAACATTACTATTATACTAAGTACACTTAGCTAGTCATCATATTAGTGAGTATATTATTAAATTAATTAATTGTCCAAATATACTTATTTGCTTTAACTAGAGAAAATAAAATAAATACTAAAAGGAAATGAAAAAGAGGGAAAATCCCTCTCTGCTAGAGTGTTAGGCTCGGTTCAGCGCTGTCCACTACAATGCTCGGCCAAGCCCAACACTGTTGCACCGAGAGCAAAAGGATGAGGAGAAGAAAAGGAGAAGAAGAAGAAGAGAGAGAGAGAGAAAAAGAAGAAGAGAAAAGAGGGGGTGATCGGGCCGACGAGGAGGGGACTGATTGCTAGTGGCTAGCCAACGGCTTGGTTTCGATGAACCCAAGCAAGTGAGAGTGAAAGTGAGGGAGAGAGAAAAGAGAGAGAAAAAGAAAGGGAGGCTCACCAGTGAGGAAGAGGATCAATGACTGCTCCTCTCGACGGTCTAAGGTGGGCAGCGGAACTAGAGGGAGAAGGAAGGAGAACTAGAGAGAGGACCGAGAGAAAGAGAGAAAAATGAGAGAGAGAGAGAGAGAGAGAGAGAGAGAGAGAGAGAGAGAGAGAGGAAGGGAGAGCAGGGTGGTGGCATGGCAGTGGCGGAGTGGTTGGTGGCCTCGGTCCCACCTCTATGCGACGCCGATATGGTGGGGGTGCATGACACCTCCATGACAATCCCTCCACTGTATGTTGGGCATGGGTCGGCAACAGCATGGCTGGTTGTGTCGTCCCCAACCTAACTACAATCTTTTTTTTAGCTTGGGTTATTACAGTTTTCATCAAGAGTTTTTCCTTTTTCTTCTAATGTGGTATCGAGAAGTATTAAGTTGCTTCACAACTAAAGTTTTGGTGGTTTAATATCGTTCATTTTGTTCTCAATAGCTATCTTGCCCTTTAATTTTTTTTGTCATTGACATATTTTGTAACTTCTATTCTAATTAATAAAACTTACAACCGTTTTTGTTAAACTATGCATTTTGCTTGTCTTTTACTTTATCACTATTAAAAAATGTGCTATATTTGTATAGTGAACGGCTGACTTAATTAGCAAATCAAATGTTAGACTGTATAATTGCAAAAAATGATATAATACGTGAGAAATGATATAATGATAATATGTGATCAGAGAAATCCTTTTCTTACTAGTTGGTGCAGAAACTAAACTTTCATTTATACTCCAAGCATGATTGCTCAATAGCGATAACTGCCATTTGAGTTTTTGATTAAACTAGATTCTTTTAAAACTTATTTGCCTGAATAAATTATACTCAAATTTAATACCAAACCGTGTCTATCACTGTAGCCCTAGATAGATGCTGAAAAGTTCAGCATATTACTTAACTACAAGTAAAACTTTGAATAATTGAATGTTCTATTAAAAAAAAATTGAAAAGTAAATTCTAGAGGAGTTATATATATATTGCAATTCTAAGCATAGTTGGTTGCGAGGAAGGACACAAGATTCCAACTTAAGATTTTTTCATATCTTCAATATAATTACGACTAAAATAGTAAACTGAGCACAAAGTTAGTTATGATACTACAAATTTTTTCTATATTTTGTATATATCTTTCTTATTCGAGGTTCAATTAAGCTTTCTTTAAAATATTTACATTTATTTTCTTTTATTTTCATAATAATATATTATATTTCTAAAATAGATTATCGATTAGAAAGTTATAAGAAAGCAAAAGTGTGCACTTCTGCTTCTTAATAAGACGTTAAATAGTTTAATATTTTTAATCATAACATACTTAATTGCGCATCATTTTTCTTTTTCTTTTTTCTAGTAAAACTCTGAATTTTGTAATATTTTTTATTTTAATTAAAATTGCTGATGTGATGAACGATTTACTCTCGGCCGGGTAAAACCTTTAATAATTTAGTGGTTTACTATAGGCTACAGTAAAATAGATCTATTTCCGTAAATATAGTTTAAAAGAGGTCTAATTATAAACTCCCCTTCTTTCGCCATAGAAACTTCCAGGCTCACAAGTTCTTTTAAAATCCCGTCTGCTCGGCTTCTCTTCTTCTTCTTCTTCTTCTTCTTCTCTGGCAGCCGGAAGCCCTCTCATCGACTCCATGGTGAATGCTCCTCTCGTTCCTTCTTCCATCTCCTTCTCATATGTTGTCTAATCTCTCTTTCTTCCACTCTTCTTCTCAGGAATCCAACTCTCCATCCCTCGACGACTGCTTGAGACTTCTCCGCGGGGACACTGACGAGAAAAAGCTTGCTGGACTCCTCCTCGCCACCAAATTCTGCAAAGGCGATGACAGCGCATCAGTGTTCGACGTTTACCGCGCCGTTGGCTCTCGATTCCTTGGCCGCCTCCTGATGACTGGTAGAGTTTTCGTTTCTCTTCCTTGTTTTAGTCTTATTCAAATTGATTTAGAGTAGTTGATTGATTCGTGAATTTACTTGAAAGGGATGGGGAAGGGAGCAGCGAGTGATGCGAAGGGTGGGGAGGATCGCGAGGCGTATTTGAGGCTTGCAGTCACGGTTCTCGCGGCGTTCTCTCGGGTGCCGGAGATTGCGGCTTCAGAGGGAATGATTTCGAAGGTCCCTCTTGTGGTACAAGTAGTATCAATATCGTAAGAGTCTCATTTTGGAAGAAAAATGTTCTGATTTTGAACTAGAAGAGCTTTCCTATTTTTTGGATGCAAGTCAATCTTTTATGATATATTACAAATTTTAAGTCCGTATGTTGCATTATGCCATTCGAGTGTGGAATAAATTTTATTGCTATACGGTCTGAGTGAATTCTCAGTAGAATTTTGGTTAATTTTATTTGGCTATTTTTTGCAGACTGGACCAATCCATCATTGAGGAATGCTATGAATTCTTGTTGATGGTTGCAGTAGCTTCTGAAGATGGGGCAACTAAATTTTATGAGTCTGGAGTAATGGATGTGCTAGCTCCTCATATCTCAAGTCTTCCAGACGGTAATTGCTTAATATTTTTTTTTTATTAATTCTGTTTACTGATAGTGTATTTGTGAAAAAAATGAGTGAGTTATGGTTTGATAAGTGGGAGAAGAATATTTTTCTATAGGATAGGCTTATGAGATGATGGACGTCATGGCTGAGACCTCACGGCTGAGGTTATCTGTGTTAAGAAAACACTGCTTTTGTTGTGAAAATTCGGGGATATAAAGAAGATAGGTTTTTATTTTTTTAAGGACGATGTAAGGTGAATTGATCTTCTTCTGAGGTTTTATAGTGAGCAATATTATAGGAAGCAGCGATTTACTGCCTAGGGTAAAATATTTTAAAGATCAATTCATGCATATTTAAGAGAGTAGAGATAGAAGAAGTGGATAGATGAAGAGAGAAGTGCATGATATAGGGGGACATATGATGAGCCAAGCCTGACTTGCGGAGAAGCTTCATTCACTCAATATATATTTTTACATCACTGATTTTCTTGCTGTCAGTTTTTGTGATGCTAAGGATTGCCCTTGCATCCAAGAGGTCATGCGTTCATGTCATTGAAAAATGGTCTATTTAGATATGAGGATAAGACTGCACTAAATCTCACCTCCTGAGACCCCAGATGGATTGGAGCCTCGTGCATTGCAACACCCTTTGGTCACTCATTTTCTTAGATTGTCTAACATATAGTTGGATACAATGATGAAGAAAATCTAAGTACTTAACTTTTCTCTATAAGATATTTAATTTGCTAGTTGATTGTAGCGTAACTCAAGTCTGATTAAGACTCAGTGGATTATTGATCTCAACCCCTAGAAAAGTAGCATCAGGAGGAACTCTTACTTTCTTTATCTGAAATAGTTACATCATATCGTCAAGTGAAACATATGGGCACATCATGCATTTCTATATGTATAGTTCAAGGCGCTTTTAATATATTCAATTATTCACCAATTAAGCCTCTTTGCAGGAAGATGAGGTTGGGTAGAGCACAAATTTTTGTTGATAAGGCTCCAAGATAGAATTGATACTTCACTATACGTTATTAGTTTACTAGCTTTTATTCTTGTTTTGGGTTCTATAAATTGGGTAAGAGAATTTGTCTCAGAAGATCAAGTTTCAAGATAGTTTGCTTGGTAAAGTGTGTTTATCTTTCTTTGATATTCAAATAAATAAATAACGAAATAAATATATTGACTGATAAAAGGTGAATGATATAGGTAAAGTATCTATTGATTTTTATGTGTGAGTTTGTAACTTTTAGGTTTGTAAGGGAGATCTAAGCCCCCGTTCACTTTAGGAATAATAAATTTTTTATTTCAGAATAAGAGCTAAATATCATAATAGCTTTATTTCATAATAAAAACACTATTTTATCCTTGATTTGACTATAACCTCTTTCAAGTATCTTATTTTAATTTATTTCTCATCTCTTATCTTTTTTAAATATCTCATCATAATTCATTACCTATCTCTCCTTTCTCTCAAACATCTTATTAACATCTTATCATAATTCATTATTCATCTCTCCTTTCTCTTAAACATCTTATCAATATCTTATCATAATTCATTACTCATCTCTCCTTTCTCTTAAATATCTTATCTTAATTAGTCACTCATACGCTACTCTCTCTCATCTCTTATCATATTTTTTTATTTTACACTAAATAAATAAAATTCAATAAAAATATCAATAATTTAATTTTCTTAAAACTAAGCACATTTTGAGAAGTATTATTATTAAATATTATAAAATTATTAATAATATAGTATTTAATTGATATAATGTATTTTTTAAAATTGTCTTAATATGAAATATGTGCTAATAACATCAAAAATATAATTTGAATAAACTATATTTATCGAATAAAATATTTACTCACAGATAAAATAATATATTTACTATTTAAACTATGTATTAACCTAATTAAATCTTTCTTTCTTTAAATAATAAAATAAGAATTTGGGAAAACAATTAATATAATATTATTAATAATCTTATTTTTTTAACTTTTAAGCTAAAATAAAACAAATGAAAGTGTAAATATTCATTTACCGACCATTGCATACATATAGTCTTACATAAATTTTGCCCAACATTGCATGCATAGTGCCCTATATGTGCAATGCAAGCATCCGAGCATTGCATTCATACAGTGTTATATAGTTTTGTTGAACATTGCATACATAGCGCCCTATATGCAACGCAAGCGCTCGAGCTTTGCGTTCATACAGTTTTACATAGTTTTGGGCAGCTTTGCATACATAACGCCCTATATATGTAACACAAGCGTTCGAGCATTATTGATATAATGTTACATAGCTTTGTTGAGCATTGCATACATAACGCTCTATATATGCAACACAAGTGTAGTGTTACATTGCTTTGCCGAGCATTGCATACATAACGCCCTATATATGTAACGCAAGCGCTTGAGCATTGCGTTCATACAGTGTTATGCAAATGTAGTGCTACATAGTTTCTCAAGCATTTCACGCATAATTCCTTACGTATGCAACGCAAGCATCCGAACATTGCATACATAGAACCCTGTATAGACAATGCATGATGATGCAATGTTTCATGCATACATTGGATACCTATAATATATTATCTTTTCTCTATCTATCTCTTCAATCTACTTTAAATCAAGTCGAATGGTATTGCAATAATTTTTTCTATCTTTTTATTCACTTTATATCATATAAAAAATAATTATTACATTCTTATTCCAGAATACAAGTAAATATATGAATAGTTATTCGTAGAATAAAACTCTCATTTTAGTAATAACAAATTAGGTTTTGCTATTCCTATTCTTCCCTATTCTAGATGTGAACAAGGTTTAAGGGTATGCTTGTCATATGAGATTTTATTTTGATCTCTATACATACTATGGATGATAAAGTATGTCACATTAAGAAAATATTTGGTTATTGCATGGTATATTTGCACGGAAGGTTAGATTCTGTACAACATATTTTGTGCTTATTAGTTTTTACACCCTGCATATTTAAGTCTATCTATGAAGAGCCTCTATGGTCTTTTCCGCACTATGTTTCAAAGGGTTGATCTCAGGCTGACACCTGATTCTATAAGTTTGTCAACTCTTTCAAAGCCTTCTTATTTGTGAGATGTGCTCTAGCCAGCCCCATTTTGTCGGGAAAAGGCTTGGATTATAATGAGCAACCTACATTTTGAACCTGCCATTTTTGAGGTCTATATTTTCATTGATTGATGAGAAAACATTTTCTTGTCAAACATGTACCAAGTTCTGAGCTTCTTTAACCATGAAATGGAAAATTATGTTCATGCCCTTACCTTAGAGCTATTTTGTTTAGCATCCAGGTCCAATTCTGAATGGAAAAGTAGTGACAGGTATTTAACAGATTTCTCTGCCAACTCTGACCAAAATAGGATTGTTCTTTTGTTGATAACACTCTGTAAGTTCTTGTTAGTTTTTAAATTTGAGTGGTTTTTGGTAAATAAAATGAAAAGTTAGCCTCAAATTAGACATGTGTCATTTCCTTTGTTGTTTGTCTAGATAGTGTGTGTTTGCTTTATCCTTACTTTCCTTTTGATTTTTCAAACCTAGTGAGTTTGCTTATGAGTATCATTTAGGCTTTCATTTGTAGGTTCTCGACCTTTGGAGCTTGCCGTCCGACTTCTTCAGCGGTTAGTTAACAGCCTCACTGTGGATGTGATGAGTATAAATAATCTGCAAGGAATCTCATGCATGGTATAGATAAGCATACTAAGCCATTTTACTTCTGTTCTAGGTGCACAGATGTACCTTGCTTTGTCAGTTGTTGCTTACTGATGAATGGACAATGTTTGTTGTGGTTCAGGTTGCTTCCCTTGCCCGACTTTTTTGTAAGCTGCACAATACCATGAAATTTGATGCATTACACATGCTCGCCACCCTTTTATCCTCAAAAGATTATGTAAGCATGATTTCCTATCATTCTTAAATAATACTTGAGATATGTAAACATTTTGAAGGGTAACATTTCACCTTCTTGTGGTTTAACTCAATTTTATAAAATTTTCATATACTTTTAACGTAAGCATTAAACCTCATTTGGTCTTCATTAAAGTGCAACCTTTATATTTTTCATCATATTTGATCAAACAAAGTCACATTTATAGATCTTCATTAGAAACAAAATCATAGAGGATTGTATAGATTTTCTAATGTTTCTAAAATAATTCTGATAGGATATTAGATGATAAAGATATCATAAAAACATACATTTGTTCAATATATTTGTTATATTTTTATCATTTAAAGTTTAAATAATATTATTTTAGATGTATTAGAAAGTTTGTCTAATTCTCTATAATTTTGTTTCTAATAAGGATCTACAAATTTGATCTTTGATTTGGTAAAATATTATGAAAAAAAATAATGGTTGTATCTTAGTCAAGATCACATGAGAGTTAGTGCTCAAGTTGAATGTACATAGGAATTTTATAAAATTTAGCTAAACCACATGGAGGTAATGCAATTTCCCCAATTCTGAAATAGTATATTTTTCATGCTATATTTGTTGTTGAGCAAAGTGCAAGCCATATTCTGTTTTATTCTTCACTTTTATCATTTCTTGTTTCATTTGAGGAATCACATCTTCTGTCCAATATTTACAACATCGAAGTAAAACATGTTAGTGGAAGTGAATGTAACTTGACATGGATAAAAACACTTAGCATTTAGTGGACGGTATAAAATAAGAGATGTTAAAATGATGATCTCTGAGAGTTGTAAGAATCTTTATTAAATATTAGATATATTTTCTAATCATATCATAATAACTGTTGAGGAGTTTAAACTGATATTAAGTTTGTATAGCCTATTAGGTTCAGACAAAATTTGCCATTACACTTCTAGGAAAAGCAATCCACATTTAATATCGTGCTTGTGATCATATGATTGGATTTTCCTTACTGTTGTCTTCTTGCTTCATCCTATATTGTTATTTATATGGAAGCTAGATCATGGAGATAAGTTCCAACATGGAATTGTACTAAAAGGATGGAATAAAGATTGAGAAGGAAAACATGATAAGAACATCTCTACTTGATTTATTTTTTTCTATCAATGGCAACATCTTTAAAGGATTGTTGTTATTTGACTTGTTTCTTAAAGTACTATTATCTATGACAAGGAGGAACTAGGATTACCTTTGTCTACAGCAATTAGTTTCTTGGTTAAACAAAATTACATAATCTCTTTTCTTAGACTCCATAGTTCTTACTAGGGCTGTCAAAATAGATGAGCAGCTTGGTCTCAGCTCAACCCCACCGAGCCTAAATAAAAAAAAGGTTTGAAAAATTTTGAGCAAGCTTGAGCAGAAGCTGACTCACTCAAGCTCGATGCAATAAGCTCAAAAGTATTATATATAATACATACTATGTATAATTTATAAACATCATATCGAGCTAAAGCTGAAGTTAACTCGTTTAAGGCTTGAAATATAGACTCGACTCATTTACGGCTTGAAAATAGGCTCGACTCATTTACGGTTTGAAAATAGGCTCGGGTCATTTACGGCTTGAAAATAGGCTCGGCTCATTTACGGCTTGAAAATAGGCTCGGGTCATTTACGAATTGAATATAAGCTCAGCCCTATTGTTAAAGGCTTAATGAGCTTGGTTTATTTAATGCTTGAAAATAAGTTTGAATTGACTTGAGCCTAAACAAAATATAAGGTTCAAAATGAATCTTGAGCTGAGCTTGAGCCGAAGCCGGCTCATTGCTCGCTCAGGTTTGGCTCATTTACACCCTTAGTTTTTACCACATGTTACTTAACAATAGGGAGCTATTCATCCTGGATCAATATAAATAAAAGCATATCTTAAGGTCATGGAACACACGAGGCCATGATATCTCATTTGTATCAAGAACTACATTTGCCTAATGGATATGATCACAATCTATTTATACTCTAAGTTATCCTACTTAAATAAGCAGTTCTCATATTAATGAAGAATAATTTGGATAAATATGTATGTGATAATGATGCGGACATTGGTGATATATTACACAAGCGCATGTATCAATGCAGCCTCCTTCAGTAAATTAGTTTTAAGTCAATTATTTTTATTATACATTTGTTATTTATGGTGTTTAGGGTTATATTTGCTTTTTAGCAATTGCTTAGAGTGTTATTTGCGTATTGTCATTTGTAACGTCTATATATATGCCAGCTTTTTACTCACTTGGGGTTAATGAAGAAATGATTTTTTTTTTTGAGATCTCTAATGTGTGTTTTAGGTGTGAAACCCTAATTGAGAATGGAGGTGTGAAACCACATTATTTTTCTCTTTCTTTCACCAGCATCGTTTCTGGAATCCTAATGATCCATTTGTTCCACATCAGATAAATTTTTCATTGATGAGGTGCTTTTGTTATGCACTATAAGTTATCATGCCTCTCTTCACATTAATAAAAATTATACATTGCATTGTTTAGCCTTGCTTTTACTTTTATTAATTTCTGAATCTTCAAATTTCCTTCTGAATTTTAACCATTCCCTTGTTCATTTTGAATTATGAACTTTGGATCCAAAGCAAATTTACCATCATTACGTAATTTATGACTATGTTGATGGGATTGAATATCTTGCTTGTTGTTTGCAATCGTCTTGAAAAAGGCAATCAGTTTTGTTACTATTGTTTGTGACAACAAAGATGGACTATAGAGGATGAATATTTAATTATGATGTTTCCATGTTGACATTTTGCTTATGATTTTGTGTTGTTGATTGAACTAGACTATTTTTAAATTTATTTACCAAATAGATAACACTCAAACTTAAATATCAAAAGGGGTTTATTTTAATGTAGTTCTAACTATTAAGCCTTTTACATATCTAAAATTAAGACGCTGATAATATTAGCGTTTTCTAAGTAAAACGTTAATCTCATCAACATTTTTATTGAAACGCTTTAGATCATGTTTCGTATCCTTTACCGAATCCCTTATTATAGCCTAGGAAGGTCTTTACTTAAGAAAACTCTATTATTATTAGCGTTTTTATTTTTAGATAAGTAAAATGCTTAACAGTAAGTATTTTAGTTGGGGCAAGAGTAAAATAGATAATTTTTTGGTATTTACAATTAGGTGTTATCTATTTGTAAATAAATTTTAAAATAGAGCTAGTTTGGTCAAAACTCTATGGCTTTTATATACTCCTAATTAATATTCAAGTATTTTATTTGGGAAATTTGTATATAACATCTTACCTTTTAGCTAAATTTGCATTTACACCATACATTTTCACTATTTGCAAATTGAGCTCTATAATTTATAAATTGCAGAAAACATCCCGAGTAAGATTTCAACTAACACTGTGAGAATATTTCGTTAATTGAAACTATTTTATTTCTAAAATATCTTAAATACCTAAAATGCCCTTAGGTTGACTGTTGACCCCTAGGTTGACCCATGGGAGGAGAATGCAGCCATGACCCTCGCCCGCATTCTCGACCCTTGTTCCTTGTCAGCATCCTCGAGCCTTACCCATCGTCAGCGTTCTTAAGCCTCGCCGGCATCCTTGAGCCTCGCTCATATCCCTGAGGTTGACACCCGATTCTGACAGAGCTGTTGCCAAGGGACCCTTGCCCCTCGTTGGCATCCTCGACGAGGGATCTTGCTCTCAGGCAAACCCTGGTGTCCAACACCTCGCGGACGCTGAATCTTGGTAAGGGAGGTTGGGATGATGAGGGAGGAAGGAATGAGGAAGAAGGAAGGAAATTTTCGTAGTATAGTTAACTTAACTCAGAGGTTGAGTTAAATTTAATTAATAGATCTAACGATAGGTTGTTTTCTACACATATTCTCTAAATTATAGGGCTTGATCTGCAAATAGTAAAAATATAGGGTGTAAATACAAATTTAGCTAAAAGTCAGGGTGTTATATGCAAATTTCTCATTTTATTTTTATCTTTGCTCGATTTCCATTCCTTAACTCCTTACTAGTTACTACCAGTTTACAACAGTATTTGCTATTATCATCTTGCTGTAATTACTCTCTGCGAAGTATATATAGTGGTTTATGTTTGTCTGAAAGATACATTTTTACAAAGCTTTTGTTGAGTCTATGGTGCTAACTATTAGATATTTCATATGAAGAAAAGTCAGTTCGGGTACTTACACATTGTTGCTGTTTTTTTTGTGTTGTCTGTTTATCTTATCTGATAACTTGTATATAACATATTTAGAGTTGGTGAGTTAGTATCTAACTGTATGATTTCAATGTTATGCTATTTTGAAGTCACTCTGTGATGCTCTAAGGTCCATGACAAGTCGAAGTTGGGCAGCTGATATACGTGTGGGCATTACAGCCATTCTTCAAAATCGTGTTGGTATGTTTTTCTTTCGGATATGTAGCTGCCGAATCATTTTGTATTTGTCAAAGAAAACCGTAGTGAATTCATGTTGTTTGTAATTGTACCACATGCTTTTGTGAGTCATTACATTTTCTGTTTTTATGTTTTGTTTTTTCTATCCTTGGCCTTTTGTGGAAAATTTTCTCTATTGTTTGTTGTCTCAATGGTGCAAAAGTAAAACAAGATTTATCTTCCCAGAGTTAGAAGTCATTTCCTTATAATTATTGAAACATAAAAAATGATCTACCAAAAGGAAAGAAGAACTTACAAAATTAAAAAAAAAAAGAAAAAGAAGAAAAGAGAAAAAAAATAAATGAAAAGCCTTTGGCTAGTCTCTTACTAATAGTTCTTCTCTGGATAATTGTTCATAAATTATTGCTAAATATTGTTTTCAAATGTTTAGTTTCCTCTGAGAAGCTTCAGGCACTTCTTCTGGCTGAGTGCATGTTGTCTATACTTGGTGAACATTGGCTGATGGAAAAGAGTAACGAGCAGGATGGAATGCCCATTAACAAGTAAGTAATATAGCTTTTTTCCTTTGATTTCTTGGACCAGTATTACAATGTTCACTAAATCTAGTGTAATTTTCTGACCTGTTTGCAGGTTTATTTTGCTTGTGCTAGAGTCAGCAAGGATTGAAGTTGCTGTCCTTCTAAATGAACTCGCTTATTTAAAATATGAATCATCAAAAAGTTCTGATACTGAAGAAGTCATTAATCAGAAGCAGCGGAATCTAGCTATATCGTTTTCACTGATAGAGAAGATAATCAAATTGATCTCAAATGTTGGTGAAGAAGAAGGTAAATTTACATCCTTCTTGTTTTTAACTATGGTTTTATCATCCTGTTTACTTGGATTTCTTAGGTGGCTAAACCTCTTCAGCACAACATTCATCTAGCTTCCCTATGGTCTAACTTAATTTTTCTAGTGAGGGTTTTTAATTCATAGAAAGATAATGGCCAGTAGCAATTAGAGCTAATCTTTGGAAATGGTATTCCATTTTACCTATTTGTTCCAAAGATATTATGTTCTTAATTTAGACTCATTTCTAATAGTGTGTGGCTTCAGATGGAACACCTAATAGGATTTTCTCTCTTTCTCTCTCCATCTTACTCATGCCTGGCTAATTACCTTTGGTGCGCTATTTCTTGCTGACTTGATTATCGGTGATCATGGCAACTAGAGCATCTGACAGGCAATCCCACCTTTTTCTGTCTCTTCCTCTCAATTTTGTATTGCACTGGTGCAATGCCTTGCAATTTAGCTTCTTTAAATGCATGGTTTTGCCTGGTATGATAGCTGTTTTTTTCAAATGATTTGCCAAATGAAGCTGGCAGCACAGACAGGGCTAGACCATGATATTAAGGAAATGATAGGTATTGTAGTACTCTTTTCCGTCTCCATGCTTTTCTTAAATGATAGCTCCTTAAGGTTTGTAATGCCTTTTGCTGTATCCATGTGCAGATGAAGTTTGGTTTATGCCATGCCCAAATTATATACTCTTCTCTTTTTTATTTTGTTTAGCCAGTTTCTTGGTTGGGGCATTCTATTGAGCAATTCTTTCAATTTTCACATAGGCCAATTGATCCATGAAAGCACCATAACGAAGGCCATATCTGGACTGAATGAGACAATTAATATAGTTTTGGATTTCTTACAAGATTCTAAGGTAATAATGCTGACGCCATTCTTAGTTATTGAAAATGCTATTTAGTGTAAACTTAGAATACTATCTTGACTTGAAAGTTAAATCTTAAAGTGGTAATGTGTAGGATCATGGGCAAAGGAAAGGTGATGATTTATTAGCTGCTGTACGAATAATTGGAAGGTGTGTAAACTGCAAACTTCCTTTTGTAACTTTAAATTTAGATTGTTTCAATTATTCTTGATGCTGCAATTATTTTAAAACATACTCTTACAAAGATCAGATTTATAATAGACGTTACTGGTCAATGCCTAGTATTATGAGATAAACACATTAGATGAAGTATATCATTTTGTAGACTTTCCAGCGTTGGTTCATTGTATCGGACTATCGGTTTTGTTTAATGTTTATGGTTTACCATTAGGTGAACTTCATCACTAAGGTGCCCAGCAACTGATTATCTCAAAACTGTCGGCCTACTTATATTTAGCTGGTTATGTCACTGATTTTCATGATTGAATATCTTCACCTTTTAGTAACATGTGCTTTTCTGGAACTTGTAATGCTAACATTAAACCATATTCCTCGCAGTTATCTTGCAGAAGCACCATATGCCTGTAAGGAGAAGACCCGAGATCTTTTGGAATATATTCTTTCTGTTCAAGGTCAAGATGAATCAAGGTTTCTAATTGTCTCTTAATTATTTTCTGATGAACTTTAACTACACATATTTCTGTTCATAATTTTAAGTTGAATGCTTATGATACCTGCACATTTGTGCTTGGCAGCCCTTTCTACTCTGTCTGCTTCTTGCTTCCGATGTTGTGCCAAATAACCATGGAGTATGATGGATGTAAAATCTTAGCTTCCTTTGGAGGATATAAAGCTGTAAGCTTGTTTCCATTCTGTATCATTTCAGATAATCTGCATGTCTTCAGATTTTTTTTCTTTTCTTTATCAACGATTTACAGGATGAATAGTTTTGCCATCTTAGCCAGTTCTTCCCTGAAAGCAACTGGAGGACTTGTTGATGTAGATTTTCTTGGTTTGCTTAATTTTTTTTACATTATTTCTTTGCTGGATCTAACATGCATCAATACCCTATCCATTTTAAGGTTTTGATCTCTCTTCTCTCGGCATGGGATTTTAGCTATATCTACCTGTATAAGCAATTTCTCTACCAGACCTTAAAGAACACAATCTACGATTTTCTTCTAGAGGAAGATTTTTAACCTTCTCTTAGAAAGCAGTTCTTTTTAATATTATAAATCGATCTAGAGAAACAATTTGTCATCCTTTTATCTCCACCTGTTTCTAAGTGTGACGGTGTTTGCATTGCTTACATGCCTTCAAAATTTTCCGCATTTCTTTCTGTTTATTTTACCAAGTATGCATATCTCGTTGTTCCTTTGTGGTTTGCCAATCTTTATATGCTTTGTGGGTTTTCTTTAGAGATTTTAATGTCTGTCTAGATGTCTACAAACACGTCTTTATTTATTCAACAATCAACATGAATTTGAAGTCATATCTCTTAAATTTGAAATGGATATATGTTGTATACTGTCTGCTTGTATTTTATTTAGTAAGCATAGTATTTTTCTACAGTAAGATATGATTCATCTGAATATCTGATTCATAGATACAATGCATTGTTTTAAAGGAAAAAATTGAATCCTTTTTTTTCTTAAAATATCTATAGGTTGTAGACTGCCTTGTGAAAATGATTGATCAAGACAGATTGATGCTCGAGGATAATGGTACCATATTTCTGGCATGTGACACCATCTTGAATTATCTGTTAAATGTAAGTTATAATACTTTCAACTTTTAAGAAACTTCCATTTTTATTAATTTACTGGTGATTTTGATCTTTCAGTATTTCCTATATATAATGACTTTTTCCATTACAGAGAAAGGATCTTCAAGTTCAAGTAGGCTCTCATTTTATCAACCTGCTACAAAAACTAGCCTTGTGGGCTGGTATGTTTTGTTTACCTGTTGTTCCTTATTCTCATGCCTAGATAAAGAAAAGAGACCAGTGCTTTTGGAGTTGCTTATGATTGGAACTTCCTTCCCAAACAAGAACCATGTATCATGAATTTTTTTTTTTTTTTTCATTTCTTATAGATCTGAAACAAGTGTATCTGAAAACTAATTTAGTTTAATACCAGGTAGACTGACTACTTAGACTATCTACTTACTAAAATGCTTGTTCGAGAAGTGGGGAAAGGAAAAAGGACTTAGATATGGTATTTATTGATCTAGAAAAAAAAATACTATGATCAAATTCCTAGGGAGTTAATATGATAGGTACAAGAGAAGAAAGGAATTTTCTGTGAATATCTTGATGTTTTCAGAATATGTATGATGGAGCTACTAATAGCATGAGAGTGAACAGAGGAGAAACGAGTGATATCCCTATGATTATATAACCATATGGTTGCACCAGGGTTCGACATTTAACCCCATTTTAACTTGCATTAGTCATATATGAATTAACCAAGGGTAATGTACATGAGGTTCCATGTTGTATGCTATTTGCTGAAGATATTGTTTTAATTGATATATCTAAGATAAGTTTGAATAGTTTGAAGTTTGGAGAAGAAATATAGAATCCAACTGTTATATATTAAGTAGGTCTAAGGCTGAATATATGGAATGTAGTTTTAGTAATTTTAGTAATTTAAGCATCAAAATATGGAGATAAAATTATTCTTAATCAGCGAGAAATGCCCAAAGATTTATTTTTATTACCTTGTACTATACTTCAACAGAATGTTGTACACAAAATTAAAGTAGGGTAGTTGAAATGGAGAAGTTCTTCTAGTGCATTGTGTTACCGCCCAAGACCCCTTTAACTAAAGGAAAGTTTTATAGGACAACCATTTTGTAGATAATTGAAATGTTAGGCAACTATAAAATAAAATAAAATAATATAATATAATATAATTATATATATTTTGATAGATCATGAGCCTACCAGATAATCATAAGGTAGACAATGCGTTAGCACTTCTTCATACATAGGTTGGACCATGGATTGTTGTGCCGATGGGCATAACCGATATGTATTGTGCCTATAAATTATTGACATGCTAATACTAGGAAAATATCTCGATACTCTTTCATAGCTAGTTATTGATATGTACTGCTAGAACTAAGCATGTCTTACTTTAAAGCAACGTTGGCCGTGCTGATCGGCATAGGGCATGTTGGTCGACACTTATTGTGCCAACGGTGTATCGTCACGTGACACAAGGAGTGCCGCACGGCACTCTTCTAGTAGCGATCCGCTTGCCGTTGAGCTTTCGATCGTCGCCGACCTCATCGTCATCGCCATTCACGTGTTAGAGATCATCGATGAATTGTTGCTACGACGTCGATGCCCTAGCTCAAGGAGAAAGGAGAGCTCGGCCGGTTGGGGTGGGTGTGTTGCATAAAAATACTTAAGTTGTGGATCTAGAGTGGCGGATGTGAGCGGCGCTTCAATGATGATCTCTGGTACGGTCGGCCGGTGGTTGGCATGGGCCGTGCTTGTGGCACGGCCATCCTTGCTTTAAAGAGACCTAATTTGGGGTTTAGGCACATCATCCTTGCTTTCAAGAGACCTAATTTGGGGTTCCTTTTATCCCTTTTGATACTTTTGTGTATTTTGGTGCTTGATCTATATAAATTATACTTCATATTTTAAAGCTCAAAGGAAAATTTATGTTTTTTCATTTGTCATAAGAAAGAGGATCTGAGAAAAATTGGTGAAAATTATGAGAATCTAATTGCATCTGTTACACTAATATATAGTGTTGAAGGAATTTAATTTAGCTCTTAAAATCTAATTTAAGGCCCTAGAAAGGTTTAGAGATTATTTTTCAAGATATCAAAACTATTAAGTGTGCTGACGACACATCAACTTGGTGCAACATATGCTAGCAATATGTACCATGCTGAGTTAAGGTTGGCACACTCCGTGCTATTGACATGACAACTTTTGGATTGGATAACTTGGCTAACCCTTGGAAAAATAGGCCAAATTTATGTGAGCCACAACAAGACAAATCCATGCACACACGGTGCCATCTCATGTTGTGCATAGAATTGACCCCATCACAGGGCACAACATTGCGTTGCAATGGTTGGCCTAAATACTACATATTCAAAGGTTGAGTGTAGCTGGAACGAAGATGTTAGGTATATGCATAACGTTACTAGAAAAAATAGAATTAGAAAGCATAATATTAGACAAAAGTTAGAGATAACACCCATAGAGGATAAATTACACGAGAATAGAAGAGTTTTGGGCATGCCCAAAAGAAATTGGTATTACATCCATGTGAAGGAGGTACTTATGTAGAATGTTCCTTAAGAGAAAGGGGAAGGTTAGAAACTCATATGAGTGTAATTAGTACAGAAATATACGACAATGCTTGATTTGACATAAACCAATACACTAAATAGAGATGAATGGAGAAGGGTCAATGTAGCCAGACCCAAATAGTTGGGACTGAAAGCTTGGTGTTCTTGTTGTTTCTTTTAGGACTAACTCTCGAAGCCAGTACTTAGGACTAATTTGCATTTATATTTATAGTACATTATGCTTATATATGTGCGTAGGTCAATTAAGTTGGGCCTAGATCAATCCATGCTTGAACGAAATATGAGTTGACTAGTTTGAACCATGGTTAGCAGGATCGGCCGATCCAGGCCGGATCCAAATTCTCTCTTTCTCTATTTCACTCTTTCTTCTTACTCTCTCTCTCTCTCTCTCTCTCTCACTCTTTTTTTTTCTCTTTTTCTCTCTTTACCATATAGACATTATTTCTCTTTTGGAGAGATCTAGCTCCAGTGAACTTCGATAACGTAGATTTAACTCCAACAAACTTTAGCATATAGTTTTTTAATTTTATCTTTATTTCTTTCTCAATTTTTTCATTTTTTCCACTCTCTGTTTTTTCCTTCTCTTTTCTTCTTCTTCACTGTACCAAAGTTTTTCTCTCTTTTGTTTGGTTTTCTTCCGGTTGTTCTCTCTCTAATCTCTTTTTTTTTTTTTCAGTTTTCATTACCCCACAGTTTTGCTTTCTTTATTTCTTTATCTTGTTATTTTTTAGAAATTTTCCTATATTTTTAATTACTCTTTATAATTTATATAATTAAGAAAAGTCTGATCCAATCTAGGCGATCGATATGGTCGATATGACCGATACGTATCGTTTTTTTGAAAAGGCTAATCCCAATCCTGAACTTGATTTTTCGAACCTTGGTTAGAATTACAAATTGTTAACCACTACAATGGTGTGGATTGAACATAGTATGTTGATTTTTATTGTAAGCAAAACAAACATCACATTTAAGGGTTGTAGAATCTTCTACTAAGTGAAACAATTACTTTATGCTACGCTTTCTTTTCAAGCTTTCCATTGAATATATTTGATAGACAATTACTGTTAAACCTGATGAAATTAAATTGGCAACATGAAATTATGGCAATTTTTTGTATAATGATCATAGTACTCATATGATCTGACTGTATGATTTGAAATGGGGTTGATGACCAGATTAACTGAAATTTGATCCGTGAGCAGGTTCTATTTATTAGTAACAGGATGGCTTGCCCCCCTGAAGCCGGGACATGAATAATATTACTTCATTTAGATAGATATAGTTATGGTTTGTGGCAATCATCTGCCTACATATTTCTTTATTATCATTTTTATAATGACAAAGAATGGGAATATGGGATTATTCTATACTCAGATATTCTCTACCGGTTTTCATATTATTATTATACAGTGTACTAAGAAATGAATTTGAACGCTTAGTTTTCAGAAGCACATATTGATATGGCTAGCTGGTTTGACATGTCTGCTTATACCAACCTTCCCCTAGTCTGAAGATCGTGCCTCTTCTCTTTAGTAATTAATTTTGTTTTTTCTCCAACTACTAAGTAGCCACAGACATCTGTCCCATGACATTTTGTTTCCTTCTGTTTTCTCTTTGATCTCTCTTTCCTCACCCTAAAATGTCTGGTCCTTCAGCCACATGATTAGACTTTTTTCCTTTCTCCTTCTGCTTCACTGTATTTAAGAACATGCAGCCTCATATGCCTCCATGTAGCATAAGAAATATTTGTTTCTTAATTTTTTTTCCTTGTATCAATAATGTAATCATTAATCAACTAAAGGGTGTATTCTCATATTACCCATCATCAAACTTTCCAATGATATTCGGAAGTTGACCATAGTCTCGGTTACTAGAAGAACAGGGTATTATTTCTATTTGCATTTTGTGATCTCGATTGATTCACAAGATAAACTCAGCTTAGTTCTTACTTCTTAGAGTTGTCAATTAATGAGATAAAAAAATGTTTTGTCAATTTTATATTATTTGAACTGAAAAGCTACAGATAGTATATTTTCATTTAAAAATCTACTGAAAATTCTGTATCCATTCTTGCATTGACAATCATTCCCTTTTTCACTGGAAATATTTATTCAACTGTTCATAGTTAGGACTGCATAGAATGCGGTAACTTGGTTGCATGACTCTTGATTTTTTGTAAGATGCATTGCTAACATAACTTTGTTTCCTTCCCAATCATTGTAACAGGTACTAGCAATGATCTGTCAATTGTCATGATGGCTTCAAGCATATGCACATTGGTATTTGACTTGACATCAGAGGAGTCTCTCTTAAGTCATTCTAATTTTGACTTTAGTACCCTTGAAAGTTTGTCTCGGCTCATCATGAGAAGTTTGGATCAGGTAATGTTACTTTTCTTTGCTTCCTTCTCTCATTTGTTTTCACATTGTTTACTGCTTATCTGAGCAGTGTGTAACAAATCCTTCCAAATCACTAATTCTGTGGCAGGAGATAAGCAAGGACGGAAGGGAACATGTTGACCAACATCAGTTAGTTGCTTCAGGTTTATAATTACCTTGGTTTTTGGTTCCTCTATCATTCTTGATTTCACTTCATTGGTAGAAAATGCCAATGGAATTTGAGCCGATTTAAAAAAAAAATGACTATTGTCATCCTGTGTTTCTTACTTTCGTACTCTTGCAGGCTATAGGAGGTGGGCTGAGCGATATCCATTTGTTAGAAATGCAGTTGAACATGCATTAAGAGTTTGAAGATCTGGCACTGCCTTGTCTTGGTTTACCTCACATCTTCTCAGCTTTGTAAGAGCTTTGGTCTGCCTCATTATTAAATTAGAGGAGTTTCAGGCAGCTATATGCGAAGTTGGCGTTCCTTCATCCTTTTAGACTGACTATCCACTACAAAGCTTTAGTGTGATTGGTTCTAAAGCCATACTCCAGAATGGCCCTGCTTAAGTGCCTTGAAGCTGATATTTGATAGGATTAGTAAGTCAAGCTCGCTATGATCAACTTTCTGCTCTCTTTACTTATTCCATAATATCTGTTCATAGACCTAATGTAACTATATAAACAATGCATGCTGCAGTTCATTCAAGTTGGACGTGGTTTGAATCCGGTAACATGCTAAAGGCACAAAGAACTTATGAACCCAGAGGGTGCAGGGGACTTTGTCCCTTTTATGAACAGATGATCAATTTGATATGTGTCTCTAATTTTGTTTATTATTGATGCCTTGCCCAGTGTACTTGCAGCAAATTAATGTGATTAAGCTTGTGTCTTTCCTGCACCTTGATACTTCTGTATGCAACCCTAAAAAATCTTATTACTCTCATAGTATCAGAAAGTCCGAATCTCTTTAAAGATAGCAATTTTGTTGCTAACTTGGTTGGATTCGGATGCAATTTCTTGTTAAAAAAATAGGAGGGAAAGTAGATCAGGAATGCACAAGTTAGCTTTTCTTTCTGGGAAAATGGATTCAACTCATAAGATGATTCTCAAATGACAGCTTGTATTTCTTTCTCACTATTTTTGGTGGATCTTCTGGATAAAAAGTTCACTATACCAGGCAGCCGTGAAGTATATCTTGAACTCTTAAATAGTGTTATGCAGAAAAACCCTCAAAGCTAAACTCACCATCTTGACAGTCAAAATATAAGTATTTTTTTTTTCCATGATTAGTGGTATCCTTGACTAGAAGAATGGGTAATGATAGGCTAAGGCTAAAGTTAACTGGCATAAATATATAAAAATATAATTTGTTGGTTGTTCCCTGAGATTAGAATTAATTTTCTTATCAATTTAGTTATGAAGATTGCCTATATCAGCAGTCTAAAAGCCTGATTGCTAGAACAAAGACATGAGAATATATCCTCTCTAGAAAAGTTATAGCAACCTTGGTTTCAAACATGTAACTACTACTAGAAAGCTACTGCTGATTTATGTAAATCAAATGGCTGTTAGTTCTCACACTTGTTTAAGAGTATTTCCTTGCCAAGATAAATTTGAGAAAGTAATTGGACTGCACAAATGTAAGCTACCAAGACTGCAATATCTTTCCCAAATCATCTACAAGCTTAGAGATGTACTGAGATTTTGTATAGTGAGTAGAAAAGCGTTGAGATAATATAAGCATCTCACAAAAAATATCAAAGATTACTTCACATATATCTCCAAGTTCTTAAGCAAATTGAGGCCAACCAATCCATAATTTGAAGTTACCATGCATTTTGCTCCTTATGACATGCTTCACAGAATGCAACAGTTGGGTGTCTTAGAGCACCAAAAGTCCAAATTTGCAACGATTATTTCTGTACTTACTTCTGAACATAGTAACTGAACCAGAAAAGTAAAACTAATTCTACTCCCAAAACCTAAGCAAAATTATCGCTCCGTCTGTGATGCAAATATTAGATTCGACAAAGAACAAGACTTCCAACTTGCAACAACATGACATGAACTTCTACATAAAACAACCATCTGAACTGGTCCTAAAGCAGATTGAACGCTACTGCCTTTGCATTTATTTGCAAATTGAGGATAATTACTGAAAATTGGAGCATGATGAGACAAATGACTCAGTAAAGCCATGACATGTCTTGCATGTAGGAAACAGACCTTGCAGCCCCTTCTACACCTTCCTGAGAGACCTGAGGGCAATCTTTGACTGTTAGAGACTCCAACTTTCGCGAACCTACAAGTGGCTCCAATCCAATATCAGACACTCCTAAACACCTGCAGAGCGTAAGGTTAGTCAGGCGAGGGAAATGTATAATAAGCTGAATCCCTGCATCCGTAACTTCCTGACACTTGACAAGCTCTAGCGTCTCCAGGAATTGTAAACGGCGAAGGGCTTTCATTCCCGCATCATTAAAGAAGTAAGCACAATAAAGCACCAAAACACGAATTGGACAACTTTTAATCAATGTTAGAACACCCTCCTGTGTAAAGCAGCAGAGTGTTGGAAATTCACTATCGGAAAAGGATAACTCAACCACTTCAAGCATAGAACAGCCACTTGCTAATTCCTTGAGACCGTTGTCGGTCAATCTTAATGGGATATTTACCAGAATTGGGGCCAGGTATTGTGAAGGGAGGCGAAGTGAGATGCTTTTCAGGTTCCTGGCCATCTGAGATAGTGCAACCATATCACTATCCTTTAGCCCGACGCACATGTCCAAGTGAAGCTTTTCCAATGCTTTGCATTTTCCTAGAAGGAATGAAAGCCCTCTTCCTGAATCTATAATGCAATTTACCAAGCTGAGCTCCTTCAAATTCTCACAGAGAAAATCAGACCTACGCCATCTATCCGCTGACAGGTGATCATGGACCTTTGGAAGCCGGTGATATGCATCTACCTCGAATTCTAATCTCTTGAGACTCTTCCATCCAGGACCGAGCCTTATTAAATCATCCTCGCCAATAGCCCTGCAATTCTTAATTAATAATTCTTCCAATGTTCCAAGCTTACCGAGATACTCGAGCCACTCGACGCTGTTCACTCTCATGCAGCGAATGAGACGGAGGCAAGAGAGATTCTTACAGCCAACAACTAAGGAGAGAATGCCATTAGAACTTATCGCTGGTGTAAAATTTAGCTTCAAGGATCTCAAATTCTTGCAAGATGCCAAGTAACCCAGACCAGAGTCAGTGATAAACGAACAAAAGCTTAAGGTAAGATCAGTTAGGCCTGGGCAATGAGATGAGAGCACAAGGATAGCATTGTTGTCTAATTGCTTTCCCAAATTGGACATCCAACCAGAGTAGACGATCTCTACTTTTCTTAAGTTCGGGAAGCGCATGCATAAGGAAGTTAATGCTTCAGTTGCCGGATGCAGTCCGCATCCAACCCGAATGAATTCTCTACCTTCTGCCTCAATTGCATATAGTCGTTTTGACCCAAGAGAAAATGAACTTCTATCAGAAGTTCTTGTAATCCTCTTGACAATATCCAAAAGTAGCGTATCAGGGAGAGCCTCCATTGGCAACACAATCTTGATCTGGCAATAACCTGGAACCCTAGCATTAGAATACTATTCAAGAGGAATTGAAAAAGATAAGAGGGAAATAAACAAGGGACAATCATTTATGCAATCAAGACCAAATAACACTCTACTAAAAAAGAGGGATTGCAGAAAAGAGCATAGAAAACCTACGATCTATCACAAAGTACTACTCAGATTCATTATAGAAAACTATGAAACCTAAATAAGAGAGTGGGTATATTTCACTTTACAATTTACTTGAACCTCCACAAATCCCACAATATATTTTTTTAAATATGATCACCATCCACCTTAGTATCATCTACACGACTAAGATACTAAGATTATATCACCACAAATATCAACTTCTAGTGAAGAACCAACCGAAAAGGGAAGAACTTTAAAGACCCAGACAGGATTACCTTATCAAAATCTCTCTTTGCTTTGCGGTAATCGATCAACAACAAAGTAAATAAATAAGAGAAAAAGCACCTCCTTGCAGCTCACGAAGCCTTCCTCCCAACCTTACACCACAATCCCTAATTGAAATCGAGATGCGCCGCAGGAGAATGTATAGAAAAAAGAAAATGAAATATCTCGGAATTCATATTTGGCATGATTAATTTCCTCTTTCATTAGGAGCGGAATTGACGGGAAATCAAGGGTATTTGGGTAACTTAAATCTTGAGATAGTTACAACAGTCCTCACTCTTGATACTGTAAAGATTTTTTCCTTAAGAAAAAAGCTACTATAATGATTCTTTTATTTGGTAATTAATTAGTTTATCCGACCAAACCTCGCATACGTGTGTTGGATTTGTTGCCATAAGATCCAAGGAGACACGTGGATGTGACCCCATTTCGGCACCTCGCTGCGGAAGGCATCGTGATTCGTGGATGGGTCGTGGTCCGAGTCACAAGGAGATGTATTATTATATTATGTGTTTTATAAATCATATTCTATATTTTATCTATTTTATAATTCGTACGTTAATTCCATCTATCTTTTTCTCTATAATTCTTATTTAATATTCTAATATATTAGCTAAATTACTAAAATACTCTCATTACTATTTGTCCTCCTCTTAGCCCCTCTTATAAAGAAGATATGAATAATTTAGATATTTAAAAATTATTTTATATATTATAATGGATTATTCTTTTGCTGGTACACGAAGAGTGTTTAATGAGAATTATAAGAAAAAAAAAGAGTAAAGGTTGAGTTATAAAAACTTTAAATACAGAGTTTCAATTATAAAATAGTTAAAATGTAATGCTTAGTTTATAAAATTTTCTATTATATATTTTGGCCGCCTTGGTTGAATTATAAATTGCCCCAAACTAAACTAGCACTAGTTTCCACGTCATTCAGACTTATATAAAATTGTTAATCTTTTCATCCAGACTAACAAAAAAATTTTAAATTAATTTGATACCTTTGATGTACTAATAATCCAATTATTCTAGCCTAGTCAATGAAGAAGGGCTTTGTCACTATTTTTAAGATTATTGACTATTGACGAGAGGCACGTCGTAATATTAACTAAAATTCGAGGCTTACAAGTTTAAACTAGAAAAAATATAAGACGTTGAAATTGCATTTTAATTAAATTTGAATAATATAATACGTTTATGCTTATGTAATTGAAAGTCAGATCTATCATATGTGTTTCACTTATGTAGTTTGTCTTGTTAGTAGATACTAGAGCAACCCAGAAATAAGCAATTGGAATTAAATGTATCTAAAAGTTCAGGTGAGAAGATGGATTTCTAGATCGATTAGATTTAGAGATATATAAAATAAAGAAATTATAGATTGATTAGATTAGAAAAATTGAGTCCTATTATATATAACAATCAACAATCGTCACGTGACTCACACAAGAATTACCTCGCTTGAGCGTCACGTAGAAGTTTAGGAGTTCAATAGTATACTATCAAAATAAGAACCTAATCAGAAATTAGAGAATGGGGGTCTACAGGGCACAACAAATCCATCCATAATACAATAAAAAGTGGTAAGCATCCTCTACAACCCCACTTTCACCGATTAGAAAAGAAAGAATGAGGGATGGAGGACCCACCGACGATGATGAATTCATCGCGCGACCACGTCAACAATCGAAAGAAGGGGGATAGTGGAAAGAGAAGGAAGGTGAGTGGAGTGAACCTCGGTGAGGGAAAGAAATAGAGAGAGAGAGAGAGAGAGAAAGGAGGGCGGCGACCCTCTGCCTGACATTTGCCCTCCATGTGCACTAATGATAGCGTGCGCTTGGGGGGGGGGGGGCTAGGTCTTCCCTCCTCCCTCCCTCTTGCACTGACAAAGGCATCCCTTTGTCAAACTTTACTCCATGGGAGAAGGGAGGGGTGAGGATGGGGCATTTCCTAAAGACAAAGGCATCCTATTTTCTTTTGGGTGTTAAAAAAAGTTTTTACGCTCATGAATATTTTAGGACAGTGTCTTTATTATATATTTTATCTATACCCTTGGCCTAATACTTTACTTTTATTTTTTGTGTCACTTACTATTGTAGCCAAATGTGGAGCTTGCAAAGGGCCACCACCCTGTCTGTGTACCAGGAAACACTAATTGTATTAATATTTAAGCTAATAAAAGTATTTACCAACCGGCATTTTCTAAAAAAAATAACACACCCACATACAAAACAAGCTTCTTATTGGGGAAAAAAAGAAAATAATTTGCACCCCTCTGAATATATGGTTAGACCAAAATTTAGAGTGCCCGTATAAAAGTGAGTAATTATTTACGAAGTTTAGGTATAATTACCCCTTCTACTTATTATTAATATGAGCACTTTATTAAGTTTGTCTACAACATGAGCCTTTTTAACCATCTGATCAGACGATAATTTTTATATTGATTTCCTAGCATAATTGCTACAAAGAGATTTAAACCTAGGATTGAGACATGATTGCTTCCTTTTTCTTTGCCACTACTCTCTAGTTTACCTCTGCTTAAAAAATCCCTAACTTGCTTATTAGAGTGCAAGCTCCACCCTTGACCATACTAGCACCCTTATAAAGAGCCTGAACACTCACTAGGCTGTCTTTCTTGATCTTGGGCCATGATCCTATATTTCATTTTAATGTGCTAATTTCTTCCTCTTACATTTTCTTTTTCTTTTAAAATTTGTAACAACTAAAATTAGACCTAACGAAAACCCTTCATATATCTATTCTTTTGAAACAAAAAGAGACCTAACCGTTGATGTACTTAAAAGGTATAATAGAAGAGCAATGATTCCATACTAACCAATTAGTTATTGAAAATAATTTTATCTTTTGATAAATTAAAGAGTATATAAGACATTTTACATATGTGACTAGATTAATTGATAAAAAAAATTAGAATTTAAGGTATTTTCTTATTGCTTATTCTTATAACTGTTTCCTTAATAATAGGACTATCAACTTCTACCAATTTATTATTATTTTTATTTTTTATAAAAAAGAGATAGCTAAGAGAGAAATAAAATATGACTAATTTACCCTTACAATTTAGAAAAATGATCGGTACTTCCGGTTAATATGACCGGTACTTTTGATTAATTTCATTTGGTATCATTTAATTTCAACCGTTCAATTAGGAGAGAGAAATTAATAGTACTTATTGAATCATTTGGTATAATAGAAATAACAAAAATTATAAGTGATATAACCTTTATCTTCTCTTTTTATCTTCTATTTTCTCTATCATACTGTTAATGACCATTCTTATTAGCAACTTGGTCTTTTGTTAATATAAATGCCAATCAAAGAGGGCATTGTCATGTCCTTTTGACATCATTCATTGGGATTCCAATGTCATGCTACCAAGAGAAACATAAAAATGTGGTTCATGACAATGATTCCAATTAAAACCCCAACAACTTTAGGGCATCATGATGAGGCATAAGTTTCATGCATGGCATGAATGTATGCACATAACTAAAATAACAAATGATGGCCATAAATTTTCTCACCAAAAAATTAAAATAAAAAAGAAGAGAAAAAAGAAAAAAGAAAAGAAAAGAGAAAAGCATATTAACACACAATATCTAGTCTCTTTGACTATAAGAATTTATAATATATGAGGAAATAATTAATGATTTTTAATGATAATTGTTCCTTTTATTTTGAATTATGTCAATATGATGATCATACTACTACTACAACAAGAGATCCTTTTGGGGGCATGCTAACATCTATGTTAACCATTGATGTTAGAATATAAAAGAAAAAAAACTTTAATGTGTGAGTTCATATTTTATTAAGCATGGCTAATGTCATGGGACTTCTCTTTTGAATAGTATATTAGTCATAGGTTTCTTTTCTAACACACTAATGTGTGGCAAAGTTTTCCATTAAGAAGAATAGACTTGAAGGAGTAGGAGGAATAATATTTTCAATGTGATTAGGTACATATTACACTCCATAGATCTTGTGTTAGTTGGAGTCCAATTTTTTTTTCTCTAGAAATGTTAGATATGATGACTTTAAATATAATATTATTTTAAAATCGAGTAACAATAAATTTACTATGTAAGAAACAAAATATAACGACTCTAAATAACCTTAAACAAGTCAATCATTTGTACAACATAGTAAAAATCTCTATAATATTTCTCATAAATCACAATCTCCTAATTTACCTCTAAAGAAATATATATATATAATGATCTCTTCAAACTAAATTTGTGAGGAGACAAATATAGTCTAATGGGTCTCAATCTCAAATGAATTATGTTGTGCATTTATATTTGAGAGAATCTTAGGTATATTTGTCACAAACTGGAGGTTTACTTCCAATAAAGAAAAATAATAAATAGAAATGGACTGCTAGGTCACACAAGGCTTTCATCATTTATAGAGACATGCATCCAAAATGCAATAATTTGCCAAACCAATCAAGTGTGTATCATGTGTTCTTCTAGGAACAAAAAGTGATGGACTGATAGCAAAGTTGCATGCTGAATTAAATAGATACTTTGGCCTCTCAATTTATTTTCATTCCTTATGTGTAAATCTACTATTGTTTCATCTTTCAAATTAAAATTGATGTTGTTCTCCTAGAGCTTGATTGCATAGATAATTTAACCGTATCCCAGTTTTTCAGTTAAATCGGTGTCGTTAGAATTCAAATTTTGAGAGTACTCATATAACATGACCCTTTTAACCATCTGGGCACGATTACTATTACTGAGATTATTATTTCAGATCTCACAAAATTTAACATTATCGTAAAAAGACTAATGCTGCGAATCTTTTATTACCCTTATAAATATTGCTGATAAGTAGAATATCTTAACGTGGCGGGTAGTATATGAAATTATGAAAATTATTAGTAAGGGTAAAAAATTACAATATATTAGATTAGAATGGTAATTATTATCTAAATTAAAATAATTAGTTACAAGGATACTATAAATAACTCATATTTTAAAAAAAAGTTATATTTTATGCTCATGTGATTAATTAGGTCTAATTTTTTGAGACATTAAAAGTAAAATACTAACATTGACAAAAGAAAAAGTCATTAATAAATTTCACTAATTATATTTATCTTTAATATTTCCACAAATCTCTAATAAAAAATGATGTGAGCCAAATTAAATTAAAGTTATTCCAAACTTTTATCCTTGCATCATCAAAGCAATCATTGATTGCATCACAAGGAACAATCCTTGTCCTTCTAAAATGACACAAAGAAGACAAAGATAATAATTAAAAACAAATCCTGTAGCTAATCAACTCCTCCTCCAAATTAAAAACTAGAGGAATTATTGATCGTTGAATCAGAACCCACATCATTCAAGACAATTTTTTATTTATTTTTATATAATTTCTCCACCGTTCTTTCCCATATCTCTTTGCTGTCCACCAAATGCATCACCATTTGTACATAATTAAATCCAACCTCTTCACAATGCCTAGTTGTGCTCCAAAGGCTAGATTAGTTTAATCTATCATATAATAAGCTAATAATATACCTTGCATCCCTTGTATGTCACACCCACAATAATAAACAAATCGAAAACAAAAACTTAAGCTATTAGATATTGGTTTATTACTCTTAAAATTTTAAGTAACGGCTTCTTTGGTATCCCTGTGAAAGTTACATGCTTTTTATCGAGAGTTTACTGCCTATTAAAATTTGATCTGATTAAAAAATATATATCTTTCCCTTAAAAGTGAAGGGTTGACCAATATTTTTTGTCATAGTAATCGATATTTGTGATCATTTTATATGTCTTTGTAAATGCTACCGATGAATAAGATAAGATATCCTGCCGAGAAGGTGATGTGTATTAGTAGAGGTAGAAGTTATTATAGCATTTATAAGAATACTATGAAAAGATCCAAAACATTTTCCTAGTTAATAGCAAAGAGTAATAAGACAAGCATAAGTATTTTATTTTATTTTAATATAGTATTTCTACCCAATATAATTAGGTACTCCATTATCATATCATGCCTGTAGTGTTACATCATAAACTGGTGAGGATTTGTCATGCATGCTTTCTTTCATTGAAACTAGACAAACCTTTTAGTACAAAGAAAAGTAGATATCTAGTTGATCACTTGGATGGAATTAGATATATCTTAATTGGGAGACTTTTATTGACCAAGATGAGAGAACTGGTCATACTAAGAATGGTCCAAATTTGGGAGATAGAAACCATATAGGTCCCAGACTTTTTGGACAAATTATTATTAGTTGAAGTTAATTGTGATTGTTATAACAAGGTGACAGAGTGTTACAACTTATTGTCATATATTTAATACCATGTTTTTATTGTTGTTCGGTCTATTTTTAGCCGAGTGTGGACCTTGTATTCGGTAGTTAAAATACTTAATTTCAGTATTAATAGTTTGATTATTCAAAGTGATAATTTATATTAATTATGTTAAATAATTAGTTGATTCAAAAGCTTAAACCGATGAATAATGAATCGATAATGTATATTATATTTTTAACAAATTAGGTCATTATAAACTCTTGGAATATGTAAAATATACATATTGTCATGAAATCAAAAATAATTTAAGGCCATTATTTTTACATATTAATTCTTATTGTTTTCACAGGATAAGAAATATATCTTTTTCTACCTTATAAAATTTAATTAATGCTAAAAGTATACTCAGAGCACATTTGATGACTTGGATTTCCTCATGATCAGGAGAAAAAGAGCAAAATGTTTAACTGAGCACCCACTCATCCTCCATGAATTACCAATTATGCTTTTATCAATCAAAACAGCAATCAATAATAATTAGATCTTTAATTCCAATTATTTGGGAATAGCTCCATGGATCTACTGTGTAATGCTCTATTATAAAGTACAAAATTCTATAGATAATCCATTTTAGGGAGAACTTGAGCTAGACTACAAACTTTATATTCTTTTTTTTTAGACGTTTGTTATGATCTGACCACGGGGGATCGAGTTAGTCGAGTCTAGTTAGTCTAATTTACTTATTATTTTAATTATAAATTAAAATGTATAATCCATATATGGATGTGATCCTCTAGACTCTACTTGTATAGATATGAGCAATTATAAAATTTTTAGGATATATGTAATGATTATTGAGTGAGTTATTATCGTAGTTATAGATCGACTTTATTTTTATAGGAGTAGATCCTAACTGTAGATCCATACAAAGCACCTAAAATCTAGCCACTCTCTTCATCTATGAGCCACCATACTTTTAAGGCCAACCCCTCCCACTCTTGGTCGCCCATCACCTTCTGACGACCATTACAATGTCAAATATTTACTAATCTGTTCCGTTTCGACATTCCTTCACTCTTTTATTTTTTAAATTTTAATCTAGACCTTAGATTTACATAAAACCAAAGTTATTAGATCCGTAATTTGTGAGGCCACCGATAAAAAAAATCTATAATTTTTTTTATATTCAGATCGGTCCAGATTTACATGAAACCAAAGGCATTAGATCCGTAAATTGTGAGGTCACCAATAAAAAAAAATTTCATAACTTTTTTACATTCAGATCGGTCCAGATCTAATTTGTAACAACGTTTAACACCTTTAAATCATTACATACACTTTGTATTCCATATAGAGTAAAACCTCAATTTGAATGTGAAGAAGAAAAAAAATGTGCATTTTGTCTAATAGCTCAAATTGGGCCTGGTGTTTTTTTTCTTCTATTTTATTTTTATTTTTATTTTTACAATCTTAGGACATTCCTACCAGTGACTCAAAAAGTAATAGAACGTTTTCTATACAAATATCTCTTGATTGGTAGTATACATACCAATGGTTGGAAGTTGGAGCACCACTCAGAACTATTTCAAAAGTAATGCTTAAAAGAGAATGATTTAACTTATTGGAGAAGAATTAGAGAATTAACTTATTGGAATGAATGTGTTTTCGAACTATTCCGAGGAATAGATTCTTTTCTCAGTCAAAAGCGATTCAAATCTTCTCACCAGTGGTCATATCAAAGAATACCACAAAAAGTTTTAGATTTAAGGAATAATTCAACTATTATTATTTTCTTAATACTTTCTTGAATTTTTTTTATCGGCAAAAAATGTTAAATAAGCAATTAACAACTCTAGTAGAGTTGGTAGGTATCTTTCTCCATGACTAAGGAGGTTCATAGGTTCAACTCCAATCTTAAATAATATTTTAGATAAATTGTTTAGTAATTTAGTGGCTTATCTCGATTTGGTTGATGACTTAGAAGTGCGATTAACTTAGGAGAACAGTAGGTCTTGGCGACGACGTTTATAGACTAGGCAGCTAAAAATTTAGACCTAAGTACCTTTATATTTAGAAAAAGTTGACCTTTTGTTCGGTCTATATTTAGCCTTCGGGCTCATGAATGATATAAAAAAAAGTATTTTGAGAAAAAAAGGAAGAAAGAAAGTGCAAAAGTTTGGATCAAGATGACAAAATTATATAAAAAAGTCAAACAAGCAACCAATATCTTTTCCATGACTAAGGAGGTTTATAGGTTCAACTCCAATCTCAAATAATATTATAGATAAATTATTTATTTGATAGTTTAGTGGCTTAACTCGATTCAGTTGATAACTTGGAAGTGTAATTAGTTTGAAGGAACAGCAACGATGTTTATAGACTAGGCAGCTAAAAGCTCGGACCGAAGTGTCTCTGTATCTAGGAAGGATTGACCTTTTATCCGGCCTATATTTAGCCTTCGAGCTCATGAATAATATAAAAAAAAGCATTTCGAGAAAAAAAAAAGAAGAAAGAAAGCGCACAAGTTTGGATCAAGATGACAAAAACAAAATTCCATGGGGGGTTGTGAAAATTGAAAACCAAAACCCTAAACAAGTGTCGGTTTACAAACTTACCTACCAGTGGAGCAGCTTTGCACGCGTGTAACGCTGTGTCATTTGTTCCTCCTTCCACACAAACACACGAACAAAAAAATAAAAATGGTTAAAAAAGAAAATAAATAAATAAATAAAAGAAAAAATCTCCGTCGATTAAAAGCCCACGCACTCGGAGATCAAAACAATATCTCTCTCGGACTCTCCTCTCTCTCTCTCTCTCTCTCTCTCTCTCTCTCTCTCTCCTCTCTCCGTACATTTCCCCACTCCTTCCATCCATCACTCCTTGCTCCTTAATTTTAGAAGAAGAAAGAGAGAAAAAAAAATTAAATCAAATTCATCAATCCTCACGCTCTTTCGTAGGAACTGACAAAGATATTCCAAGCATCTTTCCTGCGCGTCTCTCTTCTTGGTTTCGGGTTCTTCGGGCTATTAGGCTGCGCCGCCATGTGCGTGGAGGACGTCGATAAGGCCGTGGAGAAGGTCGAAAAGTTGGAGTTTCGCGAGACCCAGATCGAGAAAAGCCCGGATACTGATAATTCTCATGTATGTTTGGCTTTTCCGCTTGTTTTTTTATTTTTTGGTTTTGGTTGGTTGTTCTTTGGATGGATGGATGGATGCAGGATTCTTGAAGGGATTTTAGTTTCTGAGTATTGTTTATATTTGGGTTTCTCTTCTTCCTGTGTTGAATTATTTAAATTAGCAGAACAAGTTATGGGATTCTTTCTGTATCTCAATGAGAGAGAGTTTTTTCGATTGATCTAAGTTCATGAGAATCTAATTGAATTGTATTGCTTTGGGTTGAAAAAAAAATGGATTTGAACTGAATTCTATGGAATTATCTTGTTTATAAAGAGTTAGGAGTTTAGTTTCAATTTGCTACAGAAGAAGATAGAGTGGGCAGTTGGTTCTTCCATAATAATCCAGCAGGGTCTGCGACCACTTCGCCACAGGCATTGCTAGGTGGCAGCCATAAGAAATGGGAGAACTAGATAGACAAAGTGACAGCTTGTGGGGAAGAGTTTTCCCTCTCTTGTGCCCGCGTGTTGGTTGGTGGTGCATTTATGGTAGTTGCACTCACCCCGAAAGGTGTCTTCTTCAATGAGGTTGCTTCAAATATATTCGTAGGGTCCTATGATCTGCATGGAAGAGTAGTGACTTCGAAATTTTGTGTGAGATTGCTTTTATGATGGGTCATATTTTGGAGGTTACCTTGTTTTTATCTTTTAAATTCTACAGATGCCTTTTCCTTGGTGGCTGAAATTTGTGCATTACCTTTGGATTTATGTAGGAATGAGAAATATAAGCCCAAGTTGTGGAATTTCCTTGTTTGACTCCTGTCGTTTCAATATTGTCTGGGAGTATAATTTGTTTCTATATGAGTACCTGCTTTTGTGATTAGTCAAAGTGCAATTTAAGAAACTTTATGGTGGCAGAGCAACCTAATTTTAAGCTTTTACCTGTATCTGGAAAAAAAGGGCGTTGCATGGTAGATGTTTTCTCATTATGGTCTGTTTTTTTAGGTGTTTGACTTTGTTTCTTTAGCAGTACAGAAATAGTTGTGATGTAACTGTTCACAATTAGGTTATCCCAGACTACCAGGATATATGTAATGGTAAGGTCTTTTTTTTTTCTGTATGTTGGGGGTAATTGTATGCTACTCTTAATCATTACAATTGCACCTAGTATCCTGTTATAAGAGTCATAGGTTTTATAAGATTGTAATTCTTCTCTCAATTAATTTGGCATAATATAGCCTTGTTTGGAAGGATAACTGAGAAAACCCATGATTATCCTTCTTCCAAGCTGAATTGTGGTTCGTGACATCACTTTCCATAACACTCTTCCTGAATGAAACTGTTCTTTTCATACAGTAGATACATGAATGATAAAAAGTGTTTTCACATTAACTCTTCTTGTGCCCTTCCTATTTACCATATATCATGATCACTTAAGTATGAGTACTCATGTATCCAAAAGGTTGGATTCAATGGATTGACGTTTCCACATCTTGGACACATGCCAAGGTTCTCAAGGATACTTAGTTGGCTGTATTAGAGTGTGAGTGGAGTCCAAGTTAGTAGTTTAGGTACTTTTAATATTCTTTTTAGTTAATTCCTACAAGGGGTTATATCTCACTGTGTTTAGATCATGTTACCTAATCATAAGCAATTATGGGCAAGTTGATTGTTTCTATATGTTTGCATATATATGTATGGGAGCTAATAAAAGTAAGTTGATATGTAATTGTATCTTTTCCATTCATCTTTTCTTATTCTTATCCTACATTTTTTCTTCCTTCATTTGCAAATAAAAGAGAAATAGCTTAGAAAAGTGGCCAAAAGTATTCCACTTAACACTTCTTGATATATATATATATATATATGTGTGTGTGTGTGTGTGTGTGTATGTGTGTGTGTTATGACTGAATTTCTACAAGAGGGTGGATAAAATAGGAATTAGTAAATAATAAAATATGCCACAATTAATTTAGGCCTCTAAATTTTGTTTTGTAATTAATGGTTTAATCTTGACCTTCTGATCTTCTTAGGTGGACAGTTGGCTTAATCAACGTAGGCCACAAACCTCATGTAATTCATCTTTCCTATCTTATTCAAGAATGAATAATCATAGGCCTTAGTTGCTGCGAGTACCTCATATCAATATAAATTCTATCTATAACTCTACAGGTCATGCACATTAAGGTGTGGCAGAAGAGAGAGGACCTCAAAGAGTTGAAACTGAAAATTTGGTTGTTGTTATGGTATACATAGAAGTACAAGTTAACAACTTTGGTATATTACTAGAGTGCAGATGGGACAAAAAAATGTGTAGATTTATTAGCTGATATCATATTGGTGTTGGTTCATTAGTAGGTGTTTGTCTTCTATTGGTAGTTTTTATTTCTAAACTATATTCATGTCTTCTTTTATTTTCACTTTTTCACTTATATAATCCTTTTGTTTAATTCTGTTATGAAATTTGGCAGATGGAAGGGGAATGTGAGCACACAGTGACTGTCGAGACAAGGCAAAATCAGTTAAGCAATTTTGTGCCAACTATCCGATCAGGGGAATGGTCTGATATTGGCGGCCGTGAGTATATGGAAGATACTCATGTATGCATCTCGGACCTGGCTAAGAAGTTTGGTTACCATTCTGTGGTTGGGGAAGCTGTTTCCTTCTATGGGGTAATTCTGTAAAATCCTTTTTGTGTTTTTATGTGGTCTACATTATCTAAGATACCATTCATATTCAACAAGAACATATTGCTTTCTCCTTGATCTTTACCTAAATTTTCAAGAAGAAAATGCTGCCATACTAAATTGCTCTTCAGTTAGTTGCTGACCAACTTCTTGCTGTAGCTGTTTTTCTTTATTTATATAAGAAGAGGGCAACAATTAGGAAGAAATAAATTTGAAGTTTCATGATGCTGAAAGTAGATTATACTAATGTATTTTAATCCACCTAATTGTAGCAGCAAACTTGTCTTATTTTTTTTTCCATGTCTTCAATAGTAATCATATAGTATACGTAATCCTCAGAGTGACTGTTCTTGTTATAATCATTGGTAGATCCGATAAACAATTACTAAAGGTGACAGCTGGAAAAGTCAATGTAACTGTAACAGTAAAATATATTTTATAGATTATACCTCTTGCGGCTTTTAAAGACTTCCCCACCATCACTTGTATCACTGGTTTCATATTGTTTCTACTTCCTAATGTTTTACTATTGCAATTGCAAATACTATTCACTGTTTCAAATTTTAATTAATTCTTATTACTTATTAGTAACCTAAATAGTCATACCATTGTTAGTTCTCTTACTTCTGTTAGTTATTCTCTTGGATGCTAATTGCAGTACTTTATTTTCAGAGGATCTTGGAGATTGTGATTTAATTGATAATTTTCTTTTATCTCATGTCGTGCATTTTAAGATAGTAAAGCGATATCATGATAACCACATCTATGTATATAAACTTTAAGAGAGTCAATACTCAGGCTGTTTTTTCTGTTACACCATCAATGCCCAACTTAATATTTGAAGAACAGTAACAAGATGGTTTCCCTGCTGCCAAAATTATTGTGGCAGGGTTCTTTGTTTCATTCTGGTTGAAACTTGGCTGTGTCCAGTTAAGTTGCTTGTAGATTTACTATTACAAAACAAGAAAATTCAGATAATAAGTCCCATCTAAAAGTAGAATTTAGTTGTTAATATCATTTTGTACCTTTCACTGTTTACGTTGATATAATAATGTCCTGAAGTCACTTGTTCTCCATTCTTCGATCAGGTATTTGATGGACATGGTGGAAAAGGTGCTGCACATTTTGTTCGTGATAACTTACCTAGGCTCATCGTGGAAGATGCTGATTTCCCTCTTGAGCTTGAGAAGGTTGTCACAAGATCTTTTATGCAAACTGATACTCAGTTTGCAAAGACATCCTCTCTTCAGTCAACCATGTCTTCTGGCACAACGGCACTCACTGCAATGATTTTTGGAAGGTAAGTTGGTTATTCTTCACTGTAAGAAGATTAACTCCACTTTTTGTATTTTGGTTGACTTACTTTTATCTTTGGTACACTATTTCTTCTGTGTTATCTTTTCTTATATAGTATTAATTGTTGAAACTGGCATCAGGAAAACCACCAAAAGATAGAATTTCTCAGGAGGATCTCAGATTTCTCTTCTAATACCATTACATTATGTTCTTGTTGTTTTCTGATAATTATTAGCCTGTGAATTCTTTTCCTTTTAACTTCAAAGGATTTTGTTGTTTTAAGTGGGCTTGCTTCTACATGTGTATCTTATCATGGTGGGTCGGTTCTACTTATGATCTGCTGACATTTCCTATGGACCATGTGCAAAATGAAGATCTCTGCTAGTCGCGAATGCTGGAGATTGCCGAGCAGTACTTTCCCGTCTTGGGATTGCGGTAGAAATGTCCAAGGATCACAGACCTTGTTGCATCAGGGAAAGGAAGCGCATAGAATCACTTGGTGGTTATGTTGATGATGGATACCTGAATGGTCTGCTAGGTGTTTCCCGAGCGATCGGTGATTGGCATCTCGAGGGAATGAAAGAGATAGGCGAGCCCGGAGGTCCGTTGAGTGCTGAACCGGAGCTCAAACTGGTCACGCTAACCAAAGATGATGAGTTCTTGTTAATAGCCAGCGATGGATTTTGGGACGTCTTCTCCAACCAAAACGCTGTGGACTTTTCTCGGAGGAGGCTGCAAGACCACAACAATGTGAAATTGTGTTGCAAGGAATTAATCGAAGAGGCAATAGGGCGAGGAGCCAGAGACAATATAACTGTCGTTATGGTAAGCTTTCACTTGGATCCGCCACTTCGGGTAAGAGCCCGGAGTACGAGAGTAGCACGCAGCATCTCCGCAGAGGGGCTTCATAGCCTCAGGCTACTCTTAGAAGGTAAATAAAGGCGATCTTGATGATATACACGGTGAGTCGTAAAATTGTACGTAGACACATCATTTCACAAATTAGATGTATTTCCATGACTATACAAAATAATTCTGTTAAGACAACACTAGATCTTGAAGTGTTGTCTCATGGAACGAAATGTAAATTAGGTGGAGCTAGGAATGCATCCGGAAGGCTCTCATGAGCTTTTACTGTTGTGATGCTTATGACTCATTTGTGTAAATAATCCTGGAGTTTCTCAGTGTAACTGATGTTTATAAACCAACCTTCATTTCTTACTGTTGTTTTCTTCTCAAGAAATAGTCCTTAATGGCATGAGATTCAAAAAAAGAAAAAGCTTTCAATGTATCATTCAGACTGTTCATTTTTCTAGCTTGAGATATGCTTTGATTTTGATAGAAAGGTTTGAGTACTCATGTAGTCTAGACTAATGTGAAATTGTTATATATATATATATATATATATATATATATATATATTTTTAACTCTTCTATCAGAATGGACAACAAAATGTTACGCATTGTGCTTCATATTTTGTTCTTCAAACATAAAATAAACTTGCAACAAATTGTTTTTATTAAAGTGTTTAATTAAAAAGTATACAAAAGGATATGGTTACATGGAGGAAGGAAGGAGGGAGGGAGAGGGAGAGGATTACAGAGGGAGAAGAGCCTTCACTGGACTTGGCAACTCCCTCTTAGAGATTGGAAGGTCTGTGAAGGATCCCTTTCCTGTCTTCTAAGTCAAAGACATTCCAAAACAGTTGACTACTTTTTAGCCCAAAAGGGCTAAGTTGCTCGATGACTGTATCACTTTAAGTGGTCTAAGATAATCACTATCAGTGGATTTTGATCTAATCCTATAGAGATAAGACTAGATAAAGACGTAATGTGATAAAGATCTAACCCTGTAATTGATGGACTAGGATACCTATTCTTTACCTTATAAATATGTATAGGACTTTTAAGTTAGGTGTAAATATTAAGGATAGCGATGTCATATGAATACATTGAGCATGATCCTTTGTTTTGGAGAGCAATATGAGAGTAGTAAAAATTATTTATTAGATGCCCATCTCCTTTTTTTAATGTGTTTTTCTTTCTTTGTACTTTAATGTAGGGTATATCATGGTAGAAGCTTTTTACTATTTTAAGTTTGCCAACTTTTTTTTATTCATGTGTTTAATCCACTTCCAAACTTAAATACGAGATTAAGTGAGTTAAAAAATCGATAAATATAGGTTACTTGGTTGGCAATTTATTTGGAAATTTAAAATTTTCTAAATTAATTGCTAAGCATTAGAGAATTTTTTGTATATAAATCGCTGACCTCGTTAGTGAATCTACAAGTAGTTTCTCTATGAAGGGTTTCTCAAATACTTTACTTAGCAATTTTCTCAGCAGATTTAAAATTTTCATATAAATAGCAGTTTCAATCAGTATAATAGAAAATAAAATCTTGCAAAACAATCATAAATCTCAGCTATAAAAGATAAAAAATAGAATGAATTGCCTAGCATCATCCATCTAAAGAGAATAATACTCGCATGCTCAAATCTTTGGTGACATTTAAGTTCCAATAATCTTTCCCCTTAATTTGTTTTGAATTATATTCCAGTAGTGTTTCAGAAATATGAGTAGAACTTTAGGATATAGGTGTACATAGGATGGAGGCTTTCCTTTTGATCTTATATCTATGTCTGATCTCCGACTCTACCAAAACTTTTTATAAGGGTGGTGGCTAATCTATAGAAGAAAAATAAAATCTATGTTAATGGCCCACGTCCAATGCTGTTCTTCACATAAAAGTATATTAATATTTCACATACTATTACTTATGGAATGTTATTTGATGCATCGACAGAGTACTTACATTAATTAAATGAGTAGGAATAAGTAATATATGGATTTTTATGATGAGTAAATTATTTGCGTTAAGATCAAATAAGCATAAATAAAATTTTTGGGCCAGTAATTATATGGATGCTTCCTAGCTATTTCACTTGTCTTAGTCAAAGTACTTTAAGAGATGCATCTTGTGATTATGTTAGATCAAGTGGGAGAATATTAGAATTTATCCCTTTTAAGTGGTCTATCATAAAAGGATAAAGATTTTATATCTCAATTCAGATTGAGATTATGATAAGAGTTGTTTAATGGACTATGATACTTATTCGTTATTCTATAAATATGTAATCGACACCTATTCTTCAGATATCTATCTATCTATCTATCTATCTATAAGGTTCTCCATCAAGCAAGGTATCTAAGAAACTAGAAAGGTTGTATTTATGACTTCCGCATTGAATGTGACTAATAGAGTGTAACTATTAAGGAGAACGATGTCAAAGTACATTTAATCCGTATTTATTCTTTATTAATTCGAGCACGATCCTCGGTGATTAATAGACAATATTAGTTTTATTTCAGTCAATTAGAGTTACCTACTGGAGGCCCAAAAGGGTCAGGAATGCCCAAGGAAAGCAGGATTGAAGGAATGCTATGCTTTGCCAACCCATCAGTCTTTGTCTGCAAACTCTTGATTCCCAAGGTACAAGGAAATGTCTCATTAATTTGTAGAACAAGAAAACTTTTAATTTAGTGTAAACCTTTTTATACTAATATGAAAAGTAAATAGTCACTTGTTTTGATACTAGTTTACTAATATCTACTTCTCTCTCATCTCTTCTATCTAACATTTTTATATCTACACATTACTATTATATCCTTAAATAAAAACCACTTCAATCATAGAATAGTTTTATTTTTAGCCAAACTATGATTTTAATTTTATATCACATCAATTATGATTATAATAAACTGTACTAATTTACAAAGAAACACCATAATAACTTTTACAAGTATAACATCAATTATGATCTAACCTTCTGAATCAATAAAAAGGGGACTTGACTCTCTCTTTATATACAATGTCTTTCCTCCCATATTCTTGAAAGTTTGATATGTGAAGCAGTTAAAAGTTTGATATGTGAAGCAGTTAATAAGTCCCACAATATCCCTAACTTACCAATCGATGGCAACCTTGTTTGACATCCATTAGGAACATCCAAATCATATATTATCATTTAACATCTCGAATTTTTACAACATGAAATCCAATCGCGCTGCTACATTTCTTCCAGCTATCAACAAAAATGTCCAGGAGGCTTAAAAGAATAGAAAAGAAGAATATTCATATAACTTAAGACTACCAAATTAAAGAAAGAACAAAACCAAGAAAAGCAAATGCCGTCACAGACAATAAGAACAATGACACAACTATACCAACACTCTGGGAATTGAAACATCTATTAGGCCGATTTCCTGACAGTTGCATCTCACAGTAGATAGCTTCAAATGATTCTGCCATACTAGCCCATGGAGGCTCACCAAATGGAAAAATCTATCCTCAGTTTCTCTCTCTGAACAAACTAGCGATTCCAGATCCCAGAAATGCGCTGCTCTGCATCTGTTGGGATCACTCTGCCAGGCACATTCACCTTCAAGAGGCTTGAGTACCTGTCAAAGAAGCCACATGAATCATCCTAGTTCAATAAGCAGACATAAATTAGAAAATTTAAGTTTTTTGCATACTCTTTGTCTGTAAACAGGTATTCATGCTCTGTGATGAATGCTAGCAAGGCCTGCATATGAGAAGACATGGTGTAAACAATCTGAAATATATAGAATCTAAAGAAAATTTGCTTCCAAGTATAGTGAAGTGCCTCAAATGGCAAATTCAGCAGCTCATAGTATGTCCGAACACCATCTAATCTCTGCTGGACTGCTTCATTATCTATTGATGGTATGGCCGCCAGAGCCTGCATCAGAAATAAAGATGAGAAGATAACTCTTTCCGTTCAATGGATTTACAGTGCTATTTAGTTGGTCAATATGGCTACGAAAACAGTGAAGGATAGACAGCTGAGTGCAAGTTTAATTTTATAAACAATCGAGTATAGGCTCATCTAGCAATGAGACAACTTCATACAAATTGCATCTTGCAATAAAGTGAAGCTACAGTACTCTAAAACACGGCACATGTTGTGCCGTGCCTCAAGAGAAGGAGAGAAAAAGAGGGAGACTAACAACACTTCACTCTTCAGCTGCGATGGCAAGTGGGGATGATGACGACAACAAAGAGTGAAGTGCTACTAGGAGGGGTGCCATACAGCACCCCTCGTGCTACGTGCCGGTATGCTGCATGCATGCAAGTGCTGATTGGCACGGGTATCGTTGCTTAAAAGTAACAATGATTGATGCTTTACTAGAAGAAACAATCAGGTACCAATTCAAAAGGCTAACCTGTTCGAGTGCAATAGAATTCCTGCATATTTGCTGGACCCCCAATAAGTTAATGGATTTTATTTCAGCAAGTGCCTGTATAAGAATTTCATTTCTAAATGAGAAACTAGAAGCAAATTTATATTAGAACAATCATTTATTCACATAAACACAGGAACAGAGAATATGGCTCCAACCTTGATTGATGCAGTTGCTGCAACACTGCATATGCCACCAAATATGTAGTTCCTCTTTTCTTCGGCAATAAATGGAGCAATTTCTTCGTCACGACGTGTGATCTGCTCGAGAAGGGAAGACTTACTCAGAACACTATCAATGATCTCAGTAATTTTAGAAATTTAAATATCTATTAAATTCACATTTATAGCCCACAAATATATGTAATACATTATAATTATGGAATGTTAGAATATTAAAGGCACTGGAAAATAATCCTCCAGACTGGTCTAAATATTCCAGAAATTGGCAACAGCAACATTAATATCCATCACAATATTCTGATAAGGAAAAATTATGAGGGTATAGGCTGTCCTATAGTTAATGATCTTGAATTATCAGAATAGAAACCTGATACAATTATACAATTATATGAAATAATATGAACTGACATCTGATTAATTAATGTCGTCAAGACAAGGGGCAACTTTTGGAGTACCAGATTTAGTCTAAGGATTTTGGAGGTTAAGTTCAGCAGCAGCAGTCATGATAGATGAGAACATTCAACATGGCCAGAAGGTTGAAGTGACAATATCTCATCATACAAAGTTTGATTTGGTATTTCTTTTGTTTCCAGGTTGAAAGATAATTAAAAGTTTATACTAAGTACTGCATTTGTCAGTATAATGCAATAGAAATATGATTATAATTGTTTTCAAACATCAAAATATGTAATCTCAGTTCATCGAGTGCATATAGAGAATAACGAACTCATTCCATCTTCCAAGTATCACACAGCTAAAGTTTAAATGTTTTTGTTAAAGAATGATGTGTCAGAAATGTTCTCAGTTTATATCTACATAGAAATATAATTAAGTTTGATAAAGACATACAAACACAACAGACAATTACATTATACATAATTTGTAAGTACTCATATCTGCAAGTAGGTATTCATGTACATGTACATTAATAAAGGTTCTCAATGGAATTTGATATTCTCCAATAGTGGAAATTATATCCTCCTAAATAATAATAATGGAATCTAACTTGAGAAACATCCATAGTGAATGGCCTGGCTGAGAGACCTGCAATGATTATTTCCTAATTCCTATTGACGGAGATACCTTTAACTTTCTGAGTTTTCTCCTCTTCCGAGCAACTATTGGCCAAAGGGTTATACAGCTACCTTCATATTCATTAAGGAATGGTGCAGGATCCAAAAATTCCAGCAGAAGAAAGTCAAAACTATATTATCATTCTACTATTGATGACCTTCTCGCTTCTCCTCTTCTCCTTGGCAGTTCTGGCAGAGGAAATATGCCAGAATCCAAAGGGATGAGCATCGAGAATGGCCTATAAGGTGTGTAGGAAGGCACTAAGGAGGATGTAGGCAAACAATTATTGTCTAATGACAAGAAGACAATTTCATGGCTGCTATTGAGCATAACTGAGGCACAACAAGAAATTTCCCAGTGGATGAAGCTAAAAACATGGATTAAGCTGAATAAATGGAGTATCCGTGCTTTATAGATTAAGCATCATTTCACTGAAGTGGAGGAGTTGATTGGGAACTTATTGTTGAGAGATGTCAATGGGGAGTCACCAGGCATGCTGATTGTGGAGATGCAAAATCTTGAAGCCAACTTCAGCAAAGATCTCGACGTATTGATTAAATGTCGAAGGAACAGGAGAAAAGATCTAAGAGAACTTAATCAATAAGCATTATGAGCTGGAATCCAGTTCTTCAACACCAAAAACTAAAGGCGCATTACAAGATCTTTTTTCGTAAAACACCAAGAATTGCTTTATTTCGTTTAGTGAAAGACCTGAGTATGAGCATTTACTTTTTATTTGAACCTGGAGAAGAAGATCATGTTTGCCCTTATGGAACTTCTTGTATCAAGAAAACTTCAAAGGCATACAACATCCAGACTGGAACAGTATTTCATTCAAAAGGGACTAATTTTTTCAATGAAGATATAAAAACCAAGTTCATGAAAAGGCTGAAGCCTTGATTTAAGAAGAATACATCCAAGAATACTTGAGTTATGAGTTGGAGTATTTCTAAACTGCAACCTGCATGAGGTATAAAGTATGCACAATCTATGTAAGAATTCTAGATTTGAAGATCTTTTACTAGAAGTCTAGAACTGGATACACCGCATAAACTTAATAAAAAGATCTCCACCATGAAAATTGCATGGCTTTACCAGAGAAGGCAAGGAAAAAAGATAAGATCTAAGGTTGATTCCTTGGCCAAAAGTAGTGCGATAGAAATTCTTCCCAAGCTTGAGAGCACAAATCAAATGATGAAGTTCTAATAACTATTATATAGGGATGGTGATGATGAGAATTCAGAAATTAAAGCAATCCTCTTAAGCAAATCTACATGGACTGCATAGAGTGCTGAAGCCCTTAGTAAAGAATCTGATTAAAAGGAGAATATCTTGCAGAGCGATGATTACTAACCATCTATCCCTGCTTAATTGCCTGACACTTGGGAGTAATCATATGCCTCAAGATACACATTCTGATGTTTCTGGTAAAATGAACTGACACAAATTCTAGAGCATCTGGACCACGTGAGTCAATAAAATTTAAGGTCCAACTAGTGCCTGTTACCTTTAGTACACAGGACAGAATGATCAACAGTTATCACACTGAGATCAATGATTTCGATAGTCATACTGATTTCTAGTAAAGCTGCAGTCTTTGTGGCTTGTCAGTTGGTACTTGTCCTGTTCCTAGAGGCTACAATTAGTCCAATTGTCTCATCCAAAACAATCTGAACCAGGTCCCAACAAGATTACTTCAAAAGCTTCCTAATGCACAAGGATACCATATATAACCTATATCAGCTACCCAATAAGACAAAGGTTGGAGGGAAATAAAGTATACCTGAGCTGTAAGTGAAATAACAAAATCATCGGGCTCTTCAGCATCTTGATCTTCAATATATTGTCTGTTAGTCATTTCCTGTTTAAATTCATAATCACTTTCACTACTTCCATTTAACTGAACATCACATATTTCTGATTAAAACAGCATTAAAATTTGTAAAGATGGAAAGCTACATACTTGCATGTGAAATATTGTTTCTAGTTGCATTTCCAACCGTAGAACTTTCAAACAATCAAGTGCTAATTTTTTGTACTCATTAGCGAGAGATCCGAGGCTTTTTGGAACTGCACTTGTTGTACGTGTATGGTGATGAGCTTGATTGGCATGATTTCTGTTCTCTGAGCTAGTTTGTGGCCTAATGAAGGACTCTCCAAGCCTGGACTTTGTAAGTTACCAATTTACGTAATAACATTAGTGATCAACCAAGCTACAATAGAATCTAAGCATTTCAATGAAGAGTTCCTTAAGGTTGAGTAAAAAGAAAAATTGCAGTCCGAAATTGCAAGTTGAAGTGCTAAAAGGAGGTCTGAAGAAGCAGTATAGATAACCAAAAAATGTCTTAAGAAAGAAAACACAAAATCTAAACTACAACATAAGCAGCTCATGCTCCTAAGAAAGAAAAGAGCATCTGAAGCAGGTATACGCAGAGTGGACATGCTACAAAACTTCACAGAAGAAAGCAAATTATTCCATAGAATACATCTGCTCTTATGTAAATCTTCTCTCCTCACAGTAAACATATGATTCATCACTAGCATGATTTGGAATGTTAGAAATATCAGGGAGGTCTTCTACCAATGGTAGTTACTGGTTAGACATTAAAGTTCTGTAAGTCCTGAAAACTAAAAAAATCCAAATTTGAGTTCAGTACTGGTTGACAACGAGCTTATGTGTCTCTGTTTCAGATTCTTTTATTAAATACAAGATGGAGTTGACATGGATAGAATGATATATGGCTCCATTAACTAGGAGCATGCAGGATGTATGAAGTGCGAGTCGTATACCACCTTACTTAGCAAACTCTTGTTTAGAATTTTGAAAAACAAAAAAGAGAATGCATGTAACAGAGAGCAGATGATCTGTCCAACCCAGGTAGCAGCACCTTCCTACAACCCGAACATGTAGCATGATTCAATTTGTTTCTAGGTTGGGGAATTATGCAACATCACAATGATTGTTGATTTTAAATCCAATATAGAAACTTTTACTTCTCCGCATGCTTGCTTTGCCAATTGAAGCCAGCAGCACATCAAAGTAAGATAATCCTCACGACCTGGATTATGTACCTAAGTAACAACTATCATATCATAAGTCTTGAAAATTGTTTGTTGAAAGTTGAAATTGAGGGCCAGAAGCACTTCATCTTGCATCCTATTTGTGAGCATGGAACAAGATTCTAATCACAATACTAGGATGCAAGTTGGCTTAAACTTCGGTTTGGTTCTAGGTTATCTTTTTCCCTAATTTAGATTAAGGAACACTATTCTAGATTTATAACCTAACATCAAACTATCCCTAATAGATTAAAAAACACTTTAAATTATTAGCACATAAGCCCAATTACACTTTCAAAATCCTCTCTCCTCTCTCCTACTACCAACCTATTTAATTCTACAAAACCAAAAGCCCTTGTTTAAGTTAGCCACTTATCTCCTCTCTTATCCCCACCTATCCCATTTCTTATTCAAGAATTTCAATTGCATACCTACAAATAGATATTAATATGTAGTCAATGCATACATAGACAATGATACTGCATATATGGATGCATGCATTAGAGATATGAGCTATAAGTACAGAAGAAGGCTGATTTATTGTATGATGGCAAATGTAGATGTTAATATGTAGTCATTGCATACATACATAATGCTAGAATGATACTAAATATATGGATGCATGCATTATAGACAAGAGCTAGAGTGCAAAAGAAGGCCAATTTATTTATGGTGGTAAGTGTAGATGTTAAATATATAGACAATGCCTACATAGAGAATGATAATACATATATAGATACATGCATTGCAAACATAGAGAATCATACTGCGTATATATCATTGTATTATGGTTTAATCCATCCGTTTGAACAATCCACTTTGTCGCATTAAAGGGTATTCTGTAAATTCATAAAAGACAAGAGCAAAAGTTTACTTTCCTATTTATTATGCCACATCAAATATAAATATTACACTACTATTCTAGTTTACAATCAAACATCAAATTAACCTCCTCTAGATTAGAGATGCAATTTTAAGAGTAACAGATTAGAATCGCTACTCTAGATTTTCTTTAACCGCAAAGGCGCAAAACCAAATAGGGCCTAAGTGATCAAGTCAAGAATATGCTGTATCATATGCTAGGAGATAATGCATCACTATGTATTCACAATGATTTAGAAATACTAATTCATGTAAGAAAATGAATCTGACTGTCACAATTACCAAACTGTATCAATAAGGGTCAAGGAAGGGATTGGAGATGCTAGCATAATTCAGGAAACTTAATCATATTAAGGGATCAACATTACCTTTCAATTGAATCTGCCAGATACTCCAAAGAATCGCTAAGAGAAGCCAATAGGATTAGTTTTTGATCATCGTGAATTAAGTTGTCCTGCATGGGAGAGATAAAAATTTTATTCAGCACAAAAGGAACTACTTGATTGAGCACATACAAGTCCCTATTATTTCAACATAATGTTATACATAAGTACTTTTTTTATTTTGACTGATTGGAGCCCACAGGGGCAAAGTGAGCTATAAAATATATATTATATACGGAAACCTGTTCCCAGACAATCCTTGCCTTTCACAATACAGATTGTCATGCACTACATTCTAAATCATCAACTTCATTCTAGTTGCTGCACAAACTTCTAAACAATATGTATGCGGTATGCGCATTGGGTTGCATGTTAAGATGGATAGTACACCATGCATAATGATGTTAAATCCAAGGATTTGAGTTTCGGCCGATCCCGAGTGGGATCGGCCAAAACTATAGCCGATCCCGATCCAGGCCGAAACCACTCGGTTTCGGCCTGGCCTGCTGCAGGTGGCTGCAGCAGGCAGCAGACAGCTGCTGCTGTCAGCAGCAGTAGAGAGAGAGGGAGAGAGAGAGTGAGGGAGAGAGAGGAAGGGAGAGAAAAGGAGAGAGAGAGGGAAAGAGCAAGAGAGAGAGTGAGAGAGAGAGGAAAGATTAAAAAAAATGGGGCATGAGAGAGAAAATGGAAGAGAGAGTGTGGGAGAGGGAAAGATTAAAAAAAAAAGGTGAGAAAGAAAGAGAGAAAAAGATAAAAAAAAGAATGTGGGAGAGAATGAATAGAAAAGAAGAGAAGGAGAAAAAGATATTTTTACTTTTTAGGCTTTATATGTGAGTAATTATTATTTCTTATTTTCTTATAATTTTTTCTAAATTTTTAGAAATTTCTCTAACATTTTTAATAATATTTAGAATTTTATTTAATTAAAATAATCTGATCCGATACAGGCAGCCGATACGGCCGATACAGCCGATACGTATCGTTTTTTCGGACGGCCGATCCCGATCCCGATACCGATTTTTGGAACCTTGGTTAAATCTTCCATGTGTCTTTAGAGAGATCAATTCTTTGTTGATGATGCCACATCTTGGCAGGAGGGGAATAATGTTCATATTAATAATTAGAATAAATGGGTCAAGGAATGGGAATACATCTAATTTTGTAAACTAAAAAGTTGATTTCAAATCCTGACCAATAATCTTAACAACAAATGAACGTGAAGAAAAGTACAAAACTATAATTTGTTGCATTTAGTGACTATTAACTCTCACCTTCTCGACAAAAGCATAGGTTGTTAGATAACCATAGTTTCAATCTATTCTAACGCTTTAATTTCTAGGATCAAACATTTTATGTAATAACCAGAATTTAAAAAAAAATGAAGGTCATGTGCAATGCACGTGCTTTCCTTCCCTCTCACTCGCCAATTATATGAGGGAGGTGGACGTGGATTCCTTGGCTGAGATTGTCAGATTTGCTAAAGAGCTAACCCTAGAAATTTTCCTATATGAACCCTAGCTCTCCTCCTCATGCCATTGTAACCTCTCTCTCCTCTTACTGTCTTCTTCTCCTTCCTCCCTTGGCAAAGTTGAGAGGTCGGATCTGGCCATCAGAGTATCCTTGGAGCAAATGGAGATCATCTATCGACTCACCCATGAATCCACTTCCATCTCTCATAATTAATTTGAATTTAATAGAATAAATAGTTATGTACCTACTTTTTGTATCTTCAGCTTTGTCGATGAAATTCGCTAGTCACCGACTTCAGGTCATTACTGCTTTGGTTCAAGAAGCTTCGTGTCGATGACCTAATGTTATGGGTCCTAGAAGTCCTTAGGGGAGGCTATGCCAGGTAATCTCCGGCTGACAAGAGTTGTGCTCATGTCTGGTCGCTGCCTTCATTGTCAATAGCCTCCAACCCTCCTGATAGGTTTCCCTCCTTAAGAGGGGTATGTTAAGTCTTGTATTTGTTTCTCTTACAAAGAAATCTAGTTCCAGCAAACTCCAACGTCGCAGATTTAACTCTGGCAAACTTCGACAAACTCCTGTATATAATTTTTAAATTTATTTCTTTATTTCTTTTTCAGTTTTTTTTATTTCTTCCACTCTCCCTTTTTCTTCTCTCTAATTCTTCTTCTTCACTGCACCATAGTTTTTCTTTCTTTTGTTTGATTTTCTTCCACTCACTCTCTTTTTAATCTCTTCTTTTCAATTTTTATTGCCCATAGTTTTTCTTTCTTTATTTTATTATTTTTGATAATTCTTTTTAAACTTTTAGAAGTCTTTTTGTATTTTTTAAATAATATTTAGAATTTTACGTAATTAAAATGTGCGATCCGATCCAGACGATCGATACAGCCGATACATATCATTTTTTAAAAAGTGATCTCGATCCTGATTTTTTGAACCTTGGTTAAATTGCAATAGTTTAAAGAAGGTACCTGCTTAATTGGTCGCAAACTCAATAATAAATCACTCATTTCTGTCTCCACTTCAACTGTTTCAACATCTGAAAGTTTGTTTTCTGTAAAGGATTCTCCAGAAGAATTCCGTAAACAAGCATTTGCAGGATCAAGACGCATCAAACTCTCCACATCACTCCTCCCAAGCAGCATGTAACTTTGCTTTTCTAGAACAGCCTGCATTTGTTCAGAAAGTATGTATCACAATCACATTTTTTTAAGGTCAAGATAAAAATAAAAACAGAAGAAGTTCAAGCTCGTGACAAACAAAAACATGTCAATACTTGTAGTGCAATATTCAAAAGAGAGATAAAGGAAAAAAAACACCTACAGTTATAGCAGCACAGCAGTACTTACACTGGAATACCCTGATTGAAGATAAATAAAATTCTAACTAGTTGCAAGAAGGTTTAAGAACAAACACACATATCCTGTTCTAATATATGTAGTCCAGTATCATCTCAACTTAATATAATCAAACTGAAATATCATAAAATGCAGCATATGAAGCATAGATAGGGATATGCCGATACGACAAATCTCAAAAAATAAGGATACAATACATTCTAGATAAGTAGCTCAAATATGTATATATTTATGTCTACATTGAGGAATTATATATTATTGTTGCATCCGATAGTTTATATAAGAAGACTCAATTAAAAGAACTACCATTCATAGCAAAGGTCTCCTATATTATGTAGTGTGTTACTGAGAGGTAAGATAAACAAGCAAATTCAATTTATAAATCAAAAGAAATTAACGTGTAACACGATTCCTTAATATGGGTCATAAAATAAATAACCAACGCCAAATGTTTTTACAAAGAGAAACCTTCTGAAAAGAAATGAGAAGTAATAATTTTGCCTTCAATTTGACTCATATAGATAGGAATCTCGGAAGTATTTAAAAAGAATCTGAGAAGTATCCACAATATTAATTTCTTTAAAATTAGATAATTTAAGGAAGTATCCAATATGTATGCAGAAGTATCTATGAGTATCATAACGGATATGGCGAGAGTATGGAAGTATCTGTGTTTCCTAAGTACACCATATCTTGTGTAATAAGAGTTTACTTGCATTTGAATCTCACAATTTGTTTCATTGAACTTGCTGATAATATGGAAAAGTATCACACTGAATTTGATCAAAAAGGATACATCAAGTACCATATGCAAAGTAATATCCTCATCTCTTTGCTAAATTTGTGTTCATTCATGAAAGGGCAGAACCTAATCACAGGTCAAGCACAAAATCCAGCAGTCAATACAAAAGTTCTTGAGTACAACTAATGTGTAGAGTTAATTTCCGCTTAATTTAAAAGCCAAAGCCATTCGGGTGAAGATTTCCTTGGATCTATGATCTCCCAGTTTCTTATCTAGTTTGGCGTGGAACCAAATAACACTGGAAATTGTGAATCAGATTCAACTATCGTATAGAAATGAAAGGCCTCAGGCATATTCTCATCCATTTCATTAGAGCATTACCTGATGCGTGCCAACACATCGATCAGACAGCCATGATTTCATGAGTCTTTATCCTAATGTGCCCTTATATTTCATCTTGGGCGTAACTGTGATAGTAATATGCATGAAAAAAATACACTAACATAGATTCAATGGAGCGCTTGGATGGATCCAAATTAGATCTGCTCGCACTGAAGTCTTTATTAATCAGCATCACGCGCACACATTTACACACAAACACATTCTTATATATAGGTATATAGTGCAAATTAGGGCTTAATACCATCATTTATATAAACCATTTTACAAAACATTTCTCAAATGTTCTTAGAGAAGAATCAAAAATGTTTTAGTAGTAAACAGCATTAGAAAATTGATTTGCAAGATGATTTCACTTTATAATCACATTAGCAAGCATAAGTCAAACACTTGCTACTTGCAAACAAGGGCTAATTTAGCTTTGTAAATGTTTCTATGTAAGTATAGATACAAAAATGTGTTAATACATACATATACACACGAGAGAGATACCATCGTCTATAAAATATCTTGCATCTCAAGATATGCAAAATATTTCTCAATTGTCCTTATAGAAGAACCAAATATTTTAGTAGTAAGTGATGATAGAGCCCTGGTATTTAGCACTAAAAACTAATTTGCAAGATAGTTTCACTTTATAATCAAATTAGCAACCATAAGTCAGGCTCAAAACACATGCTATGTGCAAACAAACGCTAATTTAGCTTTGTAGTGCACATATTTTATGTGCAATGCATTTTTATGTGAGCAATGTGCACTTTTTATACGCAATTTTTTGTTCATACTTCAAATGAGAAGTGCTTTCCTATTATGCACAATAGGTCTGTTTTCTAAGCAATGACATTTTATATATACATTACAAATCCCCTCCTAGATCTCCCTTCTTCTCCCTTTCTGCTCCCTTTCTCCTCTTTTTCTCTTCCTCCCATTCTCAGTTTGAGAAAGTAGATCTTCTGGAAGAAAACAGATCAAGAAGATCTTCTGGAAAAAAAAAACCTGTTCACTAGCATTCAACTTGACAAGGTAAAATAAATACTTATTTTATTAAATAGTAAGTACTTTAACACAAGTATCTTAATTGTATAGACACAGCTAATCCCAAACACAGTATATTGTACAAGATTTTGTAAAAGGACAATAATAAGGACATTACAGGGCAGCACGACCTAGCAGCTTGATTGCATACAAGGAAAATATTTGACAGAGAGGTAAAAACAATAGAAGTATTGCACCGAGTAGAAAGAGATGCTGGTAGTTAAGTATGTGGATAAAGATCATGTTTGTACACTACAACAGTGAAAATCTGAAAGCCAGACTGTTTGCTAGAAACTGGGATAAATAGATATTATGAGCTGACTGCTGAGATTACTAAAATAAAGAAAGCCACAGATATTTGAAAAAGGTTTCTTTCTTATGGTACTAGTCCCGCAGTAGTAATATAACAGAATAATGATGTTATTACCAAAATCCAAAATATTGCAATAGGAAGTGCCATTATTCTCTTTTTAGACCGTTTGGGGGCAGATAGTAGAAAATATGGCAGTAAAGGTAATGATAGAACAACTTGAATAATTAATCATAATGTCAACCCTTTACTGTGAGAAGAATAAGTGATGAGCACACATGGAAGAGCAGTGGAAGGATGTAAGAGAAAGAAATCAAATCCAGTCATTCCACTATCTGGGAACAGCATTGGGTTTCCTAAGATAGCTGGGCAACAAAATTGATGAAATATCTGATCTGACTAAATGATACATTAGTACAATATGAGCAAAACTGCTTCAAGTTGCCACTTATAAGATCACATAAACTATAGTTTATATACACTCCCTAAACATTGTTTGGTATGCACAGACCCCTAAATTACTAAAAATCTCTCAAATCTCCCTTCAGATAGTTTCTCATTACTTTTTCTGTCCATAAGTTAACATAACTCAACATGACTAAATTTGTGACCTATATACCCTTATCTTTTGAGGGAAGAAAAATACCAACAGTTTAGGGAGTCTTTTCACCTTTTATAAGTAGAAGGGCATATTTGCGTTTTCACCTTTTTCATTAACGAAATCTGGGGGTCAAAGGTTTCCAATAATTTAGGCAATCTACATATACCAAAAATATTTGGAGAGTATATGTGGAAATAGGCAATAGTTTATGAGATCTAAATAGAATTATTCTTTCTTTTTATCCGACTAGAAGCTTGGAAAAGGTAAACATAAATACAGTTGAAGTTAATCTCTAAAGTCCATAAAAGAACACATAATCTATAGAAATGTAATAAGATGCAAATAATAGGAATGCCATTATATTAGTATGCAGTGAGGAAACCTTGAACATAGTATCTGTTTCTCATTTGCAGGTTAGGGCTGCAAGTAGCAAGAATTCTCTTGGCTTTTTGAGTAAAAGAACTGAATGGGCACTGCTTTTCAGCAACTGAACACAACTGATTTTCTTGAGATGAAACAAATCTCTTGGCAGTAGTATTTTCTTATGCAGTATATGTTTGCAGAATATTATGGTTGTATAATTTAAATTCCACAGTACGGTAAATGGGGATATGCATTACCTCCATATATGACGTTCGACATCTTTCATATGCACGTTCCAAGAATGTGTGTACATAGTCAACGAGTTCACTTGCATATTTTGGCATTAGCTGAGCCCAGCCAAGTACCTATGGAAAAACAATTTAGAATAACTTGAACTTGCCATAAAGAAAAACACAAGTGGATAATAAACTACCTCTTTTGCTAGAAAATCAATGGCTAAAAGTCCCTGTAATACAGGGCGTCCCTTCCCAACTAGTGGACTGTATACTGTTGTAGCATGTGCACGTGGCCGGAATGCTGCTGGGCCTGGAAAAAGGAAAATTGCACAAAGGAAGATGAAGGAAAGGCATGAGTTGATTCCTTACTTTTGTGAAGAACAAACAAGGTATAATAATTAATAAAATCCAAAATCCCACAGTTGCTGTGAATTTGAGTTTGCTTCTTAAGTTCAAATTTCATGTCTCTTTTTGTATAAGAAAAAATAATGTTGATATATATTTAGAAAATAAATATGTAATACAAGCAATGAGAAATGCATAACAATCACTTGATAAATATATGATGAAATTCAAGTAGGTATATTTTTACAATTTCTTTAAAAAATTTATTCAAGGAAATAGATATCAAAAGGTAAATATGCATCATAATATCCTTATTTAATAACCATAAACAGATTATAGGATCTAAAATGAACATTGAATATGCCTCAAGTTTCCACGTCAAATTTTAGCCCTACAAGATGATATCTTTGCAACTTGGTTAGTTTAAAGAAATGACAAATTCACGAAAAAAGAAGGCTAAGTTAAGGACTATTTGCAATTATATGAGAAGAGAAGAGGTTCAGTCTTCCTACAAAATCCTACAGATACGTGCAAAAATTGAAAGTTAATTTCAACTAAGGATGTACTAGTAGTGGCATGGCACTTGGCACGGGATGTGCAGTGGCACATCCCTTGTGCTGAGTTGTGTTGGTCCGGCATAGCTACGTGTGCCATCTGGCACAACATGTGGAGCCTTTTTTTATAATTTTTTTCTATTTTCATCAATCTTCATCAAATCAATTTTAATCTTCGTACATGTTCATATATTATATCATAGAAAATTATAAAATTCATATTTGTATGAAAACTAAGACGTTACAACAAGCAATACTATCAGTGGATGAGTTTTGAAGATTATCAACAGTATTTAGTGCAACATTCTCATGTTATTCTTGTGCCGGCAAATAAAGTCTTTGATCATCTTCCCCATGCTACGTTCAACTAGATATTAGTTTTTAATAATTGAACTATTACAAACTAATATTATGTGTTGAAATGTTATTATGTATTCGGTTATACTATGGAGTGTTTAATCATTAATATTAGTTTTAATAAATGTATTCAATTATATTATGTGTTGAATAATATTTCTATTTAAATGTTGCTTTATCTTTAATAAAATAAGTCATTTACAAAAATAATCTAAAGACAAAATATTATAATGTAGGTTTTAATACATATATTTAAACCAAAAACCAACGATTAATATGCCGAAGACCTAAAACATTTCTAAATATCCTAAAACTTTTATTAGAAATATTACATATATGTGCTGGTGGCATGCCAGGGCGTATCGATGGTGGCATGGCCATCGTTGATTTCAACACCTTTGACTCTAATGTTCATTGGATGAAGCAATCTGATAAATGTAACTAGGAAATTACTTATTTTGATGAATTCTAAGATATTAGTGTTACTTTTCTAAAAGACTTCCAATGAAGCAATTCAATTTAAATTTTTATGGAATGTAAATTTTACAAAAGTGAACTGTAGAACTTTCTTTTCCTATCTAGTTACATCTAAAACAATTGGGATGCATAGTGCAATATTGTTATTTGATAATACCATAAATTGACAAAATTACTCCAATATCATGGCTAGTCACCTAGATATATTACATGGGAGGCTCCATGTGCAATTGTGGTTAAGTGGCCATCTAGACACCCAATCACATGGTCCCATTGTTCAATAATGGTTCCCTAGCATTTTGATGACATAAGTTCAATACAAAATGACACTCATATACAATCCTAACTAAGAATTGTCGTACCAAAGCACTATCGGCATGTGGCACAAGGGGTGTCGCATGGCACCTCTCCTCTTGCCTCCTAGTAGCGGTCCATGGCTGCAAAGGTCTCTTAGAGGCATTAATCATGGAGGATGACCAAAGGAGGTGTTTCTAACCGACGAAAGCAAAGAGGATCGAGAAGATGGTAATGGTGATGATAGTGTCGAGCTTGAAGAGGAAGACAATCCACAGATAGAATAGGATCCACTACTTTATATTTTACAATCCACCACTATTCCCTCCTATTATCCACTAGACTACGGCTAGGGCACCACAATAGTCGATGAAAAGAGAGGATAGTGACATATAGGGCAACAATAAAGTAGCATCCCTCTTAGTCTCTCCTCTCATTTTCTTTCCTCTCTTGCATGGGGCTGGCGATGAATCCTCTATTCTTGCGACACAGTTGACAGGTGTCGTGCCGTGTCGTGCCGTGTCAGTTAGGGTTCAGCATGCCGGGAAGCACAAACACACAAAAATGGTTGTTGTGGCCATGTTCATGTCCGACATGCCGTGAACACATCTCCGACATGTTTCAAATAAACAAAAAGTATCTAATATTAAAAATAGAATAAAAATTTATTTCATAATTCAAACATGCTAGTGGGACACATCATAGGTTATTCCCATAACCAACAACTACTAAACTAAAATCCAAACACTAAAACCCAAATATCAAAATTCAAATCAAACCAATACAGTCCAATCACTCTTCCATTAGAAAGATATTCCTATATTTAGTTAGTCCTCGAATGATGATCACTAACAAATAGAGCTGCTACAAAGAGGATAATGTGGGCAAGGCACAATTTGTCAAACATAAGGTCCTTAATAACCGTTGGTAGAATAAAATTGACTACATATTTGCTTTTACAAAGCCTATTTATAAAATGGTAAGGAGGTTTGCAAACATTGACATCCCTTATTAGCATTTAATATATGAGATGTGGATACAATGATAGAGAAAGTTAATATAGTCATTTATAGGAATGAAAAGAAGATGGAAGGCAAGGAATCTACCTATTATTTAGTGATGCATAAGATCATAATCAATAGGATGAAAGTAATACGCCACTCTATTATTTAGCACATTATTTAAACCAAGGTGATATTGAGATTTTGAGTTATTCGGTCCTGTCATCAATCATCTTAATAGATATTATAGCTTCTCATAGATTGAAAAGGATCCAAATTGTTTAGCTCCACATATAGAGTTAGAAATTTCCCACAGGAGAACAAATGCTTGAAAAGATTCTTTTCAAAATGGAGAGGAAAGAAGAATTATATGTGCAGAGTATACCAATTTTCCTACAAGTGCAGGAGGATCTACCCAAGGTTCCAAAAATCGGTATCGGGATCGGGATCGGCCGTCCGAAAAAACGATACGTATCGGCTGTATCGGCCGTATCGGCCGCCTGTATCGGATCGGACTATTTTAATTAAATAAAATTTTAAATATTATTAAAAATGTTAGAGAAATTTCTAAAAATTTAGAAAAAATTATAAGAAAATAAGAAATAATAATTACTCACATATAAAGCCTAAAAAGTAAAAATATCTTTTTCTCCTTCTCTTCTTTTCTATCACTCTAACTGTTAGTCTAAAGTATTCATTCTCCCCCACATTTTTTTTTAATTTTTTTCTCTTTCTTTCTCACCTTTTTTTTAATCTTTCCCTCTCCCACACTCTCTCTTCCATTTTCTCTCTCTCTCATGCCCCATTTTTTTTAATCTTTCCTCTCTCTCACTCTCTCTCTTGCTCTTTCCCTCTCTCTCTCCTTTTCTCTCCCTTCCTCTCTCTCCCTCACTCTCTCTCTCTCTCTCTCTCTACTGCTGCTGACAGCAGCAGTTGTCAGCTGCTGCTGTCAGCAGACCAGGCCGAAACCACTCAACCGAGTGGTTTCGGCCTGGATCGGGATCGGCTATAGCCGATCCCGATCCGTTTCGGCCGATCCCACTCGGGATCGGCCGAAACTCAAATCCATGGATCTACCTTTTACAATTTCAAACCTTAAGAGTTCTATTAGAGCCACCTTTAGCCTAACTTGACAGAGTCGAGTTTCTTCCACCCGAAGAGAATTGGTATGGACACCACTTTCAAACACGCGTACTCATGCAGACGTTGAAGGGCAACCCACCTAATGATACTTTGGGTGGGCGACAAGTCACAAGGGAGAGACTTTGATTTTTAGGGTATTTTATTTTATTTTCCCATTATGAGTATTTTGGTCTGGTATTTTTAGGGTTTGCCTATATAAAGGTTTGTTATCTTATCATTTGAGGCTAATGAATATTTTACGATTTTGAGATTATCTACCCTTTTTGTTGGTGGATTTCAACTCCTCGCTGGTGGATTCCATGGGTTTGTCCTTTGTTTCTTTTTCATCTACTGTTATTCTGCTTCAGAAGATTTGCATATGAAGTTTCTATATATAAAGCATATGAGTCAAATGTTTCAACAAAAACAGTTGTTTGGAGCCTTGGAGCACAATCTATCATTTTGTTTCTCCAATAACAAGAGGCTTAAAAGAGGGCAGTAAACTTCTAAACAAAGTCCAAAATTTTCATTATTAAAATTATTGGGTATTTGTGTAATGAGTCTTTGACCAAACTAACCCTATTCCGAAACTTTTTCTAGCAAAATGAACCACACCCTAAATTTAAAATCAAAAGGGATTTGTTTCACCGTAGCTGGCAGTAAAACACTGCAAAGATTCACGTTTTGCTTTTAGATCAAAATGTCAACAAGTTCAGCATTTATATATATAAGTTAATAAAAAATGCTAAATTTATTAGAGGTTTATTTATGTAAAACCCTAAACGTTGTGCCACAAGATTAATTGAACTTTTCATCTTTTAACAGTTAACACTCTACCTCTCTCTGAAGACAGGGCAAGATAGTTTTGTAATTTAAAAACCATATCCTCACCTGTCTTAATCAAAGAGTAGGAGGTCGTAACATGTCTCTCATCACATCAAATCTATTTCAGGAATGGACAAGTACAAACAAAATCCTTGTAAATTATCTTGTGAAAACATAGCATAGATAATGTTATTTCAAAGATTAGTACATGTATAGAAATAGCATGATACCAACCAACATCACTCTCAAAAATAACTAAACTACAAATTTGTTTTACTAATATGTTTCTCTGGATGGGGGTAATATCAGATAATAAAAGTTCTTAACAAACTTACAGAATGAAGTTGGTAACTTACTAGAAATAGCCTGTTGAACACATTTTCGGTAATCTACGAACATTGCTGGCAAAAAGTGATCCTTCAGAAAATTCTCTACGAATCCTAGTAAGACGTCATTCCTGCACATGTTTATAAGCCATTTCAGACCGAATATTAACAGATGATTACACATTGAACGTTCAGCAGAAAGCCTAGATACCAGAGGAATATAAGATGAACTTTAAAATAATATCTTTTCTCTTTGAAGATACAATCGTACAAATGTTTCTACTGGATAATAACAGTGTTGGGAATAATAGAAAAACCAACAAATACATATCCTGATATGCAGTCATAAGCAACGAGTATAAGACACTTGTTTATAGTGCTGAAAAAACCAATGGAGTTTGGCATCTAACCAATTCCAAAAAGCCATCATCAGAATGTCTTGTCTAGATCTACAGTAACGTGAAATGTTGGAGCTCACTTAATTGATGGAAAAATTTGTTAGGACAGGCCAACAGAATTACAAAAACTTTTTAGTAGTGCTACGGGGTTCTTAGACACCCAAAAAATGCTACTGATGAGTAGCATGTCCTATGTCTAGATCTACAGTTATTTGAAACGATGGAGCTCACTTAATTGATGGAATGATTTGCTAGGACAGCCCAACTGTACTATAAAAACTTTTGAGTGCTATGGGTTTCTTCTTAGACACCCTATAAATGCTGCTAATGAGTAGTAAGTCGGGGCAAAAATGTAATACATAGGAAGATGGTGGTTATCAGATAAATCATATGTTAGTTACAAACTTTTCTTTTTGGAAACCAGAGTTGTATTCAGCTAGTGCCTCTCTCGATCAGGAAGAGAGGCGTCAAAATAAAGGATATTACATAGTTTAGGGGGAACTAGATCCCAAGGACCCACACTTGATTTACACTTAGCAAAACCTAAGTCTCCACGGACATCCTCCATTTTTTATCAGCTTCACCACCTTGAGGGAGTCTGATTCCACCTCTACCTTGTGATTTTTGGCTAGTTCCAAACCCATATGGAAGGCCCAACCCTCAGCAAGAAGAGCGGACTCACACAGGATCGGCTCCCATGCAGCTGCAAGCATATCACCTTTGGTTGACCAAAGCACCGCTTTAGCTCCACCTTGATAGTCCCTCTCGGTATAAGCTCCATCCACGTTCAACTTAACCCACCCTATGTCAGGAGCTTTCCACTTGATTCCCACCACCTTGGTTTGTTTTGCTGTTTTTTTAACCAACTAGGCATAGTCACCCGCTAGTTGCACCACTCTCCATACAACCACTCTTGGATGATCCTCGTCACCTCAAAACGCTTTTGCGTTTCTTTGCTTCCACACTTGCTAGCGAGTGAATGCAATTATGGCTTTGCACTCAATGTTTTGGTGGTGGTCCATTAACCAAATGGTGCTCCACTCATGGCTTATCTTGCTAGGCTAATCATCACACCATACTTGTTCAATTGCCAAGCATTCTGACTCCATTTTCACGTATCTGTATGAGAAGAACAAATGTTCCACGTTCTCTCTATGTAAACCACAAAGAGGGCAGCTTTCCTCAGGCCCTATCCATAGAGAAGAGCCCTCGTCGACAGTCTGCCCCAAAGAAGCTTCAGCAAAAGAGTCGCACTCTCGGCGCTACCGAAAGCCTTCACAACTCTTTCCACCCAGCCCATCTTGCCCGTTTATGCGGCAAGAGGTAGTCATAGATGACTTCGCCCTTAGCACCCCCACAAAGATGAGGCCACCAAATCCAACTATCTCGACTCTCAGCATTGCTAAGTGTGATCCTGTTGATGTCGAAGGCTAGTGCGAGTCCAACCTCCTTTATAAGCCTGGCCGACTGCCAACTGATACCATCAGCTAGTTCACTAACAATAAGGTTCTCGTTTAAGAGGTTTGGGTGTAGGACACAGGGTTGACGATTCCATGGCACCAGCGATACCCAAGGATCCATCGTTGCCCTCATCGACCTCCCATTTCCCACAAGCTTGTGACAGCCTTCCCTGACAATTGCTACCATGTTGCATATAGCTCTCTAGACCCACGAGGAGTTCGTCGGCACCCGAGGCTCCCATGGGTTTAGCTCGCCATACTTGGCCCTTAGGAGTCTTAACCAAGGTTCCTCATTCAACACTTTGAACACTAGTTTTTCTAATAAAGTTGTTCTCCCAATCTTCTTTCAGGCTTGTTACTGAGTCCCAATTGATAAGATGGATTCTTGGCCACCTCCCTTCCCCCATAAAAATAGTCGAGTCTACTTTGTGATGGCTTCCAACACATCATCTAATAACCACAAGCACCTTATTTAATATGGAGTTGATTAGCATCGACCTCCCGACCAGTGAGAAAAGGCCACGCTTCCACCTGGCGAGCTTCTTGCCCACCCGCTCGATCAACAGATGGTGCTTCTTGACTTTAATTTGGTGGCTAGAGATGAGCACCCCCAGGTACGTGAACGGCATCGATGCACGTTGCATGTCAACCCTGCTGCACATCGTGGTCATTTGGTCATGTCTCATCCACTTAGGAAGAGCTCAAATTTTTCCAAATTTACCTTATGGTTAATAAAACTAGAGTACATTGCTAAACAATCAAGGACGCATCCCGTGTTGGCGTCCGTCGCTTGCACCGTAAAGAGCATGTAGTCGACATGGAGGAGGTGGGATATCTGAAACCGTTTGATTTGGAAGCCTGTAAGCAGGCCATGGTCCACTCTATGGTTCAAGATGCTAGAAAGATTCTAGGCCACCAAGATAAAGAGGTAGGGGAAGAGCAGGTTGCCTTGCCGAAGGCCACGCTGAGGCAAGAACCACTCCGTTGGGGAGCCGTTGATGAGGAGAGCAAACCGTGGGGACAAAATGCATGCTTTGATCCACTCTCGCCACCACACCACGAAACCCATTCTAGCTAAGGTGCGTATGACCGCACCGCAACTAACCCGATCATACACCTCCATATCTAGCTTCAACATCATCACCGGTGGGCTGCGCTTGCTAGTGATCATTGAATGTGACACTTCTTGCGCTACCAGCATATTGTTCGAGATGCAGTGACCAGCTACGAATGCTACTTTCTTTGGGCCGACAAGCTAAGAAAGGATATGCTTCAATCTTCCCACAAGGATTTCGGCAATAATTTTATACAATACATTGCATAAGAATATTGGTCTGTAATCTTTTACTTGTGTGGTTCTTGGGGGACAAGCATGATGTAAGTCTTAACCCACAAATGCAGAAAAGAGGCATGGGAGAAAAAATGGCTCACCGCCTTACATATATCCTCCCCCACGATCGGCCAAAATTTGATATAAACCTCAAATTGGATCCCTTCAGGGCCTAGTGCCTTGCCGTGTGGAAGAGACTAGGGTGTTGCTTTGATCTCACGGGAAACTAGGGTGATCAACTTCTCAACCTCCTCCGATGAGATCCTTGGAAAGCACGGCTAGCTTTGGTCAATTGCACTATTGGCCTCCTCTGGGCCCCATAACCCATTGTAAAATTCTAGAAAGACTTTACCTACCTCCTCCAGGCTTTGCACCCACCTCCCATCCGCTTGGAAGATGCCAGAGAGCTTATTGCGGTTGCAATGAATAAATGCAGTGAGGTGAAAAAGTAGTGTTTCTGTCTCCCTCCTGCACCCACTTGAGCTGAGATCTTTGCAGCCACTTTATGTTGATATGCCTACTAAGGGCCGATTTTGCAATCACAAAGCTTGGAGCCCGACCTCATCTAGGCCGCCGAAGGTGTCAAGTTTTTTGTAGTCTGCCAACTTTTTGATGAACCTCTACGAGATGGCTCTCGATATTGCCCATTTTCAACCTGCTCCACCTTCTCATTTGTTTATAGAGGGCATAGATTTTGTGCATGAGGGCATAGATTTTGTGCATGAGGGCATGTATTGGATTCCCCCAAGCCCTGCTGGCCCATGTCTCCCTATAGATATGCTCACTTTCCTTGTATTCCAGCCAGAGAAGTTCATACCAAAACGGACTAGCCGCAACATCTTCATTCACATGAACCGCCAGTAGGAGAGGAGCATTATTTGAAGCTGAGGGATCAAGATGGCGGACTAAGCACTGACGGTGCAACCCGAGCCACTTAGTATTTGCTAAGACCTAATCTAGGCGCACCCATATACGGCGAGGTGCACATTGATAATTACACCACGTGTAAGGCAGACCCACATAACCTACATCACATAGCCCCACTTCCTTCACAAAGCTAGCAAAGGCTTTCACCTTCGGCCCCAGCTCCACCGTGCTAGAACTCTTTTCTAATTGACACTGAGAAAGCATTGAAATCGCCAACCACCACCCAAGGCATATTGATGGGAGAGATTTGAAGAAGCTCGTCTCATTGCATACGTTGCTCCCCAATTAGTTACTCGCATACCACTAGCATCATCCACATCTTGCTTGCTGGGGAGGTGATGGCGAGGTGTGTAGCATATTTAGAAGTCGCAACAACATCCACCCACCCTATCTTGGTCTTCCAAAGTAGAATAATACCACCTAAGATCCCCTTAGCTAGAATTGCGAACCACGACCAACACCGGCCAAGAGCTTTTGCTGATGTTCCGGCCTTCACCCAGTTAACATGGGTCTCCAACAAGACCATGAGGTCAATCTTGCGCTCTCTATTCAAGTTCCTACATCTATCTAGCACGTCCTTCATCACCTCGCCTTGTGGCCTATCATAACCACATTGGTAGCACATAGCTGGAATACTTTCATGCACCATCATCTGCTCTAATTCTTCCTCCTTCGAGCCTTAGCCAAACCATTATTTTGAGGGGTTTGGTTAAGTCTATCTCTACACACACACATGCAAATCTGCTCTTTGTGTGGTTGGTCTAGCGTGGTCTCATCCACCATGAAGGGATTCCAAAGTAAGTCGCTACTGGAATAAGAGCTTCTAATTCGCAGTATTCCTTTCGGAGGTTATGTAACTGTATCCAGACAGGCGCTGAGGCAAAAGCCGCCACCAATGGCTAGAAGTTGTTCTTCCATAGGATCAACTTCAGCACCTTTCCTAGTATAGTCCACGGCTCGTTGTTTAACACGTACTCCATTTCCTCCATCTTTTCGAATCTAAAGGCATAATAGCCTTCATCCATATCCGACACTGAGAAGCCCTTAATGCCATTCCACATCCTCACCAGATGGTTCTTGAATCTCTCTAGAGGTATTCCCTTGTCAAGGAAATGACCAAAGAGCATTTGCTTCCATTTCGCTCTGCACTTCTCGAGCACCTTTGGCTCAACAATCACACAGTCCTCCACTTGCTTCTTTAGCTTGGCTAGTATCTCCACTAGAATATGCCTCGGTGTCTCCCTTGAGCGCTTAGGGCTAGGAGCTACTCATGCCCAAGAGCGGGTGGTCACAGGCAGCTTTAGTCTAGCTGGTTCAGACGCCCACGCTCTACGTAGTAAAACATCCTCCCCCCTTACTGGGGTGAGAGGCTCTCTCCCTGGCTCTTCTCCAGGGTTCATGTAGCCACAATTATATTTTTTAGGATGTAGTTAAAAATTGCCTCATAAGTTATTGTACATATTAGTTGCATTCACAAGGATACTATACAAGATTAGAAGCATTTTCCACAAGTTTTTTCAACCAATTACTGGTAATAGAAAATTGCCCTCATGTTTTCATCTATAAGTGTCACTTTCAAAAATTATGGTGTCTTTGGCCCCAACCCAAGCAAGAACTCCTATAGCTTCTGGATTGCATTGGCCTTACAAGAAAGGTACGGCTGATAGAAATCTGTAAATACTGTTATGCTGTACAGTGTACACCTTGCTGCTAAGCAGTGAGTTGCTCCAAATTCTTTGACAGATTATTTTCTTTCCAAAAGAGTTAGGGTTCCAATGCTTGAAGGGCATGCACCTCTAAGGAGGATTTGTAATTCTGTATCAGCATCATCTCAAAGCCATGATGTTGCAGCCATTTGGACAAGTCTACACCACATGACCACATAGCTCTTCTTTGCTCACTACTTGGAGATGGAACCATGTCGACTCTATGAGTTGCAATCTAGCTATAGGTTTGGTAGAGATGCACATCCTGCCTGCGATGAAGTGAATGCAAAATAGTCCTTTTGGCTCTAAGGGGTTGAATAGAACTATCAGGATTTACAGTACACAATAGGCAGACTCAAATGGTTCACTAGTACAAAAGGTTAAATAATACAAAAGGTTAAATAATAACAAGTTACAGGATCTATGGAGCAGTTAAACGAGCAGGAATTCTACAGTGCTCAGACACTATTCCAATGCATGTCATTTGTAGAGAACAAGATATGTAAAGGAAAATGAAAGCTTTTTCAAGTTGGATAAGTAATTCATATGTGGTGACTGTGATATCGCCAAATCTGTTCTCTTGAAATTCTTCATTTCATCATTTATGTTACTAGAATAGGAGACCATATCATCATACTATAAATGTGTCTATTTGTGAATGAAAATCATGATACCTCAAACCAATCCTGTTCAATATCCCTTTCCACAAAATACAATTAATCTAAATATATATGAGTAAGAAGACTCCTTTATTACAGCTTGTGGCCTTACTAGTTGACAGACTAATCAACAAGTTAACTTTGACAGACTTTAAAAACATGTTTACTGTGACCACTACTGCAGTTGAATCTCCTGTAGGATATGAGATATATCATGCATACAGCGTTAAAACATTTGTATGACAATTAATGTCTTGTATAAGCATTTGAAATCAAAGACTAATTAACTACAGAAGCTGCAATCTCCTGTAGGATATGAGATATATCATGCATACAGCCTTAAAACATTTATATCACATTAATGTCTTGTATAAGCATTTGAAATCAAAGCCTTATTGACTACAGAAGCTGCAAAAGTATCTGCGGGAAAAGGTTTTGGGGGAGTGTCCATGCCCTATCGGCAGATAATCATTCCAACACACTGCATGTCGCATAACCTGATGTGCATTTTAACATCTTAATACCATGCCTGTCATCATGTACCACCTGTCATACAGCACTTAAATCGATACTTTAAAACAAGGATTAGCTAAATAACTCATTTTTGTCATTCCATAAGCCATCACACTCAGTAGGACAAGTTTGTAGAATTTCTAGATAGATTTGATGTCTATGATCTGTTGTTATAGGATAAACCTTTTCCTTCTAAGCCCTTGCAAAGCACAAGTTATCCCCCTTCACTTTCTTTATTTCAACATGGTAGAGCTCCAGTCCAACAATTAATCAACATTAGATATCACCTCACTTAATATGATCCTCTTTGACTGCAAAAGTCTTGAAGAACTCTATTAGTGCGCACAAAGTGACTGTTGGACATCTTCTCTCACAGGCAGTTCACAAAAAGAAATCTTGGTGGCACCTTCCATTATCCAGCTGTGTGCTGGAATTTAACCAATAAGCTGCTAATGCTCGGAGAACAGTGTCCTACTAGTTATGATGGAGTCACACAAATGAGTATTCTAAGATATCTTATGAAGTAACCATCCTCTATACCTAGACAATTGCTATGCATTACAGAAAGAATGAAAGTAGGGAAGGCTCCAGAAGGACAAATCATTTGTCACAAATCTATATCAATATTCTAAATAATATAATTTTCAAAAGTCAAAAGCATGTCAAACACATAAAATTTAAAAGCAACTCTCTAGGGATAAGCACAAGTATTGTCAAATGAAGATATAAAGATAAACCAACACAAGCACTTCCACAACATGCAAACAAATTATGTCTGAAAAATCGTAACGGGAATGGGGGCAGAAATATCTAGCATACCCAAGTTGTGAGTATTTCTGAGGCAGCATCGATCCAATTTTATCAGTGAACTACAAAGACCAACCAATTCTGTGAGCAGCTAAAGTAATTTGCTGCACCATTTAATATGTAAAGGAAACTAAATGTTTTGCACATCTAACCTGAAGAACAGGGCGATAAACTGATGCCGCAAGATAAATCCCTTGATCTGGTAGTACAGCTGTAGTTCCATACCCTTCCTGTTGTACATTTGGACCCCTTCGCCATCCTTGGCCAGCAGCTTAAAGGCAAAAAAAGGTCATGCAATTAAATTTCAGAAATGTGAAGATTATGACAGAAGTGACAGAACCAACAGCTAATGCAAGAAGGTCTTAAAGATGCTGACAATAGAGCAAAAAAAAGCAACTGTTAACTGGAGTAAACAACTTTTTACTGAGCTACATATAATGTTCAGACAATCTGGTTAAAGCCGTTCCTATTTATGAAAAAGCCATTCTGAAAATTTGGTAAAAGATATTAAGATTTATCCAGTTGAAACATGCAAAATATATGTATTGCAAGAAGGTCCACTAGTTGCCCTTTGGAATGACTAACCATTCTTCTGAACTATTTATAAGTTTATTCTCTCTTTTTAGCATTACAAGAAGCATTCAAGTTAATGGAAGTCATAACTCATAACATTGTTTGAGGGAGTAACTTAGAATTAGAAAGTGAAACGGCAGTGTAAGATGAGCTCCAACAAGGTGAATACTGTGATACCACTCAAGATTTTGGCGTACTATAGGTTGACTCTTATGTGGATCAATAATATGTATGCCATCAAAAGTGCAGTACCTCTGACTGTAGTTTGAATTTTGGTTTTAGGACCTCAGAGAAGACTCAAAAGTTTCCAGTAGATGGGGTCAATTGGGTGACAGTGGTAATCTTCTCTTTTGAGATAAAGATCCATTAGAAACAAATTTCTGATTGATCAATTAAAGTAAGGAACTTAGTAAACAACCCCTTGCTTAGACACAAAGAAAAAGAGAGAAGCCTGTGAAAGATTTAGATGCTGAGCATGTCAATGCAAATTAATCTCTCAGGAAGAGATAGGAAAAGCTGAACAAGGCATTAAATCAGACTACTTCAAAGATATCTTTCAAATGCCTCCAATCAATGCATCATTCGATAAAATTTACTTTATATTCTATAATATAACACATTTCTTTTGTATGAATTAGATCCCAAATAACCTTAATTATCAAGTTCATTGGTATGTTTTTGCATCTCTTGATGCTGATTAACAGAGAATCTATGTTATAATCAGTAAGTTTTCACATCTCTTAGTAATGATTGACAGATAGGATCTCTTCAGATGTCCTATCACTCACATTACAAAGCTAATACAATTGGTGCCATCCACTTTACATCCAATTTATGCATAGGTAAGGAATCTCCAAGAAGGCCATTTTCTGTTCCACCAGGCACATTCTATTTTGGATGTCACGAATGGTTTCTAAATATCTTTCTCTGAGATTTGGAACCAGTTGAAACACCCCACTGGCCTTCTGCCTCCCAACTACCCTTCATGTTTTCTCCTTGTCCTCTCCCTATTTCTTCCTTTAACTTCCCCTCTTGTGTTTCTCCTCCCTCTCTCCCTCACTCCCCCTCATTGTACTTCTTTCCAATTAATAAAAGTATAAAACTTAACTAGGCCTAGCCCACTTTCAATCAGAAAAGAGTATCAAGAAAGCAAGGTCTTAATAACCACTGTATCTCATAGAGAAGAGAAACCTCCTTTCATTAAAAAAGTTACCACAAAAAGACATCATTGCACATGCAAATCTCTGATCTTCAATGGAAAAGAGTTGGCATGTTGCATAAACTTTTTCTTCCAAAGGTTCAACCAATATTCAGCATCAGTCTTTCTTAGATGAAAACTTCCTCAATGATTAAAGATCCATCAGTTCCCTCTAGTTTCTGGTATAGAACAACAATCATCATCTTTGACTTTACAAGGTTTTGCATTATAAAGTGAATCAAATTCCTGATCCTCAAAAATAACTCAGCTGCACTATTGAAAATCATGTGTAGCAACTAGCAACATTTTGCTTTCAACTTGATCTGACAGTTTACCAACCATCAGTCTTAATTATAGAAAAGTCACCACCAATATGGAAGTTCCTTTATTTTCTTAAGCCAGCATGAATCTGTATTGAAGATGGAAGCAGCTAACATATTTCTTGCTAAAAGGCTTTTTAAGTACTGTGAGATAATTGCTGCAAGCGAACAATGCAGATCTTTCACAAGCTGTCCCAGGCTAGTTTTCACTAGCCAGACCATATTCCACTACTTTTTTTTTTCTTTTCAATATGATGTTAGTAAGCCTCGAAAAAAGCCTACATGCTTTAGTACACAACAAAGGGAACAAAGGCTTCAATTCAGTAAGACTAAAGCTTCTTATCATTTGCTGACAACTAACCAACTAAAATCACTCACTATTAAAGAGCAAGTGAGCTTGCATAGACTCCAGGTAGTGATTAAGAATTCCTGTCAGGTAGAATGACCTAGCTCCATCTTTCGACTTCCAGATATTTCTAGTCACCTATACATCTGTCGAATAACATTAGTTATTGGCCATGGTCACAGTGGTAAGTTAAGTTTGAAAGGATAGGGATTGGGAGGGCTCAAGTCTATTCAAATTCAACATACTGTTACTTTTTACTAAATTGACACAGACTAGGCACTCGTAAGTCTCTTCATATACTTCCTTAAGAGGTTCAGAAGCGTATAATGACTGAAACCCAATTAAGCATAGCTGAGGTAGAGAGAAAAAAAGAACGATACTATAAGAGAGCTGGGTCTTGCCATCTATTCAGGCAACAAACAAATTCAATAAGATAAAGGCCTCTAGTGCATTAGAACAATGACAAACAAATGCTATAGCCCTTCAAACTCGGATTATTATAGATCTATGTATAGTTTTTCAGGCTTGTAACTCATGATTCATAAATCATACCTTCATTTGGCATAGAAACAGCTGCATCTGTAAAGCGAAAAGCAAAAGAAAGGCCTTCAGATCCATCCCTGTAACAAAACAATAATCAACACTAGAAAAATAATTTGCAAGGAAATGCTAAAGAATAAACTTGATTAGAAAGCAGATGTATAACAATGGAATCCTGGGGTGTCAAGACATAGTTGCAAATGTGCAATACTACCACCATAAGAGGCGTTTGTCAAAACATCATATGAAAGAGAAATAGGAACTTCTATTGCAAATGAAGACCTCTCTTTTTGAAATCTGGAAACAGTTTTGACTAAAGATTTACAACTACAAGTTGGCAATGGACAAACATATAAGGACAAAATTACTAATGCTTAGAAACTAACACACTCCAGAATCCAGCTATTTGATCCCATTATCTTACAATTTAAGCTTAATGCAACCTTTTTAATCCTATTCATCTTCATCAAAGTGTTTTTCCACCATTTCATTTCCTCACCTACCAAGCGAAACTAAAACAAATCAGAATTTTAATTCAAAAGGAAAAAATAACAAAACTTAATTGATTTAAAAAAAAATGAATCAACAATTGTCATGCCACAGCCAATGTTGGCAAGTAATCTGCATGCCATGGAAGTTACCATGTTAGGTGTTGCCACAGAAGACCATGCTCATGCCACAGCAGCAACACAGCCATTGGCATGGTTCAAACTTCAAAGTCTTGAAGAGAGAAAGAGGAAGAGGGAGAAGGACAGACATAAGTCATCATCACCAATCAAAGAGAGAGGGATCCAGAGTGGAGCATCATCAAACAAAGCAAGGGTGAGAGGAGCAAGCATCCGTGAGAGAAGAGCAAGAGAAGGAGAAAAGACATTGCCGACCAAAGCAAGAGAGGCACTGATAGTGACAGAAGGATGGTAGAGACACTGCCAAATACTGTATTGGATCCCCTCTCAGAACATATGAGAAATTAGAGAGAACCAAGTGAAAGGAAGTTGTTACCACATCCATTCAGAGAGCCGAATTTCAAGGTAGGAGAGGAGAGTCACTAAAAATAAATTATGCTTCAATCAAATGACCATATTAATATCTTAAGTTGGATTTTCTTACGAGTCTTTAGTGTCCTCTCTGATATGTCTAAGGTTCTCAGTTCCCACAACATAACTTGTTTATGTAGTTTGTGTCCCACTTTGAATTACTTTTAGGGCAAAGAGGAAAGAGTATACTACCATTTTCATAATTCTATACATATATCAAAAACACTTACTCTACTCTGATTTACAAATAGGAGAAGTAATGTTTCTTACTTGATGGATGTGTAAAATGACCACGTAAAATTTTGAATCACATTTAAAGGAAATGTAATACCTAGATTAACGATGGCCATGCTATGGTGGCACAACACCTGCCAGGAGTAGCGTGAGGTAAAATGGATAGTAGTGATCCGAAATGGATTCCTTAGAATAGTAAACCTAAAATATTCAGTGATGCTTTTATTTATCATGTGACAAACATGATATATCCGTGGAGTCTATTTTTTTTAACTTCCTATTTTTATCAATTATCATCAATCAACTTTAGTCATTTTCTTAACAAACATAGCATGTCATGTGGAGTCCATTCTTTTTAACTTTTTTCTATTTTTATCAATCGTCATTAATTAACTTTAGGTGTCATGAGATGCACTCACAAAATGATATAAATGCATTATAATCATTACTATCGTATCAATCACAACCACTGCCACAACACCCATATTATAATCTATGTTTATAATTTGCATATGCTTATGGTGTGCTTGTACGAGTGCCGATCGTTCCTGTGGATGTTTAATATCCATATCATATAATAGAAGAATTGTAAAATTCATATTTGTATGAAGACTATGTGAGACGTTACAATGAGCAATACTATCAATGGATGAGATTTTAAAATTATCAATAATATTTAACGCAACATTCTCGTATAATTCTTGTGCTGACAAATAAAGTCTTTGATCCTTTTCGTCATTCTACGATCAACTAGATATTAAGTTTAATTATTAAACTATTATCACTTAATATTATGTGTTGAATGATAATACGTGTTCAATCATATTATATGGAGTGTTTAATTACATTATGGAATGTTTAATCATTAATACTAGTTTTTTAATAAATGTGTGTTGAATTTCTATTTGATTATGCTATATTTTTAATAAAATAGGTCATCTATAATAATAATCTAAAATAAAGACTCTAATGTAGGTTTTAATATATAAATTCAAACTAGAAACTAAAGAATGACGTGTCGAAGACCCAAAAACTTTCTAAATATCTTGATTTTTTTTTTAAATATATTAAAGGTGTGCTGGCGACACGTCAGAGCGTGCTGATAGTCATGTGGCATGGGCGTGCCTTCGACACGACCGTCATTGAGCTAGATAACAATGAATGATATCATTGTCAACATTAATATCCTATGACTAAGTTCATCTAAGAACAACAAAGTTATAAATGTGATTAATGCCAACGTAGCATTAAATACACATTTATCATATACTTCTTAGAAAAAGGGGAAAAAAAGACCACTTAGTTACATTAGGTAATGGAAATGCTACGGGTCTTTTACCACCAGCTTATAACCTTGACTGGTTCCAAGATAACTCTAAATAAGAGAAATGATGAAATAACTCCACTTTCTTAGTCTAAATAATTCATCCTAGTATAAAGAAACAAACAATCCTCATTGGCTATTCCTTTCAAAAAATTAAGTTGTTTGGAACAACTATAAGAATAAAGTAGTGCGTCAAGCTTATTACTCTTGTATGCCAGCAGATTATTTCTAAAACGCAATACAGTCCAGTTATCCACAGCACCTACAAAATAATTGTTCCTTCACATAATATTACCTTGATTTTCTTCCTTAAATTTCATTGTGCCTGAGATTTACAGGTCAATAATTAAAAAGAAAGTGCATCAAACGGTTTAAATAACTTACACAACTTGAGGATTAAGAATATGACACAATATATATTGAACATAAGGGATGAGAGACAATAGACATGTACTATATGTTTGATGAGATATTAACCTCTTTTCCTTCACAGGGGCCTTGTTTGCAAGTCTAGCTGTCTGGACAGCTGCATCTGCAGTAGCAGCTTCTGGAGTTGCTCGTAAGATTTCACATATGAGTTGTTGGCACTCACTCTGTTCACATGGAGAAAGCAAAGAAAATGAAGATGAATTATGGAATATCTCCTTTAAACAAATTTCAGATATGTAATAGTATTCAGCGATTCAGTATGTAGTGAAGACAAGACAAATAAATAACCTCTAGAATGGCATTTAGGATAACTGATCTGCAGTTTACCTGTATAACAGTCAGAGAGAAGGCCATACCGAAGCCTCCATTAACTTGAGAAGATTCAGAATCTGGGTTCCAGCTTAAGTCACCTGTTGTGGACTTTGGTGTGTTTATACTGTCGCTTTGTGAGGCTGACTTTGATTCCAGGAGCTCCCCAACAATAATATGATTTTCTGGCCATATCGGAGTAACCAGGTAAATCAAGCTGAGCTAGCATATCACCTTTTCCTAGAAAACCAAGGCAAATAACACATAGGAAAAAGATTACTCACCAAGAATATGGACAATAGAATCTAATACTGAGCTAAGAAGTTCGCTAGCTGCACATTGTGCTTTTCCCATGGGTGTCATCGCCGGTGAGATGGGACTAACAGCTAGCTGAATTCCCGTAAAGGATGACCCGTTCTTAGTTTTCTGTTTCAACAATTGGTAGCTCTCTGGGAGCCCTTTCAACGAATATATTTCTGAAATAGCTGTTTTGGGAGCTTGACCAAGGCGTGATCTTGATATGCTCCGTTCTGCATATGATTTTATCTTTGAAGTAATAATTTCATGGACAGTAGGACGCAGTCGTTGGCTGTCAACATGAGAATAGTTATATTATGGACAGAAAAATCACAAGTATCTGGAAACAGAGTCAATAAATTCATATTCCAATCATCTAGCTGAACAATTTTTTGAGGAGATTATTTTAGACATTCAGATAACAAAACTCAAAATCTGAATCAATTATATGATAATAGTAAAAATCCGACTTTCTAAATATTCTATTTTTCGCATGAAAGAGAAGCACAACTATTCCAGAAGACTCGGACAGCACAATTTTTGCAAACATCCAACAAAATTATTCGTCTTTTTTAAGACTTTTACACTTCTTAATTCATAATTGTGAGTTTCTCTCAGTGCGAAAATAAGTTGAGATTCTGGAATAGAAACAACCTTGATGCACCACTTTCGGAGTTGCTTAGTTGATGCCTAGTTATTTGTCACTTTGTTAGTTTGGGCTTAGCCTAGTCAGGTCAATGGACCTAGTTATTGTGTTGCTTCGCTACGTTGGGTTGAGTCCTAGTTGCTTGTTTAGCCTTGTAGCTCTTCCTATCTTTAGCTCTCTTTATATACAGCTGTAGAGAAGCAGATATGGGCAGTGAATAATATTCTCTCTCTCCCTCCCTCCCTCCCTCCCTCTGTGTGTGTGTGTGTGTGTGTGTGGCTAAACCCTGGAATGCCCCTCCTCCTCCTTGTGTTGTCAGCCTACCACAAGAATGGAACACCTCACCTTAACAAAGGTGTATCAAGCCTCTACAATAATAGGGTAAGACTACTTACATCTCCTCCGGAGACGCCAAATAGGGCCTTCTTTTTTTTAAAGCAATTTAAATAAAAATATATACTAATATACTACTAAAATCAAAGTATTTATTCATTAGGTGTCTCCATTGGGATAAGACCTCATCAATTTGCCATATTATTCCCAACCAATCCATCTTCTTACCCTCACCCCTTCTCTCTCCTCTCTCAAAAACGTCTCCTCCCTCCTCTCCCAGCTCATGATAATTGAAGAGCACTAATGAGATAGTGAAAGTGGAGGCAGTGTCATCGCTCAAGGGAGGGGGAAGGAGAGGGTTTTGAGGTAGGAGAGAAGGTTGAGGCAAAAAGAGAGAGGAGAGGGTGGAGGGAAAGATGGATAAGGGGAATAAGATGATAAGTTAGCATAATGACATGGCAAGTGTTGATGAGATGCTAATAGAAATACCTACATTAATAAATACTTTGATTCTAACATTATATTAGTATATATTTTAATCATGGCCATGCCGACGACATACCGGCACTTGGCACGCGCACGGCACCCCTCTTAGCAACTTCATTGCTTGCCATCAACCTCACAGTAACCTAGTCTTCGAGCTTACCATCCTTGTTTGCTGTCGACCTCTTCATCGCTATTTGCTGTCATCTTCATCACTCACTAAGCTTGAGGCACCGCTCGCACCCATCGGGTGCCCTAGCCTGAGGAGGAAGAAAGGGTCAGCGAGTCAAGCCAGGTCAGGTTGAATAAAAACTTAGATCTGCAACTTAAGTTTTTATTCAATCCAACCCAACCCACTAATATTTTCTTCCTCCTCAAGCTAGGGCATCCAACAAGTGCAAGCAATGCCTCGAGTTCAGGGAGTGACAAGGACAACAACAAGCTGCGACGATGAGGTCGACGACGAGTAGGAATGATGAGGTCGACGATGGGCGACGAAAGGTGAAGGTAGGTAGTCTCCCTCATCTTTTTCTTTCCTCTCTTGCAACGCAGCCAATAAGTACCACGGCACGTTTCATGCCAGTCAATAGTCGGCACAGGCCATCCCTGTGGCACAGCCATCGTTGATATATTCATGAAACCGCTATTAAATCAGGAAAAAGGTCCCAAAAGGCAAAAGCTTTATGCACTTGGATTACCTCTTTTAGAGTTTATCTGATTCCAAATGAAAGGTTGATAAAGCAAAGTCTTTATATTAAACTACTACTCAAAATCCAGATGATCCAACAAAAGTTTTAAGTACCACCCAGAAAAGTGCATGTTGGGCAAAGGGGCAGCACATCCCACCTGCATGAGATTTCAAAATGGAAATGGAACATCGGAGAAAGAAAGAGAAACAAAAGAATATAACCTGTTTTAACACCCTCGTCTCACTGAAACTGTTGATACCTCCACTAGCCGCTTTCTCTACTGGCAGCCAAAATTGTTTCAACCACTTGTAACAGCCTCCGCTACCCCAAGCCTAGCGGAGACTTGATAGTTTAATCATATCATCGTTTAAGTGACAATCCACTTAAAAGATTGTCACTCAAAGAGACGGTCAGATAATTCCCATACATTTCTAAACAATTTCAGTCAGGGCACCAGCCACAGGCAAGGGCAATGACAGCAGCAACAAGTAATGCCAATAGAGGTGACAGGTTAAAAGTTTCTCCTCCCTCTCTTTCTCCTCTCTTTTTACCACTCTCCACATGGACCACATCACGATCTTCATTTATATGGGGCTTGTGTTGGGTGGCAAATGCTAGAGGCATTATAATCCTTGACTCTAATTAACATGAAAGTTACCTACTAAATTCATTCATATGAATATAAGTTCTCTATTCTTCAAATTGGAAGTACTTCAAGTTCAAAAGATGATTTAAGACATAAATTTAGTTAAGACTACTAGAGCTTCATATACCTTATTCTCTAATCTCTTTTTAGTCCTTTCTGAAAATAGTTTTTTTCAGAGTTTTTACAAATGACAATGACCAGCCTGTCCCGCATACCTACGTCCTTGCTCTTTCTTCTCGTGATTCATGAACATATTATCCGCAACAAAAGTTTTGGAAAGATTGGAACTCATTTACAGAATTTATTTAACAGGTGACCAAGAAAGAAGCATTACAACCCTATTATGATATAAGAAACATAAAGTGATAAAACACAAATTAAGAAGAAAGAATACCATATTATAGCACCAGCAGCAGCAACTTTACCAAGCATGCATAAGCATTCTACTAATGTTCGCAAGTACTTAGCACTAAGTGGAGCATCAGTCTTCTTCATTGATTCCTACAGAAATGCATAACAAAAGAAAGTCGGATAATTTCATAAAAGAATTAGATTAGTTCAAAAGTCGGTTATTGAACTTACAAGGAATTCATCAGGTGTAGCATATGAAAGCCAAGAAGGAATTTCACGAGAAACACTTTTAAGATCCTTTATATGCCCCTCACCAGCAGGGCTTCGTGCACCATCAAAGGTACCACCTTCATGCATCTCTGAGCTACTCTCGTCATCATGACCATCAAATGAAGAACTGGAAAGAAATTCAGAATAACGCGAGCACTGATGGTCTTGGATGAATCGGTAAGAAATAAGATAATACCAGTGCAAGATCAGGAAAGGAACTATAGAAGCAATTTAGATTTTCCTCAGTTAGTCAAAAAATACTTTTCCTCTTGATGTTCAATATTATCAAGATAATTTAAAACACTGCAAATATTTTGAAGATTAAATAATACCTTCTCTTTGCTTTAACAACTACAATTAAAGGTGCTTCTTGCACCTTGAACAAAGGAAGCAAGTAAGTTCCACATGACAGACCACTCAGGGAAAAAATAACCATGTTTTCAGAAAATTCTCTATAAGGAACTAAGAGAAAGAGACATATGTTAATTAACAGCACTTATACTTTATTGATAAGGGAAAAGCCTCAGATCCTGCAACTCATCAAATCTCTTCTGGACAATATGATAACTTAACAGTTTCTTGGTGGTACTGAAAGTTATGAAAGATGATAGCAAGCTAGCAATAGATGCTAAGAATGTTGACATTGTCCATGTGATTAAAAGAACTTACATTTCATATTATCATCTCTTCGATAAGGATGGTCAAAAGATTTACTCTTAGTAAGTTAGTTCTTCATTGAATTTGGAGGTAAAGTTCGGTTTGCAACAACTCTCAACAACCAGTAGTTGGATATCATTATGGAGATTCTATTTGTGTTCAATGATTGTAGTGCCAATAGTACCAGATATATTGATCTTGGTTCGACATAGAACATATTGCCGACACGTGTCATGTCAAGCAGGTGTGTCATTGGCACTCTGAATAATCTTGACATGTCAAAAAAGTTGAAAAACTAGTCTTTAAACCTTTCTAGAGCCTTAAAATAGGTTTTAAGGGCTAATATAAAGTCCTTCAACAGTAGATGTTAGTGTAACATTATGCAATTAGATTCTAATCTCATCATTTTTCCCATTTTTTCTTGGATCTTCCAAGTAGGGTACAAATAACTTGAGGAAAAATAAAATTTCTGTCCAACTTCTAAAACTTGAAGTATAATCTATATAGATTAACAGCACAATACAAATAGGTATAAAAATGGATGAAAGAGAACCTAAATTAAGTTTGTTTAAAGTAAGATATGCTTTGTGAGTGCAACTACATGTAATGGCTAATTCATTGATAAAATCACTTATATTCGAGTTGTACAATCTAGATACACGTATATAGTCAAGACACTATTTATAGAAGATCAATTGTGCAAAGCAATTGAATATCAATTTAAAGATAAGCTAAATATGTCAAAGTGTTTAAAAGGATGAATAGTACGATGAATAATGTCGATGAACATTACTGATGAATAGTACAGATGAACAGTACTACTCCGCCAATCTGAGAATAGTGAATTTCAGAAGTGGTTTAGTACTTGGATTTTCCTATTCTAATTTACCTAGACTGAACCAGAGTAGAAAAAAAACTAGAGAAAGTGAAACTAGGATTTTGAGCTTTCCTTTTCTAAGTTTCCTAGTCCTAATAGGAGTTTCTCCTATTCCTAATAGGAGATGGTTCTCCACACCTATAAAAAGGAATTGGAGGCATACAAGAGACAATTCAAGAAGCTTCAAATTTATCATCTACGAGTTTTTGATACCCTCATGGAGCATACTTTCTACCAAAGTATGAGAAGAGTTACTACAATTAGCAGAGTGCTTGGAATTCATGATAAAAGAGGTCTTTCATTAACTTTTGGTTAAGCTCAGTATTTCCCCTTATATCAAAAAGTAGTCGGCATTCTACAAGCAACTTGTCGAGTTTACAAAGCTTTGCTTCTTGTAGTAAGCCCTTCATGTCTCCCTTCATTTGCTTGCCTCCTTCTAGCCCATCATGCCTCCTGACGTTAAGCTAACCACCACCAGCGACAACCGAAAGGTGAGCTAAAGGCGCAGGAGGCCCAGCATTCATGCCTCAGACTATGCCATTGGAGGAGTACTCTCATGCATTGCCTTCGCACATGGAGTCAAACCATGTTTGTTGGGGTCACGATTCGTGGTCAAGACGGAGAAAGTGGCTCTAGACGAAGCAGCTGAATCATTGCATTATCAACCTAGTTGAACTGAAAAACTAGGAGCTGAATCGTTGCATCATCAACCTAATTGAACTGAAAAACTAGGAGCTGAATCGTTGCATCATCAACCTAGTACAACACTTGTTCTAAGAGATTGATCCACATCTCGGCTGTGAACCAAATGGACACAGGAATAGTTCTTCGTATAGGAAATGTGAAAGAGGTTTACTTAAACACTCAAGCATCAATGTGTTGGGATGGGATGTACGTAAATCTTGATTCTATCTTAATGAAAAAATTGATCTGGTCCGGGTGGATTTGTAGTTTTTTTCTAATCATACTATTTGTCTTGTTTTCCTTTTCCTACTTGTATTTGGTTTTCCTAGTCCTACTAGGACTAGCGTTTTCTAGTTCGAGTATTCGATTTTCACTTTCGATTTCCAACTTGGTTTTAATTTTGACTTTGCATATCTATTTAAATCATAGCCGATCCCGATCCATGGCCTAAACCAGTCCAGTGATTGGTTTCGGGCAGGTATCGACCGGATCGGCCAATCCGGCCCGATACAGGCTCTCCCTCTCTCTTCTTTCACTCCATCTCTCTTCTCTCTCTAATTTTTTCCATTTCTTCTCTCACAGGTGCCCCATCTCTCTCATTTCTCTCTACTTTTCCTCTAGTGTCTCCCTCTCTCTTCTTCTTCCTCTCTTTCTTTTCTTCAATCTCTTTCTCTATCTGTCTCTCTCTCCTTCAATCTTTGCTGCAGTAACAGAGAGTGAGATAAAGAAATGAGAGAGAGAGTGGAGAGTGTGTGTGTGTGTGTGTGTGAGAGAGAGAGAGAGAGAGGAAGAGATTGAGAGGGAAAGAAAAGAAATGAAAAAAAAATTGGAGAAAAAAGAACTACCTTGCAATAGTAAGAGAGAGGGAGGAAGAGAGAGATTGAGAGGGAAAGAGAGAGAGAAAGAGGAGGGAGAGAAAAGAAATTAAAAAAATAAAATTTGCCTTGTGGCAATAAAAGAGAGAGAGAGAAGGTAGAGAGAAGAAAAGAAAGAAAATTAGAAAAAAAATCTGCCTTGACAATAATATAGAAAGGGAGGAAAAAAGAGAGAATTTGGTATTTATCAAAGTTTTGAATAAGTTAATATATTTTTAGTTTTTAGACTTCATATGTAAATAAATTTTATTTTCTTATCATTTTCTAAATTTGTAGAAATTTTCTCATATTTTTAAATAATATTTAGAATTTATATGATTAAAAAATAGTCTGATCCGATACGGGCAACCGATACAACCGATACGTATCATTTTTTTTAATAGCCAATCTTGATCCCAATATCAAGTTTTGGAATCTTAATTTAAACCTAGTCAAACTAGAAATCATATCTTCCCTAAAATTTCATCTCTTATCCCTATAGCCATGCCCATGTCCATTAAAAGTATACGAGAGAGTATCAAAATACCCCCCTGGTATCAGTGTCAATAACTAGCATGATATGTATCATTCAACGCCGATAGGCATAGCAATTTATATTTGTGTTGACCATCAAATCTTTGAACCCCTTAAAATTTGCAATATAACTGCATGCCCCAAGTATACATACTATTATCATGATGGGCACAGCAATCCATGTTTGTGTTGACTATCAGATCTTTTGAACCCCTTAAAATTTGCAGTAGTAACTGCACACCCAAGTACACATACTATTATCATGATGATATGTTACTTCGAGGTATAGAAAGTTGTTCTGGAAGCACATCTTTTAGATTTTATTGTACCAAGAAATAAAATAACACCAATTATATGCAGAGACCGAGCAAAGTAGTTACAAGCCATACCCATCGTCAAGAGAACCAGTCCTATAATATCCATCTGATGATGCAGGCCCACCAAAGCGATTATCAACTCTCAATGATCTAGTCCTCCTAGATAGAGGTTGTGTACTGCTTACAGAGTATCCAGGGGCAGCAGCAATTGGTACATCATCCCCCTCTAGCATGGCAAAGGTAGTTGAGCTGTAGAGAGTCATAAGCTTGGGGCAATATCACCAATGATAGTAACTATAATTCACATATAGAAGAGTGACAAGAGATCTACAGTGATCATTTAACAAAGCTTATTGAGGAAACAAAGACACTAGGCAGTTAGCAGCAGTTAAACACAAAAGAGTAACTCAGAATGCATGCATATCATTGTAATCTGTAAGCATGTATCTTTTTTGTGATATGTTGTGCTCAAATATTTAAAGAACATGAAATATAGGTTTAAATCAAGGCAAACAATATCCTATTACAATTTAAGAAACCATACCTGTATTCACCCTTATTATAAAGATGACTATGTAGCTCTTCCAAAATCTTATAGAACAGTATCCCACGCAACTTTGTTAGCTCCGATCGAACATCTTGAAGAGCACCAACCTTAAAATTATACTAGCATGTGAATGACAATTATCTGATTCCAGAGCAAAATATAATAGAATTTACAAAAATAGCATACAAAAGAAATACAAAATTATCAAATGATGAAAGAAACAAATATGCCGCCGCAAGGTTCAGCATTAAGCCTTTGTTTTTATTGGTTATAGATGACTTAACTAACAGATATTAAAAATGGTTTCCATCAGGATATGATAATATTGTTTCAATCAATCTACGTTAGATTTACAGAGAAGAAAATTAATATCTAAAGTTTCCAAATAAGTTAGCTTAAAAATGATAATTTAGAATGCAGTTTTAGTAATTGAGGCACCAAAGAAGTAATCAAGATTGTGATGTAGGAATTAATGCTCTATTGAATGCAATTTGGGTTCTTCATATTCAATTCAATCGAACTGGTGATGCAATTAGCTCAATTGGATTCGACATTGGTTCAATTGAGTCGCTTTGTGTCAACCCAGTTTCATTTTATTTTGATTTTGTTCAATTTTGATCTAGTATGAGACTGAGTGTTACTGTAGACTCATGATTAATCATCAAGAGCATTAACAACAGCATTATCATCATAATCTAAGCATTCAGCAATTCAATTAGACCAAAACAGGAAGTTAATAAGCCTACAGAGAAATAACAAAGATAATACAAACCAGCTGTGAAATTTCATTTTTCATGTTTCTACATTTGTCTAAACTCTAAATGTATCTATTTGTCCACATCTTTAGACAAACAGGTCTTGTGCTTCCCGCATGCAGCGAACTTGCCATGATGACCTTATACCAGGATAGCTGGACTATCAACCGACTATCTCCTTCCACCCTCACACATTGATTGGTAGGGTTTAGGGTTTAGGGTTTAGGGTTTAGGGTTTAGGGTTTAGGGTTCTAACTGTATTAAGCCAACAATAACTTATTCACTTCGGAAACACTTTCCAAGCTCACAAATTACTCAGATAAAGTGTGAAAGAGAAGAAAAAGGCTAGGTCTACAAGATTTTTGAAGAGGAGCTTAGGATGAGTTTTAATCAATACAAAAACCAGAAATAAGTTGCCACAGATCACAAGTGTTTTCATTCTTTTGACTAGAAGAATAGAAACTAATAAATGTATCTTTCATGTACTACACAGAAATTTGAGAAATTTTGAACTAAAATTTCAGGTAAGATAAGGAAATTAAACTTTCGCTAACTTTTCAGCCAAACCTTTCGAAATCAAAAGGTGCTAGGCTTAACGAAGTGAAACAATTTTATTGAAGATAGTGTTGCTCCATCCCTTAAATTGATCATTTTTCAATGTCCTCTAATTGAAGTGAAATTTCTGATCAAATTACAAAAGATAAAAAAGAAATTCTTAACCAAAATACGGAAAAAAAATCCAAACCAAGACATTCAAGTAAAATTGGTGACTACTGAAGAGCTGCAGATATCCGTTTAATAGTTCATCATTGGATGATAGGTATATAGAAAGAAAAAGAAAAAAAAAAGCAATAATATGAATCTATATTTTTGTTTTACGAAACATATATTTATTTGATGTATTTCATAATTCATCATCAGGACATGCATTGAAAACCTTTTGCAAATGTATATCAAACAATCCTAAATAGTGCTACATAAGTTTGTGTCATCCCATGTAAATTTTGATTTTCCAGAGATCTAGAGAATAGAGAATAGACTAAAGTTAACAAAGAATTTCCTGTTATTATTTAAGTATTATACTATTAACATTAGACCAAGCACACGAGAATTCTTCAGAAATGTCTTACAGAAGTTCTAACAGCATAATAAAGTACCATATTAGCAATCCTTTTACCTATAATTCTTCTTTCTTAGTTCTTTTTTTAAGAATAGGATCATGTGTTGTAAACCTAAGTTCTAACACAATCTGGGTAGGCATACTTCCTACTCTGCTTTTTATAGTTTACGTGGCATACCAACTCTGCTTTGCTGTCTGTTAAATTTTCTGCATATGTTTACTAGAAACAAAGTGTTTAAAAAATGGACCAAAAGTTTACTGATGACAGATCTATAGTGTTAACTGTTTAACTGTAGTGTGATTTGTTTCCAAAGCATGAAAAGAAATAATTTTAAACTAATATTTTACTTCATGAGGTGACAATTGCAACCTTCAAGTTACCAGATCTGTGGCATACGCTTCAAATTACAGCAAACACTATAAACTTGTAAGATGTGCGAACATATCTCAAGGTAATCTCCATAAATTTGTACAAAGTCAATTAGAAAAATAAATTCCTATTTGTGTTTTAAGATATTGAACCGAGACATAGTTTTGGCATAATTTTTTATGTCATCTGTTTAATAATTTCGGCAGCGTCTTAAAAGAAATATAAAGAAGCAAGCCTAACTTAAGTCTTAGACTAACACATTTTGAAATCTTGATGCCAAGAAATTGATTGTTCAGGACCAACCGCTTGAAGGCCTTCTCGCTCTAACATCAACATTGACTGAACATGCAATTGAACTGCGGCATACAATTGTTTTTCTGCAATCAGCTTCTCAATGCGAGCAGGCACCTGTTAGGAAATGTGAAGTTAGAGACAATCCTACATGTAATATCACATTATTGTATTCAGTTTGAAATTTTGAATTAATGAAAAACATGTATGAAATGTCCCAAGTGCTACATGATAGCATGGATAACGGACATGTTTTTGGAACTAATAGAGGAACATTAAAATGTTTTTCTTGAATAATAGGAACATAATTTATTCATTCTGTTTTATTAGGTATGACCTCCATGTAGAGCTACATCTGCTATTATAGCAAACCGTGAGAGAAAATGTGCAACCCGGAAGAATGAAGAGCTGAATTACCATGTCGTTTCTGTGACTGACAAATGTTTGACACCAGCCCTCATCAAACACTCTTGGGAGATGTGTATGATGCTCGATAGAGGTATATGATAATTTAAAAATAAACTTCAGACACACTATGGACATGGAAATTAGTAGGCACGGATTATTGGCCAGGTTTCAATATGATTAGTAGCTCAACTAGTAAGAAAGATTGATTGACTAAAATTAACAAATCTGAAGCACATAACTATTAAGGATTCTTTTGCATGCATACCCTTAAAAAATCTCTTATTTGCTTGTATGGCCCTCTAAAATTAATATTTATATGTATAACCCCTCAGAACATATGTAATTTGCATATACATCCCAGTATTCCGAAAATTGGTTTTGGCAGCCCGTGGCAGGGCAACGCTCTGGCCGCCTTGCGCCGACATAAGCCAGTCCCTCTCTCTCTCTCTCTCTCTCTCTCTCTCTCTCTCTCTCTCTCTCTCTCTCTCTCTCTCTCGCTAGCGGAGGCGGCAAGCGACAGTATTAAGCGAAGGTGTCGAACAATGCCAGCAAGTAAGGCTCGAAGGCAACAAGAGGCGGCTACAAGCGAACGCAACGAGCGACGGTGGCAAGCGAATGCGTCGAGCGACGAACAATGATTTTGTTGAATTCATGGATTGCCTCATCTCCTCCTCTTCTTCTTTTTCTTCTTCTTTTCTCTCTCTAACATTGGACCCACCAACTTCTTTTCTCTGTCTTCTTTCTCTGTGCTTTCTGGTGGTAAAGAGCCCAGTTGCTCTCACGTTAACATTGGAAACCACCAACTATTAATGCATTTCAATATTATTTTAGATTGTGATAATTTATTATTAAGATATTAATGAAATATGTATACATACTTGCGAGTTATAAATTTGTAATCTATTATTTTTATGCTTATGAATTGCACTATTAAAACTTTATAAATGCTATATTAGTATAATATATATATATATATATAATTTAGAAAAAATAATTATTTTCTATATATTAAAATCCCCCTAGGTGCTAGGTGGTGGGCTGATCACCTACAACCCGTGGCCGCCTTTCAATACACTAAGATATCCTCCCGGATACTTTTCAAGTTAACTCTCAATGATTTAATAGAAAATAGACAAAGTTAAGAGAAATATGTGAAAAGTATAATAAGTATATTTTTGCCTTTTTATATTTAAATTGTTCAAATTTTAATGGTTAGTTAACTCTAAGAGGTATCTATATAAAAATTAAGGGTTTTACAAGGTATACATGCAAAAACAATGTGTTAAGAGAAATATATAAATAATCACTTTCAAAGAGGCATACAAACAAATAAAGGATTTTTGAAGGATATATATACAAAAGAAATAGACAAGTGGCTTAAAGATTTCTGAAGTTGACCTTTGTTCCTGTAAGGTGCTTGGCACCTCTCTAGAGGGTTGAGATCAAGTCAACAAACAGTCATTAGGCCTAATCTATTGATCCTCTAGTTGGCTTCCTGTTTGGCACATGACCATGCATTTGTCTTTACATGTATATAAGAATATTTTAGGGGTTATGGAAGCTGACAAAAAGTTCAACAACTTAACAATATTGGCCTACTGGTACTAGATTGGAGACGGGAATTAAAAATTTAATGTGGTAAAGGAAGTAGGAATCAGAAGCATGGTCCCTTGGATAAAAGATCCTAATTAATAATTACAATTCTGAAACATATTAGCATTTTCCTGTTGTCTAGAAAGTGCAAGGGGCACACAACATAAACAAAACAAAATTTCACATCAGACTACAGTAAGAGAAAATGCTCGGGTCATGAACTGAGAACAGCAACTTATTAAAAACTTTTGTGAGCTTCTGTTTTTGAAGCATCGGAATTGTCCACAACATGATGAAATAAAATATACACACCTTGGCTATGCCTTCAATTTGATCCAGCAGAGAGAGTATATGTCTTAGTGTAAGAGATCGATACCACAATTGACGCAACTGCTTATTACGGGAGCCGAGAAGTTTCTTTGCTTCCGCCATGTCAACCTTTAACACAGATATGCTTTCAGCTGATTCACTAAATAATCGCAGGATCTGAAGAGGGGAAAAGAGAAGCAAAGTCATGTTAACTGCTATCTTTAGTATCCACCAGTCCACTATAAGATAGTCAAAAGGTAAACACTAACTTGAGAGTAGTTTTGAATTGCTTTGTTGAAACCATGATGATATGCATGTACAACTTCATCAACAACATCCTCAATGAGATCACTCTGTTCCTTCAAGAACTGGATTTCGCCTTCACGGTCTTTTGACGTCAATATGTGGACAACATGAGGTAAAGAATCAAAGCGTGCAGCTGCCCAACTATCATCTATTCTAGAGAGCCCTTCTCTTAAGTACTGCAGAAAACATATGAAAAGAATATTCCAAAATCAGGAAAAATACGATAACCAGAAAAGGTGCAAATGATAGTGATCTATAAATATTGCCAATGCAGAAGCTCTAAAACAAAATTTTGAACTAGCCACGACGGAAGTTGCAAAACAAATCTTTGGTAATAGATGGAAGTGGAAACATAGAAACTGCATCATAAACTAGGTATACCGAACTCCATATTGAACTGCATAGAAAGGTATACTAATGACTTTAATAACCTGCAATGGAATCCTAGATTTTCTATATTAGGTCCTCTTTTTTGCCTTTTGTGCTATCATTCTAGTCAAGGATAGCCATGCTGATGAGAAAATGGCACCTGGCACAGGATGTGCCACTAGCACAGGGTCGTGTCAACCTGTGCCACACAAATATTGTTTAAAAAACTCCCGCTTTAATGCCTATGCTACCACCTTAGATAAAATATAACTAGCCTCCATTTAGGTCCCGCCTAGGTGACCCACCTTAGCATCTTATATTATATTTTAACATGTAGATTGACTCTAAAATTCAAAATTTTTGTATATGTTGATGATTTAGTGGATTATTTTAGCTTGCTATAGTTCTTATGAAGAATGCATTAGTATACAGTTTAGATTGTAGGTATTAATTTTAACTTCTTCGCTAACAATTACTTCTTCTTTTTTAACCATCTTGAATTCTTAGCGCTCGTCTAGGCACCCGCTTAGCGCCTAGGCACAACATAATAACCTATTAGCCCATCTACCACCTACAGTCTTTTAAAATCGTAATGCGACATAAGTTGGGTGTCAGGTCCCAAACTCGTTAAGGGCTAGTTAAAGAGAGAAGAAAGTTGAACTAAGCAAAGAAGAAAGAAAGGAGAAGTAGAAGAGATTAAGGAGGAATTTAAGATTCCTTCTTCAAATCTCATCAAAAGGTAAATTTTTATTGTATTCTCTTAAGTATTTCTTTTGTTTTACCCTTTAAAAGTTAATTTGGGATATACAAATAATAGATCTAGCATTTTGTTACTAGATTTATGAAAAATAAAATATAAGAATCAAAGAAAATTTTTCATTTTCCCCAAATTTTGCTCCAAATTTTAAAAATCCAAAATTAATATATCAAATATATTCAAATTAGGTCAAAATTGGTATAATATATTAGATTAACTCCATATGAATTATTTTTGATGGTAAGCCTGCAACATGTTACAAGCTTAAGGCTTATAAGCCCGCAACTATTAAAATTGTTTTTTTCAAGTACAGGCTTGAGGACTTACATACTTACGTCTGCAACCGCAATCACTAAGGACCCCTTTTTTGCAAGCTTGCATAGCTACAAGCCAGCAAGTACGGCTTTTCTTTTCTTTTCTTTTCTTTTTTGGTCTTGTGGGCTTACAATTGCTTGCGCACTAAAGCCAGCAACCACCTTATAAGATATCACGAACTTATTAAGTTTTAAATTTTTTTTGGAGAGGAATATGTTTATTTTAGAGGAAAATTGAGAATATATGAGAGAGGATTTCAAATAGGATTGTCATTATTATTTTGATATGACATGCAAAAGTGAAAAATCATTTTTTTAGGAAATATTGAGGATTTGTCATATAAATAGTATCAAAATATTGTTATTAAATTTCTAAAATGTAAATGCTAGTCATTTCAAGGGTATATTTGTAAGTTGAGATTAGACTCTTTTTATTTTTCTCTCCTTCTCACCTTTTGAACTTGGTTAGGAAAAAGTTGGTCTTGGTTTACCAAACATGATTAGTGGTCCCTAATCAAGCTCAAGGAAATTGTTTAGTCTCAAACTAAACGGGAGCTAAAGTCTTTTCTGTTTAGGGTTTAGCGTTTTACTTGCCATAGAAACACTTCTATCTTCATGCCTTCTCAGTCTATACGAGTTACGATCAAATAAATTATAAGAAACAATTTTCATGCAACTAGAAACCTATGAAGTTATCGAAAGAATGATCATAAAAGAAAAACCAATAGGTAATAAGATCTTAAAACACATAGAAGCTAATTCTTTAGAGTTATCTTAACATAAATTTGTTAAAAGCATAGATCTCAGTTTCAGCCAATCCTGATTTGGGCCGAAACCAGCCGGTTGGCTGATTTCGGCGCTGCTGCAAAAAGAGAGAGAGAGAGAGAGAGAAAGATAGCTGCTGAGAGAGAGAGGGGGATATAGCAGACTAACGATTAGACGGATAAGGAGGAAAAGAGATTTTTAAGCTTTATTTATGAGTAATTATTATTTTCTTATAATTTTTTCTAAATTTTTAGAAATTTCTCAATATTTTTAAATAATATTTAGAACTTTATTTAATCAAAATAGTTTAATCCGATACAAATGGCCAATACGTATCGTTTTGCTAAACAGCCAATCCGATCTCGATACCGATTTTCGAAACCTTGGTTAAAAGCTTAACATCAAGGATCTATGATCTCCAATATTCTAGACATAAAAGAACAAATTGATAATGTCTCATCAAACAAAGGTGTGTAAGCTAGAGAAATAATTCCTAGAATCAAGAAGATTACCCAACATAAGATTGCAACTATTTGAACTCATTATGGTTATAGCATCTTATGAAAGAAATAAAGATAAAGAAGAAACGAAAAGGGTATCAATGGCAAGTAGAGATTGGTATCTCCCAGGGCTTCATTTAATCTATGCTAATTTATCATACATTCACTTGTCAAAAAAGATGATGAATAAGAATGATCCAATGTGATTCATTAAAGAATCTTTTCTTGGTGAAGGATTATTAACATATTATGTAGAATTTTTAGTGTAAATCACTCATTTCAAACACCCTATAAGGGAGAACTCAAAAGGGAATTTCTCAAATTTGACGGTATAAGATAGATAATAATGCTCAATATAGAAATTAAAGCTTTTGAATCCATTTCTTTCAATATAAAGGCACTCCAAATATATAGTTCTTCATAAGTAATCTGAAAAAATTTAAATCATAAGAAATAAGTAGAAAATTTATAATTTTCATGTCTAATAAACTAATACTATTAAACCTTGTGGATTTGCAACTAATAGGTATATTTGAATTCACAGCAATGCTTTGAAGCATCATTAATTTTTGGCATGGCTTGGTATCAGCCATAAACGATCCAAAATGGGGGTTAAGACCAAGATGTCCCTTTACTTTTCGGCCCAATATAGGTCGTATCATCATATTGACCAATGTTGGAGCTGATACATACAAACAAAATTCTGAATTCTTTTTTTTTCTCTGTATGGGCTAGATGTGAATTAGATCATAAGTTTGGACCCAACCTAAATCTAATTTGGGATATTAATTATCAATGTCCTAAGCCCCCTGTTTTACATGCTCTCTCCTTCTTTTTTCTTCTCTTTATGTGCTTCTCTTTCTCCGGTGATAGATTCAGCCAATCTAAGTCACATCTAGCATGGTGTAGCTCTACGGAGGTGGTTGCCAATGAAATTTCCTTTTTGTTGCTTCTTTTTCTCTCCTTAGTCTTTCCCTTTTCCTTTTCCTTTTACCAACTCTTTCAATCACCTACGTTCTCATAGATCTGCAGGAGAGCGCTCTATTCAAAGCTTCATCAAAGGTTGCAGGACATTCGCATGTAGAGGTGGTTTCCAACCATCTCTTTCTCAAAGGTAATTGCTAGCTTCCTCTTACAAAGTGGCTTCTAACCTCTTTTGTCCTCAAGCAACATTGAGGAGAACAGTTACTTACTAGACCCACCCAAGTTCGACATTGTTCTTAGTATTTTCACTCTTCATACTATGTTGCTACTAATTTATGTGAATAATCTAAATTTCTTGTTTTTTTTTCTGCTATATTTATATTTCTAAACTATCTATTTCATATCATTTTTAGAAGTGAGACAATTTAATATTTAATTTAAAGTTGAAACAACTGAGATACAGTCAATAAAGATGATACATATAGTTTCTTTTTCTTTTTCTTTTTCTTTTCCTTTTTTTGAGGACCAAGACCAATATATACAATCTTGAATTTAATAGGCTTTATCCTATATTTTCATTCTAGGTGAAGAATATGTAGTTGTATGTCCTTTGTTTATTATAACAGACAAAATATACTCAAGATGTGCCTATAGATATATAAACATACACAGTGAGTTTGTTGCATCATTGATTGAACTAGCAGAATAAAAGGGTATAGCATTCATTGGGTTACAAAGAGATCCAATACAAGATCATAAAGCATTACATATTCTCCAGAATTTAACCAATTTGGAGATGAGCCACAAGCCACATAAAGCAGTAAATGCATTCAGTCAGGCATGTAGCATAGCTATTGTTAAGCAACATTAACCTCAAGGAATAATGTTCACCATGAATAAAGTTCCTAATTATGTCACATTTCATGTAACAGCACTACAAATCAAACTAACACAGTATTATTGGTGTCTCTGTAATTATTTATTCAGAATGCTAGCATATCATTGGAATACACTACATCATATATGTCATCTGGGTAGCACATGAGCGATCGCATTTACCAAAGGAACTAACTAGACCACATCAAACTCCTACTCCCTGTTCAAATTACTCAAGAATGCCTGTAGCACATTAAGTTTTTATCTCAACCAGTTAAAGTTCAACGTATAAATTCCAGCACGTTAACCACACCAAACAATGGTTTTGAAAAGATATATGTATATCAACAATTAGAAACAATTCTAAAAATGACTAGGGAAGCAAAGCTCAAGTGATGGGTCAGAGATCATGTTCGAGGGATAACAGACTTCTATATTTCCTAATACATAGCAGTTAATGATATCCACTGCAGGAATTGCACGAAAGACCTAGTAGCACATATGAGTCAAGACCTCAAATTAATCAAATAATGGCTATTATTTCTTTCGCACTTCCATATCTTCCACGATGATATTATTATATACCACCTCAAAATCGAGATTTTGACTCGAACTTTACTGAGCTCATCGCTACCTCGGCAAACGAAAAGAAAGATCCAAGAACTTACAGACTTATCCGCAGGAATCGGCAGCCCGTCAAAGATCCCTCTGTTCCTTCCGGAGCTCATCGTGGCATCCAATCTGAGACAAAAATTAGAGATCTGAGACGGAGATCGAGATCCCGAGGACTGGATCCGAGGAAACGAGAACGGAGTTGGAGAATTCAGGGGTTAGGAGGACCTCCGGATCTATTCGAGGACCAGCGAGCTCATCGACGGGAATAGCTGGGTTTGGATTGGAGGTATCGAGATCGGACGGGGGATTTTGTTCTTCAACCCTTTGGGGGAGACTCGGGGAAGCCGGAGATTTGAATAGGTGCAGGAGGACGATGTCACGATGGAAGGGGAAGAACGCTGAGTCCAGCTGGACCCTGGGAAGAGATGATCATATCACGGGCCAGGCTGGCTTCGGGCCGGGCTGAAATAGACTAGCCCATAGGGTTTCAGACTCGAGCCGAGGATTCGGGCTAGAATGCGGGTCGGGCTTTCGGGCATAGAAACGGGTCGGGTTTGTGGATTCGGGCTAGAATGCGGGTCGGGCTTTCAGGCATGGAAACGGGTCTGGTTTGTGGAGGTAGCGCCTGGGCAAAGAAAGGCTGAGTCTAGGGCTGTCAAAATAATCCAGCCGGCTTGAGCTCTTTTGATAAGGCTCAATCAAGCTCAGCTCGAAAATAGGTTGAGCCAAGCTTGATCCTAAGCCGGCTCGATAAGGCTCGGATATATATATGTATGTATTGGTTGCTTATAGTTTTCGAACATAATTATCTTTATTACTTGTAATTTATACTTTACTAATATCTATATCTTTATGATTGAATTAGGTTTTATTTCTAGCTTGTTCGGGCTAAAAAATGACTTGAATTGATAAAGCTTGAAATTGCTAATTGAGCAGCTCGTTTAAGCTCGAGCTCAGCTCAAGTTTGAAATAAGTTCAAAATTGGCTCGAATAGAAATTATTTCAATTCAAACTAGATCACAGAGCAAGGCTTGAGATTAATTTCAATCCAAGCTTCATCAAAGTCAGGCTCGATCAAACTCAGCTCGTTTATACCCCTAAGACTGAGGTGACTTATGTATACCAATATATTAAAATATTATTCTTTTATATATATAATGCTTTTAATAAAGCGATTAATGAGTCGCTCTCCCCGGAGAGGCGGTTCTTATACAGATCAAAATCTAATTAAGATCAGATTCCATTCAGTTTCAAAATATTTTGATTTAAACAAACATATGTATAACAAAAAAAATTTATAAAAAATAGGTATATCAGTGTATCTAAAATCTAAATTACCAATAACTATCCTAAGCTCATAAACTTAAAAGCAAATGACCAACACAATTATTCCTTTAACTTCACTAAATATCTACAATAGCATGAAAATCCTTAATTATATATGTATCATATATAATGTACTTATATATATATATATATATATATATATATGTATATGCAAGGTTAACATAGACCAAAATTCATAATGACTTAATCCAGATCTGAAAATTAATTCTTATTTGAATTACTTAAGAATTAATCCAAGTATGAACTTAATATAGATATGAACTAAATTGAAGCTCTTTCTGATCTGCCCTAAGCTGGGATTGTTTCAGATCTGATTTAAACTGGAATAAATCCAGATCCAAAATCAGTACATATGTGAAACTAATTCAGCACCAAATGGCTCTCAAAAAGACTTGGATACTGAAATTACTTAGATCATGAACCAATCTGAAATTAATGCAAACTTGGACATATGAGATAAAAGTAAATAAGCAGCTGCATAGAACTGGTGAGGACAACAACACAAAAATTTTAAAAGGTCAAGTATGATTTCTAAATGCATAACTTGACCTTCCAATATAAGTCTTTCAATTGGAAGAAAAAAAAAATATTTATTGAGAGGGCTAGTTTGGTAAAAACCCCTATTGTCGTACAAAATTATGTCAATTGTATGTTAGGAAAACGACCAAGTAGAGGTAAAAGTTAGAAATAGGAGCCTTGTTTGCTTTGAGTGTAGAAATCCCTTCTGAACTAGTTCAGTAATCAAATATTTTTTACTTTTTTATGTTTAACTGAGCTTATTCTTAAAAAAATCAAGACTAAAAACATAAGACTAACTAATTGAGTTCAGGGTTTAGTCTCGAACTAAATAAGGTGGAGCTTTTTTGTACTTCGCTTAAGCATTGGAGCAAGAGGAGCTTTGACCAAAATCATCAAAGAAGAGAGGGCACATTAGGAGACATATGGTCATATGGATAGAAGATCAAGAACTGGTCAAAGTCCCAAAGGCCTATGCATCCATGTTGGCATCCCAAATTCAGAGTGCATTGAGTGGTTGTACATGGAGATCTCTTTAGTTTGGATTCTGGATCACTGTACTACTTTGGGTCAAGGCTTAATTTAGTTCATATCATGGAGAATAATACCTCCTTTTCTTGGGTAGTATCCTTAACAGTACAGATGCAAATATATATTCTTAAATTCCATAGGGGGTTTAATTAGGGTTTATCATTAAGGGTGGGAGACCAAAGACTTGTTCTTTTGTTAAGCCCAAGAGTAGCTGCTCCTTTTGCCAGTCTCCAGCACCGGCAGCCGGCAGGGCAGCCACCACAGTGTGAGCAGCTGCCATCCAAAAGTCCAGACAAGCCTTCCCTGACAGCCGGGTCGCCACGTGGCCGGCGTCTGACGTGGACGGACACGTGGATGTGGGGGGGGGGGGGGGGGGACTTACACACGAGTTACGAGGGATTATAATATTAATTCTAAAGCAAGAGTCAATAACTCGAATTAGCTAGAAGTTCAATTATAGACTAAATTATTAGTGGCTGTAGCCCCTCTAATGGCTTATCTGCAAATCTAACATTCCTTTGCTGCATCTTATGCTAGCATAATTAAACATGAGTTCTAGTTTACTTAGTAGGAAGTAGGGAGTACTGGGTTTTAATAATTAAGTGGCAAATACTTAACCTGAAACCTGAACAAGGTCCAAATTTCAGGGACATATCCTTCCTTAAAGGGTGACAATTAACTTATAGTATGTGATCAAATTAATAAAATTAAATTATAAGATGCTATTAACAAATTACTTTTTTAATGGTTTGAAAAAGATGTGGCTTTTGGAGTTGGACACACTTATCAATGAAATAATAGGTCAGGAGGAGAACTAATGCCATATAAATAAGTGGGCTCAGATGGTTTAGGGACAAAATATTCTCTACCTCCTGGACACCAAAGGAGAAGACTCACCTCACCTTCATTCATATACTTCAATTCTTCCTTCTCCTTTCACTTCAAGTAGAAGAACAAATGAGGCTTGCCAGGGCTCTTCTCTTTCTCTTCCTAGTGATCACAGCTCATGGTAGTCCAAGATCCTCAGCCTCCTCCATTATAAACTTTGCATGGTTTTGTGTAGCATGCAAGCAAGCATAGCTGAAGCTTAACTGGTCTTCTTGTTGTTTGCTCCTGCAGGTATTAGATTGGAAGAAGAGAGCAAAGCAACTTTCAGCAAACAAATATTTGGATATATGCTTGATATGCACCAGAAGAAGGACATGAAAGGATCTGAAGGGAATGTAGTTAGAGATGCAGTTTTGTGTGGATCTGATAGGCATTGTTCAGGTATAGTGAAGAAGAGGAGTAGCATTAGGAAGGTTAGAGAAGTCCACCAGAAGCTACCAAGTTTCCATGAAGATTACTATGGTCCTAGGAATCATAAGCCTAAGCACCATTGATCAGATTGAAATCTTTAGTTCATGTTTACAAATTTTTGAATTACTTCTTTTGACAAAGAAGAATGTCTTCTTCTTCTTCTTCTTTTTTTTTTCCCTTTTAGAATGTAGCCACAAGATTTGCTGATGACCTAACTTGTTAATTAACACAATATCAAGTTACAAGAACAACTTGTCTTCTATTCTTTTTCTCAGTGTATTCGTGATACAGTAGTAAGTGAATTAATATGGTATCAAAGTAGACACTCTTAAATATAAATCTTATCGGACCAGTCTTATCAATTAAAGAAAAAATAAAATTAATTATTTAAATTAAATTCACTTCTTGATTCCGATAACCTCACCGAAGGTTCCCCGATATAACTAAAATAGATTATTTTCTTGCAAAGAGAAAAACATCTAATCCACAACTGAATTGCTAAAATGCACAAACAAAAACAAACAGCTAAGAAGAATAATATGACAGAAGAGGATTTAAACAGCACTACAGGAAATGCTGCAGTTTTCATGGCCAATGCCACTTCTTGTTCACATACAACCAAAAGTTCTCCATCACTCATAAATTATATACTTCATGATTGAGTAGGGACCCATCTACTGTTCTTAAAATTTAAAGCCTATAGATGGTGGGAGAGACACAGATAAGCTAGCACTTTGTCTCATGCATTTGTGTGCTTTCATTAGGGAACGGGATTAAATACTTAAGGGAGTGTATTGTAGTAGTTACCAAGCATTATGTGACATATAATGGAGTAGTAACTACTACCATGTCTCTATGATTGTTGCTAAGTGTTGGACAACTACTCCGGGTTGTGGGCTCATATGTTCTCTGATAGTCCTACATAATCCTAATAGAACTTATACCTTGTCAATTCCAATAACGATAATAACAAGGAAACTTTATATCACACTTTTAATTGAGGAGAATAAGGATTGAATGAAAGTAGTGGAGTAAGTTCCTTTAAATGTATCACCAGCGAAAAGTGTTAACTTGCTAAAATTCAGTACCTCGTTTTTGTTAAACATTAGTGCTAAACTTATTTATCATTTTATCGTGCTATTTTATTTGGCTAATTAGTGTGTCACTATCAACATAATTTTGATAGTCCTTATACTTATTAAGAGCATTTTGGGAATAGTTTTTATCTCGTTATATATATGAGTCTTATTCAATCATATGTAAACAAGTCATTGTATATCAAAAAGATGATTTGGTGTCATTTTTGAGAGTAAGAGAAGGAAAAAAAGATACATCTTAGAGTTCTGCTAAATAGAAAGTGGATGATCTTCTATTTTTACCTCATACCTCTCTTGTAAGCTTGTCTTGTAAGTTTGGTATTTTTTTTTTCATTTATAAAGACTTGGCATTGTTGGGTTTATATCTTGGTTATTATTTCTTGAGATGAAAATTATATTCTATATTCATTGTGATTATTTATATGTGTTATTATGAGTTGTACGATTTTGGGCATATAGGAAACATTGAGTTCCTACATTTAGAGGAACGGAGGTTCTCGAATTAGATGGCATTGGTTTTCTCTTCATGGTATCAAAGCTGTAAGGGTTCTTGTAGTGAGTTGAAAATCTTACAGCCTTAGGAAGCAAGAGAGATGTACTTTAAGTTATGCACATAAAGTGCTTGTTAAATTATTTGTATAATAGATTCAATGAGAAGCTTCAAAATGAAAAAAATCATAAATTTAAATTATCCAATATGAAAGTCATGCATGGATGCATACCTTCAAAGCCAAGAGTTATAGGAAACCGTTTGTGGGAGTGACATCTAAATATCTGATGATGCATCAAGAAATAAAGAGAGAAAAAAGAGATGACTTGCTAAAAGTGGTAAGACTACGTTTATTTTGAAGACATCTATATATAGAGATATGTTTGATCATATCGGGGAGGCCAAGACACCAAAAGATGGTTGGGATACTTTTGAGAAGTTGTTGACAAAGAAAAATGAGGCCCGGTTGTAATTTATAGAGAATGAGTTGTCAAATACAATTTAAGGGAACATAAGTATTGGATAATACTTTTTGAATGTAAAGAACTATATGTGGAGATCTTTAGTTTGGATTTGGATGAACTGAATAGTAAAGCAAAGATGATGTAATACTTTTTTCCAAGGCTTTGAAAGGAATATCATCTTTATATCTCATCACTATAAGGTTGGGCTTAGCAACTAAGAAAATTGGCAAATCAAATAGTAGAGTGTTCGATCTTCGATAGAGATGATAAAGAAAAGGCTTTGTTCACTAAAATAAAAAAGGGTGATCTAAGTAGTGACAAGATAAATACAAAGGCACATAAAGGTAAAAGCTTAAGCTTTAGAAATGAAGCTCCAAGGAGAAAGAATATGAAATGCTATCGATGTGGTAAGATAAGACATATCATAAGAGAATGTAGAGTCAAGCTCCAATATGCAAATATTGACTCTAGAGAATCTCAAAGAAAGCAATGGCATGATCAAGACTATTATTTTATATTCAGGGATGCTTTGGAAGGTCGCTCTAAATATGTTCAAGCATTAATAAATGTTAATTATCATAATGATTGAATAGTTGACTTGAGGTGCTCTCTACATTTGATCGGTGACAAATCCAAATTTAATGATTTCATGCACTATAAAGGGAATGATGCTATTATCATGTTGGACAACATGATTCATCGGTTCATCCGGTAGTTAATGAAAGTATTGTAAAGATGAATGGAGTCACTTTAAAGAGCATCTCCCATGTTCCTAGTAAAACTAAAAATCTTATTTTGTTTCTCAAGTTGTGGATTCCGATCATTATATTTTCTTTGGATTTAATAATGTGCAAATTATGCGGAATATTTGAAATATTGATGTGGATGTCATCTATTGTGGAAAGATGGTAAAATCTCTTTATGTTCTTTCGACAGGGATTTCATATATCGAGAAAACTAGTAAGAATGTTAGTGCTAGTTTGTGGCATACAAAATTAGAATGGATAAAATAAACTCTCAAAGAAGTTAATACATGGAATATATTACTTAAATGATGTCAAAATTGGTGGTGTATGTGACGAGTGCCAACTTGGAAAGCTCCATTGTTTACCATTTGAAGACTCCAAGTCAAGATGTAAGAAACCGCTTGATCTTATCCACATAGATATCTTAGTATCAAATAGTACACCAAGTTATTCTAAGTTTAAATACATGCTTCTCTTTGTAGATGACTATTCAAAATTTTCTTGGGTATATTTTCTTAAAGAGAAGTCAAGTTTTTTTCAAGTTCAAGCTCTTCAAATCAATGGTAGAATGTGAATATTAAAAGAATGATGAGATGCTTGAGAAGCGATGGTGATGGCTAATATATCTCAAAGGAGTTTGATCATTTTTGTAGAGAGCACAAAATCCAAAGGCAATTGACTTGTGCTAATATTTTGTAGCAAAATGGTGTGCCGAAGTGCAAGTTGCGGCATCTTTCGGAAACATTTCAATATTAGTTATATTCAAAGAATTTTCCAAATAAATTATAGGCGGAGGCAATAATGTGTGCACCTTATGCCATTAATCGAATACCATTAAGCTCTTGTTGTATGAAATCTTCTTTTGAGTTATTATAGAATGAAGTCTTCTATCGCACATTTCTAGGTGTTTGGTTCTATTTGTTATATGCATGTACCCAATGCATAGCGGACCAAATTTGATGCTAAATAAGATAAAATATATTTTTCTTAGCTATGATACTCAAAAGGAAGGGTTGAAATGCATGGATTCGAAGACGCACAAATATATCATTTCTAGGGATGGTTTTGTTTGATAAAATGTCTTCATATTATGATCGATAGATTGTTGTGTCAAATGAAGCTCCATCAAGTTCTAATATTGAGACGTGTAGAAAAGCCATCATCTAAACAATTGCCTTCCGATACACCTACTTCATCAACTTCTTCACCAACAAGGGAGATAAGTGGAAGGGAGAGCATAGGTTTCTCCGTTGAAAGCTCTAGTCCAACCCAACATATGAAAGAGCAACCCACAAGAAGATCAACTCGGGAAGATAGTAAGAACTCAAGGTATTTTAAGCTAGAGTGGAACTCAAGTGCAAATTCGGTCGTGTTATTTCATAGTCCTTTGCCGAACCTATTGATGTGGATAAGCCATTATGCTATAATAATACTAGTGCACTCAAGAAGCCACTAAGCCATTATCCTCAGGCTCATAATTGGACCCCAAGTTATGCTCATGAGTTCCCAACTGGTTCATGTGAGGTGGTTGAGCCAAATTATGAAAATTCAGCACACCTCAAGATGCATCAATTTTATCTCTCACATTCAATAGTCCAAACCCTAACCCTAGCGCTGAAAAAAAATTTCGACCTAGAGGAGCAACTACAAACTGCATGGGTGCCGGAAGCGGCTGGGCAAGGTTGCTGGTCAGTGGAAGCCGACGTTCGATGGGTCCTCACTACAGCGAAGCAACGATGAGCTGCAATGGAAGCTAAAAATCGAGTATAGGTTAAGACTACTGTAGTGGTGGACATGCCGCATTGCTGGCGAGTCCACTGATGCCTGGTAGCTATAGTGGGTGGCCATGGACCCATTGTAGTGGAGCTATAGTGGCAAAGAGACCATCGAAAGCGACCCCGACGTGGCTTAGCTTGGGTGATATCACTCCAAGTGTGGCCGTCGAGGTCAACCATGCAACTAGTGCTAGCACCTGCTTGACCATTACTGAATGACAGTCAAGTTAGGGAAAGTTGGGGAGGCTAGCCTACCAACCAATGGCCGTTAGAACGCTGGACCCTCAACCACGGGCTACAATTTTGCTATTGTCTAGAGGGCTGTCAACAGTGGCCTTTCGGCTGATAGGTTAGGTTAGGTTAAAAACTTAAAATTTTAGTTTATATATACTAACAGGTTAGCAGATTGACCCAACCCACTTGACCTAACCAATATACCTAAATGGGTTAAATGAGTTAAAACAGGCCATTGGTATAAACCCGAATATGATTTGATTATTAATCAAGTTAGATAGGTTGACTCATTTATGATTTGAATCCGATTAAACCAAACTTAAACCTAATTAAGAGCCGAGTTATTGTGTTGAGTTATTGGGTCAGATCAATATTTGTCACCCCTAGTTGTGATGAAATATGAATTATGAATATGAGTTTCCCTCCAAGAATCCATTCTTAAACAGAAGAAGGAAAAAAACCTACATAATGGATTTTTTGTCCAAACTACCTCAGAATAGACTTTCATATACTCTTTTGTTTCCAATAAAATATACTTTGGTATCAAAAAATAAATCATGTACTATAAAATTCAAAACTTATTAATTAAGGAAACCTTAGATAAAAATAAGTCATATAATATTAAATTTCCATAGCATATAAGATTAATAAATCCCAATCAAGATTCCTAGCTTCACCCTAAATGATAATCTACAAAAAGAAGTACTACCAAAAACCCATTTCCTAAGTATCTCATAATACTTCCTTGTTTAAATAGAAAATATATTGGTAGAGTGATTTCTTTTTTATAAAAAAGGTGCTGCTAATTAATAAAAACTCTTCTGGGAGTACTAGTTCTCGAAGAGTCAAAATCCAAGACATAGTTCAAGTCAAAGGAGAGTTTAAGTAACTCAGGCCCTGTAAATAACAAATCATAACCTTTCCTTTTTGGGCAACCCAATCCGTTGCTCGATTACATTCTCTATAGGTATGGCAGAAGATACATGTTTCAAAAGTGGAGATTAGAGCTTTGCATTGCAATTTTAAGGCTCTAATGGTCCTGGGCATTCCTGACTACTTGAGATAGCTTTGATTATGGTGTTAGAGTTACCTACAACTATGATATTGGTCAGCTTCCTATCCGTCGCAAAGGAAAGGGCCATGAGCAAACCTCCCCTTTTGGCTGAAGGGCCAAGGAGCAATTCACGGTTTTTGTGAGGACAAGCGAGGGTTAGCCCCAACTATTTTTGAGAATAATTTTGATCCCAGCAGAGGTGTTGTGCAAGTTAAAAGCTTTTTTTAGTGATAGTTGAAGTATCCATAGTTCGCCTTTCAAAATAGTCCCGAGCCATGTGAATAGCTCTCCAAGTTGTATGATCCTCTCGAGCTTTCTTCCCCTCAAAATAGAGGGTATTTCTAGCTTTCTAGATTAGCCATATTGTGATTGCTATCACAGCTCGAAATTTGTTTTGATCTCCTCCGACGTGGGACCAATCACAGAGGATTAGAGGAGCCAGTTTTGGTCTATATTAAAGGAGATGCCAAGAGAATGGGCATACCGGTAGAGTGATTGGCAAGCTAGTGACATTGAGTTTTTTTTTAAAAGAAAAGGTGTATTAATTACTCACCATGATTTTAAAATGCCCAGAAGTATTTAAGGCTAAAATTTGTAGAAGTTGAAACTGTTACATTCCCAAGTACAACCAAAACTCATTAGGTAATTGGAATTTGCTAGGCAATATGTACTTTGATCGGCCTTATGGTAGACATGGGAGATAGAGAAAGAGAGGGAATGAACTAAAATGGCTCAAGGCGCACAATGGAGAAGGAATCAGAAGAAAGCTAAGTACCTTAAGTGCCTCGTTTGGTTAATCACTTTTGAATAATTGAGATCAAGAGGTCAAAAGAGAGGATTGCGGAGATCTAGGAAACTAGAGCTAGTGGGGGAGTGGCATCCTTGGAAGGATTCGAGGGGCGAGGGAGAAGGTCAAGCAGACAAAGGCAGAGAAGAAGCGAGATAAGAATGGATAGCTATTGAATATTGAGTATATTTGAAGGTAGACGGAAGTTCGCCAATATTTGTAGTTGATTGATATCAAATTATCAAAAAGGGTGAAATATAAAATAGGGCTTCAACTAGGGGGTGTAAACGAGCAAGTAGTAATTTATCAGCTTTTGTTAGAATATTAGTTGTTTCTCTTTGGTTATGGTCCAAAGAAGTAGTAAAAATCGATCCTTGATGTTAGCAATTTTCTAGTTTTGCCTAAAGAAGAACTTTATAAGCCCACTAGCTGTTGTTTGGTTGATTTGCAAAGTATTGTTCTATTAAGGAAAAAAGCCTAAAAATTAAGATATCAACTTTGTGCAAATAGAATGAGTTAATCACAATCAAAAGTAACCAAACAAGCAATAATTAAAGACATGAAATTTATATAGAAAACTCTCCAATATGAGAGAAAAAAAATTTGAAATTAAGTTCACCTCAAACTTCCACTATAATCTATTGTAGCCCTGAATTTCGACATCTATTTGTGACAAGGATAGGGATCCATTAATATATCGATCAATGAAGCTTATATCTCTAATCTCATTTGGGTTTGTAAAAAACTGTGCACATTTACCTTTATCCATCATCAATCTTTATCTACCGTAACTAGGCCTTCTTTGCTTTGAGTTCAAGTACCCCCTCTGAACTGGTTTAGGGACTCCTAATTTGGTTCAATAACCAAACATTCTTTTATCTTTTTTATATCTAACCAAGTTTATTTTTTAAAATACTAAGACTAAAAAATAAAATAAACTAATCAAATTTAAAATTTAGCATCAAATCAAACAAGTCACTAGAGTGCAGCTTGGCTTTGTATCTTCTTGACCTATAAATTTTGGTTTTAATATTAAGTCATCTTCGTGATTCAATTGAAATAATAAGGAAAATATTGTAACGCCCCCGCCCGGCACGGACACGTGCACGCCCACGCGCCCACACGGCACGCGCGGCGCACGCGACAGGTCGGGCGGGGCCCGTCACGCACAGATACACTCCTGTGCACATACGTTCATGACATCATCAAATAACACCTGCTAACATATCCATGATCACATAATCCATCACCAAATAAATCATACTCTTAACCAAATAAACCTGTTAACATATGAATATCAAAATACACAATAATACACACTAGACCGCTACATAATCTGGCAGGACCCACACAGGCCACAACAAACCATCAAGATACAACTAAACAACTGATACAAGAGTACACTATGATTCGACCTGTATTATACAAATCATCGTCTAATACAAAAGAGTACAAATATCAAATACTGGTACAACTCAATTTCTATATAAACTATCATCTATGCCATCTCGCATCTATAGCTCACCTCATCATCACTCTAAAATATCTTCTCAAGTCGCTATCACGTACCACATATCTGAGGGGTTAGAAAAGAAATAAAGAGAGTCATGAGCAAAAGGCTCAGTGAATAGACCTTACCCCGAATCAGTGATGCCAAACAGAGAGTAAATCATGTACTGGATAATATGAATCAGAAAACACCATCATGTCATGAATGAGTATATGAATGTATCCTCAATAATACATAAATAAAAAGTAGATAACATGTCATACTGATAAAAATATACAATCCTCGACAATGAATAAATAAATCTCCATGTCATATAATCATCATAACTCTCTATCAAATATGACACATGATGCATGCCGACCATGACCATGTTATGATATCAAATGCAATCATATGTGATGTATATTGACTACTCGATAATCAGGTAATCAGATGATAATGAAATTATATGCATTTCTCAACATCTCAATCATCAATGTCATCTCTATATGTCATCATCATACTAGACCACTGTGCACAGTCAACACCCGGTACCCGATCTCAACATCATGCCCGAAGGCTCAGAGCATACTCTGCCATCCGCAAGGAGTATCTCAAATATAATCATACCCTGCCATCCGCTAAGGGTATTAACATCCATCCAGACCGGGCACCCTTCTAGCTGATAGAAATCTCGTGAGGATAACTCGCCACATATGCCCTGGCGAACGGCATGTGTCCGAATGTCTGCTGCGTACACAGACTAACGACCTCGAACGTAAGGCCAATAGGATCGCGACCATGTCGAGCGATCAATCATCCACCAAGTGCGTCCTAACCCTCGCGCCCACTCGGGTATCCTCACGCTTTCTATCAACTATCCTATCAATCACATTTCATGCTTTCCTTCTAAATGATAGATCATATGCATATATCCAGTACAATAACAAGTCAATGCATAACCGGAATTTAGGTGGAATAGGAATCAAGAGCAAAATGATGTAATGCAAACTCCAACCATGTATCTAACACATGCATACTCATGCTAATCTACCACATGCATACTCATGATAGAAATCATCCCGACATAAAACCATAACAGCATAATTATCTCCAATCATCTCTATATATCACCAATGTACTCATATCCCAGATCAGTCTAATCCAGTGCATGATAAAATATGCTCGACTGAAATCATCTCTATATAAAGTCATATAATCATGCTGGAGGCCAAAACATGCATGTACATAATATACAATATATCCTAATTTGAGAAAGGGATCTAGGGGATAAGACTACTCACCGTCTGATCAGAAGATACAAACCACGCATCTCTCACGTCCGTCAGGTAACCGAGTGACACTCATCGCTAGCAAGGTCCACGGGGTCTCAAATAAGGGGTTCGGGATCGTCTGAAAATGTTTAAGTAACATAAAGTTAGTTGTTTATCCCATTATAATCCGTTCGAGTAAAATATGATGATTTATTAGATTTTAGAATTTCTACTTGTTTTTATGATTGGCTAGATTTTAATTATAAATAAAATATAGATAAAAATCTAATTATAATTAAATTATATCTTGATTAATTAGGGACTATGTAGTCATTATCTTCTTTGTTACAAAATAATAATGTATAATAAATTAATAGAATTACTTAAAAAAATGTATATCATAAGAATATTAGAATATAAATCTAATAATTATAATTTACAAATTTATCTATTAATCTAATATACATATAAGTAAGTAAATAAATAAATATAAGTATTACCTATATTTATGCCTAATTAATCATTAATTATAAAAATTATCATTAATAAAATTACATTGAAGGATATATAATATTATTAAAATAGTTAATGTCTAAATAATCTATTTGCATTAATTAAGAAGCAAAATACTTAAATAAATAACATAAATAAACTAATTAATTAATAATTTAATTACAACTGCCATCAGTGCTGGGCCGAGCCCAACACTGTGCAGAAAGAGAAAAGAGGAGCTGAGGAAGAAGGAGAAAAAGAAAGAAAGAAAGAAAGAAAGAAGAAAGAAGAAGAAGAAGAAGAAGAAGAAGAGAAGAGGAAGAGAAGAAAGAGAGGAGGTGAGGGAGGAGGTTGCGGACCCGGGCCGGCGGGGAGGGCACCGGCCGCTGCTGGCCAGCCAGCGGCCGGCCTCTCGCCGGTGGCTCGGCTCCGACGAGCCCACCCTCGGGCAAGAAAGAGAGAGAGAGAGAGAGAGAGAGAGAGAGGGAGTGAGAGAGAGAGGAGCTCACCGGCGCTCGAGGAGGTGGCGACGGCGACGACCGGCCTCGGAGAGAGAGAGAGAGATAGAGAGAGAGCATCCAGAGAGAGAGAGAGAGAGAGAGATTTAAAGAGAGAGAGGGAAGGCGGTGGGAGGTTGGCGGTGGCTGCGGCGGCGCTGGGGCCCGCCGCTGCCAGATGGCCGCAGCCGGTTGGCTGCGGCGACGCGAGGGGGGGGGGGGTGCGTGGCACCTCCCCCACGCAGCCCCACTGCATGGGCACGAGGCCGGTCACACTGTGGCCGGCCACGTCGTGCCCATGCAAAATTAAATTTTTTTTTTTTTGGTTGGGTTGTTACAAATATTATAATTGAATCATGTGTGACGCTATTTTTCTTAGTGATGACGTTAATAAATGATGGATATTTGATGAGTACCGTTAAATTAGCGAGTCACAAAGGCAATGTCTTATCTATGATAATTACGAAAGTTGAGGTGCGTGCATGTCATATTTTCATATATATTTGTATTGAAACTAACTTGATTTTCTTAATTAAGGTATAATATTTTTAAAGAATTTTACATACTTGTCTTTGGAAAAATGTTAATATCATAATTGATACTACAACAATATAGTGCTGGCCGATTTCATATAGGTTAATTTGAATGCATTTTTGATGTGCTCCAACATATCGATTGCGGCATTTATAATACTAATTGTAACTTAAATTCTATAGTCCCTTGTATTCAATTTTCTAGTGCAATTAGGACTTTTAGATCACACAATCAACAAATGAGTGCATGCTTGGATGTACCTGGATGGATCATATCGTATTGATAATAGCCTCCCATAAAAATTGCTTCTTTTAGAATTGTCATTATGGTCAATTTTCAAAAAGATATTATCTTAATAGATGGTTGTAAAAGTTGTATCCAGATAACCAAAATGCCCTTCATAGTTTAAAACATTAAATATCTCACCAATTTGCTTTTCTTATATAAGAAAATAGTTTTCAAAATTCAATTCCTCAAGGATGAGCCGGAGAAGGAGACATGCAAAGGAGGGAAGTGGCGGAGAGGAGAATGAAGAGAAGAGAAGGAGGCGACGACTAGAAGGGAAGATGAGGAGAAAGATTATTAGGGTTTTTGTTAAATGAGTTGAGTTCCTGCCAAGAATAGGTAGACATAATCCCAACAGAATGGTCTTCGAGTGGTGATCAGGTCTAGCCTAAATCTGCTTCGGTCGGAGAAATCCAGTTCGAGTTCAGGCAGACTTCAAGCAGTTAGGCATTTGAGCAGCTTTAAGTGTAATTAGGTCAGGATAAGCTCAAAAATTTCAATACAAATCAAATAAAAGAATCAATTGCAATTATGTAAATTTCTTTTTTAAACATTCACGTGCCTTAATAAAAGTCTCTCTGTCCCTGCCTCCCTGGTTACTTTTTGAACATAGATTACTCTCCAAGTCTCAGCCCTGAGGCCCACTACCCATTTTTCATCAAAGAAAACAACTAAAAGATGCTTTCCAGATGGATGGGAAAGGATGGTGGAGAAGAATCACACAATATACATCATTGAGTTAATCTGATTCGGATCTCATCTCTTGTTATAGTGTAAAAAGAGTTAGGTTTTTGGCGTTTTAATAACGCATTTGATTAAATGAACAACTACTATCTGATAGCTCTAGCTTCTAAAATTCAGTTTTTAACCCTTGTGCTTCACATTGCATATTAGTATGGAACCAGTCAACCGATTGTTCCACTCCCCAGATGCTGAATTCATTATTAATATAAGAAGCATACCAAAACACTCTACATGAAAACAACCCACCACCACCAAGAGAGCAAGAGGAGGAGGTTGGTTCGATCTTGAGGAAGAAGATGGCTTCCTCTCAATCCCAATCCACGCCTCCTTCTCGTCACAACCCTCTCTTCGACGAGCTCCGGTGGGTGATCCAAATCCGCCATTCTTTGGAAGAGGAGGTCGAAGACGACAACGGCATCCCGGTGTCCGTCTTCAACGTCCCGAAGGCGCTGCAGGCGACCAAGCCCGACGCCTACGTCCCTCAGTTCATCGCCCTCGGCCCTTACCACCATTGGCGCGCCGAGCTCTACGAGATGGAGCGCTACAAGCTCGCCGCCGCCAAGCGGACCCAGAGGCAGTTCCACAGCCTCAAGCTGAGCAGCCTCGTAGAGCAATTCGTTAAGCTCGAACATAAGATCCGCGCGCATTACCATAGGTACGTACTGCTGTCTATAATAATAATTATTATTATTATTTTTAAAAGAAAAGGAAAGAAAGAATGATGCGATAGAGTTTTTTTTTTTCTTTAATGTACTTTTTAGGCATCTCGATTTCAATGGCGAGACGCTCGCGTGGATGATGGTCGTGGACGCGTCGTTCTTGCGTGAATTCTTACACATCTACGCCGTCGAAGAAGACGGAGGGGCCGGCAGCAAGCCTCTGAAGAGGTTGTCTTCGAGGATGTCGCATTTGATGGACTTCGCGGGGACTAAATCCGCCCATAATTCGATCCTTCGCGACATCATGATGATGGAGAACCAGATCCCCCACTTCTTGCTGAGAAAGATCATCGACCTGCAATGCTCGTCTTCTGAAGAAGCTGAAGGTACGCTGACCAGGATGCTCACTGGATTCATGAAGGAGCTCTGCCCGTTCAAAATGATGGAGAATTTCCCGAGCATCGACCCGGCGAAGCACGCGCACCTGCTCGAGCTCCTTTACTACATCATCGTTCCCAAGTTCGACGAATATGCCGGCGATACCGCCATCGAGATCGAGGAGCAGAATGATGCAGTGGACTCCAAGGATGAGACTAACGAGAATTCTGGCTACGTTCAGCAACTCTTTAGCTCTATCTATAACATTGGATCGAGTCTTAATGCCGCCCCGGTTCAATACGTCAAGAAAGTGATCATCTCTAAGCCCCTAAAGTTTCTGGTGAAGGTTCCTTGGAAGATCCTGAGCAGTTTGCCAGGATTGTCAATCTTAAAGCAGCCAGTAGAGTACTTGTTCTTCGCCCAAGGGGAGGAGAATCCAAGAGCAGAGGACCCAACTGCTTCTCACAACATCAACAAGCCACCGTTGATCGAAGAGATCATGATTCCATCGGTGTCGGAGCTCGTGGACGCCGGCGTAATATTCCAGCCGACTAATGGAGACTTGACAACTATCATGTTCGACGTAAAGACCATAACGTTCTACCTCCCAACCATCAGCTTGGACATGAACACTGAAGTAGTACTGAGGAACTTAGTAGCCTATGAGGCTTCAGTGGCATCTGGCCCTCTCGTTCTAACGCGGTACACGGAGCTCATGAACGGAATTATCGACACCGAGGAGGATGTCATGCTGTTAAGGCAGAGAGGGATCATCTTGAATCGAATGAAGAGCGACCGCGAGGTTGCGAATCTATGGAATGGGATGAGCAAATCAGTTAGGCTCACAAGGGTGCCATTCTTGGATAAAGTGATAGAGGATATCAACAAGTATCACAGTAGCAGGTGGCGAGTTAAGACTAAGAAGTTCATGAAGCAGTATGTGTTTGGATCCTGGCAGTTCTTGACATTTTTAGCTGCAATTTTGCTGCTGCTGCTGACTACCTTGCAGGCCTTCTGCTCAGTCTACACTTGTTCTCGCTGGTTTGGTGCTGTAAATGTTGGAACGCAGTAGATTCTTGTGCTATTACAAGTACAAATTGTGTGACTTATTTGTCTCTTTTGTTCATTGTTGGTCAATTGATTGTAATATTAAGCTAGTGGGGGTGATGGTTTGATTTGTGGGTCAATTAATTATTTACATGTTGTAATATAGAAAAAGAGTTTCTGATTGAAGAGATTAATGTGAATTTGTACTATATAAGAAAACCTTATATACACTTGATTTTGATGGATAGATTATGAGTTAAGTTTCAAACTCAGGTTCATTTTCATCTCTCAACACTCTAAAAAAGTTGAGCTGATAATGGATGGTGATATTTAATCTTCTACACTTCAATTTGTGCACTTCTTTATTTATATGTACTAATCAAGTCCTATTCTGCTTGCCTTAGAGGAAATACAATATAAAGAATGCTCAGTATTTTAGCCTTGGATCTAGTGATGAAGAAAGAACAACATCATTTGGAAGGACCACCATTAAGGATAGAAAAGAACTGCCACAAAGTTTGCCTTTCTTAGTCCTTTATAATAATAGTTGTGCAGTTGGCATCAGTTGACAGAAACTTTTTCTTCTTTTCTTCTTCTTCTTCTTCTTTCTAAGTTCACATATAAACCATATACTAATAAATGTTATGGAAATGCATGACTTGTTTATTACAATAGGCTGCTCATTGTTTGTGTGTGCTTATGCTTAATTATTATGCATTGTCATAGAGATTGCTCAAGTTTCGCTAGCTCATGACAGAGGTAATAAGTTCAAACTCGATGCAGATATTGAGGCTAATATTTAGTACAAAATTAAAAATCTCTTCAATCTTTTCTAAGTTGTAGAATTATTATGTCCCTCTAATTAAAGATGTATTAATTGAAGAGGGAGAAAATTTATTTTTTCTATTCCTTTCTCTCCCAGCCTTTTCTCCATCTCTTCTTCATTCACTTCTAACATTAAAACAAGGTGTAAAATAATCCATCTTGCTTTTCTCTTTTGCTGGATTAATTAGATATTCTCATCTAACATTAAAAGAAGCTAGTGGCCTTTTCTTTTATAATCTACTGCCACTTGCATGGTCTGTGAGTCATCTTCATGTGGCATGGCATTACAGGATAAGAGGTTAGCTGACACCCTGTATCTTATCCTGGAGATAGTTTTCTTCTCTCTTCTTTCTTGTTTCTTTCTCTGCTAGGTTGGCACATAACACATTAATGCTATGGTTTAGAATCCTCCTAGATTCCACATGATGAATAAAAATTCTTTTATCTTTATAAATGATGTTAAATTAATATAATATTGGATAAGTATATATCCTGCTTGATAACCAATCAAACCAAGAACTTAAGCTTATAAATAACTGATAAATAGTATATATATATATGTGCTAATATATATGTGTCCTTATACTCTACACATGGGTAGACTAATAATGAGGTTTGGATTACAATATTTAGGAAAAATAACTCTATATCATGTTAGAATATTACTTTACATGAATTGTATATTAGTTGATGACAAGCTAAGAATGCATGTCATAACTTATAAGGGTAGAAGAAGTTAAAATAAAACAGTTAAATATATTTTACCTTCTTGTTTTTATGTCTAAAATCACTTTACGCTTATGTACTTTAAAAAGTCTCAAACTAGTCTTTATACTTACAGTTAAAGAGAGACTGTTAATTTTTCCATCAAAATTAACTGAGCACACCCAAGATATTTCAAAAATTGAATGAAGGACTGAATTTACTCTATTTTTTTAACTTTTTATAGATAAATATGTCTTTTTTTCTCATATAAATATTTCTTTCACTTTGAAAAATACCCACATATTTTCTTCTTTCGTTTTCTAGATTGTGCAAAATATATAGTAAATTTTATTAAACCTAGGCTTTTATGAAGTTTAATAATTATATCAAATATAAAAATAAGATAAATATGGATTAAAAAATCGAACAAAAAACACATCTATCTGCCTAATAAACACGAAGAGCTTTTGGTCATTTGAGTGTGCTCCATTAGTTTAGATAAAAAAAGAAAATTGACGATTAGAACTGGTTTAAGACTTTTTGAAGTACTGTAGATAAAATAATTTTAGACATAAGTATAAATCTCAATCTATTAATTCATGAATGAATGCTAGATGAACCCTTCGGTAATATATTTATTCTTACTACACTATATCATATGCATTACATTTTAGAAAACTCAAAATGAAAAATTTAAGAAGAAATCTAGAAATTTCCTGATAATAAACTGAAATTACTTTGGGCAAAGGCTTACATGACAATTTATAGGCTAACAGGGAAATCAAAATCCCTCATCTGATATAAAGATTTAAATTTTCATAAATAAAACGTTTCAATGTGGATTCAAAAACAACTACTTTGACTCAAAAACATAGGAACAAATGGAATTAAACTTCATGTTATACGTAGAAAGATATAAGCAAACAAACCAATCCTAAAATTAAATGATATTATGATACCATAACTTGGTAGCTAATAATGGGCGTGTTCTTTTGTCTATTGTAAAAGCTTTCATGAAGATATATTATTTGTTAATGTTTCAACTTGAACTATAAACTAGGCTTTGAGACAAAAAGATAGCTTATATATTACTTTGAAATATAGTTTGTCATTAACACTCTATCATATGAGTATTCATTATTCGACATTTATATTTTAATTTTAATAACAAAACATAGTGTGCTTTTAATGAATTCATTTTTATTTTCTTATTGTTAGTTAGCATTTAAGTTAGTAAAAAATTTCCCTCCATTATGGGCTAGCTAATAAGACTCAACCACCAAGTTATAGCTATTTAGATAACTCATTTAATTAATATAGCATTAGAGTTCGTTTTAAAAAGAACAAATAAAAAATAATAAAAGAAAATTTTACACAAAATCTAGTAAAAAAAACTCTACCTCCATGCACATAGCATAAGGCTTCTCTAAATAGCTCCAAAGTTTGCTTTCATATATGCATGGAAACCAACAAGGATAATATTTAAGTTGTTAGAAAATTACAACAAAAAAGAAACCTTATTTATTATATTAAAAATAAAGCATTCTCATTTCATTATATAAAAATAACCTAAGACAACCCGTTTGATGAATAAATATATTTTAATTTGACATTATGTTAGTTTAACTATATAACCGAATTAAGCCTTCAAAATAGCTTGGCGATAAACTAAAACTTTAATTTCTAACAAATTAAGATTAAATCAAGCCTCTAAAATATTTTAAGTGATTTTAAGTGATTTTGATCAACAATTCAGACTTGTTCATGACAACATAATTACTCTTATAAGTGATAAGTGTCAATCTGAGAAGCTGGCTGTTTGTTATCATATATTTAAGAAATATATATATATATATATATATATATATAAGATAGATTAAAAAATATATCTAAAGATTACACAGACAAGTGTGGGAGTTTGAGAGAAAAGATTGCCAATAAATCAAACATTCTAATTCCTGTTACTTTGAACTAAGGGTGAAATGGACATAAATATTTTAATTTTAATAATAAAATAAGAGGGTTAATATTAGTATAAGAAGTAATAATTATATTTGATGTAATATAAAGCTGATTTTAAAGTATTGAAGAATAATAAAATTGTATTGAAAATTAGTGATGTTTTAAATCAAACAATAAAAATACCCTTGAGTATATGTTAAATTAGTAATAGTAAATAGTATTTTTCTAAAAAAATATTATTTTTTGTTATAAATACGAGCTTAAAATGTTTTATATATCTGCATTAAAAATTAATGCGGACTTACAAATTCATAGCAGTGCGTGGTAGTACATGGCAATGCGTGATAGTCTATTGTAGTGCATGATAATATGTTGTAGTGTATGACAACGTAGTGATCATGCAATGTGTGTTAGTGTTAGAGCGCGTGACAATGCATTAATAGTGTGTGATAATCTGTTGTAATGTATGACAATACAATGCCCATGCAATGTGTGTTAGTGTGTTAGAGCACGTGACGGTGCGTTAATAGTGTGTGACAATCTGTTGTAGTGCATAGTAGTATGAATATTTATGTGACATAACTATTTCTTAAATAGAAAAAAGAGAGGAGAGAGAAGGAATCTCAACTATAGCTAAGGTTAAGGTGACATATAATCAAGTAAAATAATATGAGAAAGAATGATGCTTTATTATACAGAATAAGCTAAAATGTTGTTAGTTAATACACCAAAATAAGGAGGCTTATTCTAGAATAAACTTATTCTTGAACGAGGCTAAAATAATAAGAGTTTATATATATAGATTAATTATACTTGCAAAAAAAACCATTATCTATTTTGATATAAATCATCATACACAAACTGTTATTATTATTACGATAAAACCCATATGGGAATCGGCTTAATTCAATTCGTAATACTTTTGAACAGATTTGAGAATGTGACTTTCGAAGGGAATTTCAAAGGATTTAGCTGTTGGATCTTACTAAGATTTAGATATATTGTCGCCCTTGAATAGAGCTTTCCAATGAATTTAAGATTTTGAAATTTGGATGGCTAGATCTTGAGATATTGGCCTAATAGTGATTAAAGATCGAGTGGACCCAAGCTTGATAACCATTCAATGGCTAGATAGGTGCTAGGAGAACTCTTTTGAAGTGAAAAAGGAAAAGTTACTATAGAAGAAGGAATTAAGGGTTAGAGGAGGCCAATTATTAGATAAACTCCAATTAGGATTTTATCCACATATTTATAGAGGCTCATCTTTTTGACCCAAACAATTAAATTAAAATCCTAAAAAACCAACAGTTCTCATTGCAAATACCGTTCTCTGTCTTTGTGAATACACAATTCTCATTTTCTATTTCTGTAAACGCATACAGGCGTTTGCATGACCCGTTCGAACACGGGTCCTTGCCCCCCACAAGTAAAAGGCATTATTTTCTCAAACAAAATCAAACTAGATAAATATGCTCATCCTAATGAACCTAATGTTACGAGTAGATCCAATCTAACCGAGTCGTATCAATATCATAATAAGGGTATTAGTATCTTTTTATAATTAACTTGAAAGTTCAATTAAATTCTATCTCTTTAATTATTTTTTTAATTATTTACATATATCTCTCGTTATTTTAAGATTGATTTAAACTAAAATTTGGTAAGTAATAGTGACAGAGAATCAAATTTAAATTGAAGCCCATCTCCGGTAAAGGTAAAAAATCAAATCTAAATTGTCTAGTATTAAATAATATCTTCTATAATTAAGGCATAACCATATCTAAAGAAATTTTAACAAAAAAAAATGTGTAACTCGGAAGTTATGCACACTAATCTTCTTAACTAATATACTCTTTTTTTTACGTAATGTGATTTTAGAACCGAAAATCAATACCGGATATGAAAACTAGTTATTATAGTTATTAGATTAGAATTATAAATTTAAGAGGGGTATTAAAGTATTTGTCCTTTTATTTTTTTTCTTCTACAACACTAGTAGAAAGGGAAGTTTTCCATAGTCTAGAGCATTAATAATGTATCACAAAAATAAGACATGAGTGTTGCATATAAAAATGGACAATAGTTTAGAAATTTTAAATATAATTATCCCTCTCATTTAACCCAAACCTAAGAAGGGATCAAAGTTTTTTTTGACCCAATGGGTTGGGTTGGGCCGGGCCTAATAGTTTTCAGTTTTATTGAACTTTAGGTCGGGCTTGAGTTTGATAACATTTTAATATATATATATATATATATATATATATTAAAATCTAATTATATGTTATTTATTCCTTTACAATAGAGTTTTGTAAAGCTTAAAATCTAGTGAGCTGTGTTTTGGGTTCGAAGTAATTAAAATTATATTAGGTCACATTAAGCATGAATCCATTCAAAATAATAGGGTTTGAAACCGAACATGACCCAAACACGACTCAACTCATTGTTTGTACAATTAGAGCAATTTAACACCTTACATTTTTATATATTTATGGTTTATACCTATAATTTTTATATTAATAAATTACACAATATATTTTATTAAATATTTATATGACAGATACTTATGTTAGATTATTACCTAAACTTAACTAAATTTTTAGGTTTAATTGCTTGCACAAAAGATATTACCAAAATACACCCATTGAGTCTAAACTTACACTATGACCAAAGAGTTTGTAGGGTCGGCTTCAACTCGGAGTAATTGTTGTGAATAAAATTGCTCGGTTGTTTGACGTGATGACTTGGTTTTTTTTTGATAGTTTGGTGGTATGGTAACTTTGAAGAGCAACATAGTAGTTTGGGGTGATGACTCGATGGTATTTAAGTTGTAACAATAACTCATTAGCACAATGATTTGATGTCTATAATAAAATGACTTAGTATGTTGGCTAAAACTTAATGAGATTGTCTTATAGCACGGAAGAGATAAAATGTGTTCAATTCAAGTCTTTTGGTTTTAAATAAAGACTTTTTTAATTTAAATTGCACTTGGTTTTTGATTTAGCATATAAAATTAAGTACATATTTTTTTTATGCATCTTTTATTATAATGAAGAGCACACAATTTATATATGAGGTGCACACTAGAATAAAATATGAACCAACATTTACACTAAAGATCATGGGTTTTTAAAAAAAATAAAATCAAACTAGCCCTATTTTAAAGTTTTTTATTTACCTAAATAGACCACACTCTAAATTTAATACTGAATTTTTTTCTAATAAAACAGCATTTTAAAAAACACTCTAAAGTTTAGTATTTTATTAAATAAAATAAAATAAAAATAAAAAGTAAAATTCGATGGAGCTATCATATATTTTTTGTTTTGCAATTCTAAGTACAATTGGCTATGGAGAATAACAGCGCTATGTTAATTTATAGATATTTTTCATAATCTTCGTAATGACATATTTATGATTAAAATATATTACAAAGTTATGATTCTATAAGCTTTTTTTTTAATACTTTTTATTTATCTATTTTTCTCATTTTAAGTCTGATTAAGCTTCGATCAAAATTATTATATATTTTTTTCATCTTCATAATGACATTTCATATGTTAAAAGTAAATTATCCATTAGAAAGTTATTACCTAAAAACTAAGTAATTCAGCATCATAACAAGCTGATGAATAATTTAGTATTATTAATACTTAGTCCCTATTAAAGCTTTAAATTTTTAAATATTTTTAACAAAAATGCTGTTAAGATTAGTACTTTACTTAGCAAAATGCTTAACAATTATTTTATTTAGAGTTACACTGAAATAAGTTTTTAGTATTAAATTTGGGGTGAGGTCCATTTGCGTAAATAAAATTGAAAAGAAGGGTAGTTTAGTAAAAGAACTAGGACATCTTCTCCTCTGCAACATAGCGGCCCCTCCCTATCATCCCTCACCACTCCATCGTCCTTCCCCCTCCCCTCGGCGCCGCTCTCTACCACCACCTCCTCTCCTCCGCCGTCGAGTTCCTCCACTCCGACGGAGGCTTCTTCCTGTAGACGAGACATTTTGTTCTTATTCCTGTCGACTCCGACATTTGCTTCTTCCACGGCAACTGCCGACTTCGCAGTTGAAACCCTAAACCCAAGTTCGACAGCCGATCCCTAAACCCAAACACTAGCAGATCTATCCAAGCGGTTAGATGGGGCGAAGAATACTAAATGACGCTCTAAGGACGATGGTGAACGCGGAGAGGAGGGGAAAGGCCACCGCCAACCTGCAACCCGTCTCCACCGTCATGACCTCCTTCCTCAGAATCATGAAAGATCGAGGTTTGCATATCCTTCCTTGGCCCTACGTTTTGCTCTGTTTGATGTCTGTTTCTCCTTGTAGGATTTGATCATGAGTAGATGTGACATTTAAAAGAGATCAGGATATTTTACTGCCACGGTTGATGTTTGTTTCTAGAGTAGGCTGAAAGAATTACAAGTTAATTGTTTGATGAGATGGTTATATGGAAGTAAACTCTGTAGACGTCTTAAGATTTATCCTTATGCTAGAAATTTCATTGTTTTTCTTTAATTGGGTTGGCATGTAAATTGCTTAAAGAGACAGGCATTATGAGATAGGAGAAAAGAAAAAACAGCTTAGAGTAGAAGTACAGCGACAAGCTTCTAGAGTGCAGGAAACTCATTTATAGATTTTGAATCTAATATTTAGCTGCAGTTCATTGTGCTTGATGTAAATAATAATAACATTGTTTTTACTAGTGGTTGTTTTGAGCATTGCTACTTTTCTCAATTGTAAATCATGTTTTTAACTTATGATACATTATTTTACAGGATATATTAAAGATTTTCAGGTCTTTGATCCACATAGAGTGGGAAAAATTACTGTAGAGTTGCAAGGTAGGATAAAGGATTGCCGTGCTCTTACTTATAGACAGGACATTAGGGCTAAGGACATTGAACAGTACAGACTGCGAATGCTTCCGACACGTCAGGTGTGTATGGTTTATTCATTGTTATAAACATTCGTTTGTTACATTAGGTTGCATTCTTTGCAAAGTAGGTTATGCATGCATGTTGCTGCTCTGTGAGTTTGTGCATGTTCTGAACTGTGTTATTGAGGTTCGGGACAACTAGGAAATCACATCCAATGTCTAGCAAGAGCTCTATGATGGATACTGAAAAATCTAGGGCAAACCCTAATATGAACTATGCGACCTCTTATGAGAAGATTTACCAGTAAATAATGATCGGTAAATAGTAAGCAATGCAAATGCATGAGATTTATGTGAAAAACCCAAACTAGGGTAAAAACTATGGATCATTTTTACTGGGATCAAATCAACCACTAATAAAATAGCAATTACAAGAAGTACTTACAAAATACCTACTGAATCCCACAACTATATCTAAAAATCTCTTTTTCGTTAGATTGCACGATGAATTACTTCACATGGTTGATTGTATCGATTTCTTTGATCTTTGAGATCGGACGAACTTGTCTCAGTGATCCTCGAGAGAATAAATTGCATCAACGAACAATGATGAAATGATCAAGAAGTATCCTGAAGCGCTTAAATTTTTTATCTTTTTTGATCAATGAAGAACTATCAATAACTCTCTGCTAAAGCTTCAGTTTTCATTCTTCAATTCAATCACCCACTTCTAGGGTTCAAGGACTTATATTGGTTTGCAAAACAGACAAGAAACCTAATTCAAGTCAGTCCAAATAAGTCTTTTCCGTTGGGGCATTCAAACACCCTTGATTAACTTGGGCTCTTCAACCTTGGCCTTTCGAACTCCCGCAAGGTCCGTGCAAACACCATAAGGACTTTTCTGCGCTTGGGTATACACGTTTGAATGCCTATGGGAGCCATTCGAACGCCTAAAGCCCATGACTGTTCTCAGGCAAATGCGTTTGGACCAAGGATTCGGGATCGGCCGAAACGGATCGGGATCGGCTATAGTCGATCCCGATACTCGGTTTCGGCCTGCTGCAGGCTGCAGCAGCAGGCAGCTGTCTGCTTACAGCAGTAGCTGTCAGCATCAGCTGTTGCTGACAGCAGCAGCTGACAACTACTGCTGTCAGCAGCAGCTAGAGAGAGAGAGGGAGAGAGAGGAAGGGAGAGTGAGGGAGAGAAAAGGAGAGAGAGAGAGAGAGGGAAAAAGCAAGAGAGAGTGAGAGAGAGAGAGAAAATGAAAGAGAGAGTGAGGGAGAAGGAAAGATTAAAAAAAAGGGTATGAGAGAGAGGAAAAAAGGAAGAGAGAGTGAGAGAGAGGGAAAAAGCAAGAGAGAGTGAGAGAGAGAGAGAGAAAATGGAAGAGAGAGTGAGGGAGAAGGAAAGATTAAAAAAAAGGGTATGAGAGAGAGGAAAAAAGGAAGAGAGAGTGAGGGAGAGGGAAAGATTAAAAAAAAGTTGAGAAAGAGAGAGAGAAAAAGATAAAAAAAAGAATATGGGAGAAAATAAATACTTTAGACTAACAATTAGAGGGATAGAAAAGAAGAGAGGGAGAAAAAGAGATTTTTACTTTTTAGGCTTTATATGTGAGTAATTATTATTTCTTATTTTTTTATAATTTTTTCTAAATTTTTAGAAATTTCTTTAATATTTTTAATAATATTTAGAATTTTATTTAATTAAAATAGTCCGATCCGATACAGGCGGCCAATACGGCCGATACAGCCGATACGTATCGTTTTTTCGGACGGCCGATCCCGATCCCGATACCGATTTTTGGAACCTTGGTTTGGACGGGTCGTTTGAACGCCTAAAAAGACCAATTGTTCTTAGGCTCACCACGTTCGAACTCCCAAAATGCACAAATATTCTCGGTCATATGCGTTCAAACGCCCATGGAGGCTGTTCAAACACCTTAAGCTGGTTCTATCCTCGGTTTGGTGCGTTCAAACGCCGACTTGAAATCAACTTTATATCATGCTCTTTACACATTCTATCAACACAATTAATATAAGGTTTTGTTCACTTAATTGCCAACAAAGTAATATTATAGATACTAATAATTCTTCTTGGCAAATGATCAACTTTATGCTTTTAGTAGTTATTTTCACATGCATTCCAGTACCTTAACAAAGACAAGCTAAGTGGGAATCAGGTTTTGAAGAGACTATTTTCTAAAGGGGGAGGATTTCTTTTTAACGAGTATTTTATGGAACTACACAAACCATAAATCTTAATCTTGAGCATGTATATTGTTTTTCATTCTTTATGTTCCATTTTAAATTCAAGGTCTCTTCTACAACCATCTGACTGTTTTCGAGCAAACAAACCCGAGAAGCAGCAAAAATGAGCTGAAGTAGCACTCAGGAAGATTGTTATTTCAGTCCTGGAACTTATAAGTAATTTCCATCACAAGAAGGCATTGCTTGGAACTTCAATGTGCAATGTTCATGGTTCTGTTGAGCTTCAATCTGCCAATTACCTTCCATGAGTATGTTGGCCATTTTAGAAAGTGCTTGAAGTCTAAGACCTTCTGTCACTTATCATGATTATTATTATTATTTTGGATATTTCCACCATTCTTTATAGGTCAAGAAGATGCTGTAGCATATAAGTTGTTGTCATGTTTGGTGCTTCTTATCTTGAATATTCAGCTCAAGATTCTATCTTGATCTTGGATTTTCTTGCTGGCTGGATGGTAGCACCTGCAAGGTCTGCAGACTGTGAGAATGCTATCGGTTCTGCTTGCAGATGTGTGCCTTGACACTAAGCTGGGCACCGTTTGAGGTTCATGCCTATTGTTGATAGCTAAGCAGCTTCCGTATGCCACTGGCATGATGACCATTGGTCTTAACTATTTAATGTTAAATGTACTTGCAGCATTTGTTAAAAAGTTTAGTTTGTTTAAGAGAACTTGGTTCATGAAAAGGCACACTAGGCAGAACAATCTAAGGCAAATTTTTTATTGGAAGAATCATGATCATATCATAGATATTGTGCAATAAGTGAAGTGCATAAGCTCCCTAGTCTTTGTTGGGGCTTTAAGGCTTAGTTATCAAAGCAAGGCCAAATATTTAACATTCCTAGGGTCAGATCATCAGGTAAATAGTTCAACCATTGTTCATCAATCAGATTGTTGGTTTATTAATATAAATTGCTATGCTAGTTGATGTCTTGCTACTTTTGATCTATGCCTACTAGTTGATGTTTTGCTACTTTTGATCTATGCTTGTCTACTTAAAAGTATTTTAGTTTTTATACATCAAGTAGCTTGCATAAAGAATCTTGGTCAATAAATTAGATAGTTAATTTGAAGATTGCCGTACCGGCCGATATTTATCATGTCAATGTAGTGTCAACTTGTGGCATATGGTGTGCTGATGGGCAATGGCACCACCTAAAGTACTTAAGAAAACTTCTTATGAGTGAGAAGGTCTCGTATAAATTTTTGTCGCTGCATGGAGAAGGGGGATGCCTTAGTGGCCATTTAGTTTTTTTTCCTTCTAATCGTATAATGAAGGTGGGAAAGTTTAAAGGATAATGGATGCAATCCATTATTGTAAGTTACTTTCCATTATCACTTAAATTTGGATCTGTTAATATAGTCAGATCCACTATCACTCAACTTAGGATCCATTACTATATTTTATGATCCACTATCATAAGTCATAAACCCATCATCTTTTTCGCCCTCTCCTTTGCGACTCAAAAACCCTAGTGGTTGCAACGACGGCAATGACTAAGATGGAGAAGCGGTGGTGAGGACTTCCAACATGTTTCTCTCTCCTTTTTCTCTCTTCTTGCCCCATCTTTCTCTCTTTTCCCTCTGGTCTTCTCCACATGCATGACAATTTTTGATTAGAAGTTCCTTTGCAATCTCCTAGGTCCTTAATAAAGACAACTGTACATCTAAAAGGTATAACAAATATATTGAGGTTAACATATCTATATAAAAAATTGAAAGATCTATATGCTTCTTAATTCTATATAGCATCTGAAATGTATTGTAATTTGTGGCATTATAACTTTTGCCAGTTCAGACTAATAAATCTATACATGCTTCTCTTGAAACTCTTGCTGCATAGCTAGAAGAGCTCCAACATCATCCTACAGCATTTTAGTTGTTTCAAGTTATGGCTGCCTGTGTAAGTTCTTGTCTCCAATGGCCACCTATACTGCAGTACTAGCAATGGAGAAGGATTAAAAGTTGTATGTAATTTTATCACCTATACTATGTATAGTGCTTCTGGTCTCTAAAGTAAGAATCAACCAGTTTTGCTATTTGTATTTGTCATGTAAGGGATTGCTTTAGGTTATTGAGTAATCAATAGGTTTTCAACTGATTACCTTCGCACAACCCCTCCAGTTCATTGTACGCAAGTTTCTTAATTAGGTAAATTTTGTAGGCATAGTACTAATTTTATTTAGAAATCTAGAAATTGACAACTTTACTACAGATTATTTCTCAGTATTCTCATGTTGTAATCACTCCCAATTGACGTTGATATATATATATATATTTCTGAATGGATGGCATTTATGTTTCCTACAAAGCACTAGGGAAAGAAATAAGTTTGACTTCATTTACCTTTTGCAGTGGGGATATGTTGTAATCACAACTCCTAACGGTGTTTTGGATCACGAGGAAGCAATTAAGCAAAATGTGGGTGGCCAGGTTCTAGGTTATTTCCATTAAGAAAGTCAGGAAGTCATGCCTTTTTGCTCTAGTGGGCCTTTGAACTTGTGGCCTTACATAATCACAGGACTGCAGATTTTAATGCATCAAAATTCTTTTATCTACCTGTGTAGTTTTCCTACTGAAATATTTGGTACGAACTTAAGAGCACTTGTGCATGTTACCACCCTTTGAACTGATCAGTGGATATTTGGTCTTGCACTACCTGCATATAATTTCTTTGCCCTGTTTGTTGAAAATTTCATAGCTCAGTTGGGAGTGGCAGTCTCTCGTCTTCGGTTCTCCAGGTACTAAATGAAGCTTTCCTTTTCATCAATCTAAGTCTTGCTCACTATTGATACTGGTCAGTGCAGTTGTTGATTTGCCAATCTATTGGAAGGATAAGGTTTCTTCCCACTGCCATTCAAAAGTTTATAAGGAGGTCTAGTTTGATCAGTTTAATTAGGACACTTGTCCTATTAAGAACTTCCCTGTGGTATTCTAACATAATATTTCTTAGTTGATATCCTTTTATTTAAAAGTAGTTGGGTTTATTAAATGAATGTTGTTATATGAAAATTTTAGGGAGAAGAAGTGGTAGATTACTTGGGCAAATAAAGTTTATCAGGAGGTCTACTATAGTCACTATGAAGTTTCTACTTTTCTTTAAGAAAAAGTCCTAGTTTGATTCAACATTTCAATTTAAGATTTAGATCCTACAATTTTGAGGTTTCTAGCTAAAAGTATTACTATTTTACTATTCTTTTTTAAATTATTCACTAAAATACTATAGTTGATTCTATGTATGCATCACTTCAGTAAATGGGCGTGTACATCGCTGACTGGATTGAATATAAACTTAAATGTTCTGTTGCTCTAAAAAAGTTTACACCTCAAAGAAATGTTTCTCAAGAGCAAATATTTATAAAATCTCTTAAAACTCTTGAAGAGTCTCTGCTTCAAATAGATGTATCTCTAGAGCATATTAAGACTCATGAATAAGTCCGTGGTTCCAATAGATACTCCGGAAGTGCATATTAAGAATTAAGAAGAAGTGTATGATTCAAATAGATGCTCTTGAAGAGCATATTAAGATTCATAAAGAGGTCTATACTTTAAATAGATGCTCCTGGAGAGCATCTTTGTGATAATGAAGAGTTATGCTTCAAATAATTCTCTTTAAGAGCATATTCAGACCATGGTTCCAAGTTCTGGATTCCATTTCGGTTTCAAAGTTTATATTTTTAAAATAATAAAAAATTCTAAAAATTAACAGAAAATTTAAGAAAAAAAATATCATAAAATCTTAAAAATTACATAAATTAAGACATGTCACAAAAAATGAACCAATAGTCACTACAGATGGAAGAGAGCTATAGTTTGGAGTTGAGAAATAAAGCTCTCTTTAATTCATGTGAGAGGGGGGATGATAGGAATTTGGAAGGATTTAAATGAATTTTGGCCAACTTTTCAAACCATAATTCAGACTAATTAAAAAGGCATGCTCTAAATAGATGCTCTTAAAGAGCAAATTGAGACTCCTGAAGAAGTCTATATTATAAATAGATTCTCTTGGAAAGTATACTAAGACTAAAGAAGAAATCTATTTGTCATACTTATACCCATGAAGCAAAATGATATTATTCACAAAGGATAGTAGTTTTGAAAGAAGCTATAATACCTACTGATAAATCCAATCTCATAGGGTAAATACCTCCTGGAAAGGTGCAGAAAGTATTGAAGAATGCCAAAGTTACATTCATTGGCAAAACATTAAAAATATTTGGACTAGTAGTTCAAACATATGAAGATGTCGAACAAAAACGCAATGAGAAAAATATGATCCAAGGCTCTGTCTGACTTATAGTGCAAGATTTTTCAACATAGACCCAGAATGGATTAATAATCGGTAGATTACATTTTGATTTGTTTTTTTTTTCCAACGATTTATCAATCTTTGATACTTATATTGGTCATTAGATAATGACATATACATGAAACATCCTTGAAGGTTCAAAATGCCTGAATCAAAACCTAGAAACTTGTATTGTATTAAGCTTCAAAGATCTTTACATGGGTTAAAATAATAATTAGGATGCATGTGGAATAACCGGTTCAGGGAATATCTACTAAGAGAGGAATATATAAATAATTTGGTTTGTAACATCGCATTTTTATAAAAGATATCTAATTTTGGATTTGCTATTATTGTAGTATTATGTTGATGATTTTAAATCTTATAGAGACTCGTAAAGAGCTCAGAGATGCTGCAAATTATTTGAGATGAAAGATTTTGGGAAAATAAAATTTGTCTCAACACGACTATTTCTCAAACATCATGCACAGAAAAAGGTCTGAGATGGTTTTATATGATCAAAATTTACCCTTTGAGTTCACTAATAGGCTCACTTTATATAAAATACATCGTTTTTGACCTCAAGAAGATGGAAAACAATTCATTGGTCCTAAATAAAAAGCTTGATTCAGCTGTGCCTATCTCCTAAAGGAGGCATCAATTGTTAGAATGTTACAAAAAACTAGGTAAAGGGTCATCGGACCCTACCAAGACCGAGCATGAATTTGTCTTTTCCCGTTTAGCCACTCAGTTGGCCACCCGGTTACATTATTTTAGAACATGAGTGACTCGAGAATTTTCAAAAGAGCTGAGCAAAAATATACACTCGATAACTAACCCCTTTAGTCTCTAGGGGCAACCAACTTTTGCCTTCAAAATTCTAACTAGCCCCCGCTACCTAAAGTCAGATTTGACCTCGATGCTGGTGTATTCTATGCTAGTTTGAGACCAAGATGAAGGGCCAACCCTTCCACGAGCATAACTAACTCTCCTGGGATAGGGTCCCAAGTAGCTGGCAGAAGTGAGCCACCCAATGCCCTTAGCACTGCACTTGCTCTGCATCGACGCTCCTAGAGTGAGTAGGCACCATCAACGTTTACCTTCACCCAACCCATCGAGGGTTGATCTAGTGTAAATTACCATATCTTAGTCAATTTGATGCACTTATGCACCTTACAAACACTACTTACAAATACTACAATATCAAATGCAGCCTTTTCAATCAATTTATCAGTAAGATATAGTTCTTCTTCAACATGAAGGTATTGGAATTGAATTAAACATAATCTGTGATATCTTTGTAGAACAATTGATATGGGTATGCAGATGTAGGATATCTTTGTAATCATCATAATCCTAAATAATATATATTTTTACTTATGACAATACCGCTATATCTTGGCAACTAATAAAAAAAAATTTAATGGCAACATCCTCAAATCATGCGAAAATACTTGCAATTTATGAAGTAAGTGCAGAATGCATTTAGGAAAAATATAGGTTATATTCAATCAGAGATACTCATATATTCTATATGAAGACAATATATCATGTATAATACAAATTAAAGGAGGCTATATCAGAGGTGATAGCAGTACATATATTTCACCAAAATTTTCTAGATATAGCTATCTAAGAGAGCCATCATATTAATATTCAGAAGATATGTTCAAGTGATAATTTAGCAGAATTATCATGACACTAGTACAACATTTAAGAAATTGGTGCTGTAAATTATAATTTTAGCAGTGAATATTAATTTACAGCTAAGATTTAGCAATAAAGGTCAACCTTCTCTTCTTCTCCTTCTCTTCTTCTCCTTCTCTCTCATGCCTTTCTTTTATTCTAGAAAACCCTAGTTTTACACCCAAAAAAAAAATTTTCCAAAAACTCCGGACAAGAATGAGGGGAGGGGAGAGGCTAAAGTAACTACCTTAGTTTGCCAAAGACGACAACTAGGCCATTGCTAAGTTTTCCTTATAGGCCAACACATAAAAAAAACCAGGAGAGTAATGGATAAGGGGAGTAGAAAGTGCAATGAAAATGATAGAAGGAGAGGAAAAAGGTGGGGCTTTTATGGAAAATGGAGTCGGGTTCTATGGAAGATGGTGGCGGCTCTATGTAGGATGCACATGGTTCGTGTAAAGAAGAGAAGAGTCAAAACTTTTATCTAGTCATTGATACCATGTTATTTCTGGTAGTATAATAGTTGTTAGTCTTTTCGTATATAATTTTATACCATTTCAGTAATTGTCTATCATACTTGTTTGAAATTTTGAGATACTGTTTCATCGCTAATGTTAAAATGTTTCTTGAACAGCACAATTACTTGTATTTCCAGATAATGTATATAAAAACATTGCAACTTGCTCTTCAACTGCAACTCCTTTAGTATTATGTAGAAGATTTTTCTCTTTTAAAAAATTCACAAGGGCACGAAAGATTTGAGCATCCATTCGAAAATGACTTTTATGACGACTTTCATGTCCTTCAAGAATTTTTTGAATATATGCTGCATTTGTTAGAATCGATATATAACAAAACTGTCTATCTGATTGATTATCAAATAAATTTGAAAAAATAACGAATATCATATTATTATCCTCTTGATTTATTCGCCTCCAATAATCCAAATCCATGAATATGTAGAGTAGAAATGAAAAAAAAATTAAGAAATAAGTGGATGCTCTTATTTAAGAAAAGATTGGTCATATTTATAGAGTTCATTGTCGTACTTATAACAACTAGTGAGGGTAAAATTGAAATTTTTTTTTTGCAACGGCAAGTTCGCCAATGGCTAGTTTTTTAAAAGCCTGCTCATCCAAACACCATATAGTTTTAAAACTCTAAAGTTTTTGACTCCATAGTAATAAAATATGTATCTTTTTTTTACCATGGTACTAAAACTCCATAGAAAAATTTTATATTATATCCAAACACGATTTAATAGTGAAAACATACATTTACCCTTTCTAATTTATATTACGAGACCTAGAGGTGAGAAGAAAATAACAACCTTTTTTACTCTCTTGTGTTCTTTGACTATATTCTTGTGCTTAAGTATGTAGGCTCCTCATTATACAACATTTTTCTCATTATAAACTATTCATTAACTTATAAATTTTTGTTATTGGGCCCTCCCTCTTTTATTTAGAACAAAGTTTAATTTTTTAGAGAAAATTACAAATAAAACTGTAGAATTTGATTATATTATAAATAATCCCTCATTTTATATTATATATAAATAAGGCTAAATTAAGCGTTGTAATACCGAACCCCACATAAGATTAATTAAAAAACCCAAAACTACTATTGTTTAATCTCAAATATCATACTAGGGGAGTGAATAAAGTTAATTTAGTCATTTAAAATAGATAAAATATTCTACTATATATTTTATTAATTGTTAAATAAAATTAACTCATGGTTTTTTTAAGAGAAAAGTGGAACCTTAAAGAGTCTCCTCAATTAAAGCGATTTTGCCTCTGGTAGAGTCCTCGAACTCTCATACAATATTAACTTCGTCTATCATTTGAGTATCATTTGTTTAGTATTTAATAATAAAAAGAGGGAGCTTTATTTATAATATAGCTAAAATGATGGGTGTAACTTATAATTTTTTCTTAATTTTATATTATTTTAATCCTATGTTTTACTTTGTTTAACTGTCAACCACCAACATTCCTTTTGCCCTACATATTATAAGGTTTTTATCTTGACCCATGAGAAAAATACTAGCAGAAAACAAGGCACAGAGATACTACTATCAGAACAAAAACTTTGCATGTGATTATATTTTTTCCAACTATCTTTTATTCTTTTCTTCGGTACTTACATAATTATTATAATTTATTGTGATTAAAACTTTGCGTTATGTAATTTCCAATGAGATAGCTAGGAGTGAAAATAGATCGGATTAACTTCGACTCGACTGCTATCTGACTCAATTTAGAATAGATTCGGATTAAAAAATTTTACCTGACTCTCGAATAAGGATAAGATTTTTGAAAAAAAAAAGATATGCATTCAGATACGGATATAAATACAAATATAGGTACGATAATTTCTCGAATATAGATATCGGATATCCGTATAACCACATATTTTTTAAATAATTTATAATTTTTAGTTTGCTTATTTAAATGTTAAATATTAATATTGTTACTAATAATGTGCTCTATATTCTTCCTAGAGATTGATTTTACTAATTTATGTATATTTGACATGTAAAAAATTTATTTATTTTTGAAACTCTTAATATTTTGTACTCATTCTCTAAAAGAAATATCATAATTCATTTAAAATTTGATCCTCTATCTAAAAATTTTTATACTGCTACTAGTAATGTGCTCTATATTTATTCTAGAGATTAATTTTACTAATTTGTATGTATTTGACATGCAAAAAATTTACTTATTTTTGAAATGCCTATATTTTATGTTAATTCTTCAAAAAATTATTTATAATTCAATTCACATACGTTTAAACTTCAATCATCTATTTTAAAATTATCCAATCCATATCCACATTCATTTAGTTAGGATATAGTTTTAAATTTTGTTATCCGTCCAATATCCGTATCTGAATCTATATTCTACACATATTCGCTAAATCATATGGCTCAATTTATAAATAGTAAAAAATAGGGTGTAAATCATTTACACAAATAAACAAGGGTTGTATGTAAATATGTACAGTTTCAAGGGTATATGTAGTATAATAAACAGAGAATGTTATATGTTTTGTAGTGCCCAATTGCTGTTAATATATAGAATATCTTATGTGACAGATTTAGAATTAACTATCTAATTTAAATAATAAATAACCATCACATTTCTTGTATTACACTTTCTTGTATTACAACCTTAGGAGCAGTAAAATTATTAAGTCGTTATAAAAATAATTTATAACTAACATGTTTGTTCATAATGCTATATTTACTTTTTTATTCTAAAATTCAGCGAACCATATTTTAATTTTAATTTCTCAATCAATTTATCTTAAAATGCATTTTATTAGTAACTAAAAGTTAAAGCAACAGACTGAAAAATCATAAATAATCACAATACTTAAATTTAAAGCTTTAATATTAGAAAAAATGTTAAATAATTACTTAACTAAGTACTTTAATCATTATTGACATTGTCGCTCTTTGTATAAATGAATAAAATCAAATGAGTTTTTGGTGCAAATTATCTAATATTTATTGTAAACTATTCTTTTGTTAGAGAAAATGAGGGTAGAGCCTTAATTATAATATATTAAGAAGAAAAAAAGAAGAAGAGAAATCAGAATGCTAGATTAGACTGGGATCAATCTTTGCTTGCAATTGAAAAGTATGATGTTTCTTTCATTTTAAATTATCCACAAAGTAATTTCTATAAAGAAAATTGAAAGCATTTCTAATCTTAGCTGTGACATTAATTTTTTACCAGTTATCCCAATAGTCCTTTAAGGTAGGAATGTTGGTGAGGACATGAAGTTTACTACCAAAGTGTTGAAAAATTATTTGGATCAGTGAGAGTAGATATGGTAGAAAAACTCTTTATGAAAACTACAAGACTCACTAAAAACATCAATACTAATAGATATAGTATATCTGTTATCACCATCAATAATAGTTTTATAAAGAGACTTGGTGGAAAAGATTTTATTAGGGCTGAATCTCTAAAATAACCTCGTTTAGATATGTAAAAAATGATAGATTATGTTGATAATAATAATTTCAATTGCACAGCTTGCTGATCATCAACAAGTCTTAAGACAAGTTGCCAATACAGCAAGTTGCAATCTTTTGATTGCTGGCTGAGAATGCTAAAGGGAAGAGTCGAGGAAGAAGTCTATCATTAAACCATTTATTAAGCCATAAAAAGTCCAGTGATTGTTGCTTATTGGGGTATTTAATAATTCCAACCTCCATGACGTTAGAAAATGTATAAGTTATTAGATAGAGATTCATCAAAAGGATTCTTAAGAAATTAAGACAATATTTTTTTTAGAGAGAATGATAACTGTAATAATTTTCACTACCATTTGAAAAGAAGTGATATGTTTATTTCTTTGAAGGAATGTCTGTACACAAAGATTCATTAACTAGTGCTGTTATAAATTTGATTCAAAAAAGAGCTTAGCCATACCGTTGATTTGCGACAACAGATTACATGGCAGGCTAAAAGATGTGCATACACGTTGTTGGATCGTCTTGTAAAGTCTATCCTAATAGAATAATTTAAAGAGATCAGTCTCTTGCACTCCCAAAAAAGCAGTAAAGCAGACCAGTCTATTCGTTGAAGATCCACTTATCCATGTCCTCACGAAATGTGAATATAAGACATCGTGCTACAATCCCTCTAGGTCGATGCCTGTAACGGCCCTAGCAACAACCGTGGTGAGGTTGGCATGATCATTGTTGAAAGCTTGTTTGCATCGAAGCCTTCCAAACTTCCTATAGTGTAGTGAAACAGTGCGCCATTTCAGCTTTAGATAAATAATGGCTAAGTGATGTGTTTATTGATCAAAGGCAAAAATAACACTAAGATCTCTATGGATATTAGGCCTATATAGAAAGGATAAAAAACTTCAACACAGCTTTGACAAGGGTCAAGAATCCTCCAATAGATAATGTGCAAGAATTTCATTTACGGAGTTTCTTTTCAAATTTATCAATTAACGACTCGCAATGAAGAAAACCCCAATCTTCAAAGGAACACTCAAATAAGTAATAGGAAAGATATTAACTTAGCAATTAAGAAGAGATACCCAATAATAAGAGAAAGAAATATTGGCCAATTCTAATGAGGCAAGATTTTGAGGGAGTGCAATTATCTTGCCTCTACCTCGTGATGTCTTTCTAACTTTTACGTTTATTAATATTTACTATTTTTTTATATATCATATTTTGCTTGTTCGCATTTACTAAAATAGGATCAAGCCGATTCGTAATATATAATTAATAGCATAAAAAAAAGGAGATTTGAAATCATATAAACTCATCCGGAGTTCCGGATGGCCTTCAAAAAAGTTGGTGGGAAGGAGACAGAAGAAAGATTTTGACCAAACTAGCCCTCTCAATTTTTTTTTACTGCCCAAAACTTATATACGAGACTAAAATAATGTATATTTTGAAATCGCTCTCAATAATTTTTTAATAATAAATTATTAATTAGTTCAGCAACTTATATAAATAATTTTAAAATTACTTAAAAGAATTACAAAATATGTAAATTTTTCCATATAAATTGCTTTTCCAATGAACGATTTATAGGTAAAAAAATTCTATGTAAAATTTTCCATATGGTATAAGTGGAAATCGATTTTATATTTAAATTTGTTTTATATAGAAATCTTAATTTATCTAACACTATTGTTGGCAATTTTGTAAGGTGAATCTTTTTTTTTCATATAATTTTTATTTAAATATTATTTTAACTTACTGGCATTAATTAAATTATTAAAATATCTCACCTCTTTATCCCCTCTATCATCTCTTTTTATCTTCCACCAACTACCACCTTCACCTTCTGATGTCATCCCCATCACATTTCCTCATCTTTCTCTACCTCCTTGTCAAATATTTAATATATTATAATGAGATATATTTTTGCTAGTACCATTCATCATCTTTATCGAGAGTAGTACATAAGAGTTATAGTAAAAAAGAATATGAGATTATAAAATTCTAAAATACTACGGTATGAATTATAAAATAGATAAAATATAGAGTGTGATTTATAAATTTTTTTAAAATAAATTAGATATAAATAAAAAATTAGAATCAAATTTAAAATAATTGAAAGCTCGCTAGAAGAACGTACGCATTGTCGGGAAATAACTACAAATGTTTTAGTAATATAATAATAAAAGATCCTTTAAATCCGGCTATACCTTCGGAACAGCATAGCTTAAATGTGGGCCCGCGACCTTTTGAGACAGATTAGAGAGCAAGAGTTGCTTTCGTGGACCCACCTGAGACGCGGCTATCAACTTTTGAGATGCACTTTGTCTGCGCGCACGCGGAGTTCCCTCGATTTTGGTTCCCAGTTCTTCTTTTTATTTTTCTCTTAAAAAATTACGTTTAACACCCTATATTTTTATTTTTATGGTTTCACCTAATCCACTGTCACCGACGAATAAATAAAGAATGCATTTCGTAATAGTGAAGAGTCTCGGCACAGTTTAATTTTTTTAAGAGAAATTTGCATATAACATCCTGACTTTTAATAAAATTATAACTTATATTTTATATTTTTATTATTTTATAATTTGAAGAATATATAAAAAAATACTTTACTGTTAAATCTGTTAGTTAAACTTAATTAAACCTCTGAGTTAAATTAACTAAACTAATGAAATTATAAAAATATGGGTATTTTAGTTATTTTAGAAATAAAATATCTCTTTTAGGATATTAGTATAAATCTAACCTACCTAAGGTTTTTTCTGCATATATTTACTAAATCATAGAGCTTAATTTGTAAATAGAAAAAAATATAGTGTAGATTGTAATTTCATTAAAAATAGAGTGTTATACGCAAATTTATTTATTTTTATTATTCACAATATAATGTGTTTATTTTGAGAATTAATTATTCTTATGTTCATTTATATTTGAAATAAGAATGTACTAATTATCTTTGATATAATATAAAGTGAAAGAAAAGATAAAAAAAATATATTTTTTATTTTTATAAATTTATTATGGATATCTTTTGATTTAATATAAAATAGATTGATATAAGGTTTAACTGTTATTTAAAATAAGAAAAGAATTATATTCTTCACCCGTATGGAATTGACCTCTTGATCTCGTATGATAACGTATGAATTCAATATATTTTTCTATTATTTGTGCATAGTGGGTGTTTATTTTATTATATATATATATATATATATATATATATATATATATAATAATAATAATCAAAGAGGCAAGGGTATAAAGTTATGTGCTATTATATCTATCTTTTCCTCAATTATATCAAAGGTTTTCGTTACACCTTGCAAAATAAAAATATATAATTTACTTCTTAACTATCAAAAACTAAATACTGCAACAATATGTAATATACAACCATCTCGTCTAAGGACTTTTAATAAATAAAAAAATTTCTCAAGCTGAGTTTCAAAAACTTGGAATATATCGGTGCATCGTCAAACAATTATTTCAAACTGAACATCGTCGTTGCATTGTTAAACTGTTCTTCCAAGTTAACCACACTATCGAGCCATCAACCGAGTCGAGCTAAGCTACCAAATCACCAATCACCAAATAATTTCTCCGTAATATTATTTGGGATTGGAGTTGAACTCATAACCTCTTTGGTCGTAAGCAAGTTACCTACTAGGTTGACACCAGTAGGCCTAAATTGATATTGAGTCTTAGTTAAAGGCTAAAAATGTACTTTCGTATGGTAATTATTCTTGGACAACATCAAATGAGTAGGGCCATTGTGGTCATTAAAAAAAACAAAAGAAAAAGTAAGGATGCAATATTACTGTATATTACTGTTCTGCCATTCCGGGTATAGAGGGAAGGTGAAGGAATTCTCACCTTCCCTTTTGGAATTTCCGACCATCCTTATTCCGGAACGAAGCAACGGGGGAGGAGCGACCACACGGCAAGCCAACACCAACAACTCTCTTCCTGAAAATCGAAAGCTTCGGGACAATGTACATATAAAAAGGGGAAGTAATCTAAACAAAGCTCTTCTGTCCCAGGAAGGGTCTCACTTTTCTTGGATTCGAGAGGCACCCTTGCTTAAAAAGGTGCCATTTTGGAGGCGACCCAGAAGCGAGAACAAGGCATGGCATTGCGCATCTCCCTCCTCCTACTCCTCCTCCTTCCACTGTCTGCTTCTTGTGTCCCTATTGAGATCAAGAGGGCGCCCGTATCAGGTTCTTGCTCTTTCTTTAATATTTTGATCTTATTGCTTGCTTTTAGCTTCTGGGTATTGTTTTTGCTGATCACAAGTTGTTAGCTTTTTCGTTCAGATATGTTTTTTTGGTTGTCTACTGAGACGTTTTTTTTTTCTCTGGTTGTAATATCTGTTTAAGGAATAGAATTTCTTTTGCTAGAAAGATGGGATTTTTATGTGTGACATGAGATGGTTCTTCATGGTGAATCAGAAAATAATGGCTTGGTCGTATGGAGGAGGTTGGTTGCTGAGTCGCCTTCATCTGTAGAGCTTTCGGTAGACAATAGTTCCTTCCCCTTGGCTGCAGATAGAACTCATAGGAGGGACCCTTTAGATGGTTACAAAAAGTATACCGGTGGTTGGAATATTAGTGAACAGCACTACTGGGCTGTAAGATCTTCTGCATCTCTATTGTGGGTTTTTCTTCTTGCTTGTTTTCGTAACTTTTGCTACAAGTTTTTGTAATTGTTCTGTTTTTTGCAGTCTGTTGGATTTACAGCGGTTCCCCTGTTTGCCTTTGCCCTAGTTTGGTTCTTGGGCTTTGGGCTGGTCTTGCTTCTTGCCTGCTGCTACTATTGCTGCTGCCGGCGCCGGAATTACTCTTATTCTCGTGTGGCATATGCCCTCTCTCTGATTCTGCTCATATTGTTTACTTGCGCTGCAATGTAATACTGTTGGTGTAAATTAGTTTTTTCCTTAATTTATGATCCTTCTTATTAACTTGTTACTAATTTAGTAATTTATGTCCAATGCTGTCAGCATTGGATGCACTGTTTTGTATAAGGGTCAAGGGAAGTTCCACACCAGCACTACAACCACTCTGAACTATGTTGTGGGTCAATCAAATTTTACAGTTGACAATCTTAGGAACTTCTCAGACAGTTTGTCTGCTGCTAAAAAAATTGGAGTGGATCAGATTTTCCTCCCTTCTGATATCCAGAATAAGATTGATGCCATTGAGACAAAGTTGAACACCTCAGCAAATGACCTTGCTAACCGCACATCGAGCAATTCCAAAAAGATTCGGGCTGTGCTGAATACTGTGTATGTTTTCTTTCTTGCATTTCACACATGTTTCCCTTATATTAAAGTTGAATGAATGTTGGGGCCTGCAAGGAGGTTTTTGAGGGAGTGATCTGTTGAGTTCTATTGCTCATATGAACTATTTGTATGCTCAGGCGGTTGGATTTGATCATAGTTGCAGCTGTGATGCTCTTTTTGGTGTTTCTTGGATTCTGTAAGTGTTTTACACATGTGATGGCTATTTAAACCTGCATTAAATAAGGTCCATATGTTGCTCAAACCTGTTGATGTTGGTTTCTGGTTCCTTACAGTATTCTCTATACTTGGGTTGCAGTTCCTCGTCTCAATGTAAGTTGTATTCTGTGGTTAGTTATTTGTTTTCTTTTTTGTAGGCTGAGTATTGGCTATTCTGTCCTACTCTTTGTCAATTGTCATGTATTTTGTTGGTTCAAATTTCTGCAGTTTAGTTGTTGTTGGATGGATTCTGGTGGCAGGGACATTTATCCTGTGTGGTGTCTTCCTTCTTCTGCATAAGTAAGTTATTTTAGTTCCATTTTATTATCAATAGATTCTTCTACGAAAAATTTGCATTCAGAGAGTAGTTTTTCACTGATTGGATGCAAAAATGACCCATTTATTAGTGGTAAATCATGTGTAGCTTATTGCCAGTGGCATCTGTTTTATTTAACATTGAATAACCATATAGCGATGGCTTTCCCCATAAACCACCTGCTACAACAACATTCACATTTTAAAAACTAATAATTAATTAACTAATTCCTTGTTTTGGTAAACAGTTTAATCTTCACTTCAGAAAGTCTTCACTATTAATCAATAGATTAAGAAACTAATTCAGTAATTCTTCACTGTTAATCAACAGATTAACACGTTTTCCTTAGAAAAAAATTCAACAGAATAATAGATTAGCAATCAACATTCAACATATTAAGAAAATTAACAATCAACTGAATAATAGATTAGTAATCAACATTCAACAGATTAAGCAATTAACAAATTAATAGATTAAGAAAAAATGTAAAAATAATTCAACAAATTAACTGATTATTAATTAAAAGTAAAAAGTGAAAACACAATTGATAATTACTTTAATTATTTTCTGATTTCTCTAACTGCCTAGTATAACATTAAGTTATAATAAATTAAGAACTAACAAATTAAGACAGAAATTGAAAATAAAAAACAGTTCAGTGTGAGTGAGATTGTGAGAGAGGGAGTGAGAGAGAGAGGGAGAGAGTGTGAGAGAGAGGGAAAGAGGACCATACCTCTATCGCTGACCGTCGTCTGCTTTGTTGTTGTTGCTGCACCCTGTCGCTAGCCGCCACCTTACCTGTCTCGTCGTTGCTCACTACCATCGGCCATGGAAGGGAGAGCCTGAGAGGACGATAGAAGAGGGGTTAGGGGCTTGGAGTTTTTTCAAGAGAGAAAGCAATGAGAGAGAGGAGAGCAAAGAGAGAAAGAGGAGAGGAGAGCAGCAATTTTTTTCTTATATATAATGGTTGATGGTTAGTTATTTTTAGTGGATAAATCAGACCTATTTCCAACCCAATAAGGTGGGTTGGTGGGACCGAACCGCCAGCCTGCCTTATCGGGCCGCCCGGCGTGCCTAGCATGGGTGCCATTGGTGAGTGTGCCGCCCTGCCATGGCGGCCATCAAATCTGCTTTTCAAAACCATAATTTAAGCCACTAGATGCATTATCAAGTCCCGTTGACCCTAGAATTTCTTATTTAAGAGGGCAGCATTTGGTATAACAGCAACAATTTTCCCTTGCATCCAAAAGTTTAGTGATTCAACTCCAGAATCATATTTACAGAAATTAGGATACAATTAGATACTTCTTCCCTCCTATGACCCCATGTAGGTGGGAGACTCGTTCTTTGGGATGCCTTCTTTTGTTCTCATCTACGTCTATAATGTTTGAAAAATAATTTGTTATTATAAGATGCTCTTAAATAGTTAAAGCTTTCTTTCCCTGGTCTATGTAGGATTACATATTTCTTCTTTTAGAAAAGTTTCTAAAGAGAAGTTAGTATCAATCTCCTTGAATCTAGTAGCTTGAGTTCTTTAATTGCAAAGGTTGACAGTTATTGTTCACAGTCTCAAAATTTTAAAAAGTCTAGGAGGTGGATTTCCCAAGCTAATCTAATGAGTTTCATCTATCAGCACTAGAAACATGTACAGTTGTAGTTTGGATCTTAAAATTTAAAAATATCTAGGATGTGAATTTTCCTAAGATAATCTAATGAATTTCTACTGTTAGCACTAGAAAAACAATCACACATACGAACAAGTGTTTTCATGTGGACAAATCCCCATAAGTTAAGAGTAAAGAAACCACAGATTTCCTTCTAGTATCAAATCAAACACTAGTTTAGTTGCAGCTACAAGAAAAAAAAAGTATAGACCACTCGTCGATACACTCATAACTTGATATGTACTTTGCTTATCTCTCCTTGACTTGCTGCCTTCCATGCTTGATTCTCTGCCACAATGACCCTTGAGGCTAGCAAATCTGTCTTTGTAACCCTTAAGATAGATGTAGGCAAAGGCTAAGGCTAAGGTTCCTTTGAATCAATTCTTCTGGTGATCTTTTATGGTCTTTTTAGTTTCTACTTTCTAGCCTTGGATCACAATCTACTCCTCTATTTGTTGAGTAGCACACGTGAGAGTTTAGTCTCACATTGGAAAGAGAGTAAAAAAGTAAAAGAGTTTATATAAATTCTTGGGCCTTCACATAATAACTTAAGTTTTTTATGTTTAAGTTGAGTTTCAAAGTTTGTGTCAAACCTCGCTTCACTTAGACTAGGACTGCCCTTTCCTTATAATTGGTATCAGAGCTAATGGTTCCGTAATCTTGGACTACTCTCTGAAGCTATTTAGTGTGAGCAATTCAGTGGTTTTGATGGACTCATAGGCTCTTATAGATGTGTCATCGTAATGCGATAGTCATAGTGTCGTGTGACTGGTGGAGCTAAAAACCTTGGATTGGGCTTGAGCAAATAAAATTGATGTGTAAGCTTGGTTAGACTTAGTGGAGCAAGTGTCCTGATCTAGGACATGAATATGTGGGATTGATTTGTGGGCTTGAGCGTGTGGGCTCATGGTAAATTACGAAGAACGGTTGATAGCATTGAAGAGTTAGACTCTTGAGACCGATTGATCACAAAAGGCTTAGTTAAAAGTAGTAGATTGGACTCGAGAAAGAGAGTCGGTTGATGTTGGGTTCACATGTGAAGAGGGAGATTGTTGAGTATCATATGTGAGGGTTTAGTTCCACATTTGAAAGATGAAGTAGGTTTGACACAAATCTTAGAATCTAATTCAATCCAAAAATTTAATCTAGGACCAAAAATCTATATTAACCTTTCACTCTTTTTTTTCTCGTTCGAATATGGAACTAAACCCTCACATATGATACTTAACAATCTCCCTCTTTACATGTGAACCTAACATCAACTGACTTTCTTTCTTGAATCCAATCTACTACTTTTAACTAAGCCTTTTATGATCAATCGGTCTCAAAAGTCCAACTCTGCAATGCTATCAACTGCTCTTCGCAATTTACTATGAGCCTACATGCTCAAGCGCATAGGTCAATGCCACACATTCATTTCCTAGACCAGGATTCTTACTCCACTAAGTCTAACTAAGCTTGCACACCGATCTTACTTGCTTGATCCCAATATAGGGCTTTTAGCTTCATCAGTCACACCATATTGACTATCGCATTACCATGACACATCTATAAGAGCCTACAAGTCCATCAAAGCCACTGAATTGCTCACACTAAACAGCTTCAGAGAGTAGTCCAAGATTACAGAACCATTAGCTCTGATACCAATTATAGGGGAAGGAAAGTCTTAGTCTAAGTGAAGCAAGGTCTGACACAAACCTTGGAACTTAACTTAAACATAAAAGCTTAAATTATTATGTGAAAGCCCAAGAATTTATATACTATTTTACTTTTTCTCCTTTTCCAATGTGAGACTAAACCCTCACTTGTGCTACTCAACAAATAGAGGAGTAAATTGTGATGCAAGGCTATCGATAAAAATATGCGAAAAATAGTGAAAAAAATGATCACAAACACAAGTTTTTACGTGACAAAAATCCAAAATCGGATTAAAAACCATGGATCCAAACTCAGATCAAAGCCAATAACTAAATCTGTAACAGTTAACAAGAAGCTTACAGATCACCCGTCGATTCTCACGACTCAGTCTGTACCAAACTTGCTCACTAGACCCCGCGACACACTTCTTTTCGTGATAGGTTTCCAAACCTCAGTAACTCTCGAGATTGATCCTCCCATATCAGTGATCTTCGAGACGTAGTTCTTCTAAATTTGATATAGATGCATTGAGATGAGAACGATTCAGCACGTTCCATCTAAAGTAGAGAAGTGATCTTTAATGCCTCTAAAAGATGATCTCCAGATTAATACTTGATGGTCATCAATCCTAAGATTAGATTAAACCCTTCTATATTCTTAGAAATAAGATAAATATCTCTTAGAGATAAGATAAATATCTCTTAGAGGTAAGATAAATATTTTTTTCAAAAATTTTCCACGGGTTCTCTTAGAGATAAGATAAATATCTTTTAGTGATAAAGCCAAATCTAAGTCAAATTAGATCTCACATAACTCCAAAAATTGCAAATTACATCGGTTATATTCGAACACGGTGACTTAAAGTGTGAATGCGCTGTGAATGGCTAAATATGAACCTCTGTATTTGTGAACACCATCTATATATGTGTGAACGCCACCTATATATGTGTGAACTCCTGTAGGTTGCGTCCAAACAGCCAAAACAAGATCTATGTATGTGCGAACGTTGTGTGAATGGCTGTAGAGTGCGTTTGAACGCGCCCAGAGTGCGTTCGAATGCTCTTCTCTTAGAGATAAGGACTCATTTGCCAATCTTTCAAGTATGCTAATTGAAGTGATGCCTATTGTTTGTATGCTCATTTTTACTTCATAATACATTTACTTGATTTTGGATTGGTATGTTATTTTTGTAGATTTGAGTTTTACATATTTCAAATTTATTGAAGGCTCATTTAGGATTCTTTTTAATTTTTGTAAATCTAGATATTTTGTCACAAATTGCCGAGGGGTAGATTGTTAGGTTTTTAGTGTTGACAAATGTGTACAAAATAATCTAAGTGTTTTTATGCATATACATGAGCATTTATATAAGTTTTAAAAGTATTTGAATCGAAGATTTTCAAGATCTAGAGGAGACAAGTCAATGCATTCGCATTGCGTTCGAACGCAGGATCAGGCATCTGCATTTATAGAAAATGTGTTTCAGCGGTTCAAACGTGGACTCAGGTGTTTGCACATACAGAAAACGCGTTTTGGCCGTTTGAACGCACCTTGCATGCGTTCACAGTGCGTTCGCACATACAAAGATGGTGTATTGATCGTTCAAACGCACCTGCATGCGTTCACAGCACGTTCGCACAAACAGAGGGGTGTATTTGCACGTTCGAATGCATTTGGAAAAATAAGTCATTGCGTTCAAACTCACGTGGACAGCGTTCAAACGTCCCTTTGTAATATGATAAATTTGGATTTCTGTGAGTTCTGTTTTGATTTGGATTTGACTTTATCTTGTTAACATATGTAAGGGTTGGATGCTCTAACCGTAGAGGTGAGTTGGTAATTCTTTTGAAAAGAAATTCTTAGAGTTACAACGTTCTTCCACCAATAAGGTCTATCTCTTCAACATACCAAGCTTTCGTCTTAAGGGTCATCTAGATGAAGGATTAATCTTGAGGGTTACTGAGATTGGAGATTAATCATGGGAAGCAGTGAATCGCAGGCTCTAACGATCAAGATAAAGGAAAAAAATTTGTGAGGATTGACGGCTTATTTTGTAAGTCAATCTTGTAACTGTTACAAGTTTAGTAATTAGTTTTGATCTAAGTTTGGATTCGTGGTTTTTTCCCATTTGAGTTTTTCTACGTAAAAATTTTACTATTCATCTTTGCTTTGCTCTTTGATATTTATTCTGCATATTTACTTGAAAAAATAGTTGAAATCATTACCTAGGGTTTAAATATATATGCGTGTCTAAGTTTTTTTCAATGTTAATCATTTGAACACATGTATGAACGCTTATCAAGCAGATCCTCTTTGATAGGATTGTTCAAACGGTCTCTTTGGGCATTCAAACACACATGATTCTCCTCATCCATTTGAAAGAGCTTCAAATGCACTTAAAAGAGTTGCTCTTGGCTTTTTGAGTTTGAATAGCTTCTGGTGCGATCAATTGATTCATTGATTTCGCCCTACTCTTGAATATTACTTATTGAATAGCATTAATCAAGTCGCGAACACTCTACTGCTATGGGTAGATAATACTTATAAGTGTGATTTGTTCACAAACCAGTTACAAAATAATAAAGCATTTCAAACACTGATGGATTCCTATTTCGTCTAAAGCATTTCTAAAAATCTCACACTTGGCAATAGGTTCTTTAAGGAAGAGATATTTCAAGCTTCCCAACTTCCGTTTTTATTTTTTCTTCCTCATATTTTTCTTCTTAGATAATGACTACAATGCCATAATCTCTGTACTACCAAGAATATATATTGATAATTTTGCTTCAACTTGCTGACATATATAACCTCTACCTACCCAACACCTTGAAATATCATGAAAATGTTCAGTCTTCCCTAGCTACCCATCATATTCATGATTAAAATTGGATTCACCCTTATAATGTTCTAAATTTATCTGACTTATGTTATAGTATTAATCTAGTGACATATTACTAGGTATCTCAGTGGTCATTTAAAACGAAAGTATGGGAACTCTAAAAAAATAATATTTAGCTGTATTGCTTTAGTTCCCAATTTTTATTAGATATTACACTCATTAGTTGTTATGGTTATCAGTACTTTCATTTCCTTTATAAAAGACATGCATGCACTCATATTCTTTTTAATGAGCAAGCTTACGGGTGCAATTCTGAGATATAAATTCTGAAGTTAGTCAATTTCAGATTGTGCTGACATCCACATTCTTTTTCCATCTTTCCAGTGTTGTTGCAGATACATGTGTTGCAATGGATGACTGGGTCAACCATCCTCATGCACATACAGCCTTAGATGATATTCTTCCTTGTGTTGATGTAGCCACAGCAAATGAGTCTCTGTATAGAAGCAAAGAAGTTACTTTCCAGCTGGTGAATCTTGTCAATCAGGTTATAACCACCGTGTCGAATCAGAACTTTCCTCCAAATTTAACACCTTTATACTACAACCAATCTGGACCATTGTTGCCTGTTCTCTGCAACCCATACACATCTGACATGAACAACCGCACTTGCATCTCCGGAGAAGTCAACTTGAACAACGCTACACAGGTAAGTTTACTGGAGGTTTTTTGAACAAACTAATTCTTATAAACTTACTGGTATCCTTGATTCCTTATGTGGACCTGAATATAGACAGTACTGATGGTTAATAATCCAAAAATAATCATTTAGAGGAGCTGGTGTCAATGAGCCATTTTGCCCTATTACTTATTTTAGGAATATAAAATCTTGTATTCCATTTTAGAATACTTTTTGAGAGACAGCTGAAGTTCCCCTGATGGGATGCCATTAAGATAGAAATAGTTTATACAAAAAGGAATCTATTCCTACATTATACGGTCATCTATCTTGCTGCTATTTAAATCCTTTTTTGCCATACCTCCTGATCAATGCATCTTAGCTAGTTCTATTGCTCCTATTCATGACCATACAGACTTAATTAAATTAAGATGTAACATCATCTGAATGCAGGTTTGGAAGGGATATGAATGCCGAAGTGCTATTGTTTCTGGATCTGAGATATGTACCACTGTAGGTCGGGTTACTCCAAGCATCTACAACCAAATGATAGCTGCCGTTAGTGTGAGCCAAGGACTCTACCAGTATGGTCCATTCCTCACTCAGCTAGAAGACTGTACTTTTGTGCGAGATACATTTACTGCAATTAACAGCAACAACTGCCCTGGCCTGGAGAAATACAGCAAATGGATTTACATTGGTCTAGTTATGGTGTCGACTGCTGTGATGCTGTCTTTGATCTTCTGGCTGATCTATGCGAGGGAGAGACGCCATCGCAAGTATAACAAGCAATTTGTTGCACGGTCGAGTCAACCACCTTATCCTCTACAAGATAAGGCAAGTTAGAAGAACCACAATAATATATATATATATATATATCTTGTATACTGATGCCATCTCTATGTGCACTTTGCAATGTGATGATGTGCATACCTGATGATACCTAATGTAGCATGCTGCCTTGAGCTTTTTAGATCTTCAATTTGCAGCTAAGTGTAACCTTAGGGAAAGAGCTTTTCTTATGTATTAATTATTTGATGACATAATTTTTCTTCTTCTTTTCTGGTAGGACGTCAAATGACAATGTTAATAACTACGAGTAGCTGATCATTGCAAAGAATGATAATTGCATAGAACAACCTATATGAGCTGAAGTTATTCATTTAGCAATGTCAGTTAGCTATTATCTGGTTGGCATATATATGCTGCTAGAAAACTTACAAGACATTGTTGATTTTCTGATCAAGGTGATTTTTTTATTGGATTTATGCAAGTGGAACACATGAACTATAGTTCTTTTATGCTTTTGGTCAAACATATTTTTGCATTTTGGTAGTTATAATTGCAAAGCAAAAAATTTCGTGCTGTTTGTTAAAGCTATAATATATACATTGTTGGTTTATTACCTAACAGCTTAGACTTTTGAGTATCAGAGTTTGAGTTTCTGAAGCTGTAGGGTTCAAATCTTGTTTAGTCTCATTTGCTTTCCCTTTGTGTTAAGTTTTTGGTTCAACGGATTATCTATACTGCTCTAAATTTAGTGAACCGCATTTGTCTGAGCTACAATTGAGATTTACTTATTTTGAAGAAATAAACGATCACGTTCTTTGGTAATTTTGTCGATAATTTGCTACACTTGATTAGCTTCATCGATGAATAAGTTAAATATATGCTCAAGTGTGTGTGTATATATATATATATATCCTCGGCTTATTTTATCTTTGTCGTATATGTATCTCGTATCCATATTCATACTTCGTAGATCTTATACTTGCCTTCGCAACTGCTGCGAAATTTCATATTGCTTCATCAAAGAAGGTTGGACTTTCTCTTTAGCACACACTTTGACTTTTGAGAGCCTTATCAGTTTGATAACATTGCAAATATCTCCAAGCAACTTGCAGTTAGGTGTATGAACTGGTGATTGAAAGAAAACTTCTGATAGAATTATTTCTCCACCAAAATTTTGCACTAGATTTATTGTGGTTAACTCTTTGATAGCGTCCTTTACTGGACTTCTCCTTGTATTTATTGGGCTCTCAGGCTGTGTCAAATCTTTACTAATGTATCAAAATTAGATCAGCTCTGGTTCAGATTCTTCCAAGGTTTAATGCCATTAATTGGTACCATTGTTTGAGATATATTCAAAATTAGGATCTAGCTGGTTTGATGTTGAATTTATTCACATTTAATGCATAATTGCATCATATATATATATATATATATATATATATATATATATATATATATATATATATAGACCAAATATTGACATTAAATGTTTTACATAATTGTCACTAACAATTTTTTTAATATCATAATTATTGCTGAAATCACTGAGTTATTCCAAAATACCATTCTGTCACTTAAAGTTGACTAATTATTATTAAATTTAAACTTAGATTAAGAATAATCACTTTGACCCTAGTTTAAATTACATAAAATGATTCGAAAACTATCTCATTTTACTTGACATCAAGTATAAGAAACTAAAATCTTTTTTTTTTTTGACAATTTATTGATAAATACTTTGCACTCTTAAACTTCAAGAAAAAGTGAGAATATTTTAGCCATTAACAAGCACTTGTTAACTTTAACAATCATTAGATTTCATTGATTATTACGACAGTTTAAAGATTTTCGGTGCCGATAATATAAAATAGGGTTAAATATATTTTACCCTCCTGTATTTACACATAAAATCACTTTACCTCTTTGTACTTTAAAAAGTTTCAAATCAATTCTTGTACTTACGATTAAAGTGAGACTGTTAGTTTTTCCGTTAAATTTAACCAAGTACAATAGCTATTTTAGTAATTTCTCGTATTATATCAAAATGTGCATGTCTTCTCTAGCAAACATGATATGTGCATTTTGGTCATTTTGAGTCATTCAGTTAAGTTTAACAAAAAATACTAACGGTGCAACTTTAGTCATAAGTACAGAGACTAGTTTGAAACTTTTTAAAGTACATAAGAGCAAAATGATTTTGGACATGAGTACAAGAGGGTAAAATACATTTAACTCTATAAAATATCATAATCTCTCATTTTTCACTAATTCGAGCCGGATCTGGTGTATCATATGGGATTTTTCTTTTCTATTGATTCCTACGGGTTGGATCAAAAAAAATTCTTGAATGAGGTATTCAACTCCAGAGATGAATCGAAAAAGAAATCTTTATTGGTTCTAACTCCTATTTTCTTATGAAGAGAATGAATCTTTTTATCGAAGGATCAGAAAAAAATCGGTCCGATCCACTGATAATATGGCCATCATCGACGAACTATATTTTAATATTATTCTTCAAATATAAAAACTAAAAATAAGAAATAAATCGATAGATATTAGTCGCCGTCCTTGTGGTTATTTATCATCAATCACATTTTTGTCGTGATATATTTTTTTACTCAGGAAAAATATTAATAAGTTTTATACTAAACGTAGGCTACTCAAACTAGTAGAACCTTGTCATTTCCTTGTCACGTCCATGGCGGCTAAGGTTACTAATTATTATTATTGTTATTATTATTATTTTCATGCATGGGCCCATGTCTACGTGGATTTCCAAGCTTTAGATTAGGCAATGAACCTATCATGAATCAGATGAGAAGAAGAACTATACTACATGATACGTTCTTTATTTTAATTTGAGAGGGAATCGGGCATACAATATGATATATTATTATTTTGCTTAATGGAAACATGGAGAGGATTAATGCATGATTCATGCACTAACTTAGTAGTTTTTAGTAGTTTTTAGCTTTAAAATAATTAAATTAGATCTTCTTAGAAACTTAAATACTTGAATCTCAATAGATATTTTGTTGGTCGTGTCACCTACTGACTTATTGTCTTAGAAGAAAAGAGGCCAATTGATATTCTATGTTAGACATAAATTACTAACTCTTAAGAATATTTCGAGCATCCTTAGCAGCTTCACATATATAAATACCGTGAAATTTTTCGTAATCAATTTTATCCTATTTGTCTACTGGTTTATTAATTTTTATCTTTGAATGATCATAGTATGGGATGTCGAACAGGTTCATTCGTCCGTCAATTTTAGGAATGCTCATGTTATCGCTTTCTAGTATGGATAACTTGATTCATTGAGCAATGCTGATCTAACTATGGATTGCCCTTCTTTAGAAAAATTCATATCATAGAGGATCTCTCTCTAAGGTATTCTTTTTTTAACGTTGAAAACCATGTAAACCTACGAGGAAAATCCACACATATCATATTCCTATGACCAAATATAAATACAAGAACTATTTACAAACTATCCCTTGAATAGTTAAATTCATTTTGCTCACCCATAATGAATTGTTTTTAGTGGTTGATCAACCGACCATAGTGACTCTACGATTGTCGAAATAACTGAGCAGGCTCGAGTTGGCTCAGATGTTCAACAAATTATCTGAAATAAGTTTAGGGCCTCCATGCCTTATATATCAAGGTGGTTGAATGAAAATAAAAAATGAAGTAAAGAGAGAAAAAGGTACACTAGGGCTATGGATATCTGTGGATAATTTTGGACTAAATATAAATGCCAAAATTACTATCAGAATTATGACTAAATATAAATGCCAAAAATTATGTTTATATTTCTTGGGTAGTTGATTTTTAGATGCCACGAGTGGATTCTTCCATATTATTAGACTTAGTGTTTGAATTTGGTAAATTTAATGACTGCTGTTATCGATTCTACTATCTCAAATAGAGATTCACTATATGTTTAGATTAAGAAAAAAAATTATCTTGATAAATTAAATCTTATCACAAAACAATAATAAATCTACTATATAAGATATAAAGTATTACTCTAAAATGTTATAAATAAATCGGTCCAAGAAAAACACTTATTTTTATAAATAATTAATGTAACCGAATTGGTATGTTCAAAAGTTGGATAAATAACTTTTGAACATACCAATTCGGTTACATTAATTATTTGATGTTCAAAAGTCAAAGCTACTTTGCCAGAAACCAACAGAAAATGCACACATATCTATTCACTTTGGTCTTATACTCCTCTATATATTTTGAATGAAAGATAAGTATTAGAGCCTACAAATGACTCAAGAAAGCATGTTTCAGTGACAAGGATTCCCACTCCATATGCAAACTGGATGTATTTATCACTTGTTTTACTATGTCACCACAAGTGCTAAGATGCAAGTGGTAGGCATAGGTTTATCTAAATCACAACACAAATCTTATCTCCACAGGAGAGGAGGGGATGAATCACAAACAGTTTGTATACCAGATCTTGGATTGATGAGAGGTGGGTGAGAGATGTTGACAACTTCTCTAGGGTTTCCTGTGACCACCCAGAAAGAAGTTTTCTTTTCCTACTCACAACTTCACAAGTGGTTTGCTGTCCAACGTAACGAGTTGCAGCCAGTATTGGATTCAGCACCAAGTCAGTGGGCCATGCCTGCTATGCCTTTCGATAACTTCCGGTCTCCACCTTCCAGGAAAAAGTATTGCCAAAGGACAAACATCCAGTTCAGCTACTAGCCTAGCCCCACAGAGAAGGAGAAAACCATACATATCTAACTTTATCTCCTCTTATCTTATTTCAAAGAAGAATATTATATATATATATATATTGCTAACTGGAGTTAAACATCCAATTCCATTTCATAGGTCTATTTGCTTTCTCTTTTCACATGATGATTGAGATTCAATTGAATAATCCTTTACAAAAAAAGACAAATAGTTAGGTTCCCACATACTTCCTTGCCAACACAAAAGCAAAACTAGTGACTCATACACACACACACACACACTATCTGATCAACCTCATATAGAAGTATCTCGATCGGCTTGCCAAGATCATTGTATACATGTCTAATTCCCCAATATTAAGTATCTTGGTCCAACTTGGCATATTGGTACGTCCAGTGAGAGAGAGATATATATAAATAAGTCACCCCTTAGGTAGCTTGTGGCAAAGCATCCAACTCAGTAGTTCACAGGAATGGGTTCTAATGGCATATCCTCTACTACCAAATCTCACATCTCTGCAAGGACTTGCCTTTGCTCCCCAACTAACCATCCAGGATCATTCAGGTGCAGTCGGCATCGGAACGCCAGAAAGACTTTGAGCAGATCGACGTCGAGTCTTCTGAATTCTACGTGCCGTGCCGAGCCAAGGGGATCTGGGAAGAAGGTGAAGTCAGTGAGGGCTGTTCTCATGCAGATCATTAGCCCCTCGAGCCACGATCTCCGGCGTAGACGGAATTTCCAGCCAAGGCCATCAAGATTCTGTTTGATGGATCAATAAACTGCCAAGGAGTAGCCATGGATTGATATGATCAAGATAGGTATATAGTTTTCTTTAGATGTACATATTCATATGTGGCTAACTTTGGTAGTAGGCTTTGTTATTTGCCTAGCTAGCTACCGAGAAGTTTTCATGAAGATTATGTGTGAGTAGCAGCTAGGTTGCTGTAACCAAGTTGGATCATAACACAAAACTTTCATGTAGACTGATGGATGAATAGAAATTGTAGATTACTAACTATATTTCATGTGTCTGAAGACTTGGTCTTGATTGCTACTTTTTTTTTTTTTTTATCTTGTTTGTTTGTTGTCTGGGATTTGCTTAATCTTGAAGGCAAAGAAAAGCCCCAAATTAATGTTTCTTTAATTTAAGTCTTCTTTGGTGCTTTCTTTGGCTTCAAAGGCACTCTTTGCAAAAGGAAGTTTCCTCCTTGTATCTAATTATAGGAGGAGCTTCCTGTAGTACTTTCTTTCTTTCTTCTGAAATTTTGCAGAGAAAATGCTTGGAATTCTTTTCTTTGGATTATAAAGCAATTAATTGGTCATTAATTTCCTTTTGGTCCACATAGCAAGTAAATGGAAATTTGAAGGGATGTCTGAAGGTGTAGTTCTAGCAATATGCAGTACATACTCCACTGTTAAAAATATATGTATATAATTCAGAAGGATGGATATCAAACTTCATACAATGTTCCCCAAGTGCTTGTTCCTTCTTCTTTTTTTCTTTTCTTTTCTTTAGAAAGAAGTGGAAGCTTAATAGCATCCCATTAAATCGATGCCACAGGAATTAGAACCCAAGAAAACTATCCCATTCTCATGTTGCCAAAGCAATTGGTACTACTTATAATATGAGAATTATCATTAAGCTGCATCTATTTACATTGATATATTTAATTATGCTTTGAATATTCTGTTCCACACCAAGGAGTGAGATTAAACTAAATATCAGGGAATGGGTCTATGCCTAATTGAATGGGTGGATGGTGTTGATCAAAGGGATTAGAATAACTTAGTAATCAGATTGGGATATAACCAACCTAGTTGAAATCAATTGGCTGCTTCTAATTGATTCTTAATCAGTAACTTTCTGGTCGGGTATTTAAAAACCACATGATAGTAACCGATTGGAAGCTTTATATATGTTACCCACTCTGTTATCGAATGGATTAGAAAAAACCCTTCATGTTAACTATAGAGTTTAAGTATTCTTTATGCAATCTCGCCGATTTTATCATGAAACTCTTTAAGTACTTATAGAGTTAGTTATACTTAGCCCCCCTAAACCACGTAGCCACTTCTTTTTTCTTCGGGAAGGAATTTATGTGAAGAATTTTTTTTTCTAGTTTATGAGTTCTATATAGGTAAACACCTATAATTTACCCTTAAATATATTACAAAGTGTTTCCAATTTAGTCAATTGCCGAATTCATATAAGGATTACGTAACAAGATAACTGTGTAACATGAACTGTTATCGATTCGAGATAATAAGATAATCTTGCGAAAACATCAGCTAATAAAGGTAGAAAAGAAAATCCCAAACCTAGATCAATTATCATACAGTAGGAGAATGATCTTCCATATATAGGATCACTTTCTCACGAAAGTAGGAATGAATTGGCTCTTCAATCTCCCTTCTCCTTTGGCTAATCGGTAAAGTAGGCCAGATGTTCTGCCATGCATGTTTTACTATCACTGCATGTTTATTGTATTTGAAAGACAGTCCATAGACCAAATTCATGTAGAGCTTAAGATTACACAAGGCTTCTTCTAACAATGGGCTAATTCAAACTTTACAACGTCTCTTTTGTAGAGCAAGTTTGACAAGGTTACAAATTCGTATAATTAATAGATTCAGGGAAGTAGATAAAGGGTCAACCACCTAATACATTCCTAAACTATAGAAAGCATAGTCTAGTTCATGTCACTGCTAAAGACATTCATCCACGTAACTAACAAGAGTAAGTCACTAATAAATGTTAGAAATATTAATATTTATATGGTGTTATTTTCAAATAAATAATTTTATGAGTAGATATTTAGATTAGACATATTTTTGTGATTATAATTATGGTCGATGACTATTTTAGGTTCATTTGGGTTAGCTTTCTACACGAAAACTCTGACACCTTTGAATATTTCAAAACTCTTTGCTTAAGAATTCAAAACGAAAAGGAGATGAAAATAGGTAGAATTCGTTTAGATCATGGTGGAGAGTTTGAAAATGACATGTACATGAGTTTTTATAATTCTCAAGGGATAAATAGAATGGTATAGTAAAGAGGAAAAATCAAGTGGTTCAAGAGATGGCACGTGTCATGCTTCATGCCAAGAAAATATCTCATAAGTTTTGGGTTGAGGCTATGAATACTATCGTGCATGTTATTAACCGTGTTTACTTGAGGCCCAGTATGGAACAAATTGACTATGAGATTTGGAAAGGTAAGAAGAAACCAAACTTAAAATATTTTAGAATTTTTGGGAGTAAATGCTACATCCTTCGTGACCGTGAACTCTTGGGTAAGTTCGACTCCAGAAGCAACGAAGGTATATTCTTGGGCTATTATGAAACTAGTAGAGCTTACCGTGTTTATAATTTGCACTCATCAACTATTATGGAATCTATAAATGATGTTATTGATGACAATTCATTGGATGTGCCTAACTTGGTAAATGATATTGATCATGCATGTACTAAGGCACTTTTGGAGGAATCGGAGATTGAAAATCAAGGCATGGACACCCCGGTAGCAAGCACGTCTCAAACCACCCCAAGTGAGAGGGAGTTGGAGCTATCTGTCAGAGTAAAATTACATCACCCCTTGACCTAAGTAATTGGCAATGTGGCGAAATCAATAAAAACTAGGAGACAGATTCAAAATGAGGTAACTTTTCTTTGTTACACTTCATTGGTAGAGCCTAAAAATGTTAAAGAAGCCTTGTTAGATGATGAATGAGTGAATGCAATGCATAATGAATGAGAACAGTTTGAGCATAATAATGTGTGGACTCTTGTTCCTAGGCCTAAAGATGTAAATGTTATAGGAATGAAACGGATTTTTAAAAATAAGACCGATGAACATGGGGTAGTAATGAGAAACAAAGCTAGACTTATAGCTCAGGGGTACACTCAAGTTGAAGCGATAGATTTTGATAAAACTTTTGCTCATGTTGCTAAACTTAAATCTATATGCATTCTATTTACTCTTGCTTGTCATATGCATTTTAAATTATTTCAAGTGGATGTGAAAAGTGCCTTTTTAATGGAACCATAAACAAAGAAGTATATGTTGAACAACCAAAAGGTTTTGAGGACTCTCATTTTCCCTCCCATGTGTATAGATTGCAAAAAGCCCTATCTGGTCTGAAACATGTTCCTAGAGCATGGTATGACAAGTTGACATTCTGTTAGAGTCGAGATTCAATCAAGGGGGAGTGGACAAAACCTTCTCGTTAGTCATGATTCTGGAAGGTTTGTGGTGGCTTAGATATATGTTGATGACATTGTGTTTAGGGCTACTTCTGATAAGGGTGCTAAGGAGTTTGCTCAATTAATGCAAAGTCAATTTGAAATGTGTTTGATGGGTGAACTGAAGTTCTTCCTAAGCCTCCAAATTGGGCAATTTGACAATGGTCTTTTTATCTCTCAATTTGGGTATGCTAAAAATCTTGTACATAAATTTAGATTGACTTCTGCTAAATATGCTAGAACTCTTATGAGCAATAGTACTAAACTTTGTAAGGATAGTTCTAGAAAAAAATGTTGATTTTACTCTCTATGGGAACATGATAGGAAGTCCATTGTATTTGACTGCTAACCGACCCAACATTCCCTTTAGTGTGGGAGTTTGTGCTAGGTATCAATCCGATCCCAAGGAGTCACACATTTTAGCTATCAAACGTATTAGATATGTTAATGGGATAGTTGATCATGGGATTTGGTATACCTCTGACACTAGTGCTATTATTTTGGGTTTCTCTGATGCTAATTGGGCTAGGTCATGTGATGATAGGAAGAGCACTTCGGGTGGGTGTTTTTATATTGGAAACAATCTAGTGGCTAAGCACAATAAGAAACAAAATTCTATATTTTTGTCTACTACCAAAACCAAGTATATAGCGGCTGGAAGTTGTTGTACTCAACTCTTATGGATGAAGCAAATGCTTAAAGATTATGGGATAGATCAGGTTAGCATGATTTTATATTGTGATAACATGAGTGCTATCAATATCTCTAGGAATCTTGTTCAACACTCGCGAACCAAACATATTGATATTTGCCATCACTTCATTCGGGATTTAGTTGAGGATAAGATTATCGTTTTGGAATACATACAAATTGAACTACAATTGAGTGACTTATTTACTAAACCTTTGGATGCCCAACGATTTGAATATCTTAGGGCGTCCTTAGGGGTGTGTTTTGTTTCTAAATGATCTCTTGATTTGTGGACTATTTTTTTGTTGTTTCATTTTTACTTTATTTTATTTTTATTGATTTTTTTTGTTCTTCTTTTTATTTCTTCTTCCTTTGTTGTATTTCTTGTGTTTTGTGTTTTCCTTGTTTTAGGTTAGTTCTGTTACAAAAAAAAATTGTTGTTTCTATCATGATGAGAACTAGATCCATCTATTGAACATTGATATTCTTGTTTAGCTCTTGTAAACCTAATTGTTGATATATGGTGTGGTGGTGATGTATCATGCATTCTTGACATATTGCTAGGATGACTGAGTGATATTTACTACCTATTTATATATATCTTGACCATTTCTATTTGTGCTCTCCTCCTAAATTTTCCTATGAGTCTCATGTTGTTGATCTTTAACTATGTAACTTGTTACTCCCAAGGATGTCCATATTCACTTATTGGATGACCACAAAGCATTTCACCAACTTGCTTTTGTTTCACCCAAAAAAAAAAAAAACTGTATATATACATATAGAATATAGAGGGAGCAAAAGATCGATAAAAATGGCTATCTTATGATAGTGTGAAAGCCACACCTTACTCACATGTCCAGTTTGACAGTGAACTATGTGTTGCATACCTTTTTGGTTATTAAGGAAAGGGCTACCTATCATTAAGAGTGAAGTCATCATTGCAAAGTTAATTCTCCGCATGTGTTTGGTGTATGGTGAATGCTGGTTTGAATCGAGTGTGAATTAGACATTCCTTTGTCGTACCCCATTAATTCTTGTGTCGAGATCACTAGACACTTTGTAAGAATTTTTGGATATGAGTGCACGTTATCTTAGCTATTTTCGTTGGTCATTAGTTCAGTTTATCCTTCCACTACATCATCTTCATGTGTTCACTGCTCTTGATACCTTTATTATCACAAGTTTGTTTTATATTAGTGAAAACTTGTCATCTTTGGTTTGAATAGAAATTTCTTTGAGCTTCTTGTCGTAGATCCCTAATAAGAATGCGTCTCGTTTTGGTTTTGTGCATGCTTTTGGTAGAAGGTTTGGCTTGTGGGAGTGTTTTGGATATTGGAAAGTGTGCTGAAAAATTATTTTCTATCTTAATTTTGTCACTCCCATTCAAACGGGTTGTTACAGTTTGAATGATTGCTGTTCCATTCTATCCCGTTCGAACACTCCTTGTGTCTCGTTTATTATCGTTCGAACACTCTTGTGTCTCGCTTATTGTCGTTCAAACAAGGTTTTTCTTCTCTTCGAATTTCACTTATGTTGTTCGAACGGTATGGATGTCATTCAAACGACATTAGGTTGAACTATTTTAAACCGTTCGAAATGGTTCATTTCCCCTTCATTCCTCTTTACTCTTCTTCTTCTTCGACCTCTCCATCTTCTTGTGCCTTCAAATTGCCTAGATTCCTTGCTTATATTGATCTAATTTGAAAATAAGGTATGCGTTCTTGATCTCTCTCGTTTTCCCCCCTCTTTCTTTATGCTTCGTGTTTTTATTTTATGTTCTTTCCGATGAATATTGTTCTCTTGTGCCTTTGTGTTTTGGTAAGAACCATGCCTCGACAAAAATTTGCGGTTCCTAAACACAAGGCCTCTAGTGTTGGTGTTGGTTCGAGTGGTTCTCGACCTCCGGTCAATCGGTTTGCTTCAAAAGAGGGTGAGAAAAAGCATTTGGAAAGGTTTTCTAAACGTCCGGTCTTGGTAGAGCGAAATGTCAGATTACTTGATTTCATTGAGTTAGGAGTTGACTCTGTCTTCCGTCATCGTTCCTAGTTGGGGTTGGCTGCTATGGAGGGGATTGCTTTTGTTGAGTTGGTCAAAGAATTTTATGCAAATGCCGATGTGAGTGAAGATCGGGTGTTGTCGTGAGTTAGAAGGGTGGATATTTCTGTGAGCCCTGTCTTGATCTCCTCTTAGTTTTAGCTTCCTAGAGTGGAATACCCAAAGTTTCCATATACTGACGCCTCCCCTCCTCCTAGCATATCTTTGGTTGTTCATACTATTGTTGGTTTAGATGCTGTTTGGAGCTCTAGCATGATCCCGCATGCCTCACTCAACAACTTCTATCAGATTTTGAATTTGATTTGTTTCTTCAATATAAAGCCCAAAGCTCAGACCATTCCATTGGATCAAGACAAAGCATACCTTATTCATGCAATAGCGACTGATGTTCTTATTGATCTCACATCTTACTTGTACAACTCCATTGTGTCAATGATTCTTGCTCGTTCGACAGTTAAAGGGTTACCGTTTGTGTGTTCATCTCTGATCTGTCTCCGACTGGGTGTTGTTGTGGATCCTTCTAAACTGTCCATCTCTTCTCCATGTCCACTGGACCTGACCACACTGAGTCGTAGTCGTTCACATGTTTCGGGGGTTCGTCGTCCATGATCTGAGGCTTCCGTGGAGTTTGAAGGTAAAGAGGAGGAAGCTCCAGGTGGTCCCTCCTTTGAGCCTGAGAGTCCAACCATATATTCTCAGCTTTGGGTCATTTAGGGTTCTTTGACTGAACTCTCCTCTTCTCTTCAGCATATCTCAGCCAAGCAGACAAGGCAGGCAGAGGAGCAAGCCCGTCAAGAGACCGTGTTGAACGATATTGTGGCCATGTTACAGCAGCACTTTCCGCCAGCTTAGTTTGTTTGTTTTTTCTTTCTTGTCAATTTCAGACAAAAGGGGGAGTGTCGTGATGTGTGGGTCTGTGCTTGATGATTGTGTGATTTGTGTTCTTAATGACTATGTGATGTTTTTTTTTGTGTTTGGTGGTGCTTAATGACTATGTGGTATGCTTGATATTGTGGTTTAAATATCTATAGATGCTTATATACCATATGATTGGCATCATGAAAAACGTTTTAGTTTATGTTGTACTGTTGTAATTCAATACTTATTTCCCTGCGTCCACACTTATTCTGCTATTTATCAAATCTTCCACACTTAAGTGCATTTGGTATAGTTGTTTTAGTGGTTGCAGCTGTTTATGTGCATTTGGTCTAATAGGATGTTTGTAACTCTAGAATCAATATGTTTAACGGGATTCTTGATTTTGTCACAAAAATTGCCAAAGGGGGAGTTTGTTAGCACTTGTAATCGGCAATTATGTAACAAAACAAAGATCATATGAGTTGTAACTTATTAGATTGAATTGTAATGACCAAATGCACATCGTAGAGGAAAAGAAGGTTTTCCGTTCGAACGGGATCAATTTGTTCGAACGGATTCTCCTACGCAGTGCTATTTCAATAAGTGTGGGAAAGGCGTTTGATCGGATTCCCGGAATGCTAATCTGTTCAAACGAGATATGCGAGAAGAGACAAGTGCCTATCGAACATTGAAAAATAGTTCAAACGAGATTTTTCAAAGAGCTCACTGTATCGAACATTGGAAAAGCGTTTGAATGATATTTTCCAAAGAGCTCACTATATCCAACATGGGAAGGCGTTCGAACGGTGTAACAATCTATCCAAAAAAAAAAGTATTTTGGGCACAACGCAACCGGCCATATTGTGGTTGGCCTCATGCCTAAGGCAAAGCCCAGCAGGGGAGAAAATTTTCTCACCTGCTGTGGCAGGCTATGGGGGTGCCACGCAGCGCAGGCCTAGCCAACTAGCCACAGCAGGCCTCCCTCCCCACCGCCTCTTTCTCTCTTCTCTCTCTTTCTATCATTTTCTCCTCCCTATCAATCTCTCTATCTATCTCTTAGGCCGCCGACACACTTGGAACCTCGCTAGCTTGCCGCCGCCACCTCCAGCGACGCCGATGAGCTTTCTCTTTCCTTATGTCTCTTCTTTTCTCTCTCTCTTTCTTCCTCCTTGGCTTGGATTCGCCGGAACTGAGCTGTCAGCAAGAGGCCGACCGCTGGCTAGCCAGCAGCAGCCGAGTCCCTCCCCACCGACCTGGCTCCTCCTCCCCTCCCCCTTATCTTCTTCTTCTTTCTTTCATCTTCTTCTTTTTTTTCTTCTTCTTCTTCATCATCTTCTTCTTCTCTTTCTTCTTTCTCTCCTCTTCTTCTCCTGGGCAACCTGCTACAGCGCCCGTTATGCCTAAGTGCTGGGCTCGGCTCAGCGCCTACAACGCCTGGGTGCTAGGCTCAGCCTAGCGCTCGTAGGGCTGTGGTGCTGGGCTCAACCTAGCACCCTGAGGCATTGAGGTGCTGGGCCGAGCCTAGCACTGTGGTAGTGGAGTTTTTTATTATTTTATTTTATTTATTTATTTCCTTTTAATCTATGTATTTACTTTTAGTTAGTATAACTAGATTATTTAGACATTAATGATTTTAATTAATATATACATAAATTCGTTAACATGATTATTCTTAATAAACTAGTATAATTAATGATTAATTATGTTGTAAATTGTTGCATATAAATATTGGTATTACTTAACATATATATATATATGTTTTATTAGATTAACAAATAGTTTCCTTAATTATGATCATGAGACTTATAGATATATATTAATATTCATAATATATACATTTTAAGTCATTTTAATAATTTATTATATACTATTGTGTATAGAATAAGATACTAGTCTTATTAATTTATTTATTTATTATTTTGGATAATTAAGTAAAGACTATATAATTTCTGATTAATCAAGATAGAGTAAAAAATTTAAAATTAATTATAAATAGATCCTATCTATGCTTATATCTTATTTATAGTTATTTAGCCTTTTATTTTATTTTATAATTATATATATATAATATTTTTATATAAAAATAAATAGGCCTCTTCTCCTTATATTATAACTAGCGTTTTATGATACTAGTATAATTATAGTATTTAAATCGTATCTATATTATAGATCTAGTTATGTAATCAAAAATAAAAGAAGTGATTCTAAATCTAATAAACTTTTATATTTTACTTAAATTAATTCTAATTAGATAAACGACTAACTTCATACTACTTAAATATTTTCAAATCCCGAACTCCTTATTTGAGACCACATGGACTTTATTAGCGATGAGTGATGGTTGATCGATGGACGTGAGATACGTGTAATAGGTCTTCTGATCAGATAGTGAGTAGTCTTATCCCCTAGACGCCTTTTTCAAATTATGATATATTATATAATTATATATATAAATGTTTTGACCTCCAACATTATTATATGATCTTATCTAAAGATGATTTCAGTCGAGCATATTTTATCATGAGTATATTGGTAATATGTAGAGATGATTAGAGATGACTATAATGTTATGACTATATGTCGAGATAATCTCTAGTATGAGTATGCATGTGATAGATTAGACATGAGTATGCATGTGATACATATATCATTGGAGATTTTATCACATCATATATTTCTTTTGACTTCTCTACCACCTAAATTCTTGATATACATTACTTGTTATAATACTAGATAAAATACATATGATCTGTCATTTAGAAGGAAAGCATGAAATCTGATTGATAAGATAGTTGGTAGAAAGTATAAGGATACCCGAGTTGGCGAGAGGGTTAGGGCGTGCCTAGAGATGATTAATTTCTTGACATAGTCGTGATCCTGCGATCTTACGTCCAAGATTAATAGTCTGTACGCGTAATAGACATTCGGAAATATGGCATTCACCAGGGCATATGTGGTGAGTTATTCTCATGTGGTTTCTATCAACTAGTTGGGTAGCCATGTTTGAATGATAATGATACCCCTTATTGGTTGGCAGGGTATGATATATGATTGAGGTACCCTTAATGGTTGGTAGGTTATACTTTGAGTCTTTGAGCTGGATTATGAAACTGGGTACCGGATGTTGACTTTGCATAGTGGTATAGTATGATGATGATATTCAGATATGACATTGATGACTAAGATGTTAAGAAATGCATAGGATTTTATTATCATCTGATATACCTAATTATCAAGTAGTCAATATACATCATATGTGGTTACATTTGATATCATAGCATAGTCATGATTGGCATGCATCGTATATATCATATTTGAGAGAGAGTTATGATGATGGTATGATATGGAGATTTATTTATACATTGTCGAGAATTATATACCTGGATCAATTATGACATGATATCTACCATACATTCATATATTATTGAGGATACATTTATATACTCATTCATGGCATGATGCTTTTTCTGATTCATATTATTTAGTACATAATTTCCTCTCTATTTGGCATTATTAATTTAGTGTAAGGTCTATTCCCTAATTCTTTAACTTATAACAATTTTTATCTCTTTTTTAACTCCTCAGATATATGGTACATGATAGCGCCTTGAGATATCTTGAGAAGATATTTTAGAGCAAAGATGAGGTAAGCTATAGACATGAGATGTTATATAGTTTATCTGGATATTGAATTGTATTGATGTATATTTTTATATTGTATTGTATTAGAATATGATTTGTATAATACACGTCGAACATTATATTAGTTGTAATTGTTATATCTTGATAATTTGTCATGGCATATGTGGGCTCTGCCAGATATGACTTGCTAGATTATGTAGTTGTCTAGTATGGTTGATATGGATTTAAATATGGATAAGTTAAAAGGTTTAACCTGATGATGTCATGATTTATTTTGTGATTGAGTATGTGAGCACAAGGGTGTATCTGAACGTGACGGGCCCCGCCAGTTTTGTCGCATGCGCCGTGCGTGCTATGTGGATCGTGGACGAGCACTACCCAAGTTGGGCAGGGGTGTTACAAATGAACTAGTTGAAGACTTCAAACGTTGGAAGACCGTTCAAACAGAACTTGTGGCACGCTATTGACTGGAATACAAACCGTTCGAACGATCTAGATTTCATTCGAACGATTTTATTAAGTTTGCTCCTATTGGTTGTGGTTAGGCCTTTCTATAAGCAATCTTTCTAGGGATATAAAAGGAAATCTTGAAAAAGGTTAGGGCACCACTAGGGGTGAAAACGAATCGGATACGGATTGGATAGTGCTTAACCCATATCCGGATCAGTATTTTTAGTTCAGATTTGGATTCGGATACAAATATTGGACGGATAGCAAAATTTAAAAACCATATCCTAACTAAACGAGTACGGATAATTTTCGGATAAAGGATCGGATCTTAAACGGATATTGATTGAATTTAAAATAATTATAATGTTTTATTTAAATATAATTAACACAAAATTATTAAGAGTTTTACAACAAATAATTTTTTTGTATGTCAAATATATAAAATTAGAGAAATTAATCTCTATAAATAATATATAACGTATTATTAGTAATAATATTAATATTTACTATTTAAATAAGCAAACTAAAAACTGTAAATTATTTAAAAAAATATGCGGATAAATGGATAGCCGATATCCGTATCCAAATCCGAAAAATATATCCGACCTGTATCCGAATCCGTATCCGAATTTTTTTTAATAATTCTATCTGTATCCGAATCGGATAGAAATTTTTTATCCGAATCCGATTCGAGTCGGGTCGGATAGCGGGTTGATACCAAAAGGAAGAGTGGTGAGCACTTGGAGGTGATTGAAGTTTTGAAGGCATTAGGTTCATTTCATACCAACTTTGTTCAAGATTGAAGAAGATGTTTGAGATAGCCTCAAGGGTCACCGAGGCTCAGTTACAACCTTAAGGGTCACCGAGGCTCAGTTACAACCTTAAGGGTCAACTAAGTTGTTGGTAATTTCATGTATTTGACATGAATTTTTATAAATTTTTAGCTAAGTTTTAAGTGGGGCCCACACATTATTAATGATGGTTTAATGGTGGAATTAATTTAGCTCAAAGTATACTTTATTGTCAAATATTCACTTAGTCAAATTCATGAAGAGAAGTGAATGAAAATTGGCTGTAAAGTGGGTATCATGGTAATGGAAAACAAAGAAAAGTAAATTTAGTACCATATTGGATATTTGAGAAATGTTAGTATGGTATATAAATAACAAACTTCTTATGGGCTTTGGGCCCCAAAAGGGGTACCTATTTTGTGGGTAAAGGTTACTATGCAACTTAACTCACACACGCGTGCCGCCCGGCCCGGTTCGGTTCAGATCGCATGCACGGGTCAAGTCCAATTTCAATTCTGGTTTGATTCGGGATCGAAGTGGTGTTGTGTCCCTTCGATAAACAGTTAATCAGTTAGTTGGTTGAACTCAACCCGAAATGATGCATCCCTTCACAATGTAACTATTAATTAGTTTTAGACCCGAAATGGTGCATCCATTCGGTGACATTTTGCATCTTTTTGTCAAGCTTGTTTACTTCTATAAATAGGTTGTCAGTCTGCATAATTAGATATAACATCAGAAATGGGAAACTTGGTTCATTACTTCTAGAGTCGAGTCTTTAAATTTGAGTCTGCAGAGAGAGTACAGCACGGTTCAGGTTTAATCAAGGTATTAGAAAGCTGCTTCCTTTCCAATGCAAGACAGTCATTGTATCCTGGGAAACCGACGTCCACTGTTCCAGAAGCAATCAGTGGAGGGCGAATTGGTCTTAAGGAGATAGTGTCCAACACTAGACTCGACTATTCAGAATTTTATATTCTGTAATCTGTAAGTTTATTTAATTTATTTTGATTGGATTTTTGGAATCAGATTGTTAACGCCAACAGTTGTGAACCAAGTACAAAAGGTGATGTATTGAGGGGGAGTCAAGCAAAACATAATCGTGACGATTGCGGTAATTGCAATCTATTGATAAGTGTTTTGTAACCATAATATTCATAATGGTTGGATTTACCTCATGAAAGAGGTACGCGGTTTTTCTATCCTTAGTTGACAAGGATTTTTTTCATGTTAAATTTGTTTTGTATGTGAATGCTTCATTCTTATCTTTCACTTGCCAAAGTATCATTAGTAGTGTTCCCAGTCTAGTAAGAGTCGTCTTTTTAGTTAGAATTACTGTGTAATCTCCTCGGTCATAAGAGTACTTTATTCCACAATAATTTAGGCTTGGTTATGGTGCCTTTATTGTGTTGAATATGCATGTGTGTGTGAAACTTATTCAGGCATGTGAGTTTGAATAATATTTGCGTTCAAATGTAACTGTGCCGTTTTGATCATTTGGGTTCAACTCTTCTCCAATATTTGAGAGAAAAAAACTCTTTTCCGATATTCTGGATTCTTTGAACATTAAAAACGGACAAAAGGAAAAAAAAAAACTGAAAACAAGATGTATCGAAAAAAATTGTACGGCCTTAGTGTACTTAGGGGTTATGAATTCGATGTGGCAAGAAGAGTTGCGGGTACACGGAACCTCCTACTTAACGTAGACGTGCCAACTAACTAGTAAGACCACAAATTTATCTGATATCTTTTCTTTTCCTATTTTCATTTTTATTTATAATTCATGAGTCTGTTCGACAAAATGTCATCCTTTTTAGATCCATAATTATTTAGGCTCGACCAAGATTTAATTAATATAGTAATTTAGTTAGTCTAAGTTTAAAATTATATATATTGTCAAACAATTATTTCGAACTAAATGCTATCGAAACTTACTTTAAGTCATCGCATTGTCGATCTACTTCTCTATGCTAATCGAATTACTGAGCGATTAACTAAGTCAAACCATTGATCCGAATCACTAAAATCTTTTCATAATAATTATTTAAATTAGAGTTAATCTAATAATTTTTTTAGTCATGGTATCTACTATCTCTGCTAGGAATGTTCGCTGATATTTTTCCTTTCACCTGGGCAAGACTTCAAAGCTTGCTTACATCACAACGGTATGAAATATATATTCAAGTCCAAAAGTCTCGTTTCATCTCCTTATTATTGTATAATATATTTTATTACCTATACTGTCACAAATAATCGAGTTTTTGACCAAACTAAGCATGTTAACCAAAATATGTAATGAAATTTTTTCCTTTGAGTAGGTTATTTTTAACTACAAAGTTTGGTATACTTAGCAAGGTTTAGAAGGTCAGAGGTGAAACAGATGATTGAATGCTTTCTTCATATATGATTAGAAGTTACCACTACGAGTACCGCTGACGCAATCAGCTTACTATGACCTGAAAGAGTCAATTTCGTCAACAACTCTATGGACCCCATCATCTGACGCCGGTATGGAGTAAAAGTAGCTTACTATGTGAAAAACGTTTGGATCTAAATAGGAGTTTTTTGAGCAAACTAGTTGTCTTTTTAAATCTATTTATCTAAATAGATAATATCTCAAACTTAATATTACAACAAGTATATTTTTCTATAATTCTAAGTAAAATGCTAATAAGATTAGTTAAAATGCTGAACAGATGAGTGATCTTTCAGAATAATTGAAAAAAAATTAAAAGTAAAATTTAGAGAAGGTATAGCTTATTTTTATAATTCTGAGAGCAGGTAATTATGAAAAATTACTCATATTCTAACTTATAAATATTTTTTATATCTACGAAACGATATATTTTATGACTAAAATTAATAACCTGGCTACAAAGTTACAACATCATAAATTTTTTCTTCATATTTTTACCTATGCATATTTTATTTAAACTTTGATCAAAGTCATTATATTTATTTCCTTCGTCTCCGTAATGACATCGTATCTCTAAAATAGACTACCGGTCACAAAGTTACGATCTACTACGTAAGTAAATAGTTTAAACAAAAATTGTTCAACATTTTATGTGTATCAACATCTTACTTAAGAAAAAAGTTGATACCATAAACGTTTTACTTTTGAATCAGTTAAACGGTTAACAGTTTATCATTTTACTTAGAATTACAATAAAATTTTGAGTATCATCTATTTAATCAAAAAAAACTCTTAAATAGGTTCGGTACATTTTTTTGTGCATAAAAAAAAAGTTTGGCCAACAAATTTAAATAATCATATTTATAGAGCAAAGTAATACGATATTATAAGCAGCAGCCACGTTTAGTAAGAGGACGCCCAGAAAGTTAGGATTCACATGCTGCTTCTTCTTCTTTAGTATAAAATCATTTTATATAAAAATGATTTGTGCTTCCTTTCCCATGTCCCAAATGTTGTTTTGTGATTTAAAAATTCGCCAACACTTTCCCACGAAAAAGGGGATTTATGGTTCATCTCCTTTTCTTTTCTCGAGAATTACTTTGATAAATTATTATTATTATTATTATATTTTAATTAAAAATACTTTCATTATAAATAATTGCCACCATCGTAAAATATCGTTCTGCCCAGCTGCATGACTGCCTGTGAGCAGCCCGCAGAAGTTTCGGACTGTGGGAATAACACCCATCTTTGTTCGACGAAGTCAAAAGTCCGAACCACATATTCCGTGGTAGAGTCAATATTCCTCTGGATTCCTTTTCTAGAATCCAAGAATATTTTTATCTTTTCTCATTTATTAAATACTTTCAATTATAATTAGTAGAATTGTTTAATTTATTACCCGTTTTAACGCGCACCTCGTCGTTCCGTTGCTTGGATTCCAAGCCATCTCCATTCCTACAACCAAAGCAACAATAATGCCATTAAAGAAGAAATTAAAACAAATACACAATTGAATAAAAGTTAAAGAAAACGGAACGGGTTACCTCCAAGGCAACACGTGCACGGTGGTAACGGCGTTTGATGACGGAAACTGTACGACAGGGGAGGGGACTGAGAAATGTAACGGCACGGAAGAAGACGTTACTCGCCATTAAACATTTAAAACCTTGCAAAATTACGATTAAATGGATCAATTTTTACAACGATGGGCAGATTAGTTAGTTACTTTAATTATGAGTTAATTTAAGTCTTTGTTCCAGTTCCAGTTGTGTTCATATCCTCAAAAGCTCCTTCAATGGCCAATCAAACGGCTGTGACAAGAATATATGTACAAATCGACGGATCTGATTCCGTCTCCTTACTCCCCGTCCTCTTTGGTACAAAAAAAGAGACGGAGAGAAGAAAAAAAAAAATTCAAATTCAAATTCAAATTTCTCCTCTGTTCAGTTTACCTGCTTCGAGATCTATGGATCGGACGGTAGAGATCTATAGATCGTCGGATTTGGACATGACGGAGAGGCGGCTCAGCCGCGGATGGAAGTTGGAGCGCCGCCTTTGCTGGTGAGAGGAAGGGCGGATCAGGGCGGCGAGGGCGCGCTTGACCAGATCGCCCTCGACCGTCCCGATCCGGACGAGCGAGTTCGTCATCGCCGATCTCCTCGCGTGGAGTCTGTACGATGGCGAGGACACCGCGCGTGACTGGTGGCCGCTGTGGCTTTGGAAACCCTTGTGGAGGCTACATCGGAACGATCCGGGGTGCGTCGTGGGGGCACACATGCAGGTCCTGCGAGATCGCGATGCGGAAGAAGACGGCGGAGCGAAGGCAAGAGAGCGGGAGGGGGAGGAGGAGAAGCGGATGGAGGAGGCGAAAGGGGTGGATCCGACGAGGTTGACGCGGGTGGGGGAGGAAGATCGGTGGAAGAAGCCGCCGGAGGAAGAGGAGAAAGTGGACGGCGAAGAGAAGGTGGACGACGACGAGAAGGTGGACGACGAGGAGAAGAAGGTGGACGCTGGAGAGATCGATGAGTTAAAGGAGCTTGAGATCGGGAGGACTGGAGCGCTCGATCGCCTCGAAGACGTTGCCATTGGAGGGAGAGAGAGAGAGAGAGAAGGTATATATTTTGGTGGTTATTTTGGCAAACCCTATGTTAACTCTGGGGTGCTATTTATAGATGACTTTGGAAAGGGAGGATGGTTGAGTAGTAAATAAGGGGAAGCTTGGGGTGGATTTGATTAAACTTAGAGCAGGCTTTTAGAAATGGTCAGGACCTGGGGCGGGGAGGCTGGTCGGCTGAGATAGCCTTACGTATTACACAGTCTTCAGCCTTTAGAATTAAGCCACGTGTTCATTTCAATTTCTGGAACGCCCTCACCTTTAGGAGTACATTTGCGGCCCCATATGTACGAACGAATTATGCGAAAAAAGAAAAAGAAAATTTTACTTTAAAAAAATGAAGAAAATAATATTTACTACATTTGGCAAACATTGTTTGCTTGGTTTCCACGCAAAGTCATATAAATGAAATAAGATATATATTTTAATTCTTAATTTGATTATTTATGCTTTATTTTTTAGAACTTTTTTGCTTGTACACCCTTCAAAAAAACTTATTTACTTATATGCCTCTCCAAAGTTATATATACTTTTTAAGTCAAGTTTTAATAAAAAAAATTAAAAAATACTTTTAACTAAAAAAAATTATAAATACTAGAATAAGAATAATTTTATCTTTTTATATCTAAATTGCTTACATTTTATTAGTTAACTCCAAAAGATATCCATACAAAATAAGTGTTTTAAGGTACAAATGTAAAAAAATCATATTTTTTTAAGAAAATATATGTAAATATTAAATTTAGAGAGGCATACAAGTAAATATAAAATTAAGAAAGGATATATATATATATATGCAAAAGAAAAGTTTAATAGAAAGTCCACTGCCCAAATAAATAAACTAAAAAAAAATCTATAAATGAGTCAAATCACAAGTCACAATAAGCGAAAATTAGGCGCAAATAAGCACAGTCTATTTTAATTTCTTTCACAAGGAAGTTTTCTCTCACGCTCCGCTCGTGACCTTCTGTCATAGGTTGGTATGCTTCTGCTGTAGTTCCTTATGCTCTAATTTAGATATGTAATTTAATTGGTTCCGTGATTGTATTCAACTGTATATTACTTTGCAATGAGGAGATTCTCGTGTGCTCTCATGGAAGGCATGGGGGCATAAATGCTTGATCCATTTGGATCAATTACCCTATCCAAATCTAGAGGTGGTAATATGCAGGGAAAAAAATATCATTGTATGATAATGATTTGTGTTTGAAATGTATGAAGCCATGCTATTGCATTTGCTGAAGTCATACATATCTACCATAGATATTAAGATAGATTGATAGATAGATGGATGTTAGTTGCTTCTCATTGACATAGACTTTGCATTTAATAGAGATCACACAAGCTCATCATTCATGTGATATATTAATATGCACTTCTATCTTATAATGGAGATATTGTGGGATGAATATCTCCATGATCTTTATTGAGTACAATGCCTATATCAATATCTATTTAATATATATATATATATATATATATCTTTTCTATGAAGTACCTATCTTTCTATTGATGATAAATTGTCAACCTAATGTTTCATGTCTTAAAATATGTCTCATCTTTGCGTCCTTATCTTGAGCCTCATCTAAGAGGTGCCCTTCCACTTTTGCTCCTCTACCTAATATTTTATGCCCATATAGGTGTCACAATCCATATAGGATTCCTTGTGATCTTGCTAGATATTTAAAATATTATGATCATAATGTGGTGGTTAGGGTTGGGGTTAGGATTTGGGAAGGAAGATTATAATCAAAGACCAAGTAGGGATATGTTCATGTAATTCATGAATCTTTAGGACAAGCCAACTATTCATATGGTTAACACTTACTTTGGGGCTGACCTAATCCTTTCAGCATTAAAATTTGGCATGAATTTAATATGTTGGGGTGAGCCATTCTAACTAATACTCAGAATAAGTTTGGAATTTATACATGTAAACTAATAAAATAAATGATAATCTTATCATCTATTCATATATATATATATATATATAATGTTGAATTTATCAGCGATTTATTTAGAATTATTTAGATGAAATGTTGATAGATTCAACTAAGTTTACCTTCTTTTATATTTAGTTGTCATATATAAAATGTTGATTAGATCACAGTCTTATATGTAAGACGAAAACACCGAACATATTAGCATTTTCTCTTTTAAATAAAATACTAATAAATTTAGTATTTTACTAACGGTTACTATCTTTAAAATGGAGCTAGATGGAATGAATGTAGTGCATTACTTAGTGTATTAAGTACTTAATTAACCCTAATTAACATGCATCTCTGTCATGGAGTTAATAAGGATCTATCATGCCATGTGGTATGTTGCATGTGGTCGTGTAGGTGGTGGATTAAGTAGTAGTTTTTGGTAGTTGATCTCCAAACATTTTAGGTTAGTTAATCTTATCATGGGCCCCATTAATATTGATATCACATGTAATTAATTGGTCTAATTATTGTGTTTATGCAAGTTGTGCCAACATGGAAGGTTCAAAGGACCAAAAAGGAGACCTTGTAGGGTACCTCATGGGGTCCAAGAAAGACAAAGGACTGGAAGCATTGCTAGCTTGGTCTTTTTTAGGTTTTAAGCCAACTAAATAGGAACATCAAGAGGATCATATAATAAGGTCCATTTGGTGCAGTTGGTCCACTTTTGCTGACCCTATTAATTGTGTTCATTGTTAGGGTGTGATATACTCATGTACTTAACTGCTCCACTGCATATGCCTATAATATCTTTTAAGTTCTTTGGTCATTAAGCCAGTTTTTCAAAAGATCAGGAGTTCAAACCTTGACTAATTCTACTTCACTCCTAATTGCTATTATGTATTCTAGTGTGGTGGCTATTCACATTAGTCGGTATTTAGAAGTCACACGTACGTAGGGCTATCAAATTAATTGAGTAGCTTGAGCTCAGCTCAATTCAGGTTCGGCTTGAAATTAAGCGCATTGAGCCTAATCACAAACTAGCTCGGCTCAATAAGGCTCAAATTTTATATAAGTGATATTATTTTATTCTATGTATAGTTTTGTGACCGTTCGATCAAAATCTAATGGTTTATGTCTATCTCTAGTTTAATCTAATTTTAAATGTCTAAGCATAAATGTCTACTTTTATTTTGATAAATTGATAATATTTTTTGCATTAGAGTTGTATTATTTTGATAAATGTTAAATCTTGAATTTCAAGCTTTAGTCAAGTTCTATTCAGTTTAAATTTAAATCAAGCTTAATCTTACCATCTCAAATTAGACTTAAATTGGACTTATTTAAGTCTTGAGTTTGAATTAAGTGAATTGAGCTCACAAGCTTGAATTAGGCTAGGCACAAGCTCCGCTAGAAATTAAGTTAAAAGCCAAGCCTGATCAGATAACTTGGGTCAAAATTAATATTAACATGAGCCTAATTAGATCTAGGCTCGCTCAAGCTCAAATTTGTATAAACACCTAGCCTCGCATAGGGAACATATTAAAGTTGTTGGACTTAGTGGTACCCGATGGGCATAGGGTGAGGGTGTTTGTGTTGAGTGCAATGCTCCGTGGCCCATATTGACCAATGCTTCACATGGTGTTGATGAGTTGGGGGCATGTGTGGGTAGTATTGAGACGTGATGCTAATCCATGTGATGATGATGAACCTACAACTGAGCTTCTTAGTATATGGTGGCAGACAACTAGTCAGCTATTTGTCGAGTAATGGGTAGGCGATATTATTGCTAGATGTCTTTCCTCTTTGATTGGTGTCTCCCAATGTAAGCATTACATGTTATTTATGGTTGTAGTTATATGTGAACCTGAGCTAAAAGATCGATGGCTTAGGGTGATGCATAACATATTTTCTATTATTAATATATGTGAGCAATAATTAGTAATATGATGGACATATTGTACGAAATCATGTTGAATACTTATAGATTAATAGATGATCTTGAGTTCGTGGATGAGCTGCTGAAGATTATTTGTAATTTAGTTATTTATTTTATCATTGAAAAATGAGTTAGATGGATTGTGGCTCTACACGGGCATTAGTATTAGATGGGGTATATTGATATGTATTTTTGGCATGTTATGACATGTGGCATTTTTTTAGTTTTTTTTGCTTGAGTTATTTGTGAAAATTTGAGCTTTTATCTTGTACACTATGTAGAAATATTGACTAATAGGTCATGTGAGCTCTACCCGTATGAAGGGCATATGTATTTGAAGGTGGATTTTCATTAACATTAAATATTAAAAGAATTCTCTCACTTTGTGTATAATCATATCTCGCCAAATACCAAAAGAGAATAAAATAATCATAGAAACATCAGGCATAGAAAATATACATAGAAAACCTTTTCACAAGAAAAAAAAAACCAAAAGACAACCACAAATGCAGGATATAGAGTACACATACTCTAAATAATCGCAGATGAGAAGCACACCTACTTGTATGAACCAGTACCGAAACTCATGCATGACACGCCTAGAAAATTCTCTCTTATCGTATTTTACTATTATCATATATCAACTTCTATAAGCTTTTCATAGGACAACCCATCGGTGCTCATCCGCTCATTTTGTACAACACAAGCATTCCATGCCGGTCTCAATTAAATCTACACTCTTAGTAAAAATATGTTCAAAGTATGTTCGAACATGCCTCGGTATACTATTCATTCCTTCATAGCATCGTTAAATACTACTCATTGCTACTATTCATCGCATTATTCATCACTTTCAACACTTTGAATAAATTTAGCTCTTTCTACATCCTCCTTTAATCGAACATTGTGGCGCAACTCATACATAATTAACTAGGAAAAATGCTAGAAATTTGTAAAGCTAGTTTATTTTTTCTTTATATAGGTATCCAAAATTCATGTCCTTCTTCTAGTCAACTTAGAAATCTCTTTTATCTCCTAATTTAGCTAGAAGAGTTTTCATTACTTCCTACTCCATCAAGGAGACCAAAGAAATAGATGAAGTAGTATTCTCAATTAGAGCAAACCTCTCTTTTAGAAAGCCTAATTCCCCAACTGAGAGACAGTGGCAAATCACTAACTCCATTTAATGCTGCTTTAGAAATGGCAACCGGCAAGAATAGTGACCCTGGTAAGGCTATGGATTATGAGTAGTCATTACAAGAACAAGACCCAATGCATCAATTGCAATCTATTCAATTTCCCACAGCTACCCAAAGGTCTCAATCCATCCTTTTCTCATACTATTGATGCTTCTTGTGGCATTATCATGTTAACCTCTCCAGATTAAACTCTTCCAGATATTCAGTGAGATTTAATTGCTTCTTTATCCAGTTGGTTGGATGTTGTTTGATTATTACATATGAGATAGTTTTGTGTATACTTTCTTTTCTTTGTAATTTTGGTCAGCATCTACTAGTTTTTGGTTGAAATTAATATGACAAGTGTAGTTTTACCCTAGAAAAGGAAAGGAGAAAGGGAAGTGATTAGATTGTCATTGAGTGATAATTACATCACCAAAGTGCTAGATAGGGATGTTTGAGATCAATGGAAAGAATTGGGAATGGCTGGAAAAAGTGGAAAAAATATATTACCCACAAACAATTCACAAACACTAATTCTACTAGCAGATTGAGACTTCTATAATCCCTATAGTCTAGTACATGTCAAAATTTAAATATGAGACGAGATGTGTTTGACAAAATTGCTAACTCAATTAGCAACTTCCAAATATAAATCGCTAATTTAATTATCAACTTATATAAAAATTTCTCCCTTACATGTGAATTTTTTCAAAGGATTTAAAATTTCTATATAAGTTGTTGTTCAGGGGTTAAAAATCGATCCATTCAGTGACTTATATATGGAAGTCACTAACACATCAGATGAATTAGATGTAGTTTAGGTTAGTTTTAGTTAGTATAGGATATTAATGTAATTAATTTTCCTTATATAGTTATACTATCCTTTGTCTATATATATAGAATATGTCTACTTTCTGCATATTAATTTGTTGATTTATATATATATATATATATATATATATATATGAGGATCTTATTCTTCTGTGAACAAACTTGGGCATGATTGGGCCTAGTTTGAAAAGGAAAATGGGCTTTTGCATGTATACCCCCTCAAAATTTTCTTATTTTTATGTATACTCTCTTAAATTTCTTTTTGCATGTATTACCTTCAAAACTCATGGGTTTTACATTTATATTTTAGGTTATTTTTGACAAATATAAGTCAAAATTTGAACCATTTATAGGCAAAAATTGAAAAAGTACATATGACTTGAAGGAAATTATGCAAAAAGAATAAGGATACTTTTATCTTTTAACAGACATTTATGCAAGAAGAGAAAAAAGAAACAAGAGTTTAGGATGCATATCTTTTGAGAGATGCATATCTTTTGAGAGATATAAATATAAATATTAATTTTGGAGAGGCATAAAGGGGAAAAAAAAGGCATTTTAGATAGATCCAAATAGATATGAAAAAATCAAAAACAAACTTAAGAAGGAAATAAATAAAAATAAAAAACATGAGTTTCTAATGTGAGAAAAAAAATCCCTCATTAAATAGAGAAAAAAAATCACAGATTCGATAATACATGACCTATTAATTTCATTAAAATCGTAGAAATAAGATTCACTTAAAAACCTATCTAGACATGCCAATGTTTAAGTGTCAAAGTTTGTCTTTTGATTATCTCTTATTGATTTGTTCTCAACATGGATATGCATGGTAGAAGTTTCAACTCCTCTCAAGTGCTTTGAGAAAGAAGTGGTGTTTGACAAGCAGTGAGACTAAATAATATCCTCACACTTTAATAGAAGTGAAGCTCATTTTTAAGTAAAAAGTTTTTAGATGAATTATATGCCTAGACTCCTAGTAGGACTGTCAAAATAGACGAGCAGCTCGACTCAAGCTCGGCTTGTATATAAATGAGTTGAGCCTAAACACGGGCCGACTAGCTCAAGCTCCTAATAGGACCTTTCTTGTCTGTTCTTGAGCGAGGACGGGGGCCTCAATATTCTATCTAAGAGCAAGGCTTTTGCGATGCTATTAATTGATTGAGTAATCGATAAGGATCAATTGTTTAATTGATATTTGCTAGGGGAGGTCATAAGCTTCTATACCATAAAATCGATTTTCGATAGAGGCAGTAAGCCTTTCCTTGTTTCAACCTCGCCATTAACGTTAAGGCTATGTCATCCTAAGGTGTTGTAAATGGAAGGATCTTATCAACATCCATGAATGATAAATCATAAATTGAATGGCGCCGATTAGCTACATAGTATCCATAGTCTTTTTTCCGGTGCAATAAAATTAAAGCGACATAGAGCAATCCAAGGCATTTTTTATACAAGACTAATAATCATCTCATAATTGAAGTCTAGTGCTGACTGGGCCAAGTCCCCTAGTGATTGAAGATCCACCTCTAGCCACAACTACTGCGAACAAACATTTTAATGACAAATGTGCTCATGAAAATGGCAATCCATCTCTATATGATTAGTGTGCTCATGAAAAATCAGACTCAAAGAAATATAAATTATTGTTTGATTGAGGTGAGCAATCCCTCGAAAGAATGCCAAGTTCAATAAATAAAAAATTGAACCATTGAATTTTGTAAGTTGTCTTAGCCATGGATCTATATTCTTTCTCAATAGATGATAAGGATACAATCCATTATTTCTTGGACTGCCCAAAAATGAGATTATGATAAAAGCCAAGTGGCTAATTGTATATCATCTAGTTGTGGGATACGTAGCCCAATCAACACTAGCATAAACTTGTAATGACAAGGAACTGGAGGAGGAAAAAAAAAGTGTGTGCCAACAATAGTTTTAATGAAATGAAGTACACGGAGTGCAACTCCCCCAATGAATATCAGGTCGCCGAAAGGCACCTGTAAGGGGAGGGATCAGCTAGTGGAAGCCCAGAGTTGATATAAATTTTGTGATTAAGTTCAATTAGGCTACTTGTAGGAGCTGCACCAAGGAAGCCTAAATCCTTGAGAATGTCTAAGACATATTTCTATTGAGAAAGGAAAATGTTACTAAGTGATTGCAACCGCAATGCCCAGGAAGTATTTTAATGCACCAAGATTTTTAGAAAAATTTGTCCCATTGTTAGCTCTTACATATTTAAATGTGTGATCATTTGGGCTTGAACATAAGAGATGAATTAACGAAAAAAAATGAAAGGTTTGAGATTTAATGTCATGAGAAACATCGATGTATATCTTGAAAAACATCTAGAATTGTCAAAAAGAAAACGAGAACCAATTTTAGACTTTCAATGGAAAAGGATCTTATAAATCTAGTGTAACAATTCAAATTGTGATTTGTATATGATGTACTAGAAATAAATGTCAGTCGAACATGTTTGGCCCCAACCAATCTCCATCTTGAATCTCGGATCCTTTTGAATCTTAAGATCCTCCTCGCACAATAATGAGTCTAATAATTTATAAAATAAATAATATATAAGAAAGATAAATTTATAGAATTAACTTCCTTATTATAAAATTAACTTGACTCTCTATGTCCGAATAAGTTTGACTTGGTCTTGCATTTATTTTTCCCTATTAAATATTATTTTGCATTTAATTAAAATTGGTCATTGACGGTAAAATTAGAATTATCCTTAGGTACAAATATCAAACGTATTAATAATAAAATTGGAATGATTAATAAATTTAACTACCTAATTTAGTTATGTATTATCCTAAATTTATGTTAATAAAATGATTGAGAAAAATAATCAAAAAGATAGCTAACACAAATAAAAGACTAATAGTGGCTAGCCTATGGTCCATATGTTGGCTGGGCTCAAGGCCCAGCCTTGCATCAGTATTTGAGGAAATGGCTGCAGGCCTACCCACAGCCCACTAAGCCAAAAATAATAGGTTGGCTACAGGTGTAGGCCACAGCCCACCCTGTAGATTGCCCAAAGATTGGTTGAGATGGGCTTAAGAGCTCAGTCCACCATTACAACCCATAAAGATTGGCTGGACTAGGCTGAGTCCAATCCATCGCTAGCTACAAGCATTGGCTGCAACCCACCTTGTAGCCCACAAAGGTCCGAATGGATTGGGCTCACGAGCCCAATCCACCGCTAGCTACGGGCGTGGGCTACCCACGCCCATAACTAGAGCCCGCCCCATAGCCCGCATGAGCTAGTGGGGGTTTGATCCAACCCCCACCCAACTTTGTCTTCCTCTGAGGAAGAAGACGAGAGAGGGAGATGGAGCTGCTGCCAACAATCACCGTTGTCGACAGCCAAGCTCCATCGACTCCCCAAAGTCGACGAGGTCAACTTGGGTTGAAGCTAAGGTTAAACCATCATGCGTAGTGGTCGACGGTGAGGAGTAAGGAACTCCATGGCCGGTGGCCATGGAAGTTCCCACCTTGGTGCAAAAGGGCTCGAAGCCCTCAACCCTGAGTATCCACCTCTTCCACATGAAGAGAGGAGTCAACTGAGGCTGACGAGCGAGTCACCACCATTGGTGGTGGCCAACAGCATCTCGAGAAACTAATGGTGGGAGGTGACATGGCATCGCCTCCCACGCACCCCGTGGGTACCCAAATTTGGTACCCACGACAAGGGATTAATGCGGGAAAACTTCCCTGACCAATGGGTGGTCGACCCGAAGTCATCAGCTAACAAATTTCTCCAATGAAGATAATAATAGTAAAACTAAGATTTTATCTATGATTTACTAAGCAAAAATTAAATTAATTTTAAGGGGAGATGGAGGGTGACCTGAGGATCAGATTGGGGTCTCAATTTGGTCTGCCGGTGCTCTGATGATCCACGGCCCTCATCGAGGTCTTCGGCAACACAAAATAGAGAAGAGAGAGAGAAGAGAGAGGTTGGGGAAAGAGAAGAGTCGAGGGGAGTTAGGCTTTTACAAGGGCGAAAGGGAAGGGGGTGGGAGTGGGGTCTGGCTCCACTCCGACACCTTTCTCTCTCACCTCTCGCAACTAATGCACGTGCGTTTTTTTTTTTCTTTTTTTTTCTTTTTTTTTTGGTTGAGGGTGTTATAGTTTACCTTAAGCCTAATGTCAGTTGTAGAGCCCAAATAGATTCGACCTTTGTATTTGATTATCCCCTGCAATAAAATGAAACTGCTGACTAAAGAGGTAATGGCCAACTTAGGAAGGACTGCAGCAAATCCTTTCTCGTCATATGATCTATGTACTTCTTCCAACGAAGGAGTAATTAGGGGTAAAACAGCACAAGAACTAGTGTTAGTTGACATTTGGCATAAAGCATCTATAGCAACATATTGCTTCACTTTTTTGTAATGCAACTCCAGCCTCTTGCAGGGGCATTGCAAAGTCCAAACGGCATAACCTTAAATTCGTAATGGCCATTATGTATTTGGAAGGCAGTCTTTGAAATGTCTGAGGAACTCATTTGGATTTGGTGATATCTAAATCTAAGATCAAGTTCTGAGAAGACCTTAGACCCATGCAGCTCATCGAGTAGTTCTCCAAAAACTGGAATTGAGTAGTTATTTTTTATTATCAAATCATTGAGCTTGCCATAATCTACACAAAACCTCCAGCCTCTTTCTTTCTGTTTCACCAATAGGATAGGCAAAAAGAAGGGATTATGGTTGGGTTGTGTTACTCCTGAATGAAGTAGTTCTTGAACAATCTTTTCCACCTCTGACTTCTAAGCAAAGGAAATTCGATAAAGTCTTTAATTTGGAGGAGTCACCCTTGCCTTGAGGTGGATGCAATGGTCATGCAATCTAGCTCGATGAAGGTCATGAGGTTCAGCAAAGATATCATCAAATTATGCTATTAATTCTAACAGTTGTACTTTTTCTATGCTGGAAAGTTTAGTCCCTTATTATCTTTTTATTGTTGCCACTAGTTGAGAGATAACAACCTTTGAGTATGACTTCTTGTCTATGCCGCCGCTGAAATCTAAGTTGGAGGGTGACAAAGTCAAAGACGATGGGGTTGTATTGCTTTATCCAATTTACCCCAAAGACCATGTCACACCCTCCCAACTAAATAATCCTCATATCAGCAATAAAAAGGTAGCGTTGCATAGTCCATGTTAATTGTGAGCACTTGGAAGAGCTGATGAGTTTCTGACCATTTGCCACAGCTTCTTGAAGAGGAATAGCACACTCTAGTGTACAATGTCTTGTCATTATAGTAGCAAGGTTAAGAAGTTGTGGGTACTTCCACTGCGATCCACCAAGATGCATATGGGTTTGCTATCTTTCAGTGGACCCTTCCAAACTTAGACCTAGTAGCAGTTTGCTCTATTTCTAACCTCAAATTTGTGTCACTGGATTGGAACTAAAGTTGATCAGCCAACTCATGTATCTGAAGTCTATTGTTCTTAGAAGCCTTAGTAAGAGTTGTTAATCTGGTGGATTCTGCCATTGCTGATGTTTCACAACCTCCACCAATGAGATTCTCACTAGTTGCTGTTCTAATATCAATTGTAAAGATCTTTGTTAATGGCAATCATACAATACTAGAGAACTCCAATACTACAGTAGTAATGGCCATGACAATCCTACAAATGCAAAATAAATGTAAATCTTCAAAGCTTCATGCTTATGGGTTATATCAAAATCTTCATTTTTCCTATTAGGAGTAGGAATAGAAGTCCTCAGAATAAATAAAAAAATTAAAAAAAAAAAACTTAAATCATATGTGGATCTTAGAACTCCTCAGGAGAAAAGATCCTACAAATCCAAGTTGAAGTTGGTCACCTTTTCCATGAGATGAATCACACCTCCCACAAAAAGAGTGTTGGTTCTAGCTCAATATTTACAAAGTATTTTTTGTGCTTTAATAGTTTAGAAACTTGTCTACTTTTCTGGCATTAGGATTAGATTGGCCTGTTTTCAATTTGTTAGCAATAAAACACACATAGTCATAACTTATCTCTCTTATAATTTATTACACACACTTCATAGTTCAAATCTAACCTCTTATTAGTATTAACTTTGTTGGTCTGTTTTTCTATTGAAACATAGTCATGGACTCATGCATGATATAACATTGTTGCTTCCTTCTAAGTCTTTTAATTTTAGCTAGTTTTTGAATCAACCAGTTAAACTAACAAATTCAATTACTACTATTCATCCTTTGTTTTATAAATTTAGAAAAATTAAGTAGAAAGACAAAAGTGAAAAATATATATATATATATATTTAGAAAAATAAAAATTAGAGAAATTCATCCAAAAACACTCTGCATTTTATTTTTATTATTATTTACACTCTACCTTGTGTATTAATTGTTCAACCCCGGATTTTGGGTTTAACATCTCAATATTAACGTTTTAATTGAAAATTTAACTTAATCTTTTAAGTGTAGACCAAAACTATTCTCACCCTACGAGAGGTAATTTAGGTATTAAAATTTTTATTTTTGAAATTAACGGAATATTAACCCAATATTTTTTAAGTATTAAACTCGTGATGCAGAGTCGAATGATAAATTTTGATAAGATAGAGTATAAATAATAATAATAATAATAATAATAATAATAATAATAATAATAATAATAATAATAATAATAATAATAATAATAATAATAATAATAATAATAAAAGTAAAAAAATGGATGGTGGTTTGAATCAATTTCTCAAAAAGTTAATTGTATCAAAAGTCTAAAGCAAGCACCCAATTGCCCTAAGGTGGTGGTGGGGTTTCTTCTACACTCCACTCTTCACTAATAAAAGCAACCCCATAAAGAAAGTCCTGCCTCCTTTCACACAAAAGAAACCACACTCCTCCTCCATGAACTCGCTCAAGTGGGCTTCAAGTTCTTGAACATGGAGTCCCACCCCACCTCCTCGCCGCCGCGGTGCTCGCCGCCGGTGATCATGCGCCTGTTGTGCTTTAAAAGTAGCGCTGGCCTCTTGCTCCTCCTCAACATGGCACTCCCCTTCCAATGCCCACCTCCATGATACGTGGGTCTGGGAAGCACGACGATAGCCGAGCCGTCTCTTTGGATCAAGGAGCTAAGGTACCTGGATAAGAACCTCCTGGTTCTGTGGATCACCGCGAGGAGCCGACGTGGGGACATGGAATTCTCCTTCTTGGCTAGCTTGAGTATCTCGATCCGATGCTTGGCAATGGCGATCCCCATGCTTTGGAGGAACTCGTGGTTGAAGTGGGCTACGTCGCATTCCTCGAGCTCGTTGCGGGAGAAGAGGAGGGAGTACTCGTAGACGAGGGACGGATCGAGGCCGGAGTTGGAGAGCCAAGAGTACCAATCCATTGCTTTGGAGACTGGAAGAGGAGATGAGAGATGGAGGTTATAAGGAGGAAGAGACGGTTATAATTCTCCTGGGTTGTGGTCAATGTAGAAATAAGTAGGGAAAGTAGGATTCTCTACATCCTTGGTTGCAGGAACTTGCTGCATCCAGTGTAACTTAGGAGCCTATCATTTTGGCTGCTAATTTTGTTAATCTGGTAAAATGTTTGGGAAATTTATTATTATTATTATTATTATGTATTTATATTGGAATAATTATATATTGACTCTCTAAACTATTTAAAACATCTCAAGTGCCTCATTTTGTTGATTATCTCTTTAATTTTTTTATTGAAAAATATCATTTATTAAATAAATTTTAGATGCTGTAGGGACTATTTTACTTTGATTAACCCTTTTACATTCTGCCCAAGAGTTTGTTTAAAAGAAATACTAATACCTTAAACCACTCTGATGATTTAATGGAAGATGGTATAAAATCTTATATCTTAATATTAGCATAATAATACCTAGAGTCTCATCTCCATTTTCATCGAAAATTCTCATATTTACTATGTATTACTTAATATTAAGAAAAATATCACTTTAATCACTCTCTTATCTCTCATCCGTTCGTTCATCGTAAAGAGTAATTCAGTTATTTGCCAAACTATCATTTCAATTTTATACCACATCGAGTGTAACTCTATGCATTACACTAATTTATAAAAGAAACACATGAAAAGCTTATACTAGAATAGGTTCTCTTATGCAAGTATTAAAAGTTAGTATAATTATACTAGTATTGAACTTATTCTACAAGTGAGAATGGGAAATGTGTTCAGCTTTCTGCAGCCAGGGATACAGAGGATCTGGTGCCAATAAGTGGAGGGTTGTTGAGAAGGAGGGTGGGGGGGTGGGGGGGGGGGGGGGGGGGGGGGGGGGGGGCAGCCAGGTGGGTGGTGGGCCAGATTGGATTGGGTCTAATTTGCAGTTCCTGTTAGCTGAGTGATAGATAGTTTGGTAAACAGTATGTACCCAAAAAAAATGGTAAGCTTTGTGACAAAGGAATAGGGCTATAATAGGCCCTTGATTTATTTGATCATTTTGATGGATATATTGTCTCATCCAGAAGTTTCTATTTGGTTGTCATGCATGATGCATCAACAATAATGCATCCTCATCAACAAAGAACAGGAAAAAGGAGATCTCAGGACCATAGTCAAACCCTAGAAATGAATCTCAATTGATGATATGATCCTAATATATATATATATATATATATATGAATTCATATGACAAAAAAATGATACCACCCATAGTTTTATGGTGAATAAAGGGTTTGACTTAACTTAGACACAATTTAGTTCTATGGCTCAAACAACTTAGTACTTAAGCTTGACGGCTTAATATTTTGACTAAAACCTAGGGAAGCCAAAGTGTCTTTTGTATCTCTAATTCGTATGACCATATCTTCTCTTAATGATAAAACACACTGATATGAGGCCAAATTAAGGACCAATCAGTCAATAACTCTATAAAGTGCCATCTACAAAAGGATGGCAAAATATCAGATGCTTGCTATTGTTATAATTAGTATTCAGCTCTAGAAAATGAAGTTCCAACTTGACACAATGGAATGTTTGGCCATGAAATATTATAGGCAATCAGAGCCTATGAATGCATATGCTTAGGAACAGAAGCGTAGTGCTCTGCAAAAGGTTTTAAACCACATTATCATCAATATAAGCAGCAACATTATCACTCATACCACTGTATAAGGACATTTGTGTGAAAAACAAACTGTCCATCATAAAAATGCGGTGAACATCAAACATCCATGAACAGTTGAATAACTTCCAGCAATGCTTAAGGTTGGAAGAAAATACTTCAGTGTCCAATGTCATAGGCACATCCTGTTGCTTATTACAAATTAACAAGGCTTGTCGATGTTTGTCACCAAAGTGTTGCTTCTAACAGCACACTGCTTCAAAACTGGAGAAGGGCATAACAAACCAAGCCTTATTGTAGCCATACAATTGAGTCCTACAGGAAGTTCCGAATATCCAATGACTTGACATCAACCATCTCCTCGTCTTTGAACTCTTCCCTGTACATTCAAGTCATAAAGGAATAAGTAGCATCAACAGCTGTAGGTAACCTGATGAGAAAATCGAAACTCTGAGGTGATATTACACAAGGACAGACTATCTATTTGTCATGCAGTTCTTCTACCTAATAGTAAAGAGGATCATAATATTAGCCTGGTTCAAGAAAAACATATTACAACGGCAAAGCATTTAGTCCCAACTTCAAGCAAAACATATTGATGTATTAAATAGTATCACAAGGATCAAAATTTCAGCAGTCGCCAAATGAGGTTCAAGGAAAGAAAATTTTAATCCTGATTAGTACAAACATGCTGCATGAGAATCTGTTCAAATGAAACCACTACATCACCCTGAACAATATTAAAGCCACAACAACAAAAGACTTGTACCCCATATGCACAATACGCCCCAAGTAATTAAACAATCACCTTTCTCAATCGCCTTCTAACCACAAAGATTCCTCTGAAATAGAATTACATACCTTTTCAGCTGGGTCTCCATGGCTTCCACAGCATCTTTCTTTAACTCCTGCAAGTCTGCTTTAGCAAGTTTCAGTTCCAACTCTTCCTCATACTTGGGAAGATCTTCTTTCCGAATCCCAAGCCTATTTAATATCCATGAACAAAAAACAGAAGCAATATGAGTGATCTCACATCATGCCATGTAATTGTGAACAGTAAGGTCACTGATAACAGTCCAAAAAAGAGATATGACAAGAATTACCTACCAATGCTTATAATCACAATCTTTTGGATTACCTTACATAATTGATAAATAATCAACATGTATTTAGAAAATGTCGATTATTATATCCCAAAATCAAATCAAATACTTGCAATGTGCTTAGGAGCATAGCTTTCTGTTCAGAACTAATGTTAGAACTGTATCAGTAATTGATCTGCCTAAACCTAAAGCAACCTATGATGTTGTTCAGTGCAGAGAACTCTCAAGTGTATCTCTGCTTCTAGTCCTCTACTCTTGGACATCAGATTTCTACAATGTGCATTAATATTAGACTCTTATTACCCTTTTTTTAAGAGGAGAAGAAATTCAAGTCCTAGTCTTGATCAACAACTTTAGAACAAGAATATCATGAAACCTTCAGATCTTACATAAAGGTTCTTAATTTTAAGCCCACAAGGCCAATATACAATATGTCTACTGTATGGTCCAGAATTATAAAATGAATTTGTTAAGACTTTCATCCCATTTATTATCATGCACAAAAATATTATACCTGTGATCAAAGCTATGCAGAGAAGAAAATGCAATCAATAACCTGAGGAGAGAAAAATTACTGCTGGACTGCAGAACCATGGTAAAGCTATTGTAGACAATACAGGAGTCTGATAATATCATGCACAAATATCTTATACTTGTGATCAAAGCTATGCAGAGAAGAAAATGCAATCAATAACCTGTGAAGAGAAAATTACTGTTGGCACTGTAGGACCATGGTAAAGCTATTGTAGATAATACAAAATATATGCATTCACTGTATCATACTTTTTGTTTATCTTGTCAAACTCAGCTAAGAGAAGACTCATGTTCTTCTTGTCAGACCTCAAAAGAGGTTTTTTAATCTCCTTCTCAACTTTTTCTAGCGCTTCCATCATCATAGACTCAGCACCAAGGTCATCTCTGAGACCGTTCCTGGAAAACCAAAATTGAAAAGAAAAAAAAAGTAATACAACTGCAAGGTGATCAAGAGAGATAAGAGACATTTTGACAACAATGGGAAGTTATCATGTACCAGCATATTCTTCCAAGAGACTAAGGCCTGTTGTTGGTCCTAGCCTCTAGGGGGTTTATTCATGAAGAAAACCCTCCTTATTAATTTTTTTTATTAAAAAACTTTTCCTTATTAATGAAGAGTCATCGAACAGATAAAGTGACTCTCATCCCCCTAAATCACAATAGATTTTTGGTTCAAAAAATTGGTTTATCGCTGTTATGCTGTCAGGCCCAATCAGATGGCATATATATACCTGACAAGAAGCTTCATTTGAAAACACCAATAAGACCATCAATTTTTAAAACCAAATATTTCCTTGTCTCCCCTCATCAAATACATAAAAATTCCCAATAACGGCAGCTATGGTTAGTGACATCAATAAGTAACTATCCTTCTCCCTTATGAACCAGAAAGCAAACACTAGAAGAGGAAAAAAAAAGAGATGTACAAGAGAAGGCTCAAGCAAAAATTAATCTTGACGAACAATTTCTTACTAAGAGCCATAGTGTGGTGTAATGATTATATGATGATTTGCTCCCTTTCTCTCTCCAATATTGGTGTCGCAGAATAAGCATACAGCAAGCATAATAATACGGGACAAACTCCATAATACATTAATTAAATGAAACAAAGCTAAAAACATGGAAACAATGCTAAACAAATAACTCAAGGATCTTCTGATTTTGACTCTAGAAGCATAACAATTCTTACGAACCTTGGTTCTGATAAAAGAAAAGTTCTTATGATCTTAATATCTGCTTACCAATATTATGCTCCTAAATTATTCTGATAACTAATTATGTTTTTGGGAAAGAAAAGCAATTACCCAATTATACTAGAAAGGAAGAAAGGAAGAATTAATAACTAATTATATTGCAGGTTAAAATACTGAGTTACTGACTACCCACTGTATGTATATATCAGTATGACTGTGTACCACTGATAGTCTGACAGAAGGTTATAGTATATGCATCATTTTAGCATAACGTGCTCACTTAGTGTGCCTTGTAGGCATATCCCATAAGGAAGTTCCATGACTGAGCTTTTCATACATTGCAAACTCAAGTAGGTCATCATGGACTAAAAATGCAGATGCATCAAATAGCTGATAATATGCTGCCTAATGACTGCCATTGTATTATCACAGGCCCAAAGTACAATATCATCAGAATCCAAGAACCTAGCTGAAAGTTTGTGATGGATATTGTATACAACATCATAGTCTCCTGACAAAAGGCTTCAAGCATCTAAACCAGGAACCAAATTTCTAACTTCTGTACAGTGGCTAGCAACTCTTCTAACAACTGGTGATGCCTATCATAACCTCAGCCATATACTGACTCACCCTAGAACTAAAATCGATCAATGCTAAACCCTTCCAAGGAATACTGTGTACTGGGACATCCTTTCTTTTTGCATCAACTTCTAAAGACCGATTAGTACCATAACTAGACTGAAAACTATTTCAGACATGTGCAAATATGTGAGATATTCTGACACACATGTCGTAGAATACCACATCTATGAAAATAAGCATCAATTCCTAATCTCAACAATAAATGGTGTTCCACAAATCTAGCTTTAAAATTTTGAAAATTACATGAGATACATCAAAACTTCAATACTTGATAAACCTTGTCATCATTCAAGTCTTTATACAGTACATTAAAAAAATGTATATTTTAATACTTACCAATTCAATCACTTTCGCCCCTCCTTATTAGCTGCCACAATAAGAAAGAAACAAGAAAAACAACTAAACACACTCATTCATGGGGACCAAACCTAAAGACAGATTCAGACTTTGTACAGATCATGCTCCTGCTATCTGTGCATAGGGTCATCCAGCACTTGCGTATATTTGACTTCTACTCCCAAAAAAAAATATATATATATATTTTTTCATTTAAATCCCAACTAGAGAATATTGATTAGATCCCATGTTGACTGAGCAGTGCACAAGAAAAGTTGTAACTTACATCTGTAATGTTAGTACAAGAGATAGATACCTCTTGAAGCCTATTTTCTAATTCATGCAAGCCCTCACCTCATAAGCCTACACCACACTACAATCTCTCAAATTTCTCATAACAAAGAAGTCTCAAATTTGTCATTATAAGCTAAGAGTCAGTCATTTCATATACAAGGCTTTTTCAATATCACAGGAAAGGAAAACCATATCTAACTGGCTTCATCAAACTGGAATATAACAAGATTATCAGGAAGAAAAGCATGACAACGAAAATGACAATTCAGATGTGACTGGACAGAAGCAAGATAATATAAGCACAAGGCGACACCCATAGTAAGTTACTGATTAAAAATTAAAACAAACGAAATAAAGAATATTTAGAACAGACAAAGTAGAGAGAAAGAAACATGGGTACTTGATTCTGATCTCCTGAAGTGTCAACAAATATGTTCGAGCATCAGGAATGCCTTGAGTCCTCTGCTCAATGTTATATTTAATTCGCTGAGACTCTGAAAATAGATCCGCTCTGCATGAAGATCAAATTATCATATTAAAACTTCATCTCTCAGACATGAAAATTTTAAATTTCTCATAATTGAACACTGATAAAATCCATAAAATCAAAAACACTTTCAGTATAACAGGACCAATGTAAAGTAAGCAAAATGAATATCTTGAAAATGATCAATCTACATGCTACACCACCATAAGCAAAGTAGCTTTAAAGTAAAGAGCATGTCCTAATTCCCAAGTTCCTATATAATTTCTCTTTTACAAAGACATAGTGGTCAACTAAGAACTGATACAATTGATATTCTGACCTAACAGAACAATAACAGCAAACCTCTAGTTCCAACTATTTCTAATCACTGATCACATCCTCTCTTCCAGTTAGCTCAATTTATTCTCTGGCAAATCAGGTGATATTATTTTCCTTTCTCACTACTTCCTCCCACACAATGAAGCACAAATATGGCTATGGGATACGGATATGTTAGGATTAGGGGGGATATGGTAAATCCTTATAAAAAATAAAAAATAAAAAAAAAGATATGGATATGGATATGGCAAGAATATGTGGCAATAAATAAATTATAAAAAATTATATTTGCTATCTATTATCAATCAATACAATATATGATAAAAAATGCATATCATTCTATCAACAAAAAAGCAATCCATAGTGCCAAAGGTTCATTAAAAAGCTCACTAACCAAGTGTCCATCATTAGATAACGCATAAGGCACACCTCATATAAGGTATTCGAGTTTTATAGCTCCCAGATTAGTTCTAATGTTGCCCTCCTCTCAAGGAACCTTTTACAAATAAAATCATTCCTCTATATTGGTGCATTTCTATGATCTTTGCTAGACAGTTCTCAAGTTCTCAACCGTCCCAATCTTTTCATAAATAACTTATCCTCAACAGTTTCTACATATAACTAGTGCAGGGTACAATCAGTCCTATATTTCTATGAGATTATAACCCAACATCCATCTGAATACCTTCATTTCAATGACATCAAACTTTTGCATATGTCATTTCCTATTTGCTCAGCATCTCAATCCATAAAGCTTGAATGGCCTTATATGCCTTCTACAAGTTTCTCAATTTGCTTAAGTTAATATGATTAAGCAACACACTAAAGGAACTTCACCATTTTAGAATTTTTACCACTATGTTCTTATTATACGTGTGACATCTTCATGAACCTCACCTTCTAGTTGAACTACAATAGATCCATCCAAACCACTCTACTAATGAAGCAGATTGAAATCTATAGTCACAGTGACTTGGTGATAACTAGAAATTTGACATGCACCTATTCATGTCATAGCTTCCTCGATCAAACTTTCTATTGATCCATCATTAAGGCACATAGCCCAACTACTTGGGCAACTTCTTAACATACTAAGAAAAAGCAACATAGGTGCATCTACGTGCACTTTTCATAGGAATTCATTAATGATAAGGTGGCAATTTTGGACCCGACTATTAACCTGACACGAAACCGAAGGTTTTAAATGGGTTTAGATTTAATATAATCGGGTTTGAATAATAAATGGTTGACCCGTCTAACCAATTATTAAAGAATTCATGTTTGTGTTTATTACCTCAACCAATTTAATTTAACCATTTTAACATGTTTAACCCATTTATAATCTGACCTGCCAACCCATTTATGACATGACAAACCAATTGTGATATGCATAACCAATTTACCATCCAAATTTATAACACCAAATAAAAAATCTATTTATGACACAAATAAACCCATTTATAACCCAAATAAGCCCATTTATCATTTGATAATTTGTTTATGACCCATGTAATCCGTTTAATAAATAAGTCATATTCGTATTTAGAAATTTTACCCGCTTAATAGACGGGTCATGTTCATATTTGCATTACCATGACACGACCCAAACTCAGCTAACCTAACCCAAATACCCAATTGCTACCCCTAATTAATGACCTATTTATATTTTGTAATATAGTATCTTAATAATTCTAAGTTATTCCACAATTAAGATGATTTTGGTGGGCACCTCTGCATAAGTAATAACATATACATTTGCCAGTTAAAAGGATCTTATTTCTCCTTCCGAATTTCCATTTCTCCTGTTTATGGTCATGTTTCTTTCTTCCCTTTCAATTTTCACTTTCTTTTTCACTCCTCTATTTTTCTTCTAAAAGAGAGTAACTGGCTAGGGCATTCTATAGTACCCCTAGGTAATTGGGCACCAAACAACCAACAGGGTGTTATGAGTTTGACATTGCAGAAAATACCTTGTCAAGCTAATAAACACTTTGAAACCGAGCCATCATAGGATGAAGCAAAAAAGCTATTATAATTTATAAGTATATAATTTCTTTTTCTCTTTCAGTCCTTTGGCTTTGCACATGAGCTCAAGATCAAGCCTCATTTATCAGGTATTGAGAAATCACAACTAGACCGAAAGCTTAAATTAAAATAATAGCTTTTAAAAGATGTTGACGGAGTTCAAGAAATGGTAGCTAAAAGAAACACCGGTGATTTATTGTCATTGCACCTGATTAGATCATTAAATTCATAAAGGAAAGTAGGAACCATCACTATACCTAGTTACCTACAATGATTCACCAGATAGATAATCAGGAATAAAAGTATGTCCATACTTTGACATTTTGAAAAGAACAAAGAAGAGATAAGTAGATATCATGAAAAGGAACAGATTAATGGCTCCAGGGTATGTAATTTAAAATGTAAAAGCAAAATTATCTCACTTTTCTCTTATAGTCTTCATAACCTTCGCATATTGAGAAATTGCTGCAGGATCATCAGGATCAATTGTGATCTTTTCCTTCTTAAGCACCCCAAGGGCAATCTCAAATTTGTTCTTTACTTCATAGAATATGCTCTTCAACATCTCTTCCAGTAGAAAAACAATTGTGTTTGTCAGAACTAGAATATACAAGGTGAAGACATGAAGGATAACTTATGATTAAAAACTAAAAGGACATATCGAAATGTAGTCCAATGGTACACTGACTAAATACAGGATAACATCTTTGATTGATCACCCAATTTGTACGTTGACTACTATTAGTAGATAAAAATCTTCACAGAAACATGAATATCATATCAGTAATAATCTTTGATAAGCATTAAAAATTGTATTTTCTGCAAAATCACGGGTAAGACAAAAAAAGTGCCTACAACTGGAAATGACTTGAGTTGGTATTGCTTCATTAATTATATTTCCTGTAGATGGACTAAAAGATGAGTTGAGGTTTCTGTCTGCAAAGCTTCATAATCATGACACAAAATAAAGAATCAAGATAAACTCCTAATGCTTTTACTTGATATAAACAGGGAAAAAATGAGGAGAGGTCACAAGAAAAGTTGAAAACAAATAAGCTAGAAATAACATGAGTCTTTAAAAGCAGTAAAAGGAGATGAAAACTATCACTAAATAAATAAATTATTGTAAGCAGCCACAGGTTTCACATGGTTCTTTTGAAGTTAACAGAGTCAACATCATTCAACAACTAAGCGTCCTTCTAACTAATCTCATGGTCATATTCCAGTGCAATATATTGAAGATCATAAAAAATCATCCGCACAATTGCGTTAAAGTCCATAAAGAACTTAAATGACAATTGAAATGAACTAAGCATTATTGCTGCTAAATGTATATCAAGAAGAGTCAAAACCACAAGAAAAAATTCATTTAAAACTTTTGCTGTATATAAAAGGATGTACCATCTCCCTTAAGGGGGGGTAGATTAGTTGGAGCAGCTTCTTTCGCATAGGAGCGAACTGAAGTAGCATGGCCATGTTGCAAAATGGCTTGACCAGCATATAGCTGCAATAGTTCAAATATAAGAGAGAAGTAAAAGGAGGTTGCACACAGTCAAAATATGGTTATATGGTAGAAACTGAGATAATGAAGCAAACAAAACTGAACAACAAATAGAACCAACAGGCAATACTGGAAAATGACAGTTCGCAAACCATTCACTTCTCAAGTCCATTAAGTTCTATATAATTAACGCAAAGCAAAGATAAATATAACTTCCGATTATAGATTATTGGGAATTTCACATAATTGCCATGAAAACTTTTAAAATACCATAATTACCACTACGTTCTTTAAAATATCAAAACTGACACTAAAATATTTTTGACTCTTTACAAATTGTCATTATGGTTAATTTTTAATAGAATATTCCTAACAATTTATTATTAATAAAGTTAATAAATACATATAAATGACTAAAACACCTCCCTTTTTTTAAGTTTAAAGTGTAAGATATTTATCGACAATTTTTGCCTCACATAAAACAAGATATATTTCGTGGTACTATGGTATTGGGTATAATATTAGATAAAGTTTAAATTTTTCATAATTTTTACAATGGCAAAATAGTTCTTTATTATCTAAGTTTTGTTTTACTCATGATTAGTTAGATTTAACTAACAAAATGGTATTTTTGAAAAAGCACAATGATTTCGGTGGCAATTATGATACTTTGAACAATGTAGTTGGAATTGTGATATTTTGAAAATCTTAAGTGGCAATTATGCAAAAAGTCCCTAAATTATTAATTATCCATCTTAGAACATCACAAATGCCAAGGCAGATTTCCAATAAAATCTACAGAATAGATGGAGAAGCACAAACCACATCAAGAATGTACTTAAACACTGCTCTTGGCACGAAAAACAAAAAAGACCAGCTTATAAGAAAATTCCGAACAGCTACGTGACTGATCCATGAACAATCCAATCACTTCAAGTAATATTGTTTCATCACTACAAACATCTGGTAACATGAAGTTTTTAAAAAAAAAACCACGAAGTCACAAAAATATACGACGTGATTCTAAAACTAGTCCATTCCCACGCCTTACATTGGATTCATATGAAAAGGCTTATGAACTAGACAAAACTCAAAAATCTACACTCCAAAAATGAAACTTTAGTACAAATAAGAAGGCCGACAGAACCGTAACAAAGAACTCCAAACTAAAGCAACAGACTTCACCGTTTTCTACAAATATATAGCAATACCAAAAGAAAAAAAAAAATGACGGTTTCCAAAATCGGCTTCCTCAATCAAAGTGGAATAAAGATCGGAAATTTCAATCCCGACTCCATCGACATTTCTCTAGTAAAGTGCCTGTGAAAAGAAGCCCTCGCAGATCTGCTCATCTCAACAGATCTAAGAGACGATCTAAACAACTAAACTAGGGTTTCGCCTACGATATCAAGAGAGATACCTGTCGCGATCGGGACAGGAGGCGAGAAGCCAACGCCATGGATTGGAAGCCTGGGGATCTCAGTCTGCGCCCTTCTTCGGCGTCTTCGCGTTTCGCTTGCGTTCTCGCTGTAGCCGTCTCAGAGGATTGATATGATGCGATTTGGCCATCTTTAGAACCGTCGGATCGGCATCGGACGAACCGCTGAGGAGAGTGGCATGATGCGGGATCCAGCGAGACTGGAGCCGTTGGATTAAATCACGATCAGGTTTACTGTTTTATTTTTAAATTATTTAATATTATTTCAATATAAATATTTCGAAATTATTAACCCTTTCAAATTTTCTCTGTCATGAGTATAATATTTTGTTTGATTTAAGTCTAAATCTTGGGATTATTTCTTAGTCATAGATTAGATATCTCAAACGTTAAAAGCTATAAGAAAATGAGGTGTTTGATCTTGAACTAGCTAAGATATAATTATTATTTTTGATATAATATGAAAAATTAAAAAAAAATATTGGTTTTGAAGGAAAATAGATCTTGACTTTAATGATAAAATTTAAAAATATTTATTTTATCAATAAAAAGCTTTTAAATTACTGACTTACAAGCATAGTAAGCATATATAAATAACATTATTAGTTAATATTTTAGAAATTTATATGATATGATGAGAAAATAGTAGTGGATGTTAAAATAATTATGGACTTAAGCTATCTAATTATATTTTTTTAATTATTTGATTTGATGAATTAGTCATTAATAAATTATACCTATTAAGTATGGACCACCTTATGTGTAGAGACCAAGTCATATGTGTTATATGATAGACCTAAGTCATATGTGACCCAATAACCCAATGGGCATGGTCCCTAGGACATAGAGGAAGTTAATAAAGTACCCAAATCTTCCTATTATCTTAGAAGAATCATATTTCTATAAGATTAAACAATGGATTCAGGTTTGTTTTCATTTTCTAATCTAATAGGCATGCTTTTTTTATGATTTAGTATGTGATCTATGGGTTCTTTTGTTGATAGATAATTTGGTATCATTAAACTTAGATATTTTATCAATGGAATCATAAAACTTTAGCAAGGACTCCTCTAGGATATTTCCTTGTAATCTAAATATACAAATCAAAATTTGATAAATAAATAAATAAATAAAATAGAAAATTATCTTTATAAATTTAGATTCAGGAATGTTAAGTCTTTAATAAACCGACTCAAAAAAATATCGCATCCATAGTATTCATAAATTCTAATCTCTCAAATAACTAAATACTAATTTGTATACGAATAATCGTTGAATAGCCATTTAAATGATAACACCTAATTTTAACTTTTTTTTAATCAATTTATGCAACAAACTTTATTTTGCATAATGCATAACATATAGCTATTAAATTTTAAAATTTTAAAACAAATCATTCGAAAAATAACTATTAAATGAAATATATGGTAATATATAAATAACTATTGAAATATGCAGAAATATACAAATACATCTTAAGGGCATATAATGCTCCCATCTACATAATTTTAAATTTGGGATAAATATATTTTATCATTATGTACTTCTATCCAAAATCACTTTACCTTCTTATATTTTAAAAAGTCACAAACTAGTACAAGTACTTATAACCAAGGTGGAATCATTATTTTTCTTCAAATTTAACTGAGTGTCATAGTTATTTTGATTATTTAGCGATATTATTTTAAAAACCTGCATATTTTGTCGAATAAACACGATAGGGTATTATTATAACCCAATTTGGAATGGATCTAATTGATTTGGTTAGGTCCATTTTTATTTTTACACTTAGTTGAGTCTAGTCATGTATTAGTTGAGTCTAGTCATGTATTTCTACACTTAGTTGGTTTCGGTTACTCATGTTATAGGTCTTAGAGTTAGTTGGCTAGTCATAAGTAGCCACCAAAAGAGTGTAGTAAGCACTTAACATGGGACATTAGTGATTTTACTTTAGTTTTTTTTTTCCTAACTAGCTCTATTTACTCTTCTCTTATTCTCTCTAGCTCTTCACCCCCCTCATCTAGCAGTCAGCGGCACCCAAGGACAACCAGAGCTCTAGCAGCTGCTCCTCACCCTCTCTCATAGGAACTTTATTTTACACCTAAAATCAGATATCTTCCTCCCACCCTTCTTTTAGAGTAATAAATTTTTCTTTCGTTCTACACCTTAGCTCAGCTCTCATCATCTACAGTCCTACACCGTAATTATACCTAACACTCCACCACCACCTACCCTACCGGCGCCACCACATCACTATCGGCCTATCATCACCATCCCACACATAGGAGTTCGTGCCTTCATCCACGGACCCCTTAAAAATCAGTTTTAAACTTTATCCCGTGGCTTTGTTTATTTTAACCTCTGACCACTTATTTAGCAATATCACTTTATCTAGCTATCTGATTCTAAGATATTAGATTCGTTAGAAAGCTCTTTTCCATAGCTACAATAAAAATATCAAAATCTCACGTCAATCCAATAATTAGATCCTCTAAAAAATCTCTCAAAAGCTACGTCTTACTTGTGAGCTGAAACAGGTTGTATCGAGAAATAACAATAAATTATATTGTCACTATCTAGATAGTGATATTGACAATTCCAAATGTTTATTACACGACAAAATTAACAAAAAAAACTTAAATTTGCTATTAAATAATATTTTTAGCAATAATATATCATAGTTTTTACTTATGTTAATGACTAAAAACTATAATTTTTACAGCGTAACTTCATGTAGGTTGATTTGATTTAGTCTAAACATATTGCTAAATGTGGGTTAATACATCAATCATATGTATCCGATGACTTTAATTACACTAAAATCCTATATTCTCATATATTTTCTTTTAGTTGCAATTGAAGTCATCAGATGCGTACAATTGATACATTATAACTCATCTAATAGTGCACTTAGATAGACTCGTACATATCAGTCTCACTAAAATCATACTCTATTTTGAGTATACATATGTGTTTAAAATATAATTTTAGAAAGACTGACAATAATATTTTTTGATTAGTTGTATTTCATAATATTTTATTTATAATATAAGTGTTTGGTTGATTATATTTTATAATAGTATTTGGTTAATTATATTTCATAATATAGTTATATATAATAATATTTTATATCATCTTTATTAAAATTATATTTATTTATTTATTTAGATACCTATCTCTTTCACACTTAAATAATACATTTTCACCGAATTCTCTCTTTTTTCCTCTTTTCTCTCTAAATTCATTCTAGGTAAGAGCTCGTATTGTTTCATAGTATTAGAGTTTTCCAATTTCTATGAACTCTTTTATCCATTAAATCACTTCTCATTTAATAATTTTTTTTTCTCAAACAATATCGAAAAATACAAAAAATCAAGAAGCCTACATAAATTGAGTGATAAATTGTTTACTTCATCATGAAGTCTCTTCTTTTTTTCTCTCTTTAACTATCTAGTAAATAAAATCTCAATTTATGATCCATCGTGAGTTTGAATAGGAGAGGTGGGTATTAAAGTTATATAGTTTTACTAGTCAATTTTTACATCGTGATATCAATCTTAATTTAATTGATGATTATCTTTTTTAATTTTTTATTGAAAAGTATTTTATATTTGACAAGTCATTAGAAAAATCACTAAAGTAATATATCTGAATCACGAGAGAAATATCTTTTATATAAAATTATAATATAAAGAACATTTATCATGTGTTTGCTACATCATCTTTGATGAAAGTATCTATCATTTTAACACAAGAAAATAAAAAAATTTACGCAACAGATATTCTTTACATTATTATGAAAAAAGTATTACTCATCTAAAATAAACTCATACGCATTATTGAAATTTTACTAATAAATAAGATACTTTAACAAAAAAAATATTATCTTTATCTTAGTAAAACTGTTATAATTTTTTATGCATTTAAATTTAATTTAATTTAATATTTAATATTTTTATTTTTATTAATTAAAATTCTTTGACTAAGTAGACGGAATAATATAAAGTCACTTTTCTTAAGTAGAAGGCCATGTCTTAATTATAGTTCACTTATAGAGGTCTTAATATACTCATATTTTATCACTAGGGTGTTAACTTTTAAATATCTTGATAACATAGTTAGAATCAATTACATAAAATGTTTCAAGCTTTATAAATTTCTTACTTCAAATTTTTGTGACATGAATTTTATATATAGGTCCTTTTTTATGACTATCAATACCAATTATATGATGGAGTAGACACATAAATTAGATATTTTATAAGTCAATCACCCTAAGAAATAAACCATAAATGAGTTATAATTTATTATCTTCTATGAATGAATTTACGTTCACGAGTATTCGAACCAGTAGCCTCTTACCGCTGGTTGGCACATCTCTACCACTACACTATAATGATGAAGTATTTTTTTATTTTTCAAATATCAATATTGTCGTAGTATATTCCTTTAAAAAAATTTATATAATAACTCTTAAAGAATAAATAATGATAAAGCTACTTTATGGCGTCCAAAATACAAACTTAAAGCCATGATTTTTAAAATATAATTAAAATTTCATTTATTCTCTCTCAACTTTTAATTCAAATTTTTTATGTGTCAAATATATATATATATATATATAAGCTAAACACTTTTGAATAGTCATTCAAAATTTATGTTAAATGATCTTGAATTAATAGAAGCATATGTGAAATATAATTTATAGAAAAATATAAAATTTCTTAAAGAAAATTAATAGTCATGAACAGTACAAAATTTTTAGCACTATAAAGAATTTATATAGTTATACAAAGAATTTGATAATCTATAAAGTAGAGAAAGGAATAGTGTTACTTAAACTATATTTTCATGGAGATAATATGAGAGAAAATGAAAGAGAAAATGAGAGAAAAAAAAGTTGATTGCCTCCTTTTAGATATGTGAGAGAAAATAAAAGACATCTTTAGTCTAATTTAAAAAATAAAAGTAATCATTGAACGATCATTTTGCTTTCACTTTATTTGCTCTTAAAAATTTTCTATAAGAGAAAATAACTCTTATAATTTTATATTCCTCTTATTCTCTTCACACATAATTTAATCACGAGGATAAAAGTTATTTGTTGCATTTAAGAGCTCATGAGTTCAAGTCTTCTAATAACCTCTTATGAAATGATGTAAAATTAAGTATATATTCACTCCTCATATTTACACTTGTAGGAGATTTATGTAATAAAATATTCATATGAGGATATTGATACTTAGATGATGATATGATGAATCCTATTAAGATAGAACGGGGAGATCTTACCTTTATTTAATTAATTAAAAATCTTATATTATCTTACTAGAAAATAATTATGAAAATATGATAATATGCTAAAGGTAAATTTTAAAAATATTTTTCTCTCTCTTTTTTACTTTTTAAAAGATAATCATATAAGATATATAGTTTGGCACTTAGTTTGCGTTCACTGAATGTACAACAATTTATTCTTTACTATGACTTAAATCTCAATAAAGATTACACTCAAAATTTTAGTTAAATTTTTTTGTGCATCTCTTTACTATTATAAACCCATTAAATTAAAAAACTCAAATGATGAATGATTATAATAATCTCACATTGTTTCATGAACTATCCTCCTTAATTTCTATAAATAATATTCTATTAGTTTAGTTAAAACTTACATCTTTTATATTACATATACAACACTATGCAAATAGATGGTTCATTTTATAATTGTAATTCTCAAAAGTTTAGAATTTTATTATCTATTGAATAAAATCGAATTAGTATTTAAGGACAAATCCTATAACACTTTGTTTTCTAGTAAGATATTTTTATATTAAGAGATGAGATTTCGGGGCTCGTTATTTATTTCCATATGCTCCCCTATAAAATCTTAATTGACATTTTCTCTATTTGCTCTCATCACATTCAATGATCGTTAGCTTCGGTGAGAGACATCGTTCTTCATTAGGAGGAGGTGTGTTTCTTTCGCATCCTCTCTTATTTAGGGTTCGATTTTTTAGTCATAACTAATGTCCTATCTTCTCATATGAGTCAGCTATATATATGGATAACTAGAAAAGATTTAAAAATGTGTCCAATAATCTTGCCAATAATATTTATATATTAGTATCAAAATGTAGGTACAAAAGAAAATAACAATAATTTTGAAAAAAGGGATTAAAAAATTTAATTATTTGACATAAAATTATATAATTTATTAACCCAAGTGACTAATAGTATTTATTTCTTTATCTAATAAAGCATATTTTATTACTCACCTATTCATATGCACTAAGATAAATAATAGTTCAAAAGCTTAGTAGCCTATTTGTTTGTGTCAAACACAAGCACAAGTTATTATACTTTATTTTTACAATAGTATATGAGCATAAAATTATTTAAATCAATATTTAAGAAATATTTGAGAAAGCTAAATTAGAATCCATATAAAAAATAGTAAGAAATGATAATATTTTGATCTGTTAAATATAATGATAAATATACATTTTTATTTCCTAGACATGAATATGGGTTTAAATTTAAGTCAATATCTAGCAACTGAATATAAAAATCATATTACTTGGATGAAAATATACTTTCAACACTTTGCAATGTTCTTATAAATGCTACCAATATATGAAATATGCCAGATTTATAATAAACAATTTTACTTAAACATTAACCACAACTTTTTAATATATTGTTATTTTTAATCATATTATTTACAACAGTCTAATGCATTATATATTTACTTCTGCCGCATATGATATTCTACTCAAATAATATCCTTTCTCTAAAAAATTAGTGTGCTAACATACTAAGTAGCCCATCCTTAAATTAAATGTTGGCTATGTCGCTGATACAATCTAAATAATTTTTAGTCCTAATGAGTATCTATTGCACTTTGAATTTTAGTTGACTACCAGCCATGTATAGAAGTTAAATAGATCCATACAATTTCTTCTTATCTAATTTGCAACTTGATATAAGCTTCCAGATCTATTAGATCGTATCAATTTCCTACACAGCAGATCTGGAGCGGATCAAAGTTCTTGTACACCATTCAATCTTCCACATTGGAGGTGACATCACATCTGGCCTTTTCTAACTCATATTCGTATGGCCAAGACTGGAAACAGCATTTATGGCCGAGATTCTCGTTTTTTTATCCGTTTTAGATACGATATTATCCGTTTTAAACTTCACGCGTACGAGACTTTAACCGGTCACGGTATCTCGCCGAGTTCATCATAAATAATATATCTCAGTAAGACCTTGACAGCATGGAGCAGCGAGAGAGTTTTCTCGAAACTATGTGTCGATATATCGTACTATATATCGCGCTAGAGACAAAACTAAGTGCAGCAAAAGGCAAGCATTTCTCTTTCTCACGACTCACGAGTAGAGAGAGAGAGACGTGTCCCGTGAAAAGAGATGCTTTTCTAATATTTTGGAATGGAAGGCACGGGAGAGAAATTGAAGATATTGACATATCTCGCGAATAACTCGCGGACTTGATAGCGAAATATCACGTGGAATTTGAGAGAAAGCCTTCGCGATGTCCAGCTTCTAGACTTGCGATAAGGAATGTCTCGATTTCAACGAATCACGGGATTATCATCGCTTATTACCAGTTTAGAGCAGGAAAAAACCGCGCTATGTTTCGAGGAGATAATTTCTCGTAGCGCGAGTCAATTACCAAATCATCACCTAATCGCGTGTTTACTAACCAATTGTGATATGCAACCTCGATGATCCAAAATCCTCTCAGACCGGACAGGCAACACCGTAACGTCCACGTGTCGAGTTAGTAGTGAAGAAAATGATACCTTTGCGTTTGAAACAAGGCAGCCGATGGACATATGCTTATTAGGCATACCGATAATGGTGACAAAACGTCGCCGGTACGTGGGCTCCGCCGAGGGTAATAGGCTTATCAGTTTGAATGATAGCTTATCAGAATGAGCTAATAAGTTGTACGTCGTATCGCATTCACGACTTGCTCCTCTCCCTATAAATTCGACACCGCTGCATCGCTAATGGGATATTTTTTTTTTCTCTTCTATTTCTCGCTATTATTCAAATCCCACCAATTAATTATTCGTAGAGCTCGCCGCTTCCTGGTCTTCGCATCTCTCCTCTCTCGACTTTTCTCCGATCGATCTCTCTTGCCCTAACTTGAGGTAAAGCTTCGACCTTTCCGTCGCCTTTTCCTCGAATTTTCGAGTAAAGATTCGTCTCCTTTGTCCTCTTTCTTGCTTGGATCGCTCATCTTTTCATCGGAGCCCTAGATTTTGGGCACTGGTTCCAGATCTCGGTCGTGAAGCGAAGAAGAGGTTTCTCGGGGGCGTTCTTTGTTCTGGTTTGAATTGGGATGTGGATGATGAGGAATTCTTGTTTTTATTGTGATTTTGATCTTCGATGTGGTTTAGTATAGGGACGCCTGGTGAAAATTTTGGAGCTTTTTGTTGAGATCTGCTGATTTGTATCCTCTCCGTTTGAAAATTTAGGGTTTTGAGGCGGCAGGATGTCGTCTCTTAGTAGGGAGCTGGTTTTCTTGATCCTGCAATTCCTTGACGAGGAGAAATTTAAAGAGACGGTTCACAAGTGAGGTTTCTTTGCTGAAAGTTTGACGCTTTAAATTGTAATTTGCTTTTCCTTTTGGAGATGGAGGTTACTTTCTTGCTTTGCTAATGTCTTGCAGGCTTGAGCAAGAATCGGGCTTTTACTTCAATATGAAGTATTTTGAAGATGAGGTGCAGAATGGGAACTGGGATGAGGTGGAGCGGTACCTCGGGGGTTTCACCAAGGTTGATGACAACCGGTATTCAATGAAGATCTTCTTCGAAATCCGGAAACAGAAGTATCTCGAGTCATTGGATAAGTAAGAAAAAAACTTGAGCTTTTATGTTGTAAACACCTATAAGTTTCTCTGTTGTAAAGGCCTATAGTTTTCTCTTTTAAACTTGTAATGCATAACGAATCTTCTGACCCTGTACTTATGTGCAAAATGTTTATTGAAACTCTTTACTCTAGGCATGATCGGGCAAAGGCAGTTGATATTCTTGTAAAGGATTTGAAAGTCTTTGCATCGTTTAATGAGGAGTTATTCAAAGAAATCACACAACTTTTGACTTTAGAGAATTTCAGGTAAGGAATAATATATTGGCTACATCCCTATTGCTTCTTTTATTGTATGGCTGGTTGATGTATGGTAATACACGCTGCCTTGTTCAGAGAAAATGAGCAGCTTTCCAAGTATGGAGATACGAAATCAGCAAGGGCCATAATGCTTGTTGAGCTAAAGAAGCTGATTGAAGCGAATCCTCTATTCCGTGACAAATTGCAGTTTCCTAATCTAAAGAGTTCTAGATTGCGTACTCTTATCAATCAGAGGTAATATTTGAAGGAAGCTACTTCAGATTTTGTATTCTTAGGCCTCGTTTATTTTTTGAATAAGGTCAATTCTAGAATAATTATTCCTCTTTGTTATTCCCAAATGAGGTCTTTATTCTACGAATAAATATTTTTATGTTCATTTGTATTCTGAAATAAGGGTGTAATAATTATCTTTGATGTGATGTAAAGTGAAAGAGAAAAATAAAAAAATGTGTTGTTTTTTATGAAATTACCTTGATACAATTTGATTTGATATAAAGTAGGTTGATGTGATATATGTCAAGAGTAAATTAGTAATTGAGTTAGTGTGTGGTATAAAATGTTATTTTGATGAATAGTATTCGTATTATAGAATAATATTATTATGATGTTTAGCTGTTATTATGAAATAAGGAATTGCATTCCAAAATAAGAAAAAAGTTATTCCTAAAATGAACGGGTACTTAATGCTTTTAGTGCTTTCCTTTTAATTATCTGATGATAATCTATTTCTTGAAAAGCAGATACATGTTAAATTAAATATGTTCAGACTTCAGACACGACAGATAGAAAACTGATCTTAGTATTAGAGTTGTTTTGCTTATATACTCAACAAAGAAAATAGGTCTGGGAGAGATTGAATTTTTTTTTTCCAGAGTTATAGTATGCTGACAATGATCAGCTAGATTTGGCTTGTCAATTTCATTTTGAATCAAGGAAGTTCTTCCGCCATAGTTGAGAGGAGGTTTTTTAATTACCAAATCACTTTATTACTTTTTACCCTGATTTTCTTTTTGGAAGTAACTCTCTGATATTGTTAAGCACACATCTCTACTTTTCAAGCTATCTTAATTCAATTATCTAATTCATTTATACAACTTATTCTAGATAGTGAAATAAATATGCCGCTGGAATTGTCTGTCTGGCCTATTTTCCTCATATAACACATTAACACATAGCACATACTTGAATTCATTTCGATGGAAGCTTAAGAAGGTCTGGTGTCCATTGATATACTAAGTGACAAAAAGAGAAACTATGTCATATCTGCATGTTTTTGATCTGCTCAAAAGGCCTTTGTAAGCCAAATGTCCATTTGGGAACTGAATTACTAGGTCAAATGTTACCTATTTAATGGAAAAGTGGAAGCATGAGAAAAGTTTTGAAATAGCATTGGATGAAGGAACTGAAAGGACAAACATATGCTTTGAATTTAACTGCCCAATTATTATTATTTTTTATTCTTGAAACAACTTCCTAACTTGGCCCTATCTTTTGCATTATCTGGGTGTCTTAAAACTTCATCTTTAACTAGGCTGATCTAGTTGCTCCATATTCTTTTGCTTCCCTGTGGCGAGCCTGACTTGCTTGTGGTTAATTTGCATAATAAACTGACTGATCACCCTTTAAAAGGGTCCACAAATATTCTAATACTGGGTGGAAATGGGGCATCTAACCCATGGAGAGAATCCCATTTTTATTGGGAGTCCTATTATAATTTTTATTGCTTCTGTAAGTGACCCCATTCATGTCCTGTCTGAGTTGTAATCCTTGCCAATTAAGGCTCCCAATTCTTACTCAGTCCAACACCTCAAGAGCAGATAAATACTGTACATCAATGGTCCTAAAATCCAGAAAATTTGAGCTTGAAATCTCTAAAGGACTCACTTTTCTCTTTTTGTCTGTCCATATGGCCTATTCTAGGTTCTCTATACTCTTGTTTCTTTCTACTCTGCCATGATCTATTTTCTTCCTTTACTCTATTGTCCTATTCTCTTTCTTCTGCTTTCTTCTCCTCTTGCCTCGTGCTGCTTGCCTGCTTCTCTTCCGCCCTTCTTTTTATCCAATAACTGCTGTTTCCATCGTGCTGACATTCTGGTGATATTCTGGGGAGAACCAAGTTTCTTTGATTCCTCAAATGTCGAGAGAGAGGTTTAATTAAGTCCAGAAATTACCCATTACTAAGCCCGATAGCCAAAATCTAAACCCAAATCATTGTCTTTTGAAGCCTTCTTCGTGACATTAGCAATTTAGCATGCCGTAGTTCTAAAACTGCAGGGAAGGCTTTCTTCAATCCCGAGGGCTAACACTCAATTTTATTTTAATAGTTTCTTCAATCTGTTGTCTTTCCAATTTAAACTTGTTTTTCTGTTATGTATTGTATTCTGAGTGTTTTTCTTAATCTATTATCTGTGGCAGTTTAAACTGGCAGCATCAGCTTTGCAAAAATCCTAGGCCAAATCCAGATATTAAAACCCTTTTTGTGGATCATACTTGTGGCCAACCAAATGGTGCCCTTGCTCCATCACCATCAAACAACCCACTCCTTGGACCCATACCCAAAGCAGGAGGTTTTCCTCCATTAGGTGCACATGGGGTAATTAACATGATTATATGTATAAACTAACTTGTGCTTTTTCCTCCTCGATTTCAAGATTTTTACCTTGAGTACTTGATTTATGGTTGTTTCAGCCTTTCCAGCCTACACCTACACCAGTTCCTACACAATTGGCTGGTTGGATGACGAATCCTCCAGCTGTAACTTATCCTGCCGTTTCTGGTGGGGCTATTGGTCTTGGTGCTCCTGCAAATCCTGGTAATTTGATTTGCTTATTTGGATTAGAATTTTTTGTCAGACGTTGATATAAGTTAACATCATCTGGTAAAATGGGTTAGTGGTTGAATTTAATTGTTTTTGATGATTCCTGAAGCTGCTATACTGAAGCATCCTAGAACACCAAACACCAACCCTGCTGTAGATTATCCATCGGCAGATTCTGATCATGTATCAAAAAGAACTAGGCCTATTGGAATTTCCGATGAGGTATTCTTACTCTCTGTTCCAACTTATGACCATTTTAGTTTGCCTGACCAGTTATTCTTATCTAATTAAGTTGATATGGACTTGATTGAGCTGTTCTGACGGTATTGTTGTATCAACACTTAATTCAGGTAAATCTACCGGTAAATATATTGCCAGTAACTTATCCTCAGAGTCATGGTCAGGCTATGTACACACCAGATGACTTGCCCAAAACTGTTGCACGGACACTAAACCAGGGATCAACCCCCATGAGCATGGATTTTCATCCAATGCATCAAACAATTCTTCTTGGTATGATTTCCTGAACTAGCATTTGTTGCTTCACTTCACTATATTTGGTTCCTTGAACACTTTATTCAACAACAGCTTGTATAAGCTAACATTCAGCTTTTGTTTCTGGCATGCTTTAGTTGGTACAAACGTTGGTGACATTGGGCTATGGGATGTCGGTACCAGGGAGAGATTAATCTTGCGGAATTTTAAGGTTTGGGAACTTGGACAGTGTTCTATGACTTTCCAGGTTTGTCAAATTACTTTGACATGTTTATAATGAAATATGAAACTTCTTTATTGCATCATTTCTTTTATATTAGTCCAATAAAGATAAACAGTATGCCATGGAACTCAGGCTGCTCTTGTCAAAGATCCTAGCGTGTCGGTTAACCGCATAATATGGAGCCCTGATGGCTCCTTGTTTGGTAAGCTTATATAAAGTCAGGCTTCCTTTTGAGAGACTACCTCATTCTTACAATAACAGTTCCTCCGCTACCCTAGGTGTTGCTTATTCAAGGCATATTGTACAAATATACTCTTATCATGGTGGTGATGATATAAGGCAGCACTTAGAGGTAAACCTGTACCAGTCACATGCTGATTCCTTCAAATTCCCTACTGCTCTACAGTTTGATAGCTTATTCTGTTGTTTGATTGCTTCTGCAATGTTAATGTACAGATTGATGCTCATGCTGGTGGCGTCAATGACATTGCATTTGCTCATCCCAATAAGCAGCTATGCATAATAACCTGCGGTGATGACAAGACAATTAAGGTTTTGTTTTGATATGTGATAGACTCAGTATAATCTGCATACAATTACACTATGACAGCGTTACTGATGTACGATTGTAATTATGTTAGGTGTGGGATGCAACCAATGGAACGAAACAGTATACATTTGAAGGTCATGATGCACCTGTTTATTCTGTTTGTCCACATTACAAAGAGAACATTCAGGTACTAATCAATGAATTATCATATTATAAGTTAGAGACCAAATTTGTTTTATTGCAATATTAGCTTTTTAACATTGGTTGTACTTTAAAGCCCCATTAATTTTTCCCCATGTTTATGCAGTTCATTTTCTCAACTGCATTAGATGGAAAGATAAAGGCATGGTTGTATGACAATTTAGGATCTCGAGTGGATTATGATGCTCCTGGGCATTGGTGTACTACAATGGCTTACAGTGCTGATGGTTCCAGGTTCTATTCACATTGTTTATGCTTGTAGTCTTTTTAGGAGATTCTGTGATCCCTTTACATTCTTGTTTACTTATATTTTCGCTTGCATATTGCAGGCTCTTCTCCTGTGGAACCAGCAAAGAAGGAGAATCATTCATCGTGGAATGGAATGAGAGTGAGGGAGCTGTGAAGAGAACATATCAAGGATTTCGAAAACGATCTTTGGGTGTTGTGCAATTTGATACAACCAAAAACCGATTTTTAGCTGCTGGCGATGAGTTTTTAATCAAGTTCTGGGATATGGATAGCATTAATCTTTTGACAACAATTGATGCTGAAGGTGGCCTACCAGTAAGTATTTCTTTTGTGAAAGACCATTGTATTTTAATTAGCTTCCATAGGAAGCAGGAAAAAAGTATGACCTTTTGCTTTTCATTGTGGCCTTCTCATTATTAGGCAAGTCCAAGAATACGCTTCAACAAAGAAGGTACACTGTTGGCTGTTTCTACACATGATAATGGGATCAAGATCTTGGCCAATGCTGACGGACTTCGTATGTTGCGCGCATTTGAAAATCGTTCTTTTGATGCTTCCAGGACTGTTTCAGAGGTAGTGTCAAAGGTAAGCCATTATTTTCATCAAATTGTGCCTGACCTAACACATAGGAGGACAAACATGATCTATGTTTCGTCATGCAGCCTATAATAAGTCCAATGACTGCTGCTGCTGCTGCTGCTGCTGCTGCTGTCGCAACAAGTTCAGGAATAGCAGATAGAGCTATTCCTCCAGTATCTATAAGTGCAATGGTCTGTTGACATTTATAATCTGTTATTTGCTAAGTTAGTTTGAACTATCTTTGCTGCATCTTTGTACACTATTTTCTTATACATGTTCATGAAGTTCCACACACTCTGCTGTTCACTAACTATGAATCAAATCTACTAGAATGGAGACAACAGAAATTCGGTGGATGTGAAACCTAGAATAACTGATGAGTCAATGGACAAAGCAAGGATCTGGAAGCTCACTGAAATCACTGAAGCAACTCAGTGTAGATCATTAAGGCTTGTGGATAACTTGAGGACAAGCAAGGTAATGCTTCACTGATGCGAATTTTCTCTTTTCCTTTACCACATGTATCTAATCTGCAGCATAGTTTCTACCCTTCATGATGTAGTGCAACACATAAGATTGAACCATTTCTAACTTTCTCTTTACCTTTCATTCTTACATATTTAGGCATTTCTTGTTGAAAGTTGAATTTTGGTCCCCAATTATATTTAGTGGTAGTTTTAATCTATCATGCATAAAGTTCTCCATGAATATTTGCTACATATATGTTTAATTTGTTTAATGTGTTTACTTCATATTAATGAACAAATGTATTTAGAAACTGGGAGCAAGTGAACTTTCAGCAATAGTATATCTTATTATTAGAAAATTTTAACAGGATGAAGCTCTGATCCATTATAAAAATGTTGATCTCAAACCTATAGTTGAACACTTGAAATCAAAGCAGAAAATAAGGAGTATTCAGGTTTAAACTAAGAAAGAACTTGTTAGATGTTCCATATTCAGCTTTAGTATTGCTGATCAATAATTCCATTTTCTCTCTTTTGGGTCTTTTCCTTTTCACAAGGAGTCCTGCCTTCCGTGATTGTTGGTTTTGTGGTTTAGTTCAATTTTTACAGTGTAATGAGCTTCAAGTTTTCTGTAAAAGTTGTTCAATCAAATTAGAGTTTTATCTGTTCTCATAGTGTTCTTCAATGAAATGCAAACACATAAATGGACAATGATACTATATATATGAGAAATTAAGCTGGAGTTCTGTAACTTCTGTTAGCTAATTTTCCCTTTCTCACTTCTCTTCTTGTCCATCTCTCTCTCTTTTCTTCTATTTGTCTCTGCCTCCTCCTTTTTCCTGTACCTGTTTTCCTCTTCCTGTTCTACCATTGCTGTTTACCTTTTCTTCTTCAAAGTAGTGGGGTATTCCATTTTGGGAAAACCATCTAAATTATTCTTATGTGTGGTGGGAATTGACATATATAAGTTGGAACACTTTTTCTTTTTCTTTTTCAATTTTTATTTTTATTTTAAGCATTTTGTTAACTATATTGGATGACAAATGGCATAGGAGAAAATAAAGAAAGTGATATTTGTTAGAAGTCTAGTTCAATATAACTCACTTGGACAGAATTACTTGGAAGATTGTTCACATAAACTATTATCTGATTGGAGAATGATTTAGACTTGTCTTTAAAATCATCTTTCCAGCCTTCACCTGAAGTCAATAAATCCAAGTGTCATAATATAATCCCGCTTGCGGCAGTATCTGTGAAACATATCTAACTGTTGGTCCTCCTGCCTGAATTCTGTAATCAAAGACATCTGGTTTCTGGCCATATCCAATCAGTTTGAGGATGGTCTTTTTATTATTGGGATGGGCCTACCAATTCTTTTTTAAGGTGATGTAGCATTTTCTTTGGCTAGATAAATATGTTTCATCTAAAATGTTTCATATCATATCTGTTGTGGCTTCTGCTGGCCATATTTCTGTCTGCTCCTATATGAAGAGGCCAATGGATAAATTTCTTATCTTAAATGACAGATTGCTGATCAGTTCTGTGAGTTTTCTGTAGCAAGTGCAAGATTTCTTGGTTGATTTTGTTGAATCAACATTTTTGGTTTTATTCTGGTTAACTCCAGGGTTATCAAGTCCCATGTGATGTAGGACTCCGGGGGTATCAATCCCCATGTGATCTAGGACAGATATAGGGAAGAGATGATTTCAGTAAAGAGCAACTCAAGAGAAGAAAAGATATAGATTTCAATAGTAAAATCGGAACATAGATTAGAAAAACAAGGAAGGCACACAATAAAATGTTTCAGATCTTAAATGTGATGAAAAGTTGTTCATGCAGACTGCTATGGAATCATACTGACTGCTACAGTACTAATGGTACTTCTACTGTTCTACAGTATTGAAACCCAAGTAAATCCTTTTCCTGGTTTTTACAGTGAAGAATTAAAGAAAATAATAGCAAGGAAAAAGATAGGTAGTGAAGAAAGAGAATAAATAAGGAACAAAAGAATGGAGCCTCACACTAATAAGGTGTGGATAAGAAACTCTAAACAAACTCAAATTCCTAGTCAGATCAGGTCAAAAGAGACCTTACCCATATAGGTACTAACGAGACCTAACTAAGTTCTAACTTATTGATTCAAATTGAGCCTAAAACATACTCATATAAAAGCTACAAAAATACATGAAATTAGGTCAAATAAATGACATAAATTAGAAAATAGCTCATACAAACTTGATCGTAACTAAACTTGACTCCGAAGACATCCAAAATCAACAAGACCTAACTAACTTCTAACTTACTGGTTCAAATTGAGCCTAAAAAATACTCAAATATAAAAGCTACAAAAATACATGAAATTAGGTCAAATAAATGACGAAAATGAGAAAATAGCCCGTACAAACTTGATCGTAACTAAACTTGACTCTGAAGACATCCAAAATCAACTATAGATTCACTAATCTGGAATATGTCATCTGCTTTTATGCTCTGTGTCAGTGACACTATGCTGCTGTTTTGGCCTTCAGTTCGATTGCTGTAACTCCTTTCTCATCAAGTACAGCTTTAATTATTATATCTTGAGATGCATCATTGGTATCAAACATGTTATGTATTATTTAAGGTTAACTTTGTCTAGGTAAGACGCAATGTAAATTCACATATGAGGCTATACAATTTATTGGTTCAGTCTAAGTTATGGAAAGTCCATCTTTAGGTTATTATCTTGCTTCTGTCTGAATATTTGGATCAAGTGAAACTACATAGGTGATATATTTCAGATTTACTAAACTTCAAAAGATAACTGGGGCAATCAGCCAATAGCCCAATATTAAGACCACAGCCTGTTATTCAAAGTGATAATAATGTATTCATTGCCCTTCTTTTCTGTGTGGATGGCTCCTTAATGCTCAGAGATGATCAAAAGGACATTTCCTCTTAAAATCTACCGTCTTTTTTATTCGTATTGTAGATTCTTTCCATGATCCAGTGCAACATTAGAGCTTTTGCTCAGAGATGATCAAAAGGACACTTCCTCTCAAAATCTACCATCTTTCTTCTTATTGTAGATTCTTTCCATGATCCAGTGCAACATTAGAGCTTTTGCTCCTTTGTTACACTGTTAACTATTTTTTCAGTTAGATTACTTTACCTGCTAATTAGCCTGAACAGATCTCATGACAGGCAGGCCCTTCATATCTTGATTTTCCTGGAGCCAGGATTTTACCATCAGGATTTTCACAGAACAGACAGTAGTTCGAAAATTTTAGGGATATCAGCAATTCTCTCTGGAAACATCTTGTGGCTAGCTAACTCCATATTATTATGTTGGTTTAGATTAAGATTGGTTGATACCTTTCTCATTTTCTTGTAAACTTTAATCTGAAGTTTTAGCTGTCATATACCTATTTTCTAATTAAAGATTTATTGTCAATACTCAATACATCATTTCTGTAAATGTGTTTATTGACTTGTAAGACAAAGCTATCAGACTCAAAGTACTTCATATATTTCTTCCTTAAATATGTCTGTTTTGTACTCTAGCACTCCAAAGCTGTCCTGCTTATTCCTAACCATGTATTCGCTGTACTATATATTTTGATTAATATGCTAGGTAAGGATTGCCTTGCCAGAGACATGGGATGTGTCAACCTTTGGCATTATATGTACTGGTAGCTAGTTGACATGTCGAATAAATAATATTTGACATTTTCAGGGCCTTAAAATAGGTATTAAGAACTAAATGAAAATTCTTCACCTCTAGATATTAGTTAGCACTTAGCACATGCAATTGGATTCTGATCTCATGGTTTTCCCTAATCGTTTTTCGATTTTCTAAGTTGGGCAAGAAACTTAGGAAAAAACGATTTTTCCCTTTTATTTCTAAAATTTAAAGAGATGAAAGAGGCCTCAAGTTAGGTTTATTTAAAATAAGATATGCTCAATTCTTAGTGGCACTGATCGGTATGAGTGGCCATGGAGTATCTAGATAAGTACATGTGGTTTTGATTAGTCAATTTGGTCTTAGAAAATGAATATCTTATTCTTTCGGCATGTTAGCCATCAAAGTTTGAGTTTCCTATCTTACTCTAAAAGAAATGTTTGACTATTCTCAAAAGAATACTATAACTGCAGATATCGAGATTAATTTATACAAATTCTGGTGTTGCAATCTTGGCTTTGGCGTCGAATGCCATTCATTTACTTTGGAAGTGGCCTCGTAATGAACGTAATTCGAGTGGAAAGGTGAACATTTATTTGTTTGTATAGTTGAGATTTACATGGCAAAGTTTTATGTAATACTGATCAAAACTTCTGTGTCCTTTGTTTACAGGCAACAGCAAGTGTTTCTCCTCAATTATGGCAACCACCGAGTGGCATACTAATGACCAATGACATAACTGACACGAATCCTGAAGAAGCAGTTCCCTGCTTTGCTTTGTCCAAGAATGATTCTTATGTCATGTCTGCTTCGGGTGGAAAGATCTCATTGTTCAATATGATGACCTTTAAGGTATGTAGAACTATCAGGTAACATGTTAGGGTTTTGTATATAAGATTGCCTTCTGATTTCTGCTTGGCGAGTGCAGACAATGACAACATTCATGCCTCCACCACCGGCAGCAACATTTCTTGCATTCCATCCTCAGGACAACAACATAATTGCCATAGGAATGGATGACTCTACGATCCAAATTTATAATGTTCGAGTTGATGAGGTATTTTGGAGTGTCTATGAACCAAGGTTGATATATCAAGTGAATAAGCACCAGTGAAAATATAAACTGGACATCCTTTTGCAGGTTAAGAGCAAACTTAGAGGTCACTCAAAGAGGATTACTGGTCTTGCCTTCTCGAATGTGTTAAATGTGCTGGTCTCTTCTGGAGCTGATGCTCAGGTTTTGACTGAACCTTCAATCAACAACCACCTAGATTATTATTAGCATTGCTTTGCTGTCCAGCCCCCGATACAAGCATATATCTCTGATTGTACAGCTACTATGCTGAGTTCTCTGATAGGTACTTAATCATATTTCTTGTTGCAGATTTGTGTGTGGAGCACTGATGGGTGGGAGAAGCAAAGGAGCAGGTCTTTACAGATACCTTCTGGTCGTACCACTTCCAACATTTCAGACACACGAGTTCAGTTCCATCAAGATCAAATACACTTTCTTGCTGTTCATGAGACCCAGATTGCTATATATGAAACAAATAAGCTGGAGTGTGTGAAACAGGTTGTTTATTCATCCATGCAAGTTTATAATAAGAACTATCAACTAGATTTGGCTGACCAGTGGTACTTTTTTTTTTCTTCTTTTCCTTCAGTGGGTTCCTCCAGAGAATGCTTCACGAATCTCGCATGCCACATTCTCATGCGACAGTCAGCTGATATATGCCAGTTTTCTGGATGCTACTGTGTGCATATTTAGTGCATCAAACCTCAGATTGCGTTGTCGAATTCTTCCAGCTGCTTACCTTCCATCTAATGTCAGGTACTTAATCAACATAAGATTGATATTCATAGTAGTTATTAGTTACTAGGGTGGCGGTGCTGTCTGACACTGCTTCTCCAGGAGGGGCAACATTGATATTGGGCCTTGCCCCCCTAGTTTCCCTCTAGCAGTCTTGTTACTGATTTGCCTGTTTTATTTGCCAGAACAACTGTTCATCCACTGGTGATTGCTGCACATCCGCTGGAGCCAAACCAATTTGCATTGGGTCTGACAGACGGCGGTGTCCATGTGCTGGAGCCGTTAGAATCTGAAGGGAAGTGGGGAGTAGCTCCACCTGCTGAGAATGGATCAGCAAGCAGCATGTCAACACCGCCACCTGCTGGGGCATCAAGTTCTGATCAGCCGCAGAGATGACTAAGCTGCAAGCACGATCTTTAACCCCTTTACCCTTGTTTTTACCATTAGTGGTTAAGGAGTTGCTAACCAAGGTATATGCTGAAAATGTCAGTCAAGTATATGGAGTTTTTATCAGTTCTCAATTTTAATGACAACCTATATTTCCTTCTTTCTCAATCTGCAGTTGGACCTTGAAACATATAGCCTCTCGAAGAGCAGGTGTAGATGCAGATGGCTAAGATGATTATAATGTAGCAAGGTCTTGCTCATCTAGGTGTAGTTGGATTTCTTTTTTTTCTTTTTACTTTTTTCTTTTGTGGATCAGGTCGAGGAAGTAAACGGTGGTAGTATCATCATGTTTTTCTGTTTGTTTCCTGTGAAAAATTTCCTTTAGCATGAAGAAGAAAACATTAGCATGGAGTTTGTTTAGAAAGTGTGATTTGTCCTAATCTTCTAGCATAAAATATTTATAATCTTTATATAGCCCTCTTGTATTGTCTCTTTTGTTGCATTACAAATCATTGCAAAGAATTCTTGTGCAGCTAGATGATGTTCTTCAAGAGTCGGGCAATCTGTTGCCTTGTTTTACTTTTGTATTCCTTTTCCCTCTTTTGCCATCTCAAGTGGAAAAGGATAATAGCCAAAGGGAATGTGCAATTGATGACCTATATCTAGATAACTCGACTGTCTCACTTGTGGAGCGTTTACTGTGTTTCTCCTTGAATTTATCTCTGTTTTGACTTCAGAGACCTTAGTCTCTCCAATTGGCCTTTTTTTAATCCCTCTTCTTTGTTCTCCTTTTGTCAATGTTAGAACATGCCTAATTTGAACCCTCTCCAATCAATTAATTAGGGTTCAAATTTTTACATTCTTTTTTGTCATAAATTGCACCAAGTGCACTTTCATTATAGTTTGTCTAGTTGTTCAATCTAATTATTTGTGATTATTGAGGAGGGTTAGCCTTACTATCAAATTTATAGCCTATTAGCTCTTGAATTATATAAAAAAGAAAAAGAAAAAGGAGGAGGAAATATTTCTTGATTGGAAGATGTTGATCAAGTAGAACTTCCATGAAGCAACTTAAGATTCCATAGAGTATGCTACTTTTCCTGGAGCATACCTTCTCTTTTGGTGACTTTGAGATATTTGTGTTGGAAGACTCATTAAAATGGGGTTTTGCGCTTCTACTACACTTCATTTTTGCATGGATATCCTTTATGGAGCATTTGTACTGGTGCAAAAATAAATGTATTCAGTTTTAAAAGCTCAATATTGTCATTGCTAAAATCTTTTATGTTTCATTTTGACTGCTTATGTTAGGGTGTCAAAATATACGAGCAGCTTGGCTCAAATAAAAAGTAAGACAAAACTAATTCTGAGAGAACCTGATCCGAAGTCGGCTCGCTTAGACGGACTTAATAAGTTTAAAAATATTATATATATAGTATATACTATGTATAATTTGTAATCATTAGATCAAGCCTGAGTTGAAGCCGGCTCATTTATAACCATTAGCATTAGCTTAGCTCGAAATGAGATCAGCTAATTTCCTTTTTTTTAAATAAGAAAAAGCTTAATATGAATTTTCTATAATATCCTGAAAGCCCTAAAAAAACATCTAAAAGCTATTTATTTCAATGATTTGGAACAAACCAGTCCAATATGCATTGAATTTTTGCTGGGTCAGCAGACAATTTGAAAAGAGATCTATGCCCCAAATAATCTAGCTGACTAAGTGCTATGAGCCTATGGCACATTCAGGTTTGTTTGCATAAAAGGAATGATAAAACTTGCTTGAGATGGTCTAGGTGTGCAAATAAGTTGAAATGTAATATGTCATAAAAGAAGTACTGGAACAAACCTCCTAATAAAAGGCTGAAATTATGTTAAAAGTAAATTTTTGTAAACAGGGATTAAACTATATTTGTACTAGAACAAACCTTCTATAAAGTTTAAGATTTCAAAGGAAAATTGATGCGAACCGATTCAAATCGGATCACATCAAAGGGAGATTAGGCTCAATGGATTGAGTTTAATTATCTTATTTGGTTATTTGGTTTAGTTAGAGTCTTAGCAGATTAGAATTTTATTTAATTAGCTAAATTCAGCTCTGTGCAGTTTTGAAAAAATATTCACAAAATATTTTATCAGATATCGAAATTATATCAAACCAGTTAGATAAGATCGTTAATCTCCAGATCTACAACTTTGGTATTCACGACTTCTCCAAATTTAGGATTTATCTGTGGCAAAACGAAGGTCCATTTATTTTAGACTTTTTGATTTAATCTCTATATATAGGGTCTTGTGACTTGTATTTTAGGCATGCTTGGAATGAAAGATTAATTGGCTTTTGGCCACGGTCTCGTCTAGCTTCTAATCTCTCTCTACCGCCGATCCCCCTAATCCCGTAGAGCAGGCCTACTTCTCCTTCTTTGTCTCTTTATCTTAAACTGTCTCTACCTCCCGTATGATTTTTACCACAGTTACTGAGCAATCATAGTCTTCAACCTCTATCGCATCTACATCCGCAAACCACCATTATCTATTGCCCAGCCACCTCCATGAACTACTTGGCCTTCACTCCATTATCACCTCACCTCTATCCTATACCTAAGAATCTGTGCCTTCACCTGCAGATCACAAATCCTATGCCAAACCGCTACGAATCGGATTAGGTCGGTTCGTAACAGAATTATGTAAAAAAAACAATAAAGCCACCTTATCTCTCTCAACTTTTATTTTATATCCTTAATCTATCTTAAGACTTTTTCTCTGGGTACATATCTATTTAACAAAAATATGATCATTTAAGTAATTTTATTATCTCTGTTAATAACATTTCTATCTGCATTCTAGTCAAAAGTGACAGGAAAGCCCATGGAGAGTTTTTGACCATACTAACTCCTCCCTTATAGTTGACTTATAAATATGAAACTAGATAGTCTTTGCTAGTCTAGTTAGGATCATCCAGCTCAGCAAAATCATTAAATCAAATGGCTATTTTAATTAGTAAATTGCTAAATGGAATAATGAGTTATATGAAAAATGCTTTCCTAAATAAGTCGCTTAAGATTGCTTTTCTTAATAAGTCAGTTTACTTGGTAAGTGAATTATATTAGTTACGGACTAAGTAAGTCGCTTATACGTAGTCAGGACTAATTATTTTAACATAAGTCACTTATCCGATCAGCAATTTATTGAGAAAAATAATTTCTAAATGAGTCGTTGACTTAATACATAATTTATTAGTGAAAACCGAATGGATCTCAATTCAATTCGACACCATAAACATTCACTTAAGTTTATATTAATGTTTATAAGCCAACTATTGTTGTTCTAAATTTTTGAGAAAAATGTAGTATGATTATAAACTTGCTTATATAAATAAAGTTTAGGATAGTAATATAATTTTTATTTAAATATAGGAAGTAAATATATTTGATGTAATTATATAAAAGCTCAAATCAAATGGCCTTGACTAAGCTCGACAACCCTAGGTCGATTTAGTAACGGGCTATATGGGCTAGGGTTTTGCTTGCCCATCTCGACTCGAGCGCCCAGCCCGACTAGCTCTCTTGTAGCTCGATCCATCAAGCTTGCTCATCTGTCTGTCTAATAGTTATTTAATTTCACATTTGAAATTTGGTAATTGAAGATTAGTTTATAAGTGTTTCCAGATGAAAGCTAACCAAAATGTTTTACTAGTATAGTAACATTGTTAATATGTTTTTGAGAAGACCCGTGGTCAGTATGTTCTGCTAGAGCTCGATATCTCACGGATTAGTGGATAACATATTGAAATATTCTAGCCCATCCGAATTTGCTCCGACTACACAGAATGATGGGCAAACTGACAAAGAGAAGCCCGGTTGTCCCGAAAAATCCGAAAAGTCCGACCCGAACCTAGCCCTAGCCGAGCCATGCGAGTTCTATGATCAAACTTTATAGGGCATAGAACACCATACACATATTACCCTATTACACCCCTAACTTCTAGACAAAACCGTTAAAAGGACTTCACTAATTAGGATAAGGTCCCTCTAAAACCCTCGCTCTCATTTCCCCCCATCCTCTCACTCGCTTTCTCTCTCGTCTTCTCTGCCATGGCCGCAGTCTCCTCCGACTTGGCCACCGCCTTCTTCGGCTTCGCCAAGCGTGGCGCCGCCATCTCCCTCCGGCCCCGCTCCTCGTTCCTCCATCTGCAGTCGCGAGGCGTCTTCGCCGCTGTTCCTTCCCGCGCCTTTGCCATCGATGTGGCCAATCGGACGGCGGTCATCGGATTCGACCGGCTCGTTAGGTCTGCGTCCTATTCGCGGCGGTTCGCCGCGTCCGCTGCCGCGACGGAGGAGGGCGCCGACCTCACGACGAAGATCCCGCCCGATGATCGCATTCCGGCCACCATCATCACCGGTTTCCTCGGGTCGGGAAAGGTGAGTGATTTTGCTCGTAAAGGATGTGTGATGAATGTTTTACTATGGTGTAAGTTTTGATTTGAGGTGAAAAGGCGACAACTTTGATTGGATTGTGATTTTTTTTTCCCTAGTCCTATTTCTTGTGTAACGTGATGCTTGGGTGCATTGGCGCGTTTGGGCTAGGAATTAGTATTAGTATTTTGTGTATCATTTTGAGCTTGCAAATGAGTTATTACGCTGTTTCTTACCTTTTCATGTGATTAGTATTCCGATGTAATTTATGTTTCTTCATTGTGCTAACTGATATGCTTCTCCATTGACAGACGACTTTGTTGAATCATATCCTGACTGCTCAGCATGGAAAGCGCATAGCAGTAATTGAGAATGAGGTACTAATCTATGTGTTTCTTAAATTTTGAAGTCCAAACTTTATGCAATATATTGCTGATCTCTCTCTCTCTCTGTCAATTAATTAGTCGCATGATTTTTTTTTTGTTCTGATTAGTTGCATGAATAGCTAATGACTTACATGTGTATTAACAAACATCAGAATTTTAAACCTACTTTATTTTATACACTTATATTGAGTAATGGCCGATTGGCATCTAGTCATCTATAACTTCCTGCTACAACTTAGTTTACTGGACAATAATAAATGGCATTGTTTGCAGTTTATCTGAATCATGCACACAGCATGATAATTATTAGCGGTTGGATCTTAATAACAAATAGGAGACAGCAATGTTAGTAGAAGTTTGTAAAATATTTGAAATCTTACCGTGTTACTTGCTAGTCACTACTAAGTCAGTACTCAGTACAATCTTTTATAAAATAGATATAGTCAAATATGAGTTTCTTCAATTGACTCGAGTCTAGAGAAGAAGAAAGGTGGTGCAATGCTTGTCTGGTTATAGCAATCACCATTGCCAAATAAAGGATGAGGAAGAATGATCTCATGAAACATTACCTTTCCCTTTTAATTTGGGTAGAGTAATCTTTTTCGCTTTTATTGGAGGAAGCATGGACTTAAAGCAGTTACAGACTGTTTCTATAGTTCCTCTCCATTCTAGGATCCTCCTAAAACACTATTGTTGACTTCAACAATGCATTGAAGGCATACTGACTTCTTGAATAATAAAAGATTAATATAAGAAACTTGGTACTCTTTTACTATGGCAAAGTCGTAATTACTGTAGTTTTCTTTTCTTTTGTGGGATCCTTCCAAATCACGATCATTTAGTTGAACAGTGAATTGAGGGCTGATGTCTTGATAGAATAGAAATAGTTTCATACCCAAGGACTCAACTATGGTAAACGTGCCATCTTACTCTATCCTTTTTTAGCCCTAGTGAATGAAGGTCAACATTTTGATTCATGTTTGCCATTGTGCTTATTTATTTTTGCTATGGGATCTGTAAATGTGCTTTCCATGTTAGACTAGTAGATAGTCTTTATATTTTATTTTAACTTCTTTGTTTCTTTTACAGTATGGAGAAATTGATATTGACGGTTCTTTAGTTGCTGCTAAAACTACTGGAGCTGAAGATATTATTATGCTAAATAATGGTTGTCTTTGCTGTACTGTGAGGGGTGATCTTGTACGGATGATTGGAGAATTGGTTGACAAGAAGAAAGGAAAGTTTGATCATATTGTCATTGAAACTACAGGTACATCTCACACATTTCCTTTTGTTGCAATATCTGATTTACATATTTTGATTGATTCATTTTTGCTGTTCCTTTTAATGTATGTAGTTTTTGTTTCTTTTTCCAGCATGTCTATATCATCAAAATCAACAAAGCAAGTGATTGACTCTTTTTTATGAATTTTCTTTAGTCATCATGTTCACGTATCTCTATTTGTCAGCTTTTTTATTATGCTTTTTAAATTTTGTTTACTAGATGCATGAACCAGTAGGGCGGCACATGCTTTATATATCATTTCAGTTGCACCTTGCAACAATCCCTTCTATGCAGTTTTTTTTACTGCAGTTATCCATACTAAAATGAAAAATTCTGAGGCTATTTTTTATCTTGAGCCATCCTTTGTCTTCGTTGATTTCTCACAGACTTGTTGGTTGTAAGTCCATAACATATATTAATAGAACTTCATGTAGTAATGTAGTTATCCTTAGCCCTAATAGGGTCTTCAGTCTTCTTGATTTTCTTCCTTCAGCCAGTTTGTTCTATATTTTTTTTTGCAAAGGCAGCTAATGTTTTTTTTTTGGTGACAATTAGGTTGTACTGCTTCAGATATGTTAATAATGAGTTTTTATCTTTCCTCTATTTGCATTTTATTCTTCGGGATACCCGTATGGACTTAAGATCATCAAATGACTTAGAAACATCTTTAGACTGTTTTCTAGTCATTAGTTACCTACTGTATGTGTATGATAGGTGATGGTGTTCAGATGGTGAATACGTAGTGTGAGACAGAAGTTGTCAAATGAGCTGAGGAGGGTCCCCTTTGGGCAATTTTCTTTCATTATCAATTAGATTTAAGGACTACTTGCTAATTATTCTAATTATTCCATAAAATTTGAAGGTCAAAAGAATTTGCTTTATAAGGAATCATTAAGACCTTTTACCTAGTGGTCATAATATTTGACCAACCAATTGTGATGTTAAATTCAGATTCAAGAAATAAGAAAGACTAATAATCTAGGTATCAACAAATAATGCAAAGGAAAGTGAAGCATATACAATCATTTTCTTATGCGGCTCAAACATAAGCGTTTCAATGGATCCTATTCATCGTGTAGACCAAGATTATAGGGGAAAGTCAATGAAATTTCTTTCTGCTTTTGTTTATCAGAGACAATATGCTTGAACCTTCTGTCTAAATCTGAAAATATCTAAGAAGTACAACAAGTACAAGAAGCTCTATTTAGCCATTGAACAAATAACAAACATGATGAGGGCCATTCTAGTTGTTTTTAACTTATATATTTCTGCAGCTTTGTTAATTATTGTAGGCCTCAATCAAGTATCCATTGTTGTACTAAAGATTATATGATGGTAAGGAAGTACATCCAAACAAAAACTCTTCCGTATGTCATTTTCCCACGAGAGCCCAAATACTTTATCTAGAATGTAATTTTGCAAAAAAGGAAAAAGAAAAAAAAAGAGAATTTAATTTTGCAACTAATCTGGGAGATATGATGGGTCCATCTTGTCGTGATATCAGTGCTCTTGCTTGTGACACATTACTTTGCTTTTAGATTAGGAATTTGTTTTTCCATATTCCTTTTGACGACATCAAAGAATATAAATATTACTCTTATTTTCGTTTTGCTACCTTCAAGTGCAGGATTATGATCATGGTTTTCTTTTTCCCTACAAATTTTGGCCATAGTGCTGTTACCTTGAATAGATTTTCTAATGCATAATGTTGTACTTAACATTTTACTTGGCTAGTGTGTTTCATGGACTTTCCTTACTATGAATGTTCCTCACTAGTGCATTTTTTAAGTTTTGCAGGTCTAGCAAATCCAGCACCTATTATTCAGACATTCTATGCCGAGGATAAAATTTTCAATGATGTGAAGTTGGATGGTGTTGTTACTTTGGTTGATGCAAAACATGCAGATTTCCATTTGGACGAGATAAAGCCCAAAGGCATAGTCAATGAGGCTGTTGAGCAAATTGCATATGCTGACAGAATTATAGTGAACAAGGTATATTTTAATTGGTAATTGTAAAATATTTGTTTCATGTGCTTATTGGATTGAGGTAACTCATTTACGTTTTTGAAGTGGCCATAGTTTAGCATGATTGTCATGATTTCTTGTTGCTGCTTGTTGTAATGATGGGTCAGTCTTTTGTTTATAGTAGGGCCCTATCAACATTTTGATGTATGAGTATTTGTAGGATAGCCTTTTGTGCTATAGATATGTAGATCCTACTAAGCAAGAACTTCATTTTGTCCAATGACTAAATCACTTAATGTTAGCATTGACTGGAATTCTAAAATATGCTTTACGAGTTGGCTTTGGAAGTTGTTTGCTAGGCAACTATTACTGAAATCCATCCATTTTTGCCTCAATCTTTATAGTTTATACTCGTAACTTTTAACAATTTTTAGCTCCATCTATTGTGGTGCACCTCGAATACTGGAATTATTCAGTGCATAGAGGTCAACATTAATACAGAATTCATGATATGCATGATGTACTGATATTGTGCTTCTGGTTCACAATATCCAAACCAGTGATTATGTGAAAGCTAATTGTTTCTTGAGTACTTACTTTCTTTTCTTGTTTACAAGTATTACTATCTGATAGTCATACAATTTTTCTCAATTCTCATATAACTCAAACTTCTATATTTAGCTTATGAAGAGAATGCAAATATGCATTATATATCCAGAAGTTGAGGTATTATGACTATGTTCTAATTATTATGCAAGTTAGGAAAGTATTCATGCAGAGCTGGTTTGCTTTATATCTTAAAATCATATAATCTACATGGTCGTTGAAGAAGCTTTATAAAGCTACTTAAGTGCCAAAAGTAATGGAAGTACCATGTATATGTAGATATCATCTGGAGTAGATTGAGGAGATATTTGTTAGGGAGATCAAGAGTTGTGACTTGATGCTAACAACCCCTTCTGCGCTAAATCTGTTTGAGCAAAGAAATGCTGGACTAATTGAAAGATAGATATTCATTGTTTTGGAGCTACAATTATGAGAACTGAAGTTGTCCTTTTCAAGGAAAAGAAGTACACAATGGCTGTGTCATCAATCAGTTGCTTATCCTTTCCACAAAGAATCAAACCATCATCTAGTAAAGAGGTTGGCATAAGGTGCTGAATGTGCTTCCTACTTGATGCTAACTCCTATCTTCTTGAGGACACTAAGAAATAGCAAAAATTTCAGAACCAAACAAATTTCTTCTCACAGTTCTATCAGTTCCTATCTTGACCTTTCTTATGTTGATAATTCAATTAGGTTCTTTATAAAGCTTTTGAGTGTCAACATGCTATATTATGGTGATCTGACTCTTTGGTTTCTGTTGCTGTAGATTGACCTTGTCGGCGAGCCTGCGGTCTCCTCATTAATCCAGCGGATAAGGGTTAGCTACAGCTTGCACCGGCTTGTGTTTCTTTTATGGAATTTCATACACTTCATATTAATTATCTTGCTTTGATGAATTCAGAATATCAATCGCATGGCTCATTTAAAGAGTGCAGAATATGGTAGAGTTGATTTGGACTATGTTCTTGGGATTGGAGGCTTTGATCTGGAGAGGTTTTATTCCTTATATTTCTTGCTTTTACTATTCTACAGAGAAATAAGTTTTTCTAGCTGAATTTATTGTCAAGGCCACCAAACTATTAGATATTTTTTGGCCTTTGGCTTCTCTTATGCCCTAATATGTGTTGTTGATACTTGATAGCATATGTATATAGCTGGCACCAAGTAATTGTTGGGACAAGAGGTTTGTTGTTGCTAAACATATTAATGGCTATATAGGTTCTGTTGTTGCCAACACTTTTCTTCGTAAAAAACCCTCTGTTGCCAATACTTCATAAGAAACCCTGTTGTTGCCGACACTTTTCTTCTTAACAAAGCCTTGTGCATCGGACAGCTTTAGCATGTTGTGCCACAATTATTTGGAGGTTCTTATTATTCTAATTTGAAAGGTGAAACGAAGTCATCAGTGAAGAAGCTGCAGTAGTTCTAGTTATTCCTATCGTGTATCCCAGTTTTATAAATCTGATAAAATCTTTTATCTAACATGTTTTATTTCATGGATATGCATTTTGAATTTGATGTGACCATGATTTCCAAAAAATAAAATAAAAAATAAATGAATTCTTTATGGCAGTCATTTCTTAATTTGTGACAAAGCCAATGAGGGAGTCAGTAGTTTCTCCACATGGGTGCATGTAGAAGCTGCATCCCCATTTTCTCTGAATTAGAACTAATGGTTATTCCATTATGTATCCTGTTTTTGAATTCGTGGCATGAGTCAATGATTCGGTAAGTATTTCATCCCAGGATTGAGAGTGTTGTCAATGCTGAAGGTTCACATGAAGACCACCCAAAGCATGAACATGATCATGATCATGACCACCATCATGACCATCATCATCACCATGAGGATCATGACCATCACCATGGTAGGTGCATCTTTATTTATTTAATGAACTATTTGTTATTGGATGTGAATGCAACTTGAATGCATGAATCTCTTTAACTATGCTTGTGCTAACTATGTTAGTAACTTAGTATAGTGATTTTCAAGTTGCAATTGCATCATTTATGTAGTCATCTAATCATTATGTGCTGTTTCTTCATGGCTTACAAGTTCTGCTATGTTGTGTGATATCAGTGTTATTACATTATGAAAATTTATGATTGACAATAGTAATTGTAAGAATGATCTTTAGGAAATTTTCTTTTGACTAGGCTTTATGTTGGCCATTGTTTTTGTTAATTTTGGAAGTAGTTTCCTTAGATTCTCTCTTAGTGCAATGTTTTACTTAATCTTTTGAGTTTCTTTCTTCTCAGTTTTTGACAAAATGAAAATTTATCATTTGATGAATGACAAGTTACTCTATGACTGTAACACTTGCGCTTCATCAAAATAAAACCATAATACTTGCAATGACAAAATCTGTGTAGACATGGATGGGCTTATTATACGTAATAGCTGACATAGTTTCTATATGAAATTTGTTTCTCCCCTCTGCTTGTACTCTTTCAAGTATATTACCCTGTTCTATGAACAATAAACTATTTTTCAATCTCTTAATATTTCCATGACTTTAAACTGGAACTAAGAAGGTTAAAGTGGATGCTACCAACTTAGCTAAACAAAATTCCATGGGAAGCTCCACCTTTTTGTAGTATTACTAAGATGTCAATATAGCTGATTCTTCAGGTTTAATCAGTGTCGTGTTTGTTCTGAGAAACCCTTAACCTGCACAAGGAAGCTAGAAAAGTGACTGAAGTTATCTTAGACAGTCCAACCCACAGAACAAAACCCTTAACCTGAACAAGGAAGCTAGAAAGTGACTGAAATTTTGTCTAGACAGTCCAACCCAATCTGGCAACTTGGTTCAAAATGAGTAATTATTCAAATAGGAGGCTTTTTGACAGGGAAGGGAAGGCCAAAAACATGGAAGTAGTAAGAAACAGAATCGTAGCACTTATTTGATGGAGACTCTTGTATTAGATGGAGTTGAATGGAGGAAAATGATCCATATGGCTGGCCCAGAATAGTTGGAACTTGGAACTGAAGGCATGGTTATTGTTCATCTGTTTGTTTCTTATGTGAACATGCAAGCATGGCTTAAGTCTGATTCCCACCTCATGACTCCTATAGCTGGTCCCAAATAGGACTGAAGGTTTGGTTGTGTATGCACGCGTGTTCTCTTTCTTGGGTGGAATGGCAAGCACAGTATAATTCTCAACCCATTTTATCATGCAATAATAGTCTGATTAACTATCTTAGAGTTAGGTTAACTTCAATCTTGTCTGATTTATTTACCGTGAATTGATTTTGATATATGATTTTAACCTAGTATTAGAAATGCTGTGGCCCTATATTCTGTTCTGTCTAGTTTTCTGATATGAAGTTTGTAAATCCTACTTGGCAGCGAGATGCTTGCTATCTAGGTCCCTAGGAAGGTAACATGAGTTGGCAGCTGATTGTGAAACTATGCATGTTCTTTGATGGACTTGCTTGCGTTTTAGCACTATGTAATAACTATGTAATAACTATGTAATAAAACATGATATTTTGGGGAAAGTGTGGCCTACTAGCCATGGATAGCGACAGTCATGCAACTATTCATGAATTATTAGCTCAGTCATGGTTTATTTCTTCCACTTGGTTGCTGGAGTAAAATCTTGACTAGCCTATAATAATTACATGGAGAGTACATTTTTAGCTATTGCAAGTCTGGAGAATATTTTCATCCAAATGTTTTATCCATCTTCAGCATCCAGCCCTGCAGTCATGTCTACCACATTTTCATGCATCGGGTTGATAGCAACAAAGGACAGTTGAACCTTCTTGAATGCAATTGCAAGCCGATGACTAGGGAACTAATATCAACTCTATAATATTCCTAGCTATTCTGTGAACAAGTCCATCAATAATTGTACTTGGTCTTTGAAGAAGGCCATGAGATTTCATTTTATGCAAGGGCCTTGTACTGTTGACTAGAAAGCTGATCATATAGATGTCTGAAGCATCATTGTGCCCCTACAGGCTATGCTAGATATCATTTGCCTATATACAACCACACTTTAAGACATGCAAACACTTCATTTTTATTAGTAGGAGTGTGGGCGGCTAGGCACAATATATTTCACAGACAGATTCACTGTAATATTATTTAGTACCATGAGGCAATGCTTATCATATCATGTAGTTGTGCAATCACCTCACACTTATATAGCAAAATGATTCAAATATTTGTTGCAGATCATCATAGTGGTTCTCACGAGCATGATCATATCCATGATCCTGGTGTATCTTCTGTAAGCATTGTTTGTGAAGGGAACTTGGATCTGGATAAGGTACCACTTTTAAACTGTCTTCTGCTGCTTTAGTTTTTGCAATGTCATGAGAAAGAAATTTTATTTAGGTATAGTATGGAGAAGTGTGCATCTTAGCTGACTTGTACTGCTATATTGTACTACATGAAACTTATGTTACTCTACCTCATCTACTGCAGGCTAATATGTGGTTAGGAACATTATTGATGGAACGTAGTGATGACATATATCGGATGAAAGGGCTCCTATCCGTCAGTGGCATGCCTGAGAGATTTGTCTTTCAGGTCAGCTTTATTGTTTATTTTTTGTGATTTGTCATTGGTAAAGGCTACTTTTCTTTTGCCTAGTTGCTATATTGTAGGAGAAACTGTTTGAAATTCAAACAGAGATCTCTTTGGTTTTAGAATATCTTATTTGGTTAAAATTGCTAAACTCTAGGAGACCCGGTTGTTGGTTTTTGTTAGATTAGTTTTGTTATAGATTAAATTTGGAAAGATTCTAATAAGGTTAAGTTGCGATTTGATGGAATTCCGAAAACAAGGAGAAAAATTATGAATCTATCTTGTAGGGGATTCCATGTTTATCTCTTCCTCTCATTTTCGTCTCTTTTTCTCTTCCCCTTCTCCTTCCTCTTTTCTTCCTCCTATTCTTCTCCTTTTCTCTTTCCTTTCATCATATTATCTTTTGTGGTGGAATCTACACCTTCTCTTATTCCGTAAACGAGCCGGCTCAAGCTTAGACTCGGCTCGATATTAATTTCGAGCCTTAGAATTGGGCTTAGGCTTGGCTCAGCTCAACTTGAGCTGAGCCTTCTGCTCGAGCCTGAAATGAGCCTATCATTAAGCCTTATTTAAGCCAATCCAGATCAAGCTGGACCAAGCTAGATCGAGCCTAAGCCGGGCCAAAGAAGAAGAAGAACAAGAAGATCGAAGCCCGCGGGACGGCGCCGAGAGACCCGTCGAAGAGTTGCGTGGCGAAGGTGCTGATCCACCTCGATCCGCTAGTAATTTGCCGGCACCACGGCAGCTTGACAAGGCGGCACTACGACGGCTTGTCGTTGCCGAAGGAGGAGGCAGCACTGGCAGAGGAGGCGGGGATGTGGAAATGGGATTTGGGGATTAGGGATTTTTCGCACTCCTTTTATACCGAGCCTATCGAGCCGAGCCTGAGCGAGCCGGCTTCAGCTCAGACTTGGCTCGATATTAATTTCGAGCCGGTTTTGGCGGCACGGGCTCGGCTCATCTCTAACTGAGTCGAGCTGGACTCAAGCTTCAACCGAGCCAGAGCTGAGCCCAAGCCGCTCGTTTAAATTGACAGCCCTACCCACAAGTCTAATGGATTACCTCCCTTTCCCCTATAGCCAGGTGGTTTGTCTTCTATCTCTCTTATCACTAGTGATTCTAGTATGGAGAAACATACTTGGAGGCAGAAAAGAGATTCATTAAGGTTGTCTTTTTTTCTTCGACATGATCTATGTACATCTTTTATTTTTTCTCATCCTTAAGGCCATATCAGTATTTTAGTGTGGTTTTGTGATTAGTAGGGCTGCCAGAATGCTGAAACATTCATTTCTTAATGTGAAACATAAAACATTTGATATTTCTGCATTTTTATCCGGTACACTAGTATGCATCCAACATAGCTTATGGATGCCTAGAATGTACAAATTTTGGCTGCACGGATATTCCAATAATTACTTTTGATGTAGTTCAAGGGTGAGAGAAAAGAAAATAATCTTTCCAGTCACAACCATATCTTTTAAGCACTTAACATTGTTGTCAGATTCATGTTTCTGAGCCCAGCTCTCTGGATGAACTTTTCTATTTCTAACTTGTTCTTGTTTCTGATGCTAGATTTTGCTTATTAAATGCTCGAAACCATGTTAACTAGGTCTTGGAACAATTTTCATTACGTTGCAGCCCAGGTAGGCCTAGCTAGGCTCTTGTTTTTTTTTGAACCACACACTAGTTTTAGATATATTCTGATAGTAAGAAAGCTTCTTTTGAGTGGCTAAGGGTGTGAGTTCATATTAGGGGGTTGCAATTCACAAGTTCTTGATATGAGAGACAATGAGAGTGGCACGTGCAATCAATGGGTCATTGTGGTACTCCGACCAAATTGCACGGCCTTTCCTTCAAACCATGGTTTCCAAAATCGGCCGATTCAGATCCTGACCCGAAATGGGATCGGCCGGATCAGCCGAAACAAATATTTTTAAAGATTTAGATCGAGTCTAAAATAGATTTGATCTAGGAAACATTAATCATTGATATCTCCAGCTGTTTTCTTTTTAAGTTTTTAGTTTTTACTCTCTATCTCTTACACTTTCTTCCCACCCTTCACACTTCACTGAGCTTATCTAGTGGCCAATCTAATGAGTGCTTTTCTCTTTTTAATTTTGTCTCTCATTTCTCTACTCTTCTTCTCGCCCACTCTTTTAACTCTTCATTTTTTTTATTTCTGCAAAATAATTGTGAAGAAAGAGATCTCTCTCTTCATCTCACTTTTGTAGTAGTAATTTATAAGCATAAAAACTTATCAAATTTAGTTCATAATTCATTATAGTTTTAAGTGAGTTTCTTTTCTTTATTTTATGACTCCATATATAACTAATTTTAAAATTTAAAATTTTGTTACTGTTTCTAAATTTTTAAAATTTTTCTGTATTTTAAATAATATCTAAAATTTTAAGTAATTAAAAAATAGTTTGATTTAATATGGATAGCTGATATGACCGATACAATCGATACGATTAATATGTGAAAATCCGCATCCTACATAACCTAAATAAGTGGCAGCATTAAAAAAGTTTCATGTAATATGCTGTTGATGGTGGTTTGGAGAAATATCAGTCTGCTGTGCTCTGTATAATTTGTTGCACTACGCAAACTTGCGTAAACTATTTATGCTGCTATGATTTTCTTCTTTTCATCTATCAGATTAATCTGCTTGTGTCATTCAGTTCCAATCTTTCTTCTACTATGTGCAGGGAGTACATGACATTTTCCAGGGATCTCCTGATAGATTATGGGGAGCAGATGAACCTCGAATCAACAAGATTGTATTCATAGGGAAGAATCTAGATGTGCAAGAATTGGAGAAGGGGTTCAAAGGTTGTTTATTGTGATGAAGACGCTGTACCAGAAGCTTCAATACTTGAGAATGTAAAGCTTGCTGAATTTCGCGCAGCTAACACTAATCCAATTAGAACCACTTTTTGGGATCTCTCTGCCACTCAAAACTACATGAAGGAAAAGCTTAAGACATAAGATGTATCTCTCCTTTTGATCTATGTTGAGAATTACAATACAACTTGTATACAAAGAGGCCACTATGATCATAACATGCTGATTTTGATGTCATGCAGAATGATCTATTTACGGGCTTCTTATTAGGCCCAATAGTGAACATACACATACAATTAGACCTTTTTCTTATTTATGTATCAATCTCTGGCTTTCATATTCAATTTAGCATGTATACTTATTTTATAGTTGATACATATTTTGTTATAACAGAGACAAGGGGGAAAAAAAAGACAAATGACTTTCTTTTAGGCAAAAGTCAGATGAAATGCTTATTTGCACTGAATTTTTGGGTTTGACATATTTTAACAGGTCTAACAAGTGAAATTCAATCAGACAGGTGGAGATTTTATTTTTTGATGAGATCAAAATATTGGTGGACATGGACTCAAAAGTTTTTTTTTTCATCATTCAAGAGCTCATATTTTAGATACATATTGTACAGTGAGTTATACTCCAAATTGATATATTGCTGAGTTATTGTTTCAAACTAAATGCTATGATATATGCAGAACTATTTTTTTAAAATTTTTTTTAACTTTCCTTCACTTCTTCCTGCATAAGGTGGGGATCAACTATTGCACAGCTATGATATGGCTGAGTGATCAAGCTTAAACTATTGAATCAACTAGATTTGGCCACTTAATTGGCTCCATCACTTACACTTAATGTGAGCCAACAAAGATCTATGGGGTTGATACAATCAAAAAGCTGAGAGTAGAGAGTAGACAGGTCAAAGTAGACATTTATTCTGTGACATATATTATTATCTTTGATCTTGTTGAAATTAAAGTTACCAACTTGGGAGTATATTAATAACCTGTAGCAATGATCATACAACTAAATTAAGTGCTATTGCTTTTGTAGACAATTAGGTTGACTGGGCACAGAACTCAAATCACACTTTTGTACACATTTAGAACTATGTTTCCCAAATGCTTAGTAAAAGGTATAAAAAAGAGATTATTATATTTATGCCTCTTAAATTATTTCCATTTTCACAAAGACCTTTAACCCTCCAAAATATCTCTTATGTTAATTGCCCATTAGTTTTTTCTAATAAATATTACGCGACGGGCACTCGATCAATTTTAATAAAAAAAATTAAAGGTAAAATATTTAGATAATTGAGGGTCAAAATGTTAATAAATAAATTTATAAACGGTTTTATATACTTCAAAGATCTAGGTATAATTAACCTTAAAAAATGGCAAGCAAAAAGAGACCATTTCCTATTTTTCGACCTGAAATTAAGCTCACTGTCAAGCATAAATAAAAAGGTGGTCAACATTTGGACCACCCAATAATTAAAGCTTTCCAAACTCTGATAACATTATTGTGTCTAGTTTTTTTGACCAAAATAGCCTCATTTTTTAAATACCGAAATAGATTACCCTTAAACTTATTTACCTAATGGGGTATAATTTACTGTAGCTCTAATAAAAACGGCTCATCAGATAATTTTTTCCCTAAATTATAGAAATACTAAGTTATTTATATACATAAAACGCTGAACAGATCAGCATTTTAGGATAAGATAAAATAGTTGAGCTGATCAGCGTTTTTGCCTAAGAGAAAAATGCTGATTTTAGAGCTGCAGCAAATTATACTTTGTTTGGTAAATAAATTTGAGGATAGTCTATTTTAGTAAAAAAATTTTAGAAGGGCTAGTTTTGTCAAAAACTCTTATTGTGTCAACTATAAGTAATATATATATATATATATATATATATATATATATATATATATATATATATATATATTTGTTGAAATTAGTTATAAGTACTAATTAATAATTAGTTCATACAAGTTGAGAGATTGGACAATAGATGTCGGCCTTTTTGGTTAATGACATGATGGATTAGGCCATCCACTACATAAGATAGAAAGGATCTCAAGCCAAGAATCTTTGTATATATAATAGTGATTATTTGAATAATTTAATAGGAAAATTTGCAAAAAAGAAAAAGAAAAAATCTTTGTATATATTAACTAGCTTATACTTTTTCTTTAAATTTATCAAAAATATCAACAAAAAGAAAAGAAAAGAAAAGCTTGAGTAACCTTAAACTCACATTAGCTCAATAGAATGGAAATATTCTGTATCTCACCATCTTATTATATAGAAATAGTTTGATTAACTATAGAATTTTAAACATATTAACTTAAATAAAATGAATTATTTTTGTTCAGTTAAGTAATGTGAGTCTTAGTTAAGTTAAATAAAATGAAATGTTTGTCACCGTCAATTTGTTATTCATTTTTCTCCATATTTTATAGAATTATTTATAATTAAATAAATCGGGTGCAATCCAATTATGAGATAATAGAATAAGTCACGAAACATTTAAGAATAAATAAACTTTCAACAGAAGTGGAAACTTAACGGTGTTCCAACTAAAACGGTGTCGTTGAGATTTAAACATGAGTATATTAATAGGAACCCTTTTAAGTACTATCCTATTAGCAAAGAATTGATATATTTGGTTTGTTGATCTAGAAAAGTTTACAAGTAAATCTAATCAATAAACTAACCCCATGATCCTAACAATCTCTTACAAAGATATTGATACAAATTAGCACCTAGTAGACCCTTATGATCTGATCTCTTATAATCTCTTGGCAGATTAAGACTTATAGCATCTCAAATCTAATTACTTTTCTTGCAGGCCACTTTGTCTTTCCTGATGGTTTGCAAAGAGAGATGCATATGTTTGATTAATAGCCTCAATGAGGAGATCAAGCAAGATAACTTTTCTCCATTAAATCTTGGGAGAGGTTTCATGGAGGAGTATTCACTTTAAGCTCATGATTGCTGCTTACACCCAAAGGAGATTGTTTTTTTTTCTTTAAAATCTCTCCATAAATTAAGCTTGTGATTCTTTTGGTCAAGGATACTTTTGGGTATTTGCCCATAGCTTCTTTCATTTGTTTGGCATTGGATTTGCCATGATTCTAGCCTTCATATACAATTAAATTGTATAAATATTGTGCCATTAATTTATCCTAATGTCAAAAGGAAGGTTCAACTTAATATTATTCATCTATGAGTAAAGTATTATTTTAAAATATTAGTTAGAAGACCATGCTTAAAATCATGACCACTTGGATTGAGAGAGCACCATAATAACCATTTAAATGCATGTGTAAACTTTACATCACATAACATGCCAAAGTTTTAAGTTTAGATCTTGTATTCACCTAGATCTGTTATAGTCTTATAGATCACCATTTAATATCATATGTGGCTTCAAAAGTGGTGGGTGGTCCAGGATTCCCTAACCACTCTGTTATCCATTAGGAAATAGACAAGAGAGAAGAAGAGACTTGATAACAACCATTGCCACAATCGTTCTGCTACAGAACTAACATCTGGCTTTCTAAGCTTTTATTACCTTCTAAAGTTTCCCACAAAGAACATATACTCTTTCTTCTCTTTCTTCTTCTTCTTCTTCTTATAAATGTACCTTTGGAAGCCTCTAAAGTAGCTGCTTGTTAGTGAATAGTTATTAAAACTCAGTGAGCATTTCTGTTGGGAAAACTTAGTCTCTAGCAATTAAGCACCACCAGGATCTCTCCAATTGTCAGAGGAACTTTTGAGTTGGATAAGGGATCAAATCAAACTCACAGGAGAGGATATAATGCACATCCTTATCCAATCTAAAAACTAAATTATAATATGGGTCCCAATTCCAAAAGAAAGAGAGAGAGAGAGAGAGAGAGAGAGAGAGAGAGTGAGGGATTAAAGAAAAAAGTTAGATGGCCTAACTGGAAAGAAAAGAAGGCCACCAAGTTTGGTTCTTGGATGGACATAACAATGAGTGTGACAGATGTGGGGGAGTGGGGAGGATCATTTGCTGCTTCAAGAAGTGGTGGTTGTTAGGCTCTCAATTGTTCACCAATGTTTGCCATAGGGTTTCATGTCCTCTCCCAGATGACCCCTTGGATTCAATTAGAGTTGCTCTTAAGCATTTAAGCCATGGCTCTTTGGATTCCCCCCAAATGTGAAAATAAAGGAGGAGAAATTAGAATGCCTTACCAGACAGGATATTGAGTCAGGCAGGGTCGGGTTACTAGATTATTGGTTCAACCGGTAGTTCACGTGGATTACTGATTTTTTTTAAAAAATTTAAATAATGTATAAATAGACCTAAATAATTCTAAAAATAAATAAGTATATATAAAAGTAGTATAATTGTATGTATATCCCTCAAAATAAATATTATTTATATAGATAAACCTCATGGTTATTTTTAAGTTAAGTTATTTAATATAAAAAGATAAAAATACTATTAAGATCTTGAAAATAAGAATAAGGATATTTTTATCTTTCTATATTTAAAATGTTCAAATTTTAGTGGTAGTTTATTCCAAATAGTATTCACACAAAAAATAAGGAATTTAAAAGGCATATATGCAAAATATTTGTATTTTGAGAGATAAACATGTAAATATTAACTTTAGATATATAGAAACTTTTCAAGAGTATATGTGCAAAAAATACTAATTTAAATTAAATATTTTTAAAATTTTAGGGCTAAAATACTATTAGGATATAGATAGAATAATCAAATATTAAGGATAATGATGTAATTTTACAAAAATAGTTAACCCAGCTAGTTTGCCAAAAATCAGTTGGGTTGCACAATTCACTGTTTCAATCACCGGGTCAATGATTTTTACTAGGTTAATTGCTTATCCGGTGTAATAACAAAAACGAATTAATTTAGTGGTCGGTTCATCGGTCCAACAACCCGATCTAATCCGATTCTAATAACTATGTGCCTTACTTTATCTTGCACCCACATATATCTTGGAAAATGATTTATATCATTAGGTTTAGAGCTTCTTATGGGAAATTAGTTCTACAATAACCTTTTTGCATTATGCTCATTGCTTGCTTGCTTTTAAGTGATTGTTCTCTTAACTTGTAGAGTGACTTGAGCTGGATTAACAGCTATATGAGAGCTTCTATTAATAATATAACAATTCCCAACTGTCGTTCTTTTAATACATAGATTTAAGGTACATATTACTGAATCATTATCTAACAACTTAAGCTTTTGAATAAATTCTTTATTTAATAAATAAACAGCTAAGAAAGCTCTAAGTTTTACATTTGGTAGGGAATAAAGACCTTACTATTTTAATTTCCTAGGATTGTTGAAGAATGTAAAGATAAGTTGCCATCCTTCTATAAAGAAGTGCACATAGATTTCCTTAGATGTGATTTACCCAAGGTTTCTTCAATTACATTAAGTAGACTAAAAGTTATTAAATTACAAGCAAGTCATCCAAACACACACATTAATTAATGATCACAAATATCCTCTCGCAATCTTAAGTTAAAAGCCTACCTAGGTAGAGGAAGATCACTTTTTTCATCTGGATATTAAAATGATGAAATGACTTGAATAACTCTACTCCCGCTGAGTAAATATAAACCGGAAGAGAAATTTTAGAGCAGTTTAACGGTATAAAAGTAAATTCCGGGAGGGTAAAAAGTACCGGGGCATCGTTAACTTTGGATGAAAATTCTAATAATTGCAATCCAATCAAAAGTTCGCAAGGTCTATTGATATTAAAAGAAAAGTTCAACGAGTACACTGATTTTAATTTCCATTTTACGTCGCCCTACAGGAACCTTCAATGTAACAGTATTTGTCGCCCTAAATCTACTTACTACTTCATCAACAATGATAATAATTACACATCAAACAGTACTGCAAGAAAGAAAAGGAAAGGAAAGGAGAATCTTTTCTTCTAGCTATCACTCATTTATGATCAAACTGGTTGCTAAACAACAAGCCAACACTCTTAGATGCCCTCCAAACTATTCTTCTAACAAAACAAAACACTAGTGGTTGCACAATGCTGAGATTGCTTAGTTGTTGCTGGTCTTCTTGGATCCTTCTGGTTGGTATCAAATTCTCAATGGTGGCTTAGTTTGCAAGAAAGAGAGAATGCTTGTAGTTTTTAGTCTTTTTTTTGGATTAATTACATTTAAACGCGCAAATTATCATCATCTTTCTAACAAGTTAAAACGAAGAATAACATCAAATGATCATCTTACTATCAAAATTTCCTCTCTTTCAGAGATATTTATGTAGTTAAAAGTGAAGTAATTTAGGATGTTTTTGTGAACTTTGTTTGCACGCATGGTTTTGGCTTTGTCCATTTCTTGGAATGAAGGAAGGAAGCTTAGATTGCAATCCAATTATAATGATGAAATGCTACAGAGAATATATTTTATATATATATATATATATATATATAGATTGCATGCAAATCTTTCATTCATTCAGTAGTATTGATGTAATGAGTTTGGTATGATGTCTCCTTCTCTTGTCTACCAATTACCAACTCCCTTACTCTGCACAACAAGCAACTCATTAATGACACCAACTGCTCTGAATGCTATCTTTCTCGAATACTACATCAATATGTACTCCTCCTCTAGGTGTTGATTTCTTGGGGAATTTATAAAGAAAACCTACTTTATTTTTTATTTTATTTTAATAATTGTCATAGAATAATTATTCTTGGTCTCAATTTTCACCATTTTCTATATAAATCATCTGACTTTTTTTAACACATAGACACTCTTGAATTATTGAAAATATCTCGTATCCTGGCATCGTACATGGAAAAATTGAGAAAACTAAGCTATCTCCCTAAGAAGATCAATAATATTCTGGTAAATTAAACCCCCGAAAATTGGAAATAGAAAAAACTAGAACTGTCACCTCCCGGTCTGCTGTAGTCAGCCTCACGATGTGCCTGACTAGCTAGTTTGCCGTCTCCATGGCTTTCCCTTATGCCAGCCCCTCCTCATCAAGGCTTGAGAGTGCCGATCTTCGCTCGGGTCGACTCCGAGGCTCTACCCTAGTTTTTCATTAGTTCCTCTTTTATTATTCTTCTCTCTAAAATGTAAGGGTAAATATGTCATATAGCTAGCATCTCATGTGACTTACACGTGATAATTAATGGATGCAAAAGATAAGTCTATTTTGCATTTATTTCCTTAAAATATCCGAATATTAGTTTAATTATCAATTATCATATAGATGATGAGTTAATGTAACCGCCCGCCTTTTCTCACCCCTCTCTCCCTCTTTTTCCTATCAATAAATATAATTAGGAGGGCTCTTCTGATAAAATTTATATAGTAATTAAATTAAACTCAAAAGTGTTCTTAAGGAACAAAAGCAAGGATAAACGATTAGGGTGTATTCTAAACTTCCCTAATTTAATTCTAGGGGGTTTTGCGTATATATTTTTTAAAAATCTCTTATTTACTTTATACCCCTTTAAAATTGATATCAAACATATTTACTCGGTTACTTATCAAGTTAAATCTCAACAATTTAATATAAAAAGATAAATATACTCTTAACTAAGAGAAATTGATAAATAAACTAATAATACTTTTAGCTTTTTATGTCTAAATTATTAAAATTTTAACGGTAAATTTTTTTAATATATTTTGAGGGGTATATGTATAAATATCAATTTTAGAGGGGCATCTAAGCAAAAAAAAAAAAAACTTTCTCTTCTATATCTACTCTTGATATTTTAATCTCATTGAGATAAAATCCAAGTTATTTAAAATTAGAACCTTCGAACAACCTCTTTATATATATATATATATATTTATAAATATATTTCTAAATAAATAATCATTTAATATTCCAAACTATGGATCGAAGAAGATCGAATCCTCCATAAACCTTCTTATAAGAAGTTTCTAGAAGAGCCTGTCAGAATACTTTTATTCCGCAGTTGCCAGGGCTGCTGCTTATTCTATCCGGAAAACTTATCCGTTTCATAATATTATAACAAGATTAAAATAATTATATAAAATAAAATGAGGGTCTATATGAAAATAAGTAATAGTTAGAGATCTAACTACATACAATAAACTATACCTTATCCTTATTCCGATTTTTATCCAACCTTCTCTCCAACCCCACACCTTCACATGCTTCCCACTGGCATCCATTAGTCCTCGTAAATGCCAAGCGCTATTCATCCCTCTCTCTCTCTCTCTCTCTCCCACATGCACCGCCTGAGAACTTATTCTTCTATCTATGTTTATCCGGGTAATAGGACGAGAATAACTATTCCCAATATTTATTACCCCCCCTTGTCCTTATTGATAGGTACCAACTACGTTACAGTGTCCCAGAGGTACACTTTGTGGGCCAAGCTGGGGGTGCAGTAACCCCCAACCGTTACCTCTGTTCAAACGCCGGTTTCACTGCAGGCATTGCATTTTACACCTTGTATTTTAGGAAATTACGATTCATTTTCTTAGAGAGATAGAAAAAGGGCATTTTTTTGAACATCAGACAAAATAATCTGTCGTTGATATCTTTTCATTAGTTGAGGATTAATTTAGAATGTTTTGGGGAATAAAGTTTATAAATATTAAAAGGTGGAATGCGTATTGTAAATTCTTAAAAGTACAGGGTGTGGAATGTAATTGTACCATTAAAAAAAAGCTAGTAGGTCCGGTGACCGCCGGTTGGTATAATGGATAAATGACAGTAGTGTAGTTTACTCTTCTCCTTCACCTCACCCAGAGTTCTTCCCCTCTGCCCCCCTCCTTTGCCAACCTCTCTAGATTCCAAGCTTTCCCCACCAAACCAAATAAAGCCCATTCCTTTCCTCCCCTTTCCTACTCTTCTTTAGAAGGTGAGATTGGTTAGCTTCAACATGGTGGTCTTCGTTCTGGGCGTGTTTTGGCTCTAAAGGCATTACCTTTTTGACTATCTTTCTTGTGTCGAAGAAGAGGAAGGGAGAGAGAGAGAGAGCGAGAGAGATGGGTGGGCTTCTTCTCCAGATTCTGGGCTTTTGTTTCTGGGCATTCATGTGGTTGGCTGGGTCGGTCACCGTGAACCCAAGTGGAGGTGGAGCCAACGATGCCGGCGAGGCAGCCGTCGTCGTCGACGGGAGGTACACCATCGCAACGACGGACGACGACTTTGTCTGTGCCACATTGGATTGGTGGCCGCCGGAGAAGTGTGATTATGGGACTTGTAGCTGGGGACTTGCCTCCATGCTCAATTTGGTATGTTTTGGTTAATTTGAGTGGTAGAACTGATTGCAGGAAGGAAGTAGTCATCAATTTGAACAAGTTTTGATTTTTTCTACTTCATTTTCTATTAAGCTGAGATCTTTATTACAAGTTCTGATAAACTGTGTGAAATTTTAAGTTTCTTTTTACTAAGATCTGGGCATTTCATTCTGGAGGTGTTACAAGGTTAATGCTCCTTTTTGTCTGATACCATCATATGATTATCCATTTGTACCTTCAATTCCAGCTTGTTTCACTTATTCCTTGTTTCTTTTTCTTCATATGTATGGCAATTTCCAGTGCATTGGTTGGGATATAGATAACTCGCAGAGGATTAATTCTGAATAACTTATCCGATTTAAGATTGATAAAAGAAAATTTTGTGGGGCCATAACTTTTCCATGTGTCTAGATCTGCTAAATGATAATGTCCATTTGAAATAATTAATGCATATCTTTAACCATATGAAAGCTCATGTTCATTTTAATTAGTCCTGATTTATGTTTCAGTTACTGAAAAGAAAATGCTGATAGAACTATATACTGCTCATTGATATGGAATACTTTTGACCATGGTTCTTCATTTGTAATATGTGAATTCACCATTTTTTCTAATAATTAAGCTGATAAAGTACGCGGATTTAGTCTTTTCTGGCACACCCTCACATCTATGCTTGGTAAATTTTAATAGGAGCAGGATGTAAATTTTAGTTAAGCTGGTGGAGGTTTTGAATTCTAGTTGTCAACCGACTCGACATGATTTGAAGCTAAAAGTCTCATGCTCTCTAAGCCATCTTAATTCACTGTCTTCTCTGAAAGTTTAAGCTAACGGAGAACGGTGGCTTTTGACCGTTTCTACTCCATCATTCTCATTATATTAGTCTCTGAGTTCTACAGAGAAAAGTAATTTAAAACATGGTGATTGACACAGGTGTTTCTTTTCTTTTATCCTTCCTGCAGAATCTTTCCAGCAACATTCTACTGAATGCTGTCAAAGGCAAGCAATCTTTCGATACCACCCTTAATGCTCCTATGGGTTTTGGTTGTTAGCTCAAGGTATGAGCCTGACTAGCTTCTTTTCTTGGCAAATTCTTACAACTTTTGCAGCATTTTCTCCTCTGAAGCTTCGTCTTGGGGGTTCTTTGCAAGATAAGGTCATCTATGGCACAGGGGGCCAGCCATGTACTCCATTTGTGAAGAACACTTCTGAGATGTTTGGGTTTTCTCAAGGTTGCTTACCTATGAAAAGATGGGATGAGCTCAATGACTTCTTCAAAAAAGCCGAGTACGTTAGATGCATACCTTGTAAAAATTTTCTCATGAAAGTTTAGTTGCCAATTTTTCTCATGGAAGTTTACTTGCCAATGACATCTAAACAACAGGGCTGTAATTATCTTTGGTTTGAATGCTCTAAATGGACGGGTTCCTATGTCAGATGGTTCACTAGGAGGGCCTTGGAATTCCACCAATGCAGCATCTTTTATTCGATATACCGTTAACATGGGTTACTCTATCCATGGATGGGAGCTTGGTAAGATTCTTATGGAATTTGCAGTTCTTGCTTTCATCCAGAAGTTGTGGACATTACACTTCTGATTGATCTTGGCTATGCATCTGCAGTACTAAATTCTATAGTTTTTTCTTCCTTTTGTGAATATGGATATGTGCAAATACTTAGAACTCCTTTTCGTCTCAGGAAATGAACTCAGCGGGTCTGGAGTTGGGGCTCGAATTGGCGCAGATCAATATGCTGCAGATGTGATCGCCCTCAAATCGATCGTCGATGATGCTTACCAAGGCTTCCCCTCTAAGCCATTGGTAATAGCACCAGGAGGATTCTTTGATGCAAACTGGTTCAGTGAGCTTGTCAACAAAACAAAACCCAACTTGATGGATGTAATCACTCATCACATCTATAATTTGGGTCCAGGTACTCCTCACTATGATCTAGCATTTGGTGGCTCATTTGGTTAAAATTGGCAAAATACTGAGTCTTGGAATTTGTCTCAGGTGTTGATAGCCACCTGATAGACAAAATTCTTAATCCCTCTTATCTTGATGGTGAGGCAAGCACATTCAGCAATCTGCAGGGAATACTCAAAGGAGCAGGAACTTCAACTGTCGCATGGGTTGGTGAGGCTGGTGGTGCTTACAATAGTGGCCACCATCTTGTCACTGATTCATTTGTTTTCAGCTTTTGGTAATTAAGTTCAATCTTACCAACTAGTAAAATTTCGAGTTGGCGGTAAATTATTTTACGTCGAAATGTTTCATAATCATCGGAATGTGGCAGGTACTTGGATCAGCTTGGAATGGCAGCAAAGTATGATACAAAGAGTTACTGCAGACAGAGTTTAGTTGGTGGAAATTATGGCTTGCTCAACACTACAACCTTCATGCCGAATCCTGATTACTATAGGTTAAATCGCCCACCATCGAATCTACTACTGATCTGATTCATATATAGAACAGAATGAAGAAACCAGACTGGATGTCATTTTCTTTGAAATGCTAATCTAAGTTCAGATTTGCCCATGTTCATATCTTGTTTTCATCCACGCAGTGCTCTATTATGGCATCGGTTAATGGGACGAAAGGTTCTTGCAACATCCTTGACAGGCACCAACAAGACACGGGCATACGCACACTGCGCAAGAGAATCTGTAAGTAAACTTCGGTCATCATTTGCCAAAGTTATCATGATACAATTATTGGATTTATCTCATTTATTCATCGCTTGATAAATTTTTTATTTTTCAGCAAGGGATTACGCTTCTGCTGATCAACCTTAGCGGCAATACCACGACTCAAGTGTTTATCACAACTGGAAATGCTTTCGCACAATCTATGAGGCGGCGGCACCACACAAGGTTCAGACATATACCTCATTTAGGAAGAAGTCTTGGATTTGTAAGAGAGGAATACCACCTAACACCCAAGGATGGAGATCTCCATAGCCAAACCATGCTACTGAATGGCAACATCTTATCAGTTGATTCAAGTGGAAACATTCCAAAACTAGAACCAGTTCAAGTCGATGCGACACAGCCTATAACTGTTGCACCATTTTCAATCGTCTTTGCGCACATTCCATACTTCTTTGCTCCAGCATGTAGGTAGATGTCATTGTTGCACTATGTCAATAGGGTGGGCTACTAAGTAGTTCATCCTTTACAAGCTGCAAGGCTGAAAGGTTTGTGATTCAATTTTAAAAGAAAATGGTTGAGAAAATAATCAATCAAAAAGGGGAAAGAAAAGAAGAGAATTTGTAACATTTGAGCCATCATTTTCCTTCATGCACATTTTTGGATTATGGTGCTTAGAATTCTATTATGATTTGGGAGGCACCATCAAACACCCTTCATAAGTATACTTAGAAATTAGAACAATATCTCATGTCTCCACTTCAATAACAACATCATTGTCCAAGTGAGTAGCTCTTCAGATGAAAAAAGGAAAGAAAATCATCAGTATGATAGAAGAGTACAGGTTTCCATGTCTCTTGTACTAGTACCTTAATAGTTTGAGAGACCCATACCATTGGAAAGTTTGAGAGTTTTGACTCTCCTTAGTGTGGCTTAGATAGTGTTTGGTTGGTGCATCTCTTTCCCTTCTTTGCACACTAGCTTGTCTTGTTTGTAGATAGCATACCAAACATCACTTTCCTTATAATTGTGCTAACTGTGGTCAATGTGCATAAACCCTTTACTCGTGTTTAAGACTTAAACACCAACCAAACACTGTTTAAGTAGGCTAAGTAGAACAACCAACATAAAAAAAAAATAAAAGAGTACAAGGGCATGTGTATAAGGCTTCACCTGAATGATTCCATTTATGCTTATAATTGCAAGATCCAAATAAGAAAGCTGCAAAAGATATCACACAGCCTGAAATTGATTTTGATTGATATGATAATTATTGTAGCAAAGCGTTTATTATTGAACAGGAGTCTGAAATTTTGGGCCTTGTATTGCTAATTCTGTTCTCTAAACTACTAATTGGGGGAAAAAAATGAAAGAAGAGGAAAATTTATAAACAAATAAAAGAGCAAAATGTAAATTCAGAACTGCATTTGTCTTCTTCAATAGGGTGTTTGAGTAATGTCTCGATGTACTCTTGGTAGGCTTTACATGAGTGAAGGTCACCCTTAGTCGACTGGTATTTCAACCTCCATTCTCAAGCCAGGATTGCCCAGAATCTGAAAGACACAAGCAATGATCATGAGGTCTGAAAGACACAAGCAATGATCATGAGGACAATACATGTTGGAAATAAAAGATAAAAAAACGAAGAATCACGCGCCATCTCCAAATCCATTTAAGTTTTTAATTCTTCAGGAAGTCAAATAAGTAAAGAAGTGCGTGTGATTTGCAATTATCTTTGTGCGCACTTGTGCTCGTGTCCGTGGAAGGTCTTCAGTCTAAAGCTGGATGAAATGGAGAAGCTAGAGCAAATGAAATAAACTGAACTCTCTCTCCCTAAGAGATTACAAATGATGCCACAGGAAGGCAACACCAAAAGCCTTAACTTGTCAGATGACAGTGAAGGGGACCACATTAATGCACACTAGAAAGCACTTTTTCATGTCCTTTGGATTGATGAAAGATTTTCTTTCTTTAAGTGAACCAAGGATGCCATTGGGAGTATTCTGTTGGTGGGAAGAGTTGGCAGTCACAAAATAGGTTGTGATAAATCACCTTTTTTCCTGCAAAAACCCTATCTATCAGTAATCACCCTGGATTCTGGTTGGGTGGGATGGAAAGGGTAGCAGGAACTGTCTAGTCTATGCAGGTAATTTAGAAAACACAGACCCATAAGTCCATTTACTAATCCTACACTCATTAGGTTTGCCTCGACCATGAATTGTGTCCGGGTAGCACTACTTTACAGCCTAGTACTAGAGTTGACACAATTTTACTTAACTAGCAACTATTATGACAAAACTTGATGAAAATAATATGACATGTTTGCTGGTCAAATTTCTTGAAGGCTGAGAATTGAAGGATATCTGGAGCACATTACTGAAAAACACAAGAATAAGATCAACACATAAATGTTAAATATAGTAATTACTAAGTAGCGGTGTTCTTGAATGGGTAATTCTTGTCGAAACTAGAAATTTTGACGTCACAATACTGCTGGGCAAAGAATAAACTGACTATTACAGTAATGCAGAAGATAAAGCATGGGTAGAAGTTGATTCACCAAATCTGTAGTAAATAAGGACTCATGGTTCAAACAAATATGTTAGGCTCTAAGCAGTATTATATTATTACGAAAATAAAATTCTTTCGGTATGACCTTCACATACTACTTGCATGATTCTGGGACAAGGTAGAGTTGGAATAGTAGAACTTAAGACTATGTTACATGCTTCATTATACCACATGCCAAACATAGCTAGACACCTGCAATATTAGATTTTAAGACCATCATGTGACATATATGTGCAACTAGCCAATTACTGAACTAATAAAAAATGTGAGCTTTTTTACAAGTCACAGGAAACCATTTACTTCAAGAAACTTGTGAAGTGAATCAAGAGTTATCACTCAAACTGAACATATGCATGAAGAAATGTAGCCTACCAGCAATTAGAGAAAAAAAAAAGTACCTTAACAAAATCATCCAACAAAAGTGGATTATTTCTGGAGTAACCAGCTTCTTCCAATAGGTGGACCAAAACTTGCTGAACAATATATAGAAAAATAGGACAATTAGAAAAATTGAGCATGCATTTGAAACATTATACTTCTTTTATCTATGCTCGAATTGAGTTATTAGATTTGTGTGAGATTGCTAAGGCATGGAAAGTTCAATGACTCTATAACAAGTAATGACCAAGATGTATTTCCACTTAAAGTTGGACAACCAATGAGAAAATTAGAGAGCTACAGCTCACAGGAATTTTAAGTGCCATTAGAACTGCAAGTGGACTGATGGGGTGCTGTGACTGACAGAACAGACCTGTTTAGCTCTTTATTATTGCATCCAAAATTGAAACCTAAGATGAATCAACTTCCCATATAGTCCACAAATAAACAAATCATTAAACCCCGAAACAGTTGGTCTTTTTCTATCCATATATTCCTTTTGGGCTGTCAGGTGATAAAAAGACAAGTATTCTAAATGGATTTCACTGATCTCTTTGCAATAACTAGGTTTTTGAAGCTAAAAGCTAAATTCAGATCAAGCATGAAGGAATTGATCAGACTATTGCAAACTTGAACCAGTTGACTTTCTTGAAAGTTTGAACCGAGTTTCTCATAATTCATATACTACTATATCTAAAAATATTTTTTTGCATGCATTGAACTCACATGCCTGTTAGAGACTTGATCAGGCACATTCACACATCTTTGTGATCGTTTAGTTCATGTTAGAGTTGCCAAACACTAGGATGTCCTCTATTATGATTGGTTGCTTGATTCCACCATGACAACCACCATTGCTGCTTCTTGAAAATTGCCTCTACCTCAAGTGCATTCCTCATTAAATAATTCGAGTTCAGTTGATCTCAACTTTCAAGCAAACATAATCTAGATCATCTCACAATAAAAGACATCTTCCCCACATGAATGATCAACACATGGGAAATCATGGTAAAAAGGGATGATATGTATATGCAACGTTTCTGAGTTCATTAGGAGTACTTGGATTAGCGTATTGTATAGCATAGGATTATGAAACTTAAACAAGAAAATGTATGTCGAAACCAAGCAGGTTACATTAACTTATGAAATATATGGGTAGTAATACTAAGAAAACTACTTCACATTTGAACCTGTGTTCTTCAATAGAATTATTTGCATATTTCCAGGGTGAAAAGATTAGATCATTAAAATAGATTTAGGCTGTCTCCTTTTATGCTGAATAGGGTGGTCATCAACTAAATAAATCTCATTAGCTGCACCACATTTTTCAGGGCCCTCTAGAATCTTTCTATGTCCCTACGCTACTAACTGATGAAAGATGAAAGTCTAGGGGAGTCTATACATTTTGCAAACTTGGGGTCGTTAGATATATAATACATTATTACTATTATTTTGAATTTACTGCAGCAATCACTGTAGCATATACTATTTGCAGTCCTGTAACAGGTGGCATAAAGATCAATAGATTCTATTCTCTTTTCCTATTTATTCTCTTTCTTTCTAGAGTAATGCTCTCTCTCATTTTCTACATATCCGACTATTTCTTGTCTCTTCTCCACTTGAAGAAAGGTCCATCCAGAATCATCCTACATCACAGAACTAGTCTTTTGATTTCCTCTTGATTTCTGCTATCAATTTTTCATGCGGACAAGGTGCTGGCAGTTCCTCTGATATTTTGTGAACCTTCATTAAATCTCAAATCTCCTGGCTATTCCTCTGATAACTAGAAAAATCTAAAAAATGTTTGATCTTTTCCAAGAATGATCTTCAAATTTTGGTTTCTATACTTAAGGTCCTCTTTTCTTAGCATAATAAAGGTGGGCAGATTAATAAGAATTTCAAAATATACAATCAAAATCTAAATAATCAAATTGGGAAAGAAAGAAAAATTAAGAAGAAGAATACCTCTCTCTGCTCCTCCGATATGAACGAACCCGTCAAATCCCGAACCACCTCCAACAAGTCCTTGAAGGTCACCCTCCCCTTTCCATCAATATCATATAATTTAAAGATCACTGCCTCACAAACAAAACCAACATATGGGTCTTAAAGAACATATAAAAAAAAGTCCATAAACTGACACCGATTCTATTAAACATCACATCTTGATGCAATAATTGACAAAATTAACAATTGGGTATTGGGTTTTACACTCTATCTTCTGCTGCAGGCTAGCTTTCGAGCTGAAGGCCGAAAGGAAGGCAACAAAGTCCTTAAAGTTCAATCCATCAACCATCTTAAGCAGTCTCTGCAACGAAAACAACAGTATATAACAATCCAAAAGGAGAGAAAAAAAAAATTCACAAAAGGATTTATGGGTCTCACCTGGGAGAGCGGATTGAGCGAGAACTCGGGTATAGACAAGAACTCATCGGCCGAGATGAACCCTTTCGCGTTACGGTCGAGTTGGCAGAACCTCTGGTACAAGGCCACAATCTCATGCTGCGAAACTGAAGGCAAGGCAAGAGGAATTCAGATTCCAATACAACAGCAAAAAGAAGACGATAGGAGGAGGAGGAGGAGAGCGAGATGGTTTACTCACACAAATAGCCGCAGTACTCTTGGACTTCCTCTATGTCGTATTGGGTGAGCATAGAAGAAGCGTTGCCCATCTCGTACCGTCGTTCTCTATCCGAGGAGGGGAGAAGGATTGAGAGGAGAGGAGATAGGAGACGGATTAAAAACCGATGCGGATGGAATCGCGACGATGAGTTTGATGGAGTTGGACGTTACACGATCGAGACGAAGATATATAAAGAATTACGGTCAAGCTATGATGGCTATCCTGGAGTTGGTCAACCTATGCTGCCGTATATTATTAACCCGAGGAAAGCATGAGAAGAAGACCTGGAGAATAACGGTTAAGGATCCGATAACCCGATAAGAGGATGTACAAATGCTAAAAAAAGGTGTCATCTTATCAGTTTTTTGTATTCTTTTGTTGGATATCTTATACCTCTTTTTATATTCAAATTCATCAAAATTCGGTATGAGTTAATAAATATGTGCGGATCTCGATCGGTTACCGTTAAATACGTGCCAAAACATAGATCCCGAGGATCTTACGTTCTATATTCGCTGTCATATTGACCGGGATGAATCAGCTCGTACTAAATCGTTGCCCTGATATAAATAAGATTATCTGATATACGTACGAGTTAAGAAGACCCGGAGAATAACGGTTAAGGATCCAATAACTCGATAAGAGGATGTACAAATGCCAAAAACAAAAAGTGTCATCTTATTAGTTTTTTGTATTCTTTCGTTGGACTTATACCTCTTTTTATATTCAAATTCATCTCAAAGTTCGGCATGAGTTAATAAATCTGTACGGATCTCGATCAGATATAGATCCTGATGGTCTTACATTCTATATTCGCTGTCATATTGATCGGGATGAATCAGCTCGCACTAAATCCCTGCCCCGATAACATGTATGTTCATATAATTTAAAATATTATAAATATAAAAAGACATAATATAATAAAGCATGTTTTCTTTATATTGTTTATAGATTTGAGTAAATTCACACATCTCATAGATTTATAAATCACATTTGATTGGTCTACTTTTTGTATTAGTATTCATATCCTGAGTAGTTTTGTGATCTTAGTTGAAGAGTTTGATGATGGATTTCGGATCGTGTGGGTTTGTGGGATCCGCATTGGGTTTGTAGTTTTAGTGAGTGACGTGGTCAAAATATAGTGGGTGTGAGAGATAGAGGAAGAATTATAATAATTTAGAGTAGGCTGTGGTGCAGAGGAGACTTGGTATAGAAATAAGAAGAAGCAAAGAAAGAAAAGAATCTGAGTATAAATATAAACCTTAGATGAGAAGAATTGAAATAAAAATTATGTGACTGTAAAAAAATTAAACCATTATATGCGAGCTTATTGTGGCTATTGATGAGTGTTAAAAGTATCAGTTAATAAGAGTGTAAAGGTGAGATGAGTTGGCCGGATCCCGTCTAATCATGGTTGGATTAAGTTTAACTGTGATGGTTCTGTGGACTAATTAACTAACAAAGGAGGAGGGGGGCGGATATTCAGAGATTCTGATTGTGGCATTTTATTGGCAGGTGGGTTGCTGGTAAAATGTAACTCTACGATCATGGCTGAAGCGTGTGCTCTGAGAGAGGCTTTGATTCAGGCTAAGAGTTTAAGTATTCAAAATATGTACATTGAATCCTACATTGAATCCAATTCGCAAAATCTCATTGGCTCCATAAAAAATAGTGCAAACTCTTGGACCTTGCGGAACCTGATTATTAACATTCGAATCTTACTTTTAGATTGTGATAATTTAATTATCAAATACAATTATAGAGAAGCTAACTTGCCAGTTGACTGGATTGCCAATCATACATGAGTAATGGCTACTAATTTTTTGTGGAGGGGCTCAAATCACTCTGAGTTCACTTCAATTTTGTGTAAGATGCCAGTGGCACTTTGTACTATAATTTTTTAGGCTTCTTGCCTTTTGTTTAATGAATTTATTTTTACAATAAAAAAAAGGGTGAGATGAGTTAAATAAATATTTTTAATTAAAAAACGGAGGCTTTTAGGAAAAAAAAGAAATGAGAAGAAGGGACTTGAACCTAAAATAGATTGGAATTTTGGTGATTTCTTACAAATGTTCCTAATCTCATTATCACCTTCTGTTCTGGATAGCTGATGGAACCGATAGTCGAGATCCTCAAAAAGGAGGCTGTGCGAATTTTGGCGTAGAGTCCTCCTGACTTCTCCGACTCGTCTTCCCAGTCGACTCCATCTCTGTTTCTTGATCTTCTCCGGCGTTCTTTTCCTTCAATCTCCTCCGCAAAATAAGTAGGCATTTTATTTTGGGAAATCTCAGTCTCAACTTGTTGCTACTCGAATTGAACTCGTGCTTTGTATTCTTTCTTTGGAGTAAGAGATTGAAACAATTTAGTATTAGCTACGAAAGATAATTTATGAATTTTGTAGTTAATTTACGAATTTTATAGTCATATCTGATTAATCTTCTTTCTCTTATTTTTTTTTCATTAAAAATAATTTTATATAAACGTCTTATATAATCTTATATAAGAACAATAAGACGGTAGAAGAGTAAGATATAAATGAATAAGTAGATAGAGAGTAGAGTAGATAAAAATATAAATTGGCCGTAAATTTTGTAAATATACTACGAATTACAGTCATAAAAAAGATGGTGAGGAGAAGTAAGAGATATACCGCATAATTCACACATTTAGAAATATTTCAAAATTATTAATACTTTTTTAATGTAGCTAAGCACTTTCATTTATATAATATGATTTTTTAAATGCTAGAATTTTTTTTTTACCAATTGAAAGATCTACAATCAAATGCTATACTATATTCAACTTTTCAAAAAGAGAGAAGATTGGTTCTATGAGTAGCTAAATAATAATGACAAATATTTATTTTATTATATAATTTCATAATAATGACAATGCCACTTCTCTTTGTATTACAGTATTATATCGGTATTTAATAAGGCACTAAATAATAGTATAACAAACTTGAAAGGAAAAATAAAAAATACCTCATCCGCAAAGGAACCGAAAATGAGCATGACAAAATTAAAAACCTACTGTGCAAATTTCCTATACTCTATTAATATTATCATTAATATCGATAGTTGAGGGTCTAATGTGTAAATAGGTTTAAGTATAATTATACCAATAGGTTAGTTCTACACTGTTCACACCACATGAGATGTATATAATATAATATGTCGTTATGTCCGAGCTAAGATTGATAGTGAGAAGCTTTTGATAGTCATGGAGGAGATGGAGGCACTTAGATATACTTTATTAATTACTTTTCTTTTCATATTTTCCTAAGTATTCTTTGGAAATTTTGGAGTGATCAAATTGTAGCAATGTGGCATTTGATCATACTCATAGTGTTGTTGTAAAAACTTATCAATCTCATGAAACATTTCGCCGTTTGGTATCATGTATCTCAAGATGTTGCATCCATAGTGTTAAATAAGAAACTATCATAAGCTCTCGTCTACTTATAGAATAAGGATGGAATAGACATAAGTATTCTAATTTTTAAAATCAGAAGAAGAGGACTAATACTAGTATAAATTATTGTAATGTTTAGTTCAATACTAGCATAACGTATAATAATTATATTTGATATGATATAAAGTTGATATTAAAATAATAAAAGTGTATGAAATCTATAAATTAAAAGATGACTTTGATATTCTACTCTGTATGTGTATATGCAATTTGTTTATATACACTAAAACCAAACAGCCCCTTAAGGTTTTTTGGTTGATTAATATATAAACGCATATAAAGTGTTGCATTCAGAGAGTTATCACAGCAGAAAGTCCATAGTTTGAGTCTTAAAAGAGTATAAAACAATAAAACTAGGCTTAAGCTCTTTAAAGATGATTGTGAGATGCAACAAGGCAAACAAACCCTGCAAGACTATTTTTGATTTGAGAATTCATAATACAATCAATTTATTTATTTATTTTTTCATGCAGATTATGAGCAATGGAACTTTCAAGGGCCCTCTTCATAGGGCAGTGATCAATGCAGAGAGGGAGAAGATTTCCCTTGCTATGTTCTATTCACTGGATAAAGAGCAAGATCTGGGGCTGCAGAAGAAGAGCTGGTAGATGAGAGGAGGCCAACATTGTACAGAACTATGAAAACAGAGGACTGACTACTTTGAGACCCTCTCTGAAGTTTTTGAAAATGATAGGGCAAAGATCCAACCATAGCATCTAACCCTTTCAAATAATTGAGAGCTTCTACTGTTCAGGATATATGTTCAAGAATAAAGACTTTTACCTGCATGCAGAACTTAAGGTCATTTGAAGATATTGGAGAGTAGCAAACACCGTAGGAAATAAAATGTTGTAGACTCCAAATCACAGCAATAGCCTCCAAGGGTTAAGAAGTTATATACCCTGGGAAATATGAGAATCTCCTGAAACTTGTTTCACTTCATTCATATGCAATGCCTGCAGACAGATACTACTCAAGATGAAACAATAAAGAACAAAACCAAGGTTAAGAAGAAATCTCAGTTGTGCATCTCAACAGTGAAGAACTCGTTAGTTTTGCAGACCACCATGATATTATCAGAAAACTTTATCCTTCTACCAAGGTTAATCATAACCGTCAACATCAAACATGTTGCTCATCAACCATCAAAAACAAGTAAAATTTTCTAGCCCAATGCCTGTGTATGGGCATCCGGCCTCAACTACACGACACTACAAATTGGAAATATCAAGAAAGAAATAGGATAAATTTAAACAAAAGAGGGTACGATGGAGATGGTCATATGATATGATGAAGGGGCGAGGTGGTCTCGCAGTTCCCTGTTCTTATTAGAAGATCTTGAAGAGAAGGCCTCCATGAGTGGCAAAGAACGGCGCGAACACAAGAGATTCGACTGCCATGAGCTTGATAAGGATGTTAAGTGATGGGCCAGATGTGTCCTTCAGCGGATCCCCGATGGTGTCACCGATCACAGCGGCCTTGTGGGGTTCTGATCCCTTTGGGCCGAGAGTCCTAGCATGCTCGGAAGCCCCAGCCTGACCATCAGAATACACAACTTAATGGTGCAGTCCTTTTGGGAGGTTCTAAGAATTATGAGCTCAGGGAAGTGATTAGGAAATGTAAATTATTCTTCTACTTGAAATCTTAAGATAATAAAACATTACCTCAATATACTTCTTTGCATTATCCCATGCGCCGCCAGTGTTGGATGCAGAGATAGCAATCTGGGGAATTGAGAAAAGAAAATCATAAATTTACCGAAAAGCTATCCTCTTGAAACTGAAAAAAAAAAAGCCAAAGTTGCGTTCAAACCTGAACTCCGGAGACAAGAGAGCCAGCAAGAATGCCTGAAAGTGTCTCTACACCAAATAATGTTCCAACAATAAGGGGTGTGAGCATAACCAAAGCACCAGGGGGGATCATCTCCTTGATCGAGGCATCTGTAGAGATCTTGACACAGGTGGCGTAGTCAGGTTTAGCAGTTCCCTCCATCAGACCAGGAATGGTGTTGAACTGTCTTCGCACTTCCTCTACCATCTTTAGAGCAGCACTCCCAACACTTTTCATTGTCATGGCTGAGAACCAGTAAGGGAGCATTGCACCAACAATCAAACCGATGAAGACTTTCGGTGTTAGAACATCAACAGTTGAAATGGCAGCCCGACTCACAAAAGCACCAAAGAGAGCAAGCGACACCAGGGCAGCAGAACCAATGGCAAAACCCTGAAAAAGCAGGAGGGTAAATAAGAGAGAACTCGCAAATAATTTGAGAGTAGAGAAACAGCGAGTGGAATATGCTGAGTACTACATAGAACAAAAAAATCCAGAAAGAGCAATTACTTCATATATTTATTGAAGAGTACAAGAGAAAGAATACCACCTAGTTATTATTTCAACCATTTGTTGTGAAATTCAGTAACTATCCAGAATTATTGTCAAGAGAAAGAAAGTTCACATGTTATGAGCGATCTAACAGGAAAACTTCAGAACGACCAAACTTCACTTTTGCAGGATTCAAATCATACAGAAACTACATATTATAAATCGGAGAAAAGAGAAGAAAATGAAACGCAAATATGACCCATCATACCTTTCCAATTGCAGCAGTAGTGTTGCCTGCAGAATCCAGTGCATCAGTTCTCTCGCGAATTCTGTGGCTCATCCCAGCCATCTCAGCAATGCCTCCAGCATTGTCACTTATTGGGCCATAAGCATCAATGGCCAGACCAGTGGCGATTGTGCTCAACATGCCAAGAGCAGCAACCGCTATACCATACATGGCAGCAAAACTGAAACTGACAAATATGCTGACAGCAATAGCAAAAATTGGGATGATAACAGATTTGTATCCCAAAGCAAGGCCGAATATAACATTAGTTGCAGCACCTGTTCTGCAGGAGTCAGCAACATCTTGCACAGGACTGAAAAAGAAGAAGAAGATGAGGTATTGTTAAGACAGATACCAGCTCAACTGTTTCGAAAAAAGGACCCAGTGAATTATAATCCAAAAGTATAAAGTATTACGATTTGAAAAGATAAGAAGAAAATCTTAAGCATATCCTGTCATGTCAGTATAAGTTGGTCGCTTACCTGTATGCATTGCTGGTATAATATTCTGTGACAAAACCAATAACTAGACCAGCCCATAAACCAATCGCAACACAGAGGAATAATTGCCTGCAAATCCCAGTCAAGGTAAATTAGATGCCATCAAAACCTCAAAGATCTAAAGCAAAACACTCACCAGCTAGTTACTTGTTTCTGGGTTCCAAAATTGAAGATAGTGAACTGATATGGGAGTGCTAGCCAGCTAACAATTGCAATACCAATGGTCATAAAAATAGTTGAGTATATGAGCTGCCACTTCAATTTTGGTTCTATCTGTTTCACTTCCTTTATTTCAAATTCAGTTGCAAAGAGTGTGGTAATCAAACATGCAATGATACCCATGGAGCTGATAAGTAGGGGGTAGCACATGGCAGTAAAATCATGGTTGATCCCAAAAGAGGAAATAGATGCAACAACAAGGGCAGCGCAAGAAGATTCAGCATAGGAACCAAAAAGGTCTGACCCCATTCCAGCAATATCCCCAACATTGTCCCCAACATTGTCAGCAATCACCTGAGAGACATTTTTTTTAATCTTAAACAGGAATCCCAAATTGATGATCTTATAAACAAATGAATTATATGATATCACTCAGCTTCATGAAATTAAGATTGTCGATCATAAATCAGACATATACAAGAGGTCATAAAAGCTATGCTATCTTACTGCTGAAAATTAAAAACTTACAGCTGGATTTCTAGGATCATCTTCGGGAATGTTCCTCTCAACCTTACCAACAAGATCAGCACCAACATCAGCAGCCTTTGTGTAGATACCTCCTCCTACTCTGCCAAAAAGAGCCATAGAAGATCCACCAAGGCCATAACCAGTAATAGCCTCAAAGAGACCTTCCCAATCATCACCATAGTATAACTTGAATAAGTTAATGGCAATGTAAAGCACCAGAAGTCCATTTGCTGCCAGCAAAAAGCCCATCACTGCACCAGAACGGAATGCAACAATAAAAGCTCTTCCAACACCCTTCCTTGCCTCCAAGGTTGTCCTTGCATTAGCATATGTGGCAATTTTCATCCCAAGGAAGCCAGAGATCAAGGAGGTGATTGCACCAAGCAAGAAAGATACAGTGCTAAAGATTGCATTGGCAAGGGCAGACTTGCAATACTTATCCTTGCTGTAGGTGCAGGGCTGACTCTTTGTGCTGAAGCCCTCCACAGAGCCAAGGAAGAGGAAGATCAGGACAGCGAAAGCAAGCATGAAGATTCCAACATACTGATATTCAGTGAAGAGGAAAGAAGTTGCTCCTGTTAAAAGAGAAACCGATTGTAAGGTATCTTTTCTATCAATTGACTGTTACCCTTTCTAATGCTAACTACATTTCTTTAAAAAATAATACAGCTAGTCCCAGCTATTTGGGAACAGCTAGGATTTTTCTTTCCCCCATTCAGCTCTTCTTCAAGCAAAATGTTCATGCCTTTGGTCCTCTTCCTCCTTTGTCAATACAATTGAAATAGCATCTATCCTCTATCAAACATGTCCACACTATCCAAAAAAGGTAAACAATGCATCTCGAACAAAGCTCATATCTTGTTAACAAAAACATATGCAAAAGTAGCACTGCACATATGGTTACAAGCAGGGTTATTAAGGAGCGGGAACCAAGGCATTGCATAAGCTTGGTTGGAACTTAATATTAATAATTTAACTAACACTATCTCCGATCAAGATGACAATCAAGTGAAAATTTGCTAGCTGGTGTCCTGCTGAAATATTTCAAACACCTCGTTAGTAGTCAAGGTGCTTGTTCATACTCAAAAGCTCATCAATTGTTGAGGAGTTTGCTTATGTGGCTTATGGGCTAGTTTGTAGTTCTCTAATGAGTTCAGTTTTGACTCATCTTTTTAGTATACTAATTTGTTTAAAAATTAATAATAGCAAGGCTGAAAGTATCAAAAAAGGTTTGAACATAAACTGTTAAACAGAGAATTATATACAACACATGCACGCGCGTGCACACACACATATATATATATATATACATGTGTAATCTTTTCAACTTAATAGAAATATATAAATATAATATTGTAAGATATCTACATATATGTGATTTTTTATTATAAACTTAGTTGAATGATAACAAGCCTAACACGAAACAAACTCAACCTTGCTCGTGTTTGGCTCATTTTACATTTCGAGCTCAAATTTTAGCTCATTTTTAGCCTGTTCCTAAATGAACAAGTTCATCTCGAAGAAAATAGTGATAGCCACAAACTCAAATTGCTCGTGAACACCAAGCTAAATTGACAGTCCTTGTCACATGTCACATTTGACTAGTTTAAGAGCAGGGTTCATAAGAAATGACATTAAAGAAATATACTTAGTATAAACAACATTAATGCCACCACAGTCAATGCCAAATAATTCTGCAACCAAAGCAGGAAATCCCATCAACCTTGTCAGAGCTGATAAACTAAAACAACCAGAACACTTTTAATTAAAAAAAATCAATTAATGTCAATCATCATTATTCATGAGCTACACAAGTTCCAAAGAAAGATTACACAAGTATCAAACTATTAAATAGAGAAAAGCAATATAATATCAGACAAAAGGAGAAATGAATACCCCAATGTGATTTGACTCCATTGTACAAAAGTTTCTGTATTTTCAATGATAAATTTTAATATCATATCTTTGTTATTAAATACATAAAAAATTTATCAAATCCTCTATAAATTTATTTATAAGAAGATCTTTAAATTCGACCTTGATCAAATATGAAGGAAAAAAATTTATTCTATTTTAGTTACGATCTAAGAGGGTTAAATGTTTTAAGTTGAAAATAGATAGAATTTTATATTAGATTTCGTGCAATGGAGCGAAGCCATATGGGTAAAGTGTAATTTCCCATCAGATTTTTACTCGTAAGGACATAGGAAAAAAGTACAATGTTATAAGAAAACGGATCAAGGAGGAGGTAAAAGAAAATCTAATAATATAGCTTGCCTGCAAACGATCTGATGCAAGCGACACCATCATACAACATAGGAAAATGGCTTCCAATTCGCTCAAAAGCAACAAATCAAATGGCTAAAGCAATTTGATTACTTCAATCAACTCAATTTGGTTATTTTTCAAGCACCGGATTCCTTAAAATCTTTTCAAGTAGGACGGATAAATAAAAGCCTCACTGAAGTTTACTTGACTACAATAAAACCTTTCAGTTTGTATGCTACAAGGAACAATCCTTTGCAACTATAATATTATCATATTGTCATAAAAAAATGTCAACAGAAGCTGCAATATACTGCATAAAAAATAGATCTAAAAGATACATAGGATAATCGAGAGTCACACTACATGACTTCATAGCAAATCTAAAATTAAAAAAGAAAAGGAAATGTGGGGACCCAAATGCAGCAACTTTAAGTCATCAAAGACAAATTAATCCTCTTCTAGAAATAAAAGTACGACCATAAAAAGTAAGCCACTATCCCAGATCTACAAATAACATATTTAATTTCCCTTCTGAAAACCGATAACACTTGAATAACGAAAAAAAAAAACCCCAGGTACCAAAAGAATATAGCTCAAGCTTCTTAACAGAAGGAAACAGATAAAAAATTAAATCTTTTCCCAAAAAATCGCATCTTTACTCGTTTTATCCAAAGGATCTAAGGAAAGCAGCCATTCCAGAGATCTAATCACCTTCGGAGATGGCGGTCTGGATGTCGGCGCACTTGAGGACGACGTTGTGGTCGTTGAGCCCTTCCTCCTCCTCGATGAGGTAGTCGGTGTAGTCATTCTTGCTGCCGCCTGAGCTCGACGGCTCAGGCGAGACCTTGACCCGCGACACCAGAAGCCACTGGACGAGCGCGAAGACGATCCCAACGACGGCGGCCGCCGGGATCAATATCTCCGTCAGGAGATCCGTTAGAATTCCCTCTCCCATTGCCGGATCCCGCAAGAACTCCCACCAAATCCTTGACGGCGAAGGCGAGATGGAGAAACGAGGGTTTGGAGGAATTCGCTTCTCCCCTTCCCGATGCTTCTCGCTTTATATAGAGTAACTCTTCACTTCCTCGGACTCACTCTTTTAACAGTAGAAGAGAGAGAGAGAGAGAAAGAGGTGTAAATAAATGATAGCGAAATTTACATTTAGCTCAACATATTGTTTGCTTATTACACTTTACACCTTTCACTCGTTTAAGTAAAATTACGTTAAACACCCTGAACTTTAATTTTCTAAAATCTCAGAGATATTTTTCCTCTGGACCTAACTAAACCACCATCACTTTATTTTGTATATAATTATATCTCCTTAAAACTTCTCAAATTTTTTATTTAAATTTATAAAATTATTTTATCTTTTTATAATTTCTGTTTTGTACCACCAAGTCATTCTAAACCTTTTATCCAGATATATATTTATTTAATAAAAATAAAATTATTTAAGTTATCTGCCATTCTTATTTATTATGTTTGCATTTATAAGGAAAAGTAACGAAGGGCTTGGACTTCAAAAGGAAAAGAAAAAAGGTGAAGGGCTTAAATGTTAAAGAGTCAAATCGGTTCGAAAAGAAGGAATATGCGACACGTGAGCTGGCGTTAATCCCACGCTTAAAGCGTTTTACGTGTCGCGTCTTGATTGGTGGAGATCAGAGGGATACGTTAAAGGGAACTGATCCGCAGGAGGAGCCGGTGGCGGAGCGGATAAGTTGGTAAAAGCGAGGCGAATAAATTACGGGCCGTGTTCGGATAAATGTCCAGAGGGGGAAATGTCTCGATAAATAACGACGCAATGCTGACGGTGGAGATCGTCAGGAGTGGGAATGGACGGTCGTGATGGGGTGGGGGGGGGGGTGGGAGGTGGAGTAAGGATATTAGGGCTGACGTGGGTGGCGTGAGGGAGAAGCTCATCGAGTGGCGTGCCTCACCTTCCCTATCCGGGAGAGGATAACGTTATGTCGGATTTCTTATCCTTTATTCCGTTTTCCTTTTCAAGTGAGAATATTTCCCTTTTAGCTTCGGGGGTATAATTGGAAGTTACAAAAAGTAAGGCTACGAGTAATAATTAGGGTTAATTTTATTTAGCCCCCTGATACTTTTTTAATCACGTAGGCCCCTGTCCTAAATATCTTTTTAGTTCAGATAGTCCATCTGAGTTTTTTTTTTTAAATTATATCTTAGTTTAGGGGTTTATATAGATATTTTTTTAGCTCGATTTATTTTCAAACTTATTAGAGAAATAAGGTAGAGAATAATTAAAATAATAATTGATTGAAGTAATATTTTTAAGTGCAAAATAATAATTATATTTTATTAGTAAATATAAAATATTAGGTGGAAAAGAAGACAGAGAAAAGGAGGTATTAAAAAACTGTGGCTTGGATACTACTCCTGTATAGCTCTCACTGTGCCAGAATAAAATTATGCCTATTCTTTACCCAAAGGCATAAAGTATTTTGCATTTAAGTTCCTCGAATCTCTTAAAATTATAAAATAAAAGGAATATTTGCATATAACACTTTACCTTATAATGAAATTATGATTCTATATTTTTACTATTTATAAATTAAGTAAATAGCGAATACGTGAAGAAAATACCCTGGATTAGATTTGAACTAATACGGTCAGAATATTTTATTAATTAAAATTATTTATTTTTAAATAATTAAAATACCCTTAGTATAGGTTGAATAAGTATAATTTGGGTAAAAGTATTTTCATAATCTTCTTAGTATAGTTAACTTAACCTACATGTTTAGTTAAATTCAGCTAACAAATCTGACGGCAGAGAATTTTCTACACATATTCGCTAATTTATAGAATATAAATTATAATTTCATTAACCGGCAAGGTGTCGTATGCAAATTTTTCTATATAACTAATGTCATTGAAAACCACCTTAAAAAAAATAAAAAAAAAATAATAAGAACACAGTGATATTGACACCATAAGAGAGGCTTAGAAGATTCAATCAACCAAGCAAAGATCCAAGCAAAAAACCCTATTGGAAATCTTAATCATAACAAAATATAGTTGCTTAGCTAGATATTTGCAAGGTGCTTGCAAACAAACAAAGAGATCTTGGATTCTTTCTCTCTTTTTTTATTAAGTTTATATTTTGATTGAAGGGAAGGGAGTGATGGGAGGAGAGTGAATGGGATGGATAGGTGGGAGATTTGGTATGGGTGGTCATGGGTTGCAGGTGAAGTACTCCTTTTGTTTGGTTCTGGCCCTTGTGGTGGTACCAATCCTTGTTATCCCTCAAATCCAAGAAATAGATGATGAGAGGTTTGAGGTTTATAATGTTTGGGGGTGGAGAGGGCCATGCATGTTTTACATTTAATATTTTTTTTTAATAATTAAAGAATAATTTTACTTAGATCTTCTGAATTATTCTCTTATTGCATATATTCTTGAATTAAAATTTTTATATAGGCCGTCTTATTTACTTATTGTTAACAAGTATCAATAGAAAACATCGGATGAGCATCTTATTGTCAACTTATTTTTATCTTTCTTTTTATTCTAAATTAAAAATGAAATATTTTTTCTTTACGATAAAAGAAATTTTACATAGTTAAAACAAGAGATGAGAATGTTTACATGAAAACAAAACAAGTTCATTGTAACAAAGAAGTATTCTAAATAGACTCTCTCTCTCTCTCTATATATATATTGACTTTCTCTTATTTTTGTCTCAAATTATTAGCATAAATGTCAAATCTCAATCAATTTATAGATATTGGGCAATAAACCTCAAAGGTGGCTTGACAAGAGAAAACAACCAAACAAAGTTGGATGGCAATCAAATCCCCCATGAAACATTATCTCAGTCCATTGTAGAAGAAGCAAAATTGGATGCATCTTTAAAATAAAACATGGTATCTGTCCATCTACATCATTGATGATGCTATGATAACACAACAAGATGCAAGTGAAAAGAGCAAATGAAAGCAACAAATGAAACCCTAGGAAACGAGGAAGACCAAGAACAAAACCAAAGGGGGAATAGAGATTGGTGATCTCTTATCCATTTGGACTTTCAGCTCGGTAAAGAGATTGAGGATTGTGATGTTGGTCTGAGTTAAGTCGACTCAATCAGGCTCGACTCATTCGTAAAAGAACAAAGCTTGATTCATTAGCTTCGGCTCGAAATTAATTTCAACCCTAGCATAGCCACCCAGACTCGATACGATAAAACTCAAAAGACAAATGTCAATCAAGCTTTGAATCAATTCAAACTTAAACTCAAGATATGCGTGATTGTGTTTACGACTCATTTAGGCTTTAGCTCAGCTCGACTCAGAATAGGTAGGAAAGCATAATAATATATGAAAGAAGAGTGCAACTTCTTGTACTATATCTTCCTTTCTCTTTGCAAATTGCTATTTTACACACAAGAAAACACCTATCAACATCCACAATATGTCTAAGTTAGATCAAAATCCATGTACTTGGCAGTTAGTAGACAGAGGCTAGATAGGAACAAAGAATGAATTACTTTACAAGGCATCCACATGCAATCTTCTTCAATTCCTTCAATTCGTGACATAGGCCTTTCAATAAGCAATTGTGGAAGTTATGTGGTACATATCATAGGCTGGTTAATTAGTTTAAGAAGACCTTTCTTGTGGTTGAGTACATACTTAGTTGGTAGGACCATTTTGATAGTAATTGCTATCCTACTTAGTAGTTAGGCTTAAGAAAATTATTATTCAACTAATGGTAGTTTGAACTCAAGCATCCAAGGCATGTACTTTATTATAAACCTCGTTTACTTGTATGATAAGAATATGCTTATTCTAATATAAGCATCGTTATATCAGTATAATTAAGTAAACAATCGCTTAGTCTAATACTAGTGTAGTAATACCTATGTCTCTATCATTTCTTTTTTCATTTAGATGGCGTTTAATTTTTGCGTAAGTAATACTTATTCAAATACTAAGATTCTCTTAAATACATCTTATACAAAACACTCAATTATCTATATTTTTATCAAACTTTGTAAAAAGTAAGTCACGTGATAAGTTATGCACAAAATCTTATCACAGGTAGCAGGTGCGATAAAGTTATGTATATTTTCTAAGCAAGATTTTTAGTATAATTAACATACTTATTCATAGTTAGTAATCAAACACAAATTATTGCATAAACTTATTTAAGTTAATCATTACATTTTACAACCAAACAACAAAATTAAGTTAGTATAGATGTACCTAATTTACATTGAAGATATGTATATAAAGTTATCATTGAAAAACTTTATGTACGAATTAAGCGAGGCTTTAATATTTTTATATTGATAATTATTATTTTACTCTTGAAAAGGCATAAATCAATCAACTATTATTTCAATCGCTATCTCTTTTCTCTTTCTCTTCTCCCTCTTCTCATCATCTATCCATTATAGTAGGTATTTTGGTTATTTATGGAACTATCATTTTAATTTTATGTCATATTAATTGTAATTGATATACAACTAAATACTAAAATAACTTATACTGGTATAAGCTTTCTTATACTAGTAAAAAAAACTAGCTAGAATAAAGATACTAGGTATTGATTAGCAAACGAACGAGGCCCTAATGAACTATAATTACAAAGGTCTAATCAAAGATAAACTTCGTTTGGATTGGCTAAAAAATATAGCTTCTCAAGATCTAAAGAAGATTAATCTAGAATAAGGAGGTCAAACTTCGCTCAACGAAAATGACAAATTGAATAAAGATTTCTCATTAAGCTCGAATTTTACTATTTTATAACATAGCACAACATAAATAGTAGACATTCATTTCATCTTAGTATATAACACTAAAAGGAATTCACTTATATGCATAGGTAATACATTTATGTTTATAGCCAATGAACTTAGATGGTAAAAATGACGCATATTATACGATTATTCCTAAATTCAAATCCCAGGGTCACCAATTTAATTGAGATAATATTAGGTTGGTTTTCACTGCCCTAGAAATAATATTAATGCAAATATATAGGTGCCAAGTTTCGTGTTAAAAACATGCTCTATTACGAATGTACAACTTTAGTTACTTATGTACATAGTAAATGAATACTCTACATAGATTATTCGAGTATTTCAATAAAGTTACGATATTTTTGAAGAATCTAATGATAATTATATTATTTGAAAAGTCTTCCATAATAATTATGTAAAAAATCATATTTCCAAAATGGTCCTTAAGGTTCTTCTTCGTGAAGCTTTTGCTCATATGAAATAAGATGTCACCTAACATAATTAAACAAGTCAAGCTCGAGCTAGCATAGTTATTATATATTTCGGGATTGACCTCATCATAGTGAGAGCCAATTGGTTGGTTGTTAGCCTCCCTCTTGGAGGCACTTGCCTGAACTCCCTCGTCTAGAAATCAGTTGATCTCACTTAGTAACCTCAACTTGGTTGGCAAACTAAGATATAGTCATTCTCCTCTTCTACTTGGTTGGTGGTGGGACTAAGATATAGACATTCTCCTCTTCTACTTGGTTGGTGGTGGGGGTAAAGATACAAGGCTTAGCTCTCTAAGGTCACACTGGCTTCAAAGTAGACCTATGCAAACAACTCGTTAGGTTAGATCCTGGTTAGGCCTAATTCTAGCCTCAATTATTTTGAAAAGGACAAAGCCCGAGCTCACCCAATATAATTTTAATTATTTCTGACCTAAATTCAGCCCGTTAGCATAGTAGAGAGCTCGAGTCCAACCCAATGACCCGACAAAGACCTAATGAGATCAAATAAGCTTCACGAAACTCTATTATATCAAGTCGAGACTATAAAAATGTCAACAAGTCCAAACTCAACTCGGAGTTCAATTGGGCTTACTTACACTTTTTAGCGCATCCTAGCCCATCGGGTCAAAACTTAATTTTGTCTCAGTTAATGGTTAACTAACGGTTAACTATAGTGAGTTCAAGTACTTAATTTGAAATAGAAAGGGCAAATTAAAATCAGGTCAGACTACAGTAAAGCAAACTATAATTTCATATTTTTCAAAGAAGAAAGTGGCAACTATAATATTTAAAAAAAATTGAAATCAATTTATGTAATTAAAAAGAGAGAGAGAGAAAAAAAAAGAACCCTTTCCAACTAGGCCCTCTTGTGTTAGATGGTCCTCTTAATTTATTCCCTTCTTCAAAAGTGGGAATAAAGAAGAAATTGGAAGACCTAACAAAAGAAGTATATTTGACACAACAAATAAATAGAAGAAAAACTACTTTCCACCTTCCACCCTCCACCACCCTCCCCCTCCCCCACTCCACAACCTCCCATGCAAAGACAAAAGCAATTTGATAGTGAGGTTGATTGGTCATGCTCTGAAAATAATTGTGAAGTTAGTTGCATATTGTCTCTGCACAAACTTCACATCATTGTCATCCACAAAGTTCCCCCTCCTTTGGGACTTGCAAACTTGCAAGAGGAGATGCAGTACTTGCTCCTCTGATACTTTCCACCTTGAGAAGTGTATAAATGTAACCTAGTGGAAGTGTGGAACCCACAACACTGCTTTCCAATGAGATAATAAATTGTTGGTATGATGTAATCTAGTGGAACCCATAAAGTGGTTTCCAAGACATGCTATTGCTAGGGGTTGATATTTAATTTTATTTATGTTTGAAATTTCATAATTTAAATATGAATTTTATATAAATTTTGAGTTGGAATATATATAGATTAATGGTAGAAAAATTTCTGTTTCGATGCTATTTTACTTTGTTTAGCCTGAAGAGGTGCATCCTTCTATATGAAATGATGCATTGGTTCATTCTAACATAATGTACACATTTTTTATTATGGTCATTTATTTTTATAAATAGGACATACAGAAGTTAAGGAGTCATTCAACTCATTCTTGCTCGGTAGAATTTCGATTCGAAAGTTAACTACGATTAGGTCTGAAGAGGTGTGACCTTTTAGATGAGCAGTTAAACAAGAAACATTGCATAACTTTGTTTGGTCCGAGGAGATGTATCATTTCATTTGAGATAATGTGTCATTTAGTCTCAACCAAATGAGCAACCCTTTGCCTTGACTATTTATTTTTATAAATATGATAAAAGTCTGTATAAGAATTCATTAAATCAATTTTGAAAGAAAGTACTGCATTGTCCTCGTTAACTATTTTTTTCATATACAAAACAGTCGTTGTATCTTAAGAGACCGATATTTACTATTTCAAAAGCAGGTAGATAGACAGAGCTATTTATTAAGTCATATAGATATCAGAATTATTTTTGAATTATATTTATGTCAACCTCTCAAGGAATTAATTTTTTTGTCTTTTAAATGTGTGTTTATTATCCATTTATATATCTGATGTTTATTTAATAATCAAAACAAACATACATATTTTTCTTCAACTAAAATATATGATCACACATAGTTTACAAGTTACAAGATTGAAGCAATATAATAATCATATTAATTAATCAAAAAAATTACCGTGCATAAACAAAGTTAAAAATGGAGCTGTTTTTAATTCAATTATATTTTATTTTAGCTAGCTTTTGATTAATTTAGTGTAGCATATTTTAGATAAGTTTATAGATTAAAATAATTAGGGATCCCACTTGATATAAAAATAAGTTTTAATGATGATATGGAGACCCACCGAATAATTCAGGAAGAATACCACCGTCCATGCCAACTCCTCTTGAAAGAGAGTGATGGGAAGAGTGATCGAAAACAAACTAAGATTAAAATATAAAACATACCAATAGTTACAAAAATTTGTCACCCTCCACACTGCCAACTCTTGTTTGATAGAGAGTGATGGGAAGAGCAGTGGAGAACAACAAAATTTAAAACATGCTATTTGAAACACTTACTATCAAATACATATGTCTATCGCGTAGGTGGAGCTGAGATAGTTTTCACATAGTTTATTGGTCAATGTTTTAAACCAATAATAATGTCGCATATAAGCAAAAACATATCTGTATAGCTAACCAATAACAATATCGTACATCAGCTATAATCCATTTAGTTTAATTTTTATAAATAAATAAATAACTAAGATACAAATAATCCTCGCTAGCACCTCCACAAATTTGAAAATCATCTATTAATTTGAAAGTATTCTACTAGAAGATGGTGAGCGTAAAGCCTAATAAGTATGCATCTTAATAGTTTAGAAGTGCTATAATTAAACGAAGAATGCAGCATGCTACATATATAGAATTCATTAAAAAATAATGCACTCATATAGCATTTGAATTACTTGCTCACCTAGAGCATCAAATTAATATAACATCATAGGCTTACACACTCCCTTGTCTTTACTTTCTTATTTAGTGTAGCGTTGGGGTGCATTGGCTGCTTGTGGCCGTCGGCGTTGGGCTTGAATGATTGGGCTAGTGGCAGTGGTCGGTTGGCCAACTTTGGCGATTGAAGAGCTGGGCAAGAAGGAGACCTAGTGGGGCCTTGAGGAGGGTGCGCAGTTCGGCACTGGTGAGGCCCACCAGTGGCCCTCGTTAGGCTGTCGCGACCCTGTCTCCACCTTCTTTGTCCTTCGCCATGCCAACTTGGCACCTCGTCGTGGTGAATGGCTTTTCCCTAGTGCCAAACCTATCTCCGTGATGCTTGTCACCTTCCTTAAGTCACCGTTGGGTGGCCAACAGTCGCGGGTGGTCATCGGAGTTGAGGGACCCTTCGTGGTTACCCCCTTAATAGTTCCCCACTCTCGTCTACGGTGGTCTAGTAGTGGTAGGCCGTCAATGGGTGGATCCCCTTCATGGGTGCTCTCAAGTGAAGGAAGGGGGAGGAAAACCCCCCTTGGTCTTAGCCCAACTCAATCGAGCTGGGGTGGTAATGGACCAGGGTGAGCCCATCTAGCTGAAGCCCAATTGGGCTATGGCTAGCTCGTCGGGCCTAAGCCCAAGCCTTTGTTGGCCTTTTTCTCTTATCTTTATTTAATTTAATTTAATTTAATTTAATTTTTATTTCTTTTGAATATCGAAACATAGTTTTTTGATCAAATATTTTACCACAAAGCTCCTTAGAACTAGGACCCGCCCTGTAGTAGATAGGGATTAGTGTGACATAGCTTATCGCTAAGGAATTTTAGCGAGTTCAGGCAAGTGGACTATCAACCCATCTTTGCTATTCACTTGATGTGATTTGATTTGTTAGAATCAAAATAATTGTCTATGACATGATAGACTGAATACCATAATGATACATGCTTGTTTTAACATGTTTCCCAGCATAATAATTATTATTTGATTATTATGCATTAACATGCTTAGACATGATAACACATGCGATTATATGATGTTAATGCTATTTCATTTGGCTTATTTATAATATTATGCCACTAGCACATATGCATTGTTATTAAGTAAGTGATTTTTACATCTTGACAGTATCCGACACCTCTTCAACTAGGGTTAGAAACGCGGATACATATTATAATTATATAGTAGGTTCTATGCTTGAGGTCTTAGTTTGTAGATCTCAAATAATTAGGTAATTGTTTCATCGTGTGATGAGTGATTTACTATCAATTGATGCAAGTCAAATCCTTAATGGTATTTAAGTTGGAAGATGACATAGATTTGACAATACCTAATGACATAGGGTAAGAGCGTCTTTGAGCGATAGCTCAGGATTTGCCGCACGGTGGTGCTATGGAGCTAAGGGCTTGGAGGGTAGTATCGGCGTTTGATACTAACTCATGTGTGGGCTTACGAATAGGGTTCTTAGTTTGTGGTGACGGATGACTGATTATATTATTGATTGATTATATTATTGATTGAGTGATGGGCAAACGCATCAACTACTAGGATCTATCCTCCTTTGTGGGCATTTATGTTTGTGGAGTATGGATGGTGGCCTGTGGGATGCATGGTGAGGTGCTAACTAAATACATGCATGATTTATTTTACTATTATTATGATGATTAGTTATGTAGATGTTCATGCATTCTCCATATTGGGATATTGTTATCTATGATACTTGACTAGTGATAGTGTCACTTGTTGAGTGTTAGGCTCATTTATAGTTGATATATAATGTAGATAGATTGATACTCTGGTGGGAGCTCGGTAGTAGTTTACCTAGTAGGGCGGTAAGCCTCTTTCTTTTCACATTCTTTTTGTACTATTTTGTGAAGGGGTCTTATGTTGACCTCTTGTTGTAACACCCACCACTAAATATATGTGCTCTTCACATGGGTAGAACCTACATAGTTTCTATGTGACATGTTGGTCAATATATCAATACAATATATATGAAAAAACCTAATAAATCTATAAATAACACAAATGAAAGAAGTTCATAACACCAAATACCATAAGAAAACCTAAAATATATATTCATAAACAGATCCTAATGTCGGGGCAATAAGCCATCTAGCTTAGTTTGTAAGAATAACTAAATAACATAATTATAAGCAAATCTTTGCCAACTCTTTCGCGGACTCGGAGTCATCTATAAATTTGAAAATGTTTTCACCAAATGGTGGTGAACATAAAGCCCAGTAAGTATCTACTTCTATAGTTGATAAGTAGTGTAAATAAGGATGCAACGGTAAGAAAATATGAATATGCTCCTCATGATTACAATTAAGGTATCAATATCACATATTCAACATGTTCATCTAATATGCTCATGCATTAGCAACCAATGACTATCAAGTCCTCAAACTTGAACTCTACAATAGGCCATGTCAACACTACACCACAGATATGCATCATCTTAGACCATCAACTCTATAACTCAAGCTCATGTAGAGCTACGCCCATAGGCTATATCAATATTCATACCTAACCACACAACTACCACTAAGAGAGGGTAAACCCTAGAGGTAAAATCGCTAACTCATCACCCGACAAGCAGCATGACCGGTTGTCCACCATCGTAGACTAAGGGTTTCAGTCATAAGCCCATCACATGAGTTAGTATTGTACCCAATACTACCCCTTGAGCTCTTGTTTCTACAATATTACACCACTATGCGAAAAATCATGAGCTATCACTCACAAACACTCTTACCCAACATCATCGGGTACCGCTAGGTCTACGTCATCCTATTCTTTTCTATCTTAAATACCCTAAATGGTATATGTAATAACCCAAGTAGGGTTAAAAAAAAAACTACTACTAAAGCTTGCTGGGCATGACGCAATTGGCCACGCTGTGGTCGGCCTCGTGCCTAGCATGCCATGCATGATGTGGCGCGGTGGGGGTGCCACGCACCTCCACCGAGCCACTTCTCTCCAAGCCGCGGCGACGTGTGGAGGTGGGACCCGGTCCACCGGCCACTGCGCCGCTGCCGCGTGACTCGCTCTTTCTCTCTCTAATATTCTTTCTTTCTCTCTTCCCCGCATTCTCTCTCTCTCTCTCTTTCTCTCTCTTTCTCTCTCTCTAGCTTACTCTCCCTCTCCCTCTAGTGCACCAGTAGTCACCGGCGCTGGGAAAAGTCATCGTTGGCCTTTCGGTCCATCGGAGAGCTTCTCTCTCTCTCTCTCTCTCTCTCTCTCTCTCTCTCTCTCTCTCTCTCTCTTGCCCTTCCTCTTTGTCAGTGCCATTTGAGACATCGGAGGTTTGAGCTGCCAGCGAGAGGTCGGTCACTGAGTGGCCACCAGCGGCTATACCCCTCTCTTGCGGCCCAACCCTCTTCCCTGCCTTCTCCTTCTTCTTCTTCCCTTCTTTCCTCTTAGACTGCACCTTGCAAGTGGTGCTAGGCTCGGCCCAACACCCTACTGCGCATGGTGCTGGGCTGAGCCCAATACTGTGTATAATATATATATATATATGCATATTATTGATTTCTAAGTATATTTGATTATGTTATATATATATTTCTAAATTTATATAAATTAAATATAATTATATCATAGTTAGTAAATAATTCTAATTATATCATGTTTAGCAAAATACCTGCAATATAAATTACTATTTTAATCCTAGGTAGGTAATAGTAATTATTAGGGTTATGTACATATATTCTTATGTAATTATTTGCAGTAACTTAATTCTTATTTTCTTAATTATCAAAGAGAATAATAGGCAGATAATTATGTTTCAATTACACTATTAAATAATATAATTATGGTTAATAAATAACAAAAAAAAAATATAGAAATGAAGAGTACATGATTACAACGAGAAATTATCTTCTAGCCGGGTTAATTTTAATTAATAGAAAGATTGGCATTATTTGTTATAAATAATTTCAGTTTCGACCCCCCTGTTCAAGACCCCGTGGACTTAGCTATCGAGGCTTGATCGTTGTCGTAGCACCATGAGCGAGTGATTGTTTGGTATTTGCAGTGGTGGTGAGTAGTCTTATCCCCAAGACGCTTTTCTTGAATTAGGTTATATTATATATTATGTACATGCATGTTTTGGTTTTCATCATGATTATATGACTTTATTTAGAGATGATTTTAGTCAAGCATATTTTATTATGCATTTGATTAAGCTAATTTGGGATATGAGTGCATTGGTGATATATAGAGATAATTGGAGATGATTATTCTGTTATTATTTTATACCGAGATGATCTCTGACATGAGTGTGCATGTGATAGACTAGCAGGAGTATGCATGTGTTAGATACATGGTTGGAGACTACATTGCATCATTTTTCTCTTAATTCCTATTCCACCTAAATTCCTATTATGTAGTGACTTGTTATCGTATTGGATATATGCATATGATCTGTCATTTAGAAGGAAAGCATGAAATGTGATTGATAGGATAGTTAATAGAAAGCGTGAGGATATCCAAGTGGACGTGAGGGTTAGGACGCGCTTGGTGGATGATTGATCGCTCGACATAGTTGCAATCTTATTGACCTTACGTCCGAGGTCGTTAGTCTATGTGCGCAGTAGATATTCGGACACATGTCGTTCGCCAGTGCATATATGACGAGTTATCCTCACGAGATTTCTATCAGCTAGGAAGGGTGCCCAGTCTGGATGAATGTTGATACCTTAGCGGGTGGTAGGGTATAAGATTATATTTGAGATACTCTTGTGGGTGGCGGAGTATGCTTTGAGTCTTCGGGCATGATGTTGAGACCGGGTACCGGGTGTTGACTGTGCACAGTGGTCTAGTATGATGATGACATATAGAGATGACATTAATGACTGAGATGTTGAGAAATGCATATGATTTTATTATCATCTGATTACCTGATTATCAAGTGGTCAATATATATCATATATGGTTGCATTTGATATCATAATATTGTCATGGTCGGCATGCATCATATATCATATTTGAGAGAGAGTTATGATGATCATATGACGTGGTGACATGCTTATTTATTATTGAGGATTATGTATTCTTATCAGTTATGACATGTTATCTATATTTCATTTATGTATTATTGAGAACACATTCATTTACTCATTCATGATATGATACTTTTTCTGATTCATATTATCCAGTATTTGATTTATTCTCTGGTTGGTTTCACTGATTAAGGGTAAAGTCTATTTACTGAGCCTTTAGCTCATGACTCTCTTGTTTTCTCTTTTCTAAAAACGTAGGTGAACGAGAGGAGTAGGATACTCCCTTAGAGGTCTTGCCAGTGAGTGAGGAGTAGAGTGTGGTTAGTGTTATATGCCAGATGAGTTATCTTATCTGATATATTAGTGGACATCCTTCAAAGTATGTTTGTATCCTTGTCTTATATTTTAACAGGTGGTTTTGTACTTGTATAATTATGTATATGCCACCGTTGTGTATATGTAGTTGTGAAAACCTCTTGATGATGTGTTGTGGCCTGTGTGGGGCCCATGTATGGTTATTTGTATATTGTTGACAGTTAGACTTGAGCTATCTTAGTTTAGATGTTGTGGATAAAATTATAATGTTGCTATAGGTTTATTTGATTGTCAGTATCTAACCAAATGGTCAGGTGCTACGCACGTGTCGTGTGGGCACATGCCATGCACGTGTTTAGATTTTGAGTGTTACAGTATAACTCTCATTGATCGATAATAAATTACTCATTGCCCGATGAAATGGTTGCTTGATTATTTGTGATTAACAAACTAAGACCTTAAGTGTAGGCTCTAATATATAAATATAATAATATCCCCACTCCTAACCCCAGTTGGAGAGGTGTCAGGTATCGTCGAGATGTAGAAGTCACTCCCTTTGTGATCGTCTACGTGTGCAATTGACATAATATTATATAGCATAATAAGCATAATAGAAGACACATCATTATCATGTATTATGTGCAATCCTACATAATAATGGCAATAGATATGCATAGTATCATGATATATATAATTATGCCAAACCGTAAGTAAAGCTAGCAGAGACTACTTGCATTAATAATAATAAATAAATCTATACACTTGTATGATATGAATGTGATGATGTCATAAAGTATAATATTGTGTTTTCTATACTGCTCCTAGATTATAAAAGTTTCACTTATCTGATATAACTTTTCAGATAACTGATTGTAATAGTGCCGTGAGGTCATCCTCGCACGGTAAGGATTCCACCTCTATAATAAAAGTAATATAAATAAGTACCAGCCTACCCAAATTAACTAGTTAAATAATTTATGGATAACCATTGTGGGTTTAGGGGTATGTCCATCTAAAGATTCTTGCATTTAATCAGATAGAGTTAGTATATTAATTACAACGATCTAACACGTTAATAAGAGTTATTAATATCATTATCGTCATAATTACCGTTGCACTAATTACTGTCAATTCATGGTAAATAAAAATAGACCACATTTGTTAACTTACTTTATTGGATATTAAAGCATGTTTAATATATTACCAAACTCTAATCGGAGCTAAATCTCCTTTGAAAACAATTAATAGTGGTACTCTCCTACCATTGCCTCATCTATTAACATTGATTTATGACAATTATTATGACTAACTATATTGTCCTTTAAAGATGATTAATAATTGAGGCTCAAACTTGCTAACGATAATTAAATGAAAGGACTAAAGCAAATTAAAATACATTAGCGAGCAATTAAGCTATTTGGTCCTACATAAGGCTCAAAGACCCCAGCACACACTAAGAAAGCCACTTGGGTTGGACCATAACCCAACCCACAACACCACGATGGGTTGGGCTGCACCCAACCCAAACTAACTTGGGTTGAGCTGACCACAACCCAACCCACCAAACTAGGGGATGGGTTGCACACAACCCAAGCCTAAGATGGGTCGAGCCATACCTAGCCCAGCACCACCCAACAAGGGGCTGGACTACACCCAGCCCAAGCTCAAGATGGGCTAGGCCAAACTCGACCCATCACCACCACACACCCAACTCTCTTCTCTCGACTAGAGACAGAGAGATAGGCAATGCTATTGGTGAACATCGCCGCTGGTAGTCTAGGCCAATACATTGGTTGGCACCAACGACCGATAGAGCACACAAAGTGCAAACCCAACCAGAGGTAAGCATAGGCCTACTACAACAATGGAGCTCAATGGTAAAGAGGGGAAGATGTTGCCGACAATCCAAGCCACCAACAATGCTAGTCGACCACCTAGAACCTCCCACAGGCACACACATAAACCACACAAGGTGGCGAGAAAGTCCTTCACCTAGGCCGCCGGCTAAGGTGAGGAGTCACTCGACTATTCCGGCCATGAGGGAACCAATGGATGCCACTAAGGGCATCCACACAAGGAGGGGAAGGTTTCCCACTGATCGTGGAAGGGCGACGTTGACATGGATGGTCAGGAAAACAACAAGTTGGAGAAGAATACATGTAGCGGCAAGATCGATTAGAGTAGCCAATGTTGAGGGACTCCCCTACATGGATGACGGTCATGGTAGCTGCCAAAACCAACAACTAGGCCACGAGAGCCCTCATCAACGAAACCTAAAGAATCTATATGAGAAGACAAAGATGGTAGGCTAGAGGGGGTGCAATTGGAGTCACCAATGATGACTGGAGATACATAAAGAAGTCCATGATGGGAGGCTACGAGGTGTAGCCTCCAGCGAAAGCCTAAAGTACCCGTGTAGCTTACCCATGACACGATGACACTAAGGGAAAGCTCTCGGATCAGCATGGGGAGATGCAAGTTCACCGTCCGACAAAATTAGTCAATGAAGGTGGAAACTAATAAAAGGGAGTGGACGACACCAAAATCATTAAATAAGAAATCAAATAAAGGGAAGGAGATATGACTCACTAGAGGTTTGAAAGACAGATTCAGCTCACTCCTGTAATGAGATTGACATGATGAGAAAAAGAAAGGGGGAGGGTTTGGATAGTTTGCTCACATGACTAGCATGTTTGCATAATTCTCTCTCCATTTGTGTGTGTGTTGGGGGGTAGTGGGGATGTTACACGAATGGTTAAAAGTTTGTCAACAAGTGCGTGGTTGTGTGGTGGAGAGTATTCTTCTAATTCAACCATCGGTTATTATAGATATCTACATATCATCTTACGTGATATCTACTTGAATAAATAAGTTTGCAATTCACTTATGTAGGAATATCGTTTGGTGTACCTACACAATTCAAAAACTTGAGTTTATTCATCAATAATCCCTGTTAATAGTGAAGCAAATAAAATTTACTATAGTATGAAAACTTTAAAAAGTGTCATTTCAGATAGATGATCTCTAGAATAAGGGCCTAATTTAGACAAATGATTTCTTAGACCACCTCATGTTTTCTTTTATAGCTCAATAGGCAAAAGAGAGATATTTCTTGAATGAGAGACAATTCCTAATTAGCCCACTATTTTGAGCTATTAATTCATGTTCTCAATCTGAAATAGATTTGGAAATTATAGCTTTCTTGAATCAAAATTTTTCCTATACTGTCCTTTCATTTTCTTTGCGGTCTGCTCTGTTTACAATTCTTTTTCATTGTTTAAATAGAATTATGGTATAAAATCACTTTCGACCTCCGTACTTTATATTGTATCACTTAACCACCCTCTAATTATGACTAATGTGAAACTTTTTTTATATCTTTTAGGCAAAGGTGAACCTCGAATGCACTTATTTGCATTCGAAACATGGATTTGTGACTTATGTGCTTATATTGAATGGGATTTTACACCTTTGAAGATAATCTACTACTTCAGTTAGAACATGCTGGATTAGTAGGGGTGCAAACGAATTGGATGCAGACCGGATAGTGCTCAACTCATATTTAAATCTATATTTTTATTCTGGATATAGATTTGAATACGAATATTAGATCGATAGCAAAATTTGAAACCGAATCCTAACTAAATGTATACGGATAATTTTCGGATAGAGAATCAGATCTTAAATGGATGTTGATCGAATTTTAAACGAATTATGATATATTATTTAGACATAATTAACACAAAAATATTAAGAGTTTCACAAAAAATAATTTTTTTTATGTCAAATACATATAAAATTAGAGAAATTAATCTCTACAAATAATATCAATATTCACTATTTAAATAAGCAAACTAAAAACTATAAATCATTCAAAAAAATATGTGTTTAAACGAATATCCGATATCCGATATCTGATATCTGTATTCAAATCCGAAAATTATATTCAACCCATATCTGAATTTGTATCCGGAATTTTTTTCAAAAAATTTATCCGTATTCGGGATTTTTCAAAAATTTTATCCGTATCCGAATCTGTATCCGAATCGAATAGAAATTTGTTATCTGAATTCGATCTGAATTAGGTCGGACTATTCAGGATTAGACTTCTACTCTTCTCATCATCTTCTGAACTTGAAGGATATCATCACAAGAGTACAAAGCCGTTAGCATCAATCTCAAGGGTTAATAAAATTGAAAACCAATCATAGGAAACAGTAAATCCTAAGGTCTAGGGAGCAAAACCAATTCTAATGAATTGTGTGTATTGATGGATGTTTGTAAGCCATTCTTGTGAATTGCTGCAGTTTGATTAATGATTGGTTCTGACCTAAAAATAAATCTGTAGATTTTAACATGGTTTAAGGGCTTTTCCACATAAAATCTTCTATGTTTGCCATTCCTTATTTGTTTTTTTATTATTCCACATTGCTATCATAATAAGGAGACGTTCCATAAGTTGTGCCTAGGGTATTAATTTTTCACCTTAAAATATTTAAAACAATACACTATCCATCCTTATAGAAGGATACTTAAGTGTAACATTTTAGATAATATAATGAGAGGGTTGGAGCGAGGGCTGATCGAAATATAATTAACCCTTAACGATAATCTACCTTCGAAAACAATTTCAAAACAATGTGCTCTCATTAGAATGTAAGACCTTCCACTGATGCCACATCATCCCTCTCATCCTACCGGTAATGCCATGTCAGCCCCCCGCCGATCCTCTCTGCCGCCACCTCACCAACGGCAAAAAGGGGGAGTGCAGAATACTATATGATTCTCCTTTATTCAACATTAGTCAATGAAATTCTTTTTCTATCCTCAAACACTATATTTTCAAATGAATGCATCCAAGAAAGATCGAAACCAGAATGAAGTATAGTTCTGAATGATCTCTTTCTCTTTTTCAGGGAATGTTGCATTAAACTCTGCTTTCCGCAGTCTTACAATGAATCAATCACCTTCATCTCAAGGAAGAGAATATAAAAGAGAATGACCATTTGGATAAACAAAAACTGTGAAATCCTCACTGTACAATAAAGATAATGAATCCATCAGAGCCCTCTTCACCCATTCCTAGCTGTATTTCTTCTGGACTTTAATTTCATTCGAGCCGTATCTTACAAACAAGCAAAGTAGAGCACTTCCATCAATAGCCAAAACAATTGTCAGCAACAGCACAATGTATTTTTCTCCTTAAGCGACGGAACAGACTTTCTCTGCGAGCAGAAATGAAATTAGCGGATAATAAAAGTGTAACATGATAACAATAGCTTGCTTCAGAGAATGACCACCTTGTCTAGAACTGCTGCAGCAAAGACGGTCATCATCAACATAAGTTGCATCAACACCCATCATCCATGAACCAACAGATATATCGTCGTGAGCATAAGTCTGCAGAGATGCACTGCACAAAGGACAGGAGAGTGAAATACAGGTTTAAGAGAATGACACTGTCTTACAGTATACAAACTGAGACCAAAAGGAAAAATCAAGAAAGAAAGAAGAATGATCATGAAATTTTGATTCATACTCTGGTGAAGAAAGTCAAGTGCATTCAGGATTATTCAAAAGAATGAGTCAAGCTGGAAAATATACACATACAAGACTTGTGTTCCATGAGAACACTTCCAAGACGATGTAATACTAACCACTGTTCTGTAGGCCAAACTATTCAGGAGATAGCTGGAATTAAGATTTTAAAACCCAGAGACTTATTTTATTTAAACTTATGGCATTGAGTCATCAGTAAAACTAGAACCTAATAACTTGTACAAAAAAGAAGAAGCAAACACTTGTGACACAATAATATAATAAATACTTCAGCTACAAAGGATATATGTCATGTATGTTTTGCCAACTGTAGTAGCTGAAGCTTCCCAGTTGATCTAAATTCAGTTGCCACTTGAAGTGTCAACTTAATTTGGACTACTTTGAGCTGCCTAGGAAATAGGAGAAAAGAAGGAACAAGCGACAATGGATTCTCTTACTGCCTCAAAGTTTAGACTGGTTATTTCTTAGATTTCTCAGCTTTATATCTGCTTTAGCTTAGGCATGCTAGTAAGATCCATAGATCATCTTCTCTTTTATCTGAGTCTTGTTATGAAGTCTGAGTTTCATTACCTGAATAGTTGATCAAATTGCTTTTGAGTGTAAGTTTCACAATCAAACTCTTGAACTTGAATAACTTAATCTCAATTCACGCTTCATTTTTGTTGTTAATCCGAAATTGAAATTGAAACTACCTTGTTAATTATCTATCTAGTGAATGCAGATATTGAAATTATTGAAAATCAACACTAGATTACAAACTTCATCTTCTTGATACCAGAGCACTCTTAACACAAACTAATAAAGAATTCCAAGTCTCTGAAAGAATATTTAGAATAATCTTTCTCCTTGTATTTATAAAATGTTAATGCAAAAGTAAAGATCACATGTCAAGTGTCTCATGTTACTAAGTGGTTAATTTACAAAAGTCCACCGTAAGAACTATGTTCTTAAGACCAATCTCCCTGGCAACAATGGTTCTACTAGAGGTGAAGTTAAGATGTGGTCCCAGGTAACTTCGTAGAAGGGCAAAAAAAATTTTTCATAAAAGTTTAACGGCCTTAGTTAGCAATAAAGTGTGACCAAATTACATGAGCTGCTTGATTTACAGACATCCTGAGGTCTGTTATTGGACTTTTACAATATATCTGTTTTAATGGAAAGAAAGAAAAGCCAGCTTGTGACTTTGAAAACAGCCATGTAATGGAAGGTGGTGTGTGAAGTTGCAATAGTTCCAAATTGTAAAACATAATCACGAATTGTAAAACAAGGAATAATCATCAAGTCCAAAAAATGTACCTGTTTATGTTGATGTAGTGAGCCAAATTATTTGATAGTATAAACAGAGAACCAGTGGCATGCCTAAAGTACCTGTTTCACAAAAGAATCAGAAAAAAAATTAAAAATCACAACTTAGAACTTCAGTAGTATATATCCATTCTGAGAAAAGAAGGAATCACATCTTAAAAGTTTGACTAGAACAGACCACATCACCCTCTTTTCAAAAAGTAGTATGCAACATCAATTCAAATAGGAAGTCTAACTTCAATCAAGAATCTGTGGATGCGAAAATTCCAAAAGTCATGCAGAACAAGTAAACAACATAGACCACAATGGTTGAAACAAAAATCTATGAATGTGAAAGTTCATACTACCAAGAAATGTCTAGCAGCTTCATCTTTAGGCCATTACAAATGATGGTACAAAGCAACATGTTCGATGGAAACTAAGACCTCTCATGTGTATAGAGAATAAAGTATAAGAGACAAGCAAAAAAGAATTGAGGCATATACTCACGATTTTGCATCTCCAAACTTCCACCATTCAGGTTCATACCACTGTTTTCCCCTGAAAAAAAGAAGATCAGAAGTTGTTTCCATGATCAAGAAGATAGATTCACATTCCTCTTTGTTACCTATATAAAGATGGTTTACTATAATATATCAAGATTATTATATGAATGAAAGTAAATCTACTAATAACCTTAACTATAAGTGGTCGTTATCTCAGACGTCATAAATATCATTGCAACTAAGATTGTTTCTAGTACTGAATGATAATGGCAAAGTTCATAATGAATGTACAATAACAAATAAAAGTTTCCAAGGACATAATACATGCCTAAAGTCAAAACATATCAAGAAGCTGTAAATTAGTTCTGAGTCTTCTATCTGATTCACATGGTGTTTAGTGGGTCAATTTGATTGTAATTAATTGCCAAACAAGAAGGAACCCAGTGTATGCAACATCATAATGACTGACCATACTTCGGGATGTTTTGATCAGTAACAAAGCCCTACGAGATGCTCCAATGAGCTGTATACCTACTACTTATGCACCGAATGGCTTACTAATCTTTTGGCATAGTTGGCCACATTTAAAAATATAGGTAATTTGCTATGTAATTCTTTATCTTTCCACTGGATATATATAATGAAACCTAAAACATCTTATATTCTATATATATAAGGTAGGTTACAAGTAATAAAAGCATGTCAGGTGTTTCTCGTGATAACCTTGGGTCTTTATCCCTTTCAAGGATGGATATGATGTAGGCATACACTGTGCTGGCCACCAGCCGGCACGGCACATGCCTCCGTGCCGATGCAAGCTCGACCAGCACCGCAGACAGTAAGAAAGGAGAAATAAGAGTGAAAAAGGGAGGAAGCCTATTACACACCCTACCAATTCTGCGTCATCACCGCTGTTGAGATCTTCTGCTTCCTCGCATGTGGTGTGCCGTAGACCGGAGAAGCCGTTCTTCTCCTCTTTCGATTGGAGAAGAAAGACTCTAAACAGATCGTCTTAAGAGACAATCTGCTTCAGATTTTATAAAGGCATCCACCTAAGCGGATCTCACTTATTACTATCTGCTCGAAGCTGATCATGATTAAATCACAATCTGTTTCAAACAGATTGTCTTCTCCGGCAAGTGAAGAGGCAAGTACCCTAGCCTTCTCTGATTGACACGGGAGAGCTTGAGGGACCTCCTATTGCTGTTGAACGCTGTTAGGAGCCATTTCAAAGCTAACTAAATTGATTTTGATGGCACCCCATGCCATGTGCCAACCTGGTGGCGACGAGGTAAGTGCTGGCCAGCACGGTCAGTTTTGATCCCTTTAGTGAACCAGAATAGGGCTAGGTGGGTAAAAGTGCTAAATCCCTGAGAAGTGAGTACTTTGTTTAAACTATTAAGTGTCTAACTAACCAAAATAAATCTTTTGCTCTTGTTGATAGCATCAATGCTGAAAGGGAAAATATTTTGTTGAAGTATACAAAGCAAATACAATGTACAAATAGCAATTATCACTTGAAAGTTTGTGAGAACTGAGGACATACTCTTCACTTATGACACCTCCTGACTTCATGCAGCCCATGTACACACCTTGACGACCTCGGCGACTTTCAAGAATCTCAATTAACCCATCTAATCAAAGATTTATATATTAGAACTTCTGGAATATAAAAATATTATCGGTGCAAGCAACCATAACATGTAAAAATTTCTTCTTCAGCTCGATTTAATACAAGTAAAGAAATTACTTAGGTCAATATTGATATCATCATCAACTTTGACATAGAACTCTGCATCCCAGGTTTCAACTGCTGCACCAAAGAAGAATTTAGCTTTTCTAGGCAACTCTTCTGAAGCTTCTTCATGAATTTCCTGGAAGAGAGAAACAGTATAGAAAATGAGTACAACAGAGCAGGGCAACAAATTTGAGACAATGAGTATCCATGGAAAAAATTCAGAGAAGTTGATTATTCAAAGTTATTGGAACCATAATTTCATAATATTTTTGATCAAAATAGTCTTCACACCAAATATAAATGAACAATCAATCTTTAATCTTTCACACCAAAATTTCAAGATTTTCCTAAATCACATGAAGGTAACTCTACTATTAATCTACTGTTACCTCACATAGTTAGAAAAGGAAGTTATCCAACAACCAAAGTTCAAGTATGCATTATCCTGTAAATCAAAAGTAAACAAATTAATCCTTAGTCTTCTTCAGTTGGTTCTAGAGAATTAATCCTAATTATATGCATCCTACCAAAATTCCAACTTCATGCTGGTTTGGATCAAAGGCCATGCTAAATATAATAGCTTCCTAGTCAAATTAAAACTTCTCATGAAGCCATACAACATTCTTTTTAAAAAAAATTGAATACAATAACTGTCAAAACTTTAAGAAGCTCAGGTACATTGAGGGTTTTTTTTTCCTTTGATATCTAGAGTGATGATAGTAAAGGCATACTCTCATAGTTCACTTACGCAAGCTCTAGTTGATACAAATGACACTGAACTCTTTGAAAAAGGTATTTTAGAAGACATCTTATTCTGCTATATCTGTTGGGATGAGAACTCCTTTCATCGAGAAAAAAAAAGAAAAACTCAAAGGATTGATTGACACAGTATGCAATCAACTTTTTACTAATAAGATTAGCAAATGGGTTGTTGTGCAGTACCAAAGTCTTGTAATTTTAGAGCTTTATTCATGATTTATGGCCTTACAAATACAGCTATTCAAAATTTATGGATGCACACTTGCATTGAAGATGTGGGTGAATTCTTGATGGACAGATTAGGATGCTCTTAACATTAGTTATCATCACATGTTTCAATATTTCTAACAAACAATATGTCTATACATATATTTCTTGTTTCTATTTTAGCAGTTAAATGAAGACTCTTCTCTTGAGCCCGAACCACTTTGAGAGCATGAATGTCATCATTGTTTATAGAATGACCCCCTTACTACCTAGGAAAAACTTGCCTTAGATGGAGTATACTTAGGCTCCACTTTATTCTGCCTAGGTTCAGTTTTATTAAGCTTTCTCATGTTTTAGTATATGGGCTGACCTTACATTCAAATTTGTTGTCAGAGTAGATTGTAATAGCCAACAATTGTTCTTAGTAGAAAAGAAATAATTTATTTGATTGATTTCATGCAATAATTGTAGCTTTTGTTTTGATATACATTTGCTCCTCTTTTTGTTTACTTTTGCAACACTTTGATTTTTAGGCATCCCTTGGCGTCTTGACATCAAGAGGCCCCTTGGTGGCCTGTTTACTGCCTACAGTCTTTCAAATCTTTGCATGACATACAGACAGAATCTAGCATCTATTTGTAACTATACACTATATGATTATATTATATGCATGTAGTGGTAAATTTGTATGCTTTCTTGGGCATCCTTCAAAGTATATCATTATATTTTTTTGCATAGGTATAATTGAGAGTAGAGTACGGTAACATATTTGTATGTCCCATAGAGATGTACAGAGTAACCAACTACATGGTTTTATAACTTACCAAACCCTAGCGTATGTGTAATCATTCAATGAACTACAACAATTAAATGCAACACTATCATTTCTTCACAGATAGCAATGATATGAAGGATGTCTTAATAAACTACAGTGTGCCACTTACTTCAACAACTTTGATATTTTCTGACTCACATTGGATCTAGCTAATTGGAAGTTACTATACAAAGGCATCTCCAGGACACTATCTGGCTGGTTTGACCAACTAAATGAAAGATCATAATCAAACAACATTTTGTGCTAGTACACATGAGATCTAGCTAGTCAGGTTGCTTAAATCATGAATTGTCATGCCCATCGACACAGTTGGCACGGCTCAACATATCGTGCCAATGAGCTATTAGCACCAATACATGGGAAGTATCTCAATACTCATCATGGCCACCCATGCCAATGCGTGCCACTAGGAATTGAGCATGTCTTACTTTAAAAAAAAAAATCTAATTTTGGATCTCTTTTATCCCTTTTTATACCTCTTAACATTGAGGTGCTTAATTAATATAGAATTTCTATTTCAAATTTTATAAATCAAAGGGAAATTTTGATTTCAAAGTTACTTGCCACAACTTAGAAGATCTGGGAAGAAAATGGAAAAAATTATGAGATTGGAAATTTAATTGCATATATTACACTAATATCTAGTGTTGAAGGACTTCATATTAGCTCTTAAAACCTATTTTAAGGCTTTAAAAGGGCCTAAAAATTATTATTTCTAAATATCATGACTATTAAGTGTGCCAAAACAGAATTCTTAACTGAAGCGTGCTAAAGATACATACTGCGCCCAAGCCAAGGTCGGCAAGCCCCGTGATTTTGATATGACAAGCCTTGGTTTAAATTACTCTATATATCTATAGTATAAGTCATGCAGTTCAAAATGTTGGATTGAATGAAACCCAAATTCTATACAACATGACTACTGAATTTATAGGCCAACAAAGTTGTAACCATGGAAAATCACATAAAGATGGTTAAAACATATGACCTATAATCATTAATCAGCAAACTATGTCTATAACTTTATGCAACCAAAAGCTATCACCATCAAATGGTGCACACTTATAATCTTATTCCAGTTTCTTCTCCCAGTTCAACCCACTATCCTTGTAAAAAGAATGGAAAAAATAAGTTTTCATCATACTTGTTGGAGTTTATGAAGTAACATTTACTAGAATAAATGTCACACAAACCAAGATAGATATGCTTATTATCAGTCCTAATCTTTCATCAGTTTTCCCATCAATCATCCAATTGTAAACTAACAAATGATATCTGGATTCAATTATGAATTTAAAATAGGGTGAGAGATAAAGAACATCAGAAGCTCTATCACAGTCATGTGATGAATAAATTTGTAAGTGGGACAAATAGAAGTTGCTGGTAGAAAATTTACCAAAAACTTACGAGAATCAAGAAATCCTTTGTCTGGCGATTTTCATCATCAATGTTACGATCTAAGCTGTCACCTCGATTAGCACTGTGTATTCCAAAATTTTCAAATAAGAGTGTGATATTGAGTAGCAGTCTCCACTCAAACATACATAAATAGATAAAACAAGACTGTCATAATGCACATTAAATGACCACAAAGACAACATGATAAAAATCTATAACAAAGAACTAGCAATGTGGTAAAATAGAAAAAAGAATTAAGATGTTCGGAAGAAGACCTCCGACCAATTACAAAGCGGATGACCACACCCCTTTCTTCAAGCTTCCTCAATGCATCACCTGCAAATTTACAATAAATTAGTAGCATCTAATTAATCCAATGAGTCAGACATGTAAACTTAAATAACAAAGATTTGCTAAAATGTCCCAGACCAATGGTCATTGTATCTTATCAACAAAGATAATACACAAAAGCTTTTCTTCACCGCTAAGTTAAAGTCATAGAATAGACATGACACTTAATCAAACATGATATGATGCATAATTGCAAACACCATAAGTTTGAACTGGGGATGGTAAAAAGGTCTCCAATTTAAATTCCAACAATGAGGAATATTGGCAGAAAAGTTCTTTCTTATCTCAAGAGATATAATAAGATTAATGTCAGCTTCAGAGGAACACATGAGGGCGTATAAAGCAAAACTCCATAGAGTCACTCAAAAATTCCATTATTTTATTCCTGTACGCTAATTGTCACTATGAATAGAGAAGCCAAAAAGAAAATTTTACAAGATATATTAAAAATGAAAGAGAAAAATTAGGTTGTCTAGCAAAGGAAGCCAAAACCAAGTCGTTTTAGAGTCGTGATCTGAAAAGCAGTGTGGGCTACTGCATATGCAGATCCGCTCCTTGACTGCCAGGTAGACCACATAGGTAATGTTGGGTTCCATAAGCAGTACATGTCAGAGCTACCAATTTTCAGACATTAATATATTACTAGGTAGATAAACTGGATTAAGCATCAAATTATGCATATAGATATTTGCATTATTTATGTGCCAAAGTTCTTGTTTTGATTAGAAGATCATGACCCCAACCATGGATGAGGATTAGGTAACACAAATCAACCCTTTCTTATCCCATTCTTCAGTTGTCCCTTTAAACAGTGGTCGAAACTGCAATGCAATAATATTTCATCTAGACGCATCATTAAATACTGGTTTACAATAGGCTAGTTCTTTGAAGAAGCTAAGCTAATCCAAAATCTTAATAAAAAAATAGTATAGTCTTAAACTTCCAAGCAATCTTCACAACAAAGAATTTTACGAAATATTATTTCTAACTGTACTATCTTCATTTAAGAAAATACAACTTACCTCTTGGCATCCATGATCCCCTAAATAAATTCCTCTTGAGTCGACTCCCAAATCCAGTATAAACTCCAATAACAGCAAGAAGCTTCTTTCCTGAAGCAGACCCATTTCCCCACAGGTATCCCTGGCTCTTTGCCATGGTCAAGTCCATCTCCGCCTCCACAATCTTCCTCCCAATCTCACTACAAGAAACCCAATTCAAAATTTTCCCCTAAAACAAAAATTAAAAGAAAATGCAATCAATTCGGAAAATTACTTGCACCCAAGATTCCTCAACTTATCTTCCACCGTAACAACCTTCGGAATCTGCATGCAATAACCCTAATCAGCTCCATATCCTAACCATAATTAGAAGGAAAAAAAAAAATTTAAAACGAGATCAAACAGAATTAGATCCCAACATTAGCAGAATTCTTTTGAAGAAGGCTGGACAGCATCGTCCGATTCTCCGCGTCCTGCCACAATCTTCGGAAGAAAACAAAAATCGGGAATCAAAATGCAAACTTGGAGCAAAAGATAGAATTATGGGAAAATGGAGTTAGGTGAAGAGATCAAAACCTGCCAGCAATGTAGAGCCACGCGAGACAAGACAAGAATCCCATGATTAGAGGAGCTTTGCTCGATTGTGAGGAGAAAGAAGAAGAGGAAATGGAGGATTTCGGGTGCGACTTCCAACGCCGTTCTTGCTTCATCGCGCTCGCGAGGGTCTCGCGGATCGGGATATGGACGCTGTTCTCCATGGCTGATCACGACCACGCGAGAGAGCGGAAGGTGGATCGACGGAGGAGGAGAGGGAGGTAGGAGAAGCAGAGCTGTTGATCGGGAGGTAGATTTATGGCTGCACAGCCATGGCCCAAAGGCCGAAGCCCACTCAAACGCTGCCTGGCCCGCACGAGATCCGAAGCCCGTAGCCCGACCCGTTTCCCTGCCCGAGGCCTGACCTATTTAAAAGAAAAAACGCTAATAAATCCCTCCTCTCCTCCTCGTTCTCCCTCCCGCCACCTCCTTTCTCGTCCTCGCCGCTGATCTCTTCCTCCTCCAGTCCCCCGCCTCTCCTCTTCCTCCGCCGCGCCTCCGCTGCCACTACCTCTCCTGTAGCGCCTCCGCCGCCACAACCCTATGGCTCCTAAATCTGGCGATAGACCACCTCCGGCGCTACCGGAGGAACAGGAAGATGATGATGAGGAGTTCGGGTTCTCGAGGAACTACTTCTTGGCCAAAGAGGTCGCCTCCGCTTCCGGGAAGAGATCCGCCGGCAAGAAGCTCTCAGACATCAATCTCGTCGACGAGCAGGTCTTTAGAATCGATTAATCCTCTCAAAACCCAAACTGTTTCACTATGTCAGTAGTACTTGGATGTTGGATATTTCGAATTCTCTGTTATAGCTGCGTGTTGGATTAATGCCAGGTACTGAGAGCATCAATGTCTGAAATTTCTCTGAAGCATGAGAAAGAGATCGATGCTTTAATGAAACGCTATAAAAAATTCTACCCTAAGTGGCTCTTTGAACTAAGGTGTGTAAACCCGTGTGTGAAGTTTAAAATGTTACTTGAACTTATTATACTATGTTATTTATAGTTTTTACTCAAGAAATCAATCTCTTACCACAACATCAATGACATGACATTGTAGCCACTTCAGAATTCAGAAAGATAATTTTAGTGCATATGAGCTCGTAATGTGATCTAAACATATCTAACTAATGGAATTTTCCCTTTCAAGTTATTGTCTGATGCAATCTTCTATCAATAGACATGCTTTTATTTTTAAACTTTTGCTTCATTGTTTTTCATATCCTTCTTGTTATTTATAATATTTTTTAAGTTATGTTTTATGCAAAAGAATATTGTCCAGTAAGAACCCTTCTTGCAGTAACTAGTCCAATTTCTTCAGGCATTTATGATGCTATTTAATTACATTTATGGGCTTAAACATGGAAGAACATTTTGGTGGCACACAAGGTATTAGCCTGACTATTGTCATGATTATCATTTGTGTTCTGCTTCTGCTTTAACTATGCTATAATAGTTTTAGATGCTTAGCAAAGCCTGAATTTTCTGCATATATTTTTGTCGAAATGCTACTATTGTGGGTATTTTATTTTTCTTTTCCTTTTCAGGTGTGGCTTTGGACTCTTAATGTATGGTTTTGGTTCTAAGAGAGTTTTGCTTGAAGACTTCGCTTCTACAACCTTAACAGATTTTGGTGTAATCGTTATTAATGGCTATCTTCCATCGGTCAACATAAAACAAGTATCATCTTCAATCCTCATGACTAGTAAATGTTGTGATGTTTTGCTGATTATTATTTTATCGGTTACTTAGGAAAAAGTTCTTCTAGGATCAAGATGATTCCTTGTTTGCCCTTCAATGCCTGATAAACACACCAAATCTTCCAATTGTGGCCTCCATTAGTACTTTCTCTTTCTTATTCTTTTTTTCCACTTTATCCTTGTTATCTGCTTTAGGTTTCTTATACTCATGCAGCAAGCATTTGCTTCAGCCTCCTCATGAAAGAATTAAGGTGAATAGAATGGAAGGTAGGAAAAATTTTTAAGCTATGGAGGAGGAAGAGCATTAGAAGAAAGAGATGGGAGAGAGGAGAAAAGAGATTTAGGAGAATTGGATTCTAGTTTACTATTGTGAACTTACATAATTGTTTGAACTTTGAACCAAGGATATAGATTTTTTTATCAGCTCTCTTCCTCCATCAATCTACTGGAAACAGTCTTTTGTTAGCTCTGTTCCTTAAAGGCTTAAAGCTATTCCCTGCCATCCTAACTTAGCTATCTTCTTGTTGCTTTCTTGTAGGCTTTGATAGCACTGGTAATTGTTTGCATGGAACTGTCAATTTATGAATTTGAAGTTCACTTTTTTAGGCTGGTAGACTAGTTATTTGATGTAGTTTGATATGATTGCAACCTTTTTTACTAGTTCATTGTGAAGAGAACCTATTTTTTTAGGTTGTAGTCGCAATGGCTGAAACTTTATGGGACCAATCAAAAGCAGTACGGAAGTGTTCTGCAGGGAGCAAATCCAAAATACAAGTTCCTTTTGCTTCCCAGACGATCGAAGATCTTCTCTCATTTTTGGACAACCAGATCTCAGATAATAGTGATAGCTTTATATGTCTTCTAATTCACAATATTGATGGACCTGCTTTGCGAGACTCTGAATCGCAGCAGCATCTTGCTCGGATTGCATGCTGTTCTCATGTTCGTGTTATTTCATCAATTGACCATGTTAATGCACCTTTACGTAAGTTCTCTACTGAGAAGATTGTTATGTTGTTTCCATTAGCATTCATCTTTGAAGCAACTATTTGTTCTCGGCCCCTTCTCTCTTTTCTCTGTTATTATTGATCTCATAATTTATAACTTTTAGTATTCATCAACTTCCAAATGTGAACGCTTAATGGCTTGTACGTGAATTTTCAGTTTCCTTTTCTCTTACTATGTCATTGTAAAAGGATGGAGATAAAGCTTGCATCCTTTGCCTCTTAACATAAGATCTGTATTTTCAATTCTTTTGATAGGTTATTTTTCTACCTGTACCTAAAGTGTAGGGAGTAATCTGATTGACAACCCTTCCTTTTTAAAAAAAAAAATTTAGTGGTAAATGTCACAATCAATTCTACCATTTATACATTTGTATATGCATGTTATTCTTAAGACAAGATGCTGGATTTGCGATCTAATTACATTCATCTTGCTCTGCAGACTATTCTCTTAGTACCTTTCAGTGAACTGTAAATCATTATTAAGTTGAACTGTATTTCTTAGAATCGTAGTCCATTTATTCTTCACTATCTATTGATAATATGATTAGTACCTAAAACTTTGGAGCCATATTGTGAAGATTTCAATGTTAGAATTTAGATGAATGCAAGTCGTCCATGCAAGTCATCCCCAAGGACATGACATCTATTGCTGTTCTAAAAAGTGGTGAGGACACCACTATTTGTCACGTTTACTTTCGTAGGTACAAGAGAGCTGCACCTGTGGTTTTTTGGCTTAATGAGAGTTTTGACTATTCTTATAAGGCTATTTTCATTTTTTTGTCTTTTATTATAACCCTAATTATATATGCCTGAATGAATATTGAGTTAAATTAAGTTAAGTTTATTTATCTTGCATTACTTTCAAAAGTAGTCGTCCATTTTTACTAGGAGTGGATCTAAGTTAGAAACTCTATCTCCACTTTCAAACCGTCGTCATCTACCTCCAGCAGCCACCCTAGGCTGTCTGCCACCCTCCGACGACCATCACAACGTCGGATATTTACCGTTCCGTCCTGTTCTAACCTTGTTGTATTTTTTTATTTATATCTTTTCATCAAGATCTTCAATTTAGGTGAAACTAGAGCACTAGAATCTTAACTCACGAGGCTATTACTATTTAAATTTTATAATTTTTCTTACGTTCGGATTGGTTCAGATCTGGTTCACAACACATTTGGGCAAATCTAACTCTTCAGTTTTTCGGCAGATCATACTACTCAAAGAAGTGGTCTATCTCAAAGAGTAGGATCTAAATGATTGTCAAAAGTGGGTGCATCAACCTTAATATTCTTTATAAGTTGATCATTGTAGTTTTGAAATTCTCTAAAGGTAGCGTTGCCTCTAAACCCTCTATTATTGTCAAGATCAAATGCATCTTCACGATAATTTTGCTCGGGGAGTTCTCTTTCATAACCTCTCTCATGGTAAGGATAGTATGGGATTTGTCGATGGGTGTCGACATTAGGAGCGGGGTACCTAGCACTCATGCTGGATGCACTGACGTCACTCTTGTTCTCATGTTGTTCACAACCCATCTTAATAGCCTCAAGGCGGGCATTAAAGTCATTCAATCTAGTCGTAATATTTTCAATACTCTTATAAAAATCTATGAAATTTTTTTCATAACATTGGGTTATATAACAGACTGGGATGGAGTGTTAAAACTACTCTACCACTACGATGATTCATGTAATGTGTTTTCACTAGTAAGGGAACAAATGCAGAAAATAAATAATGAAATGCAAATTAGGAGATCAGAGCAAACAATAAGAGAGTAATAGATAGAATAACTTACAACTACTTATGAAATTTCAATAAAAGCCAGTCAGATTTAGTAAAAAGTTACAAACTAGTGGTACGCGCTCCCATGATGGAGATAGTTGTTTAGATCAACTTATAAAGAACATTAAGGTTGATGCTCTCACTTTTGACTGTTGTTTAGATCATGTTGTTTTACTGACTAGCTTCATGAGATGGACCACTTCTTTGAGTAGTATGATCTGCCAAAAAACCGGAGAGTTAGATTTGCCCAAATGAAACTAGTCGGTCGAGCCAAATTGTTTTGGCAAAGTATAGAACAAATTTTAGTGCAACGAGATCAACCTCCAATCATTCATTGACATAAAATGAAAGAAAAATAGATAAAAAAATACTTGCCATATTCTTATCTTGGTGACCTTTTGGATCAATGGAATAATTTTAGATAAGGAAATAAGTCTATGGGCTATTATGTCTCCTAATTTGAGGAGTATATGTTGAGGTGTAATGTTGTGAAGGATGAGAGGATGATGCTGAGTCATTTTAGGCATGGCCTTAATAACGACATCCGAAGAAAGATTTCCAGGAGGTTACCTTCTTGGATCAAGCTTACACTTTCGTGTTAAAACGAGATGGTTAGTAGGAAATATTTGCCTAGCAATCAATTGGGTGCACACCTCCCAATTATGCACTTGCTGGCATAAAAACTCAAACGACAGCGTTACCTTTTAAAACTACCCAAATTGCCACGCTTATCCAACCTAACAAAGGAAAAGAGCTCCTCCATGAAGCTGTACCTGTCAATAACCTCCGTCGATGTTACAAATATAGACAGGTTGGTCATGTAGCCTCGAACTGCCCTCGAAAGGCCCTTTACCTTAGGGAATAGGATGACACTATAGGAGAAGACGAGCTCAATGAGTAAGTTTATGAGCCTAACCTCGATGACATCTAAGATAGTGACGACAACCATAGCTACGAAGATTATATTGTTGATGTCATTTATTGCACTTTGATGCAACCCTGAGAAACCGATAATTGATGAAGGAATGCAATATTTCATACTTACATTAAATGTAGGACCAAAGATTGCAAGGTGATCATAAAAAATGGAAGTTGTATTAACATCGTCTCTTCTAACTTTGTCTCTCGCTTGGCGTTAAAATTCACACCTCACCCGAACCGTTATAAAGTATTTTGGGTTAATGATTCCTCGATCACTTTAAATGAGAGATGCCTAATTCCTATCACTTTCCTTTCTTATAAGGAGACTTGTGGTGTGATATGTGTTAATGGATATAAAGCACATTATTTTGGGCCGCCCTTAGGTTATTTGATCGTGTGATCATATTTGGGCGTTCTAACTCACGCTCCTTCACTTTTGAAGGCATAAGATTAAGATAGATTCTATGCGTCCAAAAATAATTTACAAAGATAATAAAGAAAATGCTCCTATTAAAAGGGTTTGCACATAATAAATTTTATAGAATTTGGAAAGGAAGTAGACCAATGCTCTATTGTGTTTGCCTTAGTAGCTCGTGAAGTTAGGAGCTCTACCCTCACACTGTCAGCTAAAAAAGCTGCTCTTATACTACATGAATTTCAAGATGTGTTTCCGAGTGATCTTTCAGATCGATTGCCTTCTTTGCATGATATCCAACATGTAATTAACTTAGTCCCCCGGGCTTCTCTCCCAAATTTGCCACACTATCAAATGAGCCCCAAAGAACATGCTCAATTACAATGTCAAGTGAATAAATTTCTTACAAAATATTTTATTCGTGAGAGCTTAAGTTTTTGTTCTGTTCCAACCTTGCTCACGCCGAAGAAAGATAAGTCTCAGTATATGTGTGTCAATAGTTGAGTCATTAATAGAATAATAATCAAATATCGTTTTCTCATTTCACGACTTGATGACATGCTAGATATGATGGCGGAGCTTCAATTTTTTCCAAGATCGATCTCGAAAGTAGTTATCATCAAATCTGAATTTGCCTTGCTGATGAGTGGAAGACTGCTTTTAAAACGAAGGACAAGTTGTATGAATGGTTAGTGATGCCTTTTGGTCTATCTAATGCCCTAAGCACTTTCATGCGTGCTATGACACAAGTGCTTCGACAATTCATGGGAAAATTTCTTATTGTCTACGTTGATGACATTTTGATTTAAAGTCGGTCGAAGGAGCTTCTTTTGGACCATTTGCATCAAGTCTATCTTGTGCTTTGTGCTGCTCAACTCTATGGTAATACATTTGAAGGAGTCCACGCCAACCCTGAAAAGATCAAGGTAATCATTGATTGGCCAAAACTGCGAGACATTCATAGTGTGCATGGCCTTGCTATTTTTTTATCAATGCTTCATTCGAGGGTTTAGCACTATCATGTCTCCAATCACTATTTGCCTGAAAAAAAGAGGATTTTCATTGGAGTAAGTCGGCAAGTAAAGCTTTTGAAGAAATTAAGAAAAAAATGACAGTGGCGTCTGTAATTCTTTTTCCTGACTTTTTTAAAGCCTTTGAGGTGAAATGTGATACCTCAAGTATCGGGATTAGCAATGTTCTTAGCCAGGAACGCCATCCTGTTGCCTATTTCGGTAAGAAACTAAATGAAACCAAACAAAAACACTCCACTTACTATAAGGACTTCTATACAATTATTCAAGTTTTGTGCTATTGGCACCATTACTTCCGCATGAATTTGTCCTTTATTTTGACCACGAAGCTCTTCGATTCCTAAATTCTTAGAAGAAGCTCTTCGATTCCTAAATAGGGCAGCTAATGTGCTTAATAAGCGGGTTAGCCTTCTATTTGCCATTGGCATTAAAGTCACTAGCTTGAAGGAAGAATATACGTCTTGTCCGGACTTTGGAGAAATTGTTCTCACTTTGATGAGTCGCTTGAACGTAGCTTTAGACAATTATTTTCTCCAGGACGGTTACCTATTTAAGGCTAACAACCTCTATGTTCCCCGTACATCCATACGTGACTTCCTAGTTTAGGAGATCCATGTTGGTGGCCTATTAAGTCATTTTGGACGTGATAAGACCATCGAAGAAGTTAAACACCAATTCTACTGCCAAATCTCAAGCATGACATAGCAAAATTAGTTGGCAATGTAAGATCTTCAACTGGTAAAACATCAAAAATAAAACATTGGACTTTACACTCCGTTACCTGTGCCTGATCACCCGTAGCAGGACGTGAGTATAGATTTTGTCTTTGGATTACCTCGCACCTTTGGAAAACATGATTTGATCTTTGTGGTTATGGATCACTTCTCTAAGATGGCTCATTTCATTTCTTATGTCAAGACCTCTGATGCTTCACATGTAGCAAAATTATAATTTGCCGATATAATTAAATTATATGGCTTTCCAACAAAATTCATTCCTTATGCCAAGACCTCTGATGCTTCACATATGGCAAAATTATAATTTGTTTATATGGTCTTCTAAAAACTATTGTATCAGATCGTGATGTTTGTTTTATAAGCTATTTTTGAAAAACCCTATGGCACATGGTTGGCACAAAGTTAAAGTTTTCTACAACCTATCATCCTCAAATCGACGGTCAAGCTGAGATCATCAATCGTAGTCTTGGAAACCTTTTGCGATGGCTTGTAGGTAATTACAAAAGAAACTAAGATGTCATTCTTCCTGTAGCCCAATTTGCATATAATAATTTTATTAATAGGTTTATAGGTATGAGTCCATTTGAAGTTATTCATGGTTTTAAAGCATGCAAACTTTTAAATTTTTTGCCAATATTATCTCATGCTAGAGTCTCTGAATCTGCCAAAGCATTTGCATACCATGTTCATTTTTTGCATCAGAAAATCACTAAGCGAATTGAGGCGAGCAATCTTCAGTATAAAAAGATATATTGACTTGTACAAGGGTACCAAGGAATTCAATGTAGGAGATCATGTTATAGTTCGTGTCAGACCCGAACGATTCCTTTCAGAAACTATTCGAAAGTTGCATGCTCGTAGTGCAGAATCTTTTCAAGTTCTGAAACATGTAGGGACTAATACTTATGTCATTAATATTCCCTCTGATTACGGCTTACCAACTGCCTATGAACATCCCTATTGAATTATATGCTACATTCGCTACTATTCTAGACATACCTGATATACCACCCACCACTTCACCTTTTCCATCCACACTAGCAGAAAAGATAGATGCTATTTTAGATGATCAAATAACATCTACTATAAAAGGAGGAGTTTACTATTTTCTAGTTCACTGGCAAGGTTAACTAGAGTCTAATTATACGTAGATCACTCGCAAGGAATTACAGCAACTTGACTCTAACATCTTGAAGTACTATCAAAGCCGTTCACACCTCCACTCGATCCCGGGAGAGTTGGTGTGGACACCACTATTCATCACTTTTAATAGGCATAAAAGGGCTGCACCTGTGCCCCTTTAGCTTAACGAGGGTTTTGACTAATCTTGTAGGGTTATTTTCATCTTTTTGTCTTTTGTTTTTCTTTGTCTATATAAAGGTTTGTAATTTTCTTTTTATTAGTTAATAAATATTTAAGAGTTTTTACATATTGAGTGTTTGTTGGTGAATTCTAACGTCGGTGGATTCCAATATCCCGGTTGGTAGATTCCCAGAGTTTAGTTACTTTTTTTTACTTATTCTTTTCAAATCTGCAATTGAGGATTTTGTCTTGCATCAAAAAGACATTTGTCGTACCACAAGATTTTAGAATTTGTACTCAAAATGAATTCATCACATTCAGACATGTTCCAGCTGAATAAAACAGTTATACTTTTACCACAAAATTTGGCACTCTTACTGTCAAGGTCTCCAGGCAGGCCCAAATAGTTAACTTTTCAGTTGTTGAACTGACTTGAATTGTAGTACATGTCAATTCTATTTCTAAAAAAGTTTAGTCTAGAATAATCTCTAATGCATGATATGTTAAAAAAATCTGCCTTTTTCCAATATTTGCTTTATGATTGTTGCTGATAAAGTTCTAATTTCACAGTATGGGACAAGAAGATGGTTCACACACAATTTAACTGGTGCTGGTACCATGTCCCTACATTTGCATCTTACAAAGTCGAAGGGGTCTTTTTCCCTTTGATTCTTGCTAGTGGAGGGAATGCCCAAACTACAAAGACTGCCTTAGTTGTCTTACAAAGTTTGACCCCAAATGCACAAAGTGTTTTTGAAGTTCTAGCGGAATACCAGTTGGCTAATGAAAAAGAGGAAGGCAAGTTCCTATAAGTTATCTCATCTTTAACTGCCCATTTACTAATTGTGTTATTTTTCTTCAGGTATGCCAATCAGTACTTTATATACAAAGTGTCGCGAGCGCTTTCTTGTCAGCAGTCAAGTAACGCTTAACTCTCACCTGACGGAGTTCAAAGATCATGAATTAGTGAAGACAAGAAGGCACTCTGATGGCCAAGATTGTCTATATATTCCTCTTGCCGCTGAAGCACTTGTGAAGTTGTTAAAAGAGCTTGGTTGAACTCAATTTTGAAGAATTCATAATTTGTTTGTTGTATTCTTTCTTATTCAAGTGACCATCCTATTAATATGTTCGCGTTATTTTTATGGGAAATTACTGTTGAACATACTTAGTTGTTTGACAATTGGCATTTGTGCAACACCATTTTTCACCCAAATCATTGAGAACTCTGCAGTTTGTGTTTGTTAGCAGACTATTATTTCTCAGTGTTTACTAGTATGGTCCATGGTTTATATAGTCAGACATCGCATTGTCATACACTGTTTGATACTCGATAGGTTGAAACAAGGTTTCTTCTCTTTGAACAGATTGATAAAGATACTGACTTATATATCAGAATGAAAATGCTTGAAGGTCATATCTCGGAACCGTGCTGTATAATGCAAAGATAATGTCCAGAATGAAAAGGAAGCATATGTTCTTCACCTTGCCTTATCGCATCATGTGAGCTGCCAGTTTCATATAGACAGTTTGTACAATATATTTTCTTATAGCTGAATTTGTCTTTCTAATCATTATCCAGATTTTTCTCTGAGAAGGCTACAGCTAGATCACAGTGTTCTTAAGGAGCTTGTAAAGATTGGTATGTTTTTAAGCAGTTTTTCTAATGATGTCTCTTATAATATGCTTATGTGCTTTGCATGTAATTGTTTAGTTCTTCCTTATTGGCACTCAACTAACTTATTTTTTTCAGTAATATTATCATGTATCTGTTTCCATCTTGTCAGATGATCGGAAGAAAATGTGAAGGACAACTTACTCTGGTATTGCTATATTCTTTTTACTTTTATTTCTGTTTCATTTCATTTCTGTGCTTTGTGTCTTGATTGTCATATCAATAGTTCTTCCATCTATCTTTGTTTAAAAAATTATTGGAAAAATATTCAGAAAAAAAGAAAGTTTCTGGAGTTAATTCATTTTCGAGTGGATGCATTGATGGGTTTACCTCTCGTAAGGGCAAAATGTGATCTTGTTCTGTACTACTAGACAGGTTAACCAAATAACAACAATTTCATATCCTTATCCCACCCATAGAGAACTACTAAAATAGCCCAGGTATTTATTTCTACTGTGTTTAAATTACATGTGTCAAAATCAATTCTTTAGGGCTACAAGGAACCATGCTAGCATTAGGAGTTGGAAGACAATTAATTAGATATACTACAGTACTTAGTGTATAGACCCAAAATTTAGGTGGAACAGATGACTCAAGAAGCAATGTTACGAACCATCAACCAACTCTAATAGAGTTAGTAAGTACTTTTTCTATGACCAGAAAAGTCATGGGTTCAACTTCAACCCCAAACAATATTGTGATGAAATTGTTTGGTGATTTGGTGGCTTAACACGATTTGTTGATGGCTCAGCAATGCAATTAGCTTGGAGAAACAATTGACTGCGCAACGACTTGTAACAGGTCACGGTGGCATTTGGTTCGGAACAATTGTTCGGCGACGCATATGGCTTGAAGTTTAAACTAGGTAGCTAAAAGCTCGGCGGGGCCTAAGTGCCTCTGTATCTAAAGAGGGTTAGCTTTTTGTCTAGTTCATATCTAACTTTCGGACTCACAAATGATCAAAAAAAAAAAAAAAAAAAAAATTGTACGAACCTCATTGGAATACTTTTCCGTTCTGTTGGAGAAAAGTTTGGAATTCATGAGACATATATTCTCTTCCTAAATCTGATCTTAAGGTCTTGATGCAAGTGGAAAATTGAGTTATACCTGTAAGTCCAATTGCTGAAAAAGAAGATTAAGATCATCTGCTAAACCATTCCAGGTGTTAAGAGAACCTGAAAAGGTAACTGTAGAAGAAGAAGGATGTCAAGAATCCACGAAATCACTACTAGTTGGATTACTAACTGTGGCTTGAAATGCTCTTTGATATCTGTTTGTGGCCTCGTTGGACTCGTTGGACAAGTTGCAACGAGCTACCCTTTCTCTCTGCAGTAATCACAAAATTTTCCTTTTGACATTGAGTTGCAATGAGGTCAAGCTCCTTACAACCGTAGCATTTAATATTCCTCATGACTCTTTGACTTCTTTGGTTCCCAACAGGAAGCCTTCTGTTGTTCCATAGTCGTTTGTGCAATGGAGCACTGCTCCTCTCGCAGAAGTTCACTCAAACAAGTATCTAGTGATAGTGAAGGAGATTGGCTCGTTACATCAAACGAAACAGTTTTAAAATCTGGACGCAATTTCTTTGGGATTTGTTGAATAGCAGACAGGGATTCAGTAGGTGCTTTGGCATACACAATGTCAGAGTATTCAATCCACAAATTAATGAAACCTGAAGAGTGTTCTTTAATAGACAAAAGCTCCCTTGAGTGTAGTTTGCAATATAGAATTCTGATTGAAATCGTCTAGCATTATTATCCTGATTGCAATAAGAATATTTTTTTTTTTACAATCTGTTTTCACAGTTAAATATGTGATGAACTAAAATGTGAACAAGAAAAGAAACAAAAGATCTTTTAAAAATAATCTTCTAACACAATGAGACAAGTCAGGGATACTGTTTGTTTACACGTACCAGTCCTCCTTTGTCTTGGCATTAGTACATTTCATAAGAGATGCCAAATTGCCAAGCTACCCTAAATTAAGAATAAAAGAAAAAAAAATTTAAGAAAGGAGGAAAATAATTAATTAACTCCCTTAGTACAGTAAATGCCATTGAGGTCAACAGCCAAAGGAGGGACAAGGGAGAGAGGGAGAGAACCCTCCTAGGTGCAACTGAGAGCCAAATTCCTGTCATAATTTGTGAGCCAATCAACAGACTGATTAGTCTTACGATAGATATGGTTGATAAACAAAAAAAGAGAATTAGATAAAAAGTACAGGGCAGTCATAAATGATAGCAGTTGATGCCCAAAAAGTCCGATGGTAGCCCTTCAAAATGTTGACGAGCATAATAAAGTCAAGGTGAGTAATCCCGCATTGGTGAATGAAGTAGAGAGCCTCTCGAATATTAACAGCTTCCGCAGCTAATGTTGAATGGAAGACACCGTGCTGACAGCCCATACAAATCAAGGAACCTAGTAAGGTGCGCAAAATGAAGACCCCTCTAGGCTCGTTAGGACCCGAAAAGGAGCCATCTGTACTGAGTTTGAAAAAGCCCGACGGAGGTGGCTCCCAATGGATGAGGCGAGGAGGGGCTAAGGGCCTATTACTAGGAGAGGAGAGAGTTTTGTCATATTCATAGGCAAGCACGATCATTTGATCCCAAATGATACTAGTAACCTCACAGATAGAGTTGAATGGAAATTGTTATGGTGTTTCCAGATATTCTATAACATAACCCCAATGACAGCTAAAAATAAGGCACGAGAGCTCTTAGGCAGCAAGCTAAACTCAAGGAGCTAGGAGCCATCAGCCCAAGCTAGGTCCAATAGCCCAATGGGCCAATGAACCCTGAGTTCAGCCCACATGGCTTGAGTAAAGGAGCAAATAAAGAAAAGATGAGCCACGGATTCATCATGGGTCCCATAGCTCCGATCGAAACCTAATCCAAGCTTGGCTAAATTTGGTAGAGTTGGAGTTGGTTCCAATCAACATTTCCACAAGAACATCTTGACTTTCAAAGGGACATGTAGGAGCCACAAAAGCGATCAACCTTTCTATTTATCAAGAGGGAGTTCCTCTGAGAGCCGCAGAAAATGGTAAGCTGACTTGGCTGAGGCCTGGCACGAAGGATAGGGAGCCCAGATCTAGTAGGCAATGCCATCTCTAATGGAGATATTGATGTTTAAAGTGCACTCACAAAGAGATGGACTAAATAGATAAAAAGCTCCTCAACTCTAATGGCCAAAATGTACTTAAAAGGATAAGTATCCCTACAGAATGGCCAAAATGTTAAGGAGATCGACAGAGATGCAAGGTTTAATATTAGGAGGGAGGAAAACCTCAGATTTAGACATATTGATTTAAGATTAGTAAGTAATTTGTACTAATTAAAAACCTTTATCAACGAAAAGCAAGAAATAGAATCAACTCTAATGATAACCATGAGGTCATCAGCATATATAAGATAATTGAACACGAAATTACCTATCTTAAGAGGGTGAACTATACCACAGTCAATCGCATCATTAAGAATTGCAGTAAAAACTTGAGTAACAATAATAAATAGATGCAAGGAATATACTCTTATAAACAGTGAACCATTGAGAGGGGGACACGTTGATCATGACTGTGTAAGAGATCGAGGACAAGCAAACTCTAATCCAATTAATAAATTTTAAAGGAAAATTCATATAGTTGAGAGCATTTAAAATAGTATTCAGGAGATTCTATCATAAGTTATTTCAAAGTTAATTTTGAGAACAATGTAATCATTCGAACTAGAATACTTGTACATAAAATGAATAATTTCCTAAGTAAGAAAAATATTATTGTGAATGTGCCTCTCAACCACAAACGCGAACTGCCTAGAGGTAATAATTCCAAACAAGTAATGTTCTTTAACTAGAACCTTAGCTAAAGTATGATAGGCCATATTACAAAGGGAGATCGACCAATAATTTATCATTCGAGTGGGGTTAGGGCTTTTAGGAGGAAGATATTCACTATGATGAAATTTTGAAAAAACTGAAGTACGATCTAACCCAAGAACATTACAGTAGGTATGAAAGAATTCTGCTTGACAACCATTAGTTACCAGGGGCCTTACTTGTCGGCATAGAATTAACAACCGGTCTCACCTCATCCATCCCAAAAGGCTTGAGGATCTCATCATGGTAGTCCGAATTCGGGGCAAGTGGGAAAGACTAAAACAAAAGGGTAGGACCAGAATTAGCAGGAACCTCCAATGACCAAAGAATCGAGTAATACTTAACAAAAACCTTAGTAATGAGAATATGGTATGGTCATTGTGATTGAGGGTTTTAATCATATGTTTTTAGCACAAATTTTAGTTAAAAGCTAAAGAAACTGAGAATTAGAATCATCATCGTTGATCCAATTGACCCTAGCCTTACTTTGCCACACCTTCTGTTGAGGTAAGTCAGGTCTCTTCTCTCCCTGTCAGGGAAGGGGGAGAGTGATTCTTTGAGATCAAGCTCACATATGGCAGCCTAGACCTTAGCCAAGATATCTTCTCGGTGGCTGAGGCCCAAATGATTCCAGGTGAAAAGATTACAAGAAACACATGAGAGGTTCAAGAGGAAAATCTCCATTAAAGATTGGGTAGTCTGGTGGCTCGATTGGCACCACGACTTCTCCACGATCTTGGTGACCTCCCAGAAATCAAAGCAAAACCATTCAAACAAAAAAGGCCTGTATTCGGGCTTATCAAAAACATCTAGAGATATAAGGATAGGATAGTGATCCGAAGCAATCCGAGGGAAATAATAAACATTAAGAAAAGCCAAAATAAAGAAAACTCTATTTCACCAAGTATAAGATCTAAAAAATTCTCATATCAACAAGATTATTTCTAGCAACCGTAGATCTAAAAGCGTTAACCAAATAGCTACAATAACCCCCATCTTGTCCTCAGGGCCCATAATACAGTTAAATCCCCCATCATAATCCAAGGTAAATCAGATATTAAGCAAACTAAGCTCATCCTGGAGCTAATTGCAGATCAACAAAGTAGTACTAGCATACATTGCCGAAAGGATAAGGGAAAATCAAAACATGCCTAAGTGGCCAAATCGAAAAGTAAGTGATTTTTTTTCATGCAAATCACCCTTTTATTAATAAATTTGATTAAAATATGTAGTGCATTTTGAATTTTAGAGATCTCCACTTTTAGTTTCCTTTACATATCAAGTTATTTTTAAATATTTTCTTTCTAAATGAAGAAAGAGAGAGAGTTATGCAATATACATTTATTAGATGCATTAAATGTCCTTTACAACCGATTGGATATTCATTCCATATGAATTCATCAATGAAACTTGGATCTAATTGTGATGGAGGAGATCATTTTGTTTGTGGAAGATAACACTATTCCTACTCAAAATAATCTTTGCCTAATTAACATGCTAATGACAAATAAATCCTTCAATGTTAGACTTAGATCAGCTCTCTCAAAAGCATAGAATCCAAGAGGTACTCTAGAGATAATTGAAGCTAGGAAGAACACTTTCCCACTTGCTTTTGAGCTTGAGATATATAAATTGAGAGCCTAGATTAGTGCTACTTGGTCATTTAATAAAGACTTGTTTGTGCTAGCTCAATCCAACCCTAATCTTCTTGTCGATTTGTGGAGTTTCATCCACAACGAATTCTTGGGGCAATTTCATATCCTTCCTCTTGAACATATGTTAAAGAAAATTTGCTCAGATGCTAGTTTGTAAGTGTCTGAGAACCACTAATTGGTTTTAGACTCTTGTGGATGCTTCTAGGTGGACTTGGTTTATTTGTACCAAGATCAATGTGGACATCTCCATCAATCGAAGCAACCATGAGGTGGAATGCCCGCTTCTTCTTCTTTTACAGGCTAATTGGAGCTTGCTAAGTGCATGCATAAAGAGACACACTTGAAGTTAAGGTGAAGCAAGATTTTCCTCCATACATGCAAAACCGACTCTTTGACATGCTTAAACGTCACTTCAAGTGTTAAAAATAAAATATAGGGGTTTAAATAGAATATTTATATGAAAGGTTGTGGATGATAATAAAGACGAAATGAACATGTTTATAGTAATATTAACGACACGTAAATGCACAACCATGCCGGTGAATGGGGTCTGCATGGTAAGTGCTAATGGTTCTAGTGGAGGAGAGGAACCCCTTGGAAAGGAGGGCCTGGAGGGTGGTACTGATGAACATAATCGTAAACCTGAGCAAGAGAAGTTTGAAGGGGTTAGGGACATCCAGGACCTTAACCAATCACCATTGCACCAATCGGAGGCAAAAATCTAGACTTTAGCTGTGGGTGGTGTAGAATGCAATAAAGCGCAGGGTGGCATGGGTCTCATCACTAATGATGTCCTTGAGAAGACCAAAGAGAAGACTAATGATTATGTTATCTTGGAGCTTGAAGTGTTTGAGAGATGCTAAGCTAGATGGTAGCTTACCCTTTTCATTCGATTCTTAAGTAAATCCCTACCTCTTGAAAACTTTAGAATGGTTCTGGCCAAACTTTGGTTTGGTATTGAAAGCTCAACTTGATTCATTGGAGGGATGATTTTTGGCCTTTGCTAAAAACATTTTGTGTTACTCTGATTTAGATATAATTATATGGCTTGCCTATGGAATGGTGGGAGCTTGAAGCCCTAATTTTGGTGGGGGCTAAATTTGGTAGCCACCTGCAACATCTCTTCTTAAATATAGAAGTCGCTATGCGTGGGCGTGCATTGAGATCGACCTAGCCAAGCCTATCAAAAAGACAGTTTGGTTGGCAAATAAAGAAAAGAGAGTGCACCAAAGAGCCATTTATGAGAATATCATGATGATATGTTATAAGCACAGTCATTGGGTAGCAGACTTGTGCCCTTTCTCTCTATTGAGTAAAAAGGTGGCATAGAAAAGCCAGAAGAACCAAGGCTTTATGCCTAGGCATGTTACAAAGGGGATACCGGAGAATAGCTATGACTATGCTAAGAGAAGGCATACTCATTTGGAATACGACCAAAGTACCTACGATCCTTGGGTTGCCGTCCAGCATAGAGGAAGGGTGGTGGTGTGTAGTTGGCCTCCTTCTAGAGACGCAACCCAAGGGGTAACGAGCATGTTGGGGGACCTAAGTCTAGTCAGCCTAATCATCATATTAGACTAGGTGAAATTAATCAACATAACAAGTCTAAGCAAGATAAGTGGATTCAGCCTGGTCTGCATGATTTTAAGAACTCCTACCAGGCTAATCGAGCCAGCCTCACATTGGATCTGCTAGGATGGACTCAACTAGAGTTCTTATCAAGGGGGACAAATGACTTATAGCAATAGAGTCATTGTGTTGGCTCCTTTTTCAACGACTTATAGCAATAGAGTTATTGTGTTGGCTCCTTTTTCAACGACTTATAGCAATAGAGTCATTGTGTTGGCTCCTTTTTCAAGGCAACTCATCTCACTAATAATTTTGCCCCCCTCGGTAAAGAAGGCCATCCCATGAGCAATGTAGTTCATGCGGCCCAAGTCACGTCGCACTCATGGGGGTTCTCATAGATCTCAGGATCCCTCGGATGTGGCGAGTGACCTCGAGGGTAACCCTAGCGTCACTTCACTTACCAATAGCATTAACTTGGGTCATGTGAGAGACTACATGAGAATTGAGATGATTAATTTAAATGGGTATACCATCCGCTTAGGTTCCTATGCTAGTAAATCTCGCTAGTCCTTAATGGTGCATACTGCTGGAGTTAAGTAATGGAGGAACCAAGTCTCTACTTATCTTGCTTCCTCTTATCAAGCATCGATTGTTGGTGGCTCTCAATACCTTTCTAATGAATCGACCCCTTCTCATATGGAGACGGTTGAGAAATGTAAGAAGGCTTTGGTGAGAGAAGACCCAAGTGAACCAATGGAAGGGTTAGTGGGCTTATGTCTAATGGGTATTCAAATGACAACCAAATAATGGATGCCTTTGATCCCACCTTCAAAATTCCATTTCGATACTCAGGGTTGGCTTTTGGAAAATATATTGATTTGGTGGCCCGACCTTAAAGGTACAATAAATGCTAATGTTATAACCTATGTCCTTGAAAAACAAAAAAGAAGAAGTATTATTGGGCATGACATGGCTAATCATGTTGTGGCCGGCCTTGCGCCCATCATTTGCATGGCTAAAGAGACGTGCGAGCACTAAGCACCCCCAACGCTGGCCATGGCCAACCAGTCATGGCCACTTGGAGGTGGGCCTAAGCCCACCTCCCATCTCCTCCGTGGCCGTGTGGCCTTCCCCCACCGCCACTCTCTCCATCTCTATTATCTCTTTCTCTCTAGCTACGTCATAAGTGTGGACCATCATGATATCCTACTCGAAAGCACCACTCGACCCTCTCTCACTAATGAGATCTCCTCCTTCCTCTCTACCCCCTCTCTTCCCTTCTCTCCTCTCTCTCATTTCTAAGCTTAGTTTCGTCGAAAAATTGAGCCACTAGTGAGAGACTGTCAACTAAGCGGCCATTAGCAGACATTGCTCTCCCCTTCTCTTCTTCTTCTTTGGGGATTGTGAGAAAAAAACAGTTAACAGCAAAATTTATTTTTATTTTTATTTTTGTAATTAATTTAAATCAGAGTTATCCACAATTAATTCATTAAAAAATATTGTATACCATGTAAAGTGAAATGCACATAATATAAGTATATAACTACTATACTAACATTAGCTAAGTACAATTATTGTAGGTATTAATTTATTTTGATTCTAAATATTTATACACAGTTATATCTATATATTACATATACAATATTTATAGATTGATTTAGTATAATTAAATTCATATAGGTTTTTATTTATGTATATATAGGTACTTGTATCAATTTAATGAATATTATTAGGTATCAAATGAATAATAGGTAGATCTTTATAATCATGGGTAATGACTTTGTTATATATAATAAATGAGTAGTAAAACAAGAATAGTAATACTAGTAATATGAGAATGAAATGTAGATAGTAAATCAAGATATTTAGGGTAAATCGGTAGCATGTGATTATATTGAGAACCTTATCATTTGTTCAAAATAATTATAATTAGAGAAAAGACTTAACAGTATATGCTATAAATATTTAAGAACTCGACCCGGCTATTCAAGATCCCTAGACCCTTCAGTGAGGAGTTGTCATTAGAGTAACAAATATGAGACGTGGTTGCTTGGTACTTTATAGTTATATTGTGAGTAGTCTCACCCCGCATTCCCAAATTATGATATATTATATATTATATGTAGAGTTTTGGACCAAATTAGCCCTATTCCAAAAGTTTTTTGCCGAAATGGACTATTTCTTAAACTTATTACCAAATGGGGTCTAATTCATTGTAACCCTAACAAAAGTGCTAATCAGTTAAGCATTTTTTTTATCCTAAAACGCTTAACTAATCAGTATTATATATATATATATATATAACTTAGCGTTTTCAACATATTGAGAGAAAATTTACCTTCGTCTAAATATACTAAACTAATCAGTGTTTTTACTTAGGGAAAAAACGCTAATCAGTTCAGCGTCTTTGTTAAGGCTACCGTAGATTTGACCCCATTTGGTAATAAGTTTAAGGTAATCCGTTTTAGTTAAAAAAAATAAAAAATAGGTCTAGTTTTGTTAAAAACTCTTTATATGTCTGCATCTTGCTTTAGATTCCAGTATGATTGTTTGATCGTATATAGAGATAATTGCATATAAGTATATTCTTCATACTTCATTTATTGAGATGATCTCTAGCATTAGTATATGTGTGATAAATATAAAATCGAAGAACTTATAGCAACATATTTTCTTTGACTTCTTTAGCACTTAGATTCCTAATATGCATGATTTGTTATAGTACTGAATAAACACATATAATCTATCATTTAGAAGGAATGCATAAAGTCATATTAATATGTAGTTGATAAAAGTATGAGGATACTGAAGTAGACGCTAGAGTTAGGGTGCTTGGAAGGAGTTTGATTGCTAGAGATGCGATCATATAGCCCTGTCTGAGGTTAATAGTCTGTGTACACAGCAGAAGTTCGAATATATATTGTTTAGCATGGCATATATGGTTTTATCCTCATGTGATTTCTTTAAGCTAAAAGTTATCCGGTCTGGATGGATGTTTATACCCTTAAAGATGGTAAGATATAATTATAACTAAGATATCCTTAATAGATTACATAGTATGCTTTGAGCCTTCATGCAAAATTATAAGACTGAGTACAAGGTATGGACCGTGCACAGTGGTATAATACGATTGTGCCATTTAGAGTCAGCGCTAATGATTGAGATATTGAGAAAAATATGATTACTGAGTGATTATCATACATCATATATATTGCATTTGGAATTGTTATAGTATGATTATGGTTGTCATCTCATTCATGACACCATACTTGAAACCCTAACAAATGGATACTTGAAACTTAACTTCGACGGATGGTGGGACTTGCTTGATAGGAGTTGGGGTCATTGTAAGAGACGACGAGGCTAAACTTCTCCATATCATTGCTGGGCCTATCAAGGTGTGCTCAGCCCTTGAAGTGGAGGCCTAAGTGCTCCTCAAGGCTCTATCTACTACTGTCCTCTATAAATACACTCACATCATTATTGAAAGGGATTCTACCATTATTATAGATGCATTCAACAAACCTAACAATATCTATTGATCTACCTGTGATATCATTTGCAGTCAAAACTATTATTGCATCATTTTGTTTTCTTTTTCTTTTTCTTTGTGTATGCATACAGAGTCTATAATAAGATAATCGATTGAGCTAACCATGTGTACTCCTCACCCTGGAGTTTAATTAATCGGGTAATTTAAACCCAAGGATGACTAATTAAATATTAGTTAGTTTACCAACTCTCTTTTTAATTAAAATAAATAAATAAAGGCAAAGTAGAGAGCCTTCTTTTTTTATAAATTTCCTTATGAAAAAATATATTCCGGAATTATTCGGAATATACCTTCCGCACCTCCCTCTCTCTCTCTCTCTCTCTCTCTCTCTCTCTCTCTCCAAGTCGTCTTGCTGGTATTCGCTTTGCCAGCTCGGATTCCGTCACTCCCGACCGTTGTTTTCAATTACCAAAACATATAGCCCCTCCGTCCTCTCCTCTCTCCCGCTCCCCTTCGCCTCTCTTCCTCTTCTCGTCCACATTGGAGAGAGAAAGAGCGGAGGAGAGAGAGACCATGGTGGTGACGGTAGACTCACAGCGGAGGTCGATAACCGACACGGTGCTGCAGAGCGTCCTCGCTTACAAGCAACTGCAGGAGGAGTACAAGAAGAAGAGGAGGCTAAAGAAGAGCTTGTCGTATGGTGGAGAGGCGGGTCTTGGAGTCGACGGCGTAATCGATGACGACGACGAGTTGGGGTTTTGGGAAGAGGAGGAGGGGACCATGGAGCTCGTCCAGATCGGGGCCGAGCGGACCAAGAACGTGTTGATCTTGATGAGTGATACTGGAGGTGGGCATCGCGCGTCTGCGGAGGCGATCCGTGATTCATTCCGGATCCAATATGGAGACGAATATAAAGTGGGTGCGCGCGATTTGTGGTTTCTTTTTCTGGGTTCTATTATTTAGATTCTTCGACTTTTGGGTCGTTATGGATTTTTGGATGTAAAGTTGGCTCCTTTATTGGGATTTTGTTCGCTATGGATTTTTTTTTTTCCTTCTTCTTTTTCTATGAGCGAATGTGGTTTATTTTGTCAGATTTGGTGAGTGGATTTGTTGGGATTTTGGGATGCTGGATAGCAAATTTTAGCAATCTACGTTTGGGGAGCTCAGATTCACTCCATTTCTTACATCTTATCAGGCTCTTATTTCTTGATCTCAGATTTCGTCGGAACATTTGAATTTTATGCTGCTTTCCCATTTGCATTTCTTGTTACCCACCAATTGTTTCCTCTCTCTCTCTCTCTCTTGTATTCTTTTACTATCTTATATGCGCAAAGAGTAAACAGTATATTATTGGGGTAATTGAATTCGGGGAGCTCAGTTCGCTCCTCCTTCTCTCACCTTACTTCGTCAAGCATTTGTATAATCTTTCTCGTGCAAGTATCAGAGAATGGTATCTGGAATTTGTTCAAATGGCCACACTCGGAAATTTACTTTAAAATTTGCAGGTATTTGTTCAAGATTTGTGCAAAGATCACGCAGGATGGCCGTTGAACAATATGGAGAGATCCTATAAGTTCATGGTGAAGCATGTCCAGCTCTGGAAGGTGGCCTTCCACACAACCTCTCCCCGATGGGTCCATTGCTTCTACCTTGCTGCCCTAGCAGCCTTCTATGCCAAGTATGGATTTTTCCTATGTTGCTTCCTTCTCTTTTCTGGTGATTGTATAGACAAATACAAGAAGCTGTAGGCCCCTCTTGAAGAATATGTTGTTTTAATAGTTATTTATTAGTCGATAAGGAATTGAATCAGAAAGACAGAAACTATATTATGTTTTCCAAACTATTATACTTTCTTAAACCTGTGTACTGGTTCTTGAATCTAATATATAATAAAGTAAAATGTTGCTGTAGTATGTAGGGTGTAAACGAACAGAGCTTGAGTTTTGCTAAGCCTGGCTCCAGTTCAGCTCAATATTACTAGTTGTCCAGCTTGCACTGAGCCAAGCCTGTAAGTACTGGCCCGAGCTCATCTCAGTTCATCTAGCTCAAGTTACCAAAATATTTGAATGCTTTCACTGCTTTCTAAGCTAAATAGCTGCACCTAAACTAGTGGAGGAAATTAATAAACACTTTCCGATGTGTGACGTAAAGTTTGCATGAAATTAGTAAAATGGAACAACTTGCTACTTGAACCGTTGACCATCTATAGAACTGAAGGGAGGAGAGAACCAACTGCGCTTGCGAACCATTCTTAAACGAGCCTCAAATGGTACACAATATATATAGTATTTACCTAAATGACATACAGAGCTAATTCAAACCAATCTCAAGCTACCCGAGGCTAGGCCAAGATCAGCTCATTTATTAAACAAGATCGAAAATCAAGCTCAATCTCAGGTCATTTAATAGATGAGCAAACTCAAGGCGAGCTTTTTTAATCCCTTGGGGACTGATATAGCTTCCTTAATTGTCAGCTTCTGGAAGATTGAAAAAATTACCTGACATGATAAGCTATCTTATTAGTTTACCATGTCATCACTTTCTATATTATGGTTAGAATGTATGGATATGAAAGTCATTTGATTGCTGGTATTCTGGTACTGTGATATAAATATGCAGGATTTTGATACAGACTGTTTAGGCTAGGGTTGTAGAAATTTTTTTCTAATGGTAAATCTATTCACCATAAGTTTGACTTGGGATTTTGTTTGTGACTTTGTTCTGACTGACTTAATTTTTCTGCTGAAGGAAGGTTGAGGCTGGTCTAAAGAAGTACAAGCCTGATATCATAATTAGCGTTCATCCCCTTATGCAGCACATTCCTTTGTGGGTTCTGAAATGGCAGGGCCTTCAGAGTAGAGTGCTTTTTGTCACTGTTATCACAGACCTCAATACTTGCCACCCTACATGGTAAGCTTAATCATTTGCTGAGAAATTTAAGTGACATTTCATATAGCATTGGGGAGGAATGCTCTATGCTTATGACATTTAATTAATAGAAGAATCTGTTCAGGTTCCACAACGATGTCAATAGATGCTACTGCCCCTCAGAAGAAGTTTCAAAGAGGGCGCTGATTGAGAATCTTCAGCCTTCACAAATTCGTGTCTTTGGTTTGCCCATTCGACCATCCTTCTGCTGTGCAGTTCTTGTCAAGGTCCGAACCATTACTAACCTTTACCTGCAATATCTGGTTCAATCTGTAATTCATCTTCTTTTTTTCTACATCTAAACAGGAGGACTTGAGAAAAGAACTTGAGATGGATCCTGATTTGCCAGCAGTATTACTAATGGGAGGTGGTGAGGGAATGGGTCCAGTCAAGAAGACTGCAAAGGCCCTTGGTGAATCATTGTTCAATCATGAGCTTGGTAAACCAATTGGGCAGCTTATTGTAGTTTGTGGCCGTAATAAAAATTTAAGCTCCACACTAGAGGCTATTCAGTGGAAAATCCCTGTGAAGGTGTGAAATGCTGACAGTTCATATCACTTCTGTAGTTTGTAGGACTGGCTAATTGTATTTACTTCAATGTCATTTAAATGATAGTTATTATCTTTCTCATTCAAAAGATGCATTTTATTTTGTTACGGCAGATTAAGGGATTTGTTACTCAGATGGAAAAATGGATGGGAGCCTGCGACTGCATTATAACAAAGGTATCTTCATCTTTGAGTTGTTATTTTCCAATTTCTGTTACAAGTACCATGCTGATATTTTCCTTTTTTATCAATACCAATAGGCAGGACCAGGTACCATAGCTGAAGCATTGATAAGAGGGCTTCCCATTATCCTTAATGACTTTATCCCTGGGCAGGTTTGTGCTCGGAAGCTATACGTAGACTTATTAGTTTCTAACTCTATGAAGCCATTGAAACTTGAAAGCATGATCATGTTCTTTGCGGACCATATATTTGCATAATTCACACAAATAAAGGTGGAGATTAACCTATTGCGACCAAACTTACTGATGATATTTGCATTAAGCAGCTATGGCATTTAGTTAGAGAGATGCTTTCCTAATGGACCAATTGTCCATCTAACATGGACTTCTGAATAGGTTGCCATTTTGGCGTATAATAATTTAATAGGAAAATTGTATTTTACACTCTTATGGTTTGGTTTAATTTTACAAAGCCTACATATATTTTCAACTTAAGCACTTAACCTTCATGTAGTCTTAATTAAAGTATAATTTTTTTTCCATTGTATGTAATCATATTAGAGGTCAAATTTGAAAATCCTTATTAGAGAAAAAAATTGTAGAGAATTGGATAGGCTTTCAAATGTATTAAAATAATACCAATCAGATTTTAAATAATAAATATATGATAAATATATTAAAAAATATGTATGCTTTTGTCATATCCTTATCATCTTAAATCCTATCAGTATTATTTTAAATGCATGGAAAAGTATATCTAATTTTTTACGACTTTCTCTCTAATGAGGATTTTTAAATTCGATCTCTAGGGTGAACAAATATGACGAAAAATATACGATTGCACTTTAGTCAAAACCATATAGAGGTGTTAAGTGCTAAAGTTAAAAATACATGGGGGCTTTATAAAATTGAGCCAAACCACGAGAGTAAAATGTAACTAATCCTAAATTTATTCACCTCTAAGCATCTATATAGAATTTGACATGCACATCCATCATTTTGGTGTTTGATAGAGAAACGATGAATCCTGTTACCTCTAGAGAAAAGTTATAAAACCATCTGGGTATGAACATTTTATATAACTTACTCATGGAGCTGTTCACACCAATTCCGTCAGCAAGATGCTTGATTTTGGTGGTCTGCACAGTGTGAGCTCTATGCACTAGTGAATGTTCTGAATGTTTGTAGCAGTCATGTGCAATAGGTTACCATCCTATAATTTTTTCGATTTCTCACTCACTGCTTCGTGATAGAATATCACTACTTATCCTTGTGAAGGTGGGGCAAACATGATCTAAATTATTTTTGTGTTGTGTCTCATAGGAAGTTGGGAATGTCCCTTATGTTGTTGACAGCGGAGCAGGAGTGTTCTCCAAAAGTTCAAAAGAGACGGCTCGACTAGTTGCCCGCTGGTTTGGGCCCGAATCTGATGAACTAAAAATGATGTCACAGAATGCTCTGAAACTTGCGCAACCCAATGCAGTGTTTGACATTGTTAAGGACATCCATGAGCTTGCAGAGCAACAAGGACCTATGTCTCGCATCTCCTACTCCCTCACTTCATCATTTTACCAGCCAATATAGCAGCCAATTAATCTGTGCTACAGAAAATCCAGCTTTTGCATGTACAGCTAGGATTGACATTCTTTGACCTTGAGAGTGGTTGTTTTCGCCCGGTGAAGTTCCCGAAAAAATCCAAGCAGGGTAGATAACTTGCACTTTGATTCCATGTCATCTGGCACAATAGTGGGACTCAACTACACAGGTCTGCTTCAACCATTGTTTCTTAGTGCTAGTCTTCTATTCTGATTGGTATCTGTTTTTGTTTCATATTTACTTGTTTTTTAGTTTGAAACTATCATTCTTTAACTCAAAAATGTCCTCAATTGATTGTAAGTTCTTGGTCAATTCAAATTTTATGGCATGGTTGCTACATTTTTGTGTATGCAGATTGGTTGTATATGTATATATGTTGCAGTATCTAAAGTTTGTACTTTTCAAAAGTGATGTATGTGAAATGAAAAATGCTGGGAGAATGAAGATATGATGACACTGTTGACTATGTTCTTCCTTTTATATATAATTTATATGTAGACTTTTCTTTATCCAGGTATATATGCAGACATTTACACTTTTTTTATAAAGAATATTCTCAGATAAATTCTACATTTCTCATGGAAAAGTGCCCATCATTTCTTCCTTTATTTTTTTTGCAAATGTAAACTGAGGGTAGGAAAAACAAATATTTTAGTCAGAAAAATGATATATTAAGAGTAATCCTCATCAAGGTTGGCTTATATAAATTTGAGCCAAAAATCTTGCAGAGCTCCTTGGCTTGGTTATTTTGACAGCTCTATTTGTTAGACTATGTTTGAAGAGCATATTATTGATCAGTAACTCTTTCTTTCCCTATTTTTCCAACAAGTTAAAACAAGGGCCAAGTTTTACTCTTTTTTAGCTTGACTTTGTGGAATACTTAAATACAAACTTTAAACTTTTTATTATCTATATACACTTCTTCTGAACTAAGAAAAATATTCACAAATGCCGCCTTAAATTAAATTAAAGAAAAGAAAAATTATACAACCTTGTAAACTAAAAAACTTCTGGTTCAAAAGGTACATGGTAATAAAAAATTTAAAAAATATACATAGAAAATGAGAATAGTTTAGAATTCCTTCTTTTTATTATCTATAATAAACACGAATTAAGAAATTTATATTTATGCAACTGTAATCCAAATGATTCAATTTGTTTAACAAAAGTGTGTGTATATATGTATAACCCAAAAATATTTGAATAATTTACACCATAAATCAAAATAATTTATGGTTTTGCACAATTGCACTCCTACCTATTTTGGTTTTACTTTGCAAGTTCACCTAAATTTTTTATAAATACCAAAATTACTTCGCACCAATTTTCAAAATATCACCTTCTATTAAATGTAGGGAATCTCATAACTTTACAAAGTATAAATTTTATTTACTTTTCTAATTCTCGCCTTTCATAGGTGGGAAATATTAAAAGATATTATTTATTTATTTATTTATTTATTTATTTATTATCTCATCTTCTTTATCCTTCCACAAATAACAAACCACAAGAAGCTCAAACTTGTCCAAATCTCTCAAAAAACCTTCATTTTTTTCTCTACAATTTTATTCACTTTCTCTCTCCAGTGACAAAAAGCTCAAGCATGACCCACTAGAGCCTCACTCCTGCATCTTGGCATCCTCCCTTCTCATTCATGTTGATGGCTTGCCTTTCTTAAAAATAAATACTAGTTTTTTGGTGAATCATACATCAAACCTAAAGGTAATCCTTCAATGCAAATTGAATCTCTCTTCTTCTCTCCAACTTTGTTAACAGTCTTTTATCCTAAGAATTGGCAAAGCACTTAAAGTTTCCTAAAAAGTATGACAATTTATATATATATGTTATTTACTTTAGCCTATCTTTATGCTTGTATATTTCATCATATGTAAGTATAGATTCTAAAAAATATATATTATAAATATGAAAAAAAATCTATAAAATCCAAAGTTTTAGCTATGAAATTCGTAAATATATCTGCATAATCTATATATATGGAATCCAAAGCTAAAATTTTTACATAATCTAAAATTGAATATTTAAAGGTATATCTAGAAAATTCACAAATATTACCTTAGTCCGCTTCTACATTCTAATCTCAAATAAATATATTGTTTTTTTTTAATACAATGCGCATATTTTAAACATTGATGAGAATATTTTTATCATCAACAATGTGGATAGTTTAACTTATTTTGATGGATAAATATATTTAATAGTAATTAATATTCATCTAGATGTTATTCTATCATAAGATTTTGCATTCGCCACTATCATGATGAAATTATTTATAATGCGCGAAAGATTAGTACTTTCATTTTCATAACAAAAGAATATTTTATGTTCATCTACTATTATAACACTTTCTATGTGGAAACAGCTGTAGCATCGTAGGGTAGATGTAAAAAAAATTAGCTAAGATTTTTATTAGAGAGGTGAAAGAGAAAAAAAGTTTCTTGAAGAAATCTTTATTGCTACTTAAAAGAAAACGAATAGAGTATTATTATGTTGCTACGGGAGAAGAATAGATAAGAATAAGAATATTAGAGTACTTTTAGAGTTGAAATGGGTAAAGATGTAAAGAAAAACTGAAATAGATAGAGATGCAAAACTATAAATTATATTGATTTATGGTGCAAATTGCCCAAACTATTTTGTATTATTTCATGCAAATGCTCAAAGTTAAAAGATCATTTAACTTATTTGATAGTTAATTAGAAATTACACATAATCTACTTGACTGTTCCCAAATGTTGAGAAGCATTGGATGTTGACTAAATTGGTACTCCTCAATAATTTATTTTTCAAATTTTAATAGGCAAGACTCTTGGCAAAAAAAACCCAGACCTTGTCAATGTTTTATGTAAGTTATGAAGCTTTATCTCAAATATAAAATATTGATCTTGTCACTTTATTCTTATTAGGAATATAGATCCTAAAAATAAAAAGATTACTCTTTAAATTATATTTATCTCTTAATTAGATAAATTAGAAAAAAAAATAACTAGACAGATCTTCTAACATTACTATTGGATAAACTTAGATAAGATAAATAAAAATTAAATCTCTCACCCTACTCACTCTCCTCACATATCCTTATAATTAGTACACAATTCTTATGTAAAGTATTAATTAGATCAACATTCCATTGAATATGAGGGCAGCAAAGACCCACTTATTTGAAAAACAAAAAACAAAAAAAGAGGGGTTAAAGTTTCATTCTAAACAAAAAAAGAAAGTGAGATTAGAGAAAAAGAAAGAGAAATCTTGATGCAGGAAGAAAATGGTTTTCTTGAAAGCTTGTGAAATTCATATTAAGAAAGGAGGTGAACATTTAACCAAGTCATTCTCAAAGGGAAGCACTTTGTGAAACTCATCATTTTTAGTAGGATTGTTCTCATTCTCTTGGGAAGTTTTAGTCCCCTTATTTGATTATTTCTCTTTAGTTATGATCTACTAAAGTGATACTTAACTTGTGATCTTCTAACTTTGCCTAAAGAACTTTATTAATCTATTATTTTAATAAAGAATTTTTAGAAGTTAAATTTTAAGTAATAAAAAGTGAGTTATCTTAATTCTTTTTTAAAGATTATCTTTCTTTTACATCAAATCATTTATTATTTTCTTATGTTGCTCCTTCATTTTGGTATTTTTATCTATCGCTGCTTTGAGTCTTTCTAAAAGCTTCACATTAGCCCTTTTTTTTACATTGTATAATTCTTTAAATAATTCAACATAGGTGATTTGGATGTTCATCTCTTGTAATCATCTAAATCGTATACATTTTGTTCACCGACGCTTCACATCTCACAAAAATTAATTATCAAGTTTTTTGTATCGTGAGACTTGCATAACTCTACTTTTTTTCTTACGATTTCAAATTTTTAGCTATAGTCATTCATAATATAAATTACTCCTCCTTTGATTTTCGCTATTAGGCTTATTGCCCAAGCTATAGAATCAATAAAATTATCATCACCTAACTCTAGAAAAGCACGCAACTTAGTTTTCCAAGATGAATATAAGAATCTTTTTTAGAAGGGAGGTCTATTAGTAGATTGATTTTCTCTCAAAAGATTTATCTCCCAAAGAATCTCTCTAAAGGGGAAGATATTTGCTCCGATACCGGTTAAAATTACGTGAAACTAAGTATGCTCTAACACTAATTAAAACATGTGAATCCATATTATGCTCTAATACCAATGAAAAATTTTAAGCTAACTCTAATTTAGGAGATAACTAACTAACGTAGAAACATAAATATAGGTAAATAACCAGAAATAGATATCAAAGCAAACACAAATAATTTTTATATGGGAAATCCTTAACTTGGGTAAAAATCATGGACTAATAATGTGCAAATGCATAACCACTTACATCGCCTACTAAATTCATAGATATATCTGAAGTTTTCTTACTCTATAAATTTCAGTGACCTTTAAGATCCAACGACCTGTCTTAATGATCCTCGAGGCAGCAACTCGCTCCAAAGAAGCTCAAACATTTCATCTTCTCTTATCACCAAAGAACCCCCACAAAGTCTCATTTAGGGCTTAAAAAAATGTTCTCTTGTCGTATTCATGAACTAAAATTTAATGACTTATATATCTCTAAGAAAAACTATTATAAAATTATTTTAAGTTGACTCGAATAGATCATCTCTGACTCGAGCGTTCAAATGCTTTACAATTTTATGCTCTCTAAAAAGAGTTCGAATGCCTGAGGGTTAGTTTGAAAAGTTGACTGGTCGGTTAAATGTAAAGTGGCTATTTCTTTACCCTTGGGTATTTTTTTCATACTGCTCTAAATGTCATAACATTGTTTGAATATTTAAAAAACAACATTCATACTACCTAAAATGTTATAAATTTGTTGAAACATCCTTCCAATGATCTAGAAGATATTTTTAACTCATCCCAACTCTTGTAAAGTATTTGTTAAATATAAATTCAAGCGGTATTTTAAATACATCCAAAAAGACTTTTTTAACAAGAATTGCCAATACAAAATACTCACAACTATTGGATACCTTTTGTGTTCTTGTGAGACATTAAACATTCTATACTTTTTTTTTAAAACAAAGGAGGAAAATGATATCGATTAAATTCCATGATTATAAAAAGTTTTGTTAGAATTGAAAGTCAAAACTACAAAAAATCATAAAAAAATGAGCCAACCCAATACAACCATAACATATGATTCTATCCTAGTTAGCAAGCCAATCAGCAACACGATTAGCCTCTCTAGAGGCATTATTAACTTTACAATTTTAAAAGTTGCTAATTAAAACTTTTATATCATCAATAAGAACATGAACGGTCCAAGGAATCTTCGACCCAGCTTTTAAGCAGTTTATCTGCCGGAGAGAGTCGTATTCTATAATAATGTTAGAGATAAATATTATAAACTCCAAAAAGAATTAGTACCTTTGGTCAAATCATTCCTTCAAAATCAACCATAATGATAATTTTAAAATCGAACAGATTTACTAATAGTTACCATATTTTAGGGCAATCATCCAAAAAGAATAGAGGCATTTATATAAAAATATCTTTTAATTTTCACAATAACAAATGTAGTCATATGTGCACATCTCTTGTATAAATTATGCATACTTTATTATAAAAAAAAAAGGTGAATTTTTTCTCTGCAAATAGCCCCCAAAATAATGACTTCCAATTTTTCTTTCTTTGCAAGTTCAATTGATGTAAGGAGTGCAAAAGTAAACCCGAGCGCACTAAATTCCCGCATCAAAGCCTGCAGACGATCCTCTGACCCTTGTTTCTCCATTCACGCAAACCTCCTCAGCCTTCTCCTGAAGAGAGAGAGAGAGAGAGAGAGAGAGAGAGAGAGAGAGAGAGAGAGAGAGAGAGAGAGAGAGCAGTACTGCAGCAGAGGAGGAACTCCTCTCCTCTCCGCTCTTCTCCTGTTTCTCCATGAGGCCTCAATGTCCGTACCACAGGGAGCAGTAGCATGGAAAGGATGGCAACATTAAAGGCAGGGAAGAAGAAAGAGAGTGTGTGCATCTCATTTGCAAATAAGCACTTACAGTACTGTAAGTATATATTCTTGAAGATCGAGTTCAAATTAAGTTTGACTGCTTTAGTTTAGTTAATTAAGAATCATCTCTATCCTTATCTTTGAATGGAGAAAGAAAATTTTAACAACAGGTTAAATCCCAAAACAGTAGGGGGTGTTCTCCAAATATATATATATATATACACTCAAGATTTTAGTTAAAAATATTGTTGTCTTTGGATAGAAAAAAAAATTAAAACCAAAAGGGAGTTAAACATCTTCTGGCCGGTCGACTACTATCCGATAAGATGACAGAGGTAATGAGTTCAAATTACGTGTAGACGTAGACGGGCATAAGAGTTTATATTTGATCGAGTTTTTATAATAGCATTATATGTGCATCATTTTTCATATTTTTAGAAAGGTAAATTCTGTTATTCAATCTATATATTCGAGAGCACTAATCTCTATGATTTAGCTAGCTAGACTATGAGCTCATGATCCGTTAAAAAAACACTGTTTAACCTAAAAGTTTTATTGAAAAAGAAAAAGGTAAAAAAAAAAAAAAAGGTGGTAATTTGCAAAACAAACCCCCAAGAGCTATCATAAAAAGGCACCCCTTACGCCTCCCCACATCTCAAACCCACACTCCTCTCCTCTCCTCTCCTCTCCTCTCCTCTCCTCTCCTCTCGTATTCCATTCCCATGGCTTCCACCGGAGACTCCGACCCCAACTCCCCTTCCACGACCTACGTGCATGCAGACCCCTCCACGTTCCGATCCATCGTCCAAAAACTCACAGGCTACCCCAACAACTCCCCCCATTATAATGTCCTCCCCCATAACTACCCCCCTCTCCCTTCCGCCAAGCGCCAAAAGCTACAGGAGAGGAGGAAAGCTCCCACCAAGCTCGACTTAAATCTTCTCCAATCTCCACTTCATCTCTATGGGCTGTCGTCGCCGGTTTCTACCGTGGATGCCTCATTCTTGGTCTCGTCGTCGCCGAGCACTCCCACCACGCCTTCCCCTTCTTCCTCCTCGACTACAAGCTTGGTTGCTTTGAGATTTAGGGAGGAGATCAAGGAAGAGAAGGCGATAGTGGAGAAGGGATTCTACCTGCATCCTTCTCCGAGGAGCTACGGGAAGAAGCCACCCAAGTTGTTGCCTTTGTTTCCAGTGGATTCGCCAAGGGATTCAGCTTAATTTAGCTTCTTCTTTTCTTATGTTTGTTTCCTTCTTGTGGCTGGTGGATACATTAGGCTTAATCTTCTTATTCTGCTACCTTAAGTTTAATATATTTTAAGACTTAACTTCTAATGGGCATTATAAATTATTCCCATATCGATCACAACTTAAATAAGGGAGTATTCATTCATATATTATTATTTTTTAATTAAATTGTCATTCGAGTTGTGAGAAAAGGGGGACACAGAGGAAACAAAGATATAATTTGGTCAGACATAATTAATGGAGGTAAATTGAGTATTCCTATGAAGCCAAGCTGATGTGGTTAAAAAAGAATAAATAAATACACCAAAACGAATGAATTATTTTGGAATTTTTGCAGTGCTGGTGAAATGCTAAAGACCTTGTTTGTATACTCTTGTTATGTTGGAATTAGCCTACAGTGGACAATTCAAGGAAGACTGTGTTATAAATGTAATAAATGAGACAATAAATAAATATTAATATCTACAACATGGCCTTAGTTTGGATCTAAGTAACAGCTATTGGTTCATGCTGAGCCTTGTCATAAAAGAGTAGAATTTGAATGCAAAAAGTTTTGACTTTGGATTGATAAGTCAACTCATATACTATGTATTAATTCACGGGTCCTCGTATTTATTAATATGGAGAGATTTGAAAAAAAAAAGGAGTTGACTAGTGCTGGAAGACATGACATGACATGAGATCTAGCTTACTGCCGGTGCCTATCTTAATGCCTGTGCTTGAAATCTGACCATAGTTGACACTTCAATGTCTATGAGTTAATGCAGCACTATCAATATGCCAACATCAAGCACTTTTTCAAATATTCTACAATCATAATGACCTGGCGAAGGAGACCTAATTGGACCCTGACTTGCTAAAATTCTTGTATTAGTTTTTAGAAATTTTTTTAATTAATTTGGAGGTTTTTCTATTATTGCTACTTTTCTTTGCATATTATCCTTAGGAAGAATAATAGCTATCTTTTATAGGGTTTTCTATAAGCCAACTAAGACTCCTACGAGAGGAGTTTTAATACGACACATAGTTTAGAGAGATCTTATAGAGGATTAGAGTGAAAATATAGAGAGAGAATATAAATTTTTGAGTTAGGTCGAGAGTGATTTCTCTTCTTATAATTTATTTAGTGAAAGTAGTGGGATCTTTGTGGACATAGCCTATATTGGGTGAACTATGCACTTAGAAATCTTATGTCTCTTATGTGATTATTTTTGTACTTTTTTTCTATATTCTGTATATTTAGATTCGCGTGATATTCTTAAAATATATCAAATCTTCGGCACATTTTTTTGTCTTATTTATCAATAATTTTTGTATCTTAATTGAGGAGGTGTGATAAAATTCTCACACTTTTGACGGCTCATAGTAATCTCTAACAACTTACAGAATTGCACCATATATATATAGTTTGTTTGTAGAATATACGTAAAATATCTGTGGATATTTAATCTTCACAAATTATTTACACCACTGCAATACACTGTTTATAGTATATATGCTTACACTTTACACACTTCCATTCTAAATATATTTGTGTTGTTAATGTCTAACAAAATAGAAAGGGAAAATATTAATTTCTTTGCTACTTGTTATATACAGTGGGACTGACTGATCTTTTTAAAAGATAATCTTCTTTATAAAAAGAATAGTCGAATGTACTATATAATACATTGGAATTGAGGAAAAGAAAATAATTATTTTTTATTGCACCAAATTTAAGTACTACGTGAACTAAAAGTGGCATGCAAATAAATAAGTTTGAAACTAATAACCTACACTTAGTTTTTTTTTAAGGTTATTAAAATATTATCCTTTGCACTGTAACACTTGTCCTAAAAGAAACTCAGAATTCCTCACCTTTTTTATCCCAGTGAAGGAAGCCGATCGAAGGCCTTTCTTATGATGTGATGCCATTGGTGTCTTTTTTATGCTCACAGTGGTAGTCCACTTGTACTTGGCTTTGCCTTTCTCCATTTCTTTCCTCAGATAAGGATAAGAAAGTAGAGATGCTACCAGCACTAACTGCTGCTGCTGCTGCTGCTGCTGCTTAACTTCTAATTCAAGACTCGCAATTAATCGTAACAAATCATTAAAGTCAGTGGTTAGACACATGATTGTCTTAGTCTTGTAGGCTCCACTCAAATTGAAGGGTAAATTATGATTTACACCTCTGTGGTGTAAATGGATGTATAAATTCTTATTTTTAATTTTATGTATGTCATGTCATTTAACCCCTGGTTGTGATCTACGTGCAGCGATTAGTTTTTCTATCCAGAGATATGGGAGAAGGTATTTTTCGTCAAAAGTGTAGAGCATTTAATCATTTCCATTTTATCTTCTCTCCTTTTAGAAGATTTGTGACGTCCAGGAAGGAAAAAGTGAGAGTTTTGAGATGAAAGAAGTTCAAAACTCTATATTTTCACACGAAAAAAAATCTATTTTCTCAACTGGTTGTTGTCAATCACAAAGAGCATTTTGGTCTTTTTCATATTAAAAATAACTTCTATCAAGTGATTGCATATATCTTAAAAAAAATTCTCACAACCACAAGGATGATCTCATTTAACCCTCATAAGTGAGCATACATTAAAGATGGATCCTATATTAGAATTCCAAGTATCTAAAGTAGGCCATATTATGCATGAGCAGAAAAAAGCTCTGCAGGTGAGTATTCTAGAATATAGCAATTTATTGAATACAGATAACTCATGCTGAATACAAACAGCTCATGAATTGAGAATGATTACTTCATTTGCATATTTAGCCTCGCATTGCATTATTTTTCCTCACAGTACCGTACAGGATTCACAAATTGCTTGCATATTTCCAGATTCCACTAGGAGTATCACCAGTCTAATGGATACAAAGCAACTATGAGCAAGAGTAGGGCAGCTCATTGAGTTGCCTACAAAGGCAACCAGCATTAAAAAAGTTATTAGATGACAAAAATCATGTTCCCCTGAGAGATTTCGTGTAATACTGTTGTAACCATGCATGGGCAGATATCTGTTCCTGGAGGCAGCATTTCCGAATTTGTCCTGTTTTTTTCTTTTCCTGGAGAGATTGTTGTACTATGTCCAAGCATCCACATCGTTGATACGGAAATGATGCCTCGAGAGATCCACAAGAAATAAAAGCTCCTTTGCAAAGACAAGCTCCTCTCTGTAGAGTAATACTTGCATGGGCTTGAAAGCTCCAACACCTAGAAACTATATCAGTAACATCTTATATAACAGCATTATGTTCTTCGATGATCATATGGGCCGTTAGAAATTGGCCAACTATTCAGCTGACTGTCGTGCATATGGACTGCTGACTATACAATCCACTAACAGCACTCATGAATTGCTGTTTGCTTCTTCTTCTCTTTGAAACTACTGTAAATCCTTCTGTATCCTTGTTTCCTTTATGCATGTCTGTTGAAGCTTGGTCACCAGATTCATTCTTCATTGGGTTGCCACTCTGCTCTCTACTTGCTTTGCTTTCTGGTCCATTTTGTTTTGTACTTTCCTGAGTTTCAACTGAAGTGTCCAAACTATCATGGACAGACCTCACTATGAAGTTAAGCAGAATCTGCCTAGCAAGCTCTGTCTTGTAAGAATTTTGTGTGCCACCTTTACCTTTGCTTTCCCTAGCTTTACCTCCATCACTAACTTTATTATCTTGTCTTTTCTGTTCTGTAAGAACTGTGTCAGCTTCCACCTCCTTTGTAAGGATTGGCAGATTTACCTCTGAGCTCAAATTAGTTACAGGATTTTGAGCATCTGGATCTTTGTTGGTATCATCTGGTTGTTGCAAAAGCTTCCCAGGCACAAACTCAGCAGCATGAGGATTCATGATGCTGGGGCTGGGACTACTCCTAGCAACAGTGTTTTGGCTGTTTGAGTAACCCTGCTTTCTACGGAAGGTATGACCACTACGATAATACAAAGTTGACCTAGGACCCCGAGGTACTCTAGTATCAACAGAGTGAGGGGAGGTGATTTCCATTCTCTGGCTTGGGGATGTTGAATGGGCAACTCTCGTGTCATAAATTGCCGCCGTATTGTATGGATGAGGCATAGACAACAGTGAGCCTGGACTAAATGGAGGAGCTGAAGCTGAAAGTTTGCTTCCATTTGTTGTGTCTTTCTTTGGTCCTGATGGTTGTTGGTTCTCATTGCTCTCAGGAGACTTTTCCATTGTACTGACCATCTCCACTTGACTTGAGTGAATCTCTTTCTCACCATCATCACTTGTTATTTCCTTGTCCAATTCTACTTCTTTTACTTTTTTCTCTTCATCTTCTGATGTCTCCGGCAGATCAGCGACTTCCTCAGAATCAGGATTCTCCTCCTTACTTTCTTCTTGTTGCTCCAAAATTGGCTTCAAGACTGTGCCAGGAGGAGATACTGCTACTTCTTTGTATGATATCGACTTTGATGCAATAGTGGTGAGCCAACTGGAACCAGACACTTTCATGCTTTGTTCTGATTTAGCGTACAAATCAGAGGTCCTGGTCTGCAAGTTATTTGAGTCTTTTTCTCCCGTTACGTATACAACCTTCAGACCTTTGCCAGGTGCAGAATCATTAGAAGGGATTCTTGGTTCTATTATGTTGCCTCTAAGTGCAGGTGATGCATTTTTCCTTTTGTAGCTATTACTCACATAATGTGTATTATCCGAGCTATCGATATTTAATTTAGCAAGATCTGGTCTTCTCCAGCCAAATTTTCTTCGCGTATGTCCAGAGCGTCCTTTTAATGTGGCCTCTTGCCACCCTTCATCAGAAAATTCTTCAGGGGATATTAAATATGCTTGTTGTAACTCATTGGTAGTTAACACATTGATTTTTTTAACCTGTTCTTGTAGGGGCTCTTCAGGTATTCTTGCAACAGTCTGTTTCTTTATTACTGTTTGACTGTTTGGGGATTCCACATCATGCTGGGAATCATCTACATTTCTGATGGATTCGTCTTGATTAGATCTGCTATTATTCTGCATTAAATATATTATAATGTGAAAAGGCAATAAAAATTATCTGAAGTCTCAAGTACATAATAAGACAAAGAAAGGGAAACACAAATGATTTTGATATTGTGAAAAAAATATTTCAAAACTGGTTATGCAAGGTACTAGCAGACAGTAAAACAAGTTACATGTGCTGAACATTTTTATCCAAAAAGATAGATAAGATTATCTTTTTCAAAAAAGTTGACTGAGAATCCAAGGTAATCTAATTGTGATGCGGACATCGGTGACATTACATGGACACATGTATTAGGTGCTATTCGTTCTACAAGGGATTAGTTTTGAGTCAATTACTTTTATTACACATCTAATATTTATGTGTTTAGAATTATATTTATTTTTCACAATTATTTAGGGTGTTGTTTGCTAATTATCATTGTAAGGTCCATATATATGCCAACCTTTTACTGAATCGAGGTTAATAAAAAAAATAAAGATTTTTTAAGATTTATCTCCAATGTAAGTTTTGGGTATAAAACCCTAGTCGAGGATGGAGATATGAACCCCATTTCTTTTGAATATGATGAGTTTCGAGTCACATGAAGAGATCACCATTTTGGAGGAACAAAAAAAACTCATCATCATTGCGAAACCACAAAGTAAGATCTAACGGTCACTAAAAGTGAAGTGTTCATGCATCATCCAATAGTTTATCATCACCTAAATCAATCTTTTTCTTTGTCAAAGGTGAGCAAAGAGAGAGAGTATGCTTGAAAAAGAAAATTTGAATTTTAAAATTTTGAGAATTTTAAGAATTTCGAGCAACCGAAGTTTGATTTCAAATTTCAAATTCTGGTGACTTATCATTTCTTTGAACAACTAATCTTTTTATCTTCCCTTAATCTTCTTAACAAATCCTAACTATGCAAAAACAACCCAAGCCTATCTCAATGTTCAAATGTTAACTTTTCCCCCAAAATACAAAAATTCACTCTTTTCTCCCTTACCATAATTTCACATTTTAACTTTTTCCACCAAAATACCAAATTCCTTCACCTTTTCTAACCGATTAAACCCAAACCCATATGAATCCAAACCTACATAAACCCAAATCTACCTGAATTCAAACCCATCTAAACTCAAATCCACCTGAATCCAAAGTCCCAAACCACCTAAACAAACCAACTCAGTTCACCAACTCAACCCTATCCAAATCCATTAGCACTTAACCCAATCCAACCCGTTCGCCTTAACCCCAAACCTATACCCACCCATTAACCTTATGTCATCTTCAACCTCAGTATATCTAAACCTACCCCAACCCTAACCCGGTTCCTTTCTTCACCAAACTCTCTACTCTAGCAACTTCTCCACCGATGTCATCATCGCAACCAGTGCCCTCCACTAACGCTGATGCATCTTTTCTGAACTCTATTGCCTATCATCGTCGGCTCATAGCCGCCAATCCCCATCCACTGTTGCCGCGTCCCAATCGATTCCCTTCTTCTCTTGTTCCCATGATCGATGCCCTTTTTGAAACTTGGGGCAAATCTTGACATGAAGAAGATTTAGGTATGAAACCTTAGCTTGAAGGTGAAAATGTGAAACGTATTCCTAAATATGATAATACTTAGCTCAACTAAAGTGACTTAGAATAATAGGAGCCCAATAGGTTAGAGTAAGTATAAGAAAAGTCTCAATACATTGCTCAAAGTCACTAAAGACAAGTTTTATTATCAGAAAGATTTGAGTGCAAAATCCTAGCCAAGTGGATGTGTGAAATCTATCCCTAAAAGCTAATAATATTTGGCTTCATTGAAGTAACTTAGATTGATAGGAAACTGTTGGATTGGAGCAAGACGAGTACTGCAGAGGATACACTCAACAGAGTCAAATTCTCTCCCACCTAGGGAGAATGATGCAGACAACACTGATATATTACGCGAGCATATGTATCAGTGCAACTCCTCCTTCAAAGAATTAATTTTAAGTCAATTATTTTTATTATACATTTGTTATTTATGGTATTTAGTTTTTTTTTTTTTTGTAGTTGTCTAGGGTATTATTTGCTTATTGTCATTGTAAGATCTATATTTAATATTTAGGCCAACTTTTTACTTAGTCGAGGTTAATGAAGAAATGAAGATTTTTTTAGATTTATCTCCAACGTGAGTTTTGGTTTTAACCCTAGTTGAGGATTGATGTGTGAAACCTCATTTCTTTCTCCTTTCTAGCGTCATCTTTCTTAGAATCCGAACAATCCCGTTGTTTCACATCAAATTGGCCTCTAAGAAAATTGGTTATAGCATTCTGTATAAGGCTATAAATATATGGGTGTAGCCCTCATTATTGAGAAAGTTACTATCACTATCAAGGTCATCAAATCATGTGAAGTTTGTCCTAGGAGACAAATTTCCTCACCTCTTCAACTGTGTAGTAACTCATAGGGTGATTGCCTTACTTCCAATTGTCACTACTAAGAATAGCACCTTATATACCTCAATTTGTCAAAAATGCGTCAGTATGACAATGATTACTCAATAGTGTATGAAATGATGAATGTATTCATACTACTTGTGATTGAACCCTCCATCACAATTTTCATATGGTCACACCGTACTTTGTTTTCAAGCTACCAATTTGACATTATCACTGAAAGAATATGAAAATGGGAGCAAGATGATACCCTAGTGGCAAATTAAGGAAGATTTGAAGCCCCAACCCTAAGCTCTAATCTATTTGCAGTAAGCCAGCAAGTATGTTGAGGAGAATGATGCAAAAATTATGAAAGCACAGAATGCAACAAGATTATGGCCCAGTAAGCGATGTTATTGAGAGGGCTTGCTCATGTTGTCTAGCTCACTTAACCTATGGCCTCTGATACTAAGTTAATTGTTCTCCAAAAGCACAATTCTAACATTGGCAAATATAATCATGGTTTTGAGTTCCAGCCAACGTTGCTGGATTTTATTTGAGAGCATCCAAAACCACTCAAAAATCGGTAGAATCACTGACTCTAGAGCATCTTTCGACCTTTGGTCAATATCTGCTCATTCAAAGTACCAATTTCAATTACTAGTTCTGTTTGAAACTGCCAAAACCGAAAAATCCATGATTTCAAGTTTGATACTTTGATTAAGCAAGGTTTGTACAACAGAATGATCCACTGTGTTGTCAATCAAATGCACTCCTTTTCTTTCTCTTAAGTATGCAGGTTCTTTATATCTTTGTTTACTTACATCCTTCTCTAGCTAGAAGCTCATTTGGTCAAAAGCCTATCAATCAGTACATGCGTTGGCTTTTGGATGTTCTTGATTAATTTCAATAACTGTTGGATAACTTTCAGTTTCAAAATAAAATCAGATTCCTACAGCTACAGCTTTATCAACATTGTGGGAACAAATTCTGCAGTTCAACAATTTTTTCATAAGATTTTCTGGATAATAAAAATCAAATTCTTACAACTTACTAACATTTTGGGAAGAAATCCTGCATTTACTTTAGTTTAACTCATGGTACCTTATTTTGTTGAGTAACTTCATGTAACTTATATTGTTTTAAAAGAGAAATAACAGGAAAGAGACATAAGCACCTTTGCACGCCGATGTTTTCTTTCTGCATATCTCTCCTTTGCATCTAGATCTGGGCTTATGTAGTCAAGGAGATCTGATACACTGAAAATTTAAAAGTTCTAAATCGGGAGAAAGATAATTTTAATTATTAAACAGTTAATAAATAGTAATAATTCATACCTGAGGTGACCTTTGCTTGCAATAGATGAATCAGGCTTTGGAATGCCTCTTCGAGCAGCCTCTTGCTGCTCTACAGCTTTTGACTCAAAATATTCGAGCCACGCAGCTGCATCCTGGATGAAAGATACAACAGTCAATTTCCAGTTGCAAGCACAATATGTGCATTAATATTTACATATAGAACATAATTAAAGTAACCTGAGTACGAAGATCCTCAGATCCAAGTTTTGCCTGAAGTATCTGTAAAGTCGTTTGTTCATGTTGCACACTTAGGGAGTATGCTTCCATCATAGAAAGAGCTATAGCAATGGCATGGTAGCTTGCAGCAGTCTGTCATATATAATAATATCAGCAAATAGAAATGGTGTTGGTGTTGGTGTTGGTGTTTGTGTTGCAACAGTGAAAGTTAAGAGGATATTTAATATATATTACATTCAAAAGCTTCTCATTTCCAATTAATCTGTACTTTGTATATCAATTTAAATGGCCATAGATGCCCTTCCATATGCTTCCAGTTTTATTTATGTACTTCTTAAGTTCTTTCTAGTTTCTATGCATCCTATACTCACATATGTACCTATGCACCCAGAAATCTACATAATAAAATAAGAAAATCATACGCACAGAGACAAACACAAAGACATACATGTCTGCACACAAAAAAAGTAGGAGAGAGAAAGAGAGAAACTGACATATGTGTGTGTGTGTGTGTGTGTGTGTGTGTGTGTGTGTGTGTGTGTGTGTGTGTGTGTGTGTGTGTGAGAGAGAGAGAGAGAGAGAGAGAGAGAGAGAGAGAGAGTAAGAGAGAGAGAACCTGTATGTGATCAGCTCCCAGCAATCTCTTGTTGCACTTAAGTGCCTCATGTAGGTATCTGAGTGCAACATGAACATTACCCATGCCCTCTTCCATCATTGCCACATTTATATAGGTTGCAGCAGAATTTGGGTGTGACAGTCCACATGAGAACTGTAGAAGATAGAGTGCACGATTCACATACCTGGAAATGAAGGCATCAATAGTCATGATCTTCTTTCATCTAATATAGTACTAAAAACAGATACTACTGCCAGCTTTTCTTTGACAAATGATGTCCATAATTTGTAGGGGTCCTTTTCAAATAGAGGTGAAGACTATCACTTGATAGTAACACTACCAGGACATACTTCTCTATGCGCATACATGTGAATTTTACATCTCAGAGTTAAAGACCATCTTAACAGAAAGGTTTTCCAGATTGTTGCATAACAGTACCATAAGATTGCTTTACGAAGTCCGAGGACCTTTAGTACCGTACCAAACCAGCAGCCTTTGTGCCAAGCAACGACCGCCCTTGTCCCTTTCCTTTTTCCCAAGAATTTAATTCTAATTAAATAAGAGTAATTGACTCAAGGGTCAAGACTGCCACCAGTATTTTCTCAGTCCATCTCATCCCCAGAGTTGAGAAATGAGAGTTTATTTATGTTGCAGTTCTGTTTAAATATTTTTGTCCTCCTAGCCTCCTAGGCACTGCCTTTATAGGAGGCTCGTGCACTAGATAAATTTTTAAGGTTCTGATCTAAATTTCTGCTGATAAAACTCTTAACTCTTAACAAGACTTGGCATGCTTTTGAAAGCAATCTCTAGATAGGATTCAGCAGTTTTGACTTTTCAGTTCACACAAAAGATATTATCCTTAGATATACTAAATTGTTCAATAAACACTTCCATCAGCTAGCTTATGTTACACGGGAGATTTCTACATTCAGAAAGTCCAGAAACTTAACAGTATACAGTCATAAAAGTTGCAAGGCTAAATTTAATGAAATATGATGCTCTTGTCATGTTGGATGGATGAATATCAGAGCAATGCTCAGGACCTACCCCACTAATTATTCAGAGGCAGTAATTTGTTGACTTAAAAGATCCTTAGACCAAGAACATAACAAGGAAAACCATGCCAGGCAATGAAACTAAGAAAAGAAATCAAGCAAGACAAAGGGACCTCAGGTGGTGGTGAAATATAGGTTGACTGCGGTGAAGATTTCTAAGTGGACTACCGAGTCTCTTTATCTGGTTTCTCAAATATCCTAGTCTAGGCTATTTTACCCATATTGATCTGAATGGATAGGCTGACCAACTTAGACCAAACAAATCCAAAGAATTTTTTTTTCTATGCCAAGTCCATAACCAAGGTTTCGGGAATGGTTTGCAACTTTGCATTTGCATATTATAATGCATTAACTTCTAGCTAGTTAGTTCATCACAGTAATGAGAAGTGATCAAAATTCAACTGAAGTTATCAAGGTCTATCTGCAGTTTTTGCATCTGTTCCTATTGACCAGTGGCATTTAAGTGCTAACCTTTGGCCATTCCATGAGTCTTCCTGATTTCTCAAACAAACAAGGAAAGCATTGAATGTAATCAACAGCAAGGAAATATTGAACAGCTTCTAGCATATAATTTATATGAGAGAAGAGAGAATTTGACAGGTAGATAGACTCCCATAAACTGCTGAGATGCAGATTGGCGCATGGGAACTGTACTGCATGTGAAAGAATTTAATGTGAAGGATTTAGTAGACAGTCTCACAGATTCAATTATTGACTGTGATTAGTGATTACATATATAATAAGAGCACGGTAGTATGGCATTCACATGACTTGCATGCAGTTATAACTTATAACCCAATTGTAGTAACTGCAGACAAGAACAAAGAAAACTAGAAGATGAAATTATGTCCAGAACCAAGGGAAATGTTTACAGGTCTGCTTGTTCACTCACAAAGTATTAACTCAAGACTAGAGTTGTACATCTTCACCACCCAAAGATGAAAATTCCGAGGCTCTACACTCCAAGGTAGAGGCAACAACTAGAGTTGCAGAAATAGGTGGGTCAGATAATCTTGAAAAGGGTGGTTATACTAAATCATAGTCATAACAGGTGTGATTCTCTGAATGAAAGTTCAAAAATCCTCTAAAAGACTGATAAGGGCTACTACCTCGCTGAGGTTTTGTGCATTCAAGTTAAATAGACTTATTGCAATCATCAGGTCATCAGAGGCTAAAGTGGAGAATTGTAGATCCAGAATCCAAGATTAACTCCACAAAGACAAGAGCGGAGGTCGTAATGTTTACAAACATAAATTCCTAGAAGTTATGGTAGGGTAGGGTCTTCTTGCAGCTTCACTACCTTAATCCTCATGGCCTTAGACTGTACTACTGCTGCCCACCAAAACATCCAACAGTGAGTCGTCATTATCGTTGCCACCAAAAACCGCTCCCTCTCCCTCTCCATCTCCCTTTTCACTTTTTTCAGTATATTTTAACAGCTCCACCAGCAGAACAGCAGTTACATGATGTTGGCGCAAAGATTAGCGCTCTTATAAGTGATAAAACTAGAGAAGTGAAAAACTATGACATGCAGGTAAGAGGCAATGTCATTACGACATTTAGCATGATAATAATCTGAAATTATACAGCATCAGTTAGTACATGTAATTAATAAATGTAATTACTGAAAGCCAACGATAACATAGCAGGAAATTGGCACAACTGTTATTCAGTGAGTACTGTTCAAGTAACCCATATATGATGTTAAGATTGTACTATAGATACCTGATTGTTTCTATTTAACCCTATACTTAATTTCGTTTGGCAAATTACTGAAGGAGACATCTAGTTATAATTGAAAGAGAAAATCAAACAGAGAAATATAATACCACAGATAGGATACTTAAGAATGGTAACTGATCTTTAAGTAAGAAAGACTTCTTAGAAGGAAGGATTCTAGCTGAACTTACTTCAAAGCCAATTCAATGTGTTGGAGCCGATAGTAAAAAACAGAAAGATCCCCATAACTTTTCATTGTTTCAGGATGGTCAAGGCCAAGCTCCCTTTCATTGATATCAAGAGCCTTTTGCTGATATATAGTAGCCTATAAAATACGAGAGGAAGTTCAGCACAATCTGACTGCTACTCATGACGGCTTATCATTCATAGTCTTAGGCTCTTAGGTTTTAAAGATTTAGTATTCATGCCAGAGAGGGAAGGTGATAGACCGATAGCAGATCATAAAAACAGGATATGAAGAAATTGAGATGTGCACTATCATGTCTGATTTCTTAACAGTTTTGAATTGTACTATTATTCATGCACATAACACAATATCAGAAGGCATGCAAGAATCTAGTATTCTTGACTGTCAAAGAAAACCATAATAATTTTGATTCTCATTTTAATCTGTGCTTATATAAGGAAAAACACAAATTGATATGGTACATCAGCAAATAAGCAGTGCAGCACATTTGCATGTAAATGCCATCAAGAATATATATAGCTGCTCAATTATTACCTGATCAAAATCTCCAGTATGATAAAGAACTACTGCCAGCAGACTGTATGCATTAGCAGTCATTCTATTATATGGCCCACAAACCGCTATCAATTTCGACAATGCCTTCAAAATAATGTAGAAAAGGTGTTAGAAGATCATAATGACAAATTTATCAACTGAATCCAAGATCAAAAAAGGTGAGAGCAAGATATAGTTCCTGCACCTTTGTGCCATAACTGACAGCATCATCTAGCTTTCCTTTATCCAGTGCTGTCTTTGATGATTCCAGTAAGTTCCGACCATCTGCAGAGGAACAGGCCTTGTGCTGTAGCAAAGAATTCCAGTATTTCAGCAAACACAATTGGTAAAAGTCTGTGAAAAAGAGTTGTAGTATTATATTTGTATTCTGGATCTTACTTTGTAAACAGGAACCATGCTGATAATATCAGATTTCTCAAATGGGTTAGGGCTATTCATGTCATAGTCTCGAGCAACCAATTCCAGTCCAACCTGTATCAGATCATGTCAAATATATCTGTTTTAAGAGGGAATAACCAAATATTTGCATCTTACTCTAGATTTTCATACCTTATTGCAAAGTCCTCTGAGAATTACAAACTTCCGTAGGTGCTGAAATTCATCTTTTATCCTCCAAGAAAATCTTTTTGAAATAAAGTTTTCAACCCACTTCTTCTTAAGAGTTTGTTCTGTAAGATAATCTTGGTTATCATTTTCCTCTTTTGATGAACCAAGCAAGATGTTCAATGTTTCGGCAATAGCAGATGACAACTCTGATAAATTCTCGACTGCTGAGACAACAGCACGTATAATGTATTTGAAAGCTCGAATAACCATCTCATGAATGCATAGTGATTGTATATGTGGTTGCTTCTCTGCAAGCTCAACCTATTTATCAAAGAGAAAATCACACCAAGTCCGTCTATTCTCAATACAAGAGAACTTCAAGGAAGGCTAAAGGACCAGTAAACGAGATACTTGTACTCACCACGTGCCCTAAGGAGGACATATTAAGTCCCCGTGTATGCATAAAATCAGTTAGGGTTCTTCCGTCAACTGGAGAAAGCTCAAGTGATGCAAAATCTGCTACCTAGAGAGAATGTTAACAACGAAGTTAGTCATGAAGGAGTAGAAGAAAAGAAGTGAGGTTTAAAGACAGCTACAAGATCAAACATTTACCAGCTTCGGAAGTGCAACATCATCATAAAATTTATGTGCCATCTTGATGAGCTCATCCGCTGACTGTTTCAAGCACCAATACAAAGCCAAGGGTGAAGTGACTTGTAGGAAGACTGATACCAAAAAGTACTCTTGCAGCATCCACTTAAAGATTTGATAGTTAACAGATATTACAATCATTATCCATTATAAAATCTATCGACTGACAATAATAATCTAAAACTTCCTCCTTTTTTTGCATCCCAGATGATATGCTACATTTACTTGGTCTTACAATTAGCTATATAATGATCGTAACCAATATCCAACTAGGGAAGAACATCATTTCATACATAATGCGTATAAATGTGCCTTCCGCAAGACATGATCATCAACATCAACATTACTCTCATCTAATAATTTTCCAAACAAATAAAGGTAAGCAGTACAAAATGAGGATCAAACGACAACTGTTTATGATAATTAAATGTCAACTACTTATAGAAAGATTAACCACATCTTTACAATTGCAGATGGAGACATTATATCTATAGTTCGAAGTATTGGTGGAAAATGATAAAAATTGACCATCCAAAGGTGTCGGCCATCAGCAGATACATATCTGTTGCATCAACCGTATCAGCCGAAGATAAACAATTTTAATACTTTTTTCATGCAAACTAGATGTGGGCTGGATCCTAGGTTGGGTATGACTTGAATCCAACTCGAGACATCAATCCTAATGTCTCAATGTGTCTCATTTTACATCTCCCACCCATTTTTTTTTCTCTATTTTCCTTTTTGTTGCTATACTTCTTTTTTCTCTCCATTCTACTCTTATCAACCTATTTCTTGTAACACCCCCTACGCTCAACTCTATTGTAAAGATGGTTGTTAACCTCATCAGCAAGTGGCTTTCAGCCACTTTTTATTGTGAATGTGATGATGATGCAGAACATATATACTTATTTCGATTTATGTTGCCACTATCTTATGTGAGTAATCTAAATTTTCTTACCTGTCTATCATTTTTTTCTGAAGTTTTTAAGATCTCATATGTTTTATGTCGTTTCTTGAATTTAAGTATTTAAAAAAGAGACTGAAACCAAGATGTATACAAGGGCAATTATTGTCAAGACGTATCATTTTTCCCAACGACTATATGTATACTATTACAGATATTTAGAAAAACCTTGATGTATCCTTGTATCCACCATCCTCGTATGTTGTTAAGCTACCTTGTTCTACTTTTCTTCCTAAAGTACTAGATCTGCTTTATAACAAACTTTATATTGACAATTATTTCTGATTAAATTATTGTGTCTTTGTGCCATATGAAACATTTTAGTAATATTTGATTTGTATGTGCATGTTTTCTTGCGATATAAGTTACTTGAATTCAACAAAGGGATGCTCAACTCATCAAAAGATCCTTAACGGTCATATGTCAATGGCATTTTTAAATACTTAACATTCAATACATAGAAACAGATGGATGAATGCATTCAAGTTTGACTTCACCAAAAATACATATTTGCTAGCAATCAGGATCGTTATCTTACCTTCTGATGAAGACCAGTCTCAGAATCTTTCAAACGGGAAAAGGCATCTTCCTTAAGAAATTTCCTTACTTCAGTATCTTCATTGGATTCAAACTGTTTTAGATTCTCTAAGTCAGGTGCAACTGTTAGAAGTATGTTGCTACTCACGGTCTCTTCCTTTTCAGACCTGCTATCCACATCTGTTCTCTTTTTTATTTTCCGTAACTGCTCAAAATTTTCTCCAAGACCTTTAACAACTGATTTAACCTGAGGATCTTCACTCTTTCCTTTAGGCTCCTCTGCTGCAGGCGTCTCCTTTTTCTGTAAGTCTTGCAGCCAGCAAGCACCAAGTTCCCATCTGATAGACCTGTCGGTCGTGCTAGATTCTTTCTCTAGCTTGATCAAGCTATCACTAAGTACTCTGCGCACTAAATTCCTGATTGCACTAACAGTATGACAGCCAGACAGGCACTGATTTCCCTCATGTCGATCCATATTGGAAAACTTGCTGAGGACAATTCTTAAGCTGAAGAAATATTCCACAATGAGTTCACATATACTTTGATATGATTCAAAGAAATTAAGGGAGAATTTAAGGTTATAAATTTTATCGAAAGAGAGAAATTATATGAAACATATAGCAGAGGTGCGGATCTCCATTGTAAGGTATACGAGAAACATCATGACAAAGATGGTAGTAAAACTCTTATTGTTTCTTTGAAAATGTTTTTCTTTTTTTGGAAGAAACTTGTTTCTCTGATGAAATGACATCTTTTTGGAAGTTATTGCAGCTTGTTTCCATGAAAAGAATCAAAATATTTTGATACATTGTGTACTTTAAGACAAAGATTTGCAAATGCATTAATGTTTATTCATATAACCTGTTGATGTTCAAGGCATTGGAACCTCCATCTGGTTGATCATCTACATCAATGTGCTGAATGTCATTTTTAGTGCTCCTTATATGTCCTGAAACCTTAACAGTGGCAGTATATCCACAATGCTTAAGAATGACAGCTCCTAATGTGGGTGTGTCCTGAAAAACATGTGTTAGATCTATTGATACTAATTATGGCAGGTGGTAGTATTAAATAACCAACTTAAGAAGAATCACTGAGCCATGAGTTCTTACTTTAACAACAGCACTCTCATCAGCAGTCAATCCTTTGAGAAGATTTCTTAGGGAGACATCCTTAGGGCACATATTAAGTAATGCACTCCCATCGACTTTCTCGTCCTGCTTCAAGCTGGCATCTGCCGGATCCCTTTTAATAACTATGCACAAGTCACCTGTTTGTTCTTCATGAATAATACCTCGTGAAGTAGTTGACTTCGGATTGGAGTCGATGAGACAACGTATTGCTGAAACAGCCTTAAATATTGCTGTATCCACAAAAAGACTGTGCAGTAAGAAGGCCTTCCTGTCTCTTACGAGTCTCTCCTCTTCAGTTTTAGATGGCATTCTTGCCAAAATTGAAAACTCTGTTGCCCACCGTCGTTGATCATATTTACCATCTCGTCCATGACCACCTCCATTCCCTCCCCAATTCTCGTCTTCTATTGGCAGTGAGGGGTGCTTTGAAGAAGATTCAACAAATATAGGAGGGACAAGCCATGTATTGGCACGGAATCCATATGGAAGATTACCAAACTGAAAGGTGTAAAGATTTTATTGTCAGCAGAAAGTTCTACAAAAGAGAGCATCATCATTAGTTCAACTTTGAAGCAAATTACTGTAAACTAGTTTGGCGTCAGAACCTTATTATGTTCAACAAAAGCCTTCATTAAGGACTCGTAAGCCTGCATGTAACAAAGAATGATTATGATATTAACCTTCCTTTCCAAAATGGAAAAAAGCAAAAGAAGTGACAGGTATTTATGCTAATCAGAACTGGGACATGTTTTACAAGCAAAAAAGTAGCAAAGCAAGAAAATTCTGGTATGTAACTATTCTGTGTATGATGAGTAGTTAAGTTGGAAAAAGACTGTTGACGTTGGAAAATATGACTCCATTTGTATAGAGCCAAAAGGTAATACAGTCACGCACATTTGCAAATGCACTGCTGAGCTGCTGCAGAAGATCAACAAGGGAGTGCCTCATAACATGTTGTTTCCCGGTAGTACAAAATCCTTGGGCAGAGGATGTTACATTTATAATCTTCCCATTACAAACTTTAACCTGTGTAATGCAAACAAATGCAACCTTTAGTTACTATAAAAATGAAAGGAAGATATTTCAATGTGAATGAATCAGAACCCATCATAGTAGAGAGGAACAACCTAAACTGTAAAGTAATATATATATATATATGATAGTATAATATAATTTAAGAAATCAACCTAAAACTTTTAAAGCATTCTAGAATATTTCATGCATCCATTATATCTACAGACACCTTGGATAATTCGATTTAATATTAAAGTTCATCAACCCGTAAAACTAGTGGAATGCAATCTTTCTCATTTGAATAAGGTTATAAATAAACAAAACATATGACAATCAGGCCACTTTTGGTTTTCCAGAGAACAATTTGTTCTTGGAACAAATTGTAAGTTATATGGAACATAAAACTGACCAAGCCGAATGCCAGTGAGCTACGCCAATCTCAAGATTAGCTTATTTATTAATTGATTCTCTAATGACTCCAATATCGAGCCAATTTTAAGACGAATGACACCCTAATTTGACCGTCACAGTGTTAAGGACAGACCAACCAAGCAACAGGTTTACAAGTATAAATTTCTTTTGAGCATTTCCACAAATAAGAAATGTGCGCCGTTATGAATACATTCCACGCGAGAATCACCTCAATTTCAAAATAATCTCCTTCCCGCCTCTTTCCATCAATCTCACGCCTCCGTATAACTGCCAATAAAAGGTAGAAACTTTACCAATACCCACCAAGCCAAAATCCAAAGCAACACAAAATAATCATCGTATGAGAGAAGAAAAAGGAAATCGTACATTGGATAGGAGAGGTCAGGTGGGAGAAGGAGAAGAAGTCGTAGAAGTCGGCAAGTTTGGGAGGTGGGTGGATGGCCGCCATGTCGAACTTCTCGGAGATAGCGGGGATCGAGCCGGGATCTCCGGGGACCGGAGAAGAAGACCCGCGTGGCGATCTGCCATTTGCTGCAGTCTTGACGGTAGCTGTTGTGGGCGTAGTAGGGGTAGGAGGAGAAGACGAATTGTGCTTCCGCGATTTGCCGACTCCATCTTTGTGCTTGCCGAATACCGTGGTGGACGCCACGATATCTAGGAGCCTCCGCACGTGCGCGATCGCCTGCTCCTCCGTCGAGTAGTCCTCTGCCACGTGCAATGCCGATTAGAGAAATGTTACCTACGTTAGAGCCCAATGGCCTCGGCCCATGGGCCATAATTAAGGGTACATCGAAAATCACGTAATTATATTTATACCCTACATTTTTATTAATTATAAAAGGAGCCGTACGATATAATGTAGATATAATGTAAAGCATATCTTAATTTGAACTAACATCGTGAGAATAACGTAACCAAGGATGCATTGAAAATCGTGTGCTATCTTTTTTCTTCTCTGAAAAATTTATACATAACACCATATTTTATAACGTAATTGTATTTATATCTTACATTTTTATTATTTATAAATCGAGCCATGTGATATAATGTAAAGCATATCTTAGGTTAGATTTGAGCTAATACCGTGAGAATATTCCATTAAATACAGATAATTTATTTCTAAAATGACTAAAATATTCTTATTTTTTAAATAATTAAAATACTATTAATATGATTTAGTTGAGGGTATTTTTATAATTTTCTTAGCATAGTTAACTTAATTAAGAGATTTTCTTAAGTCTAACTAACTGTAATATATTTTCTGCATATATTCACTTGGAGCTCTCGATTTACAAATAATAAAAATATAGAGTATAAACTATAATTTTATTAAAAAATAAGATGTTATATGTAAATATAAAATATTATATAATTATCATTAAAAACATTTAAAATATCATAGTTGCATTGCATTCTTTAAAATATAAAAATTACCATCACCATCATACAACTCTTTCATAGATGTCATCGTATCAGTTAAATCTAATGAAATACTATTAAAACTGACTCTAGACTTCACCAAAGAAGAATATATCCTAATTAAATGTAGTGATAATTAAAGTGAATCAAAAGGAAAAATTGAGTTAAAAATTAATTAAGAACCTAATTTTTGACCCAACGCCTTCGTTACGCTAATCAATTCGACAATTTACTTTTTAAAGTTCGTCTTACAACCTCCAGATTTGAAAGCAAAAGAGGAAAAGTGTTAACGGAATTTAATTTTGCATCAAAAACTGAGCAAAGCTGCGGTTGTTTTATTTCCCTTTTCAACCCTCTAATTTTTTGCGGTCCGTCTTCGGCTAAGATATACGTTGGGGATTGCGATAAAAGCGGATGCCCGAGAGGATTTCATATTTTGTAGGGTTTAAATTGTAAAATATCCGTCTAACTAATATTTTCTACCGACACCTCCCGCTTTCTAATTATTATGCAAAAAAAGAAATTAGTTAAAGATCGTAAGAAAGAGAGCAGGGGGCGAAATGAGAATAACGGAAAAGTAGAGGGGGGTTAAAATAAATATGCACAACAGGAAAACGTGCTCGACAACGACGTGACGTGCTCCGAGTCCCGACAAACACGTGTTATTCCACAAATATTCCCCAATTATATATATATATATATATATGAGCTAGAGAATAATATATCCAAATTAATTTTTCACATATTATTTAGATTAAAATTTTATTATATTTATATCATAATTATAGTAAATAAATTTAAATGTTAAAAAGATTAAAAACTCAAAATCTATTAATTTTTTTTTTAGTTTCAAGGTGAATTAAACACACAATAAATAATTAAAATAGCAATAAAAAATAATAATAAGTCTCATAATTGTAGTACATTTTACTAGTTAGGTGGCCCTCAATCTTGTCTCATTAGTTATTATAGCTTTAAACCAAACACTACAAACGACAAAGATGACAAAGATGTGGTGAAAAATTATGGCCGTTGGCAGAGGGGAAAAAACCAAACACGTCAGTGATAGCTCCTGTCTTTCCAAAGTTTCTTCTTAATGATTAGGTTAGCAAACAAAATTTAAATTTAAATTAAACTTTCCATTATGGAGTCACTGTTAATGCTAGTATTTTATGGGATTATTTAATGGTCTACCAACGGACTGGGCTTTTTTAAGAGAGAATAATTTAAATTATATACATATATATATATATATATATGAGGCACTATGTAAGTGTAATTATGAGTTCTGGGAGAATCTATAGATTTGGTAACGTCCAAAAAGGCACCGGATGTTGGAAGAATTCCTTACCGTCAAAGATACTTCTAATAATTTTTAGGAAATTTTATAATTTACACCTTACCTTCCCTGTTATTATCAATTAACATCTTTATAAAAATAATTTTCATCCATTTTAGAAATAAAAAAAAGATTCACATACCTAAATATCACTCTTTCCTCCCCCCAATATTATTTAAATATTTTGAAATATTCCTTGATGAACTAATAATTCAACATAGATCCAAATTAAACTTTTTTTTGATTAAAATTTCCCTAATTAAACTTGCATATGGTCCATTAGCCAATCAATTGAAAGGTGCATGGATGATAGTTATTTGTACGGTTAGGGATGCAGGGAATCCGATCATACCTAAAATGGCATGTACGTAGTTAAAGCCTGACGTACCCTTCTTAAATTCCTCCTCAATGTTTCCAACTAAAAACTCCAACTTGATTACAATTTGTCTAATTGCAAACTATATTGAGTTGGATATTATAACATATATCTCAGAATTTTATTAAAAGCACCCTACATTTTTATTATTTATATCATACTATATTTTTGTTCTAAAAAAACTTATTCAAGGATATTAAGATCATTTAGCCTCTATAGTTAACTTATCTCATTGTTAATGACAAGTATCAAAACATCCTACTTGAACTACTATTTGAAAATCGAATAACAAGTATAAGGCAGGTTTACCGTGAATACGGGGGTGGAATTAGAAAAATAAAAAATAATAAAACGCGATTAACAAATAATATAGGGTGCGAAGCGAAAAAATGTACTAGAATCAGTCACCACCTACCTTCCACTATTCTCAGAACCGATGGTTTTAGAGTCACGATTTCCACGCCGTCGGTTAACCGGTGCCCACGGACCTGCCATGATGATTAATCCACCATTTTATGCATTAGAAAAGAGATAATTATGAACATTAAAGAAGAAAAAGCCCAAATTAATTTATAGTTAATTACCACATGAGACAGTGAATAATTTGTGAGGTGGCAAGTCTCTACATGGGAGCCCAACAACTTCCTCACATCCAGAATCCTATCAGTAGATATTCCCTAACAAAGAAGAAGAAGAAGAAGGAGAAGAAATTAAGCAATGGATTCAATTTAATTGTTCCAGAGAATGTAAACTTAAAAGAAGAATGAATGGAAAACAATACCTTGAGTGTCACCTGGGAGTCATAGGGGGTGACCACTGTGACATCGATTACACTCGGAACAACTGTAAAGAGTAATAGAGAGAGTTGAAAGATAAGGAAGGGGGGAGGAATAACTTTTGCATTCGTATCCAGAAAGTTTGGAAATTAACAAAACAAACACCATAAACAAAAGAAGAGTTCAAACGAAACCAACGAGACCTTTCTCCTCTTTCTTCTTCTTCTCTCCTTTGCCTCTGTTTCCTTTGCCACGGCCAGCCTTCGGAGCCATTAGAGAAAGATAAAGAGAAAGAGAAGAAGTTTGAGAGGTTTTAAGAGTGAAGAAAGGAAGAAGAAGAAGAAGAAGAAGAAGAAGAAGAGGAGATAGATAGATAGGATAAGGAGATGTGAGAGGGATTTAATCTCACTCACGGATTTCTCTTCAATCCTAGCCTCTCATTCTTGGGTTTTCTCTTCTCCTCTCGGCTTCTTCTCTATAAAAGGCTCTAGAAATGGGCCCTAGGGGGGGCCTGAGGACAAGATGGTCAGAGGGATATTGGGTTGAGCCACGTGGAAGGCACGAGGTGATTAGTTGGTGGATTTGTTCTACCGGGTGTCATTAATGGAATCTGATTGAACCAATCAGGTGGAGGGTGAGCCCTAATTAATTCATGTGGTTTGGGTCTTAATCCATTGTGTAGTTTTCTATCACTGGGGTTGCCCTGTTGAATACTATTTTTCTTAGCTTCAGATGTTTGACACCTGTCCTCACTTTAAATCTCGGCCGCCCAAATTACGAGCTAATATTGTAATATAAGAACCAAAGTATTATTAAATCGGATTCACTTAAGAAGGCGGTCGATAATGATTTCTCAAAGCTAAGGACCGTATCGAACCTAAATATAAAAGATTGAGATTTGGCGCGGGCTGACTTATTAGAGCCTATTTGGGCGTGCCATCAGATATGCTCGATCACACCGGCTGAAATCCGATGACCTACTTTATTCTTTCTGGTGCCACATCTAATAATATACCCGGACCAAATTTACCGTCAAATATAATGTAGAATTGACTGAGTGAAGAAATAGATTTCATCGAAATTTAGGTTGTTATTAGTTGAAGGGTGTGTTAGTTGCTTGGTATTAAAGATGCACTAGTACAGAAGATGCATATGCATATAACTCCTCATCAAAGCTAAAGAAACTTGCTATTGGAGTTATCGTAGAAATTAATAGTCAATGACTAAGACCTCCCCTTCTTGAAAATATCGGTGCCCTTGATTAGTGGAAATTTTAGTCATTGGTATAGAGTTATAATAATTTTTTAATATTATATTCATCTTTATGTATATATTTTTTGAGACATTATAATTGTTGTAGAAATTATTGGACTATTTTAGAATTATCAACCCTTTATTAGATATAATTGGCGATATATAAAACTTAACCAAATAATAATTTTACTTTTATATAATTCATTTGAAGTGGTAGAAAAATTAAATGTAAAATATGTTACGAATCGGCCTAATATGATCCACAATGATTCTGAAAGTTAGATCCTAGCTTGATAGCCCTCCAATAGCTAGATGGATGCTAGGGTTAGTTCATGGTGTGAAGGGGGAGAAGTATTGTGGAAGAGGGAGGTTAGAAGCTGGAAGAAGTCGACCAAAGATTTGGACGGTGAAAGAAGGGAGGTGGGAGAGGGCTAGAATCAAGAGAGAAGGGTTTCCTCCACATATATATATATAGCGGCTCACTCTAGGGACTCCTCACTAAGTTAAACAACTCTAAACAAATCATAACAAATCAATAATTAAATTAAAACCAAATCAACAAAACCAGTCTTCCTTATCTTTTTGGATTAATTCTTCGTTTCTCCACAGATATATTCTGAATCTAGAGAAGTCATGAATATCAAAGTTGTAGATCTCGAGGTTGGTGACCTTATCCAACTGGTTTTGATATTATTTGGATACGGGTAGAATATTTTACGAATATTTTTCCAAAACTGCGTAGAGTTGGATTTAGTTAATTAAATAAAATCCTAACCAGCTAAGACTCTAACTTAACTAAATAGCCAAATAAGATAATTATACTCAATCCATTGAGCCTAATCTCCCTTCGATGTGATCCGATTTGACCCGGTTCGCATCAAAATAGGATCTAAATCACGATCAAACTATCTTTTTTTTCTATTTTTTTTTGTGTAAAATTTAGTGAAATATTTAACATTTAAATGTAAAATTTTATAGAGTGTTTTTGTTATTTAGAAATATCTTTTAACTTTAAAAGCCATTTGTTTGGAATATTTCATAAATGGTCCTTCAAAATTATCTGTAATAATAATTTCCAAAGAGCCCAATAATTTTAGTAGCAATTATATATATATATATATATAAATGTTAATATTATTTAAAAATATTTTAATGCGATTATTTAAATGGTAAAGGGATAATTTCTTTTTTACTCTCTAAACTATCAGCATTTTTTATAATGATCTCCTAAAGTATTTAAAATAGTTTACCTTTCTAACACCATAGATGGGATCAAAGGAAATGACTAGATTGCCCCTCTATTTTAGTCAACATAAAATTCTTTCTTTAAGTTGCATGTGATTTATATGTGCAACGAGGGGTAAATATATTATATTTTTATCACATTAATATCACACGACAACTTATTATTGATAGAGATCGTTAACAAAAACCTAATGGAAGGGATGAGATAAGATATTTTAAATAGTTCAATGGATCACTGTGTGCCAAAGAATAGTTCACGAGGTCACTACAAAATAGGGTGGTAGTTGAGGGAGTAAAAGGAGAATTAAACCAAAGTATACTATGGTGATGCTATTCAAATATTTCAAAACAACTCTTTTATTAGCCTATTATTTGTTTTTCTATCCAAAATTAATATGCTAGTAATAATAACATGAGGCTAATCTTTTTACTCTCATCTGTGCCAAAATAAGTCTCATCTTCCTCTCCAAACTTATAGTAAACATTTGTATTATATCCCTCTATTTTTTTGCAAATCCTTTCCTTATACCCCCATCCATTTTCTTTCCTAATAACTATTACTCTTCTTCCTCTCAAATTTCATCAGTTTTCTTCCTAAATTCTATCAATCTCCTATAGCCCAAATGTATATAAGAATTGAATGTAAGTTTATAGAGGGTGTTTGAAATATCCTTCTAAATTTGATTCATATGTATACTTTTCAAATGCACGGTTTTAATTATCTAACCGCTAAAATTTAAATAATTTAGAACCAAACTATTCTTATTCTAGTTTATATTAAAAAAAATTTAGTTAAGAGTACTTTTATTTATTTTTATTAAATTATCCAGACTTAACTTGAAATATAACTAAAAAGATATCTAAGCAAATAGCATGTATTTTGAGGGATATATATTTATATACGCTCGCAACTTCTGAGGTATAGAAATAAATAAGAAAATTTTGAAGTATATACACGTTAAAAAAAACCTTATATAAAATTAACTTTCTCCGCAAATGATATAACTCTTTGAAGAGATTATAATAGTTCAAAGAATTTTAATTTCACAATTAATTTTTTTTCATCAATGGGCGTAGATTGTACTAGGTTAGAGTTCAGGGTCAACCCCAAAATTTAGCCAATAATTTTATTACCTCTTAGTGGGTTTAGTGGGTTTATGATATTTAGCCACTATAAAGATTAGATATTAAATGGTTCAAATAAAATCTAATCTAGTGCCATTTCTGAGTAAGATTTAGATTTAAGAAGAGGCTACATATTAAATGCATAAAAAGTAATGAGATTAAATGTCTGTATAGGAATAATTTTATTCTAGAATAAACCTCCTTATTTTGGTATAGTAATTAAATAATAAATTATCTTATTTCGGTATAGTAATTCATTATAATAATTTAATAGTAACTCGTAATTATTCTTTTGCTTCTAAATTAGGTAATACTTAATTATATATCACCTCACCTATAGTTTAGATTCTTCCACTCTCCACTATTTCTTCTCTTGAATATCAGTTATCTAGTTATAGTTAAAACTTTCTCTTTACTTTATTCTTCTCTAGATATTGGTCTTTGAGATTCCATCTCTTTCCCAGTCAATTTTGCAAAAGTGAAAAACTATTTAGCTCGCACTCTTTCTACATAGTTATTTACTCGTAATATTCTAAAATATTATAGAAGTACGAGGTTATTTTCCTCAAAGTGTAAGCTTATAATCCTGCATTGATCTAAATTATCTTACAATACATGGTTATTTATTTTCCCGTAATGTTCAAAAATATTATTGCAAGGCAGGGATTATTTTCCCATAGTGCTTGCTTATAACCACATGGTGTGAGATTATGATACGACTCGGTCGAATTAGATCCACTCGTGGCATTGGGTTCATTGGGATGAATCTATTTATCTAGTTTGTGTTTGCTTCAGAGAATATGGTCTTTTGCTAGCCAGGCGTTCGAACGCCATAGACCCGCGTTCGAAAAGAGCCATGGACTCGCGTTCGAAAAAGGCCATTCGAACGCCTGCACCCATTCGCAACTATAGAGAACGCAAATTGTGCGTTCAAAAGCATCATAGCAAAAATGTGGGTTTGTTAGAGTTGTTTAACTTAGTTGATGAGTCCTTAGGGTGAGCCTCTATAAATATGTAAAGGAAATCTTAATTGAAGTATGATTTTGGATAATTGAATTGGCTTTGCCCTTTATCTCTCTCTTTCAACTAGTCTCTAGCCATTAGCGCCCTCTTCCACCTCCTTACTTCCACCACCCACGTCTTTGGTTTGCTTTCTCTAATTTCTAATCTCTGTCTTCCATAACAACTTCTCCCCTTTTATACCAGGGATTTAACCTAGCATTTATCTAGCCATTGAAGGGCTATCAAGCTATGGTTTAATTAACTTTCGACCACTGTTCGGTCGATATCTCAATATCTAACCGTCAAAATCTTATGATCTTAGATTTGTTGAAAAATTCTCTCTAAGAGCGACAAAATATCCAAAATTCATGAAGATTCATCAATTAGATTGTTCGCAGATCCCTTCGAAAGTTACGAGCTTCATCGAGTCCAGAACCGTTGTGGATCGAATTAGGTCGGTTCGTAACATATTATAACTCCACATGAGTCTAAAATTATTTTATAGTGCATAGTTATTTTCTTGTAGTATATTGTTACTTTACATAAAGTGCGAGGTTATTTTCTTACAATGCATATTTATAACCCTGCATTATCCATAGTGCATGGTTATTACTTTGTAGTGCAGGTATGTATATAGAGTATTTTAAGGCTACAATTGTAATAAAAAATATCATAATTTTTAGATAAAATATATATATTACTACTACTAATATACATCCAATTAAGAGTATTTTTATTATTTGGTATAAAATATCAATAAATTTCCAATACAAATTTATTATTCTTTAATTCTTTAATATCAACTTTATGTCACATCAAATATAATTATTACTCATTATACTAGTATTGAACTAAATATTTAGATAGCTTATACTAGTATTAGCTCTCTCTTTTTTTGTATTAAAACTTAGAATTATTTTATCTTATTTCGCTTAATGAATAAGGCCTAAAATACCAGATTTGAGTGAAATTTGATCTGACTAATCATTAGAAAAAAAATTTAGTGTTGTGTTACGATACATCCACATGGGTTAAGTTGAGTCAAATTAGTTACTTAGTTTTATCATTCTGTTTTAAATTTCAAATAAATCAGATCATCTGCATGTGAATCCGATCTACTGAGGATTTTACTCTTATAAATAGGGGTGTACATGTGTTGATAATTATCCTAAAGAGAAATCTGAGTTTGGCTAGTTATTATTTTTGTTATTATCTTTTAATCTTGGCTGATAGATTGTCTTTATTTTCATAAAAGTAGATTATCACCGTAAATCTTTTTCAAGCATCCAAACCCTAGCCACCTCTTACCACTAGCAGCCACCCTACTAGACTGTCCACCACCACCATTGGCTATCCATCACCCTCCGACGATCGCCACAATATTAGAAATTACCGTTCTGCCCTCATTAACATATCTCCACTATTTTAATTTTATCTTTTTATCCCGATCTCCATTTAGGTGAAACTAGAGCCAATAGAACCCAAACTCACGAGGCTACCTCTACCTAAATTTTTATAATTTTCTTACAAACGGATCATTCCAAATTCGGTTCGTAACATATTGACTCATCCTAGGGTTATCATTAATTTAATCAATCTAAATGGCCCAATTATTGGAATGGTGTCCCTTTCTTCTCCCAATTGAGCTACAATCTATTTAAAAAAGTACACATAACTAAGAAGAAGATAACATGTTTTTTACACCCTCCCAATTGTGTTACAATCTTTAGAATGGTATTTCAAACATACTCCATCAGACACAGTGATATTAGATGGCATTAATTCTAATATTATTTTAACCTAACCATAGCGTTATAATTTGTATTATAAGATTTCAAATTTAGGGTAAAATCATTTTGAAATTTTATGGACGATAATAAAAGCAAAAGAAGGCAACAAAGTAAAATTTTCTTTAAAGTTTTCAAAATATTTTGAAATACAAAGTGATAATAGTTTTTTTTTCTCTCTTTTTTCTTTCTTTCGGTATCAATTACATAACTAGATAGTAATATGAAAAGATGATGCATAATTAGAATAAGTTTCATAAATTCTCTTTTTCTTATTAATTTGTTAGTAAATTAAACTAGATAGTGAATGAACTTGTCCTTGGGTGTTGAGATTTGATCACATGATCAATTTCATCTTTAATTAGATAAACAATAGACTACCTTGTCCTTTGTTTTGAGATACATTTTTAATTAAGAAAAATTTACATATAACACCTTGTCTTTCGACGAAATTATGATTTACACTCTACATTTCCATTAATTATAAATCGAGAACTATAATTTAGCAAATATACGTCGAAAACACCATAGTTTATATTTGAACTAACACCGTCAGAATATTCTATTAATTAGAAATATTTTATTTCTAATTAACTAAAATGCTTTTCGAATAAGTTGGATTTAATTGGGTTGAGTTAGTATAGGTAGGATAATTATAACTTAGTGAGAGCGTTTTCCTTCTTAGTATAGTTAACTTAACTCAAATATTTTATGATCAGTAAAAATATAGGATGTAAACCATAAGTTCATTAAAAAAAATAGGTGTCAAATACAGATTTCTCTTAATTAAGGAAAAAAGAAAGTCAACATCCAAAGTACTGGAGGCTAATTTTTTTGGGGTTTTTTAAACAAATTGTTCATAGACCAGATAATGACATTTAAACCAGACTTATAGTTTCTATCCATAGGAGGATCAATCCACGTTTTTTTTTACTAACAAGCGAAATCCACCTACCACATTCATTAATTTTATATATTACACATTGTCTTTCGACGAAATTATGATTTACACTCTACGTTTCCATTAATTATAAATCGAGAACTATAGTTTAACACCGTCAGAATATTCTATTAATTAAATATTTTATTTCTAAATAACTAAAATGCCCTTTTGAATAAGTCGGATTTAATTGGGTTGAGTTGAGTTAGTATATGTTGGGTAATTATAACTTGCCGAGAGTATTTTTCTTCTTAGTATAGTTAACTTAACTCAAAAGTTTTATTAAATTCAGCTAACAGATCTAACAGCAGGGTATTTTCTGCTTATACTCACTAAATTATAGAGTTCGATTTACAAATAGTGAAAATATAGGACGTAAACCATAAGTTCGTTAAAAGAATAGGTGTCAAATACAAATTTCCCTTAATTAAGGAAAAAAATAGTTTATAGACCAGATAATGATATTTAAATCAGAGTTATAGTTTCCATCCATAGGTGGATCAATCCAGGTTTCTTTTTAACTAACAAGCAAAATCCACCTCACACATTCATTAATTACATTGATGATGGTCCAGTTGATATCCAAGCTAATTCCATTAACAACTCTAACTATCAACTAAGAATCACTGAAGAGCCAACAAGGTACTGCCAAATCCATCTAGGAGACTTCTTTTAAACCTTTTGGAGGTCACTTTCTTCTCAACACAAAATGAAAGTCTTGCATGCATTAAACATGAGCCTAATTATGAAGTAGGTGGCTAATAATATACTTACATTAAAGCATTAAGAGGTGATAAAGAAAGGACTTTGAGCTCTTGAAGCTAAGGTTGATGTTTGATATTAATTTTTCCTTTCCATGTCACTATGTAGACAGACTTTGATGCATGGAGGCATGTGAAAGATAGGCAAGTGGATTTAGAATAATAAATGATTAGTTATAATAGTGAGAATAATAAATGATTGGTTATAATAGTGGGGATATAAAGCATGAGTTATTTATGGTTAGATCTCAAATTGAGATCTTGGGCAAAATTTTAATTAAGGGAAATATTATATATTTTACTAATGTGTAGTTCCATAAACTTTTATTTATGACACCCAACTCTTTGTAGTTTTGATCACTTATTGGCATTTTTCCTCCTTTATCTTTCCTTATCTCAAACTTTGAGATGCTTGCAATACTCAAAATTTAGAAATTAGTGGGATTTGGGGGTGAATTGAAGCCTATTTCTTCAATTGATCACTGTAATTAAAGCCTATTTTCCTTTAATTAAAGTTAATATCATAGACTCCTCCTTATTTTATATCTTATAGTGCTTGACTTATTATTTTTCTTAAAGACCTGATTGTACTATAAATTGTCTAATTTATTTAGTAATTTGTTTATCATTTTTAAAGCTTTTCACATGAGTCAAAAGTTTCTTATTTTTTTTTTAAATCTTTATTATTGAAGCACCAATTCTATCATTATTTAACTAAAGGATTGGAACTTGTATGGTACTTTTGAAAATAAAAATTGATTAAGGATCATTATTTATATGGAAGTAATCTAATAAAACTTTCACATGTTGAAGACCAGTTCATTCTCAATATGTGATTAAAAAATAGAGCATAAATAATTTGGTACACATTTTTTGCCTTTAATATTATGTGAAAGATAGAATTTATCCTAAATCAAAAAAAAAATATAATATTTAATCATCAATTTGGGGCTTGAATAATAAAAGTTAATATGAAAAGTTTATTAATTATAGTTGGAAGAATTTAAAGAAGAATTTGAAATATTACTATCAAATTTTTGAGTTGGATGAACATATGGGTTTTTCCTTACAATTGGTTAACCTTTGGGTCCCTCTTAAGGCTTGTTTATACTTGATTAAACACTAGACAAAGATTAGAGCAAGAGTGCATAAGATTGATGCATGGGTTCAATCTAGTAATAAAAATGAGATTGGGCATAATGCTTGGTCCAAAAGTACTGTATATTAAACTAGAAGGGAAGTGATTGATGTGAAGATTTATATATGAAAAGAAAGTTAAGGATAGATATGAGCATACTGGGCATTCACTGATCCCCTGTTCATTTTGAGAATAATTTTTTCTCATTCTAAAATACAATCCCTTATTACAAAATAATATTTAAATATAATGATAATCTCATTTCAGAATACAATAACTATTCATCAAAATTATATCTTATATCACACACTAATCGAATTACTAATTTATCCTTAATATCTATCCCATCAACCTTTCTTTTCATCTTTTCCTTCACTTTATATCACATCAGAAATAATCATTATACTAATATTCTAGAATACAAGTGAACATAAGAATAGTTATTCCATAATTAAATACACCATTTGGTAATAATAAATATGAATATCTATTCTAAAATTAATCATTATTTCTAAAATATATGAGGTCTTAAATGACTTAAGTTATAATGTTGGGCATTCAATAATGTATATCATATCGTTAAAATAACTTTTCATATATGAGTTATGATATCTAATAAGATGAACACCCCACTCTACCGTATTTACTAAATAATTTTTTTAATGATATTTTATTGCTACTTGTTACTCTTGTCAATTTATGATAAAAAATGGAGAAATTTGTTTAGGAGAGAAATAATTTTTATCGATCTCATGAGCATGAATTCATAATTTTATATTCAATTATTTAAGTTTGGTCTTATTGTATATCTTTGACTTAGTCATGAAATTGATTCTAGACATATTGATTTGCTAAAATTTAAATATGGAAATTGATTTAGGAATTCTTTTGAAAAATATGTATCAAATTATTTTCATCACATATATTTTTAATGAGGTTTTTAGTGTTTTTTTCTTCGCAAGGATTAAATGCAAATATCTGAAGTAAGCTTATGTGTCTTCATCTTAAGATATTTTATAAACTACAGAGAATTGTAAGCAATTATGCTTCATCTATTTTTGTAATGACAAATTCATAGACAAGTTATATATAATTAAGTCTAGATTTAAGTGTATGGTCAAATCGTATGGTTTATGGAAGATTAGATCGTGTAAATAAATCAAGATATTTAAACCAAAAATTATAATTTAATAGTAATTTCAAAACCTCATTCGATCAGGGAGTTTGAATGACTGGGACAATATACTTAAGATGGTATTTTGATAACACACGCAAGACAATAAAGAAAAATTCAAATTCAAAAATTAATTAGAGATTCTTTTGGAAAATTGTCCTATTACAAATTATAAATATTTCTCTTATTTATTTAAGTAAATTCGAGAAATGCGTCTAAATGATCTATCCAAGTGAGACTTTTAGAAATTTTTAGTCTTATATTAAAAGAGTTATTTAGTTTCTTTGTAGAATCTTATATCTATTCTAAGTGTGAGGAGAGCTTTATCATATATTTGATTGCTTAAGCTATAATTAAGGATGATCTATATACATCGAAGGAGCTAAAATATTTATAGACATCTAATATCACTATAAGTATTTTTATTTGAGATTGATGTGTCACTTAGATGCATATTGGAGAGAGGTTTTCTACTTCATATGATAGTTAATCAAACAGTTACTATTCAAGATATCACTTAAATATTCTAACATTAGAGTATCTAGAGATGATATAAATCTTATTTTTATTGCTTAGTAAAATAAATTGATTAGTTTTGAAATGATCGTTTTTTTTCTCTATATACAAGATATTTTTTACTTTAAAAAATGTGTCATAATATGTTTGTTGTACTTATTTTTCTTATCATTATTTACTTTTAGTTTCTTACATGTACTCATTTTTCACTCATTGACTTGAGTTCAAACTTTTTAGTGTGAGTATGATTTAAATTTTATTTTCTTACTTAGTTTTAATTTTTAAAAATACAATTGTAAATTATTTTTCTAAACCTATATAAAATTTAGTTTTTCTCAAACAAATCAAATTTGGTTTTTGACTTTCATATATCTAATCCTAATCGTACTAAGAATTCTATATCCACGAAATTTATGCTTAAAACTATTCATTTTACTTATCTCACTTTCCTATAATTAAACACATTCTTATCTATTAAAAAAATCCCTAACCTTAACTATTTGTCTTCTTTTTCTTTTCTTCGTGAATCAACTGTATTTCTTGTCCTCCTTGTATTTATGTCACGATAAAGCATCGTAGAGATTTACATCATTGTTGTAGGCGTCGTAGATTTTAGAATGAAAAATCTTTGTGATTTATATATTTTAGATGTTTACCTTTTATAGATCTTAGATTTGTGTAGAGCATTTTGATTCTGGTTCTTCTTCCTAATTATAAGGATTTGCAATATAATAGATGATATGATTGAAGGATTCTGGTTCTTCTTATTCATATTTAAACTTCCCTTAGTGTACTTACATCGTCACCTATATTTTCAATTTTAGATTTATCTTCTTTCAAATTTGTTCGTACTTTATTTTTATAAAAAGTAAGAGTAAGTAAACAAAATGTCAACACACATATGAAACTAAACTTATTAAATTTAATTAGATTCATTCATCTTTCATAGTTATTGCTAAATCTTTTATATATAAATAGGTTATATTCTAATTTTACTTATTTTTATTGCAATAATATTATTTTTACTTTGTTATAGTTATTGCTATATTATATAATACATATGAATAAGATTCTACCTAAGATATTATAGTGATTATGCTTGAGATAGTCTTATAACTAATGTTTGTAATCTACAATGACAAATAATTAATTAATTAGCTATTTGTTGGTCAAGTTTAAGCTATATTATTATTTGAATATAAAATATAAAAAAATTTATTCTTATGAAGTTTTAAATTTTAGCTTTCATAAGTTAATATGGTATTAGAGCAAAAGTCCTAAGTTTGAGTCCTATCATATAATCTGCACGTTATTTCAATTTATAAAATTTCTATTTATTTAAATCAAATCCACTTCTTGGGTCTGCCTATCAAAATATCTCTTATTTAAAAATAAGAGAGAATGTTAGAATATAAAATATGTAAAAAAATTATTATCTAAAAGGTTAAGCTTTTAGAGTAGTTGGTGAGTTAATAATTACTATCTAGTACACTTTCAACCACCAATAATATAGCTTATAATGGTAGAAATTTATCCCAAAATTATAAAAAATATAGTATATGAAAATACAATTTTATAACTATTTAATCTTTTTATAATTATCGTTGTAATGTTTTATTTATCTTACTAAACATGGATAATATTATAATTAATATTTGTAAATATTTGAAAGGATTTCTAAGACAATATTATGCATAATTTGCAATTGATGGTGAAAAGAAAATAAAAGTAAATATTGTATTCTTGTATGAATCTTTTATTATTAGTAATATTTTATTAAATGCATGATATATATTATTAGTATGTTACTTAATAGCTTAAGTTTATATTCATTGATTATCTAATCGATTTCAAAGCTATATTTTTTAGATAGTTGGTCGCATATTTTATTATTTATCACTTGTTCATGTACAATATTAGGGTTAATTAAGGAAGTTTAGTTAAACGAAAAGAAGCAGTATATCCTAAACTAATTTTCTTTATCAACTCTAATAAGAAAAGATATTAGAATTTAGTTTAATTAGATTATACTGCTTCTCAAGCTTAAACTAAAATTTCTCGATCAAAGTAATTTAATTTGAATTTTGAATTGAACTCAACTACTTATAGCTCATATGTGTAATAGAAATTTCTCAATGAGTATTAATAGTCGACTTACGTCCACATATTATGCTAATTTTAAGAGATCAAATAAATATGTCCTTAAGTTTTGAGACTAAATTAATTTGTTAGATAAGTAATGTATGTAAAATAATAATATTATACCTTAATAAATTTAAAAATAAATATTATCTTAGCAATTTCTAGATTTGTATCGAATTATCGATATACTGTTAGAATGGCTTATATTAAAAAATTTATGAAATTTACATCTACTATAGAGATTTAAATGTCTTAGAAACATAAAATGTAAAATTTTATCAATCAAATAGTTATGTTTGAGATCTTATCTAACATTTGGTATATTATTGTTAATATTTTTTATTATAAAATAACACTTTGAATAAAGTTAAATCAACAACTTCACTAGTTTCAATGTATTACTTTTACAAACTACTATACCTTCACTTTTTTATATCAAAGTATATTTTTATCTTTATCACATAGGTGATCATACTAATAGCTAACAATATAATATTTCCATCAAGACATCTATATGTGCATCAACACATTATTTATATATATGATGATAAACACTGTATAATACTTGTTTGTTATTTTTGGTATAATCACGATCATTGAATGCATGAGATTAGTGTATTGGTACGCTTCTAAATTTTATAAGATAGATCCAGATGAGATATACCAACACTATAACCGCACTCATTAATGCATTTATGTTGGTTAGCAAAAAAGAAAAAAATTAAAAAGTAATTCAATAAAGCTGATGAAATGGAGAACTTTTTTTTTTGAGAATAATAATAATTAACACTATACTTTTTTAATAATTTTTTGTTTAAATGTTAGTTAGCATTTTTGGAATCTAATAATATATTTTTTTAGTGCATACTACATTTAAAAAAAATGAAGTTTAAGGAGTGAATGTGAATATTAGTTGAATCACTAAATATTAATGTTTTTATTTTTCTACTTTTTATTTGCTTATTTTGTTAAGCATACTCTTAGAGTATAAAATGTGACATATAATTTTAATATGCATAAAATATTGAGTTATTTATTATCTTGTAATTTGCACACATGTATGATATTATCTTTGTTTTTAATTTGCCTAGTTGGGCTAACACTTTCTTTTTTTATTATTTATAAACAAAGCTCTTCATTACTAAAAAAAAAATTATACAATAAAAATAATTTAACACGATCATCATATTAATTTAATATAGAACCACCAATTTTCAACAAAATAAGATCACATTAAGCTTCTAAATAATAAATTATTGTTTATGGTGAATTTTAAGATGATTAGTAATACTTTTTTAAATAGAAGGGTTTTAGGTCATCATTATAGCCCAATATTTAAGTTTTACTATACTGATCATGAGTTTAAATTCCCTTATAAACGTCGAGGTTGATATTTAATAGATTTTCTATCAAAACATTATACGTATACTTTGGGCTTGTTGTGAGCTAATTGTCCAACCTATTTATTAGAGAGGTCTAACCCTATTGTCTAGTCTATGATTTACTATAAATAATCTATAAAAATAATATAAAAATAAATAGAATGGTGTTTTAGTTTTTGCCTAAACTTCACTGAGTTAAATATGTGTTTAGTTGCTAGAAAGTGGAGTTCAATAAAATGTCTCACTTCAATAAAGTGACTTTTTTAAATAAAAAAATAAGTAAAAAAATAGAAAGTGAAACTATTTTTGGTCGATAAGGAATTTAATTTTCTAATTAAATATTAAAAGTAGAGAAAAACTGAAAAATAAGTACTTTCTTCCTTCAATTGTTTTAGCAACTAAACGCACCCTAAATGTAACTTCCCAACTGTATCTTTCTCGGGCCGTGCCAGTTTCTGGTACTACGCGGGCCGGGCGGCCCACGAACCCACGAACCCACAAACCACCTACCCCTTCCCAAAAACCCTAACCACCAAAACAACCCCCCGCAAACCCAAACCCAACCCTCACCTCCATTTTCTCCTCCTTCTTCCATGGCTCTCCACCTCAAGCTCAAACCGCACCCCCTCTCCACCTCCTCCCCGTTCCTCTCCCTCCCTCGCTTCTCCTCCTCTTCTTCTTCGTCGCCGACTTCTTCCTCTCCTCCTCCCCAAGACCCCAACTCCGGCGCCGACAACGAACCCTCCCCCCCTCCTCCTCCTCCTCCGCCTCCTTCCTTCTCCTCTTACTTCAGCGACATCAAGGAGCGCCTCAAATCCCCTCCTCCCCCTCCTCGTCGCATCCCGACCAACCCTTCTCCTCCGCCCTCCTTCTCCTCCTCTTCCCCCTCACAAGCCTCCTCCCCCACCTCCCTCGACGAGATCCGCAAGCATCTCGCCAGCTTCCGCCGTTCCTCCCCTTCCCCGTCCTCCTCCGTCCCCACCATCTCCTTCCAAGATCTCCTCAAGAACAACGTCCTCACCAACCCCCCCAACGCTACCCCCGGCGGCGGCGCCGGATCCGGCGAGGAGCACCGCCTCTCATTCGACTCCATCCGAGAGAGCCTCCGCCAGTTCCGGCCCTCTCCGAACGAGCATTCTCCCCCCCGCGCCGCACCCTTCAGCCTCAAGTCGTTGCAGGAGAGCTTGCGGAGCCGGGTGGCGGAGTCCGACTCGTTGCCGGAATCGATATTTGGGAAGGAGAAGAAGGACGACGGGGATGGGGCGGGGAAGGCGATGAGGACGGAGTTCGTGAAGATGTATAGCTATGAAGAGCTCGGGGAGAAGCTGAGGAGGTTACGGCCTGAGGATGCGGGGACGGGAGGCAAGGATTGGTTTTCTTTGGAGGAGTTGAATGAGAGGCTCGTGAAGCTTCGGGAATTGGAAGAGAAGGAGACGGAGTCGAAATTGGGCGGGGTCTCGTTTAGGGATTTGAGGGAGAGTCTTGTGAGGCTTAAAGAAGCGGATGCGAGCAAGAAGGCCAACAGTGAGTCTTCAAGTGCATTTTTACGTCAAATTGTTAAGAAGCAGGACGTTTAAGTGCATTTGTTGATTTGATCATGTTTTCATCTTTTACTTGTGAGCAGTGCAGAGATTGTCCATCTTGGCGAACATTGGTGGGCAGGCGACGCCAACTTTCTTGCTCAAACCACCACAGGAGCAATTACTGGAACGGGTAAGCGGCTAAGGTTTGATCGTCCTCTGGGTGATACTCTTTTGTTACTTGGTGTCTCAAAATTTTAATTTCTTTTAGTTATTTTCTGCAGTATTTCCATCCCGATCACATGTCCTCAGCAGAAAAGATGAAGTTAGAGCTCCAAAGGGTCAGAGATGAATTCAAGATGTCAGAATCAGATTGTGGTTCTGCACGAGTTCAAGGTAAAAGAATAGATTCACACTTTTTTCTTACCAAGTTTACTTTAAATGGGATTTATGAAATGAGGCATAATAACCATCCAAAGTTCAAACTATATAAACTTGTACAAGCGTATTCTTTTGGTGGCACATATCATGTAGAACTTTTTCTGTAGGCTGTTTTCTTAAGTATCCCACTTATGTTCAAAAACCATCAAGAGAGAAAGCTCAAGTTTATGAAATATGTTATTCCTTATCTATCAATACGATGGCTGTAGAAAAGAAATAGCACTTGCTTTGAGATGACTTTTTTAATCTCGCAATAAAATTACTGTAGAAACTAGAAAAGAAATAATGCTGGCTTTGACATGATTTTTTTTAGGATTGGAGCCAAGATTGAAAACCCAATAATTAAACTTGAGAGAGTTCTCTGGAGAGATTTCATGCTATCCGTATATTGTGCAACTTAAACCAGCCAACTGTGTGACCTTGGTGATACTTGGAGAAATTGCATTGCTGATTATTACTGCACGAAGTGATCTTTCATGTTTGCCTTATTCCTTCCGTATGGAGGGTGGAGGTGGATAATGTAGATACAGACCTTTTTGTTGGCATTATGAGGGGTTTATACAGAACAACTCAACTCCACAATTGTTCACCTACTGTTACAATCCAACTCAACTTTGCAATTAGTTGCACAGTTTTACAATCAAAACCTGGGATCAATCCTCTATTAATGGTGCTAGATTCTTGGCCACAAAAATCATGGCAGTAAGTCAGTTGGTGATAAATGATCTACTTTTGTGATTGCAGTTAAGCTTATACAAGCTTGGAGCAAACTTCTTATAAAATCATGAGAGGAATTATTGTATGGAAATCATTTAGACAAGGGGAGAAGATGTTGGCTTATGATTTAGTAACTTGTCTGTCTCCCTAAGGTTCAATTAGAAAAAGTGGACGAGTTAAGCTTAACCCCATGGGGCTGTGAGTTGATAGGAATTGCGGCTGGTGTGTAATGTCAACTCAGAAGTCAGACCGATATATAATATGAGAAATGGCCAAATTAATGAGTTATATTTTTATAGCTTGATGTTCCATCTTATATCTGGTCAAGTTTGCTCTCTTATCATCATTTTATTTTAGTAGCTACCATGAGTGATTATGAGCTGTATTAAGTGTGAAAACCTAACCTCTTTAGGTAGTATTAGCACAATTAAAATTAGTTGTACTTAGTTGTACTAACAATACCATGATTGTTTTCTCAGAGAATTAGGCATGCAGAGCTGAATGATGCGTAAGAATTCATATGGATGAATTTAAATCTTAAGAACAAGAAAATAAATTTTTGTTGTTTCTTTTAGATTGTATCTTAGATAAACCTACCAAAATGCAGACTTACTAAACTATTAACAATTAACAGTATGGATAGAACTTTCTATTAAGTACCAGATTTAGTAGAATGTAATTATGCTCTTTATATCAATGCACTTCTCTGTTCTTCCTATCTTGATGGAGAATCACATCTCAAGTGACAAACAAATGCTTGTTGGGAATTTGGGATGAATTAAGTTCTCTTTTGCACAACCAAAAGGTACAGCATGTGGCTTGCCTAAGCTTCCAAGGTGGTTTCTCTCTTTCTTTTTTTTAATTTTTTTTTTCTGAGAAGGAGAGTGATAAGCTTGCAAGTCCTGGTGACACTTGACTCAGACTTGAACCACCAACTACTGAAAGCTGTTTGTCAAATGAATGAAATGATGCATGTTGGTTTACAATGAATTTCTAATACATACTATTTTGTACCTGTAATATGATGGCTTGGACATGTCCAATCGAGACTACATAGTACACTAGTAATAAGGAATGTTTTTAGTCAAATAGAAGGTTCCTTACGAGAGAGGAGGGAAGACCAAGAGTGACAGCATTTGACTTTGTAACAAATCCGATGCACTAATGACTGAAGAAAAAAGGATCCACAGAGCTGATCTCAAATTTGTTGATCTTGTTGAATTTTGTTGGTCGTGTTGTGGTTTCAGCCATCCATGTTAATACCTCTTTTGTTAACTCAATTTTAGCTAGTTGGCAGTGATGTGTAGCAACCACATTTTAGCTTCTCTTATGTTTTATTTGCTTTTTTTAATTTATTAAACACCAATATTATGGTTATGTGTTTCCAGATTTTGTTCGCATTGCGTCTTTATTTTCAGTTTGTTAGGATTGTCAATGGGCAAAACCTGGGCTAAGCTAGTGCAAAATGTAACTAGGCTGGATTGCACAGCACAGTCTACAACATCATAAATTAGGTTTATTTGTTGGCCAGTTGGCATACCTAGCGTGATGATTAAATATCGTCTATCATTGATATGCTCATTTTGTTTTGCAGTGGCACAACTAACAACGAAAATTAAGCATTTATCAACTGCTTTACATAAGAAGGTATCTACGACAAATCTATTGCTTCTTTTCTTATTTTACCTTCACATCCTTAGTGGACCCCTTGAATGATCTACAAGTTTGATGGTGCAACTTTGTGACAATTTATTCTGATGGACAACACCCTTGTGTGAACTTTAATGTGGTATAGGACAAACATTCCAGAAAGGGGCTTCAAGAGATGGTCCAAAGAAGAAAGAAGCTTCTCAAATATCTGCGAAGGACAGACTGGGACTCCTACTGTCTTGTATTATCAAAGCTCGGACTTCGGGACGTACCGGAATATAAGGCGCCCGATTATAAGATCAAGTCATAATTTTTCAAGCAGGACTTCTCTTCTACCTTGCTAGTCAGCCCTTCTAGCCTTGAAGGACATGCGTGGGGAATAATCCAGCTGGTAGCCAAAAGTTTTAAGGCCTATTTCAGCAGGTCTTGTAACTTATCATCCTTTTTTTTTAAATGTAATAGATCCTTGATAGCTCGATAGCATTTCTATCAGCTTTTGCTTTTATAAGAATTAAATCTTTCGAAGAAATTTTGTGGTGGTCTCTCTTCATCGTCATTTCATTAACTGGGACATTGTTTGCTACTTTAAGAGGAAACCTTTTTTTTTTATTATTTTTTATGATGAGCTTATATTTTCTTATGTTATTCCCTTTTGTTGCTTCTCCTGGAGTTCATTGTATCAATTAGCTTCCTATGCTTTGCCATGGCTTTGGTGTTAGCTAACCTTTCTGTAAGCAAATAGAGTAACTCTCAGCTAGCTGAAGAGTAGAGGGAACATACTTTAAGGTGAGGTATCCCTCGGTTTACTAACTCACGAATGTACTGATAATCTACTGCAATATGTCTTGACTGAGGTGGAGTGACTGGATTGTATGCCATTAAAATGGCACTTGTGCGAGAGCAACCGTGCTTTGCTTCTTGGCACTCCTTGAGACTAGATTCGGTAGACCGTCGTGTTTCTTGGACAGCCATCCCAACCAGCATCTAAATATCCAAGTAGATCACGAGTTGAGTCGGTAGAAAGATTTAACCTATGATCATATGTGACATAGCGAAGAATGAGCTCGAGAGAGCTTTGAAGTGGTCCATGGTCTGGGCAGTGGGCATGCATATATGGACACTATGGGAGAGATCCGGGCTTGTGATGGTTAAGTACAGTAGAGCACCAGCAAGAGATCTATATTTGGTAGGATAATTAAAAGAAAGCACCATCACGAACAAGGTGTCGAATTTATATTCGTTAGGATCATCACAAACAAGGTGTTGATCGACAATGGAAGGAGTACTAATTGGAGCACAATCCATCATGCTAGCAGAACGTTCTAGTAGATCAAGCGCATATTTTGCTTGACTAAGAAATAAGCCATGTTTGGTATTTTGCACCTCAATACCAAGGATGCAGTGGAGTCTACCGAGATCATTCATAGAGAACTCCATACCAAGACGAAGAATAAACTGACGAAGAAGGGCAGGATTGCTGCCTATGAGTACCATATCGTTGACATAGAGAATAATATAGATAATACCATCTTTTGCTATGTGAACAAACGAGGAGAATTGGAGGAGTCAGGACTTGATTGAAAACCAAGCTTGAAGAGAAATGAGTTGAAACAGTGAAAAAACTATGCTCAAGGAGCTTGTTTGAGATCATAGATTGTCTTTTGTAAGCAACAAACATAATCTGAAAAATGAAGATGAGTGTACCAGGCGGTTGCCCCATGTATAATGTTTCTTGAAGATTGCCACGCAAAGAGACATTTTTAACATCAAGTTGATGTAATAAAGGCCATCACAACATAGATAACATGAGACAAGCCTTATAGTGCTCGATAGAACCGTTGGCATTGAATTCAATTTTGAACACCCATCAGCAACCAACCACGTTATAATCGATGGGTCGTGGAACAATATCCCAAGTGAGTATTAGAGAAGCCAAGTTTTGTAGTAGAGGTTAGTACACTTGGGGTCTTAGATAGAGCACGGTAATAGATGTCTCTGAACAGCAGAAATAGGTACAGCAGAAGCACCTTTTGATACAGGAGCAGTGATAACACTTGGTGCAAAGAATAGTAGCGACTAGATTGACAATAATTACTTCCACAGCTGCAGAGATTTAGTTAAGTTTAACTATCTGACTTTACTGTAGAATATATATTTACTAAATTATAAGACTTGATTTATAAACAGTAAAAATATAAAGTATAAACCGTAATTTTATTAAAAGAAGACAGAATTGCAAATTTTCCTATATTTTAATATATTTATAATTGTATACAACAAACAAATAGAGAGCTTATGATGGGTACAACATGCAAGAAAATCCTAAATTTTAATCAGGGAATGTGGTTAAGCTAACAATAAGACTTAAGCTTGTCCTTAATTAAATCAGGCCTACATATGTATTCAGTGCTCTCTTTCCTCTCATTTTCTCTTCTATCATCAGTAGAGAAACTGATAGTTCTCTCAAAGAAATAGAGAGTGAAATAGGCTACCAGTTTCTTGGGAAAGGTATAATAAAACCAATACAGCTTCAGGAAATAACTTCTTCCATTGATCCCACTCAATTTTACAGCCGAATAGTTATGCTAATCACTAAAACATTGTTGCTTGAGATTTGTCATGATTTAAATAAAAAGGAACTCACAATCAATGGGATCTTCAGTATCCTTAAGCTCTCATTATTATCTACTACTCAGGAAGTAAAACTAAACGCTCTGAACAAGTATTCTAGACTTTTGAACCTCTTTTAGGCCTCGAATTGCGACAAAGTAAAATCCTTGATAACCTACTGGTCTCTGAGAGAAAAGAGAGAAAATCTCATAAAAAGGACACACTCTGGTCTCTGAAATTGGTAGAATTAAGATTGCAAGCATACATACTACCTTCAATACAAACTAGTGTCCAATTGAGACACCCAAAAAATATATCAGAATAAAGCTAGAAGCTCGAAAGAGAATCAGAAACGTAAGAGGACAACTAGCAGGTAAATTGAAAAGCCAAAGTCAGAATAGTCTCACTAGGAAATTTAATATCCAAATTTCCTGGTCAGGAGAGTATTGGAAAGGAATTACTGCATCAATCTGCATGAAAATATCAAAATATCTGAAGAGAGGACTACTAGTACACGATGTCTTCAAGCCATAGTCAGAATAATGTAACTAGGAAATAAATATGCAAGTTTCCTAATTAGGAGATTATTGAAAAGGAATTTCTGCACTGATCTGCATGAAAAAGAGCAATAGCTGAATACAGGGCAAGGAAATTGAGATGTTATAACCAATTACATTTTCTGTGGTTAAAAAGTTGAACTCCAAGTTAATGGATTTAATGTAATGAGTCATGATTACTGGACAATACTAATGGGAAAAGACCGAACAACTACCTTCTGATAAAAAGAAATGACATGCACTAAACTAGAGCCAGTAGAACATGCAAGGCTAGCATGACAAGGAGATTAAGAAGCAAGGTAATGGAAGAGGATATAGAAAAAGAAATGACCAACTAAAGGAAAATCAGAAAAAACAAAAGTAGCTGGTGAGAATAAAATGTTTTAATTGCAAAATAAAAGGCAAAAAGGTCAAGGTAATCATATCCACATGCCAATCATTGGACTGCATTCTTCCAGTTGAACAAACAAAGGTAACTGAGAATAAGAGGTGACAGAATTCCTTTCATTTCTTAGTCAAGTTAGACAAAGGAATGAAATTGGAAAAAGAAACCGGTAGTAGAAGTAAGAATAATCGAAGGTTGCAAATAAGAGTGACAAAAGTTGACTTGACTCGATAACCAGACACAATAAATCGGCTTTTAAACAGGATTAGGTTTAGTCTAATTATTATTATTTATTTTTGAAATAGTAAGCTATATTTAGCTGGTTTCATTCTGTCTATTTACCTGGCCAAAAGAGTCAAACAAAATTTGAGTACAAAGATCGAGGGGAAAGGGGTCATCCGACTCAACAACATAAGCGCGGAGGACTCTCTATCCTGATTTGTTGCACAGTCAGCTTTTTTATTAGCCTCCCTAAGAACATGAACAATTAAGAAAGCTTGAAACTTGCTAAGTAGATCTAGGCATTCAACCACCATATTCTTTAGCTACCATGGGCCTTTGTTTTCCTTGCAAAGAATCTGAGTCGCTTCCAAGGAATCTATCTTCAAGATATATTTAATTAGGTTTGGGTCATAAATGGGTTATAACCCGCCTAATCCGATTATTAAACGGGTTTGTGTTCATATTTATTACCTCAACCCAATTAACCCGTTTACGACCCAACCCGCTAACTCGATTATGACACAATAACCTATTTATGACTCAACTAATCTGATTATGACCCAATTAACCCATTATAACACAAATAATCCCATTTACAACCCGAATAAACCCGGTTATAACCTGAATAATTTATAAAAATTTGAATATTTTGTGTCACCCAATGACCCGTTTATGATTCGTCTAACCCGCTTAAAAAACAGATCGTGTTCATGTTTACATAATCATGACCCAACCCAAACTCAGCTAACGTGACCCGATTGCCATCTCTCATTGCAAACTGCCATACTTGTCCTAGTCAGTGCTTACCTTATAAGCTAAGGCAGAACACTTGAAAAACTAATTAGGCCATTAAAATCAGAATTACCAGAATCACTATTTTTATTTTCACGACTATCGTATTTTCTTGCATTTTTAACTCTTAGTTGTGCAGTGTAGATTCAGCTTGTTCCTTTTCCAAATTTTGCTCCATCTAGCATAATAGTAGCATATAGTATTCCTTGTCCAAGTTATAATCATAAAGGTGTAGAAAAGTAAAAGAAGTTTAACAAAGTTTCCTATAATGTATGGCATCCACTACTACAATACTACAATATCACAAGTTTCCCACCAAAAAATCAGTCCAATAATACCACTCACTTGAAAACCCAGAATATGAGTGTAGGTTTTAGGAATCAAGGTAGTGTGTTCCCAAGTGTCATTATGTGGCTTTTGACAAAGCTGATGTCACAAAACAAAAGGACTGATCTGTGTTATCAGGAGTCTTGTGATTTATGTGAATTATAAATAGGTAAATTTTTTTTTTATCTATGTTCTAACAGAAAAGAGAGCAATTATGGCAACTCTAAGGAATGTGTTTATGGTTAGTTAACGGCTTTGAAGCCCTCCAAATATCAATAAATTAGATTCTGAAATCTGTCTAGATATCCTTTAGATTAGATTCTTATTTCTAGGTGCTATGAATAGATCAGTGTGATTCAGTAGGATAAACTAAGAAAGAAGTTGGTTTGCTAAGTTTTCAGTAACTGAAATTATGCATCAATATGTTAAGTGTGGGGACAAAAAATCTAGTCTGATCGTAGTATATATACCATATTTTCCTTCTATAATCATCTCCCTCTAGTTTTTCTTTTTCCCATTCAATGCCCCAGGCTGCATTATAATTCCACTATAATAACAGGCTTTCATAATTCAAAGTCAGCAATCTGATGGACAAAGGATCGTAGACATGGCAAATAAAGTGTCACATGACATTAAGCATATGAGAGACTTGCTATAATGCAAATTAGTGGCAAATATTATAGAAAAACCTAGTGATCTAAACTGCTTTAAAATGGAACCCATAGTGAAAAAGATCCTCAAATGGAATGCACATAACAGATCAAAAAATGAAGCTACTCAATCCTATAAGTGGATGAAAAGAAAATAGGTAAGCCATGATTACAAATTTCATTTATATGCCCTAGTTATTAGTTATCTGACTAAGAGTACACAATACGACAGGTCAGTAACAATGTGAGAGATCATTAATATGCCAACGGAACGTGTCAAAAAAGGGTATTTACCTTCTAGTACCAGCTATGTTTTGAATACTGGTCAACAAATTCCAAGTTCCAAATAAAAATCCAACCGCTATACATTGTGGGGGCACTCTTAAGATACACCACTAGCAATTATTTGAAACAAACCCATAAATCTGTATGGTAAAAAGTTGTCCAATTATAAAAGAGATCCTCACATGATAAGCATGAAAATGCCATATTTTTACTAGACATCCTTTCTCCATTGCTATTTGCTAGAAGCCACTAAAGCTAAGTAACTAACCCATGATGAAATCAAAATCAATTATTAGACTAGAAAGAAAAGCCATTGAATTCATTGACAAATAAATTTATATCCCAACAAAGATCTATTGTTATCCCAGTGTGACCACAGTGTGGCAATTGAACACTCCCTTCAATATTCCTTAAATGATCCAATAATTGAATATTCAAAGTTCACACTAAGACCCTTAGTTTCTAAGATAAAAATATTTTCATAGTAAACTATCTAATTCTATGCAATAAGCATACATAACAACCTAGGGATCACTATACACATTACCTTCACAATCATTGTCATTGAGATGTCCTCAAAAGTCAAAATACTTAGATCAAAGCAATCATTATGATGACAAAATACCTACTTCATTGATCAACTTATCATCAAATAAAAAACAGCTTTCCTGTTTAGTAGACTCTACAATTTAGTCAATTCAATTTCCAAACACACATTAACTTTGATGATTTTCAAGGTACTCTTTGAAATAAGATTATGATAAACAGCTTCCCTTTTGAAATAAACCATTGTTTTAAAATTTCAAATCAAACAAAAAAGATTATGATAAGGAAATGTTGCTTTAGATTCCAGGGTATAAAGTAAGCATTCTAATGTACTTTTCGTCAATGAACTACTCAGATGTTAGATATTGTATTTATATGCATTATCAATGTCTTGGAAATATACTTGATTTCCTTTGGATCTGTCTGTTTATAGTTGTGCATACAATAGTGCTGCATCTTCATTTTGAAATCAACCATGTTTGACAGAAGGAAGAATCATTTAAGGAATTATATCTACTTCATTGATTTTCTAGCAAGAGACTCAGTCACCTCCTCACTATATAGCAGGGAACAATCGTTACTTTGACAAATCCATTTCAGAAGTTGGTTTCCCCTCAATAAAATTAAGCACTTGGCTATCTAACAAGGAACAGGACAGCAGTATTTCTTAAACTGTGTTTCAAAGCCTTATCTACAAAAAAGACAAAAAAATGAGTACCTTACAAAAGGATAAAGTATGAAGATTTATCTGTATTAGCCGACAACTACTATTTCCATATTCTATCTCGATCTTAACCTGCTTTAGTATGGAAAAAGGGAATTTTACATAATTGTAACAACTAATCTAATTCGCAGCAATAAAGTCTTTCATCACCCAGACATACTATAGGACAGTTTGCTAAAGCTAAAATTTGTGTGAACCTACCTTAAGATTATTTGATGCTTCCTTTGAATCATAAAACATATTATGTAAGGAAATGATAGATCCTTAAAACTTTAAGCATACTACAGAAATATGAGATGATGCTGAAATTCGCAAAGTTGTCCAGAAACAACAATAACTATAAAAACTGAAATATAAATATAAGTTTAAACATGACCAAAAGTATGCTCAACTTAACCAGACAATAATTTAAACACCCTTACTTATGGTTCTAGAGCAAAATGTGTAGCCCAAATGATGCAAGCTGGTACATTGCTTTCAAAAAGTATATCAAAATATATGGGAAAAACAGCTCACAGATTTTAAAACATATCATTTAACTCAAATTCTGTATTAAATTCATTCAACATAATCCAACAGGCAAAGAAATTGTCTCAAATGTTTAAGACAGTAAAGCATGTCCATTGAGAAACCAGGAACTTACTACGATTAATCTAAATCCAAATTTAAGAGGACTCTGCCTGAGGCTGGGCCAACCCAGATTTCACAAGCAACTCACCAAGCGCCTCAGGTGAGCAGACCTGATATTTGACCTCCCCTGAAGGCACCAAGAAGACCTCTGCAAGCTCAAGCTTTTCTGCAGTAAGGCTTGTGCTGTCCATCGTCTTGCTCAGCACCTTGAGCGCTAGTGCTACTGCCTCCCCCCTTGTGATCTCCTCCTTGTAGTCCTGCTTCAGCATAGACTGTGCCGCCTGGTTATTAGCACCGATGGCCGCAGCCTTCCACCCTCCATAATTCCCACTTGGATCACTCATGTAAAGCTGGAAACCATAATTCTTGTCCCATCCGGCAAACAAGAAGGAGACACCAAATGGACGTAGGCCACCAAATTGGGTGTAGCCCTGCTTGGTGTCACAGAGAGATTGCACAAGCTGCTCAACCGGCATTGGTTCCTGGTAAGCAAAGGTGTAGCGCTGGGCCTGGACACGAGCGGTGTTGATGAGGATGTTGGCGTCGGACATGATACCGGCCACGGCGCATGCCAGGTGGTCATCGATCTTATACATCTTCTCAGTGGATTTTGAAGTCTGGAGGAGCTTGGAAGTCACCTTCTTTTCTCCGACAAGCACAACGCCATCATTGGCGAGGATGCCAATTGCAGAGCCAGCGTTGCCGATGGCCTCCATAGCGTACTCCACCTGGTACAAACGCCCCTCCGGGGAGAAGATCGTCGTCCGGCTATCATATCGGCGAGACATTTTGGCAGATCACTGCGAGATAATACAAGAGATGATATAAATGTAATTGGAAAGGAAGCAAAAGAAAATTTTGGAGCAGAAGAAATCAACAGAACAAAACCCTAGAAGCTCGATTTCAGGGGAAATGGAAGAAGAACAAAGAAACACCAGATCGGGAAAGTGACACTGAGATTATCGCAACCTTTCTCGAAATATCATATCAAAACCGATCAAATTGAAACTTTGTTTTTAAAGGATGTGATACCAAACACTTGTGGATTGATGAAGGCTTGGATCTAAAGGGGAAAAAAGAAATAAAAGATCGGAATCTGATCTAAGGGAACTCGTAATGAATCCTAGAGTCAAAATACCTTCAGCTGGGAAACGAGTTCGAACTAAAGAAACAGAGAAAAGGAAAGCAAGCGATGCCAAGAAATATTTATTACGGTTTGCTCGAGACTTGGAGCTCAAGAAAACCAAAAAGAAATGGATGGAATAAATTTATAAACCCTAGAAATACCTGCGAGGGGAAATCGAGTTCGAACCGGAGGTGAAACGTAGAATGCTAGAATGAGATGCTAACTCGCGTGCCTTCTATATGGAAATTGGATTCGGATCGGATGTGAACGAGATCCGTTTAATTAGAGCGAGTAAATAAAGAGTTCAAAAATCATTAGAGGATGTGTTTTGACCAAAATAGCTCTCTTCTCATTTTTACCTACCCAAATAGACTATCATTCAAACTTAATATTCAAATGAGTATGTGTTACTATAGCTATTAGTAAAAGCTAATAAGTTCAGCATTTTAATGTTAGATGAGTCTAACTTATTCATAAAATATTAAATAGTTAAGTATCTCACTGTTAAAAGCGCTAAGTTTGTTCACCGTCATATTCAGCTGCTCAGCTTCGCAAATCATAACTTTCTAAATTAAAAAAATATAGATAAATATATAAAGAAAATTTTAATATTATGCTCGATTATCCATTTTAGTCATAAAATATGTCGTTGTGAAGATACGTAAAAGGTATAATATGTCACAAGAAAAACAATAGCTCCTCCAAATTTCAGTTTTAATTTTCTTTTAGTTTTAAGCTAATAAAATGCTAAATTATTTACTGTTTTCTAAAAAGTAAGATGATGCACAGTTTATATTTAATAAAAGAAACTTTTTGACTTTTCATTTGAAAAGTAAAATGCTAATAAGTTTAGTGTTTGTTGACGGTTATAGTAAAACAGACCCATTTTGGTATTAAATTTGAGGTATTATTTTTTTCGTAAACAAAGTTGGGAGAGGGCTAGTTTGGCCAAAAACTCGCTAGACGTTTAATAAAGTAATTGACGTCAATGAAGTGACTAGCAGATAGAGTTTTATAACTGCTTTATCTGTTTGAAATCGTGTAAACTAGAAATAAATTAACAAATATGAAGCAAGATCTACTCTTTCGAGAAAGGAAGTCAAATGAAGAAGTGGATCTGCTTCTTGTTTCTGATATGTAAGAAAATTATTTCTTTTAATTTATTTTTTACAACCAAACATCAAACGTAGAGATGTTTCTAAAAGTAATATTTTTTTCTCACTTTTTAGCAACCAAATACTCACCCTAAAAGATAGTTGTAGACAATAGTTTTTTTAGGTCGACACAGCTTAGCCGTATAGAAGTCGAACATGCCGACTGTGTTCATATTCTAGTCTTGTCATTTAACTATTTTTCTTTTGAGAATAGTGAAAATCTTGTTAACCCATCAATTCTAGAAGATGATTAAGTTTTAAACTCTTGTCTCATAATTTGAAAGAAAGCTTATCAATTTGATGTTGCGGATTTTAGCTTGGTCAGATACTTCTTGATCTGCATGTCATATTTGATAACTCATAGAAAATATTACTAAATTTATAATTTATACTACTTAATCCATAGATAAACTATTTTAATCTTTAATTTTTTTAATAATCTATTATATAAAATGGTTATGAACGGTAATTGCCCTTGTTTATTATCATTACTATTGTTCTATAAATAGAGCTAAGAAAATATTACAAAAAATATTTAGTTACAACAAATATGTAGATATTTAGGAATGTTAGGCGTAACAAAGTCTGGTAGAATATTTGAAATTTTGTTACGTAAAGGTTGGAGAAGATAGATAACGTGGTCTATTATTCCCTCTCAAGTGAACTAGGTTGGTACAAACAGTAACTTGTGCTGCAAAAATTACAATCTGTCGACTTAAGCTCTTGGTAAAGATATCATCAGTAGTTTGATTGTTGGTGGGAATATGTGGTACAACAAGTGATTTGCGTGCCACTCGTTCGCATATGAAATAATAGTCGACTTCAATGTGTTTGCTTTGTCCATAAGAAATAGTGTTCTTTAAATACCTTAGAATACGTTTGAAAGCTACTAAATGAGTCGTACGCGGTGCATGAAGAAATTGGCAAACTTGTTGCACAATATATGAGATATCTGAACATATGAGTGTTAGATACTACAAAGCTCCAACTATGCTATGATATTGAGAGACGTTAGTTAAGATCTCTCCATCATGACGTGAGAGTTTGCCACTAGAGGTTGTAGGAGTATTGATTGGTTTAACTCCTAATTTAAAAAGTTGTAACAGATCAGCAATATACTTGCTTTGGGATAAATGCAAGTCATGAATGTCCATATGAGCTTTAATCCCAAGGAAAAAGTGCAGCTCACCAAGATCCTTTGTGGCAAAGTGATATCCAAGGTAGCTAAGCAATTGATTAATAATAGTAGATGAAGAGAGGGTGAGGATGATGTCGTTAATGTAAATGAGTATAAGGAGAGTGCCATGAGAGCTGTGATAAGTGAATAAGGAGGCATCGACAGTTAATTGGATGAAACCAAAGACCAATAAAAAGGAACTAAGTTGTTGCTACCAAGCTCGAGTTGCTTGCTTGAGACCATAAAGTGACTTGTGTAACTAACAAACATAGTTGGATAGTGTGGATCGATAAAACCTTCAGGTTGTTACATATAGACTTCCTCGTGTAGAACACCATGCAAAAAGGCATTTTGAATGTCAAGCTGACGAATTGGCTAGTGATTAGAAAGAGCAATAGACAAAACAATCCGAATAGTGGCAGGTTTGGCAACGGGACTGAAGTGTCGCCATAGTCACAATCAGCTCATTTTGTAAAGCCTTTAACGACTAAGCGAACTTTAAAACACTCAAAAGAGTCATCCTGTCTGTGCTTGATGCGGTAAACCCACTTATTGTCAATAATATTTCAATTCGTTGGGGTAGGAATAAGTGTCTAAGTTTTATTTTTGATAAGAGCATTAAACTCCTCTGTTATTACTGCATGCCATTGTGAGTCTTTAATAGCGGAACTATAGCAAGTGGGCTTTACCAAGGTATTATTGCTAAGAAACACAAGGGGCAGTGGGTATTTAGTTGCAAGGAAAGACTTTTGTTTAAAGGTCCCAACCATGCCACGGGTTATCATGCTATGAGTACGAGTAGTTAGCTGAACCAATGAAGAGGGAGATGATGAAGGTGAAAATCAAATTAGGTAGTAGTAAGAGGAGAAGATGAGGCTGTGGTGTGTTCAAATGTTGAAGAAGTAAGGTTACGGTCAGTTTTTCTAAATGATGGTGAAGAAGAGACGTCCAGTGAAGGAGACAATGTATGTAAGGGTGTCGTACTTGATTCATGCTGTGAAGAAGGTATAAGCAATGGAGAAAAAACAGGAAGAAGGTTGTGATTCTACATATGAAATGGGAGGTGATGGTGCAACAGATGGGAAGAAAGTCTCATCAAACACATGTTTGGATATATAGTAGCGATTACTTGAAAGATGTAAGTAAATATAGCTTTTGTAACTTGCAGAATGGCCTAAGAATACGCATGGTAAGGATTTGAATTGCAACTTGTATTGAGTATAAGGACGTAAAAATGGATAGTAAGTACAGCCATATACCTTGAGAGCATTATAGCTAGGTAGGTGGCTACTGAGTTTATGGAATGGCAAAACATAATGAAGAGACTTGGTGGGAAGCCGATTGATAAAATTAATGGTAGTAGCAAAAGTAAAGTCCCAATATTTAGTCGAAGCAGAGCTTGAACTCATAAGAGATAAGCCGGTTTCAATGATATGGCGATGGTATCGTTTTGCTGAGCCATTTTGTTCAGGCGTGTATGGACAAGATTGCCTGTGTACAATGCCATGGTGATCAAAGAATTCATGAAAAGAATTATTTAGATATTCTCCACCATCGTCTATTTGAAAATTTTTTATTCGCTTGTCATATAAAATTTATACCATGTTCTTAAATATGATGAACTTAGAAAAGGCATCAGATGGATGATATCATATAAATTTGCTAAAAGCATTAACAAAAACTATATAGTAATAATACTCTTGAGTAGATATAACTGGAGATGGTCCCCATATGTTAGAAAATATCATTTCTAAAGGACTAAAAGCTAGAAAGGAACTAGGTTGAAAAGGAAGCCTGCAAGTTTTGCCCTGACGACAAGCTAAACATAAGTTAATTATAGTAGAATTGCCTAGAATGGGAAGATGATGTTAACTAAAAACACGTCTGCAAATAGGAAGGGCTGGATGTCCCAAATGTTTATGCCATGTGCCCGAAGAACATGTCCACCAAGCAAGTATTGACCACTAAGTCTTTTATTCAAATTTAGCTGATAAAGTCCATTTTTAGTTAGTCTCTCTAGTAGAACTCGCCCTGTGTGCTACTCCTTAACAAAAAATTTGGACAGGTGAAATTCAAAATAGTAATGATTATCCTTTATAAATTGAGAGACAGAGACTAAATTCTTCTTGATGTGAGAGACATGTAAACATGTGGTAAATGAAACGTAGAAGTGCAAGATGAGAAAGATAAAGAATCGACATTATGAATATCCAAACCTAAACCATTTCCAACATGAATCTGGTTAGTGCCTCCATATTCAGAAAGATCTGAGAGAGTTTGGACGTCACTAGTAAGATGATGCGTGGCATCGGAGTCAGGATACCAATCATTATCTCGCATAAGATCATTGACTACAGTATTGGCTTGTGGTGTTGGAGCAGCAAGTTGATAGTTAGGATCAAACCGATGATGTCGCTGAAGAGCATTGTGTCCATATTGATTAAAGATTTGGCACTGAGAATGTCGTCGCTGTTGGTTATCTTGGGGTGAGTGAATACCTGATTGTTGCTATGGTGCACCATGTCCATGATTACCTCCGCGGTTGCGAGAGTTGTTGTATCGACCATTGCTTTCGCAATCTTGCTGAGAGGAAATGCGTGAAGAGGTACCGATGCTGAGATTTGCCATGGACAAATTGAGATCATCTGGAATAGGTTGGGTGGCAACATCAAGTCGCATCTCATGGGTGAGGAGAAGGCTGTGTAACTCGTCAAGTTTCACTCATCGAGGTTTCAATGGAAGTGACAAAAGCATCATAGTCACTGCTCAATCCATAAAGATTGAAGAGCTAGAGATCTCACTCTAGGATGGGATTGCCCGAGGCAGCTAAAGAATTTGCAATAGCTTTAGTTTTATCCATATAATCATTAATGAATAGATTACCTTTCTTCATAGAATGAAGTTGTGCACATAGACGCAATACATGTGCTCTAGATGGTGAGGTATAAAGAGTCTCCAGGTGGATCCACAACTCGCGTGAGGTGGCCAGACCATAAACATGACCTAGAGCACTAGGAGATAGGGATGATAGAAGTAAGCTCATAAGAATTTGATCGCTAGTCTCTCATAGCACAAACTCTGATTCTCAACAAGATTTGTAGAGTCAAGAGTGGCTAGTATCTTGGCAGGTGGTGCAATGGTAGTACCATCAACATGGCCAAGTAGTTGATGACTACGTAGGAACGGGAGGAACTAAGAACTTCACATTAGATAGTTGGAGCGTTCTAGTTTAATGGAGACAATATGGTTAATATTTTGTGTTAGTGAAAAAGTGGGAAGTGAGATGGTAGAGATAATGGTGGTTGATGGGTTTGGAGAGGAAGTTTACATGTTGATATTCTCCATTCGTTGATGGATGAGCTCTGATACCATAAAATACTTTATGAATGGTAATTATTCTTGTTTATAATCATTACTATTGCTCTATAAATAGAGCTAAGAAAATATTACAATAAATATTTAGTTACAACAAATCTATAGATATTTAGGAACGTTTGGTGTGATAAAGTTTGCTAGAATATTTGGGATTTTGTTATGTAGAGGTTGGAGATGATAGATGACGTGGTATATTATTATACATTTATTGTGAGTTTTAGATAATCCACGATTGTTGAAAAGTTTCTATCCAGAGAGATAAGAGAGTTTTTGTAAGGCACCAAATAACTTTTTTAACGATGATGTTTTGAATGTTGTCAGTAGATGCCCTTTTATAGATAGGTGGTTGAGTTTGATAAGTCTACCTCTTTTTTTTCCAAGTGTTTATATGCATAATGCAATGATTGGGAATAATAAGTCTTATTATCTATTTCACCTCTAAGATAATTGAACAACTTCCTAGTAGCCATTATTTATTTATTCTATTACATTCTAAATAACATTGACTAACTATAGATATGCAATAATGGTCATGTATGCACTTAAACTTTCTCACTCAAGATAGAAAATATAACACCAACCTTTTGGTCACACTCACCCCCACATGCCCATATCGCAAGTGTGACACACATAACGGTCAGAGTTGATGTTAATCTTTAAACAAATCTAAACTCATTATAATCCATTCTATAAATAACTGATACTATTATCGAGATAAATATTTCAACAAATATATATAAACCATCAATTTACAACCAACCCAAGAATAAAAAAATATAGATCAACATGTTTACTTGAATTTTTATTTGAATCAATCTAATTTTTATCGTCATACCTTCTAGTGACGTAGTTTTAGACCTAACTTAGATATTACTACATTACTAGAAAATTTTACTTTTACATGAACATCGGGTCTACTTCTTTAATTATACTTTTTATTTTTTATATAGATCTAATATCTAGTCTTTCTATGAATTTTGAACTTTAAAAGACTTGAATTATATTACTGGATCATGTTATAATTGTGTGGATTATACACTTTCTTACTAGCATTTGATTCTATATTTTAGTATTCTAAATTAAAAATATTCTAATTGTGTTCAATTGTTGTTATTTTCAAGACATTTATTTTTTGGATTTAAAGTAGGATGTGATGGTCATTGGATGATTGCCTTCTTGAAATTTTATTATTTTTATAGATGTTCAGTATTCTTTATTTATCTCAATAATTTGTAGCCTCTTTAATTGAGCATGATAAATATATAAATAAAGATAATATCAAGATATTCATAATGGACGTCGAAACTCTCTTAGATCTTTTTGTTATGCAAGAATATCTAAAAATACCATATGAAATGGATGTCTGTAATTTATGAATAAGAAAATGAGAAGCTAAAGAAGAGTCTCCAAAAAGTTAATAAAATCTCATTGGCATGCAATTATTAGACTTTTAATTAAATAATTTGTTATATATATTTGACAGCATGTTATATCGATCTTGATTGGCAGTTGCATTATTAATTTCATTGATTTGGAGTGACTGTTCACTGGTATGGTTGTTTGTGATGGTATTTATGAATGTCTCTCGGATTGAAAAATTCATGACAAAATAGTTTATATTATACTGGGTAATGCTTAGTAATGATATAGCAACTAGATATTTGAGGGCTAATTTCGATTCAGGAGAAAAATTATATTTTAAAGCAACATTCTTTCAGGTGCAGAACTAACCAATAATATTAGAGAGAGAGGGTGAAATACTTGAAGAAGTCTCCTAATTATTTATTTAAATTTATGAAATTGCTAGACTAGTTAGCTTAACTACAACAAAAGGTGATTATATATTAATATTCCTACTATGCTTGATTTCGCCTTCACATATAAAATGTTTAGCCTTTATACAGATAGAGATGCAAATTATAGGTGGCGTTTCTATTAAATAAGTCAATTATAAATGATGCAATTAATGTGTTTTTTAGATCTTCAATCCTTTCACCAAACAATTCCTTCCAAAAATTCATAATATTAAAAGAATATTGATAGAGAAGTTAAATTCCTTTGATGAATACGTAAATACAATGACGATAGTAATAAGAAATAAATTTGATAAATATTCAAGATATAAGGTAAAGCTTGCCAAGTTCTCTTCCACCAGAATTTATTTCAGAAGTGAGGTTGTTGATGTTATTGATTCAATTCAAATTACTTTATATATAGAAGTAATTACTCAGTTGCCCAAGAACATAGGTTTACTACATTAAATATGGCTGCAAATATATCAAAGATTCTACATTCAAGTAACAAGAGACATATTATAATGATCACCTTAAAATTTGATGATTTCCCAAAGTTTTTTAGTACCATTGGACCTTTCAAATCAGAGTTGGAGATATATTTGCAAGAGCTCCAGATGAAACATGTAATTCTAACACTTTTGATATATAAATTTGGTGAAAAATGAAAACACTAAAGTTTTCTATTATTATCTCTAAGATGACTAATGACATTTTATACTAATCATTGTTGTAGCATCATAATCTGATTTAAAGTGCTGGAAGGAGGATATTAGATGATCATTAAAGAGTTCTATAATGCTGAAGGCAACGGAAGATTTGGTTTGCATTGAGAATTGGATTAGAGATATTCAAAAGAGAATGAAATGTTCATATGTAATTTAATTAAACTAATATTTCAATTTTCTTTATTTTTAAAATTTTAATTAAAAGTAAAATCTTTTTTACTTTAAGAAGAACATATTCAATAAGATGTTTTTTGTATTAATTTGCTAGATTGTTCAACACATGTCCAAGATGATTTATATAACATATTCATATTAATAATGTGAAAGATTGTATTCATATTAGTTGTTTTCGTTGGCTAACTTTTTTCTAATCACTTGTAGATTGAAGGTGACATCGGTGATCAAGATTTATTGGTTTTAAGCACGGAGTGTATCAATTGGTTGAATTTTTTATAACCAAATGTTCAATTGTTCATTTTGTAACCCTTATGAGAATTTTGAAGTGATCAATAGCTTAAACATATATTGCTAGAACATATGGTGTTGGTTTTTATAACCCTTGTGGCCTTGTGGGGGATCTTTGTTAGTTTGTTAGCATTACTTTTTATAACCAAGTGAACATTCAATCACTTGAACATATATTATTGGTTTTGATTTGCTGGTTTTGATAGCAAGCAATTGTTTTGGTGACTTTTGACTACTTTTAGGAATAAATATATTGAAATATGTATAATTATTGATAGTTCTTTATGTAGCACTAGAGGTGATCATTTGGCCCAATCCACTCATGCCCAAGGTCCGGCTCCGACCTGGTTTAGGTCGGCCCAAGCTCGAATAACCAATGGGCGACACAGGCCAACAAGTAAGCCTAACCCGAAAGCCCAGCCCATTTGGCCCTGATAATACCATACTTCTGTAAATAGCTTACAACTAGGTTAAATAGTCATACTATGCTCAGCAATCTGTATATTCCAATAGTAATTTAAGTACATGAGAGACGTAAAATACTTCTTAAATAATTTTTAACATTTTTTTTTCTAAAAATAGGACCAACAGATATATTTTTAAAAATGACACTACTCACCTAATGAGACATATTAAAGAAACTCTAGCTTCCTCCACCCGGAGGGTGAAGATTCAATTCTTACACCCATTACATGCGTCTCTCAACCTCTACCCGATTTAGAAACTCTGGCTTCCTTATTAGACACTTCTAAGAGGTTAAAGTCTATGGCTTAAAAATATTTCAAATAGATTAAAATGATGTTCAAGATATTGTTATAAATTGTAGAGTTAAATATCTTCATTGTGGTCATAATTTTTTTTTGTATTAATTAAGAATGACACTATTCACCTAATGAGACATATTAAAGAAAAACATAAAAAGGGTCAACATGATATTAATTAAATGTTGCTTAGTCAAGGTGCTTCTAAAAATCTTTCTAATTAATGGAATTATAAAAATGTTCATAAAGAATTAGTTAGATATATTGTTCATAGAAATAAACATTTTGCTACGAATGATGATTTGGAACTTAAATATTGTTACAGAGAGTAATGCAAAGATGAACACGAAGACTTTTACGTGGAAAAACCAAAAGGAAAAAAGCTACGAATCCAAACTCGAATCAAAATCAATTATTAAACTTGTAGCAGTTTACAAGATTAACTTACAAAATAACTCGTCGATCCACACGACTTTATTTAACTGAATCTTGTTCGCTAGAGCCCGTGATTCATTACTTTTGTGATTAATCTCCAATTTAGTAGCCCTTGAGATTGATCCTTCGTCTAGATTACCCTTAAAATGAAAGCTTGGTGCATTGAAGATAAGACTGACCTTGTTGGTGAAAGAACGATATATCCCTAATAACTCCCTTTCAAAAGCAATAACCAATATCTCTAGGGTTAGGACATCTCAATTGTTATATTAGTTCACAAGATACGACCAAATCAAAGTTAAAGAAAGTCTCACGGAAGTCTAGAAATATCATATTATGTAGGGCATTCGAACATGGCCCGAGTGTGTTCGAACGCGCTGACTTAATTTTCCAAGTGCGTTCGAACACCTATAGGGTGCGTTTGAGCTGCCAAAACACCATCTCTGTATGTGCGACCCTTGAGTCTACATTTGAATGATAGAAATACCTTTTCTTTATGTGTGAATGTCTGAGACTGTGTTCGAAGTAGTGTGAATGCTTGAGACTGTGTTCGAAATAGTGTGAATGCAGTGACTTATCTGCTCTATATCTTGAATATATTCAGTCCGAATATTTTCAAAACTTTAAAATACTCATGTACATGTATAAAAATACTTAGATTATTTTGTACATATTTGTCAACGCTAAAAACCTAACAATCTCTCCCTTTTATAATTTGTGATAAAATATCTAGTTTTACAAAAATTATAAAGAATTCTAAATGAGCATTCAACACAAGTTTAAAAGATCTGAAAACTCAAGCTGCAAAAAATAACATATCAATCCAAGATCAAGTGAAAGTAACATGAAGTAAAATGATCATGCAAATAAGGGTGGCAAAAATTGACCCGACCTGATAACCCGACACGATAACTTGACTCTTAATCGGGTTCGTGTCATAATCACATCAACCCATGTAACCCGTTTAATAATCGGGTTGTATTCGGATTTACACCAATGACCCATTTTGACTCGTTTGACCCATTTAAGTATACAGGTTGGATTGGGTTGGATCAACCTGCTAACCCAAATACACACACACACACACACAAACATATATATATATATTATAACCTAAATCCCTAATTACTCGTGCACTCTCACAGCCTCACTTCACTTGTAGCTGCCTCCCATTCTTCCTCACACAATTGCCTCCCACTCCCACTCTTCCTCATGCCGTTGTCACCCTCACCAGATCTCCTCTCTTTCTTCCACACCATGTCCTTCATTTGCCGCATGGAGATCTCCGTTGACTCCCTTTACAAGGCTAAGAACAGGTTCGTCTTGCTCGCACACAATGATCTCATCAGCCCCATCCCCGACTTGTTGGGAAATTACTCCAAGCCCGTGGGATTTGACCAAAGTCCACTCATGATAGTCCTCTATTTAAACTGCTAATAATAAATCTTTACAAAAAAGACATCATCTCTTTCTAAAACCCAAATCTCTCCTCATCTCGTGATCTCTCTCCTCTTTCCATTTAGGTTTTAGTGGCTTATCAGAGAGATAAGCTTTACGTGCACACCCACCGTGCCCACATGGCATGTGCGACTCACGCGATAAGACGGATGGGACCGTAACACACTAGATACATCTGTACTCACATCATTCGTCTCAAGATAAATTATGCTATTATCCAAATAAATATATTAACAAATCAATATCTAAATCCACAAAAATTATCCTAGACTATTACATAATCTGACAGGACCCACACATGCCACGATAAATCATCAAGATATAACAAATACAACTAATATAATATCGTCCAACTTGTATAATATTTCCTATTATATAAAACATGATCTAATACAATGGAACACAAAAATATACATAAGTACAACTGAATTTCTAAATAAGCTAACATTTATACTATCTTACATTTAGCTTGCCCCATCTTTGCTCTAAAATGTATCTCCACGATATCTCAACGTGCCTCATATCTAGGTAGTTAGAAAAAATAATAAAAAGAGTCATGAGCTAAAGACTTAGTGAATAGATCTTACTCTGAATCGGTAATGTCAAATAGAGAGTAAATAATGTATTGGATAATATAAATTAAAAATAAGCATGGTGTCATGCATGAGCATGTATATATATGTATCTTTAATAATATATATGTGTGTATAATCAATATTATTTCATGAATGAGCATATTATATACTCAACCAAAAATATATCTTATGATGAAATTATAATATAACATCACCCAATATAACAACATATGATGTATAACAATCATAACTAAGTGATAATGTCTCATTAGTAATGATGTATGTTATATGTCAACCATTCATAATCATATATGTCAGGGTCAAATATAATTCACATATCTCTCACTATCACAATCATTAGTCTCCAGTCTGAATATCATTCACCATGTTAGACCATGGTATTCAGCCCCAAACTTGATACATATCCTATTATCATGCCACAAGCTTAAAGTATACTCTATCGTACGCTAAAAGTATCTCTAAAGATAATCATACCTTGTCATACGCTAAGGGTATCTCTGAAGATAATTATACTCTATCGTACGCTAAGGGTATCTATAACGTCCTCGCCCGGCATGGGCACGTGCACACCCATGCGTCCACACGGCATGTGCGACACACGCAACAGGTCGGACGGGGCCCACCACGCATAGATACACTCATATGCCCATGTAATCATGACATCATAAAATAAAACTTTCTAACATATCCATACTCACATAATCTATTACTAAATAAATCATACTATTAACCAAATAAACCTATTAATATATAAATATTCAAGTCCACAATAATATAAACTAGACTACTATATAATCTAGCAGGGCTCACACAGGCCACGACAAATCATTAAGATACAATTAAAACAACTGATACATGAGTACATTATAATCTGACTTATATTATACAAATCATCGTCTGATATAATAAAATACAAATATAACAAACAATGATACAACTCGATTTCTATATAAAATATTATCTATACCGTCATGCACCTGTAGCTCACCTCATCATTCTAAAATATCTTCTCAAGATATCTCAAGTTGCTATCACGTACTACATATCTGAGTGGGTTAGAAAAGAAATAAAGAGAGTCATGAGCAAAAAACTCGGTGAATAGACCTTATCTTAAATCAGTGATGCCAAATAGATAGTAAATCATGTACTGAATAGTATGAATCACATAGCAGTATCATGTCATGAATGAGTATATGATTGTATCCTCAATAATATATAAATGAAATATAGGTATCATGTCATAACTGATCAAAGTATATAATTCTCGACAATGTATAAATAATTTCATATCATACCATCATTATAACTCTCTCTCAAATATGACACATATGATGCATGTCGACCATGATTATGCTATGATATCAAATGCAATCATAAATGATGTATATTGGCCACTCGGTAATCAAGTATATCAAATGATAATGAAATCATATGCATTTCTCAACATCTCAATCATCATATTAGACCACTATGCACAGTCAACATCGGGTACCCGGTCTCAACATCATGCCCGAAAACTCAGAGCATACTCTGTCATCTACAAGGAGTATCTTAATCATAACCATATCCTTCCATCCGCTAAGGGTATCAACATCCATTCAGACTGAGCACCATTCTAGTTGATAGAAGCACGTGTGGATAACTCGCCACATATGTCCTAGCGAACGGCATGTGTTTGAATGTCTGCTACGCATACAGACTAACGACCTCGGACGTAAGGCCATAGGATCACGACTATGTCGAGCGATCAATCATCCACCAAGCGCGCCCTAACCCTTGCTCCCACGTATCCTCACGCTTTCTATCAACTATCCTATTAATCACATTTCATGCTTTCCTTCTAATGATAGATCATATGCATATATCTAGTACAATAACAAGTTAATGCATAACAGAATTTTATGTGGAATAGGAATTAAGAGAAAAATGATGCAGTGTAGTCTCCAACCATATAGTCAACACATGCATACCCATGCTAATCTATCACATGCATACTCATGCTATAGATCAATTAGATATAAAATTATAACAGTATAGTCATTTCTAATCATCTCTATTTATCATCATCATACTCATATCCAAGATCAACCTAATTACATGCATAATAAAAATATGCTTGACTGTAATCATTTCTAAATAAAGTCATATAATCATGCTAGAAGCCAAAATATATATGTACATAATATACAATATAACCTAATTTGAAAAAGGCGTCTAGGAGATAAGACTACTCACATCTGATCAGAAGACAGAATCACATATCCTTCACATCTATCAACCGAGAGTTAATTCATCACTAACCAGAACCATAGGGTCTCACATAAGGGGTTCAGGATTTAAAAATATTTAAGTAACATGAAATTAGCTATTTATCTAATTAAAATCTGTTCATGTAAAATTTGATAATTTATTAGGTTTTAGAATTTCTACTTATAACTAGTTAGATTTATAATTATAAATAAAGTATAAATATAGATAAAAATCTAATTATGATCAAGTTATGGTTCTAACTTTATCTTGATTAATTAAGAGCTTTGTAGTCTTTACTTTATAAATAAATAAATAAATAAGCCTAGTATTTCATTTGTTACAAAATAATAATATATAATAAATTATTAGAATTACTTAAAATGTATATCATAAGAATATTAGTATATAAATCTAATAATTATAATTATTAATCTAATAGAAATATAAATAAGTAAACATAAGTATTACCTATATTTATGTGTAATAGCTTATAATAGTATAATCATTAATTATACTAATTATAATTAATGATAATCATACTAAAGAATTTATATTAATATTACAATAATTAATATCTAAATAATCTATTTGCATTCATTAAGAAAGAAATACCTAAATAAATAATGAAATAAAATAAAATAAAAGAGCTACCGCTAGTGATGGGCATGGCATTGTTGTAGAAAGATGGGGAGAAGAAGCTGAGGAAGAAGAAGAAGAAAGGAATAAGAATGAAGAAGAAGAAAGAAGAAAAAGAAGAAGGGAATGAGGGGTGCTGGGCCAATGGGGAGGGGCTTGGTCGCTGCTGGCCAACTAGCGGCCGACCTCTTGCTGGCGACTCGACTCCAACAAACCCGAGCCCAAGTGAGAGAGAGAAAGAGAAAAGGGAGAGAGAGAAGGAGAGGAGAAGGGAGCGGGGCGATGAATAGAGATAGAGATAGCGAGAGAGAAGAGGAGGAAAGAAGAGGCTCACCATCATTGGTAGCACGGCTATAGTGGCGGCGAGTCGGTGGTGGTAGCAGTGAGAGAGAGAGAGAGATAGTTTGAGGGAAAGAGGAGAGTGTGAGAGAGAGAGACCAAAGGAGAGAGAGTGGAGAGAAGAAAAAGGGAGAGAGAGGCGGTGGGGAGGAGGGGGGACGGTGGCGGCTACGACGGCGCTGAAGCCCATTGCGCCACGGGTCGGCAACTGGGGGCACGTGGCACCCTCAGCCCGCCCGTAGTTGTATGGCACGAGGCCGACCACGCTATGGTCGGCTACGTTGTGCCATGCACCAATTAATTTTGTTTTTAAGATAGGTTGTTACAGTATCTTAGTAATAATCTATATCTTGCCATACACTAAGAGTATATCAATGATAGTTGTATCCTATCATATACTAAGAGTTCAACCATTAGTCATCATCATACTCTATTATACGCTAAGAGTATGTCTAATACTAGTCCGGACTAGATATTGTTACAGCCATCACATCGCATATACATATATCTTCATGATTTCCTATACATGATAGATCATATGTATGTATCCAATACTATAACAGGTTATGCATATCAGAATTTAGGCGATAAAAAAGCCAAAAGAAATATGATGCAATGTAGTCTCTAATCATATATCTATCACATGTCTACTCATACTATAAATTAACTCGACTAATAAAATATGCACAAGATTTGTCTCTAGTCATTTCTAAATCATCTACATACTAATGCCCGAGATCAAACTAATAAACAAATAATAAAAATATATTCAACTATAATTATCTTTATATAAGATCATATACTCATGATGCAAGCTACCCACAGTCTGAATATATAATATATCATAATTTAAAAATTATGTCTAAGAAGTAATACTACTAACAGTCTGATCAGAAAATACAAAACATGTATCCCTCACGTCCGTCAACCGAGTGTCAACTCATCGCTAGCAGGGTTCACGGGATCTCAAATAAGTGGTTCGGGATATAAAAATGTTTTGGTAAGATAAAGTTAGTCTTTTATTCCAACTAGAATCCATTCGTATAAAATATGATATTTTTATTAGATTTAGAGTTATTACTTTTATCTTTATTAACTAACTAGATTTACATCACAGATAAAATTCTAACATTATAAATATACTATTATAAAATGTCAGTCATAAAACAATAATAAAAGGTTACTCTTTTTATATACAAATAGTTTAAGCAAGAAATTATGAACTAAAATAAAAGCGCTATATATATAGTAAATAAAAATATAAGTATATATAAAAATCTTGTAACACCCCAAATTAAAAAAAAAAATTTCCCTCTGACCGGCATGTGCGTTAGACCCTGCCACTCCCCCCCCGTCCTCTCTTCTCCTTCTTCTTTCCTTTCCCTTGCCGTGCACGCCACCCTCCCCACCGCCTTTATCTCCTTCTTCCCCTCATTGCAGCCATTTCAACCACCCCATTTTCTCTTCCACCTCACTACCTCTCTCCCTCTCTCGCAGGTTGCCGACGCCGAAGCCAACGAAGTGTCGGAGTCGACGGAGCCCCAGAACCGACGAAGCTGAGCGAGCGGATCGCAGTAAGCCTCAACCTCGTCGTTAAATATTGATAGCTAGCTCCCCTCCCTCTCGCGATCATCCTTAGCTGCCGCAATCCTGCGTTCGGCCGCCGGTCCGAGGGCTCCGGTGGGAGGAGAGAAACCCTCCCTGATGGGCTTCGGGCCCTTGATGAAGGGAGGAAGGACCCCCCCTCCCCCCATGGCTGCCTGCCATGGAGCGTGGCCCACCGCCGTCGAGCCCTCCTCTTCTCTTTCTTTTTTCTTCCCCTCTTTCTTTTCTTTCCCCCTACCTACTCGTCAGACTCGTAGCCGTGCCGCCGGTCTTGTGCTGCGCCGTCAGCCTCGTGGCTGCGTCGCCGGCCCTGTGGGCCTCCCCTCCCTCTGTCTCCTTCCCTTGGAAGGCAAGGGCGTGCGAGGGTGGGGGTGGTTTAACCCCCCACCCACACCCCTGCTGGGTTGCGGCTTAGATCGCAGCCCACGAGACTTGTGGGCTTTGGTCCAGCCGCAGCCCATGAGCCCATCAGGCAAATGGGCTACGATTCAAACCGCAGCCTATGGACCCGCAAGGCCTGTGGGCTGCGGGTCAGACCGTAGCCCATGGAGCCCGTGGGCTGCAGTTTGGACTGCAGCCCACGAGGTGTTTCCTCCTTACCTGCTGAGTTGGGCTTGAGCCAAACCCAATAACCCCCAGCCTAGCCCATTTGGGGCCATTTGGACCCTATAACCCCGTTTATCCATTTCTACCTGCCTAACCCCGTAATGATAATTTATTATCACGTGAATTTTAGGATAACATAGGACTCACCCTAGGAGAGTATATGCCTAAATATAAATTCTCTAATAAGATAATTAATTCTATTAGTTGGCTAATCTTACGTATGGTTTCCTTGCGTTAATTAATAGGATTGACACCGCGTGAGGAAGGTTTTGGGATTCCGGAGGAGCCGGCTAGCTGAGGAGATTTAGTGTAGACCCCAGGCGAGTAGAGTTATATAAGTTTAGAATAATGTAGTTACAGTCATTATATCTGTCATGACACTGTAGGAAATATCGGTATTAATACATGTATTTAGTGTACCATATTATATCTTTACATATGCAGTTATTGATAATTTACTCATCATGATATTATGAGAATGTTAATGTAGCATAAGCATCAGTGTGATAATGCTCTACATGTATCTTGTATGATATACCCTTGCATATATATATATATATATGTTGTGAATATAGAATGTAACGATCATAATGACTATGACATGCTTTATACACTCATAGAAACTGCACCACTTTCACCTATCATTATTACTCGGATTCTGACTAGGTAGTACCCTTACTAACTCAGCCCAAGGTTAAAGGTAGAGTGTATCTTATATGACTATACTATTAGCGGCCTACACCTGAGGTCGGGAGCCGGTGTGGCATTCAGGTAGTTATACTGCATAGTCAGGACTAGATTATGATGATAGAAGAACATGATTGTGAGGCGGGGATATAACTCTAGCAGTACCCGACGACGTAGGGTTAGAGCGTCTGTTGATGAGCCGAGGGCTCTCGATTCTCCCGCTGAGGGCGGTGATGATTTAGAGAGAGAGAGTGAGATATGGGCTTATGACCTGGGTCCTTAGCCTGATGGCCACAAACAACCGGTCACTTGTAGTGTCGCTATACACGTGTAGGTGGCATTACCGCTAGATGTGTATATATCCCCCTTCGATGTATTAGATGATGGATGGTTATGTGATGGATGATTATTCTGGAGAGTATTTACCCTGTGTGGTGAATAGTTCGGTGTGCTATGATAAACATGATTAATGCCTTGGTAGGCACGAGATGACTGAACTATTCTTTTATTGCTATGGATAACATGAAAACATTATGATTGAGATTTGTATGAATAAGAGATTGTATCAAGCTTTATATCTGTGTATACTTATCGTGATAAGTTTAGGAATTGGCATGTTCCCGGATAGTGACTGGTAATCTTTATCGATTGCATTGATTTAGTAACTCATGGTAAGTTATTTCAATAAGCATATTGTTATTGCTAGCAAATATAGGCATACATTGGATATACATATGTGATTTCATTGTATGGATCCTACTCGCTGAGCTGTAAACTCACCACCTCTTAGTGGTATTATTTCGAGTAATAAGGAGTAGCCGTCTTTCTTTCTTTCATTATAGCGTTATGATTGATGATGTATTTTGGACTTTAGCATTGTATTTTGGATGTATATTTAGAATGCTTGTTGTGGCTTGTGGAACTTGTATCTAGACTCTTATGGTTAAGTTTATTTATGGTGAATTTGTGTTGTTGTGTGTCTTGTAAAATTATTGTACTGACAGGTCATATGATGCACCGCGTGGGGGGATTTACCCACGCGGTTTACATGTGTATTTGGAGGTTTGGGTGTTTCAAATCTAATTATAACACTCTATCTTGATTAATTAGAAACTACATAGTCTTTACTTAGGCATATAAAATAAAAAATAAATATACATCCCTAATATCTTATTTGTTAAACAATACTATATAATATTTATTAGAATTTTCTCAAAAGGTATATATATTATGAGTATTAGTGTATATTTATAGATCTGATGATTATAATCAATGAATCTACTTATTCATCTAATAAACACACACACACACACACACACACACACACACATATATATATATATATATGTATGTATGTATATATTAAAATAGTACATACATTATGGTTAATAGTTTATGACATACTTGCTAATTAATTATACTAATTATAATTAATAATAATAATCATATTAATGAATATTGATTATTAAAATAATTAATGTCTAATTAGTCTATTTGTATTAAGTAAAAATAAATACCTAAATAAAAAGAAAAAGAAAAAAAATAATATCACAGTGCTATAGTGCTAGGTTGAGCATTATGAACCTGTGATGAGTTTTTTCAAGTGTTGAGCTATTTGCTGAATCCAACAACTATATCTCTAGTTCTCTTGGTCACCGGAACCTATGATGAATTTTTTTCAAGTGGTTGATCCACCAATATTAGTGACCATCAGGATCAAACTACCAATCTCAGTGACCCTTGAGACATCAACTCACTACAAGAAAGAAAGCAGCAATAATCAATAAAAAATCTTTGATGAATCTCATCTCTCATTATCTTCTAACTGTCACAAACATTTTAACAAAACTCTTCTAGGGCTTCAATTTTTTTTTTTCAATCAGCATTCACCCTTGACTTAGGGTTGGTTGGTTTTTATATGTATAAAGAGAAAGACCAAAAACCTAATTGAAGTCGGATCGAAAAATTTTAGTTTTGGCTCTAGTGTTCGAATGCTCGAGAATTCATTCGATTGGTCAGTGGAATGCAAAGTGATTGTTCCAACGTCTATGAGTATTTTTTGTATTGCTCCAAATATCATGACACAGTTTGAACATTTCAAATACGCTTTATACTGTTTGAAATATTATAAAATTATTAAAACACCTTTTAATGATTTAGAATATATCTTTAACTCATCCTAACTCTCCTAAAATATATATAAATTCAAGCCTATAATCATGCTTATACAAAATATTCTGAATATATTCGGATAGGTTTCTTGTACACAAATTGCTAACATAAAAATTTAATGAGATTTAGAAAACCTCTCACCTCCTTAATGGTGTTAATGGAAAAGATCAGAATAGCTATTTCACTCTCAACTTTTTTAATCACGTAATACTCAAATATTCATTTCATAAGTTTTCTATAGTTAAAATGGTCCGTGTCATTTAAAGAAAGTGTGTGGGGTCCATAAAGAATTTAGCACCATTTTAGTGGTCTAAAGTATAATTAATTTCAGTTCTCTTGTTTTATGTAGTAGATTTTATTTCAGTTCTCTTGTTTTCGAATTCGTTTCTACATAGAATCAAAAAACTGAATTCTACTCAAATGATTTCAAGAACCCACAACGAAACCACTGTATCTTTAATTCTTCTCATTGTCGGCTCTGACCATCAGCTAAGGGATGACATGTACTCTTCACTTCTAGATGCTTTTGTACAGCTGTCACCAGCCTGTTTCACCTCCTCCTTTGACTCCGCCGCCTCTCTCTCTCTCTCGCACGCGCGCGCACACACACACACATTAACCTTCGCTCGCATCGTCTGCCTGGCTATCTTTGTCCACATGAGGGGTAGCCGGTTAGGCAAAATGGAACCCACGGTGCAGCGGAAGTAGTCGCCTTGAGAAAGGTCAGCGGACCTTCCCCTACCTTTCCCTGGTTTTCAAAACTTGGACCTCTCATTAGCTTCTCTTTCCCCCTTCGCCTTCCTCTCTTTCTCTCTCTCTTTGCTGTTCTTTTGAGATTTTTGGTGAGTTCTTTTGCTCCCTTGTTGATTCCTAGTAGCTTAATTTGGCGTTTTTCGATTTGGGTCCTTTTCGATTCTTAGTATTGAGATAAGATCGGGTCTATTATTTATCTGCTTGTTTCTTGTTGTTCTCGTTGGTTTGATGCATCGGCAAAGATTGGTTTTTGTCACTCTTGACAATTGCGTAGATATGTTCGACGAATTGATGGAAGAATTGTGCTTCATATTGATGTTTGTAGAGTAATTTAATGATAATTGTCAGCTAATTATGCTATTGGTTTGTGCTAGCTTCTCATACGGTAGGATCTTTCATTAGTGGTAGAGAGGATGTCAGGAGGGGGAACGCAGAAGAGCTTGAGGAAATATCTCGGGGCCATTAAGGATACAACAACTGTCAGCTTGGCGAAAGTGAACAGTGATTACAAGGTCAAAAGTCATGATAGATGTGATGAGTGCTGTGTAGAATTTTTCTTCGTTTACTTCACTTATGGAGTGGATCTTATGGTTCTGCACTTCTGTGTATCAGGAATTGGACATTGCAATTGTGAAGGCCACGAACCACGTTGAGCATCCAGCCAGGGAGAAGTACGTAAGAGGTGTGTGGCATTTCTTGCAATCCTATGTTGAAAGTTGATAGATTACTAGAGCTTCAATTTTGCTGTCTGGTTCATCGACAAATTTGCATCTTCTGACATTGTCTGATATTACTTCATATGACAATGGAAAAAATCTAGGGCGCGGTAAGATAGAGGAGGAGAAAACAAAAGAAATTGACGAAGAACTCTTGAAATTAAATGTTTGTCTGATAGAACTTCATTATAATTCTATAATTTTATTTTATTTAAAGATGCTTAAAGTTGATGTCTGACATCATTAAGAAATTGATGCTACATTAAGCATCTACTTTGAAACTCTGAATAGTCTTTTTTATATATAAAGCTCCTTTTGCCTAGTCTTGGTTATTTCTTAACTTTCAATTAATAATTTTTTGTAGCAAACTTTCCTCTTCCATTACAAAATATGTAAGTGTTTCCTGTTTGTTTCTTTCTTTTCCTTCTGTCTGTATCGGTTTGTGGTATGAAGGTAATTGATTGTATTTTTGCATAAGACATCATTACTTGGACCAATCATTGTCACTATTTGCAGCTGGACACTTCCATTTGCAGAAGATCCCCAAACAATCAAATACACAACACAAAATCTGAGATATCCTACCATAATTTACCTCACTAATTTGAGCCAAACTAACAAATATGCAACCCAAAGATCTGTTTTGTTGGGATCTGCTAACACCACTTGGGAAACCTTGCCCACCTCTCCTTTGCATTCTTCATCTGCATTGTTGTCCTTTTTGTCTTGTGATTGGCTTTGTTCTCTAAGAAAGCAACTGTCTGTGAAGAGCAGAGATTATGGGTTCGAAGTTCTAACTGATAACCACAGATATCGAATATATCAAAATATTGTCTTTCATCTTTTCTTTTCATAACAAAATATCCTTCATTGTTCATATATGTGAAGTTCCCAGACAACTCATATGAACATGTCCTATACTTTTTCCTTTTGTAGATTATGATCTATCTCTTATTTTGTCTCTGTTGTTATTTATGTCTAATAATATATTACTTATAACTCCAGTTAATGGTAGTTTGAGCTTATGGATTTCATTTGGTTGGCATAAAATGAGTTTTCCACTACGAAGTTTCTGTTAGTGTAACTACAATGCTTAATTTGAGTACTAAACTATTTCTTCTGAGTGGATTTGTGTGGATAAGTAAATGTTTGTTTTGTATCTTAATCAAGTCATCTTCTTTTTCAAGTTATTCATTTCAGCGCAAATTTTATGCAATACTTCAAGAGTTATCTTTGCGCGAATCTGGTTTCCTCTTGCTTTCATCCTTCCCTTGTTTGTTTGTATACCTAATATGATTTCATGGAGACCATCAACTCTACCTGATACAGTATTCACTTTACTGGTTTGCAGCAATTTTTGATGCTATTTCAGCTGCAAGACCTCGAGCAGATGTGGCTTACTGCATTCATGCTCTTGCTAGACGCCTTGCAAAGACACACAATTGGGCAGTATGTTTCCATGCACATTCATTATTTCATGTTTACCATTTTTATAGAGTTTAAGTCAGTTATCATCAGCTGCACATCTTTCATGCATTTCTTACTATTTATACACATTATGTCACGACCCAAATTAGGAGTCATGACCGGTCATATATCGCAATAGACTTGAAATCAAGATTCTGAGACTTAGTATCAGGATCAGGATCAGGATCAGGATCGATATATCGGTTGTATCGACTGTATCGGTTGTATTAATTGTCTTGGCCGCCTATTGGATCGGACTATTTTAATTTCGTAAAATTTGAATATTATTTTAATACGTTCTAAATTTAAAAAACATAATAGAAAAATAAGAAATAAAAATTAGTCATATATGAACTTTAAAAACTAAAAAAGAAACTTACTCAATTATAATGAATTTTGACTTAAATTAGACAAATTTTTATACTCGTAAATTATTACTGTAGAACAATATGAAGAGAGAGATCTTTCTTTTCTGCTATTCTATAGCAATAAGAAAAGAGGAGTTAAAAAATGAGTGAGAAAGAAGAAGAAAAATGAGAAAAAAAAACTCATCCGAATTCACCAAAGTGGACTAGCCAAAGGACTCATCTGAACGGCCGTTAAATAAACTCGGTGAAGCGTAAGAGTAAGAGGAGAGGGTGCGTGAGATATGGAGAATAAAAACTAAAAATTTGAAAATAAAACAATTGATGACATCAATTATTAATGTCTCCTATATTAGATATATTTTAGATGCGACCTGAATCTTAAAAAAAATATAATTTCAGCCGATATTGTTGTTTTCAGCTGATACGGCCAAAACTGCCCGATATCGGCCAATACTGGCCAAACTGACTGATACTGGCTGAAATTGGACTGAAATCAGTCTGGTTGGGATCAGTTTTGGTTGATCCCGATTCGACTTGGGATCAGTCGATTTTGGGATCCATACTTGAAATACACGAAACCTCAACTAATTATCCATAATATAATAAAACTCAAAATTTATTTAATATCTCCAATTCAAAAACCTTCAAAGACATAAAATACCTAAATTATACAATCAATGTCTTCTAAATATCACTAAGGCAACATTTATCCTTTTAATTTAAAACTGAAAACAACTATTATATTTAAAAGTGTGAACGCCAAAATCCTAAGTGGAGGTAGAGTCTTGGTGCTCATGTTCATTCGCCATGTGGACTAGCAACAATGATTCGCTTGGTGAGGAAATTTTACTCTGACAGCGCTTCGACAATCCAAACCCAGCAACGACTTGGTGGTGAAGGAAAAAGAAAGCTAAGGGGAAGAAAGGGGAAGAAAGAAGAGAAGGAGAAGATCTCATACCTCTTGAGGAGGGGTTTGCTAGGCTTTATAGGTAGGGCATTGCGGAAAATCCAGTAATCGCTCCTATCCTGAGTCGGAGAAGGAAAGAAGATAAGAGAAGGAATGGAGGAGGAGTAGGGTGAGGCACGTGCCTCACATGCGCCAGCCCTCTCCTTTATTTTTTGAATATTACACATTCGGTTTGCAACTATGTGTTGACACAGGCTCTGGAGATCAACATTAACTTCTTCTTGTTACTAAATCCTATAAGCTAATCCAAAGTCACCTAATTGGTTTCTTCGTGCTGAATTTCACAGCTTGCTTCATTTATAATCCAGTGTTTTAACCCTTTAGGTCCTCAGTTACACTCTTACATCACTCTTACATAAGAAAAGGTATGCAATTATGTATCACCTAAGACAACAACCACCTTCATCCACAGAATTAAATTGATAAACCTAAAAGCCTAAAACCTCAAGATAAGTTATTAAGTTCCAAAAGTTGAAATAATTGCAAGTTACTACTTATTATCTTGTTGTTTGTTACTAAGCACACATTTTTCCTTGTTCTTCATTTTAACTTATAAAATCTAGTTATTGTCCTGCGCATCGATATTTTAAGTTTGTCTTAAAACACAATGGGTTTACTTCTTGAAATATGAGATATAATTGGAGTGTTTCTATGTAGCATTTGGGAAATGGCTAGATGTTTTTACTTTTTAAGTAATGGATGGGTTCTTTAGTGTATGTAAAAATTCCCATCTGCTATGTTTTCTGCAAATAGCTCAAGCTGCTCAATACACATCTCATAGAAGTTGGTATCAGCAAAAGTAGGAACATATTTACTCACTACTTCATTCATAAGAAAGATGTTTTTCCTTAAAAATTGGATTTGCACACTCTACTCAATTGTCTAAAGTTTTATTTCGTGCGCTTCCAAGCAATAATTGTTTTGCTAGGGGCACGATGCGTGTTGACATTTGCTCGACGCGTTAGGTATAGCCGGCATGTGTTGTACTAAGGTGATGTGTCGTTAGCATTCTAAAATAGTGTTGACATGCAAAAAAATAATCTTTAAACCGTTTTAGGGCCAAAATAAGTCTTAGGAGCTAAATGAAAGTCCTTTAATTATAGATATTAGTGTAACTTGTAACATATTTAATTAGATTCTAATCTCATGATTTTTCCCAATTTTTCTCGCTTCCTCTTTGTTGAGGCAAATAACTTGGGGGAAAATGAAATTTCTCTTGGATTTCTAAAATTTGAAGTATAATTTATATAGATCAATCACCAAAATACAAAGAAGTATTAGAAGCGATGAAAGTGCCTATAAATTAGGTTTCACTTAAAATGATATGCTCAATTGCACTAGATATTAGTGTAACTTGTAACATATTTAATTAGATTCTAATGTCATGATTTTCCCAATTTTTCTTGGTTCCTCTTTGTTGAGGCAAATAACTTGGGCTTGGATTTCTAAAATTTGAAGTATAATTTATATAGATCAATCACCAAAATACAAAGAGGTATTAGAAGTGATGAAAGTGACTATAAATTAGGATTTCTTAGTATGAGTGGCTATGAAGGAGTATCGAGATACTCGAATCAGTGCCGATAATTCACTAGTATGATGCATATCGTCCTCTGCAGACTGGCATGACAATCTATACTTCTAAGTACCTAATGAGAATGTGAAGAGATAAACTATAAACCATTTTGTTGTAAGCCATATACCGTTGCACTTGTAGTTTTTTAGACTGTTAATAAATTGCAGAACTCAATGTATGTTCCATGAGTTCAATCAAGTTGTCTTTAATTTCTTAAATTGGGTTTATTGATTTCTTAATAGTAATCTTTGTTGTCTCTTATCTCGTTAAATAGCAATGCAGGTGTCAGTTTCCTATAATGTTTCCTGATTCATGAGGTATTTTCTCTTAAGGTCGCACTAAAAACATTAATAGTCATACATCGTGCTCTGAGGGAAGTTGACCCCACTTTCCGTGAAGAACTCATTAATTATGGAAGAAGTAGAAGTCACATGCTCAACTTGGCGCACTTTAAGGATGATTCCAGTGCAAATGGTACTTAGATTTTGATCAAATAATGATGATGCAAATAGTGCGAACTGTTCCATGACTTATTAATTTTTTGGTGTTCAGCATGGGATTATTCTGCATGGGTACGCTGCTATGCGTTATTTTTGGAGGAGAGACTTGAATGCTATCATGTTCTCAAATATGATGTTGAGACAGACCCCCCGGTATGTGATCTAATATGCTTTTCCTTTTCCCTTTACCCTTCAACATCTTTCTGTATTTTCATGTGCCATGCAAACTATCATGTGGTTCTCATTCTAATTAAGATACGTAAGCATTAGAAGATTGGAAACCTCCACATATTTCAATTGTTTCCACCTGGAGTTTTAGTAGACAAGTACCACAAATTATATCTTGTTTATGTAACAAAGGCTTCCCATTTGGTGTGATGGTATGGCTTGCCCTTTGCATCCAAGAGTTTATGAGTTTAAGCCTTGCAAACGACCTCTGGAATGAGAATAAGATTGTGTATATTGCCTCCTCCAAGACCCTGCATAGGCCGGATCTTCGTGCACTAGATGCCCTTTTTCTATGTGGTAAGTGCAAACTTAGGCCCCTTAAGTATTTGCGATATAAACAACACAAGAAATCTCCCTAATGTGTACCTTGAATTGAAAAAGATGATAAGTTGTTATCCATTTCACAAAACCATCCAGTTACACCCCTTGGAGAGCTTATCAAGATGTATTACATGATATCAGAATTTATGATGGTGATTAGCATGGAATTCATTAAGGGCTTGATTGAAGATTAATGTTATCTTGGTACTGATAACCATCATGGATTTTGTAACAATCGTGTCTCAATGCGCATCTTTTTCATGAAATACTAACGCTTCGTACGTTGGGCTAGGTGTTTAGCACTGGGCCACTAGCAAGGAAAGATCTGTGGAGACAGGATTTCTGTGTTTCAGAAAGCAAAACTTTGATTATCTGACTTAGGAGGAACTATTTGATTAAATTCAAGAACATTGAGATAAAGTGATTTTTTTCTGATGGTGGTTACATACAGTCAGAAGTCCAATAATCATCTTGTCAGTCTCCAACTCTCCGTGCCTCTTATCCCTGTCCTTTCTACTGACTATAGCAAAGCTGGATTGACATGGATTGCAACAAAGAGTCATTTACTAAATCCACTGATTTTTCAGTATTCTTATATAATTTGTGAAGTAGGAAATTCCTCAGTAGAGTTTTACTAGCATAGTTAGAAGGAAAATTCTCATCTATATCATCTTATTTATGTTACACTGTTACACAGAGAACTCGAGATCTTGATACTATTGACTTACTGGAACAACTGCCATCATTACAGCAACTTCTGTTTCGCTTGCTTGGTTGCCAGGTAATCCACTTTCTGCTCTCTTTTAAAAGTTTTTTATTATTGACTCTCAAGTGATATCTTTTGATATAAACATAACACTTCTTTTTGACATTGGAACTTGATGTTAGCCACAAGGGGCAGCATCCTTCAATGTTATAATTCAACATGCACTTTCCATGGTAAGCTTTATAAGTTTATATTCAACTATGTTGAGTCAGTTTACTAATTATCTCTATAATCAATATCCAAAACCTTAACTTTATTTTAATTGTTATAAAAGGTTGCTCTGGAGAGTGTTAAGATCTATAGCGCCATTAGTGATGGCACAATCAATTTGGTTGATAAGGTACAACATTCTTTGTTCATTTTTGGCAAGCAAATTTTCCCACTATGAACTGTGTTGGCTGACTGATCTCATGGCAGTTTTTTGAGATGCAACGTAATGACGCCGTCAGGGCTCTTGATATCTACAGAAGGGCAAATCAACAGGTACTTCTTTAAGAGTTTTCCTTGTATAGGGACATTCTCCTTTCGTTCATATTTTATGCCCTAGATCATCAGTCTACTTTGCATTATCTGAACCTTTGGTTGCTCACTATTGTGATGATCGGTAGACCCAATATGGGCTGATCATTGCTAGATAGTTCAAGCTTTCAGTATTACGATAAATTGATAATTGCTGATAACAATATCAATGAATCTAATTGTTTACTATTGAAGTAAGAGGAAATCTTAATGTGATATAGAGGACACATTTTGTATGTTTAGATAAGGGTTTTGAATTTTTAATGAGTGCTTATATGAGCTACTTGCCCTGTAAGGGTAGCTGGAATAATGTCTTAGTCTTTTTGTTTGATGGCAAAGACAATAACAATGTGAGGCTAACTTCTGGCAAATGGTAGATGGGCAGAAGATGTATTTATTGCATTGTGGTCATGAGACACCTTCAATTAATTCATTTCTTGGAAGACTTGTCTTCAGGCTTGGTCATAAAGGACATGGATGATCTGCAAGCAATAACTTATGGACACTAACCTTCTCTCTTAGGACCCTGAGAACTGAGAAGTAAGCAACTACTTAAAATGCAACTAGAAGTCCAAACTAGTGTATCTAAAACAGAAAAGGTGAAGACAGATGTATTTGCACTCAGATACCCAGACACTTGCAAGCAACCCCCAAAAATAATATATATACATATGCATATGTGTGTGTGCATATAGTTATAGACTCTTGGAAAAACAACTCTATTTCAACTTTACATATACTTATGCATGTTCTTTTCTCCCCCTAACTTCTAATTTGCAGGCAGAACGACTTTCAGAGTTCTATGAAGTCTGTAAAACCATCCATATTGGGCGTGGAGAAAAGTTCTTAAAAATTGAGCAGGTTTTGGATTCAAGGCTATGCCTTCTTTATTACATTTCTTTCTTTTGATCTTTTACCCTTTTCCAAACTACTGATGGCCATCATATGAAATAGTAAAAAGTAAAATTTAATTAATTTGCAGCCACCAGCATCATTTCTCACAACTATGGAAGAGTATGTTAGAGATGCTCCACGTGCTTCAACCGTTCGTAAAGATCAGGTTTGTAAGTTCTTAGTGGTTTCTTTAACATGATTATGTGCTGCCTGGATCATAATATAGTATTTGAATGTGCATACATAGACTTGGTCGCCTATGGTGGAACCACTGTGACTGTCTTGCTTTAAAGCCATCAGTTGTTTAGATATTTTACATTTACTAGTTAATCGCATGTGCTTCATGCACCACTGGGGTTAGGTGAGGGAAAGTGTCAAGATGAGGATAACAAAAGGGGAGACACTAATTTTCCATCTTTCCCCAATCAAGATGGTTCAGTTATTAGGATCCCCTCTATCACGGCACTGCTGTCCTCTTTTAACCAAGGGAAGAACCTGCATTATATATTGCAGCAGACTATCAGTCACATCAAGGTTCCGAAATTCCTTTTGCTGCTTCTGTGGATCTTGACATTTGTTATGTAATGGTTTTGGAGGAGCATTAACTGACTTATTCGTTTTCATCTTCTATATTCCTTCCAGTTGCTGTCACTATCAGGTGTAGGCTATTTGCTGACTTACAGTGAAACTGTTTTTTTTTCACTGGGTGTTTGCTAGAACAACCAATAATGGGCATATTTAAAAAATATAAGTGTCTGTTTAACATTGCATATTGTTGCCAGATACCTCTATAACTTGATTGTTGAGTAACTTGAATTAAGGAGATAACGTATATGAATTCTTCATCTAAGGTTCTATAGATTAATGATCCCTAAAGGTTCATGTCTATAGGTCCATACACTCGTCTAATAGGATCAGAAATTCAATTACTTGTTCAAAAGACTATTCCTTGGTCCTGTCTTTGTTGATCTTGGCAAATTATTGGCAGGCCTTGTATGAATGAGAATTTCTCTTTTACCTTTTGGTCATGGGTTCAGGGTGCATGCTACAATCATTATCACTGATGAGGTTAAACCAAGGTTCCAAAAATCGGTATCGGGATCGGGATCGGCCGTCCGAAAAAACGATACGTATCGGTTGTATCGGCCGTATCGGCCGCCTGTATCGGATCGGACTATTTTAATTAAATAAAATTTTAAATATTATTAAAAATGCTAGAGAAATTTCTAAAAATTTAGAAAAAATTATAAGAAAATAAGAAATAATAATTACTCACATATAAAGCCTAAAAAGTAAAACTATCTTATTCTCCCTCTCTTCTTTTCTATCCTTCTAATTGTTAGTCTAAACTCTAAAGTATTCATTCTCTCTCACATTCTTTTTTTTATCTTTTTTCTCTCTCTTTCTCACCTTTTTTTTTAATCTTTCCCTCTCTCTCACTCTCTCTTCCATTTTTCCTCTCTCATACCCTTTTTTTTAATCTTTCCCTCTCCCTCACTCTCTCTTCCATTTTCTCTCTCTCATACTCTCTTTTTTTTAATCTTTCCTCTTTCTCTCACTCTCTCTCGCTTTTTCCCTCTCTCTCTCTCCTTTTCTCTCCCTCACTCTCCCTTCCTCTCTCTCCCTCCCTCTCTCCCTCCCTCTCTCTCTAGCTACTGCTGACAGCAGCAGCTGAAACTCGAATCCTTGGGTTAAACTAGCTGTAGAAGATCTATCATATAGATGGACATAAGACTTTGGTAGAGTGGCTATATGAAAATTGTTTATTGAAATTTTGCACAGTTATGGAGATCGGAAGTGAATCTTCAAAGATTGGCAGGAATCTTTTGTTACCTTCTCATTATCCATTCAGTGCATTGAACAGTAGTGGATGTGTCTGCCAGGATGCCATATTGTTATTTTTATTAGATAATCAATTAACTCAAAAACTTAAGCTATTAGATAATAGGCCAAATACTCTTAACACACCTTTTCACATGCGACACCCATATACTGCATGTGAATAGATGGAAGATAACGAGTGTGCTGCCCTCCACAATGCTAAAAAATAGATAGTAGAAAATAGAAATCAAATGAGGCTATATGAAGTTTGAACTACAGACCTCTAGAAAACTAAGTTCTGATTCTGTGTTATATAATTAGTTGACCCAAAAACTTAAATTGTTAAGAAAAGGACCAAATCGTAATAGATAGAGAAGAAATGTGCTTCTTCTCACTATATTAAACTTTTATCAGACTCTAAATCCTAACAAATGGTGAGAAGGTAGGTAATCTTTGTGTTAAGGGAGTTACTACTCAATGGTGGCAACAAATTACTGACGAACAGTGGCTTTCTAGTTACTGCAATAAAATTCTTGTTTTGACAATTAGTCATACTGTAAAATTAAAAATCATCTATGATCTTCATTATCCTCCTTTACTTCTAAATTAGAATGTTGACCTTTATTCAGGCCATAGAGGCTGCTCCAAAGATACTGGCAATAGAATACAAGAAAACAGCTGAAGCACAAGAAGCAGCTCCACCACCACCACCTCCAACAACAGCACCTCCTCCACCTCAACCCCCAGAACCAGTTAAAGAAGAGGCCCCCATAATTGAGGAGCAAGTAGATTTGCTGGTAACTACATATTTTGCACCAGTTATTCCATAGTTTTGAATGACAACAGTTCCTCTTACTAATAGTTTTATTCATGCTTCTTCAGGGATTGAGAGATCCCAGCCCTGATACATCTGAACTAGATAATAAAAATGCGTTGGCACTTGCCATTGTCCCAGTCGGTAAAATCCTTACTGATATCCATCTAGTTTCACTACTCCCAACTAAGAAAATGACCCAATATTTTCCTTCCTATTTATTGCAGATAATGTATCTACTACTGCACCTTCTAGCAATTTCAGTGCAGAAAATGGCACTACTGGCTGGGAATTGGCTCTTGTCACTGCACCAAGCTCAAATGAAACTGCAGTCACATCAAGTAAATTGGTACGATTTAGTGTTCACAAATTTGCACTGACTGGAATGATGATTATGTGTAGGAATCCCTTCTGGGAAGCTAGTCAGTTCATTAGGCAGGGCTTGCCCAAATAGATGGCCATTTAGGCAGTCGCACAGGGCACTCATTGGGGCATGAAAAATTACTCCAACTAATAGCTTATAATTAACATATAAGGTTAATTACACTTAGACCCTTGTGAATTATCATTCATATTTATATGGACCCTTCTCATTTATTTTTACAACACTTTTGACCCTCTTACTATCTTATATGTACAGCTCCCCAAGAGCTGTTGGTGGAAGAAATTTAAACTTTAAAGACCATTTTGGCCTCAATATCTCTTTCTTTCTTTTCTTTTCTTTTTAAATATGTCCTTAAAGTATCTAAATTGATCACATTGCAGCCACATGACATCTATTTAACAGAAAAATCAAACAAATAACTAATAGAAGGGATATTTGAGAGATTTAACATAGTTTATGAGGGTCAATGTGTTACGACATTTGAACTTGGGATTTTTGTAAAAATGGACAATAGTTTATGGGGTCTAAGTGTAATTATCTCTAATATAAAAATTGGAAAGATCGATATTGCAATGTCGATCACATGACCTCAAGATAGTCAAACTTAAACTCCAACAAGTTTGCTAACTACATATTATCAGGCAGTAAGAAAGAATTTATATTGTTGACATCTAAATATTGAGCTGAAATGGGCCCAAATGGGTATTGTCTCAGCTTTGTCTTTAGGGGACTAGTTTACTTGCTTTCATTTCTGAAATTCTTTGAAATCATTGATGCATTCAATTTGATGACAGGCTGGGGGGCTGGACAAGCTTGTACTAGACAGCTTATATGAGGATGCAGATAGACGAGCAAACCAGACCGCAAGCTACAATCCATGGGAGATGGCACCAGTGGCCGGTCCTTTGATGCAACCTATGGTTCAAGACCCATTTTATGCCTCCAATGCAGTGGCGGCACCTCATGCAGTACAGATGGCTGCGATGACCCAGCAACAACAAGCATTTATGCTGCAACAGCAGCAAATGATGATGATGGGTCAGCTACCACAGCAAGCCACTGCAAATCCATTTGGAAATCCTTACACAACTGGTAGTGTTCATCCCTATGGCACAGGGATGCCTCTTAATTCATCAAATACATATACAAGACTTATTTAGAGACCAAGTGGAAACCATTTTTACTTAGAAATTGGTAGTCAAATTGAAGGATCCATTATAGTGTGAGCATGAATATATTGGTTAATAGTGTTGGTAAATTCTTAGTCGACGGTTGTATCATATGCCTTGTATGTGCAGGTAAAAAGCATTTCCTAAAAGTGAGGAAACTTTAAGATTTGATTATTTGCAATCATAAGCTGTAATATTGTGACATTCTTTTTGTGAAATACTAGAGATTTTGGCCTTTCAATGTCTTGAAATTTTGATGCAACTTGATTGTTGGCTTGGGCTTAGCTATGGAAAATGAGTTGATGTCACTCCAATATTCTGCAATAGAGCTGGGTTATCCTAAGCTAACATACCGTTTGTACTCTTTCACTGCTCTAGTAGAAAAAAATTGTTATAGAAAATTCTGGTCTTTTAATAAACCAGAACCAGTCTATACAGATGTCGTGTAAGTTTACAGCTTTAACGTGGATTTTTTTTTCTTAAAATCTCATCATTGAATGTCTATCCTACCACAGTTGAAATTTTATTAAGCTTTAGGGAAATTTATAAGAACAAATATAGCCTATATGTACTGCTTTTATTATCGATAACATCTTGCAATATAGATATTAATTATTAAAATGCTTTCAATTTGATCATTGGCCACATATAACAAATATGATACCGTTACTCATTCAGGGGAGTCCGCATGTTTACCGGAGCTATCAAATTAGTCGCACCAAACTACTTCAGAGCAGTTTAAGATTGCCGACGCTTTGATATCGATTGTTAGGGAGGCGAGGAGAGCCCTAGTTCAAGTGTAACAACATAGTTATTAAAATTAGCCTAGATGTAGACTAATAAATCGATGAACTGATAACCAAGCCAGTTCAGTTTTGTTATAAGACCGAAAAAATAATTGATTCATTAAAATCTATCAATCCTGGTTCAATGAACTGTGCAACTCGGACAGATTTTTGCAAACCGACTAGGTTGCTCATTACTTAGTTATTCTTAATATTTAATTTATTCTTTTTTTATTCTAAGAGTAATTTAATACTAAAGTTAAAGTAACTATATCTTTAAAAATTAAAGTGTAATTAAGATATGATTTTGTTTGTCATAATATGATTTGATGTACCTAAGCCTAAAGAAAGGCTAAATAATAGAAGAACTTTAATTATATTGCTTTTTAGCCATGTTTTTTTTGGCTTTTAGAATGAATTATAAGTACGAATAAATATTTAATATATTTCTAGATAGATAATGATTCGCCCAGGTAACCCACTAGTTGAACATTAACCTAGTGACCCGATATATAATTGATCAATCTTTGGTCTGGTTCTAACAAATGTATAGCAAGGTTTAAAACAAATCTTAAAATAACTCGATGTAAGACATTTTATCCACATTTTTCTCTCTTTTTTTATGGCGGACTAAATCTCGTATATGACACTCAATGAGTATTTACTTTATAATAGTAAATAATTGTGATGATACTACAAAAAAAAAAAAAAGCTTTATTTTATTCTTATTTTAATGTTTCCGTCATCCAATAACTATAATAATGTTACGAACTGGCTTGATCTGATTCGAAACGGCATTGGACTAGATTGAGACATAACTTTCAAAGAAAGCTGCGGATAATCTAACAGTTGGATTTTCCTGAATTTTGGATATGTTATTGCCCTTAAAAAGAGCTTTCCAACGAATTTAAGATTGCAAGGTTTGGATGACTAGATCTTGAGATTTCGACCAAACAGCAACTGAAGGTTAGATAAACCTTAGATTGATAGCCCTTCAATAGCTAGATAGGTGCTAGGTTAATTCCTTTGTTTGAAAGGTGAGGACTTGTTGTAGAAAAGGGAGATTAGAAGTTAGAGGAAGCCGACCTAAGACTTGGATAGTGGAAGGAAGGAGATGAGAGAGGGAACTAATGGTTAGAGTAAGAAGAGAAGGAGATAAAAGCACAATGCCGACTTCAATTATCAAGTTTACTCCAATTAGGGTTTCCCCCACATATTTATAGAGGCTCACCCTAGGGACCCATCAACTAAGTTAAAAAATTCTAACAAACCAATAATTTTTGCCCCAGTGCCTTCGAACACACTCGATCTTCTTCGAACGCAGAATTACAATTCTCTGTTGTTGAGAAGTATGCAGGCATTCAAATGATCACGTTTGTACGGCTCGATTCCATTCAAATGCATAATTTGTGTTCTCTATTTTTGTGAACGCGTGTAAGCGTTCGCGTAACCCATTCGAATGCGGTTCCTGTGTTCGAACGTCTCCTGACAAAAATCCTATTTCTTCAAACAAAATCAACTAGATAAATAGGCTCATCACAATGAACCCAATATCGCGAGTGAAGCCAATATGGACTGAGTTGTATCACTCCACCACGCTTTCATTCACCTTGCCCTCAAGGTGTTAGCTCAAGATAGCGATTCATGAAGTCAAAATTGGGCATCCAAGTCCCCTCGTCCACTATGCGTCCCCACCACTCCACCAAAATCTTAGTCACCCACTTGCTTGGACTCGAGTGCATCGTTTGGCTAGGATTCGAACTGGAATAGGGGTACTTGGTTCGGCTTTTGACTCATCGGGTTCAGCCCTTATTGGCTCGGGTGGAATAGCTCCAATCGACTCAGTAGGGGGAACTCGAGCCTTAAAGACTTGGGATGTGAAAAACTAGATGTATCCTCACCTCCTTGGGTAAGTCTAGGCGGTACGCCATTGGCCCAATCCTCTTGGTCACCTAGTATGGTCCATAAAACTTTGAAGCCAACTTTTGATTAGGAATGGGTTTAATCGAGTTTTGCCGATATGGTTGGAGTTTGATGTAGACCTAGTCCCCAATCGAGAAGGACCTCTCTTAGTGCCGCTAGTCGTAGACTTGCTTCATCCGATTTTGGGCAATCACTAGGTGCATCTTGAGTCTCCTCAACACCTCATCACAATCTTGCAAAACCGCATCCACCTCAATTTGGTCGGCTCGGGCCAATGGCAAGTATGTATGCAAGGTCGGAGACGGCTGACCATAAACAACCTCAAATGGGGTCATGCTAATAGCCGAGTGAAAGGCCGTGTTGTATGACCACTCAGCCCATGACAAATAAGATAGCCACTGCCACGGTTGCCCGCCGACAAAGTATCGCAATTACTGCTTTAAGCAACAGTTTAGCACCTCAAATTGGCCGTCCATTTGAGGATGGTAGGCTGAATTTATACGAAAGATAGTCCCTTGGAGAGCAAAGAATTTCTGCCAAAATTTACTCACAAATATAAGATCATGATCTGAAACAATCGATTTTGGCATACCATGTATCTTGGCCACGTTGCGCACATAAACCTCTGCGACCTTCCTTGCCGTGTAGGGATGTGCCAAGGCTAAAAAATGTGCATACTTACTAAAGCGATCTACCACCACCATGATAATGGAATATTCTCTGGCCTTGCATAGATCGTCAATGAAATCCATACCGACATCCTCCCAAACCTTCATTGGAATCGAAAGCGGTTGTAGCAAGTCAGCAAGTTTTGTCGACTCCGTCTTTGCTCTTTGACACACCTCACAAACCTTCACGTAGGCTTGTACATCCTTATTCATTATAGCTCATGTGCAAATTTAGCTCAGTTGTTTATAGGTGTGCAATACCCCTTCATGTTCAGCTATGGGGGTGTCATGGAAGTGGTGCATCAACTCCAAAAGCAAGTGGTGGTCAGCTAGAACAACGATCTTGCCTTTGTCCACCAAGAGTCCGTCCTTCACCATAACCCCTTGCATACAACTGGGATCTACAGCAAGGTCATCTAACATCCTCATGATGTTCGGATCCCTCTTGTAGGCCTCCCGTAGTTGCTGAAAAGAAAGGAAAAACCGGCGCCAACTTAGGTGGATTTGGGCACCTTGATAAGACATCGGCGATGTTGTTTTTGGTCCCTTTCTTATACACCAACTCGTAGTCGGATCCAAGTAGCTTGGACACCCACCTTTGCTCAGCTAGTGTGTGTATGTGCTGCCCAAGGAAGTATTGCAAACTCCTTGATCGGTGCGGATTATGAAGTGTCGCCCGATGAGATAAGGCCTCCACTTAGTGATAACATAAATGATGGCGAGCATCTCTCTTTCACAGATAGATAGCAGTTGTGAACGCTTGAAAAGAGCCTTGCTCATGTAAGCCACGGGTCTACCTTCTTGTATCAAAATAGCCCCAATGCCAACTCCAGACGCGTCACACGCAATGCTGAATGGTTTGGTGAAATTAGCTAATGTAAGGACTGGGGCTGAGATCATCGCCTTTTTCAAGGCTTCAAATGCTTCCTTTGCTTTTTTCGTCCATGTGAATGCACCCTTCCGCAGCAAGGGGAGCCGCAACCTTGCCATAGTTTGCCATAAACCGACGATAGTAGCCGATTAAGCCGAGGAAACCACGTAGTTCCTTAGTAATCTTGGGCAGCAGCCATTTCACCATACGTTGGATCTTCTTAGGGTCAGCTTCTGCACCATCTTTAGATATGATGTGGCCCAGGTAGTCAACCTTTTGTTGCCCCTATGAACACTTGGAGTGCTTGGCCTTCAGTTTGTGTTGCTGCAATATGCCAAGTATTGTCCGAAGATGTTGCAAGTGCTCCTCTCATGTACAGCCCTATACCAATATATCATCAAAGAATATTAGCACATATTGTCTCAAATGAGGCCTAAAGATATCATTCATTAAGCTTTGAAAGGTGGTAAGAGACTTGTAAGACCAAAATGTATAACGAGGAATTCGTAGTGCCCATCATGAGTTCTAAACGCCGTATTATGCACATCTGATGGTTCAACTCTAATTTGATGGTAGCTTGGAGAAGTAACATGTACCCGTCAATTCATCTAGCAACTTTTTGATCACCAGTATGGGATACTAGTCTTTGACGATGATGGAATTGAGAGCTCGATAATCCACACAAAACTGCCACGATCAGTCCTTCCGCATAGGCAAGACCGGTGAAGAATAGGCACTTCGACTTGGTCTTATCACCCCGCTGGACAACATTTCTTGAACCATCTTTGTTATAGCCTCCTTTTGGATGAAGGGATAACAGTATGGCCTCATATTTGCTGAACCCGCCCCGGGCATGATCTTAATGCAATGGTCTTGCGTCCTAGGTGAAGGTAATCAATGTGGTTGCTGGAATACATCTTCAAATTCCTACAAAATAGACTTTAGGTCAATGGGTAAGTGCATTGGATCATCCACATCCTTGGCTCCTTCAATGAGTTGCATGAGAAATTCGTGGCACCTAGGTTTCGACAAGCCCTCTAGGGACTACAGTGCTCCCTTGACTTCCTTGCTTGATGCAGCTACTAGACGGATCGGTTGGCCTTCATGACTGAATTCCATTGCCATGGTGGTGAAGTTGAAGGTTACTGGTTTAAGATTCCGAAGCCATTGCACCCCAAACACTAAGTCGGCTCATCGTAGAGCCAACAGAAAAAGATCAATTCAGAAGACATGGCCTTAAATATATAGCTAGACCTTGCGGCATATGCCCTCCATTCTCAACATGGTGCCATCACCGATAACCACATCAAAGCCGTTGGAAGGTTCCGACTCTAATCCTAAATACCTCACCATTCGAGAATCCACAAAATTATGAGTGCTTTCTAAACTAATAAGAATTAGGACTTTATTCTTCTTGATCATACCTTTAACCCAAAAAAGTTTTTGGAGTCGACTCGCCGGCAAAAGAGTGAAGGGAGAGCTCGGCTTGGACTTCAAGCGGGTTGTCCTCTTTGGTTTGGTCACCTTCTTCCTCTTGCTACTCTTCAAGATCTTTAGTGGGATATCTTTGATCATCTCCTCCATGAGCATGATGGCAGCAAGCTGTTTGGAGCATTTGTGGTCTAGTGTGAAGCGCTCGTCATAATAGAAACATAGGCTCATCGAGTGCCGATCTTTGATCTCCGTTGGTGTGAGGCGTCGTCCTATCATCCATGGCTGTCCCCTAAGGTTAGGGGCTGTCCATGGTGGGGGTGGCCGATTGAGGTTTGGCTGAATTGATAGGTTCTACGGTACCAAAAGATAGACTTTGATATCAATGATAGGTTACGAAATGATTCCTTTAATATCTGAATTTATTATAGGAAGCAATCTACTATGCAAAGGGAAAATATTCACCAAATATCTCCCGTAGTTAGAAAATTACGAAACCAAGTGGGATCGATCCTTAACTCCTTGATATATGTTTTCTTGTATTAGGACGAAAATACGATATAGTGCGGATGATGGTGGTGGTGACGGGTGGAGTTGATGTTAGGGTTATGGATGATAATAGAGATGATGGTGGATGATTGATGTTGTTTAAGGGATAAAGACGAAGGGAAAGAAGTGGTCGAGATCCCAAAGAAGAGGGAGGACTCGACAGACGAGCGAGATTAAAAGTTAGAAGAGACCTTGCCAACGATAGAGGTGGTAGATTGATAAATAGGGAGGAGGGAGATTAGGATAGAGAGGTTAGAGAGATGATAGAGAGGCAAGAAATCAATATTCCAATAGTATAATGATTTTGGCTGGCATCCACATCTTTATAGAGGCTAGCCAATAAGCTAAAATAATAATTATTAATCCTAATTCTAGTGGACTCCTGCCGATCGCGTTCGAACGCACAAAAGGTGTTCTCTGTCGATGCGAATGCGATGTAGATGTTCAAACGCACCCGACCGCATTCGAACGCGTATTTTACGTTCTTTATTTTTGCGAACCTGATGCAGGCGTTAACAAAGGCATTTGAATGCACCCCCAACTGTTTTTGAACGTAATCTACAAAAAAATTATTTTAATGAAAATAAATAACTAATGCATTAAAAAAAGACCTTAACTAAGTGTATCACGAACCCACCCCAAATGTGCCATACTCGAGACCGGCGATCTAGGGTTAGAGCACTGGTTACTAGTGCTCCATGTTGGACGGTGTGTCTCCTTTAACTCTTTTATCTTCTCTTCCATCATTTGATCCACTGAGAACGCTTCCAACAAAGTAGTAGGATGAGTCACCTTGACTTCCGCTTGAATATTAGGACAAAGCCCGTTGATAAAAGTGCTTTTGAGAGCTGAGCGACCACCCGTTGATTTGATTGCTAATTCTTTTGAACACCTCTTGATAGGCTCTTACAAAGGTCTTTTAGGTTAGCTTCGTCAAGGTGGCTTGGAAGTTCTCATAGTCGGAGGGTTCAAAATGCACACAAAGTGCATCGGCGAACTCCTCCCAAGTGGTGAAAGCACGCGCACGATGTGCTGCTTGAAACCATCTCACTGCTATGTCTTCAAGATGGAATGAGGCCAGAAGCACCTTTTGGTGGTCAGGTGTCCCTTGATAGGTGAAGAATTGCTCCATTTTATAAATCCAATCCAACGGGTCACCTCTGCTGAATTTAGGAAAATCAACTTGATCAGTACGGGGTTGTAGCATTTGGTCGCATCCGTACTTGCATCCTCAGTGAAGCGGCTCTTGTTTGTTGGATCCTTAGTTGATATGGGGGCTCCTCCCACTCCTCCCAAGGCTCATCCTCTAGATATGGGGTCATAAGTGCCATCGGGTGCAAGGGTGGTAAATCGGTGCGGCGCCTGTGCAGTTCGCCATGTTGTTGCCATGGTGCCTCCAGGAACGGTCCTCGTCGGCTCCCATCTCTTGGTAAGGGATGATGTTCTCATCTTCGATGATGCTTAGGAGTACGCATTAGAGGATTTTGGTTCCTGTCAGCAAGGGTTGCCTTGATCTCCAACAATGTTTGTGCCATGAGCGCCATAGTTTGCACGAGATTAGGAGGGCCCTTTGTCCATCCTTGTGAGCTTTGTGGGGATGGAGATCTTAACGAAGTCATGTAGTTCGTCTCCAAGACTTGATCGCTTATTTGCTTTGCCGCCTTCAATCTAGTGGTGCTCATTACAGTTCAAAGAACGTTTGCTCTAATACCAATAGTTACGAACTGGTTTGATTCGATTCGAAATGGTGCTGGACTAGATTGAGGCATGACTTTAGAAGGAAGCTGCGGATAATCTAACCATTGGATCTTCCTAAATTTTGGATATGTTGTCATTCTTGAAAAGAACTTTCAACAAATCCAAGATCACAGGGTTTGGATGGCTAGGTCTTGAGATATCGACGGAACAGTGGCTGAAGGTTAGATAAACCCTAGCTTGATAGCCCTTCAATGACTAGATAGGTGTTAGGTTAATTCCTTGTTGTGAAGGGGGGAGAAATTGTTGTAGAAGAGGGGGATTAGGAGTTAGAGGAAGCCGACTAAAGACTTGGACGGTGGAAGAAAGGAGGTGGAAGAGGGCGCTAATGGTTAGAGCAAGAAAAAAAGGAGATAAAGGTACAATGCTGACTTCAATTATCAAATTTACCCCAATTAGGATTTCCTCTATATATTTATAGAGGCTCAGGGACCCATCAACTAAAAATTCTTAACAAACCAACAATTTTTGCCATAGGTGTTCAAACGATGGCGTTCAAATGGTTCGATTCTGTTCGAATGCACAATTTGCATTCTATATCTTTGTGAACATGTGTAGGCATTCGCATAACTCGTTTGAACATGGTCTCTGTGTTCAAACACTTTTCAGCAAAAATTCTTTTATTTCTTCAAACAAAATCAACTAGATAAATAGACTCATCCAAATGAACCTAATGTTGCGAGTGGAGCCAATATGGACCGAGTAGTATTAAATGAATTTTTAGAAAAAAAATAAATTTGTAGTTAATTAGGTAAAATTTTCAAACTTATTAGAGAAATATGTGAGTTTCTAATTTATTTGTAAAAATAGATTACCATTTGTGTTCTGTCTAAGGAAACACTATTACTTATTGCAGAGTGTTAAACCTGAAAAAAAAAGCATGTGCGGCCCCTTCTCCTCTCTTCTATTACGCGACGAGGAGGAGGTGGCCATGGGAATTTCGACCAACACGTCAGATTTTTTATTTCTATCCAAAACCTACATATAAATCAAAACCCTTACCCTGATTCTTTTCATTATACTATTATATATATATATCGTTGGAGCTTGCGCCATGGGATTCAGATTGTTGGAATTAGAGATCATCATGCGAATTACCGGTGGTGATTCTTAGTATGTGGATGGGAGGTTTCAATCATTTCACCTAGACTTAAGTAAATGGGTTCAATCACACCTTTATTTTGTTTTTTTTATCAAATCACGTATTTTTCTATGTGCAAGTTAAATATCATATTTCTATGTGCAATTTAAATATTATATTTTTCTATACAATTTATACTTCTATGAGCAGATTAAATATTATATTTTGTGTGCAAAATATATGACTTAGTGTAACGCCCCCACTCAGCACAGGCATGAGCTCGCCCACGCGACTACATGGCACATGTGGTGCACATGACAAGATGGATGGGGCAGTCATGCATAGATACACCTATATTCAATATAATCCATCTTAGAGATAAATCATATTATCAGTCTAATAAACTTGTTAACATATGAATATCCAAGTCCACAATAATATATACTAAACCACAATATAATTTGGTAGGACCCACATAGACTACAACAAACTATTAAGATACAACTACTACAGTACCATTCAACATGTACAATATCTCATATTATACAGAATATAGTCTAATATAGTAGAATATAAAAATATACAACATTGTACAACTTAATATCTATATAAACTATCTTCTATACTATCAAGATACAGCTATTATAGTACCATTTAACATTTATATAGTCATTTGTCTTAATGGGTCTATACCCTATGCATCCACATCAACTAGAAGTCACCTCGAGATGATGCTCGGGACTTTTCTTCATAGCTAATCCGGTTAGGGTCATCAGATGGTATCACTATGTGATCAACATACTCTGTCTTTTCCACTAACCATTAAGAGAGGTTAGAGTCACCTAGAAAATTTCTCATTCATCCTAGGACTGTTCCCTAACCCCACCAGGGTCATCTAAGAAAGTCACCGCATTAATCTAATTTAGGACTTTCCCATAGACTTCTAGATAGACTTGAGTCACAACGAAAAATCGTAAGCGATTTATACTGGGATTGTTCTCTAAGTCGTACCAATACTAGTCTCATTTTTCTTTTCACTAAAATTTAATATTTGCACAAGGTATGGCGATGCACTGAGTATAATGATTAAATACACACAAAAAATGTAACAATTAAATTTGCACGTAAGGAAAAAATAAATAAATTTGTACACAGAAAATTACATGGTTTGATAAAGATACGAAATATAATAAAAATAAATATATGAGTGAACCCACTCATCTCAGTCTAGGCAAGACAATTGAATCTCAAATCTCTAGCTCACGTGCTAAAAATCACCATATTTAATATTAAATAACAATAACATTTTTAAAAAAAAATATTAAAATTTTTCTATAATTTAACTCAAAAATTAATAATTTAGGCCAAAATAAGCCCAAATTAGTTAGGTTGGGCTGCAGTTGGCCCGCAGCCCACCCAACCAACACTTAAATGGATTGTGCCCAAGGCCCAATCCAATTAAACTAATGGAACCGGGTCGGGTCCCTTGGATTCGGATCCAACCGGACCCGAATCCAAAAACTTGAAGGGAAAATACTAGACTCAGGTTGCCCGAGTCTACCTTCTCCAAATTGAAGGGAACTGAAGGGCGAGAGAGAGAGAGAGAGAGAAGAGAGAGAGAGAGAGAGAGAGAGAGAGAGAGAGAGAGAGAGAGAGAGATGTCGGCGGTCACTGTCGACGATGGTCCATCGGTCGCACCCTAACCTCCTCAACACTCTTGCGACCCAGTAGACCACGAGAGGTAGAAGAGAAAGCCGTAGATGACGGTCGACAGCTCGACTCCATGGCTGGCGGCAATGGAGTCGTCTCTACCACACATCGAGCCACAAAGACTTCAGGGAAGCGTGCCTGCGATACGAGGTTGACGACGCGAGGCTTTGGCACATGAGCAGCAGCGACTCGAAGCCGTTGGTCGGCATGAGTCGCCAACGAAGCCGAAATCCCACAAATTAAGTATTTTTGTTCTAACCTATTAAACTAAAATTAAAGTTGAGAGGGGGTGGGAGAGGGCTTACCAAGGAGTCACGTGGTGGTCTCTGATGGCTCCGGCGATACTCCGGCAGGCTGATTCCACTACGTGACTCTGATGGTGAGAAAGAAGAAAGCGAAGGAGGAGAGGAAGAAGAAAATGGAAACAACTAGGGGAAAAGGGGTTGAGGAGAGAGAGAAATATTAGGGTTTAATTTATAGAGCAAAATCAAAAGTCTAAATTAGATTTGGATTTGGCGAGATTTCTGCGACTGCCTCGTAGCATGCCGGAGAGGGAGAGAAGAGGGGGTTGCAGGTGCAGAGCATGTGCATCCCTCCTCTCTCAACCATTTTTTTCGGTTCTTACAACTATTCCCAACAAAAAGAAATTTCGTCCTCAAAATTAAAATTAGTGTAATAAAAGGATAAATTAATATCGTAATAGTCGCTATGAAGATTGAGGAAATAGCTCCGGATGCTTTTCCCTCATTTCATCTTCACGCTCCCAAGTTGCTTCTTCCGGCTTGTGGTTTTGCTCTAAAATCTTCACGAAAGAGATTACCCTATTGCGAAGAGTTCTTTGCTGAGTCTTTACAAGTTGCTCCTCATAAGATAGATTTTCTCGGATCTCCAAAGGCTCAAAGTCGATCACATGGTCTGCACTAGGCACATACTTTCTCAACATGGACACATGGAAGATATTATGTACCTTAGCTAACCTAGGTGGTAATGCTATTTGGTATGCCGGGTAAGGCACGACGACCGAAAGGGGTAAGTATAGGGAAAGAAAGAACAAAAAAAGAATTTATCGAAGGGGTCGTGCGGTTGGCTTCGTTAGCTTCGGTGTCGACAACTCGGGAGAGAGAGATAGCGGGGTGGAGGGAGTAAAATGGCAGGGGCATTGGTGGCGTGCATGACAGGGGAAGAAGAAGAAAAGGAGGACGACCGAACGGGGTGGCAGGGGGACTGGGACGCACGCACGCGCTCGAAGCGTGTGCATGTCCCCCTTCCCTCCTTTTCTTTTTAAATTTTAGGGTGTTACATTTTATTATTACTTTTTTGTAAGCATGCTTAGTAAAATCATCATTTTGTATTGTTGGACTTGGATTTTTTTAAAAAAATTATATTTATGGAGTTTAGATTTATTTGATTTTTAAGTAGATTCCACTTACTGAGCTATAATTTTGGCTCATGAGATCATTTTTTTAACACTTTAGGTTCTGGCCATGGCAATTAAGGGAGATGTACTGGGACCTTTACCTTAACTTATGATTTACCATTTTATCTTTTAATTGTATTAGTCTTTATGTTCTAAACTATCTGTGATTTTAGTTTGGTTGGAGTCACATTAGTGTTGCCATTTAGTCATGTTTATTATTTATTAGAGTTAAATATGTATATTAAAATTCTTGTCTTTGTTGTCATCGTAGACCTAGAAAAATATTAGTTGTAATTTCGTGTATCTCAAGTATAATAAGATACATGGTCAGTCATGATTTTAATTTCAGGTCGTGACAGAAAGCAACACTAATATTGCTTCGAAGACAGTGCTACTTCAAGTAAACTTAAAAGTATTCAAACTTATTAACCGGCATTGGTGAGTAAATAAATTTGTGAGCTTTAGTGATACCTAAGTGTGAGATTGAATGCTATAGTAGTAGTGATAGTGCAATTTGATAGTAAAGAGTTTTGAGTGAAAGAGTAAGGGCTCAGTTAGTACAACATGTGTGGTACAAGAAGAGTAGGTATATTCATGAAAATAGTGAGTTGGTGAGCTTAGATGGCATACGAGTTATGAGATTGAATTATGTGAGAGGAAAAATATAGTGTAGTGGTAGTGAGATTTTAACAAGAGCAAATTTGATACTATTACAATAATTATATTATTAGAGTTCCATAATATTCATTCCATTCTACAATATCAATTGCTTTACTATTACTAAAACTAATGGCTACTTTAAAATTTCCATTCTATAAAATAAAAATCTAACTAACCATGATTAAAACTAAACTTAGATTATGAAAAGACTATTTTTTTTTTCCTTTGTATAAAATAATTAAAATGGACCAAAAGCTATATAATAATATATGATTTCATAGTACAAGAAAATAAAATTATATCTTTTGCAAGAAAAATATCAAACATAAATATTCTATATTGGGCTGTAAGAAAAAGGTTATCTTAATCATTTATATCTATTTGTTAGGTTTAAAATATCATTTTTTAGAAGAGTAAAAAGATATTTTAGTGGCAATTATAATATTTTAAGATATATAGTGTCGATTATAATATTTTAAAAGTTTTTAGTAGCATAAAAGCTCCTGGATATTTGCATAAAAAATTCTTTATTTTTTAAATAGTAAGTGAGCATATTCTCTTATATAAATTATATATTTATATATATTATTATAAAAAAATATGCATTTAGTATGAAAAATAAATAAATTTAATTTTAAGAGTATAATCCAGCTATTATTAAAATTTGTCAATTTTAATTAAAAATTCGTCAGTTAAAAAGGATACGTTTCCATCGTTTTCCTTTCTTTCCCCCGATTAAGTCATAAAATAATCCCACAATCCACCCCGATTGCCGATTATTCTTCCCAACCTCGACTATCCATGAAATTATCCTCCTCCTACTCTTCCCCGTATCCTCACCCCTTCTCGTCGAAACCCTAGCCATGGCTCGCGGGTTCCGGGGCGTGAGGGATGACCTCTCCGAGCTCGGCCGTCACCTCGTCGATGTCGCCTGCTTCCTCCACCCTCTCCTCTCCCCCTCCTACGTCGACTCGCCGCCTTCCACGCCTCGCCGCTCGCCGTCGCCGCGGCCGCCCTCGTCGCGGATGATTGCTGGAATCCTCGGCGACCTCGCCGAGGTCAGTGGGGCCCTTCGCGGTGGCCTTTCGCGCCTTTCCGTTGCGATTCGTGGATCTCCCGAGAGGGGCGTGGGGGCCCCGGACGATCGGGCGAGGGTTGTTGGAATCTCGGATGATGTGCTAGAATTTGTTCGTGATCTCGTGAAGTCCCCTGAATCCTGGGTCGATTTCGCGGTGCCTGTGGGTGAAGATGGTAAAAACCTAATTCTTTTATTGTAGTTGCTGTAAAGTTTTGCATCTGTAGGGAGTCATTTGTCAATTAAATACAGCTTATCCTTTTACGTTGTATCCACTGCTTCATTCAAATTTGGCTAGTCCTAGATTCGCTGGTTACTTGTTAGTACGCGATAAGATAATTAAGCCAGGCTCAACAATTCTGTTGGTTGCATTAGATAATTGAGCAATTAATGTCAGACTTCCTATTTGGTCGGACTGTCAACTTACTGTCTTCTAAGTCAAGATTGAGGACTAGCTATGCATGATCACTAAATGTACCATAAAAGGCTTGCGATCGAGTCAGTATAGTTCTTTTAAGTCCACTGGACCAACAACTGATTCACTACAACAGAAAGTAATTACATCTTCTTGTTTTAGGTGAATGGCACGGCGTGGGTATGGATACACATTAACAGCAAGGTTAATGTTCTCACTTCTCACACCTAAGATTATCACAGTGGACTCCTGTTGTTTCTAATGAACTTTTGGAGATCCTGTATGTATGTCATGGTGAAGAGCTTCGTTATGGTTGATTTGCAAGGAATAAGCAAGAAAAAGAGGACAGGAGGATAGGGAAATTTAAATAACATAATAGGCTTATCTAAACAAGACAAGATAGTGTGCAATTACTAACAATATAGCTATGATTTGTCAAAATCATTGTTTTAGAAAACTTTCGCCTTAATACCTAGACTCCCACCTTAGATAGAATATAAGTAGGCTCTACTTAGGTCCCACCTAAGTGACCGGCTTAGCATCTCATAATATTTTAATATGTAGATTGACTTCAAAATTCAAAATGATTGTACATGTTGATGAATTAATGGATTCAAATAGCTTATTCTATATCTTAACAAGAATAAATTAGTGTATTGTTTAGATTACAAGTATTAATTTTAATTTATTCTCTAACTATTATTTCTTTTATTTATTTATTTATTTAATTAATTTATTTTTAATTGTCTTAAATTCTGGGTGCCCACTTGGTGCCTAGGCTCTGCATCATCCCTTGTCCATCTGTCTACCGCCTACAGTCTTCTAGAACCTTGATTAAAATAATGATGAATGCCCTGTAACATTGGTAATTTGGTACGTTGTTTGAAGCTACGAATATTTAAATACCACATGTGAATATTGGAGTTGCCTAAACAACTAAAATTCTTGACCATGGATATGATTTTTCATAATATTTTTGGTAACTTCTCCTACCTTTGACCTTCTGCACTTTAATCCATTGAATGTTTGCACTGCTTCTACCTCTTTTATCTTGAAGTCTTTATTGATTTTTTGGTACTAGTCATGTTCTGTCTCACTTGTGATAGTTGGCAATTGCATTTTGTTTTGCCTCATCATAACGCTTTTCTCATTCTGTGCTTTAACAAATTCTGTTGCTAGTTAATGTTATTAAGAGTCTCATTTGTAAAATTTAGCACATGCCATAAAGTTTGTGTTATTGGGTCTAAGATATGCAAATTCCAATCCTCAAGCCAAGCTCATCTTTGGGTAGATAATGCAAGCCATTAACCATATGTAACCTTGGGCCCTGACAGTTTATTGAAAGTAACATTGCAATAAAAAGTTATTGGGATTGCATTAGTAGTTCCGCTCATTAACCGGAAGCTTCATAGACGTAATGGTTTTGTTAGATACACTAGGCAACCACAGTAATCTAGTGGTGGAAAAATCAAAATGTAAGACAGTTGCTAGATATTTGTGTGAATTGTAAAATGTTCATTTTCTTACTACTGTGCTGTTGCATTTAGCGGAAAAACAAAAATGAGGCACTTACAATCTGTAAGGATAGGAAGAAACTAAATTTAGGATTGTTGTCAGTCATGATAACTTTAGTCAGAATGATTTGTTTCACTTAGGCTGTGGTCGTTGGTGTTCTTAGATTGGATCTGGCCCTGATTAATATTAAGATGACAGAGCACTGCTGTTCCAAATTTCAGAAATCAGAAAAAAAAAAAAAAACAATTGTCAAGAGCCACTTTTCCTGGTTAATCAGATAGGTAATTTTACGATCAATCCCAGCTTCTCCATAAAGAGACGGGTTGATATCAAATCATTTCAGTATTACTTTGTCTTTGATTGTTTTTCCTATTTGCTTGTTAGTATCAGAAGTATGCTGACTTACATGATTCTTGCTAGTTGTTATGTAATTTGAAGAAATAAGTTGTCCACCATTGAATTTTTTTAGTCAAAAATAAGGTTTGAAAAATCAGTATTGGGATTGGCCTTCGGAAAAAACATTACGTATCAGTCGGATCGGCCATATCGGTTGCCTGAACCAGATCGATTTTTTAATTACGTAAAATTCTAAGTATTATTTAAAAATGCAAGAAAACTTCTAAAAATTTAGAAAAAATTTTACCAAAAATAAGAAAATAATGAAAGAAAAATTATGGTGTAATAAAATATTAAAAATAAGAAGAGATTAGAAAGAGAGTAAGTCATGGTGCAGTGAAGAAGAAGAAGAAGAAGAAAAGAGACGAAAAAGATAGTGGAAGAAATAAAAAAACTGAGAGAAAAAATAAAGAAATAAATTAAAAAACTATACACCAGAGTTCCTCGGAGTTCGTCGGAGTTAGATCTCTCCATAAGAAAAACAACGATTATATGGTAAGGAGAGAAAAAGAAAGAAAGAAAGAAAGAGAGTAAGAGAGAGTGAGAAGAAAGTGTAAAAGAGAGAAAGAGGGAGTGAGAGAGATGCTTTGTTTAAATTTGATTTAGCATGATTTCTTAATCATTTCTTCAAGTTTACTTCATGAACTTTGGTGTTTCGATCATCTTTGTTAATCTCTCTATATCGAATTGGTGGTGGTTCCTTTCCAAAATTCAACATTTATTTTAATTTCCTCTTATCTCTTATTCCTTATTATTCTCTATCTTCCCATTGCAGTAGGACCATGCAGCTGGACAACATTATACACCTATTATACTTAAATAATATGGTTGCCTTAGTGCCTTGTGTCGATATTAGATTGGCCCCCTTGTATCAATTACCATATATCTTCAAGTCCCCAAGCCAAAAGCCACTCAACTTAAGTGGGAGAGAAGATTAAAGGGCCTACATTTTATGTGAGAATTCCCTGATTTTCATACTAGGAAGTTTGAGAATACCAAAAATGGTGAACATTGAAAGGTGGATCATTTAGATCTATAATTTGTAGATCATCTCATTCAAGAATTTAGGGTGAAATTGAATTTCAAAATTTGAATTTCTCTAAATTGTTTATGTCACGACTTGAAATCGCGGCCACATACCCCAATAGACTTGAGATACACGAAGCATTCACATTAACTTTCCAAATCCACAAGATAAAGAACCCAATATAAATTAATAACTCTTAAGTCAATTAATAAAAATTCTCAAGGTAATAAAGAGGTTCAAAGTATGACCAATGTCTTCCTGAATATAATATTAAAAGAAACTAATGTGACTAAGGGGAAAAATTAAATCCTAAGTGGAGGTTAAAAGGGGTTCTAGTCAAGGTTCCAAAAATCGGTATCGGGATCGGGATCGGCCGTCCGAAAAAACGATACGTATCGGCTGTATCGGCCGTATCGGCTGCCCTGTATCGGATCGGATTATTTTAATTAAATAAAATTCTAAATATTATTAAAAATGTTAGAGAAATTTCTAAAAATTTAGAAAAAATTATAAGAAAATAAGAAATAATAATTACTCACATATAAAGCCTAAAAAGTAAAAATATCTTTTTCTCCTTCTCTTCTTTTCTATTCATTCTCTCCCACATTCTTTTTTTTATCTTTTTCTCTCTTTCTTTCTCACCTTTTTTTTTTAATCTTTCCCTCTCCCACACTCTCTCTCATGCCCCATTTTTTTTAATCTGTCCTCTCTCTCTCACTCTCTCTCTTGCTCTTTCCCTCTCTCTCTCCTTTTCTCTCCCTTCCTCTCTCTCCCTCACTCTCTCTCTCCCTCTCTCTCTACTGCTGCTGACAGCTGTCAGCAGACAGCTGTCTGCTGCCTGCTGCAGCCACCTGCAGCAGGCCAGGCCGAAACCGAGTGGTTTCGGCCTGGATCGAGATCGGCTATAGCCGATCCCGATTCATTTCGGCCGATCCCACTTGGGATCGGCCGAAACTCAAATCCTTGGTCCTAGTGCACCATGTTCATTCACTATGCCAATAAATATTCAAAATTAAATTTGTTAAGATAATTTTATGAGCTAACAATTTTAACATTATAGGTGAATCCACACAAAAAAATAAAGCCAAACATGCTCATAACAAGAATACTAAAGCACGAGTATAATAATACAATGGTAAATTGATAACAGGCTCAAGTATCATAATATAGAACTTCTCAATCTCAAATAAATATCATATTTCTCATCTTGGGCCTTTGGCCATGGATCCATATCAATTAGAATTTAGCTTCGGGATGATGCTCAAGCCTTTTTCTCATAGTAATCTGGTTAGGGTCACCATAAAATATTACTGAGTGATAAACGCACTATATTTTTTTCTAATCATTGAATGACTAGAATCACATCATGTTGATTTTTGGTATAGCCTGGAACTATTCCCTAACCTGTTAGGGTTGCATAAACAGATTACCGTATGATTAGTAATCTATCTGTTCTCTAGACTTCAAAGTAGACTCTAGTTACTATAGGGAGATTTTAGATCTAGCGTAGGACTATTCTCAATGTCTTACCTACCCATAACCAATGTTTCGTTAGATGCACAAAGAATAACATTTCACAAAGTACAACATTGTCTGAAGTATACAATTGCACGGAAGATAACATAACGCAAAGAATACCATTGTATGAAGAGTATGGTAATTAAAACAAGTAGTATATATATTTTGCAAAATATGATGCAGGGTAAAATTAGGTGAATCCACTCATCGGTGATCCACATGAAATAGCTTAAATCAATATTCCAAGTACAAGTAAAAATCTTCACTTTTATCTATAAATAAATTTATATTTTAATTTAACAATATACTAAAATTACAACTAATTAACTTTCAGGCTCGCAACCCATTTACTAATACGCTTGAGCTAGGACAAGGTCCAAACCCAACTAAGAGGGGAAAGTGGACTGGGCCCTAGCTAGCCTATCCTAGGTCACGGGCTAGCCTATAACCCATGCAATCTTATCTTATGGGTTAAGCAAGGCCCAATCTATACCCTTCTTCTCCTTCAAAGAAGGGGCAATAAAGGAGGGGAAAGCGAGGTGCAACCAGGGGAGGGAGCTATCGGCGCCTCTGTCGGGTGATCCAAATCGACGATATCGAAATATTCCTCACTATTAGGGCAACCAAGATGAGGTGGAAGGAGGTCTTTCAAGACAACTGGCGGGGAGAAGTGCACCATCTATGGCCGACGACCATGGTAGTAGACAAGATTTCGCACTAGGCCTCATAGGCACCATCAAGCAACAACAACAGTCTCATGCAGAGAGAAACTTGTCCAGAGGGGTGGACGCGATCGACGTTAATATTGATAGTCATATGCGGAAAGAAAACTCATCGACAGGAGGCTATGTGGTGTATCTTCCCTAGAACTCCAAAGTGCATGAGAAGGCACGTGCGCTTACTATTTTATTTTATTTTTTTGGAAAAAATTTCATTTTGTACCTGTGTGTGTGTGGTGGGAGGGATGGGGAATTGATGACTAAAACTCATCACTGTCAAAGTATATATCTTGTCGATCTGCCCTTAAATTATTCATCCCATACTAATGTTGTAAAAAAGCAACTACTTAATCTGGCAGTGAAGCTTTCAATTAGCTCACATATGGTGCTTGCACAAAGGTAGGCTCTCCTGTGTAGCTGAACAATGAAACATTAAAAATGCTATACTAAATGTTTTATTATTAATAAACTAGTAAATATGTAAAAATAACTACATAATATATGAACAATTGTTCAAGCTTCAGTTTCGGCCGATCTTGACTCATGATGATGTTGCAAAAGATGAGACATTGACGTAGCCAATGTGGTTGTGCTGGTGGGTATAGGCAAGGCAGACAAGGTTGCGACATGTGTAGGCGGTGCCGTAAGTGAGATGAAGTGATTTTTTTTTTTTTTTGAAATGAGAATGAGATGAAGTGGGAGACACGATAGAGATAGGGAGAGAGAATGGGAGAGAGAGAGTGAGGGGAGATTAAGAGAGTGAGTAGGAGAAAAGGAGATCTTTTATTTATGTGAGGAAAAAGAGGGTGAGTTAGGATAGAAATTGAGAAAGTAGTATCTTTTTTAGTTTTAACATTTTGAGTAATTTATATTTTATATCTTTTTAAAATTTTTAAGATTTTTCATGTATTTAAAAATAATTTTTATAATATTATGTAATAAAAAAATAGTTCGATATCGGCAGGCTAATACGTATCATTTTTTTGGACAGCTAACTCCGATCCCGATATTAGAAACCTTGCAATTATCTTCATCAAAGAGATCCACATGCATAATGATAATATGATCTCATGATTACTCAAGTAAACCAAGAAGTAATATTTCTAGTAATTTGTTTAGTTGAATATCAACAAAATTTTAGTCACCAAAATCTTAATAAAGATAGATACATTAATAAAAACAATCTAGAGTGCATTTGCATATTTGATTCCCTAGTAGGACCTATATGTGGTCTAACTGCATGAAAGGACCACATAATGCATATTTGGGGCAGTTTACCTGTCAACACTGCCTATGCAACCTCTTTATGTCCCATACAAACCTATTAGATTTAAGGCTAAATTACACCTAGATTTCATGAACTCTGGTCAGATACCATTTATATCCTCTAAAAAGAATGTGATGTTTAGGCCTCCTGAACTATTATAATTTTTATAGAAGGTATATTTTTAACATAAAAGTTAATTTTACAAAATTGCCCTATATTGTTATGCATATTTTGACTGGAGGGAAAGGAAGAAAGTTTGATAATGATCGAGAGGGAGATAGATTGAGAGAGAGGAAGATGAGAAATTGTATCATGATGGAGCTTGGGATTGGGGGAGAGAAAAATATAGGAAATAAGAGTTTGATAGAGATAAGAAGGGAGACCGGTTGAGAGAGTTTGAGAGGAAGAAGAAGAATCGAAATAATATTACAGTATAAGTTGTTTTTGGGAGGGGAAAATGTGGGGAGAAGATGAGAGGGAAATGATTGGCAAAAATTGGTAGGAAGGGAATGTGAATGTTTTGGTAAATTTGGGTATGAAGATGAGAGCAGTTTTTGGTACTAATGAAAGCAGCCAATCACATGCCAAATTTGGATGACCAAACAAATGGTACGCGAAGAAAAGGGGTCATCTTTTAACATTTGAATAGTTTTTTTGGGTTGGTTGGGGGTGGGTTTCTTCTATAGGGGATTTAAGCAATATGAGTCATAGTTCAGGGAGTTTAGGAATAATTTAACCTAGATTTAATGTAAAATTTTGATGAAATGGGGAAACTATATTATACCTAATTTCTAGCATGTTGGTAGAATAACAAACCTAGATTTAATGTAAAATTTTGATGAAATGGGGAAACTATATTATACCTAATTTCTAGCATGTTGGTAGAATAACAAACCCTTTGAAGAAAGACTAAAGCAAGCAGTAGTATTAATTGATCATTTGTGAATATGAATTGCATAATTTTAAAATCAAAGACTTTCATTAAAAAGCTGCATGAGGGATGCTGAGCTATGCCAGCCATGATACTGCAGTCCTAGTGGCAAGACTGGACATGTCCTTTGGCACCGCATGACATTTATTAGCTAATGCCACCCTAACTGTAAATGCTACAAATTTCTTATTTCTTCTCATCATTCCCTGTGCAGTAGACAAATATTGCAAGATTTTACCTGATAGAATCAAGGCAGTCTTACAATCAAGGGCTGCCTAGCTTTTCTACACTTTTCTAACCCTCAATTATGTTATCCTTTTCAAATTGCCTTCCCATGGAGCCCTCAATTGTTATTAGCCTTACCAGAATTTCCAATTTGTTACTGGTCCGTCTTATGTCATATTATTTACCACGTAGTTTTTGTGCTATAATTGTATTGTTGCAGATTTTAATATGTCTCATCTTCAAAGAGATCATGTAGCAGCTGTTGAACGATTGTCTCCAGAGTTAGCAGAATTGCGTGTTAGACTGTGCCCTGCTTATATGAGTGAGGATTCATTTTGGAAGATTTACTTTGTATTGTTGCATCCGAAGCTGAATGAGCATGATTCGGAGCTGTTATTGAGTCAACAGGTATTAATTTAACTTATGTGTCATGCTTAATCATTTTCAATTATTTTTTTATATCCTAATAGTCTTATCAACCAAATTACATTAATTCTTGTTGGTGCATGATTTTTTTTTGTTGTCTCCCTAAGGTCCTAACTTATTAGACTCTGTGTACCTTTTTACATATCCAAGCAAAGAGATGTACCAATTTGAGAAAATGGTAAGATTTTTGTTGTTCCTTTTTACTGAAAAATAATGAGCTTTAAGTTTTACTCAACAAGGTTGTCTCTTGATTTCCACCTTTTCCTATTGGTAACAATATTGTCAAATACGACTTTGCATTTTGCACCTTTTCTCTATATATTAAATGAAGTCTTGCTTTATTAGATATTATTTAATTTATTGATATTGTTTTGGAAAATGACCATGTTATTGATTATTCTTCAGTTGCCACCTCGGAAAGCTTAGTGGTTATCTTAGTTTTTTGTGTAATGTAATGTTTTACTACGAAAGATAACCTTGAATTTTCAGAACAGTTAGCAATGTCACCAAACTGATGGTGATATTAAGGTTTCTGTTCGATATATGTAATTGTTATTTCTCTTTTCTAATTTGTATATTGTTCTTTTCTTTTTTTAACTTCATACTATTTTCTAGAACGTCCAGACTTCTTCTTAGGTGCTCCCAGTCGTGGGAACTAGGTGGTCTTTAAAACCTTAATATTTATTAGATAATTTCGCTGGTTATTGTTACTTTATGCTCATATCATAGTTGGGCAATTATATCTTGCAAGTATGTACTTACGATTTCCTGAAGCTTGCTCGTGTATTTTATTGAACCTCACAAGTCACAAGTGTTCAAAGATGATATATTTTGACCTTGTACTGTAAAGATTAAATCTTCCATTATGTTATTTATTAGAATTTATGATTTCTGCGACTCTAATTATCCCCTGTGAAGTCTAGCTTTCTAGGTTGCCTTCTCCTGATTTTCTTTCTAAGAAGTAAGGAAGTATGATGCAGAACCTCATTTTTTTCTCTAATGTTTCTGATTCTTGTTATCCATAAAACTTGTTGCTATTGAAAGAGGTTATGTATATCTTGGACCCATATCTAGTTACACATAGAGCTTTTTCTCATTTTTTCTTTATTCTTTGTGAAACCTTGTATCAATGTTTTGAAAGGCGTCGATAGTGGACGATCACCCCACTGCTTAGCACCAAGGCAAAAAGCGGGTGATAAGGCGGGCTAACATTTTTATATTAAAAAAATAAAATAATTGTTATATAATATATTTATAATTTTTAATACTAATATCACATAACATAATCACAATTCACAATTCACAACTATAACAAGTTCACAAATATCACAACTAAATACCCAAAACAAATAACATGATAAAAAATTAAAAATTATCTAATTCATAATAAGTTAATAAGAATCACAATCAAATATCCAAAACAAATAACATGATCAAATATTTAAAATTATTATATTCATAGCAAGTTCACAATCATCAGATCCAAATATCTAACAAGTTCACAATCATCACAAGAAGCACATTCATAATAAGTTCACATTCAAAATTAGACTTCTAGTTTTCTTTACAATTTTTGGGGGGAGCTTTATTTACTAATAATTTATTATCTGAATCATCATCAAGCTCTAACTCAATATTATCATCATCCTTTATTTTCTCATTTGACTGGATCAATTGCTCGTCTAGAAAAGTGGAAGGAGTGCTATTAATAGTACCTCGAGCAACTCTAACACTCATCCTTGATGATAAAAATTCTTTCGCACTTGATGCTTCTATTACCATCTCCCGAGTTAATCCTTTATCCGGGAAGACCTCTTGCTCTTGAGAATTATTATCTAACTTATCAATTGCATTATTTCTCTCTTTTGAAGCCACAAGATTCTTCTCTTTTGATATCTTTCGATCTTTTATTCTTGCATTAAATTGTACATAAACTAGATCATTTAATTTTCACTTCCAATCTATTTCTCTTCTTTGAATGAATCTAAAAACAAAGACCAAATTAACATTAGTCAATTATAATTTAGGATTGATAATTTCATCTTTTTTTCACATCTGGATGAGCTACATGTCAAATTAAGAATCTTAAATGTCATGGTAATGAGTATAAGCTTTATATACACTTCGCCAATGAGCTAATAACCATACAAATTAGAAAATAACTTTGTAACATATTAACATACATAAGTGGATAAGACTAAAAGACATATGCTTTATTACATATGTTGAACTATTAAAAATACCTTGGTTGAATTTATCATTATTAACTTCTCTTACCAATCTTGCTAGTGGTTTCCTAAAATTTTTAGCAGCATCCTTCTATGCTTTCAACCCTATATTTATAATGTACACTTGAATGGACATATCTGGATAAAAGTTCTTAACACGACTAAGAACATCATCCATTATATTTAAATCACTCTCAATTTCATCACAATCTTTATAAAAGTTATCCTAGCTCACAATTGACATATAAATTCGTAATGCTTCTTCCTTTTCAATTTGTCCAAGTGTCAGTCAAAATGGAGCAATTATTTTTCTTCCATGCATCTCTATGATTCTTCAAATTATCATTTATTTTGGCCATTTGCTTATTCAAAAGTGGCTCACGTAAATCATGCATAGATACTGGCTTGAACCCTGAACCATACTGACTAACGCTTTCATCAATACATGAAATGATTTATTACTGACGTCATTAAAGAGAATGCCACACTTATAAACCTAATGAGCTAAGTCCATTAGCAGTCTATCTCTTTGTTCTTTTGTAAAAGTATCTTTTATACTTATTTTTACCAATTTATCCTACTCTCAAATTGCAATTTCTGGATTAATAGAGGTATATCTGTCTAAAGGACCTCTACTTCTTGGTCTTTTACTTCCAACATCTAAAATTTTTTAATCTTTTCTTTCTCCAAATATTTTTATTTCTATCCTCAATTCTGCTTTCTCTTTTGATTTATCCTCTTCTCTTTTTGTTCCCCTTTATATGCTCTTTAATAACTTTTGTTGCCTCATCTGTAGCTTTTGGATAAGGTGCAACATCGCCCTAATATGTGCAATATGCTTATTGAATCTACTAATTCTTCTCTTTGTGATCTTCTCACGAAATCTGTATTTTATCGTGTTAGCATCATTTTTATTTGGAAGGTATCTATATTGTCACTTTGGATCATTAGAGCCAATAGGTACAAAAAACTCAGATGATGTTGATTCAGCTATGGATGGCTGTGCTAGTAATGGCACGGCACTTGACATTACTGGCATGACACTTGGCACGGGGTGTGCCAGTGGCACACCCCCGTGCCGACTAATGCCGATCGGCACGGGTGCATGCTGACCCGTGCCAATCATTGTGCCATGTGAAGCCCTTTTTTTAAATTTTTCTTATTTTTATTAATCATTATCGAATCAATTGATTAGTTGATTATTTAGAAGGTTTAAATAAAATTGATAATAATAAGAATAGAGATGATAATGATGATGGTGATAATGACAAGACTTAGTCTAGTGCAGTGATGATGGAGATGAGGCATGCGTTTCTGTTACACAATCTTCTGAAAGAGATTATTTTTACAAAGAATTTGAGTCTGTAAGTAGCAACACACCAGGAGAGGCTCACCCATAGGATAATATGAGTTCATTATAATTACCATCATATCAATCACACCCACTATAGCTAGGATAATATTATATTCTATATCCACATTCTGCATATGCTTATGGTGTATCTATGCCTATTCGATGACGTTTATTTTCGTACATATTTAATATCTATATTATATTATAGGAGAATTGCAAAATTTCTATTTATATGAAAATTATGTGAGATATTATAATGAGCAATACTATTAGTGAATAAGTTTTGAAAAATATCGACAGTATTTAATGCAATATTCTCATATTATTCTTGTGGCGACAAATGAAGTTTTTAATCCTTCTCGTCATTTTACGACAAATGAAGTCTTTGATCCTCCTCGTCATTTTATGTTTAACTAGATATAAATTTTAATTATTAAACTATTATCAATTGATGTTATGTTTTCAATTATATTATGGAGTATTCAATTATATTATAGTGTTCAATCATTAATATTAGTTTTAATGAATGTCTTTAATCATAGTATGTGTTGAATAATATTTATATTTAATTGTTGCTTTATCTTTAAGGATAATGGTAACCCTATTATTAACTAGTTCATTTTTATTTATTAATTTTTTTATTAATTTTATAGTAATAGAAATAGATGTCCTACCGAGATAGAATTTGTAACTTGCTATCCTCTTGCCTAGCAGGTAAAGATCTACCTTTGATCCTATTAACATTGGACCTAGTGCTCAGGTAGTTTGGCCAATAGTAGGTTAAGAAATATTGAACGATAATGTGGGCAGGAGTTTTTGAGGAATACAAATAACCTCGATTTTTTTTTTCTAAAATGTCATTTACAAAAATAATCTAAAGATAAATCATTATAATGTAGATTTTAAACTTTTATACATATATTTAAACCAAAAATCAAAAATTGACATATCGAAACCAAAACATCTTTAAATGTCCTAAAAAGCTTATTAAAAGTATTATAAATGCGTGCCGGTGGCACGTAGGGGCGTGCCACTGGCACGGTCGACTAGCATGTGCCATGCCGATTGCACTGGTACGACCATCGTTGGATCTTGCCATAGATGCTGTTTGAGAGGAATTAATGATCATATCTGACTATTTGTGAATGAAATTGGGCAAAAAAAGGTAAAAAGCAAATATAATTCATATTTCACATTTTTAATTCCTCCAAATAATAATCAGTAAAACACTAATTAGTGAGGATAACTCTAATACTGTAATCAGTAAAAAAACAAACAGTAATCAGTAACTAATTAGTAATTACTAATTACTGTTCACGTGAATCAGAATCACATTTCAAAATCCTCTAATCAGAAATTTATACATACTTAATTAGCAGTCAATTAACTGCAATTCCCCAAATTAATAATGCAAGACAGTGAAAAGATAAAAATAAAAAACCAGTAATCTTAAATCTTAATTCAATAATTCATAAACCAATTAAGCAATTAGCAATTAACTTTTCTAAATTTCTAATTAATTCCTATAGCTGGATACCATAGTAGATTAAGAGTAAGTAATTGAAAAATTAAGCTAGGGAAAATTTGGAAATTAAGCTAGTAAGCTCGGGAATGACTGACTGACTGAGAGAGACTGAGAGAGTGGGAGAGTGAGAGACTGATTCACTGGGAGAGAGACAGAGAGAGAGAGAGGAAGACGCAGGCTTTCGCCAGTTGCTGCACGCTGCTGCCAGCCACTTGCCGCCTTCATTGTGGGAAGATTGGTCCCTGCCTTTATTGCCGCCGGTCGTGTAAGGGAAATAGCCTCTAGGGTTTGCAGCGAAAAAGTGAGAGAGATGAAAGAGATATTGAGAAAGAGAGGAGTTGGATGTTTTTTTTTTATATATCGGTTAATTATTAAACCCGATCTGCTATAAAACCTGATCCGTTTCACTTATTATTTGCATTCAACTTGGTGGGCCGAAGCGCCTGCCCACCTAGTGCTATCTAGCGCCTAGGCGGCTGGCCGTCTTTCGTCGACGCATTTCAGCATACGGCGGCCGCCTATTCCACCTTTCAAAACATTGCCTTGTATACAATTCATTTGCTTGTACAATCTTCGATTTACTCTTGGATGCTTCTAGGGTTCTTATATACTTTTGAGAGTTTAAAGACAGTCCAATTAGAGTTTTTCTATTAAGTGAAGAAGGTTCTATTTACAACAATTATGACCCTAAATGTTCTTTTATTATGTATCTTCTGTGAATTTGAATTTCGAAGGGAAAAAATATTGGGATTTCTTGCCATAAATGCATTATGAACTCATGACTTATAGATAAAGTTTGTTGCTTGTAATATAATTGTCTAACAGTTGCTATACATAATTAGCTTTGTCGGTGAATAAGTTTAAGATGGGCTTAGGTATGTATATTGTCACAAGTTACAACAATAATAACCTTAATTCAATATAATATTTTTATTTATATATATATATATATATATACACGTATATATGTGTGTATCTACACCTGACATATCCTTGGTGTTTTGTATGATGTATCCTTGTTTTTTTAAGATTTTCCATATATAGATAATATCTGCTTATCTGTATCATAGCTTATTAGTATCCTATATCCATATCCATGCTTTATAGATTATGTGCTTACTGTTGTTCATGGCATGTTACATGTATGTGTTTTGTACTGTTAATTATGTTTAAATTTATGACTTTTTATATGTTGAAGTTTTCACTTTATTTTTCTGAAAAGAAAAGTGTATCGCATTCTATAGTGCAGCTGTTCATAAGCTTGATGATCGTCCACTTCACGTTTCGATATATCAAGATAAGTTTTAACTCGACATTGATTTCCTGTCAATTGTAATTTGAATTAGGTATTCAATTATCTTTTATTATATTAGAACCCATAATAGCTTAAAAGTCAAGCTTGATTTAATATGACATTAAGCAAGCTTGGTTAAGCTTGGAGTCAATGTTGATCTGAATTTGACTCATTTAATTGTTGTGTTCTGCTGCACTGGAAAGTTGCTCAAAATCACGATCAGAACATAAATTTAATAAGCCAACCTGCCAAGCTTGACTATGAATCTCAGGATCAAGAGGAAAAAAAAAACTCCAAGGTTGATCTCATGTAGTCTAGATTGTGGTCAGCTTGCTTGCAGTCTCTCTATCTGTGATGATTACACAAGACATGTATGTGAATCACTGCTCTGCTTTAACCATCCTTCATTAATTTGATGCTTTATGAATATTACCATCTTGTATCCTCCTTGAACTTGGAACAATCATTTCAACATTGCTAATTTTAAAATAAAGATCATGATTCTACATCCTAAGAACCAAGATATTCTTGAGCTGTTACATTTTGATGTTGTCCATAATTCCGGCTTACAATTGATCCTCATTTTAGACTATACTGATTATGAGAATGAGGCATCTAATTTGATAGTTACTGATGTTGTATAAGAGCTCATACCAGATTCTATCTGTAATTTTCTTTTACAGCGTTCCAATTGCATATTGGCATTGAACTTTGCCTGGAAGCAGCAATGTTGGAAGATGCTTAATTTCCAAATTGATGTTAGTGTATTACATTTGCAACATAGATGGAAAACTTGGGCACATAATATGCGTACTGACTTCAGGCAAAATTTTATTGGCTAGAAGCAATTTTTAAGGCAATCTAATTATCTTTAATATAGGAACATGACCATTTCTGACTTCTCACAGCTTTGATGAGTCATAATGAAGAATTGAGAAATGAATTTGAATTCACAAAATTTATCTATATATTTTTATATTAATGAATGTAGAATGCTTGTATTGGACCTTCCTTATCTTTATATTGGCCAGACTACAACTTTTTGAAAAGTGAACTATTTTGTAGCCATTGGATGTGCCTTGAGATTTGTAAAATCTTATCTTAAGGTAGAAAGAAAGTGAGAGAACTCTATACCTGCATCTTGGGATAAACTTTTTATGATCTTGGGAAGTAATCAATGTCATGAAATAAAAAGTTCTGTGCTGGCTGTTAGCTATGTAGCAGAATTTGAGCTATGTAGATTAACCTGACCTGGGGTTGGCTGTTGAAAGATCTAACATGAAGTGCTTGGAGGTAGAGTTATATATCTATATACTGTTGATATTCGTACTTGAACTGGAGTTTATGGCTGTTCCTTTTGCAGATTGTAGACTCTATGCATGTAGTGATGGAGATGCAACAACATCATAACTCTGAGACAGAGAGCTTGCCTATTATGCACAACAGGGAAAGTCAAATTGTACAAGAAGATGGTCAATCTTTGGGGTCTCAGACATTCGTTAAGGTAAGGTCTGATCAAAGCATTGGTAAGCAGGTGTTCACCAAGACAAGATCAGAACAAAGCATTGATCAATGGTCAGAGATACCTTCTGATGTGGATGCTCTCAGTGATGGTAAAAGGCAGCTTAGAACTGAAGACTTGTTATCCAGTAACATAGATGGTGGCAATGCTGTTGTTCTGGAGAAGTACATGGACTCACTTTTAGTAGATGAAAACAAATTGCAATCTCTTAGTCCATCAATTAAATGGGACCACATAAGAAGAAAACCTACTCACTTTGGTGATTATAGTAATCATGCTCAACAAGCATCTCATGTTAGAGTAATATCAAGTGATGAATCGAGTGACTGGCATGCCATCGGAGATGCTGAAAATGACATTATCTAGAAGACACAAGTTAAGAAGATCATTTTGAGTCCTTTGGCTCAGTATTTCTTGTCTTCATGCTTGGAAGCTGTAAATTTGTATATGATGTTCTTGGAATAATGCTTGTTCAGGAAAAACTAATTCACCTATCATATGATTATAAAGATCTGTGCATACATATAAGCTCTTATCTTTCATGCTTAATTATAGTTTTCTCCAGTCAGGATTCAAGATACATCATTTTTGAAGTTTAGTATCACAGTATGATCAGGTGGTTGTCTTGGGGTTGCCTAGAGGCGCAGTCTGAATTTCTTTTGTCTATTTTGATGTATGGTTAATATATTATTATGGTAATGTGTAAATATGCAAACTGTTAGAATTGGGTCAGGCTGGGGATCGAATTTTGAACCGATCAACCAACCGCTAGATCAGTTAGGGTAATTTTGTACGCAGTGATATGATTCTAAGGGTAATACAGTCATTTACTAATTATGATTTAATTTTATTTGAAGCCTAGTTGGTCTATCTGTAGAGAATTAATGTGTAGTATATTGTAAATTGGGGGGTTGGGGGGGATTACGTTTCCTAGGCCTGACAAATCTGATCCAAGTAATCAATACATTATAAACCAAGCTTTATCCCAAGTCTCACTGATATCTTCCTTACGTTGTTACGGAGTGCTTCCTTAAGCCTTTTATATAAGCTAGTGAGTGGTCCCGACCAAAGCCTCTAAAGAAAGTATTTACGGTAACAATCTGATTCCAAGAAGTCATAAAAAATTTGATCAAAAATAAATTAATTAAATAAACTTATAGATTACAGAATATAAAATTTTGAATAGTTGAGTCTAGTGTTGGACATTATCTCCTTAAGACTAATTCGTCCTCCACTGATTGCTTCTGGAACAGTGGACATCAGTTTTTCAGGATACGACTGTCTTGCACTCGAAAGGAAGTAGCATTCGAATGCCATGCTAAACCTGAATCGTGCTGTGCTCTTTCTTAAATGCAGACTCAAACTTAAGACTCGACTCAGATTTAGAAGGAATGAACCAAATTTCTGTGTAAAATTATGCAGACTGACAGCCTATTTATAGAATTAAATAGGCTCGACGAAAGGATGCAAATGGTCACGAATAGATGCACCATTTCGGATCTGAAACCAATTAACAGTTACAACGTGAAGGGTTGCACCATTTTGGATTGGGTTCAACCAACTAACTGACTGATTAACTGTTCATCGAAAGGACACACCACTTCGACGAACCAGACCAGATTTGAACCCGTATCAGGCAAAAAATTAAAATTGAACTTAACCCGTGCGTGCGAACTGAATCAAGCTAAGCAGCACACGCATGTGAGTTAAGCTTCATCATTTTGGATTGGGTTCAACCAACTAACTGACTGATTAACTGTTCATCGAAGGGACACACCACTTTGACGAACCAGACCAGATTTGAACCCGTATCAAGCAAAAAATTAAAATTGGACTTGACTCGTGCGTGCGAACTGAATCAAGCCGGGCGGTGCACGCGTGTGAGTTAAGCTACATAGTAACCTTTACCCACAAACGGTATCCCTTTTGGGGCCCAAAGCCCATAAGAAGATTGTTACTCATATACCATACTAACATTTTTCAAATATCTAATATGGTACTAAACTTACTTTTCTTTATTTTTCATTGTCATGATATCTACTTTAGAGTTAATTTTCATTCACTTCTCTTCATGAATTTGACTAAGTGAATATATGACAATAAAATACTCTTTGAGCTAAATTAATTCCACCATTAAACCATCATTAATAATGTGTGGGCCCCACTTAAAACTTAGCTCAAAGTTAATAAAAAAATTAATGTCAAATACATGAAATTACCAACAGAAAGCTACCCTATCCTTAAGTAGGCCCACATCAAATAAGAGCCAGTGCTTCATGTTCCCATAGAGATACTTTGCGTCTATTATGCCAAACCAACTATGGGTCAAGTCCCATAGCGGGGAGACAAAAAAGTTGTAGTAGAACAGTGGTTAATGATCTCACTGACAATCCCACAATTTGGACAAGTGCTTTTAGGGCTAAGGTGAAGGTAAAAAAGGATATTACTTGTCAGCAATTTATTCTAACAGAGCTTTCACATAATTTTTTTATTAAATTTTGGGGGTTATGCAAAATCTCTAAATATTCTAGCTCCCATTGAGGCTGATCAAGAATACTAGACTTTCTAAGAAAGTAATAAACAGTACTCTTATCAGTAGCAATACCTCGAGGATGGGAAAATTAGATCCACCTATTAGCCTTATAATGAATGGCCAAGACGATGGCAAAATATTTTTCACATAAGGCATAACAAAAAATATTAAGGATACTATCTTCATTCTAGGTCCTGTTAGCAATAAGATTAGAAACTAATGTGAAATTTTGTAAAGAATGCATTTTAATAAAAATAGGCCATTTGCTAACAGGGATGCTAGATAACCAAAGATCAGCCCAGATGCTAATGCTGGTGCCATCACTAATGGGCTTGAGTAATCCCTCTCTAATATTTTTCATGAATCTAGAACAAGGCACCAACTCCGAGCACAATTCGTAGTATAATATTATTTTCAAGGATGCATGAGACCATATTTATTAAGAACAATGTTGGCCCGAGGATCATCCACCTGATTACGGATAGAAAGAACTTTCTTGGCAACAACTAAAAATCTAACTATCCAAAGGTCACGAATAGCTAAACCCCCCATCTCGTTTAGGCCTAGTGATTTTGTCCCATCCAATCAAATCAAGGCCCTTAATTTGCTTGCCTTAGATAACTTGAAAATGCGATCAACTATTGCCAGAGGAGTCCAAGAAGATGAGAGGAGATGAACCGGCATAAAGTTGATAACGGAGCTAATCAGGGTAACACGCCCCGCTTTAGAAAGCATGACTCATTTCCAACGTGCTAACTGGGATTCAACTCTTGCCAAAAATTCCTCATGGTATTTACTTAAAAAACGTCGAGACAAGACCTTAGCACTAAGGTAATTGGAAGAAAAAGAATCCTCTTGTATATTAAGAGCACTTAAGATAACATATTTTCATTTGAAGGAAAATTTGTACGGTATTTTTTTTTTCAGATTTCTCTATTAATGCACAAATTTTTAATCCTATGATACGATTGAAAAACATTCATTAACTCTCCATAAGATTGCACGTTATCTTGAATAGTAATGAGAAGATCATTTGTATACATGAGATGGCTAACATGACATCTATAGTTAAGATATCACCATTTAAAATAGAATCTCTCATTAAAATAGAAAACAAGTTGGTCACAATGATAGATATGAGGACAATGGATCCCCTTGCCGAACGCCTCGTTTACTATTAAACCAGTGAGAGGCACTACCATTCAAAACCACAAAAAAACTAGAAGACGAAATAGTAGCAACAATCCACTTAAACAAAAATATCTAGAAAACCCATATGAGTCATAGAACTAGTAATGACCTCCCAATCATAGGCCTTTCAAGATCAATCTTAATCATTATAAATTTTTTAGAAGACCTACTCCTATTTAAAGAATGAATAATTTTCTAAACTACAGCAATGTTATCATGAATATGCCTACCTTAAATAAATGATGTTTGCTCAAGGCTAATAAGATTAAGAAGTAAGCATTTCATTCTGTTAGCCAAAATTTTAGCTAAAATTTGATAATTCAAATTGCAAAGGGAAATAAGTCTATAGTAACCTTAGCCGGGTTAACCATCTTATGAATAAGGGAGATATATGTTTATCCCCAACTAGGAGGGAGAGAATAAGATTAAAAAAAAAATAGCGGATGGAATGGACTAAATTCTCATCAACCTCCTCTAAATATTTCCTATAGAAATTGGCTTGAATATCATCTAGGTCATACGCTTTCCTAGCTGATAAAAACCATAGAGCATTTTTTTACCTTCGACTCAAAGGTCTTTGTAATAAGATTATTATCGTAATTTCATTTTTTTTCCTTGGACCAAAGTCTCCGATAAAATTTAAGAAACTCATCCTCATTATCCTTAGCCTCAGACACATCCCACCCCTCAAAGGTAGTTAGAGAACCAACAAAATTACAATATTTAATGCCGCATGCTATTTTACTTTTTAAAACTTATTTAAACTTAGATATTTTAAAACCTTGTAATTCTATTGTTTAATAATATAAGTTTCAAAATATATATAAGTTACTCTCTAACTACATCAAGAGAAATGCCAGCGATTCTAGGGAATGTTTTTCCTCGAAAACCAAATTTTGATAAATATGCCATTTACCTTTCTGACAGTGGAGATTTGCTATTGATAGGCAGCCTAAAAGAGGAGCAAAATGGCATTGATGGGTTCTCCTAGAATGCCCTCTCAATGGGAGATAATTTGCATAGTCTAATAATCAATCCTTGCCTACCTTATCAAAGCTCAGTAAGGTTCTCCTGTTATGACTTATGACGCTTCCTTACTAGGAGCCTACTCTAACGCCATCACATGCCTCTCCTTTAATTGAAAAAAATTTGATTAACTATTTAGTATAAATGCTATTTTGATATATCTTGACTCAGGTTGCATTCCCTATCCTCCTAAGATGTTCAATTTTGAGAAGATTTGGCTTCCTCACTCGAGCTTTGACAACCTCATATGCCAATGGTGAGACTTTGCTTCTTCTTCCCAAAATGCAATTGCTTCATTTCTCTTTAAGCTTTATTTCTTTCAAAACATACTGTAGTCTTAGTGACTCTCATATTTTTATAGTATTTTCCGTTTGAAGGCAGCTATCCTTATATTCTCTCTCTTGATAGATAGGAAGATGTGGCCCCCTATCCATGGCTCAAGGAAGGGATTTCAAACATCAAATCTTTCAGTCTTATGCAAATGATAGACATACAAATAATTTCATCTTTTCCCTACTATTTCTTTTAAGCCTATAAGGATCACTTCAACTCCCCTCTCTCTCTCTCTTCATTGGTTTTCTTGATTATTTAGACCTCTCTTTTCCCTATTGGGGGCTTTGATCTCTCTAAGCTTAGACTTGATCATTGGGCCCAGCCCGCTCGTGCTCGGCCCGGGCCCGAACTACCAATGGGCGGCAAGGGCCAACCCTTTGCCCGCCCGGCCCAGCTCATTCAGCCTGCCTGAAAGCCCGCCCGTTAGGCCCACCTGCCCGTTCAGCCCACTGCTACAGTGAAAAATAACTGGAAATTTTGTACACTGTACCGTTTTATAATTTTTTTAGCCCATCTCTCCCATCACAATTCAGCCCAAGTACAAGTATTGTTTAAATTTTTTAGCCCACCTCTCATCACATATCAGCCCATGTACTATTTAATTTTTTTAATATACTTTTTTTTAAACATAGAAGAGCAGAAATATTTTAAAAAATGTGACGGTAAAAAATATTCTAAAAATAGCTTAAAAAATTCTGAAAATTAGCAAAATAGGACCTCTACTTTTTTTTTACCATTTTACCCTTTTAACAGAAATAAACAACTAGTTTATAGGGGTATTTTGGTAATTTTAATTTTCCTCGTGCTTATAAATAGATGATAAATTTTCTAAATTCATCACACATTCTTAAATTCTCTAATCTCTCAAGTTCTTTCCACATTAAAAGTTTCAAGATTTTTAGTTTTCAAATTAGTAAATTCTCTCCAATATGGATTCCTTTGATGATCATATAGAATCTCAATTGGAGGGCGGAGATTCAATTAATCCTACACTCGCATCTCAACCTCAACCTGATCTGGAAACTCTGACTTTGGCTTCATCATTAGGCAGTTCTAAGAAATTAAAGTCCGAAGTTTGAAAGTATTTCAAAAGGATTGAAACGAAAAATGGTCAAACTAATGTTATAGATTGTAGAGCTAAATGTCTTCAATGTAATCATGATTTTTCTACATTAACTAAGAATGCCACTACTCACCTAATGAGGCATATTAAAGACAATCATAAAAAAGGTCAACTTGATATTGGTTAAATGTTGCTTAATCAAGGTTCTTCCGAAAATATTTCTAATTTTTAATGGAATTATGAAAATGCTCGTAAAGAAATAGTTAAATATATTATTTGTAGAAATAAACCTTTTGCTATAGGTGATGATCCGGAACTTGAAGGTTGTTTACAAAGAGGTTTTAATCCGGCTTTTAAAAGAATTTCTCATCATATAATTAGAAGAGATGTTTTAAAATATTTGCTGAAGAAAAAGAAAAATTAATTTTAGATTTTAAAAAATTAAAATCTAGAATATTTTTTATTAGTGATATTTGGACTTCATACCAACATTGGTCTTTTATGTGTATAAACGCACATTTTATTGATGATAATTGAAAAATGCAAAAACGAATAATTTCTTTTCAAAAGCTTGGTGAGAGTCATACTAGTGAATATTTTTTTCGTACTATTATTCAAGAGTTAACAACTTATAATATCCAAAATAAGGTTTTTTTTTCTCTCACTCTTGTAATGCATCTAATAATGATTCCACAATTTCTAATCTTCGATGTTTTCTTCTTTTACTTTATAATGGTGAATTATTACATAATAGATGCATGTGTTATATTATAAATTTAATTGTATAAAGTGGTCTAAAAGAAATTACTGAGCTAATTCATAAAATTAGAGAAATTATACATCATATTATTTTTAATGATAAAAGAGCTAGAACATTTACAAATATGTGTAAAAGGTGTGGATTAAAAGCTAAAAAACTTCAATTGGATGTACAACATAAATGAAACTCTACTTATGAAATGTTAGAATTAATACTCGAATATTAAAAAGCTATAACTTCTTATGTTTCTTTAAATATTAATAACGAACTAGAATGTCCTACTGATTTAGAATGGGAAAATACAGAAAAAATAAAAGATTTTTTAAAACATTTTTTGATGCTACTAATATGTTATTAAGCTCTTATTATCCTACAATTACAATTGCTGGTATGCAACTTGTTAATATTGTTCAACATTTTATTGCTTTTCAAAATGATCAGACTTTATATAATATTTTACAAAAAAATGGAAACTAAATATGCTAAATATTTTGAACCTTTTCCTTTACTTATTGGTTTTGGCATTTTATTAGAACCTCAACTTAAAGAGACCGGCCTTTTCGATATTTTTAATGGTTTATATGAAGCTAAACAAGATGACTACGTTTCTCGTGCAGTAACTATTAAAATTTATTTTGAAAGGCTTTCTAATGATTATATATTATATATAGTTCTTCTTCCTCTACGCCTTCATCTTCTGTTATTCCTCCTGAAAGTGATAGTACTAAGAAGTCATTGCTTGCCCGACTTAAAATGAGGAGAACTTCATCAACGTCGGGGGGAATCACTGAGCTTCAAGCATATTACAATCATTTTTTGTAAATGAGGATGAAATAGATATTTTAGTATGGTGGAAGGCAAATGAGACGAAATTTCCAATTGTTGCTACCATGGCCCGTGATATATTGACCATTCCTATGTCTACTATACTTTTAGAATCTGCTTTCAGTACAAGTGGGTGATTGATTGATCAACGTAGATCATGTTTGGGAAAAGAAACAATTGAAGTGCTGATGTACCTACAAGATTGGTATGCTGCCGAATCTAGATTGCAAATGGACGACCATTTTGCAATAGAAAATATATAATTTGAGTTTTTAAATCTCAATGACTAATATAATTCTATTTTACTTTTTATAATTAATGGATGGATTATGCAAATGATAGATAAGTAGGTGGGTAGGTGCCAACCTAGTTGGGATGTGCTCATTCTATAATAATACAAAAAATATCCTCCTAATTTTGGTGTAACTATTTGTTTAATTATAAATTTTTTTCTATTTACTTATTTGTTTAACTTTTTTTTTTCACATCTGCTCATTTATTTTTATTTATTTTAATTCTAATTTTTCATTTACTTTATTTACAACGCCTTCTCTGTATGTGCGAATACCTGTTTTTTGCATTCGAACTGCCTGAATGCATTCTCTGTATGTGTGAACTTCTAAGGGCGCGTTCGAACACAGTGCGAATGCGGTGCGAACACGATGTGAACGGAGTACTATGTAAATTTGGGTGAATAATAATATGGAGTATTTTATATAAAACTCTTAAAAAATCCCACCAAGTGGCTGATAGCCTGAGTAAAAAAAATAGCCACCACCCACAATGGCACAACTCCATAAGATGGCAAGACCACAACTCTTTATCTCTCCATCTACCCATTTGCCCAAGGCCCTAAGCTACAGTAGCCTACTTACCTCAGTACCTTGGACCCTTGTGTTTATCACACTCGGATCCATTTTTGTTGTCAGCGAACCGCCGCTGCTCGGCGCACTCAGCCACAGCGAAGAACTCCTCGATCTTGGCCTCAAGCGGTGCCATCTCGGCGGTCGATTCCAAATCGGCCCGTTTGTCCCTTAGAGCACTCATCGGCGTCGTCTCTTCCGGTCAATATACCACAATGGCAGCTCTTCCGGCGGCACCTCGCAAGAGGCATTGCTCAAGCAGCATGAGATCCGCTCGAGATCTACAGTGGAGCGTCGCCGACCGTCGGAATTCTACTCCGTTCTCGACGTCCGCAGCTTCATCAGGACATTAGGGCTTCGGAGTTGGAGGTCGGAGATCTGGAGCTCTGCCATTGCCCTTGCCTTTCGGCCGCGAGATCTCACCCCCTCCGTCGTGGCACCGCCGCCAAAGCCAGCGTCCTAGCTCTTGTCTAATACCTCACGGGTCGAGGTTGCTAAAAATCTTAATTGGTAGAGCCCGGCCCGGCCAGCCTGATATCTCACGGGCCAATAGGTGGTAATGGGCTAGACTATTCTAGCCCGGCCCGAACCGCCTGATGATCACGTCTATCTAAGCTTTCCCTTCTATTCTCGAAGGATGAAGTTTGCAAGGCTATGTTTGACCTTGGGTGCAAACAAGGTTCCTAGCTCAGATGACTTTCTAATCATTTTTATTAGCGGGTTCTAGGACACTACAACTTCAAAATCTTCACGAAGATTATGGCCTCTTGTCTCCGCCTTTAACTTGAGAATTTGGTTCTTGATTCTTGGTTAGCATTTATCAAAGGCCGACTTATCCTCGACAACCTCGCAATCTCTTACAAGCACATCTCTTCTTTTACTAGGCTCGCTTCTCGGGGAGTCCTAATCAAGCTTGAGTTCTCAACGGCCTTTGATTGCATTAGCTAGGATACCCTCCTCTTTATCCTCTAAGTGCATTGCTTCTTGCCAAAGTGGAATGTGGGTCATGCTATGCCTCTAATCCTTTAAGGCAGTAGTCCTTGTTAATGGGCATCCTTCGAACCTCTTTTTTCCTTAAGGAGGGCCTTAGGCAAGAAGACATGCTCTTCCCTTGCTCTTCATCCTGAGTATTAATCTTCTCGCTTGCTTTCTTTTTAGAGCCCAAAGTCTAGGTCTGGTTGAAGGTTTGGAAACCCCCTCTTTTGCCACGCCTATCCTACGGTTTGCAAATAATCCTTCTCCTCTCTTCTAGAGTATCTCCTTGATCCTCAACCTCAAATATATCACCCTACTCTTTGGTCTCATTTCTAACCTTATCATAAACTTTGATAAATCTTGTGCCATTTCACTCAACCCTTCTTCCAATTCTTCTTTCTAGGCCTTTATATTTGGTTGTGCACCAGGTTCGCTCCCGATTAATATCTCAACCTCCTTGTTAAACTTGGAATGCTGGCTGCCTCAGAATGGTTCCCGATCATTGACAAGTGTGAAAAGAGGTTGTTAGCTTAGAAGGCTAGGACCCTTTTTATGGGAGGATAGTTGACCTTTGTTAAATTGGTGCTATCATCTATTCTAACTTACTTCCTGTGAGTTTTCTAGGCTCCCAATTGGGTTATAAACATGATTAATATCCTTAGGCAACCCTTCCTCCAAAGGAGGGGTAACAATATCTCTAACTTTCAATCTTTAGTAAACTGGTAATTAGTCAAAATTGTTTGGTAGGCTAGGAATCCTTAATCTGTGCCTCTTTAATATAATGATCGATCACCCTTGACTTTTACTTCAAAAGACATGTCCCCTTGAAGGATCGCCATTAGCTTTATGTGGAAAGATACCATCAAATCTTCTAAGGCATTTTTGTCTACTTTATGACATACGGCAATTAGACCAAGTTCTAGGTGGATAGGTGGGCTAGTGGTTTGCCTCTTTCAACCTTGTTCCCGAAAGCTTTTGTCATGTCATCCCAACAGGGCATTTTCTTCTTAGAGGATCTATTTGTTGGCCAAGAACAATTGACCAAGTGACTTCCTCATAAATTTTGGATCTTGAAAGTCTTTTATTGGAGATTCCTCCTCCCACCCAAGGGCCTAACTCAATTCTTTTAGCCTTCGTTCACTTACGAATAAGAGTAGAATGGGCATAGCTATTCTAATATTTAATACCAGAAGAAATGAGATAATACTAGTATAAGTTATTCTAATATTTAGTTTAGTACTATTATAAGATGTGATATACCATAAAATTGATATTACAATAATAAAATTATATTAAGAATTAGTGATATTTTAAACCAAATGATGAAAGTACCCTTAAAAATATATATTAAATACTATGGAATGACCTTTCTACTACAGACTTCCCTACATTATATTGTATTTAAAGCATACTTCCTGCATTTCCCTTTTCTCCACATTATATTGCATTTAACGCCTATTGCGTTGTCGGTTCTAAATTGCGATTTGCTTAACCTCTCTTTGCATCTATAACAAAAACATCGATTTGCAACAAAATGCTGCATTCACCCAGGTAAATTTATACATAACAGTTTGCGTAAATTCACTAATCTCCTATCTTGGATTGGATTAACGCAAGGCAATTATTCCTCGCCAGGAGGGCTATAGATGATCAATTAGGCACTTTTTGGTTGTTAATTTGGAAGGAAAGAAATCTAAAGATTAGACGTGCACTCCCTCCAGCTTATGATCGATCTCCTGCTCTGAGATCTGGTGCCAATAGAGCTTTGCACTTTCCCCCTTGCCCTCCCTTGTTGACTTTGAGTCCTCCCTCTTTTCTCTATACGTACTAAGGGCTTTTGCCCGGATTTCTTCCCCTTCTGTTAATAAATCTAATTGGGCTAAGCCACTTATTCTCAATAATAATAAAAAGAAAATAATCTACAGCATTGTTAAAACCCATGGGTTTCACTCTCATTCATTAAATAAATCCGTAAAGAGAGGAATTCATATGCAAATGCTAGAAGATAATCAGATATAAAGATAGTGGCTAACTTCGAGAGACCCAATTTTTGTTTCTTTTCCTGCTAATAAATTATGATCGAACAGGATTTTTTTTGAAAGAGAGTACGGAGGTAAAATGAGCCCTACTAAATACATGTGGCAAATAAGAAACATGGCGATATTTCTCTGTAAGTATTTGCTCAAATAAGAGTCAAATGTTGTAGAAACAAAGATATGCATCTCAATAAATTGAAATTACATTAGCCAGTTTCATAAAAAGTTCAAAACCACAATCTCGAAATAACTAGAGAGAGGAATTACATTTCTAGATGCAAAGCTACAAATTATATTATACAAGAAGCATATCTCGTAGAGGCGGCATAAAAGAATATTGAAACAGAAATTTCTTTTAAAAGTAAAAGGATATCTGTTTGAAACCACACCGAACTATTAAGCATAATAATTTAAGCTGGATTTCTTCTTCGCTTGGACTTGTATGATCCCTTCATTGAAATCCTCATGTGTCACCTGCATGGGCACAAAATAGAAGTTGCAGATGTTTTTAAGTTCTTGACAACTAACAGACAAAGTTCTAAACATAAGGTTTCTACTATTGCTTGGATGTGAGACAAGAAATACAACTGACAAGCTGGGTGAGCAACTGAGATACTTCTATATTCTTCAACTAGTTTTTCTCCACAACAACAACAATGAAGAACACTTGTGCAAGCAAACAATGTCTTGAAAGGAGTTAATATATGCCAGTACTACAATGAACATTCTGAGATTACAAGAGAGATGAAAGAGCAGATTACTATGACAAAATCTGACAAGCAGCAAAGACAGGTGGGGCCATGTATTGCCTACAGGATGTCATGGGCCTCACTAAAATCATGTACATTATTTTAGGCTGACCAACTGAAGTACTTTCCACATCCTTCATCTTGTTTTTCTCAACAGAAAATAATAATAATAATAATAATAATAATAAAATAAAAAACAGGCATGCTTCAGCTTGTGCAAGCAAATGTTTTGAAAGAAGTTAATGAAGTAAATATATGTTGGCACTATCAGACAAACATTCTGATGTATCACAAGAGAAATGAAAGAGCAGGGTACTATGGCAAAGTCTTGGAAGCAGCAAAGATAGCATAGTCATGTATTGCCTACGAGAGGTAATGAGTCTCACTAAAATCGTGTACCTTAATTAGCACAGAACATAATTTCCTTCAAAATGTGATAAAAGAGTTACTGTAAGTGGCCACCACATCTCATGGAGACAATACACCTTGTTCTTTATTTGAATAGGAAGTCTCTCCATCAGTTTTTTCTATTTAGCAATTTAAAGGAATCAAACTCCACCCACCTATAGATTTGGCATTTTCTACTACAGGATTCCTAAAGATATGATTTGCTTTGATGGGTTCCCCATTAGGATTAGTTACCTTAACTTCATTGTGCACTTCACAATTACTTCTCCACTATTTTGAAAATCAAAAGGTCTAGGCAAGAATAGAGGCTTAGAGAAGAGAAGTTAGATTATATGATTATCATTAATTTGCTAGTATATGTAGAGCTAATTGGCTCTGTATGAAAGAATTAGTGATATGCAATTATAATATTGATTTGCAGTTTAAGTTGGTGGCCCACAAAGATCCACCTATGGTAGGAAAAGTTGACAATGAAGTCTATACGTTGGATAAGACAGCCTGGGATTCAGTGTGGGCCACCCTGTCTAGGCTGGTCTGAGTGAGCAATCGGATGAGTGTCACCACATCAATCACATGCATCTAACCACCCCAATTGCATCCGAAAACAAATACAGGGGGTTATAAGATTAGAGCGCATATAATCAGGACCATTAGACGCATACGGTCGATGAGTTGGTTTGCATCCTGCATCTTACGACGTGCTCGTACCGACCTGCAAGGGATCGGCTTGCACCAAGTCCCAATCTAAGACCCCTAACATTTTATGATGAAGATCTACATAAATATAAATGAAAATTTTAATATTGGGTTATCAAAGGACGAGAAGAAAGAATGTTAATATTTCTCAAATGAGAAAAAGACCTAGTGAACTCAAAGCAGTCATAAGAGAAGTGTTAAAGACAATAAGAAAGACAGCAAAATAATCAAAGTTTAACATGAAAGTAGAATTACTATGTAAATGAGGAAAAGAGATTCTAACCTCAGTTGCATCTCGCCGCAATGCGAGCATACCAGCTTCTACACAAACAGCTTTCAACTGAGCACCATTAAAATCATCTGTTGAACGAGCCAACTCTTCAAAGTTGACATCAGGGTGCACAGTCATTTTCCTTGAGTGTATCTGAATAATAAAAGAAATCAAAAAGGTTTTCAATTATTTCTGAAACATTCAATCAGATAGTTCTTGGTTATTAGGAAAAAAAGTGCTAAATTACTCCATGTGATTTCAATTATGTAAACTTAGTCCCCATTGTTCCACATATATAGAATAGATCCCTGTGTCTTGTAGCTTTATAGATTTGATTGGTTTCATATCTTTAAAAAAGAGAACCCTATAGTTTAGTACTATTATATAATAAAAGAAAGTACTTGTGATATGTGACCTTTTCAAAATTCCCTCTGACATTAGGTCAGGGCATATTAGGAAGTGGAAGAAAGTGACTTTATAAGTGAGCTTCTAGAGATGTCACTTTCTAGGAAATAGTTGTGACTTCCTAGTGTTTGCAAACTTTTAAGTGTTTGATGAGATTGGTAGCTATGGTAAATTGGTAATTATGTTCAGATGCAACACATATGAGGTGGTTAAGTGTCATTCTCTTAAGGATAGAGCTGATTGAGTCAAAATTTGACAACTTGGGTGGTTTCAAGGAGACCATTTTCCAATCTACTCTCCATTGAAACAGTAGAAAGTGGAGCACTTCCAAATATTGTCACTTTCTTCCTTTACTTCAAACACAACCTTATAGAGGGACTAGGGAGTAATCTTTATGGTAGAGTAAAACATAGAGACTAAATTGCTGCAGAAAATAGGAACACTTATATAAAAATAATACCATAAGGCAATTTATAAAAGTTGCAAACCACAGAGATCTCTTCTATAACAATGAAACCTATAGGACCAATTAAAAACATATGAACAAGATTGATTTAGTTTTTCGTTCTTTTTTCCCTACTCAAAAGATCTAGATGTGAACAATGAAAAGAACATAATGAAGAAAAGTGAATTAGGGATGTTATTAGGAGTTTTAGGACCACCTGCAAGATTCGGGCTCTTGCTTCTTCAGTTGGATGAGGGAACTCAATCTTTCGATCCAAACGACCAGATCGCATTAGAGCTGGATCAAGTATGTCAGCTCGGTTGGTTGCAGCTATGACCTGTTAATCATCCAAAGTCATGTAAAGAAATAAACAACTAAACTGACAAGAGACTAAAATCTAACCAGATTGTTGCTTAAAGAGAAGCATTTACTTCACTACAAGGATTTGAAAAAACATAATTTTTAAGCAAATAAATGACAGCTTTTGAAGGTGTATTACAAGTGACAATAACGTCTACCACCATCGACTGGTGGTGCTCCTTAAGTCATGAAAATAACATATATATACTACGAGTTATTGACCAAAATACTGCTACAGTGTAATTTATTTCCTAAAGCACATTACTTTAAACTATTTCCCACTACTACAACAGAGAAATCGTTGTCTCAAGTTACGATTTTTAGTGGATTAATTAATTTTCCAATACTTGTCTTAGGCAACAAATTTTTTTCACCATTGTTTCTAAATAGAACGTTTTCACAGAAAATGTTTTATAAACTATTATATAAACAATTTGAAATTGAAATTTGGAGCTATGATTTTTTTTTTGCGATTTCGAGGACAGTTGGCTGCGGGGAATGACTATGTAAGTCTAATTTATAAATCTTTTCCAATTCACGACGATATATTTTATGACTAAAATGAATAGCCCAATACAAAATTACAATAATCTAAACTTTATCTTTATATTTTAGCCTATATCTTTCTCATCCAAGGTTCAATTAAACTTTGGTCATAATCATTATGTTCATTTCTCTTTAATCTTCGCGACGATATATTATATGTCCAAAATGGACTTGTCGTTACAAAGTTATGCTCTTCCAGAGAATAATTTGATAAGTAAATTATTTTATCAAGTTAAAACACATTGATTTCTGAATAAATCGCTTTCCAGAAGAGTGATTTACAAATCACCTTCCAAAGAAGTGATGTATTAATCACTCTTACTAACAATTTTTGAGTGTATTGAAAAACTAATTAATTTACTAAGAATCATCCTCTAAGATAGCGATTTCCCTGTTGTAGTAGTTTGGGAAATAGTTTGAACAGTATTGTACTTTAGAAATACTTTTTACTGTAGTAGCACTTTGGTCGAAAACTCTATACTAAAGTTAACATTGCTTTTATCTTGTTTTCCATATAACCCACCTTGGCAAGATCCTCGTGCACTAGATAGGCTTCCGTGATGGGTTTTTGAATTTCTCAATCAGACCAAAAGGTAATTAAGGTATATTGTTGTACCATGTAGCAATGCTCTTCATCTCTCTATGTATTGAGACAGTGAAATTAAACCAATTAACATCAATGTTCCCAGCTAGTCATTCTGCTCCAAATATAATCACACTGAATTCATAGTCTCACACACCATAACAAAGTATGTCAAATGTAGAGAAAGGAGAACTATTTGACATTATTCCCGGAAGAAGGAAATAAATAATGAGGAATATTATCAGTTTAAATAACAAGAAAGCCTCTTCCACTGCAAAGATTGGTGCAGACAAAACTTCATACCACAATTAATTACAAACTTGAAAATGGAGATAACATGTGAAAGAACTAATAGAAAGAGCTCATTCATAGGTTGGCATTATTTACATCAATTAAAAAACAAAACCTCAATAGGTAGTAGTAAACTCTAAAGTGTACCACCATAATTCTGACAGTACAAGCCTTCTACAACTAGGACCATTTTGTGTATGTTTTCTTTTCTTTTATGTCAATTCTGTAGTTATAGCTTTTGGACCTTCTCTAGCAACAATCCTAATAGTTCGGTATAACACTAAAATGATATTGGATTGTTACCCATACGGTTGTACAATCCCTCAATTTGCTTCCCACCACCTTTACATGTAGAGCCAGGTATATTTCCAAACAACAAAGACAACATTGCATTTTCCAATTCTTAAAGATAGCAATTTGTAACATACTTGCATGTATGTTGAACTTAAATCAGTTGCATACATCTAGTTTCACTGTTAAGTCAGTCATTTCCCTCTGTTGGTTGGGATATTAAATGTGTATGATATATGCCCACTAAGATCAGATCCACAGGTCAGACAGTCTGTCTCAAATGTTTCAACAGTCTAAAGTCATCAATCTGGAGTAACAACGTGTTCATTGACAACATAACAATTTCCATTCAGAAGATACTTTTAAAGCAATACAGGTCAAACTATATATGATACTTATATATAATTATATATATGCATCATACATATGCATATAGACATATAGACAAATAGACAAATATGACATCATACAGGAGAAAAGTTCGATAAAAGGGGACCTTACTATGCCCCTTTTTTCTCTTATTCCTCTAATGGTATAATCTTTATGTTTCTAAGATAGGCTAGGTCCAATAATCTAGTAAGAGTTCTGTAGTTCAAGAGACTGAATTAAATAAAACAGAATCTTTCTCTGACATTCTTTCTTTTCAAATCCTAAACATCAGTATTTCTTTTCAATCTAAATATATATAGGTCTGAACTCACTTCAAATGTCAATGAGACTTTACCAGCCCTATCGACATAGTAATACCACCAGTTTAGCTTGTTCTCATAACTATAAACACCAGTGTAATAAGTTCATTTAAAGATATGTATAACTGATGCAAGTGCAAAAGAAAGTGAGATATAGAGAAAGGGAAACTTCTCTCAATGAAGAATGTAGAAGATATAGGCCAAGTTAAATTGACTACCAAAAGGTTCCTAAATGAAGAATGTAGAAGATATAGGTCAAGCTGAAGAGTTGTGAACCAAGGTTCCATTTCATTGGATTCAACAAATTTTTTATCCCTCATTCCAATGTTTTCAAACTTGAAAACTATTTCGGATTTGACTTCCATTGTGCCTGATCCATGAAATAACTCCAGAAGTTTCATCTGTCCACATTCTTATGAATGAAATCAACTGTAAGTTCATTTTCAGCCTATTGGACATATATAGCTATAATAAAAGCTATATACCGCACTATAAAAAACCACGAATACCACAAAGAACACACTTATCATCATATTTTCCGAAAGCAAACGCATAGGCATTGGTGATTGGGAAACTGCCCTGCATATGCATTATGCAGTTATAGTACATATGGGCAGCATACGTGGAAAATATATGCATATGCACCACTTGAATTCCAACCTTTTGGTAATTCAGAAAAGGAAAGATATGTTAAGAGCTTGGATCAGTGCCCCAACTATGTTTTGCTTCTCAACTGTGCTCCCCTCTGGCCTTTCCCTCTTAAGTCATATGAACTACCAGTATCAAAAACTAGTGTTATGTCCATGTCCTGCAATCCTACCTATTACTGCTGAATTTTTTGAATCAAGCATGATCACCTAATATAGTAGCGTGGATAATAAGTACCATCTAAATTATAATAAAGTGTTTTTTTGCATGTATACCCTTAAAAAATCCCTTATTTGCTTATATACCCCACTAAAGTTGATATTTGTATGTATAGCCTCAAAACACAAGTTTTTGAATGTATACCCTTTAAAACCTTATTTTTTGCATTTATATCTTTCATAGTTAACTAACAGTTAAAATTTGAACAATTTAGATATAAAAAGGACAAAAATGTTTTATTCTAGCTTTCACACATTTCTCTTAGTTAATGGTTTTTTTTTGTTTTTTCCATTAAATTATTGAGGCTTTAAGCCTTTAATTTTATATTTCTTGATAAGTAACCAGGAGTGTATCTGTGCAAAAAATAATAATTAAGTTTCAAGGGCTATACATGCAAATATCAACTTTAGAGGGGTATACAAGCAAATAAGGGATATTTTAAGGGTACACATGCAAAACCCTACAATAAAACCAAATTAAAACTATAGTGATAATTTAAAAAAAAAACAAGATACACCAACCTTTATGCGGTCATCATTGCTAAAACCATCAAGCTGATTAAGCAATTCCAACATTGTCCGCTGCACTTCCCTGTCTCCACTTACTTCACTGTAATAGAATAAATAAATGAAGGCATTACACACAATAGAGTAAACAGTGCACCAGAATCCACTATGCTACTGGTCCAATTATTGAGAATATGTAAGCTCTCATACCTACGTCATAGTGCTCAGAGTTCAGAAGGGTCACTTATTAATTTGTAGACTGTATATTATTATCACTTGTATCAAGATAATTCAATTCCTTATGTTAAAATCATAATTTTAGGTTTCGACCACAAAACTGGTAACCTAAGCGGTTTCAGGCTGGTCTCAGCTGGTTTTGGTTGATTTCACCATAGCTGCCAAAACCAGCTAAACTGATGGTTTTAAGTCCTATTGTAGGTTATTAAGTTTGGAGTTTGGGTATTTCTCTGCCCAAATTCAATTAAATTTGAACAAAAAAAAAACAAAATACTTGCTCTCTTTCATCTCAAATCAATGAGGAAAGATGGTCGTTAAATTGTATGCCAACTGCACCAACAAGTCATCAAAAAAAAAAAAATCATTTCGGCAATAAATATTGTGCACAATTTTTTGTGTGGCAATTTTACGAATTTCTACATTGATTTTCTTCCCTTTCTGCGTGTCTATAGTGAGATCTTTCCGGAGGCTATTGCTTTATATTTCCCACAGTTGCAGGCAGTAATAGACTACCTAGTGAATGATCCCTCCTAGAATTCCATATTATCTAAGTGATAATTGAATAAGCCAAGTAATGATTTCCTAGTTCCTATTATTTTTCTGTAATTGTCATCAATTTTTCTGGATCTTTTTTTTTCATATTAAAAAGGAGACCAAAATGCAATTAATGCCAAAACTAATGATAGAAGCTCTGAAATTATTCGTTCCCCTCACTGAACAAAACCAAAAGCAAAACCGAAACTTCAAATCTTGGTTAAAATGCTTCAAGAATTAATCATCGGAGCTACTCGAACATCAAATAGGTTGTAAATTGATAAATCTGTGATGCTTATGGAAGACAAACCATGCCTTCTTTCGCATTTCCAAAAGCATCAGAAGAGATGTGGAGAGTCATATTTGTAAGAATAAAGGAGTTTCTTAACTGTCAGTGAGTAGTATAGTCATCAAAGGCACAATACATGCAAAATAGACCCTCAGTAACTAACAAGACTTTGTTAATCATGTCTCTTGCGTCACTGACATATCTAAGTTGTTCTAATTGCGAATTCCCTGCAAATTAAAACATATCTTTTCATTTGTTTTCTACTTCAAAGAGGATGAACATGCCTCAAGAGATAAACAAAAATAAAAAGAAGCAAGCATGTTTTAGGAATTACAGAGGGGTCAATCAGATAAGGAGAAAAATATTAGACTAATGAATGCTGGCAGATGCTATCATAACCTGCAGAACAACATAAAATGTCCAACAAATGAACCAGAGAGCTGCGGTTTAAAGATAAACTTCATTTGTAAAATACTGGCAGCAGTATTAATTCTTCAATGTCAAAAGAGTTTAGAGATCTAAGTATTGGAGAAGCAGCACATCAGTAGTCACATGTAATCATAGAAGTATTTCAAAACAATATTGATGAAAATAGTTACCACATATATATCTACATTTTCATAAAAATCATTTGCTCAAAAGCCAAGACATGCCTATGTTGTCGGATGCATAAAAATTTCAACCATACTAGTAAATAAAAAGAATGAACATTTTAAGTTTATATATTTTAAGCAATATAAAGATTGAACTCTCACAAGACATACCTATCGAATCGCTTAGTTCCTATTGCATCAATCTCGTCAATGAAAATTATACAGGGAGACTTTTCTTTTGCAAGCAGAAAAGCATCACGAACAAGTTTTGCTCCATCACCAATAAACATCTGGACCAGAACATGAATGTATTAGCCTTTTTTTTCTGATCATGGTTAAGAAAACCAAGAATAACCACTTTCTGTTCAATATTACAGTGGATAAATGACTTCTTTATTTTAGACCTTCTCTTCTTTTTGAAAACAGAACAGGTGAAGCAATTGTAGAATCAACAGTTGGTATTTATAATTTTATATAGTGAGTCATGACAGGACAAAACAAATCTGCATGATATGGTACAGTTTTGCAGCAGTCAGCTTATGAGCCAATGCCTTTTGATCTTATTTAGCACATTACTTAGTTTTAACTTGGAGACTATAATAAATCATCTCGTATATCTCTTTGCCATGCAATAGATTAGATATTGCATTGTTATTCCTCTGCACAGACCATTCCAGCTGAAGGCATGATCAAATTAGATATTGCATCGTTGTTCCTCTGGACAAACCTTTCCAGCTTAAGGTATGATCGAAGAAGACTAACTTTTAGTAGATCAAGGGTGGCAGATTATTCGTTGAAAAGATAATCCGGTAAGATGATCATCTTCTTCATCATAGCTTCTCTTGGTAACCCCAGTAGAGTGGTGGAACATGGCATTTAGACTGAAAGATCGTGAGACTAGAGTGATGGTGGCACTTAATTCAAAACTGATATCTTACAGATCATATGAGATTCCTCAATTGAATCATATCACTATCATCCAAGTATTATAGCAGCCTTATCAAGTAGGAAGGACTCACTTGAGGAGGCTACATCGAGGTTGACAAATTTATGAATGTTGAGAAACATTAGACCTGACTTCTGGCCAAAAGATAAAAAAGAAATAGAGGCTTTATCAGCAAAAACCTATAAAGCTACTCACTGAATAAGTTAGCTATCTTATTGCCATCATTTAGGCTCACACAACCTAGAGTCTCACCAATACAAGTTACTCATGGGATTAGGACACTTTGCAAATCGGTGTCCTAATATGAAAATCAAGAGTAAGACAATCAAAGCTACATGGGATGATTCGAATGATTCAAAATCCGAGTCAAATAAGGATAAGTACATTCCTTATACTTTCTTTCCATTGACATATCTTGTGAGCATGGATGGCTGTGCCGACTAGCACTTACCATGCCGGTGGCGTAGCGGCATATGGCACGAGAAGTGCTGCACGACACCCCTCTTAGCAGCTTTGCCGCTTGCTCGCTTGCCGCATTCGTCGCTCTCAGCAGCTCACTCACTTGCCACGCTCGTCGCTTAGCGAGGGCGGCGAGCGGGCGAGCGCAAGGTCAACGGCGAGTAGGTGAGCACAACGTTAGTGACGATGACGAGCCCATTCTCTCTTCTCTCTCTCTCTCTCTCTCTCTCTCTCTCTCTCTCTCTCTCTCTCTCTCTCTCTCTCTCTCTTGTGGCATGGCTAGCAAGTGCTATTCCGGTCGGTGATTGGCACGATCCATGTCTGTGGCATGACCATTGTTGCTTGTGTGAATGTCTCAGATAATCATACGGATGATGGGGACGTCAACACTAATATTTAGATGACCTACAATACGTTTTTCCGTGAATCATACAAATTGAGAAATCCAAAATGAAGATGACGAAAAAACTTAAAGTGGCCAATGATGAATGGATGTATCTCACAAACCAAATTGAGGATCTCACAAAAGAGCTTAAGAAGACCAAAGAAGAGAAAAGCTAAAAAAGATTGTGCACAAAGACTAAAAAAAAAATCTCTTTCTCATTTTCTTAAATATGAAATTCTTCTCTTTTGGACAAAATTTGGTTTTGAAAAAGAATGTGCATGAACAAGCTAGTGAAAAAGAGAGCCTGCTTGAAAAGGTCAAAAGCCTTGAATCTGAAATTTCTAACTCTAACTCTATACTCCAAAAATTCCAGAATGGCTTAGTCAAATTAAATCAACTCCTTGGAGAACAAAGAAAGAACAATATAAAGGAAAGACATTGGCTATGTCGGAAGCAACACCTTAGATGTACCATCAACTTCAAAATGGAAGGTAATGTATACTCCTTCCTGATGTTTGTAAGCCTCATGTATGATCATAATGTGCATGCTATGAGTAGGAATGATCAAATTAGAAAATCTTCGATTCTTACATGTCATAGATGTGGTATTAGAGGTCACACTAGAGCTAGGTGTTTATTCCCTTGTACGCTTGTCACTCACACTTAGGATTTGATTGTGACTATATGCATGTTAAGTATGATTCTATGTTAGGAAGTAAAACAAGGGGTAAAAAAGAAAATTGCCAAAAAGCAAGAGTCAATTATGAGCCGAGCCAGCGAAATTAAAAAAGGCAAGTACAGTGGGTCAATTTCAAATATACATGCTGTTTGGATTAGAAAAAGCAGTGTCAGTGCACTCCATTGGGTTGATCCTTGTGAGTGATCAACGAAAGATAAGTGATCCTTTCATGAAAATTACTTAAACCCTAGTTTTTTGTTTTCGAACGAATTTCAGTGTTTCTATATTTTGGCCTTTGTTTAGATTTTTGTGGATTTCATTTGGCTTGATTTGATTCTTTGTGTTTTAAAAGATTTGTATTGCTATATAATATGGTCGAGATTTTATATTAGTTTCCTTTTTGATGCATTTCCTCTTTATTTCCCATTTTCAGAAAAAATATAAAAATGTCTGAAAAAATTGAAAATACCAAATAGACTTTGAGACAGAAAGGCGTCTTGATTGTCTATATGTTTGATCTTTATATCTTGGTCTAAATATTTCATATATTATTCTTCTAGATAGCAATTGTCATATTTGATTATTATATGTTGGTTTGAGAGTACATGATTTAGAAATGCGTAGATATTAAATTAGAATTCGACCAAGTATCCTCAATGTCTAGTACATTTGCATGATATCCATATTTGATCATACTACATTGACATCATTAGCCTCAATGCAATTGCATATTAAAACAAATTATATTGCATTGAATACCTTAAAAGATAAGAGTGAAAGCCACCTTGATATGAGCATTCCAAAAAACCTTGACTTATTAAGATTTTACAAAGTGGTGAAATTATAGAAAAAAAAATCCTTCGGAGGAAATTGAAAACAAAAAAGAGAAAAAGAAATTTTTGCATGAAAGCATTTTGAAAAAAATACAAAAAAAAATGACTACTTAAGATAAGTTTGAAAGTCGTCATTGCAAGTTATTACTATTCATGCATTGTTATAGGCCTATTTGACTTCTAAATTGTTAAAAGTCGTCATTGCAAGTCATTATTATTCAGGCATATTGTTATAGGTCGATTTGACTTCTAAATTGATCATTTAACATATGTGTACATATTAGTGCATGGTTAGATTTTTATTGAATTTTGGAACTTAAAATCATGCATAATAGGAAAGTGCTAGATTTCCATACATTTTGACCAATTTGACATTTCTAATCAGAGTCTAATATGTTTCTATTTAGATTAGAGTATTTTTGATTGAATTTGAAACGTATCAAATCAACATAAATTGGGAAATTTCAAATCACGTATCAGGTTCTACTTGACATTTTTTATGTGATTTCTGTGCTTTCTGCAGATTTTTGGTCTTGGATATATATGAGAAACAATGCTGAGGGCTTTCAAAAAATTGGTTTTTCGAAATTTCTGGATTTTTGGCCAAAATTGAAGATTTCTGGAAAATTTTGGACTGCATTTGGCATCCGACGGGCCCTAGACCATGCGGATGGCGTTTTGAAAGGACTGTGGACACCCTCGTGTCATCCGGACAGCACTCTCGTGCATATAGACGCCGTTATCACTCTGAGAATAAAACCATGCAGGTTCTTTGGTTTTTCTCTGAAAACTCTTCCCACCTAGCTTGTCCTCATGTCGGAACATTGTGCATTTGGCTTGGTTTCATTCTCTCTTGCAATCTAAGGTATTTTTTTCCGCGTTATTCACATTTTTCCTTTGATTTCATTTGGGATTTTTCTGGAAAGTTTTATAAAATCTTGGGGTTTTCATGGTGTTTTTTCAATCTACAGTTTTGTTAACCCCAAAGGCAAGAACAAGGTCAGTTCCCCCAATCTATTTTTCTCACAAGTGACCCAAAAGTCCATTACAACACATTGTTCAAGCATCATCTTGTTTTTATGGATAGAAAGGTGATAAATAGAGAGTTTGCTGATGAGGATATTCCTCACATCTTCACCGCTCATGGGCGGAACAGACTATTGACTCCACAAGGTCCAACATGTTGATTTGTTCCGAGAATTCTACGCTAATGTATCTTATACTTCAAACTCGGTTAACACTTATGTCAGAAGGGTGAAGTTAATAGTAACCACGAACACTCACCTCCATTTTCCACTTTCCACAGGTAGAGCATCCTAGCTATCCCTACCTGCATGGACCGAAACCAAAAATTGATGCAATACAAAGGGTTGTGTGTCAGGATCCAATTGAGATGGTTCCTTGGCAAATGATGGTTCGATAAGGCAATCTGAAGCCCTACTATAGATTGTTAAGCTTAATTAGTTTCTACATCCAGCTTCTGAGGAAAAGAATGAGAGATCTAAATTTTGATCGAATTTATTTCATTATGCTAAAGCTAGCGGCATTCCGATTGATCTAGGGGAGTTGATACAGTGATATATGATGAATATCATTAATTCAGTGTCTACTGTTGAGAGCTTACCACCGTGGAGCTTTCATCTGTCAATTGTGCATTACAAAGGGCATTGTCGTGGATTGATCTGAAGATGTAGACACCAAAAGCCAATTGACAGTAGCACTATTTGGAGAGTGTAACTCGGATTCGATGAGTTCAAACTCACATTAAGGAGATCAAGTCTAAGGGGGAGGATGAGAAAACACCTGAATCTGGATCTGCTTTATCGAGCGTCTTCACAACTCGTTTTGATCGACTTGACTTGTCAATTCAATGTCTGGATGAGCGGATGGACAGTATGATAGCTCGATATGATAGTCGATTTGATAGTTTGGATGGAAGTATGGACTATTTGACTAGTAGCTTCTAGGACTTTCTCTCCTACTTTTGTCAGTACTACCCATCTCTGTCCTAAGTTTACTTTCCATGTCTACATCCTCCTTGCCAATTTGAAACAAGAAGGGGCGAGTGAATCTTATTTCTATCTCTGGCTAGAATTTGTAGTTTACATATTCTTCATAAGTTGACATTTACTTGGCATTTTTTTGATAATAAATATTTATTCATGACTTGACATTTAATTTAGCATGTACTTGATATATTTGACTTATTTGTGTTAGTTACATTGCCTTGCCATGATGTATGGGGTGTTTGATTTGTTTGCCATGTTTTATATGACCTATATGTGCTAGGATTTTATTACATAGTTTTGACTTAGCCATGAAATTGATTTTGGACATATTGATTTGCTAAAATTCAATTAAGAAAATCGATTTGCAAATTTTCTTTTTTTCTAGTGTGTTTTATCTTCATAGGAATTATTTGCAAAAATCTGAAGTTCATGTATCTTGACCCTATGAAATTTTGTAAACTCTAAAGGATTGTTTAGGAATTGCATTTTATCACGAAGTTGCCAAAAGGAATATTGTCAATGTGATATTTTGGTAAAGTAAATCCGTGAGCAAATTTACATATAATTGAGTTGTAAATCATGTGTATGATCAAGTCACAGCTTTTGGAAGATCAAATCATGCAAAGAAATCGAGATGGAATGAGAAAAAATTAGAATTCAACATGCATATTTCGAGACTGCATCCGGACGGGATAAATGGCTTCCGAACCGATAGACACTTAACTTAAGAAAACTTAAGTAGCGTTTAAACGGGATTAATGGGGTCCTAGCAACGTGTGCAGGAAAACAAAAGCAAGTTCAAATTTTGAATCGAATTTAAAGTTTCATTTGAAGGTTTGTCCTAGCACAAATCGTAGATGTTTCTCATATCTATTTAAGAGACTTAAAGCTAGAGGGTGAGGCATCCATCCAAATGAAAACTTGAAGCAATTAGAGTTACAATCTAGAGAGTTATCATGTTCCCTTATGGATTATATGTTTCATATTTGAGTGAGGAGAACTACTTCACATGTCCGAAAACTGGTAATACAACTGAGGATGATCCTAGAGTATCGGAGGTGTTGGAACATTCATCCACCATATTCTAAACTGCACGGATTGAAGAGTCAACCTGTTGCTTAGTGGCGCAATAAATTGGAGGCTTTCTACTCACAAAGTAGTTAATTGAGAAAGATCTTTCAACATAGATCTAGCATTTTGATGTTAGATCTATGAAAAATACTCTTTCAAATATAAGAACCAAAGAAAAATTTTGATTTCCTCAAATCATATCAAAAGATAATTTTTTTTTCATTCTCTTAAGGTTTTTTTACTCTTTAAAAACTAATTTGGGATGCACAAATGAATCTACAAAGTTGCTAAGGATCTTTTTACATATTTAGCATTTTGGTGTTAGATATATGAAAAGTACTCTTCAAAATGTAGGAATAAAAGAAAAAATTTAATATCCACAACATGCATATTGCTATGGCGTGCATGTGTTGGTTATTCTCGTGTAAGTTCAATATGCATATCACGTGCATGTGTTGGTTATTCTCGTGTAAGTTCAATATGCATATCACGTCATGTGAGAATTGCATACTTCATATTTGTATGAAAAGTATGTACAACATAACCACGAGCATTACTATTAATGAATGAGTTTTGAGGATTGTCGACAATATTTGATGCAAGATTCCTGTGCCGATAAATAAAATCTTCAATCCTTCTAGTCATTCTACATTTAAATAGGTTTTGGTATTAATTATCGAGCTATTATCAATTAAGGAATATATTCAATCATATTATGCGTTAAATAATGTTTCAATTTGACTATTGCAATATCTTTAATAAAATAGATTGTTTAAATTTTTTTTAAGGATAAAAGACTCTAATATAGACTTTAATACGTATCTTCAAACTAAAACATATCTAAATATCCTAAAAAAAATATTAGATTTGTGGCAAAGGCGTGTCGATACGTGCAACCGATACATAGGGCATACCAATCGAAGATCAGATTGGAAATGCAGGGTATACCAGTTGGAGATTGGTTCGGCGACGCAGGGCAAACCGACAGAAAATAGACATGGCATGTGCCTTTGGAATGACAATCCTTGATTGGAATGCATAGGTAGTGTGATCTCTAATAATTGTTTGATACAAATCTAGTATGAATGCAATATTTTGAAGAACAATCGACCCAAACAAGTAACTAAAAATAAAATATAGTACGCAATAACTAACAATAAGTTAATCGATTAAAAGGATCACTACTAGATGGAAGAAGAGAAAACCACTTAAATAATGCAATAACTTCTTCACTCTCAAATAGGTATGTTGATAGTAGAAATGCCTAAAATATGGTGTAAGGAAAGACTTTAGAGTTTAAATTTACTAACAAATGGAATAGTAGTATTTTTACTTTGAAACCAAGTCATCCTCTTCACGTCTAAGCACCCAAAGATTCTCTTTCACTAGTGGAATCTTCTGGACAGCAACAGCAACCAATGAAAAGTAGAGATTGAAGGAGAAAGGTTTAGAGCGAAAATAGAAGAGATTAGAGAAGAATCTTAAGATGAAAGAGGAGAAAGAGGGGGTGAGAGAGAGAGAGAGAGAGGAAAAAGATCACAGGGAGAAAATGAGAGATTTCAAATAAATCTTATTCAATCATCCCTTGTTTCTCATCCAATAACCCTTAAATCGGTTAACAACTTTCATTCTATTTGAGTCTAATAAGAACTTATTTCCTAATAGGACTCTAGTTGATCATTTTACCTAAATTGACTAACCCAATTTAGGTAATAAATCAATATGGACATCCCCCACATATAAGCTTACCATAACTATCAATTGAGATCCTAATAGGATCCTAATTGATTAGATCTTACTTAAATTGACCAACCCAATTTAGATAATAACTCAATACGGACATCCCCATATATAGGTTTACCGTATCTATCAATTGACTAATTTAATTGATCATTTGAATTAAAAATCAACTCAACAAATTAAATGTGAAAATAAGTTGAGCCTAGTTAGCTCAATTAAACTAAAATTGGACTCAAGCAACTTTATTTTAGTCAAATTGAAGATGATGCCCACATCATTGTTCAAATAAGATCGAATATTAAGCTCTGTGGCCTATTCTTTATGATTGAATAATGAAGTTGTCCAAAGAAGATTCAACAATAAACTAGGTGACCACTATATGAATAATAGAGACCAGCATTAACAGATGCCAAATTCATTCAATAAAAATATGCCAAGAGTTTTCTGTAAGTATAAATTTTATATTAGAGGCAATACTAAATTAGCTTATAAGAAATTTTAAAGTGAAACAAGTACCTGAACAAGTTGTGGACCTGCTAGCTTTAGAAATGTTGCATTTGTCTGTGCAGCACAAGCACGAGCCATTAATGTCTTACCAGTTCCAGGTGGTCCATACAAAAGCACTCCTTTAGGTGGACGAATTCCTAATTTCTGAAATCGATCCTTATGCGTCATCGGCAGAACAATTGCCTCAACAAGTTCTTGGATCTATGTAGACAATAACAGGCAAATTAGTAAATGAAACAGAAATTCTGAAGAATTTAGGTGAATAGATCACAAACGACAACCTTAGAATCAGTTTAAACAGTTTGAGCTATCTAACTTCTACATTGCATATACAAGTTAAAGTTTTCCAGAAGATCTCAAAAGCCTGATATACCTGCTTCTCAAGGCCGCCAATGTCATTGTAATCTTCTGTTGGTTTTTCATCAACCTCCATCGCCTTTACTCGTGAATCATATTCTGAAGGAAGGGTGTCCAATATCAAGAAGCTGTCTTTATTTACTCCCACTAGATCTCCAGGCTTCAACTTGTCAGGGTCAACTAAACCAATGACAGGAAGGAATATGGTCTGCCACAAACAGAAGACATAAGTGGAAGTCACATGACCTCACTTTATGACCAAAAAGATCTGCACTAAATGATTCTCGTAGTTCTCAAGATAATATCATAAGAGATCACCAAAAAGTATCACTGGTATTACAAAAAACTCATCGTTAACTTGATTGCAACAACATCAAGCAAATAGCAGCATGCAATTTGTTTTAAATATGACTAGGAAAGTTACAGCAAGTATAAATCGTTGGAAAGAAAAATAAACTAGCAATAAAGTTTTGCTATCAGAATTATATTTTATGACTATGCTACTCAAAATTAGATATAGTATTTCATAGTCAAGTATATGCCAATCAGAAGCATCTCAGTTAACAAGCAGCTGCAAATGAAATAGGTTTTGCCAGTATCACTAAATTTTTCACTATTTATATCCATGACATAATTAATAGAAACCAGCCTCTTTGGTACTTGGCAATAACTTTTTAAAAAGCAGATATTTATAGGATGAACTGCTCACTTGTCGGGTTGAAGTCTTCAACACGACGCACTTTCCCTTTCTTTGTGAGTCTAGATCAACATTGGCCCCGTCTTCTTCAGCCTCATCTTCTGGATTCATCTCCAAGATCTAAAGCAAATAAGAATATGCATAGATCAATAGAGTGATAATGTGATCCAATTAATGCAAGGAAAAATAAACTAGAAAGACATTTGGACAATTAAGTACTAAAAATTGAGTAACACCAAGCAAAATAAACTAGAGAACTAGATAATGTAAATTTCGTGTGTACAGATACTTCCATTCTTCAAACAAAGCGTGCATAGTACTAACTCTAACAATTTTGTGTAGCATGCCATTTGAGTAGGAATTCTGCATAGACTTATATCTTTGGTTTTGTTCTAGGTAATAGCTTTGTTGTGTCCAGTTGCCCCAAGCAACCATTTCAGCTTTCTCACACTAGATCTAACAATGCATGATTGTGGTGAAATCTAATATAAGGTTTTGGAAAATGAGTATCATTAATTTACTACGATGTTCTTATTTCCTAACTTTTCTTTTCTGGAGTGTTAATGTTAACTTTCACCTCTCCAATATATTTATTACATAACTTGTTTACATCAGAAAAGACTTGTCCTCTACGTCCACCTAAGCTAGGAGTGTGTAACTGCTGCAATATGAAACATTTAAGCTACGGGATGAGTGCACAAGCAAAATCTTTATAGTAGACTGTTTTGGTGCTTAGGAATTAAATTTAATTATACATTGCGTAAGTCACTGAAGTGTAAAATAATTCTAATTTATAAATTATGCCATTATATGAGTTACATTTTAAGTAGCAGAAAAGTGCATGAGTCAAAAGAAAAACTGAGGGTGGTTCAACCTTTCACATTGTTGTAGGCTTCGTAGAAATACAAATAACTAGATAAGCAAACAAAAAGCATGATTTGAATCTATCATTGTAATATTAGGGAAAAAAGAAAGATGAGATGGAGGGAAGTCGGACTCCCCTTAGGCAGTCACACTCGGACTCCTCCAAGTAATAAAAGGAGATCGAACTTATTTCCCTTTAGGACTCTACTCTCTCACATCTATAAAGAAGGCAAGAGGTAGGGCCAAATCCCAACACAAAATCAAGATAGAAATCAAGAAGAGAGTGAGATTTTTGGGAGAGATCAGAGTGCTATGACGAGTTGGCTAACTCCGACAACGAAGCACTATATAGATTATATACTTTTGAAAAAGCTATGTGTTGTCTTTATACTCAAAATGAGCTTAATATTTGAAAGCTTTGTAAAGCTATATGTTAAAATATGAGCTTGCAAGCCTTTACTTGAGTCATTCGATAATAACCATACATTATACCTGTCAATTAGTGGGTAAACACTAACATATGATTACATAGAATGAAATCTGAAAACTCTGATATCCCAGAATATAAATAATATAGACATTGGTACCCCAAGGGGTTAAAAGGGGCGAACCCTATTATTGGAGCCAATACACTAATACTCTGATTTTTTTACTATGATACATGGATTGATATTTGTGCTTTGACGCTTCACTTTGGAATTGTGGAGGGGTTAAAAGGGGCAAACCCTATTATTGGAGCCGATACACTAATACTCTGATTTTTTACTATGATACATGGATTGATATTTGTGCTTTGACGCTTCACTTTGGCATTGTGGCTTTCTATGATTCTATTGCATATTTCATTTTTTTAAAGAAGTTCTATTCATTAAACTAGGATATGAGCTCATTAAGTTATTTCCCCTATTGCAGATATCTCTTAAGGAATGTGAGGACGTAGCAAGATTCTCGACGTTGTGAGTTGTATCATTTTGTATCCTACCTTATCAAGAGTAGATAGTAGACACATGTCGCTCGTATTTTAATGTCGAAGCCCACAGGTTATTGTATTGCATAGAACATTCGGCTTGGTCCTGTAAATGATATCACAAAGTTTATTTAATATTCAAAAGTTTGCTCAAAAGCACTGCTGCATTAGTTTGACATTTTGGTTACTATGTCTATTTTAAGCTCCCATTAAATATAGTGCAAGTGGTGTTATGTAGGTCTTGCACTCTATCAAGTATAGTCTCAGCATTGTTGCAGTCTGCCATGCTCATGTACTATAATGTTAGTAGTAGAGGGTGTGACAATAGAGAGCTTCTAGAAAGACACTTCTTATAGAACTTTTCGGCCATGAAGATAGGAAGATATCTAGTAAAGTTCCTGAGAGGTGCTTTCTATCAATTTCTCCAAAGGAACTTCTGCTCAATCTTGTTGATCATTAGTCATTTTGGATAAGGAACCAAGATTCAATCCCAAGGTCATTGCTGTACATTATTGCAAAACTAGCATTGCACGAAATCATTGATTTTACTCCCTGATTTGTCTAATTACTTGCCGAGCAAGAACTACTGAGGGTTACGGACTACGAATCAAAGGTACTGTCCCAACTATAGTATCATAAGATATAACGAGCAGTCACTTAATTTTCTCTTCTGTAATTAGACATGTTATAATGTGCACCGACAAGGACGGAGAGGAAAAGAACAACCAATATATCTTAATAAAAGAATTTGCCCGACCCAAACATACTATTTGATGATCTGAGGTCTCGTATTTTACAAACTGCACTAGCAAACAGACTGTTGACTCCAGCAGTACATTTAAATAGCGAAATACTATCCAAAAATATTAACAAATCTTGTGAGCGATTCAGATAATAAAATAAATTAAAAAAGAAATGGAACAGATATTCTCGTGGTAACAATTGTAGATTGTAGTCAAAAGGACAGCTTGAAAGTTCTATCAAGCAGTTAAACTAACAAAGAAACATTACCTTGAATTTTAGTTCTATCAGATTTATCTATCATTAATTGGCTAACAACAAGTGCAGATGCTGTAATAATTTACGGTCAATAACTCAACAGCAGTAGAGATATAATAAAATCCAAGCAAAAATTGACGATTATAAAGAGATAGATGAGAAATCTTACTTCGACAATGTTGCCGACAAGGTAGGGAAGCTGCTTGTTGAGCTTGATCTTCTCTTGATTCTCCTTAATCTTCTCTTTGAAAGATTCCAACTCCAAACTATTTCTCTGAAGCTCATCCTACAACACGGCGACAAGATCCCAGAAATGAATCGATAGATAAAGAAAATCTAATCAAATGAATCGAAGGAGAGAAGATAGTGACCTTAAGAACACGAATCTCGTTGTCGAGGAGGCGAGAGGCGCGCAAGATATCGTCGGTGGACATGGAAGCGAGTTGATCGTCCTCCACATTCGACTCGTCCATTGGAGAAACCCCGGTGGAAGCCATGAAAAGAAGAGGAAAGGAAAGTACTTTCTCTTATTTTCTGTTGAGGGTGGAACGAAGAATTTGCTTGGGGCCGAAGGCACTCGGAGATGCGGACTCAAAATATGGGTGCTAATATCCTATCCGAACCCGCTAACCCGCATTTGCATAAAAAGGGTCCGATCATGGAGAGTTCGTGATCATCGGGCGGGCAGGGCCGGGCATTTCGAGCTAACCGGGCTTAAGTATTTGTTCACGGCTCAACCCACCAATCACTCGGGCTGGGCCGGGTTCAGGCTGGGCTAGAATAGTCTAGCCCATTACCACCTATCGGCCCGTAAGATATCGAGTTAGCCGAGCCGAGCTGGGCCGAGCTTTGCCGATTAAGATTTTCAGCAGCGAGTTCTCATCGCAAAGAGGAAATTTTTCGGCTTGAAGTCGCGGTGGACTACGCCATGCTGGTTGGTGGCAAAGCTGCACAACCTCGACGATGGTCCTCGTGACAGTGGCGGCGGCTCTCTCCTTGTAATGTTTTCTCACCACGATCCGATCAAAGAGCTCACCACCCTCGCAGAGCTCCATGACCAAATACTCTCGTCCTCCGGTCCTCGCATGCCTCTTTCAAGCTCACAATGCTAGGATTCCGAGGCAAATGGCGCATGATGGCAACCTTGCAACGCACATCCTTGACGTCGATGGCAGTGCGCAACTTGCATATCCTCGACGTCTTCGGTGCTATTCTTGAGCACAACTAGCTGCTTCGAGTGGTGGTGGTGGTTCTTTCCTCCTCCAGCGCCAGCTTCGGCGTCGCGTACTTGGCTGTTGGCCAACGGCCAGCGCCCAGCTATTGGGGTGCTGCTTATGGGCACTGGCTAGCGCCCAGCTTAGGCGCTACCGTGCTAGTGCGCTACAGCCCACAACGGCACAGCCACACTGCCACTTGGCCTTTTTTTTTATTTTACTCGGCCACTTGGCCTTTGAGAGTTTGAGTCTTTGACAGTTTGACTCTCTCAAAGGTTTATAAGAGAGATTTTTTAAGAGTTTTATAAAAAAAAACACCCCATATTTCACCATTATTATTATTCACCCAAATTTGCACACTACAACTTTTAACAAAAAAATAAATAAAGTAAATGAAAAATTAGAATTAAAATAAATAGAAATAAATGAGTAGATGTAAAAAAATAAATAGTTAAACAAATGATAAATAAAAATATTTTTACAATTAAACAAATAGTTACACCAAAATTAGGAGGATTTTTTTTTTTTTGCATCACTATGGAATGAGCACATCCCAACTAGGTTGGCACCTACCCACCTATCTATCATTTGTATAATCCATCCATTAATTATAAAAAATAAAATAAAATTACATTAGTCATTGAGATTTAAAAATTCAAATCCTATATTTTCTATTACAAAATGGTTGTCCATTTGCGATCTAGATTCGACAGCATACCAATCTTATAGGCATATCAACGCTTTAATTGTTTCTTTTCCCAAACATGATCTATATTGATTAATCAATCGTCCACTTATACTGAAAGCAGAATATGAAGGTACAGTAGACATAGTAATGGTCAATATATCACGAGCCATGCCAGCAACAATTGAAAATCTTGTCTCATTTGCCTTCCACCATATTAAAGTATCTATTTCATCCTCACTTACAAAATGATTATAATATGCTTCAAGCTTAGTGATTCCCCTCGATATTGATGAAGTTATTCTCATTTTAAATCAAGCAAATAATGACTTCTTAGTACTATCACTTTCAGGAGGAATAACAAAAGGTGAAGGCATAGAGGAAGAAGAACCATATATAATAGAATAATCATTAAAAAGCCTTTCAAAATAACTTTTAATAGTTATCGCACGAGAAACATAGTCATCTTATTTATCTTCATATAAACCATTAAAAATATCAAAAATACCGGTCTCTTTAAGTTGAGGTTCTAATAAAATACCAAAACCAATAAGTAAAGGAAAATATTCAAAATATTTAGCATATTTAGTTTCCATATTTTGTAAAACATGACGTAAAGTCCGATCATTTTTAAAAACAATAAAAAATTGAACAATATTAACAAGTTGCATATCAGTGATTGTAATTGTAGAAGAATAAGAGCTTAATAACATATTAGTAGCATCAAAGAACGTTTTTAAAAAATCTTTTATTTTTATTTTGTATTTTCCCATTTTAAATAAGTAGGACATTCTAGTTCATTATTAATATTTAAATAAATATAAGAAATTATAGCTTTTTGATATTCAAGTACTAATTCTAACATTTCATAAGTAGAGTTCCATCTATGTTGTACATCCAATTAAAGTTTTTTAGCTTTTAATCCATACCTTTTACACATATTTGCAAATGTTCTAACTCTTTTATCATTATATATGATATGATATATAATTTCTCTAATTTTATGAATTAGTTCAACAATTTCTTTTAGACCACTTTATACAATTAAATTTATAATATGACACATGCATCTATTATGTAATAATTCACCATTAAAAAGTAAAGGAAGAAAATATCAAAGATTAGAAACTGTGGAATCATTATTAGATGCATTAACTCTTGAATAATAGTACGAGAAAAATATTCACCAGTATTACTCTCATCAAGCTTTCGAAAAAAAAATTATTCATTTTTATATTTTCTAATTATCATCAATAAAATGTGCGGTTATACACATAAAAGACCAACGTTGGCATGAAGTCCAAATATCACTAGTAAAAAAAATTCTAGATTTTAATTTTTTAAAATCTAAAATTAATTTTTCTTTTTCTTCAGCAAAATATTTTAAAACATCTCATCTAATTGTATGACGAGAAATTCTTTTAAAAGCTGGGTTAAAACCTCTTTGTAAACAATCTTCAAGTTCTGGATCATCACTCATAGCAAAAGATTTATTTCTACGAATAATATATTTAACTATTTTTTTACGATAATTTTCATAATTCCATTGAAAATTAGAAATATTTCCGAAAACACCTTAATTAAGCAACATTTGACCAATATCAATTGACATTTTCTATGCTTGTCTTTAATATGCCTCATTAGGTGAGTAGTGATATTCTTAGTTAATACAGAAAAATCATGATTACATTGAAGACATTTAGCTCTACAATCTATAATATTATCTTAGTCATCTTTCGTTTCAATCTTTTTAAAATACTTCTAAATTTCGGACTTTAATCTCTTAGAACTGTTTGATGATGAAGCTGAAGCTAGAGTTTTCAGATCAAATTGAGGTTGAGATACGGGTATAGGATTAATTGAATCTTCGCCCTCCAATTGCGATTCTATATGATCATCAAAGGAATCCATATTGGAGAGAATTTGCTAATTTCAAGACTAAAAGTGTTGAAACCTTTAATTTGGAAAGAACTTGAGAGATTAGAGAATTTGAGAATGTGTGATGAATTTAGAAAATTTATTATTTATTTATAAGCATGAGAAAAGTTAAAATAACCAAAATACCCCTATAAACTAGTTGTTTATTTCTGTTAAAAGGGTAAAATGGTAAAAAAAAGTGGAGGTCCTATTTTGCTCATTTTCAGAATTTTTTTAGTTAATTTTAGAATATTTTTTACCGTTACATTTTTTTTAAAATATTTTTGTTCTTCTCTGTTTTAAAAAAAAAGTATATTAAAAAAAATTAAATAGTACATGTTGGGTTGATATGTGATGGGAGAGGGAGAGGTGGGCTAAAAAATATAAATAGTACTTGTACTTGGGCTGATATGTGATGAAAGAGATGGGCTAAAAAAATTATAAAATGGTACAGTGCACAAAATTTCCCGTTAGTTTTCATTGTAGTAGGCGGGCCGAACGGGTTGGTCAAACGAGCAGGCGGGCCAAACGGGTGGGCTTCCGGGCCAGGCCAAACGGGCGGGCTTTCGGGCTGGGCTGGGCGAGCAAAGGGTTGGCCCGTACCGCCCATTAGTAGTTCTGGCTCGGGTCGGGCCGGGCCCAAATTGGGTTCGGGCTGAGCTTAGCCTGGTCCAAACCGGGTCAGGTCAGGCCGGGCACGGGCGAGTTGGGCTCGATGATCACGTCTAAGAGTTCGTAAGGTGGCAATTAGTCGCGTTAGGCAAATTCAAATTGGGTTTGGTCATGATAATGCAAATATGAACCTAACTTGTTTATTAAGTGGGTTAGAATTTCTAAGTATGAATATGACCTAATTATTAAACGAGTCATAAATAGGTTATCAGGTAACACAAATTATTTAAATTTTTATAAGTTATTTGAGTTATAAACGAGTTTATTCGAGTTGTAAACAAGTTATTTTAGTTATACGTAGGTTTTTTTTTAATATTCTAAACGAGTTAATCAGGTCATAAACGAGTTGATAGATTATTGTGTCATAAATAAGTTGGCAAGTTGAATCATAAATGGATTAATTAGGTTGAGGTAATAAACAAGAACATGACCCGTTTAATAATCAGGTTAGACGAGTTGATATGTTTATGATCCGAAATCGATTAGACTAAATCCAAATCAGTTTAAAAGCCAAGTTACCATGTTGGGTTATTGGGTAGGTCATTGTTTGCCACCTTGCATAGTTTGGCATGAGAGAAATATTGGATCTGAGGAATTTGTACTTTAACCCCCTATAATTTAGCTCAATTCCATGAAACTCTTTTGTACTTTTAATTTAAGCACTTAACTCCCCTTGTGGTATAGGGTAAAGTGTAACAATTATTTTCTCTCTTATATTTTATCAAACTAGATATCAAATTTGAAGAACCTCACTAAAGATAAAGTTGTAAAAAATTTAACAAAATTTTCAACATATCTAAATAACATCGTTCGATTTGAGATAGTAAAGATATGACAACTATATTAAATAGATGTATGATTTTATTATATTTCTATCATCTGAAATATGATTGGTATTATTTTAAAGGTGTTGGAAAGCTTTACAAATCCCCTAAAATTTTGTCAATAATGAGGATCTTAATTTGATCTCTAATTTAGTCAAATATGATAAAAAAAAACTATCAATTGCAGAGCCCGAACCACAGAGGGTTTAACTATTTAAGTTGAAAGTACAAAAAGATTTCATAAAATTAGTCAAACTAAAAGGTGATAAAGTGCCAAACAACCCTTTGGATTTTTTGGGATAATTTATAGAAAACACCCTATATTTTACTATTATTATTAGCATTGTATGATATGAATATTTATTAGGGGTGTAAATGAGTCGGCTTCAGCTCAAACTTGGCTAGAAATTAGTTTCAAGCCTACTAGCTTCGCTTAACTCATTCAAGCCAAGCTCAAGACAAGCTCCAGTCTGAATTGAGCCTATTATCAAAACCTATTCAAGCCAAGCAGGATTGAGCCCAAGCCGAGCCAAAAATTATTCAAGCCAATAGTCAAAAATCAAGCCCATGAATGTGCAAACCAGATCTCAAATCACCAACTGCATACCAAAACATTTCATCCATAAAATAGTTGTAGAGTAGAGACTCCAATCCCAACATAGCCTGCAATAATGGAGTTCCAAGAGAAGACATTTCTACTAGGCATTACGCAGAACAGGATACAAGCTGAGGTCATGCCATCGCATTTGGAATTGGCATCGAGGAGGGAGGTGGCAATAATGAGGTTGGAGAGGAATTCATGGCGAAGGACTTGCCCAATGAAAGATAGGGAGAGGCGGAAGTCGGAGGCGATGGCGCATGAGGCAGAGGAAAAGGCGAAGGGGTTTGGGCAAGGCGAGAGGTGGAGGTAGGAGAAGAAGAGGAAGGCATGGGAATAATGGCCGAAGAGGAGGAGGCTGACAAAGGAGGTTGATAGAGGAGGTGTCATGAAGGAGGCTTGGAGGAGGAGGATGTCGCTGCGGCTTGAGGAGGAGGAGAAAGAGGCCCGAAGGAGGATGATGAGGTCGTAGATTGAGGAGGAGGAGGAGGACTAGCCGATGGAGGTTGGCTGGTTGGGAAAGGAATTGAGAATTTGGGATTAGAGTTGTGTGAACAGTGAATCAATCAGTTTATATACCAAGTATATTGAGCCGCGCCTGAGCGAGCTGGCTCCAACTTAGGCTCAGCTCAAAATTAATTGCAAGCCTAAAATTTAGGCTTAAGCTCAGCTCAACTTAAGTCGAGCCAAGCCGAGTTAAGGTCGAGCCACTAGTTTATTTTGACACCCTTAGTATTTATCATTGGTTCTTACCTTTTAGTGTAGTTTTTTTTTATCATAGAGACTTATCTAATTACTCTGTATAGCATCATTAGGTCAGGGAAGAAACAAATAGCTATCTAGTGATTAAGATTTATCAATATTTTGCACTAAGCTTGCGTACTATTGTTCATGTATAGAATAGGCTCTATTCATGAGGAATCATCCCTTACAAAGATGAACTGAAAGCCAAAAGAGGATCTAACCCATTAACTATTATATAAAAACTCTCTCTCTCTCTCTCTCTCTCTTTCTCTCTCTCTCTCTCTCTCTCTCTCTCTCTCTCTCTCTCTCTCGTTGCTCGCCCCCCTCTCTCACTGATAGTAAAACCCTAAATTCTTAACCCCTTTTTGATCATCCTCTCCGACTCTCCCTTTTACGGTCGATGGTAGCGAGCGACAAGGTAGCTAAGTGATGTGATTCACACTAGATTGGATCACCTCAAAAGACATTGGGCTTGATAGATCAAGTCTAGTTATCTTATTTATTATTCTTATGTGGTTTAGTCAAAGTCTTAATATGTTAGGATTTTGTTTAAATAGCTAAATCCAACTCTGCGTAGTTTTGGGAAAAATATTTGCATAGTATTCTATAGATATCTGAATAATATCAAAACATTTGAATAAGATCGTCAACCTCATATCTACAACTTTGGTATTCATGACTTCTCTAGATTCAGAATCTATCTACGGCAAAACAAAGGGTTAATCCGAGAAGATAAAGATGACTAGTTTGGTTAAATTTATTTTAGACTTTTTTATTTAATCTCTATAAATAGGGTCTTATGGCTTGTATCTTAGGCATGCTTAGAATGAAAGATTAATTGGCTTTTGTCTTGGCATCTCTCCCAACTAGGTCATCGACCTCTACATCTCTCTCCTCCCTCTTTACCAACCAGCGCCAACTCTGCTATTGGCACGGTCTCGTCTAGCTTTTAATCTCCCTCTACTGCCGATCCCTCTATTGGCATGGTTTTCCCCTTCGTCTCTTTATCCTAATTGTCTCTATCTCCCGTACGGTTTCTACCATAGTTGTAGGCCAATCATAGCCTTCAACTATCTATCGCATCCGCATCCGCAACCCATCACCACCATCATCTATTGCCAAGCCACCTTCATTAACTACTCAACCCCCACTCTATCATCACCTCCATCAAATACCTAGGAATTCGTGCCTTCACCCACAGATCCCAAATCCTATGCAAATCTAAATCTCAACCACTACGAATCGAATCAAGCCAATTCGTAACACTAAGGCGGTGGCTTGTGGCAACGTGCGACACGATGAAGTGGACAACGATCGATGGTATGGTGTCCACTATCCATTGTCCTCTTTCCCTCTGTCTCACTAAGTCACTCTCTCACAATCTCACACTCCCGTTCACTCTCTCCCACTCTTATAGTCTCACTCTCTTTCTCACCATCTCATTCTCTCAGTCTCTCACATCGAAAGGTTTTGCTAGGCAATAGCAATTAATCTCTTTCAATTATGTCTTAATTAGTTAACTTATTAGTTCTTAACTTCGAAAATTAATTGAAGTAATTATCTATCATTTTGTTAAAGAAATTAATTGAAGTAATTATCTGTCATTCTATTAAAGAAATTAATTGAGGTAAATCAATAATTATTTGCTAATTTGTTGAATTGTTTAATCTTTAATCACTTAGTCTGTTAATTTGATTGCTAATCTATTATTCGTCCAACTTTAGTTTACTTAATTTTCTCTATTGAATGTTTTAATTTTTGAAGGAAAATGTGTTATTGTTAATCACTTAATTTGTTGATCATTTTAGTGTTAATCTATTTTTGTTGAATTAGTGAATTATGACACAAGAATTAGTTAATTAGTTATTAGAGTGCTAATATGAATTATTGAGTTAACTAGAGGAAGTAATCATACTGATTACTGTTTTTACTTTTTAGATTTTACTAGGAGAGGTAAAATAGTAATTAATTACTATTTTTAAATTTAAAATATGAATTGTTAATTTTATATTTATTTATTTATATTAAAAATACTAGATCGTCTTGTCACCCACCTTGTCGCTCACCTTCCGCCTAGGCAGCACTAGGCGCTAGGTAGTGGGGTGACTTCCTGCCACCCACGATCGTATTTTAAGATATTGAATGGATGAAAAATATTCATAAGTAGGAGGCTTATTGTATAGAACCTCATAATGTGAGATACCATTGAAGTTTGGTGTAGGTAACCTATTGATGGTATAAGTTGTCGTACCAAAAGCATCGACCCAAAACTTTAAGGAAAATGAGAATGTAATAGTATCACCAGGCCTTTTTAAATTACGTACCTATGCTTGCGTTCCACTCGACCATTTTGGGATGAAGTCTATGGACATGATATTTGGTGATCCATACCACGAGTTTGCAGGTGGTTTTAAAAAAGATTGCTAGTAAATTTGGCTCCCCGTCACTTTGAAATTTCTTTAATTTGGTTAAGAATTGATTTTCAACAAATGCTTGAATTTGTAAGAAAATAGAAAAGAATTTAGACTTGGATTTCATAGGATATAACCATGTGATGCAACAGTAATCATTAATGAACAAAACATAATAGCGGTAACCAAATATAGATGAAATAGAAGCTAGACCCCATATATCACTATGAACAAGGCCTAAAACTTTAGAAGAGTGTGATGCTTATTTAAAGATTATCTTTGAGGCGGATCTCACATGCTTTGGACTTGTGACTAAAAGAGTTCTTTAGGGCAATACAAATTTTGTGAGAGGTGGAGAGGCCAATCATCTCAAGCATGAGTTCTTAGTAAAGGAGAAGAGGAGGCTAGAATTCCATTCAGAAATAATAGTATAATTTGGCATGAAAATAATAGTATAATTTGGCATGAAAATGATGCCATTAATGTAATGAAGAAGATCTTGGCATTGCAATAATGGTGTGATTTAATTTCGCCAAAGAAGAAAATTAGATGAAGAAAGCTTGATTATGATTATATGGACCAAATTATTATAAGAAAGTGTAGTGGAGGAGGTGGTAGTTTTGAATGCCATTGGATTGACAAGGGAGTTTGAATCCAAATTGTGCTTTGATATCATGAAAATGTTTGATCAATTAAATATTTTTCATCACATATTATTGTGGCATTGTTGATTTATATATATATATATATATGGAGATTACAAGTTATTAGGATAACAACAATATATATTCTAAGTGTTTGTAACTAAGTAACCAAGTGATTATAACCAAGTGTAAAAATTAACTAAACAACTCTTAGATTATAGTAGAGCAAGCAAATCATCATCATTGACATAGGGAACCAAAGACTAAGTCTAGTTGTAGAGGCAAAGCTTGATATTTGTCACCTATGGCTATAACCATTTTGGATCAACAAAGCCTCTTTAAGCCCATGGCTTAGGAAGAAGAGGACGAGAGATAGTCATAAGTGCAAGGGGACGTCGAGTCCTGTCATGGGATCGTGTGACCATGGAGTGGATGTTAGCGATAGTGGGCGGAGGAGTCGCAATGTTAGGATCAGTTGGGGCAGAGGAGATAGTGAGCATGTCTAACAAGTGCAAGAGGACGATCATTTTTGTGGATGATGGCAACTGAGGTGAGGTGACTAAATGAGGTGGCGTGGACAAGGAGGTGGCAACGGAAAGGGGCTCCAAGTTAATTGGCAAGCTTTTGAGAATTAATGCTAAAGATTGTTTGATGCTTAAATGCTAGTGCTATCTTTGATGATAAGTTGGTGCAAAGTTTTCCTTTATAAAGATTGTATGCCAAGATACATAGAGATAAACAGTTGTTAGGCCAAAAAAGTAATATCCCTTGTGTTGCCCACAATAGTTGAGAAAATTACAGCAGATAGTTTTGAAATCAAGTTTGATGCGTGCGAAAGGCTGTAAATAGGGGTAACATAAAAAACATAAAATACTCACTATCGAACACACGTGCTCCTCACATAGATAAAACCCACCTGGTACTCACGTGATCCGTTGGTCAAATATTTCCACATGGTATCAAAAATAATAAGCAAAAATTAACTAAAATTTATCCAACAAGAAATTCAAATTTATTATAGGCTGCAACAAGTCTCTAAAATACATGTCCATAACAAAATGATAGACGATAAATACACACGCAAGCGCAACAAGACTAAAATAGAAAATTAAATAACAATCTAGCTAGTTTTCGTCTACTTCTCTATGACCTCGATTGCATCTATTAATTTGAAAAAATATTTCATTAAAGAGTGGGAGCATAAAGCCCAACAAGTATATACCTTTACAATATAAGAACAACATAATACAAAATGCAATAATATAAGTCATGCTTAAACAATAGTGTATTAAACTCATAAATAAGGTAATAAGTCATATCAACATATTTTACTAGAGTCTCAAATTCATGGCAATTAATAATATCACATGCTCTCATAGAGCCTCCATATCATAATAAATAATAATATCATAAGCTCTCATAGAGCCTCAATCAACGAGAAGGGATAGACATCTAGCGGTAATATTGTTTGTACATGCCTAGCAACGATGTATATGATCGAATATTTATGGGGGTCAAACTTATCACAATCATCAGTTTCAAGATCAGCAAATATCTGACCTTCATATTTGGCGGTAAACACGCATGCTCAAACTCTGTAAAATTTACCAGATTATCTCCCCTAGGATCAACGATCTTAGGCATGGATTAATATATATATATACACACACACATTCTACCCCTAATTCTAGCTAAGTGAGTACAATGATACTGTTGAAATAGAATCTAACTACTTGGTGATACATGTTCGTGGTGCAATGTTTAATACACATGGCATAATCATCATAGCTAAAGCATATACAATGTGCAAAGTATGTATTCAGTCCTAGTAAAATAATAATGCATAAATGCTAACCAATAACACATGGACATGGATTTCATAATATTATTACAGTATTAAAATGCTAGCATCATCACATCATGTTTATATTATCCTTAGATTACAGAGGAGTCACTTGCCTGAAATCACTTCTAGTTATTTGCTTCCCTCTACATCATTGATATCCACATACAATAATGGATATAATAATATGATGAATATAATTGCATCATAAGCAAAAATAATCTAATCATAGAACTATTTAATTAGACATAACATAATACTTTTATCATAGGCTTGGGTAGGTTCAATTATTAATCTGGTCAAAAATAGCTATAAGAATACTAAATCCAATAGTTATTATAAATAATTAATTTAAATGAAATATTATTCACAGTTCATATCCTATAATATTCTAAACAAATTAATTATCATTTTTTGATAATTGAATTTCGTATAGCTTGATTTAACAAAGTCAAGCTAAAAAAATTAACTAAGGAAATTAAAATTAACTAAAACTAGTAAATTGGGCTAGCCCATAACCCAAAATAAAAATGGATTGGCTATAAACTGCCCATAGCCCATCACCACCAGCTCTCGGGTTGGGCCATGAGCCCATGCTTGCTTGATGACCAAGCTCACAAGGAATGGGATTTGGCCACCTACTTCGTCATCTTCCTCAATAGGAACATTGAGGGAAAGCAAAAAATTGAAAACCTCCATTAAACCAAAAACTAATCTAACCAAAGCTAGGTAAAAGTTGCCTAGAAATGATATGATCCATGTCTAATCAGATTGAATCATAAAGATATTGGACTTAATGGATCGAGTGTATTTATCTTTATGTAAACCCTTAAGATAAGTTTAGTTAAATCATATAAGCCACTAAGGCAAGTTCAATTAAGTCATGTAAGACATTAAGATAAGTCTAAATTAAGTCATGTAAGTCTCTAAGGCAAATCCTAGTTCGAGTCATGTAAGTCTTTAGGGCTACGTCCTATAGGACTTATTGTACTCGACCTCTAAATCCGAATATGACTCATTATACCCAACATCTATATATAGAGGGGCTGTACTTCTTTGTTTATTCATCTAAGTAAGTATTTGAGAAAAAATTGAGTTTATTTATTTTATTATTATCGTATTTACTCTTTTATCATTACCGTTAGATCGTCTTTTATCTTCATAGAGTAGATTATAATCGCAGAACTCTTCCAAGCACCCTAACCCTAACCACTATCCTCCACCACAAACCACTCTACTATATGGCTATCCACCACGATCCTTAGCCGTCCACTACTTTCCGATGGCCGCCACAACGTCGGATATTTACCGTTCTATCACGTTTTGACCTTGCTCCACTATTTTAATTATATCTTTTCATCCAGATCCAATTAACATGAAATTAAAGTTGTTAGAACCCTATCTCGTGAGACTACCATCATTTTAATTTTCATAATTTTATTACTTCTGAATCAATTTAGATCTGGTTCATAACAAGAAACTTCACAACAAGATACAAGATGATAAGGGGAACTATATTAGCCGAAAAAGAAGCATGGGCGATGATAGCGGTGGTCGGAGCCAAGTTGCAAGGTTGGCGAAAAATATCCACATGGCTTAGTCTCAATCGAAGGTTGAATTGGCCGATGGATGGTACCACTAGCAGCACGACACTAGGAGGAAACTTTCTGAGTCGAAGCCAGCCTGAACAGCGGTCGTCAATCGACAAATTTAACTAAAAAAGAAGAAATAGAAAAGTTAATATTATAGCCCTTTATACTATATAAAAACTAAATTAAATGTATGGAGCCCAATCTCACTAACCGGATAAGAGGATCAAGTGGTTGAAGGGGTCAGACGACTCATCGGTGGTGAAAGAGAAAAACAAAATAGAGAGGAAGGGCGACCGTGAGAGAGAGGGTTCAGGGAGGGAGGCGCACAAGAGGTTGAGAGGAAGTGTGGCCCATGTGTGGAGCACATGCACCATTTTAATTTTTTTTTTAAAAAATTACCTAACAAATACTTTAAGGGAGAATAATTTTTTGACCCAAAAAGAACCTCATACGGTGTGTGTTGCCGACAAGGGCTTGGAAGAAAGTCTGTTAATGAGATATACTGCCATTGATAAAAGCATATTGCTAAAATTCCTTGGAAAGATGTAGCATGGGCAAGAAGAGTGATCCTTGTCTCTACAACATGATGGTTATTTAAAGAACAAGAGAGAATTTCTTCTGTTAGAATATGATTTTCTTCTGTTAAAAGGAAATATGGAAGACTTTCCCAACTTGCAACTAACACAAATATGTTCATTTAAAGAACCAGAGAAATTAAGAACAGAGGCTAAAGACTTACAAGCCATGAGATAAAAGATGACCCAACCACTCGTGCCAAAGGTTGCCATCTATTTTATCATGCATTAAATTTATTGGAGATACACCTTATAGAGATCACCATGTCTAGGTCTAGTCAACAGAGTTCGACCGCTCTGCAAGTCCTTAACAACAAAACCTCAAGGATAAAGTGTGAAGTAGCAATGACTGTCCCAAGTAAACTTTGACATATTTAACAAATTCTTTTGTAAATGCAACACAATAAGGACTTTTTGTCCAACTGTTTAGAAGAATTTAAAGGGATGGTGGTCATGTGATGCCTTAGTATCCGCATACCAGGCATTATCATCATGCTGGTCAAAGATTCTAAGAGCAGCAAGAGCATATGCTGCGTCAAAGGACAAAATAGGAGTTGAACAAACATTGGTTTTGTGGTCAATATATTAAGAAAAGAATCACCGATGATAGGAGCTATAAGAGGCCGACCCTGCCACCATGGCCGCGCCGAAATGTGCTAGTCCTATGATGTACCGGCTTAGTGTGGCAGTGGGAGCCACCATGATCGCCATCAAGATTGATGTGGGCCAGTGGTGTGGGTGGATAGTAGAGCCACAAAAAAAAAGCAATGAAGTTCTCAGTTGTCATTGACAGTGCACGGGCCTAACGAATGTAGTCATTGATGGAGAGTGCTCCTTTGGAAAGGCAATGAAGTTCTTGGTTAGACACTCTGCATGCAATTTTGCATGACAGTGCTGTAGAGGGTCTCAAGCATCGACGAAATCTTAGTAGTTGAGGGACAATGAATGACCTATGGAGGACTGCATCAAAGAGAGAAGATGCAATCCAAGCTAACACCATTTTTGTCTAGACGAAGCCAGACTGAGATGGGCAGATCAAAATCAGAGCTGGCGGGCACTCCATGGTTCCGTGCACAAGACCGATGAGGCCATGACACCGGAGGACGAGAAGGACTTGCATCTTCCAAATTAAGTAGTTGGAGGTTGATCAGTTTTAAGAAGATGTCCTGAGTAATGGACTTTACCGTAGGAAGGGTAGAGGAAGTGGGAAAGGTGGTATTAGCAGTGGAAGAGGATGCCATGGGCAAGTAAGGAAGGTGGGTGGGATGTCAAGAGGAAGATGACAATGGAGATAGTTTTTTTTTTAAAAAATCAGAATATTTAGATGCTCCGATACAATGTGAGAATGGGAACAGGCTAGTTCCTTAGTTTTGTTTTCATTTCACTGTATAATAAATGTGTACCTTGAATATAGTAACTAATCCCTCTAAATATGCCACAGAGTGAAAGAATAATGAGATTATAAGATCCTTCAAGTTTAGTAATTAATCCCTCTAAATCTACAACCGAGTAAGAGAAATATGGGGAGGATTGCGCTGAAATCTTTGATATCTTTCATAAAATCAACATCAATAAATTAAATATAGTGCGCTAAAATAGACTTAATGAACTTGCAATTAAGGAAGACATGGAAGGTTCCTCCATATTAGCGTAGAAGCAGCTAATTGTTGGAAGAACAATACTTTTGGAAATAAGGATATCCTTAATGTCCAATCTATTAAGAGCAGCGAACCAAAGAAACTTCTTAACTATGGATGCTGCCGAGGACTTCCATAATGTAGAATAGAAGCTCTTCAAACCACTGAAAATAATGAATTTGTGCAAAGAGTTCGAAGAGAAAGAGTCAGATGAGGAAGACGCTAATAAGAATCTCCACATGGGCTTCGAAATTTTAACCAAAAGGATATTTTGTTATTCAGGAGCTAAATAGTCTTCTAATGAACATATAGTCCAGAAGCTATCACAGTTTAATCTGAGAAGTGTCTGTAACTTTAGTAACTTAAAAATGCTTTCTTAATGCAAAAATTTCGTAATAAATTATTGAATACTTTCCTAGTTGGAATCCAATCTGCCATTTTTGGTCAATATGATATGTATAGTAAAGAGAAATCTCTTTGTACTAATGATTAGTAGCAATGGGACCAAGGTCAAACATTAACCATCCAACTCGGACTTCCACATTCGAGATTTGCCGTATCATTCTTATGTTTATGTATGCCTGATTGCAGATATGGGTTGAAGAATCATTCTAAACAACAGCGCAGCAACTCAAGAATAGATACATTCCTTCTGCTTCTTTTGTGAATCCCTAATTCTTGGTTCCATCTATGTTACTGTATTATATAATACAGTACCATGAATTTTGTATTTGATAGGTGTGCAACATATATGAACATATACACAATATCCTGTGGAGAAATAAAAATGACATAATTTCCATATGTACAATGATATACAACCTATTATTTTCTTTGAAGCATTTCCAAGATGTGTTCTGGTTTTCTAGGCTCTTTTCCCTTTAGGGGATATGCTGAACCAATTCTGGAGCTAGAGCCAGGAGGATGCTCACATCCATCCTGATGCTCTTGTGCCTTTTCTATATATTTGCCCAATTTCAATCTCTTCCTTCCCAAACCAATAGACATGTTGACGGATGCTCTCTTGCTCTCAGATTCATCAAATTCATTTCCTCCCAGTGTCCTCTTGCGCATTACTGGTGCGGTAAGTCTCTCAGACAAACCTTCAACTTCTTCACGTGAGAAGGCACCGTAAGCATGAAAATTGTTTCGAAGATCTATCTTTCTAGTTCTTGATAATTTGACTAACTTTGTGATTAAACACTGAGGGTACTGCAAGTTTACTTTCTGACCATATGTTGCATTCCAAAATGCAACAGTTACATCTGCGATTGGTGGATGTGGATGATCAAGAGTAGTTTGAAGGAGAGGTGCTTGAATCATAAGTAAGGAAGAGTCAAATATTATCAGTGGCTGGCTTCTCTGCAAGCAATCCAATGTCTGGCCCCAGAGAGATAGGAGCTGATAAATGATTCCTTGTTGCATCTTACCATATAGGAGAGCACATGAAGATAGCCATTGACACAATGGATCGGAAAGTATCTGCATAAAAAGATACATGTACATGTCTTTCAAGATAATCTCATGTGCTTCAATGTAAAATTATCATAAAAAAACACATGATATTTCTACAGACCTCCAAGAGCAAAAGGATGTCTTTTTGCAAGACAAGTTGTTCCGCAAAACTCACGAGAGATGTGAAAACCCTGAAACTCAAGTATGACAAGAGACGAGTGAACACTAAGAAAGAGTATAAAGTGCATATAAATGCCATAAAATTAAAAGGACGGGAAGATAGAAGGTATGCAAATTATTGCCTGTTAGTAATCTGGTGCTCAGCTTGTGGATTTTCTTTTAGAGGTACAAGTGACAACTCCAAAAACCTGCATACATTGCAAATAGAAGCATTATCAGGGATGTTGAAAAGTATTCGTCATCACAAATAAAAGGTCATTTCCAACTAAAAGTTCTAGAGAAGTACCTTCTTACAAGCTCCAATCTATTCTTGATGGGGCCAAATTGTCTACAATCTGCAGCCCCTTTATCAGATTCTTTTGACTCCGTTGTAGAAAAATATAAAACCTGGCTATTTTCCAGTATCTGAATGCTTGCTTCACCAAGAACAGAAAGAATAACAATTCTTGGAGATTTCTCCCATAAAGAACACTTCAGGTTGTCTCGAAACAAATCAATATTCTCATCAAGAAGTCCAATTAAAAATTGACATAGGCTCTCCATAAAATCATTTACGGAAGTTGTCGTTGAACCATGACTGGAATAATCATGTAGTGATTTGTACACCTCTATAACTAGTTCCATCTCTGACTCTAGTTGTGAGGAAGCAAGTAATAACTTGGAGGAACTTTGATTGTTAAAACTGGCAGATGTATTCTCAGGAGGAAGTAGTATCAGGAAGGGATAGCACAAAAACTGATAAACTACTTTATAATCAGCAGTAGAAGAATCAAAGATACAACTGATTTGCTCTTTCAGGCCCTTTGCAACTATGCTCCACATTGTCAAACAGTTTAACCTCTCATCTAGAGGTTTTCGGATGAGCATATACAAAAAGCTGACGACAGAATGGAAATTTTCTATGGTATTCACTGAGAAGAATTGTAAGTTCTCCTGTAAGATAGGATCTCTAAGTGACAACTTTATTGTAAACTGAGCTAACATAGAGAGATAAAAAACTGTTGTGTAGACCATTGGACAAACCATGTTCATGTAAGCAATAGGCCTTACTCCCAGAACTGATATCTTTGGATAACCAATATATGCTGGAAGTTGCAAATCACTAATGTAATTGATATCTAAACTGATCTCATAAGATGGAGATGATAGCACGGAGGGCTCCAATTCCTCTCTGATAGCCTTCACAAACTGCAGACCTATACATAACAAGTCATCACATTGACTAGTAAGTTGTTTCAAAACCAGATCTTCACAAATCTCCTTTGCAAACTTCATAATACTTTTGATGCTGACTTGTATATTTTCACAAGTGAATGACCTATTAAATTCAACATGGACAACCTTTAAAACTGATCTGAAGATTTTTAAGGCAGCACTCAGAGCCAAAATTCTGTTCTCAGAAGTCGTAGCCTTCATAATTTCTGGATTGATGAATCTACAGATCATCTTTAAATGAAACCCCAAGTAACTAATATCCCAAGGCAACCATTTGATGGGATAGAACTCCTGTAAATCTTTGCCATACACAAAAGATCCAGCTAAAGTAGACCTCTTTACTTGATCACACAAATTCTCTTTAGGCAAGGCCATCTCTTTAATATTTGACAACACATGCTCATGAAGAATATCAAGGCAAGAGGTCCACAAACACATGTTCTGTTCATCAGGTCCCGAGGAAAAAATTGCGTTGAGTATGGGTACATAAGCAACCTCTATAACTGAACGATGGTTGACCAAGGAATCAAGTTTATGTAGTACATAGTTCCATGTGTTCAGGCAGGAATACTGAACCGCAATGTTACATTTTCTTGACATGATGCCTAATAAGGGCACCATAATGACCTTCATTTTCTTTAACAGGTCACTTATGTCGGAATTCCTTGTGGATGTTGCAATTGGTGCAAATTTGGTTTGCTGAATCATATTTTCTGATGATACCTGATTCTCAAAGTTTGCTATCCCAGGTAGAATAAGTGCATCCGCTAAATGTCTCCATGCAGCCTATGCACCAAAGGATATAATCAACATACATCTAGAAAGCCAACTTATTCTCAGAAAGACACAGAATTATTCATTTAGGTGTAAGATGAATGTCAACTGGCTTACCAGTGAACCAATCTGGACCTGTGGGTCATGATCAGTAAATGTCTTTTCAGGAATCTTCAGCATTTTATTGACCAGATCTCTGTTCTTCAGAGCATTGGAACCAAGCAAGGATATATACCATCCCCATGCCTTAATGACATGAACCTTCTGGACATGATCATGCAACATCTCTGCCATACATGGAAGCAGCTTTTGCTTGAGGTCTGACAAGGCAGCCTGCTCAACCATGTAGCATATGAATTGGAATATTCTGCCAAACATTATTCATTTTCAGAAGGAAATAGTAGTAGGAAAGATTCAGCAAATCTCTGGCAACAGCATGATAGCAAATTAAAGTTAAATGGCAGGAATGTCACAGATGCAGGGCAATATTAAAATGTTGCATAATTTAAGGTGGATTAAATCCATGTCTAAAACAATCAGGACTGTCAGTTTTCTTTCATATAGGATATAACATTAATTTGAAGAAAATAAAAGCATGCCTCTCAAGTGCAGATATGATCCAGATATGCCAGAGCCTTATTAGCACTAAGGAGTATTATCGAATTTCTTGACGATTCCCCATAGAGTTGCGCTTAGCCATCTGTGTCATGTCAATGCTGTGCAGAGTTTGTGCTAGCTCAACACAAATTATTTCAAGCTACGGGAGTCTATTTGGCATGCAATATGCTATTCCATGCTTAGTCGGGACATAGGGGGTCAACAATTAACTCGTTTAGGGTTATGCTGCAATAAGTATACCTAGGTTTAGTTAAAATTTGATATGCCAGGACAAAAGGTCTGAAAATGGTACTCAATCTAAATTTTGATTTTTGTACAATCTAAACTCAACAAAAAGTCAAAGGAAGGCTATTAAGGATATGAATCTGACTAAATCAGTAAATAGAAAAATAAATAAAATCCTTTTCCAGTAGATATATCAGACTAAATCAGTAAGTTTCAGGAAAATGGATATGAATCTGACTACTTGAAGTTTGGGATGGTATGTGTAAGGACATCTGCAACAATATGAAGTATTTAGAACATGTATTCTTCTAGCATTCCACCTAGAAAGACATTGTTTAATACAAAAAGGAGCATATCAATATCAGTTCTTAGGGTTGCAATAATTCATATCATTAACAACCAAACTGAAATTAAACTCTGCAGACAGAATGAATTTGTTGCAAGCATCAAACCAACTACAATATAACTAACTGTATAAGATTCTCAGCAAATAATGTAACAAGAAGATGTCCATGTTACCTCAGAAAGAAGTGATGGAGAAGGTAATATGATGGATGAAATCTTTATGAGGCATCTCTCTGCAACATTCCTTTCTATCTTATTAGTGCTTAAAAGTCTTCTGTAAATTGGTGGGACCCATATGCTTGACAAGTCTCTCATTCTTTTAGAAATCTGGCAAGCCAGTCTCATAACAGCCTTCAAACGAACATTGCAGAAGAGTTACAAGGAAAAGTGGAAAACAAAACATCCAATTCTTTTTTTCATTTACACCACCAAGTAGAGAAAACCATGTGCTTAATATTTGGGAAAATTGCGGTAATGGAAGCTTTGAGTGCTGTTTATGTCAAGGTTGCTAGGATTATTATAGACATCTCAGTACGGTTTTAGAGCCATGTAAATCAAATAAACTAAATTTTATTTATCATACAAGTCAATCCTTTTAGTTGCTTTCCAACTTTGTTCTTTGTCTTTCTACTGTTCTGTGTTCTGTGATCGTTCTTGAACTGCAGCAGTGTATAATTATACTCAACAAAACAAAGCATTGAATGTATAAATTAATAAGGTGGATCTTGTATATCCTCCACACAATCTAAATAGAAATAAACATGAAAATAATAAGTAACTTAAAATCTCAATGCAACAACGAAGTTGAAGAACATTTTGGTACTTGAGGTTCACATTAAGAATTTGGTAAGTTCTGCACTAGCATGCCGATTTTGGTGTTCAAGTACTTGCCAAGATATATCTTCTCAAGATGAAAATCCCATATACGTCATACATCTAATGGTGGGAATCTTTAAACTATGCATAAGTCACACTTTGATCAAAATTTGGATGGAACACAATAAATAAATATATGTATATATGATCGTTCATGATTACGCTACTAACAATAATTAATAATTTGAGCAAGCGAAAGAACCTGAGTTGCCTCATAAGTTGTCGACAAGGAACCAAACGGGTTCTCAAGGGCATGCACAACAGCCCCAACTAATGAATGCACTCTCAACTCAACAATTGAAGAACCAAATTGCTGAACCGAGAAGCACCAAACTCCCAGATTGCAAATAGCCTGCAGTGTGGAAAGAATCCAAATCACCACTGATCCATCATCCCAAAACTACATCAAAAATCTACGATTCAAATATCAAACAACCTTCATGCAGGTAGTCGTAATTAGCTTCACCAATGAATCCAACGCCATTCCACCCATCTCTTCTACAACCAAAATATCCAATGATTCTGATCAGCATTTTAAAAATCAGTGAAGGCAATATCAAGGTGCCCATCTATGTGTTAGGCTGGTCCTTGAGACGGGTTGAGTCTAGGCACTTGCATAAACAGTTAAACGGGCACCTGGGTAGTCAAGCCCTATGTGATAGGTGATTAGGCAATTTTAATACTTGTTATCAATTCTAGTACAGCTATTAAGTATAAAATACTATTCCTACTTGGTCTTACATATTATTCAAGTTCCAAGGGGTTCCTATTAAATGAGTGTTTTTGCCACAGTTTTCTTAATTCTCATCCTCTCTCCTCTCTCTTTTATTCTTGTAAGGATTAGTAATGGCAACCATAACAGGGAAGGGCAACAGCTAGAAGGCTGTTGCTGTTAATCTAAGACTACTCTTCCAGTGGCAACGACGACCATTGCCTCTATGCATGGAACAACAACAATTTTTTTCGTGGATACATATGAATATCTTAATGTTTCACAGCTTTGTATCACATGACCGCCTTAGTTATAGGCACTCGCTATTCACCCGCCTAGTGCCTAGGCGCTAAGTAACCCGGCCTGCCTACTGCCTACAATCTTTTAAAGCATTGGATCCAATGAGTTCATTGACTTTTATCAAACAATGAGAATAAAGAAAATTATATACCTGAAATTGAAGAAACTATAGAGGGATGATACAACATGAAGCCGAGGCACTTCAGAGATATCGCAGCGCTGTTCCAGATGCATTAAAAAAAATTAGAAACAAGAGAAGGTAAGACGTAAGAACTTGTTAAAGGAAAATACATTACATCTCTTCGTCCTTGTGGTGGATGTCATCGAGGAGGACGCCGAGGAGAGGAGGGGAGAGGAGGGCGAGGGATTCGATAGAGGAGGGGTTGTCGGCGGAGCGACGCTGGAGGTGAAGGAGAGTGGTATAGGCGAGGGATCGGTCGGGATGAGTCTTGATCTCTTCGATCTGGAGGCGGAGGGGTTCCGCCATTGTTGGAGGAGGGGGAGGAGAAGGAAGAGAGGGGTTTGAAGTCATTCGCGCCAGAATTTGGGGATTGCGGTGGCGGAGAGGGAAAGCCCGGGTGTTTATTTACCAAACTAGCACTCTCACAAGCTTTATTTATTAGGATTTGTACATGATTTCCCCTAAAATTTGCACTATAATTAATTTTTATTAACAAAAATATTTAAATGACAAATTATCCTTATTTTTAAAGTTGGGTGTAACATTTCTATCAATAATATTTTTTTTTCTTACAAAATTAAGATTTCTTTTTGATAATATTAGGAGTTTTTTAAATGGAAATCCCTCTCCCTCCCTCTAGCGACCATCCGACTAGCCCGAGCCTCAAGCTCCAAACCCCCACCTCCACCTCGCCCTTCGGATCTCTCTTCGAGCAAGGAGCTCCCTTTCTCCCCACTCACGAGTCTGGAGCTTTGTCTCCTTCTTTGACCCCCATATCTTGGGCACAATCATCAAAAATGACTGCAAATGCTTAGCTACTAAGGGTGCTTCCCTCTTTGTTGAGCTCCCTCATGTAGAAGGTTAAAGGGAGTGCGGCTGGCTTGGTCACAATCGATCATAATCGGTAGCGGCCAATCATGAAGAATATCACTTTAGCTTTATTGGTAAGTTCCTTAGTTGCCCCTTCCGTTGATATGCCTAACCGTGGAAACCAAGCATCGATGTGCTCTTTGCAAGTCATAGGTATGCCATCAAGTTTCTTTATTTTAAAATTCTTTGATGAGGATGATATGGTTTTGTCTCTTAATTGTCGTCCCCTCTAGAATTTTTGGGGGCTTGCCCTTAACCTCAAACCTTGGGAGCCATATTTTCAACCTCTTTATGTGAGTTTAGTTCGTTGGATTATCTTTTGATTACTAGACTCTAGATATTCTCATGGAAGTTGCCTCTGTCTACAGGAGATCGATAAAGGTTGATGCTTATACCCAGGCTAGGGTTCGTGGTAGATTCGCCAGGATCTGCATCAAGGTTGACTTGTCTTAGCCTTTAAAGTAAGGCCTTTATCTAGGGCTCCCGAGCCAACAATTCTTCCAACCTGTCGCCTATAAGAATATCCCTATTGCATGTTTTAAATGTAGGAGAATCGAGCATCATTTTTCTCTGTCCTATTATTCTAGTGGCCATAGAGGATACATCATTTCCCCTATGCCTACTATGCCCCTAGCTAGAGGCAAACCTTTGCAGGTTCCACCATCGTCGAAGGGATTGCTATCATGCAGGCGAGAAACGAGAAAAAATTGGTCCTTGGATTTGTTTGGTTCCCAGGACTCACAAAGGCCACTACCCAATTAGTGGTTAGCCAACCGCTATGGTGGCTAGCAGTTTCGACAAGCAAATTCTTATTATAACTATTAGGAATGCCATTGTCTGGTAATGTTATCGTGCCTTATCCAAGTTGTTGTAAGGACGCTGGGCACGCACTAACTCTTCGATAACACCTTGGGCTCCCACTTATCCCGCTTGGCATAGTGGGCACGCTATTGGTTATACGCGTGGCCGATGTACCACCAATCATAAGTTGAGTGCTTCAGGATGTGGGGTCAGTAGAGAACTACACTATCTTTTCGCTTTTGATGAAGCCACATGTTCTCAATCAAGCGGCCCAATATCTTCAACCATTAGTAAAATTGCTTTGGACTACTCTTTGAGTCACACAAACCATGTTGTTTCTTAGACCATTAGATCTATGGCTTCGAGGCACGTGACTGAGGAGGATGTTTCAGAGATATCAGTGCGTGTGAAAGAGTGAAGGGTAGTTAACCCCGAAACTCCTCAACATGTGAGTGATCGATCTAGTCCAAATCTGCCCTCAATCATGGAAGCTCTTTAGCTAGAGATGATAAGTACCATGAATCGAAACCATGAACAATTGGTCCATATCCTTACACCAATGGTCATTGGCCTCAATCGAGACCCCGCCCAAATGCCACAACCTAGACCTCCAACGTCGGTTCCGAATGTTCAAGCTTCACCACCGGCTCCTCAAGCTCCTCTCCTTCTTCCTTACCATAATATTGAGACCTTGCTACCCTATCTAGGAGTTGCTAGAATAGCAAGCACAGCCTTGCATGAACCGGCAAACGACAGGAGCAAGAATCGGTTCAGTTTGGAGAACTTCAAGGAGAATGGTAAAAGACAAGCACATGAAGACTAGGAATCACAGCTTGATGAATCCTTTGCCAAGTCTTCACTTGGTTTTGAAGAAATTGTTATTGGTGTTGGCCAGGTTGTTAAGATTGATGCAGCAAATACTCATGAAAACGCGAAAGCTGCATTAGTTAAAGATTTGCCTTCAATCCTACCCATTCGAGAAGCTATTAAATCTTGTAGTTTTCATCCAAATAACGAGAGAAGCCTGGTAAAAAGAGATGTTAAACAGTGCTTCACTTCAAGTGTATGTGATAGAATTATTGTTGGAGAGGTTCAAGTTAGAGGTCAGGAGCACTCTTATTTGGAGCCTCATAGCAGCCTAGTTTGGAAGGTTTCTAAACAGGTAGTTCATATGCTTTCTGCTGCACAGGTCCCCTATGAACAGCAGGTATTTGTTACTCTTGTTCTTGACCTTTTGTTATCTAAAGTTGTTTGCAAGATGAAACACATTGGTGCTAGCTTTGGTGGAAAAGAAACAAGAACTTGCAGCATTTGTAGCATCATATCATTTGAGGAGACTAGTGAAAATGGTTTTGTTAGTAACTTCATATATCTGACATGAATTTTTATTAATTTTGAGCTAAGTTTTAAGTGGGGCCCACACATTATTATTAATGATTTAATGGTGAAATTAATTTAGCTCAAAGAGTACTTTATTGTAATATTTATTTAGTCAAATCAATGAAGAGAAGTGAATAAAAATTAGCTCTAAAGTAGGTATCATGGTCTAATGGTGGCATGCTGTCAAAGAGCATGGATCCTTCAATCACCTAGACCCCAGCAACACATCAATGTGCTCCAAATTAGGTCCATCAATTGGAGTAGCCATTGCAGCTTCAATTTATCACAAATGCTATACAAAATTCTATGGCGTCGATGGTGATGCAACAGCAAGACGCGCACATGCTATGGATCGAAGCATGGGGTCAAGGAGAGGCATGCGACATTGGCGGATACACCTTGTATCATGGCGGAGCCATCAGTAGTACATTGGGCTGACTGAGTTTTATACTCAAGTGAACCGACTCACTTGTTTTACTACTTGTGCCTAAATTTACCTTCTTTCTAAGATATGAATGAGCACATCTAAGAGGGAAGAGAGGCGAACCAACTTGAGCTTGAGAAGGTAGAACTCGGCTATGATAGATTGATGCGAGGGGACCGGTTCCGTGACCTTGACCTGGAGTATAAAGGGATTGAGTCCACTTTGACGCGACGAGATGTTATTGAAGTTAAGGTGGTGGCATGGTGGGTTGGAACCAAGCTAAGATCCACAGTAAGGAGGTTTAGGATTAGCCTTTCGCCTACTGTTTGGATCGGCCTTAGGGGACCTGAGTTACATGGGAGATCCATGTATTGCCTCGGATGGTCGGGATTTCTATGGAGCAAGTTGTGAATGTGGTTATACTCAAGCTAGAGGAGGAGAATAAGGTGAAGCTAGTCCGTGAATTAGCTAGATGGCGACATCGATCAGGCACGTAGATAGAGATGGGGATACTAGCAAGTGGCTTGACAAGCCACCCAATGGAGCCACATTACAGCTCAAGACAAGTGTGATGGACTATTCCCTCACTTTACACCTTGAGAATAAGGTGAGGGAAGTGTGGTGAAATTTTACACACCAAACTGGATCAATTGAGCCACTTATTGGAATTAGTTGCATGAAGTAGGTCAAAGGCATTTACATATTCTCTCCTAGCTAATTATTGATTTATATTTATTCTTGCATTTACTTTTTAGTTGCTTTTGCTTATGTGTCTTAGTATTGCTTATGTGGATTAGTTGGACTTGAGCCTGTTCAATCTAGCTAATCAAGTCAGGTTCAAGTTTAATGGTTTATTAGAGTTGTAATCGATAGGCGTAGAGCCTAATCTTGATTTATGTATTAGGGTTGGTTTGTGTTAGTGGGTGCTAAGCCGAAGTGGCTAGGTCAACGAGTCAAGTCAAGTTGGATAGCTACCTAATATGTTATGGTGTGCACCTAATGGAAATGGGTTAGGATTCAGTTGTAAGTCGGTTGATCTAAGCTAGCCTAGTTAGGTTGATCTAGTCAATTAGGGACATAATATAATCTGTAGTGAAACTCTAATGAGGATTATTGAATGAATATTGAACCCATTAGCTTTGCCCTAAGACTTTTCTCCCCCGCTTGCCTCTTCGTGCAACCTCTCTCTCTCTCTCTCTCCAAGTTTTATCCTTGGTTGTGGTTAACGCCATCGTTGCATTTCTCCTCTCTCTCTAAGATTCATCCACGGCCGTGGTTAATGCTGTCGCTGCCCCTCCCTCACGTATGATCGTCCCCTCTCATCTCTAAGAATATGGTCCACTTCTCCCCCTTTATCTAGCTTTATGTTTTATCCCACTACCGCTACCATATTCAACCTTCCAAACCCTAACCCTAACCTTCGATCAATATTTCCACTATAACTTCTAATCTACACCTTCGATCGTCTTGATTCTAGTTGCGTTGGATGCCTGACATCTAGGGAACAACTTACAAGAGTTTCATGCCTTTTGGACAGTTTGAGCTAATTCTGGTTCCAAAATTTGTTTGAGCTAATTCTCTGTTGCGATCACAACCACCTTGAGGGTAATCATAACAAGGTCACAAACTCCCTACCGCCAAAGAAGGATTTAGTTTTCATACTTCCCTTCCATTGCTTATGGTCTCTAACGACATGGTTTTCTAATGAAACTCATTTCTTGGAATTATAACAACGCCAAGAGGGAGGGCTGCTCATCTTTCTTAAATTTGTTATCTAATAATGCTATTAGATCCATAAGGGGAGGCTATTTTATCCACTTTCTCTAATAATGCTATTAGATCCATGATTGCTAGAAATAATCTTATTGATATGGATTCCTTTGATTTTACTTATACTTGGTGTAATAATTGTCATGGGGATCAAAGGATTTTGATTAGACTTGATAGAGTTTCCTTTAATTTCGCTTTTCTTAATGTCTTCTCGGCCTACTTTGATATGCATCTTCCTCAGATTGCTTCGGATCATTATCTGATTCTTATTTCTCTTAATGTTTTTAATAAACCAATCATGGACCTTTTTTATTTGAATTGTTTTGATTTAATTATCCAAAGGTCTCCAAGATTGTTAAGCATATCTGGGGTCTACTGGGCCACCAAGCTATACTTCAATTCCTTGTGGAGATTTTCCATTCCAATCTTGCTTGTATTTCTTGTAACCTTTCTAAATGGAATCGATTAGATCTCTGCTATCTGGAAGGTATTCTAGTTAAGGTCTAGGCTGCCATTTGTGAGTTGGAGCTTAAGGAATTACTCTCTCCCTTATTGGAATTGGAGAGCCAAAACTTGGCTTGCCTCAACAAAAGGTGTGTAGCCATCCTTAGACAAATCTATCTTAAGTAGCAAAGCAAGGCTAGGACCAACTAGATCAAGGATGGTGATTCAAATACTTAGTTTTTTCAATCATCGACTAAAATACATGCTTAGAGAAATCTGATCAAATTCTTCAATCTTGATGATTCTACTAGTATTTTTTTATTACTTTCTTATTTTAAGGCTTTCTTGATTATTACTCAATTCTCTAGTCTCAGATCTTTCTATAGATTCTAGCCCCTTTCCTCCGATTTTTTCTCTTCTCTCCCTGAATTTAAATTGCCAGGATGAGGTTCTCAGACTTTTTGGTATGGAGGTGGTGAAATCAGTCGTTAATTTAATGCCGGCAGGGAAGGTTCTCGGTCCTAATAGTTTTCAAGTTGAATTCTTTAAACTTACTGGAATGTTATTGGCTATGATCTTGTCTCGACTTTTTAATGTTTTTATTGTAACAAGTTTCTTCCCCCATCTTAGGTTAAAACTTTTATTACTTTTATCCTAAAAATCCTAACCTGACTAGAGTGTTGGATTTTTACCTGATCTCCCTTTGTGACATAGCCTATTGTACTTTAACTGAGATATTAGCCAACATAATTAAGTGTTCCTACATAAGATAATTACATCTGAGCAATCTCTGCCTTTGTAGTTGGAAGGCATATCTATGACAATATCTTTATTGCTCATGTGCTCATTCATTCGATGCATAAGCTCCCTAACTCCACTGATTACGTTGTTCTCAAGATTGATCTTGAGAATGCTTACGATAGAATTTCATGGTATGCTATTCTTAATATTCTTAGTCGTATGAACTTTTATTTGAGATTTGTTAAAGTTTTGGGCTTGTATTACCTCAATCTCCTCTACAACCATGCTTAACGGATCCTCCTGGTTTATGGGCCACAAGGGGATCAGTCAAAGGGACCATTTATCCTTGTATTACTATTGCTTTAAATAATAATGCGGTTGATTTTAGTAATTTATATCCCTTTAAACTTGGTAATTTTACTCTTAGTCATCTGATGTATGTTGATGACCCTATGATTATTATCAGAGCTTATCTACTTCCTGTTTGTTGCTTACGAAGATCTTTAGATAGCATGAGCTTCTTACTAATCTTAAAATTAATATGTCTATGTTTGACGTTTTATTGCCGCCTAACCTTAATCCCTTTATTTCTACACATATCCTAAACATTTTGACCATCCCTAGGGGCACCTACCCTTTTAAATATCTTGAAGCCTTGATCTCCCCCTTGTGCATTCATATCCACGATCACGAGGACTTGATTACATGCATTTATAAGTGGATGGCTGAGTGGAAATAGTCCAATTTGACTCAAGCCAGTTGTTTCACTCTGATAAATTAAATTCTCAATTCAATACCTATTCACCTCCTCTCTTCATCTTAGTCTCCTATATCAGTCATTGATTATATTGCGAAGTTGGCTAGAAATTTCCTACAAGGAAAGGTGAGTGGCCAGAGAGGGCTTCACCTCATCGGCTAGGAAAAAGTCACCACTCCTAAGGCTAATGGTAGTCTAGCCATCAAAGACCTTAGGTTGGTCATACTTGCTCTCATGGCCAAGAGGATATTGGCTCTTCTCAACTTCAATGACTCTTTGTGGGTTAGGTTGGTTCAAGATAAGTATGTCATTCCCTACCATGGAAGGGCAGTTATACTCGTCGCTCTACTAGTATTTGGAAGCTTATCACTTCTACCCTCACCGAACTAAGGCTAGGTTCCAAAACGTTACTCAGGATAGGAGTCCACATCATTGGTTGCAGATTTGTGGATCAACCATGTTCCTCTCAACAAATGGCTTATACTTTTTAATACTAGATTATTAGCAAGGCTTAATTATATCTCGAACATTATTTTTGCCAAAGCGTGGAATGAGGAGCTTATGCTCGACCTGTTTGGCTGGTCCCTTTGTAAATGCATTCTTAATATAAATATTCTTATCAAAGGTGAGGCTAAATATTTTCGAGCCAGCCTCGACCAAGTCAGCCTACCGTTTCCTTCATCTCTTAGAGGACTCCTCTCCCCTCTCAAGAAATGGAAGGGCTGGGACTTGATTCCTATAGGTACTACCCCATTTATGAGACTCATGAGGAAACAGTAGCACCTTTTCTTCACCTACTCCTTTGTTCAAGACCTACGGGTTGAGCACAAGGATCTCTAGCCCATTGAGTCGTTGAACCTAGCTTGGGCTGAGGGGTCTTAGCTCCTTAAGTTTAGCTTGTTGCCTGATATCTCTTATGCTTTGCTCTTGGTAGTCATTAGGGTAATGTTCTAGAATATATGGAAGCACCATAACAACTTTCTGTTTAACTCAATTTGGGAACTTCCTATTATCATTTGGGAAAGATCTAATGCCTAGCCTACGAATATTATAAAGCCCTATCTCTTTCAGGTGCCAGGCCTTCCACCCCTTCTCATCTCATCCGATGGGAGCCCCGTTCACCCCACTTCCATAAACTCAACACCAATGGCTCCTTTTAAGGTCCTAACGAACCTAGTGGGATGCGCTTCACCTTGCACACCTCATTAGGTTCCTTGATTAGCGTGGGTTGTCGGCACGATGTCTACCATTTCACTTTGGCTACCGAAGCTTAGCCTTAGTGAGGTGCTCCACTTCCTTCACCAGCACAAGATATCTCACCTTATCATCAAAATTGATTCTCTTTTTCTCATGAAAAATTTTGAAAGCCACCATCTAGTTCCTTAGGCTACTTCTGCAATTATTGATGACTATCTGTATTTTTTATCTTTCTTTCCTTTTTTGTTTATAAACCATATTTACAGTGAGGCTAATTAGTCGGCTGATTTGCTCACTAATTATGGTAAGAATATGGCTCTTAGTTGCACTTAGGAGGGTTCTTCCTCCTCTCTACTACTTATTTTGGCTGCTAACTTCAGCAACGTTTTTTATACTATGATAAGTTAACTAATACACTCTTTGTTTTATTTTAAAAAAGCATTAGGCACTTTTTAAACTATATTGAGCAATATATAGGTGTAAAATTGTCTTTTGCTAATTTCAGTTTGGATATTGATAAGTGTAATTTAGCTAAAGAAATGACATTTGTGAGAGTTCAATATTTACGATGGCAATTATGATAATTTGAAGAATGTAGTAGCTATTATTTCTTTTAAATTTTAGTGGCAATTATGTAAGTATCCTTTTTTATTTGATTAAGATTGACAGTTAATTTTGGGACATTTTAGACTAATTAGCAGGATAATTCTATTTTATTATCAAATTGATAAACACAGACCAAAACCTATGTTACTTGAAAACAAGGGCTATTTTAGTTTGTAGTGTGCTTATTTTATATATAATTAGTAAAAAGTCATCTTGGGGCATGGATAATTTTACTAAACTCATTAAATTATTTGTCATTTTATATAGAATCACCTCCAATTTATTTTTAGGATAGATTGACTCTCTTAAGAAGTAAGCATTATGATCTCCTTCTAAAGACCAAAAAACTACCAATAGTAAAGCGCACTGTCAAATGTCCTGGATTGGAGTGATTGTAACACTAGATGTTTCCACACTACTACGACACATAAACATCGCACTTATATAAATGCCCACAACCTTGACAATAACAATTGGGTCTACAACAGTAGCGTCATCAGAGAAGTCTCTATATCTAACCTTCCCTCCTCAGGTAGGTGGACTAGTCGAACATCCCAAATTTTCATCATGTCGATAACTTTGAGATGACCATGTCACCTTTGTATCAGAAAATTACTACAGCTCTCAAAGACCTAGGTCCAAATAAAACCAGGCATAATTCTTTCAAATCTTTTGGCTTGAGTTGAGAGCATATGTGTACAATACAATATGGAGGTTCTTCACCTTGGGGAAGATAGATAAGAACCTAAATAGAATGTTGTTTGTCCTTATTGCTAAGAAAGACATGATTTATCCAGGGTGGCACGGGCACTTATAGACCTATCAGCCTATGTGATTATAGACCTTCATTTTTCGGCTGACAATTTGTTAATTATCAAGTATTAGTGTGTGAGTCCTCCATTATATCAAAGCGTCCAAAATTAAGTGTAGATCTCAAAGCGGACTAAATATTTATCATGTACAATATAGAACTTTTTGGGTAACCAAGAAATTACTTATTGAAGAATGTATGTGTGAAAAAATCAAACAATGTGTTATGATCTCTGTGATGCACTATTTCTCATGATATGTCTCCAAATCTTGGTAACCCTCTCGAGGTTGATCATTCTGTCTCAGTGACCCTCGAAACATAGTTCTTCTAGATTTGATGTAGATGTATAGAGTTTAGAACGATTCAGCACGTTCCACCTAAAATAGAGAACTAATATCCGATGGCCTCCAATAGATAATCTCAATATTGATCGACAGCTTTTCTAAAAGATGATATCCAATTTAATACTTAACGGTGCTCAATCCCAGGGTGAGATTAAATCCATTTATATGCTTCTTAGAGATAAAGTAAATATCTCTTAGAAATAAGATAAATATTTATTCAAGAAAAGTAAATATCTTTTAGAAATAAGATAAATATTTCTTCAAGATTCTCCATGAATTCTCTTAAAGCTAAGATAAATAGAGATGGACTCAAATCTAAGTCAAATCAACTAAGACCATTTGAATGCCCGTAAGGCCTATAGTGTGTTTTTGCTCTTCGAAAAATGTGTCCGAATGCTCGATAGTCCATTTGAACAATTGAGCAGGTAGTTCACACCTTCTTCTTTCAATTCAGAATTTTTTTTGTTTTTCTCCCCATATTATTTTTATGTCAATTAACCATTTTGGTACAATGATAGTTTTTACACATGAGTTAAGTAGCCCTTTTCTTATAATGCACTATATTACATATATAGATAACTCATAATATAAAGGTACACGATATCAAACTGGACACTTTTGAGATGATTTTTATATTAATCACGTGGTAGCCTTTTTCATTAATATTTTGATATGGAGAAATATTAGAAGAGTGAAACCAAGTCAAAAAGCCAAACAGTTAATGTCAACCTAATGGAAAAGATATCTAAAAAACATCTAATGAGTTACTGCTCACATAAAGATTAAATTATAATAACTACAATGGATACACATGAAAGGTGATAAATAATATCTAAGAATGATACTTTATTAGAGTGAAGTTGTACTAATGTTGTATATATTTGTATTCCATTATATTAGATGCTGATTTATATAATACGGGTTGAGTGGCTTTTGTAAGTCCTACTAGATCATGGTATATGGAATGGATTCTCTTGAGTATAGGTTTATCATTATGTGAAGGACTCGTCCATCCTAGCCCATGCGTCATGCATGCCATGTGGTCACGTGGTTATGTATGTGACCAGTGGGTAGGGGTGTTATAAACATTCCCTCCAAAATCAAAATACTTTTGTGGAAGCTTTGTTAGGATAAACTCCTAACCAAGCCTACATTAGTTGGGCTAGGATTTTGTTTCGACATGGCCTACCCTGTTTGTGGGCTTTGTAAGAAATCATTCCTAATTTCTTCTTCTCTTGCTCTTTTACTTAAGCCATGTGGCTACATTCGATGGAGTTTGGCTCAATGGACCGATGGCTCCTAGCCCCTTGATAGCAACTAGTTGCCTATTCATTCTTGCTCTATTCTCCTCCCAATCATTAGTGTGATGTTCAAGCACATCTAAAAACATTGTAATAATATTGTTTTATAACTCTATTAAAGAAACTAAACTAATGTGGTCTAGGAAAGAACTCTACCTCTCTTATCAATAATTTGAAATCCTTTCTCCTTTCCCTACCACCTTAAATTCACCTTCTATCATACATTTTGAAACTTCATCTATTTTCGTCAAGTTCAATACTAATGGCTTATTTTCGAATCCCAACAAACCTAATGAGGCAAACTTTTTTCTTATGCTCATCACTAGGTTTTCTATTAATAGCCAGCAGTTGCTTTGTCATCCACCATTTCACCCTTGTTGTTGAAGCAATTTGGCCTGTGGCAGGCTATTCTTTTATTCAACACCATGGGATTACTCATCTAAAAGTGGAGATCGATTCGCTACTCTTAGTAAACATTATGTTAGGTTTTTATTTGTTGGCAATTGTGTACAAAATATTCTAAGTGTATTTTTTCATGTATATGAGCTTTACACAAGTCTAGAATATCACTAGTGTGAAGAATTTCAAGATCATTGGAGAAAAGCCGTCGCGTTCTCAGCCGCGTTCACAAGCGCGTTCGAACGCGGGCACTGCGTTCACACAGACAGAGAGCCGCGTTCACAAGCGCGTTCGAACGCGGGCACTGCGTTCACACAGACAGAGAGCCGCGTTCACAAGCGCGTTCGAACGCGGGCACTGCGTTCACACAGACAGAGAGCCGCGTCCACAAACGCGTTCGAACGCGGGTACTGCGTTCACACAGACCGAGAGCAGCGTTCACAAACGCGTTCGAACGCAACCTGAAGAATTCAAGCTGTCGCGTTCGAACGCACTTGGGCCCGTTCGAACGCAAGTGAGATTAAGTTAGGCCGTTCGAACGCACTCGGGCCGCGTTCGAACGCACCTATGAAGTTTGCAATTTATTGGATTTTCGTGAGTACGAATATTACTTGGATTTGGAAATATCTTGGAGATCATATATAAGGATAGTGTTGCCCTAACTCTAAAAGGGTTGAAGGAGATTATTCAAGGAGACCTTTTGGATGCTACATTGGTTCTTCAACAAACAAGGCCCTTCGCATCTAAAAATCTTAATCTTTCGTCTTAAGGGCTATCTAGACGAAAGATCAATCTCGAGGGTTACTGAGATTGGACTTCAATCACAAGAAGCAGTGAATCGTGGGTTCTAGCGATCAAGACTGAGAGGAACAAAGTCGTTTGGATCGACGGGTTGTTTTGTGAGTCAGTCTTGTAACTGCTACTATCATAGTGATTGGTTTTGATCCGAGTTTGGATCCGTGGTTTTTTACCGTTTGGGTTTTCCACGTTAAAATCTTGGTGTTCATCTTTACTTTCGTTCTTTATATTTCTTCGATCTTTTACTTAAGCAAACGAGCGAGATCATTGCCTAGTATTTAGATACATACGTGTGTCTAGGGGTTTTTTCACATTATTAATGATGTTTATCTAGCACGTTAGACTGTGACCTCTATCACTGATGACTACAAGTTCATGCTTTCTTTTTCTTCTATTCTAAATCTGTTAACTATATCTTTAGCAAAGCTAACAAGTTTGGTATAATGACTCACAAATTGTGATATAAATATAGGTTACTACAGTACATGGGTAGGATATTTTCCTAGCATTTTAGTATAAATTTTGGTCGCTGTTATCACTAATGACTAAAAATTCTCTTTCTTAAAAATTAATGAAAAATTGCACCAAAATTTTACTTTGTTGACTTTTCACATTAGGGTAATTTTTGATGTTCTTTAAAGTGATCTGTTGCTTCCATATAAACCCTGAACTATTACCCATTTTTACAATCTCTTGCTTATTTATTTTTGATACCACATTTATCTCTATAACTATGTAGAACCTCAACCTCTTTTATCGGTTGTTCTTTCGATTATTTTTCATTAAAATGTCAAGTGATTATTATGTGATCAAATTTAAGCATCTAGGGATTGTTTTCTTTCTATTTTAGAGGAAAGAAATAGAAAAGTAGAAGATAAGATGTCCATTTAATATTTTTCATCAATATACTATGAGGGCAGCGTGAGATATTAAATAGTTGAGGGGATTAAAGTGTCATAGAAAAATAAGAGGCCCATGTAAAAATAGCCGGTAGTTCAAGCAGCTAGGTGTAATTAAACATAATTTCTATTTCTATTCTTTAGTTTTAGAGAAGTGGAAACTTATTAGTTGCTAATTTAAACCTGTGTCATTGGGATTTTAATCGACAATGCTTATATTATATAACAAGAGTTTGTGAACCATTTAAATACAATCCCATTAGCATAAGTGCCCTTAATCATTTTGGTACTAAATATAATATTTAGGATAAATTATAAATTAATTTTGAGATAATCAACATCAATTTAAAATAATAATTACCATTATTAGTTTTATTTATTGATGATAGTAATATTGTTCTATTTAATTATCCTATTCATAGTCTTGTATAAACTAAATATGGGACTAAAATTGAAATATATGATTAATTATTCTAAAGGATATGTTATCCCTCGAGAGATAAGCTGAGGGATGACTTATTCTTTCTTATCAACTGTTATAACAAGTGCTTAAGTTATAAGTTAATATTGAGTTATTTCTTATGATAAGTCTAAGGTTGACTTATTCTCCTTACAGGTTTACTAGCAGTTATAAATAGGTGTAGACCATAGAGAGATTAATAAGTACTTTAAGCTTGAAGTATAAGTAGATAAGTTAAAATCAAGCTAAATCACATGATAAATAACCAGTTGCGTTAATATTTATTTACAAAATGTTCACTCAAATATCTTTGTAGCAAATGATCTTTTTCTATACTTTTGCACGTCTCTCTTCTAGGGTGGTCATATCTTATTTATTTCAATCTTAGCTGCACCAGATATTACCTCATGCTCCAAGTTTTATCGCCTTCTTTTGCATGAGTTGACGTGGATAGATTGCAACCTTTGACAAATCTAACCTTGAATTCGCATACGGTCTACGGACAGTTACGTTGTAGACCGTAACGTCGCTTTGCGAACCTTCATTCGATATCAATGATAGGTACTTAAGGATGAATCGCATCAGTTATGACGTAATTTGATGGGATAATTTCTTTTTTTTCCACTCCTATGCTATCACTATTTTTCACAATGATTGCATCTAAATTGTTTTTTGATATATAATGATCTTCTAAACTATCAAAAATATCTTATCATCTACTTCACGTCGTTGAAAATAACCAAACTGACCCTCTATCTTGGCCAACATAAAATTCTCTTTTAAATTCTCACGTGACTATCACATGACAACTTATAGATAGAAATAGTTAAAAATAATTTATTCTATTTAAAATTATTCTATGATGTGGGGCTGATATATTAAAAAAATATATTTTAACTCCTTGTAATTGAATCAAACTTTTTAATTTATTCATTATCTCTTCTGTAGTTCTAACGTCTAAGGATCCTTAGTTTTCTCATTCAAAATTCATGGTGAAGATAATTTTCTACTAAACCAGTTGAGATGAAGGAAGCATAAGACAAGAAAGATTTTTCACATAAACATTTAAGCGTAAATTATAGTTTAATTGATGTGATCGAAGCTGATCGAGTTATATCGGAAGACATTGGGCTCAATGGGACGAGCTAATTTATCTAATTGATTTATTTGTTTACATATTTAGAAGGTGTCCTAGTTGATTCAAGCACTTGCTATTCTGGTAGAGTCCTAGTTAGCTAAGTCATTTACTAATTTGTGTCTAATTAATTAAATTATTTATTTGGGTTAATTGTGTTACTTATTGCAATAGGAGTTCAAGTCAGATTACTCTCTCTCTCTCTCTATATATATATATGTGTGTGTATGTGTGTGGAGAAAGCATCTAGTTTATGATTATTGAATCCTAATCTCCATCAAGTCCTTCAACCTAATCGTCGCCCATCACCAAGGCCGACACCCTCCTCTATCCTTCCCCTCTGCTCTTAGATATGATCATTCACCACATCTTTCCTTTGTTGCCAACGCAATAGCACCAACCAAAGCCCCAAACAACACTACTCATCGCCGCCACCTCGGCCTCCAATCTATACTCCCTTAATAATCCGAGATTAGATTCCGATTAGACTCATGATAAAATCTGAATCTAAATAGGATCTAAATGCAAAACTCATAGATCGAGATATTATAGATGTAATCGTTCTAGCTTCATGTTTTAAGCATTGTATGAATATTTCGTGAATATTCTCATAACATTGAAATTTTCGCAACGAACCCACCACTAACACTGCAAACCTAATCCCCTAAACCCACTATCCTTCCACCATCTTAGTCCCTTAATTAGGGTTATATCATTAATACTCTATTATTTGGCCTAATTAACTACTATGTATTTTAAACTTTGATCACTTATCTTACTTGTGATCCAAACTAAATTTCAACTTTTAGTGTGAAAAGATTAAATTACCTATAAATATAGTCTGATTTACGGTAAAAGAGCCAACATTGGTAGGGGTAATGATGCGATCCAAGTCTTAGTTGAGTCAAAGTCAAAATTAGTTATTACAAGAATTTATGGTCATCGATCAGTGTGGATAATAAAGCAGTGATCAATGAGATATGGATGCCTTACCGCATGAATAATGGGCAGCATCTCTCGCTTATAAGGCAATGGCTCGACTCTCTTGTATGAGCACAACTCCAATGTCTACTAAGTTGCACTTGACAACGTCTTTGACAAAATGGGTATCACCAAAATGAGAGTGGAGGTCATGGTTGCCTCCAACTTTGCAAAAGCATCTTATGCCTTGTGAAAATCATGGCTGCCATGTAGCTCCCTCTAATTCATCGGTAGTGGTCATCTTACCATATTTGCAATTTTCTCGAGGTCTGTCTCAGCCCATATGGTTGAGGTAATATATCTAAGGTAATATATTTTCTGCTAAAGCCAAAAGACACTTGACCATCTTCATATGTAGGTGATCTTGGTGAAGTAGTAATAACACCTCACTAGAATGTCAAGTGATCCTCCCATATAGGACTATATATTAAGATATCATAAAAAATTTAAGGAAAATTGATAAAAAAATATTATGCATTTTGCTTTTATTATCATGTACATCCTACCTTATCGATATTTGTCGATTGACCCATACATTATAGATTTTATCCTAAAAATATACCCTAATGTTAGTTTTCTTAACCAAAGGTAACTATATACATTAGTAAACTTACCTATAGGTGCAAAAATTCCAAAATAACCTTTAATAAACTTAAATATAGGTGCAAAAATTCCAAAATAACCTTAAATAACTTTTAGTGAAGCTCTCTCTCTTCAAAAAATTCTCCCCTAAAATACTGGAAACCCAATTCCCAAAGTCACTCTTCTCCTCATCAAAATCTATCTAGAATCGTTGATCACCTATAGTGATCTCTTTTCTCCTCTCTTTCTTTTCACTATGGCAAGAATGAGATGGGTTGGGGAAGAAGAAGAAGAGGTGTGAAAGGGAAGGTTTAGTGTAAAATGAAGAATAATTTAGATATTTTTATTCTTATTTTTGAAAATAACTGAATATTCTTGATCTTGTTAGTTGTTGTCATGTTAAGTTTGAGTAGTTTTGAGGATTAAATCTATAATATATGGGTCGATTGATAAATATTTATAAGGTACGGTGTAAATAATAATACAAGCAAAAGACAAAGTGTTTTCAATTTTTCAAAATACAAATATGTATTACCATCATATAGAAGTATTAAGATATCATTCATGAGTTTTTGAAGGTCGCTAACGTATTGGTGAGGCTGAACGGTGCCACCAAAAATCATAGTGTCCGTCACGGGTGCCAAAGGCTACTGGTGCACGTCTAGTAAGTACACTCAGAGTTGATGGTACCCGACCCTCAAATCTAACCTAGAGAGTAGGCCATCCTTACTAACTCATCTAGTAGTTCCTCAATTACTAAAATTAGATATTGATCTTTGACGATGATACCTTCTGTGCTTGATCGATAGGTTTATTCAAAATTGCTATGTCTCGTCCTTCTTTTCCACTAGCAATATTGACAAGGAGTACGCACTAAAATTTAGACAGATCCCGCTAGGCATCATTTCAGCAACCAATTTGATGATTTATTTTTTTTGGACATACGAATAACAATATGACCACATTCATCGATCCTGTGTAGAGCATGATCTAAATTCGGTGGCCATGAGATATCATTATTCTATTTTAGTTATCTTAGGACTCTTTGTTTTATTTCCTATAAATAAGTCGTCATGTCTTGAATTTTAAGCATTCATTTATTGAATGAAATATATATATATATATAGACTTCTCCTTAGCCTTGTCGATTATAGCTTTCTCCCTCATCCTGCTAGTCCTCTTTCTATTCGTGCACAACTCATTGGAGCCATTGGCATACGTTCTACCATCATCTACATTAGCACTAGCTATCTATTTACCATATCCAAACCCTAGATCTTCATACCACCTAGCTAAGTCATCCATATCCCTATCTAGGGTCCAATAGTTACCAATTGTCCTCCCTTAATCTCTAGATGCACCATCTAAATCCCCATGCATAGTAGCAAACCAAATCAATTGAACCAGCAGTTCAACCATGTGTCAAGTGCGTACCGTGCAATCCCAGTGCATACCCCTTTTAGAAACTGAGACCGACAGTTTGAGCCGATGCACACTCGCCAGGCTTGGTACAAACCGATAACCAATGGTAGCCCGAGGAACCCTTTTTTGTTGTTTAAGACAAATTCAGTAGCTAATTAATTATTGTAAAATAGAAAAGGTATTTTGATTTATTTAATATTAAATTAATATCAAACAATTAATATATATTAGAACTATAAAGTAGCATTTGGTTGGTGCGTACTTATGAACTAGGCTTCCAGTATACATGCTTTGTAAACAAATATTCACTTAGACAAATTTTAGTTAAACCCTACATAGAATAGATAACATGATAGTTTATGCACAAACTCCCATCTTTGGTGGAAGGGTGCGATAGATGTATGTACATTAGGATACGATAAGATATAGTTATCAATTTACCCCTCTACACTATCTTAACATAACAAACATGTCCTTATAAAATAATAAGTATAATATCTTACTATAAACTAATACATATCATTGTAAAATGTGAAAAAAATACATTATACAAAATAATATTCTCTTTACCAAAATAACCTTTTTAACATATTTTAAGAACAAAAATATGTAATTATATTATATAGATAAATTGTATTTGAACTAGTACATCTAACGGGGGCAATATGGTATATAACAAGATAAATGTATTATTGCACCATTCTATACATGTAACTTGGAGCATGAGAGCAGATTAAGCTTTGCCTCGGTGGATTCTCACACTGCCTCGGTGGATTCGGTGCCCACCGTCGCAGTCACACACCCGGATAAAACAAACAGCTACATTAATCAATTTACCGATGGCTTGCGGAATCCAACCATCGATGCATGCATGTGACACCCCAAATCTGCGGACTTCCAAACAAACGCAATGAACGGTGGTTCCTGCGAGCTCAGGGAATAAGACCGGATCCAAACTGGCAACTTTTTTCACCGGTCTAGCCCTCAGTCATAAAATATATCTATTTGACTGTAACTGTCGTTAAAGAAATTTAAATTTATTAATATTACTTAAAAAATGTTAGGTTAGATTATATTAGTAAAGTCGAGTCGAATTACTTAATTTATTTTATTTTATTATTTTAAATTTTAAATAAATCGGATAATTTATATATGAATCCGATCTGACTCTACTCCTATAAATATAGAAGTTGTCATGAGTTAATTATCATCATTGAATGATTCTATATTTAGCTAAATTATCTTTTTCATCTTTATCTTTTTTATATTTCTAGGATAGATTCTAACCATAGAAGTCTTTCGATCTTTTAAACTTTAGTCACCATCTTCTTCTAATAGCCACCATACTCTATGGCCATTCACCACCACTTTGGTCGTTTGTTGCCTTTCGACGGTCACCGCAACGTCAGATATTTACTATTTTGCCCCATTTCGACCTTCCTTCATTGCTTTATTTATAACTTTTTATTTCGACGTCGGATTCATATAAAACTAAAACCATTGGAATTTTAACTCACGAAGCTACCACCACATAAAATATCACAATTTCCTTACGTTCAAATTACTCTAGATTTAGTTCATAATAAAAAAGAGAAATAACATATTTAATGTTTTCTTATATGTAAGATGTTGATCTTCATAGTTTTTTGTTTAGGAAAAATAAACTAAGACAAACTTAGTAGTTGAATCTATTAATATTTTATCTAAAAAATTCTAAAAAAACCGTTGATAAATCTGCGTATATATTATTGATAAAATTAGTGTTTTACTTTATTAATTTACATATATAAACACTAAACTTATTATTGGCGTTTCTATATAAAAGTATTGGTATTAAGTTTGTAGGTTGGAATGGTAAAAAAGGATTTGAGACAGGGGTAGATTAGTCAAAAACTGTACTGTAACTCATGGACTCATTGCTTTCTACTCTATTCTAACTCGTGGTTCATATAAAACTAGAACCATTATAATCTTAACTCAGGATGCTACCAGCACATAGAATATCTCAATTTCCTTACGTTCAAATTACTCTAGATTTAGTTCATAATAAAATAGAGAAATAACATATTTAACGATTTCTTATATGTAAGACGGTGATCTTCATAGTTTTTTGTGTGGAAAAATAAACTAAGACGAACTTAGTAATTGAATCTATTAATATTTTATCTAAAAAGTCTAAATAAACCGTTGATAAATCTGCCTATATATTATTGATAAAATTAGTGTTTTACTTTATTAATTTACAGATATAAACACTAAACTTATTCATGGCGTTTCTGTATAAAAGTATTGGTATTAAGTTTGTAGGTTGGAATGGTAAAAAAAGGTTTGAGACAGGGCTAGATTGGTCAAAATCTCTACTCTAACTCGTGGACTCATTGCTTTCCACTTTCTAGAGTCCAACCGTCTTAGCCGACTGTCTGGCTTACGTTGCTGAGAGGGAATGTAAATTACACATAACACCTTGTACTTTCAGTATTTAGATTTTGAGCCCATATTTTAGACTATTATCATAAGAAAATTATAAAAAAAGTACTATAAAAACTTTCATGAAAAGATGAGCGTAATAAGATATTTATGAATGAATATTATTTAGCATGTTAACACGAGAATCAATATTTTAACCTAGTTGTTTCGCCTATATTTATTTCACCCCTTATAGTTTGATTTATATCGTTTTACACCAGTTATATTTAAACTAAAACTATTACTTTTTTTTATTTTATTTAACCAATCTACAAATCGATCTTAAATAGAAAAAAATTATAAATAATTGAATAAGCATATGAACGCATTAAAATAATATTGATTAAATTTTAGATATTAAATATATAAAATATATGTTGAACATATGTATATTTTTATTATATTTTTTTTATCTGAAATCTATATTATTTTTTAAGAAAAATTTGCATATAACACCCTATTTTTTTACTGAAATTGTGATTTACACCCCATATTTTTTTTTACTATTTATAAATTGAACCCTATGATTTAGCGGATATGTGCAGAAAACACCCTGCCGTTAATAAGTTAGTTAAACTTAACCAAATCTCTTCATTAAGTTAACTATGCTAAAAAAATTATAAAAATACCCTCAACTAAGTCATGCTAAAAAATATATAATTTAGTTATTTTAGAAATAAAATATCTTTATTTAACGGAATATTTTCACAGTATTAGTTACACTAAATCATAGGGTTAGTTTGTAAATGATAAAAATATAGGGTGTAAACTATAATTACGTTATAAAATAAAACAGATAGAAAAAAATAACGTATAACTCTATAAGTCTATAAGAGAGTAAATAACACAAATAAACTATAAGAGGGAAAACAAAATTAAGCATCAACATAGGGGTAAAATGTAATTTCCCTTAGAAGATATTTTTTTGGAACTGCATGAGAAAGTAGATATATTTCTTAATCCTCTCCCTTACTCGAACTTATTGTCGTTAGCCGCTTGTCACTGTTTGGTTGACGTGGATCCATCTCAATCCACATCAACAAAATTTACTTTCTTCCTCGGCTTTTATGTTTATGTTTAATAAAATATAAATCAATTCCTTTCATCCCTATAGAGCTGGACATTATCCAGAATTGCAGATAGGATAGCATTAAATAAGGATGAACATGAACTGAATATTTCTGTGGATGTATTTATAATATAAATATTAAATAAAAGTTCTTGGTATATAATATAGCAAAAGTTCTTGAATAAAAGAAAATGTTCATAAATTTAAATTACTCTTCTCTCACTTCTTTAATAGGAATAACATTAGTTTTGACTTCCATTCATCTTGTGGGATAAAAGGTTTGGAGGAGAGTCATATATTTTGTATTTGGTTGCAATACTAGGAAAGTAAATGCTAAATGGATGCAGTGCCAGGAATTTTGATGAGGGCGCCAATATGACTGTGAAATGGCTATTCTCGATGAATTTAATGAAGCCACCGTCCAAATCCTTTTGAGGTCGAAAAAATAAGATGTCAATTTGAAGAGAAATGCTTGGATTTTTTTTTATAGGAAAACATGGGTGAATATCTGGCCCTCGTAATTTTGATCCAAAGATCATGTCTAACGTTGAGAATGCGTCTGATGCTTTTAGCCGGTAGAGTTAGTGATATTTATGGCTACTAGTCAACCCTCTTTTATTTGAATCAACTTTGTAAGTTTGGCGTAGAGGTTGGGTAGTCATCGGGTTCGGTTACTCCGCCGTTGATGCTGACCACGATGACATGGATCCGACGTGTCGATCTCATCTGCGTTCAACCTTTTTATCTTCGCCATTTCTTAGCTGTTACGTCGGAACAGGCGGTTCGGCTGTGAGCCAATCCCCAGCGAATCCTACCTCACCTTAATCTTGGGAGACAACACGACAGCACTCGTGAGAGAAGAGAGAGAAAGGAGCTGCCATGGGAGGCCGAGCTGCTCCTTGGCCCTCTCCTCCCACCACTATAAATACCCCGTCACTTCATCCATTTGTAATATCTCCATTGCTTCCGTGTTCCCGTGCTCTTAATTTAGATCGAAGGAGGAATACCTCCTCCTCATCGTGGTATTCATCTCATATATCTCTTCTTGCTTTCGTTTCGTGCTTGTAGTAGTTAACCGACTCTTCTTCCTCTGATCTAGCGTTGAGTTGTTGCCTTCCCGAATTCTTGCAATCAAGGTATTTTGGGGAGGAAAGAAAATCGACCATTTTTATGCTTCTAGTTGAAGCTTCTTGCTTCAAAATTGGATCTTGCTCACTGTTCTGTTGCTTTGACTCGATTTAGGCATCTGGGTTAGGGTCCGCTTCAGTTGAGAAGAAGAAGGAGATGACGATCACGCAGTCTGTTAAGATCTCTAATAGAAATTTGGTCATCCGTGGTCGCACGATCCTTTCCGGCGTTCCCGATGCAGTGATAACCAGTTCCGCGGCGGGCTCCGGCCCCGTTGATGGCGTCTTCCTAGGTGCCGAATTCTCCGAGCCCAGCTGCCGCCATGTCGTCTCTCTTGGATCTCTGAGGTGAAATTTTTACAATAGACCAAGATTTCGGTAAAAAAACAAGATGGTGTTTATTTTTTTCGTTCAATTTTGATTAATTTTTCTTTGGCTTTGGTTGATTTCAGAGATGCCCGATTCTTGGCGTGTTTCCGGTTTAAACTATGGTGGATGGCCCAAAAGATGGGCGGACAGGGGAGAGACATCCCCCACGAGACCCAATTCCTCTTATTGGAATCCAAAGACGACGGCGAGGAGACCACGTACACCGTCTTCCTCCCCCTCGTCGACGGCCCCTTCCGCGCCTGCCTCCAAGGCAACTCCGTCGACGAACTAGAGCTCTGCTTGGAGAGCGGCGACGCCGACACTCTCTCCTCTACCTTCTCCCACGCACTCTTCGTCGGCACCGCCGTCTCCGACCCCTTCGCCGCCATCAATGGCGCCGTCGCCGCCGTCAAGTCTCACCTCAAGTCCTTCCGCCTCCGGCCTGAGAAGAAGCTCCCCGGAATCGTGGACTACTTCGGTTGGTGCACGTGGGACGCGTTCTACCAAGACGTCACCCAAGAAGGCGTCGAGGCCGGCCTCCGCAGCCTAACGGAGGGGGGTGCGCCGCCTAAGTTCGTCATCATCGACGACGGCTGGCAATCGATTGCTGCCGATCAATCTGAAGAAGAAATTTCCAAAGAAGAGACTCCTCCTCTGCCCCGGCTCACCGGCATCAAGGAGAACACCAAGTTCCAGAGTAAGGAGGATCCTTCGTCAGGCATCAAATCCATTGTTCAAACTGCGAAACAGATGTATGGGCTTAAGTATGTCTATGTCTGGCACGCCATCACCGGTTACTGGGGCGGTGTTCGGCCCGGTGTCGACGGAATGGAGCACTATGGATCAAGGATGCAGTACCCGAAGGTCTCTCCCGGGGTAGTGGAGAATGAGCCCGGGATGAAGACAGACATGCTCACGATGCAAGGATTGGGTTTGGTGAATCCCAAAAGCGTTTACAAGTTCTACAATGAGATGCATGCTTATCTTGCATCATCAGGGGTTGATGGGGTTAAGGTTGATGCGCAATGCATATTGGAGACTCTCGGGGCGGGGCTCGGTGGGAGGGTCCAACTGACAAGGCAATATCACCAAGCTCTTGATGCTTCTGTTGCTAAGAATTTCCAGGAGAATGGTATCATTGCTTGCATGAGCCATAACACTGATGCACTGTACTGGTATGTCTACTGTTTGAAAAGTTTGGGTTAATTTTTTTTTCCTATGTGATCTAACTTTGAATCTTTGTCCAAAACTTTTGTAGCTCGAAGCAAACTGCAGTGGTGAGGGCATCAGATGACTTTTATCCAAAAGACCCTGTCTCACATACTATCCATATTGCCTCAGTGGCTTATAACAGTGTGTTTCTTGGAGAGTTCATGCTTCCTGATTGGGATATGTTCCATTCACTTCACCCTGCAGCTGAATACCATGCCTCAGCTCGGGCGATCAGCGGGGGACCAATCTATGTCAGGTTGTTATTCGATCTTTCTTTGTGATGAATTCGGTATTTGTAGGTAGATGGTCTATTGAATCTGCGAATGTAATTGCTAAACATGTTTCAATTTTTTTTCAATTTGTTATCTTGTAGCGATGCTCCTGGCAAACACAATTTTGAGCTGCTGAGGAAGATAATATTGCCTGATGGTTCCATTCTTCGTGCCCGGTTGCCTGGTCGTCCGACAAAGGATTGCCTCTTTACGGATCCAGCTCGTGATGGTATCAGGTAATTAATAATTCCTTTTGTACTTCGATTCACTTTCATGAATGCCCTCAATTCATGCTGTAATCTTAGGAACTTGACATAATCTTTTTGGCATCATTTCTTCCTTATGTAGCTTGCTCAAGATATGGAACATGAACAAATTCACTGGAGTCCTTGGTGTATACAACTGCCAAGGAGCTGCATGGAGCTCCACTGCAAAGAAGAACATGTTCCATAAAACTGGGGCAGAAACTCTGACTTGTGCTGTTAAAGGAAATGACGTTCATCTTATATCAGAGGCTGCAACTGATCACGATTGGAAAGGCGACTGTGCTGTTTACCGTCATGGTAGCAGCGAACTTGTTGTTCTTCCATATAATGCAGCTTTGCCGGTCTCATTGAAGGTCTTAGAGCATGATGTATTTGTGGTGTCCCCAATAAAGGTTTACCATTGCTCTTTATATTTTTTTGCACTTTGCTATATCATAAACTCAGTTTGTCAAGTAATATTTACCTTGCTGACATTGCGATTTCATCTCAATCAGGATTTGGCACCTGGATATAGGTTTGCGCCGCTCGGTCTTATCGACATGTTCAATGCTGGAGGTGCAGTAGAAGGCCTCACTTACCATCTCCTAAGTGGCATCAAACTGTTTGAGCATGATTCAGTTGCAGGGATGACAAATGGGGCCTTGATGCATTCATCAGAGACTGGTAGCTCTGAAGCAGTGGGCATGGTTTGTATGGAAGTGAAGGGCTGTGGAAGATTCGGTGCTTATTCTTCTGCGAAGCCGGGGAGATGCATGCTTGGCTCATCTGAATTGGACTTCTCTTATGATCCTTCATCTAAGTTACTGACTCTTCAATTAGAGAACATGCCAAGTGAAAGGATTCACAAAGTAGTGGTTGAGTTGTAGTGTGGTAGTCTTGATTAAGTTTGGTATCATTCTTTAGGTAGAAAGTATAATCCCCCCTATTGGATTTGGCATGAGAAGATGGTGATTGGTTGATTTTGGGGGAGGACGGGGGAAATTTATTTACATTGAGATGTTACATTAGTTTCTTAATTCTCATTAATGCTATTTAGGAGTGGAAAATTCTCCTTTCCAACAAGTGCCCTTTAATACCTATTTGTCTTTCCAATTTGATTTGAAAGTAGGAGTGCAAAATTTTATTCCTTTGAACCTTTTGGCTGTGAAAAATTCAATGACATTGCCTCAGTAGGCAAGATGTGATCTTTCCGTCATGCTATTGGCGAATTTGCTTATAAGTTGGTGATGCAGAGGCGCAGAGCTCATCTATCTAAATGCTAGAAATAGTTCAATAGGTTAAGAGGCTTGTGGCCATTTCTGCCACAGAATTAGCTTGGACTAAAGTCCCAGAAAAGCAAACATGGGCTAATCTGATCAAAGCTGAGCTAGACATAGTTTGATTTGATCCGCAGTAAAGACAAGCCCACCATTTAACTAGAGGTGCTCCGGGTTCGACTTAGCTCAGCCAGAATAAAATTGGGCTCGGATTTGGACATGACTTTGCCTAGTCTATTAAAAGGACTAGTATTGGACCTGGTATAGACCTAATCAAACAGCCCAGTATGCCCGTGCTTAGCCTGACCGGCCCTATTTGGACTGCGCTAAGTCTGGCCCGGACCTAATTTTGGGCCCGATCAGACCTGAGCTTGAACTACCAATAGGCGGCAAGGGCCAGCCCTTTGCCTGGCTGGCTTGGCCTAGAAGCCCACCCGTTCTGCTACAGTGAAAATCAACAGAAAATTTAGACTATACTATTTTACAATTTTTTTAGCCTACCTCTCATCAGTACTATTTATACCGTTTAAAATTTTCTAATATATTTTTTTCAAAAAAAGAGAGTATGGCATAAATATTTTAGAAAATATATAATAAGGGTAAAATTTTTTTAAAAATAGCTAAAAAATTCTGAAAATTAGCAAAATAGGACCTCCATTTTTTTACCATTTTACTCTTTTAACAGAAATAAACAACTAGTTTATAGGAGTCTAGCCCAAACTAGCCTAGCCAACCCAATCTCTCACGGGCTGACGGGCTATAACGAGCTAGACTATTCTCATTCGGCCCACCCAACCCACTTGCCGGCGGGTTGGCGAATATAGTGGGCAACTCGATTGGCCCGATAGGCCTAGCCCAAGTTCGGCTCGGTCCATTTGATAATCACATCTAATTAGGTCTACTTAAGCGGGTTAAAGAATAGTGACCCAAGTCATCCGTGCTTATGTTATTACGCAAAACAATTGTAGGAACTAATGAGTTGAGTCCAATGGATGGCAATCCTAGGCCATTCCTTGTGTTTAATTTCAAAAAAATTAATATTTAGAGTTTAGAATCTAAATATTTGAAAAAAAAAAATTTTAATTAGTTGAGAATCTCAAACTACTTAGTTAGTTTAAATCATTCTCTTACTTTATTTATTTTGTCACCAACAAATTCGAATTTGATGGATGGGCATAATCTAATATATTTCGTTACTAGGATCATATCCACTTTGGATTTCTCACATTCTTTCATCTTTAGTTATAATCTTGTTAGTATGACTAAAAAACAAAGGAGAATAACCTTCATTTAAAAAATATTATTTTGAATTATGCAAATCCTACCTAAGATTTTTTTTAATGTTACATGTAAATATTACATCTAATCTTAACTCTAAGTTTTTTTTCTAAAACTATTCATTAAATTGCTGAGAATATATATAATAAAAAAATTATAGGATTTTGACTTATATTAGAATTGGTTATATTCAAAAAGATCCACACCAACCCAACACCGAAATTTGTATTAAAATAAAATTGTATCTATCACTTATAAATTTCATCGTAAAACAAAAAAAATATCTTCTAAATTTGGTATATTAACTAAATTATATATTTGTTTCAAATTCTAGTATCGGCGGAAGTTGACGTGGAGTTTGATCTCAAACTTTAGCAACAGAAGTGTTCGAAAGTAGAAATTAAAGACTTAGACATCTTTTATACTCGTCAATAATATGTTGACGTGTGCTAAATATTAACTCAGAAGGTATAGTAGACATACGAACAATTAAAATATTACAAGCCATGGTTATAAAAAATTGAAACTTTGATAGTATTGTCTTTCCACCGTTCTAAAATATTTAGATGGATAAGCTTTTCAAACCTACGTTTAACATTTGTATAATTTTGCAAAACAAGATCCTCATCATTTTGATAAGTAGCATCAAAGTTTCTAGACAGCATCTTCTTTGAAATGAGGATCCAATATTATTTAAGAACAAATAGTTATGGAATTGGTTGAAACTATTTTAAAATTTTGTTTGCATTTTTCTCAATATATCATAAAAGCATGGATCATCTAAAAAAAATAATAAAAAGTTGAACAATATCTAAAATATGATTTAGAGGTACTGTAGCATTAAAGGATAAGTAGAAGAAAAACCAATTATTCCATCAGCAAATTTTTAATTTTTAATTTTTTATTTTTTCAGCACTTTTTTCTTTGAATCAGAGAAGTACATTATAATTGTCTAGAAAATCAAAAGAGATATAAATCTAGTGCAGTATAAATAATATCTAATAGATAGATTTATATCTAATATTGAGCATTAAATATGAAGTTTTTATATTTTAGATTACATTTTGTGTATACATGTTGGAAAACTCTAAATCTTTTTAGAGCAACAATGTGACCAATAATATATCTTATTTTCTCAAGTACTATTTTTAATCTTCGAGCCCTCCTCTTGTACTATAATATTCAAAACATGGCACATTACATGGTAGAAATAATACATTCAATTTAACTACATAATTGTTTGTTGTATTGTCCACCATAATAAATAAATTTTTATTATGAATATTATAGATTTATAATTATTAGTCAATTATTAATAGATATATCTATCTGTATGTGCAAGTTCTCTAAAATCAATTATGCGCTTTTGCATCACATATTTCATGAATAACTAATTATTTTGGAAGAAGTAGTAAGCTAAAGAAAATTTTTTTTTAAAGATTTTAAAGAGGAAAAATAAGAAATTAATTTATCTTTCCCTTCTTGATAAAATTTTATTAAATAATTTTGAATCGTACGTACGTGGAGAAATATTTTTGAAACTTGGATTAAAATCTATTTTTAATATTAAAAATTATATATAATCAACTAAAATAGAAAAGTAATGCTTTGATAACAGGCCATTTAATAATATATTTAACATTACTAATTGAGGATTAACTAAAAATAGCCTATCTGATATCTTAATTTTTGAAGCATGTAAATAGTTAGTACTATAACTAGGTAACACAAAGAAAACTTACTTACAAGTATTGCGTGTAGCTTTAACAACTATTAATGTACATTATCATTATAAATCTTTTATTTAGTGAAATGCTCTCATTATGCAAATGACTTGTAGATGAGGATTCCATGCATCTTATAGTTTTTGGCAAAATTTCCAGAGGAGAAGAAAATTTAAAATTACCACTATTGATATGCGTAGACTCTGCCTTTATCATTTATAAGCTTTGATTAAAAATAAGTGAATTTATGACAAAAGAAAAATAAATTTGTTTTTTCTTTATAAAAATAGTGTTCTAAAATAACAATTAAATCTTAAAAATTACATATTTTTATGGGTACATAAGACATTTATATTATAAAATAGAATTTTACCCCCTCAAACTAAGTATTTTATTGTTAGAGATGGAAAATTTTGTAAAATATAAAAAGCATATTAGAAATAAAATAAAAAATTAGGGAGCTAATTTCATAATCTGCATATGCATCTCATATATTTTAACAAACAATGTGAATTGAAGGTTAAATAATGACCAAAATTGAGATAGCCACTAAAAACGATAAAATGTGCTCTTTGGGGGTTTTGTAGCCTAATAGACTTATCTCAAGCCACTGCTGTATCTCTATGGTTGATTCTTATCAGCTTATGATAGAAGTCATATATTGATACTTAGTGAATTTTCTATTAGAGTACTATATGTTAATTATTTGTACCTATTGTGACTCATGTTTTCAGAAGATTGACATAGTTTTTCAATTATATTAGGAAGGGTTAGTCCATTAATTTAGATTACAATTAGTCTTTGGGTTATGATCTATCAAAAAGTAAACAAAATCTAGATCAACTCTCATCGAACTCGTAAAGAGTGCCAACTAATATTACATAGTGGGAGAGACAAGATCATTATTCATCTATTTATTATGTCTTGTATACATATAATTATGAAATGTTATATGAATTAGAGCCACATTTAACTTGCCTCGAGTCAATTCAATACATAAGAGAAGAGAAAAAAGATTAATTCTTCAAATTTGTCGATTGAGATTCAGTGTGGGTTAGTCTAGGTACACCGTCACATGTAAGTTAACATATTAATTATCACCCTAAGTTGGCAACCCCAACATTCTATATATAAGAATTAATTTCGTAAAGCAATTCCTAATGCATTAATGTTCGTATGACCTCGTTTTAATATATGACTTTTGCATAGTAATTTGACAGGAAATGTGAATTAGGAGATTTTTTTATTCATTTGTCTATTTAGATAAGTGATAAATTGTAAATTGAGAGGATTTGTAGAAAAAAATAGAACAAGATATTTTTAGAATTTAGGCTTAAGATATTGTTCTTCTTTGTCTAATCAAAAAGGTTAAATTTTTGTAAATGTAGCCTAATCAAGTGATTCATATTAAAAGTTTTGTGTTGCTTATGTCATTATGTTTTTGATATATTTCTTTAATATGATTTATATCCTATTAATTTCCTTAAACAATCAATATATTGTTTGGCTTGATATGCTTTTTTTTCTTTTTTTATTCAACTAATTCTATATATTGATTTATTATATAAGGGGCTAATCCTCTATATTAGTTAATAAGATATTGAGATTTACGTCAAAAGGTCAAACTTAATCAAATTATCTAAATCACACATCTATTATAATTGAAAATTCTTTACGTGTAAACATATTTCAAAAAATAATACAATTATTGAATTTAATAGAAAACTAAAAGAAGATAGAAAAGTTTGAATTTATTGAATTCTAGCATATCCAAGGGCTATCATGTAAACTGATTTACTCTATTTTCGGCACCTACGATGTAGATTTTTAAGATAATAGGTAATTTATTATTGTTGTGTTATTAAATATTAGTTGATGTATTTAGCTTTTATAATTAATATAATTATGTACTAGGTGTATTGAGAAGGGCTGACATTTTATCTAGCCTATTGACTCATAACTTAAATGATTATTCTTATATTTTTTTTACTTTAGAATATTTATGGTAAACTTCAAACTTTTTTTTAAAATATAAAACTTATGTTATAATTGCAAGCTTACTTCATTAGAAATAATTAAGCTTTAATAAATTATATTAAATATTTAAGTTTGTTAAATATTAATATTTTTATGTTTTACCTTTAAATTTTTTTTAGATTCTTTATAGTAACTTTCAAGCTTAGGTTTTAATTTTTATTAAAATATTTTAATATAGGAGATCAATTTAGGATACTAAATAAAATTGATAAGACAATAACAAAGTGCTTGAATGATATGGAAGAGTTAGAAGTTGCTGGACATTTACTATAAAATAAGAGCAATGCGATCGACACCCACATGAAAGACTAAATAAAAAATAAAAAAATTACTAATTAAATCAATCCTATGATCCTCAAATTTACAAAATTAGTTATTATTATTTATAGAATTTTATAAAGGAGATCTACATTATTTGGAACTTCAAAAGTTAAATACTTATAGTTTAGTATAGTAAAGAAGAAAATTTAGTATTTTATATAAATGTGACACTTATAGTTTACTACCTTCATAAAATTACTTTTTTTTTCCTTAACTTTAAATCATTAAAAATAATTATTAAAACAAAATAAAAGAAGAGTATGGGCAATAAAATTAATTAGAAACTGTTATTTTTTTAACAAACCATCCGAAGATTCAAACCATATGGAATGCTATTATACATTTTGGTAAAAGATATTATTAAGATTTTGTGTGATAAGAATTAATTAATTTTTTCTTATAAAAGCTATGATTAACAATTCATTTGATGAGTAAAATTATGATTAATTAATTTTTGTAATAATTTTGACAGCTCTTGATCACTTTTTATACTTCAATTTAATTGAGAGGGTATAAGCAAGGTGGTTATGGTGATTTGAAATATGCTACTTTTTAATGGTCAAATACTATTATTATTCTTAGAGGGAAGAAAATATTTTAATTTTATTATGCTTTGCATTACTGAATAGCTATTATCATCTTGCTCGTAGGTTAAGGTTAAGGTAAAAGCGATAGGCCAAAATATCATTTGATCCTATCATAATTTCTTAATAGAGATGCTTATCCATTAGTCTATTTTTAAGTTGAAATAAGAAAATTAAAATAGTTTAGATGTAATTAATATTGTCATGATTTTTTAATCAAAATCATTTAGCTACAAGAATATTACAAATAAGAATTTATATTATAATATATTAAATAATTTAGAAAATATCTAATTACCTCATCTCATTCATCCTCTCATTCTCTTCCATTTTGTTGTCGTACTCACCATCTTATGAAGATAGTCCAGATGTTCGGCTCACTTCATCTTCTTCGACAAACCCCTCGTCGGAGCAAGAATGTGAAAAAGAGAAAGAGAAGGAGGGGGGAGGAGCAATGAAGGTGGAGGCATTTTGGTAATTTAGTTAATGTTAGTTAGAACGTCAAGGGGGTTGGATTATAAAATTGTCCTCAAAGATAGGATATGAACCATAAAACAAGCAAAATAAAGGGTGTAATTTGTAAAAATTTTATTATGAAATTATTTTGTCTAATAATTAAATATAAAATTGAGTTTCTACCTCTAACATATGGTTGTGATTAAGTTACTTGAATATACTGAAATTTGTATATAAACAAATATTGGGACACTGGAATCCTTGAATTGCTTTTCAAAATTCTATTCATGTCAAGATTGAGATCCGAAACCAAGTGGAATAAGATTTTTTTTTTCAGATTGAGTCTCTACATCTAATCTAGTGTTGTGATCAAATTACTTGGGTATATTAGATGTTGTATATATTGGAATCGTTGAATTGTTTTTCAAAATCTCAAAATCAAGATCTGCATCCTAGTCGAGAAAGAGTTTTTTTTTTAATATAAAATTGAGTTTCCACCTTTAATCTAGGGTTGTGGTTAAATTACTTGGGTATACTAGAAGTCCTATATAAACAAGTATTTGAATATTAGAATTTTTGAATTGTTTTTCAAAACTATATTCATGTCAAGGTCGAGATCCGCATTATCCTGGTCGAATAAGAGTTTTTTTTCAAATATAAAATTGAGTTTCCACCTCTAAGGCAGGGTTGTGATCAAATTACTTTGAATTTTTTTTCAAAATTCTTTTCATGTCATCTTGTTTAAGAATTTTTTAGTATAAAATTGAGTTTCTACCTCTAATCCAGGGTTGTGATTTCAAAATTCTACTCATGTCATCCAGTTTAAGAATTTTTGAATATAAAATTGAGTTTCTACCTCTAACCTAGGGCTGTGATTAAATTACCATTAAATTTGGAGAGGGGTGATTAAACTAACATTAAGTTTGGAGACGGGTGAAGAATTTTAAAAAGAGATTTGTAGACAGTGTGGTGTTCCAAGGCTGGGTTTCTGACAGCGTTCTGCCTCCGCCGCGCACGGCTTTCCGGGGGGGAGGTGGTGGTGGTGAGGAGACCAAAAAATGCCCTGAGATTCGTGCTAATTTGGAATGTGTGTCGTTGCTGAAGAAAGTTTATTCATTTACTTCTAGTCTGTCACATGAGAACTTTATTCATTTAAGATGAATTATCTTAGATTTAACTAGGTTGGAAAATAAATTAATTAATCTTATTGGGAAACACATTATATTAGCTTAGTTTTCATATGATTCTTCTTGGCACGAGCTTGAACTTATTGAGATTCTATGCATATTCTTTAAGTAAGTTAGTTCATAAAATTTGTGGTTGGGTTATTATGTAAACAGCTGATATTAACATATCTAGGAGAACCTTCCTGATAAATAGAAGCATACGATTTGTTCCATGAACTATTTTAAAATGTAACAATCTCCATCTTTGTAGAAGGGTGCAAGGTGTTATATTTCAGACAGTATAAATAGTATATTGTATGTATTTTCTTTTTAAGTTTTAATCCATTGGGGTGCTTGCAATGAGAATACAACTGTAGAACTGAAAAGGATCAATCATTTTTATAATTCTTGTCGGCCTGAAGGACTATCATGAGAACTTGGTTTTCGTATTTTAAGCTTAGGTTGCACCATTTGTAAATCAAGTACTAGCTATGTAATAATTTAATAACTAATATCCGGATTAATGTGCCAAAAACCTCCCCCTTCAAACAACTTTCTACAGATGTTTGTATGCAGCATTCCAGTTCTTTATACCATGGAAAGGAGAAAGAAATTTTTTTTATCTCTTTTTGATCGAGCTTACTTCAGGCCTTTATTCTTCTCGGGATTGGGTCATTGAGTTTGGCCCAACCCCACGAACCCTATCACTCTCCTCCTCTATAAGTAGCTCCTGAATCCTCTTCTTCTTATCCAATACAAGCTAACATTTATTTGGGTCTCCCTCTTCTTCTTCTCCTCTACTTAGATCCCCCCCTTCTCTCTTCTTCTTCTCCTGGTTGCTTATATACTTGTTACAGATGGTCCTCTTTGTGATCTTCCACAGCTTTCTTGAACTGCATCCCTCCTAGAAGGTCGTGCATGGGCTCTTGACTGCAGTTCGATAAAGCTGTGGGAAATTACAAACAGAGGCCAAAGGAGGAGAATGCAATGTTATCTTGTCATGATCTAGCTGTTACTTAACCATCTCCTCTCTTCTCTCTCTCTCTCCTTCATGTTGTTTTGCATCCATTAGGTAGATATTTACTTGTGAAGAGTCTATACTGTACAGCTGAAGATTAAGAGAAATATTTGTGGATTATATGCTTAATTACTATCTTTTATTTGTTTTACATCCGGTGTATATATAGGCAGACCGTACGTACGTACGTACGTACGTAAGAGACGTGCTGAATATAGGGGCTGCAGCACCCATCAGGTCATTCGTTAGTTTGTACGTCTTAAATAGAAGGTAAGATAGATAATATTAGGCTTGATAAATATACCTTATAAGGTTTCCTTGTAACAATAGTACTCCTAGAATTGTGAACGAATTAATCTTCCATTATTCTAGATAGATATCTGATGATTGACTTGAAGATATATAATTCGTAATATTCTTGTAGTGAATCTTATTTGAATAAAGAAGACAGTAACAAAAACACAACTTATCTTATAAGTTTAAGTTTACTGAAATCTACAAATTAAGGCTGACATTTTTGTTTTTAATTGTTTTATTTTGTTGTTAATACATCTTCATGCAGGAAAAAAGATGCTGTCATGATGAAACCTCAAATCATACCACTTTACTTCTTCCTTCCAAAACCTAATTATGCTTGTTTTCACACCTCACTGGCAGATGATGGGAATTTATTCCCAGTATAAACCTTTTCGGGTGTGTTTTCTAGTCACCAGGTACTTGTGAGTTCTTGAAAGATTTCCAAAACTAGTCTTGGACATCATATACTTCCATTGATTCTTCTTTTCATATTTCTTTTCCATTCATCTTGCATGTCTGAAAGCAAAGAGACAATCCACTGACATGGATTCGTACTCCTAGAACTGTTGACATTCTTGGCCTATCTCCACGATTCAACTTGTTAATGAAGGCTGCTAGCTGCACTCTCACATCACTTTAAGATGCATCATTTTATATAATTCACCAACTCATCCATCGGTGGTGATGATAACTGTTAGAATAAACATATATGATTGTCGGATAATTAACATATATGATTTTAGAAGAAGAGAGATCCCGTGTGACCTATCTATCATTTCAAATTTAAAAGGTTTAAAACTTCCGTTCTCTATAAGCTTACTAGTTGGTGAGTATAAAATAAACATTCTCTCCATCGAAAATATCCCTAATGAACAATCTAGTCTAAAACCCACTCTGTTTAATTTCGTGTATTAAGAAAATGAGCACTCTTGCATCAACTAAAACTGAAAGGAGGATTGCTTAAAAAAAACTAAGGGGAGATCAGCTGGAGGATTGCAGACCTGTTAGCACAAGTTGTTTAAATTATAATTATAATATCTTTTAGAAGGCTATAGATTGAATGAGATGGTGGATAAATTAGCATAGCTAGTTAGTGGTGCTCAAAGTGCTTCCATTAGCAATGATTTGCACCCATAAAGTAATAATCGAACTGGATTTTAGTCAGGCTTATAATAATGGGAGGCAAGATTGTTTGGAAGATATTGTTCGCAGATTGAGAGGTTTTAAGGAGAAATGAAGTAATTGGGTGATGTAAGCTGCATATTGTGGTTACGTGGCAGTTAATTTCAACAGGGAAACTGGAAAATCTTTAGAGTTAGAAAATGGCTGAGGGAGAGGTCATCTTATGCAACTTTTTTGGTCTTGCTGTTGTATGGCTTAAATGGAATGCTTATCAAAGGTAAATAATACGGGTGTTGATGGATTAGAGGCATATATAGTGATCATACCAGGGGGGATTATTAACTGGCTATATAGGCAAGCGACTTTGATTTTTCTTGCAAGCATGTGAAAGAGAGATTGCCACTTTTTAAATCTATATTGTATTAGTTTGAGAGTGTGTTTAAAAAAATAAAATTTGAAGTGTTTATAAGTGCAATATTTTTGTAATGGCACATTCATTTACAAAATTACTTTGCACAAACTAGTTATCAAGTGTATGATTAATTCATATAGAACGACACGTAAGAAACTTAAGTAGCATCTCGATAGTTAGAAATGACACTTAAGAAAACTTAAGATCCATTTGGACAAAATTTAAGGGCATCCACACATAGGGCAAAAGGAAAGTTTAGATTTAGAAATGGATTTAGAGATTCCTCAGGGGATTTGTCTTTACATGAATAATATATGTTCCTCACATCTGTTTAAGGGAGTTAGAACTATAGAATGAGACATCTAGGTCATCCATCCAAGTGAAAACTTTAGGAATTTATAGTCTCATATTAGAAGAGTTCTCTAGTATCCTCACAAAGTCATTTGCCCATCTAAATACGAGAATTGTTTCATCATATGTCTATCGCTTGAGTAGTAATAGAGAATGATCCATATGTATGAAGGAGCAAAAGCATTTATTGACATTCATCGTCATCGTTGACACTTGCATTTGAGATTGATCCTGTTACGAACCAGCTTGATCTGATTCATAATGGGTATGGACAAATTTAAGGACAAAACTTGAGTGTGGTATATTTTGACTGATCTAACCGTTGGATTCTTCTAAAATACTAATATAGTATTGTTTTGGAATAGAGCTTTCTAACAAATCTAAGATCGTAAAGTTTGGCCAGGTAGATCTTGAGATATTATCTAAATAGATCCATAATTCCTTGATCTACAACTTTTGTATTTATGTTTTTTACAGATTCTAACTATAACTGGGACTAAAACATGGAATATCGTGGGTGATAGTGGTGGTGACGAGTGGAGTGGATGTTAGGGTTATTGATAGCTATGGAGATGAAGGTGGATTGTGGATGTGATTAAGAGAAGTAGACGAAGAGAACGAAGTGGTTGAGATCCCAAATAAGAGGGGTGGCTCGACAGTCGAGGGAGATTAGAAGCGAGGAGAAATCTTGCCAACGGTAGAGGTGGAAAGATGGTGAAGAGTGAGGAGGGAGAAGGCTAGAGAAGATAAGAGGCAAGAAATCAATAATCCAATAGCATAATGAAGTTGGCTGCCATCCACATATTTATAGAGGCTAGCCAACAAGTCCTAAAACAATATAAAACCCTAATTCTAGAGGATTCCCATCGATCGCGTTCGAATGCGTCCGATCGAGTTCGAACACACTCAAAAAGCTCCATCTCCGTCTGTGCGAATGCAGTACAGGCATTCGAACTCGTCTGACCACGTTCGAACGCACAATATGCGTTCTCTATATTTGTGAACCTGATGCAGACGTCAAAGGGGCGTTCGAACGTGACCCCTAATTTAATAAGAAAAGATCCTAACTAAGTGTATTAGGAGTCTAGGTTGTCTTCGCCTCCATGGAAGTAACCGGCTCGGTTGATCTCCTCTTCTCTCAACCTAAGGAAGGAGATGAGGGCAAAATGGTCAAAAGATTGTTTCTTTTTTTGACCTTCATGAGAGTAATTTCATATTTTTAAAAATAATATATTATTCACGCTTTTGGCACTTAGGTTTTAACTTACGAAAGGCAAATAAATGAGTTTAGTGTAGCTCTTTAAAATTCTAGGGAGGTATTTATATGCTTTTATTGTGACACCCTATTTTGTTTTAAAAAAAAAATCCTCTGACGCACGCGCAGAGCGCGTGCGTCATAGGCGCCTGCCACCCCCCCGTCTTCTCTTCTCCTTCTTCTTCCCCTTCCCTTGCCGTGCACGCCACCTTCCCCATCTCCCTTATCTCCTTCCCCTCACTGCAGCCTTCCCGAACCCCCTAATTTTCTCCTCCACCTCACTACCTCTCTCCCTCTCTCGTGGGTTGCCGACACCGGAGTCGACGAAGCCCCGGAGCCGCCGAAGCCGAGCGCGCGGATCGCGGTAAGCCTCAACCCTGTTAAAATTCAGTAGTTAATTTCCCCCCATCTCGCCATCATCCTCGGCGGCCAACGCCCTCACGTCCGGCCGTCAGTTCGAGAGCTTCGGGGAAGGGGCTTTCTGGACGGGCTTCGAGCCCTTGGGTTGGGAGGAAGGACCTCCATGGCCGCCGGCCATGGAGCTCGCCTCACCGCCTCGTCGGCCACCCCGGCTGCGGGGCAAGCTTCTCCCGCTCCCCTATAGGCGAGGAGGACGGGCGGTGGCTCCTTCTCGGCGTGGGTTACGCCTGTCAAGCCGAGTCGCGCCCTCCTCTTTTCCTCCCCTTGCTTTTCTTCTCTTCCCTCCTCGGCGAAGGTCGCGAGGCGCCGACCTGAGGGCGGGCTGCAAGCAGCGTGGGCCACTGGTAGCGCCAAGCCTTTGCTTCTCGCCCCTTCTGTCTCCCTCCCTCGAAGTAGATGTGGGGGCCAGGGGGAGATGAGTGTTGGTGGGCTACAGGCCGCAGCCCACCTAGACTTGGACTCGGGTGGGCTGTAGGCTGTAGCCCACTTGGACTGGGGTGGGCTGCAGCCCACTAACCCAAATGTTGGGCGGGCTGTAGATTGCAGCCCACTAATCCAACCTTGGTGGGCTATGGTTGGGCCCCCCAGCCCACCAAGGCTCTCTTGCCTATTGGGTTGGGTTTGAGCCTAACCCATTACCTCTAGCCTAGCCCATTTGGGGCCATTTGGACCCTATAATACCGTTTATCTATTTCCACCTGATTTAATTATCCTCACCCCCAGTAATGACAATTTAGTATCATGTGAATTTTAGGATAACATAAGACTCGCCCTAGGAGACCCTTGAGTGATGTATTTGCCAAACATAAATGCTGTAATAAGATAATTAATTCTATTAGTTTGCTAATCTTACGTATGGCTAAGTGAATTAATATGATTGACACTACGTGAGGGGGATTTTGGGATTCCGGAGGAGCCAGCTAGTTGACGAGATTTAGCATACTGTGGAGACCCCCCAGGCGAGTAGAGTTATACAAATATAGAATAATGTAGTTACAGTTATTATACCTGTCATGACACTGTAGAAAGTGTCGGTATTAATACATGCATTTAGTATACCATGTTATGTCTTTACATATGCATTTATTGATAATTTGCACATCATAATATTATGAGAATGTTAATGTAGCATAAACATTAGTGTGATGATGCTCTACATGTATCCTGTATGACATACCCTTGCATATATGTATATCTGTTGTGAATATAGAATGTAACGATCATGATGACTATGATATGTAACGATCATGATGTACGACCGGGGTCCTTAGTTTGATGGCCATAGACAACTGGTTACTTGTAGTGTCGCCATACATGTGTAGGTGGTATTACCGCTAGATGTGTATATATCCTCCTTTGATGTATGAGATGATGGATGGTTATGTGATGGATGATTGTTTCTTGAGAGTATTTACCCTATGGTGAATAGCTCGATGAGCGATGATAAGTATGCTTAAATACTCTGATAGGCATGAGATGACTAAACTACTATTTTATTACTATACATAATATGTAAACACTATGATTGAGATGTGTACGAATAAGAGATTGTATCAAGCTTTATATATGTGTGAACTTATCTTGATACATTAGGAACTAACATGTTTTAGGATAGTGACTGATAATCTTTATCGATTGCATTGATTTAGTAACTCATGTTAAGCCATCTCAACAAGAATATTATTATTGCTAGCAAATATTGGCATACAATGTATATACACATGCGATTTCATTATTTTAGATGGTGTGGATTCTACTCGCTGGGCTATAAGCTTACCACCTCTTGGTGGCATTATTTCAGAGCTAGGGGACGTAGGTGCAGGTAGCGAGGAGTAGCTGCCTTTCTTTTTCAGTATGTCTATTAGTTGTATTAAGCCCCTACGAGGACGTTATGATTGATGATGTATTTTGAACTTTAGCATTATATTTTGGATGTATATTTGGAAGGATTATTGTGGCCTGTGGAACTTGTATCCGGACTCTTATGGTTGAATTTAATTATGGTGAATTTGTGTTGTTGTGTGCCTTGTGAAATCCTTGTACTGACAGGTCATGTGATGCACGGCGTGGAGGAGTTTACCCACGCGGTTTACACGTGTATTTGAAGGTTTGGGTGTTTTATTTATAATACAATAGGTAATGTGATATCGAATCAAAGTATAGGTGAGCAAAAGGTAATTAAGCCTAAAATTTTTTATATTAGCTAGGTCAGAGTATATCAACTCCTTCGAGCATAAAAGAGAACAACTAGAAGGAAGGACTTGACTATATTGGAAAAGCCATCCTGGATGCTCCATTGACTTTGAAATAGCAAGGTGATGTATGTTTGTAAGAACCATGATTTATTATAATATACATGCTATGAATAGGAAGGATTAATTTAGAAAATCTTCCTTTCTGACATGTCATAGATATGGTCCCTTGAACACTTACTATTCACACTTAGGACTTAATTATGACTTTATGCATATTAGGTGTGATTCTATATTGGAAACTAAACCTAGAAGGGGCAAGAAAATTGCCAAAATGATGAAGCTAGTATATGCCGTGCCAGCTAGACTAAAAGAGGCAGATATAGTAGAGATTTTGATCAAATTCGAAATATTTTATATGTTTTTTTAATTAAAATAGATTAGCACTCAAATATATTACCAAATAGAGTCTAATTCACTGTAGTCATAACAAAAATACTGAACTAATTAATATTTTTATCCTCAGACATTTTTTTGCCTTAACTATTAAAAGATTAATTTAAAAGAATTTATATATATTAAATACTAATCAGTTTAATATTTTTATTAGTGCTACAGTGAATTAGACCTTAGTAATTAATTTGAGTACTAGTTTATTTTGATAAAAAAAATGATAAAATAGGTTTTGGTCAAAAACTTGGTACAGTGGACAAACTTTGACGACAAGCGTAGTTTGAGTCAAAAAGTACAGAGTCAGTGCACCCATTAGGGTGATATTTTGAATGTATCATGAAGTATAAGTAGGCTTAGGGTGTTTAATGAATATTTTTTTGAACCCCAGCTTCGGTTTTCTAGCAGGTCTCATTGTTTCCATATTTTGGGCCCGATTTTAATTTCATGGATTTCATTGAATTTGATTCGATTTTTTTTATGGACTTTTATTGCCAAACGTTATGGTTAAATTTATTTTTATCAAGTTACTTTCATTATTGGTGTGTTTACTTTTTATTTCCTTATTTTTAGAAGAAATCTAAAAAATTAGAAAATACCAAAAATACTTTGAGATGAAAGCTTATCATTTAATTTTGTCATGATTGATTGCCTAATTATTTGATCACTACATCTTATTCGAATATGTTATATAGTATTCTTATAGATAGAATTATCGTATTTATTTGGGTTTTGTTATCCTTGTATGTTACAAGAAGAAATATATTTTATTTATAAAAGAAATATATTTTATACTTGTCAGTGCATAGAATTGATTTATATTATGAAGTGTGTTTTGTTAATTATGTTATGAGCTATGGGATTTGAATTTGGCATTATTTCTCCATTTAGTATTTCGTTATCACTCCGATTTATGGAAAACCTTGTTTTTATCGATTTTTTTTATTTGCATAAATGCACTCTAAAAGTTTGTTCTTTCGAAAGAGCTATATTTGCTAATTTTATACTCAAAATGTTGTAAAGCTATATATTGGATTATGGGCTTGAAAGCCATCATTTGAGTTATTTGATAGGAATCATGCATTACGCAGATTGGTTAGCAAATAAACACTAATAAGTTGATCATAGGAATATGATGTAGCTGGGATGTGGAGTTGGTTAGAGTGGCTTGGTGTAGGGCGTTTACGGCTGAGGTTGGTGGTGTTGGGTTGAGGGTAGCTGGTTGTTGTTAGCGATGGTGGATGGAGGCATGAGGAGGTGGAGCTTGGAGGGTGGATGAGTTGAGTTGGGTTAAAGTGTGAGCTCAGTGGTGAGGAACACAACTAGTGGGCTTGGTCCTTTGGGCACCGCCGACTGCTAAAGATGATGAGAGAGAGAGAGAGATGAAGGGAAATTAGGGCAATACTGTTCATAACTTGACTTGGGTGCTCACCATATTTTATATAGTGGCTACCCATGATCCTCTAGCTAGGTGGACCCATGAATTAAGTGACTCAAACACAAGAAAACCTAAAATACTTGACTCAACTAGACCAAGTATCGAAATAGTAGTGCATAAATAGAAATAGACTCAACCCCAAAACCACTAAACTAACTAGACCCCTTCCAAGCTGAGTTATGATAGTCCACCACACTTGCATCACTTGTCCTTAAGGTGTGAAGTTAGGAAAGCCCTCAACTATTTTGACTTCAAGCTTCTATTTTGTGACATCAGAATGTCGACAAAACCACTCTATTAGAATCTCTATATGTAGTCTCCCATCTCTATGTCATCATCTCCTAGCTAGGGCCCTCACAAGCTCCACTGGGTGTGTCTCCTCCACCTAGTTGAATATATCATTACCTACTATTTGATTCGTCCCAACTCGAGCTTTTGGGACCGAGACATGAACACCATGTGGATACAAGACTCCTCAGGTAGCTCCTATCTGTGTACTCAAAATGGCCCAAAGTATTGGTGCGCTAGCTTTTGGTTGCGCACTACCTCAAAGTCATCCGTTGATAGGGCTGAATATCATCGACCACAAACTCCTGCTCAAAATGTTTGCGATTGTAGATCTGTTTCATGCGGTTTTGTGTCTTCGCCATGTAGGCCTTAAGCCTCCTAAAGGTGGCACCCGATCTATTAGCTAGAGGTCCATCTCCATCAGCACTGAAGTTGCTATGGTATCATAGGTTTGTAGAGTCGGCGGTGGTCTATCATACACCACCTCAAACAGAGTCATCTAGACACTAGTATGAAAGGCAGTGTTCTAGGACCACTCCGCCTAGGGAATATTATCGAGCCATCTCCTGTGGTGCTCTTCTACAAAGCAGTGAAGATACTACTCGATGCCCCGGTTCACTACCTTGGTTTGACCATCTATATGCGAGTGGTAAGCTGAACTAAGATCCAACTGAATCCCCTACAATGTGAAGTACTCAATCCAAAGTCATTAATGAAGACCTGACATCTGTTTGAAACTATGGAATGTGGCATGTTGTGGAGCTTGCTGACGTTTCATATAAACACCTTTGCTATGGTCTTCGCAAAAAATGGGTGCTCTAGGGCCGAGAAGTGGGCATACATTCTTAGCCTATCTACCACCATAAATATGACTGAGTACCCTTGCACTACTGGTAGCTTCTCGATGAAATCCATGAAGATATCCTCTTAAACTCGCTCTGAAATATGCAGAGGCTGTAGCAATCTCGTCAGCCTGAGAGAGTTGGCTTTTGCCCACTAGCACACATTGAACATGCCCTCATGTACTCTATTACTGCCTTTTTTATCTTGACCTAGGTACAACTTTATGAAAGATGTTTGTAGGTCCTCAGTGTACCCTTATGCTTGGCTTCTAGAGTGGAATGAAAGTAGTCCATTAGTCAAGCCTGTAACCCCTCATCTATGGGTACCTAGATGCACTCTTGGTCTAATAGTAGTCTATCACGGCTCTCAAGCTTAGAATGGCTCATTGGGTCATTCGCTAACTCCTGCAACACCCTCAACATCTTAGGGGCAGTGGTACCTACTCTTTGTAGGTCCTTGAGAAATAAAAAACTCGATATCGAAATGGCCGCCAACTTTGATAGTGTAGGCTACCATGATAGTGCATTTGCTGCCTTGTTCTCATCTCCTTCTTGTATTGCAACTCATAATCATATTCCAAGAGTTTGGTGAACCATCTCTATTGTGGTAGGATGTGGATACGTTGGCTCATGAAGTATGGAAGACTCCACTAAGTTGTTTGAGTCATGAACTATCACTCAATCAAATAGGGTCGCCACTTGGTCACCTCATGCAGAATGGCAAACATCTCATATGTGTAAATGGACAATTGCCATGATCTCTTAGATAAGGCCTTACCAAAGTAAGCTATAGGCCATCCATTCTGCATATGGACAATGCCAATTCTAGCCTCTAAGGCATCACACTTGATCATGAACTACTGTATGAAAGGCAATGCTAAAATGAGAGCGGTGGACATGGTAGTCTTTAGCTCCTCAAAGGCTCGAGTTGCCTCCTAGGTCTATGTTGTGGCTACTGATGGAGTTGGTTTGGTTTGCTCGGTGTAGGAAGGAATTGGTGGGTTGCGGTTGTTGATCTGTATAGCTGGCTTGGGAGTTGTAGAGCTGGATTCACTACTGGTATTAGTAGTGATGGCTAAGGCTTGAGAAGGTAGAGTCAAGAGGGCAGTAGGGTTGGGTTAGGTAGTGAGATTGATGAGGCATGGTAGCAGCCGTGATAATGGCAACCGAGAAGGAACTCGGTGGCAAGAAGCTGCAGCTACTGTAATGACATCTAGTTTCATAATTGTTTGACTATGAGAGAATATCTAACGAATATGCTTGTCTTACTGTGCCAATTGTCTTCTTGCACACGAATGCAAACCGATAGCTGAGATCGGGCAATAACAAGGAATATCAGAGCCACTATTCCTTAGACACCATACTGACAACTAGATCCATGGCATTAAGACCCCTTGAAGGCACCTCAGCCGAAGGGGAAGCAGCGGAGACGTTTAGATCTTATTTGAATTGATTCAATCTGAGCCGATCCCTAATTCACTAATGGTTGCTTTTCCCTTGTTTCTGCTAATGAATTCAGATCTTGTCAAGCTAATGGCTTTGTTGATGGAGTCACAAAGGGCCATGCAAGCATCCATGGAGGCCATGGCACACTTCATAGGCGCACAACAAAACCCGATGTCTACGATGCCTCCCTTTTGCACTTGAAATCTCAAATCAACAAAGGCTCCCCTTTGCAACTAGACTCCTCCACCCCGATCACCATGTGATGGAGGACCTAGGAAACCACTCCACCATTAAGAGAGCCTCTTCTGCCCACTCTAGTAGGAAGGCAACACGGAATGGGTGCCAAAATGCATCGACCTCCACCCAAGCTGTCGGTGGATGATTTTTTAGTGGGTGGGAGGACTTCGATGATTTGGTGCCTCAACGACCTTATTTTGAAGACCCAAAACCTCCACCAGCACCTCATGTAGAGTTCGAAGAAGAACATGGAGGATTACAAGTGAAATGGATGAGGCAATGAAAGAGACCAAAGAGGAGATCCAATTGAGTTGGTTTTTGTCTTACAATTGGGCCTCAATTAGCTTGAGACTAAAGTTAAGATTTGATCAAATTATTTTCAGGTAATCATTTACCTAAATCAACCATATACTAACCTCAAATGTCTTTCTCCAAGCTTTGGGCACACCTCTAGTGCAACTAATCCAGCCTAGGCTGCGCATGCAGCTATCGATTTGTCGGGTCATTCATTGCATTCGAATCTTACCCAAATCCACAACTGGGCTGAGCCTTGATCAAACCCTTGCCAAGGCCTTCCACATCCTAGTTGGCCACCTCCTCACCTTGGATGAGTTGCAGAAGACCTTGGATGCATCCCATTTTTAGCTGGTCCAGGATTAGCCTGAGTCAAGCTCACATCAAACCAACTCGGCCGACTTGGTCTCTTTTTTAGTTTTGTGATATACTTAGTTAGGATCTTTTCTTATTACATTAGATGTTTATTTTCATTAAAATAAATTTTTTGTAGGTCATAGTCGAATGTAGGAGGGGTCGCGTTCGAACGCCCTTGCGAATGCCTACATTAGTTCGCAAATACAGAGAACACATATTGTGCATTCAAACGTGGTTCGGCGAGTTCGAACGCTTGCATCGCTTTCGCATATACAGATAACGTCTTTTGTGCATTCGAACGCGATTGGCGGGAATCCTTTAGAATTAGGGTTACTTATTATTTTAGGACTTGTTGGCTAGCCTCTATAAATATGTGGATGACAGCCAAATTCATAATACTATTGGATTATTGATTTCTTACCTCCTATCTTCTCTCTAGACTCTCTCCCTCCTCCTTTTTCACCATCCTTCCACCTCTACCGTTGGCAAGGTTTCTCCTAACTTCTAATCTTCCTCGACTATCGAGCTACCCCTCTTCTTTAAGATCTCGACCACTTCGTTTCCTTCGTCTATATCTCTTAATCACTTCCACCATCCACCTTTATCTCCATACCTATCCATAACCCTAACATCCACTTCACTTGTCACCACCACCATCACCCACGTTATTCCATATTTTTGTCCCAATTTTAGTTTGAACCTGTGAAGGGCATAAATATGAAAGTTGCAGATATGGAAGTTACGAATATAATCCACTTAGTTTCATAATTTTTTGACTACCGAAGAATATTTGATGAATATTTTTCCATAATTGCGTGGACTGATTCCTATAATACATCTAGATCTTGAAAAAATCATTGCGTAGCCAACCTTTTGGTAGAAGAACCCATCATTTTGGTTTTCCTTTCCTTCCTCCAATTTTAGAGTTGAGAGAAGCTTGCTTAAAGGACCCAAAGGTGGTTGAGCTTGAGTCCAAAAGGTATTAGAGGTCTCAAGTTAGACTAGTGAAGCCGCATGATCCACCCGCTCTCGAGTCAAGCAAGATTAAAAAACGTTTAATCCACCCATCACTTTGAGGACAAAGTGAGCGGAAGCATGGTGGAATAACGTGATCTGGGTTAGGTCAGACCACCTCGTGGATAATAGTCTCATGCCTTGAATCATTTATCTAACTGGTGATTTATTTCAACATTTGGTTGAGTTTATTTTAGCTTGTAGTCGGCTTGATTGAATGTTGGATTAGTCATATTTTGTTAAATAAGGTTTTCTGGTTGGTGCATATGAAAACAAGGAAAGGGCATTCGGATGCTTTGTTCGAATGCCCGAAAAATGCTTGCAAAAATAGAAGAGATGTTTTGGCCATTCAAACGCGCCGCTAGGCCGTTCAGGCGCCCACGACGGGAATGCTTGTATTAGGTCTATTTTCTTTAGTTGCTTAGTTGTTAGATTAGGCTCTAAATATGTGGAAGGCAACCTCATTAGGGATTATGGAATTATCAAATAAATCATTTAGTTAACCTATCTTCTCCCATCTAATCTGAAGCTTCTCCTACCTTCAACTATCGAACACTTCCTTCTTCTTGGGATGCCGACCATCTTCTCCCCCTTCTTTCTTCACCATGCTACACCTTGTGCAAACCATACTTGAAACACATGTCCACTCGATCTCCACCTTCATCACCATCACTCATCATCAACAACTCCATCGTAACTTTGCCTATTTTCACTCCAGCTACAATTCCAATCTATGAAGGGCATAAATACTGATACGATCTCCCCTTAGGCTAAGGTTTGATCTCTTCCAATTCTCTGATCTGGACTAGATTTGGTATGGAACTTTGTAATAAGATACCGAAAGATTCCGCCGTCGGATCGATGTGAAATTTGGATATGTTGTAGCCCCAGAAAAAAGCTTTTCAATAAATCAAGTTTCAGGAGAATCGGATGTGGAGATCTCGAAATATCATCTGATTAGTGGATGAACATCAAGGTGGTCTAATCAGGATCCGTGGATGGAGGCACAAGATCCTAGGTGATAATGGTTGGAGTCAGACCGACGTTTGTGGGGTGGCACCGGTGAAAAGTGGTGATGGAAAGGTTATGGTTGATAGAAGGGTTAGGGCAAGTGCCGCCCCTAAGGGTCTAGGGTGATTGACCGATCGAGGGAGGTTAGAAGCGTTGTCGCCGGGGATTGAGAGAACGAGAGTGAAGAAGACGAAGGAGGCAAGGCAAAACTCAATTCTTCAATAATAATCTTTGGTTACCATCCACATCCCTTTTAGAGGCTAACCAAACAACTCAAAATTAACCCTAAACAATACAATTTCGCCGACCGCGTTCGAACGCGCTGAGTTTGCTTTTCTCTGGATTTGCGAACGCGATGCAGGCATTCGAACGCGCGATCGAATGCACCTATTTCCTACTTCTCTAGATTTGCGAACGCGATACAGGGATTCATAGTGCATTCCAACGCGGCCTTCGAAAGCACAATGCACACTCTCACAATCACGTTCACAATCGTGTTCACAACCGTGTTCGAATGCACTCCACTCGCATTCTAACACGACTTACAAAAAACTTATTTTCTTAGAAATTAAGCATTAAAATAAGAAACAAAGACACTCCTAAAGTGTATACATGCTCGAGACGACATCGGTGAAGTCTGAATTGTATCAAATACCAAATATGTATATCATGACGATATGAAATGAACCCATATAGTTTTATAATTTTTTTTTTGACTAAGAGAGAATATTTGACAAATATTCTGGTCCGATTGTGCGGACTATTTTCCTACACATGAACGCAAACCGATAGTTGAGATTGGGCCATAACATAGTCATCACTCCTCATCATCCCTCGCACCTTAGAATATCACGGTTCAGCCATGGGGCAGCGGTTGTATTTTGGGCCTTCTTATTCCAACTGGGTCTCAGGTTCGCCCCTCCTCGATTTGGTTCGTAGGGAGCTAGAGGAGGGACCCTAGGACCTAGTGGAAGTAAGGAAAGCCACATGGCAGCAACCTAAGCAAGCGTGTGTTGTGGTAGCTGGTTGATTGCTGCTCTCCACTTCATCGTGTGTCCTCACTCCCGAGTTAGCCCATGACTTGGCTCACCTTTTTCCAGTTAGGTGGGGACTAGGTAGAGTGGCCTCAGGCCTGTGGGTTGAGAGAGGAGGGGCTCCCCTTGGCTAGTGGCTGTCTAGACCAAGGGTGGTTTCAGTGAGAAGTCAGCTGACTTGAGCTAGTGCTATTCTCGGCCTGGTGGTCTACTAGCCCACTAGCTCAGTTCTCCCTCCTCTAGGCCGTAAGGAGTAGGGTGCTGAACTCGTAGGCTAAGTGGGTAAGGAAGGAGGGTGAGAAAACTGATACTTTCGTGAATCCTTAGGTATGCTATGATACTAATTAAAAAACGTAAGAAATAGCTTAGGAGATATAACCTATCACACGCTATCGTAATAATATGCAGAAAATAAAGTGTGCAAAGGACAATTGCAAACACAAAAGTTTTTATATGGAAAACTCCTAAATTGGATAGAAAACCACGGATCCAAATTCAGATCAAAACTAATCACTAAAACTTGTAGTAGTTAACAAGAAGCTTACAAATCACTCGTCGATTTTCACGATTCAATCTGCACTAACCTTGCTTGCTAGACCTCACAACGCACTTCTTCCCATGATAGGTTTCTAAAACTTAGTGACTCTCGAGGTTGATCTTTTCGTCTCAATGACTCTTGAGATGTAGATATTCTAGATTTGATGTAGATGTATAGAGTTGTGAACGATTTGGCATGTTCTGTCTAAAACTAAGAATTGATCTCTAATAGCCTCCAAAAGATGATCTCGAAATATTAATTGACGACTTCTCTAACATATGACCACCAATTTAATACTTGATGATCCTTACTCCTAGGGTTAGATTAAAACCCATTTATATTCTTAAAGTTAAGATAAATATCTCTTAGAGATAAAATAAGTATCTCTTAAAGATAAGATAAATATCTCTTCAAATATTCTCTACTAATTCTCTTAGAGATAAGATAAATATAGATAGACCCAATTCTAAATTAAATCAGCCAAGGCCGTTCAAACGCCTGATGGTCCGTTAGAACGGCTAAGTAGATTATTGAATGTTCTATGCCCTTGGATATCTTTTTTATACTACTTTGACCATCATGACACTATTTGAGCACTTCAATGACGATTCTAAACCGTTTTGAATACTTTGACTTCAAAATTAATCTTTCACTTTAATATTCTTAATCAAATATCTCATACCTTGTGTATATGTTCATACATAAAATCTAGACAAATTACATGAATATAAACTATATTTTGAAATATAATTTGTCAATTACATAAATATAAGTAAACCTAACAATCTTCTCCTTTGGCAATTTATGACAAGATATAATTTCCTAAAATACAAAGTGTCTACCCATAATAATGTCTACATCCTGATAGAGCATAATACAATTCTTTTTTTCTTTTTTTTTGCTATCAAATATTCTAACACTCATACTAAGTAAAATGTATATGAGGCTATAAAAAAATTAAGCAATCAATAACAAACCAAATAGAAATAATTAACATCGTTATATATCACTCTTCCTTTTTGTCATAAATTGACAAAGAATAAAATGAAACACTCATGCTTCCCCTCAAAATTATGGTCTCTTTTACAATTTTCTTTTCATTCAATAAATTCTGAAATGCACAAAAGTATTATAAGTCTTGAATCTAATTTTCAAGTATCCAAAATGATTTAGAGGTGTACAGTGTCAAACTGGACATTTTTAACATGGCTTTTATACTAATCACGTGGTAGCCTTTTTTAATTGATCTTTTAATAAAGAGAAATATTAAGAGGGTGAAACTAAATCAAAATGTCAAATAGTGAATATCGACCTAATGAGTTAAATATCTAAAGATAATGCTAATACAAAGATTGAATCATAATAACTACAATGGATGTGTATAGAAGGTGATAAAAAGTATCCAAGACTAAATAATATGCATCAATATATCTAATGTTAGCATAAGTGATTATAACTCCAACTATAACTTTACAATAAGATGACTTCATGTTATAAGAGTCACTCTTATTCAATAAGTGCATCAAATTTTTTAATTTTCTTATTTTTTTTATGTTTAAAGAAAGTCAAATATAATCCAAAGTAAAAATAAAAATGAGAAACCATAAACAAAAAAGAAAAATCCTAAAATGCACAAATTATCAAGTAATTTAAAATATATCTAAAACTAAAAAATTAGATATATACACAAAAGCATATAACTAGGGAATATCAATAAGCAATCAAACTCCTCATAGCTAGCATATCCCACTAAGGAATCACTCAATAGTACCACCCTGAATACTAGATCACCGACCTCAAAGCTACCTCTCAATAGGGCTGAACATCACCGACCGTGAAATCAAATCAAGCTCGAGCCTAATTTTGACCTTCCACTATCTCTTGTCGCAGCTTGACCATTGCGAGGACCTATCTGACAATGACTGTCGCTGGCCAACTACCATGCCTAGTTGCCATTGAGGTTATAGCGGCACCCATGGCAAAAAATTTTATCCCTTGGGTTAGGGTTAGGTCAATTGCATGGAAAAGATGAAGTTTGTAAATCCCAAAGTAGGTAAAATTTTTGCAAACTAGTTCGACCATCTCGTGCGAATCATTTTTGGATCTGTGAGCATGACCTTTGGCCCAAGTAAGAGCATGATGACGATTGGTGGAATGACTAGTGGTCCCACGTTAGCCAATTGAGTTGTACCTGCATGTTGCCCTATCACGACATGAGCCAGACCCCAGGGGCTAATGGCCCACATGACTAGCATTCTCTACAAGGTTGCCTGGCTCGCTATGATGGACCACACTCGGGAATTCAATCTTGGATTGTCAAACTTGATTTTCTAAAATTCACTAGAGGAGACCTATTAGACTAGATTACCTAACGGAATAGTTTTGCACATACAATGTGCATGCTCGACCACCAAAAGGTCCAGCTCGCATCATTTTACTAGGAGGGTATGGTGATCAAGTGGTACTAGTCGATAGAGCAGACTCGACCATTTGAGTCTTGGTAGCTGATGCGATCTATGCTTAATTCGATCTGACCTAGTATGAAGATTTGTATGTCATGTAAATTAAGCTGACTCAGTCAATAATAGTTTGAGCTTACTGGGAGGAGTTCGAATGGATCTGCAATCGGGTTACCAACTAATTAGACTCGGCCCTAAAGAATACTTTCATTAGTAGGCTCAGGCTTGACATTCAAGCAGAGATCAAGGCCCTAATGCCCACTACTTTGATGAGGCCTTCTCATTAGTGGTTCTAATGGAATTCAAGCTGGATGAACCAAATCCGTAAGGAGGAGAAAAAGAAGATAACCCAAGCTAATGACCCACTAGAGGCTGCACTTGCCCTTGCCTAGCCTAACTACTAGTAGATCTCATGCCACTTTGTACCCAATAACTTAGAGGAGCATAGATAGAAAGGCTTGTGCTTTTACTATGATGATTGTTTTACCACCAATCATAAATGCAAGCATTAGCTAGCCCACGTCATGTTCTTAGGCAAGCTCGAAGAGGATGAACCTAAGAGTCCACTAATTGGCACAATCGACTATAAGAGTACAAGGATGTGAAGGACTAGTTACCTTGAGGACAAGGTGTCGGAAGTATGATGGATTGATATGACTCAACCACGCGGGTTAACTCAGTCGAGTCAGTTTAGACAGGTTGAGTAGAATTGAGTCAATTAGATTTGCTTATTGCTTTAAATTTTAAATAAAGTGGATGTAAGCCTAATACGACAAATTGGACCCAATATGTTATGATTCTACTCCTATAAATCGGAGTGATTATTGGTTAATTATTATCGTAGAATGGTTGAGTTTAGCTAATTTTATTTATTTGCCTTTATCATTTATTGTAGTTGTTAGATTATCCTTATCTTCATAGGAGTAAATCGTAATCCTAAATCCGTACAAAGCACTCAAACCCTAGCCACTCACTTTCCCTACGAGCCACCCTACCTTATAGCCTATCCATAATCCTCCTATGACCACCGCAACATCGAATATATACTAGTATATCCAAATTCGATATTTTCTTACTATTTTATTTTTAACTTTTCACATTGATCTAAAATTCGGATGGAACTAAATCCATTAAATCTGTAATTTGTGAGGCTACCATCCACAAAATTCTCATACTTTTTTAATATCCAGATCAGTCCAACTCTTGTTCATACCAAAAAATTCTAGTATCTCAAGTTATAAAAGGGACATACCTTGATACCCTAGGGGTTAATGTTACGAATTAGCCGGGAAGGTTAGCCATACCATCATTGGCACCGGAGATGAGCATGAAGTATGGAAGGTTCATGTGCAACCTAGTCGAAAATTTGACTAAATTCTCACTTGTGATTGGCTATAGATTTTAGGCATTACGTAGGGATTTGGACCTGAGCTCTTAAAGTCGAGTGGATCTAGTCAAGTTAGGATTGAGTAATTGTATCTATTCGAGTCGATAGCTGATGTGGGTTAGGTAGCCACGAAATCCATTATGGCATGCACATAACATTTTAATAGATTACACTAGGATCTGGTTGAGTCGGTTAGACCTAAGCTAATCATGCTAGGTTGACAAAGTCAATTAAGCCACTATATAACATGTGGTGCACCCCTAATATGAATTATCTTGGATTATTGAATAATTTTTGTAGGATTGACTTCTTCTTACTCGTTCGACTAACTCTAAGCCGTGGTTGCTCTAGTCACCACCTAAGCTGACCATCGCCTCCTATCTCCTTGTTTGGCCGCATCTCCTCAACCCTAAGGAATGGCCCTACTTCTATTCTATTACTTTCTTTACCGACTACAACGATACCCACTATTACCATCTCGACCACCTTACCTACACCTTTGGCCAATCACCATCACCCCCACTTCGGCCACCTTTTTACGATCCACTCCGATAGATTTGCTTGTCATCCCAAGTCTATCACAACTCCAAAACCACGCATTTGTCTAACCGTCGGATCTCGAGTTGCATCTTAACCTTGTCAATCCATGGTAACCCTAACTTTTAACTTGTGCCTCGAAAACAATTTCATTTGTGGATTTTGACCCGAGTCGGTCAATGGGTTAGGAAGGCATTCATATCAGTTAATAGGGTAAACATTATTAGCGTGGTCAATATAATACTTTGATATCATGGAATTAACATAAGATAGGCCTATTAGCAAGCAACACTATCCATAATTACCTGAGTTGATATTTATATACTTGAGATATAAAGTATATCCTAGTTATATAATATATGATATGATTTTGACTATGCTATATGTTTTGAATTTGTACCGAAAAGCTTTATTTGGGAATTGTGGTAGATTCGGTATGTTCATATGATCTCTATTACGTATTCATTTCTTTTACAATGATGTTACTCATTAAGCTGAGCTGTGAACTCCTTATATTATTTTCCCCATTTTAAATATCTCTTAAGATGTGTAAGTACATAGGAAGACTCGTAGCAACATTATTTTGGATAGCACATAGTAATTTTCATATTTTGAGAGCTATATTATTTTGTAATCTACCATATCAAGAGTAACCATTAGACACATGTGGCTTGTATTTGTATATTAAAACTTGTATCTATGGAAGTTTTGGCTTGTAATTGTAAATGAGACATCAAATTTTTATATTTGTGGCAAATGTTTTATAAACCTTGCACTATATTGGGCATAGTCTTAGTAGGTTACTGCTAATACTGCAGTATTAGTAGTACAAGGTGTGATAGGGATAAGTTGTCTGGAAGAATGTATTTTGAATAAATTCAATAGGAGTTCAAATAATATAGACATGATAAAAATACTAAACAGTTGTGGATTACATCTTGTTTTAAGCCACTACTTTACAATGAAATTTAGCTTTCCATGAAGTCAAATTTAAAGATCCTTGTAAAATATATAGTTATCAATGATTAGATAAATATCCCGGTGCATATAAAATAATAGCAATGAGAGTTTTCATGAAATAGACATGACATAAAAACTTTATATATATATATATATAATTTCTTTTGAATCTATCATCTTTCGATGAATTGTTATCTCCTAACAAAATTGAATTTGAAGATCCTCGTAAAAGATAAAATTATAGTTGATTAAATTAGTTTTTCAACGTATTTAAAATAATACTACTCATGATAAAGATATAACTAAAATATAACAATAATGAATTACATTATTTAGTAGCAGTAACATCATTTATGAGATTAAGGTATTTCTCTTAAGTAGTCTCATCTTACAATGAACCTCAGGAAATGCCAAATTTGAAAATCCTCAAAAACTATAAAATTTTAGAGGATTAAATATTATTTTTAATATATTTAAAATAATATCGATCAAAGTTTAAATGAGAAAAATATAACTAAAATGCTGAACAACAACATATCATGTTATTTAATATGTCATTTATTCGTATTTAAGTTATCACACCCATTTTCTTACCAAATTAGTCCTAAACTGATCTTTAATCACGGTTAGGGTTTATACACCAACCAAACGAATGCTTTAGTTCTTGCTACAAATCGCCATTTTCATTTCTTTTCCTTTAAACTTTTGGATCACGGTTAAGCTTAACTCACTCGTGGTTCTGGCCTATCCGTAATTACCTAACAACGATTAATTTTAATATAAAAGCATAAAATTGCTCATTTTAATTTAAGGTAATCAATTATTTTTTTTTTTGCTGGAAATTTGGGAGGTTCACTTATTTCAAATTCTTGTAGTTTCTAAAATTTCACACTATTGCGAACATCTCAAAAGGAGAGATGATAAAGATCAAAACTCTTGTTGTATATAAGTCAGAATTATAAGGATGCTAAGTGTCACATATGAAAGTTTATAGGAGCCAAGATAAATATTAGCTAAAGATTGTTTTCTTCCCTATTTTATTTTCTTTACTACAAACTCCAAGACACTCCGTGAATTGAAACAAAAAAGAAAAGAGAGAGAGAGTATATAGAATTATGACCAAACTTGGTCTTCATAAGTTTTAGCCAAACTAACAGTCACAAACGTAATATCTAAAGAGGTCTATTCTATTTTAAGCACATTAATTGCCATCTAATGAACCCAATAGAAAATCGTGGATCTTGATCTTGTGCCACACTTAATATGTAAAACATTGAATTTGTTCAACCACTAGATTTGTGCTAACTATATAGATAGAGTCCTTACATAATTGAGACAGTAAAGACATCAAATCTTGATATAAAATATTGATATGTTTACAAAAAATATTGCTGATCTTGTCAGAGCTTTCCTTTTCTTTTCTTTTCTTTTGAATTGTCAGAGCTTTTAGCTCCAAGGTAAAATGCTAGCTAGCTAACAGTTCAGCATTTTTTTTACAAGAGCCGTAAAGGGGGAGCTGACATTTCTAAAATAGACTTACTTTAGGTATTAAGTTCGGGAGACGATCCGTTCCAGTAAATAATAAGTTTCCAAGGAGGATGATGATGTTGGTCAAAATACTGGCCACAAGAAGTATAGAGATGGACTTTCTGCAAAAGAAGCGAACGTGGGGAAGCTGCCTTTCTGTCACTGCACTGCTGGTGAATAAAGGGGAAATGACAGGGTACGGAACTGGTCAATCACCAACCTCAGCCTTTTTTTCTCTCTTTTTTTTGATTGATTAAACCAACCTCAGACTTTTACAATGCCAATCCTCCAACTTATTTTCTGCTAATTATCACTCATAACAACACTCGTCCCACTGAGCTAAAAAAATGAAACAAGATTTCTCTCTCCTCTCTTCTCTCTCTTCTCTCTCTCTCTCTGAACTCCAGAATTCAAGAAAGAATAGATGCAGTATCACAATCTCTTTACCGGATCTTGTTGGGATTACTGGCTCAGATCAACACCCTTTAAGAAAACTTAAAAGCACTACTGAGATCTAAATGGATGAAATATAGAATTTTTCTGAAGAAGTAGATCATTTATACACGCAAAATTGAAGATAAAGAAGCATCTTATGAGTAGAGTAGATATGAGAACGTAAGCACCTTGGATCGTATGATGTATCTGTAGAGTGTTGATCGAATCGTCTTCTCAGCTAATTCTCGCATTTACTTGTTAGATCTCCAGCGAAATAATGTTGGTCATAAGAAAACAACCCATCCATGCAAACAACTAGAACAATTCTGAAATATTTCACTCGTGCAATCCAAAAGGCAAACATATGTAACTACGGCTGTTTGCTTTTCAGTCATCAGTAGAGAAAATTAAGCAAAAAACAAAAGCTTGTGATGATGAGGAATGGGAAAAAGAAAAGAAAAGGAAAGGAAAGAGCAACCAGACACGTCACTCCAATAACACTAGATCTAAAGAATTTACTGAGAATTCTAAAAGATTCAAGAGTAATTAGACATACCCACAAGCACAACAACAACAAAAAAAGTCCCTAAAATTATTGCTGAATTGGGCAGCAGCAGTCCATTTATGCCATTTCTTCCCACAGCTTTCTTGACCTCCTTCTTCTTCTTCTCTCCTACCCTTTTGGAGGGAGGAGAAATTAAGCACAAGAGAAGTTCAAGAAAGCTGTGGAAGGACATGACATGGACTTGAAATTAAGGAAGCAATTCTTTACCTCTCCAACCCTTCTCATCATGCTCCTTATATAAGGAGCTACACCTTTCTTGGCTCGTACAGTTGTACAGTATGTGGGTGCCGTGCTTTGTTGTAGTTCCGTAAAAAAATAGAAAAAAAGAATTAATTATACAATATATATCTAGACATATATTTGTTGAATGAGCAAGAGCACAAGATCTACATGAGATTAGATAATGAGGGGTTATTAGAAAGTGCCACCAAACAGCTTCTTGGACCACGCTGTTTGTTATTTTGTGTGGCGTACTGTGAGCCTTCACTGTCTCCTTGCATGCTTTACAGATAAAACGGAGAGAGGGGGGGGGGGGGGGGGGGGGTTGAGAAATAGAGAGATCTAGAGAGAGAAAGAGACCCACCAAGGTGATAGTGCGCAGTGGGGCACATACTAATGGAGCAGGCAAGAGTTGGGTGGGGGCAAAGGTGAAGAACAACAAGCTTATGAGGTGATTTATTGATGAATAGGTTGTTTATTTTATTCCATTTTACACCCTGTGTTAATTGTTCGATCACTTCAGTTTTCATCTTGGCTTTCACTATTTTTAATGACAAAATATAAATGACACCCTACATATTTTTCACTATATTACAAAAAAGGCCCGCTCTGTTTGTTATGTTACACAGACTACGCCCATTTCGAATGATATATCTTACATTACCTTTAATTACACCTTTTATATGAATTTTGAGATTAAATAGTAGTAGCTTTGAATTAGTTGCTCTCGTGGGATTCAGTACTTGTACGTTTGAATTGGTTTTGTTTTGGAGGTGTGGCTAATTTTTCATTCATAATTTAAACTTGTCTTTCTTTTCTAGAATTCAGAGCTCATAAACTATATGTCCGATAGTGAGGCCAACCCTCTTGCATGACACTTAATTAGACCCATAATTTCTCTGATAATTAGGTTAGATAACTAAGGCAAACTCTTAAATTGTAAAGCACAAGATCTATACGAGAGCGATGCATGAGAGTGCGATCTTTGTGGTCGGTCAATCATACGGTACGCATCAAATGATGTACACTGTCAGGTACATGCATCAACTCATGCATCCAAGGGCACCCCGATGTTTAAGAAATAGATAAAACAACAATAAAGAAAAGTATCAATTTTATAGTCATACAAGCATGCTAATGGGAAAACGAATGTGGTGACCCTAGAAACAAGCCAGCAAGCTTAAAGAAGAGTCAAATAAGAAAGAAAAAAGTAGCGCCTAAGTGAGTAAACGACCTGCAGCTCCATCAAGCTTAACGAAGACGTAACACCACAACCTAAGCAACAAACATAAAAGAACAATATTCCATATTAAACAAATACAACATACAACAATACTATAAAAGAACAAGAGAACATAACACCATCTACACCTAGGACGGCAACACAAAACTCCGACGGCTTAATCCAAGTGGTGGCGATGAGAAGCATAGGGTTGACATGTAACAAAGAGATGAAGAAGAAGCATATCAACACAACAGAGGCTGGACTTGCTACCAAAATGAGATCAGATGAGCGTCATGATGCAAAAGAAGGAGGATCACAATGGAGAAAAGGAATCTAGCAAAAGCCAAGCGCATACCAATTTGCTGCACTAGAGGAAATATCCGATAGGTGGGAACGGCCTAGGCCAAGCTATAGAGCGACACACAAGTAGTAGGGCTAATGCTCTACTTCTAGTGCCTCCACCTTATTGGTCCAACCATTACCAAGGTAGGATGGCGAATGAAGAGAGAGATATAATAATTGGCAGCAACAAAAAGTAGGGCAAGTGGATGACGCTAGTGGTGAGGAGGCAAGGTGAAAGAAGGGTGTTACGAACCAGATCTGGACTAATCCGAACGTAAAAAAAATTATGAAAATTTAGGTAGTGGTAATCTCATGAGTTAGGTTTTAATAGCTTTAGTTTCACCTAAATTGGAGGTTGGGATGAAAATTTATAAATAAAAGAGTGGAGATAGGGGAAAAACGGGGCAGAACAGTAAATATCCGACGTTGTGGCGATCATTGGAGACTAGTGGATGGCCATAGGATAGGGTGGCTACTTAAGAAAGGTGGTGGCTAGGGTTTGGAAACTTTGGAGATTCTACGGCTATAATCTACTCCTAGAAAGATAAAAAATGATATAACTGCTATGATAAATGGTAAATACAGTAATAAGAAAATAACTAAACTCAATAAGTTCTCAATGCTTAGATGTTTAACAAGGAGCTCAACCCCTTTATATTTGCAACGAGTTCCATTAGGACTGACCCTAAAGACTGACATGACTTGAATTAGGATTTGCCTTAAATGCTTATATGACTTAATTGGACTTACCTTAAAGGCTTACTTGATTTAACTAGACTTACCTTAAGAGCTATTATGACTTATTTCAATTTATCTTAATGGCTTACATGATTAAATTAGACTTGCCTAAAAGGCTTACATCATGAAATAATTAAAAGATAAATAGACTCGATCAATCGACCCCAATATCCCCATGAATTAATCCAACTAGATCTGGTTCGCATTAATCCACCATGCTTCCGTTCACTTTGTCTTCAAGGTGCCCATGGTAGTTTTCAAACCTTCATTCGCTCTTAAACTTTATGTTCTCGATCTCTTTGTGCGTCACATCTACCACGTGGAAAGGGCCCCATGGTGGTTTCTTCTCTAGGGCTTGCTGGTTTGAGCCATAGTCCACCTTAGTCGTGGCTTAGACCAAATCCTAGCCATGAGTGGTTCGAGCCAAGGTCTTAGCTTATGTAGTTTAGGCTATAGTTTGGTGGCTGGTCCAAGAAAGGTGCTGACGGTGGTGGCTTGGACCAAAAGTGTCTAGATTACCATCGGTAGAAGACTAGAATTTTGACCTTTATTTTCCACCATGACCAGGGATGTCATTGGGGGCTGCTCCTACATCATGTTGGCGGTGGAAACAGTTTGTAGAATTGGTATGACCTCCACCATAGCCCATAGGTGGTGCTTTGGTTGCGGTTTAGGCCAGCACTTCCCCTCCCTCATGGTTTGGACTTTAATGTCATGGGGAGGTTGGTTCCTCTATGGTCGACGGTGCTAGCAGTGCAGGGAGGTGGAAGGCGGCTAGTAGGATCTCTGTCAAGGCTTGAAACAAGTCCTCGAGAGCAGTTTGGATCTCCTTCAAATTCTCTTTCAATTTGGCGAAAGATCTTTAAATAACGCCTTCGCCTATGCTAGTGGCTCATCATCAAGGGTTGCTGGTGGCGCTGAGGAAATCTCCATAGGGATGGAGATGAGTTTTTGGTCCCCCATAGTCGCGTTCTCTCCTAGGTTACTTTGGATCATGTGTTCACGATTGTCCGAGAAATGTTAGCTCCGATACTAATATTATGAACTAGATTTGGACCAATTTGAATGTAAGAAAATTATGAAAATTTAGGTGTGGTAGCCTCATGAATTAGAGTTCTAATAGCTCTAGTTTCACCTAAATTAGAGATCAAGATGAAAAGTTAAATATAAATTATGGAGATAAGTTAGAACGGGGTAGAATGATAAATATCCGACATTGCGACAATCGTCAGAGGGTGGTAGAAGACTAAGTGTGGTAGTGGATGGCCGTAGGGTAAGGTGGCTACTAGAAAAAGGTGGTGGTTAGGGTTTGAAAACTTTGGAGGTTCTACAGCTATGATTTACTCCTAGAAAGGTAAAAGATGATCTAACGGCTATGATAAAATGGTAAATACGATAATAAGAAAAAAATTAAACTCAATTAATTTTCAATGCTTGGATGCTTAATAAGGAGTCCAACCCCTTTATATATGAGGCAGGTTACAACAAGTTCCACTTGGACATGCCTTAAAGGCTGACACGACTCAAATTAAGATTTGCCTTAAATGCTTACATGGTTTAATTGTACTTGCCTTAAAGGTTTACTTAACTTAACTAGACTTGCCTTAAGAGCTATCATGACTTATTTCAACTTGTCTTAATTGCTCAAATGACTAAACTAGACTTGCCTAAAAGACTTATATCATGAAATAATTAAAAGATATATAGACTCGATCGATCGAGCCCAATGTCCCCGTGAATTGATTCGATCAGACCTGGTTTGTATCAAAGGAGAAGAGAATACCAAACAAAAGAGAAGGGGAAGAAAGAGAGAGAAGGAAATAATAGAACAAGAGAGAGAAGAGAAAGGAGAAGCCTCTTCGAGGGGAGAAGTGAAACACCTGCCTATGATAAGAAGAATTAACCTTAAGGAGGGAGAAATTTTCCAAACCCTAGCAGAGCACACTCTATAATATAGGAAATTCTCTCTATGAAGAACAAGAGTAGATACTTTGCATTACCAGTTGCATGAAGTTAGTACATCCACTTACTTAGAAGTCCTTTATTAGTTTCCTAAATCATTCAACAGTTGAAGTAGAGGTGAAAAATTTTAGGTAGCCAATCATGCATTGCCAAGTACTTCAACTACAAATATTTGTGTCAGTGGATAAAGACCCTCTTTTTCTTATTTGGTATAGCTTGAAAGATTGAGAGAATCATTTCTAGGCATGGGTAGTCCTGAGATCGAAGGAGGGGTCGCTACTAGCCATCGCTTGGGAGCTAGTGGTGGCAGACTATGCATTGGAGGCAGAGGCAAGAGCGCTTTGGCTTGGCCTTCAAGTAGCTAAGGTACACAGATGTTCGAAGCTGGCGATCGAATTAGACTCTTTGGAACTAGTACAACTTCTGTAGAGGTAGAACAATTAGCCCTAGCGTATCTGAGCGCTCATGATGGATTGCTCAACCTTACGTGAGGGGTTCTAGGAGGTGAAGATTGGCCATATATTTAGCAAGGCCAACTGGGTGGGCCGATTGAGAAGCACACCCCGATCAGAAGGCCTCTGGGATTTGTTACGTGGGGCCTGCTGAGGAGCTCCCCCACCAATTTTGTGATCTCCTTATTTTTGATATTTCGACTGAGTTCATTGGCCCGGAGTATTCTTATTTAAGCTAGTGATATAATAATAAAAATAATAATTCTAGGCATGGGTTTTGGGTTCGGTAAAGTAGGAGTTTTTGCCCAAACTAGCTTTGTTCCAATATTTTTTTTTTACCAAAATAGACTACTCCTTACACTTATCATCAAACGGAGCCTAATTTATTGTAGCCTAACAAAAACGCTAAATTAATAAGCATTTTATCCCTAAGAAAAACCGCTGATTAGTTCAGCGCTTTGTGTAGTCCTAAAACGCTAAATTGATTAGTGTTTTATGTATATAAAATCATTTTAACTTAATCTTTTAGTAGTTAAGGAAATAAATTATCTGGTGATAAAAACGCTGAACTGATTAGCATTTTTAAAAACATGAATTAGTTTAATAATTTTATTAGGACTAATTAGATTGTACTTAGTAATATGTTTGAGGGGACAGTCCATCGCAGTAAAAAAAAAGAAACAGTCGTTTAGCTTGGTCCAAAACTCAAGTAGAAGCTCAGCAGGACGCAGAACGATAATAATGCCTCGATCCAATTTAACACCTTGTCAGTTTCAAGAATCATATGCTAATTTATTACGTGTAGCTTCAATCATGGCCTCAATGAATTATTCTGCATTTGGCCGAACACTATACCGCAGTGGGCAGGTACGTTGATATTACTGGAAAAGAAAAATCATGATTTGAACATAATTTATTTTTTTACTAATTTTGAATAAAAAATTAAGTGGGACCGCATATTATTTATGATAGATTAAAGGTAAAATAAAATTATCTTAAAAAATGCTTTAATATCATATATATATATATATATATATTTATTTAAATTTATGAAATAAAAATGAACGGAAATGTTCTATTAAGGAGATAAAGGAAGTGGCTTTAGTATAACATCAATTATTTAGGAGATATTGGTCTGATATATAAGCATTTAGAAAAACTTGTATATAACATTTTGTATTTTAAGGAAATTATAATTTATTATATTTTTATTATTTATAAATCAAGCTATATAATTTAGTGAGTGCTAAAATACTCTCTTGTTAGATTTGTTAGTTAAACTTAACTAAATATCTGTATTAAGTTAATTATACTAAAAAAATTATAAAAGTATTATCATCATACCAAGGACATTTTAGTCATTTAGAAATAAGGACATTTTAGTTATTTTTAAAATAAATATTTTTACTTAACAAAATAGTTTTACGGTGTTAGTTCAAATCTAACCGAGGATATTTTCTACAAATATTCACTATTTCAGAAGACTTAATTTTATGAATGATAAAAATATAAAGTGTAAACAGTAATTTTATTAAAAAGTAAGGAGTTATATGCAAAATTTTCAAGTATTTATGAGCAATTAATCCATTATTATTTTTTTTGTGTCAAAAGTTTTTACTAAAGAATCTAATGATGTCTCGATTAGCCTGTGCTGATGAATTGTCTGGAGTGTTAAATACAAATGATAAAAAATTGTTATAATATAACAAGAATGATTCGTTAATATATTAGGTCTTTTACATGTATACCCTTCTAAATCTCTCATTTGGGTGTATACCGTCTAAAATTGATATTTACGTATATATATCTTCACCCTGTAACACTTGGTTTTTACATGTATAACCTTTAAACTCTTATTTTTTGCATGGAGACCCCCACAAGCCAGTTAACCATTAACATAACATTAATTTTTTAACAGTAAAAGTAAATAAATATTCTTATTTAATGTTTGTATAAATTAATTCTAGTTAAGGATATACACGCAAATAAGAAAATTTGGAGGGGTATGCATGCTAAAAGTAAAACCCTAATATACTTTATCTAGGGTGTACTTTCGGTAAAGAAGAAGAAGAAAAAATAGGTACTATTTTGGAAGGCATAGGTGTTCCAACATGTTATCCTTGCAGGTTGAAATGTGAAAGAAAAATTGACCTTTAATTTACTGTTTAAAATAATTGGACAAATTGTTAACCTTAGGAGCAAGTTCTTGTACTACCTACTCCTGGTTGTGGACCTTATCCATAGTTAGACCAGCTATGTTCATCAGTGGAGAATGAATTATTGCATGTCTTTATTCCAATTTGGAGACTTCAATGGTGCTGCTAACTTTTCACTTAATGGGTCCCTAACCTGATCAATGATGCCCATAGGATTGGGCCCAAATAGTGAGCAAAGCAATTAAGGGTCCTGTGATTAATTAATTAGGGTACGCAGATGCTACTCTGGCCTTATACCCACTCCCTAGCTAGAAGACAACCTTCCAAAGATATTTTTTAAGGTAAACATCTCCAAACAATTACTCCTAACTCTAGATGCAAAGTTAAAGGTGTAACTGAGCTAGAACCAGAAACTTGGGCAAACATCTTTCGAAGTGTTTAAAGAAAATTATTTGGTAATATACATTATACAACCAACCAAATAATACTTTTCATTCTATAAATATATAGCATTGAATACATTATTTTCCTAAGGATAAAGTTAGCTCAAATAACAATTGTTACAGTGGGCCTCTCATTATGAGTGAGCCTAGTTTCGGGTTAGCCCAATGACAAACTCATAAATGAGCTCATTTTCCTGAAAAGCTCTCTTTGATATAGAGAAGGAGATGGTTCAAGGCTGCCTAGGGCCCAGTGGGAAGAGAAAAATAGAAGAAAGGGTTCTGCCAAGTGGGTAGAAGAAAAGAAAAATAAGATGTCAGAAGAGTCGATCTTGTCATGTTGCAAAGAGGCTCTAACGCTCTTGTTCATACAATTCTTTGGGTTATCTTTTCCTCTCTTAGTTTCCGTCATTGAGGTGTTTTTTAACCCTTCTGTCTTTTGGTATTTCACACAATTGTGAGATTGTACTATTGCAAGAGTTGTTTTCTCTTGGGAAACATGTGTTTATCAGTGTAGCCTTAGTGTAATATAGAAAAGACTATAACTAGCAATCGATTGAAGGCACTAAACTACGTACTCAAGACGATCTACTTTCACACCATCCTTGGTGTAGAGCTTGGAGATGAATGTGCCATAGAGGTAAGCCCACTACAATGAATATTGAAGCACTAAATCATTCAGCACTCCACTAGCAATGACATGTATGAAGTACATCTTGTCAAAATTAAGTTCGTTGGTCCTCTTCCTTGGCAGTAGGATATGAAAGCTGATCAGTATCAACAAAACAGTAATAAGGCTTCAAGTTGCCTTCTCTAATCATGAGTTGAGGGATCATCTCAACTAGATTTGCATACTAAGAAAAATTAGGTATCGAAGAGAAAACGGGATCATCTGAACTACGATTGACGACTTTATCTGGTGTCTATGAGTGCATATATGGATTACTGGGCTAAGCAACTCAAGAAAAATGAGGTATCGAAGAGAAGTGTCTACTGTAACTGTCAATCTAACTCCACATACAGACGACTTGACTGTGTTCGAACTATAAGATGCTTTTGCATAGAACTTTCAGACAAATTTGATATATTCTATTCCATCATTGAGTAGTGAAAATATAAGGGATATCCTCATCCATGTTGATGAGAGAGGAAGGGAAGTCTTGTGTCCGTTCGTTTGCCTCGATTTTCTATGTATTCATGATTTGTACTCACTTATTGATATATGTTAGGCAATCATGATTTATATTGACTTTTACTTGTGTGATTTACTCTCTGACTATTGTATGTTTATGTTTACTTTTATCTTTGTCAATTTGTGATAGAAGGTATTATTATCCTTGTCAATTTGTGATAAAAATGGAGAGATATTGATGTTTTATCTTAAGGGGGAAATTATTTTGACTTGAATCGAGGGTAGAACATGATTGTATTTTTTTAAAAACTTGATTCAATGCTTTGCTTGTGGGAGAACATTGAATATTAAATTGATTGGAAATCATTTTGTCGAATTGCATTTGTCTTACACACTTGCATTTACAGTTATAGTTTATGTTTGATCTCCCCAAGTATTTACAGATGCGAACAAGAAGTATCACTTGATCATGGAAAAAATTATATTTGGTAGAAAAAAATGTTTAGGAAGTATTTTATCACGAAATTGTGAGGGGAAAATTATAAATGAAAACTTATATAATTACAAGTTTGTGGACACAAAACTCTTTAAAATATAATATATATTAGGTCAATACATGACTTGTGAAATAATAAGATCGAAGAATGAAATTAAGATCAAGTCAAAATTTATATGTTCAAATTTGTAGGCTAGGTGCACACCCCAAACAACGCGATGCACACCCCAGCATGAAATTAACATAAGATTCCCTACGTAATTCGGAGGTGGGTGTGCACCTTAATAGTTTGATTAGAAACAGAAAGTATGAAATGAATTCCAACTTGATGTTTCCTTTTGTTATCCTACTAGAATGAATAAAAGATGTTCTAATATATTTATAAGAATGTAAGCGATCAAATTGTGATGCGATTTGGGTTAGATCAGAACACATCATAGTGATACTGGACTCAATGGATCGAGTCTAGTTATCTTATTTATTCTGCTTATGTAGTTTAGCTAGAGTCTAATTAGGTTAGAGCTTATTTAATTAGTTAAGTTTATTAACTTCTGCGTAGTTTTAGAAAAATATTTTATAGATATTCGTTAGTTGACCAAATATTATGAAATCATCTGGAGAAGATCGAAGACGTCGTCATCTACAACTTTTATATTTAAGATTTTTCTAGATTAGGACTCTATCTATGATAGAATGAAAAAAATATTACGAGAAAAGTAAGGAAGACTGATTTAGCTAAGTCATGTTTATCTCTAGATCATGTTTATTTCTCAGTGTAAGTGTCTAAGACAAGTTCGATTTAGTCATGTAAGCCACTAAAACAAGTTCAATTAAGTAATGTAAGCCTCTAAGGTAAATCCTACTTCGAAACCTATAAGTTTTCGGGCTAAGTTCGAGTATGACTCATTGTACCCGACCTCTGTATAGAGGCGTTGGGGCTTTAAACATCTAAGCATCTCAGCATTGAGAAATTATTTTAGTCTTGAGTTTATCTAAGATTAAAATAATTTAGGAGTAGAATTAAGTTAATCATAGCCGTTTATTTTCCTAAGAGTAGATCCAAGTTAGAAACCCAAATTCTACCTCCAACGCATATTCACAATCACCTCCAGTAGACACCCTACTCTACAGCAATCTACTACCATCATTGGCCATCCGCCACTCTCCGACGATCGCTGTAACGTCGAATATTTACTATTTTGCCCTATTCTGACCTTACTCCACTATTTTAATTATATATTCATCTAGACATCTGATTGATGTGAAACTAGAGGTAAGAACCCTATCTTGTGAAGATACCACCACTTAAATTTTCATAATATTTTTACGTTCGAATCAATCTATCTGGTCCGTAAGATGTTCGTTGGACAATGGTGAACACGTGATCCAAAGCTAACCCAGAAGAGATAACGGTCATAGAGGACCAAGAACTCATCTCCATCCCTATGGAGGTTTCCTTGGTACCATTGACAATGAGTCACCAGCATAGGCAAAAGTATTTTTTTTAAAATATTTGGTTGAGTTGAAGAAGAACTTGAAGGAGATCCAAACCACCCTCAAGGACCTATTTTAGACCTTGACAGAGGTCCTACTAGCTGCCTTCCACCTCCCTGCACCGCCAACGCTATTGGCCATAGCGAAACCAATCTCCTCACAGCATAAAAGTCCAAACTATGAAGGAGGGGAAGTGCCTTCCCAAACCACGATTAAAGCACCACCTCCAGCTATAGTGGAGCTCCTACCATCTCTATAAATTGTTTCCACCACCGACCCGACGCCGGAGCAGTTGCCAACGACAGCCCCATCGTCGTCTTTCCCGATTGTGGTGGAAGATAAAGGTCAAAACCGTAGTCTTCCACTAGCAATGATCTAGACACTTTTGGTCTAAGCCACTAACACCTTCCTTGGACCACCCGCACTCAAACCATGGCCTAGACCACATGCAATAAGACCTTGGCTCGAATTGCTCGTGGCTGGGATTTGGCTCGAGCCACCCACGACTAGGGTGGCTATGGCTCAAACCAATGGGCCCTAAAGAAGAAACTATGATGGGGTCCCCTTCCACGTGGTAGATGGGAAACACAAGGAGATCGAGGACATAAAGTTCAACAGCGAACGAATGTTTAGCAAGGTTTTTCCAGATTAGAACTCTATCTGTGGCTGAAGGAAGAAACATACCGAGAAAGATAAAGAAAACTGATTTAGCTGAGTCATGTTTATCTCTAGGTTTTATTTATCTTTAACGTAAGCCACTAAGTCAAGTTGCCTCTAAGGCAAGTCCCAGTTCAAGTCGTATAAGCCTTTAGGGCTAAGTTCAAGTAGGACTCATTGTACCCGACCTTTATATATAGACGGGCTAGGCTTTAAGCATTCAAGTATCTAAACATTGAGAAATTATTTTAGTCTTGAGTTTATTTTAGGAGTAATAGTAAAATAATTTAGGAGTAGAATTAATTTAATCATAGCCTGTTATTTTTCTAAGAATAGATTTAAGTTAGAAACTCAAATTCTATCTCTAAGCCATAACCACCATCACCTCCAACAGCTACCCTACGACCTGCCCACCACTACCCTTAACTGTCCGCCACCCTCCGACGACCGCTGCAACGTCAAATATTTACTATTTTACCCAGTTCTAACCTTTCTCCACTATTTTAATTATATCTTTTTATCCGGACATTCGGTTGATATGAAACCAGAGCCATTAAAACTTTATCTCATGAGGCTACCACCATAAAATTTTCATAATTTTCTTACATACGGATCAGTCCAAATTTAATCAATGTTTTGAAGCAGCGGAGAAGCTTAAACAACAATAAACCTATCTACCATCTACTGAGGTCGACCCACATCTCATTTAGTACAATCAATGAGGAGCAATCTATTTCACCAAATAATTTATCGACATACAAAATTTGAGTAAGAGAAAGACTTCAATCCATGAGACCATTTGGAGCATAGTGAGAGTATTGTATGTGATCACGCATCTACGCTTTGAGTGTGAAATAAATTGGTCTGAGAGATTGATCGTGACATATGGTAGTGCAATTATATATAATAATAAGTTTATAGACACAAAATACTTTAAAATATGTTGTACAATCTAGGTTTAATGTAAGATCATAACATATGACTTGTGGAAAAATATATGTGGGGAGAAGAGTAAAGAACAAATGAGAAATCAAGTCAAATTGAAGAAAATTCAGTACTACAGGATGGGTGCACACTCAAAACAGCGTAGCACGCACTCTGGCACGAAATTTATGTATGAATCTATGTCCTTGCTTTGAGCTCAAAGCAAGGACCAGGTCGGGCTAGCCCCGACCAAAATAAAATCAAGCTCAGGCTTAGACAGGGCCTAGTGCAACAAAAATAAAATCGAGCTTGGGCTTGAACAAGACTTAGCGTAGTTCATTTTTGGACTAGTACTGGACTGGGTTTAGGCTAGCACCAGGTTCAAATTTTTTGACCCAGTCTAGCCCATGCTCATGCTATTGGGTAGGCCGATTTGCAGGAGGATGGAAGGATAGACCAGGTCCTATGATCGGATCGGTTAGATTCAATAACAAAATGATTGAGGGTTTGAAATCTAAATATTTGAAAATAATAATTTTTTATGATTGAGAATCTCAAAACTCTTAGCCATCCGCTTGATTATTTTAATCCTTCTCTCTATTTTTTGATCTAATTGACACTAATGGAATCAAATCAGATTCATGCACAACATAATCCAGTAACATATATATAACTTTTACGATCATATCCATTTTAGATTATAACTTTTACGATCATATCCATTTTAGATTCAGACTAAAAAAATATACCACTCGCATAATTGTTTGAGAAAGAAAATCAAAAACCCAGGGCCAATTCACGCTCTTTCCAATCCTTCATCAAGTACTCACAATTCAACCTTTTTGACTGTTACTATCTGGTCACTAATGACCACAATAATCGAGATTTTACCTTAGCAATACAAGAAATTTAAGAACTTAGATGGAATTTATGGGATTTAAATTATAGACATGGGCCGAGAAAATTGTGGGTAGATGGGCTAGGCCCTAATGGGCTCATGTCGGGTTGGGCTTGGACAAGGGTTGACCTAAAAGTCCAGACATGGGGTCTACATGCTTTTGCTTTTTGAGCACCCCTAATGTATTTTAGAGCTAGGTGTGCACGCAGTAAGTTAGACGTGCATCAAACAAGCAGACATAATATAGAAAGTTTTAAATCACTTTCAAACTTGGAGTTCTCTTCTTTTTTCTCTTTTTTTTTTATTTAAGAAGCTAAAATCAGCTAAGGTTTACATCAGCGATTGTACGTACACCACTTCTATCATTCAAAATCATAACATTAAGATCTGGTGGGACCTTTTCTGGACAATCCCAGCAAACAACTTGAGTCGCCTTTCGACCAAAATTGGCCACCCAGTCAGCTACTTGATTTCTCACCCAATACACATGGGTGAACTTGACCTTCGAAAACGTGGAGATTAATGTCCAACATCTGTCTACAATGCCCCTGATTCGCCACGGACCTGGTTCTATACCTTTCAGAACTTTGATAACGACCTCTGCATCCAATTCCTTAATGATTTAAGTCCATCTCCCAACTTGGAGTTCTCGTTATGGGACTTTTCTAGTATAAAGTAGAGATGTTCATCACCTTTATTATGAGGAGTATCATCTACATATATCTTAGTATTTGTATTTTAATAAAGGATGAACTAAAAGTATCAAAAGAGATGAACTGAGTTTATATTGACTATCACCACCAACCAATGAGGGGTTTAAAGAATGAACTTTTTAATTAGAGTAGTTAATCGAGATGAACTTCGAGAAATTATGCAGACTTCAACACTTAGACATCTGTCTATAGAGTTGTAAGAACTTTTTATTTTTATAAACAAAATAATATAGATTTATCTGATTTGGGTGAATCCATGGCTTTTTCCTCTCGACATATTGAGAGATTTTTCATGTCAAAAACATTCATGATTGTAAGTTTGTCGTTTGCTTTTCCCATTCTTATTACTCTTACTCGGCTTTTCTGTTTCTTACTCTTAGTAAGATTTTTCACTCAGTGACTTTGAATTTGCTTTTCGTAGTTAGAATAGAATTCAAATTTTCATATCCTGCTGCTTTTATTTTTCTAAATACCATTCATATTTGGTTTTCCTAAATCTATATAGATTCAAAATTCTAAAGTAATTCATATATATTCCTAAACCTAGCAAAACTAGAGATCCTATCTCCAAACAAATTTTCACAACAGGTTGTCCTACTCTAAGCTTGAAATCATCTCATGTCACTTTCATGGCCATGTCCTTATTTTTCAGATTTGGATATCATATGCTGAAATTTGCCTTTGGACTTACCAACCTTGGAAATCGAAGTTGGAGTAGGAGTTTAAATCCTATTAGGTTTAGAAATCAAACAAGAATCAAACGAACTTTGAAAATCAAAACCGAATAGGAGATAAAAATCCAAATACTAATTTAATGATGAAAACTAAACTCAAGTTGGTGATCAAAAATTTGTTTAAGAGTAGAAAACGAATAGGCTGAGTGAACGAATAGGCCAAAATAAGAATAAGAATACCAAAAGTTTACATAGCAAACATACGACCATGATTCATTTTAACATCGAAAACCTTTTAGTGCATTAAGAGAAAAAAAAACCATGAATCTGTTAAAACTAGATCAATCTAAACCATATCTAATATAAACAAAAATGTTTCACAACCACCTAGATAGTACAATCGTCTAAGGGTTGAAGTCTTTGTCTCTTACTCGAAGCCCATCTCATTAAATACTCCATGATTAGGTTGTCTCTGCATCTAATTTACAATACATTGCCACTGATCACAGCTCATACTCTTTGTCTCAATTTAACTCCAACGGTGCTTTAGGATCATATTATGTTGAAGCTCAGCAATCAAACATATATATATATATATATATATATATATAAAAGGTCTCCTTACAATAGATAGGAATCTGACTTCATGGGGAAAGTAGATATCTCTTCTAGGTTGAAACTAGAAATTCCTAAAATCCTCATTTGGATGGACATATGAACCTTTGACTCTCAGTCCCGTATGAACAAGGTTCCACTAGAATGTTTTTTTTTTACAGTTTTGCATCAATGAATTTTAAATCTTCACATGTTCTAATCTTTCATAATTGCTGCGGTTCTTGATTTAAATACATATTGGATAAAATTAAACTACTTTAAATTGTATCATTTTCTGTTTATATTTTAAGACAATAAGATTATTTCTCGCAGGTACGTTCAAACGCAAGTGGATGGCATTTGAACGGTTGATATACGTTCGCACATCCAAAGGCGTCCGAATGCGCAACGGATAAGTTGAGTCATAATAGGATTTGTTTAGGGTTTTGGAAAATTGGCTAGCCTCCAAATATGTAGAATGGCAGCTATCTTGGAATAATTGATTATTGAAACTTATTTTGCATCTAGACTTGAGTCAACTTCTCCCTTCTCCTTCCTCTTGGATGACAAACTGATGTTACAATTCGACCACATGCGAGTCAAGTTAGTTACTTAGCTTTATCTTATTATTTTAAATTTTAAATAAATCAGATAATCCGCATGTGGATCCAATCGGCTAGGGATTTTACTCTTATAAATAGGGGTAGACATGTGTTGATAATTATTATTGAGAAAAATCTGAGTTTAGCTAGTTATTAAATTTATCCTTATCTTTTTATATTAATCATTAGATTATCTTTATCTTCATAGGAGTAGATCATAACCGTAGATCCCTTTCAAGCATCCAAATCCTATCCACCTCCTATCTCCAGGAGCCACCCTACAATACCCCTCCACCATTACCCTTGGCTTTCCGTCACCCTTCGACAACAGCCACAACATCGGATATTTACTGTTCTGCCCTCTCTGACCTATCCCCACTATTTTATTTTTAATTTTTCATCTAGATCTCTAATTTAGGTGAAACAAAAGCCATTAGAACTTTAACACATAAGGCTACCTCTACCTAAATTTTCATAATATTCTTATGAAATAGATTGTTCCAGATCTAGTTCATAACATTGGTATTAGAGCTGACATTCCTCGGAATATGGTTAACATGTGTTTCAAGACCGATGAGGAGAGATCAACCATGGAGGACAACGATCTCATCTTCGTTCCTGTGGGAGTTGATCTGGTGCCCTCGCCACCACCACCATCAGTTGATGAGGAGCAGCCGGCGTGGGCGAAGGCATGAGTAGAGTCCATGGACTTGCTGCATGAATCATCAAGGAGAGCCATGAAAAGTTCCGAAAGGATCGAGAAGGTGATCCAAACCTTGATGGAAACCCTGACAACGGTTCTCCTAGCCCAGCGTAGCCAGCCCGTGCCACCAACGCTGCCGGTGCCGCCAGCGATGGCAGAAATAGTCCAGCCACGACCACCAACTTCAAATCGTGAAGGAGGTGGAGAGGAGACCCAACCGATGGCGAGAACCTTTCCTCTAATCGGGGAGGAATGCCTTCCATCCCTACAAGCTGAGCCCGTCACCGCATCGACGGCAGAGCAGTCGCCAGAGATAGCCCTCGAGCTGTCTTCCCCACCCACGGTGGGAGCTAGGGCTAAAAACCCTAGCCTCCCATTGACGGTCCTCCGATTGCTCCCGGCCCCCGCCGCCACGTTTGGTCCCTCCCATATGACCCTCGTACCCAAGCCTCAACCATTGTTCACGCCGGCATCGGCTAGAAGATTGCTAGCAATGGCTATTCATGTTGTAGCAAATCCACAGCTGGTGGCCATGGGTCCGACGCTCCCACGCCCATCGGTGACCACGACTAGCTTGAGTTCGGCCTTCCTCTACCGCTCGTCGCCGTTCCACCACCACGATGACCAAGAAATAGTAGTAGTCATCAAAAAGTGCACTTTTTCCATATATTAATATTTATGGGGATCCCTATCTTTATCTCTATCTATCGAGATACCTATCTATATAGAGAGAGATCTATCTATAAATTGATCTAGACTATCCGGATAGGGGTCGACTATCGGCGACCCCCGACCGAACCCAGCGACCGCCACCCCTCATGCACCCTGTGGCAGCGCCTTTAGACCAAATTGCAAATTCAGCCTTGGGGTTAAAGTTAGGTTATTGGAATGAAGGAGATGAAGCACACGCTTTTTAAGGCAAGTAAAATTTTTGTGAACTAGTTCGACAACCTCATGCAAACTAATTTGGAACCCATGAACAAAACCCCGAGCACAAGTACGAGCCTGAGGAAGAATGGTGGAATGAATCGGTGGGCCCACGTCATTAGATTGAGCCAAACCAGCGTGCAGCCCAAGGGCAACATGAGCCGAACTTGTGGGTCTATGACCCACGAGACCAACCTCGACCACGAGGTCATTTTGCCTGTGATGACAGACTATATTGGGATCTAAGCTCAGACCATCAAGCTTGATTTCCTAAAATTTTCTAGAGAAGACCCGCTAGACTTGACCTACCTAGCGGAGCAGTTTTTCATGTACCATGGCATGCCCGACTACCAGAAGGTTCAACTAGTCTCATTCTACTTGGAGGGCATGGCGATTAGGTGGTACCAATCGGCTGAGCGGACTCAACCATTCGAGTCTTGGTAGGACTCTGCAAATGCGATTTGTGCTCGATTCAATCCGATCCAATACGAGAACTTTCGGGCCATTTTGATTAAGCTAACTCAGTCAACAAAAATTCGAGCTTACTAAGAGGAGTTCGAGCGGATATGCAACCGAGTCACTAATTTGTTTGATTCGATCTTAAAGAGTACCTTCATTAGTGGGCTTAGGCCTCACATTCAGGTTGAAGTCAAGGCTTTAAGGCCCACTCCTCCTAACGAGGCCTTCTCCTTAGCTGTACTGATGGAGTCCAATTTGAATCAGCTGAACCAGATCCGCAAGGAGGAGAGAAGAAAGGCGGCCCAAGCCCACGACCCACTGGAGATGGCATCTGTCCGGACTCAGCCTACACTAATGGCTCAGCCTAATCGACAGATGATCACGTGCCACTTTGTACCCAACGACTTGGAAGAGCACAAAAAAAGGCTTGTGTTTTAACTATGATGACTGATTTACCCTAGATCATAAATGCAAGCGCCAGCTAGCCCATGTTATGTTCCTAGGAGGACTCGAGGAAGACGAACCCGAATCTACTAATTGGCACGACAAGTTGTATGAGTACAAGGACATGGGAGATTAGTCACCTTGAGGACAAGGTGTCGGAAGCATGGTGAATTGTTATAATTCGACCACATAGGTTAAGCTGAGTCAAGTCGAGTTAGAGTCAAGTTAGTTACTTAGCTTTATCTTATTATTTTGAATTTTAAAAAAATTGAATAATCTGTATGTGGATCCGATCCGCTAGAGATTTTACTTTTATAAATAGGGTTGGATATGTGTTGATAATTATTATTGGGAGAAATCTAAGTTTAGACAGTTATTATTTTTGTCTTTATCTTTTTACCTAAGCCGTTAAATTATCTTTATCTTTATAGGAGTAGATCATAATTGTAGATCCGTTTCAAACATCCAAACCCTAATCACCTCCTACCTCAAGCAGCCACCCTACAATACGGCCCTCCACTACCACCCTTGGCCGTCCGCCACCCTCCGACGACTGTCACAATGTCAGATATATACCGTTCTGCTCTCTCTAACCTATCCCCACTATTTTATTTTTAACCTTTCATCCTAATCTTCGATTTAGGTGAAACCAAAACTATTAGAACCCTAACTCAAGAGGTTACCTCTACCTAAATTTTTATAATTTTCTTATAAATGGATCATTCTAGATCTGGTTTGTAACACCTGAGCTCTCATCTACGGTCAAGGTTAATCCTTTGTCGCTTTTCCCTCCTCACTCGAGCAACCAGCCATGCCTATAAGCTTCCTTCTTCCACCTCATCTTGTTCAAGTCACTAATCCATCTACTTTAACTATCATCATCTTCCATAACCCTAACCTACATAATCCACATCCATCCCACCACCTCTTGACCTTTGGTCATTATTTTTTTCATAACTTGCGATCTACTAGCCTAATCGACGAAATTCTGATTTGACTAAAAAGAAGTAAGGAACCATGGCATGTTTGGAACAATGACCAACCTATAAGATATGCATGAATATAAGTTAGATATGCAATTAAAGCTTTCACTTTTGAAAAAACTGAAACTTACCTGAATACTAAAGTATGTTTTTATACCAATTATAAAACGTGAGAAACGTCCTATGAGAGGAGATCTATCGCTAAAACTTGTAACAATTAACAAAAAACTTACAGATCATTCGTTGATCCCCATGACTCAATCTGTAATAATCTTGCTCGTTAGACCCTATGACACACTATTTCTTGTGATAGGTTTCCATACCTCAATGACCCTCGAGTTCTCGAGATGTAATTCTTCCAAATCAAATGTAGATGTGTTGAGATGAGAATGATTCAGCATGTTCCATCTAAAGTTAAGAATTAATTTCTAATAGCCTCCAAAAATAATCTCCAAATTAATACGGTACTCCCTTCTAGGGGTAGATTAAACCCTTTTATATTCTTAGAGATAAAGATAAATATCTCCTAGAGATAAGATAAGTATTTTTTAGAGATAAAATAAATATCACTTCAAAGGTTCTCCACGGATTCTCTTTAGAGATAATATAAATAGGGATAGACCCAAATCTAAGTCAAATCAGCCAAGGCCGTTCGAACGCCTGCAAGGCCCATTCGAACGGGCTCGAATGCCTATAAGGCCCGTTCTAATGCGCTCGAATGCCTATTATTTTCTTCTTTCTCAGGAAAATGCATTTGAACGTTTGATGGTAAGTTCGAATGGCTGAGCAGACTATTAAATGCAGAGTTGTTGTTCCTATGTCCTTGGGTATTTTTTATACTATTTTGACCATCATGACACCGTTTGAAAACATCAACGTTGATTCCAAAACTATTTCGAATACTTTGACTTTAAATTTAATCTTCCACTTTAAATATCTCATAACTTGTCATAACTTATGCATATGTTCATACATAAAATCTAGACACATTACATAAGTAAAAATTATTTGAAACACAATTTGCTAATTACATTGGTACAAATAAAACCTAACAACACTTATAAGGTAAGGTAACCCTTTCTTTGCATCTTTTCAAAGCATACTTTATACGAATTTTTATTTTCAATATACTTTACCTCTTTCTGTTTTTATTAAATTCTTTATTTTTATGAAGCCATAATGAGTCAAGATTTTCTTGAATTTCTATGTCAAATAGCTTTCGCACTTATCCTTCAAGGTAGCAATTTCAAAAAATTTCTCTTGCATGCAACTGCAACAAGCGGTCAATCAAGCATGATCAAATATGGATATTATGCAACCCACTAGATATAAAGAATAACTTGAGTAAAGTTTAGACTTACCATGGATATTCTCTAGGTCATGTGCTTACTTTTTGATATGTAATATCAAACATGATAATCTCTACTCAAGAGAATAATGTATAACTTATTCAAAAAAACTAAAATGATTCAAAGAGGTAAGTTTTCATCAAAGTCTTTCTTAATTTTTTAGATTTTTTTCTAAAAATAAGAAATAGAAAAGGAAATGACCAGAAAAGAAACTATCCTAAATAACAAAAAAAAAAACTAAAATAGCTTGAACATGGGAACATATCCAAATAAATCATCAAATAAAACCAAATCAAATCAAATCCACAAACATGGGAACATATCCAAATAAATCATCGAATAAAACCAAATCAAATCAAATCCATAAAAATCTAATCAAGCACAAGAATGATGTGATAAATCAAATCAAATCCCTAAAAATCTAATCAAGCACAAGAATGATGTGATACGGGTCCAATCGAATCTCCTCACAAGGACATCAGGTTTAGGGATCGAGTCCTTTTAACTTGTTTATCTTATTAACTTATATGATTTCGTGAGCATCCTAGTAACGTTAAGTTCTACGCAGTTTCGAGAAAATATTTATTAGATATTCTTGAGATGCCTAAATAATAAGAAAGTAGATGAATAAGATTAGTGACATCATCATTTACAACTTTCCCATTCAGAGATTTTTTTATTTAGACTCTATTTGGGGTGGAACGAAAAACCAATCCGAGTAAGATATGGAGATTGATTTAGCTAGGTTTATTACTTTGTTTTATTAGGATTAGGGCTCTTACTTATCATTATTCATATATATTTTTATGTAAGTCTCTAAGGTAAATCCTAATTTGAGTTGTATACGCTTTTAGGGCTAGTCCTGGTAGGACTTGTTGTATTCGATATCTATATATAGAAAGGGTCGGGTTCCTTTGTTAAAAGAATCCAAGCATTGCGAATTTTATTTTAATCTTAGATTATCTTATGAGTAAGAGTAATAGTAGCATACGACTAGTCATATGGGTAATCTAGGAGTAAAAGTAAATTATTATCCCTTCATCACCACCATTGCTACCCACTTTCTCTCCCTCCACTGTGCTCCACGTCCTACTTTCATCACCACCGTTGGCCACATCTATTTGACACCTAAGACCCCCGTGTTGCAAATTTACCCTAATCGGACCATAACAAAACATATGGAAACAATAAAAAAATGATCAAAACCTCGTAGCTAGCAATAAATAATTTATAAAAAAGCTCTTCCTAAACAAAGTAATCAAATACTAGATTGATCACTCAAGTATACCACCCCGAAGATGTGTGGTGAGATCACTCTTTCTCACTCAAATGGTTTGAATTCTCAAAGTGGCAAGTTTTTCATCATGAAAACCATGCATGTCATGCAAATCAAAAGATGTGTCACATTTACTAGGCAAAAGAAAATATCTAGATTGAATGTGACCTTTAATGTCACATATATAACAAGAATGAAAGATTTTCTACAAATATATTTTCTACTCATAGCATGCATATTATCATACTCATGCATGGATCTCACAAACATAGAGGTGAAGAAAATATCACCTTGCTTTCTCGAAGATGGTGGTATATTCGAGATGGTGTTTCCCACGTAGTCTAACCATTCCTTATTGTTATATTTTCTTTGTGCTCTAAAAAGTCGGTTCAATTTGTACAAGTTAACCAAATATTTTTGAACTAGTGAATTAGTCTTTAAATTTTAGATTCTAACCTTTTGGTTTTTCTTTTTCAAGTAGTCCATTTTCTAAACTAGCTTGTTCACTAAAGTTCACTTCTAGAAAATTAATTTTGTCTAAAAGAGAGGAATTTTTAGATTTGAGGGATTGAGATTGGGAGAGAGAATTGTCTAGATTTTCATGTAAAGTCTTCTTCTCCTCTTGTCTCTTCTCAAGCTCCACCTTAAGATCCGTAATTTGGTTCTTTTGGTACATTCATTCATCATTGGTCACTTTAAGCTTCCGTCATATTCACATTTGATTTTATCAATTTATACAACATAGGAAAGAGCTTATCATATGTCATCTGAATATCAGTGCTGATGTGCTCGTCATCGTCCTTGTTATCTATTTGTTTATATGAAATAATCTCACAAGATAAATCAATATATAATAAGAAAGTAAATGCAATATGTTTGTCCTGATTTGAGTCGAATTCTTCTTTGTTAGAATCATCTGAATCATCCCATGTCACTTTCACTGCCTTTACGATCGCCTTTCTATTTGAAAATTCTCATAACATGTGTCCATATCCTTGACACTTGTAACATTGAATATCCTAATAGACTAAATCAAAATAGGTGTCGGTTTATCTAATGACTTTCCTTTTTCAAAAGTCCTCTCCTTTTGAGTCCCTTGCTATATTGTTAGTTTTCCTAAAAATTCTTAACAAAGAAAGCCATAATTTTAGGATTAATGTCATAATTGGAATCATAATTGGAATCATAATCTTTTGTTTTTAGAGATGACAAATCAATACCCTTTACCTTTTTAGAAAGAGGAAGTAAAAATTTCATAAATTTCCTACCAAATCTTCGATTTTGATAGCATTTGCATTTTTACCTTTCTCAATCATAGTTACCTTTAGTTGGAATCTTTTAGGTAGTGATTGAAGGATCTTCTTGGATAATTTTACATTCAGGGACTTCTTTGCAAATGTTGAAACTAGTATTCATAATGTCACGTGGCTTGGCATAGAACTTATCAAAGGTCTTTGACTCTTCCATCCTGAGCATCTCAAAAAAGTGGTCAATTTTTGAAGTTTATAAATTTTAACTATATGCGTGCCTTCATATTTAGATATGATTCATGTTTTGCAATTTGATAGTGCTGATGTATCTGGACTCGTTTTGAGTGACACCACTGAATATAATATGGATTGTTTTGTTGTTCTATCTCATGTCTTTGAAAATGAATATTATCCCGCTTCTCAATGGGTTTCAACACTACTAGTTCTCCTAACCTTTTAGGAGGAGAATAATTGTGTACAACAGAAATTCAAACATGCCCATCACTCAATTTTAGGAAAGCTCTCATCCTAGCTTTCTAACAAGGATAGATAGACCTACCAAGGAGTAGAGGGTCTAACGATTGGTTGACATTCTCTAGGTAAATTCATATCCAGGATCTCTTTAAAATGAGAAGAACTTGCTCTGATACCAAGTGAAATTTTGTGTAGGAGATAAAATTCCTAGACCAGCTAGGTTTACAGACATAGAAATAAAAAATCCCAAGCCAAAGTAGAAAATTTGAAATCCGAATTCTACTAGGTTTAGAAAATTAAATAAGAAATGAAACTTTGAAATCTAAGACCAAATAGCAGATAGAAATCCGAAAACTATGAAGAGGAAAAGTAAACACAACAATTGCACGATCATGATTTTTTTAACATTGAAAACCCTTCATTGTATCGAGATAAAGAAATACCACAAATCCGTGCAAACCAAATTAAGCTATATCATATCATTTGTAAAAACAATAAGTACTTACAACCCTTTAGATAGTCCATTGTCTAAGTGTTGAAGTTTGCATCTCTTGCTTGAATTCCGACTTGATAAATCATGATTAGGTTGCCACCGTGTTTGGTTCATGATACATTTCCATGAGTCAAGCCTCAAACTTTCAATGTCGGTGGTGGTAGTTGATGTAGACTGCAGCTCCTCCAATGCTTTACTATCATCCTCTATTGAAGCTCCACATTTGGACATATATAGCAGGTCACCTCATAATAGATAGGAATTTAACTCTATATGAGAACTAGAGAACTCTTCTAACTTGAAACTAGAAATTCTTCAAATTCTCACTTGGATGGATGTCTCAATCTCTAGCTCTCTAATTCTTAAATAAATGTGTGAGAGACATATATTGGTTCGTGCTAGGACAAGCCACCAAAGGAACCTCAAAAGCCATTTTTGAATATGATCTTTTTGTTAGGATTTTAGTGTTGGCAAATGTATACAAAATATTTTAAGTGTTTTGTTACATATATATGAGCATATCTATAAGTTTTGATAAGATTTGGTTTGAAGATTTTCAAGATTTGAAGCATTTAAGTTAGCGTGTTCATGGTGCGTTCGCACCACATTCACAAGTATTCACCCTGTAGTCCTTCGCACATATAGAGGTTCAGATTTAGCTATTAAAATGTGCCTAGAAAAATTAGTCACCGTGTTCGAACGCACACGAGCCGTGTTAAAATGCCCATAGGTAATCTGTAATTTCTAAAGTTACGGGAGATCTGATTTAACTTAGAGTTGACTTTATTCCTAAGAGAAATTTATCTTATCTCTAAGAGAATCCGTGAAAAATCTTTGAAGAGATGTTTATCTTATCTCTAACATAAATATGAGGAGGTTTAATCTAATCCTAGGAGTGAATGCCTTTCAAGTATTAAATTGGGGATCATCTTTTAAAAAAGTGTTTATAATTAATTGGGAGATCATCTTTTGGAGACTATTAGAAATCACTCCTCTACTTCAGACATAACATGATGAATCGTTATTATCTCAATCAATGAATCTACATTAGATTTAGGAGAAGCACATCTCGAAGGTGCCTGAGACAAAGAGTTCAACCTCAATGGTCACTGAGGTTTAGAAACCTATCATAGAAAGCAATCTGTCATGGGGTCTAGTGGCAAGGTTGGTATAGATTGACTCGTGAGAATTGGCGGGTGATCAATAAGCTTCTTATTAACCACTACAGGTTTTAGTGATTAGTTTTGATTTGAATTTGAATTCATAGGAAAAAACATAAAAAGTTGTGTTTGTGATTGTCTTTTTTACACTTTATTTTTTGCCTATTTTTATTGATAGAGTGTGATAGATCCTATCTCCTAGGATGTTTATTACGTTTTTCAATTGAGATTAGAGCAGGCTCTCTTAGCTTAGAGAGAGATCCTTTAGGAGATGAACATATTAAGAGAAGATATGGATAAACCTCCTATGTTAGATAGATCAAAAAGACATGTTAATCATATTTATGAAAAGCCTCATCAACTCTAGATCAATATCATTATTATTATCAGATTCTAGAAAAACATACATCATATCTTTCCAATATAAGTGCAAATGAACATGATCCAAATGTGATATATTCTAAAAATAATTTAGGATTATAAAGAGCTTGTAATGAATTGTACAAAGAATTCTACAAGAGCAAAAAGATTAATCTAATGCAAGACAACTCAAAGTGGTGAAATAAGAAAAAGCCAAGATGAGGAGCATCATGCAGGCATGTTGAAATATATGGAGCATCTCAAAGAATAATACTTAAAGCTTAAAAAGAATTGTATAACACTTTTAAACTCAAATTCTTTTATTTATAAAAATTCTCCATTATGAGATAAAATTAAAATTTTAGAGGTTAATGTGCATAAGCAAATTGTTCTTAAAAAGAATTCATTTGAAAAAAAAACAAATCTCTTGATAAAGAGTTACATAATGCTAAGAATTTACTTGACAAATTTACTGTAAGGTTTGGATCGACTCCTTGGATCACAGAGGAAGTGAAAGAAGAAGAGAAAGGCTAGAATATGATACTAGAGAATCAAATATCTTTTCTCCAAAAGTGCAATGTAATATATATTCTTCTCCTTCTTTTATTAAATCATCTTCTTATTATATGAGTACTTCTTATATTGATTATAAGACAAATGTTAAGAAATATAATGAGAAGCGTAATGTGAATACTAAGACATATATGAATGGATCTAAGGATAAAATAATATTCCTACTTTTCATCATTGTGGAGTTAACGGATATATTATGTCACATTGTAAGTTTTTGCAAAAATCTAAATATGTTTTTCATTATGGTTGAAAACAAAATAAGTTTGGATTAAGAAAGAAGACCTTTTGGCACTCCTTTGGTGATGCTATTGAGTGATCCCCTAGGTGGGCTATGACTCAGCCTTGAGTGCTTGGAGTTAGGCTAGGTGCGACCCCCCAACTTGGCTTGAGTTGGGTGTTACCTAGCCCACCCCAGCTCAGGCTTGGGCAATTGTGCAGCCCAGCCCAATTGGCGGGTTGGGCTACATGTAGCCCAACCGGAGTTGTAGTGTGGTTGGGCTGGCTATTGTGGATTGTTTGGGTTTTGGGTCTAACCTTGGTGGGTTGGTTGTAGCCCAACCTATTGCTTTGGACTTTGAGTAGACCCAAATAGAATAATTATTTAAACCCTTTTATTTAGTTAATCTTCTCAAACATAAGCCTTAATTAATCATTTTAGATGATGACTTTGTTAGCTAAATTAATTTTAATGAATTAGACTGTGACCTGAAAGTGTCATTACTAATTGCTATTACTAGGTATTAACTCTAAGTGGAGTTTAGCATGGTCGATTATGATTTTGGTAAAGTTAATAATAATAAAGGAGTCAATGATCGGGGTGTATTTGTATTAATTGCTCCTAACAGAGAATCAATACAAATCATAGATAAATAGTTTTAAGCAAGTTGCGCTTAACGAAGTTGAGTAATTAAATATTGCCTATGTGTTCTACTGTAAATTAATAATAATGATATGAACAATAATTTGAGGTAAATATTATAATTACATTTAATAACGCATCAAGCCATGGTATAGTTTTACTAGCTCTACCTATTTATTAAAAGCATGAAATTCTTCAATGGACCTACCCAAGCCTTTACCTAACATTAGTAGGATTATTTAATTAATTAGTGATGAGAATGTGGTGCTCATGTTCTATTGTTTTCATTATTGAGGCGGATTTTGCACTCTACGAGGATGATCCTACTCGTTGTTTGGAAAGCGATATCAGACAAGTGAAACTTCTATAATCTAAGAGTAGTATAGAAAATATAGTGACTTACCTTATGGCACATTGCATTCATATCATGCATGTGCATATGTTTTCTTACTGATAGTAATGCATGTTGTGCATGTTAATTTTATTTTCCTGTTTATCAATATTATATGTATCATGATTTCGACATATTTGTTATGCATGATCATGTGTGATAGCTCATAATATATGATAATAATGTATATTCTATTATACTTATTATGCTGCATAATATCATGCCACTTGTAAACATGCACGATAATAAAGAAGGTGACTTTTATGTCTCAGCAATACTCGACACCTCCTCAACTAAGGTAGGGGCAGGAAATATTATTATATTTAGATATTAGAGCCCATACTTGAGGTTTTAGTCTATTGATCATAGATGATCAAGTAGCCATTCCGTTGAGCAATAGCAAACCCTTTAGGGTATTTAAGTTAGAAAATAAATGGTAGGATGATGTAGACCTAGTAGTACTTGATAACGAAAGGTGACGACGTCTGTGAATGATAGCATATGAATTTTTGCACGGTGGCACGTTGATGTAAAGCCACAGATTTGGTTGGTAGTATTGATATGTGATACTGACCTACGTGATAGGCTTATAATTGATATCCTTAGTCTACGGTGACGAACAATTAGTCATGTTGTTCGCCGGGTAATAAGCGAGCGAGTTACTACTAGGATCTACCCTCCCAAGCCACTAAAAGGGTCGGGAGGGATAGAACAGAACATGGTTACTATAGGTTCCTACAAAAATTAAGACTTTCATTTGGAAGCTGGCCTGAGGTAGTCTCCCTACCAAAGCATTCTCTCCTCTATTGGGCTTTCGACTTATGCTTCTTGCTTGGTCTGCTCGTTAGAGCCAAAGCCAATCTACCATCTATTTGTCCATTGTCGTGTTGCTACAACCCTTTGGAATTTTGTGAGGGACCACTTGTTCGTCGACCTCCGTTTTGGTGATAAATAGTTGGATGGTCCTTTGGCTGAAAGAAAGAGACAGGCTAGGCTGCCAACAAAAAATAAGGCTTGACTACGAACTTGTTTGGCAATCTTATGGTGGCACATATGAAAATATAGAAATCATATAAACTTGAATAATATTTGGGAAGATCTTGCGAAGGTATGTCCGTTCACTAGCTTTAGCAAATGAGTATCATAAACAGTTGTTCGTCGATCAAATGAAAACCACCCCATTTTCAATACCGGCTCATTGGGAGCCTGCCCCCTACGGGATGGGTCAATATAAATGTTGATGGCTTTTTTCTAGACTGGCCAGCTTAAGGAGGAGTGGGGTTCATCATCCGGTTGTCTAATGTTGTGGCCATTCTTACAGGTATAATATGTGGACAGCACAACTTTACCTTGATAGCAGAAGCAGTGGCAATTCAGGAGGCTGTTAGAAATTGAAACTTTGAAATATTGTGATTGAATTAGACTCACTTAGGCTAGTTAGAATACCGAAGGAAAATGAATGGGCACTATGGGTCATTGAGTCTATTATTGAAGACATTAATCACCTAACTAATAATTATCAAAACTGTAAAATTAATCACACTAATAGAGAAGCTAATTGAGCTGCAGATTGGCTCCTTGAGTGCTTCAGATCATTCCCGTAGTAGAACAACCACTCAAATATATGAGTGTAGCTTATCTCACAATAGATGGAAAATATGCCCCATGACAAAAGCTAGTGATTTTGATCTGAAGCTAATGATCTGAAGCACTCAAGGAGCAAAATTGTCCTATTGTCGTTGACACTTCTATGAATTTATTTATACTCATGTAATTGGTAAATTATGTTTTAAAACAAAATTTTATTAAGGAACGTGTCAATATTTTATGTATGAGCATATGCCTAAGTTATAAAAAATTATGAAATATCTACTTAAGAATATTGAAATAGAAGATTAATTTTAATATAAAGAAATATATATATATAGGTGATTTAAAAATTTTAATTGAAGATTTTCAACTTAGGGAAGATGTCAAGTCATTCAATAAAGGCACTACTATTTGAGAGCTCAAGTGTTCTTACGTGTCGGCAAAGTAGAAAACTATACAAGTCGACTTGTTCGAACTCTTGTTCGCTACATCCGATTGACATTGGGGATTTTTCACTGATTGAATTATTTTATGAAATCTTTTTGGAGATCTATTTACCGTATCTCTAAGAGGTATTTAAAGAGATTTTTAATCTAACCCTAGGATAATCTTGGAATGAATATTCTACCTCTAAGTGGTATTTAAGGGGTTTTAATATAACCCTACAAAAAGCAATCTATCATCTCTCTTTAGATAATCTTTTAGAGATTGTTGGAGATAAATTTAATAGTAGTACCTAGGACAATTCAATAGTAGTACTTGAACTCGTTTGAGGCTCCTCTCCTACTGGTCCTAACTGAAGAAGATAGGCCAAATTATACACACAAGATAGCCCCACCATAGACTGCATTGTAGGAATCGATGAAGACCGAATACTATTAAGCCGCACATTTTTATTTCCTTGTTTATATTTCATCCAAATGCTCTGAAAATCAAATGTGACAGGTCCCAAACTCTGTAACCACTGAGCACCAAGGATAATGTTCATTCCTCGCAACGCCAACGGATACAAGTCCGTAATAATGTCATGTCCTTGTACTCATATACTAACCCGGTGACACAAGCTCTCCGCCTTAAGCTTCATGCCGTCTCTAATAGCAACGCCAAATCCCGTGGTCGGTTCGGCATCCAAACCCAATCTCCTCACTAACCTCTCCTCTAGAAAGTTGTGTGTACTCCCCGAATCGATGAGGATGTGTACACAATGCTTTTTAACGAGTCCGTCTACCCGTAATATCCTCGGGGCAGAAGTATCCGAATATGCAAGCATCGATATTTCAACTTGGATATCTTCCTCCACACCCTCCTCAATGACCTTCTCATGGACCTCCTTTGAACATTCTCCATCATCAACAACCTCATCTTCCTCCTCTAGATCATTAATAAGCATCACACTTCCGATCGGTTTAGAACATCGATAATCAAGGGTGAAACGCTCATCACATCAAAAGCAAAGGCCCTTCGCTCTTCGCTCCTCCACCTGGGCAAGTGTGAGAGCTCGAACGGGGGGTCTTGTGCCTCCTCTAACATCGGAAGAAGGTCTCAAAGGTGGTTGTGGTCTTGTGCTCATAGCTGCTGTTTTTGAAACCGCAGAATTTTCAGCCAGCATTCTAAATGCAAACCACCCATCTCGATTGCCCTAATTGGTTTTCGCTGCCACCTTTAGAGCCCTATGCTTTTGTTCCATCCTCACGGCCTTCTCAAAAACCTCCTCAAGAGTAGTAGGACATAGAACACAAACATCCGCTTGTATCTCCTCATATAGCTCTGAAATAAATGCACTCATTAATGACTGTTCGGGCTACGGTGGCTTACAACGACTACTAACTCTTTCAAACTTAGCTTGGTACTCTAATATGGTCGTCCTCTGAACTATCTTGCTTAATGTGGTAGCAAAATCTTTATATATCGTTGTCCCAAATTTGCGTGTAATCCTCTTATAAAAATCAACCCATCTGGTAAATCCACCACCACGAATAACCGATCTATACCAATGCAATGTTGTTCCTTAGAGGTGAAAGCTTTCCATCTAGACTTTTGCATCTTCCATTGTACCTTGACAATCAAAATATTGTTCAACTTGAAACACCCAATCCATTGGATTACAGCCTTAGAATTTTGGAAAGTCCAAGCGTGTGGTTCTCCCCCGAATAGCGTTGTCGGGTTCGCGAAAGATCATTGGTTCAAGTCTTAACCATTGTGCATGTTGATCACCTTCTCTAAATCCTCGAGCACGTCCATCACCATCTCCATAGGGATCAACCTCATCCTCATAGTGCTAATCCTCCTTATCGACAAAGCGCACCGGTGCCGCATGCCTCTTGGGTTCCATCATCGCTAGTCTTGGGTTTTGTAATGGAGATGGGGGATGATGTGAAGGCATAGATAGGAGGGGATCATTGACACTCATATTGCGCACTTGGACCTGTAGGGGTATCGGTTCGATGAGGTCTCACCGCTGGTTCTTCTTGAAACTTTGATCATCGTTTAGGAGATGATGAACCTAATCGGTTCATGACATATTCCTTGAATTCGTTGTGATCCTTTTGCATGTTGTCAACTCTATGCAACAATGTTTGGAACATGCCCCTAAGTTCATCCATATTCGAATAGATGGACGTTGGTTGACTCAGTCCTGCTGTAGTCGCTCCGAAGAAATCGGCCTCACGGATAGCATCTATAGGTCTCTTTGTTGATGTCATCTTTCTTGTTTCAACCATTAATGGAGGTCTGAGATTCGCCTACTCTAATACCAATTTGATGAGCTCTGATACCAAATTGATGAGATCTGGAACCAAAAGATCGGCTATGGAACAATTCCTAATATCTGAATTTATTGCAGGATTCAGTCTGCGCAACTATGGGAAAATATTCGTCAGATATTCTCTAGTAGTTAGACAACTACGAAACTAATTGGGTTGGATCCATAACTTTATGATCTACAACTTTCGTATTTATGCCCTTTGCAGATTTCAACTGTAGTAGGGACGAAAATATGGAATAACATGGGTAATGGTGGTAGTGACGGATAGAGTGGATTTTAGGGTTATGGATGGGTATGGAGATGAAGGTGGATTATGGATGTGATTAAAGGAAGTAGACGAAGGGAACGAAGTGGTGAGATCCCAAAGAAGAGGGGTGACTCGACAGTCGAGGGATATTAGAAGTTAGGAGAAACCTAGCCAACGGTAGAGGTGGAAGGATGGTGAAGAGGGAGGAGGGAGAAGTCTGGAGAGAAGATAGGAGGCAAGAAATTAATAATCCAATAGCATAATGAAATTGGCTGCCATCCACATATTTATAGAGGCTAGCCAACAAGTCCTAAAATAATATGAAATCCTAATTCTAGAGGATTTTCATAGATCGCGTTTGAACGCACTTAAAAAGCTCCATCTTTGGATGTGCGACTGCGATACAGGCGTTCGAACTCGCCCAATCGTCTTCGAACGCACAATATGCATTCTCTGTATTTGTGAACCCGATGCAGGCGTTCACAAGAGCGTTCGAACTCAACCCCTCTTGTGTTTGAATGCGACCTACAGGAATTTTATTTTAATGAAAATAAATACCTAATGCAATAAGAAAAAATCATAACTAAGTGTATCATGCTATGATTTGGAAGTAGAATTAAAGTTCTAAGTTAGATTTACTCCTAGGAAAATAAACGGCTATGATTAATTTATTTCTACTAATATATTATTTTACTCTTACTCCTATGATAAATTCAAGGCTAAAATAATTTCTTAATGCTTGGATGCTTGAATTATTAAACAAAAAAGCTCAACTCCTCTATATATAGAGATCGGGTGCAATGAGTCCTACTCAGATCCCTAAAAGCTAACACAACTCGAACTAAGATTTACCTTATAGCCTTACTTTACTTAATTAGACTTATCTTATGGACTTACATATAACTTAATTGGATTTGCCTTAAAGGCTTACACGACTTAATTGGACTTGCTTTTTGAAACTTATGTGATTTAACTAGACTTGCCATAAAAACTTATATAAGAGATAAACATAAATCAATTAAAATATAAATAGATTCGATCCATCAAACCTAATGTCCTCATGTTATGATCCGACGTAACCTAGTTCGCATCTTATCGATATATTTCAGCTCTAAATATAGAGCAAATCATATTTCAGAGACGGTGCACTCTAATGCATCTGGTTCTATTTTAACTTTTTATTATTTATTAAAATTTTAAATTAACTCTAAATAAATTTAATACTAAACTTATTTTGAAGGCCTCGACAACACCTATCCAATAGTAGTATTTTTATTAAAAATTGATTATCGAAACTAAAAGTACACTAAGTTTAAATAATTTATGAATAAAAATAATATAGATAGAATTAAAAAAGATGTGTATATCTTTAGAGGGTACTTTTATAATTTAAAAATATAACAGTAGTTTGGAGCTGGTCTCCAAAAATCTTTCTAAAGTTCTCAATTTAGAGCTATACCATAGCAAGCTCCAAATTTGGTGCTTGATTTATAGCCCCCTTAAAAGCAAACTAAATTTTCAGTAATCTAATGTATAGAGTTATTGTTTCCTTTTTCTTTAATAAAAATGGTCGCGTGCAAAGCACATGACCAATTATTTTCACCGAGAGGAGCTACTATTTCAACTCAAGAAAATAACCATATTGCTATGACTGAATTGCCCTTCTTCTCCTTCACTCCTCCTGATGGGGGCGATGAGGAAAATGTGGCTTTGACTGCGGTGGAGGGAGGTGGTGAGTCACCACGGTAGGAAAGAGAAGAAGTGCGGGTAAACCGAGACATAGACTCATTTGCGAAGTCCAATGCATGAGCTCTATATATGGTTTAATTAATTAATGTCATCTGAGACAAATTAGTGCAGTTCTAGTGTTGGAAATTAAAAGAGGCTGTGATGACAATTGATGGGGAAGGTGATGGGTTGTGATAAGAGTAATGGTGATGAATATATAATTGGATTGGGTGAGGAGCCGAAGGTAATGAAAGAGGGCTACATGAGGAAGAACGCCTCATGATCCTCCTCTAAACCAAAGGCACATTAGTTAAAATAGGTTTATGCTCCCTAATGTTGGTCTCGAAATTTATATTATGAAGGGAAAAGGATTAGGGTAAACAATGGTAAGATTGCTTTACGATCGGACATCTTTTTATGGAGGAGATTAAGAGGTTTAAGGCCATCTAATGATGTGCCTATCACTAATTAACTTTTATCTTGTTTCTTAATTGAGGGAAGCATGTTTGGATTAGCCTGTCCTAGATTGGAGACAGCATTAAGTTACCTTGAATTCGGACTCCAAATTGTGAGCTCCCATTTTTGATCCTAGATGAGGTAGGTAGATACCAAATTTAAAGGAATTTATATCAAAACCTAGTAGACTTTTTTAAAGCTCTTGGGTATATATATATATATATGTACTTGCATCCTTGGAGTGTTCATGCTTATATATTTATATAACTCCTCTATATGTTGTTGATAGATTAGTCCAATCTTGTGCCTTCTTAAAGTATAAATTCATATGTCCAACAAGAAAGCAACCACAGTCAAATCTTTCAGCATCCTTGCAGCACAAGGACGATCGAAAAGTAACTTTATATCCTTAATGTAAAATGTGGCAGATTCATGTACAAAATCATAGCATACAAAAAGTTGAATTAGGTGAAAAATAATGTCTCTATGAAGTCATGATTTGAATCCAATAATTGCACCATCACCACGTGGTGATGTTCTTTTACACGTACTACGTACCTTCACAAGTGACAGCCGATCCAGTACTGGAATCACGGTAAGCATCAAGATGCATCGTGATCAGGAAAAGTCATGAATTCCAAAGTGAAAGTTTATCTGATCATGCATGGATGGATCTACCCGCATGCCTAAAACTTTCATGTGATGCGAATCCAACTCAGGTTGATGTAACATCTACAAAGAAGAAGAAGAAGAAGAAGAAAAGGAGGAGGAGAAGAAGAAGAAGAGAAGGAGGAGTAGAAGGAGAAGGAGAAGATCGACAGGAGTCCTTGCGCTGTCGCACCGACAAACTAAATGCGGGCACTTTCGGTTGTTTGTCGAGTTCTTGTGAGCAGTACTAATTGATCAGCTAAAGGGAATAGGCACACTAACCTTATCATGGAGGCAATATGTCATGTGGATTCATCTGATCAGTGAATAGTTATACCTGTAAGGTCAGGTGGGCATGCAGCATGTGAGAGGTGGAGCCGTCTGTCTGAGAAAGCCGTCATGGCCAATGCCGGACAACTTGGTGGTCCAGGAAGTGGCCCTTTAATTGTTCTTTTTTTAACTCCATTAGATTTAATTTTTAGGGCTTCCTATGTAACTCTTTTCAATTCTTAATTGATACTAAAATATTCAACTATGGTACATACATATCCAACTTGTAAGAACCTTCACGTATAACCATCCTTATACAGTCAAGACTGCAGACGATCAGCTGATTTTATATACCAGTTTAGCTTTTTCTTTTTTTTTAACGCAAACAGGTGCTGCCATGTAGGAAGAAAGTAGTGTAGCTTTACTCCTGCATGCATGGCTTGCAATGCCACTGTAATGAAAATTTATCAACGTTTAATTATATCTCTCATTGGCCAACTCAACGGGGAATACTGGCATTCAAATAGTTTCGAAAGTTTGGATCTCATTTTGTCATTTCCTTATGATTGACGATCCATTGCACAGGTTGGCTACCGACTGACCGCTGCCTGAAATTTTCTGTCATTTACTTATTATTGGTGCAGATCATGAACGTGAAGCTCTCAGAAAGGGTGGATGCATGCAGGACTTTATGTGGAAATAACCTCCTACCTGTCTTGCCAATTTGATGGTCGGGTTATATTAAAAATTTAATCTATAAATTAAACAGTAAGGCAAGCAGGCTTCATAATATATAAAGAAAGTAGAGTTCGGTGAATAATTTTCTCTTCAAATAACACGCTAAAAATTGTAGTAATTTTCTGATTCCCACCTGATATTACTTTAACTAACAAATAATCTTACTACATATTATAACAGTACGGTGCAAGAGGTACATGGTCCACATATTTTTTCAGGCTGTAGTGTAGAAACAATGAGCTAATGACAAAGATATATACCTCCTCCGATGCTATAAAGAGATCTCACTTTGCTTCCCCCTGGATAGGAGAAAGAAATGCATGAGCCTCTTCATCCCTTTCCACAGCTTTCTTGAACTGTGGTTGCATGTGTTCGCCGGGCGGGGGCGGCGACTGGAGCGACGAAGGCATACCCCCGGCCGGCCGACAATAGTGGCCGTAGATCTGAGTTCAGGATAGCTGTGGGAATGCATGGACAGGCTGTAAGAGAGTAGATGGCTTCATGAGGTCCTTGCCTTTGGTAATTCTCACGGAATATCTCTAGTAATTATTTTTCTTTTGGCACACATCAGCTATATTTTGGTGGTGTTGTGGAGAACTTTTCTTTCTTCTTTATTAAACAAAAGCCAAACAAGGCTCAGTTTTGTTATGAAACCAGAAAGCAAAAATTGCAGATCTCCTTCTCTCTTTTCTGGGTTTTTCTTGCAAAACCTCATCACTTGCTCGTGTGTCATTCACAAGTGGTTTTCATGATTTCTTTTTTAATTTTTTTGACCCAGCTGCTATTCTTGGCAAAACTTATTTGCCCTCTAGTATAGTTTTCAAACTATTTATCAAAATACTATGGCTTCTACAAAGTAAGCCACTGCACATAGATTTGTCTAAATAAGTAGCTTTGAAAGAGAGCAGTATGCATTCTCTCAATATATGTATAGATATTTACTATGAATTTAGAACAGCTTATATTTTAGCCCTTATAGTATTTTGATAAGTAATTTAAAAACTAGAATAAAATGGTCTTTTTTTTTTGTCACCATGTAATTTATCCTTTTTAATAAAAATGCCCTAGCATTATGTGGTCCCTTTGTGCACATAGGAAAAGAAGGGAGAAGAAGAGAATCTTTGTAGAAAGATAAAAGATACAAAGAATTTTATTTATAAAACAACACAAAATTAGATTTTAATTTTCAAACATACTTTTTAATTGAGATCCAATCAAATGATTTGCAAGACAATTTCATTTTATAATCACGTTAGTAAATACGGATCAAAATATATATTATTTACAAACAAGGGCTACTTTGATTTTACAATTAACGTATTTTATGCCTAATACGTACTTTACTTTAAAAATCAATTTTAGTAAGAGGAGCAACATGAATTGATCATAAGTTTGTGCCTTGTACATGTATATTAAGTACATGGATTGTATTGTAAGCGTTTTATAAATTTCGGGTTTCAATTAATATTGATATATGAATTTAGAAAAATCGGATTAAACAAATTGATCTTGAGACATGTAATTAAAGCATATTATTATGTAATATGTAATTGGGCTTATGAGTACTTGTTACAAGTCCATAATGACTAGTCCAATAGGCTTAATATAAATATGCTAGGTCTTCTCCAATCTTTAACCCTAATTTGATTATCTAACTGAGAACCCTAGTTGAAAGGGAGGAGAGAAATACTTATCTAACCTCTGCTATTGGATATCAACCGGATATCAAAGATGAACAATTTCTAAATTTTCTCTGTTTTAGATTTCATATACGTATCAATCCAGATAATATCTTACATGTGGTATCAGATTCTCTGTGTAAAAATTTAGAATTGTTTATGCTCTCATATTTTATCTTCGGCTATATCTCCTACATTGTTTTTGTTCCGATCATAAGGCAAAGAACTGAATTAATAAGTTTTATTTGGTGTTGATCTATTAAAACATAATTCATACAAAAAAATTATGTTTGTAATTACCTTTTGACATTCTCTTATAATACAGCGTAAGATTGTGAATAAGTTCTAAAACTTTTTAAAAAAAATTAGTGTTTCTTTATTTAATTTAGTCACTTTCTGCACCAGTACAATTCTTTGTTTTTTAATTTGGTCGCATTAATCTATTCAGCTTGAGTGTAGATAAGGACGACGAAGGACACTTTTTAGTCCATGGCGATTCAAGACTAAACATTATAATATGGTGTATCATGATTTGATTCACAGTCAAAAAGGAATATTAATATGTTGATTCTCAATACATCACCGTGCATTTTAAAGTAGATTTAATATGCTCACGGAGGATAAGACCATATTACTGTATTGATCTGGATATGGTTTAAAATATAAATTATGAATAACATATTTTATATAACTTATACAATCACATGTTATGTGCAAAAGTTATTTTTTCATGCAAAGTGTTTAAGGGTTAATTTTAAGTGCATTATGTATAGATGATCTAAAAGGTGCATATTGTTTAGTATCTTATTTTTATTTTATTGATTATGTGTATGATGTGATCCGGGCTCGATCGAATTACTTCACTAGAGGAACTAGGTTCTTTAGGTCGAACCTATTTATCATAATTATTTTTCTGTGCATTTGAACGGCTCAACTAGACATTCGAATGCCCAAAATTGAGAGCAAGCCTCATTGACAAGTTTCAACACTTGTCTAAGTTGTTCAAACACATGATATCGACATTAGTTTGATTAGGGTTATTTTGGATGTTTTGTTGAATTAAGCTAGCCTTTAAATATATCGAGAGCGGTCTAGTCTACGGCATAGAAGATTATTAAGTTTCTCTCTCTCTCTCTCTCTCTCTCTCTCTCTCTCTCTCTCTCTCTCTCTCTCTCTCTCTCTCTCTCTCTCTCTCTCTCTCTCTCTCTCTCCTTCAAGCTACAAATGATGCCATTCAGTAGGTAGGACAGTCAATCCTTCTAGTCTTGCAGGGTCAGCCCATTTCTCCTTCTTTTTCCCCTATAATATCCTACCTACTCATAACATCATTACTATTAATCCTTCCATCTCCACCTTCAAATCTCATCGTCCCTTCCGCGGCTACTATGTTACGATTCGACCACATGGGTTAAGTTAGTCGAGTTGATTGAGTCGAGTTAATTTATTTTTTATTGATTCAAAATTATCTCTTATCATGTAAGCCAGTAAGACAAGTTCAATTAGGTAATATAAGTCACTAAGGTAATGTTCAATTACGTCATATAAGCCTCTAAGGCAAGTCCTAGTTTGACTTATATAAGTTTTTAAGGGTAATTCGAGTAGCACTCATTATATCCAACCTCTATGTATAGAGAGGCTAGGCCTCTTTGTATAGGAATCTAGGCATCCAAACATTCAAAATTAATTGAGTTTAAAAAATTTCTTATTATCGCATTTATCATTTTATTTAGCCATTAGATTGTTTTTACCTTTCTAGGAGTAGATCATAGTGGTAGAACTCCAAAGCTTTCAAAATCTAGCCGCCACATTCCCTCAGCAGCCACTCTACTTATAACAGTCCACCACCACCTTTGGTCATCCGTCACCCTCCGATGACTCCCACGACGTTAGATATTTATAGTTCTATCCCGTTCTGACCTTGTTCCACTCTTTTATTTATATTTTTTCATTTCGACCTTCGATTTAGGTAAACCTAGAGCCATTAGAACCCAAACTCACAATTCTACCACCATTTAGATTTAATAATTTTATTACTTCAAAATTAATCCACATCTAGTTTGTAATATTAGTATAAAAGCCACCGTTCCTCAGATGTTGGTGAACATGCGGTCCAAGATAAATTTGAGGGAATCGCTGCCATGGAAGACCAAGAACACATCTCTAGACCGATTAGGTTTTATCCAATAGCATCACTATCATCGGCCTCACCCTAGCTTTCCACCGGCGGCTATCCAACTACTCCTCCCCCCCCCCCCCCCCCCCCCAACTCCCACAACTCCCACCCCCACCATGGGACCCTGCACTCAAGCCAGGCCATGGGCATCCATAGTAAAAGGTTGAAAGAGCGTCATCAACAACCCTCTTTTGTTGCAGCAAAACTGTGGGCCCGTGGCTACGGGTTTGGCATTCCAACGACCACGACACCTCAAACCAACTGTCATCCAATGGTGGCCATCGCAGCTACCAAAGATTGCTGCATGGCCGAACTTGACAACCACAATCATCAAAAAATTTCCCAAGCCACGTCGAGGGCGCTTCTCTAGGTATCACCGCCGCTACGGCTCCATGGCAGTGAGACTATGACCACCAATTGTACCCACTAGAGGCCGAGGGACTTGCCAATTACGTGCCATGCTCGTTGCTGCTGCAACCGGAGCCCGAACTTGGTTTTCATCTTCTTCCACCGCAAGGACCCACTAGACACTGACTACCACCGGCTAGCAACCTTGCTTAGTCACCACTGGTGCCCATACAACTCATAATGATGTCCCTAGGCCGAAAACTATTTTCAGCCCTAGGGTTAGATTTTTGTCTATTAAGTGAAAGAGATAAAGTGCACATGTAACAACCTATTCGTAAAAAAAAAATTATTATAAAATAGATCTTATCTATACTTATATCTTATTTATAATTATTTAGCTTTTATTTTATAATTATATATTTAGAATACTTTTAAATAAAAAGAAACAAACCTTTCTCCTTATGTTATAACTAGCATTTTATGATAATAGTATATTTATAGTGTTTGAATCATATCTATAATATAAATCTAATTATGTAATCAAAAATAAAAAGAAGTGTTTCTAAATCTAATAAACCTTTATATTTTACTTAAATTAATTATAATTAGATAAACGACTAACTTTATGCTACTTAAATATTTTTAAATCTCGAGCCTCTTATTTGAGACCCGTAGATCCTATCGATGAGTTGATGTTTGATTAATGGATGTGAGGGATACGTGGTTCGGGTCTTCTGATCAGATGTGAATAGTCTCATCCCATATACGTCTTTCTCACATTAGGATTTATTATATAATTATATATATGCATGTTTTGGCCTCCAGCATGATTATATGCCCTTATCTAGAGATGATTTTAATTGAGTATATTTTATCATGCATTTGATTAGACTATTTGGGATATGAGTATGCTGATGACATATAGAGATAATTGGAGATAATTAAACTGTTATGATTTTATGTCGAGATGATTTCTATTATGAGTATGCATGTGATAGACTAGTAGGGATATGTATATTTTAGATATATGGCTAAAGACTGCATTGCATTATTTTCCTCTTAACTTCCTTACCACCTAACTTCCTGATATGCATGACTTGTTATAATACTGATATATGTACGTGATCCGTCATATAGAAGGAAATGCATAAATCTCATTAATAGGAAAGTTAATAGAAAAAGCATGTGGGTACCCAAGTAGATGCTAGGGTTAAGGGTGCCTGTTGATGATGATGGTCACTGATATGCGATATCTCGTGGCCCATGTCCGAGGTCAGTTGAGTCCGTGCGCATAGACAATTGGACACTTGCCGTTCGCCAAGGCATGTGTGTGGCGAGTTACCCTCTTGTGATTTCTATTAACTAGTGGGGTACCCGATTTGGATGGATTTTGATATACTCTTAGCGTATGGCAGGGTATGATTATGACTAAAATACCCTTAGTGTATGGTAAGATATGCCTTGAGCCTACGGGCAGAATATTGAGATTAGATACTAAGTGTTGACTATGTATAGTGGTCTAGTATAACAATATACAGAGATGGCATTGATTATTGAGATGTTGAGAAATGCATATGATTTCATTATCATCAGACTAATTATCAAGTGGTTAATATACATCATATATGGTTACATTTAATATTATAGCATGGTCATGGTCGGCATGCATCATGTGTTATATTTAAGAGAGAGTTATGATGATAGTATGACATGGAGATTTGTTTATTCCTTGTCGAGGATTATATACTTTTATCAGTTATGACATGTTATCTACTTTTCATCTATGTATTATTGCGAACACATTTATATACTCATTCATGACATGATACTCTTTCTGATTCATATTATCCAGTACATGATTTACTCTCTGTTTGGTATCACTGATTCGAGGTAAGGTTTATTCACTGAGCCTCTTGCTTATAACTCTCTTTATTTCTTTTCTAACCCTCTCAAATATGTAGTATGTGATAGCGACTTAAAATATCCCAAGAAGATATTTTAGATTGATAAGGTGAGCTATAGGTGCGAGATGGTATAGATGATAGTTTATATAGAAATTGAGTTGTATTATTGTTTGTTATATTTGTACTTTATTATATCATACGATGATTTGTATACTACATGTCAAATTATAGTGTACTCATGTATCAGTTGTTTAGTTATATCTTGATGGTTTGTCGTGGCCTGTGTGGGTCTTGCCAGATTATGTAGTGGACTAGTGTATATTATTATGGATTTAGATATTCATATGTTAATAAGTTCATTTAGTTGATAATATGATTTATTTGGTGTTGGATTATATGAGCATGGATATATTAGTAGGTATTATTTGATGATGTCATGATTATATGTGCATAGGAGTGTATCTGTGCTTGACGGGCCCTGCCCGTCCTGTTGTGTGAGCCGCACGTGTCGTGTGGGCGAGTGGGTGTGCACGTGCCCATGCCGAGCGGGGGCGTTACAGCACATATCTCGAGGCATGCTAAATTTTAATGATTTGGCTCGACCACCTCGCGTTAACTAGTTTGAGACTTATATGTATGACCCTAAGCCTGAGTACAAGCATAAGGACAACTAGTGGAACGATCTGATGGACTCGAATTAGCCAATTAAACCAAACCTGCATGTAGACCTATAGGCCCACGAGCACGACATGAGCCAAAAGTACTAACTTATGTATTAGTGACCTTGAGGACAAGGTGTTAGAAGCATGGTGGATTATTACAATCTGAACACGTTGGTTAACTAGTCAAGTCGGTTGAGTCGAGTTAATTTATTTTTTAGGAAAATTTGCATATAATATCTTGCCTTTTAACGAAATTTGCATTTACATTATATATTTTTACTATTTACAAATCAAGCCTTATGATTTAACGAATAAGTGTAGAAAATACCCTACCGTTTGATCTGTTAGTTAAATTTAACCAAACCACAACTATACTAATAAGATTACAAAAATACCCTTAATCCAACCTAACTAAACCTAACCCAAATTTACTAACCAACTAAATCGAACTCAAACCAACTACCAACTAAACTCAACCCAACCCTTCTCCACCATCTGATCTAAACCCAATCTTCCTCCCTCCTCATCATCCCCACCTAACACTCCTCTCTCCTCTCTCCTCCCTCCTCCCGTGTCATTCTCTCATCCCTCCCCTTTCCTCCTCCCTCCTCATCATCTCCACCTAACACTCCTCTCTCCCACACTCAAGGACCACATAATATCAACTAGGTGTTTGAATGCACCAAAAAATGGTGTTCTTGGATTGCAACATCATGACGCTATTTGAACACCTGAGCCTAAGACTAGGTATTCCTCTAAAAATAGCTATGATAAATAGGTTTGACTCAATGAACCCTATGCCCGCTATGATGTGATCTAATCGAGTTCAAATCATATAATTCCACCATGCTACCGCTTAATCTTTTTCCTCAAAGTGGAGATGTTGTGGCCGTGGCAACTCTAGTGTGTCCTTCATTGTTCAGAATGGCTTAGGCAGCCTACCATATTCTACAAGGTTGCAACAGTTTGGCATTTGTCCACTTGAAGCTCATTCATATCTTCGTGAAATTGAAAGTGAATGGACCCAAATTGTAAACCCAGTAGGTGTTAAACACAATATCCGCTTCCTCGAGAGCTAATAGGTAAAAGTCTTATATCAACAAGTTCCCTTGGATTTTCAACATGACCCACAGAATGTGCTCTTTGCTCTCAAACTAGTGCTCTATCTAATCATCACATCAAAACTCGAGATCAACTTTGATGTCAGCCCAATCTTTCCGATCACCCGCTCATTCAAGAAATTATTAGTTCTTCCATTGTCGATGAGTATCCGCATAGTAGGCTTCTTCACAATGTCATCAACTAAGAGAGTCTCAATGCAATTGATCCAACATACACATGCATGAAAATCTTGGTATGACTTCCTTTCTATTCTCTAGTAGCTCTTGGGAAGAATGCTCCTCTTCTAAATCACCTCCCACTAGTATGCTATCTTCATCTTCCGTCCATCTCTACTAATAGTATCACCAAGGCTGTGTGCCAACCACATTTGTGTCCCCCCGCCCTTCCGTATAACATCAATTGTAATTGAAACACAACCCCTTAGCTTCTTTGTTCCTCCATCCAGGCTTGTGTTAGAAGATGCATAGGGACCTTCAAGGGTCCCGTAACTTGAAGAATAGGCCTTGGTATATACAGAGTCCCTACTATCCATGGTAGTCCAACCTCAATAGTTGGAATCGTAGGTGACCGAGATGGATACCTCACCTCAACATTAGTCCAGCAATCTCACAAGGTGATTCATAGCTCATTTATCTTCTATTCTATCATTTGGGCTATGGAGAAAGCCTCCAGCAAAGTTTGAGATCAGGAGACTTTCATCTTAGCTTGTATGTCTTAATAGAAGCCACTAATAAACATACTCTTCAATATTGAGTATGATCAGCCTCTAACCGGGTTACAAATAAGTTCGAATTCTTCTTGGTAGTCTTACATGATGGTATTTTGTGTCAATTTAGTAAGGATGGCTTGAAAGTCCTCATAATTGATTGGTCCAAACTGAGCGCACAATGCTTTCGCGAATTCATCCCACGACTAAAACAGACAAGTTTGTTGTGCTGCTTGGTACCACCATATGGTCGTCTCTCATAAGTAAAAGGAGTTTATGAGGACATTTTGAACCTCTTTGTGTGCTAGTATTCAAAGAACTTTTTAGCACGGTAGATCCATCAAATGCTAAAAAAAATGAAGCCACATTGTACCGTTTGATAGATAGATGTAACTTAACTCTAATTTTATTGTCATATTAGATTCTATTGATGTATCTTATGTTTCATATTTGATTGATAAGTATTATGATCTTGATTGACTCTGATGTTCTTCAAAAAAAATTTATTGATGCTTGATTTCGATAGATTTCATTGATCTACTTTATGGTTTGACATTTTTGTGACATTATGGATTACATTGACTTCCTCGGACTTACTTTCAGGTTTCTTTCACAAGCTAATTGATTTTACCCTAGTCGATATATTTGTGTAGACTTTCGTTTTGATGTTTTGTTTGATTGCATAATTTTTTTTTTATTGTTGCATTTATATGTCGTTTATTTTTATATAATTTTTCTAATTTTGTATTTGGTATTTTACAGTTCTACATTGATTTCAATGTGTATCTTTTTAGTGTTTTTATAGGTTTTTGTTAACTCTTAATTTTTATGTAAATAATAAAAATATAAAGTGTAAACTATAATTTCGTTATAATATAGAGTGTCATATGTAATTTTTTGTAGATTCTATTGGCATATTGTGTAATTCATATTTTATTGATACACATTATGACCTTAATGGACTTTATGTTCTTGATGGATTTTTATTGATGCTTAGTTTCCACGGTATCATTATTCTACCTTATGATTGGACATTTTTGTGACATTGATGGATCCTATTGACTTCTTGTATGGTTGGTTTTGATGGATCACGAGTTATTTGATTGATTTTGCCCTAGTCTGTGATATTTGTATTAGACTTTGGTTTCCATGTATATATTGATTACATGCTTTCTATATCATTGCATTTAAATGTCTTTTATTTTCATCAGATTTTTTTTAGATTTTTTTATTTGGTAATTTATCAGTTTTGTGTGAATTTCATTGTGTTTTTTTTAATGTTTTTCTATATATTTATTAAGACTTATATCTACATTTATAGTGGAACAAATTTATCCCTAGTTATTTCCTCTACGGTGACATCCCAATTTGACCAAGACACATCATAATTTTTGTTATTTATGAAACTCTATATTTGCTAAAGAAATCATATAACCTACCATTTCGATAGATTGATATAAGTTTACTTATTTCTAACTTTTATCTTGGATTTTTACGGACAATTTTACTTAGATCATACTAGATTTTTTTTTATAACATAGAAATTTCTTGAACTAGTAAAAATATCTAAACACCCATTTAATTATATTTTTATTATTTTTTTATTCATAAATAATTACGTATAAGTAACGTGAACAGCTAACTTATATGATATGTTTACACCTATATTTAAATAAATAGATACAGAAATTTTACTTTAGCCTTATGTAGAGGAGTATTTTAATAATTTTATCTTTTTCATCTATATAGGGAGATATTTTTAATATTTAGGAGTAGGGGTGTAAACGAGCCTCTAATCAAGCTTGGATTGAAATTAATTTCGAGTCTATCTTTGTGATCAAGCTTGAATTAAAATAATTTCAATCCGAGCCAATTTCAAACGTGAACCAATTTCGAACTTAAATAAGTTTAAACTATATGCTCAATTAACAATTTCAAACCATTTTTAAGCTTGAGTATGTTTGAATTAATTTAGGCTTGAATCAAGCTTAAAATAAAACCTAATTCAACTATAAAAATATAAATATTACCAAAATATAAATTACAAGCAATAAAGATGGATTAGAAAACTATAAACAACCAAAATATAAATTACAATTAACAAAGATAATTGTGTCAAAAAACTACAAGCAACCAAAATATAAATTACAAACAATAAAGATAATTGTGTCAGATAATAATGACTAAAATTCTAAATGGGTGAAAGAGTTTTGATCTAATGGTTCATATTAATTTGATATTACTTATATTATATATATATATATATATATATTCAAGTATTATCGAGCCGACGCGATCGAGCCGGCTGAGAATCAAGCTTGGCTCGAATTTAATTTTGAGCCTAACTTTAATGATCAAGTTCGGCTCAACCTATTTTTGAGCCGAGCTTGATCGAGCATTATCGAGTCGAACTCAAGCCGAGCTCGAGCTGGCTTGATTATTTTGACAGCCCTATTTAGGAGGTCTACGTGTAATAAAAAAAAGAGAGGTTAAAGTATGTGATAAAAGGATTATGGTTAGAGGGGTTCAGGTGAAATTATCCTTAAATTTTATTTACATATCTTATCATTTAGATTTGATTGATACATCTTATGACCTTCATTGATGCTTGACTTCGACAAAGTTTGGGTGGATCTCATTGTTTCTTATGATATGTTATGATTGCGTGATTTTTTTTGTCGTTATACTTATATGGCGTTTATTTTCTTTGGGTTTTCAAGAATTTCTAGATCTTTTATTAACTCTTATTTCTACGTTTATCGTGGAATAAATTGATACGTAACGTTTTCCTCTCCAGGTGACGTCCCAATAACGCTATAATAGTTATTGATTGTGACCGATCAATATACATCATACGTTTCATTGTTTTTCAATAGAAGTGTTAACATTCAATTTCCGATCACATGCATGTCATACGCCTAAATAAATCTTAAGAGAACACCAATACCAGCATCCGGACCAAGCTTACAACTATCATCAACCTAGCAAAGAGATAGGAGAAGGCTCTATTGGCATTAGTAGTGGAGGAGTAGAAAAGGCAGTGATGGATCTCTTAATATTCAGAACAATCTCCTCAGGTGTAGTAATCTCGCCCTTGAAACAAAAGTGATTCCTTTCTTTCCAAATGCACCACATTGAGATAAACAGAAAAGGGAGAGCTTCCATATTAACATGATTAAGCACTTCAATTAACCAACTGCTAAGACAGGGATAAGAAGGCTAGCTAAACCCCAAACTTAGGGCTTTCAACACCTCAGTCTAAAGTCCTTTGGAAGAACTAAGGCGCCAAGCCATCTTACAAATCGAAGCTTTGTTAACTGCAGCGAAAGAACGTACCCCTAGGCCGCCATTCTCCCTAGGTTGACAAATAAGATCCCATCTTCTTAATCAAAGCGAGCTCTCTTTATTAGGAAGCCACCAGAAGGCCCCGAGTATCACATCAAGTTCCGTTAGAAGACAATTAGGAAAAGAAGCTGTCAACATGTAGAATATGGGTACCGAGGAAAGCACAGATTTAATCAGCACCAGTAGGGCTTAGAAGTGAAGCCTTCCAAAGAGCTGATTTGTCCCAAAGCTCATCAATAGGAAATGAGAATGCTTGTTTTTTGGATCTAGGACAAAGAAGTAAAGATCCTAAATACTTATCATTCTCCGCCAAGAACTCGACACCAAGAATAGATATAATCGGCAATTGAGTTATTAGAGGAGTAAGTTGGCTAAAATATATCAAGGACTTGTCAAAATTTAGGGCTTGACCAGAGAATGAGCAATAACTATGCATAATACCCTTTAGTTGCCGAGATTCTTTCTCTTAGTGGCTAGGCCTACAAGAATAAGGTCGTCCGCAAATAACATAGGCATGAGATGTGGAGGTGCTCTAGCAAGATTGAGGCTGAAAATGAGTTTTGTGGAAACACCCTAGTCCAGAAAAATAGAAAGAAAATTAGCTCTCAAGATAAAAAGATATGAGGACAAAGGACAACCTTGTCGCAGTCGTTGAGAAGGATTGAAGAAGCCGCCATTGTCTCTATTAATATCCACCAATATTGAAGTTCTGGAAATGCACTTGTGGACAAGATTAATAAAAGGAGTCGGAAAGCCATGTAGAGTCAAACAATCACCTAAATGGGACCATTCCATATGATAGAATGCTTTTGACAAATTTGCCTTGATATGAAAAGATTCTAGCATACTTGTAGATGATTTCATATAAGAAAGAATTTCCTGTGCAAAAACTTGATTATCTAATATTTGCCGACCAGAGACAAAAGCATTCTAAGCGGTAGAAATAATTCCATTCAGAAACGATTTCAACCTGTTCGCAAGAATCTTAAATATAATCTTATAAATTGTATCGCACAGGCTTATAGGTATGTAATCACCCACAGATTTGGAAATTGGTTTCTATAGCAGCAAAATAATAAGGGTTTGATTAAGCTTCTGATCCATAAGTCTAAAGGTGAAGAACTAGCGCACATCATTACAGACAGCATTTTTGAAAATTGACTAGTGAACTTGCAGAAAGCAGGCATTTAGGCTGTCCAACCCAAGAGCTTTGTCAAGACCAAATAACATCAAGACTTCGGTGATTTCTTCATCTGAGGAAGGTAAAATAAGCTCATCAATCGCATGTGAAGGAATCGGAGAAAACTATCCTTGATAGAATCAAGAATACCAAGCATAGATGGTGGGTTCGAAGTAGTGAATATGGTTTTGAAGTGCTGAATAAAGGTGTCTCGTATCTCCTACATACACGAAGTGTCCGATCCATTAGCAAGTGGGAGAGAGAAAATAAAGTTACATCGACGTCCAATTGTCGCCGACATATCAAAATAAGAGGTGTTCCAGTCTCCTTCATGAAGCCAAATTTGCTTGTCATGTTGGTGCCAATAAACTTCTTGACGCCTAAGTAGTTCACAATGGATCAAACGAAGAGAGTTTCCAAAATTAAGTCCGCCTAAGTAGGAGAAGCCTTGGATTGCAAAACAACTAACTGAGTCTCAACCAGCTTGATCTTAGTTTGTATATTAGGAGAATTATGCCTAGTGCACTGTTTAACTTTATATGTAAATCTGCCAAGAGAGTTGACGAGGTGATCCCCTTCTTTGTAAGAACCCGCCCAAAAGGATTTATAGGTATCCTTAAAACCACTCAAGTTATGCCACCAATTTTCCACCCTGAACTTTCTTCTAATTTAAGTTTTAGGAGTTGGTTCAAGAAATAACGGATTATGATCACTCAAGATTGCTGGAATATGAAGTACTTTGGCAGATGGAAATGAGAGTACCAGCGTGGGTCTGCAAGACACCTGTCAAGTCTCTTGCGAACCCAGCTCGGGGCAGCTGTCAATTGGACCATGTATATGAATAGGGGTGTAAATGAGCCGAGCCTAAGCGAGCCACCTCAGGCTTAGGCTCGGCTCGAAATTACTTTCGAGCCTCGTAATTTTGCTCGGGCTCGATTTGGCTCAGCTTGAGCTCGGTCTTGATTAGAGGATAGGGCAGTGGCATGTGGGCGGTGGCGGCATGGACGGCGGTTTGCCGAAGGAATCGGAGACGAATGGAGGAGGAGGCGACGACGAAGAGATGGTGAATGGAGGAGGAGTAAGCTGACGGAGTGGATGTGGAGGAGGAAGCCAACGGAGGGGAGAAGGAGGAGGCCGATGGAGAGGAAGGCATGGCGCCGTGGTGGTGGCTTGCCGATGGAGGCCAACAAGGAGGAAGGAGGTGGCGACGTGTGGGGTGAGGTTATGAGTGGTGATTGGGTGGATGAGAGTGAGGGTGAGGGTGAAGGTGAGGGTGAGGGTGAAGGTGAGGGTGGGGTGGGTGAGGGTGAAGGTGAGGGTGAGGGTGAAGGTGAGGGTGGGGTGGGTGAGGGTGAAGGTGAGGGTGAGGGTGAAGGTGAGGGTGGGGTGGGTGAGGGAATTGAGGATAGACAAGGTGATGTGATAGGCAAGATGAAGTGATGGGTGAGGGTGGGGTAGGTGAAAGTGATGAATATTAAATGGGTTATGGGTGAGGATGGGTTAGTGAGGGACACGTGGCAATATTTCTTTATGCCATGTGTCCTTAGTTATAGCTAGTCAGGCTATCGAGCCTATCGAGCCGAGCTAGAGCGAGCCGGCTATAGCTCAGACTCGGCTCGATATTAATTTCGAGCCTGTTATGTTGGCCCGGGCTCTGCTCAGCTTTGACCGAGCCGAGCCTGAGCCCCCTATATATGATAGGCCCAAAAATCCAAGGTCAATCAATCCAACACTACGAATCCATGAAGCAAAACCCCGGTAACATGGCCTATTAAGTGGAGGGACACCTTGTTTTTCAGAGCATGTCGCCTCATTCAAATCACCACTGCACCACAAGTAACGTAGAATTGGATGTGATCAGTAAAGAAATTTAAGACCAAATGTGGACAGTGTTCTAGTGCACCGAGTCACCATAAATACTAATTATAAGTCATGAGAAAGAAGTAGCAACATTAGTAATTTTAGCTACAATAAAATTGGGTGAAGAGATAAGAATAATAACAAAAACCGAATCATCCCATAAAAAAGAAAATTTACAAGAGAACATTATATATATAATATATATAGCAATGCCTCACTATGTGGTGCCACTAATGAGATATAAGTTATTTATTTATATATAGGGCTGACAGGCTTGACGAGCAGCTCGGGCTTGGCTTGGGTGAAGCTCGAGTCCGGCTCAGCTCGATCAGAGCTGAGCCGAGTCGAGCTATCATAATAGGCTCGAAATTAATATCGAGCCGAGCCTGAGCTGGAGCCAGCTCGCTCAGGCTCGACTCAATAGGCTTGATAGCCTTACTAGCTATAACTAAGGAGACGTGGTATAAAGAAATATTGCCATGTGTCCCTCACTAACCCATCCTCACCCGTAACCCATTCAACCTTCATCACTCTCACCTACCCCACCCTCATCCATCACTTCACCTTGCCCATCAGGTCACCTTCCCCATCCTTAAATCCCTCACCCACCTACCCTCACCTTCACCCTCACCCTCACCCTCACCTTCACCTCATCCACTCGATCACCACTCCTAACCTCACCCCACGCGCCGCCACCTCCTCCCTCCCCGTCGGCCTCCATCGGCAACGATGGCAAGCCACCACCATGGCACCACGCCTTCCTCTCCATCAACCTCCTCCTCCTCCGCCACCGTTGGCCTCTTCCTCGTCCACTCCGTTGGCTTCCTCCTCCTCGTCATCCACTCCATCTACTCCGTCAGCTTCCTCCTCCTCCTTCATTCACTGTTTCCTCCTCGTCGCCTCCTTTTCCATCCGTCTTTGACTCCTTCGGTAAGCCGCTGTCCACGCCGCCACCGCCTCATCCTCTAATCAAGCTTGAGCTTTGCTCGGGCTCGGCTTGGGTTCAGTTAGGCTTAGTTGGAGCTGGACTCGAGTTGAGCTGAACCGAGCCTGAGCAACACTATGAGGCTCAAAATTAATTTCGAGCCGAGCCAGAGCCAGCTCACTCAGGTTTGGCTTGTTTACACCCCTATTTATATAAAAGGACGTGTCTATTATCATCACGAGCAACTCTTTTTCTTATAGTATATGCGGGGCATTTCTCACGGAATTGGGAAATCTCAAGGGTGTGTTTAGTTAATTTAACTCATTCCTTAATCATGATTTACTTATTTTTAAACTAAGCTAAGAAAATATAGTATTTAATTATGAATTAAATTTAATTATAATTATTATTTTTGATGTGATGTAAAATAGTGAAAAATATATTTGTTGTTGAGGGAAATAGATGATATATAAAACTAATAGACCAAAATATCTATTAACTTTGATGATAAAATTTTACAAAAATATTTTTATATAATCAATTAAAGGCTTGTGAGTTTACAACCATGCCTGAAATGTTATGTTTTTTTAATAATAACAAAAGGTTACAATTTTTTTATTAATATTTTATTTTTGGTTATAAGCCCAATTATGAGGCTATATTATTTTTTAAATGTTATTTAAGAAATTTTTTGTATTGCGGACAATATTAAAAAGAGGATTTTTACAAATTCACCCTATATTTTGCCTATTTTGTGATTTGCACCACTGTCTTTGGGGATTTTATAACGCAACCCCTCATTTTTCCTATAATGTTTATTTAACACTCTAACATTACTTTAGCTAAGTGACATTAACCATGTTATTTAGTTTATGTGACTCTAGTTCAAAGATTACTAAAATACCCTTAAAATTTTCTGACATAACCTAAATCCTTACAAAATTCTTTTTTCCCAAACTAAACCCTAACCCACAAAATCTAAATCATCTTATCTATAACTAAACCTTACCTCACAAAATTATATCAAAATCCACAACCCACAAGAATCCCCTAAAATCCCTACCACGTACAAGCCTTAGAAACTTCCCCCAACTTTTAATTTTTTTCCATCTCTCCAGCTTAAACCCTTTTTTTTTCTATCTTTTTCTAAATTTTCTTCGTCTCCCTTCCCATTTTTGAGGTTGCAAGCAATAAAATCGACTTTGCATTTGGGGAGCTATCTCCATGGCTTGAAGTTTGGAAGCTCTAAGATTGGCTTAGTATTTAGGTAATGTTCTTCATGTTTTGAGAAAAAACAACAAGTATGGATGTTAAGTTATGAATAAAATTAGAGATAAGTACAAGGACAATTTAGGAATGTTATAAATTACATAGTGTATTATAATAAAATATTCTTTTTCTAGTATCATTCACTTTGAATATAGTTAGGTTAAGTTAACACAAGGTGTTAAATGAACATTATAAGGAAAATGAGAAGTCGTGTTATAAAATCCCATAAAATATAGGATATGATTTATAAAAATTCCTAAAACAGAAAGTGAGTTATTGGCTACTTCTCACAGGCTTGCAATTACTCTATAATTCAAACCAAATAAGAGTCAATAAATCAAAAATTAATAACCGAGTCAATCTGATTAGGTTCAATAATCGTGAGATGTAGGCCAAATAAAGTGCACGCGGATTAGCTAGCAGAAAATCTGGTATACCATGCATCTACTAATAATAGAGTTTTGTATACATGAGTTTCTGAAAAAATATCTAGACAAATTTAGTGGGACCCACGTCTAAAACTAAATCAACATCGAACTATGCAACAATTGAAGGATTTGGCCGTAGTTGCGTCGTGCATCGGAAAGAGGTGGATTGAATATGGACAAGGGTTCCGTCTATGTTGACAAGTCCTCGTCGTTGAAGGAAAAATGCTCCACCTTATAGCAAAAAAACACGTGATTGGTAGAAATCCGATACAATATATATATACACCAACTATATTATTATTGCTTTTGTTATACTAGCGAGCTATTATGAAAAGGATGTCTATAATCTATACAAGAACGTTAAATACACGTGGCATACAATAGTAAAGCCCCAGCAATTTGGGTAATGTTGACAGGAATGCTAAAAGCAAACTTGAAAGAGAATCACTAAAGCCCCTTGGACGAACTAAATCGGGAGGGAGTAGGGCTGTCAAAATAATCAAGCTGCCTCTACCTCTGCTCGAGTTTGACTCGATAATGTTCGATTAAGCTTGGCTTAAAAATAGACTGAGTCAAGCTTGATTATTAAAGCTAGGCTCGAAATTAAATTCGAACCAAGCTTGCTCCTGAGCCGACTCGATCGCGTCGACTCGATAAGGCTCGAATATATATATATAATATAAATAATATCAAATTAATATGAACTATTTAGAATTTTAGTCATTATTTTCTGACACAATTATCTTCATTGTTTGTAATTTATATTTTGGTTGCTTTTAGTTTTTTGACACAATTATCTTTGTTATTTGTAATTTATATTTTAGTTGCTTGTAGTTTTCTAACCCATCTTTATTGCTTGTAATTTATATTTTGGTAATATTTATACTTTTATAGTTGAATTAGGTTTTATTTTAAGCTTGATTCGAGTCTAAATTAATTCAAACTTGCTTAAGCTTGAAAATGATTTGAAATTAATAAGACTTGAAATTCCTAATTGAGCAGCTCGTTTAAATTTGTTTAAATTCGAAATTGGCTCGCGTTTCAAATTGGTTCGGATTAAAATTATTTTAATTTAAGTTTGATCATAAAAATAGACTTGAAATTAATTTTAATCCATACAAGTTTGATTAGAGCCAAGCTCGGCTCTTTTACACCCCTAGGAGGGAGTACTGAGAAGGTGAGTAGATCCCATCTATTTAAAGAGCCTCAGCGGTGGATTCGACATAATATTATGACAATGCCTCCATTACTAGACCTTGAACTACTCGTCTCTCCCCAAGCATTTCTTTCCCTGGTCCTCCTCCCCCTCTTCTTCCTCTTCCTTTTTACCACCGTCAAGAGATCCTTCTCCTCCCACAAGCCCAAACCCCCTCTTCTTCCTTCCCCTCCCAAGCTTCCATTCATCGGGAACCTCCACCAAATCGGCCCTCTCCCTCACCTCTCTCTCCACTCTCTCTCTTCCACCTATGGCCCCCTCATGCATCTCCAGCTCGGCCAAGTCCCGACCCTTGTCGTCTCCTCCGCCGATATGGCGGCCGAGGTGTACAAGACCCACGACGCCATCTTCGCCTCTCGCCCTAAATTTAAGGTCGCCGAGATCCTATCCTACAATTTCGCAGCCTTGGTCTTCACCCCTTACGGAAAATTTTGGAGGCGCATGCGAAAGATCTGCGGCCAACACATCTTGAACCCCAAGAAGGAAGAGTCGTATATTCCCGTGAAGGAAGAAGAGGTGGCGGTCATGGCAGAGAAGATTCGCGCGGCTTCTTTGCAATCTAGTCCAGTGAACTTGAGCGATGTGTTGTTCGGGTTCGCAAATGATGTGATCTGCAGGATTGTTTCTGGAAAATTCTTTAGGAAGGAAGGGAGGAATGAGTTGTTCCGGATGCTTATTGACAACAACACGGCTTTGTTTTCTGGGTTCCATGCGGGGAATTGCTTCCCTAAACTGGGTTGGTTGGATGGGGTGATTGGGGTGATTCGGGCGGCTAAGAAGAATATTAACAGGTGGGATGATGTGCTTAATAAAGTGATTAAGGAGCATAGAGAAGGTAGTACAGAGGATGGTGGGGCAGAGGATTTTACTCATGTGTTGTTATCTTTGCAAGGGGATCCAAACTTGGGGCTTGAGTTGAAGGATGATCATGTCAAGTCTCTACTGGTGGTAAGATTTTTAATGTAACGTCTCTCCAAGCCTTAAAACACTTTACAAACATTCTGGCATTTTCTTTACCAGGTCAAGATGTTGCTCTTTTTCTTTTTCTTTTTCTCTCATAGGCTTTAATAAGAATTTATCCAACTTAATCCGCGAATAAATTCCATTCAAGCCCAAGCTCAAATTAACGGATTTCGCTGGATATATTGAAGTTCGAATAAATTGAATTTTACCGAATTCCAAATATTCGCGATTATTCTAATTCTTTACCTTTCTTGTTTCTTATCCTATTGTAGGATATGTTCGCCGCAGGGACCGATACATCATCCATAACCCTAGAATGGACTATGTCAGAGCTTGTTCGAAACTCGCATGTGATGAAGAAGCTAGTAGATGAGGTGAGGGGGATTGCCGGCGAAAATTCCAAGGTTAGAATGGAGGACCTGAACAAAATGAGCTACTTGAAAGCTGTGGTAAAGGAGACACTCAGGTTGCACCCTCCAATTCCACTGCTCCTCCCAAAGGAAACTACAGAAGACTGTCATATAAGAGGCTATTATATTCCTAAGGGGACAAGAGTCTTCGTCAATGCTTGGTCTATCGGTAGAGATCCCAAATACTGGGAGGCACCAAATGAGTTCAACCCAGAGAGGTTTATCAACAACCAAGTGGACTATAGGGGTAATCATTTCCAGTTCATCCCATTTGGAGCAGGCAGAAGGATTTGTCTTGGTTTACAGTTTGCCATCAACGCAATAGAGCTTGCAGTGTCAAATCTTGTTAACCAGTTTGACTGGGAGTTGCCTTATGGCATGACAAGTGAGGAGCTGGACATGGAAGAGGCCCCTGGATTGACAACCCATAGGAAGAGCAGGTTGAAACTTATACCCAAACCACGTGCCTTCTCAAAGTAGTAAAGAGATTATAGCCTCCTGCTCTTGTGAAATAAATTATCAATAAAAGCCTTCGATATATTTAGAGCTCGTCGTTGGGAATAAAAATGAGGAATTTATACTATATTATTGTAATCATAACTTCGTATATTTATCATTTGGAATAAGAAATGGAACCGAGAATATTTGTACTTTCAAATGTCATACATTTTTTTTTTCTTTTGTGAGAAAGTCCGTAGACATATTTTATTTATCAACTTTCATTACACCTAATCCGATTGTAGATCATTTCATTCATTACATGATTTTTTTCTGGCTAGCTAGACTGGCTACTAAGTGAGCAGTAAGATTGTTCTTCCTACTCAAAAAAATTACCTTTAAGGAGATAAAATATTGCATCCACCTATTGCATCTTGCATGAGAGAGTCTATGCGCCAGTTGACTTCAGCAGCATCCTCATTGAAGGCATTGACCACATTTAAACAATCATTAAAGACTATTATATTTGTGGTTTTTAGATTTTTAGTGTTCGTAAATATGTACAAAATAATCTAAGTATTTTTATACATATTTATGAGCATATTTACAAGTTTCGATATGATTCAAACTAAAAATGTTCAAATTTTAGAGAAGATAAGTCACTGCATTCACACCACGTTCACACAACGTTCGCACCGCGTTCAAATATGGACTCAAGCGTTTCCACATACATAGGTGGTGTTTTGACTGTTCAAACATACTTAGGCCGCGTTCAAACGTGCCCATATAACATACTATTACTAAAGTTATATGTGTTCTATTTTGATTTGGATTTGACTTTATCTTGTTAACTTATATACAGGTTAGGATGCCCTAACCCTACGGAGGGTTGTAACTACGTTTGAAATAAAATTTTTGGAATTACAAAGTTCTTGTATCAACAAGATCCATTTCTTTTTCAACGCACTAAGTTTTTATCTTAAGGGTCATCTAGACGAAGAATTAATCTCGAGAGCTATTGAGATTGAAGATTAATCATAGAAAGCAATGAATCACGAGTTCTAGCGAGCAAAACTGAGTGAAACAAAGTCGTGGCGGTCGATGGGTTATTTTGTAAGTCAGTTTTGTAACTGCTATAAGTTTAGTCATTAGTTTTGATCTGAGTTTGGATTCGTAATTTTTTTCCCATTTAGGTTTTTCCACGTAAAAATCTAGTGTTCATTTTTGCTTTACTTTTTAATATTTATTCTACATATTTACATAAGCAAGGGGTTAGAATCATTGTCTAGGGTTTAGATACATATCCATGTCTTAAGTTTTTTACAATTGGTATCTAAACAAGCTCTCTTATCTTAGAGAGAGATCCATTAGGTATGGATTTTTTAGAGATGGACAATCTTCTATTATATTTCTTATTCTTGATAGATCAAACTATGAATATTAAAAAGCTAGGATAAAAGACTTTATGAAATATATAGATGAGCGTGTTTGGCTTGCCATTGTGAACGGTTGGAGTGCACCGATGTATTTGGTAATTGATAAGTTAGTTGAAAAACCTCCTAGTTCTTAGGATAGGTCTGATTTTGAAAATGTTGGTGGAATAGCAAATCCATTAATGCTATTTTCAGTTGTGTTTCTTCGGATGAATTACAAAAAATTTCTACATTTGAGATTGCTAAAGATGCATAGACGATCTTTGAAAGACTGTCTTGTTTCTATAGGTATCCAAAAGAGAGATAACTTGAAACTAACTTTTGAACCTTCAAAGCAAACTTGAATGAACTTTACAAAGTCAAAGTTGAATCAACAACATGGTGAAATTTTAAAGGCAAAAAAGATAAACACAAAACACACTCTTCAAGGGAAGGTAAGTAGAATAAGGTTTATACCCACATATTATCATTGTGGTATTAAATGACATATTAGGCCATATTGTAAAGTTTTGTGAAAACCTAAACAAGTTTTCTATTATGAGATAAAAACTAATAAATTTGAGTTAGAAAATAAGACATCTTGGCACCCTTTTTGGGTGATGTTATTGAGTGATCTCTTAGTGAGATATGCTATCTAAAGGGAGTTTGATTGATTATTTATAGACCCTATAAGAACTAGAAAAATAAATAAATTAGGGGTTGAGAGAGGAGGGTGCACGTGCTCTGCACATGCAGCCCCTCCTCTCTCCCTCTCCGGCATGCAACGAAGCGCAACGGAAGATCTCACCGAATCCAATTCAGATTTGGGATCTTTAATCTATAAATTAAAACCCTAATCCCCTCTCTCTCTCTGCTTAACCACCCCAGCCCTCTTCTCTCTCTTCTTCCTCCCCTCTTTCGCTTTCTTCTTCCTCACCGTCAGAGTCACGCCGTGGAATCGGCCTGCCGGAGCGCCGGAGCCATCGGAGACCATCACGTGACTCCTTAGTAAGCCTTCTCCCACCCCTCAAATTTAATTAAAAATTAATAGGGTAAAGCGAAAATACCTAAATTTGGGTTTCTTGGCTTCATCGACAAATCAGACCGACCGGCGGTTTCGGATTGCAACCGCATCGTCACCTGAAGCTTCGTGCTCTAAGCTCGATGTCGGTAATATCTTCTAGGAGGCCCTCGTGGCTCGGGTTGTGGTTGGCCATGAGTGGGAAGTCTTCCACCGTTGGTCGCCGTGGTCAACCTTCCCCCCAATGTAGGTTGTTGAGGTCGCTAGGGGACCTTCAATGAGGTCATTAGGCTGCCGGCGACAATGGTCACCGGCGATGCCCTCTCTCTCCTTTCCCTTTTCTCCTCTTGACCCGACTCGACCTCTAGCCTAAGTCATGGGCTGCAGGCCGACTTGCAGCCTAGTTCTTTGTTGGCTTTGGGTTGGGCCTTGGCCCAGCCCAACTAGCATGAGGTGGAAGAATGGGCTGTGGGCCAGCTACAGCCCAATCCAATCCATTATCTTGGCTGGGCCTTGGCCCAGTCTGATTAGTTCTTTTTTTTTTTTTTGAATGGGCCAGGCCAGTAGTGCTTAGCCCAATCCAATGGGTAAATTAAACCCATTTTAGTTCTTTTTAGTTTTTTTAAATTTTAGAAATATTGATATTATATAAAATTAAAAATTTTATTATTATTTATTATTAAAGGTGGTGATTTTTAGTATGTGAGCTAGAGATTTGAGATTTCGGTTGTCTTGCCTAGACTCTGGTGAGTGGGTTCACTCACATATTTATTTATTTATTTATTATATTTCGTACCTTTATCAGACCATGTAAATAATTTGTGTGTAAATTATTTATTTCACCCTTATGTGCAAAAATTTAATTATTACATTTTCTGTGTACAAATTTATTTATTTCATCCGTACGTGTAAAAATTTAATTGTTACATTTTCTGTGTGCAAATTTATTTATTTCATCCGTACGTGAAAAAATTTAATTGTTACATTTTCTATATGCAAATTTATTTATTTCATCTGTGCGTGCAAAATTTAATTGTTATATTTCTGTATGCATTTAATCATTATACTCAGTGCATCACCATATTTTGTGCAAATATTGAAATTAGTGAAAAGAAAAATGAGACTAGTATTGGTATGACTTAGATAACAGTTCTGGTATGAATCGCTTGCGATTTTCCGTGGTGACTCAAGTCTATCAGGAAGTCCAAAGGAAAGTCCTAAATCAGATCACTGCGGTGACTTTCTTAGGTGACTCTAACTTTTCTCCACGATTAGTGGAAAAAACATAATGTGTTGATCACATGGTGATACCATCTGATGACCCTAACTGGATCAGCTATGAAGAAAAGTCCCGAGCGTCATCTCGAGGTGACTTCTAGTTGATGTGGATCCACATGGTTTAGACCCATTGAGATATATGACAGTATAAATATTGAAAAGATATTAATATGTTGAAACCGTGCAGGGTTACAAGTTGTGACTTTCTCTATTATTATCTTTGTTATTATTTAAAGAGCATGCCTATTGCATATTGATATGGATATTATTGCTTTTAGTTTAATTTTATTCAGCATTAATATGATTTAAAATTTAATTGGTTTTCGAGTGGATTTCGCTCACTGAGCTATAGTTGTTGGCTCATGGATTCTTTTTTTTATGTATTTATTTATCTATCTCAGGTATTTATTTATCTAAACGAGATGTACCCGGACTCCACCTCCACTTAGGATTCACCTATTTATTTTTTCGCTCTTTTGGATTTTGTGCTTTAGATTAGAAGTTTTATTTATTTCGTTTAGAGACTATAAAACATTAACATTGTTTTATGTTTATTGCAATTAGTTTTAAATTTAATAAAGTAGATCTTCATTTTATTTATTTATTTTACCATCGTACATGTAGAAAGTACTAATAAAGCTTCGTGTATCTCAAGCATATTTAGAATGTGTAATTTTAATTTTTTTGGGGAGTTTTTAAGTTTGAGTCATTTATCTTTTGGTTGGTTTGCAAATTTTTGACTTGTTTCCGTTTTAGTCTACATATGAGTTTTTCTTTAATGTTTAGAGTTTTTATAAAAAAAATTGGTGCACTTCTAGATTCAAAATATTTTCTTGATGTATATATCTATATATATATATATATATATATGACCTTCAATTGATTATAAGTGATTATAGTCAACTTTGTCGATCTTGAAGTATATTGTGTTATTTCTAATTTATTCACCCTCTTAACTTCTGTAATAATTAAATTTAATGCCTCATGACATATGTATTTTCTTGAGTGAGCATAATTTCATAAAATATTTTCTTGGGTAGCGAACTATTAATTGTGATTTGCATAGTTTGACCACATCCTTAGTCAAAAGTATTATATTAAAAAAAGATCAATGAAAATAAATACAATGAGTTAGAGTTAAAATTGTCTTATTTAGAGTCCAATTTGATTTAGTACTTTGCTTGAAAATTTGAAATAATATATTTAATATTGTTCATTATGTACTACAAGAAAAGAGCTTCCTACTCACCTACTCATGTGTGAAAGCTGTCACTGCACCTTTATGATATAAGCAATCAAAATAATACAAGAAAAGTTTATGTTAAGTTTGGAGAATAAGTCAAAAGGTACATCAATTGATGCTAAGTCGGTTTGATTACTATGATGTATTATTGTTTAATAGGAAAGCTTATTTAAGAAGATTATTTCATGTTGTCTATGCTCAACTTGAATATGCATTTTGTTACGATCAATCAAGATTAATTTTTAATTTATGTGTGATGCATTAGAGTTGAATATAATATGCTCTTGATGGCTTGATTGATTTATGTATAACTTATTTCATTTGATTGATCTACTTAAATCTTGAATTTATCTCTAAAATTTTAGAAGTGTATCTCCAAAAATATTTAAGACTTTCTCAAAAGAAAAATCTAACAAAAATTTAATAAAAAGTTCTAAATTTTTTTAGGATCAAACTTGTGGATTTCTTCACTTTTCCGCAAGGTATAATTTGTGTTTATTTTTTCATGTTAGAGTCTCAATTTTATGATCTTTTAAGCGATTGAACGTGATAGAATAATAATTGTGGCGTAGCTTCTTGATCTCATTTGATTTTTCTTGAACTAGAACTTTCCTCCAACACCTGGGTAGCCTTTGTCAATTTGAGCTAAAAAGGGGAGAGTCAAGTTGTCTAATGTAACGCCCCCGCCCGGCATGGACACGTGCACGCCCACACGCCTACATGGCATACGCAGCGGCACACGTGACAGGTTGGGCGGGGCCTGTGATGCACAGATACACTCCTATGCACATATAATTATCAAATAATACCTGTTAACATATTCATACTCACATAATCCAACACCAAATAGATCATATTATCAACCAAATAAATCTGTTAACATATGAATATTAAAGTCTACAATAATATATACTATACCACTACCTAATCTAGCAGGACCCACACAGGCCACTGATACGATCATGCCTCGGGATATGGTGCTCTGATACCAACTTGATACGATCTCTCCTTTTGGGCTAAGGATCGATCTCTTCCGATTCTCAGATCTGGACTGATCTTGCACGGAACTTTGAAATAAGATCCCAAAATATTCCGATGTCGGATCGATGTGAAATTTTGATATGTTGTAGCCCCGGAAAAGAGCTTTCCAACAAATCAAGTTTCAGGCAAATTGGAGTTGGGGATCTCGAGATATCATTTGTTTAGTGGACGAATGTTAGGATGGTCTGTTTTGGATCCGTGGATGGAGGCACGAGATCCTAGGTAATGGTGATTAGTGGAGGACCGGCGTTAATGGGGTGGCACCGGTGAAAAAGTGGTGATGGAAGGGTTATGATTGATGGAAGGGTTAGGGCAACTGTTGGATAGATTGGAAGAAGGGGGAGGAGAGGGCCACCCCTAAGGGACTAGGGTGATTGGCCGGTCGAGGGAGATTAGAAGCGGCGTCGCCGGGGATTGAGAGAACGGGAGCGAAGAAGACGAAGAAGGCAAGGCAAAATTCAATCTCAATATTCAATAATCAATAAAACTTTGGTTGCCCTACACATCCTTTTATAGGCTAACCAACAATTTAAATTAACCCTAAAACACAATTTTCGCCGACCGTGTTCGAACACACGATCGAACGCGCCTCTCGATATTTGCGAACGTGATGCAGGCATTCACAGTGCGTTCGAACGCACCGCGTTCGAACGCACAGTGCACTCTCTTCACCCACGTTCACAACCCCGTTCACAAACCGTGTTCGAACTCACTCCATCCACGTTCGAACGCGACTTACAGAAAACTTATTTTAATGGAAATTAAACACTAAAACATGAAATAAAAACACTCCTAAAGTGAATCCATGCTCGAGACGAGTCGGTGAAGTTCGAATCGTATCAGCCACAATAAACCATCAAAATATAACTAAACAACTGATACCCGAGTGCACTATAATCTTACATGTACTATACAAATCATCGTCTGATACAATAAAGTACAAATATAATAAACAACAATATAACTCTATTTCTATACAATTATCATCTATACCGTCTCGCACTTATAACTCACCTCATCCATCTAACATATCTTCTCAGGATATTTTTAGTCGCTATCACGTACCACAAATCTAAGAGGGCTAAAAAAGATAGATAATGTGTCATAACTGATAAAAGTATATACAATCCTCGACAATGAGTAAATAAATCTCCATGTCATACTATCATCATAACTTTCTCTCAAATATGACACATGATGCATGCCGACCATGACCATGCTATGATATCAAATGCAACCATATATGATATATATTGACCACTCGATAATCAGGTATGTCACATAATAATGAAATCATATGCATTTCTCAACATCACGATCATCACCGACATCTCGGTATAATATCATCATACTAGACCACTATGCATAGTCAACACCCGGTACCCGATCTTAATATCTTGCCCGTAGGCTCAAAGTATACTCTATCATATGCTAAGGGTATATCAAAATCCACATATGCCTTGGCGAACGGCATGTGTCTGATTGTCTATGCCCACAGACTCAACTAATCTCTGACATGGGCCACGAGATATCGCATATCAGCGACCATAATCATCACTCCATGCACCCCTAACCCTAGCGCCTACTCGGGTATCTTCACGCTTTCTATCAACTATCCTATCAATCATATTTCATGATTTCCTTCTAAATGCCAGATCATATGCATATATCTAGTACGATAACAAGTCAATGCATAATAAGAATTTAGGTGGTAGAGAAGCTAACAGAAAAATGACGTAATGCAGACTCCAACCATGTATCTAACACATGCATACTCCTGCTAGTCTATCACATGTACACTCATGCTAGATATCATCTCGGTATAAAATCATAACAGTATAGTCATCTCCAATCATCTCTATATATCACCAATGTATTCATATCCTAGATTAGCCTAATCGAATGCATGATTAAATATGCTTGACTGAAATCATCTCTATATAAAGTCATATAATCATGCTGTAGGCCAAAACATATATGTACATAATATATAATATATCCTTATTTGAGAAAGACGTTTAGGGGATAAGACTACTCACCGTCTGATCAGAAGACACAAACCACGTATCTCTCACGTTTGTCAGTTAACCGAGTGACACTTATCGCTAGCAAGGTCCATGGGTCTCAAATAAGGGGTTCGAGATCTGAAAATATTTAAGTAGTATGATGTTAGCCGTTTATCTAATTAGAATTAATTCAATTAAAATATAAAGGTTTATTAGGTTTAGAATCACTTCTCTTTATTTTTTTTATTATATAACTAGGTTATATTATAGATACGATTCAAATACTATAATTATATTATTATCATAAAATGTTAGCTATAACATAAGGAGAAGAGGTCTGTTTCCTTTTATATAAGAGTATTTCTAAATAAATAATTATAAAATAAAATAAAATAAAAGGCTAAATAACTATAAGTATTGACAAGGTCTAATGATAATTAATTTTATAATTCATACACTATCTTGATTAATTAGGGACAATGCAGTCTTTACTCGATAAAATAATAAATAAATAACTAAATAAGCCTAGTATTTTATTTGTTGCAGAATACTAATATATAATAAATTAATAAAATTACTTAAAATATATATCATAAGAATATTAGAATATAAATCTAATTATAATTTACAAATCTATCTATTAATCTAATATACATATAATGCTCGGGCAAGGCGTGCTCCAACTCGGTCACTCCTGCATTATTCAAGCTGGTTATCCATCAACCTTTTGAAAAAAGGCAACTACTATGCCTAGTAAATAAATAAATATAAGTATTACCTATATTTATGTGTAATAGTTTATAACCTAATTAATCATTAATTAATTGATTAATTATAATTACAATAATCATATTGATGAATATTTATTATTATTAAAATAAATAATGTCTAAATCTATTTGTATTAATTAAGACAGAAATACCTAAATAAATAAATAATACAATTAAAAAGAATAAGGGATTACTGGTACTAATGTTGGGCTTGGCCCAGCACTAGCCTGCTATAGTGCTGGGCCGAGCACAGCACTGTTGCAGAAAAACAAGAAGAGAAGAAGCAGCTGAGGAAGAAGAAGAAGAAAGGAAGAAGAAGAGGAGAGAAGAAGGGAAGGAAGAGGAAGGAGGTGTGGACCCGGGCCGGCGGGGAGGGCACCAGCCGCTATTGGCCAGCCAACGGCCGGCGGCTCGGCTCCGACGAGCCCAAGCTCGGGGCAAGAAAGAGAGAGGGAGAGAGAGAGAGAGAGAGAAGAAAAGGAAAGAGAGGGGGAAATAAAGGATCTCATCGGCAGCGGCGGCGGCTTCAGGGGAGGTGGCAGCACGCCGACGTCAGCAATGAGGAGAGGAAGCAGTGCGAAAGAGAGTAGAGAGAGAGTAGAGTGAGAGAGAGACCGAGAGAGATAGAGAGAGAGATTTAAAGAGAGAGAGGGAAGGCGGTGGAGGAGGGGTAGCGGCAGTGGGCACGTGGCGCCCCACCACGCAAGCTGCATGAACAGCTTGCATGGGCACGAGGCCGACCACAGTGTGGCTGGCCACATCGTGCCCAATTTTTTTTTTTTTTTTTTTTTTAAGGTTGGGTTGTTACATCTAAAGGGTTGTCTAGGGTTTTAGGAGTTTAGGGGGAGAGTTTTCATTTGCTGTCTATGCATTTTCTTTTAACTCTACTAGTTTTGGATATTCTGCTAACTTTTTGTGATTTGCTTAGATGCTAATTGAAGTTTAGATCATATTTGTTTATTGTTTACTGATTGTATGATCTTACTTTATATTACTTTCTATGATCACTTTAGTTTAAATTATTTTCACTTAATCTTGGATTGGTATGTTATTATTGCAGGCTTTAGGTGTTATATCTTTCAAACTTATGTTAAATGCTCATTTAGGATCCTTTGTTATTTTTGTAAAACTAGATATATTATCACAAATTGCCAGTGTAACGCCCCCGCCCGGCACGGGCACGTGCATTACAGCCAGGTTCTATAATTATATTTTTAGTGTTGGCAAATGTGTACAAAATAATTTAAGTGCTTTTATACATGTTCATGAACATATATACAAGTTTTGATAAGATTCGGCCTGAAAATTTCTAAGTTTTAGAGAAGATAATTTACCACAATTCCACTGTGTTCGAATGAGGACTCAGGCATTCACATATATAAATGTGGTGTTTTGGTTGCTCGAACACACTCAGGCCGTATTCAAACGCTCCCACATAACATGTAATTTCTAAAATTACGTGTGTTCTATTTTGACATATTTGGCCTTATCTTGTCAATCTATGTAAGGGTTGGGATGCCCTAACCTTAAGGAGGGTTGATAATTACTTTTGAAAGGAAATTATGGGAGTTACAAAGTTTTTTCGTCAACAAGGTCCATATCTTCTTCAATGCACCAAGTTTTGGTCTTAAACTCCCTCTTTATTGGGATCTCGGCCACTTCTCCCTCTTCATTCTTATCCACTAAACTCTACAAACTATCCACTCTCATCTCCATTATCATCCCTAATCTTATCATCACCTTCACTTGTCACTACCACTTGTCACCACCACCATCACCCCCATTTGTCACCACCACCATCACCCCCACTTTTGTATATTGTCATCCCAGTTGTAGTCCGAATTTACTAAGGGGGTAAATATCAAAAATGTAGATCAGAAAGTTACAGATCAACCACCCCTAGTTTCGTAATATTCTTACTACAGTAAAATATCTAGTGAATATTTTTCCTCGATTGCGTGGGCTGCTTTCCTCCAACCAATCTAGATTTGAAGAGGATGTTCCGTTCTTATCACGAATCTCCTCACGTCACGTCACCCTTCGGATCTCTTCACTCCTCACGCCGTAGTTGCCGTCAAATCTCCTCATGCCGACGCTTCCTCGCTTGTGGTCTAAGAAATCATCTTTTATTTTATATAAACCATCTTTCATTCTATAAAGATGATTTATTTTGTATCAATCATCTTTTATTTTGTATAAATCATCTTTTATTCTATATACATCATCTTTTATTCTGTAAATATGCATCTTTTATTCTGTATAAATCATCTTTTATTCTGTAAAAGATGATTTATTTTGTATAAATCATCTTTTATTCTGTAATATACAAACGAGTATAAAAGCTATAGCCTATCTTGACTTCCAATCCATCTATTTAGTTTAGTTTAGTGTCCAGTACTTTTATGGCATCTAGATCTATAGATAATGCATATATGAAATATGTCTAATATAAGAGTATAACAGGTTAGTTCTTTTTTTTGTTTTTGTACTCAAATTTCTTATACATCTACTGCTAATTAGATTTGTGTTGATTGTTATTATTGGTTTGGTGAACTTGTTTTTTGTTTTTGGGTATTTCTTTAGGAGTTCTTTTGAAATAAAATGGACAGCAAAATTAGTGGATGGAAGTTTTTGGGTATTTACATATAACAATCAGCATAGTTATGAAGTTGCTAGAGTAAGAAATAGGCAAGTTTTTCTTGTTGAAAATAGAAGAAAATCATGCAGCCTAATGTGATACTAATTTATGATGCCATTTTTAAGTGCATGCTTTCAGTTTTAATATACATAGATCTAGAAATAATTAGGGAGTCTTGTGCATAGTTATTTTGCAGTGACAGTTTTGAAACGATAGATGCTTTATGATTTGTTGAAGGAGCTTTATTTACCATGTATAATAGTTATTTTGCAGTGACAGTTTTGAAATGATAGATGCTTTATTTCTTATGTATAATAACTAGGGAAACATATATCCTAATTTCTTTGTTATTCTCTATTCCACTTGAGTTATCATGTATAACAGATGCTATATTTATCTCTCTATATTCTCTATCTTAGTTGACATTCTCTTTTGTTTTTGTTTTTTTTTTCTGACTGAGTCATGATCTTTGGATAATAAAATGAAGGGCCCAATTCTATTATTTGCTCTATTTTTAACTATTTACAATTTGTAATATATTATGAATTTGAAATTATGTTGTAATTGTTATGAGATTACAACTATTGGCAGTTTGTAATAGAAGATGTAACATTCTCTTTTTTCAACTATTTGTAGTTTGTAATATATTATGAACTTAAAATTATGCTATAATTGCTATGAGATTGTTAGATTTGTAAGTTGTAAGTTGAAATTAAAATTAGTACCTAAATTTATTTACTTAATATCGAATGTTGGTAGTTGAATTAGTATATAGATTTCTGTTGAATTGAATTTATGGTTGAATATTTAGAATTAAATTTTATATAGGGTTAATAATACTTTGTTATTTGTGTTATTGTGTTGTCATATCGTGTTAATACGACCCATTCATTAAACGAATTAGACAAGTCGCATTAACATGTCGTGTTAACACGACCCATTTCTTAAACGGGTTAGGCGGGTCATATTAAGACAATCCAAGCCATTTATTAATCGTGTCATGTTCGTGTTAGGATAAAGTTGACCTGAACCAAACTCGCTTAATCCGACTCAATTGTCACCCCTACTCACGGGTGGTAGTCTTCATGGAACCTCAAACAGGGCAGCAAAGTCAGTCAACAAAAGCTCTGAATCATCATGTATACCTGAGCTAGAAATGGCCTCAAGCTCAGTCAGTGCAATCTGGAGGAAGTATGATGACTTGCCAACTCAAGGAGCTCCAATCAATGGCTAAAGAGTAGGGCTCGGCTATGTTCGAACCTCGTCAAGTTGTATAACTCGTCCTTCTCGTTGAAATTTGAGCCGCATCTGTGAAAAGTGAAAGGTCAATGGGCCAAGGCTCTGTAGCCATTGGGTACCCAAGACCACGTCTGCTCCATAAAGAGCCAATAGATACAAGTCCACGATGAAGTTGTGGCCTTGCACCCGAATGGAGACATTCTTGCATATGCTGTCAACCCAGAGTTTGGTGCCATCGCCGATAATCACCTCGAAGCTGATAGTGGTTCCACCTCGAGTCTGATCCTCAACATGAGCTGCTCGTCCAAGAAATTATGCGCGCTCCCCGTGTCTATGAGAAGACAGACACACTGTTTCTTGACTAGCCTATCCACCCATAGGGTCATCAGGGTGCTCTTGCCTGAGTATGCATGCATGGAGATCTCAGCCGGTACCTCCTCCGTGTCCTCCTCATTGGGAATATTTGGATGGAAGGGAGAATAGAAGAAGGAGAAGTGGGCCTTCCCTAAGGATCTAGGGTGGTAAGCTAGTTGAGAAGGTTTAAGGCGGTGTAGTCGTGGTAGTAGAAAAATGAAAGGAGAGAAGAAGATTTGGGGAAGAAACTCAATTCATTCGATAACCATCATAAGATTCCTTCCACATATTTAGAGGTTAACATAATAAGCATAATAGTCAAAAGATAGCCCTAGAATCAATGCAGTTTCGCCGATCATGTTCGAAATGGGTTGAGCACGTTCAAACGTGCTAAATACATTATCTGTTTTTGCGAACGTACGCAGGCATTCGAACGGTGCGTTTAAATGCGACTTTCTTGTGTTCAAACGGGACTTTCCTTCAATCGAACTTGATAGTTAAAAAAAAATATATATTCTTTGAAAACAAAAGAGACTTAGCACAAGACAACTAGGCGCAGTCCCCAGTCATATCAACATGTATCCTTAATAATATATAAATATATAATAAGTATTTTTTTCATAAATAAGCACAGACATATATCATCAATAATATATATATATATAATAATCATACTATAACTTCATCAAATATATCAACATATGATGCATGCCAACAATGACTATGCCATGATAATTCCAAATGCAACCACATATGATGCATAACAATCACTCAACAATTATGTATATCAACATTCAAAAAAGTTAATATATTTCTTAATATTTTAATCATTAGTATCAATTCTAAATACATCGTCATACTAGACCACCGTGCACGACCCACACCCGGCACTTAATCTCACTTTCTTACCTGAAGGCGCAAAGCATACTCTGCTATATGCTAAGGACATCTCAGTCATAATCAAATCCTACCATACGATAAAGGTATATTAACATCCATCCAGATCGGTTACCTACTAACTGATAAAATTCACATATGTCCTAGCAAACGACATCTGTTTGATTGCTTGTGCACATCGTACTCAACTGACATCAGACGTGGGTCACGAGATATCACATATCAATGACCATAATCAACTCATTAGGCCCCCACTAACCCTAGCGCCTACTTGGGTTTCCTCATGCTTTTACTATCAACTTTAATATGACTTCATGAATTCCTTCTAAATAATATATCATGTGCACTTATCTAGTACTATAATAAATTATTCATATCAAGAATTCAGGTGGTAAGGAAGTCAAAGAAAATATGATACAATATAATTTTCAATCATATATCTATCACATATATACTCATGATGAGTTCAACTTGATAAATAAAATATGAATACTATTATATATCTCTAATCATTTCTATATCATTCGCACACCCATATCCTACGTCAACCTAACAAATGAATGATAAAAGTATGCTCATCTTTAATTATCTTTATATAGGATCATATAATCATGTTGGAAGCCAAAATGCAATAATATATAAATAAAAAATATATTCTAATTTAGGAACGCTACTTAGGAGGTAAGATTACTCAGATTTTGATGAGAACATACAAAACAAGTATCTCTCACATCCATAAACCAACTTCAACTCATCGCTGAGGTCTCAAATATAGGATTCGGGATCTAAAATTATTTCAATAATTCGAAGTTAGTCTTTTATTAAAGTAGAACTCATTTGTATAAAATATAATTATTTATTAGTTTTCTAATTACTTCTTTTAATTTTATTAAGTAACTAGATTTATACTATATATTTAATTCTGATAAAATGTCAATATGCTATTATTACAACTTATGTTTATTTATTCTGAATCCTAGTTTGCTGATTATAAAGTAAGCATATAATGGTTAATATCTTTCTATACCAATGCATAAAAGGGTATATATATATAATACAAATATAAGTATATAAAAAATCTATAATTGTTTTGTGATTCTTACTCTTGCTTAACTAATTTGGAACTAATATAAAATAGTCTTTAATTAATTATATAAAATAATAAATAAATAGATAAGCCTACTATCTCATTCTATACATAATAGTACATAATAAGCTGCTGGAATTATATATATATATGTATGTATATGTATCAATCTAATAATATATCTATATATAAGTAATAGATATATTTATGTATTTATGTGTAATTGTTTATAATATAACTAATCATTAATTGTACGAATTACATTTTGCTAATAATCATATTCATTAATATATGTGAAACTAAATAGCTATCTAAATAATATATTTTTCATTAACTAGAATACAATATATTAATAAAAGAAAAAGGAAATAAAATTCCATTGCTATAATGTTAGGCCCAACCCAACACTATTGCAGTAGGGAGGGGGAGAATGAGTAAGAAGAAGAAGAAGAAGAAGAAGAAGAAGAAGAAGAAGAAGAAGAAGAAGAGAAGAAGAAGAAGAGGAGGAGGAGGAGGAGGAAGAGAAGAGAAGATAGATAGGGGTAGGTAGGCCAGTGCAGAGGGGACCTATTGTTGCTAACCAGCTAGTGGTCGGCCTCTTGTTAGCGGCTCAATTCCGACAAACCTGAGGCGAAGAAGAAAGGAGAGGCATCGTGGCAGCCTGATGGGGCAGAGACGGGGTCGGCGGTCCGAGATGGTCATCATCAACAACTATGAGAGAGAGAAGAGCCGATGGGGGCGTCAGCACTATGGCTGTGGCGGGGGTACCGCGGCTAGCTGTCCTAGCTCGGTTGGCTAGGCCAATGGCTGAGGACACGTGTCACCCCTACGGGCTCCCTCAGCGACATGGCACGAGGCCAACCACACTTTGGCCAACCACGTCGTGCCACACAGATAATATTTTTAGGGTTTGGTTCTTACAAAAAAGGTGATACTCTGACCTTAGCTTCCTTCTAGCAGAGAAAAATAACCGACAACAGCCCTAGTTGGAAATAGCTTTCACTTTCCATTGGCTTCTTAACCTATGAACAAAGCCTATAGCTTTAATAGAATCTACCCTTGTTTCCTACAACAAGAATAAACAAGGATTGTATAGAATACTTAGCTCTCGACATCTGTTCAATATATCATGCTTTGTGAGTCCCTTGCAATTCCAGATGATCACTAATATATCTAGTTATTGGGGGTGGTACTCTAGTCTCTAGTTGTCCTTAGACACCAATCTAGCTTTTTACCACTTCAAATGTCGTCGACAAATTATTATACACCACCAGCCTCTAGCGGGAGGTGGATGCCTCTATATCTGCCTTCTCTCACTCATCCTTAGAGGCATCAATCAAATGCCTCATCTAATAAGGAAGACAGGGATCTAACCGAACTAGCTAAGGCTACCTAGGCCCTAGCAATTAGATCATAATGAGAATTAGGCAGGGGAGGGGACGGTTCCTCTTCCATGACGCATGGCTCAGCCAAAAGAGGGGAGCAACGGAATAGTCCTCTATCTCAATTGATGCTACAACTGATTTTAGGGCTATCCAAGGATAGACCCCACTCAACCACACGTGGAGTGAGAGGAGGAAGCATCCCTAAGGGCTCCAAGTTGAGAAGCACCAAAAGTGGAAACCCGACCCACAGGGGAGGTGATAGCAAGCTTAAGGGTGAGCCACCATGAAGGTGGTCTCCAATATGAACCTTAGAGGATAAGGAAGAGCCAGGGATAGGCGTGCAAAGAGTACCAAATCCACTAGCGGTGTCCAGAGGGTTGTCGACTGCACCTCCTCACTTTGGCCTAAGGTTGCCCAAGTCTTGAGTCACAACAGGAGATGATGTGATTCGAATTCAATTGGATCACCACAGAAGACATTTTGGCTTGCTAGATCAGGCCCATTTATCTTGATTAAGTCACCAGCTATTTTAAATTACTTGCTATTTTGATAGAACCCTACTTAATTATCTATTTGGCTCAATCACTTACTTATTGCAATACGAGTCTTAGTTCAAGCCAGAATTGGGTTAGTCTCTACATATATGTATATATAGAGAGCAACCCATTTTATGATTATCAAAATATTAAAGTTTATCTCTCTCTCCCTTCAGTTCCAACCCTAGTCGTCGAACACCCAAGGCCAACCACCCTACTCCCTCTTTCATCAGCTGATTCCCTTAGACTATAGGGCTGACCTCTCTCGAGCTGGCCTTTTCTCTCCCTTCTTCCCTTCTGATCCCTTGATCTATCTACTCACCATGCCCTAACCAACATTGACCCTAACCACACTAAGCCAACTACACCAAGCCATCTCTTATCCCACCACCACTAACCGCAGCCCTACTATCCCTAAACTGCACCAATCCCTTCCATCTTAGCCACACAAAACTAAGACATCAACCTAGACCAGATGTCGAACACGGCATCGCGACATCACAAGGGGGCACTTCCACCACCGCAGCCAAAGCAACGAGCTTGAGGTCGATGGAGAGAAGCAACACCATCTACCCCTCATGGACAACCAAAACTTGCTTAGATGATGGCCATGATGCAAGCATTACTGAAACGGATGCCATGTCCCTGTTCATTTTTCTATTTTGCATATACTTCATGTCTATATAACAAAAAACTTCGTTCTTTATGTTAACCACTTCATATCACTCAGCTATCTGCCAACCGCCATGAAACCTTGTGGCTGCCAAGCAACAACTGCTTGTGAAACATTAACACTTATCAGGCAGTCAAGCCATGCTTTCTTAAAGAAATCTGGTATACTAGGTTTGCTGACAAACCATGATGGATGCAGTGTTAGAGTGTATAATGCTTGCACCATCATAGTAGATAGAAATTTTTTTTTTCTGATTCAAAATCGAAGTACTTACCAATAGTTTTACAGATTAAATAGAACAAGGGATCCGAAATTCTAACTCACAATGGAAATAAACACATTTTAGATGAAAAATGAACTTTTGCCGCCATGGACAAGAGTATCAATAAGGTACTACCTCTGTATTTTATCAAACAAAGTCTCTCCATGCAATCTCAGCCCTTGTGGTCCCATCCTTATGGTTTGACCACATCCAAAGCATCAGAATGATCCATCGTAAAGCATATATCCGCATCAAGCTCGCATCCAAGTAACAAAGAGCTAGAAGTGTGCTTTTCGTTTCCGTGCTGTGTATTTTGTGTCCGGAGGTACAGCATTCCCTTTTCTTCTCATCTGCTCTTTCTTCTTCAATACCCATTCCCTTCCTTTTCCCTTCTTATTTACTTTAAACTTCTTCCTTGGCCGATTTCGCTCATACATGCCAACCTGCATTTGAAAATTAACTTCATCAAAGGATCAAGAAGATATCAATATGTACTATTTTATTCTCTGTTCCATAAATATAGAGTACTTTATTTTAATGTGAGGATTCTACAATGTGTAAATGTCCAATCGGAAAATAAGAGAAAGTGAATATGAGCAGCTCCAAGCAGAATCTTGAGGTCAGAGTATCAGTATCAGAGGACATTATAGCTTTCATGCAGAGAACATCATTAGATTTTAGCAAGTTGTTAGAACTTCTATTCAAAACAGTAAAATGTCGTTAGGCACATTAAAACTGAAATATGGTAGTAGCTGTCTTCTACTTTTCCAAAGGACAAAAAAAGGAAGAAGAATGGTGCAGTCGACTAATATCTATTGGAAAAGATTTAAACCATACAATAGTTAACAGGGCCATAATATCGATTGTCTCAAATCAAAAAGATGATATACAAGTGAATAGGGATAGTATTTAGAAACCACATATTTAAGGTCCAAGCAGTTCCCTGTTCACATTTGCTACTCTGGCTAGAGGAATAATCAGCAGATAGTAGTCCAACCAACTCAATACAAACCATGTCGTATGATTTTAGCCATATGTCACCACTGACAAATAAGCATGGGAAGGGGAAGTAGTCTTTTAACATCAAGGTACAGATAAGAGATAAATATAGAACAAACTAGAAGTATCATGCAGGAAGAGATAAAAGAAAATAACGCTTGGAGAGGGATTTGCGATGCAAATTTACCATTTGACCTTCATCATCGCCACTCCCATCATCATCACTGCACATCTCACCATCTTCACCTTTGCCCTTTGGAAGGCATGTTTGCATGGAAGGTGGACCACAAGTAAGAACAAGGTAAGCCTTCCTTGCTTTTGAACTAGCATCAAATAAAAATATCTGTATTATAACACCTATTACAGAGAAAAAAAGTTGTTCACATGCAATACAAATCAAGATTGGTATTCCTTGAAGGGAAATCACAAATAAAAGTAGCAAGTGACTGAAATTGTATAAGTAGTAAGGTTCATTGCAAGGAAAATCAGTACTTCCAGGAATGATCATATTAAAACATGAAAAATAATTGCATATTTGCGTACAAGAAATTAAAATCCTATTTAATAGACCTTTCTTGAAGTTGTTGCCAAGAGAAAAGCACCTAACATAAACTTCCCAAAATTGTAAACAGAATATGTAATCATTCAGTAAAATCACTATTTTCTGTAGGCATAATTAGATATAATCACTATCTAAATATGTTGATGCAAAATAGCATGTTAGAAGAAATAATTTATAATCACAAGTTCACAACTATATCGCAACAAAGGAAGAATGTTGGTAGTAGTTATATATCATCATGAAACATGTTCCACTAAAGTAAGCATGTTAGGAGAAATTTATTATCAGTATGATTTATTTGCCAATAAAGTTATGATTGCAAGAATTTAACTGTATAAAACAATCCACCATATGTTAATGAAAATATGCTGTGGTAGAGAACAAATTATAGCAAGGCATGACAATGCACCACAAAAGAACAATAACCACAATTAGTGAACCACTAAATCGCCCCACCTGTGAGGCCAATCAATGACCACACCACCAGCAAATCCTGCACGCATGGCATAAGTCATGATCATCTCACTTTGGTCCATATTTTCAGCATAAAGTTGCAGAACTGCTCTTGCACCCCTTGCTAAGCATCTATACAATGATCCAAAGAAGGCCCTGAAAAGTTTGCACATCATAGTAGCAATAAGATAAGAAACAAAAAGATCGAAGTCAAGTAACACAATATTAAAGAATCTGAACCGCATACTTTAGTCGCATTCTTGGGTCATGTGAGGACTTGTCAGCATAACATAACCACTGGAAAATCCGAAGTCAATAAGGTGAAAAATAATTCAGCATAGATATAGCAATCAACCAAGTCAAAAGCCAATATCATGATCATGACCATAAAAGAATACAGTTAGATCCACTTATGTCAATTTAAGAAAGGAAAGAAATACTAGGCATGAGTTGAATGACAACATGAAAATAAGTAGGTAAAAATACTTAACTCTAAACCAACAAAACATTAAATTCTACCGCAACAATGCCATTGCATTCCAATATGAGGCAAATATCATAATCCTACAACTCTACTAAGATACAAATAGATTAGTGCTGAATATGTAATGCTCAAAAAAATCCCAACCACCCTATTTAGTTTCTTCCAAGAAGGGAGATCATAAGATCACTGACCTGTTGCAATCTTCATCCAAATTGGTTTCACTATAAGGATTCCATGTGTCTTTTACTAAAGCTAGTACAAAATTATCAATGGTTGCTTAGTAGAAGACTAAAACGGTGTCAGTAGAAATTGCAACTTGCAAGTAATCATGATACAGAATTTCAAATTTAAAATGTTTAGCTTTATGAATACATGTAAATATTTTAGGAGTTTGCACAGATTAACTAACCAATAATTATAAAATCTTAAGTTGATAAAGAAAGGCAGTTTTATTCTTTTATATTCTAATATTCCCCTCACTTCGGGGCTCGAGACATTTTTATTCTTTTATTCTCTAACAGCAAGCTTTTAGAAAGTAGGAATTATTCCTACTATGATGCTGATTCTTCTATTTTGTCATACACAGGCACTCGTCATTCCATATGGAATATTCAAATAATCCACTATTGTTGAGAAAGAAAAGACGAGATTTATCAACCACTGAATATATTAAAAATCTTTAAGAATCAGCAATGTAGAATTTTATGGAAGATAAATAACGGGGAAATTCCATGAAGAAGCAAACTCTTACTCAGACAAATACTATATTTCTAGGAAAAAGCTAATATCTAGATCAACAAGAAAGCTTCCGTCCAGAAGATGCCTTGGAAATGAAGAAGATAATTAAGGACATTAAGACTCATAGTTATACACATGCACGATCCAGTCTCTGATTATTATAAGACTCAGAAACTAAGAATCTGGAAAGTGCACTGATATCTATAGAAAATAGTTATTCAAGAAATAATGCATATTGAACAGTATCGGCATCAATTAGATTTGTTCTTCAGCCAAAAAGAAAGAACATATGTAAGAAAAAGAGAAATTACATTGAAGTAGGAAACACAAATTTAAACTAAGCTAAAAGTCACCAGATGGCATTAGCAAGTCACAGGGAAAATTTACTTCTAAAGTAACTGCAAATAGAAAATAAGAACCATTGTGCATTAATAATTATTTCCACCAAATAAAAGTCAAAAAATTGGACTATTTGTAAATTAGCAAGGGGCAATTATCTTACCTGAACAGCTGAGATACTGATTGCACCATCAATAACTCCAGGTCGTAATCCTAATCCCTGAGTTAAAATTACTATTAGAAATCAATCATCAATAGAAGATATTATAGCATTCAATAGAAGCCATGATTATCAAAAACAAAGAGAACAGATGGCAAGAAACTTTTAAGAACTATCTAAAATGAAAACAAATGCAAGGATTATCAGTCCACATACATTCCAAACATCAACATTGCAGCAGGAACTCAACAACTAGGATACCATATCTATCAAAGTGTCAATTTCTAATAGCATTCCTACCTAACAAGAGAATAAAGTAGAAGACAAGTATGCACCTTTAAGAGAACTCTTAAAGACATCCATATAAATCGGACTAAATTCATCACCTACTCTTTCCATTATCACCCTGCCACTGGATTTAATTGAGGAAGAAATATTGGAAGGATTACTCAGCACCCAACCAATTATTTGTAGCAAACCTACGAGAACCGGCAGTACTAGGTAATGGATCAGTCTTATGACTGCAAATAGAGACAGTCCAAAACAACAACCAATATGCTCCAGAATAGGAGACTCCAAAATGCAGGCCAGTTCAAATCTCAGCTAACACTATCTCATAGAAATATAAATTATATGATCGCAAATTACACTACTTATGGGAATTCTTTGTTTCTACACACTTCAAGAAGTGTATTCTCAAAACGTGTAAGATACAAAAAGTACAGAGGATTGGTTATTGAGATTATTTATATACAAATTTCAGATAACCTGGAGTTCCAGATTGTCGTTAGTAACATAATTCATAAGCTGTTACGGATGCTCTAAATGATGTGAAATGACCGTTTTCTTCTTGTGCTCAAACTTATAAGGTTCACACTCCTGTCATGCTAAGCATTAATGGTGCCCTAAGGAGTAGTGTATTCATTCTAACTGATATTTACTTTCTTGAGCTGTATCGTTCAATTTTAAGGAATTAAATTCTTTTAAATCAATCGGTAACAGGGCATTGTTTGCCTTCGACTGATGGTGAAGAATACCACACAAAGTGGGATGCAACTTATTGTTTTTTATTCATTCCACTGCAGTGGCTAGTGTGCTACTATACTAGAAAACACAGAAAATTTCCAGCTCATACCATAGGTTCAATAATGAATTGGGAAAATAAGATACATGTAAAGATGAAAATAAAAGTTTCCTAGACAAGACTTCTTAGTTATAAATAAATCAACCCTTAGTTCATAGTTGTTAAGGTGAAGCAAAAAATGTCGGAAAACTTTAGTATCTGAAATAGCATCAATGAAAGACCACTATTCCTGGTATTCAAGTGTATCCAATTCAGAAGTCGTCCAATAGCAGACACAGATTAAGTTGACAATATTTTATAATAGAACCACCAATCAATTCAACTAGAAGGAAGTTTCCAACCACACCCACAAAGAACAAAAGGAGAAAAAGGAAGAACTCCAAAGCAACCTACATCCTACCTGGCCCATATCAGCAAGTAAAAGATCACCCTCAGCTTCACGCTCCAATGCAACATCTAATATGATAAATTTCATGATAAAGAAGATGAAAACATAAATATAAATCAACAACAGATTAACAAATTCATAAGAAAAATAACAAATACCAAGCATTGATTGTGAAATATCATAGCCAATCCAATGGTGCCCATTCTCAGACAAGGTCTCACCACTAAGTCCAGATCCACAACCTATTAATGAAGTAAAACAATGGAAACATAAAAAAAAAATCAGCAAGGTAGAAGAAGAAACTAGAAATACTGAAACTACAGAACGAATAAATTTAAACCCTAATTATTGGTGAAATCCAATAAAAAAAAGCTATGGACGTATACGTAGAATAATTAACCTATGTCGAGTAGGAGTTTTGGAACTCCATCATCTGGAAGATCAAGAAGCTCTAATGCTCTCTCAGATATCCGTGCCTGTACTATTCAATCAATCAAAACCAATTAGAGTACATAAATCCCACAGGTATCAAGAAGACGTAAAGAAATCGATAACTGACTTGGATTTCGATTATGCGAGATGATGTAGTGTACTTGCGGGACTCCGCCTCATTGTAGAATATCTCCGGAGGAGCCTGGAGCTCCGGACGCGGCATCGTGGCGGCTGCAAGCAGGAGAGGAGTAGGGTCTTTTAGGATTTTAAATTTACTTACCTAGACAAAGACAAAAATAACAACCTAACTAAAACTCTGTTATTATTATAAGTTTGAGCCGAGCTCGAGACCGAGCCCGAGTCCGAACCTGATTGGAGGCGGCGGCTTGCGAGGAGGTTGATGGAGTAGTAGGATGAAAGAGGAGGAAAAGGCGGCGGCTTGCCGAAGGAGGAGGACACGAAGGCGGCTTGCCGAAGGAGGAGGACACGAAGGCGGCTTGCCGAAGGAGGAGGACACGAAGGCGGCTTGCCTAAGGAGGAGGACACGAAGGCGACTTGCCGAAGGAGGAGGCGGCGAAGGCGACTTGCCGAAGGAGGAGGAGGCGGCGAAGGCGGCTTGCCGAAGGAGGAGGAGGAGGCGGCGGCTTGCTGAAGGAGGAGGAGGAGGCGGCGGCTTGCCTAAGGAGGAGGAGGAGGAGGAGGCGGCGGCGGCAGCTTGTCGAACGAGAAGGGGAGGCCGGATGAGGAGGCGGACGGAGGAGCCGGAGGAGATTTTGTTCGACCAAAGGAAAGGAGCTGCTTTTAATAAATATTCGGACTAGGGCTATCAAAATAAACGAGCGGCTCGGGCTCGGCTCGACTGAAGCTCGAGCTCGGACAGGCTAGAGCTGAGCCGAGCCCGAGACGGATTAGAAGGCTCAAAATCAATTTTGAGCCGAGCCTGAGTTGGAGCTGGCTCGCTCAGGCTCGGCTTAAATATAATATTTATTAAATTAGCCATTAAATCTGCTGAGTAGCATTAGATTTTACCTGCTGAGTTGCATTAATCTTTGAAATTAGCCGTTAAATCTTTATTCAATAGCTACCGTTAGATCTTTAAATTAGCCATTAGATCTTTATCCAATGGCTATAGACTGTCAAAATAAATAAGCGGCTCGGGCAGAGCTGAGCCAAGCCTTAGCCGGGTTAAAAGGGTCAAAAATAATTTCGAGCCGAGCCTGAGCTGGAGCCGGCTCGCTTAGGCTCGGCTCGATAGGCTCAGTGTAAAACGAATTTCTCAAGTCAAAACCCTAGGTCCCAACTTCCCATCCCAAATTTCACAGCCGCTCAAACCCTCAAACCCTTAGCTGAGCTCTCTTTCGGCAAACCAGCTCCTCCTCAAGCTGCTACACCGTGCTCGTCTTCCTCCTAAAGCCGCCGCGTCGTCGTCGTCCTCTTGCACTGCGGACCATCGCCCCGTGCTGCTTAAACCGCGGCCTCGTCGTGGTACCCACCTGAACTATGCTAGGAGTCACTCTAGAACGCAAACCAGCATTTAAATCTCTTCTTGTTTTTGAATCCATATTAATGTGTTGTCACTTCATGAATTAATACACTCTCTGTAAACTGGAATTATTACTTCCTACAAAGACGAAGCTAGGGCTACCTAGCTAGCTAGTTAGGCAGCTATCGATATTGCTAACACTTTTTTTTTAAGAATATTACTAACACTTAAAATGAGACCTGAGAATCCGTAGAAATCTTATAAAACCTAGCTATATATATATATATATATATATATATATATATATATATATATAATTTGTACTTGCTTGATAATTTTTTATTATTTATTGTTCCATGTGAAGAACTGAAAACTTTCGTAGATGCTTGGATCAGAGAATCATCAAAACAAAAAAAAAGATTAACTCCCTTCATGTATTTGTATTATTCTTCTCATCATATATTTTTCTCATTTTATATTTTTATAAATTATTGTTAACTCTATTTTTATAATTTTATTTTTTTAGGTTATTTGTACTTCTACTTTAAAGTTTTTACTTTATCGATCGGTCTCTCACCGAAATTTCGTATATGATTCTCTCTAAAGGTATTCTTCATCGCCGATTAGCAAACAAGATCTTTCGTTCCATTTTTTGACTAGTAGCATTAAGGTTATTATTTAAAAAAAAAATTTTAAATTATTGTCGGAGTTCTTTGTTTTTGTTTGTATTCTATAGTGAAGATTTTTCCAATTTGTAACGATTTGTAAGGCAATTTCGTGGGATCACCATTTTTTAGTGAATATGAAAAGATATGAATAATTGTGATGTAATATTGATGTTGCTTTCTTAATTAAATTAGCAAAATTTATTTACAAAATTCGTTCTTGTTATTTTCATTTCGTAATTTATTTATAAAAGTTAATTAGGTTTCGCAGTTTATTAACAAAATTCGTCCTTGTTGTTATATTGGTTTCACAGTTTATTAATAAAATTTGTTGTTTTTGTTATTTAGATTTCGTAGTATTGACAAAATTCGTCTTTGTTATTTTGGTTTAATAGTTTATTAACAAAATTTATCCTTGTTGTTAATTAGGTTTCGTAGTTTATTAACAAAATTCGTCATTGTTATTTAGGTTTCATAGTTTATTGACAAAATTCATCCTTATTATTATTTAAGTTTCACAATTTATTGACGAAATTCATCTTTATTGTTATTTAGGTTTTGCAGTTTAATGATGAAATTCGTTATTGTTGTTATTTAGGTTTCGTAGTTTATTGGCAAAATTCGTACTTGTTTTTATTTAGGTTTTGTAATTTATTGACAATATACCTCATTGTTATTTCTAGTTCTCACAATTTATTGATAATATTCATCCTTATTATTTTGGTTTCAAAGTTGTTATTTTGGTTTCATCGTTTATTGACAACATTTATATATGTTATTTAGATATTAATTAGCAAAATTAGATGTATATTTTCTATGTTGTACACTTAAATACCTGCTGGATGTTTGAAATATTATATTCCTACGATTTCTGTAGATAATTTGAATAAATATAATGGTAAAGACTAAGGAGAGAATTCACTAATCGCGGTGAATTGAAAGGACTTCAATTAAGTCAAACACTTCTTTATTTGACTTTTCTAATGTCGCATAAGACACACCACTCTTTTGAGGGGTAATTAATAGATGGAGGAATAGATCAACATTTATTTTTGAGCAATGTAAGCTTTCAGTCGAAGGAAGTGGAAACTACCGTAATTCTTGAATTACCTTTAAATGGTGAAAATGTAGTCTCCAAAATGAGTAATCCGGAAGGTGGAAAAGTGAATAAAGAATTGTACAACATTCCTTTTGTAAATAGATATTTTATTCGTGGAATGACAATAATGATAAAATAAATGGAGATTGTGTTAGAGAAGTTGTCACCTTTGAACGATGAGAGTGTCATTGATTTTGTTAAAGTGTACATTTTGTTAATTTTCAATACTATTTTATTTTAACTATCTTTACTTTCCTCATTTTGTTAAAGTAATTATACTTGCCCCTTAGAGCTTATCCCTTATATTAAAAATCTTCAATATATTTGTAAATATAATTGGAGATTGGCTATCCATAACTTTCTCTTCCATTCCCTCCAATTTACGGTTGAGAAGGTCAACTCCAAAATGGCGATAAGGAGTTTGGCCAATGGAGTGTTCATGAGTGGATATACCGTTGTATTGACGATAATCATGATTATGTTGATAATTGTAAACTTATTTATTTTAGATTTTTTTTTAACTATCTTTATTTTTCTCATCACAGGTTTGGTTCCTAGAGTATTGGCAAATTTTGAAACTCAATTTCCCTAACTCTTAGAATATTTCGATGGGCTGGTGTTATCAAGTTCCGGAAAGACACTCTCGTAACTCTTATATCTCAATTTAGTGCTGAGAAGGTAGGTCTAATTAGAAAGTTATTTTTTACAGAGTTATTTAATTATGTACATGACATACTTATGTAAACTCAATTATATATGCAGATGAGACGGGTCAACAGATGATGCGTACTTTTGCACTACAAATATATGGTATTTTGCTTGGAAGCCAATTGCTCGAAATAGGCTGAATCGTAAGTCTATTTAGTAAATATGATGTAAATTATTTTTGAATTTGTAACTAATTCATATTGCATTCTTCTGTAGGGTTGATTATGCGATATTTGTAATTTTATATATAGCTCATCAAGGAAGGGAAAGGTAGGAGAAGAATAGGGTGCAAGCTCAGTAGTATCGGGTTGGCGCGATAGTGTATCCGCCACTCTATTTTTTGTTTCCTTCTTGTATTGGATTTCATAATCATACCCCAGCAATTTTGTGACCCATCTTTGCTATGCTGGAGTGTGCATACGCTGTCCTATAAAGTAATGAAACGTCTTCCGATCAAATAAGGTCTCCACTTTGTCACCGCATGCAGAATTATCAACATCTCTCTCATAAATCGATAATTATTGAGATTTTTGTGACAAAGCCTTACTAAGAAAAGCTATGGGACGTCTTCCTAACATTAGCATAGCTCCTATGCAAACACCCGACACATCACATTCTATAATGAATTCTTTGTTGAAGTCCGGTAGCGCTAAAACGAGTGTCGTCATTGTATGACAAAGCCTTACTAAGAAAAGCTATGGGATGTCATTCTTGTATTAGTACAGCTCTTATGCCAACACCCGATGTATCACATTTCACAATGAACTCTTTATTGAAGTTCGGTAGCGCTAAAACGGGTGCCGTTGTCATTGCTGTTTTTAGTTTTTCAAAGGCTATAATGGCTTTATCCATCCATCTAAAGAAGTCCTTCAATAAAGAAGTGAGAGGAGCAGCGATCTTGCCATATCCGGCAATGAATCGGTGATAATATCCGGTTAGTCCCAAAAATCCTCTCAATCTGATGATAGTAGTAGGAATAGGCTAAGCAGTCATACATGCAACCTTTTGAGGATTCGCCGCTACACCATCCGCTGAAATGATGTGACCTAAATATTTCACTTGTGGTACTCCCCATAGGCACTAAGACTTTTTGATCTTTAATTGGTTTTGCTTCAACAAATTTAGTACATCCTCCAAATGTCGCCAATGCTCCAATTCAGTCCTACTATACACCAAAATATCGTCAAAAAATATCAAGACATACCTTCGCAAGAGAGACCAAACTATATCATTCATGAGGTCTTGAAAGGTAGCTAGAGTATTGGTGAGACCAAAAGGCATCACTCGGAACTTGTAATGCCCATCCGGAGTCCGAAATATAGTTTTGTGCACATCTGCCGGGTGAACTCTAATTTGATGATACTTGGCCCTCAAGTCAAGCTTACTAAATATAGTCGTAGGACAAGCTCGTCCAACAACTCCTCGATAAGTGGAATGAGATACCAGTCATTAACAATAATAGTATTTAATGCTCGATAGTCGACACAAAACGCCGTGTTCCGTCCTTTTTTCGCACCAAAAACACGGGGGATGAGTATGAGCTATGACTTGGTTGTATGAGGCCTTGCTCTAACATCTCGGCTACCATCTTTGAGATAACTTTTTTTTGCACATGTGGATACCGATATGGCCTCACGTTCGCCGATGCAGCCCCGGGTATAGTCTCTATATAATGGTCCGCCGCTCTTCTCGATAGCAACTCTGGTAGCTTCTCAAATAGTCTAAAAAAGTTATCTAATAAATTAGACAATTCAATGATAGTACCTAAACTCTTTTGAGATCACCTCCCGCTGGTCCTAACTGAAGATAGGCCAAATGGTACGCATAAGGCAGCCTCATCATAGGCTGCATCACAGGAATCGACGAAGACCGAACACAATCAAGCCGCACATCTTTGTTTCCTTGTTTATATTCTTCGAAAATTAAATATAACGGGTCCCAAACTTTATAACCACTAAGCACCAAGGACAATGTCCGCTCCTCGCAGCACCAACGGATATAAGTCCACAATAATATCGTGTCCTTGCACCCGTATACTGACCCCGCGATACAAGCTCTCTTCCTTAAGCTTCGTGCCGTCTTCAATAGCAACGTCAAATCCCATGGTTGGTTGGGCATCCAAACCCAATCTCCTCACTAACGTCTCGTCTAGAAAGTTGTGTGTACTCTCCGAATCGATGAGGATGTGCACATAATACCTTCTAACGAGTCCATCTACTCGTAACGTCCTCAGCGTGGAAATACTCGAATATGCATGCGTCGATATTTTAGCTTGGATATCTTCCTCCACGCCCTCCTCAACGGTCTCCTCATGGACCTCCTTTGGACACTCTCCATCATCAACAACCTCATCATCCTTCTCAAGACCGTTGATAAGCATCACACTCCCGATCAGTTTAGAATACATATGACCAGGGGTGAAACGCTCATCAGATCGAAAGCAAAAGCCCTTCGTTCTTTGCTCCTCCACCTAGGCAGGTGTGAGAGTTCAAACAGGGGGTCTTGTGCCTCCTCTAGCATCAGAAGAAGATCTCAAAGGTGGTCATGGTCTAGTACTCGTAGCCGCTATTTTTGAAACCGTAGAATTTCCAACCGATGTTCTAGGTGCAAACCGCCCATCTCGGTTGCCCCAATTGTTTTCTGCTGCCGTTCTTAGAGCCCTATATTTTTGTTCCATCCTTATGGCCTTCTCAAAGACCTCCTTAAGATTAGTAGGACATAGAGCACAAACATCTGCTTGTATCTCCTCTCGTAGCCTCGAAATAAATGTGATCATCAATGTCTATTTGGGCCAAGGAGGCTCACAACGACTACTAACTCTTTTAAACTCAGCTTGGTACTCCAATACGGTCATCCTCTGAACCATTTTGCTTAATGTGGCAGTAAAATCTTCATATGCCACTGTCCTAAATCTTCGTGTAATCCTCCTACAAAAATCAGTCCATCCGGTAAATCCATCATCATGAATAACCGATCTATACCAATATAATACCGTCCTTGGAGGTGAAAGCTTGCCATCTGGACTTTTGCATCTTCTATTGTACTTTGACAATCAAAATATTGTTCAACTTGAAACACCCAATCCATTGGATCACCGCCTTGGAATTTTGGAAAGTCCAAGTGTGCAGTTCTCCCTCGAATAGCATTGTCGGGTTTGCGAAAGATTCTTGAATCAGGTCTAAACCTTTGTGCATGTTGATCATCTTCTCTAAATCCTTGAGCATGTCTATCACCATCTTCATAGGGATCGACCTCATTCTCATAGTGCTAATCCTCCTCATCGATGAAGCGCACCAGTGTCGCACGCCTCTCGGGTTCCACCACCTCCGGTCTTGGGTTTTGTAACGGAGATAGGGGATGATGTGAAGGCATAAGTAGAAGGGGATCATTGACACTCATATGACGCACCTAGACCTAGAGGGTATCGGTTCGATGAGGTCCCACCGCTGGTCCTTCTTGAAACTTCGTTTATCGTCAAGGAGATGACGAACCTAATCAATTCACGACATATTTCTTGAATTCATTGTGATCCTTTTGCATGTTGTCAACTCTATGCAACAATATTTAGAGTATGCCCCTAAGTTCATCCATATTCAAACCCATGGACGTTGGTTGTCTCAGTCATGCCGTGGTCGCTCCAAAGGAATCGCCCTCACGGTTAGAATCATCATGTATCGAGTCCTCTCTTGTCGGTGTGCTCTCCATAGGTCTCCTTGTTAATGTCATATTCTTTGTTTCAACCATCAATGGAGGTCTAAGATTCACCTGCTCTGATACCACATGATAAGATCTAGAACCAAAGATAGGCTACGCTATGATTCCTTCAAGATCTGAATATATTATAGGAATCAGTCCGTGCAACTATGGGAAAATATTTGTCAGATATCTAGTTAGAAAATTACGAAACCAATTGGGTTGGATCCATAACTTCCTGATCTACAATTTTTCGTATTTACACCCTCTGCAGATTCAAACTGTAACAGGGACGAAAACATGGAATAACGTGGGTGATGGTGGTGGTGACGGGTAGAGTGGATGTTAGGGTTATTGATGGTTATGGAGATGAAGGTGGATAGTGGATGTGACTAAGAGAAGTAGACGAAGGGAACGAAGTGGTCGTGATCCCAAAGAAGAGGGATAGCTCGATAGTCGAGGGAGATTAAAAGTTAGAAAAAACTTTGCCAACTGTAGATGTAACGCCCCCCGCCCGGCACGGACATGTGCACGCCCACACGCCCACGCGCCCACACGGCACGCGCGGCGCACGCGACAGGTCAGGCGGGGCCCGTCACGCACAGATACACTCCTGTGCACATACAATCATGACATCATCAAATAACACCTGCTAACATATCCATGATCACATAATCCATCACCAAATAAATCATACTCTTAACCAAATAAACCTGTTAACATATGAATATCAAAATACACAATAATACACACTAGACCGCTACATAATCTGGCAGGACCCACACAGGCCACAACAAACCATCAAGATACAACTAAACAACTGATACAAGAGTACACTATGATTCGACCTATATTATACAAATCATCGTCTAATACAAAAGAGTACAAATATCAAATACTGGTACAACTCAATTTCTATATAAACTATCATCTATGCCATCTCGCATCTATAGCTCACCTCATCATCACTCTAAAATATCTTCTCAAGTCGCTATCACGTACCACATATCTGAGGGGTTAGAAAAGAAATAAAGAGAGTCATGAGCAAAAGGCTCAGTGAATAGACCTTACCCCGAATTAGTGATGCCAAACAGAGAGTAAATCATGTACTGGATAATATGAATCAGAAAGCACCATCATGTCATGAATGAGTATATAAATGTATCCTCAATAATATATAAATAAAAAGTAGATAACATGTCATACTGATAAAAATATACAATCCTCGACAATGAATAAATAAATCTCCATGTCATATAATCATCATAACTCTCTATCAAATATGACACATGATGCATGCCGATCATGACCATGTTAAGATATCAAATGCAATCATATGTGATGTATATTGACCACTCGATAATCAGGTAATCAGATGATAATGAAATTATATGCATTTCTCAACATCTCAATCATCAATGTCATCTCTATATGTCATCATCATACTAGACCACTGTGCACAGTCAACACCCGGTACCCGATCTCAACATCATGCCCGAAGGCTCAGAGCATACTCTGCCATCCGCAAGGAGTATCTCAAATATAATCATACCCTGCCATCCGCTAAGGGTATCAACATCCATCCAGACCGGGCACCCTTTTAGCTGATAGAAATCTCGTGAGGATAACTCGCCACATATGCCCTGGCGAACGGCATGTGTCCGAATGTCTGCTGCGCACACAGACTAACGACCTCGGACGTAAGGCCAACAGGATCGCGACCATGTCGAGCGATCAATCATCCACCAAGCGCATCCTAACCCTCGCGCCCACTCGGGTATCCTCACGTTTTCTATCAACTATCCTATCAATCACATTTCATGCTTTCCTTTTTAAATGACAAATCATATGCATATATCCAGTACAATAACAAGTCAATGCATAACCGGAATTTAGGTGGAATAGGAATCAAGAGCAAAATGATGTAATGCAAACTCCAACCATGTATCTAACACATGCATACTTATGCTAATCTACCACATGCATACTCATGATAGAAATCATCCCGACATAAAATCATAACAGCATAATCATCTCCAATCATCTCTATATATCACCAATGTACTCATATCCCAGATCAGTCTAATCAAATGCATGATAAAATATGCTTGACTGAAATCATCTCTATATAAAGTCATATAATCATGCTAGAAGCCAAAATTATGCATGTACATAATATGTAATATATCCTAATTTGAGAAAGGGATCTAGGGGATAAGACTACTCACATCTTATCAGAAGACTCAACACACGTATCCCTCGGGTCCATCAATCAACTGCCACTCGACGCTGGTGAGATCCTCAGGGTCTCAAATAACAGGGGTTCAGAGTCGGAAAATGTTTAAGTAACATAAAGTTAGTTGTTTATCTAATTATAATTCGTTCGAGTAAAATATGATATTTTATTAGGTTTAATATTGATTAGATTTATAGGATAAATTTAATTATGGCAATATTAATATGCTATTTATATTTATTTAATAAAATCCTAATTTGGTAATTATAGAAAATAAGTATATAGTAATTTATCTCCTTTTTATAAATAACCAAGACGTCTATATATATGATTTAATAAAAAAATAATTATAGAATAATATTATTACTAGTTATTTTGTAATACTTACTCTTATTTAACTAATCCTAGATTATACATAAAATAATCATTATCCTATTATACAAAAATAATCTGCAATTCTAATATTCCATTTTATACAAACTATTAGACAATACTAATATACTAAAAATAGACATATATAATATAAGTTAAATATAAATATAAGACTACATATATTCACTAATAAATAATAACTAAAACTCTAAATAAATTTATAGGCAATATTTATAATTGTAATTAATAAATTATTATACTAAAATGCTTAGTAAAATTATATTAGTTATAAATTATCAAAATAATTAATTATCTAAATAGACTATGTTACTTATCATTAGGAAGTAATTATATAAAAAAATAATAATAATAGTCCTCTTCCAACACTGTCTGCTACACAACAAGAGGAGGAGGAGGCCAAGAATGGAGAAGAAGAAGAGAGGAAGGAGAAGAGAAAGAAAGAAAGAAGAAAGAAGAAGAAGAAGAAGAAGAAGGAGGAGAAGGAAGGGAGGCTCACCTAGGCTGCGGCGGTGGCAACGGCGACAGCGACAGCGGCGGCTGGCGTTGATAAGAGAAGGGAAAGAGCTCAAGAGAGAGAGAGAGAGAGAGAGAGAGAGAGAGAGAGAGAGGAGGGTAAGAGAGAGAGAAGGTGGTGCGGCGGCGACGACGGCGACAACGAGAAGCCGTCGGCGAGGAGAGAAAGAGAGCGGTGCTAGAGAGAGAGAAAGAGAGAAGGGTAGAGAGAGAACGAGGAGTTAGAGAAGGAGAAGGTGGTGCGGCGGCGACGACGGCGACGGCGGCGGTAGGCTGGCGTCGGCAAGGGAAGGAGAGAAAGAGAGGGTTCGAGAGAGAAAGAGATCAAAAGAGAGAGAGAGAGAGAGGCGGTGAGGGTGGTGCTGCGGCGGCGACGGCAGCGACAACGGTGGTAGACCGGCGTCGGCAAGAAAATATGTGAAAAAAGAGAGAGAGAGAGAGAGAGAGAGGGAGAGAGAGAGAATATGTGAGAGAGAAAGAGAGAGAGAGATATATATAAAGAGAGAGAGGGAAGGCGGTGGAGGAGGGGGAAAGGCGGCGGCGGGGCCCGCCGCAGCTAGCTGGTCCGGCCCGGTTGGCCGGGCCGGCGGTTGTGGGCGCACGTGGCGCCCCCAACACGCGCCCACGTTGCATGGCACGAGCTCGTGCCATGCAACGCTAATATTTTTTATTTTATTTTATTTCTTTCTTTTTGTCTCTTTTATTTATTTTTATTATTATTTTTTTTTCAATTTATATATTATTATTATTATTCTTTTCTTTTCTTTTCTTTTTTTTTTTTGGGTTATTACAGTAGAGGTGGAAGGATGGTGAAAAGGGAGAAGGGAGAAGTCTAGAGAGAAGATAGGAGGTAAGAAATCAATAATCCAATAGCATAATGAAGTTGGCTGCCATCCACATATTTATAGAGGCTATCCAACAAGTCCTAAAACAATATAAAACCCTAATTCTTGAGGATTTCTGTCAATTGCGTTCGAACACGCTTGATCGCGTTCGAAAAAGATCCATCTCTGTCTATGCGAACGCGATGCAGGCGTTCGAACTCGGGTGTTCGAACTCGTCCGACCGTATTTGAACGCACAATATGCATTCTCTATTTTTGTGAACCCGATGTAGACGTTCGCAAAGGCGTCCGAACGTGACCCCTCCAGCATTCGGTTGCGACCTACAGAAATTTTATTTTAATGAAAATAAACACCTAATACAATAAAAAAAGATCCTAACTAAGTAAATCAGTGTAGCCTCCATTAAGGGCCAGCACAACCCACAAAGGGCACCACTAAAATGACAAGGACAAGGGAAAGCAAATGGGGCTAGCACGACGAAGCATGAGACTGCTGGCTGGGCAAATCACCGACGAGACCGCGAGGGGGAAACTTCAGAGAAAATCCCAAATCACTAACACAAATTTTAAATTAAACTTACCTGTTGAGGGAGGGAGCTTTGGCGCTTCGATCCCCACGGTTGGCGAGCTCGGTAGTGCTTTGGCTCGATGGTATCCTCTAAGGGGAAAAAAGGAGCTAGCGGGGAGAAGGAAGAAAAGAAGGAAGAAAGAAGAAGAGAGAGGGAGAGAAAGAGAAAAGGGGCGCACGTGCTCCGCACATGCTCGCCCTTAAATTTAGGGCACATGACGAGCACGTGTGCACCCTTTTTTTTTGGGTCTTACAACACTCCCACCAAAAGAAAAATTTTGTCCTCGCAATTGAAATATAACTCACAACTAGAGCAAGATTGAATGACAGATCCAAAAATAAAAGCCTTAAAAGTTAACATCCCGAGTTAAAGGTCTTAACCAACTTACCAAGATTAATCATCGATTAGGAGGAACATTGATGACAAAATTAAATATACTAAGAACTTACTCTTATACTATAGGCGACTACAAAGATACAGCACATAATAAAACTAATACGATTCGGGCATCACCAATGTCGTCTCGAGCATGGGTTCACTTTAGAAGTGTCTTTGTTTCTTGTTTTAGTGTTTAATTTTTATGAAAATAAGTTTTCTGTAAGTCGCGTTCGAACGCGGGTGGAGTGAGTTCGAACGCGGTTGTGAATGTGGTTGTGAACGTGGGTGAAGAGGTTGCATTGAGCGTTCGAAAGCCCCGTTCAAACGCACTGTGAACGCCTGCATCGCATTCGCAAATCCAGCGAAGTGGGAAACAGGCGTGTTCGATCGCATGTTCGAATGTCTGCATCGCGTTTGCAATTCCAGAGAAGAGCGAACTCGGTGCGTTCAAATGCGGTCGGGTACGTTCGAATGCGGTTAGCGAAATTGTATTGTTTAGGATTAATTTTGAGTTGTTGGTTAGCCTCTAAAAGGATGTGGATGGCAACAAAAGGTCATTATTGATTATTGAAGAATTGAGTTTTGCCTTGCCTCCTTCAACTTTTTCACTCTCGTTCTCTCAATCCCCGGCAACGCCGCTTCTAACCTCCCTTGACCGGCCAATCACCCTAGATCCTTAGGGGCAACCCTCTCCTCCCCTTTTTTCCAATCTATCCAACACCTAAACCCTAACCCTTCCATCAACCATAACCTTTCCATCACCACTTTTCAACGGTGCCACCCCATAATCGCCAGTCTGCCTCCAACCACCATCACCTACGATCTCGTGCCTCCATCTACGGATCCTAAACAGACCACCCTGACATTTGTCCACTAATTGGACGATATCTCGAGATCCCCACATCCGATTCGCCTAAAACTTGATTTATTCGAAAGCTCTTTTCTAGGGTTACAACATATCCAAATTTCACGTCGATTCGGCGGCGGTATATTTCAGGATTTTATTACAAAGTTCCGTGCCAGATCTAGTCCAAATCAGAGAATTAGAAGAGATCGAACCTTAGCCTAGGGGGAGATCGTATCAAGCTTGGTATCAGAGCCACCGTTCGTCAGACACGCACTTCCTATGACGACAACCAGATCCATGGCTGCATGGCGAGATGAAAAGGAAGAGATTCTCCCAATAGAGGAGGGGGAAACGGTTGCAGGGACTTCCACCCGCGGAACCGCCCGATCTAATCATGATACGGAAGAACCTAGTGTTCAAGCCGTGTTAGGGTCTCTTTCCGAACAAATGACCATAAATAACCAGATGATGATGGAGATGATGCGGGAATTATGGGCGACGAGGGAAGCTATGGCGAACGGAAACGCACCATCGACCCCACGACGTGAGTCTACTTCCATGAACCCACCGCCGCCGGTTCAGAATTTGCAATCACAAGAGCCGCTGCTGCCACCACCCCATGGGTAGAGGTAGGCAAGGATGGTTCCACAAGGCCCAGTTGCAGGTGAACCCATCCGACGAGCAAACCACTATAGAGATCAAGATCCGTGGGCGAGTCAATATGATCCGAAACCACGGCGAGTTAATCAAAACTGAAGGAGGGATCATCAACCCCTTCATGGTGCATCTTCCCCTGGTTAGACAAGGACTTGGACATGATCCGGAACGAAACAACGACATCCATGGACAAATCGTGCATCTTGAATTCCCCAAGTTCAAAGCTGGCGATTTGATCGATTAGTTGTAAAGGGCGGAGCAACTCTTCGCATACCAAGGTACAGCGAAAGAATACAAGGTGACGCTTGCAAGCTTCTATCTTGAGGATGCGGTGCTTCATTGGTTTCGAGCAGCCAATGCCATTGAGGCTATCGAAACTTAGGCTAACTTTTGCGCTGATATCACACAGCGATTTGGAGCGTCGAGGTATAAAGACTTTGATGCTCTCCTCTCAAAGACGATGCAAAAGACCACGGTTGGGGCATACCAAGAAGAATTTGAGAGGATAAGTAGCCGATGTCATCCACCATGGATGGATCAGCAACTTCGTAGCACCTTCATCTCTGGGCTACGGGGAGACATACAAGCCGATGTGAGGGCTTTAAGGCCTAGAACCTTAAAGAAGGCATTCGAAGATGCGGTGCTTATGGAAGACAAACATAGGGCCATGAAGTTACACCTAAAACAGAGTTGGACGAGCCAAGGGAGCTGCAATCAAGCTCAACTAACCATAGTGCCGGAAAATATTACTGGAGTACCGAGAACCGCTGCTGCGATGGTGCCTCCTCAAGTACCCTTGAAGCCATCCCAAGATGTGAAGTATGCACTTAGAGGCCCGGGACAAGCACTCACACCTACTCAAGTGGAGGAATGAAGAGCCAAAGGCCTATGCTTTCGTTGTGATGAGAAGTTTGTGCCCGAGCATCGCTGTGCTAAACCGCTGGGATCGGTGATGCTAATCGACGGATTAGAGGAGGCTGATGATGAGTTTGCAACGAAGATGAAGGTGTGGCTGGACATCAAGAAGAAGTAGCTAAGGAGCAACCCGTGGAGGACATGATAGCTGAAAATCTCCCTCCACGCCTATTCGGGCACAGTTGCGGCAAAGAGTTTGCGGGTGAACGGTGTAGTCAAGAAAATCACAGTGAGAATCTTGATTGACACCGGGTCCACCCATAACTTTATTGACAAGAGGCTCCTTAGGAAGATTGGAGATGGCACCACATTGCGAGCAGATTTTATTTGTGAAGGTGTGGAATTGAAGGTGCAAGGCAAACTTTCACATTGGATCTTTATCCGTTGGCCTTGCGAGGTGCTGACATTGTTTTGGGGGACTTAATAGCTTCAAAGCTTGGGGCCCGTAACATTTGATTTCTCAAACCTCACTCTGACATTTCAGAGGAATGGTCGAAAGGTGCTGCTGGATGGAAATCAACAACGACAAGGGCTGACATTGCAACCACTTGTGAGCTTTCCTTGTGCAGGGACCGAGCTCTACTATTGCAAATGGCTGTTGCTGAACCAGAACATCCACCACCAAGGAAAGTAGCCACTGACATGCAAAAGCTGTTGCAGGAGTTCCAGGATCTCTTCGAAGAACCCTGAGGTCTATCGTTGACTCGTCGGCACAACCATCGCATCCAAATCATTCCAAAGGTTGAACCAGTAAATGTCCGACCCTATCGGTATCCGTATGTCCAGAAGGAAGAGATCAGTAAATTGGTGGTGGAAATGCTCGAGCAAGTGATTATTCAACCGAGTAGAAGTGCCTACTCGTTGCCGGTGCTGCTGGTTCGGAAGAAAGACGGGAGTTGGCAGTTTTGCATTGACTACCGAGCCTTGAATGCAATTACCGTAAAAAATCGGTATCCAATACCGGTGATCGAGGAGTTACTGGATGAACTCACAGGGTTAGCTTACTTCAGCAAACTTGACTTAAGAGCGGGGTATCATCAAATCCGCGTCGACCCGGAAGATGTGCGCAAAACGGCGTTCCGAACTCACGATGGCCACTATGAGTTCCAAGTCATGCCGTTTGGGCTCACCAATGCACCGGCCACCTTCCAAGGGCTGATGAATGACCTTTTCGGCCCGCTCTTGTGTCGGTACGTGCTCGTCTTCTTTGACGATATTCTAGTGTATAGTAGGAATTAGAGCGAGCACTTGTGGCATGTGCGGGAGGTATTAAATATCTTGCGATAAAACCAGTAAAAGTTCAAGATGAGTAAGTGTCTTTGGGGAGAGCCATGAGTGGATTACTTGGGGCATATAATCTCGGCAAAAGGAGTGGAAACCGATCCAAGCAAGATCAAGAATATGGTGGACTGGTCGATTCCTACTAATCAACGGGAATTGAGGGGATTCCTTGAGTTGACGGGGTACTACCGGCGATTCGTTGCCAACTACGACAAAATTGCTACCTCGCAGCTATGTCTACCGCTTCGGTTCTAGCACTACCAAATTTCAGCAAAGCCTTTGTGGTGGAATGCGACGCTTCGGGTGAGGGCATTGGAGCAGTTTTGATGCAAGAGGGCAGACCCGTGGCATATATGAGCAAAGCATTGTCAAATCAGTCACGATAACTATCCACCTACGAGCGCGAAATGCTAGCGATTCTATACACCGTCACCAAATGGCGACCCTATTTGATTGGCCAACGGTTTACTATCCGCACGGACCAACGTAGCCTACCCTACTTCATGGAACAACATGTGCACACCCCAACCCAACAACGGTGGGTCACGAAACTCCTTGGGTATGACTATTAATTAGTCTACAAAAAGGGGATCGAGAATCGAGCGGCCGATGCCCTTTCGCGCCAACCGGACACAAGTGAGCTTACCTCTTTTTCAGCACCAACATTTCCTCTATTTTTAGATATGTGGGGAACCAATGCAGAAGATCATACCATGGAGGAGTTGGAGTCAGAGTTCAAAGATCGCTTCCCAAAATTCAAACCTTGAGGACAAGGTTGCAGAAGCATGGTGGATTGATACGATTCAGACTTCACCGATGTTGTCTCGAGCATGGGTTCACTTTAGGAGTGTGTTTGTTTCTTGTTTTAGTGTTTAATTTCCATGAAAATAAGTTTTCTGTAAATTGCGTTCGAACGCGGGTGGAGTGAGTTCGAACGTAGTTATGAACGTGGGTGAAGAGTGTACATTGAGCGTTCGAACGCCCCATTCGAACGCATTGTGAATGCCTGCATCGCGTTCGCAAATCCAGAGAAGTGGGAAACAGGTGCGTTCGATCGCGCATTCGAACACCTGCATCGCGTTTGCAATTCTAGAGAAGAGCGAACTCGGTGCGTTCGAACGCGGTCGGGTGAGTTCGAACGCGGTCTACGAAATTGTATTATTTAGGGTTAATTTTGAGTTGTTGGTTAGCCTTTAAAAGGATGTGGATGGCAACCAGAGGTCATTATTGGTTATTGAAGAATTGAGTTTTGTCTTGCCTTCTTCGTCTTCTTCGCTCTCGTTCTCTCAATTCCCAGCAACGCTGTTTCTAACCTCCCTTGACGGACCAATCACCCTAGACCCTTAGGGGCGGCCCTCTCCTCCCCCTTCTTCCAATCTATCCAACACTTGCCCTAACCCTTCCATCAACCATAACCTTTCCATCACCACTTCTCACTGGTGCCACCCCATAATCGCCGGTCACCAACCACCATCACCTACGATCTCGTGCCTCCATCTACGGATCCTAAATAGACCACCTTGACATTCGTCTACTAATCGGACAATATCTCGAGATCCCCACATCCGATTCGCCTAAAACTTGATTTGTTGGAAGCTCTTTTCTGGGGCTACAACATATCCAAATTTCACATCGATCCAATGGCGGCATATTTCAAGATCTTATTATAAAGTTCCATGCTAGATCTAGTTCGGATCAGAGAATTTGAAGAGATTGAACCTTAGCCTAAGGGGAGATCGTATCAAAAACTCCTCGAAATAAGACCAAAACTGAAAGTTGCCCACAACTGGTCATTATAGTGCATGCCCTAGCTTGGGATACTACACCACCAATCCTTAGACTAACTTTAGACATTAGATCCAACTCCTCAAACTCTACTAACAAAGTGTATCTTATCATTGACTATGGATAAAATCTACGATTCCAGAGTACCAAACCAACTAGACACCATAAGGAATCGTAGTCACTCGGTATCAACCAAAACTAAAAGTCATCAAACTCATCCTGACAAGATCAAAATATACACCTCTTCTAGATCGAAGTGATCCAATAATTTGCAAACATTTATTTCCACTTTCTAGCTTGTTTTTATCTATCTGTCTACCAACACATTAATTTACTAACAACATGTCATCAATAATTTGAATCTTTTAAATAACTATCTACTAAACTTTCTACAAAGGAAGATTCATACCACATCAATGAATTAAGATAGAGCGCACACGCTAATAATCAAATGATAAACTTACATTATGACAAGACCGACAACAAACACTAAGCTCATAGAGTCTCACTTCGCCCAAGGAAAGGACTTGCATAAATCATCCTTTGAATCATTTCTGCACTCTCATTGTTCTATCTAATAATACTCCAATAATTTATGTATTCTCAAAATTAGCAATCTAAATGAAACAATTTTCTATTAAGTCTTTCGTATATCATCATTTCTCAATGCTTATAATTCCATCAAATGATACTCCAATAAGTCAAGTATTCATGAAACTAGTAATCTAAATGTATCAATTCTCCAATAAGATCTTCATGCCAACTACTATAAGTTATTAGCTCCACAGAAATCGTAAGGTAACTCTTTTCACCACTAACAAACTGGATATTCACTCGCAACCACATAACTCCCAAATAACTAAACCTTTAAAAGAAAGATCACACTCCTGATATCATTCCTCATTCACCCCATGACTATTTTACTAATTACAAAGAACTTTAAGAGTTTAATTACTCCGTCCAATCATGATTAGTTATCAGTCATCCACCAATTGAGATTCAAACCTCACTAATCAAATTAATGATTATCACAAGTGCCGACTAAGAATTGACATTAGATAATACCCACGTCACGCTGCTTCTAATTATTTAATAACTCTATAATCATCAAATCCAAATGCTGACGGAAGAATAGTCCACAACTTAAGCCAATTCCCTTTGAATTAACCAAGGAGTAATTCAACAACAAGAAGCAATCTCCACTAACATTCTTATTAGCCAATAGCACAAACATAAATTTAATTAAAAAAAGACATTGACTATAAGCTTGAATTGCACTCCCTCATATTTTATTTTGCAGAAGTTCTGACATCTCAAATACACAACATCGTGATGTAATACCTAGAAATTTTACTTGAGGCAACAATCAAGAGTTCGGATATTCAGTAACAAGAGAACTAATAACATCCATAACTCTGAATTTATCACGAGTTAGCTTTCACTTATCGGTAGAATTTATGCAATCCTAATTTAATACTTGACATCTTGAACTCAACTCCTCTAACATACTTATTAGTAAATAAAGGCGGTAAAAGAAACTTAATTAACGTCTAGACATTTATCATCACGCAACTAAACCTTTTGAAAACTAAGGTAATGAACACACTCATTAATGGGTAGGTGACAGGTAACCGGTGCAAGCCCTACGCCAAAGTGATCTCCTCTACATGTCAATAACTCACTCTTAGCCAACATCTAAGCTATTTTGGTAAACCTAATGCACCCACTTAGTCACTTGTCATAAAAGCCAATCCGTGAGAATATACAATATTTTTTTTGAAATAAAAATGAAAGAAAATAACTTAAAAAACATTGTCAAAATAAATATGGTGCACCATGAAATATCAAACAAGTGACAATCATGCTGGCAGTCAGTCTACTTCTAATTTTCGCTCTGACCAACTCATCTCACAATGGATAAGTTGCACAACTCAACAATTGAGATACTCACTAAACCTCCAAACTAAAGAACTAAACACATTAAGGTATAATAAGGGTCAATTGCCAATACTGACTAGAATGATTAACATCTCTACATCAAAACTCAAAAATTTGAGTGCTAAATTACTCATCGAACCACAATCATTCACTATAGTAACGTAAGGTAATTTAGATCTGCTTAATTATTAGAATAGACTGAAAACATAATAGGGTCTATACCCTATCGAGAAACTCCTAATAATGACACATAAAGTTTAGTAAATGCTAATATTGTTAATTCCTTTTAACAACGATTAGACCTCAGTATGCAGCTTTATGTCATTTTCTACATGAGTCACCACACATGAAGGAAGAACGACAACATGTCGAACTCTTTCTTTCTAACACAGTCGCACACCTAGTTCCACGATGCTAAAAAAATAATTAGCTAGCAAAATATTTGATTTAACAGCGTAGCTCCACTATAAGAACTTACCAACCGCCATTTTCCAAGTTATTCAATTACTTTATGAATTCAAAAGGTAAAAACCTCAATGACGCTAAGCCACGTGACCTATTGGCCAATGTTTCAACATAATAAACAAGAGAAAAGCCCATATTTTCACAAATAATACAAAAGAGAAGGAAGTCCATAATAGCATAGGCCACAATAAGCCCCAAAATACACAAAAATTATAAATAGAAGCAATTTGTTACAAACCAGATCTAAACTGATCTGGAATTAAGAAAATTATAAAAATTTAGATGGTAGTAGTCTTATGATTCAGGGTTCTAATGGTTGTAGTTTCACCTAAATCGGAGTTTAGGATGAAGAGTTAAAGTAAAACAGTGGAGATAGGTCAGAACAAGGCAGAACGATAAATATCCGACGTTGTGGCGGTCGTTAGAGGATGATGGACGGCCAAGGGTAGTAGTGAACAGCCGTAAAGTAGGGCGACTACTAGAGGTGATAGCTATGTGTTGAAGGTAGCTATGTGTTGACGGCCAAGGGTAGTAGTGGACAGCGGCTATGTGTTGAAGGTAGAATTTGGGTTTCTAACTTAGATCTACTCCTAGGAAAATAAAGACGATCTAACAACTATGATAAAATAGTAAATACGGTAATAAGAAAATAACTAAACTCAAATAATTCTTAATGCTTAGATATACTTCGATTATTGGATGAATAACAAAAAGCCCTTTCCCTCTATATATAGAGGTGGGGTACAATGAGTCATACTCGGACTAGCTCTAAAGGCTTATATGACTCAAACTAGGACTTGCCTTATACTAACTCTAAAGGCTTATACGACTCAAACTAGACTTGCCTTAGAAGCTTATATGACTTAATTAAATTTGCCTCAGTGGCTTACATGATTTAACTAGATTTACCTTAAGTGCTTACATAAGAGATAAACATGACTTAGCTAAATTAGCCTTTCTTATCCTTCTCGAAATGGTTCTTCATTCTGCCATAGATAGAGTCCAAATCTGGAGTAACCTTGAATAAGAAAGTTATAGATGAGGATGTCACCGATTTTCTTCAACTTGTTTGATATTATACAGATTTTTGTGGAATATCCTTTAAATATTTTCTTAAAATTATGCAGAGCTGAATTAGTTAACTAACAAATTCTAACCTAATAAGACTCCAATTAAAGCAAATAAGACTCCAATTAAAGCAACTGGTTTGATATCATTCAGACGTTTGTGGAATATCTTTTGAATATTTTCCCAAAATTGTGTAGAGCTGAATTAGTTAAGTAACAAATTCTAACCTAATAAGACTCCAACTAAAGCAAATAAGCAGATAAGATAACTATGCTCCAATCTGACCAATTTTGCATCAATCCACCACACTTCCGACCACTTTGTCCTCAAGGTGTCCATAGTGGTTTCCAAACCTTCGTTCACTCTCGAAGTTTATGTCCTCGATCTTCGTCTGGATCTCATCTACCATGAGGAGGGGCCCGTGGTGGGTTCTACTTTAGGGCTCACCATTTTGAGCTATAGTCTGTCCTAACTACGGGTGGCTCGAGCCAAGGTCTTAGCACATGCTATAATATACCCAAAAAAAATTGGGGCACATGCGGAGCACGTGCCAACCCTCACATCCCCTCCCTTGGCAAGTCTTGGCCTAACAAAGGCACCCCTTTGTCAGGCCAAGGTGAGGGGAGAAGGGCAAGCCTAGCCATTCCCTGCACCCTGCATACGCCACCATCGGTGTGTGGGGGGAGGGTGGGCGACCTCAAACAGAGTCCCCTCCCTCTCTCTCTCTCTCTTTTCCCCCCTATTTTCTCCCCTCCTCGAGGAGAGGTCGGTGTCATTTCTTTCCTTCCTCCCTTTTCGAATGTCACCGTGATCATCGCTATCGTGGTTGGGCCAGTGTAGTCCTTGTCATCGTTGGTGAGTCTTCTCCTTCCATCGCATCCTTTCTTTTCTATCCCATGACGACACGGTGTTTCAGGCTATGTGTCGTCAATGCCCCTCCTTCCCCAGCAAGGTGGCGGTAGTGGGCCACTATCCTTGGTGCTTCCCATATGATAGGGGGTGGCGACTTGAGGGGGGAGGGGAGGTGGTACCTCCCCTCTCAGCTCGGGCTGGGTATAACCTAGCCTGAGTGCTATAGGCATGCTCGAGGCGTGACTGCCTCAAGCAGCTCCCGCCAGCCCGAGCGTGTCGAGCTCAGGTAGGGCAGGTCAAGCCCCCGTGTGGCAGGTGTGCTCGAGCGCGCCTACCACAGGCTGGGCTTGACTAGCTCGCCGAGCTTGTTGTGCCATCCTCGGGCTGGGCCAGCCAGGGGGCACTTGCCTCGGGTTAACTCGAGTGCGTTGTGCCCGTCTCGGGCTGGGCTTGGCCCAGACCGACATGCTCTTTTGAGCCCCTTTTCTTTCTTAGGCTTTGCCTTATATTTTGGGGCAGAGTAGGGATTGAATCGGGTTTTCTTTTCCTTTTATCTTAATCCACAGCATTTAATACTACTTGTCCCCATTTTCTGTTCCTAGTAAATTTTTTTAAGATTTTGGTGTTGACTTAGTGATCCTATCGCAGATATGATAAGCACTTAGCCCAGGGCCGACTGTGATTAGGTGGGGAATGCTCTTTTCTAGGGACCTTTTAGTGAATCTAGGCAAGTGCTCTATCCACTCTTGATTTATTATTTAATCTGATAGCATAAGCATATATGACATGCTAATCTTGCATTATAGGAAAACTTGTCTAATTAGTACGTTTCTTGATATAATTTGTTATTTATTTAATATGATGCGTCGTATGCTTAGGTAACCATGTTTACTATCCTATTATGCTAAACTTAATTACCTTGTCATGACACCTACACACGTACACGACCCGAAAGGAGATAATTCTACATCTCGGTAGTACCCGGCACCTCCCTAGCTAGGGTTAGGAACGGGGGATTATATATAATAGGGCCTATACCTAAGGTCTCAATATATGGATTTGAGACAATCAGGCAGCCATTTCACCGAGCGATGGGTGATTTACTATCGATTGATGAAAATCCATTCCTTAAGGGTGCTTAAATTAGAAAATAAGAGTAGGATGAAGTAGACCTAGCGGTATTCAATGACGTAGGGTAAAGGCGTCCGTGAGTGACGGCTTATGAGATTTTCGCACTATGGTGCAATGATGTGGAGCCACGGGCTCGGAGGGGTCGTCCCGATGTGCGGTACCAACTTTAGTGTGGGCTTTCGATTGGGGTCCTTAGTTTGTAGGGTGGATGATCGATCATGCTGTTCACCAGGTTATGGGCAAGTGATTTTACCGCTATGGTCTACCCTCCCTTAAGGGCCTGTGTTAGGAGGCGTACCATACATAAAGAATGGATAAATTAACGGTAATCCTATTGGACCATGCTTACAAGTTATTGACATATATACTCCATGTTACAATGCATATCATCCTATATGATACACTTTCTTGTATCTTGTTTTGAGTCGGATGTGATAATTATTGTTGATGAATAACTAGGGATAGTACCACTTGTTGAGCATTAGGCTTATTTTGTGTTGACATTAGATGTAGATTGACTTACCCCCTGGCGAGAGGCTTGGTAGCTGCTAGCTAGTAAGGCGATAGCCCCTTTTTTAGTTTCATATTTTATTTTGAACTTATAAAACGTAGTAGCTACTTTGATCATGTACTCTCGTCGGGGAGGTATACCCTTCTATTGTATTAGGAATGGATTTGTTGTGGCCTGGAGACCCTTCTCTGTTTTCTGCTTAAATTATTTGGATTCCTTGTTTTGATGGTGTGTTGTCGAGCTTCTAAATCCCTATGTGACCCTCACGTGATGGGTAAGCCCCGTGAGAGCCATGTGGCGGTATTGGGGCGTTACACATGTAGTTTAGGTCATGGCTTGGGTGCAGCTGGTCTAAGGAAATTGTTGACGGTGGTGGCTTGGACCGAAAGTGTTGGGATCACCATCAATGGAAACTTAGAGTTTTTGGCCCTAGCTTCCACCACGGGTAGGGAAGACGACATCACGATCGTTGCTGGGGCTGCTCTAGTGTTGCTACGATGGAGGGCTCGATCTGCAAGGATAGAGGGTGCTCTACTGCAACCGGAGAAAGGATGGTTGCCGCGGTTTGGATGGTCTTCACGGTTTCACCATTATTAGTACTTGAAGGTGGAGGTGGTGCCTGTTCCATGGTGGATGAAGGCAGTGGTGGCATAGGGCGGTGGTAACTAGCCTGGATAGCTACCCATCAAGGCTTGGAGAACCTTCTCAATCCTTTTAGAGCTCTTCTCGACGGATCTAGCGACATTGTTGAAAAATTCTTTAAAAATTGCCTTCGCCCATGCTGACAGCTTATCGTCGACTATTGTTGGTTGTGCTGAGGAAACCTCCGCAAGGATGTAGACGAGTTCTTGGTCCTCCATGGTCGTGATCTCTCCTGGGTTAGCTTTGGATCACATGTTCACCGTTGTCCGAGGAACATCAGTTGTGATACCAATGTTACAAACCAAATCTAGACCAATTTAGACTTAAGAAAATTATAAAAATTTAGGTAGTGTAGCTCATGAGTTAGGATTCTAATAACTCTAGTTTCACCTCAATCAGAGGTCGAGATGAAAAGTTAAAAATAAAAGAGTGGAGATAGATCAGAACGAGGCAAAATGGTAAATATCTGATATTGTGGCAGTCGTCAAAGGGTGGCAGACAGCCAAGGGTAGTAATGGATGGCCGTAAAGTAGGGTGACTGCCGGAGGTGATAGTGGCTATGTGTTGGAGGTAAAATTTGGGTTTCTAACTTAGATCTACTCCTAGGAAAATAAAGACGATCTAACAATTATGATAAAAACAGTAAATGCAGTAATAAGAACATAACTAAACTCAATTAATTCTTAATGCTTGGATATACTTGGGTTATTGGATGAATAACAAAAAAGTCCTGCCTCTCTATATATAGAGGTGAGGTACAATGAGTCCTACTCGGGCTAGCCCTAAAGGCTTATACGACTCGAACTAGGATTTGCCTTAGACTAACTCTAGAGGCTTATACGACTCGAACTAGGACTTGACTTAGAGGCTTACATGACTTAATTGAATTTGCCTCAATGGCTTATATGACTTAACTAGACTTACCTTAAGTGTTTACATAAGAGATAATCATGACCTAGAGATAAACATGACTTGGCTAAATCAGCCTTCTTTATTTTTTTTAGAATGTTTCTTCATTCTATCATAGATGGAGACCGAATGTGGAGTAACCTTGAATAAGAAAGTTATAGATGAGGACGTCACCGATTTTCTCTAACAAGTTCGATATTATTCGGACATCTGTAAAATATCTTTTGAATATTTTCCTAAAACTGCGCAGAACTAAATTAGTTAACTAAAAAGTTCTAATCTAATAAGACTCTAATTAAAGTAAATAAGCAGATAAGATAACTAAACTCAATCCATTGAGCCTAATTTTTCTTTGGTGTAATCTAATCTGACTCTGTTCACATCACAATTGCTCATGCCCCGTATAATCCATCTAGCTTAATTCACATTAATAAATTAAATAAAAATAAACTGGAAACTAGTCTCTGCTAGATCTTCCACGGGCTTGGGGCCATCTGCAGATCTGAAAATATTTCCACAAAAGTGGTGAGCATAAAGCCCAGCAAGTATCCACTACTATAGTTTAAAAATAGTACAATCAATGAAGCAATAATAAGTAAATATGAATATACGCATCATGATCAAATCAATGTATTAGTATCTTATACTCAATATGTTTATCTAATGCGCACATGCATTAGCAATCAATAGCCTACCATGCATTAATCCGAACTATCAAGTCCTCAAACTCAAGCTAACACCGAGCTTTGCCCGCCCATAGGCCATGTCAACACTATACCACATGATATACATCATCTCAGACTACCAAGTCTGTAACATAGGCTCATGCAGAGCTACGTCCATAGGCCACATCAATACTCACACCCAACCACACACATAGGCCCAAGGGAGGGTAGACCCTAGTGGTAAAATCATCAGCCTATCACTCGATGAATAATATGATCGATTGTCCGCCACCGCAAACTAAAAACCTCAGTCGTAAGCCTATCATATAGGTCAGTATCACACATTGATACTACCATCTGAGCCCTCGGCTCTAGATCATCACACCACCGTGCAAAAATTATGAGCCGTCGCTTATAGACGCCCTCAACCTGCATCATCGGATATCACTAGGTCTACGTCATCCTACCATTCTCTCTCTATCTTAAATACTCTAATGGGGATAACTCTCGTTGATGGATAATAAATCGCCTATTGCCAAGCAAAACAGTTGCCTGGTTGTCTATGATCAACAGATTGCGACTTCAAGTGTGAGCCCTAATATATAAGTATAATAATATCCTCCACCCCTAACCCTGGCTGGGGAGGTATCAGGTATTGTCGAGACACAGAAAACACCCTCTTTATGGTTGCTTTATTGTTTAATAGGAAAACTTATTTAAGAAGATTGTTTAATATTATCTATGTTCAGCTTGCATATGCATTTTGTTATAATCAATCAAGATTGATCTTTAATTTGTGTGTGATGCATTAGAGTTGAATATAATATGCTCTTGATAGCTTAATTGATTTGTATGACTTATTTCATTTGATTGACATACTTATATCTTGAATTTATCTTTGAAATTTTAGAAATGCATCTCCAAAAATATTTAGGATTTTTTAGAATTTTTTCCTAACAAAATTTAAAAAGAATTCTAAAGTTTTTGAGGATCAAACTTCGGGATTCATTCACTTTTTCGTAAGGTATGATTTGTGTTTATTTTCTTCACGTTAGAGTTTCAATTTCATGATCTTTTAAGGATTGAACATGGTAGAATCATAATTATGGCGTGACTTCTTGATCTCATTTGGTTTTTCTTGAACCAGAATTTTTCTCCAACACTCGAGTAGCCTTTGTCAATTTGAGCCAAAAAAGAAGAAGAGTCGAGTTGTCTGAAGGGTTGTCTAGGGTTTTAGGAGTTTAGGGGGAGAGTTTCGTATATTTTCTATGCATTTTCTTTTAACTCTACTAGTTCTGAATATTATGTTACTTTTGTGTGATTTGCTTAGATGTTATTTGAAGTTTAGATCATATGTATTTATTGTTTACTGTTTGTATGATCTTACTTCATATTAATTTCTATGATCACTTTATTTCAAGTTATTTTCACTTGATATTGGATTGGTATGTAACTTTTGTAGGCTTGAGGTGTTATATCTTTCAAACTTATGATGAATGCTCATTCAGGATCCTTTGTAATTCTTATAAAACGAGATATTTTGTCCCAAATTGCGAAAGGGGAAATTTGTTAGGTTTTCAGTGTTGGCAAATATATACAAAATAATCTAAATACTTTTATACATATTCATGAGCAAATCTACAAGTTTTGATAAGATTCGAACTGATAATTTTCATGTTTTAGAGAAGATAAGCCACCGCATTCTAACACGGATTCAAGCGTTCACACATACAAAGGTGGTATTTTAGCCGTTCGAACGCACTCGGGCCGCGTTCAAATGTGCCCACGTCACATGCAATTTTTTAAGTTATGTGAGTTCTATTTTGGCTTGGATTTGTCCTTATTTCATTAACGTATATAAGGATTGGGATGCCTTAACCCTAAGGAGAGTTGGTGATTACTTTTGAAAAGAAATTATTAGAGTTACAATGTTCTTATATCAACAAGGTCCGTCTCTTCTTCAATGTACTAAGCTTTCGTCTTAAGGGTCATCTAGACGAAAGATCAATCTCGAAGGCTATTAAGATTAAAGATCAATCACGGGAAGTGATGAATCACGGGTTCTAACAAGTAAGACTGAGTGAAACTAAGTCGTGGGGATGGACGAGTTATTTTGTAAGTCAGTGTTGTAACTGCTATAAGTTTAATGATTAATTTTCATCCAAATTTGGATCCATAGTTTTTTTTCCTCTTTGAGTTTTTTATATAAAATTCTTGGTGTTCATCTTTGTTTTACTCTTTGATATTTATTACGCATATTTACTTAATCAAATGGTTGGAATCATTATCTAGGATTTAAACACATACGCGTGTCTAAGTTTTTTCATGATAAAATATCAATATACTATTATTACTTATATTTATTTATTAAGAGCCCTAGTTTGCTAATTATAGAGTAAGCATATAATAGTTAATATCTTTTAATATGAAAACAAAAAAGGCTAAATGTATATAATACAAATACAAGCAAACAAAAAATATCTAATTATAATTATTTTGTGATTTTTGCTCTTGCTTAACTAATTAACAACTACAAATAAAATAGTTTTTACTTAATTATATAAAATAATTAATAAAATAAATATAAGCCTGCTATCACATTCTATACATAATAGTATATAATAAGTTGCTAGAATTATATATATATTATGTATACCATAAATCTCATTATTATAACTGATAAAGCTATGTAACAATCTAATAATATAACTACATAAAATTAATAAATATATTTATGTGTAATTATTTATAATATAATTAAGGGTTAAATACATCTTACTCCCTATAGTTATGCCTAATATCATTTTATTCCATGTACTTCAAAAAGTTTCAAACTAGTTGTTATCCTTATAACTAAAGTGAAACTATTATTTTTTCCATCTAAATTAATAGAGAACACACCAAAACAATTTCAAAAATATTCTTCCCTCTTATATAAGCATTTCTTCCCTCCATTTTTATTTTGTTATGGATAAAAATATTCTTCCCTCTTATATAAGCATTTCTTTCTCTTCAAAAAATACCCGCATGTTTTCTTATCTTACTTTCTAGATTATGCCAACTATATAGTAAGTTTTATTAAACCAAGAATTTTAATAAGTTTAATAGTTATGTCACATCTAAGAATAAGACAAATATGGATTAAAAAATTAGATAAAAACCTATCTATTTTGCCTAATAAACACGATAAGACATTTTGGTCATTCGGTGCACTCCATAAACTTTGATAGAAAAACTAACAATTTTACTTTAGTTGTAGGCATGGAGACTAGTTTTAAACTTTTTGAAGTACAATAGGGGTAAAGTGATTTTAGGCATAAGTACATAGGGGTAAAATATATTTAACCTTATAATTAATCATTAATTATACTAATTATATTAATTATATTTAGCTAATAATCATATTAATAAAATATACTAAAATAATTAACTGTCTAAATAATCTATTTTGCATTAACTAAAATAAAAGAAAATAAAATTCCACTACTATAGTGCTGGACTCACCTATTATTGTTGCTTAAGAAGGGGAGAACGAGGAATAAGTAGAAGAAGAAAATGAGGAGAAAAAGAAGAAAGAGAAGAGAAGAAGAAGAAAGAGAGTGGGGAGCTAAGCCAGTGGGGAGGGGATCGATCACTAATAACCAGTGAGTGGTCGACCTCTCACTAGCAGCTTGGTTCCAGCAAACTCGAGCCAGAAAGAGAGAAAAGAAAAGAGAGGGAGGGAGATACCTCATTGAGCAGGTGAGAGAGGCGAAGGCCGAAAGAGGGAAATCATGGTCTAGAAAAGTGGTTCCAGAGACAATTAAGCTAAGCTTAGGAAGCCAGCATTGGAAGAGTATGGAAACACCGAGCAAGGGGTGCACTAGGAAGGAGAACTTGGCAGAACGTATCCAGACTTTACATAGGGCTACAAGTCAGGTCAGGAAAATGGGCCAACAGACGGAGAGCTCGAGCCTCTATACTGATAAGAGGACGTTGGTTAAAGGGAAAGAGAAGGCCTTGGAAACTAAGCATAGCTTGGGGCACCCGACGTGTAGCACCAAAGAAGAGAAGGTGATGGACACGACCTTTGATGAAACCCCTTTAATTGGCGGTCCGAAACAGAGCAAGGGGGATAAAGGGAAGGCAGTGCAAGTGGAGAGGAAGACGTGTCAGGTGATGGACGAAGTTGTCCCATCTGAGCAAGACGGCCTGACAGACCTGGATTGCAGCGAGAAGGTGGTGCACGACCGGGATTATGTCAGCATCAATGGGACTGCAATTAGGCTCGGGATGGGGGTTGAACGTAGTAGGAAGCCAACCTTCATAGCAACAAGGAAAGAACATCGCGGAGGCAAAACACAGAAATACCCAGAGGAAATCTGCAAAGATGGTGTTGTGGCTACCAGAACGAGGCCACCTGCGGAGAGGAGGGAATCGTCAAAAGGCTATAGCACAGCTTTAAGAAGGCTTAAAGAGGCGTTGATGAACCCACTGGATAATAGGCAGGTGCCTATGGATCTGGAAGGGCCGAGTGAAGACCAATGGGCCTTGGTCTGCATTGCGAACAGCAATGGCCTCAGTGCACAAGCCATGGAAACGGGTGAGACAGCCAGAATGGACCAGGAGAGATCCGTCGCGAAGCGTGGTAGACTGGCGTGATCGTATATCTTGTCTAATTTTTAGAGCAATTTTTTGGAATTGTCGAGGAGCCCTGAAGAAGGAGGTACTCGACAGATGTCGCGATCTGAACAAAGAACACAGACTGGATTTTGTATTTTTGTTGGAAACACATGCAGATTGGGCGAAAGCAAAGGTGGTTGCACGGGCGTTGGGAAGAAGCTGGTCCTCCTTTTCTATGCCGGTCAAAGGGGTATCAGGAGGACTGATATTGTTGTGGAAGATTGCGGTTGGTTACGTGGACGTGCTGGCGGTGTCGCGATATGTGGCGCACATGGTGATCTCCTTAGTGGAAGGTGAGACTTGGCTGATGACCGTAGTATATGCGAGTAATCCGTTGGAGCAGCAGATCGTACTGTGGCATGAATTGGTGGGTTTAGGGTTCCTAGGCCTGCCGTGGGTAGTCGCTGGAGACTTCAATGCGATACTCTCCACGGACGAAAAAAGAAGTTTTGCCCGGGTTACGCTTGGGCCAAAGTCCTCCGCGTTCGCAAAATTTGTAGAGGATGCCGGAGTCTGTGATCTGGGGTTCGAAGGATTGCCATTCACCTGGTGTAACAACCAACTCGGGGACAAGAGAGTCTGGGTCAGATTAGACCGAGCGTTGGCGAACCCGAAATAGGTACGGAGGTACCCACGGAGCCGTGTGGTACACCTAGACATATCTGCTTCGGACCATGCACCACTACTAGTCATGGTGCCGAGGGAGGTGGACAATAGAAGGCGGCCTTTTCGATTTGAATTGTACTGGACAGAATATGATGGCTGCAGGCACATTATGGAGGAGGTTTGGAGGGGAGACGTGCATGGGAACCCCATGCATGGCTTCACACACAAAATGGCGACCATGCAGCGGCAGCTTAAAGGATGGTGCAGATTGGCTCTAGGCCACTTAGAGACCCAGCTGCACTCAGTGAAGTCGAAGATCAAGGAACTGGAGGAACTTGACGCTGGTGGTGCTCTGGACGATGTGGGCCGCTCCAAGTTGAGATGCTGCTATAATAGGAAGGCTGCACTAAGTAGACAAATAAACTTAAAATGGTTACAAAGGTCGCGTCTGAGATGGGTGCAAGAGGGGGATCGAAATACCTATTTTTTCCACCTTACGGCGACGTTGAGGGGTAGAAGAAACAAAATCCAACGACTCTTGTTGGACGAGGGGATATGGATATAGGGTCACGAAAAGATAGAGAAGAGGTTCCTCGACCACTATGAGGAGCTGTGGGGACCAACAAACGATGATGCCTGGACCTTACCGGAAGGGCTGGAGCTGCCTGAAATTTCAGCGAATGATCGTGTGAACCTGTTGAAACCAGTTGACAACGCCAAGATCATGGAAGCCCTACGCAGTATGCCGACGGGCAAGGCGCCGGGTCCAGATGGCATACCGGTGGAAGTCTACTCGCTGTACTGGCAGGAGGTAGGGGACAACCTATGCGACGCGGTCAAACACTTTTTCCAGCACGAAAGACTCCCTCGGCAGTGGGGGCATACCTATATCACCCTGATACCGAAGGTGGAGAATCCGGCCACGGTGAGAGATTTTCGACCGATCTCCCTATGCAATGTGGCGTATAAAATTATAGCCAAAGTGTTGGTCGGAAGACTGCGGGGTCTCTTGCCGCAGCTGGTGGACAAAGAGCAGGCGGCCTTTATCAGAGGCCGAAATATCTACAATAATATTTTGGCGGCCCAGGAGATTGCACATTCGATGGTCAGTGCCAAGCATATGCAGCCGACGATGATGCTCAAACTTGACATGGAGAAGGCATACGACCGAGTTAACTGGAAGGCAGTGCTGGGGGTATTGGAAGCCATGGGTTTTCCAACCAAATGGTGCCGGTGGATCAGTGCCTGTATCAAGTCTCCGAGGTACGCCATCCTAGTGAACGGATCACCGTCACGATGGATAGCTCCCCACTGTGGGCTACGACAGTGGGACCCCCTTTCCCCATATCTATTCATACTAGTGTCTTAGATACTGTCCAGCCTACTGAAGGATCGCATGGAGAGCGGGCTACTGCAGGGTTATCGTGTCGGAGAGGTTCACCTATCACACCTCCTCTACGCGGATGACTTACTAGTCACTGTGGAAGCCTCAGTACAGAATGTTAGAGTCATTCAGGAATGCCTTTAGGTCTACTCCAGCGTCACCAACCAAAAGGTGAACGTCGCGAAGTCGGAGCTGTTCCTGCTAGAGTGGATGGAGGCACGGGAAGCTGCCAACATTTGCAATTTGTTGGGACTACCGGGGGCCAAGATGCCGTTTAGGTACCTTGGTGTACCTATATTAGGAAGGAGGGTGAGCATCCGGGACCATAGTTGGCTGGTGGAGCACATAACGAGGAAACTGGCTGGGTGGAAACGCAACAACCTGTCCTTTGCCAGCAGGCTCACTCTCCTTAGAGGTGCCTTGCTAGCTATCCCGAATTTCTGGTTGAGTTGCACTTGGGTGCCAGATACGGTGCTGGAAAAGATCAATAAGGTGGCGAGAGCTTTTCTTTGGAGCAGAGGGGAAAATAAAGGTCTACACCTGGTAAGCTGGGAAAAGGTGACACAGCCGAAGATGGTAGGAGGCCTTGGTGTGAGCAGACTAAAAGAAACTAGGAGCAGTTTGCTTGGCAAGCATGTACTTCGCATCTTAAATGGTGAAGATGTGTTATGGATCCGAATCATGAAAGGGAAATATGGTGAACTGCACCCTTGGAGACAAGGGAAATGGCGGGATGCGTCGTGGATCTAGCGGGGCATAACCAGGACTGCAGATGTCATTAAGATGGGTTGCCGAAAACTAATGGGTGATGGGACTGACTCGAGCGCAGCAGATGATCCATGGAACTCCGCCGTGCCATGGAGGTGGTAGCCGCGAATCATACACCCGAATCTCCTAAGTCTGGATCTATCGGTAGCTGAGCTCCTGAAGAGGAGGGCGGGCAATGGGCATAACATGGTGGAGGCAGTAGGTGTTGAGCTGGCTATAGAGATGGCATCCATAACACTGGGGGATATGGAATCAAAGGATACCTGGATCTAGTGGCCACACCCATTGGGGACCCCCAAGGCGGCTGCCATATATCACTTTCTAAGGCCTATTGAAGATGATAACTGGCAAGGCTGGGAAGAGCTTTGGAAGCTGAACGTGGCACCACGCGTTAGGCTGTTCTGTTGGAAGCTCCTGAGGGGTAGACTGCCGACCAAAGGAATGTTGCATGCGTTACGGATCGACGGAGACGACAAATGCAGTCTCTATAGGCTGTTCATTGAAACTATAGAACATTTGTTCTATGGGTGTCGATACAGCAAAGAGATATGGACCATATTAGGCTAGGTGCAACCGAAGCTAGAGGAGATGGGAAGCTTGGTTGGATCGCAGTGGATCTCTACGGATTGGGGAAGGTGCAGGAAGGGTAACGACGGCATCCGGGCGCTGATAGCAGCCATGTGCTGGGGCATCTAGAAACAGCGAAACCGAGTAGTTTTTGGTGAGCGGGGGGAGGCAGCCAGCGTAGTGGCCAGACGAGCTCAGCTCCTGACCTAGGAATACAACTCGCCCAGGAACGTCGAACCAGCAAAGGTGACGTAGGAGAAGGTCGGGTGGCGCCGGCCTTGGAGAGGACGGGTGAAGGTGAACGTTGACGGAGCTTTTCGCTTGGGTGCGTGCCATGCGGGAGCTGGAGCTATCGTTCGGGATGATAAGGGAGGAGTGGTGATGGTCCGGTGGGAGCCCACACCAGCAGTGTCACCACTTCATGCGGAGGCTTAGGCAATGCAAATGGGTTTAAGCTTACTGAGCGAGGATCAGTTTGTGGAGGTGGAATCGGACTTAGAACAACTAGTGAAGATATTGAGAGAGGAGGGGCCTTGCCCATGGCAGGTCCAGTGCATTGTACGGGAATGTAAGGCCACCTTAGCCAAACTAGCTGAGTGCACCATAAGATATGTATGCAGGTCAGGAAATAGGGCTACTGATTGGGCAGCGCGAAAGAGCTTGGGTGTAACCCAAACCGGATCGATCCAAGAGGGGGACCCAATGCCACCAGAGTTGTACGCCTTGGTCGAGATGGATAGTTGTCCATCTGGGAACCTTTAAAAATAGCTGAATATAGCTCTTTTTTATAAATAAAAAAAAAACCTGAAAGCTCTGTGAGATAACCTTGTCATCCTTTTTAGCTAAAATTATGATATCGAAAAGCAATTCAAAAAATAATTAACACTGACTTGGATTAGCATGAATAATTAATATCTTGCTAATAGGAACAACAAGAATTATAATGGGGATACAGGTTTCAATAAATCCAAAAGGAAAGACACACTGCTGCACATTAGCCAAATTCGCATGATATAATTGAGAAACAGAACTAAATGGTAAGCAACACATATATCCAAAAGAGATATCCACAAATATACATATCTGAAACGTATTTTTTGGTCCACATAACTAATGGTAGTATCTTTGCATTGAATCACAAGAAAATAAAATCAAGTAAAGGTTAAAGTATATATATGCTCTTTCAATTAGAATTATTTATCTGTCATCATGTATAATGAACCTTTGAAATAAACATTTTCCTGTTTAGAGATACCAAATGACGTGTTAAATATAATAAACGGGTTAGATGATTTAGATAATCCACTTAGGGCTTCACCCAGTGTTCAAAAACTCAAAAATACTACTCGCCTCAAAAATCAGCTGAGTGGAGTCAAACTAGATTGTGGAGTCAAACTAGATTTGATACTCGTTGAGTTTTGAACACAAAAACTCAATATTATTTTAATATATGATATTATATATATACACATGTATGTATGTATAAATATATAGCTAGCTAATTAGATCGCTCATGTCTATCAATCAATGAAGATAACTCAATATAATCAAAGATGTGAGAATGATTTTGTTATCTTGAAGATAATACACCCTTTCTTTTACATAATATATATCATCCTTCATAAAAGGTCATAAAGCAGGAGAAATCATCACTAAACATAACTTGTTGAGTAACTTGACTTGGTCCGAGTTTTGCTAAACTCACCGAGTTTGACCGAGTTATAAGCTATCCAAGTTTATCGATGAGTTCACTCTAAATCTCACCGAGTCAAGTCAACTCCGCTAAATCTTGACTTGACTCAACGAGTTTTTGAACACTGGCTTTGCCACTATTAATATTAGGGCAAAAAGACTTACAGGGGAATAACTTTATTGCTTTAACAATTTTTCTTCGCACATACTTACTCTAAAGTACCTTGTTGCATGTATATCCTCCAAAATTGATATTTGTGTGCATACTATTCAAATCTATATGTTTTACTTGGATACCGCCACGTTACGTTTTACATAAGCAACAATAAAAATTTGAATCATTTCAAACTCAAAAGAGAAAAAGAAACATCCTTATAAGAGTCTCAAGTTATCGCATCATCCCTACGATTTAAGAGCAAGGGCATAGAGAATACAAAGCAAAAGGTCAGAAGGTCAAATACCAATTTTGGAGATTGATATACACAATTAAATAACTTTGAGGGGTTTGCAAATAAAGGAAAACCCAATTTACCCAGAAATTTAGTGTCTTGAGCAGAAGCTCTGCAGGTATACCTGATCTAAAGTAATACATGCTCAGTTATTGGGCATTATTTTGACTAGAGCTAAAAAATGGATATAGAGAAAAGAAAACCCTAGCATGTATGTCACGTATGATGTAATAAAAACCTGAAAGTTAGCTGGGAGGACCACAACGTCAAGGATTTATACCAAATGAATCACAGGAATGTAACTTTAAGTTTGCAAACTTGCGGCAGTAAACAAAGACTAAACTAAGCTATATGCAGATTGCAGATATATCAGAAAACAACCTTTTATCATAGGCCACAATCAGCAGACTGAGTTTGTGAAATGTTGCTACAAAAGTTCATCGTTTGGGCTCTCTATGATACTCTCCTTGATTAAAATCAGAACAGCGACTAGCACTGGTAGGGACACCATTAAGAGAGCTTGCAATATATTGGGTCTTGTTATATCCGGAAATAATATGCTTCCGTACTTTACTGCTGATGCACCACCAACTGATCCAGCTGCTAATTTCCATAAGTAACTTGTATCATCCTGTTTTAACCTCAAAAAGGACTCATATAAGAAACAGAGCGAAAAAATTTCTTGCACAAAACTAAAGGCTGGGTGAGCAACAGAAGATTCTTAAGAAAAAGAGTATTAAAAGATCAGACTACAACTGGAAAATTGTTTCCTGAACTCAAAAATCAAAGCTTACGGTCCTTATATTATTTAGCTAGGAAATCAGTTAATTGCAAATTTGCAATAAGTAGGTGGAAATGAGGGAGATGCACAAGATTCATCCCTATAATTATTCACTACCGTATCTTTCACCAACAGTATGGAATATGATGCTCAAATAAAAGAAAATTATTAGCTGTTGCATCATAGAAATAGTAAACTAAGGAGGCATGAGAATTCCATTGAAAGATATGTGCAGTGTGAACATATCACTCTCAGCAAGAGAGGCAAACGTGTACATGTTGAACAATACTAGACTAAGGCTCACAAGCATGTTATAGGTGAGCAACACAAAGTACCTACGTAAGCAAGTGCATATGGGCATGCTCATATGTGGTCCTTGTAAAAATTATGGTGTCTTAGTGGATTCGAATCCCATAATACAAAGTCTAAAGGAGGAGACATATACCATATACATTCTTACACTAATTGCTAAAGAGGTTTTATACATTAGTCAAACACCACAAAAATATTGTAGATATGATAGAAATGAAAGAATATGCAATAAATAGAATGACACAGGTAAAGAATCAAGAATATAAACCATCCCCCCCCCCCCCCCCCCCCCCCCCTTCTACAGTAGGATATTGTAAGTTGACAAATATTCGTTGAGGCTTCGAGTGATCTATTGCAAGCAAAACTGAATGACAATCAAAAAAAAATATCCCAAGAATTTAAGCAGCTAGTTATTTAATTCTATGCTCAATCCACTTGGATCTACCTATGAAGAAGGAAAAACTGGTGAGCAAAGGTGCATAATTTTATTTGGAAGGAAACCTTAGAAAGGAAAGGAAGACCAAAAATGGCAAAGAGGACAGTTGCTTGCACTTTTTCTAGAACATATCTGTCTTACAGTGCCATACTGCCATCATGATTCATTTGGAATCATCAAAAACTTGATTAAGTGCAAAACAAGACAATTTGCAACCTCGAATTTTGAGTTTCTTCAAGGACATAAAAATTAGGCTTTAAATATATGGCACCTGAAACTTGTATGTATGTGGACTATATTCCTAAACGAGTTGGATAAAAAAGTTCAGCAGTTAGTTTCCACTAAGTACATCTTGAGATTCGAAAAAAATCCACCTCAGGATGAAAAAAGTTGAGAGTACTTCTTTCTCTCCATCTTGGGATTGGTTCTTCACAATCAAGGCAAAATCTACTGCTTAAAAGGTCCATTTTACTTATATATGTTCCATTCAGGGTTAAATCTCATAAATCTTTAAAGAACATAAAAATATCTTCATCTTGTCTTCGTCCTCCCTCTTGTCTTCCATCCAATCACATGGATCCCAAATATCCGACCTTCTTCTTTCCTCACCAGCCTTGGTTACTATCCTCTTACCAATGCTCACTGACTTTCCCTTGCTGCTAAAGGGATCTCCAAAATCATATAAAACAATTGACTATATATCTAAACACACTATCATTTAACTATCGCTCACTATTAGTTACGAATGAAATGCGAGTATGGTGGAGAGGCCAGATAAAGTGAAAGCACAGAGCAAAGGCAATTGCAGGAATTCAAAGAGTCTCAATGAAAATTATTATTAGATGTCTAAGTTGCAAGAAGAGATTGCTTTTGATCATCTAACATACATGATAAAGAAGCAATATTAAATGATTCTTCTAGAATGAAATTATTTACGCTCAAGTGTATAGCTTGGATTAATACTTCATTGACTATGTTCTCATTGAAATCATAAATTATAAGCTGCAAACTTGACCAATCTGGTTTCAAAACCAAAAATGATCTAACCTTACAAAAGTGCACGAAAAAAATTAAAGATTGTAGGCGAACAAATATATCCCGATATTGAACCCATATGCAGTAACTCCCCCATTATTTTAGATGGGTCCAAGTCAAATTCCAAGCACAGACATTGAATCAATAAGTATATATGAATATAGATGTGACAAATTCAGACACCCAAATAGGTTTTCCCTTCTTTCTGGGAACGTTCCCGGTGATTTCTTTCATAGCTTCACAGTAAATCATCAAGAAATTCACCAGAAAACTATGAACATAAACATATACCACAAACTGAAAAGAAAAGAAAAAGGAATTTTAAAGAAGGAAAAGGAGAACTGGATGCTGACCGAAGAGAGGAGCGAATCGTTGCTGGTTTCCTCTGATTGCTCGTCGCGCTTCAAGGAGAAGGATACGCTTGTCGTCATATTTCTCTTAGAAAATCTTAGGAAAGAGCGGCTTACGGGATTGAAATCGAAGCTGCACGGATTCCTTAAGTGAGGGCGGGAACACGAGTGAGCAGAGGAGGAGAAGACCGCGATTGCTCCAGTGCAAGCAGCTGCCATTGCTCTCGATTCAAGCGTTGGGTGTGGTTTCCAGCTTCGAGAAGAGGGGACACAGCCACATAAGGTAAAGGGTTGGTAGGGAAGTCTAGGGGTGTAAACGAGTTTGAAACAATTTTGGGCCCAACCAGGCTTTGGGCCTTCGCATGATCGGGCTTTCCTCTTCTTCTTTTAAATGCATTTACCTCTCATGTCGTTATGTCAAAATCACTTTACCCCTTATACTTTAAATAGTCTAGTAAATAAAACCGGTAGATGTCAAAATGATCAAGATGCCCCTATCATGTTTGTTAAAGAAGACATACAGATTTTAAGTAATGCAATAAAAATACCAAAATAGCTATAATACTCTGTTAAATTTTAAAAGAAATTAATAGTCTCAATATAGTTATAAGTATAGCGATCGGATTGAATTTTTTTAAAGTATAGGGAGGTAAAATAATTTTGAGCGGAAAGTAAACTATATTTAACCCCTTTTTTATTTTATTTTTCCTTTTTACTCTGTCGTCATTTGTTAGAAAATATTTCGATGGCAATGTAGCATTCTATTCGATTAATATGATAGATGAGAATGGGTCTTCGAGAATCAATAATGATACTAAAGAGGAGGAAGGAGAAAAAAGAGAAGGTATAACATCGTTAAACCCTACCCTCTGCTTAGGTAATTATAGTCTCATGCAAACCACTAAGCTATAAGCAACTTTGGAATCCAGAGACAAAGCAGCTAATGGGACTTATGATTTGAAACTAAATAGGAACTCGAATTCCACCACACAAAGTTTTCTTCTTTTTTTCTATGTAGATTAGGAAAAGCTTGAACGTGATAGACCATACATATTTATTATTAAATTAGGAAAAGCTGATTTTTTCTTTTTTTCGATCATATTTGACCATACCAGGTTGAATTTGAAGATACTTTTTTTAGACAAAGTTGTAAATGATTGAATAAGCTTTTCAACATATGTAAAATAATATCAATTATATTTTGGATGACAAAGACATAATAAAAGTATCTATCTGCTCAAAGCATTTGATATATCTTTATTATATAAAATCTAATTTGTATTATATTTTAGATGGTCCGGAAAGCTCATTCAATCTTTATAAATTTTTCTCTAATGGGGATCTTCAAATTTGATCAGTAATTTAGTTTGATATATTGAAAAAGGTTTAATAGTTGCAATTTAGTCTAGGCTGCAATGGAGTAAATTGACACAGATAAAATAATATGAGGTGAAGTAAATTTAGGCCTAATCATCGGGTTATCCTGCTGAAGGATATAGGACTTTAATTTTTTTTTTAAAACTTATTAATTTCCTTTTATTTTCAATAAAAAATTATAATCTTACGATGTGTTCTAAACCTGATGGGGTCACATTAGGGGTTTATCTTAGTTGATTTCTAAAGGACTACTAGAGGTTTAAACGTCCGAACCACAGGCCAGATAGTCCTCCAAAAATCAACTAAGATAAATAGATTTGACCCAGTAAACCTGATATCCTCAATGTGACCCTGCCAAACCTGAATAATATCATTCCACCATGCTTCTGACCACCTTGTTCTCAAGGTGTCTATGGTAGTCTCAACACCTTCTATAGCTTTTAGAGATTTTCCTCCATCAAATTCTAGCCGTGTTGGAATTGTCTACAGGTGAGTATGGTCGAATCACTCACTTCCGCTTGAATATCATGGTGGAGTCCACCAATGGAAGTATTCTCGGTTATGACCCAAAATGAAAGTGTAACCCGACTCGAACCTAATGTATCTAAGAGCCAACCAAGGTCTAGATCTAAAGTGAGCTCAATGGGATAGATCACAACTAATCTAAGCATCTTGAGTATGTGTGGTTGCGTCCTTAGGCTAAGAGTGGTTGACACCATCCTAGGAAGCATTAGAGCAGTACTCAACTCAATGGAGATGGGGGACTAAGCTTGAACTCAACTAGTGAATTTGGTAGGCATGGGTGCGATCGGTTTGGATACAAATAGTGTCCAAGTGCTTTGATGCATTATGTGTCGAAGAAAGTGCATCCAAACCTCATAGTGGGATGATTAGAGTGGTAAGCTCCCTAGTAAGTGTTGGACTACGGCTTGCCATGTCTAGACTTGGGCAAGACCCAAACACAAGAAGTTTTGCTTGGGATTGTGGGTGTGCGTGCAGGTTGGTTCGAGTCGGTTGGACTAATGATACATCCAAGGCTTTTCCAAAGGTGTGTTTAGGGCGAGGAGATGGTCGATTTGGCTGGTGAAAACCCTAAGAGGAAGACACGACTCTATGATAGGGCCATTGAGGCACCAAATCATCGTATTCTTCCAAATCTTCGATTCGTCGATTTGCGATTGGTGGCAATTGTCTGCTGTTTCAGAACACCTTATTGCTAAAGTGGGCAGCAAGGGCTCCCTTGGTAATGGTGTACACCTTAATAACCCTCCACCTTGTGAAAGAGATGGTGGAGGTATGGGTGAAAATGGGTCGAATATGAATCGGATAGTACTCAATCCAAATTCGGATTCATATTTTTGGTACGAATATGGATTCGAATATGGATTTTTAATGGATAGAAAAAATTAAAACAATATTTTTGATGGATAAGAAAAATTAAAACCATATTTTTTTACGGATAAGACAAATTAAAACCATATTTTTGACGGATTAAAAAAATTAAAATCATATCCTAACTAAATGGATACTGATAATTTTTTAATACGGATCAAATCTTAAATGGATACATATCAAATCTTAAATAGGTTATGGCCTTCCATTTTCCAATCTTCTCTTTGCTCGCATTTATGTTACTACTAACTACTAGACACAAACACTAATACAATTAGAAGTCCCTCGTTACAAGTGGCACAATTTTCTTCTATTCTATGCAAGTGATGGTGGCTAAAGATTACTTGCATGGAAGCTGCCGTACTCCATGTCATAATCATACATAATACTAATAAGTTAGCAAGTTACTCATTAACAAACACAAATTCTGCCATAATTGGCCAACTTCAGCTACAACAAAGAGATTTAGATACCACTAGTGAATCATATCAAGGTCAACATTAATTAGCCAAAAAGAAAGAAGAATAAAAAACTTAAGAAGATTTTACACTTGGAAATTCAACCATAACAATTACATCTTGTATTATGAATCAAACTTATAATGACCAAAATAAAAGATTGGTGAATAACTACAGTAACACTGTGAATAGATGAACAATTACTCGAGGAGGGAGGATCAAAAGAGGAAGAGCTAAAGGTGATAATAAGCTCGAGGAGCGAGGACTGGAGGAGGCGGAGCTTACTGACGATGAACTCGAGGAGGGACTAGAGGAATTGGAGTTTAGTGACACCGAGCTCAAGGAGAGATTGGAGGGGGTGGAGCTTAGTGATTGATGATCAGTGATGGTTGATGGCAAGGCGAGATTTTAGAGTTGGGGTGGCGGGAGAGATGGAGAGGATAGGGTTAGGGTGTTTAGAATTAGTTGAGTTGGATATTTATATAAGTGGATAAACGGATATCCGTTATTTAAATATGTATCCAATAATATTAATTATACCTATATCTATATCCTAATCCGGATGTTTTCTTAATAGATTATCCGTATCCATATGTGAATCCGAACATTTTACTACATTCCTATCCATATCCGTATTTAAATCAGGATCAGATAAGATTCTTTTATCCGTATCCAATCCGATCCGACCTAGATCGGGTAGTGAGTTGGGTCGGGCTTTATCCGACTAGTTTCACCCCTAAGTAGAGGGGTCTGATTGTAAGGGAGGGAGCTCCGCTACTATGTGTGTCGCCACCGCAAGCCAATAAATATACCCCTAGGATCGAAGCATATTATTTGGTATTAGAGCTTGAATATGCCGGTCCATATCATCCTATAACTATTGTAAGATGGCCGGTCCATGTCATCTTATAACTATTGTAAGATGAAGTATTATTATAAGGGCCCCATTCAATTGATATTTTCGTCTAGGGCCTCCTGCCGTTATAAGCCGGCCCTGAGTGTCCCATCCAAAGATACTTCACCTTTTGAATTTCTTATAATAGACGTCAGTCCTTAAGTATGAAGGACATAAAAATAATAATAATTTGAAGCCATTTGCCAAGTTATATATGTGACAAAACTGGAACTTAAGCTTAAAATATAAACTTTATACTCTCCCAAAAGGCAGCAATTCTGTCCTAAACAAATAGGTTTCAGCTATGTTAAAAATTACAAAATGTGGATAATATTTTCTTCTAGAAACCAATATTCTTTCCTAAAACTATGAACGTATACGTTTTTCTAATAGGAGAATTTAGTTCTGATTCGTTTATTCTTTTGGGAGAGAAGAGAAGAAAAATCCATAGAGACCGGGAGAGGAGGTAGAGAATAAGAGAGAGTAGGATTGAAAGAAAATGAGATAGAAAGAAGATAAGAGAAAATAACTCTCTCATTTTATTTAGATATAATTGATAGAAGAAGAATAAAAATATGTTTATTTTGTATAGTTTAATAAGAAAATAAGAGAAGAAATAACATGTTTACCGTTATAACATATATATGATATTTGATTATTAAAATAAATCAACAAAATTAACCTATACGAGCTGTATTATCCCCAACCTACAATATCCCGCATAAGCTATATATCTATTCTTCTTTAAATTTGTTAATAGAATCTAAAAAAATTTAAAAAATTGCGTTATATTTGAAATGTTAAAAATTAAAAGGAGTATAAGTTTTTTTTTTCCTTTCTTTTTTCTCTCACTTTCTCACTAATTTTGGAGAGGAAAAAATGACTGTTAGAGACTATATTTTTCTCTCATTCTTTTCTCTTCTTAAAACTCAACACAAACAAAAGAAGATTATTCTCTCAATAAGAAGTTTTGCTGCACGCTAGAAGATTGCCTCTCTTTCTAAAGTAGCCACCAAAGACTCTCGGCGATGATTTTGGAATGCAGTCCGAGATTGTGGACCGAGGAACTTTCTTCTCGTATCGTTATTCTCTCTTCTCATCTTTATTATTCCTTATTTGCTTTAGCGTTTCTCTAATTGGAAGGGAAAGTGGATGCTTGACAAAAGTCTTTCAACGCGTTAGAATCGATGGACTGAGGTCTATTAGTCCTACCCTGGCCTTCTAGATAAGAATAAAGTATTATCTTAAGTAGTCATAAGAATATTAGATAATTATATCCAGACACCCATTTTCCACATAAGATCCTTGGTGTTAGTTATGCGTTGGAAGTCATTTTACTCTAATTTTAGAGAGAAAAAAGTGATAAAAGTTGAGGGTAAGATATCATTTGATGTTAGAATTTAAGTGTAATTAATTATATGTAAATTATGATAAAGATGACTCATTTATCGCAGTTTATTATCACAACATAAGATCCCATATTTAATTATAATTTCTTGAATAAATAAGGAGTTATTTTATTTTTAATTTTTTTTAAATAATTTTATTTAAACCTCCTAAACTAACACTATTTTTTAAATATACCTTCCAGAGTTTTTTTCTATTACTCACATACACCCTCTAGATTAATAAAATTATTTATATTTAAGACATCTAGGGTGTCCTAATCATGGGTAGTATTTAAAATTTTTAAAACGATGTTATAAAATATCCATGGTCTTTACTATACTATTATTTCTTTATACTCTTTTTCTATAGTGTGCTGGCCACATAATTGACCGTTATTATAGTTTCACGCGGTTTTTGTGGGACCAGCACGCGTTTTACCATCCCTTTCCCGTTGCCCTCTTTATTAATCCATCGTCTAACCACCATATGTTTCTTCTAAACAACTTCTTCTTCTTCTTGTTCTTCTTCTTCGCTGTCTCCCTCTCTAACACTCACCATGACACCTCTCATCTTGTTTGCCATCTTCTTCACTTGCGGCCTCGTCATCAATTCCTACCTCCTCTTTCTCTTCCTATCTCCCTCGAAGCTTCTTGCATGGGTTTCCTCCCTCCTCTCCCTCTGCCCTCTCACGCGTAGCAAGACAAAACTAGATCCCAAGACCTCAAAGAAAGAGAGCAAGGATAAAGCGGTCTCCACAGCGACAGCCAACGAGCTCCATCTTGAGACGGTCTTCTCCACCTTCGATCGCGACGGCGACGGCTTCGTCACCTCGGCGGAGCTCGAGGAATCGTTGAAGAGGCTCGGGCTCTCCACCACGAGCGCCGAGGTCACGAGGATGATGGAGAAGGTCGACTCCAACGGCGACGGGCTCATCGATCTCGAGGAGTTCCGCGAGCTCTACGAGTTGTTTAGCAGTGGGAGGCAAGAAGGAGAGGAGGAGGGTGACGAGATGCATTTGAAGGAAGCCTTTGATGTGTTTGATGACAATGGAGATGGGCTGATCACTGCCGAGGAGTTGGGGTTGGTATTGAGATCACTGGGGTTGAAGCAAGGAGGGTTGGTGGAGGATTGCCATGAGATGATAAGGAAGGTGGATAAGGATGGGGATGGAAAGGTCAACTTTGAGGAGTTTAAGAAGATGATGGTGTTGAAGGGTGGAAAGGTCTTTTGACATGATAAAATAATTACCTCGAAAATAGAGATCGATGTGGGTATCATGACAAGCTAACAACTCTTCTTCTCCTTCTTCTTCTTTTAATCTTTTTCTTTTTTACTTCTTGCATGGTGTTATTTTGTTTCATTTCAATTCCCAGCTTGATCTCCAGCTTGTAAACATATCTTCTTCTCCTGTTAATATGTAAGCTTGTTGAGGACGATAGGGGTTATGTGTGTTTCACTTCTTCTTTTTTTGTGATAAATGGGTTCATATGAATTTAAATGTTATTATGTCTGAGATTTTCTCAATAAAAACTAATTGATAAGTAATTAGATAGCCCTCTTTCTCAGATACACGTAATAAAACTGTCCTTATTTCTGTTCATTTTGTGTATGAATCTTTTCAATATAAGAAGTTTACTTTTCTCCTTCATATCACTGATGCCTGATGGAGTTTTAGGTTCAAATTAGTTATAAATCCAAGTATGCTATTAATCAATATATAATGAGAGTGTGGTATAGGTGGTTAAATAAGGTAGCTAAACATTTCTGAATTCAATTACAAGTGGCCGGCCGCACCCATTTAATACCGTCAAGTTTCTATTTCTCTTAAAATAAAAATAAGAAGAAACTATATTTTACCCACTATAGTTAAGTCTAAATTTACTTCATCCTTTTATAGTTTTATTAGTATCACTTTACTCCCTTATATTCAAACTAAAACTATTATTTTCTTTATCATTTTGATGGATCTATAAGATGCATTTAAAGTACAGATAAAGTTATAGATAGTTGAATAAACTTTTTAATACATTTTAAAATATTATCAATTAAATTTTAGATGATAAAAATATAATAAATATTTTGAACATACATATATTTCTGTCATATTTTTATATAAAATAGTAGAGATTTTGGTCAATTTATGTATAACCGTACGGAGGTAAAATATAATTTTCTCTAAAAATAAAAATAAAACGAGACTAAAGCTGGATAGTGTTATTGTATTTAAAAAACGGCTAAATTAGGGAGGAATTAGATTAAACAATGAAGGTGAGTTTTGGTCAAAATAGATTAATGATATTGTAAGATGTGAAAAACAAAGTCTTCTCTAACTAAATGTTTTCGTTATTAGATGAAGCATTGCTTCAAAATACGTTTTCAAACTGTTTAGTTGATTGTCCTCTCAATAGAAAACTGACTCTGAAAACAGTCTCCTTTTAATGCATTAACACTTGCCATCAAAATATAAAGGCATGGATTGCTTGCTTCCTCCAAGACAAACATTGACTGCCAAGAATCAAATATTAAATGCCTGGTCCAATAAGCCACAGCCCTTCTCCTTGATTGATCTTGGCTTGTCTATGAAGATAAGAAAAGGTCAGCCCTTAACATTTTGTATATGGGAATATTGCAATCTCTGTCTTTGAAGCAAAGTGGAGGACTCATTCAAGCATAACTTGTTTGTCTTTGCTTTAACTTTAAGAGGAATTGATGCCTCTTTCCTTTCACCCCTTGATTATTTTCAAAAAGATTTTGAGAAGGAAATGGATTTTTACTGGCCTCATTAATTGGCACCAAAGTCCATATTCTAGACAGTAAAGGGTCACAATCCAAATTTGAAATCATAATCCACTATATAGTATAATAGATATTAACTTTCCAAACAAATAATATAAAAAAATATAATTAATAACTCTAAATCAATAAACAAATAATCTAGCCTTTAGTCACGTTGGAATAAAACTTGACTTCTGTTATAATGAGTCTTTTTATACTGGTACAGTAGCTAAACAACCATTTTGGCTCATTCTGGTACTATTTCTAGTACTATCTCTTCTCACTTTATACATTCAAATTATTTTAATTTAATAATAACAGAAAATTACTAGTTTGCCCCTTGATATGACAAAACCTATTAATTTGTCACTTTGGTAACCGTTAACTCTCTCTCTCTCTCTCTCTCTCTCCCCAAAGACTGCCATTTTTTTTTCCTGCAGGGATGTTAAGGTATTATGGGGAAGAATTTCTCTTTGTAACCATGTAGTGCAGTATATTATATATAGTCTACACTTGTATTAAGAAAAAATAACCACAAGTAATATTTATTAAATATTAGTACTTCTTTAAATCCAATTTAAGGGTATAGGACATAAATAGTTAGTAAGTCGGCAAGATGGAGAAGGAAAGAAAGAAGAAGAAAGAGGCAGCACACCGCGAAGATGAGTGGAAGAGAGGAGTTTAGGGTTAGCACGATTACATAATTTTCTTTGTGATATGATAATTTAAAATTTCAAAGAGATATGATTCCTAGACCAATTAGGTTAGAAATATAGAAAATAGAGTTCAAGTCAAAATTAAAAGTAAAAAAACCAAACCAATTTAGTTTAGAAAAATGAATCTTACTAAGTCTAGAAAACTGATTAAGAATTAAACTTTAAAAATTAAAATCGAGTAGGAGATGAAAATTCAAATACTATTCTAATTATGAAAACTAAATTCAAATCAATGAATAAGAATATGAATAAGATTAGAAAACTTAAATTTGAGTAAAAGTAAGAAAATGGTATAGACAAACACACCAAGACACATTTTTAACCCCTCTCGCATAGAGACGATCAATCTTCTTTTACCAATTGATGAAAATAAGACCTACTTACGATCTCTTCTAACATGCCAATAGTGTAGTGCTTAAGTAAACCTTTTAAATACGAACCGCATAATTAACTTTTCTTAAGAAGATCATCTCTTTTCAGTAAGCACCTCAGTTATGAATCAACTCCCATAGGATCTTTACTCGGACTTAGCCCTAAAGGCTTATACTATTTAAACTAGGATTTGCTTTGGACTCATACTATGACCCTTATATGCTTATATGACTTAATTAAATTTGTCTTAGATGTTTACATGATTTAATTGAACTTGCTTTAATAGCTTACATAACTTAATTAGGCTTTTCTCAAGGATTTACATTAAAGATAAATATGACCTAGAGATAAACATGACTTAGCTAAATCAACCTTCTTTATCATTCTCGAAATGTTTTTTTAATTATGCCATAGATGGAGTCCTAATTTGGGGAAACCTTGAATACAAAGGTTGTAGATCAAGACATCTTCGATCTTCTCTAAATAGTCTTATAATATTCGGTCAACTGATAAATATCTGCAGAATATTTTTTTAAAAACTGCGTAGAAGTTAACAAACTTAGCTAATTAAATAAACTTTAACCTACGTAGATTCTAACTAAACTACATAAGTATAACAATTAAGATAACTAAACTTGATCCATTGAATTCAATGTCCTCATGATGTGATCCGATCTGACCCGGTTCGCATCACAAATAAGCTTGAGTCAACTCTTACAGCTAATCAAATCCTAACTTGACTAGACCAACCTGACTTTAAAAGCTCGGACTGACTTCATATGTAATGCCTAAAAGCTACAACCAATCATAGATGAGTATTCAATTAAATTTGTGATTGGGTTGGACATGAAGTTTTCCCGCTTCCTCCTCACCTTCGATGCCCTTGGTGGCATGGCTAGCCTCCTTAGTTGGTGCGGATCAGACCACCCATGCTTTCATGAACTTGTTTTCAAGGTGTGAAGTGGATGTTTTCACCTTCTAGTTCTGGGCTCTCCAAAGGTTGGAGGACCACACCTTGATGTAATGTCGGCCCCGACGAGGAGTTGGAGTTTGCTCTTTCTCCCCCGCTTTATGATGGTCCATACACCAATAATTGAATGTTATCCTAACTTGGCTATCATACACATCCTATAGAAGGTTGGCAGTTTAAATTGGAATAAGCATTCAATCTCCTTTACGATCATTAAGTTTGTTGTGAGCTTCCGTGATCGGATGTTGTTCTCAGTTTGAGCTACCAACCCATCAGGTGTCCTAGTTGGCAACTCAAATTGGAAAAAAAACACCTAGTTATGAAAACAACAAGCTCTCCCTATCCTTCTCCATCTTTGGTCATTGTCGCCTAGCGATACTTTGAGCCAGTGATGAAGTGTTTTTCCCACTCTGAGTGGTCAACTTCTTAGGTACAAAAGTTGCAACTCGAGTTAGGAAAAATAATCCATTGTCGGTATCACTGCTCCCTCTTTGCTGCTCCTTAGGTGGAATTAATCTCTTTTTACATATCAATGGCGTGATCAAAAGGTTGCCGCCCCATGCGATCCCAGAGCCACCTAAGCCCCTTGGTTTCCCAATATCGTCGTTGCTTGCCACTCCCTCGAGTTGGTTCACTGCTTGAGTCTATATGGGTTTATACCCCAACCACTTCACTCCGATTTGGCTAGCCCACTAGACTTTAAGGTCCACACTAGGTTCTAACCAAACTGCTTCAATTTTAGTTCTCATTTCCTTCATTTGAGGCAGTTAGCCAGGTTTGATCCTATGTAGCTTGAGTAGTGATGGCTCAGTACTAGTCGGGATGACCACCTCAATCCCAAGCTTAATCCCTTTGGGCTCCCTTAGATAGCCCCTCCTCTAGTTTGAGGACCCACTTAAAATGTGATATAATTAATCCATCCAATTGATGAGGTCATCTTGGTATAGTATGATGGGCTTCATCTCTTAGTACCTAGGTCTGTCTTCAAGTTGCACTATCTTGACCTCCTTAGACCTCCTTGCCTTTGGGATTTAGTTTAGGTTCAACCCCACACCTTGCAACCTTATAAAGTGTAGCTTCGGAGCTGACCCAAGCGAAGTTCAGCACTCTCAGGCTATTGCACATCTTTCAGTTAGTGCATCTGCCTGGCCTAGCTTTCCTTCTGTAAGTTAGTTGGTGCTCATTCTAAAAAAAAAAAAAGCGGAAAAGCCAACTCATCATGATCTTTCCACTCCATTTTCATTACGAAGATGTATCACGTCAGGATCCGTTATTCAAACTGAATCGCGCCAATGTTATGGAAGTTCCAAAGTGGGACTAATTTAGAAACATTGGGCAATTTAATTTATACCTACTTTTCTGTCTGATTTTTGGTTCTGAGTCTAATTTTATTAGTAGCTATGATTGTGGCTATAGTACTGACTATGCATAAGACTACAAAGGTTCAAGATAGGATGTATTCCGATGAAATGCATTACTCAACCTATGAATGACTCCCATCGTCTTTCTATGTACTGGAATGACAACTATCACATAGGATCCCACCCCTCTATCCATCTTTAAAAGACATAGGCTTCTTATCTTCTAGCTTAGCTCTCCCTCATTTAGCCGGCCTACTTTCAGGTCCTCCAGCTACTGGCTCGCTTTCACAGTAGTCTAAAATTGCGCTCATACCTCATTCTTATCCGATTTTTTCCGTTGGGGTCAAGGAAATGGATGAGGAACCTGCTTTTAGAATGGAAATCATTCACTGCCCATAAAATCTTTATCCAAGCCCTTCTCTTTCTAGTCGACTGATTGAAGTGGGGAGCACCTATTCGCATCAGAAAAATTTATACCAACATCAGAATTATTGATTGAATTTAGGGCCTACTCATATCCTAGTCTGGATGTCAAATGTATAATGCCTTGCTTTTGCTCAAACGAAAAATTGCTCCTTACCTTATTTCGTTGATATTTGAATAATAACCAATGCAACACATTATCTCCTCGTTTCAGCTTGGTTGAGTTGAGCCCACTCCTCACTCGTGTCCACTCTCAAGCAGCACACGCTTCATCCTTCTAAACTTCCTCACCTTAGATTTGGTTTGGGTCCAATCCGCCCTGATACATTTTTAATTTCTACAATCTCAATTTGGTGTGGCAACATAGACTTAGCCCATTCGCAATCATGTTCTAGACCACTGAATTAGATCATGTTTCTTTGTCTTAAGGAGTCCAAGTTCCCCTACTTGAACCCCAATTGGATCACATCAGGTCTTACCAAGTTGGCTCTCCTTAGATTTGAAAAGTAAGAAAAAATTGGATACAAATAATTGATTAATTCAATCAGGCCAGATTGGTGACACTCGGACTTTTGCCTCTACATGATTTCACCCAACTTGAGGTTGAGTGAAGCCTCCAATTTTGCAAACTCCATTACCAGCATCTCCTCTACCTCTAGTGGTCGAGATAGTACCTCCATTGTACGCAAAGTTGAGCTCACCCTTGTCTTCTCATCCTTTAGCCTCATGCCATCGCTGGTTGCTACTTCGATCTCGATAGTAGGTTCCATATATTCTTCCATTATCCAAGATTGTTTGGTCTAACTTTGAAACCACCATGATATCTCCTCTTTCATGACCTCAGGCGAAGCTACTGGTGGCTGAGGCCTCTTCAATTGATATGCTCTTCCTTTGAAGTAGCTAGTTATAAACTACAATAGGTTCTACTGGATATAGTTTTGAACTGGTTCGTTGAGGTATTGCTAATGCTCCATGTGTTGTATCCTCTTTCTTTCCATTTGGTCTTGGCATAGCTCGCACTCGATTGGTTCAGCCCAATCATCTTCTTTGTCACAACGATGCAAACCGATTTGATTCTCACGTCTGACATTGATCAAACCTTGTAGTCCACTATTGTTGTCGTGGCTATATAGGTTGGGGCAGTAAAGGCTCTGTGTTTTGGTATGAAGGGGCTAAAGGTGTTTGGATGGTTAGTGGTGGATTCAGCATGGACAACTCACCTTCCTTCTCCCTTAACCCTGATGACATGAACAGCAAGGGATCTTTAGCTAGTTGAGGATGATCTCCACCATGGCCCTTGGTTGAGGTTACCACGGTGGTGGCTATAGAAGAAGGGCTCTATGTAGTGATTCTTACTCCTATAGCGTCGGCTAAGATCTTCATTATCCACTCTTGCGCTACCCGATCTGCCTCTAGAGATGCTCTGCGTGCCTCACGATCCACATGTATCTTCTCTATTAATCCAAGAAGGATTAGATCTAATGTTGTAGTTATGTCCTCCATCTGATCTTCATAGCCATGGATCTAGTGTTAGCCATTAATGGTGGTCTAAGGTCAACTAACTCTAATATCAATTGATAGAGCCTCCTTCGATCGATGATCCGAAAGTGTCTGTTAGTTCCCTCGATCCACACAAACCCAACGATAACTTCGAATATGAGATCCGATCTCCGAAGTGAAAGCTAGGTTTATCACAAACCTTCAAGGCTAATGGTGCCCTTGAAATTCAAGGGTTGAATCGGCAAATAATTTTAGAGGTTTGGTAGGCTTAAGATGGTGGATGAATCTACTGGAATAAGTGATGGAGTGGAGGCTGACTAGGGTGTAGGGGTGCTCAACCTAGATAGGGCGATTTGGTGGAGATGGTGGGAGGAATAAGTGTAGGTATCGAATAAATAGGAAAGGATAGATAAGAAGAATGGGCTATCTCTTAGGTTCGAGAGGCGCCAACGAAGAGAGGAGGTAGGCAACGATGGTTGGCCCAGATGCTGGCTAGGGTTTCCTTAGTAAAACAAGAAAGAAAAAGATGACCTTGCAAATTAATTTAATAATCCAAGATAATATGATTAGAGGCGCATCACATAATTTATAGCGGCTCCATAATCAACTTAGCCTAGCTTGATGAGCTTAGGTCCAACCGACTTTCTGGCTACCTAACCCTACTCAACTAGCCAACTTGAATAGGCTTGAGCCAACTCTTACAATTAATCAAATCCTAACTTGACTAGACCAACTTGACTTTAAGAGCTTGGATCTAACTTCCTACATAATGCCTAAAAAATATAACCAATTACAGGTGCGCATTCAATTAAATTTGCGATGGATTGGACGTGAAGTTTTCAACTTTCTCCTTGCCGTCGATGCCCTTAGTGGCGTGGCTAACCTCCTTAGCTAGTGCAGATCACCTGATACCACCATTAAAGGCCAATCTAGCTTTCAACCATCTATTACATCCACATTCGTAAGCCACCACCACTATCCTTTCTTGTGGCCTATCACCTACATCCTATACCTAAAAGTTCGTGCCTCTATCCACAAAATCCCCTCAAGACATCTCGAGATCACCCTCGTGTTGATTTGTCACTTCCAACTCATGACCTCTATTTGATTGATATCTCAAAATCTATCTAGTTGATTTTTGACATCTTGGATTTGTTGGAAAGCTTTCGTTAAAAAAAAAACATATCTATATTTTAGAGAGATCCAACAGATAGATCATCCCAAATCACTCTCACACATTCTAAACTAAAATTTATCCAAAGACCACTATTGAAATGATCAAGCTAATTTGATATATGTAAACCATGAATTCCATGAAGAGCTAAATACTAAATTTGTAGATTGGGAGTTACAAAGCTATTCCAATTAGTTTCAGTAATTTTTTGCTATTCAAATCGGTTCATATCAAAATCACAAATCTAAATATGTCGAGTAAAAGTCAATACGAGATTTGAAACTTTTCAATTTTGTCAATTTCATATGTTCCAAAAAATTTCTCTAATTTAAATAAAAACATATTGGGCTCTAATTAAAGACATCCAACTCAATTAGAGCATTTGAAAATCAAGAACTTTTCTATTATGTATGATTTTAAGTACTTAATTAAAATAAAATCTAATCATGTACTAATATGTTAACATAGGTCAATATATGATCAATCTAAAAATCAAACCGACTTATAATATATGCACAAAGATAATTAAATTTGCGACTTTCACACTTAAAAATTTAAGGTAATTATTTTCTTGAATCTTTTAAAATAATTTCATACATATTTATTTCAGTTCTGACTCAAAATATTTTTTTTTCTTTTTTGTTTTTCAACTAATTCTTTACTCTATGAAGCCACAATGAATCTTGCCTATACAAACTAGTTGATATGCATTGTGCAACATATACAATTGTTACACTACAACTACATCAAGGATTGACATCTTTAGTCCATCAATATATCTCAAGACAAGTTGCTCCTAATTTTTGACAAGATCATTACACGTCAGGAGTTTGTAAAACCCCTCGGTGCAGTCACTCACACTTTTTGAATCTTAATTAATGTTGCTAAATTGCGAAAAAAAATCATTTGAGTAAACTTCATTAGTCTTTGCAAAGTTTAAGTTCTTGAACTTTATCTCACCATGCCAGAGCATAGCCATGGTATTATTGCCACCAACTTTACACATTAGTTTTCTAGTGTCTCCTTATTGTCAAAGAACTTTCATTGACACTAAGAACCATCTCAAATTGTAGACATTCATGAAACTCTAATAATGTGATCTCCAAGGTATCAAAATCCAAACATGGTCTCCTTTCCCTGTGTCGAAAAATAAATTTCATTAAATTCATCACTAGAATATCCACAATTTGATTGGCGACACTCTAGGAGTTTACTGACACTCAATTACAAGGTAAGTTTTCCAATTTGTAAAGTGATTGAAATTCAATATTTCTCTCATTTGTTATGTCTTCATTTACCTCATGTCGCCATGGTACAAGAGAATGAAGATAGTCCATGTTCATCAAATAACTCTTATATAAAATGCTCAAATCCAAGATACCTACCGTCCCCACATTGGGTACAATATAATACTTCTACTATAATTATCTAATTAACTCTAATATAACCTTCAAAAAGATATTTATTTATAAGACAAATAACTCTAAAAAAACACTTCTCTAAGCGTCAACACATCATTTACAGTCACTACACAAGCCAACACAGTTCATTAGGGACTTCTCATTTACTCTAAAGCCAGCCTTTTATTTCAAGCCTAGCCATCCAAGTGACATAGCTGCTGGACATAGCAAGCCTGATGCATTGAGGTGCACTTCATCACACGATACATAGATTCATATAACATCTTCTATCTATATCCTCGATAAGGTATTCAGAAATGGACGAAAATTTGATTCATGTCAGACAAACTAAATCCATATCAAGCCAAACTTGAATGCAGAATATGATATTTGATTAATACGTGCAACCCCTCTTAAAACACTCGTAATTTCTGCTCAATGTGCTATGCTTACCAATAGTAGGGCTTATAATGTAATCTTCATCAATGAGAGATAAAACCAACAAAACTATTATCTTCTCTGCTGTTCATTCTTGTTACATATTTGTTAACTAGGATGACAGCAGAGCTAAAAAATGATTTGTGGTATCGGAACATATTGAAGAGGAAAAAAGTACACTCCTGTAAGTCTTTCCTATTAAAACTGTCAATATATTATGAGAAAGATCTACAATTCCTTTTAAAACATAGTATATGAAGAGCTATCTATATCAGAATATCGGTGAATTCTACATCAAATAGTATGTATCTTCTGGAGCATCAAAGAACCGAATTACGAAGAGATGAACCTCAGGTTTAACAAACTTATATCTTGTAACATCTTCTGTTAGCTGCTAAAAGAAGTTTACAGTTCCATTTTTTTTTCTGCCAATATTGACCATGGAGAGTAACTTTACAGGAATCAGGAAAAAAAATGATGGCTGAAAAAGAATAGCTTGAGAGGCCTCTGATCCATTAACTCTTGAATACAATCCTCCTGTGTGCAAAGTTTCTTGGTAAAATGTCTGGCTCCCGGAAGCTTCAAAAAAAGCGCAACGATATACGCTGTGGCCCATGAAAAATATCATATATACAGTGTGAAGAAATAACACCTAAAGATTGTCTTTCAGCCATTTGACTGCTCCATTGGCAACCGACCTGAAAATTTTGCAGAATCTTACTTGTCAATCAATAGCAAAACATAAAACATCAAATAAACATCAATATAAGTAAAGAAATATTGTGTTTCTTTTGTGAAAATATGTAGCAAATATAGAAAGCCAATCAACCATAAAGCATTCAATTTTTAAAAAATATAATTAATGTTGTGGATACTTCTCTTTCCTATATACTTATTGAAACACTGGGATTCCTATCAATATGACTCAAACATAAGAAGACTACTACCTTTTATTTCTGATCATATACAGAAGTTCTCTTTGCGAAGAACTTGAGTTCGCTTGTTTATTTTAGGATTTATATCAAGTCAATTTCTTTTGATTTATAGATTGAATTTGCTTATTTATCTTATATCTTATTAGGTAATATGCTATATAATATATGAGACATTTGTTATGAATAGTTCTTTTAATGGAAAAATTGGAGATCTCCTTATATAAACTATCCTATGTAACAATATATAATTCCTCAATTGAGAAAATGCAAATACGCAGGTTTTCTAAACCTGAAACCCTAAAATATACATATAGGAGCTATGTATCATACGCGTATTGTATACTTATTTTTCAAAATTTGCCATATGGATGAATCTGTATTTTATCCTCTTCATATCCCATATCTCTATCCAAGTTCCATAGCAGCCAAATAAAATGACATTTTCTACTAGTCATTTACTCGGCAGCAGGAAGACAGATTTTTCTAGCTAAGGAGGGGACTTCGAAATCTTCAGTATCTTAAATTCACTGCCTTAATCTGGATTTAGTCAACAATTGCTAATGTAATTCTTCATTGGCATGTTGTCAAGCTTATTTCATGATTAGAAGATTTCAGTAGCTCTTATATATTAACAAGTACAAGGCAAAACAACAACAGAAATCCATTCGGTAATCCAAAATTAGAGAATAATTTGCAAGTTAACCTTACTTTATAATCACCAGAACTATAATCATATGTTAGACAACTATACACTGCACATATTATTGCACAAACAAAAAGTTCATACTGCTTGCTTTCACATTATTTATAAAAGTGCATTCTTCTGCTTGCAGAAACATGTGTTGTGCATGAAAAGTGTATAATGCTTACAAAAACGCCAGTAAGCATAAAAATTGTACACTGTAAAGACAAAACAGCCCTGGCTAGCAAGTTGGGTTTTGGTCCATGTTCAATGAGAGATTATAAAGGGAATTATCTTGCAAATCATCCCAAAGTTAGAATTCCCGATATTTAGACAACAATTAATATTAGAAATTTAGAATGACAATTTAATATGATAAATAAACATACCAAGACGCCAATGCAGTACAATTACCAAGAACCTGATTTTCAGTAAATTCATCTGATCAGCAAGCTGATTCATTCAATTATGCAAGTCAACTTACTCTTCTGAGTACTTCTCTCCGCAAATAATATATATATAAGAAAATAAAGACACGTGCGCCATATGTCATTTAATACCATATATTTCTTCATTGACTTCATTGTTGATGCGTAAGTGTCTTGGAAATATATAATATGATGGACAGTGTGATCATTAATTGGGTTGGCAAACTTTTTCAATAGATGGCAAAACAAGCCTATTCCCAAGGAGTATATGAAAGAAAATTCACAACAAAAATATGTATTCTGTAGATTAAGAAGGCTGGTGACCTACAATCCTGAAACAATTTGTGGGAAGATGAAGTCCCATCAGACTTCTCCTTCTCTCTAGACTGTAAGAATCTGGCATTACAACAACTATCAACGCATCAGTTTCCTCAATATTGCTGGAGGACGAAAGTCTAATGGATTTTATAGAGTTCTACATTTCCCGTTATTAGTTTTATTTTATTTTATTTTTTTGAATTATGGCCACATTTTATTGTAGAAGATTACTATTTGCAGTATTGTAGCATAGGTACAGTAGCAATGAATAGTCTAAATTAGGGCTTGTTTAAGTTATCTCAAGAATCCTATTAGATTAAAAGTTCAGTTTAGGTTGGGCTCGTTAGGGTTTCTTTTCTATAAAAGGCTATGAAAGGATCAAATATGAATGAACAGGTGATCATTTATGAAAAACATTTTTTTTGGCTGTGTCATCTTATTTCCTTCTTTCTCCCTATTTATTATCTTCCTCCCTAAAATATTACTCTCTCTCTCTCTCTCCATCTTCTACCTTTTCTCGTCTCCTTATTCATCTCAATCAGAAGGTCCACAAGATCATAAGACCCCTACTTTGTTCTACATAAGTTTGGTATTAGATTGAATATATTAAACTTATCTACTGGGTCTCTTCCTTGATCCTCCCTTTTCCTTGCTTCACCTTCATTTTTTTTCTTGCTGATGGCTCAAATTTTCCACAAAATCATAGGCATAGGTGAGAAAATATTTATGAGAGATACCTTAAAATCAATGACATTATTACAGACGTGTTCGAACAAAGTAAGGCTGCTGTATGTAATGTTTGTTGACCCAAGAATTGCAAGCCATCTATTGGGATGCATCATAAAATTACATCATCATTTTCATCCCTTAATAGTTAGTACTCATCAAGTGCCTTCTCAAGATCTACAGACAGTTATTCCATATCTGACTCCAAAAGTAGAAGTTTGTGCGCCAGAAGATCCCCTATTGAAAATTTTATGGCTGAAGATCTTCCTCAAGAGAAATTTGAAAGCAATCTCATTGAAGCCATAGGATTAATAAAGTAAAAGAAGATCATGGTGTGAATTATCATATTTTTTTCTGATCTGGAGAAGTGTCAATACTAAAATCCATTCTACAAGTCAACAAATTCTCCTACTTTTAATGTTTATCAGATCCTCCAAAAATCCATGCCCATTAATCTATGAGTAGTGGTTTCATTATTGCTACTATTGATCATGAGAAGAACTCAATTTGACATACACCATCAGATTCCAAAGATTATACGGCGCTGATTCAAGATTTAGCAACTATCGGGATGATCTTGAGGTCGAGGTACGAGCAGCGAAACGAATGGACAAAAGTCTAGTCATTTATATAGTTTGACTTAGGATTATTAGTTTTATTTTTACTTGTTTACTGAATAACTGTAGCATCATATTATCCATGGCTGTAGTGTTTGGTACTGTCGCAGTGAATAGTGCTAATGAATATTTTATTATAATTTGTGAAGGAATCCTAAATAGTCTAGATTAGGGTTCATTTAAGTTACCTAAAGAGTCCTATTAGTTAAAAGTTTGTTGTAAGTTAGAGTTTTCCTATAAAAGGCTATCAGAGGCTCAAACATGAATGAACTGATGATGAATTTATGAAAACAAGTTTCTTTTGGGCCCCACAAGGCAAACAAAACACTTCTTTGGTGTCCGTCAAAGGATCCGGAGGTAGGGGATGACCTCTAATTAATCTGGCTATTCGGTTTAAAGGGAAGGGCCTCGTCGAAATCATTGACTTCCTACCCGACGCCATGGCCATGGTCCAGTTATTGAAGAGAATTTCCAGTCTTCAGTCCTTCTCATCAGTGCAGAGTTTGGTGGCCCAAAATTGACTTGGTTTCCACCAAAAGGCCTCATCTCCAAAGCCTGGATTGACCCTCAGTCAAGTCAGCAACTCCACGGAGTTGATTCAGCAAGTCTTCCCCAAATAAATTATCTCTCCCCTCTCTAATATATTACTCTTTCTCTCTTGTTTTCTTATATTCTACCTTCTCTCAGTCTCTTCGTTTATCTCTACCAGAAGGTCCACCGTCAGATCATAGAACCTACTTTCTCCTACATTAAAGGTTCTCAACCTAGAAAGCACGGATACTCCAAAACAGGTGGAGTACCCATATCCAATATGTATCAGAAATATTTAGATTAAAAATAAATCATTTTAATTGCTAAATATAGCTTGGATATGCATAGATACACAATGCATACGGTTTGTATTTGGTTATCAGTTATATTGGGTGAAAAGAAGCTATTGATTACGTTTAAGTGAGAGGAAAGAGCTATAAACCCTATTCCCCTCATTCCTCTCCCAATGTGCCCTATCGTTGCATCGGTCTTTCTCTGTTGATGACAAGGCATGCCTTCCTCTCTCGACGGGGATCTCCTTTGCTCGACGACTTGTTTCTTTCTATCTCGATGTCGAGTGACTTCCTCTCTCCATTGATGATGACATTGACGACAACACCACTATTTCCTCTCTCTAATGATGATGACGACGACAAAGACGAACACGATGATACGTGATGACAACCCTCGTTTCCTTCTTGAGGAAAGATATATTTTTCCCTTTCTTTTTTCTCTTTCATTTTGGCAAGATACAAAAGCTTTTGTTTCTTTTCAATTATTTTCTTCTTTTTTTCCTTGAAGTTGGTTGCGGTAAGAGAAATTTGTAAGAATAGGCCATAGGGTTTGTATAAAATGTTTTGATGTTAGAAATATGTTAGTATAGGCCACGATTCGAAGAATTGGCCGAATTGAGATTAGGATCAGGTTGGATCAGCCGATCATCTTTAACTCTCTCTCTCTTTCATTATTTCCCCTCTCTACCTCTTTCTCTCACAACCATAGCTATTGCTTCTCCGACGTAGAAATCTAGCTCGGGCACACTCCACCAACGCAGATCCAACTCCGAGGACCTCGACTATGTGATTTTTTTTATTTGATTTCTTTCTCTCTTTTCTCTTTACTTCACTATAGTTTTTTCTTCTCTCTCTCCTTCACTATGGCAGAGTTTTTTTTCTTTTCGTTTCTTCCACTCCCTGCAGCAATTTTAAATAAGTTAGTAATTTTTTAGTTTTTAGGCTTCATATGTGAGTAATTCTTATTTTATCATTTTTTCAAAATAAATTAGAAAATTTTCTATAATTTTAAATAATATTTAAAACTTTATGTAATTAAAAATAGTCAAATCCGATCTGAGCAGCGGATTTGGTCGATATGGTAGATACGTATTGTTTTTTCGGGAGGCCGATCCCGATCCCAATTTTTTAAACCTTGGTATAGGCTGTAAATTTTGTATAAAATCTTTTGATGTTAGAAATATATTAGTATAGGCTAGTAGAAGAAATATTTTAGTCTACAAATGCTTTGATGTTGACAATAGATTTATAAATATTTTTTATTAATTAATTTATTAACATATCTTTGTTGTATTTGTATCCTGTCTTTTAAGAATTTGAAGTATGCCCAAATCTGCATTGCCGTATCCCTATATTTCGTATCCGCATCCATACTTCATAATTTTCAACCCTTACACCTTAGTATAACCTTGAATAAGGCTTCGCATTTAACAACTATTGAAATAGATCATTGTCATAAGAATTTTTCTTTTCTTCCTATTTCAGTTAAAGTACAAAATTGCATCATTCAAGTTGTTCATTTGCTAGGTGTAGAGATATGATGTGTTTACAAAAAATCTGTTTGCTCTGAAAAGGTTTGGGAACTCTGAAAGAAATTGTCAGTGTAATCTCTAATGTTGATTCTTCCTGAATGAAAATGTAAAATGTGTTTCTACCCCCTTTTAGGATAATATGATTGGATCCAATTTCACAGTTTTCTTGAGAAAAGTTTTACACTAGCTGTCAATCTACGTAACACAACACTCCATGCTCATCCTGGCTTGGGAAAATCTTGTGGACAAAAAGCAATCAGAGAAGGAGTTGGTCAAATTAACCTGAACTCACAATTATGACACTTTCAGAAGTACTCATAAACTCAATCTGAGGCTCATTGAGCAATTGAGAGGTCCCCAGCAGTCCATCAAAGAGCTTCTGAATCAGAGCTAATCTACCAAAACATAAAATATAATCCAGACGAACTTATATCGGGATCTTCAGGAAAATTTCAGAAGAATATTAACAACTTCCATTAATTAAACTAGATAAAGAACAAAACAATCTTATCTAATTTGATACCAGAATTGAGACCAGATTGTCAAAGGAAAGGAATAAGAATAAAATAGAGAAGGTACATAAAATGATATCTTAAGTCAACAGCATATAGCACAGAAAGCTGCTCCTTATTAAGTGTATTTCTTTGGGAATATAGCTCACTATAGCCCGATAACTGGTTACTTTATTGCCTAACTTTTCTGGATATAAACAACATAGGTTCCCAAAGAACTCTTCTGCTTTCCATAGCTATGAAAAGACTTTAAAAGTTGATGCCTTCCTCAATAAAGCATTGAAAGCATATTATGTGTGCATAGTGTGTAAAACTCGATGCTTGAAGAAGGCACTTTCCTTTCAGTCTCCAGTCTAGCTGCAATGCTGTTACTCTTTCCAATACCTACTAACACACTATGCTTTCTCCGTCATCCTCATTTCTTTATAGTTCCATCCAAAACTAGCCTCACTGATGCAACACTTTTATTTGGTATTTTTTCATTTGCTATCAATTCTCTTGGTCTTATATGGTGAAGGGATAGGTTATGTCTGATATGACTGGCGTTTTTCTGTATATGTTCCAGAATGTAATGCGCTGGGCCCCTAGTATTAGGAAATGGATGTTATCTCGATCTTGCCTTGCTTGTGTTAATAACTTAATATAGCAGTTATACCTATCTATTATACATCACATATATAATCATACTTTCAATGGCCATAATGAGTACAAGGAGAAACAGTAAGGCCTGTTCAATTGGAAACCTCTATAGGAAGTATCAACCAGCAACTTTCATGTACTACTATTACTTAATAGAAAATTCAAAAAAAGAACCAACAAGAAGGTGATGTAATTAAAAAAATTAACATGCATATCTGAGATTTTAAATCTGGAAATGATCTCATTCATCAATTTTGTCACAAAATACGCAGAATAAAATGTATAACTATCTTCTGACATTTGAGACACACTTCAGATGGACACATTGTTATCAAATTTGTGCTGGAGTTGCTATAGAATCACCTCCAGAATCCATGCTTCTCTTGCACTTCTGAACAGCATAATCTTCTTTTCTCTCTGGTTCTATTGGTTTCTTAAAAAAGGTATCATACATAAGATGATTATATCCTACTTGAATTGAGAAATGAATCATCAAATGATGGTCCCTCTAAAATCAACCACTCTAATTGAAGCCTTTCTCTACAAATTGATGTGCTTTGCAAATGCTGAATAAAAGAAAACAAGTATGGTTTGTCCTCTCAGCCACACTAAAACGAAAAATTGTTCTCAGAAGGCAATCAGAATATGGAGGTGCAAATTCAAACCCATAAAACTAAAATTTGTGTAGGTAAAATTATCCCCATTTGGAGGTCTTAAATATTGCAACTTGAAACAAATTAGGTTCTACATTGGCCAAGAAAATATGGGGCGGAATAGAATATGTTCCAGAGATGAATTTCAAACAAATGTAAATTAGTAAGCCAGTTCCATACTAAGTTCTTTTAGACCAACCAGGTCATTCAATTAGCTAACCTAGTCAAAAATGATATACTTCATATTCAACTCATTTACTCAGGTCTAGGTCAGTTCCAAATCGTATTGTTTAAAAACTATATATAAGTTAATTCACCAAAAATAGTTATTTATGTCAAAGATAACAGGGACAGGCACTACTTAAGGTACCCCCTTGAATTTTGATTTGTTGCACTTCAGATAAACCCCGGTAGTATATCACTACTTCTCTCCAACTTAACTGTACCAGCGTTTTGGTAAGCTATTTTCCTTCCAAAAACCAAAAATGGTGATTAACATCCCCTTTTCTCTATTAAAGCACCTTCCAAGGATTTAAAGCCGCCGATACACTGCCGAGAATTATAATGAGAGTGTAGAGAGAGGCAGAAAAGGAAATAATGATAGCGCCCGAATGAGGGTAAGCAGAGCGGGGAGAGAGAGGGCTAAAGGAAGACAAAAGAGAGACTGGAGAAGAGATTGGTGGCAAAAAAAGTCGGCTGGAATCCAAGCCACTGGAGGGGATGAAGATAAAAGTGAGAACAGGTTGGATCAAGTTTGAGTTGTGTTTGTGCTTACCCACCACACTGAAACCCATTAATCTTAAGTAAAACGGGTTTCAGTGTGGTTCATATTTTATTTGGCCCACCTGATCCCCGCAGAATCAAATCAAATTTCAGGGGGATACCTTGAATTTGAGACTAACCTATGATAATATAGGGAATAAGATGGAGCAAAGAACATAATGCCAAAAGTAAACGACTCCCCCAGATGGATATGGAGTGTCGACATTGTAATTGTTTCTTATGTGATATAAATTTGATTGCTTTAATGTTCAAAAAGATATGTATTCACACAATAAAATCTCCATCTTAATGGGTGAGAAGACGGAAATTTGATTTAACATGTATAACTAGACAAGGAAAAAAAATGCATGAAAGACAAATAGAAAGTGTGTAGGTTTACCATATGAAGCAGGTTCTGCAAGATGGTTTATTATATACTCACATTAATAGCTAAAGGTATACATAATTCAAAATTTAACTTCTAGATATTAAAATAGTAACATAAGGGTATCCGTGCAAAAACAAAGGTTTTTAACAAGTATACATGCAAATAAGATATTTAGTAAGGATATACATGGAAATAAAGGAATATTAAGGGTTACATGCAAAAACCCCAAATCATGTAATGAATTTAACAAATACCAGAGGTGTTTTATATTGTATGAAGATCAAACTTTAAAAAGAATACTCTAGCAACCTTGCATAACAACACCAGGCATAGACTTTTCATCTTTCAATACAACATTCACTAGACTTTTTAATTAAAGTTAGAATAAACCTAAAGGTTAAAAAGAATCCCAGTGCACAAGGCTCTCAACTATGCAAGGTCTAGGGAGATAACATACATGCAGTCTTACTCTCACTTATTAAGACTAGAAACCATGACCTCTTGGATGCAAGGGGAAAGCCTTACTACCACACAAAGTGATGCCCTCATAATAAAGTTAAATGTTGCATTTGGAAAAATTGTGGAACAACTGCAACCTTGTAAGAGTGTTGATATTATTAATCAGTCAAATTTACAATCTACAGCATATGCGATGTCCTATCCTTGGATCTAATTCCTTATCTTGTTCCTCTCACTCATTTCCCTTCTTTCTTTTTCTCTGAAAAAGTAATTTGCTGCCTGACAAGAAAGAGAACCTTTGAGTGCAAGTTGAACCAATTCAAAGAAGTTCTGTGACAAGATTAAACCAGACCACAGCAGCATCAGCTGATTTATTCCGATGGTATTATAGCTTATAGAGATGATAGATCTGCCATCTCATCCTCCAGCTCTAGTACTGTGTAAAACAGATTTTACTGTCTTACAATATAATAGATATACAAGATATAAGTATATAGCAACACATAAAAGAGACAAAGATCCAGCATCTCTTCCATTTCTCTTGGATACACACAAAATAAAGCACCTTCCGTAAAAGCCAAGTACAGAAGGCGAGATGTACTTCCAAAATAAACTCTTTTGGATGTTCGGTACAACCACCTACACTTACCTTAATCAAGTAATTTGAAAAGCCTCGGCTAAAAACAAAACCCTAGGCTAGCTCTTGATTCTAAATTGTCCAATATTTGACTCAATAAGAGGCACTTGACAAACTTCAGTTTGACTCCAACCCACATAATATTGAGATATTCTAGCTTGCTCCGTGGAGACAAACAAGAATTCTCATAAAATGGATTTCTTACCTTTAAGATAAGAAATACTTATATGGTAAGAAATCCATGTCTAGAATGCAGTCAAGTCACATGTATACTTCGACAATGCATCTACAATTTCCTAAAAGGCTAAAACTTCATAGGTAAAATCTTGGATTTAGTTCTTTGCCTATTCAAGTCAATATATTCATCATAAGAAGCCACTTATATACTTGGTAAAATATTATTCGTGGAAATATAGATATTAAGACTTACCCAGCAAAATCTTTTAGTTGCTGCCAGAAGTCTGTCTGCCCACCATTTTGATCTGAATCTTCAGGCTCAACAATTTGTGGACTCTCCATTCTTTTGGCTGCAATCAGAATTATACTCGTTAGCTTTTAAATAAGACATGAATCACATGATATTTCATAACTCAATAAGTTTTGAAGTTAATTTGACAAGAAATATTGAATTAATGATTTCAAATAGACGCAAGTACAACAAATGCAAATAAATTACAACCAACCATTATAACCATTTAAGTATTCAATACTCCTAAGTACCTGCAGAAAGAACCAATTGTGTGTACTTGAAATGCTATAAGCTTACCCTGTGGTTGGGTACTACTACGGGGACGTGCACGGCTGATGCTACCATTTCTTAGAGAAGCAAGTTCTTCAAGCAAGTCACGCTCATGTCCACTATGAAAGAACAAATATTAGAATGAGGAATGCAAAATATGGTAGTGAATAGTGAGTGAACAAACAGGTTTTCTGAGTGCCCAAGGCTCCCATATACATGAGATTGAACTTAATATATCATAACACTAATAAATTGAAAGGACATAAATAGACAACATGAGATTGAACCTAATATATCAACCAAATCAAGGATCAAATTGAATATCAAAAAGTAGTTATTCAACCAACAAAAGCTCTTCAAATTTACCACAATAAGTGTGTTTACATATAATAAACAAGCTTCGACAATTCATAACATGAAAGTATATGTCTTATTATGTACACTAGTATTCCCAAGTAGACATCTTTGTGAAGGACTGTCCCAAAAAGAGGTTTACATTGAAATACTTTTTCTCTGAAACTGGAAAGTCATATTTTTATGTGCCAATCTTTGTTCATAACTGCTTCTAGAACTTTTAAGATCAACAACATTCCATAACCAAAATCAATCCTACAATTAAGTGACCATTTAATGTTAAACTGAGTTATTATGTGGAGATCTTTTTTTTTTATTTCTAAAATGCAGTCTCCTGAAGTTAAAACAAAGAAACAGGTATTGCATTTCTCATTCCCTTCTTTCATAGAAAATCTACATGGAAAATAGCCCATATGCAAAACTATAATTTTCACCTGATGCGGTTTGGTATAGTGACTTTGATAGTGAATAAATGATCGCCACGTATTGATGGGTTATTCAACTTAGGAACCCCTCGCTTTGCTAAAACCACCACATCACCTGGTTGGGTGCCCGAAGGTATTTGAAGCTCTGTAGACCCATCAACTGTTTTCACCTACTTAATACAATATTTTACATTAAGAAATAGGATTTCAGCATAATAGTAGCACATAGATGACAGATCACATATGGGAAAAACAGTGATCATGATAGCAGTTAAGTCTCTACTTTTTAAATGAACTGATAGTAAGTAATTTGTCTAGCAATTGGTCTTGATTGATCAGCCTCTATAATATTGGAGCAGCATAGGCCTGTTCTACACATAAAATGGATGTTCTAGTAGATGTAAACTAAAGTTAATTTTAATGAAAAACGGATAGGTTTAGAGCCTCTAGGCTGAAATTTAATATAAACTTTAGTCCCTTTTTTCCAGACTTAACAAGTAAAAGTGCTCAATAATCAACACTCATTAAAGTATTCAATTAAGGCATGCTTGCTCTTTCACCTTCTAGGGATAAAATTAAAGATAGAGTAATGTACTAAGTAGATAATGTGAAACCTTCATCTCCTAGATATTCATTTTCTAGATTGTTTCTAATTTTCGCATATTTACACTTTTGCGATAAGTTTGAAATATTAACACAGCCAAAAAGTAAATCTAACAAGACCAGATTAGAACCAGTAATTGTAACCTTGCTCAAGATTATACTGGATAAGCTTACTATATTAGCAGATTATACATTTGCTGTAGTTTCTGTTGTTAGCCCTATGACTTCATCATCCTTTAATATTATCATGCTTCTCTTCCTTCTCTACTCATTACTGAAGATCATAATGCTATTAGCCTAGTTGATGGACATCCAAAGCTGAACAACTTAGTTGCACCTTAAAGTCCAACCACACTTCTACACTTTTCTCAAGGTAACTTTTCAGGTTGCATTTCTTATTGATAGAAAAGCCCATTAAAAATTATTATGATTTATTCACTTGGCATGTAGTAAGCTAGAGTGTAATAGTTATTACTTATTAGCTTACATGCATCTATATAACTTCCTTTCTTGCTGGAAGAATCACTTAAGAGTATGTCCATATATAATTATGATTAGAAACTTCACACTTAGACTACAAAGTTCATGGTAAATCTTTTACCATCTTTTTATCCACCGGATGTGTCTTGGGAAATGAAAAAAGTTATTGTCTTTTTTCTCCCTCAACCTAAGGAGTAGTATTTTACAATTGTCAGGTGCAATCAATGGGAAAAAACATGTTTGGAAACTTTTCCCAAGGTTTTAGTGTAAAGTTGCTAGTCCCGTTCTATATAACATATTATCCTTATTCATTTTTGCGGAAGAATTACTTAACAGTAGCCATATTTCGGGTTTACTAGAACAAATGCAAATATGATTTATAAAGAGATAACTTAGAGTCAACATGGAATCTTGGTTTTGACTTTTGACCAAAGAATATCCAGGAAGTACCATCATTCAGCAGATAACTTAAGTCCATTATCAAGCATTGAGCTTTTCAAGTTACACTTTTGCTATTTGTTGCTTCATTATCTCCAAGGAAGTGACCTATTAAAATCAACTCCAACATTTTTACTTGAGAAAGGTTACAACTTACAAGAATTATGGATACTGGATTGGGAAGAAAAATTGGAAGTGATCTTCAGTAGAAAATTTCTAGACTTTAAATAACAGGGAAGATTGACACGCACTGCAAGATTATTTTACATACCAATCCAAAGGCTTAACCCTTCCAAACTTCTGGATTTCAATAGTTTGTATCCTCCATTGTTCAATTTTAAGTTCCTCCAACAACAAATTAAGAGGCTTCTGGAGAACATCACAAAGAAAACATAATGAATTTTACCTTCTTCCATTTCTCTAGTTTATAAATTTATTATAAGCGCCACTAAATCTATCAAATGTGTCATCCAAAATGATTGAGTCAAAGTATATATTGACTCATTGAGAAACTGACCTTTCTTGTTTTCAAAGAATTAACATACATTACTGGACATGCACTCGTACAAAACCCCTTCCTCCCGTGAAATATTCGAGTAATAGCTATTATGGTATCATATTATTTGATAAAAAAACCTGATGTTGCAGCATCCCAGGTAACAACACTGACTTTTCCCAGAATAGTTATTCATAAGTAATATAATTTTATGTCATTTTTACAGAGTATCTGATGATTACATGTTAGAAGAGATCATGTCCAAACTACTAATTGACCTCTGTAAAATCTCGAACCTCTGATGTATGCATGGAAACTTTGCTCCATCCTGTTGCACTATTTTATTTGAAAGTTGTTCCTCCAATTATCAAACAAAGAAGGAATATCACAAGTGTCGCTGTGTTTGAAGCCACTGCAAGAAATCTACAATCTAAATTCTATTAGTCCATGAAGGATCTAGAACTATGTGCATCTAGAGCCTAGATCACCTTTTACTACAGAAATATATGTAAACCTAGAGAAATGGCATGACAAAGCTCAAGGAAGAGCAGCAAGAACAACATTTCTATTTGTTAATGACTTGCGGGCCCATATATTAAACTTTTGCAAATAACCACAACCAAACCAACTTGCTGATCCTAATGAAAATTTAATTGGGAAATTGATTGGATTTTGAGTTACCATGCATTAGAAGATGAGAATTTAAGTATCGGGCAAAACAGTACACCGGTCAGCACAGGCATAACACCTGAAACTCTACAGGTACTCTAAGCCTCTGCATGTCCGAACAAGGCTCTAGCATGTGCAGGGACAGAATACACCACGTGGCACATGGGCTCTAAGGCATGTATCTCACTATCAGACAATGAGCTCTAGAGTCCCAAACAGCAACACCAGCTGGTCCAATGCATGTCATCTACAGTAATCCTTGTTAGCAGTAACAGCAGGTTTCTTTCGCATGCAACTACCTATCTTGAGTTGTATATATGAGATGGCTCTCATTGTAACTATCCTAATGAAGATGTTCTTAGATGACCATTCTCGATCCCCCAAAGGAGTAATATCCATAGCCAGCAATTCCCTTCTTCTCATGGCCTTCTTGTAGTACATAGCGCTTAACTGGAAAAGGTTTACTGGCTGGTTGCTTTATGTTTCTACTTCAATCTCCGCATAATTTGTTACAATAATTATAATTGAGCACCCCTTATGTGAAGATCTATTACACGCAAACCAAAGCCATGCACTTGTGAACAAAAGAGCATATATAAATACATAACAATAAAAAAGGTCAGCAGTAAGAAGTACACTTATTTTTGCAAGAGGATCAAGAGGTCAAAGTATAGAACTTATGCAATTTCAGAAATGCAACCGCACATCAGTTAATACCAAGAAAGGGTTGAGCATTACATTTATGCTTCAACCTACAAGTTTTATCAACTGAATTTAAATCTTAACAGACTCTTATAGAAGGTCTCTTGATCATATAACTGAAATTGTTGTACTGCATGGTAGTTAACACAAATCATGCTAGAAAAGGAATGCTTCAATAAACATTAACCCAAAGTAGACAAATATGTTGTTGCAGAAATGATTGTGAACTATTTATCAAAAAGTTGTTAACAAGCTCTAAGTTTCACCTTTACTATAGCCCCCAGAATGGCTTCTATATAACTTATTGAAACAGTCGAACACAGGTTGATTCCATCTCTTTGTATCTCTGGTATCTCCTCTATATCAAGGCATACATAAAGATCTCCAGGAGGTCCCCTAGTAATTAAAAGGAACAGCTATAACTATTAGATAGCTAAAAAGCAGGAATAATAACATTGGTAGCTTCTCAGTTATGCCAAAAGAAGATAATAAATAAAAAGTTAATAGAGCTACAATGACAACATAATGGAGGCACATGTTTTAGAACTCATCAATTATAATCACCTTAAAGTACATAAATTAATGGAGCTGGACGAAACCAAATCAAAAATAAAAAGATGAGCACTTTCTATTGTTCATGTACACTGCTTTCTTCTGCGCATAGTCCAAATAAACCATTTGAATATTTTCTCATTAGGCAACAGTTGTTAAAAATTAAAAGTTGTCATTTTCTTCCCTCTCTAAACTATTTCTAATGTACAGAGGACATTCCAGAGGGTTTCTCCTAGTTTTCATGAGCCTTAACTACAACAAAGAATTTAGATCATTCCATCAGCCAAGTTGCCTTATGTAGCTTGTATGCAAATAGCAACCCATGACCTGCCAATCACTCCCCATGTGCCATCCTGGCATGTGGGGAGTGCATTGCATGTTCTGGCCTTCTGGGTGCTCCACCTAATGATATCAGAACGTAGGGTATAACAATGATATGGCAAAACATCAAGAGTGATATATGTCACATGTTTAGGGTTCAAAATTTTGACGTCACCCAAGGAAGTAGGGCATAGAATTTACCCATTGCTGAATTGTTAAATTAAATAAAATTTTCAGATATTAAGTTTTAAGTTGAGCTGACATGCCAGTAAGAGAATAGACACCTGGTTATATTACAAAATAAAAAATGTAAATCTCTAGATGATCAATTTATGTGGACATATGCATTAATCAGTGACATAAATGTTGCCTGGAGTTAGAAAGTGATCCAATTAGATATCACAGATATCTCTTTTTAGGCGCCTAGCAACTGGAATAAGATATCATGTGACAATGAGATTATATTACAACTATATGGACGAATCTAACTAGTCATTCATTTGTGTTTTCTGCAATCACATGAATATTGATCCAACTTGTTCAGTTAGGATAGATTAGTCAATCTACAAGAGAGGACATTGTGCCATTAGTGGAATTATTTGGAAACTTGAAACACCGCATGAGCATACAACTAAATTGTCTGAAATAGGGTTTAATATGGTTTTGTTATTTAACATATGATTTTCATGATGTAGTATCACAGAATTAAAAGTTTTGAAGATTTCACACAATAACCTAGAATGACAGACAGAGAAAACTTAAATAAATTGATTAAGGTGGCTAGATGACATAATTGTATTCATAGTTCCAACAATCAGTTGATCCCAATCTGAACCCCCATCTGACTCAAGGACATCATATAATCGATGTATCCATCTTCTTCCTCTCACATTTTTCTCTCTTTCTCTTTCTCTTTCTCTTTCTCTCCCAAGCAAAGCACCAGTTCTTCTCTGGCATAAATCAGGGTGCTGTTGACACAGATCTGGCTCCAGCGAACCCCGGCGACCTCAGCTATGTAAATCTTTTTCCTTTCTCTCTCTCTCTCTCTCTTCTCTTCTTTACTACAAAAGCAGAAATTTTTTTCTTGCATTTCTTCTCTCTCTGCTCTCCTCTTCTTCTTCACTGTAAAAGCAGCAGAAGTTTGTTTTTCCATTTTTTATTTTCTTTCACTAAAAAGCACTACAGAATACTGATTTTTTTTTTATTCTTTCGGTTTTTCCACTCTCTCCCTCTCTCTTGCTGCAGTTCCTTCACTATTCTTGCAATTTGCAATGCTGAATAGTGATGTTCACTATTATGCATTGTAGAACAGAGAACATTTCTTTTACATTGTGCCTCTCTTCTCTCTCTATTACCTTCTTTATTGCAGGGTTAGAAAGATTAGAGAGCAATTAAGAGAAAGATTATTATCCTCCGCAGACACAAGTCACACAACAAATAGGGCAATTATTTGATATGACTAGTTCGATATCTTTTTGCAAAACTAGGCCTTAGGCAACACTACTTACAAATTTATGATGATAACGATGATGACGAGCGCAGGAATTTACTAGATCCAGCTCAAAATTCATCATGAATTTAAGCAAGTAAATACTTTTTTAATTTTTAGGGTTTATATGTGAATAATTATTTTTTTTATATTTCGGTCATTTTTTAAAAAAATTTATATTTGTTTATAAATTTTCCTATATTTTTAAATAATATTAGAATTTTATATAATTAAAAATAGTTCAATCCAACATGGGCGCCCGATATGTATCAGTTTTTCAGGAGACCAATCCCTATCTCGATAAAGATACATGGAAAACCTTCTTGTACTAGCATAGGTATCTATGCGATAATCTAAAGAGTGCAAGGGATGTTACTGACTTTGAATTAAAACTTGGATAAATAACTTGATTGACATGTACGTTTTACTTGGATTCAATTGTTGTTTGTTAACTAGCCAACTATCTCAAAAACTTAAGCTATTAGAGAATAGTAATTTTAATATTTTATATTTCAACTCTCTCACTTTTGAACTTGAGATATGTTTAATAAGCCTAAAAAGTGGATTTGACTTAATTGACAATATAGACCTAGCGGGATTCAAACTTAGGAATTCATGCTCTAATATCATGTTAACTCGGCAACTACTCTAAAAACTTAGCTCCCATTCATTTTCGGAATAATTTTTTTTTCTTATCCTGAAATACAACTCATTATTCCATAATAACAGCTAAACATCATAAAAACGCTACTTTAAAATACAAATACTATTTATCAAAATTGCATCTTATACCACACATTAACCTAATTACTAATTTACCAATGATATCTATCTCATCAACCTACTTTATATTAAATCAAAAGATATTAATAGTAATTTCATACAAAACAAAACACATTTTTTTCTATCTTCTCTTTTACTTTATAATATCAAAGATAATTATTACATTTTTACTCTATAATATAAGTGAATATAGGATATTTATTCTTAGAATAAAAATCCCATTTTAGGAACAATAAAGATGAATACCAATTCTATAATTAACCTTATTCTTAAAGTAAACGAGGTCATAAACTATTAGAGAACGATAGTATTTATACTTTATATTGTAACACTTTTTAATAGGAGATACTTAGATAGCAGATCCTAATCCTATTGTAATAAAAATAGTATATAACAAATCCATTAAAGTTTAAAGCTACTGGCTCTTGAATACCTTCTGGGTAACAAAGAAACAAAGTTTCTTCAGAATTGAGTAGCCTACTTACCTGCTGCTCTGATAGTAATCACTTTATATAAGTGAATAATAAGATATCTTACTTCACAATCTAATGTATAGTGTCAGTCATGCAAACTAAAGAGTAAATAACACAAAAGAGGAATGACTAAGTACTTAACTATTTATTGACCAATTTGTGTATTAACTTTTCCAGGTAAGTTAAACTTGGAGTAGTCAGCAAAGAAGTTGGAAACTACCATGAGAATATGTGAATTATCGACAAGGAAACACATGCTAGCTGTGGACATGTAGCTTGGGATTCATCACTCTTACCGAAGGAGTTCCCATGGAACATAAGAGTTAAGACCAAGGCATGCAACTTTAGATGCCAAGGTTTGCACAATGGTACTTGTTAAAGAAAGGGTAAATTATAAATTTATCCCTTGTGATTATGTCCAAAATCAAACAACACCCTAAAATCTCATTTGTATCACTTTGGCTGCACGTAATCCAAACTAGTGTGAAATTGTCATATTTTTCATCGAAATTCAGAAATTTTCAGAAAGCTCTTAGCAGAATGATTTTCTTGCTAAAATGGGCCTCAGAATGACAAAATTGCGCTTCTTCCATTAATGAAACCAACATTTACTCACCATTGCTCCTCCTTCACACCTACAACAAACTGCCTTTTCTGAGTTTTTCTCCCTCCTCTATCTTCCTCCTAAAAAAGATAGCCACAGACCTTATCTAGCATGTATCTCACATATACATGATTATGGGTATAAGATCTGATTGCTAACGCTATGGGATAATTAATATCACAGGGTATTACGGAAACTTGATGGCTCCATTAACATCCGTTCAATTTTATATACTAATTTGGAACAGAGGGGTTCAAAACGATACAAATGGAAGTTGCAAGGAGAAATTTGACTTTGAGCATAATTACATGGGGGTAATTTATAATTTACCATTTAAAAAGTTAAACCTATTATTTTAGTAGCCTCACATCCAAAGATTCATCACAATTTTATTAGGTATTAAGACACGCATGTTATAGAATCAAATACTTAAAAAAAGTATTATTATATATAAACTAGAACCTATAAAACATATCCTACATACCCTTTTGGTCCTGCATCACCTTCACCACGTACGCGAAGAGTACTACCTTTGCTAACTCCAGGAGGAATCTTCACTTTAATATCCTTTCTAACACGAATACGCCCTTCTCCAGAACACTTTCGGCAATACTCAGAAATAATTTCTCCTTCTCCTCCGCAAGTTGGACAAATCGAAACCTATTTATCAGAAACAATAAAATATACATATTATATTAGCATTTATAGATTCACAGATCATTTTACAAATTGGATTGAATAGATAATAATTACAAAAGGATAGTGTAGAGATGAGAGACAAAACTACATACAGTCATGCAATATAATGATCTTACAAGTAGCTTTAAATAAATTTGTCATAAGATTATGGTTAAATTCAACTAGAAATTTTAAAAGCTTCAGCTTCTAAGATATGAGTAAAATATATCAAATTTGATTATAGAATTACCAGAAAGTAAAGACATTTGTAACAAATGAGGATGAAACCAGGATAAAAAAGCCAATTTCAAGCAGCTCAATTATCACCATTTCTTGAGGCAATGGGAAGTTGAAATATTACATCAAAGTGCAACTGAGTACACTTTTATAAACCCTGAGATGTCTAAATGTTCTTTCTAATACAATAATTTCACAAAATATGTTGAAGCCTTTTCTTGTAATGTCTTCTTCATATGATTTACATATCGCTAGTTATAATCTTCAACCCATTAATCTCTCGTAGAATGCCAAATCTATCTGGATTTTTTTTCCAAAATACTGATTTTTCCTTCTTTAATAATTTGAGTCTTAAAGATCATTTGAAGATAAGAGATTTTTGTCAGGTACCTGAGAAAATAAACCAAAAGGTGTTTGCTCAGTTCGCATTACTTGACCTCGCCCACCACAAGTTGAGCATACTCTCATCTTAGAGCCCATCTTTGATCCGGTACCAGAGCACGTGTCACATGTTTCCAAGTGAGACAATACAATTTCCTTTTCTGCTCCAAAGATAGCCTCTGAAAACTCCAACATCACGTCATATCTGAGGACAGACTTTGGTATCACTTAACAACTCCAATAAACTTTCGAATGGAAACCAACAGTAAGTTCCTTAATGTAATATAATATAAATTGGAAGTGCAGTAATAATTGGATTCAAAGAAAACCCATGACATACATATACATAAATAAGAGTATCTATGACGCAGGTGTTCAACAAATAAAGAGATGTAATTTGCAACATAATGGATCATATCTCATGTCAAACTTGCTTCATTCATGCTGCAAGATAACTTGAAAGATCAGAAACTTTGTCAATAAAAGGATGAAAGCATATACAAATTGAGCAAAAGCTGCTACATTCACCCAAATGAAAATACTTCTGAAACAACAACATTCTCTTTGGCTCCCATGTTTCAGATCTACAACTGTAACGTCCAAAAGGAAAAAGAAAGTGAGAGAGATAGTGGGGGTTGGGTCACGAGCTATGACCACCCCTCTCCTTTACTCGTTCCTCAACTCCACCCCTACCATTTATAGAAAACACCAACCTCTCTTCCATCCGTGTTGCCATCAGTACGAACCTCGCAAGTGAATTCCCAATGAGCCCTCTACCTTCAACCTCTAATTTGGTTTTGGTGGTGTGATTAACTTTTCAGCCATTCATCACCTTTGTGCTTCTACGGCAAAATAGGTCGGTGGGTTTTTGTTGGTGACCTTTGTCGGCGAGCAACTTGCCGAGGTGCCGTGATTAGGCTTGGATGCCTCTTTGATTGTCAGCATCCAACTAGTCCCACCTTGGTGCTCTCCTATCGCTAATTCACCTTCCATTATCTCTCGTTGTTGACCTTGCCAGAACCTTGGGACCTTCCCCTCATTTTCCCCTACCTTCCCTCTTGCCCGCATACTTGGTCGCCAACCAATGGTCACTGGCATCCCCATATCCCCAATCGACAGTAGGTTTTGGGCACAAAATGTGGGAAGGTGTTATGGAATCTACTATGCGTTGTGACCTAGCCCTTGTGGGCTAGGGACCTTGGCCAATTTCGAGTGGGGCGGGATCGGCCCACCCGAGCAGGGTGCCACATGGGCATAAGGACCGACCTGTTGACCGAGCGGACTTGCACATTGGCGCATGCATGGTGGGTTCGATCCGCATGATGGGCCAACCTTAGCCTATGCGGCCGACAGGGAAAAGCCTAACCTGAGCCCTTGCAGATTGGGTTTTAACCCGATCTTGGGTTGACCTAAGACCTATTTTTAGTTCAGGTTGGCCCACGATTTGTTGAAACATGCTATTTTCCTACTTTGGACCATATAATTTTGCTAAAATATAAATCCTTGAGTAGGTAGCACTATAAGGCTTTGTTATGGATCTCCCTCAAGTCAACACTGACCCCGAAAGGGGTCTGTGATAAGTTCGAAGCCTCATCGCCACTAGGGAACTAGCAATTTCAAGGAAGCAGACTATATTCCCCGACAACTAATTATTATTCCAACAGTGATTAGACTTGTATCGTATAAAATATCTCATGAGCAATATTGTAGGCCCTCTAGATCACTACACAGCATGTCAATTTGCCTTACTTGCCTATGATAACTGTGTGTTTATTATATCATATCTTCGTATGATGATTTTACATATCCTATGATGATACTTCTGTTATACCTATTGAATTCATTAACATGCTCACATAATAACATGCTACTAGCACCATATGCATGACCAAAAGGGATGCAACCTCTATATTTCGACAATATACTATACCTCTCTAGCCAGGTCAAGGAGAGGGAGAAATTATATACTAGAATTATATATTGGAACCCATGCTTGAAATCCTAGTCTATGGATTTGAGACAATTAAGCATTTTGTTCAGCAAGCTTAGATGGGCAATTACTGTCGTAGACAAGAGTTAAACCCTTCTGGTAATAAAATTGGATGTATAAGGGTAAGATAACGAAGATCTAATGATACCCGATTGGCAAAAGGTGAGAACGCCTTTGCAAAGCCAGTGGCTTAATGTTGTGAACACTTGCATCGGCGCTCAGTAGTTGTAGTGTTTGTGGTGATAGGCTTACGATTAAGGTCTTTAGTCAATGGTTCGTCAAATATGGATATGCAATGTTACCGCTATGTTTTACCCTCTCTTGGAGGTGTTTTTCATGGATGAGTATGGTTGACGAGTCGGTGGACCTAGAGTCAAGGATGGCTTGTGGAAATATATTGTCATCAATTAAGTCCAATTATACAGAGGTTGTTTCATAATCACCTATATACTGTTTATATGATGATGTGCTTGTTCTTATATCTTATTATGCAAGAGATAATTGCCACTTGGCAAGTGTTAGCCTCCCCATTTGTTTAATAAATAATACAGATGACTATGGTTGCAGAAAGGAGCATTTTGTGGCAATTTCATCTAGTGAGATATTAGAACTTGTTTTACTTCTTTTGGAGTAGTGATGTATAAAGGGGTGTATACTCCTGTTTTGTATCTTGTTTCAGCATATACTCTTATTTCTGAGGACCCCACCAGCTCTTGTTATGCTTGGTTATGATGCTGATGTGGTTAGTCCTAAACTACCCCAATAGTATCTCACATGAGGGAAACTTCACGTGTTGGGGTCACATGGTGGGATTGGGGGTATCTCAATAACTACACATAATCTAGTATTCTTGCCATCCTCTTCTGGCACAAGAAACAAACTGATAGCCTAATTTTCTGGCTCTGCCATCTGAAATAAGATCTAGGATTTCAATACATATTTGCTGACTAATTAGTTTACTCCTGTTAAATTGATAGGCCCTTGCCGTTCAAGCATTTCTCCTGTTCTATTAACTCCAACGAAGCACAACTAATACTTCACTAAGCCGAAGAATTGAAAGAATTTGCTGACCAGAAAATTTACTTGATTGTAAGAGAAAAATTACATATACTACACAAGAAAAAGAAATATATCACGGAATACTCATTAGTGACAACATATTCCATGCAAAATTGTTTGATAAGCAAATATATGATATGCACTAATAGATGATTAAATGCATACAAGTTATAAGTATTTAGAACTTGGAAGCTGTGGGGATGCAAGCACAAGATAAACCATTTTGATGCAGTATTAGACTGAATTTTGACCATGAAATCATGTTATTCACATTCATTCTACATCAGAAAGACTGCAGCAGAGGATATTTCAAACCAAGCCTGACTCCTTGTGAGTTTCAAATAAGTTGATTTAATCAACATCTCTAATGAAAATTAGTTGATTCTATGCAACTAACCGTATATCTTCACCCTTTACAGCAGCTCGTTTGCGAGTCCTAAAAGCACTTTGGTCCATACCAGAAAAGTTACCCATGCTTGCACCGAAGAAAGTCTCAAATAGATCAAATGGATTAGTCTGCAAATAGAAGTCATAAAAACATCAAGTAGAGAATAGCTAGTAAATATCACAATGCAAATTTAAACACCAAGTATTGTTGCTTCAACAGTCTACGAATATTTGACAATTAACTTTAGAAAGGTAGCCATTCAGTAGCCATCAAGTATGACCTTGCTAAAAGATGATGTAACGAGATAAAAATATCACAGCTGATGTCTTAGTTACCGACTTACTGTATATGCTCCAGCTGAACCCCCTGCTGTGCTCTTGACACCAGCTTCACCATACTGATCATACAAAGCCCTCTTTTTATCATCTGACAGAACCTGACAAAGTAATGATCTAACTCAGATTAAGAAAGGGCATATCACATTCCACATAACAGAAAATCTAAGTCATCCCAAAAATGATCTATCATATGATTATTCCTTATCACATCCTTGGTTTAAGAAATTCCTGTATTGGTATGCCTGTACTATGTCAATCTCATATCTCACATCTGTATCCAACTATCCATGTTCAGGAGCTGAAATTATAAATTTCAAAATATAACTGACATATCCTTCTTTGATGACTTAATCTTCCTTGTTTGCAACCTGATAAACCCTTTATTCCTTCTTGATTACAAAATACAAATGATACAAATGAAGAAATGCAAATTTTCTGGTATGTAATGCTAAAGCAAGTAGTAAGATCTCGACAACATTCTACCTAGTCAGATTTGTTAATATAAAAGAGACACAACTAAAGAAACAGGATTCACAAACTCATTAGTAGCTTGACAATCAAATAAAGACTTGGGTACCATATCAAAAAACTGCATATAAAAGGTAAATAACAAAACTCTTCTCAACAATCTTTCTGCAATCTAGAAACACAGCAGTTCAAAGATCTGTCTGATACTGCAAGCAGATGCTGTCACCTATGAGGAACAGGCTAATGTTAAATTGGACGTACCAAGGAACCAAGAGATAAATCATTTTCTCTCCTCGCTTATTAGTAAGGCAACTTGATGAAATAACAAATTGTTCAACTCATGAATTTCTAATTTTATCTAGTAGTCAGATATCAGATAAGTTCAAAACTTACATTCTTTCTTCTTAAGATGTGTATTTTTTCTAAATTTGCTCCTTTTCTCTTAAGACCTAACACCTAACTTAGGACCAGATAGATCTAACGAGAAAGATGATGCAAGAAAATCTGACGAATTAGTACCCTTGAGATTAGTTCAGAATTTTCCACTTTGAAGTGTGTTTTGAAGTTTGATCTGAGATAGAACAGTTCCAGCCAAAACTTATTCAAAACTAAAGCCTAAATTCATTGTTCAAGACTGAAAACCAGCAATACTTACTGATTTTGAACTTGGTTTCAGAACACTATTGGTCAAAATGGACAATTACGATTTACAGCCCAAGAAAATTTTCTAAAGATTATGTGTATAAGTAAAGAACCCATCATCTTCTTCAACATCTCTAAGGATAGTTCAATGACAAAATGCTTGAAAAGGACTTCAACCCATGTTAGTTCTAGAGAAGAAAGATGTTTTTTTGATACTCCTATATGAAAATCATCAAAATCTTCTTCAGCCTTAAAAAGAATTTCAGCATCAAGATACTCAAATGAATAGCTGGGACTACAATGGTACAGTGTTGGTGAGCCAGGAAATATATGAAGAGCTGAATGAAGAAACCTAATCAGGAGGTCTATTAATCAAGTGCTAGAAGAGCCCGTCAAGGTCCTCTTAATGAAGATTCTTTCAGAATTAAGCTTTTAAATGATGAAAGAGCAAGATCAGATTTACAAATTTCAAATGATGATGTGAAAATTTTATTCAAAAATCAGGCATTATTGAGTCCATTGTCATTGAGAGGTCTAAAACAAGGTTCCAATATTGGTTTCAAGATCAGGATCGACTGCTTGAAAAAATAATACATATTGACCGTATCAATTATATCAGCTTTCCTTCTCAGACGTTTTAGATTAGGGATCGGCCGATACTTCAATCCATAGTCTAAAACTAAATTACCAGAGATGGAACAATGATCAGTTGAAACCACAAAAGATGGTATTTTGAGATTGGTAATAAAGGGCCAACAAAATAAGTCAATTGAAGTAAGTTGTTCAATATTTGAAGTTTTAATTAAATGAAAGGTTCATGATGTGCCTGAAGAAACTCATATGGTCACCATTATTATTACTCAGTATTTGGTGCATATCAAATATGTTAAGAAGAGGAAGCTTGTCTAGTCATTCTAGGAAAGGGTCCAACTTCTGGATTTAAAGCCATCAGTGCCAAGTTTACTTTTACTATTGGGAATTTTGCAAAGAAGAGTACTCATCTAGTGATTTGCAGGTTCCATATGAGTGCAACAAGGTAAATTTGACTTATCTAATATCTTTGACTATCTACATAATAAACTGGCAATGCATATTAATTTTAATTTTATTAAGATGTCTATTTATTGGCTTATTTGTCAATGGATTGACTGCTATGGTGTCAATTCATAACCTCAAAACTAACTACCACCCAGTAGGAGTTCATGCATGAGCAAAATTATTGAACACAAATTTACTTAGATAGTCTTATACTCATGTTGTTGTATTTTGTAAAGTCAATTTACAAAATAAGTTATTTGAGATTTTTCTTGTTGTAAATTTAGGTATTTTACATATATTGTAATTTTCTACTTGGGCCTAATTTGGGCTCACTTTATGGTGTTCTAGGTCAACACCCTCCCTTCTTTCAATAGCAAACTCATTTTTTGCAAAACCTAGAACCAAACACACATTGAGCCAACAAATTGTTACCAATTTCATACTTAATACAAAGTTTTGAAACTCGGAATCAACCATTAGAAAAAATGACACATATCGGCAGTATCGGTTGTATTGGTCATATCAGCCATATCGGCTGCCCGTATCAGATCAAACTATTTTTAATTACGTAAAATTCTTAATATTATTTAAAATGTAAAAAAATTTTGAAAAGTTTATAAACAATAATAGCAAATTAAAAAAATGAAGCCTAAAAACTAAAAAACCCACTGAAAACTATAATGAATTTCGTTGAATTTAAAAAAAAAATTATACTCGCATAATACTATTGCAGAACAGCAGCGACGGGAAGGAAAGAGAAGTTAAAAAGTAGATAAAAAAAAGATAAATGAGAAAAAAAAAATACTCACCTGAGTTTACCGAAGTATAGAGTAACTGGAGGGGCTCACCAGATTGACCGTCAAATAAACTTGGTAAAGTGTGAGAGTGGGTGGAGAGTGTGTGTGACGAAAAGAGAATAAAAACTAAAAATTTAAAAAGATGGCAGTTAAGGACATCAATTAGATACATTTTTTATTCGATTTGAATATCAAAAAAATTAGTTTCAGTCGATATGGCGATCCAAGACTAAAACTAGTCACCATACTAGTTTCAGGTCTAGACCAGAATCCACTAATTTTGGGATCCATGACTTAATAAGTATGATATTGTCCATAGCTCTTGATGTTCTATTTTGTGATGCCGCCAACTCTCCTTTGATAAAAAATAGAGCAACATACAATAATCTAAACATCTTTGCTTACCAAACAGATAGTTGCTCATCATTCTTAAATATGATGAATATGAATTATTTGCTTTTACTATATTTGATAAGTAGACTCAATCTAGCAATCATTTCCTGTTTTAGCTAGACAACTATTCTTCAAAAACATTAAATTTTCCACATAAGCTCATTTTTTCCTCTATAAATTGGTAAGTATGATTAGTTCATTTACTTGTATTAGTTAGTTGAAAACTGGCTTCAAATTAAAAAAGTAAGGTATTTGTATCTGCAAGTACTTACTAATTTGCAAAGCCTTCTGTACATTTTGGGAATGTCCATGACATATTAAACTCAGCGACATGCAATATTCACGAATGTAGTACACAAATCATGAATATTAAATCAGTAATAGGAGAGAATTGGCAATTTTAATATTATTTATGCACCAGGCCCCATGGATCTTTAAGCTTATGCAGGAAGGAAATTAATGGAATAAATCTGATACCTCATATGCAGTGCTTATCTCCTTGAACTTATCAATTGCACCAGGTTGCTTATTGACATCAGGGTGATACTGGACAGATAAAACACAAAATCAGCAAGCTGTTGCAAATCCAACATGCAAGAATGTAGCATAGATCTAGAGATCTATGAAAAATGAAGAAATCATTGTTAGGTCATGACGCTTTTAGTTTTAATAACGTTGACCATTCAAAATGCTTAGTGAGATGACACGATTAGATAACAGAAAATTTTGCATATAATGCCCTCCATAATGGGCCTCCTTTATAAAGATGGTGATCTTCAACAGTCCATCTTCTATTATATCTAAAAAAAAAAACAAATAAAAACAACAAGTCACTAATCATCCAACTTTGCTTCTGTGCACTTGATGTTATATCTTCTTAGTACCAGTTCCAAGCTCAGAAAGAGGACAGTAGTGTTAGGTAGCTTGACGGCCATCATAAAATTTTAGTCAAGAAACTATGAAGGTGGATCCCAATAGATTTAAATATAAATTATAAAACAAGATGATAAACGAAAAGTGTCTATCAATAATCTATTTTTTGAAAAAAAAAAAGTGAATTTCAAATATATAATAGAAAGTGTAGCAACCAGAATTATATATACTTGGTTTTTAACTTTTTATGTGCCCTCTCACCCAACTCTTTATTTCTATTTTGGGTTCTCACTTCATTGACAACACCACCATCTTTCTACACCCTCTCATCAATGCTTTCCTCAACAAGACAGACCAGTGCACACAAATATAGTCACCCTCTATTGCTCTACCATATCATACTCATCAACATTGCCTCCCTAGTTCCAGTTCCTAAATCACCCACCCTGGCTACTCCTCTCATCTTGTAAACCTCTTCATAATCAATGCCTTCAAGCAAGGGCTGAACCAGGATTTGTGACTATGTGAACTGGTTTCTTTAATGACTTACAACTATAGATAAAAGTAATAATCTTTTAGTGGCGATATAGTTAAAATAATGTGTTATATTTAAATGAGGAAAGAATCTCAAGGATTAAAACTTCCCTGACATAATGAATATGCAATTCATATTACATCTAGTTATTTCCAAAACATAATCGATTTTTTTGAAAGAGAACATACAAATGTATGGAACTCTTTAGATCCAAAGGAAAGAGAGGCAATAAGAGAGATTAATAGGAATTTACCAATCGCCCTATCGTAGGACATTAATAAAATGGAAAATCCTCCATTCAAAGGATGGCAAAAGCCCACCCCTCTTGAGACTACATGACTCCTCATACCTTCAACACTAAGCCTGTGTTACTAACTTATCAACAACATTGTAATCAAAGTAGCCGCCACTGCAATCTAAGTCAGATTCCTTATATCATGCTTCTAGAATCCTTAGCAAAGATGATAAGGCAACAAGAGTACTCTGTATAAGTGATTGAGAAATGCCCCTCTCTATGGGAATTCACTCTGGGAAAAGTCTAAGTTTGATCCTACATTGAACAATCACAAGAACACTTTTAATTTTTGCAAGCTTGGTGTTTTCTCTCGGCCATGCCTAGAGAAAGTGAAAAACTTCTATAAATTTTACGAGTCCAGTATGTAAAATAAGAAATATCCTCCGTAAGCAATCCGGCGCATTGGTAATGTTCACAGCTCTTCAGATAATTACGGCTATTCAAGATTGTCGCCGCAGATATTTACGAATGCAGTACCGGAAGAGCATCTAAAACTCAAGAGAATTTGCACCTTTGAAGAAATAAAGGATATTTCGAAGAGGACAAGCGGCAAATACCTGGCGAGCCAATTTGCGGTACGCGGTCTTTATCTCCTTATTGCTCGCCGACCTGGGAACTCCAAGAGTCGAGTAGTAGTCGGCCGACGCGGAGATGACGCTTGAGAATCCAGCAAAGCCCCCGCCTCTCCTCCGGCTCTTCCTCCTCTTCGCGTAGCGGAGGGTGAGGGAGTGATTGGGAAAAAGGGAGGAGGAGAGGAAATGGATGCGATGAGTGGAGGGCTTGTAGGCGAAGGTTCGGGGAGAAGGGTTGGAGGGGACGAAGGAGAGGGAGGAGATGGCAAGCGCCATTCTCTTCTCTTTCTGTCTACTGTGGGCGGTGTGGCCCGTGGAGCTGGTGGTGATGGAAGGTGTTCGGTGTTACGAAGCTTATGGACCAGAAGCGTTGGGGGTGTTCACAAAGAGAGGATTAAAAATGTGGGTTTAAGTATTTTGTGGGTATAATTACACTAACACCCTCTAAGCTATTGACCATTTTGGCATGCATCCCTCACCCTTCTTTCTTTTTTATCTTTTTTTTTATTGAGTATTTTACAAATCACTACCTATATTTTACTTATTTTATAATTCACACTTATTTTTTAGCGATTTTATAAGCCAAACTCTCATTTTTCTTTATAATTATAATTTAACATCTTGACTTTATTTTGATTAAATAAATATCGATTAAATTACTAAAATACTATCACCATTATTTTTTTTCCACTCTACTCCTTCTCTGAAGAAGACATTAGTAATTTAATTTATAAATTAATTTATATATTATAATAAAATATTTTTTTAATATTATTTAAATTAACGAATGATATTAAACGAGAATTATAAAGAAAGAATAGGAGTAGAGTTACAAAACTTTATCACCCACCCAACGGATGTAGCCTTCATGCTCTCATTGATTAAAACAAAAGCTAACTTAATAAAATTCCTTGCTATATAATTTTGGTATCTATGAGAAAGCTCTATTATCCGGTGGATGTAGACTTCTTCTGAATGCAAATATTATGAGACATTACACAATCAATGTTGTTGCACACAACATTGCTAGCCATCATATTTGGTATTATTTGTTAATTACTTAAGAATTAAATATGTTTTACCTTCTTGTACTTATACCCAAAATCACACCCTTATTTGCTTTAAAAATTATTAAACCATTCCATATATTTATGACTAAAGAGAGATTGTTAATTTTTCTGTCAAATTTAATTAGGCATCACTACCATTTTGACCATTTAACGGTATTATCTTAAAAATCTATATGTCTTGTCTAATAAATACAATGAGGATATTTTAGTTATTTTAGCACTAATTTAATTAAAAAAACTAATATTCTCACTTTAGTTATAAATATAGAGACTGATTTGATGCTTTTTAAAGTATAGGGTGATATTACTTAATTATTCTTGATTATTGAATTAGAGACTAAGAGCTAAGTCCAAATGCCTAGCTAACTAGATCTCATATTTGACACTACATCAATTGACTAATGGATTTAAATGGCATCCTTACCCAGAAACTGAACTCTAAAACTTTTCTATCATTTCTTTTGTGTATTTCCACTTTATTTATTTATTGAAAGATATTAACCAAAAGTTTGGATTACCATACCTTAGAACATATGTGGTTTTGAGATGGATATAGATGCTATGAGCAATGTGTTATCCTATTAAGTATTGAAATTCATTAGTGTGTTTATTTGCTTGTTGTCTGTTACTGTAATACTAATAGTTATTAATTATAAATCTTTTATTCGAGTGGAAAGTATGATTTAAAATATTAAAAAAATAATAGTAATCTTGCCACCTATAGTGGCAGTTTTCAGAAACTTATCACTAATAAAATGACTTACTGCCACTTAGCTACAATGACAGTTGTAGCAATTATAGACTTCCTGTAGAGGTTAGCCAAAAAATTGCCACTAAATGTGGACACTAAAGGCCTATTGGGATGCTCAAAATACCATAATATTTAAGTAATTTTATGATATTTTAAATTCCATAGTAAAAATATACTATATGAGTATTTGGCATTACCTGTTGTAGAAAAATAATACCACAATATTAAGCCAAAATATAGTAACACTAGAGTAAAAAATAAAATCTACTCAAAGTTTAATATTTTTCTAAACCGGAGATCATCAAGCTTCCTTTCTTTTATCTCTTTTGCTCTGTATCTCATCCTAATAGAAAACTAATTGGAGATATAGAAGACCTTATCGGAGACGGAAAACACCACCTACAAAAGTGATAAACATTAGCCTTCTCTTCTTCTCCTCTTCTCTCTCGTGCCCTTCTTCTATTCTAGAAAACTTTAGTTATTTTTTGAAGTCGAGGGTTAGTGTTTTAATCAATCGTTCAACATAGTTGCATGAATTTCTTCTTGCTTTGGATACTTCTTTTAGACAGGAGAGTGATGTCGCTAGCGAAGGCAATGGCATTGCCGAAGAGGAGAAGGAGAGGGCAAGGGAGTGCGTCGGAGGGGATGACGGGGAGATGGCCGGTGCTACTTGTTGAGATCTGTAGTGGGGGAGAAGGGTAGGTTGTGTAATTGTAGGGCTTGTTGAGGGTGATCAAACATAGGTTGTAATTTTTGATATCTTCTCTTTTCCTTTGCTTTCCCTTTTCCTTTTCTCTTTTATTTTTTCACTTGCAAAGTATAAAAAAGTGTGATAGTGTTTGTGTCACTGTTTTGCAGTTTATAATGGAATTTGTATTTCCTATCTACTTTATATATTCAGTTTAATGGGGAAATTATGCATAAGTTATATGTCTCGGAATAGCTTACTTTCTATATGGTTGCTTAGAATAATCATGCTAATCTAGATTTAAGGTTATCTTTTTTTTGCTTTATAGCGAAGGATAGCTAGTGAAGATATATGGATCTTAGTTATACAAAGCTATTGCGGTAAAAATGCCAGAATTGATTTACAATATCTTATCTTTTGCTCTATTACTATTGTAAATAGTTGTATTATTCAATTTTGTAGTTTATTTTTGTATTAGTGCTTTGTTACGAACCGGCTTGATCCGATTTATAGCGGTTGAGATTCAAGTATGCACAGGACTTGAGATCTATGGGTGGAGGCACGGATTCCTAGGTATGGATGGAAGTGATGATAGAGTGAAGACCAAGTAGTTGATAGAGGTGGCTCAGGAATAGATGATGGTGGTGGTGGCTTACGGATATGAATGTGATAGATAGTTGAAGACTACGATTAGCTTACAATTGTGGTAGTGATAAAGATGAAAACTGTATAGAAGGAAGAGACAGTTAAGATAAAGAAACAAATGGGGAGAAGTAGGCCTAGGGGATCGACGGAAGCGGAAGATTAGAAGCTAGAAGAGACATTGCCAACGGAAGAGGTGGCACTGGTTGGTGAAGAATGAGGGAGATGTAGAGGCCGACTAACTAGTTGAGAGAGATGCTAGGACAAAAGCCAATTAATCTTTCATTTCAACCATGCCTAAGATATAAGCCTTAAAACCTTATTTATAGAGATTAAATCAAAAGGTCAAATAAATTTAATTAAACCAGTCTTCCTTATCTTCTTGGATTAACCTTTCGTTTTGCCGCAGATAGATTATGAATCTAGAGAAGTCGTGAATACTAAAATTATAGTTTGGAGGTTGGGGATCTTATCTAACTAGTTTGAATATCTTGCAAATATTTTCCTGAAACTAGTCAGAGCTGAATTTAGCTAATTAAATAAAATCTACTCAGAGTTTAATATTTTTCTAAACCGGAGATCATCGAGCTTCCTTTCTTTTATCTCTTTTGCTCTGTATCCTTCTCTACCTCTTCCATCCTAATAGAATACTAATTGGAGATATAGAAGACCTTGTTGGAGAAGGAAAACACCACCTATAAAAGTGATAAACATTAGCTTTCTTTTCTCTTTTTCTCTCTCGTGCCCTTCTTCTATTCTAGAATACTTTAGTTATTTCTTGAAGTCGAGGGTTAGTATTTTAATCAATCGTTCAACATGGTTGCGTGAATTTCTTCTTGCTTTGGATATTTCTTTTAGACAAAAGAGTGATGTTGCTAGCGAAGGCGATGGCATTGCAGAAGAGGAGAAGGAGAGGGCAAGGGAGTGCGTCGGAGGGGATGACGGGGAGATGGCCGGTGCTACTTGTTGAGATCTGTAGTGGGGGAGAAGGGTAGGTTGTGTAATTGTAGGGCTTGTTGAGGGTGATCAAACATAGGTTGTAATTTTTGATATCTTCTCTTTTCCTTTGCTTTCCCTTTTCCTTTTCTCTTTTATTTTTTCACTTGCAAAGTATAAAAAAGTGTGATAGTGTTTGTGTCACTGTTTTGCAGTTTATAATGGAATTTGTATTTCCTATCTACTTTATATATTCAGTTTAATGGGGAAATTATGCATAAGTTATATGTCTCGGAATAGCTTACTTTCCATATGGTTGCTTAGAATAATCATGCTAATCTAGATTTAAGGTCCTCTATTTTTTGCTTCATAGTGGAGGATAGCTAGTGAAGATATATGGATCTTAGTTATACAAAGCTATTGCGGTAAAAATGCCAGAATTGATTTACAATATCTTTTGCTCTATTACTGTTGTAAATAGTTGTATTATTCAATTTTGTAGTTTTTTTTGGTATTAGTGTTTTGTTACGAATCGGCTTGATCCGATTTATAGCGGTTGAGATTCAAGTTTGCACGGAACTTGGGATCCATGAGTGGAGGCATGGATTCTTAGGTATGGATGGAGGTGATGATAGAGTGAAGGCCAACTGGCCAAGTAGTTGATAGAGGTGGCTTAGGAATAGATGATGGTGGTGGTGGCTTGCGGATGCGAATGCGATAGATAGTTGAAGGCTATGATTAGCTTACAACTGTGGTAGCGATAAAGATGAAAACTGTATGGAAGGAAGAGACAGTTAAGATAAAGAGACAAATGGGGAGAAGTAGGCCTAGGGGATCGGTGGAAGAAAGAGATTAGAAGCTAGACGAGACATTGCCAACGGAAAAGGTGGCACTGGTTGGTGAAGAATAAAGGAGATGTAGAGGCCGATGAACTAGTTGAGAGAGATGCCAGGGCAAAAGCCAATTAATTTTTCATTCTAAGCCTGCCTAAGATACAAGCCATAAAACCTCATTTATAGAGATTAAATCAAAAGGTCTAAAATAAATTTAATTAAACCAATCTTTCTTATCTTCTTGGATTAACCATTCGTTTTGCCACAAATAGATTCTAAATCTGGAGAAGTCGTGAATACTAAAGTTATAGTTTAGAGGTTGGCAATCTTATCTAACTAGTTTGATATTATTGAGACGTCTATAGAATATCTTGTGAATATTTTTTCGAAACTGGGCAGAGGTGAATTTAGCTAATTAAATAAAATTCTACTAATGCTCTAACTAAACTAAATAAGAAATTAAGATAACTAGACTCAATCCATTGAGCCCAATATCTTTTCAGGTGATCCGATTTGGTCTGAGTTGCATCATGCTTATATGAGGCCAAATCAAACAATATCAATCTTTGCCGTGTACTAAAACTTGAAATATATTGGAAGTAGAGATGAAAATTTTCTTTGTGATGCTATGCAATTCACATTAAGTTCAATAATTAGTTTATCGATTGATGATATAGGTGAAGAATCAAAGAATAACAAAAGGAGAGCAAAGAGCAAAATGGAACGATATCCAAAAGACACAACTGGTAAAATTACTAACAGATTACATTATACCAAAATATCGAGTATAAAATAGATGAACTAGTGAAGCATGGGTAAAATGTTGAATGAGTTGAATGGTAAATTTCCTGATACAAATCTGGCTATGAGTCAAATCAAAGATTGTGAGCAACAACTGAAAACAAATTTTAGAATCCTTAAATAATTATTTGAACTTAGTGGATTTGGATGAAACTACACCAACCACATGATGACTAACCATGATGAAGTTTGGAGGCCGCTACCGGAGAAAAGTCAAGACGTAAGAAAATTGCATAAGAAAAGTTTTCATTTTTTGTAGCATGTCATGACGATATGTATTTTCTTAATACTGGACTTTATGCATATTATGTATATCTATTGACTAAAAACATGCTATACAATAAATATTTGTAAGGAGATACACTGAAAGTAAATGATCTTGAGAACCTGAGGACTATGAAGTTAGAACTAATATGCAATCCCAAGAAGAAATAACATATCATCTAATTACTTCTATGTGCCATTTATCACTTGACCCTACTATTGCTACTCCTAGAGTATCACCTCGTCACTTTGATTGGGAAGAGGAATGCGAAGAAGCTGATGCTACAACTATGGACCCGCCATCCACTTAAATACTTTATATTGAAATTCCTTCTAAAATACAACCACTAAATGATAGAAGAGATGCAAGGGCTAATGTCAATGGTTTTGGATCAGTAAAGAGATCTAAAACTATTAACACTTCTAAGTTTGATTTTATTTAAGATTATATAGCTATGAAAAAAAGAGACAACTCGTTATATTGAAGCTCAGGATTCACGGAGACCTACTAAAGAAAATTGAATTATACCGCCCCTATACGGTGAGCAGGTGCATGTTGACGAGCCCACATTATGACGCACATGATAGGACAGACAAGGTCGTCACACACAGATAAACTTGTGCTCACATAATTCAACTCTAAGATAAATTATACTATCATCTGAATAAAGATTATAACATATTAATATCAAATCCATAATAATCATACTAGACTACTACAAAATCTGGCATGATTTACATAGGCCACGATAAACTATCAAAATACAACAAAAATGACTAATACATGAGAAAAATATAATCCAATAGGTTTTATACAAATTATCATCTTATACAATAAAGTATAAATATATCAAATATTAGTACAACTCTACATAAGTTATTTTTTACATTATCTCATCTCATCTTTGTCCTAAAATGTCACTTAGTGATATCTCAAGTTGCTATCAGGAACCTCCTACTAAAAAAAATAAATAGAGTTATGATCTAAAAGCTTAGTGAATAAATCTTACCTCAAATTAGTAAAGCCAAAAGGAGAGTAAATCATGTACTGAATAATATGAACTAGAAAATAGCATCACGTTATGAATGAGCATATAAATATTTCCTCAATAATATATAAACATATAGTATATCATATTATGACTGATTAAGTATATAATTATCGGCAATGTATAAATAAATCTCCTATCATACCATCATTATAACTCTCTCAAATATATAACATATGATACATACCGACCACAATCATGCTATAATATCAAATGTAATCGCATATGATGCATCATAACTACTCAATAATCATATATAAAATAAAAATAAAATTATATGTATTTTTCAATATCTCAATCATCAATGTTATCTCGGTATAACATAATTATACTAGACCACCGTGTACGATTAACACTCGATACCCGATCTCATCATCATGCCCATAGACTCAAAGCATACCTTGTCATTCGCTAAAGGTATCTCAATCATAATCATATCCTACCATACACTAAAAATATATCAACATTCATTCAGATTGGGTATGCCACCAACTAATAGAAATCACATGAGGGTAACTCGCAATATTCATGCCCTAGTAAATGGTAAGTGCCTAATTATCTATGTACATTAGACTCAACTGATCTCAAATATGAGCCATGAGATATCTCATATCAGCCACCATAATCATCACATTAGGCACCCCTAACCCTAGCGCCTACTCAGATAACACTCATGCTTTTACTATCAACTTTTCTATTAATGAAATTTATGTATTTTTTTCTATATGATAGATCACATATATCTACCCAGTCTGATAATAGATTGTATATAGAGATTTAGGTGGCAAGAAAATTAAACAAAATATGATGCAATGTAATCTCTAATCATATATCTAATATATGCATATTCATGCTAGAGATCATTTCAACATAAATACAATAATATTCATCTCTAATCATCTCTATATATTACCAGCAATGCATAGTTTTCTAACTATATTTATTTATTAAAGATTCTAGTTTTCTAATTATATATTAGGCATATAATAATTAATTTATTTTGATATAAAAGATAAAAGTACCAAATAATTCAATTATTTTATGATACTACTCTTATTAACTAATCACGAATTATACATAAAATAATTATACAAAAAAGTATATAATAATAAAATGCTAATATATATATATAATAATATAAATATAAATATAAAATAATATACCAATATATATTTGTCTAATAATAATGTATAAGCTATAGATATATTTAAATACAGATATTGATAATTATGATTAATCAATTATTATACTAATTATATTTAGCTAATAATTATATTAACAAGTATAATTTTTATTTAATAATAATCAATTGTCTAATTAATCTAATTTCTATTAATAAAATAAATAATTTAGGAAAAAGAGAGAAAACTATCTGTTACAATGTTGGGTTGAGCCCAGCACTATAGTTAGCAAAGAGAGAAATAAATCGAGAAGAAAAGAAAAAGAACAAGAACAAGAAGAACGGAAGGAGAAAGAGAAGAGAAGAGGATGGAAGAGAGGGGAAGGGGATCTAAATGTAACACCCACCACCAAATGTATGTCTCTCACGTGGGTAGAACCCCTATGATTACCACGTGACCTACTGGTTAATATTTCAACACAATATACATATGAAAAAGTTCATATTTCTATAAATAAAATAGACAAAAAAGTCCCACAACACCATAGGTCATAACAAGCCCTAAAATACATATCCATAGACAGATAAAATTTCCCACGCAGAGCTACAAGCCATTTAGTTTAATTTACAAGAACAAATAAATAAGAGAAATTAATGCTATTTCTTTGCCAACTTGCCACGAACTCCGGTTTATCTACTAATCTGAAAATATTTTCACTAAAAAACAGTGAGCATATAGCTAGTAAGTTTCTACTTCTATAGTCTAAAAGTAATACAATGAATGATGCAACAATAAATAAATATGAATATGCACACTAGGATCAAATGGAATACACCAATATCACATATCCGTCATACTCATCCAATGTGCATATGCATTAGCAATCAATAATCTACCACACATCATCCGGGCTATCAAGTCTTCAAACTCGAGCTCACACTGAGCTCCGTCTAGAGGTCATATCAATGTTACACCATATAACATGCATCCTCTCAGACTACTAAGATTGTAACTTGGCTCTCGTAGAGCTATCCTTATAGGCCACATCATCATCTCACACTCTACTACACGCATACCTCTAAGGGAAGGTAGATCCTAGCGGTAGAATCGCTAGTCTATCACCTAGCGAACAGTATGATCAATTATTTACCACCATAGACTAATAATCTTAGTCAGACTGGGTCCGGCCTAGCCCATGTTCTAAGTGTGGTTGGGTTGCATTTGTGGTGGGTAGGGCTATAGGCAGCCCCCTATATTGGGGTATGGGTTGGGCTATATTCCAACCCATGTGTTTTTTTAGTTAAAGTGGTTTTTGGGCCAACTTTTGGTGGGTTTATTTTTGGCTTTGTGTACATTAATACTACCATCTGAGCCCTCGGCTCCACATCATCGCACCACTGTGCGAAAATCATAAGCTATCGTTTACAGACGCCCTCACCCTACATCATCGAGTACCGCTAAGTCTACGTCATCCTACCATTTTCTCTCTATCTTAAACACTTTAAAGGGTATGACTCTTGTCGATCGACGATTAATCGCTTATCGCCCAACGAAACGGCTATCTGATTGTCTGTGATCAACAGATTGAGATCTTAGGCATAGGCCCTAATATAGATAAGAATAATAGTATCCCACACTCCTAATCCTAGTCGGGGAGGTGTCGGATACTATCGAGATGTAGCAATCACCCTCTTTGTGGTCATGCACGTGTGCGAGTGATATGATATTATACAATAGAGCAAACATAATCTAACACTTACCATTATTATGTTTTGTGTGCTAAATACATGATCATGCCCAATAAATATGCGTAGACATCATGATATGTGAAATTTTACCGAACCGCAAAATATAATTACCATGTATGACGTGAAATAATAACGGTAAGAAAAATGTATGCTCATGCATAATATGAAAGTGATGATTTTATAAGGTACAATATTTCATTCTCTATAGTACTCCTAGATTATAGAAGTTTTACTTGCCTGAATCGTCTTCCTAATACTAGCTGTAACTATACCACGAGATCATCCTCATAAAGTGTAGAGTCCACCTCGATAAGAAAAGTAACTAAAAAGCATGAGCATAATATTCCTATCACTAATTAATTAAATAATCTTATTGATGTTCACTACAGGCTTGGGTAGATCCATCTCGTAATTTCTACCTTTATTAATTAGGAGTCGGCACAACTATACCAAGGTTTAATGCGTTATTAAACATTATAAAAATATTTTCCTCAAATTATCGCCCAAATCACTATTATCAAATTTATGGAGATCACATAGACAATATTTAATTAATAAGCTTCGTCAAAAAATGCAACTTGCTTAATATCATTCTTCTACATTTATCTATATTAATTCTCTGATATGAGCAATTAATTTAGATACACCCGTACCACCGACTCCTTTGGTAAAATTGAATTAGCCCAAAATTATAATCAGAAAAAGTTAATATTCAATTAGAGCTAGTTCCTAATATTTGTTATTTGTAACATCATTCTCAAGCCACAGTCTAATCCATGAAAATTTATTTATAAAATAATTAATGTAGCAAACACTACTATCTACTAATAGAATGAGTAATGTTTAGGGTTTAGGTTGACATGGATAACTAAGTGAAAAGATTAGAGTAACTTAAAATTAAATAAAATAAAAAGTTTTAAAACCATTTGGGCCAGCCTAAGGCCCAAGGCAATGGGCTAAGCTGCAACTATCCAAAAATCACTAGTTAACCCACCAAGCTTGGTCCCGAAGCCCTCCATTGAGCCGCAACCAACCCAAAGACCACCAACTTGACCTACTAAGATATGGACCCGAAGCTCACACTAACCACTAAAGCCACATGAGTCAAGCTACACCCACAATTTAGGGCTAGACTGTTGTAGCCCCAACCTCACAACTCACCTAGGCTGGGTTGCAGGCAACCCAACCAACCCCAAGCTCGGGTTGGGCTGCACCTAGCCCAGCGCGACCCGGCACTCGAGCTGGCCGCACTTAGCCCCCACTCTGACCACCCCCCTCCTCGACTTAGATTAGCTGAGGAAGAGAATGAAAAGGGCTGCCGATGAGCACCGCCGCCAGCAGCTAAGCTAGTACGCCGACTAACTCCTTGCTAGCTGAGGAAGAAACAACGGTGCCATCTGGCCGACGGAGGAGGCGATGGCTGCCAACAAGGCAATAAAACCCCAACAATGGGGAGGGAAAGCTATCGACAGTCTCGGCCACTAGCAGCCTCGCCCGACCCTACCAGCACCCTCCCCTCGGCTGCAAAAGCTAGCTGAGGGGGAGCCTAGCCGCTAGAGGCGATCGATGGTGAGAATCGCCCTCGCTAAGGCCGTCAGCCAAAGCAAGGTGTCGTTTGGCATTTCTGACTGCGAGGGCTCCAAAGGATGCCACCAGGAGCATCCTCGCGAAGAGGGGAAGCTCATCGGACTGGCGTGGCAAGGCACGAAGCCGTCGGCCAACCGGATCACGACGAGATCGAGAGGGGAAAGTTTCAAAAAAGAAAAACTCAAATGCTAATGCATTTTTAAATTAAATTTACCTAACGAGAGAGGCAGCTCTAGCACTTCAATCCACAGGGTCGACGGTTCCGCCGACACTTCGACGCGGCAGGGAGAAGAAAGAGTGAGAGTGAGTTGGCAGGGAGAAGAAGGAAGAAAGAAAAAGAAAAGAAGGAAGAAAGAAGAAGGAGAAGAAGAAAAGAGAGAGCCTTAAGTCAGTGAACATGCCGGGCACGTGCGCACCAAAATATTATATATATATATATATATTAATGGTTGTTACACCAAGTTAGTAGGGAGAGGCTTAGCTACTACTGACCAACTAGCAATTGGCCTTTCGTCAGCGGCTTGGTTCTGTCGAACCCGAGCTGAACAGGAATAAGAGAGTGAGAGAGAAAAAGATGGAGGAGGGAGGAGGCTCACCGGTGTTTGGGGAAAGGAAGAGAGAGATCGAGAGGGGATGGGGGGGGGGGGGAGAGAGAGAGAGAGAGAGAGAGAGAGAGAGAGAGAGAGAGAGAAAGGTGATGGGTGGCGTTTCTATGATGGTGGCTAGGGCCCCATGGTCGGGCCGATCGCTAGGGGTGCATGGTGCCCTCAACGCACACTTGCTGTTGCTTTTAATACTTGTTTGAAATTGTCAAAGATACTATTTCACCACTATGTTAAAACTTTTCTTATACATCACGTTTACTTGCATTTTGAAAGAACGTATACAAACGCATTACAACTTGCTCTTCAACTGCAACACCTCAAGTATTACAAAGAAGATTTTTTTCTTTTTTAAAAAAATTCGTAAGGGTAAGAAAGATGAGAGCATCTATTAGAAACTGACTTTTACGATGACTTTTATAATCTTGAGAAATTTTCGTAACATATGCTGCACCTGTTAGAATTGATTTATGCAATGCTATCTATTTGATCGATAATCAAACAAATCCAAAAAATAGCAAACATCATATCATCATCATCTTGATTTATTTGTCTCCAATAATTCAAATCTATGAATATGTAGAGTAGGAATTAAAAAAAAATATTAAGAAATAAGTGGATGCTCTTATTTTGAAAAAAAAAGAAAAGAAAGATTGGTCATATTTATAGAGTTTATTGTGATATATATAACAGGGTAAAATTAGAAAGTCTTTTGCATGTCTAGCTTGTAAGATTAGTTCTATCTTCTTTCTAATTTTTTTTTTAATTGTTGGACAAAATTTTATATAATTTTTATAGCTCATCCAAACACTATTAAAACTCCATTATATCTTGACTCCATAGTAATGAAATATATTCATTTTTTTTTACCATAGTACTAAAACTCTATAGAAAAAATTTACATCATATCCAAACGGGCCTAACTACCATTTTAGACTACGGTTTCAGAGTCCACAACTACAAGGTACAATAATATATTTCTTTCTTTCTATAGGGGCTGTTTTGGACAACCATTTTTCTTATAGTGAAAGTCTGGGGATTCTAAGCTTTGCTTCTCAATGAGATCCGAGGGAGGACTTGAAGCAACGAAACCATGGAAGAGAAATAATAAATTGGGAAATTGAGCATGATAAAACTCACCACAAATCTTCAAGGAGTCACTATAAGGAGGGAGTTGTAAGTAAATGTAATCATCGACTAGGCCGGTCCGAGTTTAAGCTGGGTCTTTTAGGTTGACTGGGCTTATGTATTTATTTACAGCCCGACCCACCAATTACTTAGGCCAAGCCGGGCAATATTACTATAACCCATTATCGTCCACTAGCCCATAAGATATGGGGCTTGAGTTGAATATAACAACCTAGTTATGTTTTATAAGAATATACTTATATATATATATAATATTAATATTTAGTTTATTAAATATTTGATATGAGAAAATTATAAGAATTAGCAAGTATAATAAGCCGAGTCATGAGCAAACATAGGGTTGGGCAGGTTGGGCCCAATGATTATCTCTAGTCCTAAGTAGGGGGTAGCAAAGGTGGTCCACTTAATTTTCTTAAAAGTAATCGGTAAATTTTTAGGTATAATTTTTCATATTTTCTCGAGCAAGGGAAGTCACGGACACAACAAATTCTCTATCTCATAGAATCCACTTTGAATTATAAATTTTATTTTATAAGTAAGATTACAGGTTTGATTATATTTGTCATCTCATAAATCTACAATCACCTCTAATCTCTTCTCATTCAATATAAGAATAATATTTATCTCCCAGAAACAAGAATAAAAATAAGAAGGTAGAAGAAGAAGAAAAAAAATTAGACTTTAATCCAGACAACAAGGAAAAGCCTCGACATGATTTCAACAAAACAGGAGTAGCAACGATGATCAAAATACATTACAAGGTACTTCATCTTTTTATATACTTTAAAGCTATTATTTAATTATTATAATTAGTCATAATATTTTATTTTATTCTTTTAATCTTGTGATTACTAAGACCGTAAATTTGAGCTAAGAAAATATGTAAACAATAGTTACGATCTTTAACTTCTATTATTATTATTATTATTATTAGAGTTTTGTTTTAATTATTGAATAGGGGCCCATATATATCGGTGATAAGCTAAATTTAATAATAAAAAATCATGAAGGAGTTGACATTCAAATTATTGGATCTAGGACTAAGAATTATAATATCTGTCACATATAAAATCAACTATAATTTTTTATGATTTTTAAAATGAATAAGTATTATTTAATTATCCTGAATGGATATGAAACTTTGTTGATATTTATTGAATTAATTCATTTAATTATTTTTTTGCATTTTGAATGCTTTAATCATATAAAAACTCATGGAATTTTTCATTGCATAAGATTATCTCCGTATGAAATTTGGTGATTGTACCTATTTTCGCTATTTTCCTCTGTTACTATTAGGGGTGAAAAATGGGTTGGATTAACTCTGATTCAACCTTCAGATTTTTGGAATTTTCAAATTCGAAAATGGATATCAGATATATGTCTACCCACATATTCTTTAAATAATTTATAGTTTTTAGTTTGGTTATTTAAATAGTGAATATTGATATAGTTACTAATGATGTGTTATATATTATTTGTAGAGATTAATTTTTCTAATTTTATATGTATTTGTGTTACGAATTAGCTTAATTCGATTTGTAGCGGTTGAAATTCAGGTCTACATAGGATTTAGGATCCGTGAGTGGAGGCATAGATTCTTAGGTATAGCCTAGTATAGGATGGAGGTGATGATGGAGTGGAGGTTAAGTAGTTGATGGAGGTGGCTTAGCAATAGATGATGGTGGTGGTGGTGGTTTGCGGATGCGATACCGATGCAATAGATGGTTGAATGCTATGATTGGTTTACAATTATGGTAAAAACTGAAAGAAGTGACGTTGGTTGGTAAAGGAGGAGGAGAAAGATGTAAAGGCTGCCGGCCTAGTTGAGAGAGATACCAAGGCAAAAGTCAATTAATCTTTCATTCAAAGCATGCTTAAGATATATACTATAAGGCACTATTTATAGAGATTAAATTAAAAAGTATTAAACAAATTTAAATAAACCAGTCTTCCTTCTCGATTAACCCTTCGTTTTTGTTGCAGATAGATTCTGAAAAGTCATGAATACCAAAGTTGTAGATCCGGAGGGTGATCTTATTCAACTAGTTTGATATTATTCGGATATTTATAGAATATTCTGAAAATATTTTTCCAAAACTGCACAGAGCTGATTTAGCTAATTAAATAAAATTCTAATCTACTAAGGCTCTAACCAAGCAAATAAGATGACTAGATTCAATCCATTGAGTCCAATATCCCCATGATGTAACCCGATCTGACCTAAATCGCATCAATTTGACATACAAAAAATTTATTTTTTATGAAACTCTTAATATTTTTGTATTAATCATATCTAAATAAAATCTCATAATTCATTTAAAATTCAATCAATATCTATATAAGATTCGATTCTCTATCCCAAAATTATCCGTATCTATTTAATTAGGATATAATTTTAAATTTTGCTATTTGTCCAATATCCATATTCGAATCAGTATTCAGACTAAAAATATAGATCCGAGTTGAGCAATATCTAATTCCTAGTTATCATACTTGCTTATACATATATATAATTTTTTTTCCCCTTCTCTAACAACCAAATAGGCTATCTTGTTCCTTGCTTATCTCTCATTATGCTTGCTTATGTCATTGCAACGGTGGATGTTAATAGTTGTGTGCTTCACATGTGATGTACCAAAGTTTTTGATAAAAATAATAATTCCTAATAGCGGTATTGGATTTTGCAGCATGTGCAGGTTGCCAAGTACCCGACGACAGAAGATTCCTACTACCTGAGTTGTAGAGGACCACTCCCCTCCCAAAGTGGTGCATACACAGAAAGAGAGTTTTTGACTATTTTAAGTCTCCATAATTCTTTCTATCACTTATTTAATTCATCTTGAAAAAAAAATCTGGGATATAACAATTATTTTATATAAAAATTTAAAATTATTTACCAAAATTTCAAAGTATAAAGAAATTTTTTTAATATAATTGCTAAAAATAATTTCTTTTAGAAGTTTTTAAAATTCCACGAACTTATATTTAAAAATTACTATTCTAAAATCTTAAAGTATAAAAAAAATATTTGGGAGGGTTAGTATTGAGTTTTTGTCCGAATTATGTATTAAATGAGGTCTAATTCTAGTTCTAATAAAAATACTAAACTAATAAGTGTTTTTAAAAATATTAATTAATTTAGTATTTTTATTAGGACTATAATAAATTAGACTATATTTAATAATAAATTTAGGTGCAGTCTATTTTGATAAAAATAAATTGAAAACTCTACCTACCTAAAGAGAGATGCCACAACGGCGTCAAATGGGAAGCAAAGAGAGATAAGAGCGTTTGGAGGGCCCCGACCGTAAGTGCCGACCCCCCCTCCCTAGACTTTCCCCAACCCCACCCGCCAATAGAAATCCAACAGTGGAAGATGGTTGGCCGAACACCATGACCACTCAAAAGACACGAAAAAAAGGAGGGGAAGTAAAGCATAACCTCTTTTTCGCATATACCTCGATGATGGTGGTGACGACTCACACCACCCCCACTCTCGCAGTCACACCTTTACCTTCCTTTCCTCTACTTCTCCTCCTCCTTTTGCTCGAGACATTGGAAGGCATGCAGTCGGATCTCTTCTTGTTCCTCAGTATCTACTCTTTTGCTCTCGAATAGATTCTTGGTTGATGGTGTTGGTGGTGGGTTCAGATGGAGGACAGATGTGGGTGCTGGTCGGCGGTGAGAAATGGCATTCGAGGAGCATGTAGGTCCTCGGACGCGTCGACGAATTCACCCAACACACTTCCCAAGGCCAGTCTGGTTTATGATGCTGGTATTCATGATTGCCATCTTTTCCCTTACTTTTGCTCTTTGAGCCACGTACTTTGCTTTTCTGATCAATTTTCAGTTGAGATGAAGTCTTGCTGCAATTGGGTTGTCCAATGTCTGTTTAAAAGTTTACCTTTTTATAGACACCAAACATCAGATCGGGTCGGGATTGCTCAAGAAAAGTAACGTATCAGCAGAAAATGATATCCAATTCGTACTTTGAACCAAGTTTATGATTATGCTTTTCTACAATTTGTTTGCTAGGAATTCAGTAAGGGGTCTTTGTATTGTATTTTGAGATGCACAAATAATAGGAGATGCATGCCCATATATATGCTGAATATAGAGGTCCATACTTAATGTTTGGTTGGTTGTATATTGTAATGGTTGAACAGAGAGGAGAGAGATACAGAGTTTGAGTTGACATTTCTCAGGTTTTCGGTCGAACTTTTCTTTTGACACAAATCTTTCATGGGTGAAAAGTGAGTTACCTGGGTCGTGGAGGATTGACCGGGCAAACTGCCAGATTTAGAATACGTGATATTCATCCTAGCTGCTATGGACATATTTGTCCAATTGATATGTCTAAATGAATGAATGATGGACTTATTGGATTCTTACCTATTCATGTGGGATTGGATGAGGTAAATAATTCCTTCCTTGAACTGTTGCAAGCTGACATATATGAAAGTTATATTAATAAGCTAGCCCTCATGCTGCTTTCACTTACCAATTAGTAAAATTACAACTTTTTAATCCTTACAGGAGCTCATCTAGAATTTTTCTTGCATAGTATTTATTTCTTTTTCATCTTTTGGATGGAAGTTGATGAAAAACTTTTCAAGAACTATACATTGCTAAAATGGTAAAATAAGTTTGTTAGTTCTTGCTTCGTATTGGAAGTGGTTGCTTGTCTTATGATTTAATGTGCACCTTCTGCTTAGTTTGTGAGCGTATGCAATAGATGGGTATAGATGCCCTTTTTCTAATATTAGTGACTTATAAGGAAGTAAACACCTTTTGCATCAGAACTTTGTTCATTGTGGTAGCATAGGGTCTTTACTTGGCATTAATGAGAACAGATAAATGTAGGCATTGTCTCAAGTTTTTTTCACTTTTAAGAAAATCTTGTAGCTTAGAGAAATTCAGTTACAGGAAAAAAGAAAGAAAGGAACCTTCTGCTATAATGGTATAAATCTAGGTGTTTTATCCCTGGATTAATCTGTCTCTTTACTCATTAAGGTCTTTGCTGTGGTGTAACTCTTTATATTGTCTGATAAAACTAGTTTTGCTACATCAATTAAGAAATTTGCTTCATTGTGCTTCATTGAAATTAAGTATTCTGCTAAATGGAGGAATGACCTGAGGAAAAAATAAAAAATGTAGCAATACACATCTTACTTCCTATTTTTATGTGCTGTAATTGAATTGTCTTCCGAAAACTGACCAGAAAACATTACTTAAAGAAAGAAGGCCAAGCTACTGAAAAACATTGCTTAGTGTCGCAAAATTGTTTCCTTTTCTTTATAATCTGTCCAGTCTAACTGATTTTGTCTTTGTACACACAACTTTAACTAAACATTTTTCTTCGCGTTGTTGCATGGGATTATGTATTGTACATTTTCTTACTAGTCAACTTGTTGGGTACTCTAGACAACTGCCTAAGTGGTTTAAAACAAGGATTTCCACACCCATGGCATGGCCCTTGCCGGTAAACAGATGGCAAGGTACTACTTCCACCACATCTGGGAGATGATCAACCACCTGATGGAACTTAAGAGAAGATGGCATTTTACTAGGCCTTCCTCATTCTATGTGGCCAGCCAACAAAATCATGGTTCAGAATACTGTTTGATTTCGCAGTTTTCTTCAACATTTTATGACGAGATGGATAATTTGTTGTAGTTCAGTGTCATTTATCTGAGTTGGATGTTAATGCAATTTTCTCGGAATGCAGCAACAGAGGCCAGATATCTAAATGCTAGTAATCGTGAGCTTGCCGCTCGTCATGAGACCGATTTCTCTGTTGAAAATGTTAATAATCCAACAAATGAAAAGAGAACACCTTGCCAGTTACTTCAATTTACTTTCCAGGAGCTTAAGTCTGCTACTGGTAACTTCAGACCTGATAGTATTCTTGGAGAAGGTGGATTTGGGTATGTGTTCAAGGGATGGATTGAGGAGAACAGCACTGCTCCTGCAAAACCAGGTACTGGTATCACTGTTGCAGTCAAGAGCCTGAAACCTGATGCTCTTCAAGGCCACAGGGAATGGGTTGTAAGTATTACGACTATTGGAATCTTAGACTTTATGGAATGGCCTAGTAACATGTCATTCATGGTGCAGGCAGAAGTTGACTTTCTTGGGCAAGTGCATCATCCTAATCTTGTGAAGCTTATTGGATACTGTATTGAAGATGACCAAAGACTGCTAGTTTATGAATTTATGGCGCGAGGAAGCCTTGAAAACCATATTTTCCGAAGTATGTAACTAATATGAAGCTTCTGAAAGTTTTTATGCAGCACTACTCATGATAATAAATTGTATCAAACATATTTGAGTGGATTCATTAACATTTCTCCACTTATTCCTATCAAGCACTTTGTTGTTCTTCAAATCTTGTTGCTTCAAAATCTTTTACGTCCTTATATCTATTTACATTCATCTTTTCTAGTTATTCCTGGTTTCTTATTCTGCATGGCCTTAGAAGTGTGACTTTCTAGTATCTTTGTCCTTGATGTGCTAACGCACATATCTTTTACTAATGTATTCATTTTTTCAATATATCCATTACTATATTAAAAGAGGGAGTTAGGCTGGTTTGCCACTTTTGATTGATATTTTGTCTCTCTTGTTCAAACTCTTTCGTCATAAAACAACTAAAAAGCCAATTCTCAAATATGGCAATCAACTCTCAGCTCGCACATCTCTCTCTCTCTTGTTGTGATGTTCAATCGAAGTTCCTTCTCTCTAAAGCTCAATTCCCTAAGAGATGGTGGTTGATTTGATATGATGATTCATGAGAGATTAGGGTTGATTTAATATGACATTCATATTTTCATTGTGACACTTATAATCCTTATGTTTGAGTTATCCACAGTATTTGGTTTATGTGCATTTCCATCCTTAAAGTTAGTTTAATTGAGCATCGAACTTAAAATTTTCATTCTTTCAACTTCCATCTGTAACTTTTATTTGGAAGCACTACATTAGAATGTTAAACATTGGCCTTATTACTGTTTAAAATTTCATCTTTTTTCCCTACCACTCTTTGGCTTATTATTGGTTTTGAGATTAAAATAGCTTCTCCATAACTCTCTTTTTGCACACCTTCTGAAACTTTCTTGCTTTACTTTCTAGTTGAGAGTTTTCTACGATTCAGAAGGTACCTGTCTAACCCATTAACCAGCTTCCTACATTCTAGTTGTGAGGTTTCTTCTGTAGTTCAAATTTCTTGCTGGGAAGAGAACTTTTTCATGAAGCCTTCTTGACTTATATGTATTCCTTACTGTCGATCCCTTTTGATTGGACAAAATCTTGGATTATGGGATGATTGAGGTGCTATGACCAAGTCTAAAAAACTATAAGACATGGCGTCACCTTAGGAGACTGGAAGAATCTCTTAGCATCAATATGACTACTATTCATTCTCTATAATAGTACCTACAATAATTTGATCATGGAATTGTTGTTGTGTATTTTGTTTTCATCAATACTTGCATTGCTCGACCACAAGATTGTAATCATAGTATATTGCTTCTATTCTGAAGGCAGCATTTACCTCCTATCTTATTCATCATTTTAAGCCTTCTTACACGCTACCATCTTGCGTCTTGTAATCTTACTGGTTTTCTTGACTCTTGAAGGGTCTCTTCCTCTGCCCTGGTCCAGCAGGATAAAGATTGCACTTGGTGCTGCTAAAGGCCTGGCATTCCTCCATGGAGGTTCTGAACCAGTTATTTATAGGGACTTTAAGACATCAAACATTCTTCTTGACTTGGTAGTTGGTACTTCTATGTCTAACTACTTATCTCAAGTATGCATATGCTTCCATTCATTGAGAATTAATCCGTTCTTTTGCAGGAGTACAATGCAAAACTTTCAGATTTTGGATTAGCAAAAGCTGGTCCACAAGGAGATGATACTCATGTTTCTACTCGAGTTGTTGGCACGTATGGCTATGCTGCACCAGAATATGTGATGACAGGTATGCAGCCATAGTATGGTTAACCAAATAAGAAGAAATTTTTTGTAGAATAAGAGAAGTACTGCTAGGAATCTTGTATTTAATTTGGAGTCTAAGCATCAATTTCTGAAATGTGGCTAGAGTTTCTAATTTTTATACGGTGGTTGTTAGACTCTTCTGTTAACTTCAAAGTAAACAGCGAACAATTATACTCATATCAAAGGGGAAAAAGATCAATTTAAAAGCTTCTCAAATTGTTTCTTGACATCGATTCTCTTTAATATGTTTGCTGCTACTGTTGTGGTTGATGGTCTTGTTAAAGAATAGTAATGTTTATCAGGAAAATGGTAGCAGTTAAGTGATTTGTACAGTGAGGAGACTGAAACATATATTATCTTTATATGTAACTAAATGATGGAAGGAGAAAACGAACATGATAATTAGATCTACTCTGGGATCATGATTCATTTGTTTATTGACTCAACTCTAACTTGGAAACAATGACAAATTCCTAAATCAGAAGTCATCATCTTTGTCCCTTATCTGTATTCTTCCCATATTGCCTAAGCTATAAACAGAGAAGTTAGATAACTGAACCTACAAGCTGGCCTCTTAGCTTTATGGCAAATTCATCATCATCTGATTTTGATTTGCTGGGAATTTGCCACTAACTGATGTCAGTTTGACAGCCCATGTTTAAAGTTTGTTAATTATAATGGAGCCTTCTCATATTTGAGTTGTGGTCTAACTCACATTTGTATTATTGCAAATAATGCTTAATGATGATGATATTATTCAAATTCATGTATCTCAGTTAGTGAAGGATGCATCTTGACGTTTATATACTAGGTAAGCTTCAATTGATGAATAGATTGGAGTGGTTATTTTGGGTTTTTATAACAGGTCGCAATAACTTCCCAGTTAGCTAAAACATATTGTTTTATATGGATAGGGATTTTCTTGGTGAATAAAATAGAAGCTTGTATTGCTGTATTATTTTAAATGTACATGCGTTGTTATATTTTTGAATACATATATATGAATGTAAGTAAATGCAGTGAAGTGGAGTTTAGTCTACTTTGTACAGGATACACATGTAGATAAATGCAGTGCAGTAATTGCGGCATAGTCTGCTTTGCACAGGACATACACATACATAAATGCAGTTTTTTTTTTTTGTTGAAACCCATTCTGTTACTTTATAAATTACTGATTGATTGTTATTTTCTAAAAATTATTTGGGACAATGTTTTAATCAAAAACCTTCATTTGTAAATGTTACTCAGGTCACTTGACATCTAAGAGTGATGTCTACAGTTTTGGTGTTGTGTTACTTGAGATTTTAACTGGCCGGAGATCTGTGGACAAAAAGCGACCTCGTGCGGAGCAAAATTTAGCTGCATGGGCTAGACCATATCTAAGTGATAGAAGAAGGCTCTACCAGCTTGTAGATCCTCGATTGGAGCTCAACTATTCAATTAAAGGAGTACAGAAGGTTGCGCAGATAGCCTATTACTGCCTTAGCCGAGATCCAAAATCTCGCCCTACAATGGATCAGATTGTTAAGTTTCTTACACCACTGCAAGACCTAAATGACCTGGCTGCATTATCCTTTCGCTCTCGTTCATCTCAGCGAGGTCAGTGAATATCATAATAGACTGTCGATATTCCTTTATGTAAATGTGTTGTTCTAACTATTAATTTTTCCCCTATAGGCAAGATGCGCCGGTGATGGTCCAAGTTTCCCTGAATAATGAAGAAATGAGATTCTTGTGATCACTGAACTTTCAACACAGTTTAGTACATAAATTATTAAGCATCAAGGTAATCATCAAAACTTGGATATGTAACCCAATATATCATACTTTTAGGAGATATTGTGAAGTTCCCATACTTCATTTTTTTTTTCCTGTTGAGTAGTATTGCATTCATGTAAGACAGTTCAGCATAAATTTGCTTTCCTGTTCCACTATTGAAGAACATTGTTTTTTAGCTAATAATTTTGTCTTTTATTTGCTTTCCTCAAAATGTTCTCTCTTTCAACTTGGTGCTGTTTTGGTGATTTCTATTATGGTTCTTGTTGCTAGATTCTTTTCTTGTCAAAAGTGGTAAAATCTGAATTCAAGTTTCATTAATAAAATTAAGGCTAATTTTACATTTTCATCCCCTTGAACTATGACCGAGTATCATATAACACCTTTGAAGAATTAAGCTTATAATCTGCCTCTTAAACTATCTGAATGTACCAACTTGCACCTCTTTGTTAGTCTTTGTTGTGAGAGATTTTGAGATAACCTGCTTCTAGGGAGCCCAACAATTTACACTATCACATTACAACATTGGTGCTAATAATTAAGCTTTGGGGATGTTGCATTTTACTCTCATGTGGTTTGCCTTATCCCCCATCAAAATCCAAGAGCTTAAATCTCATAACATTAGAGCATATCTATATGTGCTACCAAAGACAGAGCGCATCAATGTGCTAAGAGTTACCGAACATCGATATAAGTGGCATGCCACATGACTTCGCAAACACATAAAATAGAGTTCTTTTAAGTGCTTCTATAGATTAAACACACCTATTATACGAATCCACTAAGAGTTTAATTCAATCTTACTTATTTATTATAGGAATATAGCATTTACCAAATAATTTATGAATTGCTCTAGATATCATGCTACATCATTATCGTTCAAACGTGTTTTCTCGTTGGACCTAGAGCATGGAAAATGACGGTTTAGTTAGGATTGTCATCCTTTAGTGATATTAATTAATTGGTTTTAAACTCACTCTAAGGATTCGCTAAATTTATGAATAATAAATATGATCTATGGTGATTACTTCATCTTCTAATAGCTATCTCCCAGTATTGTGTTTAATATATATGTCTTAACTTTCTATTATATGACTTACTATATACCCATGATAAAATAATTTGACTATCACAATAAATCTAAATAGAAGGCATAAAAATTGGCCATATAGGCAAGTCAATCAAAAGTTTTCTTAACCATTTAGCTTGATGCTTTCAAAGCCACTAAGTCACTCCATAATAGAATAAATAAGACAACTTTGTTTTTTTGGATCCTTAAGAATTAACAACACCACTAAGAGTGAAGATCTATCCATTGTAGATTTAGAATCATCATCTAGATAGTTCTAATTTGTATCGCTATATCCTTTAATAATAGATAAATATTTTTCTAGTATAGTTCGTGCCAAATGTCTGAGCTAATATAACTTTTTAATATTCAAAATTAGGATAATTAATGCATCTACTCAATTTTCTTACGATAAAAGTAATATATAGACATATGCAATGTATTACATATACATCGGGCTTCCAGCAACAATTGAGTACTCAAATTCTGATACCGCTATGAGCCAATCACGAGGGTCAAGTCGAGTTGAGTCTAATTAGTTAATTTTACTTATTATTTTTAATTTTGAATTAAAATGGATGTAAGCCCAATATGAAGAATTAGATTCGACTAGATATGACTCTACTCTTGTAAGATAGGAGAGGTCATGAGTTATTTGGAGGTGTGGAATGAATATTGAGTTAAATTATTTTTATTATCTCGTATTTACCATTTATTTATAGCCGTTAGATAGTCTTACTTTTCTAAGAGAAGATCTTAACCCTAGAACACTTTGAAATCTCCAAATCCTAGCCACCACCTTCCTCTACGAGCCACCCTATCTTATGGTCGTCCTCTACTACACTTAGCATCTTGCCATTGTAACGCCTTTGCTCGGCAAGCACATACACATCCAAGCACCCACATGGCACGTCCAACACACGTGCTATGATGGATGGGGCTGTTACGCATCAGAGATAAAGTTGTACTCAGGATAATCCATTTGAGAGATAAATTATACTATCAATCAAATAAATTTATTAACCTATGAGTATCCAAGTCCACAATAATATACACTAAATCACTATGTAATCTAGTAGGTCCCACATAGGCCATTATAAACCATCAAGATACAACTAAAACAATTGCTACATAAGTATAATATACTTTGACCTGCATTATATAAATCATCATATAATATAATGGAGTATTAATCATAAGTATAATATACTAAAAATCCTCCCAATAGTCCAAGATTATATGGACATTCCTTTTTCCAACTATTTGGGTATTATAGTTTATGGACCGGTGCAACAACACTGCTTGCTGCTTATTACCTAGCTCGCCATGGCATCCGCTCTCATGTCTCAGCAGAATGATCTCTATGAACTTTCTTTCAAAAGAAAACAGAAAGAAGGAAAAAAAAGAAGGAACGAAAGAAAAGTATATACATGGGCAATTTTGATATTTTGGAAGTAAGGGTTTAAAAAAGTTGAAATTATATTTGATAAAAGAAATGTCATTCGTCTTGTTCTGCCATGTCAAAGTTAACTTAGAGGGGGGGTTTTTTTTTTAAGGTTAGACTTAATAGGCCAGGGTGAAATAAGACCTTTTTTTTTCCCAATTTTTTCATTCTCTCTACACTGTGAGAGGAATATACACTGGCTAACAGCCATAATAAGACAGCACCCAAGTGTTAATTAGGACTACACAATCGTTACACAAGTGTTCTAGCACTACAACGGAGAACGCTTTGCTTTATGACCAAGCTCATTCTATTTCTCCACAAAGAAACAATCTAGCTAACTCACCAGTGCTGCTGATAAGAAGATTACAGTGTACATAAAATTTTAACACAATAAACTCTCTCAATATATAATTTCCAAGAGCTGATCACTCTCCGTCAATTGCTAGAACCTTCAGCTCTACCTACCTTTTATTATGGCAACTGGCGATCGACCCCATCTCAATTACAATACCGTAATGCATGTAGACAGGAGGAGAAAGAGTTCCAAAACTTAACGTAGCGCCAAGGACTCCCTTCTTTTGTAGTAGCTAGCAGCACTCACGGGCTTAACAGGCCAAGACCCTCGAGATGACGTGTCTTTACAAGACACCGACGACGTCCTCTACGTGTCCGATCTCAATAATATCTTACCACTGTAAACCCTCCTCCTTCCTCTCTATATATACTGCCCTCCTTGTTTATTTGTAATTAACCTCAGAAGCTGCATCACTAGCCATGGCTAGTAGTCTCTTCTCTTTCTCCCTCCTCCTCCTCCTCCTCTTCCTTCCTCTCTCTTTTGCATGGCAGCACGACTGCTGCCCATGCCCAAGTCCTCCTGGTGGTGGACACCATAAGCATCCTCCTAAGCACCCTCCAAAACACCCTCCGAAGCACCACCCACCAACACCAAGACCATCACCACCATATATATCACCATCACCACCAACACCAAGACCATCACCTCCATATCCATCACCATCACCACCAACACCAAGACCATCACCTCCATATCCATCGCCATCACCACCACCGCCAACACCAAGACCACCATCTCCGCCATATCCATCACCACCAACACCAAGACCATCACCACCAACACCAAGACCATCACCGCCATATCCATCACCACCACCAACACCAAGGCCATCACCGCCACCACCACCATCACCGCCAATCTTACCGCCACCATCACCACCAACGCCAACTCCTTCCCCGCCGCAGGCCTACTGCCCGATCGACGCCCTGAAGCTCGGCGCCTGCGTCGACCTGCTCGGCGGGCTAATCCACATCGGCATCGGCCGCGAGGCGAAGGCGAAATGCTGCCCATTGCTCCAAGGAGTCGCCGACCTTGACGCGGCCTTGTGTCTCTGCACCACCATTAGGGCCAAGCTGCTCAATATCAACCTCGTGCTCCCCATAGCGCTAGAGCTCCTCATCGGATGCGGGAAGCACCCGCCTCCAGGATTCCGGTGCCCGCCGCTGTATTAATCCATAAAATGCATGGCATCGAGTAAAATTTCTCTGTTTGCAATTTCCTTTTTTGTGTGTCGTTGACATAAAGCTTGGAGGGAATAAAGCTACCTGTGTCGTAGTGCCTTGTGGGAACTGGGAAAGCTTGTAGAGAGTGAAGCTGTGCTGCTGTTGTCTTGCATTATTTATTTAGCTCCTGTTCACTTCCGTGACAAAAAATAGCCTTCCTCTCAAATAAACCTCCTCCTTCTGATGCCACCTTATTCTCAATGGCAGTAACTAATAAGCAACTTAGCTTCTTCAGATATATTAATTTATTATTTTCTCTTCTTTTATTCCATACAATTTTTAAAAATTAATATAATAATAATAATAATAATTTTTATTTTATTTTTAGATTGGACAACATTTAATTACTACTTATTATTTACTCCTTTACATCCAAATTAAGGATATTTTTATAATTTAGTTCAAAATGTCACAAATTTCTAATAGAAAAATTACTATTCTGTATCAGTGTAATATAATTTTATGTCACATCGAATGTAATAATTATTTTTATAATTAAATAATATAATAACTTACATGAGTATTAACTCTTTGTTTCTAATATTAAAAATTAAAATAAAAATTTAGCCTGCACAATGAAATGGAAGTACCGAACGTCTTATTCCAACTATCCTTTTCTCATAAACTTACTTACCCACCCTCCAAATTCATTATTTTTGACTGGGTTTAGACACCTCAGCTAGGTCCGATATGGATATATATTGAATTTATCCATGTTTTAAAGCAGGATATAAAATGCTAGTGTAATCCCGCTAATTTATCTTATATAATTAGTAAAGACGGAGAGAAAATTTAATCTATATTTATCTTCTCTTAATGTGATTATAATATATCTACTTAGTGAATATTATTAATAAGAATAAATCACCTATAAAGTTCGCCTCTCACAACTTACTTAAAATCACTTATTTTAAATTTTGATACTTAAAATCTTGATAAATTTAATATATTTTTATAAAGACCATGATGATGTGATTCAGTCGGATCAGAGAGATATTGTGTTCGCTGGGTCGAACCATATTATTATCGAGATTTTTTTTTTCAACAGTAGTAGTTTCAGGCTATGGCATTCGAAAGTCACAACCCAACGTTCAAATGTCACAGTCCTATCGAAGAATAAGTATTCTCGGTTTTTGGTATTCGAATAATGATATCCAATGTTTGAACGTTAAAACCAACCGACTGCTCTCAAGTTTTAGCGTCCAAATGGCTGTCGTCGTCGTTTGAACGCCAGAACCTAAGAATGTAGTCCGTCCAACAGTGTTTGAATGCCAATCCAACGAGTTTCGCCTGACGTTGAGATCATTGTGTTAGGGTTAATTTGAATTAATTTAAATTTTGCTTAGCTTATAGAAGTGTGAAAGATAGTTATTTTTTATGAAAGATTATTACCTTTTTTCAATCTTCTTCTTCCTCTAGCCTCCTTTTATTTCTCTAGTCACCGTCCTCTTCAAAGATGTCGTCCTCCCCTCCCTCCTTGTCTACTGCATCTCCCTAGACCAGTAGAGCTGGCCCTTCCTCCGTCGTCTTCGCTTCTCATTTTTTCAAATCCACCAATACCACCCTCTATCATCACCATCCATATATCCGTTGTCATTATCATCACTATCATTCATTCACAACTTAATCCATCTTAACCCGATTCACAACACATAAGTCTAGTAGCTCACGTGTTTAAAATCAATATAATATTTTGAACTAGCCAAAATATTATATCAATTTTTAGTTATGTCACATCAATTGATTACTAAATTAAAATAAGATCAGACAAAAATACGAAGAAATACATTAAATTCGACATAATAAGCTTACCAATATTTATTAATAAAAAAATATAAGACTTCTTTAATTTAATAAATTATAATGCAATAATAGAGTAAGTTATATATTAGATATATCAATTTGAAGCATAATGATATATTAACACTATTTATGAACAGTAAGTGACAAACTACTTTAAGATAGGCATTCAAGGATTAAAATGTGCACATTTCATCAGTTATTCTGGACAAACTTCCTTAAAAATAATTAGTTTTTTTTTACATGATCTCTAATTTTTCACACTAGGGGTGATCTTTAAAGGAAACCCAAATAGAATTCATAGAATGCTTCTTAGTGATAGCTATTTAGGAGATTTGTGGTGGTGTGCCTTTTTACCTTCGTAGTTTTTTGAGGACATCTCAACTATATATATATATATATATATATATAGGATTATTAGGACTGGGTTTCATTCACTTGGGAATAGGTGATAAAAAAGTGCATTTGAGATTGTGTGACAAAGAAAGGCGGGGAAAAAAAAAACTTATGTAAATATTTAGGTATGCTATGATACTAATTGAAAAATATAAAAATCGTCTTAAAAGATAGAATTTATCACATGCTATTAAAAAAAATATATGGAAAATAAAGCGTGAAAAAAGACATTTTCAAACACAGACATTTTACAAGGAAAAACTCTAGATCGAATAAAAACTACGGATCAAAACTCGGATTGAAACTAATTACTAAACATGTAGCAGTTAACAAGAAGCTTATAAATCTCATCTGTTGATCTCCATGACTCAATTTGTACCAACATTGTTCGTTAGACCTCGCGATGCATTGCTTCCTGCAATAGGTTTTTAAACCCTAGTGATCCTTGAGGTTGATTTTTTTCATCTTAGTGACCATCGAGACGTAGTTCTTTCAGATCTGATGTAGATGCATTGATATGAAATCAATTTTACACGTTCCATTTAAAGTAGAGAATTGATCTTCAATGGCCTCCAAAAGGTGATCTAAATATTATGAATAACAGACACTTCTAAGGTTAGATTAAACCTTTTATATACAACTAGATATAATATATTTTAAATAAATCAAATATCTTTTCTAATCAATGGCTTGATAAGACTAAATCCAAGTCAAATGAGGTCTCATCAAACCCTAGAATTTGCAAAGTTCCACGACTTCTATATATGTGAACGTTTTCCAAGGTGCATTCAAAAGAGAGAGTGGACAATTGGATGTAGAGAGATCGTTCATGTGCCCTGGGTATGTTCTCATACTACTTCAGTCGTAGTAACATTATTTGAGTACTTCAATGACAATTTTAAAATTGTTTGTAGATGATTTGATTTTAAAATTAATCTTCCACTTTAATATTCTTCATCAAATATTTCATAACTTATCATAACTTGTGTATATGCTCATATATAAAATCTAGACATATTACATGAATACAAATTATATTTTGAAATACAATTTGCCAATTACATAAGTATAAATAAAACATAACAAAAGGCTAAGAGAAAAAATATAGTTTCATTTTCGTGGCATCGATACTTATAATTACGATATTACAAAAAGTAGGCAGATATTTTAGAATCTCAACCTTAGAAGTGTTAGAGGCCATGCAAATATAGTATCTTTATTAGAATTGGGAATCCAAAACCTTTAAAATAATATAATTAATCCAACAACTTTCGTAACACATTAAAAAAAAAGTAAAAAAATTGAAGAAGGAAAAATATAAGTCAAAATAAGAATAAAGGAAATTATTGAGAGATCAACCTAACCTAGGTTAGTATGAACTTGGACAAGTTAGCCAAGGTGAAAAGGGGTTGCTACCTCCTCCCGCAAAACTGGGATTTCCATGAATATGATATCTATCTAATGTGATATAAGAAATATATGACAAAGGTGGAGACTTAATTGCCTAACTTTTTAATCGCTAATAAACTTCTCTCTCTCTCTCTTGTGCAAGACCATCCTCCTTATCTTGCCTAGAGAGCTTTCTTTGCTATTGCCCACTCAAATTAAGATGCTGAAATCTTGCTCCATTCCTGCGTTCTCCCCCACAACCTTGTCTACTTGTCTAGCAAGAAGTTAAACCGATGGAGCAAGTGGATCTTTGGGACCAAAAGTCAAGCTAGGTAGGTTTGTCACAAGGACCGAGTAGGATATATATAAAGTTCTTGACTATGCTTCACGAGTAGCATACAGGCTTATACTATGCATTTTATCTTTGTATCATATGATTTACATAAATACATATTAACAAGGACACATTTATATGTTCATCATGATATGAGACTTCTCATTCTAATTTATATGAGTTATTTTTTATTTGACATCATTGATTCTAATTTATAAAGTTCTTGACTATGCTTCACGAGTAGCATACAGGCTTATACTATGCATTTTATCTTTGTATCATATGATTTACATAAATACATATTAACAAGGACACATTTATATGTTCATCATGATATGAGACTTCTCATTCTAATTTATATGAGTTATTTTTTATTTGACATCATTGATTTGTGATGTGTCTATTCACTAAATCAAGTCATGAATAGATCCCTTGAGTTATAATAACTTTTATTTTGTAGTCAGTCATGAGTTTATGTGGTACAAATGTTAGTTTTTATATAGGCTCGGAATAGCAGTATGACATTGTACATAACTAATTTGCTTATATATTTGTGTCAGTTATAACTTAATTGTTAGTACGTGGCAGATCTTGTAGTTATATAGTATTTTCTCCTGTGCCTTCAGATATATATATCTATACACTAATAAGAGTGTTTATTTGAAGTATAGTATGAGTATGTTTGGAATTAATTACACGAAGAGTACAAATTGATCTAGTGGTAGAGCCTCATGTGACCAACTGGCAATTGTTACAATTTTATAACATAAAATAGAGAGTAGTGTCTACGTAGGGAGTAACCTAACTCTTTTTTAGGAGGGTGGCATCACATGATTACCTAAGTATATTAAATAAAAACTTCAAATTGTAGGAAGAGACCCCATTTTGGCTCTTATTGGTTCTGCCTTTGATTGCTGCTTCCTCACATATAAACTTGTGTAAATGCCATTCATACTATTTGTTCTTCTTCCAAGGAGATAGTGTGATATGTGTTAATTTTCTGCATTAATCGCGGAAAGGTATCACTTTGACACATTGTATATCGATATTCTATTTCCAGGTATGATTTCAAATTTTCATATCTTCTAGAATATAGAAGAGAAGAGAGATTTGCAAAACTAATATTAATACCAAATAGAATTCACAATATAGAGAATTTTAAATACCCAAACTAAGCACAAATAAGAACATTAAGTATATACAAACCATAAACAAGAGAAATCTAGAGATTGACTTATGAAGGGCAGGACTAGCCAGACTTGATGGGTGGCCGCTGGACAGGAGGAATGCCAAAATGTGAAGATTTCTACAAAAGAAAAGGATTATAATGAAAAACCTTTTCATCTTGGACCAGTCTTTCTCTCATATATAGGAAAAAAACACAAAATAAACCCTTCACTTTTTCAGATATAACTACAAGAAATAATGAGGCGCAAATGAGGAGCCAATATCTGTTACACATAATTTATCATTGAACGACATTCTAACAATGGCAAGACATGATGTGATGACTGTTGTCTGTTATGCATTCAATCACTCAACTACATTCTTATCTCTAAAATATTGCTCCCTGAAGGAGCCATCAACAAAGCGAAGATGCAACACCGGTATAAACAAGCAGTTCTAGTACATAACCAACTTCCTTTGTTTTTCTCTTGTTCGCTCCCGGTATCTTTACAATATATCAGGTGTCCAGACAAGCTCATTCATTTGGCAAAGGAAATTTATATGCTGGACCAAACGGAGGAGGTTTAGAGGGACGGTCATATGGTAACATTAAATCACTCACACAGGGCATGGAAAATAGGAGAAGAATCAACTTCTTTTTGGCATATCATTATGAATTTGGATGCCAGCAATTGCAAGCCATTTCCACCAAAGGTAAGCGATGGATGAGAATATCGCTACACCGGCTATACAAAGAGCTGCAATGCCCACAAGAACTCCTGTTCTTTCCTTCTTGCTGGATTGTGTAGGTGTAGGTGTAGGTATCACAATGGAATCTTCAAAAGCAAAAATTGAGAAAAGGAAGAGTACAATGTCAGTCTCCCAACCAGGAAGTTTTCCAATAACAAGATATTGAGGAAGATAGTACCTTGATAGACACGTAATGCAGAAACCAATGGCCCATAATTTCCATTTTCTGGGATGCAACAGGTCCCTCTTCCAGCCCAGAAGAAATGTATATCAATGACCCCATTAGTAACATTTGCTTCAAAAGTTTTTACTACTGCTCTATTAGATCCCATTGCTTCATCGATAATGTTAAAATCCTGCCTGACAATATCACCCTGCATTTGATCAAAAGGGTGAATTGCTGTAAAAATTTAATCTGTGATTATGGGACAACTTGCAGTTGGTCGATACCTGAATATAGATGTCAAAGAAACGTCTTCCTAGGCTTTTCCAGGACTTCGAGTCATCAATGACTATCTCGGCAAAGTAAAGGTCAACTTTATATGTTCCATTAGGTAGGCCGACTGCATAGTATCTTAAAGAGCTAGGTGATCGCCTTGCTGATTTATAAAGTTCTGTCTCAAATGTTCCATTTATTTCAGCACTCGTTGTCACAATCGAGCTAACAGGATCCAAAAGATAAGAGCCTACATTACTCACAACCCATTGATGTTCTCTGTTCACGTGAAACTCTGCAGCCCCAAGATTGTTGGAGTCATCATAAAAGTAAATGCCTGACGACATTTGTTCGTTGCCACCACATTTAACAGCAAATGAAGAATTTGCAACTGTATAAATGACACACTAGTGAGTCAGTTATAAGTATGCCGAGAGTAAGACCATTATGTTCACAAATAAAATATGCATAACACAGAAGATAAGAGTAGCATTGACAAAAAGAAAACATTTTATACAAGATCATGTTTCATTATGCAGAACTCATTTTTCTGTTCCATGTGAGAAACCTTCAATTTTTTTGCAGAATGAGTTTACTGCCCTTCACAGTGACAATGGAACGGTATTTTATTTACAGACTATTAGTGGACAACAGTTAAGATATTATAAGCTGGATCACTTTATTGTGTGCTTCCAATAGATTCCTAAAGACTTGCCTTTTGTAAATGGAAAATTGACTGCATATATTTTCACTTCCATTAATGTGATCTTTGACCAGTGAGCTTGACAAGAGTTATGCACTATGTGATCTTTGGCCAGTGAGCATAACAAAAATTTTGGTAAGAGGTTGCAGATTGACTATCTTTAAGGCGGTGTCTCTTTATGAACTGGGATTTTCAGCTATAAGTGTCAAACTTGTACTTATTTCAAAGAGAGTGGGTATGAAAGATTAGATCAACTCATTGTTGAACCACCTTTACTCTCTTAAATAGTTAAATCAACTTCTCCGAACCCATGTAGAATATCTTCCCTCAATTTTCCCTTTTATCACCATCTTCCTAAGTCTCTATTATCTTTCCCTACCTCATTTTTATAAAATCATACACAGAAATACCTGAAAGTAGGGGTAAAAAAAATTGACCTTACTCAATAACCCGACACGATGATCCGGCTCTTATTCAGGTTTGGGTTTAGTTTAATTGGGTTCGGGTCGTAAACGGGTCAACTCGCCTAACCCGATTAATCGGGTCGTGTTCGGGTCGTGTTCGGATTTATGCAACTAACCCATTTTGACCCGTTTGACTTGTTTAAATATACGGGTCAGATCGGGTTAACCCACCAATCCATCAACCCCACTATATAAATATTAAACTTTTAACCCTAACTCACACCCTAACCCTCACTGCCTCACACCTTCTCTCAAGTCTCACCAACCGCCTCCCACCAACCCCTCTCCACTCCTCGTTGCCGTCCTCCTTCACTCCTCGTCGTCCTCCTCACCTCCTCCACTCCTCGTCGTCCTCCTTCACCACCTAAATATACCCAACCCTATTCGGCTACTGAGAGGGTAGCGATGGTGGAGACGGAGAGGGTAGTGATGGCGGCGACGGCAGCGGAGACGGAGGCCTCATCGTAGGAAGCGAGGAGGGAAGGGGAGATTTACCCGAAATCTTTCTCTCTCAGCTGTCTCCGATCTTGCCACTGAAGGCCACACTCGAAATCCTTCTCTCTACTGGTGGTGGAGACGAAGACCACTGCAGCCGTCTCCGATCTCGCCGCCACCGTAGCCGTCTCCCATCTCGCCGCCACCAACTGGATCTCGCCGCTGCTGCAGCCATCTCCGATGTTGCTGCCACTGTAGGATTTGTTACTACTGCAATTAGAAGAATGTGTTAGGATTTGTGGGTTAATTGAGAGTTTATTGTATAATGGATTGTATTTGTGTTAGGATTGAATGCATGGTTAACGACTTAATACTTACATTATTATTTTTATGTATAAATTTTGAGTTGAAAAGAAATTATTGTATAATGTATTATTTATATAGGGTAAATTAGTAAATATTATTTTTATATGGGGTAAAACAGTAAATAAATAAATATGACTGTATTATTTGGGTCGTGTTAATACGACTCGTTTATTAAACGGGTTACACGGGTCGTACCGTATTAACCTGACCCATTTATTAAACGAGTTACACGGGTCGTATCATGTTATCCGTTTAATAAACGGATCGTGTTCGTATTAGGGTGATGTTGACCCGATCCGAATTTGATTCGACCCGAACCCGCTTAACCCGACCCGATTGCCACTCTTACCTGAAAGTCGCATGTTTGGTTGTCGAAAAATTGGTAAAATGAAGTGGTTTTGGGAAGTAGAAGTTCTCAAGGAAATTATTTCCCAACAAAAATTTTCCACTTCCTATTGTTTGGCGCTAAAAATGTAAGATTAGAATTAAGAGTCTCTTACTTTTACTTGTTTAATTAAGTGAAAAAAAAAACTGAAAGTACGATTTCCTCACTTTTTTATGTTTAGTTTGAAAACAAGAAAACTAAAAATAGGGATCTCAAAATTAAAGAAAAGATATCTTAAACTTAAAAGGAAAAATTTGTGTTATGCTTTTGAGAGTAATCAGATGAACATCTTTATTAGTAATGTTTTTTTTATTACTAGATAAATAATAAAATACAGGAGAAACTTATATTTTTCGAAAAAAAATTCTAATAAAAAAAGAGAAAAGTAGCAGTATGATAATTCTTTGTGGAAGTAATAATATGAGTGCAAAACTTGTATTAAAAGAAAAAAGGAAAGGTATATCTATTTTTAGTACATGTCAAGTAAGAAAAAGTACCTTGCGAAAAATGTTAGATGTACCATGATTCTATTATTTTAAATTACAATGATGACCAATTAAGGGTACCTTATCCAATTTTTCTAATGATGATGATGGCTAATTAAAAGTAGCAATACAGTTAAAATCATAATTTCTAGGATAAGTTTGGCACTTACATTGAGATATTTTAACGGTATTTTAGGATGAATTCGGTTGTACATTGATATTTGATGGGTGAAGTATTCAAAATTACAATATATATATATATATAATTAATTTCCTCTTGAGCATGTGAACAATATTTTTAAAATTTGCAGATGCTATTGTTCATTTCAAAAGTGCGTATTATATTTGTTAGTTGACGGATAAGATGGTAAAAGAAATAGATGAAAAAGAGCCGTCTAAATAGTTACTGATAAAGGGGTCAGTTATAAGGTTGCTAGAAAATTACTTAAATGATAAAGAGACCTCATTTATGTTGAACGCCATATGCTGTACATTATATTAATCTCATATTAGAGGATATTATCAAAGTGCTTAAAATTAATATGGTCATATATGAAGGTCAAAGGTTAACAAATTTTATATACAATCATAATTACGTTCTTATTTACTTATATAGATGACTAGTAATAAAGCAATCATCGGACTCGGTCTTATTAGATTTGTCACTTATTTTTTAGCATTGGAGAGCATCATGCACTACAAAGATAATATTATACAAATATTTACATCATAAAAGTCGTCTATAAAAATTAAAAATATAAAACCTAAAAATAAGACTTTTAGGTAAAATTTTGAAAAACATGGCTCTTGAAAATACATTTTGGAATAGTATTACAATTGTCACAGCGGTATTTAAGCCTTTTGTCAAAGTACTACAATTTATAGACAGTGATGACAAGTTTAGATATGATTATTATATGATACGATAAAAATAACAAAAGAATCAATAAAAAAATATAGGCAAAATTTATAGAAAATGGTGGAATATAATTGATTTTAGATGGACCATGCAACTACATAGAGCTATATACGTTGCTAATAGGCATGCTTTTAATTTACTAATTTACTTTTATTGATGAATATTTAAAAATTTGAATGCTTACAAATTTTAAATTTCTATAGAATATTTTCTTAATCCAAAATTTCAGTTCTCTACAAATATCAATAATGATGCTAAAATTTTATTGGAAGTTAGGAAGGTATCAGCAAGCTTAAGCCTAACATTCATAAATAAATCATTTGAGATAAATAAGTGAGTTATAATTCAATTATATTATTTTATTATTATTTGTTTTAAGTTTTAACTTTCAACATAATTATCTTATGAAAGTATGCAATAATATATTTCTAATTTCAAATGATAAGATATAGATTGGGAACTAGGCAATTCAATACTATTAAAATTACTGTAGCTATATTTTATAATACTCCAGCTGAGTAGTAGTCTATTATGGATGAAAGGAGGCACCGAATTTGACACCAATAGCGTAGAAAATTTTAAACCGAACTATATCTTCGTCATAGTATAAAAAAAAGTTAACTACTTTCTCCTTAATCCATACCAAAACACAAAATCGATTGACAATGAAAAGATTTGAGAAGTTAGTTTTCTGTTATTATAATATGAGATTGAGAGAGAAAATTAAGAAAAAGACAGAAAATAAACAGTTGATTGATTTAAATCATGTTTTTGATGAAGAAAACCACTTGAGTCGATGGATAAGAGTGGTAAAAGGACAAATTATAAATTGATAGGGAAAAATCATAGTTAGATAAAATATTGGGAGACACCACAACGAGAGCAGAGGCTGATTCAAGTTGTTCGACAATGAGAGAAAGTACACCTACCAGTATTTATGATAGTTCTTATGATCCTGATGATGCACTTAGTGGTAACATTGTCTATTTTACATGTGCTGAGAAAAGTCTAGATGGCATAGGAATTGAAGATATAGAAACTGAAAAATATATATACATATCAGCAACGTCGTCATGAGAATGCTGCTTCCTGTGATTATGGTGTATCTAGTATTTAATTTTTTGAGTCATCACAAAATTCATATGCTAGTTATTGTCTGCTTAGACACAAGATCTGTATGGTGATTATAAATTACACACCAAGATTTATATAATATAACTAGTATGATGTAATCACTTTTCGGAGCACCAAGTCCTAGGCATCATTATTTATAAACTTATAGAGATTATGATGATGAAGACCACAAGAATTTAGAAGAGAATTCAATATTCATCAAAATATTGAATTTTGAGTAAGTTAATATATTTTTTAAGTTTTTAAGCTTCATATAAAAGTATTTTTTATTTTCTTATTTTCTTGTCATTTTTTTAAAGTTTTTTAAAAACTTTCTGCATTTTAAAATAATATGTAGAATTTTACGTAATTAAAAAATAGTTCGATCTAATATGCGCAACCGAAACCGATCCAACCCTGATACTCGGAACCTTAGTTAGAATGATAATGGCTAAATAAAAAATTTAGTCAAAAGTATTGCAAACTTATCTATATATGCATATAACAGCCTATGTTATCTATATTTTGCAAATTGGTCCCTCAAATTTCTGCTCATGGCACTCTTGACAAAGAAGTTTAATATATTCCTCCTATGATTTAACAAAATATGCAAACTTCTAAATCTTGGTCTTCCCCTCTAGCCAGACAGACTCTCCTCCCTTGGCTGTCAGAAACTGGTGGATAAATTTAAGAATATACTTTTTGTTGGTTAGCCAAAACTCCCTGGTTTGGAGGCCGGATAACTCTAGTAGAAGTCATCCCCTCTGTTTTCTCAACTACTTTCTCTCATTCTCTAGGCTCTTGTGAAGATTATTTGATCGCCTAAACTCGATTAGAAGCACATTCCTGTAGAAAGGCAATGAACAGGTTAGTGGGTTCCCAAATCCTAAATTGGGTGAAAGTTGCACAGTAGATCTCAGGAATGTTTTGGAATTCTTGATCCAATTGGTGGTGAAGCTCATCGTCAAGGACCTCACTTTCTTGCAGAAAGCCTTCCTGATGGTTACCTGCTAGCACATAAAGGTCCCCCTAAAGGACTCTTCCCTAAAGGACTTCAGTAAATGGAGATTCAGTGCAAATAAACCTTCCTTGAAGTCTTCCTTTTCAGCTATGTATTATGGGAGAAGTTCTCCAGGAGAACTTCAACGGCTTGGTCTTCCCTATTATGGAAGTTAGCCTTCGGTCAATGGTCAAGATATTCCTCTAGTTGGCTTCCTTGACAAAAGTCACACCAAGGACATTCCTGCGAAAGTGATTCTTAGGTAGCTTGGCTTACACTTGGTGTGACAAATTTTTTACACCAGATACTCAGATGCATGCCTTCTTTTTCCAATTCTTCAAAAGAATCCTTCTCTTCAAATCATGAGAAGTATGAACCCTCCAGATCTCCACCAGTCCTTCCCGGGTTTGCTTGGTGTAAAATGCTCTGATGTTATTATTGCAATTTCTTGGTGACTTATCTGGAAGAAAAGAAAGTGCAGAATTTTCATAAAAGCAGTCTGAACCACCTTAGGCTTCCTCATTGCATTCTCTGATATTTGGAGGCAATGGAGAAGCCCAACACCCAGACCTTGCTTATCTTGTATCCTTCTATGTTTCTAAATGAAAGCTAATTGGCTATGCCCACTTGTTCTCAAAAGAAAGGATTTGATTTATCTGCTTTGGATTCTTGTTCACATAAATCATTGAAATTCAAACTTCTAACAATTTTATTAGTTTCAGATAATGGACATAAATTGAACATAAATAACTCAGAATACTTCATGTCCCTATATAAAACCATAAGTAACTGCTATCTAGCACCAATAGACTAGATGCAATTGTCAACATAAGAAGCTTAAGGTTGAACAATTTATGTTGAAGAGGAGAAAGAGATAGAAGCAGGGAAAAAGGGAAACAAAAAACTAAATCTCAAACATTATACTTACATGTTAAATCTTTGGGAGTGCATGATGAATTCTCATGGAGGCAGTGAAGTACATCTAAAGTTATGCTGCATCATGGAAGAGGCAAATCCACTAAGAACATTCTATCAGGGAAATACTCTGACAAATTCTATGAATACCCCTATGTTGTGCTCACCGTGTAAGATGAGATAATATTTAATGAAAGGAAAGATGCAAATTTCTCTGTATATTAAAAAATTCATTTTAGGTTGTTCATATTAAACAGTAATATCTTTATCTAATAACTCAGTTACCAATGTCTTGATTGGAAACGGTTGATAAGGTTTCTGAGTTGTTTCATTTTCTCAAAGTTAATGAAAAAGAGGAGGCACCGAAACCTCAATTGCTTCAGAAGAGAAAATTTGTAACATGAGAACAGTTCAATACACTTATTTTATTGCAAATTGGCACCCACCTGTCAGATATTGTGCTTGTATCAATCAAAGTTCCAATATAGTTCCTATAAAAATGTGATTGAGTTAATGAGAGTAACCAAACTATGTATTTCTTAGAAGAAAGTACTAATATAGTGCAATCATCTTGTTGTCTATGCATAGTCAGTAAAAGGAAAAGATTACATACATTGAGAACCCTTGTCTTAAAAAATTGTTAGGAAGACCTCCAGATATAGAATTAAAGGAGACATCTCTGCAATCGTTGAGTGAAAAATATATGAGTGAACAGGTTTGATCAGATTATAGTGAAATCAAATGAAACAGATTGATTCTTCCATATGACAACCAAACTGCAGATGGAAACAAATTTCAGGAAGTGCATACTAAGAAAGTGATAAATATTAGAGATATATCTGATAGAACAGTGTCTTACATACTAAGAAAGTGATAAATATTAGAGATATATCGGATAGAACAGTGTCTTACACAAGTATAACACTACAGGGCGAAGGCTTTGTTACAATCTATAAAACAGATAACTCAGTACAAAAGATTGTTCTCCAAGAAAAAGTAGAATATAATATCCACCAAGTGCAAACCTAGAGACAGAAAGTTAGTGGTGAGAAATGTGTGATATGAGTTTTGCTATTGACCTCAGGTCCTCAACCCAACAATTTAAACTTTAAAATTCTAACTAATTGGTTAAACCAATGTTTTATTTGCAATATGGCGTTGTGGGTGCTTCCTGCCACATCTCACACTAGTAAGTAGTAAGCTACCTACATGAGAAATCAAGTCATCTCGCAATTTACCTTCGCTGTCCAATATTGGCCCTTGAAAGCATAATCATTGTCTGTTTGCCTATGTCGTTCATCATTTACTACCCCTGTGGCACAAAGATGGAGGGATGATGATTGCAGTGGCCCTTAGATGCTACTCTCCTCATGAGTGGCTTTTGCAATAGGACAAGAGGACAACTTGACAACAATAGAGAACCCCGACAATATAGTCTCTCTTTGTCTGTGTGCATGTGTGTATGTTGTCTGGATGTTCAATGTGTTGCCGCATAATGGTAATGTATGCTTAAGTAGATACTAGTTGAGGTGATGTTGCACCAAAAATAAGGGAGAAACACTTGACTACTCTGCGCCTTGGCATGCTGAAATTAGTGTATCTTTGCCTTGGGTTTCACACACAAAAAGGAAAGGAAACCCCAATCCTGAGTTCAAGAGGGTGAGAAGTGAGAAGAACACTTCATCTTTCCTCTCCAATAGTGAGTGTAATGGGGATGTCAAAATCTTGTCGGCAATGACAATGGGGCCAATGAAGAACAACAGAGGTTGCTGAGGTCAATATTGCAACAGTACCTTTGTCAGCATGATATTTCTTAGTCAGCACACATATTTCTACCCAGGACCCGTCCTTGTTTGAACTTTTCTCAAACAATAGAACACTATTCCATTGCCCCCAACGTCCTCCTCCCGACCCCCTATCCCCACCCCAGCAACCAAAATATCAAAAACCAAAAAAAGAACACAACTCCATTGTATCAAAATTGTATGCAGCTATCTTTACAATGCTTGAGAGTTGAGATAAACTTGTAACTAACTTTTACATATCATAATCTTATCATCAGAAAGGAGATTGAAGGTTGGATAATTCTTGTTATCTAATGTACACTATATATACCAGCGTTAGAAAATAAAAAATAAAAACCATCATTCTTTAATTGCTTCCTTTTAAAGTAATTCTTGAGTTAACATAGAATAGAGTACTTGTCATAAGTTTGAATCCTGCTAGTCCCATCTATAGTTCAACAATATAAGAGACCCTCAATTCATTTAAGTCCATTTCTTCAGCTTATCAAAATATCTCAAGTCTAGAAGTGGAGAAAAATGTTAGAATATAAAATAGAAAAACCACTATTCCTTAACAACTTAATCTTATAGAATAGTTGGCGAATTAACAACAAGCACATCTATTGAGCCCCAAAGTTGATATATTTATACAGCTTTGTCTAGATAGTATTAAATTATCTTTGGGGATCCATTATTCTTGTTAAAGCTATGATATGCTTATTGGTCCATTACCTAACAACTTAAGTTAGTTAGGTCAATTGGTTATCTAACATAGTATTGGAGCTTGTTTTCTAGAGGTCTGAAGTTTAAGCAACATTAGCCCCGTTTAATCCCTTTTCCATTTGTCTTTCATTCGTCCAAGTGTATAGGGACCACATGTGAGGAGGTATGTTAGAAGTATAATGTGCAATGTTGATCAATTCCCTAGCAGCTTAAGATTTTAGTTAAGGTTCTAAGTATCGGAATTAGGATCAGGATTGGCCATCCAAAAAAACAATACGTATCAGTGGTATCGGCTGTTTGTATCGATTTGTATTTTAATATACAAAAAATTCTAAATTTTTATAAAAATAATAATAATAAGATATAGATATAAATTATTCATATATAAATCTAAGAATAAATATTATTTTCTTAATTTTTTATCTCTCTTCCTACCACTCACACTTTCTCTCCTTCTCATACAAATTAAAAAAATTCTTACTCTCCCTCACTAACTCTCTTATCAAACTCTCTCTCTCTCTCTCATTAATTTTCTCTCCCACTACCACTTCCTCTCTCTCACTAACTCCCCCCTCTCTCTCATTAACTCTCTCTTTCTCTTCCCCCCTACTAACTCTCCCTCTCCTCCTTTTCCCTCACCAACTCCCTTATATCTCGGTCTCTCCCTCTCCGATTCTTCTCCGGCGATGCTTCTCCAATGAGCTTCAATGAAGCATTTTATCTTTTTCTCTCACTCTCTCCGACGAGCTCTCTTTATCTCTCTCCTCTCTCTCTTTTTTTTTCTTACTCTCCCTCTCTTTCTCCCTTTTGCTCTCCCAATTTTGATCAGTTTGCGCCGATACGGCCGATCCTGACCCAAAATGGATTGGGTATTGGCTGATTCGACCGATACTAGGTCTAACCTTGGATAGCCAATCTTAATCCGTTTCGACTGAACTCACTCAAGACCGGCCGAAACTTAGAACCATGCTTTTAGTTCATCTGGTTTTATGGACATCTTACAACCTTGTTGTTCTCCAATGCTAAGGGTACATGAGGATCACATTACACACCAAAATGCATTTTATTTGTAATATACTTGTTTTGTAGAATTCCACCTCATGGGCAAGCATGCATAGAAACACAAGCAAAAGTAGAAGAGAACCTCGAGATTAAAGTAAAACATTTTGCAAATTTGAAGGAGGTTTTGGCAAAAGAACCATTCACCCAAATCATGTAATCTCATACTGCTTATTGTATATACTGAAGAAAATGAGAATAAGATTGCTAAACTAGGGATTGAGAAAGAGTAAGGTTCTGTGCAAGCAAAGAAAGTTAGTTCAATAGACTTACAGAGCAACAAGATGGGGAGTGATAATATCAGAAGGAAGAACTCCAGTCAAATTATTGGTACCCAAATATCTGTAAAAGATAATGCATTATCTCAAGGAACACAAATAGAATGTGCACTATGAGTACAACTATTTGTTATATATAAGAACACATGGGAAATTATATGAAAATGAAAATGAAAATGAAAATCCATTCTCTGGCTATAAGCACTAGTCCTATGGCCCAATCAATAATGGATAACAAGTTGAGGATCGTGAAAAAGTGGACACTAATGCTGAAAATATTATGCACTGGCAATTTACAACCAGTTCACCACCTTCCTTTGAGTGTCCATTTGCCCTCAGCTTTTGGGAAACCTTCTTCCCACAGTCAGGGTCTTTTGTCTTTGTTAAGTTTTATTTGTAATTATGTAATAAACAAATTATATTTCAAAATATAATTTATATTCATGTAATATGTCTAGATTTTATGTATGAGCATATGCATAAGTTATGAAATATTTGATAAAAAATATTAAAGTGAAAAATTGATTTTGAAGTCAAAGTGTCATTGAAGTGCTCAAACAGTGTTATGAAGGTTGAAATAATATGAAAAAATACCTAAGGGCGCAAGAACTGGCACTGTGCATTCAACTGTCTAGTATGTCGTCCGAACAGGGCGTTCGAACACATTTTGCAATCGTTCACACTGCATTCGCACATATAGAGAGTTTGTTTTAGCCATTCAAATACATTCTATTGGCATTCATACAGAGGTTCATACTAGAACTCATCGTGTTCGAATGCACTAAAAGCCCACGTAATTTGTGATTTCTAGAGTTAAATGAGATCTGACTTTGACTTGGATTTAACTTTATCTCTAAAAGGATAGAGAGCTGTTAAGCATTGATTTGAAAATCATCTTTTAGAAAGTCGTCTACAATCATATTGAGATCATCTTTGGAGGCTATTAGAAAGCACTTCTCTGCTTTAGACGGAACGTGTTAAATTGTTTTAAGAACTACGTCTCGAGAGTCACTGAGATAGAAGAATCAACCTCAAGAGTTACTGAAATTTAGAAACCTATCATAAAAAGCAGTATCGCAGGATTTAGCGAGCAAGGTTGAGATATGGGAATCAACGGTGATATGTAGGCTTCTTATTAACTACTATAAGTTTTAGTAATTGGTTCGAATCCGAGTTTGGATTTGAGATTTTTTATCCAATTTAGTGTTTTTCTACGTAAAAATTTTTGTGTCCGTGGTTATCTTTTTCACACTTTAGTTTTCACATATTATTATTGATAGCATGTAAGAGATCCTATTTTCTAGAGCGTCTATTATGTTTTTCAATTGGTGTCATAACATGCCTAAGGATTCATGTAAGTTTTTTTTTTTCAACCTTCCTACCTCAATTTAGGCATTTTAGTCGCAAGAGAGGTACATTAAAATATGGCCCCCTTGCACAAAGCCTTCAACCACTTCATTGGGATTTTTTTGGTGGCTCTTTAGGAAGGTCTGTAATAGGAGAATTTTCTTTCGTGAGGCTAGAATAGCCCTTGCCTCCAAATTTCCATCTCTGATATTTGGAGGCAATACCCTTTCCTCCCTCCTCTCTAGTCTCTTTCAAGGACTTTTTTGCCCTCCTCTCCTTATAACTCCTCGTACCTCCCATTTTCCTTCTAGTTACCTGTTTGCTAGCCCATTTTTCTCAACAAAAAAAACAAAAAACAAAAAAAAAAAACGCTGAAGATTTGCAGACATTACTGACACATCGTACAAGCACATGAATAAGTGCTGAGGTTGCCACTAGCTAATGATCCTTCCTGCAGGGATTCAGTTCTAAGTTATATTTTTTTGTATTTACTTATTTCTAGTGTTCAGGATTGTATTTGCTTTTTGCAGTTGTTTAGGGTGTGAGTGCTTTTTATTTATTGTCACTATAAGGTCTATATAAAGACCAACTATTTTCTGGTTAGGGTTAATGAAGAAATTTGAGATTTGTTTCCATCATGAGCTTTGGATGTGAAACTCTAATTTGAGGGTGGAGGTGTGAAACGTCATTTCTGTTTCTTTTCCTCTTTCTAGCCATCATCTTCCCTATAGGCTATAACCCTAACGATCCCTATTGTTTCACATCAAATTTATTATAATGTTGTTCCAGAAACAGGACATATGCATCACATTTGGAAATTAGAGCTCTGTGGACAATAGTATAACTTCATTATAAAAAGTGATGCATTATACAAACAATAAGAAGCTAAATCATATGCCATAACCATTTAATGAAACCAGACTTGTAGTAGCTGAGAGTGATATTTCACAGCTGTTTATTTTTCTGGTTCCTAAACCATACCAAAAATGAGTACTTTTCTCTCTTTCTGAAAGATATTTAGGACAGACACCCTACTACTAAGTTCTCTATAAAATGGCTCAGCAGCTTGTCCTTTGGAATACAAAAAATCATTATTTCCCCTTATGTCATATACCTATGATATGTGGCTTTTGGTTCCTCTTCTACTGAAAACTTCCAAAATATCATAAGTACCACTAAATTCTTCAAAATATCATTATTGTGACCAAAATAATTTAGCTCTTTCAAAATTGTCATTCCATCCATTACACTATTAAATCTAACAAATGATGGTTAAAACTGAACTTAGATTAATAAAAGACCATTTCTCCCTTGTATAAATTGCTTGAAATGATTCAAAAACAATCTGATATTACTCAATATCATAGTACAAGAAAATAAAATCATATTCTTTACAAGAAAGAAAATTGGTAATATATATTTACACTCTAAACATCAAGATAGAAGGGTTTTAATCACCTATATGCATTTTTTAACCTTAATAACCATATGTTAGGAATGTTGTGTGAATGTTCTATTAAAAAACTAACCATAATTGCAATTCTAGAAGAGTCAAGATTTCAAGAGCACTTATGATATTTCAAAAAGTGTGGTGGCAATTATAATATTTTAAAAGTTTTTGCTGCAATTATGCAAAAAAAACTAATTCCTTGTGAGGCTTGAAAGAGTAGCTAATAGGGTAATAGATTTGTTGTTACCATCAATGATGGCCGTGCCAACTAGCACTTATCGTGCCGATAGAATATCAGCACTCCTCGGCACACTAACACAGCCTCATGCCGGGGTGTGTGCCATTAGACCTAAGTTCTTTTTTTTTTTTTACACTTTCAAGAATAATTTGGGGTGTACAAATGATAAATATAGCTTAATTTTGCTAATACTATTATTTGTGCGGGTTTTTCTACATAAATGTACCATTTTGGTGTCAAATCTATGAAAAATACTCTTTAAAATGTAAGAATCAAAGGTTTAATCTCTCCTAAAATTTCCTTCAAATTTCAAAAATCCAAAATTAATATGTTAAATTCATTCAAATTGGATCAAAATTGGTATAGGAACATATATGAACTAAAATTTTATAATTTTTAGCTAAAATTTCTGCATGTTAGATTTCCACCCAATTTAAAAAATCCAAAATTAATGTCAAATTCATTCAAATTAGGTCAAAATTTGTATAGGAACATGTTAGATTAACTACGTTCAAATAGGTTTTGGTTTTAATTATTAAGCTATTATCAATTAATGAATGTATTCAATCATATTATGTGTTGAATTATGTCTTGATTATTTCTATATCTTTAATGAAATTTTACAAAATTATCTAAGGATAAAAGACTATAATATTGACTTTAATATAATATTTAAACTAAAAACATATATAAAGACCCTGAAAAATATATTAGAGGGATGTCAAAGGTATGCCACTAGGACGTCAGAGCATGCTAGGGCATGAGATTTCGGCACGCCCTATGTCAATTGGGTATCGGCATGACCATCCTTACTCACCACTTTGACTATGTTATATTGTAGATTTTAAATTTCACATACTTGTAAACTTGACCTTGTTTGGAAACTTGTTCATATACTTTGATTTATATTGTAAATTTACTTAGTTGGAGAAGAATTTAAGATACTAGAAAGCAGTTATGATGATGCATGTTTGAATCATAGTTCCCAGTTTTGGCCGATCTTGATCCGAGCTAGCCCGACAGCAGCAGCTGTAGGCTGCAGTAGGTAGCTGTCAACTGTTGACAGCAGTAGCCAACAGCTACAAAGAGAGGGAGAGAGAGGGAAAGAGGAAGAGAGAGTGAGGGGGAGAGTGGGATACCTCAAACTAATAATTAGAGGAATAGGAAAGAAAGGAAGGAAGAGAGATTATTACTTTTTAAGCTTTATATGTCAGTAATTATTATTTCTTATTTTCTTATAATTTTTTCTAAATTTTTAAAAATTTCTTAATATTTTTAAATAATATTTAGAATTTTATTTAATTAAAAAATCCGATCCGATACAGGCGGCCCATATGGCCAATATGGCCGATACGGCCGATAAGTATTGTTTTTCCGGACGGTCGATCCCGATTCTAATACTGATTTTCAGAACCTTGGATTGAATGTGTTAGATACTATGTACTTAAAGAAAATGCAGAGTGTTCAGATCTGGTAAGAGGAAAACATAGTTTTAGAAATGCAAAGTTCTGTCTACTCTGATGATGCTAAAAGTTTCAGCATTTATAAAGATGCAAAAACTTTCAGCTTCTCTGATATGTTTTATTACGAGATAAGAAACCGAAACTTTCAGCTTTTCTCCACAGGGATCTCTCCAGAAGTAAAAGGCTAAAACTTTCAGCGACTTTAGAAACATTGAAACATTCATCTTTTGTAACGACCTTCCAGCTCACCACTGGGCTGGCCATCCTACTTCGGGAGAAGCATAAATGTGTAAATAGTTTAAACCCACTATTAAAAATATTTTTTACGACAATAATGTTAAATAAAAAATTCATAAAGGTGAGTCATAGACCTAGTAAATTTTCCCAAAAGAAAGAAAATGTTGTTTCCCATAAGAAAGACCAGATCTTCTAATACAAAATTCTCTATAAGAATATTTTGTGTGGATCATCGCACAAATCCATCATCAAGCTTTGTGTTTGACCTCAGCTTTTTATGCATGCTGCCAGATTGATGTTTAAAGTTTAGTTCTGAAGTTTCTGCTACTTGGAATATTGCTCATTATATTTTCCAACTATCAGGTGATATAAGCCTATGCTGAAACAACACAGCACAATGATAAGGAGAAATGTCATTCAAGTTGGATGTGAGGAAGACCAAAAATGACATTGTTTTGACAAAAACCCTTGCATATGCAAAATTTGGATAAGAACCCATTGGCAGCCCCAAAAGATGGGGACTAAAGGTTTTGGTGGTGTTGTATTACTACAACATACTAGAGTAATTACTTAAAGATGGGGACCAAAATGACAGTCTCCTCTTTCTAGGGCTGCATTGGCAAGATCCTCCATGTAATGGAATGCATTCCTTTATATAGGAAGTTAGATTATGGAAACAAGATACCAACCAGTATAACTTTTAGCATTTATTTCCTATACAAGAACTAAGTTTCATAGACACAACTAATCCTTCTTTTCTTATTTTAATTACCTAACTTACTACAACAAGAGAGTGGCCGTAAGGCAATTCTTTACATCCAAGAGGTCATGGATTCATTGGTTTGAATCATGGAAACAACCTCTTCAAAAAGGAAACCTACATCTTTTAACTCCTACACCCTACTAGGCAGGAGCCTTATGCGCTGAAATGCCCTGTTAAGTTTTAACTACCTACAATAAAAATAATACTCAGTGATGGAGAAAATATAAGAGTAGTTGAACTTACAGATGCCTTAAGGAGGTAAAATTGTTAAATGATGTTGGTATCTTGCCACTCAGCATGTTAAAACTTAAGTCCCTGTCAAAGTCAAAACAGCAATTGCTTGAAGACCTTAGACATCATTTCTTACTAGAACAAAAAGACAAACATAATGTTAATTATAAATATTGCATAACATGCATATATAATATATTTAAAGAGATATGCTGATATTGTTTAAGAAAAGCACTGAAATGGACTTTCCTAATCTAGGGGGCTTTTTGCATAAGCCCCCTCTTTATCTTGGAAAACTTTCATTTCACACCCTACTGTTCAGCAATAGTACAATTTGCTATTTCACCCCATGTTTTGCATATCGATAGTTAATCCATCATAAAAAATTTAAATTTGAAGCAAGTGGTAACATTGCTAAAGCATACTTCATAAAAGCCTAATCCAAAACAGTAATTTGGTAATTATGTCAATTAAATTTAAAGAGGATACCAGTATTGATGCACTCCCATCATACACTATTTGATAAATCCAACCCAGGTTTGCCTTCTGAACCATAATATCATCAAAATATAGGGTATGAAGTATTACAGGGTTTCCACTTATTATCTTAAGCAAACTGGTGATTAGAAAAACATTAATATATAAATAGCGGTGACTACTAAATCAGAATAAATTATGATATTTGGTGCAACTTTTAATTAGATTTGATTGTAAGTAACTAAGTATAGCTTTTGGTTTAGCATCATCCCTCTCCTCCTAACCTGTCTAGGTGCCCCTCCCCTTTCCCTGACCTCTTTCTTCCTATCTTCTGGAAGTTAATCAGTGGGATGATTGCTGTCTTGATTTCTTTAATAAATGACTTCGTCTGCATCTCCCACTTGATTTGGATGTTGGTTTGCGTATTGACAATTCTCTTCCCATGGCTGAATCCATTGGATGGCTCCTTCGCTCAGTTGAGGTTCAATTAAGCAATATTGCCCCATGTTAAATTGCTTCCAATTGCCTCTAGCAAAAGAGTTTGTTTGGTAGCTCTTGGCATTGTAGGAGCCCTCTAATCTTAGTGGAGATTGCTATAGGAGGGAAAATTGGAAAGGAGAGAGCAAGAGTATCTGTGGTAAAATTTCGGGGAGGAAAATGAGAGTAATTTTGGCACAAAAGACAGCAAATATTACTGTCATAATATTTTGGATTCTGCAAACGATGTAGCCATAATGCGGGTCTCTCTCTTAAGTAGAGTTGTTGCCCAATTGCATGGACTATAGAACAGAGGAAGATCATGATCGCTGAGGATTTGCAGCTAACCATGATATTAGCGATTTTCAAGCAAGTGGACTTTTCTCATTGCATTTACAGATAATTAGAATTACATTACTTTTCCTAAATTAAAGTGGATTTACTTCTTTATGCTTGATGCATTGAAGTATATACTTTATAGTTTTATTATACAAAAACTTGTCTAATGTCTTGTACATAGTTTCTCCACAAAATACTAAATAATTTCATTCTTAAATCAGCTATTAGCATACTTAAAGTCCTTTTTAACATCTCATAAACATCTCAAATGTCTACTATCATTTCATTTCTCAAACTTGTATTCCTGGACCACCATGACTTCCTACTTATTTAGCAGACCAGCAGTGAAATGCAACAACAAGTTTCTAACAGAGTTAACGTTGCCTATCACACAATATTGGACTTGCCTGTCCTTCACTAACTTTTCCTCATCATATATTTTTGTATTGTTTTGTATAATGTATAGTACCCCATCTGCTGAGCATTTAAAGAGGATACTAAAACTTATATAGTTATATATATAAAGATGTTGTTCTAAACTTTTAATTGCTAACTAGTGGTGGAATACATACTCTATTTGTTTGCATAGATAAAGGCTTTCCCCAAAACTCCAACTTAAAATTTGAACTATATGATCTTCTAGAAAACAAGATTAGTATTCCCTATATACTTATATTTTCTAATTATGAAGCTTCTCGGAAAGAATAAAAGACAAACCAATAAGCAATCACATGATGCAACACTTGCATGTTGCATGGAACCAAGATATTCCCGTAACATAGCAAGTAAAAATATCAGATAATAAGGAAACTCACAGGTATGTTAGGTTGGAGAACTCTCCAAGAAAATCAGGAAGCTCACCAGTGATATTACTATTTCTCAACGACCTATTTCACAATAGATAAAACATGTCAATTCTTCTATGTATAAGGAGAGGCTTATATTCTGTTTGGACTTGAAAAGTATACAGGCATACAAGATCGATATATTCTTCAAGTTCTTCAAGAAAGAAAGAGAAGATCCTGACAATTTAAGATCACCAAGTCTCCTGTAAAAATGCCAACAAACAATTAAAACTTAGTCATGTATAAGATCACCAGATAAACTTTTAAATTAAACAATAAAATGAATAAAGATCAGTGAAAGAACCACAGAACTTCTCAAGGTAAGAATAGCTTCTAAATAGATGGAAAGGAGTTCAATTAAAAGACTTGGAGCATATAAAAGAGAGGGCATCCCAGAACATCTGCCTACACAGGGTCTGAAGAGATGTATGCAGGAGTACAGTCACACCAAGCGATGTAACAATTAGTTAATGTAGAAGGGATTGTCAGATATTCTTATTACGGACGGAGAGGAGGAAGCCAATTCCATTAAGTATTAAACAAGAAACAAATTTACAAATTGGAAAATTTTAAAAATGCATGAGGTAGACCATGAAATGTAGATATATTGTCTCTCTTAGCCATACTGAATTCCTCCTGGATGTGGAGCTATAGTCAATAAATGGAAAAAATAAAGAAATTGACATGGCATTTTGACTGCCTAAACAACCTCAAAAGAGTTAGGTCTCTTTGACATGTCTATGACCGTCACTTTAGAGCTGCCCAATTCTGATTCCTGGAATGCTGAAATTGGACATCGATACAAATCTTATTAGTGTGGCAAAATAGATTACAGCCATTTCCTTTTGATCCTCATGAATCATGGTTCAGTCACTAGTTCCAAATATTCATAAAGCAAACTCAAATAATTAAAATGATTATATATCCGTTCAAGGCAAACTCAAAACAACATGGACTAGATCTTGTCTTTGTTCCCTTCCGTGTATCTTTTGTGATTCTTGTTATAAACATGAAAAGCTTGGTGTGAAGATTGGAGGACTTGGCATCTTTAAGAAGACTATCAGGTATAAAAGGTAATACAATGAGAAAAACAGACCGTAGGAAAGGCTCTCCAAGTGCATTATCGATGTGGGCGTCATCTTCAATTTGACCCTATTGAAGTTCCTCGAGTCCAATTGGTTCCAATTAGCTTAATTGGACTCCATAGGGTCCGATTGACTTTCAATTTTTATTGAATTGATGAGATTGATCAATTGGGTTAGCCAATTGATGATTATAATTAGCCTATGGTGCGGGCGTTATTGTCATAATTTCTAATTGGCAATTTGTGAACAAAATATAATTTTGTGTTTTATCAAAGTCTAGAGAAAAACTGTATGATCTGCCGCAAGTACTCACGGAAAGTTTCAGAGCCATTTTCTACATTTGTGTAAAAAAATTTTGTTCGTGTTAGCGTGATTGTTTTGGTTTTCCTATTTGGGTTTATATTGTCTTTTGCCAAAAGGCAACAAGCTCAGGGGCAAGGTCATAGAGAAAAACAAAGCTTTAGTAAATCTTCTACTATCATGATTTTTCGTGGCTAATCTCTAAGAGAAAAAAATCAAGGGGGAGTTATTAAATATTATAAATACCGTAGTTATTGTCACATTTCTCAAAATTACCCAAGTTGTAAGGAAAATGGTAAGACTATGCAAGCTACTTGAGATGATACAAATAAATTTGAGGATGATTATGAGATGTCAAGTGCAGGTGAACAAAATAAAAGTGATTCCAATGATGATGGAGGTAGATGTCTAAACTACAAATGATGGCATTATATTCATAAAATCCTAGAAAGGTGAAACTTCAACTTCCTCTTTTATCGGAAAGCACTGTAAAGTATTGTCACCTCCTTGTTTTGTAAAATCTGTTGTGATGCATGTGCTTCTTATATTTATGATGTGATGATTTCTAAGCATGTTTATGTTGGAAAAAATGATGTAAAACATAATATACCTAAGAATGATTTTCAAGGAAAATTACATATTCTTACTTATCACAATTGTGGTATTAAGAGCCGTATCAAATTTTAATGCAATATGCGCTATAACAAGCCCTTTAAGGTTTGAACCACACGAACCTATGCACCAAGGTACAATAACTTGCATACTGACAATTGATTTGATGATTGAATGCTATATGAGTATATGTGATTGTCTAGACTGTTTGCATGCTTCTACATAGCATTTCGCTTATATCTCGTAAAAATGAAGTGAAGGTAAAGATGAGGCAACATGGATTAGGAAGAGTGATCATTTAGCACCCATTTGGAATGGTGTTTTTGAATGATCTCACAGTGGAATATTCTATCTAGCGAGAACAATTTGGTTTTATTTTATGACCTAGTCATTTTTTTGTGTACATTTTTTGTGGGACTTGCTTGTTTTGCTTGTTTTGCTTTTCTTGAGTCTTTAGTCTTGGTTTTTGTGTTTTCCATCTCGTCCTTGAGTTAAAAATAAAAACAGAACTCTTTCAAAAATAAACATTCTATTGGTTGAGGCTAATTGTAGTTTCTTAGGTCACCACATTTGAGATATTCTTGATTGTAGTTCACCTTCGCAAGTATATTTATATTTCTTTTAGGACAAGGTGTTTAAATATATTTGTTTGTGAAGTGTTCATTAGTTGAGTAGCCATATACTAATCCTAGTTCTAAGAACTGATCTATTCATAATGCTAGTAGAATGTTTTGATAGTTTATTAGATTAAAATAGTTTAACCTACAACCCAACGATGGCCGTGTCAGTGGCATACCGGCACATGGCATGAGGAGTGTCGTACAACATCTTTCTTAGCAGCAATCCACTTGTCGTTGCTTGTCTTCGCTCTTTGCCGCTCACCATCAACCTCGATCTCATCATCGCCACTCTTTCGGCGACGACGAGGTTGACGGCGAGTGGCGAAAGAGTAGTCTCCCTCATCTTTTTCCCATAATTGTCTAAGTATACTAAAATGCCACAAGACATACAGGGCATGGATCCAAAAACCAATACATCCCTAAGTCGGATCCTTTATGGATCTGATCGGTATTTGACCCAGGGACATCATATCATGTTCATGGAGCCTAGAACAAGAGGGTTCTCTCACGTTCCCTCCACCCATCCCAAGCGACTTGACGCTAATATAGTCTTGTCAACGTCCAACAAAGAATCTCTGAGAAGATCATGCTTTACAACCTCCGGCAACTTCAAGTATGTTTTTTATCTTTTTTTGCTTTCTCTCTCTATCGGACTCCGGCAACCTTGCTCTGTCTCTCTCAGCCTCCTCTCTCAATTAACTCTTGCCTCTCTTATTTTTCTCTCTTTCTTTTTCCTTTCTCTTCCTCCATATGTCCCTCTATCTCTGTTATTTTCAATTTTGTAATTCTGAAATGCTTATGTAAGTTTAAAGAATGATTTAGTTTATCTTATAATTTATATATATTGATAATTATATAGTGACATTTACTTAATTATATCTGGATAAATTAGTCTCTAATCTCTATTTAGTAATTTGATGCCCTGCTTCGTTGTCGCCTCTGGGTACACCGATGACCTCGGACTAATGATCACGAAAAATGTTTAGCTCTGCACACAAATACAGGAAGATCCCAATTGATAGTAAACTTCAATCCAGAACCAACTTTGAAAATGCCAATTTTCTTGGTATCTCTCTATGGCTCAGTAAGTTAGCTCTGGAGAGGACAAAAATAGTTTTCATCATAATATGCAGACCACTTATAGTATAACATCCAAAAATATAAGCAAAAAATGTGATTGACATTTCTAATAGGAGACATTATGATGGAAGAAAAGTCAGACAACAGTATCAACTTACAAGGTTTCCAGTTTTGTTAGTGCTGAGAAACTTCCTGGAATAGGTCCACTAAGTAATGTCCCATAGATTTCTCTAGCAAATAAACAATAATTGGCTTTAGAAGATTCTGACAAAGAAATGAAACTATTACGAAGCAAGTACTCTAAGGTACATGGGCATACAGATCTCTGAGCTCAGTAAAGTTCCCAATAAATGGAGGCAATTCCTCATTGATGTCATTATCAAATGCCCATCTGCAACAGGATTCAGCATCCTTAAGAAGAGAACATGTACATTAATAAAGAGAATAAAGGTAACTTACAAGGTTGTAAGGTTCTTTAAATGTTCTAACTCATTGGGAATACGTCCACTTATTTCGTTACTATCAAAGTACCTAACCAAGTGCATATGCTTAGTCAGTTAGTCATAAGAAAAAGGGAAGTGTCCTTGAGATAGAATAAATAATGGCTACTGTCTTATAAACATGGAAACAAATTAATGCATATGCCACACCATTCATAACAATTATAATCTAGAAAATGCAGCTGGACGCTGCCAAATCATAGACCTCAAGAAGAGAAAAAGAGATACTTACAAGTGCTGCAGCGATGTCAGGTTTCCAAGTTGTTTGGGGAGGGAACCAGAGAATCTATTTGAACTCAAACTACTGTAAATGCATTAATGACCGAAGACCAAATCACCAACAATTGTTTCCTTCATTAAGTTAACTCATGCATAAAAAAACAAAGTTTTGTTGGCGTACAGAAAAGACAATCGGGTAAGGTTCCCAAGCTCTGGCGGCAAAGGGCCCGACAGATTGTTCGTGCTCAATTTCCTAAATGAGAAATTAACAGGACATTCAGGTTGTAGGATATAACAATTAAGTATTTTGATGGACCAAAAGATAAAGGAAGAGAGAATCACAAGTATGTCAGATTGGAGAGTCTGCCAATTTCTGGAGGTAATCGACCACTCAACATGTTTTTACTCAAATCCCTGCATCCATCAACCAATAAACTCAAATATAAACGTCGGCAGTTCCCTAATACATGATTAATACAGGCATCAAGTGATCAATGTAACTAAAAGAAATCAAGATCAACGACGCGAGAGTTCATCTCACAGGTAGACAAGCTCAGACAAATTGAAGAGCTCCATCGGAATTTTGCCGACAATGTTTTGACCGCTGGCATCCCTGAAAAGAACCTCAACAAACAACCACATTCCAAAATTTGTCCAAATTCAGAAGTCAAGAATCCGAAGACCGGGAAAAGAAGACGATCGGAAGAGTACACACATGCTAATGACATGGCAGATGCCGTCTTGCGATGAAGGGCAAGAGCAATTGATCCTAGGACTCGCGTCAGGCCATTTGACAGTGCAGGGGTCACTATTGAGGTCCCAGTATTGGATTCCCCATTGATCCAAGATGAGTCGCAGCGCTTCTACTGAGATAAAACAAGGAGAACACAAAACAACTAAATGTTAAAAATCATCAATGCGGAGGTGGATCGAGAGAAATCCGAAAGCCCACCTTCGGAGGGATCAGTTATCGATGCGGCGAGAGGAGGAAGAAGAAGAAGAGCGAGGAAGAGAAGGCCGAGAGATGCCATTTTTCGGTGGTAGAAGAAGAGGAGGGCGACATTAGAAGTAATTGAAGGAGTTGACTTGGGTTGGAAAGGTGGAGATGAAAGGTTCGGAATTGTTCAAACAATTGAGACGGCAGCAGATGGAATGGTGGTTTGTTTACTCGCCGTAAGCGCAGCATTTCCCATCTAGGAACGAAATCAGAAAGAGAGGAGACGGCGTTACGAGAGGTGGGTTTCGCGGGTTTTGACATAATTCTTTTCGGGAAATTTATAAAAGAGGCCCTACCGTTTTTCTTTTTCGTTTTATTATTAGGGAAATTTTCAAATAAAACCCTATATTTTTAATCACTTTTCAATTAACACCTCGTAGTAGAAGATTTTATAACCAGACCCCTCTTTTTTTCCTATAAATTTTACGTAACACCACCGTTTCGTTTCTTTGGTTAACTACTGTTAACCTAGTCTATGGTTTTTTACAATAAATAGGCTTAGCCCAGTTAAACTTATTAAATAATAAGACTTACGAAGAGGAGGAGTCAAAGCTTATAGAGGAGGTCCGAGGGAAGTGCGAGCTGCTTGCTTCGGACTTGAAAACTTTATAGTTTCTCCCTTTTATAATAACCATCCAAAATTGCCTATAAGATAGTCTAAGGGCTAACCTAACATCGGTTGCTCTCTTAATATAAAAATAGTATTAATATATAATTGTTATATATAAAATCTAATTGAAATAATCATTGAATATTCAATCATGTATAATAAATAGGTAATCTTATTATTTCATTTATACATAATAATTTATGTTAGATGTTAAAATTATATAATTATGAGCATGGATATAAATATACATGGATTTGATTATAATTAATATAAGTATAAGTATTAATCTAATAATAAGTAATATATATATATATATATATATATATGTAAATGCTTGTAGGTATAATTAATTACTAATTGTACTAATTATATTTAGCTAATAATTATATTAGTGAGTGTATAATCTTAAAATAATTAGTTGCTCAAACACATTAATTTCAATTAACTAATTAACATAAATAAATAGTTAATAGAAAATAAACAAATAAAATAAAATAAATTAGAAACTCTGTTACAATGTTAGGCTCGGTCCAGCACTGAGTAAAGTTGCAGTAGGGAGGGAAAGAAGACCGAAAAGGAAGAAGAAGAAAAGGATGTTACGAGCCAACTTGATCCAATTCATAACAGTTCTGAATAGAGTTTTGCATAGAACTTTTGAAGGTTATTATAGTTTATCTAATAATTGGATCCTATTGAAATTTGGATATGTTGTCGCTTTTGAAGAAAGCTTTCCAATGGATCTAAGATCTCAGGGTTTAGATATTGGCCAAACAATAGCCGAAGGTTGGGATGAATCTTGGCTTATTGGCCCTTCAATAGCTAAATATGTGCTAAAAGAACTTCTCTTTTAGAGTGAAGGGGAAGAAGTTACTACAGAAGAAAGGGTTTAGGAGTTAGAGGAGGCCGACCAATGATTTGGACGGTGGAAGGAAGGAGGTGGGAGAGGGCACCGATGGCTAGAGTAAGGAAAAGGGAGATAAGGGCAACAATACCAATGCAATTATCAAATTAAGATCAAATAAGGGTTTCCTTCACATAATTGTAGAAGCTCACCTAGACCGACTTTGATTAGGACTTGATCAACCAACTCAACTCGACTAGCCCGAGTCAAACTTAGATTCACCATACATCTCATGACTTGACTAAAATAATTTATTGACTAGTCTAGACTCAATTAACCAATTAACAAGTTGAGTCCATATTTAGTAGGTACCTGTGTTTATGGCTCAACTAATGGGGTAGTTGCTAAAAAGAAGTGCAAGAAATTAAACTAGATAAATAGGCTCATTCCAATGAACCTAATATACCATGAATGGATCCAATCCAACCCAGTCATATCAAAGGAGGAGAAGAAGAAGAAGAAGAAGAAGAAGAAGAAAGAGAAGAGGGAAAAGAAGGGAAAGGGAGTCGGGCTGGCAGGGAAACCGAGCCAAGGGAGAGTGAGAGGAGAGAAGAAAGAAGTGAGAGGATGAGAGGAGGCTTCTGGCGCTGGTAACATGGCAATGGAAGTGACGACGATAGGATTCCAATGGGGTGCAATCATAAATCCGAGTAAGAAAGAGAGTATGAGGGAAAAAAGAGAAAGATCGAGAGTGTCCAAGAGAGAGATTAGAGGGAGAAAGAGAGGCGAGGCAAGGAGAGGTTGGCTACAGGGATGTTCCACCCAGCTAGCCTAGCTCGGTTGGCCAAGTTGACAATTGGGAACGTGTGGTGCCCCTAGCGCGCACCATACTAGCAAGGCACGAGGCTAGCCACTATTACATCATGCTATGCAATTTTATTTATATATGTTTTTATTATTACTAATTTGTTACACCTTGAGACATCAAGTTCCACCACTATTTGTCCAATAGAGCTAAGTTAAAAAACCACAAGTTGAGGATGCCCAGCCAGCCATACAGTTTGGGCTTGGTCACCTTCTCTTAGTTGACGAGACAGTAGAAATCATAGACCTTTTTATCCTCTTCCAAAGGAAGGCTAGCTTGAGAAAATCAATTCTATTTAAAACCTAGTTTGGAGCCCATAACATGAAGATGAAGTGAGGATAGATGAGAAAACACATTAAGGGTCAAACGATCTATAATTGACAATATCCTAGGCTTCAACACTGACAACCTCTTCTCGTACTTGTTAATGACTGGGAACCAGTTTGAGGCAGCAATGGACATAGGTTTAACCAAGGAGATTGAGATATTTAAATGAAAAGGCCACCTAATGCATAACCAAAGATAGAAGCCCAAAAGGAGGCACTTGTTGAGAGGTTAAGCGGTATGGCATAGGATTTGTTATGGTTGATCGAAAAGCCAGTAATGAGGACAAAGATAGGAGTGATGAATTTGAGGTTGAAGATCAAAGACACTCCCCAAGGAAAAGAGGAGGGTGTGATCGACAAACTAGAGGATGGGTGTGGAGAGAGCAAGGGAGGTATCCAAACTAGCAATCAGGCTTAGATTTTGTGCCCAAAAAATGAAGGCTGGCAAATAGGTCGTGATTAGGATAAAGAACAAATAATAGATGGGGTTTCCTTGTCTAAGGTCCCACCTTAAAGAAAAGAAGTTAGAAGAGGGCTACTAACGATGACGGTGGCCTTAGAGGATCAGAGATAAAGCTTCACCCATCTAATCCATTTGAATGGGAAGTGATGCGCCGGAGAATTTGTATGAGGGTATCATAGTTGACACAATCAAAGTCAACTTTGATTAAGACATCTTCGATTGTAAGACTTATTTAAAACGAAATAAGCTCATAGGCAATTGCAAGGTTGTCAAAAATGCATCTACCTTTAATGAATGCTGATGATGAACTCAAGACTAGTTAGGCTCCCAATATGAATGCTGAGACAAGATGCGATAACCTTTGAAAAAATTTTAAATTGTAATTCATTAAGTTAATTGGGCAATATTTTAAGATGGAGGAGGCTTCTAGAGGCTTAGGGCTTCTATGAGGGGCACATACTTGTTTACTCACTCAACCCAGAGTTAGGGGGCAGAGCGTATATTCATTACCTATATTTATATTGGCCAATGCCCGAGGTCATGAGGTCAAGAGGGGATTATCAGGCATTACGTGTGTCGATTTGAGCAGGCGTAATATTGTCAACTACGAAGATTAGACACTACGTGATATGAAATTATGATTGACAAGTAGTGTTAGGGGGTCTATAAGCAGTGTCTTATTTTCACTGTGACCGATGATTCTGCTATATGCAATAATTTTATTATATACGATGTTATGGGCTTACAATTGGTCATATGTAGCATCACCAAGCATGGAAACAAATAATTTTTTTTTGTATGGAAACCTTTTAATACACTTATTTTTTTATAAAACTGTTAAATTTTAATCTATTAAATACTTCAGATTTTAACATATAATTATAAAATAGTAACTCCATCCACGCAAAAACAATAGATTTTGAAGACTATTCATGCAAATTAGAAATGTAGAAGGCTAGAAGAGCAAATAAGGAGCTTTTGAAGGGTATACATTGAAAAAAAAATTTCGTATGAAGCCTGTTGAAGATTGTTGGTTTAAATCTAAGAATGTGAACAAATAATTCATTGAGAAGTACAAGTATTAGTACAAATAATTTCTTCTTAGGATACAAAAGGTTGGTTTAAATCTGAGAATGAAAATAAATAATTCATTAAGAAGTACAAGGATTAGTACAAATAATTTCTTCTTAGGATACAAAATCTTCCCAGCTTTTTATCAGTGATAGATATAACTCTGAACTATTTCTAGATGATTTTATTATCTATGGATGGTTCCCGGTAGGGGTGTCAAAGTAAACGAGCGGCTTGAGTTTGGCTTAATTTGGCTTGAGCCAAACCAAGCCTGAGCCTTATTTTAAGGCTCGATTTGTATTTTGCGCTGATCTTGAGCTAGAACCAACTCACTCAAGCTTGGCTTATTTAAATTTAATATTTATTAATATTATATATATTAATCTATATTAAATATAAATATATTTATAACTATCAGATCTTTGATCCAATGGGTATTATTATTCTATCCCTTATCTAATCCTAACCTTAAATCTAATAAAAGAATTCCCAACAAACCACACTCTTCCTCCTCATTTCCTCTTCAACCGACTCATTCGGTGGCCTCCTCCTCCATTGGCTTGGCCTTGACCACGGCGTCGGCTTCCTCTATTGTCCTCGGCCCTAGCGTCGGCCTCCTTCGCCGCTTCCTCATCTTCCTCCTCCGCCACCTCCTAATCCTCCTCCTCCTTTACCTCCTCCTCCAGCCTCCTCATTGTCCATCGCCGCCTCGCCGCCCTGCCGTCTCCTCCTTTTCCTCCTCATTCGGCCTCATTGTCCTCCATTGACAAGCCACCGCCGCCTTCTCCTCTCCATCGATCCCCTCCTTCTCCTCCGACCTCCTCATCCTCCTCTTTGGCCTTGGCAAGCCGCCGCTCCGTCGTCTCCTCCTTCTCTAACCAACCTTTGGCTCGACTTGAGTTGAGCTGAGTGGAGTCTAAATATCTTTAGAGGGCTCAAAATTAATTTTGAGCCGAGCCTAAACTAGAGCCAACTGGCTCAAGCTCGACTCCTTTACACCCTTAGTTCCCAGCTTGGAGAATTAGATATTTGGCACTACAACCACAAATAATTTGCAACAAGAATGGCATATCAAGTAAGGTGAGGATGACCAAAATGCATAGGGACCTACCTTACAATTCTCTCATAAAACAAACAAAAGCCAACTGAGTGTGGAATCAAACTAATGATTTGATAGAGTACTCATTGAGTTTTCAACACAAAATCTATATTATTTTAATATTATATATATATATATATATTTATATTTATAGGCATGTATGTATAAGTATATAGCTAGCTAATTAGATCACTCATGTCTATCAATTAGTGAAGATAACTCAATATAATCAAAGACGTGAGAATAATTTTTGTTATCTTGAAGATAATACACCCACATAATATATATCATCCTTCATAAGATCATAGATACGTGGCACTAGGGGGGCATGGATGGATTGGGGGAGCTAGGAAAGGTGTCAGCTCAGTTGTCTGTGACTGTGGGCTCACCCCTCGTGGTGGGACCATTTGGTTGAGAAAAAATTGGATTGATTCCCGACCCAAATGGACATTCAAGCTAACCAGACTCGCTTAAAGGAGTCTCATGCGACGCATATGCCTAGGCTTGATGCAAGTCAAGAGAAAGGTAAAGGCATGATCCTAACAACTCTAGTAGAGTTGGTAGGTACCTTGCTGATGACCAAGGAGGTCATGAATTCAACTTCAACCCCAAACAATATTATGAAGAAATTGTTTAGTGGTTGATAGTTTGGTACCATAGCTTGATTAATTAATGGCTCAGTAGTGTGATAGCTTGGAGGATAGCTTGGCAACGCAATGGCTTGGAGTAGGTCTCGACGACGTTTGGTTCGGAGTAATTGTTCGATAACATATATGGCATGAAGCCTAAACTAAGCAGCTAAAAACTTGGTGGGCCTTAGTGCCTCTCTATCTAAGGAGCGTTGGCTCTTTGTTCAGCCTATATTTAGCCTTCGGGCTCATGAATGATAGAAAAAAACCTTTAATGCTAGTTCGCACAGATTAACAAGGTAACCTTTCCCAAGTTATTTCTACTACCCAATGTTTCTTGCTTGGATTGTTCATGAATTTGCTGACAACTTTCATTACATATACAATATCTAAACTTGTGCACACCATGATATACATATGACTACCTGTCGTTGATGCATATGATTCTTTCTTCATGTAAGCCCTAACATCTAAAGTTTCTACTCACTGGTTCTTGCTAAGTTAGCTTTTGACTTCTCTATCTTAAGAGGCACTGGACCCAAATACTTCATTACAAACTCCTTTGATAGCTCTTTCTTGAGGTTCTATATCTCCTTTATATTTGATCTTGCAGGAAACATATCATCAACACACAAGAGTAAGATAATGTAGAAATTGCCAAACCTTTTATGTAGCAAAAGTGATTTGTGTTACATCTCTTGTAGCGATACATAGACATAAACATATCAAACATGAGATACCACTACTCGGAGCTTGCTTCAAATCGTATGTGTTGTTCTTGAGCCTACACACTAGATTTTCTTTGCCTTCGGCTACAAAATCTTTTGCTTGTTGCATATAGATTTCCTCCTTTAGGTCACAGTGGAGGAATGTTGTTTTTAACATCTAGCTGCTCAAGATTTAAATCCTCCAAAGCCACTAAACTCAAAGCAAATCAAAAGGCACCTGAACTTGCTTGGATCACAACTAGACAAATAGAAGCAGGGCGAAGGGCAATGACATGATATGTGCATCACAGTGGAAAAATTATTATCGTCAGTTTAACAATTGGTAAAACAGTGTAGTCATATTGTTGAGTATCACATATGAGGGTTTGGTTCTACATGGAAAAAGAAGAAAAAGTGAAAGAATTTATGTAGACTCTTGGGCCTTTACATATCACCTTAGGATTTTGGGTTGAGTTGGATTCTACGATTGGTATAAAATCTCATTTTAGTTAGACTAGAACTCCCTTTTCTCCTAACAACCAATATCAGAACAAGGTTATAAATCAAATGTGAGAGCCATGGAGGACATAAAGTTGAGAATCGAGAAGTTCAACGAGATAAACTTTGGATTCTAGAAGATGAAGCTAAACTATATGAACGAAGACTGGAAAGTTAAACCAGAAATCACATGGAACCATATGCCTCTCCCTAGTGACATCGGTGACTTTCAATATTTCTGAAGAGATGACGACTTCAAGTCTAATGCCTGCATTGGCCAAGATGTACAAGAAGCCATCAGCGTCAAACAAAGTCTTCTTAATGAAAAAATTGCTCAACATGAAGATGGTAAAAAGTGGAAGTTCAATGTTACCACAAATCAATTGAACCTAGTTGACACTAAATTCGACGATGAGATCTGTGCACTATTGATCTTGTTGTCCTTACCAGAGAGTTAGAACTACCTAATTTGCCTTTGAGAAACATCTTAGGATCATCCACTGAAGTTTGATTATGTAGTAAGTTCTCTATTCTGTGAGGAGATATATAAGAAGACATCAGGTGATGTAGTATGGACGACTCTCGATATGGAGAGTAGAGGCTAATCACAAGGTACATCGATGAAGTATGGAAGATACAAATTGAGGAGAAGTAATATTGTGAGTCCTTTAGATGGATGATACTTCACATAATATTGTGAGTCCTTTAGTAAATATCTTCAAGAACCCTAATTTTGACACTTTGATTTGTCTTTGGATGGACATGTTGAATCATAGATGATAAATTTCAGAGCCATTTTCCATGAGATCGCTCAAAAGGACATTTTCAATAACTATATCCAAGGTGAATTTAGATGTGTATATTTTGGAAATGGAGAACCTTGCGATATCGTTGGCAAAAGAGATGCGTAAATCAATACGGTGAAAAGTTTGGTCCTAAAATTGACTTATGTGAGGTATGTCGTCAACTTCAAAAGAAACCTCATATCCATTGGACAATTGACCACTACATGCCTTATTGTTAGGTTTTTTATTTATTGGCAATTTTGTACAAAATATTCTAAGTGTATTCTTTCATGTATTTGAGCTTTACACAAGTCTAGAATATCACTGGTGTGAAGAATTGCAAGATCATTGGAGAAAAGCCTCGCGTTCTCACCGCGTTCACAAACGCGTTCGAACGCGAAATCTGCGTTCACACAGACAGAGAGCCGCGTTCACAAGCGCGTTCGAACACGGGCACTGCGTTCACACAGACAGAGAGCTGCGTTCACAAGCACGTTCGAACGCGGGCACTGCGTTCACACAGACCGAGAGCAGCGTTCACAAACGCGTTCGAACGCGGGTACTGCGTTCACACAGACCGAGAGCAGCATTCACAAACGCGTTCGAACGCAACCTGAAGAATTCAACTGTCGCGTTTGAACGCACTTGGGCCCGTTCGAACGCACTTGGGCCCGTTCGAACGCACCTGAGATTAAGTTAGGCCGTTCGAACGCACTCGGGCCGCGTTCGAACGCACCTATGAAGTTTGCAATCTATTGGATTTTCGTGAGTACGAATATGACTTGGATTTGGCTCTATCTTGGAGATCATATATAAGGATAGTGTTGCCCTAACCTAGGGCAGTTGAAGAAGATTATTCAAGGAGACTTTTTGGAGGCTACATCGGTTCTTCAACAAACAAGGCCCTTCGCATCTATAAATCTTAATCTTTCGTCTTAAGGGCTATCTAGACGAAAGATCAATCTCGAGGGCTACTGAGATTGGACTTGAATCACAAGAAGCAGTGAATCGTGGGTTCTAGCGATCAAGACTGAGAGGAACAAAGTCATTTGGATCGACGGGTTGTTTTGTGAGTCAGTCTTGTAACTGCTACTATCATAGTGATTGGTTTTGATCCGAGTTTGGATCCGTGGTTTTTTTCCCGTTTGGGTTTTCCACGTTAAAATCTTGGCGTTCATCTCTACTTTCGTTTTTTAATATTTCTTCCGACTTTTACTTAAGCGAACGAGAAATATCATTGCCTAGAGGTTAGATACATACGTGTGTCTAGGGATTTATTTTTTCACATATGACCTTCTTCGCTAATGTTTCAGGGAAAACCATAATAGGGTTTATGTTAGCAGCCCATGGAAAGAAAGATGGTACACTTTATACTACATAAGGTGTCATGAGTTCGATTTCAATTGCATAGGCCATTATAGATACAATGTTATGGCTTTACAAATCTGAACACAAGAGTGAGAAGGGAATGAAGATCATGTATTCAATGAAAAACTCTCATATATATGTGATCATCGGATGGATTGTGCCTGGTTTGGGCAGGGCTAGAATAGTCTAGCCCATTACCGCCCGTTGGCCCGTGAAAGATCAGGATGGTTGAGTCGGGCCAGGCTTCGCCTCAGCATAGGGAGGGGATTTGGGGGCTCTAGCCTCAGCCATCCTACAGAGTTACGTAGACAATATTACAGTCTACAATTCCACCATATAAGTTGCCGTCTTCTTTATTTGTCTATATTCGATATCAGAACTAGTGTATGAGGGAAAGTTGCAGCAAGTGTTTCTAAAAAAAGATCTCAGAACCTTTCTCTTAATATTCAATAAAAACAATTTAAAGTTCTAAACCACACTTGCACTGTTGACAATAAATATGAACTAAGAAAATAACAAGTTGTATCTCTCTCAAGTAATTCTTTTAGAGAACTTAGAACCTCATGGAATAATACCATAACTATCATTCTCCTTTTAACACTATCATTAAAGGTAACTTTGAGAAAGGTGTTTTACACCAAAAGTCAGTTAGATTAGCTCTTCCTTGAGAAATGTCTATTGGATCACTAAGGAGGAAGAGAAAAATGAGGGTTTAGTCATAATATAAGAGGTGCAAAAGATTTGAACATAGAAGAAGGGTGAACCTACAGTGACCACAAAAAAGTAATGGAGAATCAGCACTTAAGTATGATGTTATGTGTACCATATAAGAGCAAACAAAATTTCATTGTGGGACAGTCTACGAGGAGGTTCTAAACCATCTAATTTCAAGATCAATAAGTATGATTCTTCTTTAAAGATAGTAAACGGACTTCCTAAGCTTACCTGAATCTTTGGAAGCATTTCTGTATTGTAAGCAAAAACAAGACTTGCAACAGCACCAATGATATTAAAGATCTTGCCAAAATGTGACCCAGAATTGCTATAATCACGAGGTGTAGTATTTAATCCTGTAGTAGAAAATAAACCATGAACACTATAAAAGGTGTCTTTCTTAATAGTCATTCTTACCAGATAAATGATGGTTCACTAGTAGAGTGTACCTATCGCACTCCAAAAAAGTATCCGGTACGTATCATATCCAACAAGGACATGTTGATTAATTAATAACTAGAACAGATCAATAGATCATGATTACACCAGTATACAGTAATTAATGTCTATCAGTTAAAAGATACCAATTCCTTTAAAATGCCAACTACTATAACATTAGACAAAAGATCATATTGTCAACGAAGTTGGCAACATATGATACATGCAACAAGAATGAAGAATTAACAAGCAACAGGGAATGCTTCTGAGCCAAACTCGTAAATCTTCATCCTATAAAGAAACATGTATGAAAAAATATGTGACAATTGGATGATGAGGCAGTAAGAGCCTTCAAAGCTACACGCCAACGTGCATGAACTACAGAAGACCAATAAGATAATCAGCAAAGAAAGGTGGACTAAGTATATGACACTCAAGCTAAGAGATCTGTACAAAATCAGCTAATGGAAATGTTTTATAAGAAGTTGCTTTCCTACTATTTACATCACAAAATTCACAATGGCATCGGTGGGTAGATAATCATAAAATTACATGTCCGATATAAAAAAAAGGTGAATATTATATTAAATAGTTGGTTACATAATTTGGCTACATTAGATGATTTCAAAAGCATTATCAACCAATTAATATCTAGTTTCCTAGATCTTGGGATACAAAAACATGTAAGTTTCCTTCCAAACAACAAAATAATTCAGGATTACCTAATGCATATTGGTCAATTAGTTAAATTGCATCTTGATCAATAATATTTCAAAGCTGTGTCGCCAAAATAAATCTCAAAACCTATAACCTAACAAAGATACAATTCTTTATTCTCAACAAATAAACACATTGAAACAACACCATGAAGAAATAACAGAAGAAGTGTAGAAAAATAATGAAGTGTAGTTAACAATACTCTCCCAAAAGTATAGTATCCTAAAAATCAATTGCAGCTGAATAGGCATTAAAAACACGCTAGAAAGTTATGCATAATTTCTTGAACATTAGCGAGTGTCAAAGATTTCATTGTGGTTTACTGTAGATAATCCTTTTACTTAGTTTAATCTTGATCAAGGATTATAAAAACAAAACAATTGAATCATTGTCTGTTATAATCAACAAGAAATAATACATAAGATGCTCATGGAAAATGAAAAGTCATATCTCAAAGAAAAGAGCAACAAACAATTAGATAAAGAACATTGCCAAGCAAATGAAAGAGCAAAAAGAAGTAAATATTGAACCTTCCTCTTTTGTCTATGAGGGTTTGTCTTGATCAAGTTAAGGGCCTTGGCGGTAGCGATGGTGTCGGTTTAGATCTGCATCAAGCTGACCCTCTTTGACTCCGATCCATCGCCACTGGCTTCCCGAGCATGGATGGGGTCCAGCTGAGGTATCTCTTCCTCTTCTAAAGGGCTTTACGTATCCCTTCTTCACCATAGGGTTTCAACCACTAAAATGACATTTTGTTGAGGAACCCAACGCTGTGCAGGCCTCTCGTGCAAGCTATGCAGCCCTGCTCTAGCCACTACAATGGCTAAATCAGTGATCACTATTCACTTCTACATACAAGCATGGAGATTTATTCTAACCGTTGGATCTGTGACTCTAAATTTTTAATCATTAAATAAGGGCTAACCAAATATCAATCCTGTTGATTTTATTTTTTTCAAAAGATTTATATAAAACACCCTATATTTCGCCATTATTATTATTCACCCAAATTTGCACGCTACAACTCTTAACAAAAAAAGAAATGAAGTAAATAGAAAATGGGAAATAAAATAAATAGAAATAAATGAGCAGTTATAAAAAAGAAATAGTTAAACAAATGAGTAAATATGAATATTTTTATAATTAAACAAATAGTTACACCAAAATTAAGAGGATGTTTTTTTTTGCAATACTATAGAATGAGTATATTCCAATTAGGTTGGTACCTACCCATATATCTATTATTTGTATAATCTATCCATTAATTGTAAAAAATAAAATAACATTATATTAGTCATTGAGATTTAAAAACTCAAATCCTATATTTTCTATTGTAAAATGATCGTCCGCTTGCGATCTAAATTCGGCTACATACCAATCTTGCAGGCACATCGTCGCTTCAATTATTTCTTTTATCCAACATGATCTATATTGATTAATGAACCGCCTACTTATACTGAAAGCAGATTCCCAAGGTACAGTAGACATAGTATATCACAGGCCATGGTAGCAATAATTGGAAATCTTGCTTCATTTGTCTTCCACCATATTAAAGTATCTATTTTATCCCCATTTATAAAATGATTGTAATATGCTTGAAGCTAAGTAATTCCCCCTAACATTAATGAAGAAGTTATCTTCATTTTAAGTCAGGCAAGCAATGACTTCTTAGTGCTACCACTTTTAGTAGAAATAATAGAAGGTGAAGGCAAAGAGAAAGAAAAACCATATATAATAGAATAATCATTAAAAGTCATTCAAAATAACTTTTAATATTTACAGCATGAAAAACATACTCATCTTGTTTATCTTCATATAAACCATTCAAAATTGTTAGGTTTTTTATTTGTTGGCAATTTTGTACAAAATATTCTAAGTGTATTTTTTCATGTATATGAGCTTTACACAAGTCTAGAATATCACTAGTGTGAAGAATTGCAAGATCATTGGAGAAAAGCCGTCGCGTTCTCATCGCGTTCACAAACGCGTTCGAACGCGAAATCTACGTTCACACAGACAGAGAGCCGCGTTCACAAGCGCGTTCAAACGCGGGTACTGCGTTCACACAGACAGAGAGCCGCGTTCACAAACGCGTTCGAACGCGGGTACTGCGTTCACATAGACCGAGAGCAGCGTTTACAAACGCGTTCGAATGCAACCTGAAGAATTCAAGCTGTCGCGCTCGAACGCACTTAAGCCCGTTCGAACGCACTTGAGATTAAGTTAGGCCGTTCGAACGCACTCGGGCCGCGTTCGAACGCACCTATGAAGTTTGCAATTTATTGGAATTTCGTGAGTACGATTATGACTTGGATTTGACTATATCTTGGAGATCATATATAAGGATAGTGTTGCCCTAACCTAGGGTGTTGAAGAAGATTATTCAAGGAGACTTTTTGGAGGCTACATCGGTTCTTCAACAAACAAGGCCCTTCGCATCTACAAATCTTAATCTTTCGTCTTAAGGGCTATCTAAACGAAAGATCAATCTCGAGGGCTACTGAGATTGGACTTGAATCACAAGAAGCAGTGAATCGTGGGTTCTAGCGATCAAGACTGAGAGGAACAAAGTCGTTTGGATCGACGGGTTGTTTTGTGAGTCAGTCTTGTAACTGCTACTATCATAGTGATTGGTTTTGATCCGAGTTTGGATCCGTGGTTTTTTTCCCGTTTGGGTTTTCCACGTTAAAATCTTGGCGTTCATCTCTACTTTCGTTTTTTACTATTTCTTCCGACTTTTACTTAAGCGAACGAGAAATATCATTGCCTAGAGGTTAGATACATACGTGTGTCTAGGGGTTTTTCAATTGGTATCAGAGCGGGTTCTCTCACCCTTTGAGAGAGATCAAATAGGCATGGATTTTCATAGAGATGGACCCTCATCTATTAGACCTCCTATTCTAGATGGATCAAATTATGGATATTGGAAAGCTAGGATGAGAGCTTATTTGAAGTTTATAGATGAGAGAGTTTGGATGGCCATTATGAACGGTTGGAGTCCACCAATGTACATGGTAAATGATGAGTTAGTTGAGAAACCGATTGAGTCATGGGATAAAACCGATTGAGTCATGGGATAAAACAGATTATGAAAAAGTTGGCTGGAATAGGAAAGCAATAAATGCAATTTTTAGTTGTATTTCCTCGGAAGAATTTAGAAGAATATCTACTTGTGAAATAGCAAAACAAGCCTGGAGGATCTTAGAAACAACTCATGAAGGTACTATGGCTGTAAAACTTTCGAAACTTCAGAGGTTGACTACTAATTTTGAAACCCTACATATGGAGGAGAATGAAACATTTGATGAGTTCTATGCAAAGTTAAGTGATATAGTCAACTCCAGTTTCAACCTAGGAGAGAAAATTCCTGAAAATAGAATTGTCCGTAAGATCCTTAGGTCTCTTCCAGAAAGGTTTCAGGCGAAAGTTACAGCTATTGAGGAAAGTAAGGACATTGACTCTATGAAAGTTGAACAATTGGTAGGAAATCTACAAATATTTGAGTCCAGTCTTTCAAAACCGAGGAAGTCCAAAGGGATAGCTCTATCCACTGTTGAACAAAATTTAGAGGAGTCTGAAGATGAAAGTGATTTAGATGTTGAGATGTTGGCTATGTTTGTCAAAAAGTTCAATAAATTCTTTTGAAAGCCAAACAAGTTTAATACCGAAAAGTTTGAAAAAAATAAAACTTTTGTGAAAAAGAAGAATACTGTGACTTCGAATACAGGTGGTAGCAACAACAATGTCAAACAGAAAAATAAGAATTCTGAAAATAAAGTTCAATGTTTTGAATGTTCTGGTTTTGGACACATCGCACAAGAATGCCCTAATCGTCTTAAGAGAAAGGGCAAAGCTATGAAAGTTACTTGGGATGATTTAGATGAATCTAATGATGATTCTGAAAAAGACGAAGAGAACTTTGTAGCCTTTGCCTCTTCTTTGCTTAATACTGACTCTGTTGATGATACTGATAGTACAGATGATCTTGATATGCTACCGGCTGAGGAAGATGAATCTGAAATTCAAAAGACATATAATGACTTATACCTGGAGTCGTTTAAACTCAAGAAAAGCAATCTTAGACTACTTCAACGACTCAAGAAAATTGAACCAGAAATAATTCAATTTGAGGAGAAGTACAAATTGGAGCTTGAACGTGTCAAAGACCTTTCTGAACAACTTGACAATGCGAAAAATAAAATGAAGGCTGATGAAATTGAACTAGAGCGATTGCATAAGGAAGTTACATTTCTAAAAGGGAAGAACAAACTGGACGAGATTCTAAAAGCTCAGATCTCTGGAAAAGACACGTATAGTGTTGGATATACTAGTAATTCAAATAATAATAAAACTGTTTTTGTTTCTGCAGGTATACAAAAGGAAGAATACCTGAAGCCATCAATCGTATTTTCAAAGCAATCCTGGATGAATCCTTCAAGATTGAAGTTGAATCTACAAACTGGTGAATCTTTGACGGCACCAAAGGTAAACTTTAGTTACACTCCTCGACAAAAGGTGAGTAGAAAAGGGTTTGTTCCGACATGCTATCATTGCGGCATTCTAGGGCATATTCGACCTCATTGTAAATTTTTGCAAAAACCTAGAACTGCTTTCATTTATGGGATGAAAACAAAAACCATATGGGTCAAGAAAAGCGATTTGAAATGTTATGTTGTGCATACAGCCTTGAAAGCTTTAAATTCTGATTTATGGTATTTAGACAGTGGCTGTTCAAGACATATGTCGGGTGACAAGTCGTTATTTTCTAATCTTGAAAAACATGAAGGGGGAGTTGTGACATTCGGAGATGGTAATTCATCAAAGGTAATAGGTAAAGGAAAGGTAAGTATTTTAGGGATTCCTAGTCTCGAAAATATTCTTTATGTTAAGGGCTTGAAAGCAAATCTACTAAGCATCAGCCAATTTTGTGATGAAGATTATGAGGTAAAATTCTCCAAAAATGATTGTACTGTTCTAGATCATGATGGTAATATTATATGTTATGGATCTAGAACATCTGATAATTGCTATGTCGTTGGAACTTCACATAAACTGAAATGTAACAGTGTGTCTTTCGACATTGCAGATCTTTGGCATCAACGTCTTGAACATGTGAATCACAAAGAATTATTTACTCTGTCCAAACATGAAGTGGTAAGAGGAATACCTAAGATAAAAAAATGTCAAAAAGAGTGTGCGGTTCGTGTCAAATTGGAAAACAAATTCGTATCTCACACAAGAAGGTAAATACAGCTACCACTGACCGTGTGCTACAATTAGTTCACATAGACTTGATGGGTCCAACAAAAACCGAAAGTCTTGGAGGTAAACGCTATATATTCTTAATGGTCGATGATTACTCCAGATATACCTGGGTTGCCTTTCTACGTGAGAAGTCTAAAACTTTTGAAGTTTTTATATCACTATGCTTAAAATTGCAGAATGAAAAATCTACAACCCTAGTTAGGATTCGTTCTGATCATGGTAGAGAATTTGAAAATGAAAATTTTTCTATATTTTGCGATTCTCTTGGTATTCAACTTGAGTTTTCAGCTCCTATAACTCCACAACAGAATGGGATTGTTGAAAGAAAAAATCGAGTTGTGCAGGAAATGGCTAGGGTTATGCTTCATGCTAAAAAGGTTACTCAAAGGTTTTGGGCAGAGGCGGTCAATACAGCGGTACATGTAATAAATCGTGTTTATCTAAGACCAGGTATAAATATGACTGCTTATGAAATCTGGAAAGGTAAGAAACCTAGTGTTAAATATTTTCGAGTTTTTGGTAGTAAATGTTATACCTTGCGTGATCGAGAATATTTGACTAAATTTGATACTAGAAGTAGCGAAGGCATCTTCTTGGGGTACTCGAATAATAGTAGAGCCTACAGAGTATTTAACCTTGAAACTTATACTGTTATGGAATCTGCTAATGTTATGATAGATGAATCCTCGACTGACTTAACTAAAGCTACTTCTATTTCTGTTTCTGCAGATACATATTACGAAGAAATAGGAAAGGAGCTTGATCTGGAAATTGAGAATCAGGACGAGGACAAAGTTGAAATGAACAAAAATGACTGCAACGTACCGGAACCATCTGCTAGAGTGAAATCAAATCATCTACTATCACAAGTGATCGGAGACGTGAATGGACCAATTAAGACAAGACGACAAATCCAAAGTGAGGTATCATTTACTTGTTATACATCTTGTTTTGAACCTAAAAATGTGAAGGAAGCATTGTTAGACGATTCTTGGGTAAATGCTATGCATGAGGAATTAGAGCAATTTTCTAGGAATGATGTTTGGTATTTAGTTCCTAGACCTAAGAATGTGAACGTTATTGGAACAAAATGGATTTACAAAAATAAAAGTGATGAACATGGCAATATAGTTCGAAATAAAGCCAGACTAGTAGCACAGGGATACACTCAGGTTGAGGGTATAGATTTTGATGAGACATTTGCTCCTGTTGCTAGATTAGAGTCTATTCGTATACTGCTTGCTATTGCTTGTCATTTAAAATTTAAATTGTTTCAAATGGATGTTAAAAGTGTTTTCTTGAATGGTATTCTGAATGAAGATGTTTATGTGGAACAACCTAAGGGTTTCGAAGATCAAAAATTTTCTTCTCATGTTTTTAAATTGAAAAAGGCTCTTTACGGGCTAAAACAAGCTCCAAGAGCTTGGTATGAGAAGTTGACCACCTTTTTAGTGGATGCGGGGTTCACTCGAGGGGGAGTGGACAAGACATTATTCATTAGACGTGAAAACAAGAGTTTAGTTGTGGCACAAATATATGTGGATGACATTGTCTTCAGGGCGACGAGTCAATTATTAGCTAAGGAGTTTGCAGATCTCATGCACAGTCATTTTGAGATGAGTATGATGGGTGAGTTGAAGTTTTTTTAGGGCTTCAAATTACTCAATTGGAGAGAGGGATTTTTATCGCTCAAACCAAGTATGCTAAGGATCTTGTGACTAAATTTGGTTTAGAAAATGCAAAACATGCTAGAACTCCTATGAGTACAACTACCAAACTAGGTAAGGACATGTCAGGAAAAAGTGTTGATCAGATAGTGTATAGGAGCATGATCGGTAGTTTTTTGTACTTAACGGCTAGTAGACCTGACATAGCATTTAGTGTCAATGTGTGTGCTAGGTTTCAGTCTGAACCCAAGGAGTCACATTTGTTTGCTGTGAAACGTATCATAAAATATGTTAGTGGGACAGTTGATTTAGGTATCTGGTTTACTTATGACTCAGGTGCTATCATATCGGCATACACGGATTCTGATTAGGCAGGTTCATGTGATGATAGAAAAAGTACTTCAGGTGGATGTTTTTATGTTGGAAACAATCTGGTTGCTTGGCACAGTAAGAAACAAAACTCGATATCTTTATCTACTACGGAGGCTGAGTACATTGCAGTAGGAAGTTGTTGTTCTCAGTTACTATGGATGAAACAGATGGTCAAGGATTATGGCATTGAACAAGATACTATGGTGCTTTATTGTGACAACATGAGTGCTATTAATATATCAAAAAATTCTGTTCAACACTCGCATACAAAACATATTGATATCCGACATTATTTTATACGCGAGTTAGTTGAAGACAAAACAATAGCACTAGAACATGTTGAGACGGAGAAACAGTTGGGTGACTTGTTTACAAAACCTTTGGATTTACAGAGATTTGAGTATCTTTGTACTTCTTTAGGGATTTGTGCTTTGGACTGATTTTATTGGGATTTGTGTTCTTTTTAGTTTGTGAGTTTCTTTTGTTTCGTTTTTTTTTTAAGGTTTTCATTTACTCTGAAATTTTCTTTGGTTTTAGTTTCAGATTTATCGAGAGTTTTTGTCATAAAAAAAATTTGATGCACTCCTAGATTCAATAATATACTCTTGACATAAAAATATGATTTTTCTCTTGATTATGAGTTATTATAGTCAATTTTGTCATCTTGTAGTATATTGTTTCAATTTTGATTTTGTCACTCCCTCGACTTCTATAATAATAAATTTTTAATGCCTCATAACGTATGTGTATTCTTGTGTGAGCATGATATCATGAATATTTTTTTTAAATAGCTCTCTATTAACTTTGATTTGCACAGTTTGACCTCATGCTTAGTTATCAAATATATTTTTATAAAAGATCAATGAAAAGGGCTACAATGAGTTAGTGTGAAAGCCGTCTTGTTTCGAGTCCAGTTTGACTCAGTACATTAGTTGCAAATTTAAAAAAAAAAAGATATATATGAATTTCTTCTTGCACATCGTTTGATTTGTACTACAAGAAAAGGGTTACCTACTCATGTGTGAACGCCATCATTGCACATATATGTTTCAATAAAAAAAAAATACAGGAAAAATTCCTGCTGTGTTATGGAGAATAAGTCGAAAAGTGCAAAATTTCTATACTAAGTCGGTTTGACTACTGTGTTGCATCATTGTTTATATAGGAAAGTTTGTTTAAGAAGATTGGTTCATGTTATCTATACTCATCTTGCATATGCATATCGTTATGATCAATCAAGATTAATGTAATTTTGAGTGATGCATTCGAATTGATTATAATATGCTTTTGATGATTTGATTGATCTTGTATGACTTATTTCATTTGATTGTCATATTCTATGTCTTGAATATATTTTGGAATTCTAGAAGTGCATCTCCAAAAAGATTTTTAACTTGTTTTTAGTTTAAAAAAAAAGGGCGTTCGAACACGCGGACTGGTGCGTTCGAACGCACGCGTGGGTTCTTTAAATATTGCGTCCGAACCCAAGGGTTTCATCTTCCATTCTCCAAACCCTAAAAACCCTTCTTTTTCCCCTTCTCAAATCTTCAAGATCTTGGTGTTTTTCATCGAATTTTTCACTTCAAATCCTTTTTGGCGGTAGATCTCCTCCGGATCTAGTGTCTTTCAACCAAAATTTTGAGTTTCTCCCCACATTTGCAAGGTATGATCATCCATTATTTTCTTAGTTTTTTTTTTTTCAATAAACATGCTTGATCTTGAGTGATTTGTGCGTTCTCAACTTTTGATCACGTTAATGTTAAACTCTTGATGGTTCTTGTGAGATTGAATGTGATATCTTAGCGTTTTTCAAGTGTAAGATGTTTTTCCTTTTGGGGCTTCATGGTTTCTACCATTTTTTTTTGGATTTCTTGCTATTTTTTGGTTGCTTTCGGCAATGTATTGAATATTGAAACGTGTTTTCTTTTCAAGAATGCCTAAGAAAACAACGGTGACCAAGAAACCAAGGCCGCCTTCCTCGCCATCCTCGGCTCCCAAGTTTTCTTCAACAACGGCTGCGGGTCGTTACAAGCATAATTTTGGCACCCGTCTTGTTATCTGTGAAAGACCCGTGGTTATATCTGATTTTTCTGAGTTGGGGATTGAACAGATCTTTACTGAACGAGGATGGTTATCAGTGTGTCGGATGAGCGGGACTGCTTATGTGGAAGTTGTTCGAGAATTCTTTAGTAATGCCACGATTTTCGATCACTGTATACGTTCTACTGTTCGTGGTGTATCTATATACCTGGATTCCAATATTATTCGTGCTGAACTGAGTCTGCCTGATGGTGAGTTTCAGTATCCGATGTCTGCTCCACTCCCTGATATAAATGACTATGCCGGTACAGTCCTAATCAAAGGGGAACGTTGGAAAGGTAACATGATGCCGCATGCAAGGCTGACATCCGTGGCTCGCATGCTTCACCTCTTTTGTTTGTACAATGTCACCCCCAAGACTCGACATTCCAGCATTAGTCTGGATCGTGCGTTCCTTCTTCATGCCATGTTATCGGGAGTCTCTATTGACTTAGCTACAGTGATCTATGATTCGATTCTCTCAGCTGCACAGAAAGAAGCACCTCGTGAGGGATTACCTTTTGGCATTTTTCTTACCAATTTGTGCACTCAGAGTGGGGTGCGAGTAGATTCTTCGGAACCTTCTCTTACTTCGCAGAAACCATTGGATCGGATTACTCTGAAGCGGAGTCAAGCTCACGACCAGACGTCTCCTCTCAAACCATCCTCTTCCGCCGCTGGTCGGTTATCGCATCTCGACAGTTCTGATGATAGCTCTACCGATGACTCATCTCCCACTGAGGGGGAGTTACCACAGTACTCGGACCGGTTCGATCAACTTAGTACTCAAGTGCAGGATCTCCATTCCGCGGTGAATGATCTACGTACTGAGCAAGTCCGTCTGGGAACTGTACTTGATTCCGTGTTGACGATTCTTCATCGTCAGTTTCCTCCGAGTTCCTAGTCTTTGGCATTTGTGCCAAAAAGGGGGAGAGTGTCTCAGTGTTTAGGTGTCTAGGTGTGTAGGGGGAGTATGGGCATAGGGGGAGTTTAGTGGAGTTTACTTGATGGTTGAACTTTGCTTTGTCTTAGTGTCGTTGGCATTTGAACTTACCTTGAAGTAATTGTGATAACGTGTGTTTAATCTTTGTCTGTTAAATTTTTGCTCTTGTGATAACTTGTGTTTTGATTTTTTTTATTTCAAGTTATTTTCACTTGATCTTGGATTGGTATATGTTTCCTTGCAGGGATTAATGTGCAAAATATTCTAGACTTGTTGATTGCTCAGTCTAAAGTCATTGTAATATCTTGTAACCTAGGTGTTTTGTCACAAATTGCCAAAGGGGGAGATTGTTAGGTTTTTTATTTGTTGGCAATTTTGTACAAAATATTCTAAGTGTATTTTTTCATATATATGAGCTTTACACAAGTCTAGAATATCACTGGTGTGAAAAATTGCAAGATCATTGGAGAAAAGCCGTCGCGTTCTCATCGCGTTCACAAACGCGTTCGAACGCGAAATCTGCGTTCACACAGACAGAGAGCCGCGTTCACAAGCGCGTTCGAACGCGGGCACTGTGTTCACACAGACAGAGAGCCGCGTTCACAAGCGCGTTCGAACGCGGGCACTGCGTTCACACAGACAGAGAGCCGCGTTCACAAACGCGTTCGAACGCGGGTACTACGTTCACACAGACCGAGAGCAGCGTTCACAAACGCGTTCGAACGCAACCTGAAGAATTCAAGCTGTCGCGTTCGAATGCACTTGGGCCCGTTCGAACGCACCTGAGATTAAGTTAGGCCGTTCGAACGCACTCGGGCCGCGTTCGAACGCACCTATGAAGTTTGCAATTTATTGGATTTTCGTGAGTACGATTATGACTTGGATTTGGCTCTATCTTGGAGATCATATATAAGGATAGTGTTGCCCTAACCTAGGGTGTTGAAGAAGATTATTCAAGGAGACTTTTTGGAGGCTACATCGGTTCTTCAACAAACAAGGCCCTTCGTATCTACAAATCTTAATCTTTCGTCTTAAGGGCTATCTAGACGAAAGATCAATCTCGAGGGCTACTGAGATTGGACTTGAATCACAAGAAGTAGTGAATCGTGGGTTCTAACGATCAAGACTGAGAGGAACAAAGTCGTTTGGATCGACGGGTTGTTTTGTGAGTCAGTCTTGTAACTGCTACTATCATAGTGATTGGTTTTGATCCGAGTTTGGATCCGTGGTTTTTTTCCCGTTTGGGTTTTCCACGTTAAAATCTTGGCGTTCATCTCTACTTTCGTTTTTAATATTTTTCCGACTTTTACTTAAGCGAACGAGAAATATCATTGCCTAGAGGTTAGATACATACGTGTGTCTAGGGGTTTTTCAAAAATATTAAAAAGACCAGTCTCTTTAAGTTGAGGTTCTAATAAGATGACAAAACTAATAAGTAAAGGAAAATGTTCAAAATATTTAGCATATTTAGTTTCCATTTTTTGTAAAACATTATGTAAAGACCAATCATTTTTAAAAGCAATAAAAAGTTGAATAATATTAACAAGTTGCATACCAGCGATCATTTTTAAAAAAATCTTATTTTTTATGCATTTTCTCATTCTAAATCAGTAGGATTTTCTGGTTCATTATTAATATATAAAGAAACATAAGAAGTTATAGCTTTTGGATATTCAGATACTAATTCTCACATTTCATAAGTAGAGTTTTATCTATGTTGTACATCTAATTGAAATTTTTTAGCTTTCGATCCACACTTTTTACACATATTTGTAAATATTCTAGCTTTTTTATCATTAAAAATAATATGATGTATAATTTTTCTAATTTTATGAATTATCTCAGCAATTTCTTTTAGATTACTTTGTACAATTAAATTTATAATACGACATATGCATTTATTATGTAATAATTCACCATTACAAAGTAAAAGAAGAAAACATCGAAGATTAGAAATTGTGAAATTATTATTAGAAGCATTATCAAGAGTGAGAGAGAAAATCTTATTTTGGATATTATAACTTGTTAACTATTGAATAATAGTACGAGAAAGATATTCACCAGTATGACTCTCGTCAAGCTTTCAAAAAAAAAATATTCCTTTATATATTTTTCAATTATCATCAATAAAATGTGCGGTTATACACATAACAGACCAACGTTGGCATGAAGTCCAAATATCAGTAGTAAAAGAAATTCTAAATTTCAATTTTTCAAAATTTGAAATTGTTTTTTCTATTTCTTTAGCAAAATATTTTAAAATATTTTTTCTAATTGTGTGATGAGATATTATTTTAAAAGCCAGATTAAACCCTCTTTGTAAACAACTTCTAAGTTTCAGATCATCAGTAAAAGGTTTATTTCTACGAATAATATATTTAACTATTTCTTTATTAGCATTTTCATAATTCCATTGAAAATTACGAAGATTTTCAAAAGCACTTTGATTAAGCAATATTTGATCGATATTAAGTTGACTTTTTTTATTCTTTTCTTCAATATGCCTCATTAGGTGAGTAGTGCCATTCTTAATTTATGCAAAAAAATTATGATTACATTCGAAGACATTTAGCTCTACAATCTATAATATTACCTCGGCCATTTTTTGTTTCAATCCATTTGAAATACTTCCAAACCTCGGACTTTAATCTCTTAGAACTGCCTGATGACGAAGCTGAAGCGAGAGTTTCTAAATCAGGTTGAAGTTGAGATACGGGTGTAAGATTAATTGAATCTTTGCCCTCTGGTTGTGATTTAATATGATCATCAAAGGAATTCATATTGGAAAGAATTTACTTGTTGAAAAACTAAAAACCCTTGAAACCTTTAATTTAAAAAGAACTTAAGAGATTAGAGAATTTGAGAATGTGTGATGAACTTAAAAGATTTATCATCTATTTATAAACATGAGAAAAGTTCAAATTACCAAAATACTTATATAAACTAGTCGTTTATTTTTGTTAAAAGTGAAACGCTAAAAAAAATGGAGGTCCTATTTTGCTAATTTTCAAAAAAAATGTTAGCTATTTTTAAAAATTTTTTACCGTTAGCTTATTTTTAAAAAAATATTTCTGTTCCTCCCTTTGCTAGAATTTTTTTAAACAATATAGAGAGTATTGTACAAGCTGTGCTGATCATCGATGTGATAGGTATACTAAAAAAATGTAAAACGGCATAGAGTACAAAATTCTCGTTAATTTTCACTATAGTAGAACGGGCAGACTGAACAGGTAGGCCAAATAGAAGGGCTAAATGGGCTAGCCAAACGAGCGGGTTGAATGGGCGGGACAAATAGGCGGGCTTTCAAGCCAGGCCGGGCGGGCAAAGGGCTGGGCTGTGCCGTTCATTTGTAGTTCGGGCTCGGGTTGAGCTGGTCATAGGCGAGCTAGGCCGTTTAATCAAGTCTACTCTTAGAGCTAAAGTTAGTAGATCTAGATTTTTGTGAAGACTGTCAGCAAAATGAGCTTCATAAGGAAGTGGCAAGCACCACAATCATGAAAGTTAGAGTTGGTCTATACAGATGCTTTTGGACCAACTAGGGTATGCTCACTTGTTATTTCTTCCTTTTTGTTACTTTCATTAGTGATGCTACTAGAAAATTATGGGTTTATTTTTTGAAAAATAAATCTGACATATTTGATGTCTCTAAGAAGTAGAAAAACTTTGGTTGAGAATAAAATAGGTATAAAGCTAAAGTATTTGAGATTGAACAATGGCAGAGAGTACTGCAGTAATGAATTGAAGAATACTGTGCTACCAAAAGAATCAAATGAGAGAGGACTATTCTAGGGACACCATACTAAAATGATGTAGCTGAGCATATAAGTACACCGTAATAGAGCGTGCCAGGAGCATAAGGCTGCATGCTAGTTTGCCGAAGCAGTTTTCAGTAGATACAATGACTATCGATGTGTGCATAATCAACAGAGGACTCTCAATCCTAGTGGATGGAGCATTATTGGAAGAGATATGGACTGGTAATGAGGTAAATCCATTATACCTTAGAACTTTGGGTTGTATATCATATATTCATATTAATTTTGAGAATAGGAATAAGCTGGATATCAAGTTTAAAAATACTTCTTCATTGGGTATCGGCAACATGACTTTGTGTATCGCTTTTGGGATAAAGAAAAAAGAAAACCATGAGAAGAAAAAAGTATAATATTTAATGAAAGTGTGATGTACAAAGATAAATCTAAAAAAGAATAAGACAACAAAGAATATGTAGAGTTTGAGGAGATAACTGAATAAGGTAGAATAATAACCAAAACTTGAAAAACTCATTGCTCCTAGGAGAGCTACCAGAACTGTCAAACCTCCTAGTCAGTATTCTCCTTCTCTATATTATTTATTATTAACTAGCATTGGTGAGCCAAACTATTCTGAAGAAGCTTTGCAGGTTGATTGTAACACATATTAGAATGTAGTTATAATGGAGGGAAGGACTCATTGATGGCAAATCAGATGTGATTTGGTACATCTACTTGTAGGACAGAAGGCTCTTCACAACAAACGGGTTTATAGGTTGAACAACGAATATGATGGCACTAAGAGGTATAAGCCAAATTGGTGATAAAAAGATTACGAACAAACGATCTAGTTTAGGACAATAATGTGTGGAATTGACACATGCGCTTGGACGAGTGAGTTTGTAGTGACTTATAAAAAAGAGTTAGACTTTTGAAACTGATGGATAATTGAAAAAGAAATTGAGCAGAAGAATCAATTAAGAGTAGTAGATTAGACTCGGAGTAATTGATATTAGGTTCATTGTTAAGGAGGAAATTGTTGAGTATCACATATGAGAGTTTAGTACTATATTAGAAAGAGAAGAAAAAGTGAAAGATTTTCATATATACTCTTAGGCCTTCATCTAATAACTTAAGTTTTTAGACTGAGTTGAGTTCTAAGATTTGCATCAAACCCTATTTCAGGACTCCCCTATCTCCCAACCTGGTCCGCATAAAAGCGAGGAGAGTTGACAGTCAGTGTATATGAAACAGCTTGAGGGCACACGTCTATTAATAATGATCTTGATATCACAAGAGCTTCCTTGACTGAGGAGGTGTCAAGGATGGGCACATCGGGGTAGGTACAAATGTAGATACCAAGACCACCCACATGACTTTCATGCCAAGAGGCATCAACCTAGCAGAGGGGGGAGATAGAGCTTGAGGTGTCTCTGTGGGGGAAGAGGGTGGCAAGTTAGCAAGGATTGCAAGCCCTCACTCAAAAGTGATATTAGAGGTGTCCGGTGGGAAAAGTTTTGCAAGGATTCGAAGCTCTCGCTCAAAGTGATATTTGTAGCATCTCTAACATTCTCTCCATGGGTTCGGCAGCAATTTGTATTCCCCCCAGATGATAGGAAAAGCTTGGTCGAGTTGGTCAGAGGAGAGAGAGAGAGAGAGAGAGAGAGAGAGAGAGAGAGAGAGAGAGCTGAAGGAGCTAATTCAATCTCACCGGGCTGGGAGGAAGCTGGCAACATTTGATTCGCAGGAGGACTAGCAAACTAAACTGCACGAGCAAGGGGGCAGTTTAGAAGCAATGTCACAAAGTAAAAAGTTCAAAATATCACTTTGAATTTTAGCCAAACCACAGAGAGTGCAACCAAGTAAACTCTGTTCATGCTTGGCTTGAAATTAGTTTCGAACTTAACTCAAAGCAACAAGTTTGAATTAATAACATTCAATTGGAGAAAGTACTTTAAGATTTTAACCAAACCATCGTAAAGTTCCCACTTCTCTAATAATAATAATAAGGAAAAAGAAAGAAGATAACATCAATGTGATAGTTCTCAAATAGTTAAAAACTCATCAATAAGTTTTCACTCGTCTCAAATAATAATAATAATAATAATAATAATAATAAGATAACACAATATAATGCGACGGAAGACTTGAGACAGCCTTTATAAACTTGCAAGATCCATCGGAAACAGGTTTAATGAGATAGGATTGGCCTTTTAAACTGACAAAATCACATTAAAAAGACATCTAGCTAAAGGTTCTGCTTAAAAGGTAAACCTGTATGCAGATCACAAGATACAACCGTACACAAATCATTCTTATACATATGACGGGACTAATCAACAGAACAAGGGAGTGTGCTATGCACAGATCATTCTGAGAGCTATTAATGAACAATTGCAGGCATCTCTCTCTGGGTTCAACATGGGAGTAAGCACACGTCTATATACATTGAAGAAGGTCGATATCACTGCACTGAAAATCTGAGTAACAGGAAAACCATTTTTATTTACATATATCATTAAGGAAATTTAAATGATTCCATCAAAAGTGAATATGCAGGTGATTGCATCACAACACTTCGTCTTCTTGTTGATAGAGCCCTGAGTCGGTCTCGATGGGAAGGGATGGTGGTGTCCCAGGTGGAATTAAAGCAGCACCGTTCTCTCCTGCACAGATGCACAAAGCCTCGGCGTCTCTTATGGAGCGATCAAGATCTATGTGGCCGCTAAGTTCATTGATGAACTTCAGGAGGGTGTCAAAGTCCATCTGCTCACCCATGATTCGCTTGCGGTATCTTTTCAAGATTGCAACACACATGTACAAGTGGAAGTGCTCTGATAGATAATGTGTCCATAATACTTCCCACAACCGCATTATCTGCTCATATTCAAACTCCCTGAATAACACAGGAGACAGCAAATTCAATCAGGTGTGATATACACACGCAAGAAACAAAGTATAGGCACAGTTAAGACTATAATTTAAGACAAAGACCCTATAGAAAAATTTAGGGATGAGATTAACAACTAGTACCAGAAATGTGTCACATACTTACTATAAACTTAGATAGACCGGAATCCTTGGACAATCGGGCTTTTACTTTGCAACATTAGTGGTAAATACAACATATTCCTCTAACCGAGACTGCTGAACATCATTACATCTGATTGCCCTGACCATCTACCACTGGAGAACAATTCAACTTCTCCTTTTCTTTTTCTTTTTTCTATACATGTCTTAGAGTTCATATAAGTGTATAACAACATAAAACAACACTGAATTAGCAGAACCTATTTAAAAATTTTGGTGTACATAGATTTCTTTATCTACCAATCATACAACAACAATGACTTCAGCAGTACCTAACTTCACATTAATTAGGCTTTGACAAACTACTGTCCAAAATTGAAACCTAGAGAGTTCACAGTGGATGTGAATTCCTTGCATAAAGCAAGGTGCCTTCATTAAAGTGGAGCGATGGAAGAGCTTATGTAATTTGGAGCCACTTCTTTTCCCTAATTTAGAAACATATAGGTAATTTACAGTGTAGACCACTTTCCTACAAAATTCAAACCGTCCTCTATTCTTCAAGAACTAGCATATTAGCATGTTAGCTCAAAGAGCAGAACTGATATCAGCACCTGTCATCTCATTTACACATTGGACAAACCTTATATTAATTGGACAAGCACATAAATCACAACCCTAATTTAGGAAAGAGGTAAAGCATAGATTTTCAATGAAATGTTAAACTTCATGACTATACTCAGGACTTTCTTTTTACCATTATTCTGACAGAGCACATACATCCACGATATCTATTTATTCACTTATTGTGTTATGGATACTTCACCAAGTCCTTCAATAACAAGTCAGCATACTATAAAGGTCTACATTATTTCTGGTTAAGCAAATTCTGGTATCATTAAGAAAACTATTGTCAACTTCTTCTCTGTGGTTTAAAACATAACAAATCTGATGGACGCTGACAATGGTAGATTTATTTAATGAATGCATTTGATGGGTGTCAAAATAGTCAATTATTTAAAGAAATGAGGTGAGATTGAAATATCAGAGTTAAGATCACAGGATAACCAGACAGATTTAATTACAGCAGTTTTTAGTTATTAGCATAAAAGCGTCAATTTTAGAAAATTGTTCCAAAAAACGACTCCATTTTCTATTTGCATCACAAGTTGCCTTGTTGGTAACTTCTGTGACCTTATCAGGTACAGCTTAATATTTAATTATGTCCACTAAATTATTAGTTCTAAAATTCCCATCTGTAAGCCGAATGTAGAGAAGGTCAATGAAGAGAGTTGAAAGAGATGATAAACAGAAGAAAAAAGAACTATTGTAGTTGCAGTCTAGTCCAATAGATAATTCGAACAGAAAAATGACAACCAAAATAGAAGAATGGAAACTTACTTTTGCAAGAGAATTCAAAGAAAAAATATCAATAAAACAGAATGCCCCAGATACATTATCCATCTGGTAAGTATTAGACGGGGCTAAACACGAACTGGAGATAATACAAATAGTTTATCACAAACTACTCTTCAATGAAACAGAAAGGAACGCAAAAGAGATTAGTATATACTATGTCGCATGGCACTTTTTGAGCTGTATCAGGATTACCTTTTGAACTGTATCAGGATCCAGCGAAAACAAAAGAAGTAATTTAAACAATCAGCCTGCTTAAAGTAGTTATGCAGCGGACCATCAAGAAGCTCCACCAGCTGAAGAAATTAGAAAACAATAAAATAGTTGCTCAAAAAACAGACTGTGCTAGAATAAATCTTAAGAGAACTTCATGCATTGAGTTGTCGTATGAGAAAATTTTTGAATGAGGACAATTAGTTCATTCCAAATTGAGGGACTGAATTTACTAATGGACAAGTCAAAGGAAAATACAGCATAAATTACCCATCATGGATACAATATCCCACGGAATGAATTAAGAATTAGCTTAGTATAAGAGTATATACAAAAGAGGAACATTTCTTAAGGGCATAATGGAAAATGTTCCCTTGTAAAAGTTATCAACAATAATATTCAAATCCACCAAAACAATAAAAAAAAGTTAAAATTGTCAACAATGAGTCATATGCCAAGTAAGCAGGGTCATTTGCATTTTGTTTTTCAATTGACAATAATGGGCTTTTGGTGTGCACCACATATATAAATTATGTATACTCTATTATAGCAAAATATACATCGACTATAGAAAATATATGCACCTAGTTTTTAAAAGTCAAATTTTGCCAAATAATTGCAATTAAATTGCAAAAGCCCCAAAGTGAGCATGACAAACAGTTACCCTTTTCAGAAAACTAGCCTGCAAAAGTTTAACAGCCCTCTGGTCAGATAATGTCATGCAGTTGGAATAGTTACAATGCAATAATTTTTGATATGTAAGGGTCAGTTGGCATCAAGGATTCCATCTAAAGATACTATATTGACTGCCTCTATTGCAAGTCCATAACATCCCTTCTTGTTCATTATTTAGAACAAACCATATCTGAAGATGTCATACCCAACAATTTATCAATAGTCTAAAAGTCCATAAAACTAGTTGACACTGTGGACATCCTTCTATGGCATCCTTATTTAAAGCTATTAAAATGATGAATTGGTTAACAAGCATAATAGCAACTTATTCATAGACAAAAAAGAATGTATCAGAATCATGGACCATAGATGGCACAAATTTGACATATTTTCAATAAAAATTTAAGATATTTAGAAATGTTTGAGTCTTTAGCATGTCAATCTTTAGTTTTTGGTTTAAATATATATATATTAAAACCTACATTATAGTGTTTTAACTTTAGATTATTTATTATAAATAACTTATTCTATTAAAGAAAAAGTAATAGTCAAATATAAATATTATTCAACACATAATATGATTGAATATATTCACAATTCGAACGACAGTCGTGTCCGTTATCTTGACTGCTTGCTGACTCTATCCTTGCCACTACCACCTCAAATTTTCCACCACCTCTATGTTCCCAGCTAATAAATAAGAAAAATAAAAAAGAATACATGGAAGAGTTTGAGTGCATCCATAGTCGATGCGACCCACAATGGTCTGAATTTCAAAAATGTAGCGCCTTCCTCTCGGGTCCTCGTGGCGATATCCAAGCCAATGTCAATGCCTTAAGGCCAAGTATCATGGAGAAGATAGTGGAGGACACACTACTTATGGAAGAGAAGCACCGCAAGTTAAGGTTGCACTAGTGAGCACCGTGGATTGAAAGGAACACGCGCCAAGCCGACTGCCCGAGGGCAACCGACGAGAATATCACAACTGATTGGAGGACACTGATGATTGTAGTGTGACCGAGAGCTCCCCTAAAGCTCTCTAATGACATGAAGCATCTACTTAGACCCCTTGGACGGACTCTCACACTTGTTTTAGTGGAGGAGCGATGCTCCAAGGAGCAATACTTTCGTTGTGATGAGAAGTACAAGTCCAAATATCACCGCTCGTAACCAAGAGGCACCGTCTTGCTTTTCGATGGTCTCATGGATGAAGGAGATGATTTAGCTATTGTGGAATGTTTGAGGAAGAGTCAGGACAATTATTGGTAGGAGAGGTGAAGAAGGAGAAGAAAGAAGAGATGACAACCATAGCTTTGCTGATACGTTTCCATCAAGAATGTATCGAGAGTTCAATCAATATAGAGTTCAATTCTGGAAATTATGTATTGTTAGGCTAGGGCAAGCCGCAGAATATGAAATCAGTGGCTGCAAGAACAACAGATACAACCAGGATTCCTAACAGCACCATACTTAGGTTTACGGTCACAATTATCAGGTGCGGATAATTTCATAAATTTGTTTCAAAAGCGTCGTTCTCATAATGGAGACATTATCTCTACTATTGATTGGTGCAGCCCAAGCAGAAAGATCACAGCTTGACTAGTGAGAGCTCACCAAAAAGTGACGCATGTACATTTTGACCCTCTTTTCCTTTATCGCAGCCAGAATACAAGGCCAAAGTAGTCTCTTCAGTTATCTCTCTCCCTCTCTCCCTTCCGCCTCAATCCACCATATTTGTCGTGAAACCTGTTTTGAGTAATGATGTGCCAATGTTACACTTCGACCCTCTGTCTTTTATTCCTACACCACTTTTGACCTATTTCTTCCATCATCATCGAAGAATGAATGGCTTCATGTTACGATCCTTCCTCGGCTATAGGCTCTGATACCAGATTGTTACGATCCTTCCTCGGCTATAGGCTCTGATACCAGATTGATACGAACCCTCTTTTGGTGCTATGGCTCTGATTCAAGATTTATACGATCTTGCACGGAACTTTGAGATCAGATCCCGAAATATCCTGCCGTTGGATCGCTGTGAAATTTTGATATGTTGTAGGCCCGGAAAAGAGCTTTCCAACGGATCTAGTTTCAGGCGAATCGGAGATGGGGATCTCGAAATATCGTTCGTTTAGTGGACGAACGTCAGGATACTCTGTTTTGGATTCCGTGGATGAAGGCACGAAATCCTAGGTAATGGTGGATTGTGGAGGGCCGGTGTTGATGGGGTGGCACCGGTGTAAAAGTGATGGTGGAAGGGTTATGGATGATGGAAAGGTTAGGGATAGCGATGGATAAATTGGAAGAAGGGGGAGAAGAGGGCCACTCCTAAGGGACTAGGGTGATTGGCCTGTCGAGGGAGATTAGAAGCGGCGTCGCCGGGGAGATTGAGGGAACGGGAGCGAAGAAGATGAAGGAGGCAAGGCAAACTCAATTCTCAATAATCAATAATAATTTTGGTTGCCCTACACATACTTTTATAGGCTAACCAACAACTCAATCTTATCCTAAAACACAATCTTATCCTAAAACACAATCTTATCCTAAAACTCAATCTTATCCTAAAACTCAATCCAAACTCGAGACGACGTCGGTGAAGTCCGAATCGTATCAATCCACCACGCTTCCGCAACCTTGTCCTCAAGGTTTGAAATTTGGGAAGCGATCCATGATGTCTGCCTCTAGCTCCCATGTAGACTCGTCAGTAGGTTTGCCCAACCACTCAATCAGCACTTCAGTCCCCAATCAGCACTTCAGTCCCTAATCTGGATCCTTGGCGTCTTCTCCTACGACTTAGGACTCGAACCGGCTCATTGGAGCCATCTTCCTCCATTGGTTCGGGTAAGGTCGAACCCACTACATGGTTAGGCCCGATCTGGGCCTTCAATGCCGAGACATGGAAGACGGGATGTATCCTGGTTCCTTCAGGTAGGTCCAATCGGTAAGCTATTGGACCGATTCGTTGTAGCACTCGGTACGGACCATAGTACTTATATCCCAACTTTTGGTTCAAAATTGGCCTCAATGTGGATTGTCGATACGGTTGAGCTCGAACGAACACCAATTGATCCACCTCAAATTCTCGCTCACGTCTGCCTTTGTCATGCGTTTGCTTCATGCGGTTTTGTGCTGTGGCTAGGTGAGTCTTGAGCCGTCTCAATGTTTCATCTCGATCAGCAAGCTCCAAGTCAAGCTCAGTCCTATCCGTCGCCGCGAGTCTATCGTAGGCACGCAAGACAGGGGGAGTGCGCCCATAAACCGCCTCAAATGGGGTCATGCCAATGCTTGAGTGATGAGCGGTATTGTATGACCACTCAGCCCAGGGAAGAAATTTGACCCAATCCTTTGGTCGATCCGCCACAAAGCATCGCAAGTATTGCTCTAGTCCACGATTCACCACCTCGGTTTGGCCATCCGTCTCGGGGTGATAAGCTGAACTAAGATTGATTTGAGTCCCTTGCAATCTGAAGAACTCGGACCAAAACTCACTTATGAAGATGCGATCCCGGTCTGACACGATCGTCCTAGGCATCCCATGCAAGCGTGCCACTTCCCGAACAAAAATTTCAGCAACCCTTTTTGCTGAAAACGGGTGAGACAATGTTATGAAATGTGCGTACTTGCTCAGTCTATCCACCACAACAAACACCACCGATTGTCCTCGAACCTCCGGCAGCCCCTCAATGAAGTCCATGGAGATATCCTCCCAAATACGCTCTGGTATAGGTAGTGGTTGCAGCAGCCCGCTAGGCTTGAGTGCCTCCGATTTGACTCGTTGGCAGATTTGACATTCACGCACATACTTCTTCACGTCCGTCTTCATCCCAGTCCAAGTACAGTTTTGGGCCAGCCGCTTGTAAGTACGTAATACCCCTTCATGACCTGCTATAGGAGTATCATGGAAGTGTGCCATCAATAGCCTCCGTAGCTCTTCGTTTCGGGGTACCTTGATTCGCCCGTGCTCTAGTACTAACCCATTGCGCTCCTCGTGCTCGGGGTTGCTTGAGGGGTTCGCTCTCAACTCCTCCATGAGTCGGACCAGATCACTATCCTCTGCACTGGCTCTTCGTAGATCTGAAAAGAAAGGAAAAGTGGGTGCCGAGAAAGAAGCGAGCCCCCTTTCTTTTGGAAGTTCAAGCAGCGGTTTACTTCCATCCAACAACACTCTCTGATCATCTCTCCAAAAAGTCAATGTGAGGCTTGTAAAATCAAAGGTCACGGGCCCCAAGCTCCGAAGCCATTGGGTCCCTAAAACAATATCGGCACCTTGCAAGGCCAATGGATAAAGATCCAATGTGAAAGTTTGGCCTTGCACCTTCAATTCTGCACCTCCACAAATAGAATCTGCTCGCAAGGTGGTGCCATCTCCAATCGTCACATCGAACCCTTCCGTGGGTTCCGACTCGAGCCCAATCTTCCTAAGGAGCCTCATGTCAATGAAGTTGTGGGTGGACCCGGTGTCAATCAAGATTCTCACTGTGGTTTTCTTGATTACACCGTTCACCCGCAAGGTCTTTGGCGCGGCTGTCCCCGAATAGGCGTCGAGGGAGATTTCGGCCTTCGTGTCCTCCATGTGTTGTTGCTCCTCAACTTCTTCTCCTCGATGTCCAGCCACATCTGCACCTTCAGCTGCCATGGGTGGAAGATCGTGGCCTTCTCCTTTGAGTGGTAGCTTGGCAGGGAGCTGCAACGTCATCGCTGGTGATGAAGCTGTCGTGGTCGACTGTCGATTGACCGAGGAGAATGGTAGAAGATCGCTGGAGGCCATATGCGATTTCTTCTTAGTTGCCGACTCACTATGGTTGCAAAGGGAGCTAGTGAAAGGCGGCCCAAGTGTCGAAATTCGCGATTTCGGATCATCTCCTTCACCACTGATGAGGATTCCTGATGAGGGATATCCAGCGACCAGGTGTGGGGTAGCCAGCACTTCGCGGTTTGTCGACGAGGTCTCCGGTGCATGGGAAGATGTGGAGGTTCCGAGGGCTGCTACAATGGTTGCAGATCTCATTGTAGTTGGTGGCAGTTCGTTGCGGCTGACCATAGGTCGAGGTGTAGAATCTCGCTCTTGCTGGATAGCCGAACTTTCCCCTATTTTTGTGATGAACGGGGAGGCCGTGGAGGATGTTGGGTATGTTGTGGAGGGTTCCCCATGCTGTCTTGTGATTGCCTTTCTTGTTGAAAAAGGTTTCGTCCATGCCCGTATTTCCTGCATCATCTCCATCATTATTTGCTTGTTGATGGCAATCTGTTTGGAAATAGACCCCAACATGGATAGAACGCTAGGTTCTTCCGTATTCCTATTAGATCGAGTGATCGTCATTGGAAGCGCTTGTCCGAGGAACGGTGGCTCTGATACCAGCTTGTTACGATCCTTCCTCGGCTATAGGCTCTGATACCAGATTGTTACGATCCTTCCTCGGCTATAGGCTCTGATACCAGATTGATACGAACCCTCTTTTGGTGCTATGGCTCTGATTCAAGATTTATACGATCTTGCACGGAACTTTGAGATCAGATCCCGAAATATCCTGCCGTTGGATCGCTGTGAAATTTTGATATGTTGTAGGCCCGGAAAAGAGCTTTCCAACGGATCTAGTTTCAGGCGAATCGGAGATGGGGATCTCGAAATATCGTTCGTTTAGTGGACGAACGTCAGGATACTCTGTTTTGGATTCCGTGGATGAAGGCACGAAATCCTAGGTAATGGTGGATTGTGGAGGGCCGGTGTTGATGGGGTGGCACCGGTGTAAAAGTGATGGTGGAAGGGTTATGGATGATGGAAAGGTTAGGGATAGCGATGGATAAATTGGAAGAAGGGGGAGAAGAGGGCCACTCCTAAGGGACTAGGGTGATTGGCCTGTCGAGGGAGATTAGAAGCGGCGTCGCCGGGGAGATTGAGGGAACGGGAGCGAAGAAGATGAAGGAGGCAAGGCAAACTCAATTCTCAATAATCAATAATAATTTTGGTTGCCCTACACATACTTTTATAGGCTAACCAACAACTCAATCTTATCCTAAAACACAATCTTATCCTAAAACACAATCTTATCCTAAAACTCAATCTTATCCTAAAACTCAATCTTATCCTAAAACTCAATCCAAACTCGAGACGACGTCGGTGAAGTCCGAATCGTATCACTTCATGTCTTCAATGGTTGATTATAATATTTTATCTCGTAGATCCTCAAAGATCAAACAAATGAGATATCCTATATTCCTCTACTTGAGCAGTCTTTGAGTAAAAAAGAAGTCCAATTATTATTTAGTCAACTTTATTCATTTGCATTAATTGATTAATTTCCAATTGAATTATGTATTCATTATTGTATATATTTTGAATTCAATAAATTTATTAAAATTCATTGTAATCCGTGATGCACCCACATATGTGGCATGCAGTACCTCTAAGTCTGCTACTGCAAACACACTGACGTATTGGATGAACTAAGTGAAGCTTTAACATTATAGTAGGCGGATTGGTAAGGAAACCTAAGAAAATGTCTCAATCTTTCAGGTTTTAAAGTCATCATAGATCTCACATGCCAGCTCCTACACACTCTTGTCCCAGGGCCCTACTTTGCTGTTCTCTACGTTGCATGCAGAACATGAATTTGTCTCTATCTATTGAGTGGAAACATTAGACATGGGCTCAATCAGTGGGTGGGCTGCAGATGTACTTTGATTTTGGGGCTTGGGCCCAATCATTTGATTAATTTTGTGGGCAGTGGGCCAGCCTACGTATTGGGCTTTATTTTAGCCCAATTAGAGGATTACAAGGTTATTGTTAAATTCTAGAAATACTATTAAAGTGTGAAATTATTTATAGAAAAACGTGAAGATTATATATACTTGTATCTGGATTAGGGATTTGAGCTATCCCACATGGACCTTAGGTGAGTGAATTCACTCACGTATTTATCGTCTCATATTTTGTACTACGATTCCATTATATTATTTTCGTACAAAATTATAATTTATAAAATGTTAATCTTCGTACATTGCTATTCTTCATGCAAAATAGAAAATATATTGATCATGAATAGCTAGCAAAAAATTGGTTGAGTAGGTACGGACTTTGAGAACAATCTCTTAGGCTAGGATATTTTTTATGTATCTTCCTATGGTGACTTAAGTCTACCTTGAATTTTAGGAAATAAACCTATTTCTGATCAACCTATGATCTATTTAGGCAACTTTAGCAGGGTTAGAGAACAGTCTCAGGCTAGATTAAAAATATTCTTGAGGTGATCCTAGTCTTTGTTACTGAAAAAAAATAAGGTACGTTTATTATATAGTGACACCTCATAGGGACCTTAATCGGATCAAATATAAGGAAAAGACTCGAGCGCTATCTCGGTGTGAACTTTAGTTGATATGGATATATGGGCATAGTCCCAAAATAAAATACATGCTATTTAGTGAGATTGAGAAATTTCATATAATGAAATTGAGCATGCTATCAGCTTGTTAATTGCCTTATTATTAGTTGTGCTTTATTATTCTCATTATGAGCATGCTAGTTTTTGCTATTAATTGTTGAGTTTTAGTTTTTATATCATGTTGTATAAATTTTGAATTTACTAGCTTTTGGGTGGATTCATCCACTAAACTAATGTTGTTAGCTCATTAAACTTTTCGAATGCTGATCAACGCAACGAATGAACGTGGTGCACCGGGACTCATTTGCCTTAACTTAGAATTTTAGCCTTTCTACTTTCAATTATAGTAGTGGTTTTCATTTTAAATTTTATAAAACTATTTGTTGCCTTAGTTTTATTTAGAAAACTTTAGTTGTATAACTTGAATATCTTTGTTTCTTTAGGAGTTCTTGAATTGGAGTTATTAAATTAATTTTGAGTTCTTCATATTGTGCATGTTTTTATACCAATTTTGAACCAATTTGAAATGAATTTGATATATTAATTTTGAATTTTTAAAATTTAGGGGAATAATTGGGGAAAATCTAGTTTTCCCTTTGATTCTTATATTTAAAAAGTATTTTCCATAGATCTAGTATCAATATGCTAGATCTACGTCGAAAGACCTTTATAAATGATTGATCTAGCCAAATTGTGCTAGATCTATTATTTATACACCTCAAATAGTTTTTGAAGTGTAAAAAACTTAGAGAATGAAAGAAAAAGATACCTTTAAATAGGATTTGAAGAAGAAATCTTGAATTCTTCCTTAGTTCCTCCCTTTCTCCTCTCTTTTACCGTCTCTTACTTTCTCTCACTTCCACTTCTTTTCTTAGTAAAATGGCTGCCAAACAAAGAGCCTAAAGGTCTCTTTGACTAACCCTTAACAGATTATTCAATTCCGGGCATCATCTAACCCATGTCGACGAGCACAGATCGACACAAGGCCATAATGATTTGGCATGCACCTGTGCCGAATGTTGATACCTCATCAACAAAGGGGGTGCCGACAAGCATAGCCATCCCTGGTAAAAGTGTCATTGTTATTTACCATATTGGATATGATACGTGTCAGACTCCAAGGATATCATTGATTTTTCTTTTAAAGTATCCAATTTTTATAATGAAAGTAATATTATGAATATGGCTTGGATATGCTTAGGCTACTTTGTGAATCTGATTAGTGATTAGTTCCAAATACAACTGCCGTCTCTTTCTGGTTAGGTTTAGAAGGCTCTACTTTTTAAAAATAGACATATTTGCTATTTTAGGAGGCACAATTCATGAACTTGAATGAGGTCCAAACCAGTGATGGCCGTGCCAGTGGCACGTGCCGTGCCGTGCCATTATCGGCACGGCACGCCCCTTATAATATTTTTAATAAATTTTTTAGGATATTTAGAGATATTTTTGGGTCTTTGGTATGCCAATCTTTGATTTTTTTGTCTAAATATATGTATTAAAATTTAAAATCTACAATACAATGTTTTATCTTTAGACTATTTTTGTAAATAACCTATTTTATTAAAGATAAAACAACAGTTGAATATAAATATTATTCAACACATAATATGATTGAATACATTAATTAAAATTAATATTAGTGATTAAACACTCCATAATATAATTAAACACATAATAACATTTAATACATAATTGATAATAGTTCAATAATTAAAACTAATATCTAATTGAATGTAGAATGACGAGGAGGATCAAAGACTTCATTTGCTAGCATAAGAATAACATGGGAATGTTGCATTAAATACTGTCAATATTCTTCAAAACTTATCCACTGATAATATTGCTCGTTATAACGTCTCACAGTCTTCATAGAAATAAGACTTTTGTAATTCTTCGATGATATGATATGGATATTGAATATACACGGGAACGATTGGCACAAGCACACCATAAGCATATACAGATTGTGGATATGGAGTATAATAAGGATGTTGTGGCTCTGGTGGGTGTGATTGATATGATGGTAATGATAATAAACTCATATCATCCTGTGGGTGCACATCTCCTGATGTCCTGCTACCTATAGACTCAAATCCTTCCCTCATTTGACTATAATCATATTGAGCTTGAGATAGTCCCTTTTATTTCTTGTCTCTGATAAATTTAGCTTTGTGGTTGTCTAGGTTTAGTAAATGAATTGTCATTCTAATTTTAAAAAATGATAAATAAGTTGTCATTTCAAAAATGACAAATAATAAAAGTTAATTAATGGAAATAAGAAAAAGTTAAAAAAATGGGTTCTTCTATATGTCATATCATGTCTGTTAAGAAAATAAGTAAAGTTGATTTAATAAAAATTGATGAAAATAGAAAAATCTTAAAAAAAAAGTCTCTACATTGGCACATGATCGACACGAGGCTGTGTCGGACGGCATGTGGCTGTGCCAGACCAGCACGGATCGACACGGCACGGCTCGGCACGGGGGTGTGCTAGTGGCACACCCCGTGCCAAGTGCCGTGCCTCTACTGGCACAGCAGGTGCCGATTGGCACGCATGCCATGTCGATCCGTGCCGATCTAGCACGAGGGCATGCCGTGCTGATCCGTGCCGGTCTGGCACGGCCACGTGCCGGTAATGTGTCAATGTAGAGACTTTTGTTTTAAAATTTTTCTATTTCCATCAATCTTTATCAAATCAACTTTACTTATTTTCTTAACATGATATGACATGTAGAATTCATTTTTTAAACTTTTTCTTATTTTCATCAATTAACTTTTGTCATTTGTCATTTTTGAAATGACAACTTATTTGTCATTTTTAAAAATTGGAATGACAATTCATATGCTAGACCTAGACAACCACAAAGCTGAATTTATCAAAGACAAGAAAGGAAAGGGACCATCTCAAGCTCAATATGATTATAGTCAGATGAGAGAATGACTTGAGTCTATAGGTAGCAGGATATCAGAAGAGGTGCACCCACGTGATGATATAAGTTCATCATCATAACCATCATATCAATCACACCCACGAGAGCCACAACACCCTTATTATACTCTATATTCACAATCTGCATATGATTATGGCATGCCTGTACCTGTGCCGGTCGTTCCCGTGTATATTCAATATCCATATCATATCATCGAAGAATTACAAAATTCTTATTTCTATGAAGACTATGTGAGATGTTATAACGAGCAATATTATCAGTAGATAAGTTTTGAAGAATATCGACAGTATTTAACGCAACATTTCCATGTTATTCTTGTGCTAGCAAATGAACTTTTTGATCCTCGTCATTCTACGTTCAAGTAGATATTAGTTTTAATTATTGAACTATTATCAATTATTTATTGAATATTATTATGTGTTTAATTATATTATGGAGTATTCAATCATATTATGGAGTGTTTAATTATTAATATTAATGAATGTATTCAATCATATTATGCGTTGAATAATATTTATATTCAACTGTTGTTTTATCTTTAATAAAATAGGTTATTTACAAAAAATCAAAGATTGACATACCAAAGACCCAAAAACATTATAGGGGGCGTGCCGCTGGCACCGGGGGGGGGATGCTCGATGGTGGCACGGGCCATCACTGGTCCAAACCAAGGATTGTCATGTTGATACTCTATTGGCACACCCACTAACACGCCTCTAATATATTTTCATGATTTTTATATAAGTTTTTAGTTTGAATGTATGTATTAAAGCCTACATTAGTCATTTATCCTTAAATGACCTATTTTGTTAAAGATATAGCAATACTTAAGTGGAAACATGATTCAACACATAATATGATTGAATACATTCATTAATTGATAATAATTAAGTAATTACGAACCAAAACTAGAGTAAATAAGTAGTTGAGGTAATTTTCCTAATTTTTTTGAATTAAATGAATTTCCTATTTTATGAGTGAATTTTTGGGGATTTCTTTATTTTACTATGTTCAACTCCATGTTTTTTCTAATTGTAGAGTACATTCAATGTACATAAATGGCTATAGGATTTATCATTTGTACAACGTAAATTAGTTTTTAAAGTGTAAAGCAAAGGAAATACTTAAGAGAATAAAAGAAAATTTTACCTTTTGATGAGATTTGAAGAAGAAATCTTAAATCCCTCCTAGATCTCCTCTATTTCTCCTCTCTTTCTTTCTCTTACTTCTACTTTCTTATTGGGAAAGTGGTTGCCACAGAGTCCTCTTAGACTTGCTTTAATGGGTCTTGACTCTTGAGGAGCACCCACTGTGTGAAGCACAGTACTCTACTCTAGCTGGTCGGCACAGAATGGCATGGCCCGGCACACCTTAATCCAAACTCCAAATTAAGATTTCAAGCCACAATAGCTACTTCCATGATTTAGAGATCAAATTATTTTGTTTATCTTACATCTCAATATCTAATCGTATAGATAATATATTGAACCATTCTCTCATTAACAATTGGTATTTTAATGAATAAATTAGACCCATGTGATAAGTTCACATATATATACTATTGTATGTTACACCACAATATTTTCTTAATAAGATTCATGCTTAAGGGTACTATTTTATATATGTGGAAATGTGTATATTACATTAACATATACAAATATCAAATACACATATCCACTACATATATTCAGTGTATACTATCTTATTTTCCAAATCTACCATATAGCACATCTGTGCTCTGTGTGTGGCGATGCTTCACAGAAACAAACAGACTGAAGCATTCCATTATTAAATAGTAACCTAATTATCAGAATAACCTTTATTTGATATATGCACCCTGTTGAACTGCATCTTAATTAGTTGCCCTCAAAATATGTGCACTCTTACATCAGAAGGTTACATAAATATATTCCCCAGAATCTGCAGTAGTGGGAACCTTGTGCAATAAAACACCCTTTTTCTAATTAATGAACTAGGCAAACCAACTTGTTATTTGGATCCGAAAGAACTGATGCAATAAAAAGCCAGGCCATGTACACGTCGTGCCTACTTATCTGGATATGCATGAGCAAATTCTCTTTTGACAATTCATTGAGATAGATAAAAGAATGAGGGATAATCAACTAAAAGAAATAGGAAATGACTGGTGGTAGTATTACTATTTTTATACCCTGAATATCAGAAGAATAAGTGCCAGCATTGAAGAGCACAAAGAAGGTACCTTAGTTAATGCTAAAAGTTGAGAATGCATGCCACTTTGATCACGATTAAAGTTGGGTCCTAGACGTTCCATCAATTCAACAAAGCACCAGAATGACTCAGATTCATCTTCCATAACAAATAATATCGGTGATAAAAGATCACTCATACCCTGAAAAATTACATGTCCAAATGTTAGTACTATATCAATTACAATCAACATAACAAATAATATCAGTGATAAAAGATCACTCATACCGTGAAAACTACACGTGCTAGAATGTTAGCACTATATCAATTACAATCAAATATATTATTATTGAAAAATTATCAAGAATCTTAGATAAAAAAATATATCATGATTAACCATCTAACTACCACCACTTTCAATTTATCAAAATTCATAGAATAGGTGATGCAGGTTAGTTCCATAAAAGTGAAAGAAATAGGAATTTAACAAAAGAGAAATAAAATATGAAACAGATAATGAAAAAAGCACAAAAGACTAGTCAAAGAACTTCAAAGATGTAGGAACATCTCGATTCAGAAGAACATGCCATACAAATATGCATCACGAAGTTAGAGAATAACACACACACACACAGACATATACAGGTGTCTGTTAAATTCCAAAAGGAAGAAGGAACTCTGAGGTTAGGCCTAAAATCAAGGTCTCCCTACCTCTTCTATTGCATTTCCTCTACCAAAATATGTATAAAAATATAGTTGCAGTACAAACTTTACATGAATACATTGGGAAAAATTATTCTTTTCTAGTCACTTGCTGCATCTCAGGATCATAAAAAGCTTATTCCAAGGTGCATAGAGAAACTGATCTTAATTTTTCTTCACCTCAAGTGAGCTTTTATGAATCTGAAGGCTAATTAATGTAATGGCTACAGAAGTGTTTAGACTTTTCCAACGTTCTAACTTAAAGATTGTAGTCTAGCCACATATATGCATAACACACCATTAAGAAGCAAGAGAAAATGTATGTTTTGATATCCAAACTCCAAATTTTCAGATATGGATTCCTTAATTGACATCAAGACTTGCACCATGCAACATGGTGGCACATATTTAGGGTCGTAAAACAACCAATCCAATATCCGCTGTTAATTCCAACAACCAAGAAATGGTTTTGAGACCTTTTGGAATTCTTATATGTGACAAACCTATAGTATTGATACCTCTGCTACAATACAACTTAGAAGATCCCTAAAGCACCAACAACTATGACATTAGAATCGCTAGTTTGTATTAATATTTTTTTACCAATTTTAACTCCTAAATACTAGGAACAAGAGAACACTCACACAAAACCACATAAACCCTTATGTGAAACTAAAACCCTGATTTTAGCTTGTTCTTCATCACTCCTACTCAAATATTCTTATACAGTAATGTCAAAAAGGAAAATATAATAAGATGATTAATCTTTAAAAGGAAATAGATGATAGAAGTCTCGTCAGAAAAATCAAAGAAACAAGAGCTTCACCATTCTAGGGCCATGAAGTTATGCATCACATGCAAGATTGAAATAGCATACATAACTCCACAACCAGAAGAAAAGCAATACAAACCAAAAAACTATGCAGGTCCAGTTACCATCATATTGAATGGAGTGATCTAGCTAAATGAGAATGTAAAAAAAAAGGTATTCTAACGACACGCCTAGAATAGAGAAAGAAATTATGCTACTACGACAAATCGCATAATTAGAAAGCTTATATACAACTAATCACTAGATTTGTAAAGGTTGTTAGTCATTACTCAGCATTCAGCAAGGACCACAAAAGAAAAATTAAAAAGGAGACTTAGGAGGGAGAATATAAAATTTGAAGATTGTGCATATGATTCAGGAAACAGAACAGATCTCTTTTAGCTTATGCAGAATTACTCCAAGAAGTTTCCATATACCTGACAGTAACCAAGGTCAAAATTGTAGAATGAATAAGTCAAGAGTATGTCACGTAGAACTGCAACATTTGGATTATCATCTCCTTCATAATAGGAAAATGATCTGTCTGTTCTCACCTTGAAAAATGATCAACATAAACTAATAGGTCAATTATAAACTGGTGAAGCAAAATGCTTTAGAGTTCAAATTTCAAACAGAAATAAGCAACTACCTACTCACCACATCTTTGTCAATGAGACCTTTCCTCTCTCTAAACTTTGTAAATTTTTTAGCCTGTGTTACCGAGATACTCTGCACATGTACCAAAAGTACAAAGAAAATGAACAAGAAAAGTAAATAAATGTATTATTTGTAAAGAAACAAAAAAAATTAGCATCATTATTAATTTTGAAGCTTGCTTCAGAACCCAAGTAATATATCTTCTTATTGGTAAAATCTAATAAATATAAGATATAAGTGCCAAGCAAGAAACTATGCTGATGCAACAAAGTGAACACCCAAAAATGAACCATGAGATAAGCTCAGTAGTTTTAGTACTTATAGGCAACCTAATATATAAAGCAAGAAGAATCATGACACCTAATGCGAGGAATTAAATATGTTAAGCATATATTTGTTCCTGTAGGTTCCAGCACAAAAAATTGCATGATGTGCTACAGTAAATTATAGGAGATAGCTCAATTGTACATAATGGGAGATAGTTCTTAACTGTCAACAAACACAGGTGAAGAGAGCATACTCTTTGTTGCTGGCACAATTGAAGAAAGAGGAGCATCAAGATTTTTCAAAGCTTAAATGCCCAAACCATATTAAAAAGAAGAGGATGATACAATTTATGGCTGGTTTAGGTCAGCCCAGTTATATCAAAGACGAATCCAACCCAAAAATTAAGATTTACAACCTTAATAGTTAATACCAAGTCAGGCCACCCATATGGAGTTCTATCCAAGCCCAAAGGCCCTGTGAAATTCTATCCAAGCCCAAATAGGATCAAGTAATGTTGCTCTTCTTCCTAGAGTTCAAGGAGGAAAATGACTTACCAGTTACCATCTCTCTCTTCATACCTGTCTCTCCTCTTTGATCTCCCTATTTGTTATGTGCAGCTGAGACAACCTATGCTGGGCAGCATAACCCATGCCACTTGGCATGCACTATACTGGAATCTTGCATATATCCAGCAGATTATAAATCCTTGTTTGTTCCTTTGACCTTTTGTGAATTAACATGTTACAGAATTACAAACTTCTACAAAAATCTTTCATTCTTTTTTGCATTTTAAGGGACTGGGGTCTGGAGTTGCCATGGGTTATTTATTCTTCCATTGTATAATATTAGTACCAAGAATGTGAGTCACAAACCAATAAACTGATGATATTGCATAGTATTGATAGTCTGCAGTATCAAAAAATCAACCAGTATTTAATAATATCGTAGCATGACAAATAGGTAGTGATAATGTTTGCATTGAGAAGCCAAGTCAATTTGCAATAACTGGTTAGGAAACCACTTAGGCACTTACTATGCCAATAGAATAGGAAAGATCATTCTTTAGTAGATAAACCAATGTAAATCAATCACTGCAAATAAAATGTAATCCAACATGATCCATGCTTCATAATGACTAGGAATAATACTTTGCTAGAATTCATCTTTTTGACCCACCATGACAATGGGCAAGGGTCATAAAATGACACTCAAAAAATACAAGACAAGGTATAGCAGTTTCAGAAATATTAAGGTATAGCAATGTAAAGTGCAGCAACAAATCACCATCATATATATTGAAGAAAAAGAAGGCACGGATATTAATATTAGCTTAAAGACTTGAACCCATACAGATGCAAAAATGATTGGAAAGAAATTAATCAATTATAATGAGACAATTTTAATCTGACAAATTTTTCAGAAAGAAATATATAACGATATATGCCTTCAAACCTGCCACTGGGATTTGATGACTTCATACTCGGATTTTTTTGCTGCAGCAAGATACTCCCTCTCAGCATATGTTGAATCATACTCATGGAATCCCAACAGAAACTTCCATACCTTTAAGGGTACAATTGTAAATGGAAATTCAAGACAGCAACTTTCCAAAATTTATTATATGTCACAAACCTCTTTTCTCAGATTGTGATCAACTCCTCCATAGAATACTCTTTTTCTTAGTGCCTTTGAATCCGTGACTCGTCCTTCAGAATCTAGAAGAGCAGCCCACTGCCACAGGAGTTAAGACATACGTATGAGGGGCTTCTAAAGAGAGAAAAGATGAAACAAAAAATCAAGTGGAAAACTGGAGTTTACGTTATGAATGGAATTTAGCACAAGCTGAAATTTGAAATGAGAAAAAAAATAATAGATCAGAAGGCAACACACTATAATCAAATCAACATGACTTATCCATACATTGCAGTCAATTGCAATTTTCACCAATGTATTGAAAGGCGGCCAACGGGTGGGGGGCGGTCACTCCACCACTTAGCGCCAAGGCAGACACCAAGGCGGTTTAGTATTTCTAATATATAAAAAATAATTATATATAATATAAGATATATTAATATAGTATATATAAATTTTTTAATAGTGTAATATACAATCATAATAACAAAATATAATAATTTATATTTACATTACATATTTTATTAATACATTTCACATTAATAAAAATGGGTCCGGTGCATGCCAGCTAGTGGCCATTTAGTCAAAGTGGTGCGTGCTAGGCTGCCATGTAGCAAGGGAGAGAGAGAAGAGTGACATTTGTCTTCTTTTCTTCTTTCAATCTATCACTAATAACTTCAAGTATCAGACAGAAAGGAAGAGAGAAGGAAGACAATCACTTGCCATTAGGGGTGAAAACGGGTCGGATTAACTCCGACCTGACTCGCTATCCGACCCGACTCGGATCGGATTCGGATAAAAAATTTCTATTCGACTCGGATTCGGATTCGGATACGGATAGAATTTTTGAAAAAAATTCGGAGACGGATTCGGATACGGGTCGGATAAATTTTTCGGATTCGGATACGGATATCGGATATCCGTTTACCCGCATATTTTTTTAAATGATTTACAGTTTTTAGTTTGCTTATTTAAATAGTAAGTATTAATATTATTACTAATAATACATTATATATTATTTATAGAGATTAATTTCTCTAATTTTATATATTTGACATACAAAAAAATTATTTGTTGTAAAACTCTTAATAATTTTGTGTTAATTATATTTAAATAAAATATTATAATTATTTTAAATTTAATCAATATCCGTTTAAGATCCGATCTTTTATCTGAAAATTATCCGTATTCGTTTAGTTAGGATATGGTTTTAAATTTTGCTATCCGTCCAATATCCATATCCGAATCCATATCCGAACTAAAAATACGGATCCGGATATGGATTGAGCACTATCCGATCCGTATCCGATCCGTTTTCACCCCTACTTGCCATCGCTGGCCTCGAGGGTGAAAAGGAAAATATAAAGAAGAAAAAGAAGAGGAAAAGAGAAGAAAGCCTATTGCCGTTGCCGTTGCCGTTGCCACTACTGTTTTCTCTCACTGCCGTCGCTCAAGAAGGGAGACAGAGGAAGATGAGAGAAAAGGAAAAGGCAGGCCGCTATGACAACTAAGCGGGTTGCGTGAGCCATGAAAAGGAAAAGACGGGGCTGCCAAAAAACAAATGGCGGCCTGCGCACCACTAGCAGGCTACCTAGTTGCATGGCAAGGCGGTTGGGTCGCTGCCCCACCATGGCGGCCGCCTTGACCGCCTTTAAAAACATTGATTTTCATGACTCTTTCTTGTCTACATGACTTATCCATACATTGCAAGAAGTAACAAAGAGAAAGGAAGGAAGATAGAGAGAAGGTTTTATCTATAAATGTTGAATTATTTTATCTTTTATTTTAATCTTTGTTTACTTGTTTAGGTTTATATACACTGAAAATTAAAATAGCTTCAAAAGAGAAGTCACACGACAGATATCAAGTGGTAATATTGCGGCACTCTTAGGTTAAAAATGCGTCAAATGCAATTGGTGTGAAAAAGAAATGAGTGGTAGTGTCAGCCGTTTAAAATAACATTTGGCTGGAAAGCAAAAAAATAGCAGCTTGCACTCAAGTGGCGTAAAAATTAGAAAAAAGATATTAGCTAATCTAATAGATAAATGGAAGGATAAACAATATGTACAACAAAAAGAGTCAATTATTCGTGAAGAATTGATGCATAACCCTATAGATATTAACAATGATCACAATGAGCAGAGTGGGAAAGATGATGATGACAGACAAATGAGGTGGGCAATGAAATATGGCATAAATATGCATACAAAAGAAGAGATTAGTTTATATACAAGGAGAAAAAGAATATGGGGGTAACAGTTCAACTCTTAGGACTCCTAGTGTTACAGCAGAGTCCATAAATATTGAATTAATGGATATATATCTTCAACAAAGAATTGGTCGTATATAGACTATTATCAAGATAGCTCTTAAAGATTTATTCACTCGCCCCGACCCGCTCGAGATCTTCTCCCTCCTTGAGCTAGGGCATCCACATCATATTGGATGGGAGCGGCTCGACAACAAGGTCAACGGTGAGCGAATCGCTGCTAAGAGGGGTGTTGTGCAGCACCTCTCATTCCACTTGCTTGTACACTGTCAGCACACCCCATGGTGGTCGGCACGGGCATCGTTGGCTAATAGTCATTATTATCACATGATGGATGCTATACAATTAGTAAAACCTGATGTGAAATTCTCCTAGTTTAAATGATATTGCTACTAAATATCCTGAGTAAGAGGTAGATGAACTTCACACTTATATTAAAACATTTAAAAGGTATTATGATGAATTTGATCATACACTAATATGTGATTGATGGACTACACAAAATAAAAAAATATAATTAATTTCTTAGTGTACTTGAGCAGGGGAACAAAATTTTTGAAGTTTATAGATGCTACTGTAAAAGTGCAAATTACATTTGTTAGTTGATAAATGAGATAGTAGAAGAAATAGGCGAAAAAAGAGTAGTCCAAATAGTTATTGATATTAGGGCTAATTATAAGGCCACTAGACAACTTGCGCATTGTGTTGATATCATGTTGGAAGATAATCCAAAGATCCTAAATTTGACATATATGCATAAGGTTGACAAATTTTATATACAACCATAGTTAGTTTCTTAACTTACTTAGGCAAATGACTGGTGATAGGGAGATCATCAAACTCGGCCTTAATAGATTTGTCACCCATCTTTTAACATTGGAGAGTATCATGTGCTATAATGATAATATTATACAATATTTACTTCATAAAAGTGGCCTATAAAAATTAAAAATTAGGTAAAACTTTGAAGATCATGGCTCTGAAAAATATATTTTGGGATAGTATTATAATTGCAACGATAGTATTTGAGTTTTTTGTCAAGGTATTATGACTTGTAGATAGTGATGACAAGTCTGAAATTGTGACATAGCAAAGAAACTAATAAAAGAAAATATGGGCAAAAGTTATACGAACTGATGGAAAATGATTGTTCTAGGTGAAACAGATAATTACATAAAGATATACACGCTACTGGTAGATATACTTTTAATTTACTAATTTACTTTTATTTATATATATTTTAAATTTGAATGCTTACAAATTTTAAATTATAAATTTCTACAAAATATTTTCTTAATCCAAAACTTCAGTTCTCTATAAATGTCAATAATAATATTGAAGTCTTACTGGGAGTTAGGAAGATAATCAGTAGACTATAGGCCAACATTCACAAACAAATCATTTATGATAAAGAAATGAGTTATGATTCAATTAAATAATTTTGTTATTATTTGTTTTAAGTTTCAAGTTTCAACATAATTATTTCACATGGAGGATATAGATTGAGAGCTAAGCAATCCAGTACCATTAAAGTTATTGTAGCTAATATTTCATAACAGTCCAGCTAAATGGTGGTCTATTTATGGATAGGAAGAGGCACCAAATTTGACACTAATAGCAAAAAGAATTTTACGTGAATTGTATTTTCATTACAATGTAAAATAAATTAGACTATTTCTCCTTGATTCAAATCAAGATACGCAATCGATTAACAATGAAAAGATTAGACAAGTGAGTTTTTTGTCATTATAATATGAGATTGAGGAAGAGAAATCTAAGAAGGCAGAAAATGATCAATTAATTGATTTATATCATATTTTTTATGAAGACCCCTAACTCCATAAATCAAAGATATGGAGGAGAGATTATTAAATGATATAAATAATCCATGGTTAAATAAGGTATTATGGGAGAACGCGAGAGCAGAGGCTCGTACAAATCGTTCAACAACGAGAGATAATACACCTATTAGTATTAGTGATAACCTTGATAATCCTGATAATATATCTGATAGTGAGATCGTCCCTTCCATATTTACTAAGGGAAGTCAAACAAGCATAGAGATTGAAGACAGAAAAATTGATGATATACATATTAGCGACATCGTTATAAGGATATTGTTCCTTATGATTATGGTAAATAGAATTTATCAAGGATTCGAGTTTCGGCCGATCCCGATCCAGGCCGAAACCTTTCGGCCTGCTGCAGGTGGCTGCTGTCAGCAGCAGCTAGAGAGAGAGGGAGAGAGAGAGAGTGAGGGAGAGAGAGGAAGGGAGAGTGAGGGAGAGAAAAGGAGAGAGAGAGAGGGAAAAAGCGAGAGAGAGTGAGAGAGAGGAAAGATTAAAAAAAAGAGGGTATGAGAGAGAGAGAGAAAATGGAGGAGAGAGTGAGGGAGAGGGAAAGATTAAAAAAAAAGGTGAGAAAGAGAGAAAAAGATAAAAAAAAAGAATGTGGGAGAGAATGAATACTTTAGACTAACAATTAGAGGGATAGAAAAGAATAGAGGGAGAAAAAGAGATTTTTACTTTTTAGGCTTTATATGTGAGTAATTATTATTTCTTATTTTCTTATAATTTTTTCTAAATTTTTAGAAATTTCTCTAACATTTTTAATAATATTTAGAATTTTATTTAATTAAAATAGTCCGATCCGATATAGGCGACCGATACAGCCGATACGTATCGTTTTTTCAGACGGCCGATCCCGATCACGATACCGATTTTTGGAACATTGGAATTTATTGTTTAAAGTTATTACAAGATCTTTATGCTACTGGTTGTTATTCTCAGTATCCTTAGATACAAGATTTATATGATATCACTAATATAATGCAATAACTTTCTGAAGCATTAGACCTTAGGCATTATTATATAAAAATTTATGATGATTTTGATAATAAAAAAACAGGAATTTACTAAGCCAGTTTGGCATTCATCAAAATTTTTGAGTAAATTAATATATTTTTTAAGTTTTTACGCTTCATCTTTGAGTAATTATTATTTTCTTTTTATTTTTTCTAAATTTTTAGGAACTTTTCTATATTTTTAAATAATATTTAGAATTTTTGTAATTAAAATAGTCCAATCCGATAAAAGCAGACAATATGGCCGATATGTATTGTTTTTCCAAGTTTCAAAACCTTGGTTTTAATTGAAATTACATCTTACTTCGGCCTACCAAAATCTAATTGAAATGCAAGCTTGTAACAAGCTGATTTCGTATCCTATTCTAATATAAATATCTCCACTGGATCAGCTTTTGTGACTCTAGGAATAATTCTATTCTTTTTTATTTGATTAACTAGTACCTGAGAGTCCACAAATTTCCATGTCAGCTGGCTTGGTCAATAAGTATCATGGTAGTGAATAACTAATGCAGCTTAAGGGCAAGAAAACATGCCGATATGGAAAAGATCTGGAGGTATAAATCTACCCCTAAGAAGAAAAGATATGACCTCTTTGAATCTCTTTATCTGCCTCCATGTACTCTTTTCATACTAACATGACTATATAGATAGAAAAGATAAAAGATAACCTATCAAGATAACCTATCAAGCCATGAGGGAGAGAAGATCAAATCCACCTAGATTGTGGGGGACAAAGAAAACATGATATTCATCACAAAATAAAGAAGATAGAAGAAGAGGAGGAGGAGGAGAAGGGAAAAGAGGTAAATGCGGAATCCTCCACAAAATATTGTGTCTCAAATTTTCATATTTTTCTTCCTTTTTTTTCGAAAACCCCATCATCTCTATAGTCTATATATAAGGAGATTATATCAAATCACAAATTGATCTTATCCGGATCTTTCCTATTCTAGTATATAATTAAACTTACTCTTTTAACTTAAAAATAAAAAATATCCTAATAAAACTTATCTCAAAATAAACTAACAAACTAACAATCAAATCTCCTAGATTTTTAGAAGCATTAACTAAATTGGACACTATAAAATCAAACCTAATTTTTAGATAAAAGTACATCCAAAAATAAAAAAGAATAAAAAAAAGGACCATCATTCGCTTCCACTGTGCAAATCTCGTCTCGAGAATATCTTCAAAATCCGTATCTTTGAAATTTTCTTCATAAGATATCTCGATTATCATGAACTCAGTTTTTATATTTGCGAACTAAATTTCCTTCATGATTGATTCCATCGGATTTAAACTTGCTCTGATACCAAATTAAAGTAGCCTAGGAATTAAAAAAATTATGCCAACACAGAAAAACATAACGAGGTACCTAGATCCACCCACAAGAGAAAAAATAGAGCCTCTGTGAATGTTTTTATCTCCCTCCAAGTACCCTTTTTCATTCTAGCATGTCTAAATAAATGAGAAGGTTAGAATATAACCCACCAAACCATGAGAGATAGAAGATCAAACCCACTAAGATTGTAGGGGAAAAAGAAAGCATGATATTCATCACAAAAGAAAGGAGAGAGAGGAGAAGCAGCAGAAAAGGGATAAATATGGAATCCTCCACAAAAATATTATTTCTCAAATTTTCACACTTTTTTTCTTTTTTTATCAGAATTCTCATCACCTCTATATATAGAGATAGAGGAAATTACATCAAATCACATATTGATTTTATTCGGATCTGTCCTAATTTAATATATAACTAAAATAAGATTCTTTTAACTTCAAATTTAACCATATCCTAATAAACTTTACCTCAAAACAAACTAACGATTAAATCTCCTATAGTTTTACCAAATTGTACACTCTAGAATCAAATCTAGTTGTTACATAAAAAAATACATCTGAAAATAAAAAAATAAATGGAAATCTACTTCCCACGAATTATTGGCACCTATACAAAGAATATCTTGATACTCGCTCATTCCACCCATGCTGACTCATCCTACTAGGTATTGCTGAGTGTATGTTACATTAAACAAACCCATTTTTGAGTTTCTTTCTTCCCTTTTAATACATCTTTTCTTTTTAATCCTTGATCTACATAAATCACCATGACTTGAAAAATCGTCTGGACCCGAACTGAAATAGATGGGATACTAGAAAAATCAACAATATCTTGTATGAACATTGCATTTCAGCTAAACTGGGTCTATTTCTATCCAAAACTCACCCAATTAATTTATCATGTGACAAACATGATTTAATATGTGGAGCCTATTTTTGGTCTTTCCCCTTTATCCATCAATCTTCTTCAGTCCTTTTTTTTAATACTCCTACTCCAATCAAATCAATTAAACAACTCTCTTTCACTCCCTTTCGCATGAGCTGATGCCTCTAAAGTCTAAAGCTCTCACTTATTTTTTACCTTTTTCTTGTTTTCTCAATCTCAAATCAACTCTCTTTCACTATATTCACATGAGCTGATGCCTCAAGTCTAAAGCAGAGATTTAAAAGACCATCGGCAATGGACAGGCCAGCACTTAGTATTCAAGATGGTTAAAAAATAAAGAAATAAAATAAATGATAGAAAGAGAAGAATTTAAAATTAATACCTACAATCTAAACAATATATTAATGCATTCTTGTTAAGAACTATAGTAAGCAAGGTTCCAAAAATCGGTATCGAGATCGAGATCGGCTGTCCGAAAAAACGATACGTATCGACCGCCTGTATCGGATCGGACTATTTTAATTAAATAAAATTCTAAATATTATTAAAAATGTTGAGAAATTTCTAAAAATTTAAAAAAATTATAAGAAAATAAGAAATAATAATTACTCACATATAAAGCCTAAAAAGTAAAAATCTCTCTTCCTCCCTCTCTTCTTTTCTATCCCTCTAATTGTTAGTCTAAAGTATCCATTCTCTCTCGCACTCTCTTTCTTTCTATCTTTCTCTCTCTCTTTCTCACCCTCTTTTTTTATCTTTCCCTCTCCCTTCCTTTTTCCCTCTCTCACCCTTTTTTTTTTATCTTTCCCTCTCCCTCACTCTCTTCCTTTTTCCCCCCCTCTCTCTCTCTCCCTCTCCCTCCCTTTCTCTCCCTCACTCTCTCTTCCTCTTTCCCTCTCTCTCCCTCTCTCTCTCTAGCTGCTGCTGCAGGTGGCTGTTGTACAGGCCGAAACTAGCCAAACTGGCTTCGGCCTGGATCGGGATCGGCTATACAATTGGCCGAAACTGGAAACTATGATAGTAAGCTATTAGAATCCACTAATTCATTAACATGTACAATAGTTTTGATTTTCAAAGTCAACTTACATACTAAAATATGATATGAGATGATAAGGTAGTCAGGTAGGCAAGAATTAGTTGTATTCTATCTAAAGTAGGAGTCTAGGCATTAAGGCGATTTTTTTTAACAATGGTCAAAAGCTCTCATTTCTTTTATTACTTTTATTTATTTTTGTTTTTTCTTATTTCCATCAATCTCAAATCAATTCTCTTTCACTCTCTTTCCCGTGAGTTGAGAGCTTTACAGGTATTATGTGAAATTGAGAGCTTTGGAGGCATAACATGAAATTGAAAGTAAGACATGAAGTCACGAACAAGCTGCTCTCTCTTTCTTTCTCCCCATCTTCCCCAGCCAACCATAGCACTCCTTCCTCTTTTATTTTTATATTTTCTTGCTTCTTCTCTGATGATCTTCGTACTAGGACAAATCACTAAAAGAAACTCAAAGTTTCAGAATATGAATTAACCTTTGTTGTCAAGGGCATGTTGTCGGGAGGCCGTTAAGTTTCAATAAGTGTGTTGTTCCAGCCGTCCGAATGCCTTTGACCCCATACAAATGACGTGTTAAAAATTGTTGCTAAATTTGTTTTTCTTCAAACTCTATTAATTTTTTCACATGATCTGATCACCCATAAGTTGTGACTTGATCATACATAATTCATAGATTGTACATCATAAATATTTAGTATTTTATGTCCACAAATTTGCCATTACAAAATTTGCATTAATAGTTTTTAAAGTGTTAAAAAAAACATTGTGATGATCAACACTTGCCATGCAGATGATGGCACAACACCTGGCATGGGGTGTGCTTGCCGGTCTGGCACGCATGTGCACCGACCCGTGCCAATGTGGAGCCTATTTTTTTAAACCTTTTTTTACTTCCATCAATAATCAACAATCAACTTTCATCATTTTCTTATTATATATATTCCTATTAGAATGACAATTTTATTAATCAATCAACCACAAAGCAAACTTCATCAGAGACAAACGAAAGAAAAATAATTATCTCAAGCTCAACATGATTACAATTAGATGAGGAAAGGAGTCAAGTATTTAGATATCAACACATTAAGAGAGGTGCACTCACAGGATGATATAAGTTCATCATCATATCAATCACACCCGTTAGAGCCACTACATACTTATTATACTCCATATCCATAATCCACATATGCTTATTATATGCCTATGCCGGTGTCGTTCTCGTGCATGTTCAATATCTATATCATATCATAGGAGAATTATAAAATTCATATTTTTGTGAAGACTGTATGAGACGTTTTAATGAGCAATACTATTAATAGATGAGTTTTGAAAATTATCGACAATATTTAACGCAACATTCTTGTGTTATTCTTGTGCCAGCAAATAAAGTCTTTGATCTTTTTCGTCATTCTACGTTCAACTAGATATAAATTTTAATTATTAAACTATTATTAATTAAAATTATGTATTGAATGTTATTATGTGTTTAATTATATTATGAAGTATTCAATCATATTATAAAATATTCAATCATTAATATTAGTTCTAATAAATATATTCAATCACATTATGTGTTGAATAATATTTATATTTGACTATTGTTATACCTATAATAAAATAAGTCATTTACAAAAATAATCTAAAGATAAAAAACTATAACATAGGTTCTAATACATATATTTAAACTAAAAACCAAAAATTAATGTGCTGAAAACTCAAAAATATCTCTAAATATCCTAAAATTTTTCTTAAAATTATGTTAAAGGTGTATCACTAGCACATAAGAGCGTGCCATTGACACACCAGAGAGTGTCGAGGGCGTGCTAGTCGGCACAACATATGCCTTCGGCACAGCCATTGTTGATGCCAACAACACATTAACTCGACATGACACGTGCCCCAATATGTACCATGCCAAGCCATAGTTGGCACACCCTTTACCTCTATCATGACAATCTTTGCCTAAGACTAATCGTGGATCCTTGGAGTAGGAAAAATACATCTCCTTTGCCCCTTAATCATGAATACTAAAAAGAAAATGCTAATCCATAAAAATGAGGGCATTTCATCTAGCTGAGTAGTGCAAAGGAAAGATTAAAAAGGCTACTTCATGGGCTACTTTACGACCAGCATCTCATGAAGACTCCTCAAAGTTGCAACATTTAAGATGGATGTATAGCTAGTGAAGTACAATAAGGCAGCACAATAATTGCCGCTCAAAACAATGCTATATTGCTAACCTTTTGTAAAAGTTAACTTAAGCTAATTTAAAGTCATTCATAAGCTTCCACCTAAACTAAAGAATTAGAAATAAAACTGTCAATGAACTTCAAGGTCAAGACAACTATATGAAATAAGCGAGAGGAGTGACATGATCATCATTCTCAATTTTACATGTAAAACTGTTCTGAAGCAATATCAACAGATTTAGGTAGATAAAAACATAGTTACTGAAAGAAACATCAATTATGTTTCAAATCACTGAAATAACATACCTCTTGAAGGCATAAGGAACGTTCTCTTTGTTTTCCCCATACAAGTGGTAATTTGTCAAACTGCAAAAAGATAAATATGACTTACCACAATAAATAGAAGAGTTTTTCTACTAGCTTATCACACCACAAATAACAAGAAGAATAACAGGTTTTCTTGTTTGATGAATCTTAACTGAAATTACCATTATCAGAGGTCTGGCCTACTAGTATGCATCAAATTGTTAAATAGATTTAATATTTTTTAATCAAGGAATCTATGTCTGGGGCAGTGGCATCGATATTCAGCAATATAACAAACCTAATAGGCTAATAATACTAAAAGCTGTATCAAGTCAAGATTGTCTTTCTTAGTGATAAGGATAGCGAATCAATACTGAGAAGTGAAACAATGACAATTTTTAAAAGAGGCATATGCAAGTGGGAGAGTAAGCAAAGCATTACTAAATCACTACTGGTAAGCATTTAACTCCTATTTGTTTTGAGTTTAGAGGACCCCTTACCTAGTTCAGTAACCAAAATAATATAGGACCCACTCTCAAAATAAATATTAATATATAAATTTTAATATCATTTTAAATTGATTCTAATTTTATCCATGACTATTATAGATACTATATAAGTCAACAAATATGCATTTAAGCCCACAATTGACTATTATAAAAATTATATAAACCAGCAAATAAACATTTAAGCTCGCAAATGACTATTATAGATACTATATAAACCAGCAAATAAACATTTAAGCTCACAAATGCATATTATAATATTATAAAATTCATATATTATAATATTAAATATTCGTATATTATAATATTCATATGTTATGTTATAATATTGTAATGTACAAATATACAAATATACAAATATTATAATATACCAATATCATAATATTATAATATTATAATATACGAATGTTATAATATTTATATAATATTTGTATAGTATAATATTACAATATTCGTATATTATAAGATTATAATATTATATCATTACAATATTATAATATATTAATATTGTATTTTAATATAATATATTATAATATACAAATATTTATAAATTATAATACACTATATAATATTTGTATATTATAATTATAACCACCATAATGACAAAAGGGTATTTTCGTCCATTAAATTTATATATTATTTATTTCCTTCTAAAACCAACATTTTTCTACTTTTTCATATCACATCACAAATAATAAATATACTCTTAGCCTAGTTCAAAACCAAATACTAAATTACCTTAGTCTAGTTCAAGGTATTTAAATCAAGACTAAAAAAAGACCAACTAATCTAGTTCAAAGTCAAACCAAACAAGACCTTAAGTAATTAAAAGTCAAAACAAACTTGGAAAGTTCGAATATGGATTCAAGATAACCAATTTACTTACCATCTGAAAGCTACATAATTATGAACTAATCATGAACCATACATCTTAGGTAGTTTTGTTGAGTAGTCTACAATGGCGACAGTTCTAGATCTACAATTAATGAGCTTAATGAGCTTTAACAAAATTTTACCTTTTTACTATCTAATGGTAACTGAAGTATTGCATGAATAGAAAGAAGCAGATCAAAGATAACAAAATGATAGGGCAGAAATATACAGGAATTTTATGACTTACGAGTATGAGAACTTAAGTATGATATTATGTAAACTTTAGACAAGGTAAATACTTGGAACTACATAACATAAAATCCTGAACCTTTATTCCTTGGATCCACATAGCATGTGGTTTTATAAGACAATATGAATAGGATCTTGAAAAATCTGGGATGTGCAAAAACATTTAGTAAAATGTCAATTCTTGAAATTAAGTTTGCAAACTGAGATTTTTAGAGTTTTAGACGATGCAGGTTGACATTCTAAAAGAAATCGTTTCAGGCCTAAGACTGACAAAATAAGTTCAAGCGAGTTTAACACTTTCTAAGTTCCAGAAAAGAACATCAAATTCACTTGAATTATGACAATAAGAAAAGTGAAATAAAAATAATATACTCTCAAACTCTAAGATAAATGAAACACATTACAATAACTCCAAAATAATGCTCTCTAAGAGCATACAAAAGGCAAAATGAATTGGAAGGTATATGCATAAGAATCTCACACATAACTACTACAAAACATTAGACTTTAGATAATCAAAACCAACATGAAGTAGCATTGAATCAAGCGTATCACTTATATCTTAAAACACTATATAAAAGTTGATTTCAAGAGATATCAGCCCCTTCCAAAGGCTGAAATATAAATAGAAATAAAGAATTAATTATAATGAAATCACATAAGTTCCACTAGAGGCACACAAACCATTTATTACTGAAACCAGGGGGGAACATGCCATTACCTCTAATGGATCTGAGGCTACTGAAACTGTGTCTGAAGTTGTTTCAACATCACTTGGGCTACTACTAGTTCTTTGAATTGGAACATAATTCTGTTGTTTCTTCCTTTCATAAGCATTGACATCATTATTGTTGTTATCACGAAAGATATGTGAGGTTGTTTCACGAGCAAACTTGGTAACCAATGAAAACTTCTCCAGGACTTGAATTGAAATGTCCCGAGCAGGGTCGTGAGGCCTGTGTTTCTGCCTTCTGTTATATTCAGAAGTACTAGAAGACCCATCATACGAGACTCCATTTACTCGCCCAGAATTATCAACTGAACCAACAGAACTAAGTGAATTGTGTAGAGATGCTCCATTTGCAACAGAAACAACCCTGGGTAGCTCCAGGGATGACAAACTTTTCTGCAATAAAGTAAACCACAAGATATAGCCCAAAAACAGACAGCCCAGGCTCATTCACTTAGCCAATTGGTTGAACCCAGCTCAACAAGGTAAAGTAAGGATATTACAAAACTAGAAAATGACAATTCATAAGCTTAGTTCATAAGGATTATACAATTTCCCTTGTACATATATAAGGAGTTTTTCAGATAAGATGCTACTAGAAAGAAAGTTAATGCATGATAATATAACAGTGGTTATATGAGCATATGTATAATATTGGTTAAAAAAAAAAAAACAATTCGTGGTCTTACAATGTGTAAGAGCAAGAGTTTCTGACTTCATAATAACTTAACAATTTCATTATACAAATAAAAGAAGTTTCAACCTAGTAACTTTCAACTTACAAAAAATAGATTTCCTTTTCATGCAAAAAGATATACTATGGGAAAAGAAGAAAAGAAAGAACAGTGAAAATCTACGATGGTAAAATTAGGAAACAATTTCCATATTATTCACAAGTATTATAAATTATCTCTGAACTTTGAGAGAACAATTTCACATCCTTGAACTCCTTAATTATTCCCTTTCATCAGATAGAAGGCTTCGTATTTCGTCTTACGCAATAAAGTTACCCACAACGATCAACTATTCCAACAAAAGAAAAGAAAAAGCATCAATACTAAGATTTAGCTGATTTAAAGACCATATTATGAGCCCCAACATAAGCTTTTGTATGATAACCTTTTTATACTATGTTAATAATGTTTTCAGCATCGCATCCAGCAAACTAGAATGTAGATGTTTATGTTGTCAAATGCTTGTATGTTATTGTTGTCATATCCATTAAGAGAAAAAGGGAAAAGAAACAGACAGCATGCGATTGAAAGGTATAAGAGTGACAGAGTTAGATAACACAAACACAGAGTCAATTTTGATAAGCAAGATGACAAATCTTCGAAAGGTAACATCAAGTACTTCAACAAAGAATTTACTAAATGGAACTTATTAACCAGGACATTGATATCCAAGTCCTTGCAGCACTAATGTGATACAAACCGGCTTGACCCGATTTGAATCAGTTTCTAGACAGATTTGAATACAGAATTTTAAAGATCAATGCCGACCGATATAACCGTCCAAAAGACTTGAAATTCTGATAGGTTGTTTCTCTGGAAGTCAGAGATCTAACGCAACTAGAATTAAGTTGATCGGATAAGTAGATCAAGAGATATGATCGAAATACCGACCAAAGGTCAGAGGGTGGCGAGAGACGTGGAAGGTGAATAATGGAGTTGTGGCTAGGGTTAGAGTTATGGAAGGTGGAAGGTGGAAGATGGCAGCAGTAATGGGATAAATCATAAAGCTAGATGAAGGGCAAGAAATGGACCGTACTCTCGGGGACGAGAGAGATCGGCAGACAAGGGAGATTAGAAACAAGACAATACCGTTCCAATAGAAAAGGGGGCAACTTTGACAAAGAGGGAGGAGTTGTAGCCATCGTCTAAGATGAGAGGGGAGATAGACAAAGGCAAAAGCGATTAATCCTTCATTACCTAAGATATAAGTCATAAAGTCCTATTTATAGAAAATAAAACATAACATAAGTTCTAACCAAACTAATAAACTTAGCTAAACTAATCTTTCTTATCTTTCTCGAATTTGTTCTTCGTTTTGTCGCAATTAGAGTATAAATTTAAGGAAACTCTGAATATAAAAGTTCTAGATCAGGACATTGCCGATCTTATCTAAGTGATTTCATAATATTTAGATATCTGAAGAATATCTACTGAATATTTTCCTGAAACTGTGCAAAATTAGATTTTTCTAATTAAATAAAATTTCAACCTACTAAGATTCTGACTAAACTATATAGGCATAATAAATAAAATAACTAGACTCGATACATCAAATCCAATGTCTTCTTAATATGATCCAATATAACCCAATACATATCATCATGATATGTACTCTGTTTGATGGATGCTCCACATGTAAACTAACTAGTGAAACTCATCACATCAAAGAAAGTTATCAAGTCAAGTATAAATCAAGATAATAAGTGCCAATGCACATACCTGAAGGGGATCTTGAAAATCATTCACAAGAAAGACATTTGCATCATCACCAGACCTAAAAACAAGTATAGAGTTGTTATTTCTTAAGGTATCACAAGTTACATATAAACAGCAAATGGAATATAAGCATGACTTGCAAGCACTGAAAACCAATGTTTCTTCACTATGGCAGTGACATAAATAGAGGACTATCACATGTTAACTGAGATGGAGTTAAAGAAAAAATCAACCTGTAGTGGGCGAGTTAGGTGTATTTCATGGACCTGGTGGAAAACTTAAAAGGAAATGAATGCAAAGAAAATGTCGAGCTTGATGTGCCAGAAGTGGAATGGGATAAGAAGACATAATGAACATAGATGAAGCATAAAGTTGCAGGGATGGTAGATAATAGATAGAAATCTCAAAAGCAAAGTAAGTTATCATGAATTATAAATGTCGAATACCTACCCAAAGCTATTCCTAGGAAAAAAAGAAAGCCAAAGTACAAGGAAAAAGCAGGAGATGAAAGAATGCTTATCATCAACAAATAGAGAAACTTAAGTAAATGGAATTTAAGTTTCTTGCATATAGTAGGGCGGTTAATCTAGTACAGAGACCCAAACCATTTCATTAGCAGAATAATTCATAAGTGTTCAATTCATATCTTTGGCTAGTCTATGCCCCAAACACCTTCCTATATCAAGTTCGACGTTTCTCCTTCATCTAGGATTTCAAGTAAAGAGCAACTTTTGGATGTTGCTTCCAGTTAGGACTAGGGAAAAGCAACCATCAAAAGTAAATAGCAGTACTAACAACTGGCCTAAAGGTTTCATAAGTATCACCTGTGAAAGAAAATTGAATCAGTTTAAAAGGATCAGATGACATGTCAAGAAATGGTCGCAAAGTGTTAAGTAGGTTAATTATTCCACGTAGCATCTTCAGGCTGTGTTCACCTGACTGCTAGCTCCATATTGATAGGAAAGGTCTAAATGATGTAAGAGCAAAAAATTGTAGCTCATCATTGTTCTTTTGCTGTATTGCTATAGTTGAAGAAAAAATTGGTAATCTTATTTAAGAAATAATGCAACTTTAATAATTGTTAGGTCCTCCCAACCTGACAATGAAAACATGTATATGATAGAGATAATCCAGCAAGATAAGAAAGACCAACCTGACAATGAAAACATGCTGCTTTAATGTAGCAAGGAATTCACGGACACCTCCACTGTAGAAGTAAAGAGGAGGAAATGCAAGACCTGCATATATCTCTAAAATATTAGATATCAAAAGAAACAATATATATAGAAGATGGTACCAGTTATTAAGAACTGTAGTCTTCTAGATACTAGAATGCCAAATGCCATTAAAAAAATCTATACTGCATGAATAATACTAACCAAGATTCGAAGTATCGGTTTTGAGATTGAGATTAGCCGCTCAAAAAAACAAAACATATCACTAGTATCAGCCATTATATTGGTCATTTCGGTATTACACTATTTTTTTAAGGGTTAATTACACTTAGACCTCTTGAACTATCATCGTTTTTCACATATTTCTTTAAACCTTTTTTGTGACATATGGACCCCCTATATTATTAAAAGTATCTAAAATCTATTGGTTTCTGGAATGAATCGAGCTGATCCCAATCTGTGTCGATCCTAGGGTCGACTAAAACTTCATTCCATGGCACTAACAAGATGTCCGTAAATATACAAAGTTAGGCATAAGATAATATATAAATGTCAAGATGGAAATGGAAGGCAACCTAAATGGCATAAAATGATAGGATTTTGATAGTTGATAGGTCGACAGAAATAAATATAAGTCCATAAAAGTTCCATTTTGGAGAAAATGTTGTTTTAGTCTTTTAGGTTTTGTCCTGTCAATACTGTGATATAAGAAACTTATCCATGTCAGTCCTCTACTAGGAAAAGCAATAGTGCGGACCACTAGTGAACTCCGTATATTTCTATGTTAGTCCTCTACTAGGAAAACATATGATCCTCTATATCAATATTTGTGCTCTCAACTGTGATATATATGGATCAGGGCACAAATGAGCCGAACTGAGCGAGCTAAGCTTGCCACAAGCCCAGTTGGAGAACCTCCAAAAACCAAGCTCAAGCTCGACTCAAGCTCAGCTCAAACCCAGCTTGGCTTAAAGCTTGCTACAAGTTGCTTTTCATCGCTGGCACAATGATTAATACCAATAACTTTTGGTACATAAAAGAACTCCCATTAGTAGCTGCCATTTGATAAAAAAAATCTATACAAGAGCAAATTCGAGCAGAGCACGAGTGCAGATTCAAGATCAACTCATTTATCAAATGAGCTCAAAAGTTGAATTCATGCTTAACTACCTTTGATATCAAGCAAGGTCAAAGGGAGCTAAAAATGGGCCAAGATTGAGTGATTCACGACCTGACAAGCTTACGTGGCAAGCCTATATAGGGCTGAGTTGCACACTGCGAAAATTTTGGTACAATAAATTTATACAAGCAATCTACCTATAGTTTAGCAATTTTAGTTGTACAAAGAAAAGGCATGGACTAGCTACCTAAGCACTTTGCCATCCATATTGTTTTTGCATGTTTTGTTTCAATTATTTACTATCCATATGTTGGCTACTCATTTCTTGCAATATCTCACTTGATACTTCAGCATGACTTTATCAAGTAATGTTGCCATCTTATACAATAATAGGTCCTCAATAAGTTTTATATATTTTTTTCTTGTTCTTTTTAATTCTATTGCTTTTGTCTTTATCCAAGAAAGATTCATAATATCTACTAGTTTTTAGTACTTCCTTGCAAGATTTAGATGGACTCCATATTGGCCTCCATAAAACAAATTTGCATGTTTCATTCATATACTATGCCCTCCTTATACAATATTGATAGAGATTCTTCTCAAAGACATACCAGCTAAACTTTTGCCGCATAAATAGAACCATCCTTAAGAAAGTTGAAGGAGAATATGGAACGCGAGCCTACCACTTACTCTACTTGACCACTAGTAAGTAGAGGAACCTACCTCTCAGTATTTTAGCCACCATATGCTCTAGAGTTTCAAGTATTTATATATTTGTAAGTCCATCGGTGATCACTCACTCATGAAATGTGCCTCTATGCAATTTTTAACAAATTATGGAGTAGCATTCATTGAAAACCTGAAAAAGTAACTTGTGATAACTATTCAGTAAATCATCAAAATTAACCTGATAAATGTAGATAGATTAAAGTGAGGCTCTCATTGTGAACACCACCATGAAACTCTTTTGTACCTTTACTATAAGGAGCATTTCAGATGGATTGATCTACTTGTGCTAAGTTTGAAGTTCAATATATAATTTTGTGGACCAACATGGCAACATCCACAATGAGGGGTTAAAGATTTTTCAAGAGTGTGAGGAAGCAAGAGAAGCATTTAATAATCCAGGAGGATGAATGATGTGCAAATTTAGAAATGAACAAATGAAGAAAGGAAAGAAAAGGAAGAGAGTAGGTCCAACTTTCAAGAACAATATATCATTTTCAGGCCAAATCTTAATATTCTGATTTAGATAAACCAAGCCAATTATCCAAATAAACTAGTTAAAATCTCAACATCCAAACACTTACAAGAGAAAATTAGCATCAATACCTAGCATGATGAAACAAACAAAGCAAAATAACCAGCAAAAACACCAGCGCCAATGGAAAAAGTAACACCAACAAGGCATGCATATACTTCTGATATATGAGAAACACAGCAAACTTAGAAAAGCAAAAGCATGCTAAAGATATTAGATCACTATTTCACCTGATGATAAAACAACAATTATATATTGCCAACCAAGTGTCGGGGTATGCCTACGAACAGAGCGCACATCGCTTAAAGGCAGGGCCTTGATCGTGTACAAGTTTCTGTCTGCATAATACAACACAAGTCAGAATATCTTATGCATATTCTAGTGATACTAGCATTTCCAATATTATAAGGTCTGATCTACAGTTACCTTTTTCTAGTGACACCGAAGTTGAGCTGCGTCCGACAAACTCAGCTCCATCAGAACTGGGCTTGTATGGTATCCAAGACTGTCACACATGTGTTGACAACATCAGAAAACAAGTGGAAATCCAAATATCTTAGTGAACTAGAACATAAATAACGTACAGCTAAAAGAAAGCAAGACAAAGCATACAATGAATAGCCCAAAGTTTTAAAATTCATATAGAGATCTAGAATTGGCCCATATTACATTCAAAATCATCACAAGACTCAGGAACTCTTATTCAATTCACAGTAAGGGCATTCACTTTATACAACTCATATGTACATAATAATTACCAATTAAAGGAACTAAGCATTCGAGAAGAAAAAAAGGATATGGATCGAGAGATAGAGAGAGAGTGTGTGTGAAGATGATTCACCATGAACAAGGAAGAGCCTTGCTTTATGAGGCGCAACCGGCCGCTGATCCTCTCCGATCCATACTGCGTCGGGTGGATCGTGACATTGTCTTTCGAGAACACGATTTCTGCTCCACTGGATTCGCTGGTGGTGCTCTTAACGGAATCGCACCGCAACATGCTCGCCGATGCCTTCAGATAACAAACAACCCATGACATGAAACCAGTCAACCACTACAAATTTATTTTCGATCTATTAAGATCGCCCAACTACCCCACCAACTCAAAGAACCAAAAACGAATCAATTCAAAGATCAACTACCCCATAAATTGTTACACAAAAAGACGAATCCTTAACGGGTTTGGTACAGGAACCAATCTCACGCTAAAAATCAAAACCGTATTTCATCAAATTCGATCAAGAACAGGAGATTTGAAGAAATTGGAGGGATCGATCTATCCTCACCTGTTGCTGGGAAGCGGCGTAATCGGAATCGTCGGAGAGGTCGTGGACGTCGGTCTCGTGCATCCTGGGGAGGGTGGGGATCAAGAGGAGAGCAAGAACGAAGTGATTCCAATCGAATGGAAGGCAGGCGATGGCTTATTGCCTTCGACCCTGCGTCGGATCAGGAATAGTGTTTGTTACGGTGATATGCCAGTATTGAGCAGTGCTACGCGCTGTTGAAAATGTACTTGATATTATTATCATTGATTAGGATATTCGATGCGGCAAGGCGAGTGTTTGATAGTTTTTGACCAAACTAGCCCTTATTTTATATATTATTTAACTAAATAGATTATTCCTCAAATTTAATTCTAAAATAGATCTTTTAACACTCAGACCCTCCGTAAAATACCGATAAGTTCAGCATTTTACTTTTAAATAAAAATACTAAAAAATTTATTTTTATAAAACACTCAACTATTTAGGATTTTATAATTAAAAAATACATGAGAAATGAGCATTTTATCTAAAAAAATAGGAAAAAAAATTCAAATCAAATTTGGAGGAGCTGGTTTTTTTTTTTTACGATTCTGAGCGTAATTGGCTTCGAAAAATGACTGTCATTTCAATTTATAGAATTTCTTATATATCTTGATAATGACATATTTTATAACTAAAATGGATAATTGCCCATAAAATTATGATGTTATAAACTTTTTCTTTATATTTTTATTTATATCATTATGTATTATTTTTAATAATAAAACGTTTAACTTTTTAACGTTTTATATGTATCCTTTATTTACAGCAAATTACTGAAATATTTAATATCTTTTTAAAATAAAAAACTTAATCAGATTATTATTTTATTTAATAAAACGCTGATCTGATCAGCTCGTTACTTCCAACCTGAGTAACATGCTTAATAGTATAGCATTTTGTTAAGGACTACATTGAAATAGAACTTTTTTTTTATTAAGTTTGGGGTGTATGCAATTTTAGTAAAAGAAAATATTAAAAACGGATCTAATTTGGTCAAAACACTCTAGTTTAATGCATGCGAACATGATAAATTATTATGAGTTTTGACCAAACCAGTCAACCACTAACTTCGTAGTTAAGTTTCGAAATAAGTTGAACGCGTACAAAAAATTAGCAGACAATTAAAATAGTCAAAAACATAATTATTGCTTCACTTATCCGAGAATGTATTTGGATAATATTGTGAGAGTTTTTTAAATGTCAAGGTTAAAAGGGTTATTGTAACTGGTTTAACATAAAACAGTCTAGAATTTTCTATGTTCTTTAGAGAAAAGTTTTTTAAGAAATATTTTATATTTTTCTTTTATTAGAATTCACGCTCTACTCCTATGAGAGGTGAAATCGGATTAGATACAGATGAGATAATGTTCAACTCATATCTGGATCCATATTTCTAGTCTGGATACGAATATTAGACAGCTAGCAAAGTTTAAAATCATATCAACCTTGTTTAATATTGGTAGCCACCCATGTGGTTTAATATTTGTAGCTAGCTATGGATTATCTTTTTCTAGTGGTAGTAGATTTTAATGAGTTTTAAGAGAGAGAGCTCAAAGGAATTTGTGGGGGTCTTCTAGCCTTAATGTAACACCCCTAAATACAAAAAAACTTAGTGCACGTACTAGACATGTGCACTGCTTCCTCATCTTCATCGCACTTGTCAAACGCGTGCGCTTTCTCCCCTCTTCTCACCCCGACTCATAGGCAGTTATGAGAGGGGAGAAAATCTAGCCTCACCAGAATAGAGTTCGGGCTCCACTCCATCCACGTCATCTCCTCTATAAAACCCTAACCCTCCCTCATCTAGGAATTTTCAATTCTAGCCACCTCCTCCCCATTTCCTCTTTTTCTCTCTCTTCTCTATTTTGTGCTGCTGAAGAGCCCGACAAAAACCACGAACCACCGAAGCACCGCCAGGCCAATCCAACTTTCAATCTAACTATAGGTTAGTTCCTTACACCCCTTAGTGTAATTAATATTATTCTTAGCTAGTAATTGTAGTTAATTCATAAGTTTTCTTTCGTCAACTTCACAAGAATTCCTCTGTAACATCCTGAAAAAATAAAAAAATAAAAAAAATATCATGGAACGTTTCCTCCTTTACCTCCTTGCCACGTCAAAGCATCGCCGAAGCATGCTGCTACCATGGAACGGCTCGCTAGTGAGTCCTTCATAACCAGTATAAATTAATTTAATTATAATTGTGTTTTTAGCCTTCCCCCTATTTCTTTCTCGTTTGGTCTCGTCGATCAACTAGCTGACCGACAACCTCAAGTCGTAGCCGTGCCGGCCTAGGGAGCTTTACCTCGTGATGCTCTCATGGTTAGGGCCCTTTGTGAGCTCTCCTCGCTTTTGGGAGAGGCCACACCTCCGCCGGTTTTCGAGGGTGAATTCAACCACTATCAATGCCATCTCCTCCCCTCGTCTACTCAAAAGTTTTCCTCTTCATGAGACAAAGCTTTCGGCGTCGTCCTTTGGTGCTCTCATGGTCGGGTTCGTTGGGCAACTCATCCCCCTAGTCACCAGCCTAAGTGTGGGGCTTGATTATCGTCGACTACCTTAACTAGCTGTGCACCACCTAATGTGGACTGCGTGTGTCGCGTGTGTGCATTTGGTGTGGTTGGCTAGGTTTTGTTGGAGGCGGTGATAGCCGGTGACCCTCCATCCCCCATTGTGAAGCCAATCCTTACTGAGACAACCCCTTGCTCGACCTCCAATCGAGTCGCTCTTTGGGTATTGTCCCTACTGTGGGTGTCTGCTAGTGCACCGACCTCGACTGCTGGCGGCAGCCAACTTGGTCCTCTTGGTTAGTCTTCTGTTGGGTGAGAGGAAGGAGATGGCGAGGTGAGGTGTGTGAAGTTAGGCTACGAGCAGCCTAACCTAAGTGGTGGGCTTGGGCCGTGGGTAGCCTAACCCGAGTGGTGGGTTTGGGCTGCAGACAACCTAGCTCAAGTTTGTGGGGCTAGCCTAGCCCAAGTGGCTTTATTGGATAATTGGATTTTAGATACAAGTTTAGTGGCTCAAATTGATGGTCTTTAGGTTGGTTGCAGCCCAGCCCATTCCTTTGGGTCTTAGGCTGATTCAAATTGATTAATTACTTTTCATGTATTTTAATGTATTTTTATGTAATTATCTATGTCAACAGGAAATGTAATTAATTATTTTAGAGTGTCGCTTAGTAGTCATAGTAATTATTGTAAATCAAATAGACTATAGCCTGAGAGTGTCGTTATAAGTAACTCATAACAGGAAATTAATTCTAATTTGGATTTTGCATGGTTGATTACAATTTGTTTAAATTAATTTTAGCAAATGAGTTTTGATCTAGAGATATATGTATTGATTGCTTATGTCGGATAATTAATACAGATTACCATAGGAAAATTATATTAAGTAGTTTGTCTTATTTAATGAAGCAAATTAATTGAATCTTGCCTATGTGATTTACCTTAAATTGATAATAATTAGTGGAATAATAATTCGAGGTAGATTATTCCAAATTACTTTTGATAATATGTTTGGTGTCGATACAGCTATGCCAGCTCTACCTAGTTAATAAATATAGGAATTCGTAGATAGACCTATCTAAGCCTATAGTAAATATCAATAGGAGTATTTAGTTCATTATTATTATAAGGTATATGGTGCTTATAATTTTATTAATCTTTATTATTGAGGTGAACTCTCTACCAAACGAGGATGATCCCATGGCCAGTGGCGATGGTATTAGGAAAAATATATCAAATAAGTGAAACTTCTATAATTTAGAAGTAGTGTAGAGAATACGATAACTTACCTTATGGCATCATTATATTCATATCATATGCGTGCGTACATTTCTTTACTATTATTATTGCACATTGTGCATGTTAATTTTATTTTGCCGTTCGACAAGATTTCACGTATCATGATTTCTACGCATATCTATTGGTCATGATTATGTGCGTTAGCACATAATACATGATAAAGATATGTGTTTTATTATAATTATTGTGTTGTATAATATCGTGTCACTTACATACGTGCACAACCATAAAATAAGTGACTTCTATATCTCAATAGTATCCGACACCTCTCCAACTAGAGTTAGGAGTGGAAGATATTATTATATTTATATATTAGAACCCACGCTTGATGTCTCAGTCTATTGATCACAAGCAATCAAGCAGTCGTTTCGCCGAAAGTCATACCTTTTAGGAAATACAAGATAAAGAGAGAATGGTAGAATAATGTAGACCTAGTGATACCTGATGACGTAAGGTGAGGGCATTCATGAGCGATAGTTTATGAGTTTCCGCACGGTGGTGTGATGATGTGGAGTCGAGGGCTTTGAGGGTAGTATCAAGTGTGATACTTACTCATGTGATGGACTTATGACTAAGATCATTTATCGACGATGGCGAAAATTGATCATGATATTCATTAGGTGATTAGCTTAGCCCAAACCACCCAATCTTTATGGGATATGGGGTGGACTGTATCCCACGCCCATAGCTAGTGATGGATTGGGCTCAGCCTAGTCCACCTGATCTCTATGGGCGAGTGGGCTATAGCCCACACCCATAGGCAACCTAGTCCATATCTTTTGTTTAGTGGGCTGTGGGTAGACCCCTCAACTCACTTCCTTAGCTAAGTAATGCAAGTCTAGGCCTTGAGCCCAGCCCAACTCGTGGATCATAGGCTAGCCTAATATCAGTCTTTTATCTTTTTTTATTAGCTATCTTTTGAGAGTTTTTCCCAATCATTTTTATTAATATAAATTTAAGATAATTCGGAACTAAAGTTAGGTTGTTTAAATTCATTAGTCCTTGCATTTTTATTATTAATGCCTTTGACATTTATAACTAGGGATAAATTCTAGTTTTATAAATGGCCAATTTAATTAATACAAGTAAAAGGCATTGCACTCTCATCACGAATATAAGATGGTGACCCTCACCATGATTTAGATAATTAATTTATTAATTTATTTGTGAAAAAAATTAAGAAGTTATCAACTAATTACGTTAATATAATTTTTAAATCATCATTTTCCAATGAATGTTTAGCCCAGATGAAATAATCGAATTTGAAAAATACTCATGAAAGATTAAGTTGTAGAAGATTGCAAAATTTTTCTAACATACAAATTAAGTATCGATCAAAGTTTATAGATATCAGCAAAATAGTGAATAAAAATTGATTCTCTTATTTAGTAACGGATTATATTAGTTATCAAAGAATTACATTTTTTTTTCAACGGATTATGTTATTTTTTATTCTGTCATCTTTCAATGTATTTTTAGCCCCAAAAAGGTTGAATTTGAATATACTCTAAGATATGAAGCTATAGAAGATTGAAAAAGCTTTCCATAATGCATACAAAATAATACAAATCGGAGTTCATACAAAAAAAAATGAACAAAACAATGAACCAACATTAATTTAGTTACTAGTAACTGAATACGTCAATTATCAATGGATATATTATTTTTTAATGGATTGCATTATGATTTTATTCTGTCTATCTTCTATATATATATATATAGAGAGAGAGAGAGAGAGAGAGAGAAAGAGAGAGAGAGAGAATATTGAAGATGATTGAAAAAGTTCTATAACATAATTAAAATAATACCTATTGAAATTTTATATGAGAAAGATATGATCAAATTACTGAACAAAAATTGATTCCTCTATTTAGTAATGGATTATGTCAATTATCAACGGATTATGTTATTTTTTTAAACTATCATCTTCAATAAATTTTTAGCCCTCAAAAGAATTTAAAGATACTTGCAAGAGATAAAGTTGTAGATGATTACATTTTTTTTCCTAACACATCAAAAGTAATATCTAGTAGAGTTCATATACGAGTGCTCAATTAGCCTAACCCACCCAAGCCTTCGATTTGAACCCATCTCCTCCCCTGCATTCTTCTCCCTCATCGCCTATGGCTAGGCGGTGATCTCCCACCTCCTCGCCGCTAGAGTGGCTATCATTACCGGCCTCTCGGGCTTCGATCTTGTCATCATCGAGGAGATATATTCCTTCCAACCTTTGAGCAATCCTCTGAGAAGGCCTCCCGATAGCCGCTAGCTTCCTCAACTAGCAATGCTCCTCATTGTCGCACCTCTAACTCCTCCTCTCCCTCCCCTCGTCCAGCCTCACTATAGCTACTTCTGACGATCAATTATTGCTCCCCTTTTGGGGACTAATGCTGCAAATTGCAGGTGGTTCTTGGAGTATGCATCACCACTCGTCCCCTTCTACTACAACTTCTACATCCCCGTCGTCCCTAGTCTCGCTTGAAGCAACCTCGGGCGTCATCGACCCAGCCGTCGACAAATTGGGAACCAGGGAAGATGAAGACAAAGATAGGAGAGGAGTGTGAGCGAATGGAGGAAGAAAAATGAGGAGCTCCCAACCCGTTTCACTTTTTGATCCTAGTGGGCAGCAAGCTCAATGATGGAGGGAAAAGATAGTTCAGTATCTTGCCCAACCCACTTGTTAAACTCAAACCAACCTGCCCAGCCCATCCAGCCCAAGCTTGCACAGCCCATCCAGCCCAAGCTTGCACAGCCCGAGCCCGCTCTCTCACTGGCTAGTGGGCAATAATAGTCTAGACTATTCTAGCTTGGCCCGACCCAATGGCAAGCAGGCTAGTGAATATAGTGCCCAACCTAGTTGGTCCAATGGGCCGACCTACCTAATGATCAAATCTAAGTTCATATGAGAAAGATACGACGAACATATGTTACGAACCAGAACTAGAATGATCCGTTCGTAGAAAAATTATGAAATTTTTATGGTTCTATCCTTGGAAGTCACAAGTCTACCAGCTTTGCAATGAAATGATTTTGAGGTCAAGGTGAAAAGATATGACTGAAATAGTGTTCATCTATGGGCACTCCTTCCTCATTAGTCTTCCTTGATCTCATGTAAACCATCGGTCAATGAATAGTGGCTATGATTCCAATATTACAAATTAGATTTAGAATATAATGTTCGTAGGTAAATTATAAAATTTTTAAGGATGGTAACCTCAAAAGTCGTGAATCTAATGGATTTTGAATGAAGTGATTATGAGGTTAGGGTGAAAAAAATATGGTTGAAATAGTGGAGGAAGGTCAAAATTGGATAGAAACAAGAATACCAATATTGTGGCGGTCATCAAAGGGTAGTGGAAGGCTGTAGGATGGTGGAGGTCAACCGTAGAGTAAGGTGACTCATGGAGGAAGGTGTGGATTAGAGTTTGGTAGCTAGGTAGGGTTTTTATATTTAAGATTCACTCGGAGGAAAGTGAAAGCAATCTAACAGCTACGATTAATAGGTAAAGGCAAGATAGCAAAATTAACTTAACTCGATATTCATTTTATGATGATAAATAACCTATAGTCACTCTTATTTATAGGAGTAGGTCATAGAGGGTCGGATCCTACTCGCTCTATTGGACTTACATTCATAGATTATCCACTTTAATTTAAACTTAAAAGCAATAAGCAACAACAACCAACTAAACTTAACTCGTATATGGTTAGGTAAATATTTGAGTACCAAATTAAATTAATAAAATGAAAAGGTTGACTAGGAGGTCTATGAACTTGTATATGGTTTGTGAAGACAATAATGATAAGTTTATCTACATAAAATGCTTGTAAAAGAATGAAGAAGAAAAATATTTAATTCCTTGAGTTTGAAAACATATTGTTTTCTCTAAAAGAAGTACTATTTCCTTTTGGAAAAAGATAAATTTGCATTAAATGAAAAGCATAATTTTCTCTCTTCGCTTAAAAATAAAGGACAATTTGGTAATAAAACAATAAAATTATTTAATTTTGCAATGGAAACATGAAACGGAAAAGCTGACTATATCGGAACTATCAAAGCTGAAGAATACTTTCTAGATCTTTGGCAATATTAACTCAAGTCGTAATTAGGATGACCCTTACTGCTAGGGCTGAGCTTTGGCAGAGGTCAATCTGCTTACTCATTTGCAATCTTTGGAAAAATATTATCTGAAACAGCATTTTGGATGGACCAAGTGTCTTTGCGTCTTTGATGAGCTTCTCCTTCACTACAACCCTCTTAGCTATATTAAGCTCAACCTCTTCTTTTTCATTTTCGAATATTTCAAAACCCTCTTCTACAAAGCACTATAGATCATGGGACTTAAATATAGTCCTCATTTTGATTTGCTAGAAATCATAGCTATATCAATTAAATATCGAAGCCCTAAAATATGAACTACTACTAGAACTGGCCATCGATTTGTTGAAATCGATTTACAAGGGTTTCACTCTATGAAATCTCCCATATTGGCCTCACAACATGCCCAAATCAAAACCAATATTATCATGTTAGAAAAACATAATTGTAATATATATTTGCGATGAGTGTGTAATGAACATACATAATATTGTAGTTCAAGGAAGAAGGAAAGTAAAGAAATAAATAATGTTCTATCTTCTAGATTGATCTCACACGTTCAGATGAGTCTAATATTAGACAACGAGTAAAATTAGGATATTTACATACCCATACAATTCTACCAACTCTTGTACTATTTTCCAATTCTCCTAAAATCTAATTATACATTTGTACTGGTCTTTAGCCTTTAAGATCATCTAGGAACTTCAGCCATATGGGGCTTTGCTTGGTCAGCAATAAATTCAATTTTCGTTGTCTTATTTAAGTCAACTATAGTTTCTAGCTTAACTATCAACACTTTCTTTGAAGCTACTAGCAAGAGTGATCCTTAGATGAAAAAACCTTTCTTTAGGCAAAGCCTTAGTGAAAATGTTAGTAATTTGCTCCTCTAAAATCTAAATGATGTTGTTATGTAATATATCCCTTTTGAAATGATACTTCTTCTTAATGTGTCTAATCCTGTGATACTTTACTAAATTTCTTGTCGTTGCAATGGCAGAAGTATTGTCACACATTAAGAGGATTGCATCCAACTAAATCTCACCAAAATAATTTAGGACAAATCTCAACCAGATAGCTTGAGAAGTAGCTTCTGCTACATAACATATTCTACTATTGCAATTGACAGAGAAATACTTTGTTGCTTTACAGACGCCCAAGAAAATACTTCTGAGTCAAATGTAAAAGCATACTATGAAGTGATCTTCATGTCATCCTCACATCCACCCCAATCACTATCACAATAACCGATCAATATTGTTGAATTTCCTCTTTCATATTTGATGTCATATTCTAGAGTTCCTTGTATGTATCAGATGACCCTTTTAGCAGCTTCCATATGAAATTTTTTTAGACAATGCATGGATTTGACAGTAGACTAGCTACAAACACAATATTTGGTCTAGTTGCACTAAGATATAATAGACTTTCCACAATTCTTTTATATAGATTAAGATCTACTGCTCTACTTCCATCTTCTTTCTTTAACTTCTCATTAATTATTAGTGGTGTGGTCACTGATTTTCAACCTTTGAGCCTAAATTTCTCAAGAAGTGTCCCACATACTTCTTTTGGTGAATGAAGATAATGTTAGTACTTTAAACTACTCCAATTCCCAAAAATTGATGTAGCAATCCTAGATCAGTCATCTCATACTTCTTCATCATGTCCTTGAACTCTAATATCATTTCTTCGTTACTGTCGGTGAACACCACATTATCCACATATATTGACATTATAAGTATGTTTGTATTGTTCACTGTCTTAGTGTACATTGTAGCTTCACTTGGTCTCCTATGAGATCCATTTTTAGTAAAATAGGAGTATATTTCTCCATACCAAGCTCTAGGAGCTTGCTTTAAACCATATAAAACTTTCTTCAATTTATAAACTTTATCTTTTGCATCTTTGATATTACAAACCATATATTACGAACTAAATATGGATTGATTCAGACGAAAGAAAATTATGAACATTTAGGTGATGGTAATTTCTTGAGTTAGGGTTCTACTAGCTCTAATTTCATCTAAATTGGAGGTCGAACTGAAAATATATAAATAAAAGAGTGGAGCAAAATCACAATATGGTAGAACAGTAATATATGACGTTGTGGCAGTCGTCGGAGGGTGGCAAATGGCCGTAAGGTAGGGTGGCTCGTGGAGATGATAGTGGCTACAGGTTGGAGGTAAAATTAGAGTTCTAAATTAGATTTACTCCTACAAAAATAAATGACTATGATTAATTTACTTCTACTCCTACATTATCTTACTCTTACTTCTAAGATAGTCTAAGGCTAAAACATAATTTTAAGAAACAAAGAAGCCCAGCCTCTCTATATATAAAGGTCGGGTATATTGAGTCGTACTCGACTTTAGCCCTAAAGGCTTATACAACTCGAACTATGACTTGTTTTAGAAGTTTATATGACTTAATTAAACTTGACTTAGTGGCTTATGTGACTTAATTGAATTTGCCTTAGTGGCTTACATGGCTTAACTAGAATTACCTTAAGGACTTACATAACATATCTAGACTTGTCTTAAGGCTTAAGTAAGAGATAAACATGAATCAATTAAAAGATAAATATACTCAATGTATTGAGCCCAATATCCTTATGACGCGATCTAACCTGACCTGGTTCACATCAATTGACCAAAAAACCATCAGGCTGATCTACATAGACCTCTTCTTCCAACACATAATTTAAAAATACAAATTTGACATCAAGCTAGTATAACTTCCAACATTTCTGATCTAATAGGGCAATCAATATTTTGATAGTGTCTAGCTTTACAACTGGTGCAAAGGTTTCATTGAAATACACATTGAGTTGTTAAGCATATGAGCATATCCTTTTGCTGCTAGCCTTGATTTATTTTTTTGCACCAAACCATCCAAATTAAGTTGTCTTGTAGATCCATTTGACACTAATGACTAGTTTGTCAATTAGTCTATCAACCAATTCCCACGTTTGATTTTCCTTAAACATTGACACGTCATTCTTCATTGCTTTCTACCAAGCGACATCCTTCACTACCTCTTCAAAGTTTTCTGATTTTGCAACACAAAAATTGAATAATGCATATATTTCATTCAAACTTCTAAGCCTCAATATGTTAAGCTTGAGAGTTGAATATTGTGATCTTGATGCTTCATGATTTGTATTTATAGCTTGAGGAGATTGAACTGGAGTCATTGGTTGGAACACTAATAAATTGCTCATAATTTGTTTCCCAATTCCACTGTAATTTCTCATTAAAAAATCACATCTCTAGACAAGATAATTTTACTGGTTTTTAGATTAAACAACCTATAACCCCTTCACGGCTATCATAACAAATAAATAAATATTTTATTGTTGATTCATCCTATTTCTGCCTTAATTATGTAGGCACATAAGCATAGCAAATAGAACAAAATACTCTTAGATGTTTGATTGATGGTTTTCTTCCACTTAAAGCTTCAAATGGAGTTTTCTGCTTCAACGCTTTTGGTTGGATACCTAGTCAACAAATATACAGTAAGCATTGACTTTGCCATTTCAACTATTATTCTATTTTTTTCTCTCAGCAACTCTATTTTCTTGATAAGTGTAGGTAGTAGTCAATTGCTTTCCTAACCCCATCTCTTCACAAAATTTATCAAACTCATTTGAGTTGAATTCACCTCCCCTATCACCTCTTAATCTTTTATTCTGGTAACCATTTTGCTTCTCAACCATGAGCTTAAACTTTTTGAACATAAGAAACACTTTCAATTTTTATCTCAATAAATACATCCAACACATTCTTGTGTAATCATCTATACAAGTGAGAAAATATCTATTTCCCGCTAAAGTTGCAGCTCGCATAGGTCTGCAAACATCATAGTGGATGAGTTCCAAGGGTTTGGAAGTTCTTCGAGTTTGATTTTTCTTGGAAATGATTCCCTATGTTGCTTCCCAAGTGTACAACCTCCACAAATTTTGCTTTATGAATATCTGACAGACCATACACCATCTCATTTTTCTATTAACTTCTCAAACTCTAAAAGTTCAGGTGCCCCATTTTTTTATGCCAAAGCCAAATAGTCTCTATAATAAATGGCTCTCATAGCTATTGGATTCAAATACTTCAAGGAGAGAGGAAAACTTCTATTGCCCTTCTTTCTCACCTTTGGAACCAGATTTCAAATTTTTTGTCTTCATAAATTAATACCGCAAAATCTCCAAACACAATGAAGTAACCATGCTCCATCATCTGCCCTACACTTGGTAAATTTTCATCTAGACCAGGCACTAACATCATTTTTTTGATGTGCCTCTTACCCTTCTTAGTCTAGACTACAAGAGTTTTTTTGCTAGTTGCATTCACCAACGCACCAGTACCCATTTTCACCTTTGATGTGATATTAGTATTTACGTTGATCACCACTGCCTCATTCCCATCCACACACTGTCTTCCTTTACTATAATTGTAGATTGACAGAAAAAGAACACACTACCTTCTTCATTTGTCTAATGTGCATAGTTAGCTTGTTGATTTCCATTTGTAGTGCACTCTTTTTGCATATGCCCAAATCTATTACACCTTCTATACTTTGGTTTATCTTTAAACCAACAGATACCAAAATGTATTTTGTCAGAAATTGTGTAAATTGTTTTAGGTGCACTAGTGGATTGTTTTGATGTAGTACCAACTTTTCCTTCCATTTCATATTTTTCTATTTTTTAGGCTTCTTACTTTTGTGCTGGAACCTCCACTAAATTGCTCTTCTCTAAGGTTGACACTCAAACCCGAAAATGCTTTCTTTGTAATTGAATCAAAGTGCATCTCAAATCTTTGATCAAAAACCTTTATAGAGCTCATAACCTCTTGTACAGTTAGCTTATCTAGGTCTTTTGTTTCTTCAATAATAAAAATAATAGACTCATATGACCTAGTTAAGATAAATAGAATCTTCTGCACAATCCTTTTATCAGGTATTTGTTTATTAAAACTCCTCATTCACAATATCAAGCAATCTAGTGAAATATCATTAAGCAACTAATTTTCTTTCATTCTAGTGTATTCAAAATCACTTGACGTTTCAGGCCGCCTTAGTCGATTCTTCATTTGCAATCCTTGAAAAAATATCATCTAAAACAACATTCTAGATGAGACCAAGTGCCTTTGCATCTTTTGTGAGCTTCTTCTTCAAGGCAACCCTTTTAGCTATATTAAACTTAGCCTCTTCTTCTTTACTTTTAGATATTTCGAAACCCTCTTCTACAAAGCTCCACAGATCATCGGACTTATATAGTCGTCATTTTGATTCTCTAGAAATCATAGTATCTCCATTGGATATTGGAGCCCTGAAATCTGAACCCCTACTAGAATCGGCCATCTATTTTATGAAATCAATTTGCAGAGTTTCACTCTATCAAATCTCCCATAGGGTTTCACTCTATGAAATCTCCCATACTGGTCTCACAACATACCCAAATGCACACCAAATTAAAACCAATGCTTTGATATCATGTTAGAAAAAATAGATTTATAATATGTATTTGCAGTGAGCGTGTAGTATATTATAGCTCAAGGAAGAAGGAAAGCAAAAGGATGAAGAATGTTCTATCTTTTGGATTGATCGCACATGTGCAATTTCAGATGAGTTTGTTATTTATACAACGGGTAAAATTAGGGATATTCACACCCCCATACAATTCTACCAACTATTGTATTGTATTCCAACTATTGTAACATCTGATTATATACTTGTACTACTACTTAGCCATTATGATCATCTAACTTTAGCCATATGAGGCTTTGCTTGGTCAGCAAGAAATTCAATTTCTGTTGTTTTATTTAAGTCAACTACAACTTGTAACTTAACTATGAACAAAATTACATATGCTAGACTGCATTCTGGTGGGAAATCTATTCATCACAAAGAGAAATTATACCTAGCTATGTACTTCGTAATACTAATGGTCAGCTTGGATAGTGTAAATTTCTATAGGAATCTATAGGAATTTGACTTTTTATTAAAATAATTCTAAATAGGTGTTTGGATGAAATTTTTGAAAGAAATATTTTTATTAGGAAACACCTTTCCTAAGAGAAAAAAGAAGAAATTTACTCTAATCTTATCTTTTTTTCCCGGCGCCGTCTCCCTCACTCTCCTCTGACACTCTCTTCCCTATCCTTCCCTTTCACTTTGTTAGGTTTTTATTTGTTGGCAATTGTGTACAAAATATTCTAAGTGTATTTTTTACATGTATATGAGCTTTACACAAGTCTAGAATATCTCTGGTCTAAAGAATTGCAAGGTTATTGGAGAAAAGCTGTTGAGTTCACACCGCGTTCACAAACGCGTTCGAACGCGGTGCGTTCACAAACGAGTTCGAATGCGGTGCGTTCACAAACGAGTTCGAACGTGAAATCTGCGTTCACACAGACAGAGAGCCGCGTTCACAAACGCGTTCGAACGCGGGCACTGCGTTCACACAGACAGAGAGCCGCGTTCACAAACGGTTTCGAACGCAACCTGAAGAATTCAAGCTGTCGCGTTCAAATGCACTCGAGCCCGTTCAAACGCACCAACAAAGTTTAAAAATATTGGACTTTCATGAGTACGGATAAGATTCAGATTTGGCTCTATCTTGAAGATCATGAGTACGGATAAGATTCGGATTTGGCTCTATCTTGAAGAACATGAGTACGGATAAGACTCGGAGTTGGCTCTATCTTGAAGATCATGAGTACGGATAAGACTCGGATTTGGCTGTATCTTGAATATCATATATAAAGATTATGAAACCCTAACTCTAGGGTGGTGGAAGAAACATTATTGAGGGTGACTTCTTGAAGCTACATCGGTTTTTCTACCAACAAGGTTCCACTCATCTACAAGAATTTAATCTTTCGTCTTAAGGGTGATCTAGACGAAAGATCAATCTCGAGGGCTACTGAGATTGGACTTCAATCACAGGAAGCAGTGAATCATGGGTTCTAGCGATCAAGACTAAGAGAAACAAAGTCGTTTGAATCGACGGGGTGTTTTGTGAGTCAGTCTTATAACTGCTACTATTATAGTGATTGGTTTTAATCCGAGTTTGGATCCGTGGTTTTTTCCCGTTTTGGGTTTTTCCACGTTAAAATCTTGGCGTTCATCTCTGCTTTCGTTCTTAATATTTCTTCGGACTTTTACTTAAGCGAACGAGTGATATCATTGCCTAGTGTTTAGATACATACGTGTGTCTAGGGATTTATTTTTTTCACACTTCCCTATCCTTCCCTCTCACTTCCCTATAACCACTCAGCTTCTCCTTTGAGCCTAACTGAAGTCGGCTCGCTCAGGCTCGACACGGAATAGGCTCATTTACACCCATTTGAAGACAAAAAATTATCCCTATCTACATAAGACAAAAGACTTAAACCTCTCTCACATCTCCTACTTACGAGTCTACATCAGTATCTCATCCACCTCCAATCCCACCCTCACAAAGCACACATGCCATCACGCATCCTCATCTTCCTCCTTGCTGGCTGTGGTGCAACCGGCCCACGGTCATTTCAATGGATCCAGGGCATGCCATGCGGCGGACTAGTTGGTGGGATCGTCAATGAGGTAGGCCATGACGGGGACACCATGGGTGTTGACAAAAGCTATGATGATGGAGGCAGAGTCGGAGGAGAGCCCACAGCTCTCCTTGTTGGAATCACTAACAAAGGAGAGCCCGCAACTCTCTTCGTTGCCATTGATGGTCACTAACTGCGTCTCTTAACGGTAGTTGGAAGTTGGCGACGAGACCAAGGAGAAAGGTGAGTCAACTTAATATTGGTACGTAGCTTCGTGGTTTAATTTGGGATTGGACAAATCAAAGAGATGTAAGGTAAAAGTGGTAGTCTATCACATCAATACTCTATAGAATGTATATTTAATGCTTAAATCAGAGTGGGATGTCTTCTTCGATTACACACCTCACCAAATAAAGAAATATTTATTAAAAGCAACTTTTTTTCTCCTCTTCTCCTTCGGCCTCCTGCCTCCTTCGACAAGCCGTCGCCTCCTCTAATTTGGCTCAAACTCAGGCAAGGCTCGACTGGGGCTTGGGCTCAGGTGGGCTCAACTCGAGCTCGACTCGATTTAAACTGAGCGGAGAGTCTAAACAAAATAACTAGGCCCAAATTAATTTCGAACTGTATCAGGCTCGCTCAAGCTCGGCTTATTGACACCCCCTAACCACCACAATCACCATCATCACTTCCTCTTCTTCCAACCACCACTTTCTCGTCTTCCTCCTATCTCTCCTTTTATTTTTCCCTCCAAAATTTCCTAAACTATCCGAACAAGATAAATTAAATTAATCCAAAAGAAAACTTTCACATAAGATTCTTTTTAAATATCTCTTTTCAATTTGTACATTTAGAATTTCTGATTCAAAATATTCCTTACTTACCCAAATATGCCCTAATAGGATAATACTTTAATGGTAGATATTATTGTTTATAAGCACAATGAAAAATTGGTTTTCATCTTGACTTGGACTTATTCACAGTAAATAAAATAGATTAAATATATTTTAGCCCCTTGCACTTTAGATGAAAATCATTTTATCCTATTTAGATTTTTCTTTTGTAACACTTAGCGTCTTAAAAGTTTTGACTGCATTGCAACGGTTATCTTGTCCTTCCAAAGCTTAATCCTAGACAATATTACTAGTTTGAACAAAAATTACTTTACTAATCCATGAACTATTTTCATTTGGTATCACTCTATACTCATAAAAACTAGGAAACTAGAATTTTACTTTATCTAATTAAACATAAAAACTAGGAAAACTATTTCTTGACGAAAAAATACACCATACTCTTCCTTTTCTTTTTTATTTTGAGAAAGAAGAAAATAGATTACTCTCAGTAGATTGCGGTAATTAATGTGTAATCAGGTAGAAGAAAGTTCAAGCATGCCATAAGAGATTCAAAACTTGGACTCTTAATTGAGATCTAATTCAAAGTTTAATAGTAGGATCATTCGAATAGAAACTGAAATGAATTCCTTAGTTTAGGAACCAAGTTTATGAGTAAATAAAAATGGCAGTAAATAAGACTAACATAACATACATGCTTTCAGTTATGCAATCTAAAAGTGCTGCTTTCAAATAAAGCCATTATGAAATAAACATCTAATGGCATACTAAATTATATTGCTTGATATATACACATGACAATATTTTAAAGGGATTTCATGTAATTGTGCGATTGAATTTTTTTTTAAAATATCATTATTGTCATTACATTCTTTAAATTATTTTAATTGCTTTTTAAATCTTTTAACTCTTTTAGAACTGCCAATATTATTAGTTTTTGACGAAATATTCTTCGAATATTCCTAATAGATGGTTGTTAAAATTAACATATATATATATATATAACTAATATTAATCTAAGTTTAATCTTAGTTATGATTAATTAGATTTAACTAACGGAATAATATTGTTGAAAGAGTTCAATGATTTCAGTGTCAATTATGATGTTCTAAAAATTATAGCGGCTAAGCTATTATGATATTTTAAAAGTTTTCAAAAGCAATTATGTGAATTCCTATTTGAAAAGAACAAGATTTATTAAGTGTATTATGTGCTAGACAAAAAAACTATAAAATTGTTACAAATTCAAATATATATTTACTAGTACAGATAATATGCAACAAAAAGAGGAAACTTTTTTTGTCTGCCTGAGCAAAAGATTTATGTTTACTATGTCTATGAACAAATGGAAAATTATATATATATATATATATATAGGAGAAAAAGAATTTGTATCCAAAACTATTAATATTTTACCTTATAGTTGCAAATGTTTTAAAGAAAATGATCTGGGTTATCAATAATGTCTTTTTGGGTAATTTCCAATAATATTTCATTGCATGATGAGCATTTTCACTATTCTTTTCTCATGCAAACTACTCTTCTATTGAGATGAGAGAGGAGATAAGTATTGGTTGGAAAGAAGCTATAATAGTGGTGTAAATAAAACAGGTATTACATGCATCTAATGCACCTTATGATAGATTGGACTTGGAGATACTCTATATTAATTAGTTATAAAAAACAAACTGATCATATACAAATTAACGTATTAGGTTAATAATTAATGAATTATGTTATGTTATTTAAACTATGTAATATTTTATATATGTATTTACGATATGAAGTTCTTGGTAACATCTAATAGAGAAATACCTTTTAGCAATATTAGAAGCCATTTAACAAGAATAAAATACCTTCTGTTAACAATGTAATACACTATGATAACTATCAAATACCTTCTAATAAAGTGAAATATCTTCTAAAAATAGTATAATACTTTTTATTTGGGTGGATTAGATTGCATGACCGATAAAAAAATCATAAGTTATTTAACAATTTTGGTTGTTTTTATCCTTTTAAGTTCCAAGTTATAGCTTCGCATTCCGTAGATATATCGCATATGTCATTGTTTTTACTCTTTTAAGTTCTAATTCAGAGCCTCCTATTCCACAGTTATGTAATGTATTCTAATATTTTTATCCTATAAGTTTTAAATTATACCTATGCTCCACAGTTTTGTAAGATATTCCACTATTTTTAACCCTTTAATTCTAAGTTATAGCTTCATAATCCACAATTATCAAACATATTTTGCTATTCTGTTCTGCAGTTATTCAACATATTCCATTTAAGCTTTGAGTTATAGATTCCTATTCTGCAGTTATATAAGGTGTTCCAGTGGTTTCACCCCTTAAGCTTTAAGTTATAGCATCATGTTCCACAATTATGTAGCTATTCCTCTCTGAGTTCAAAGTTAATAGCTTCAGGTTTCACAGTTATGTAGGGTATTCAGCTGTTTCTACCACCTTTTAAGTTTCAAGTTACAGCTTTTGTTCCATTGTTATTTAATATTGAAGGAGAGTTAATATTTATTACATCTTTCCGAGACAAAAATGATAAGATAAAAGTAAAAAAAGTCTTTCAACATGCATTAAATGTATAGCAAATTTCTCTCCTATTGTATCTCAACATAGTATAGTTTGGAAAAAATACAAAAAAACCTTGTGAAAATAGCTTACATTATAAAATACCTAAAAGTGGAGTTAACTTCTAAAATTAAAAAATGCATTGAATGCCGGGGCATAAATGAACTGATCCTAAGTGAGCCGCCTCAAGCTCAACTCATTTAATAAGCGAGCCTTATCTTTTAGTTTATGCTCAGCTTGATTGAAACCGAACCGGGCCGAACTGAGCCGAGTCACACCAAGCGCAACCTAGAAACAAGCCCTAATCAAGCACATTTTCAAAACGAGCACAAAAGCTTTAAACGAGCCCAAGCCTCAAACGAGCCCAAAAGCCTTTAAGAGCTTAATTAAGTTAGAAACAAATAAAGTTTTATTAAAACTTACATAAAATTTAATAATTAACCTGCAAATTATAAAAATAATACACCTACATAAAAGTAATCATCATATTATTAAAATTAAAATAGACATCACACAAATTTGAAATTCGAATATCTAAATCTAAATTTTGACATCCAGAATGTAAGTTAGTGATTGCTAAATATTATAACAAAAGTTATTAATTTATCAACTCCCAAATGTTACAATAAAAGATTGTCACATATTTTAATAGAAGATTGCAAGCAGATTCTCAATAGAGAGTGGCCCTTGACAGCAAATCCTTGATAGAAACCAAAATTAAAAAGATAGTTCATTAGCTATAACAACAACTCACCAAACATATATCAAACTGCATCTAAGATTCAAGAATCTTCATGACCACAATTTCTATCCCAGATACTAGAATAAGATAAGAGTATGATTAGTAGACAATTATTTATAAAAAGTGTTAAGTTGAGAAAAGAAAATTTATGAGAATTAAGCTATTGCTGCTGCAGATATCTTCGCGGCATTGATTTAATCCTCTACTACCGCTAGACTTAAAAGAGCTTCGAAAATTATTAAGAACCCTACTAGAGCCATCATAGAATGAATATATTATCCCACAAATTTGTAACTAACAACATATAGATTGTTACTTAACAACCATCTCATCTCTCAATGTAAATTTCTCCTTTTTTTTTATTTTTTTACTCTTAGTAATACCCAAAATGCTTTTAAAACATATTGCATTCTGAATTTAATTAGTAGCATTTGAGAAGAAAATTCAAAAGGACCTAGTGATGTTATTTTTGAAAAGGAAAGGGTGTCAGTTGTCTGAATGGAAGACTGGCAAAAACTAGCGATGTCGCTTTTGATTGTACACCCAGATAATGCCCTTTAATCAACTTGTGGGGAGTGGGGACAAATGACAGTTAGGCTACCTACTTGTTCCATATTTCCATTGACCATGTAATATAACCTATATAACCTAAATGTTGGAATTTCAACCCTTTTATTTATTTATTTATTTATTTATTTTTTTTTTTTGAGTGGATGTCAAAATAGTGTGTATGAGACCATATTAAGCGTCATATATTTAGTGATTTTGTGATTAAAATTATGTCTTTCGAGATATTTGTGATCTAATCCCTACTAGTCGCTTCTTGTTACTTATAATGTTTGTGAAAAAAAAATTTAATAGCGGTTGATATAATTTTCTAACCCTTGGTTATTAAAATATTATAAATAATAAAGTAAAGTTATTGAACGGCCATCGCCAAATTTTTTTTATGGAAAAACTTAAATTGGATAAAAAATTACGAATCTAAATTAGTAAGAAAAATAAATTATTAATCATGTATTATAATTTATAGGGATAATTTTATTTTTAACCCCGGAATTATCACCGATTTTTACATTCACTTTTTGATCTGTTTTTGATGCATGATGACCTCATGAATTATAAGGCATACATCACTCCTTATAGTGACGATAGAATTGGTGGCTCTCCGGTTATAATGACGGAATAATTAATAGGCTTATCTAATATTAAATATTTTAAATTTGTTTATTATTACATCACTGCAGTCATACTACCCCTCCACCTCTCTTCTCCTCCCGACTCCATCCACTCGCCGTGCCAGTCGCCGCCGTCGTCGGCCCACCTCAAACAGCCCCATCTCCTCCCTAATGGTTTGGAGATGCCTCCTCCCCTTCGTCTCCCCAACCCACCAGCCCCTCGACTTCCCGCCGCCGCCGCCGCCAACAACAACAACAACAACCTGCGACTCCCTCCATCCCCAAGTCCACATCGATTGTTGGAGCCCTCCAATTTGAGAACGGAGAACCGGAGGAGTGGCTCTAGGTTGACTTCAGCTTCGCCGTCCTCCTGTTATCAATGTCGGGAAATGGAAAAGCCGTCGCCGGCGACTCCTCCAACTCGGCATTGCTTGGCATCGCGCGTCATTCGCTAGCCGAAACTAGAGAGGCCGAACTAGACAAGGTCGCTGCCGGTATCGGCGACGACGTAGCGGCCGGCGCCGGAGGAGGCGGCGGAGAGGGAGGAGGAGGAGGAGAGGAGGAGGGAGTTTAAAGTGGTAGTTTAAAGTAGGGCAGGGTAGTTTAAAGTGTGCAAGGTTAGTAACTATGGCCTAAAAAAAATAAAAAATAAAAAATAAAAAAGTTGGGAATTAAGGGTATTTTAGTCCATCATAAAAACTTATTTAGTTGTCATATAAAATATTCTAACTATATTGTTGTTATATAACTCTCACACGACTATTTATGGATGGAAATAGATAACAGAACTATAACAGAAGGAGTCAAATAAGATATTTCTGATAGTTTATGAGGTTAGTGTGTACCCAAAAAAAATTTAAGAATATTATTGTAAAAATAAGTGATAGTTCAAAAAGTAAAAAATAGAATTATTCCTAAGTAAGGTAATGTGTACCAAAAAAAATTTAAGAGAGTTATTGTGAAAATAAGTGATAGTTTAAAGAATGAGAAAAAGAAATTATTCCTAATTTATAAGATACATTTATAAATATCTACCTATATTTATGACTCTATCTGAAACTGTCTTACTTGTTCGAACCCACATTCTCACATAGTTTAGATCCACTGGGGGTAGGACAGGGATATTGAAAGCCTTTGGTGTTTTGCCATGATAAATATGTTTCTCTATTTTGTTGTTAATATTTATTAAGTTGTAGACTTTGGTCAAACTATTTTCACTATTTTTTAATGTTTCAGGCTTGTAATTTTCTTATTAAATGAATGAAATCATGTTCCTAGGTTTTCCCAAAAAAAAAATTCTAAATCACAAACTTTTTATATGGGCCAATTTTTTAAGTGAAGCCTTCAAAAGATAGGAAGAATCTAAGGAAAAGATAAATTTAAGAAAATAAATAAAAGGTAAAGATAAGAAAGAACATATATAAGAAAAAGGTTATACCAATAAAAATGTTAGGGAGATAGGGTAATTCTACTCAAGTAAAAATGGACTTGATATTAATTTTGAACTCATACTAAATCCAAAAGCATAAACTAATTCGTTAGGACCTAAAAGTTAAATTAATTATATTTTACTTCTTTATGGTTTGGCTTAATTTTATAATGTTCTTATGTATTTTAATTTACCACTTTCTTTTTAATGGTATTGATTAAAGTAAAATCTATTATGAACCAGCTTGATCCGATGCGTAACGGTTTTGGACCAATTTGAGAACATGACTTTTGAAAAAAAAAACTGCAGATGATCTAGCTATTGGATTTTGCTAAGTTTTAGATATGTTTTTGCGCTCGAAGAGAGCTTTCCAAAGAATTTAAGATCGTAAGGTTTGAATAACTAGATCTTGAGATATCGATCGAACAGTGATCGAAGGTCGGGTGAACCCTACCTTGTTAGCCCTTCAATAGCTAGATAGGTGTTAGGATAATTCTTTCGGAGTGAAAGGGGAAGAAGTTATCGTAGAAGAGAGGGATTAAGAGTTAGAGGAAGCCGACCAAGGACTTGGGCGATAGAAGGAAAGAGATGGGAGAGGGCGCCAATGGTTAGAACAAGAAAGAAGGAAATAAAGGTAACAATGTCATTTCAATTATCAGATAAACTTCAATTAGAGTTTTCTCCACATATTTATACAAGCTCACCCTTGGGACCTAAACAGCCAAGTTAAAACCTTAACAAACTAACAATTTTCGCTACAGTGCATTCGAATGCGCCCGACCGAACACGTAAATAGCATTCTCTATTGTTGCGAACGTGTAGGTGATCGAATGGTCGCGTTCAAACGGATCCGAGGCTGTTCGAACGCGCAAATCACATTCTCTATTTTTGTGAACGCGTATAGGCGTTCGTTTGGCTCGTTTGAACGCAATCCTTTGCGTTCGAACGCTCCCCGGCAATAACTTTTATTTCTTCAAACAAAATATAAAACTAGATAAATAGGCTCATCCCAATGAACCCAATGTCGTGAGTAGAGTCAATATAACCGAATCGTATTACAATCATTATTGGTTTCATTGTATTTGACCAAACTAGAGCTTGAAATTTGAAGATCCTCATTAGAAACAAAATTATAGATAATTATATAAATTTTTTAATGCATCTAAAATAATACTAATAAGATTTTTTTAATGACAAAGATATAATACAAAATAAATATATTTTTAATATATATACATATCATATTTTTATTATTTGAAATTAAGTCAATATTACTTTCTCTCTTTTGGTGGTAATTATGTAAGAATTCATTTACTTTTTTCCCCTCACTTGGAAGTGAGATTAAACCCTCACATGTGTACTGTCGTACTCAATATTACGACTCTTAAACAAGCTTTGCGCTTAATTTCTCTTATGGCCAGTTGCCTATGGAAAGAGTTCGTTTCTTCATTTACTTAACCGCTCTTCATGAGTCATTATGAATCCACTCACCTGAATTTGAGCATCAAATCCGTGCACCACTTTTGTCCTAACCTAGGACTTTTCTGTGCTTACTCGATCGAGTATAACCAATCTTACAAACTACTCTCACATGGTTGAGCCTAACACCAAGGCTTAGTTCCACCAGGCATATCACATCGACCATCACACTATGAATCCTCTAGAAAAGTCTGTGTATACTAAAGCCATCAAATTACTCGCACTAAACCACTTCAATATAGTTTAGAATTATTGAACCAATAACTATAATACCAATTCTTAGGGAGACAGCGGAGTCCTAGTACAAGTAAAAATGAGCTTGATACATACCTTGAATCTAACCCAACCCAAAAGCTTAAGCTATTATATGAGAGCCCACACCTTTTCTCGGATGTGTGAATAACGCATATGTGATACCCTATGCAAAAGAAACAAATAGAAAAGAAAAGAAAAACTTGGTCAAGAAGAAAGATAACAAATAAGGAAGGAAAAAAGAAAGAGAACGAACGAGAATAGATTAGACGAAAGGGATAACTATGCAACTTATTCTAGCTCATCGGAATCACACCGAACTAGCGGCCTTACATCAAACAATGCTTCACGGGGAAGGAAGAAAAAGAAGAATAATCTTTATTTACATCTTTGAAAGAATTCTATTGTATTTTATTTAATAAATAACAAATTTCTAATTGGATCACGTCAAAAAGAGACCATGCGCATCTAAGTTATTGACCCAAAATGTCTTAAATTGTGCCTAAACCATGCCCAAATGCAAAAGCTACGAAGATAAAGACACCCGAATACCTACTATCAACTCTAATCTATCGTTTGATTTCTTGTATTTCGAAATATATGTGCTTTAAGAGATACATATATATCTAGATATTGTATCTAGAGAAAGCTTGTGTAGTTAATTGTGTTTCATAACGCTACATTTGTTAAACATATATTTGATTAGTTATATTTTATAATGACGTATTTAGTAAATAAGTATTTAATTATAGGAGAATAGAAGAGATGAGAGGAAAGATACGTTAGGGTTAAGAAGACTACACCCGAGTCTAATTAATTTTTTAAAATACTATCTTTTGGATTTAGTACACCAATCAAATAATAAGTTTTAGATTAGATATTATATACCTATTAATACAACATCTAGAAATCAAATAGGCCCCAAAGACCAGTCTGAAGAGGACGTTATCCCAGTCGTTCTCTCTACATGACAACAACTGGTGATGTATTTTAAAAAAAAATTGATGATAATCAAAATTTTGATGCACTGGAAATCAATTTTGTACTCAATTGAAGATAAAAACAAATGCTGAGTCTTTTCCATCACTTTTTATAAGAAGTTTACAAGGCACCAAATAGTGATTTCCTCTTGAATTTTCCTTCACGAGACTTTGTCATCTTCAATATGAATAAGTACTCAGAAAAGAGTAATGCTCTCTAAGAATTCTAAACGCCCTGGTAACGGGTCTACCGCACTCTAGAATAATATATTAATGTGAAATAATAAAGCATAACATAAACATAAGTAATTTTACATAGAAAACCCACAAATTGACTTACGTACAGATCGTCTGTCTATACTCACAATGATATTTTTAAGGTCTTACTCGCTTGAACCTATAATGTACTTCTTTCTATAGTTGATTCTAAACCTCGATAATCTTTGAGATATGATATGCCTTGGTCTTAATGTTATTGTAATCCTCTTCTAAATATCGATTCCAACTCCCAAAATTATGGAAAGTCCAAATTTGGTATTAGAAATGGATTTTGATGAGTAGATGGGGGTTCCAATAGTATCCCAATAGACGTCGGAGTTAAGAGCCAAGTAGAGATCCAATTGTTGGAATTAGATCCTACTTAAAGGTTTGGTAAATCAGGGATGTGGGAACTAGTCTACTAGAGCGGATTGTGGAAGTGGTGGCCAAGTGGTGGCTATGGTGGAACTCAGCTAAGTTTGGTGGAAGTGGAGTAATGGAGGCATGTGGAAGGTAGGTGTGCTGCACAATGTAGAGAAGATGAGGAAGAGAGTGTGTCGTTTCTCCGAGATGAGAGAGGTGACCAGACGGAGGGGGAGGAGGTTGATCAACATTGGTGGTCAGCTGATTTCAATAAGAAGAGGGGGAACGGGGAAGGAGTGAAGAGATAATGATCGATTAATTCTAAGATGACTAATCAAATGCGCACCAAAACTCAATGCCAATAAGCTCATCATTGTCTTATTATTCATGTTAGGTCTGATCATGGTTGTAATTCCATCATTATCTAATTATTCATGTCAGGTCTTGTTTGGATGAATAATTTACATCGGTATGAAACTCCATATGGTAGTGTACAAAATATACCCTGCAAATTAGTCATTGCTAATCCCTTAGCAATTAATAATAAATAAATCTAAGCTTCGCCTAACCTACTTAGCACGTGTTTAATTCCTAAGTTACCCTGTTGGACGAGTTTAATTAGTCTTATGAGAATTTTGGGTGATGCTACTCACAAGCATTAATATTATATACATTTGCGTTATTCAAATAATAATACTTAGTCAAAACAAGTAATACTCAATGAAAAATTAGTAGAATGAATCATTAAGGTATTAGTCTCATTCACTAGTAAGTTTAACAAGATTTTTCTAAGGTAATTAGCACCCACTTTTATTCTCGAATAAGAAAAAAATTAGAGTTATTCTAAAGACAAAAAGAAAAACTTAGAAAAAAAATTCTTAACCTCACCACCTCTGACTTTAACATATTACATTACTAGTTATCACTAAAGTTTGGATTGTCAGGTGATAGATTATTTTATCTATAATATAGGTTTTCGTATAGGAGTTTTAACACGAGATAGATAATAGAAAATAGAGAGTAAATATATCCATCAAACAAGAGGACACAACTCTCCTCTTAGGAGAACTTTGTGTTGCATTCATCCCAGATAGTGCTCTTGAGTCAAATTCTATTTTTATTATTAAAGAAAGGTAGAATATGTTACTCTAAAATATGCTTGAGATCTCTCTCTCTCTCTTTCACACACACACACACACACACACACACACAGAGACAAACACACAATGTCTTCATGCACTAGAAAATAGCATATTTTAAATTGTAAGAGTCAAATGTATGATTAGCTCTTTACTTTATTTGCAGTGCATCAGTTGCAGTACCTGATCTCTTCTGGTTGAGAGTTCACTATTTTTTCATCAGAGTTTTATGACCAGAATGATTTGAGTTTACTATGACTTATATTTGTTTTCTAGTTGCTCTCTCTGTGTCTCTGCTACCTCTCTTGGCTTTATATTAGTTAAGACTTCTACCACCTTGAATAGTTTACTCCATAGAGGAGAGAGGAGAGAGGAGAAGATTACACCAATCAAAGCAGTGCAAATGGTGGCTGTTTTCCACGTCCCCAATCCACAAGTTGCTGACCCACCAATATCATAACCTACTTTACTCCTTAAAGTCAGGCTTATGTAATCAATGGAGAATCTATTCACTTAGGCCGCCAATATATAATTATATTAATATCAAAAGGGCATTTAAACCTTGACAACATGAATTGTTTTGCAATTGGGTAACTTTAAAACGAAAAGTCTTCTGGTACGACTAGACTATAGTGCAGTTGTAGAAAACATCGATAAACATGTCGAGCGGCGGTCAACACGAGGTCTGCGCTTACCGCCACACGCTGAGCTTTTCGTGGTCTATGGATGCCCTAGTCGGAGGAGGAAGAAAATCTCAAGCGAGTCGGACAGGTGAATTAAAACTTATATTGCAGATCGAAATCATTATAGCACAGTGATAGATAATGTACTCTTCACGTCACTAGGTTATGGATCAATTCGAGGGCTTGTGAGTATAAATTTCTTTGTGGAAGAAATTAAAATGCATTACGTTTATGTGCAATTTATATTGGCTTATTGTAGCTCAGTTTAACTTATATATCAGGAAGGATTAATCTCTATGATTATCAATATATAAAGTTCCCTTTATACTGTTTTGGCAGCCATGCCAGATGTAACTGCTGCTCCTTTCATTATAGGCATATATAAAATTTTGATAGTAAATTAGCCATATGATGAATAAAATAAGGTAAAATATTTTTGTTTACACGGATAATAATATGCGAAGTATGATAATTATCTATTTATTTCATTAATTTGATGATATGTTCACTGGATCAAGATTTTCTAAATGGAAGGCACAAAATTGATGTTATTTTGAAAGATTCTAGTTTTGGATGTAGGTTTGAGATAGAGCCTCCTAATTAACTCACTCATACTATCATTATTAAATAAAATACAAAATGTGATCTTATTAGTAACACTATCTTAGATATGAAATACCTAAAACAAATGATGGCAAAACATACATAAAATGGACTTGCTATTATTTGGGTATTTTACAAATCACACCTCGTATTTGATAATTTTGTAACTCGATCTCTCATTTTTCTCTATAATTCTCGTTTAACGTCCTGATATTAATTATTTTGACTAACTGATATCGATCAAATTACTAAAATATTATTACTATTATTTTTTTTCTCCTCTCTACCCCCTCCTCTGAATAATGCATGGATAATTTAGGTACTTATTATTTATTTTACATATTATAACGGAATATTATTTTACTTGTACCATTTAAATTAACGAAAGGTGTTAAATCAGAATTATAAGAAAAAAGTAAAGGACTGAGTTATAAAATCTCAAAAAACAGAGTGTGAATCACAAAATATATAAAATTCTCATATTCTAATGTCGTTTTGAGTTTAAAACATGATAGTTATTTTGCATATGAGTAATTTAGTTGTTCCCTTAAACATGTGGGATATGCTCGTCTTTGAAGGTGTTTTCTGGGGCAATTTGTATTGGATTTGTTGTCTTCTGAATTAATTTGATTCCTTTTTCCAAGTTACAATGTACTTTCATCAGGATTATGGGAAAAACCCTGTTGCAAGCAAGTCAATTGGCCAAGGTTAAAAAGAGAAAGATTCTTAATGAGTCAACTATTATGTATATAAGAAGTGAGAAAACCATTGCAAAATAGAGAGTGCTTAATTGGCTATAATAATTATTAAAAAAAGAACAATCTATAAAGAAATGACCAAATAATTCTTTGAAGTCAAAAACTTTAAATCACATGTGAAGAAAGAGAGTAGAAAGTATCAAAAATGACCAACAAAACAATGGTCAAAGCTAGGTGGTGATCTTTTATTAGTGTGCTTTAGAACCTAATTTGGTTGATGTTTTATTCAATACTTTGGTGATTTGACAGTAGAGCTACTGTTTATATTTCAAACACTATGCAAGGGTATCAAAACAATAGAAAACTTGGGAATGTTGAAAGAAAGAAAGAAAGCTATATAGATTGTTCTACTCTATAGCTTGACCCTAGAACTGCAAGTAGTTATTTTATTTGGTTATCCAGAGAGAAAGATTCAAGGGTTATAGATTTTGTTGCCCACTCTCAGATGATTGAAACCAAAACTGGAAGATCTTTGATGGATTTTGAAAATGATGGGCATTGCAGGCAAAATGATTTCCTTCTGAAAGGAAAATTGTAATGGTGAACATCTCAATAATATACTTATGGAGCAAGCACTTAATAAGAAAGAAGATGAGCAATTTCATATAATTATATTGCATGTAGCTCAATGGGTGGAAGCCATGATAGATGAAATAAATGCAAATGGGTTTTCAAGACTGATAACCAAAGGTTTTCAATCAAATAGAATGTGTAGATTGTAAATAAACTTTCTCACTAGCACCAAAGAATAATTCATATATCAAAAGCATGGGATATGAAATAAAATCTAAAAAATTATATCTCAAAAAGTAAACGCAATTTGATATAAATTAAAAAATTTCGAGAGAGATGGAATTCATAGACCAATTAGGTTTAAACATATGGAAAGATAACATCCAAGTAAAAGTAAAAAAACCAAATCTAAATTGATTTAGAAAATTATGAACTCTATAAAATTTGATCGAGAATCGAACTTTAAAAAGCAAACCAAGAAGGAGATGGAAATCCAAATGCTATTCTAAATATGAAAACCGAAGTATAGTTGGTGAGTAAAAATATGAGTAAAAGTAAAAAACTTAAAAGTGAATAAGAATAAGAAAAAGAAACACAAAAAATACATAACAATATAGTTTTTTTTTACATGGAAAACTTCTGAAATAGAGAGAAAAAAAATGTTGACGCATCCACATCTAATTGATCTTATTTCATTAAGTAATAGAAATAAGATATAGTTACAACTCCTCTCGATATTTCAATATCGTAGTGATTGAGTAATATTTTAAACAAGAAGTGTATGATTAACTATCACTGTGAAAAAGATAATTTCTTTTTGGTAAGTACTCGAGCGATAGATTAAACTTCAAACATGAGTGTGCTGATAATGATTGATGCCGACGAACTTTTAGCTTCTACGATGCATATGAATCATCTATATTTAATTGAACATGTGTAGTAGCTCTCCTCACACTTAATAGAAATATATTCTATAAGGTAACTTAGAGAACTCTTTCAAAGATAAGAGTATAATTTTCTTTAGTTTTCTCTTAAATTAATATCTCAATTTCTAGTTCTCTATTGCTTAAATAGAAGTGATGATCATCATCACTAGGACAAGTTGTCAAAAAAAAAAAAAAATCTCCAAAATCATTTTTGATCTGAACTTCCTTTTGTTGTTCTTTATACGCCGTTTGTTTAAATACCACTTAATATTCCTTAAATTAATGAAGTATTCTAGTCGTTTAGATGCTACTAACATATTCACACACAATCCTAGAATCTGCATGTTAAATTTTGATTTCTTCTCATCTCATCTTGATTTCTTCACATAGCTCGATTTTCCACAAGTTATGTGATTTAACCATATACATGAATCTAGTTCATAAAACTCAATCACAATGATTAACTAGTATTATGAAAAGGATCATTTCTTCTTGATAAGCACTCGAGCGATAGATTAAATTTCAAACACTAGTATGCTGCTAATGATCAATGTCGACAAACTTTCGGCTTCTCCAATGCATATAAATTATCCTCAGCTATGATACATTCAATTAAACATGTATAGTAGATCTCCTCACACTTAATAAAAATATTACTCTATGAGGAAACTTAGAAAAGTCTTTCAAAGATATGAGTATAATTTTCTTGATTTCTTAAATTAATGTTTCAACCTCTAATTTTCTATCTCTTAAATAGAAGTGAAAATCATTACTAGGACAAGCTGCAAAAGAATTTTCAAAATCATTTTTGATCTGAACTTCCTTTCGTTGTCCTTTATAAGCCACTTGTTCGGACGCCACTTAAATTTTCTTAAATTAATAAAGTATTCTAATCATTTGGATGTTACTAACACATCCGCACACAATCCTAGAATCTGCATATTAAATTTTGATTTTTTTCTCATTTTATTTTGATTTCTTCACACGGCTTAACCTTCCATAAATTATATGATTTAGCTATACACATGAATCTAGTTCGTAAAACTCAATCACAATGATTAACTATCATTGTGAAAAAAATCATTTCTTCTTGATAAGCACCCGAGTGATAGATTAAACTTCAAACATGAGTGTGCTGATAATAATCAATGTCAACGAACTTTCGGCTTTTGTAAGGCATATGAATCATCCTCAGCTATAGTACACTTAATCGAACATGTGTAACAGATCTTCTCACACGATAAAAATATTGCTCTGTGAGAAAACTTAGAGAACTCTTTCAAAGGTAAGAGTATAATTTCTTAATTACTTTCTTAAATTAATGTCTCAACCTCCAATTATTTATCTCTTAAATAGAAGTGATGATCATCACTAGGACAAGCTGCCAAAGAAATCTCTAAAATCAATTTTGATTTGAACCTTTTTTTTGTTGTCTTTTATACGCTACTCGTTTGAATGCCATTTAATTTTCTTTAAATTAATAAAATATTCCAATCGTTTGGATGCAACTAACCTATTTACACACCATCCTAGAATGTATATGTTAAATTTTAATTTCATCTCATTAATTTCTTCATTCAGCTTGGTCTTCTATAAGTTATGTGATTTGACCATACATATGAAGCTAGTTCGTAAACTCAATTACATGTGAATTTGCCTACAAATTTGCTATTATAAAAATATCACTTTTACGACCTAGATTAAATTCTCAAAGTACCACGGCGAGAATTTCTCGATGCGTAGACAACTCTTACCCTCAAGAAAGTGAAAAATTAAATTCTTTATGTACCTCCTACATTTACTTTCACACTAATCACACTTTCTCTAAATTGTGAACTTTATTATACTTCTCCAACAGCCTTCCTAGAAAGTAAAACCCCAGTTGCTAAGATTCAAGTGTAACTACAAACTTCTTTTTTTTTTTTAAATATTTTAACTTAGCTCTGCATTAAGACTAGGTTTTTTTTTTAAACAAAAAATTCCACTTCAATTAGTTTTGACTCAAACAAGCTACTCCAAAAGTATTTGACAACTTTGTTGGAAGATTTACACTCACCCCCAAGTAGTACAATTTTGGTATGCAACCAAACTCATATAGAACCCAACTGCAGACCATGTCAATACCTAAGATTGGCCAGCCTATGAGAGCTGCTCCACCTTTTGACCTCTCTCTCTCTCTCTCTCTCTACCAACTAAATACAAAGAATCCCACTCCCCTTCCCTCCATTCAAATAACAAAACAGTAAACCTAAATACCTAATTTTAGTACTCTCTTTGCACCCAGAAGCCATTCTGAATGGGTTACTCCCTCTCTCCCCAGTTTCATCAATACAATAATAGAGACCCAAACCTCATAACATGCCCCCCCCCCCTCCCCATCTACCATTGCCGGTGACATTAACCACCAACACTACTTCTAACAAATTCTTCCAGGATTTACCCAACAAACAACTAAATCCATCCAACAACAGGAAACAGAGGCTTTGGAATAATAAAAACTATGATGCAAGATATATGTATAGATAAAAGGTTTTGTTGCCTTCTAATTCTTCTTCTTCTTCTTCTTCTTCTTCTTCTTCTTTTTTCTTTTCCTTTTTTTTTCTTCTTTTTTTTTTTTACAACACCAACTGACATCAGAGGGACCGCCCACTTCCAAGGCATCTCCCACTTGCTGTCTTCATTCTTCTTCGCCGCCGCCCCTAGTAAACTCCTTAGAATTGTCGGCGAGTACTTCCTCTGTCCTCTAAAATTAAAAAGAAAAAAAAACCATCTAAATTTCGAACAACTCGAAAAGAAAAAAAAAAGATTGAAACTATTACAAGTGGAAATTTTTCTTCTTGTTCTTGTTCTTCTTCTGCTGCTGCTGTTGCTGTTTAATCCACGTCGGAGCTCTCTGGGCTCGGCTCTTGGTTGAGATCGGGATTCTTTGTGTGCCGGAGTTGCTGCGGTGGAGGAGGAGGAGGAGGAGGAGGGGGATGAGGGAAGGATGGATCCCGGCGTTGGGATATCAACCCGGCTTGGAGCGCGTCGACTCTCGCGCCGACCTCGGTCGCCTTCTTCCTAATCGACGCCGACGACATGGCTTCTCTCGCTACGCCTCCAACCCCGCCGTAGTCCTCCTCTGCGGCGAGCTCGTCGGGGAAGTTGAGCCGCGCGGAGCGGCCCCGGAGGTAGTAGACTGCGGTGTCGTAGGCCCGGGCGGCAGCGACCGGGGTGGAGTAGGAGCCGAGCCAAATCCTCGATCTCTTGTTGGGTTCTCGGATCTCAGCGACCCACTTGCCCCACTTCCGCATCCGGACTCCGCGGTACTGGCGCTCTCCGCCTCCCGCCGCCGGCGAGGAGGATGATGAGGTGGTCGTAGTGGAGGATGAGGAGGACCTCCTCGAAGAAGAGGACGACGGCGGCGGCTTCCTCGTCTCCTCGCTCGTCGAGCAGCACTCCCTCTCCATCCCTAACCCCTTTTTACGCCCCCTTTTCCATCTCTCTCTCTTACTTTGTATTTATATTTGGAATTTTCTGTGTGTGTGTGTATTATGTATGTATGTATGTATGTATGTATGTATGTATGTATGTATGTGTATGTGTGTGATGGGGATCACAGTTTTAGGTTTGGGATAACAAAGATGTACTTCTTACATTTTACCACCCTGCCTTTTACCATAATCTCATACAAGGACTTCCATCTTTTGTCAATTGTCATATTTCAAAATCACCAAATTCGTCTTTAGTAGTATTTTGCAAAAATCTAGTACATGAAAACGATAGACTATAATTATAACTCTAACACTCTCTCCTATATATATAACATCCTATATAGTGGGAAAAACCACTGTAGTTTTATTCAAACAGATACTAATAGCATCTGTATTTTGTCCTAGAAACTATTACCAATTCGAAATAAAACTTAGTTTAGTTAGTTGGAACTTTTCTTTTGTATCAGTATATTACTTTATTTTAAAGGTGCAGAGTTAATCTATATCAAGTTGTCATATTTGTGAAAAAGTATAATGATATAAAATAAAGTTGAAATGAATAAAATAATTTTCGTGGAAAATTATAAGGGGTTGAAATATAAACTACATGAAAGGTATTCCTTAAAAGAGAGGTAGATGAGAGGTGGTGGTTATTTTACTAATTATATTTGAAGAAGGTGGTTGATATATAATATGTCAAAAACTCGAGGAGGTTATAGCAATAACGGTAGAATGTAGGTGGGGATTTGCAAAAGGCACAGCCCGGATAAATATTAGTACACTGGAGGAGAACATCTTGGTCGAAACACGGTGGCGTATAACGACCAAACAAACACCCCCAAAGTAGAAACAAACGGTGGGGCCCGCGGTGGAAGGTGCGACGCCATATAGTGTATAGGGAAAGGCGTGAGGTTCTTCGTAGGGTTTCTCGTCGACGGGAGGGCGGGATGGGATTATGTCGGCTGGATGCGTCGCCACGTAGGCGACTGCATCACGACCGTCTCACCGACATAGGCGTGAGAGCGGCGTCCACGTGGCGGCAGGCGGGAGGGGGTGCGGCCGACGTGGACGTTTCCGCTTCGGCTACGGAAGCCTCCACTAGCTTGTCCTTTTTCGGGTCCGGACAAGCGGTCGATAGATCGTGACACCATTATTATCCCCATTAAACAAAATTATTATTACTATTATGATCGACGTCTAATATTTATCATTAAAATATTGGCCCCATTATCATTATTTCTCATGAAACCGCCCGTTTCCTATTTTACACCTCGCCATCTCCCTATTTACTCCCACGCCCCTCTTAATCAAAACACAACTGACTGTAGTAATAAAATAAACATACTTTCTAAGATAATGATTGATTTTTTTTATTTTCTATGGGGTTGTTGATAGAAATAGGGGGAATTGGAGGGTTATAAGTAGAAAAATACCCTCAGAAGATTTGCAGTTTATTCGTACGGCTGAGATTGGTCCAGAGAGGAGCAGGAAGGTCGGTGGTGAGCGGGACAGTTCGGACGATGACGTGTCGAGGAAGTGGACAAAGAGAAGGCATCCATTCCGTCCAGATTATCTTAGTATATTTATCCATTCATTTTTCTTTTATTAATCTTATTTTAAATACAGAGTGGGGGGTGTGGGGGGGGGGGGGAGGGAGGAGTGAAAGGAAAAGGAAAGACATCGAAAGAGGTTGGTAAGCTAAAAGTGCACGCGGTCTCCCGCAGCTTGGGTCGCAGCAAATCGCTGCATCCATCAACTTGTCACCTTCTGATTAGTTTCTCCTTTCCTGCAACTTAAAAAAAGAAATTAAAAATTAAAAAAAAAATTAAAATATGAGCCGCCGGCATCTTAGACTTTTCGATGGAAATATTTCTGGCTGGTGGGATGATCCCCAGGAGCTGTTTTAGATTTGGGTTGGGTCTCAATAACGACAAAGAGAGAGAGGAAAGATAAAATGCGGTACAATGACTGCTGAGGGCTACGAAGTGGGAGTCAACTCTCGGGCCTTTTAAACTGCCTCATCCGGTTTGGATTGGACCAGACTTGTCTCTATTTTGGATCTAACGTCATTAGTTTTATACACAGCAAATTTCCCATAATGGCAAAAATACCCTCGCGTCCCTTTTAACGGTGGGCGGTGGGTTGGTTCTAAAGAGATAGATCATGGGTATAACGGTAATTTCGCCATGTGATTACTTTACTCTGGCAGAGCAATCATAGGCAACTCCACCAAATCAGTCAGCACAGTGGTATTTTTGTCCTTTACTAAAAAGTTGCTATGTAAATAACATTCTTTGAGGGATTTATATGTAATTGCACTGAAAAACCCTTATGACTTAAAGTTTATAAATATACATTAATTACCAAAATACCCCCCTTTTAATTTTAGGGTGTAAAATAGTTAAGGAGAATTTTTATTTCCCACAAGATTGGATTATTTTGTTGTACTATTATTGTATTTGGTATAATATGGCATATCTTTTAAACTGTTTTTAATCATTTATGCAAAGGTAAAGTAATTTTTTTTTAATCTATTTGGTGTTTTAATCATGATTAGTTAGAATTTAACTAGTGAAATGAGTAGCAATTATATAAAAACGATATTCTATATGATAAGTTTGTAAGTAATTAAACGACTCAATTAGTAATCACAGTTTATTATATGTTACACTTTTATCCCTATCGGTACCCACTAACTTTTCATATATTACATTTGTACCCCTGATATTCTACTCATTAGTAATATTAACAAGTAATTAGAAAGAATTAGTTTTCTCTATATACTAAGTAGTAATTTTTTAATCGATAAATTTTTAGGCTAATTACAATTATACTCTCCATACTATCATCTGTTTCCACATACACACCCTCTTCATTTTCTATCCACACAATATAGACGAGGGGATTACATTATCATAAAAAATAGATAATTATACTTAGACTCTCTGAACTATCACTATCTTTTACATACACCGTCTGAACTATCTTCTACATACACCCTTTGATTTAGAGGTCCACAAAGTTTTTTTTTTTCTTAGTTCGAAGAGGTATATATAAATATTTCTTTAGTTTATAGAGTATATGTGGGTAATAAAAGAATCTAAGCTAGAAAATTGTGATAATTCATGAAGACTAAGTAAAATTATTCTTATATATATATATATATACTACAATAATTCTTAAGTGTAATTAATTCTAAATTTTCTCAACTAATATGTGAAATATATTATTAGAAGTCATAAGAGATTAAATCTCACATAGATCACAAAAGTGACATGGAGATTTGATTTATAAATGTCAAATAGAATCATAGTTCTTCTTATTTTCTTCACTTAAATCACATGTTGTGATGGGACTTTGGACTATTTATGAGGTTTGAGAAACTAGAGCAGTTGACAAGTAGAAAACTAGAACGACCACTGGCCTTATCAAGATGTTGAAACTAGCTATGCTGTTATTAATAATATTATTATTTGGTTTTGACATTTTGAACCTAAAGAAACACTTTGATTCTTAGTGTTATATCACCTTCTTGTCTCGTTAGGGCTTATCAGGAGGCCATGTCAATTTAGCGGTCTAAGTTTGGGACACTTGAGAAGAATCAAAAAGTCCAAATTAATTAATACACATTATGTTATTATATATGTTTATTGGTACAATAAATTTATGGGATTTTTACTAATTACATCCTATATTTTACCTATTTTTGTAATCCATACCTCTTCTCTAAGGATTTTGTAGCCCGACTCCCTCCTTTTTTTTCTTATAATTTTCATTTAACACCATATGTTAACTTAGACGGTACTAAAAAAAATATATAAAATAATTTATAAATACATAAATTACCCTTATTTTCTTCATCATTTTTTCTCTTCCTAAAAAAGGAGAAGAAGAAAAGGAGGAGGAGAGGGAAGACGAGGAAAGGTGGTGGCGGCGGTGACGGCGATAGCTACGGTAGAGGAGGTCTGTGAGAAAGATAATGGATGGAATATAGAAAATAAGAGAGAATAATGAGGGTATTTTAGTAATTTGATCGATATTAGTTAGTTAAAATAACGTCAGAGTGTTAAACAAGAATTCAAAGGAAAAATGATGGGTCAAATTATAAAATTCTTAAAGATGAAGTATGAATCATAAAATAGATAAAATATAAGGTGTGACTTATAAAACTCTCTAAATTTAAAAATCTGCCGACCCACATTGACATAATAATAATTAACTAATTAGCTCAAGCTTCGTTGTGCCATGTTATTGAAGCTAAACAATTTCCTCAAAGCTTATAAATTCCTAAACTTGATCAAGCTTCAATTATGTCTTAATTAAGTATAATAATGAGGATCTTAAGCAATTCAAGCTTATCCAAGTACTAGACCACTCATAGCTACTTTATTATATCTAATAGTTTATCTTACTCTACCTAAGCTAATCTTCTCAATTGATGCTTGTGTTTGGTTACTTGGGATATTAAAATATTGGGATTCTTTATTTCTTTTAAAGAATGTCTACGGAATCAAAGAGTGGAGGCACCTCTGAACCTATGAAGGAACAACATATACCAAATTTATATTAAAAATAAATAAATTAAGTGGCGAGATAGAAGGAGGACATGACCCACTCTTGCCACTAGGTAAGATGTCCTGTATAACTAATAATTAAATATGTTAATTAATTACTGCTACGTTTTTATTTTTAGATTTAATTACACTTAGATCTCCAGAATTATAACTCTTTTCTGCATACCTACTTTAAACTTTTTCTTTATTTTGTAAAATATAGACAACTATTTAAAATGTCTCCAACACCTTTCTAATATGATATCTAAAAAAACCTTCTTGGGGAGTATTTTAATCTTTCTCAGGTTCTAAGTGTATTTGTTGGACGTGGGAATTATTTTTCTCGTGGGATTTATTTGAGAAACCCATATATATATATATATAATATTTGTTAGTATGCGAGATAATTGTTAATTAATCCACTTATCTCTTTAATTTTTCACTATCCCGCGTTCATTGAATTTGATCGATTTGAGTTAGTTGCAGTTTCCTAATCTATTGAGCTGGTTAAGAAATTCCTACATATTCGTGATGGGGTATGATGCGATAAAGATAAAGAGTTATGATGATAAAGGGATCAATCTAGCCACTCCCTCACCTATAAATAGGGAACCCATATCATGTTAGTGGTGATGCGAATCGGATCAAATCGGATCGTATCATGAGGCACTGGGCTCAATAGATTAAACCTATTTATCTTTTAATTGATTCATACTTATGTAAGCCCTTAAGGCAAATCTAGTTAAGTCATATAAGCCACTAAGACAAGTTTAATTAATTTATGTAAGTCACTAAAACAAGTTTAATTAAGTTATGTAAGCTACTAAGACAAGCTCAATTAAGTCATGTAAGCCTATAAAGCAAATCTTAGTTTGAGTCGTATAAGTCTTTATGGCTAAATTCGAGTATGACTCATTATACCCGACCTCTATATATAGATGAGCTGAGCTTCTTTGTTTAATAGTCCTAGTATCCAAGCATTGAGAAATTATTTTAGTCTTGAGTTTATTTTAGGAGTAAGAATAAGATAATTTAGGAGTTAGAGTAAGACAATTTAAGAGTAGAAGTTAATCATAGCTGTTTATTTTTTTTAGGAGTAGATCTAAGTTAAAAATCCAAATTCTACCTCCAACTCATTGCTACTATCATCTCCAGTAGCCACCCTATCCTACGACCGTCCACTACCACCCATGGCCGTTTGCCACCCTTCGACAACCGCCGCAATGTTACTATTTTGCCCTATTCAGACCTTGTTCTACTGTTTTAATTATGTCTTTTCATCTAGACACCCGATTGACGTGAAACTAGAGCCATTAGAACCCTATTTTATGAGGCTATCACTATTTTTATAATTTTCTTACGTCTGGATCAATCCAGATCTAGTTCGTAACATTGGTGTTAGAGCCGACCATCTGACTTTCATCCACTATTTTGATGATATCTTCTAATCTAGCCATCTAACCTACAGAAAATTAGATTCATTAAAAAGATATTTCTAGAGCTACAATTTATTAAAATTTCATATTGATCGAATAACCATATCTACCAAAAACTCTCTTGAAAGTTTTGTATAAATTTCTGTTTAGAAACTGATTCGAATCTAATCAAGCCGGTTCATATCAAGTGGTTATCGCATCCGTTGAGGTAAGTGAGAGGAGGAAGCTTGACAATCCCTCATGTGCGGAGATCTAAGACGTGTTAATGATCACTTTTGCATAAAAAGTTAGCATGAATCGATATCCTATCTACCATGTCGACATGTAAGTCTCAGATCCCTATTAAATTAGTATCAAAGTAGAAATTTGAGTTCTCAATCTCTTGTATATAGATTTTAGGATTTCAATCTATATTGTCTAGATATTTAGTTTCTTCAATTCATCCATTAAAAAAATTTGGATTTCCTTGCGATTTAATTTATGCCATTTCCTCCATCTCGTTTGCAGCATAGAGTTTTTATTTCAATCTATTATGCATAAATTAAATTTATTTATTTGGATTCTCCTTTTCTACTAGTAGAATTGTTACAGAGAATAATTCCTCGATATTGCTTTAGGAAAGATTAATTTTCTTAATCTTAGCTTTTCTCTTAAACTAATATTAAGTATCGGATAAGAGAAAACTGTTCTCCGTAAACTCATGATTACAGAGTTCCTTTTTATTCTTGGATTTTTCTTTTTCATTCATCTAATCAAGAGACTCGTAAATAAATTTAAGGAGAAGAGTTTGATCTTCAAAATATGCTCCAAAATAATTTTGAGCAAACTTGATATATTTATATATTATATTAAATTTTTGTTATTTTTTAAAATATACCTAAGTGGATTATTATGTACTCTGATATGATAGAGTTTAATTCTGAATTTGATCCTATCATATATATTTTAAATACATGGATATTTTTATTAGTTTCTATTTTTAAATTATGCCTTATTTTAAGCTTGAGTCAAGTCTAAATCAAGCTTAATTTAATTCAAGTTTGATCAAAATTAAAATTTAGCTTGAATTGATTAAGACTTGAAATTGGTTATTTATCTGCACGATTACATATTTGTTTTCTTATGTTTTGAGATGAGTTTGAATTTGTTCATTATTAAGTTAATTATTGATTATGTAATTATATTAATACATGTCCACATGGACTGTTTTATAGATTAATTAGACAGTAATATTGTGTAAAAGAACATGTTACATGTTCTATTTGCACTAATATATCATATACATGTAAATTTTGTTATGATATACTATAAGATATAGCATATAAGATTATGTCATCATGCTAAACATATCAAGCATGATATTAAAGAAATCATCCAACTTCCGATATCGTGCATACATAAAGAAATTATTTCAAACATAAAATTTTATTTGTTAATATAAATTATTGGCATATAGTATATTTGATATGATTGCAATTTTAAGTATTATTTATAATATAGATAACCATATGCATGTATATATAATTTGATAGCTAATGGTGAAAACAAGCATACATAGAGAAGTATTTATAAATACAAAGTTACTTGTTTCCATCTAAATTGCATGCAATTTTATATGTCAAATATAGATTTTAATTTTCCATATTTAGTAAAGATGTAAAATCATTACCATTGTATCAAGTTGATTTTAATTCATAATTTAAGATTTGTGTGTGCATCAAAGCAACTTCAAGTATCAGAATATAGAATTATATCAAATAAGGATGGCATTGATAAATTTTGCACTCTAAGAACCGAACAAAGGTTTATACCAAAGGAGAACTGATGTGATTTAGACTTAACGTGGAGTATGATACTAGCAGTTCTATATCTTTATCTTGAGAAAATTAGATGACCAAAATGTGTCATTCTCTTTGACCAAAGATGTGGGATTTGTTGCTAATCTTTACAGGTGGAATCAGACAACCAAGTTGAGTAGGCTTAATATTGGTTGTAAGTCAGTCTCAAAGGAGGAGTATACAATGTCATCACCTTGCTACTCACAAAAAATAAAGTTTTCTTTTATATATTTGGACTCCATTGGAATGTTTGTTAATACATGACCTAAAATTTTAGAATGAATGAATAAATACATATGTGGCTAATTATAGTTAATAATGATTACTGTATCTTCCCTTTCAGCTTTTTCTCCAAATACTGATTGTGATATACCTAATGTTAATAGCTTAAATTACACTTAACCTAAAGTGACATTAAGATATCATACAATTAATAGATTTCTTTTTTGTGAACTAAATATGGTACAAGTTCCATATTACTCTTGGTGGATTGATTTACGAGCAAAAATCCATGTTTCTATAGCTATGCAAGGAATTCTGTCCAAAAAGCTCTAATAGAAAGTCAATGATGTATTACATTTGAAAAGAGAAAGCGTTTGCATGTGGAATTTGTAGGGATATTTAGACTTATTTTGGACACTACCTTTTGTTTAGATCTTAAATTTTTTGATATTCCAAAATCTAGGAACCTTATTTCTATTATGAAATTGGACTAAATTGGTTATTCATTTAATTTCAATAACTAGACTTTTACCCTCCTTTTTGATTCCCATCTTGTTAGTTCTGATATTTTGATTGATGACCTTTCTAGATTGCATCTTACCCTGCATAGAAACGCTAAGCGTAGAAAGAAAAAAAAAGCCTATGATAAAGAAGGCTAGGACATATATAAGAAGAAAGAATGTAGTGATTAATCAAAGAGAGAATTTCACATTCTCTTGACTTCTCTAATTTTGAGACATGTATGGACTGCATAAAAGGAAAGCAGCCCAGAGCCTTTTAAAAAATATATGAAACAGAGTAATAGAACATGACAGTTGATTCATACAAATATTTATAAATTATTTTCTCATTATATAAGTGGAGAAAGATATTTCATCACATTTACTAATGACTACTTCAAATATAGTTACATATATTTACTCTCTGAAAAACTAGAGGCTATTAGAGCCTTTGAAGTTTTCAAAGAGAGTGCTAAAAACCAACTAGGTTAAAGGATTAAAGTAGTCAGATCAAATCGAGGTGGTGAATTTTATAGTAGATACATTGGTGTAGGTAGAGTTATAAGTCCTTTTGTGAAGTTCAAAGAAGAGTATGGCATTGAAGCTCAATACTCCATGCCTAACAAACTAAGTCAAAATGGTATTGCTGAAAGAAGGAACCAAATCGTAATGGACATAGTCAAAAGTATGATAAGTAATTGTTCACTTTTTTTCGTATTTATAGAGCAAATCCTTAAAGACTTCTATTTATTTGTTAAATAAGATTTCTTCTAAGACTACCTAAAACTCCTTATGAGCTATGGATAGGAAGGAAACCTAGTTTTGAATTATTTTCACACATGGGGGTGTCTCGCAGAGGCTAAATTGTATAGTCTACAAAAGAAGTTGGACCCTAGGACATGAAGTGCATATTTTATGCAATATTTAGAGAAATCCAAATGGTATGTATATTATTATTCTTCACTCATGATCCAAATTGTAGAAACTGATATAGCTATATTTATTGAGAATGACTTAGATAGTAAGAATATTGAATCTTGAAATATAACTTATTTAGAAAATTTTAGAATAATAGTGCCTTTTGATAATTTAATAGTTTCACATATAGATACTCAACTCCCAATACATGAATAACTTGTCTTAGCTAATTATGATCAAGAAGTTACTGATCTGATCTCCTTAATTTGCATGAAGATGCAATGACATTTAGAGATCATGCAGTCATTTATCCAACTTCTAGTCATGATGAAGGTCAAATGATATTAAGAAGATCTTCAAGAGATAAGGCCTGCTATATCAAGTGAATACTTAGTGTATCTACATGAGGGCTACAAATTAGAAGATCCCTTAACTTTTTCACAAGCCATGAATAGTAGAAATTTATCTGAGTGGTACAATGCCATGTTAGAAGAGATGAATTCTATGCAAAAGAACAATGTCTTGAAACTTGTTGAATTGCCTAAAGATGTTAACCTGTAGGATGCAAATGGTCTATAAGACCAGTATAGAGAGACATAAAACCAAACTTGTAGCAAAAGTATTCACTCAAATAGAAGGTATTATATACAATGAGACCGTCTCTCTAATATCTTAAAAGGACTCATTTAGAATAATCATGACATTAGTAGATCATTTTGACTTAGAGCTACGCCGGATGGATGTGAAAACAGCTTTTCTCAATAGTGATCTTGATAAAGAAATTTATATGGATCAACATAAAGGGTTCTCACATAAAGATAAAAAAAATCTAGTATGCAAATTAAACAAATCGATATGAACTTAAACAAGCGTTCTCGACAATGGGATCTCAAATTTTAAGGTAATCATGACCTTGGGTTTTAAAAATATTGTTAATCAATGTATACAGTTAAAGGTCAGCGGGAGTTGATTCATAATTTTAGTTTTGTATGTTGATAGTAAAAATTGCTAATAATAATATTGGCTTTTACATGATAGCAAATTATTTCTTAACAAGAACTTTGAGATAAAGGATATGCGTGAAGCCTCCTATATCATAAGCATAGAGATTCATAGAGATAGGTCTAAGCATATATACTTGGACTATCTTAGTAGACTTACATCTCTGTAGTTCTTGAAAGATTTGATACAGTAAATCATAATGTCCAAGAAATATGATTATATTGGTAGAAATGAAGGATCATATAGCCTTTGGTAGCTTGATGTATGTTGAAACGTGTACTCGTTTAGATACCGCTTATATAGTGGGAGTACTTGGTAGATATCAAAGTTATTAAGGCATAGCACATTGGAAGGTAGCCAAAAAGATTATGAGATATCTTTAGGGAACTAAAGACTATATGCTGATATATAGAAGATCAGATAATCTCGAAGTCTTGAGTACATAGATTTAGATTTTGCTGGATGCTTAGAAATCTAAATCAAAATCAGGATATATATATATATATATATATATTTATGTTCGCAGAGGGTGTAATTTTCCATAAGAGTGTAAAATAGAAATCAACTACTTCATCCACGATGCACACAAAGTATATGACTTGTCATGAAGCCACATCTTATGTGCTGTCATTAAAATATTTTATTGCAGAACTTTAATTAATTGATTCTATTTCTAAACCACTAAATATGTTGTGATAATTTGATAGTTGTCCTTTTTGCTAACAACAAAAAAAATATACATAGGCCTAAGGTGTATCAAAGTCAAGTATTATGTTGTTAAAGAGAGGATAAATAAAGATTACATGCTAGTTTTTTTATATCAGTACTGCAATGATACTTGTAGACCTTATGATTAAAGGGCTAGCACCTGGGTTATATAATAAACATGTCAGGAACATAGGTCTGATTTTAGATTAATATATTTGATGTGATATTTAGTTATTGATATCATATTTTAGTTTTATTATTAAATATACCATTCATTCTATTTCTTTTCAATATTTTTGTATTTATTAAAGTGTCCTCACGAGCAATAAAGTAAACGCAAAAAAAAAAAAGAAGACATTATGGTTGATAGCCTTTTAATAGACATAGAGATAGTGTCTATTAATGAGCATACGATTTAAACGCTCATACAATGACATCACATAAAGATACTTAGCCTAGACAGATTAGTGATAACTAATTATGAAAGGAACTACGAAAATGAACTACAGTATTAGTGTTATAGTTCTTACCATTGGTTTCTCTAAGTTGAGTTAAAAGAACTTGGCTCATGGTTTTCTAAAATTGTGCATGTATTCTAATTTCAAAATATATTAGGTTCAATGAATAAAGTTTATCTTTATATATATGTATACAAAATTGATATTAATATTTAAAAAATTTACACAATGTGTGATTACAGGCCAAGTGAGAAAATATTAGACATGGATATTCTTTTTGTCGTGGGTCTCACATCAAGTGAGATTTATTTGAGAAACTAACATATATAATACTTGTTAATTGAATGATTCTCATCTGGTATATGAGATAATCGCTAACTAGTCCATTTGTCCCTTTAGTGGCCTACTATCCAATGTTTATTGAATATGATCGATTTGAGTCGGTTATAGTCTTATTCATATTTAGTTAAAAAATTCTCTATAGATACACTAATGATAAGAAGTTGTGATGATAAAGAGATCCGACCCCTTCTCCACCTATAAATAGAGAGTCCATAATGCATCAGTAGTAATTGCATCTACTGAGATAGGTGAGAGGGAGGAGGCTCGACAATCTCTAGTGCATGGAGATCCAAGATGTGAAAACAATCGTTTTCGCATAAAGAGTTAGCATGGATCGACATCCTATCGATCATACCGACACGTAAATCTCGTTGGAAATTTTTATCTATTACCATTGTCCCTCATTTTTATTAGGATTCATCATTTTACTCATCATCAGTAGCATTTAAAACAACTCACCAAAGTCAGCACTATACTTTTTCCTTTGTCATAAAGTGAATTTGTAGGTGGGGATCTGAAAATAAAAAAAGCCTATTTCTTCGGTAAAAGGTTGGGCAGATAAAATCCTAAATATATAGTCTTCCCTGTGGGACCACAACTACTAGGATAAGTATTAAATGACTACTTTAACCTTCTCTTGTCTGGTTTAAATTAGGGTCTCATATAGTCTTATGTCTAGCATAATATGAACATTCTTAAAACCAAGTGGGAGCTTTTTATGAATTCACCTACCTTTTTGATAGTATTAATTCGTGTATATTAAATTTTATAGAGCAAATTATATTTTACCCCCTTGCAATTTGGCCCAAATTTTAATCCACTCTTGTAGTTAAAACTTGAACAATGTAAGTTGTCAAGATATAATTGCAACAGTTAGAATTTTTTTTTTTTTTTTGTTGCCACTTTAAACTAGTATTAATACTAGCACATTGGTGCAATTTTTTTCTATTATAAGTAAGTTGCCAAATGGTTTGAGTTATTGTTAGATAAATACTTTATCGGGATCAGAGACGTGAACGTGACGATATGGTAGATAGGATATGTTGATTCATACTCTGCTTAGGTGCAAGTAGTCGTATTCATATCTTGGATCGATAAGATTTTTTACGTAGTTGCTTCCACAATAGTTATCACTAATCAGTCTAAATAAGTATCTTTATGTGATGTTCTTTAATGATCGTTTAATAATCTTTATATCTATTATAAGGCTATCAGTTTATAACATTATTGCCCATTATGACACTTTAATCAACACAAAAATATTAAAAACAAAACTATATATACATACATATATATATATATATAGAACTGAAATACAATGTCAATAATAATAAGATATCATATTAGATATCTCAATATATATGAAATCAAACCCTAACTGCTAGCCTCTTCTTAACAGCATAATTATTAACCTTGACATATAGTGATAAAATTCTTTAATGACAACAACATAAGCATGTAAAATATCCTTCATGTCTATCATTTCAATCATATTCTTTAATCACTACGACTCACTGAGTTTATCACCTTTCTAGTTAGAGCGAGACTACATGTATTAAGATGGCAACATGATTTCTGTTCATACACCGTTAATTTTGGATGAAAAATCTAATTGTTGCAACTTAGTCAAAAATTTGTAATGAGATAAGTGATATAAAACAAAGTTTTAATCCTAATTAGAAGGAAATAATCTTAATCCTAATATTTTATTTTGTAATGTGTATGCATAGGTGGAGATGAGAATATTCCATAGGAGAAGAATCATACTTACTAGATCTTCTGAAATAGAAAAATAAATTAGGGCAGCTGTATGGGAGCTGGCATTGGGGGGGTTTGGACGGTGGGAGGGGCTGGGAATAGTTAGTGGAGGTGGGGGGGACTTTATTGCAATTATCCATAGCCAGAATGTGTGCAATTTTTTCCCTTTTTTTTAATATTCGCGTCAACTTATCAGAACATATTTTAATCTTGTTGCAAAAAACACCTCACTTTCTTTAATATTACGAATCCACTCTATGTGTATATATATATATTGCAAATTTTTTTGGCAATTATATAGGAATTATCGTAGAAATAGGAATGCAAAAAATTAAAAAATATTATCGGTTCAATATATATATATATATATATATATATATATCTTATTAGTTTAAGATTAATTTAAACAACAGATAGAGAATCATATTTAAATTATATCTCCTGTAATTAAGGCATAATTATATCTATCACAATCATATTTAAGAGAAAGAAATCTTAACAGAAGAAAAGAACATGTCACACGTAATCAAATCTTCTTAACTAATATGCTACTCTTTTTATATAATGTGTGGTTTTGGAATCAGTATCAGGTTGATGCCGGATATGAAAACTTTGAAATTATAGCCGGTATATTAAGATTATAAAATTTAAAAGGGTATTAAAGTATTTGTTATTTTTTTATTATATAATATGGTTTTAGTACCAGGTATGAAAATAGACTATTATTATAGTCGCTAAAAGTAAGATGATAAAATTTTGGAGGGATATTGAAGTATTTTGCGGTGAATAAAAAAATTAGGGCGGTGCCTGCTCAGGTTGTCTTTATTATAGTAATAAAAGAGTGCGTGTGACCACTACGTAGGTGGTCAGCGACAGCAAGCAAGCAGGAGGACAAGTACAATGGCCGGCCATCTTCTTCACATTATTGCGGAAGGTATGCAATAACAACGAATTCGAGCGACTTCTACTACATCCTTGTACGTAAGACTACGTCGTCGTCGTGTGGTTATCATATGCTAACTTTAATGAATCTTTTTAGGGTTCCTCGATCATGAAGTGAAGTACTCCCCAAAATGTTTGTAATCATCTCGACTTCCAGGTAGGGGTGGCAATCGGGTCGGGTTAAGCGGGTTCGGGTCGGGTCAGATTTGGGTCGGGTCAACATTACCTTGACACGAACACGACCCGATTAATAAACGGGTTGCATTTAGTAAACACGAACACGACCCGATTGATAAACGGGTAACACGACACGACCCGCCTAACCCGTTTAATAAACGGGTCAAGTTAACACGACACGCTAACACGACCCGTCTAACCCGTTTAATACAAATCATATATAAAATTTAATATTTACTGATTTATTATATATAAATGGTGTATTACATAAATACAATCCTAATAATTCATACAATATTAAAACTAAACGGGTTAAACGGGTCACCCGACCCACCTGACCCGCATGACCCGTTTACTTAAATGGGTTAAACGGGTCAAGCGGGTCAAAGGCATAAACCCGAACACGACCCAATTAATAATCGGGTTAGGCGGGTTGACTCGTTTATGACCCGAACCCGATTAATCTAAACCCAAACCCGATTAACAGTCGGGTTATCGTGTCGGGTTATCGGGTCGGGTCAAGTTTTGCCACCCCTACTTCCAGGTTCTAACTATTTATTTATTTATTTATTTATTTTATTCTTTTGCATTTGATTTGCACCAAAGACATATTTTACTTTTGGATGACAGGGCCCCACTTTGAGTTTTCTTTGAAACATGGGGGCTTTTTTTTGTCATTTTTTAATTTCTAAATTGTCCTCAGCTTATATAAAGAAAGAAAGAAAGAAAGAAAGAAAGAAAGAAAGAAAGTTGTACACCTCATTTACCAACTATACGCTTAACATGCCTGAAATTATATAACAATATAAAATTTTATTCTTCTTTCTAGCCAAAGGAAAAAAAAAATATATAGTTATTATTCTTATAGTTTGTAGTTATGACTTTTGTAGTTTGCACTTATTGATATATTTATTATTTATTATAGTTTGCAGTTCACAGTCATTACCTTTATAGTTTGCAGTTATTTATTACGAACCGGCTTGATCCAATCCGAAATATTCTTGACTCGATTAGGCTCGTAACTTTCGAAGGAATCTGTAGACAATCTAATCGATGAATCTTCTTGAATTTTGAATATGTTATCGCTTTTGAGAAGAAATTTCTAACGAATCTAAGATCGTAGGGTTTGGACGGTTAGATATTGAGATATCGACCGAATAATAGCCGAAGATTAAATAAACTTTAGCTTGATAGCCCTTCAATGACTAGATAGATGTTTAGTTAATTTCTTGGTGTGAAGGGGGAGAAGTTGTTGTAAAATATGGGGATTAAGAGTTAGAGAAAACTAACCAAAGACTTGGACGGTGGAAGGAAAGAGATGGGAGAGGGCACCAATGGCTAGAGCAAAAAGAGAAGAAGATTAAGGTATAATGTCATTTTCAATTATCAGATAAACTCTAATTAGGATTTTCTAAACATATTTATAGAGTATCACCCTAAGGACCCATCAACTAAGTTAAAAAACCCTAACAAATCAACAATTTTTACCGCGGTGTGTTCAAATGCACTCGATCGTGTTCGAATGCAGAATTACAGTTCTCTGTCGTTGCGAACGTGTGCAGGCGTTCGAACGATCGCATTCGAACGATCTGATTTCGTTCGAACGCACAATTTGCATTCTCTGTTTTTGTTAACACGTCCAGGTGTTCATAAAACCTATTCGAACGCGGTCCCTGCATTCAAATGCTCTCGGACAAAATTCCTTTTATTTATTCTAACAAAAATATCAATGAACCTAATATCGCGAATGGAGCCAATATAGACCGGTCTTATCATTATTACTCATTGTAATTCATAGTTATCACTCATATAGTTCCTAATTATTATTATTTGTAGTTTGTGGCTATTATTATTGTAGTTTGTGGTCATTTTATATAATTCATAGTTATTAAATGTAAATCATAGCTACTTTGCGTGTTATGCAAATATATGTGAGGGAAAACAAATATATATTTAATACATGCGTCTTGAGTGATAGAATAGTATAGCTTACAAAAATAAGTCGGACCATGTTACACAGGATACTTCTCTCTTCTCATCCCAATAAACTAGTAACTCAATGAGTTTGAACTTTGAGACCCTTACTTAGTTCGGTAACCAAAATTATCCTTATTCTTCCAATCTAGATCAGTTCTCACTTTTCAAACAAATTCTAAAATTATTCTAAATTTTATTTTTGACATGACTTAAATCTATCATCTTCAAGTCTTGTTAATCTTCTCTCTTCCAAAAAATAAATAATTTTTTATTAAAAAGTAGCTCATCTTTCACCATGGCTCACAAAAACTAACACCCAAAAACAATATTCTTAAACACAAGTGAAAACATTATTATTTTAATATAATTTATTGATATGTTTAATATGAACTTTGAATGACTAACTTGCAATTTTATTTTATAAATTTAATAATAAAATTTTAGTACTACTTTCCTAAAAATAAATACTTTTTTATGTTACATCAAAGTAATGATTACACATTTACAACAAATTAAAAAATATTAAAAAAATAATATAGCCTTACACATGGCTTAAAACAAAAATATAAATAAATAAATATAATAATATTATCTTAATATTTAACATAAAATATTAATATTATATTATTATAGAAAAATAAAAAATAATAATAATATGGAAGCCTACGTAGCAGAGGTTTACATGCATTGTAAGCCTCGTTTACGGGCTTACATGCATAAGTCCACAAACGTCTGTTACGAACCAATCTGATCCGATCCGAAATAGTTCTGGACTCGATTAGGCTCGTAACTTTCAAAGGGATCTACGAACAATCTAACCGATGGATCTTCTTAAATTTTGGATATGTTGTCTCTCTTGGGAAGAGCTTTCCATGATTCCAAGATCATAGGGTTTGGACGGTTAAATCTTGAGATATCGATTGAACAGTGGTCGAAGATTAATTAAACCATGACTTGATAGCCCTTCAATGGCTAGATAGATGCTATGTTAAATTTCTAGTGTGAAGGGGGAGAAGTTGTTGTAGAAGAGGGGGGTTAAGAGTTAGAGAAAGTGGACCAAAGACTTAGGCGGTGGAATGAAGGAGGTGGGAGAGGATGCTAATGGTTAGAGATAGTTAAGAAGGAGATAAAGGCACAATGCCAATTTTAATTATCAGATTCCTTTCCTATTAGGGTTTTCTCCACATATTTATAGAGGCTCACCCTAGGGACTCAAACAACTAAGTTAAAACCCTAATAATCCAACTAAACCAGTCTTCCTTATTTTCTCGGATTAACCCTTTGTTTCACCATAGATAGATTTTGAATCTAGAGATTTGATATTATTCAGACATTTGTAGAATATTTTGCAAATATTTTCTCGAAACTGTATAGAGTTGGATTTAGCTAATTAAATAAAATTCTCTAACTAAATCAAATAACCAAATAAGACAATTAGACTCAATCTATTAAGCCCAATCACTCTTTGATGTGATTCAATCTGACCCAGTTCGTATCAACGTCTTACATGCACGCTAAGCTTGTTTGGAGGCTTACATGCATAAGCCCACAAACGTGGCTTATATGCATGCTAAGCCTATTTGTGGGCTTACATATTTAAGCCAGCAAATAGAGCCTACAAGTCTATAATTTAATAATTTAAAACTTTATTATTACTAAAATAATTATATTTTTAAATTTTATCATCAAAATCAAATGGCATTTTGGTCTATTAATTTATATATTATTTATTTCCCTACAAATCGATATATTTTTTATTTTTTCACATCACATCAAAAATAGTAATTATATTTTAGCCTAGTTCACAATTAAACAACAAATTTTCTTGAACTAGTTTAATGAACTTAAATCAAAACTAAGAAATGAGACTAGCAAATCTAGTTCAGAGTTTAACCTCAAACCAAACAAGGCTAAAAGTTAGGCCTTTCTAGGTGCATTTGCAAGTCTATAGCTTTTTTGTCCAACTGTTCCTTTTGGCGTCTTCTAGGAAGGTTCATCTTGATCTAAAGAGATGGAAGAAAAGCTAGGGAAAATCACATTTCAGCCCCATCGGTAAGTTCTTGCTGTGTCCCATTCCCCTGCTAGCTTATCTCATTAAGGAGACCACTCGACAATTTGTCAATGAAAGCCTATAGGAACCTTAGTGGTCATAGGCATGGATGTAGGGTTTTTTTTACCCTCAAGCTTTCATTTGAAGATGACATGCTAAATATCTTAGCTAGAGGCCCTTGGACTTTTAATAGTCTTACACTAAATTTCATCACATGCCGACCAAACTTTTAGCTACTCATTAAAAAGATAAAGTCAACCACAGTCTTGGTCAAATTCTTAGGTATCCTAAGAGATTATTAGTCTCACAACCTCCTTCTTGATGTTGCCTCTGACAATAGGTATCTGACTAAAGTTGGTGTCGACACTTTGCCTAGTACCAAACAGGTTGGCCCTACGGGAGATAGATTTTGTTGGCCCTCTCAAAAAATCCACATAGGTCGATCCTATGGGAGATAAGCTGTTCTAGGCAGTGGTCTACGAGAACTCATTGGTGGTTTGCTTTCCATGTGGTCGCATTGCTATAATCTGGATAAATATTTGTCCTTGGTTCCTGCTAGTTCTACTTGTCGGAGGTTGTGTTACCTCATGGAGACCTATTCCTTGTCGATAGTATTAAGCCTCATAAGTCTCCTCCTCCTAATTCTTTTGCCTTGGGGATTAAGGTCCCAAAACATGGCCATAAGAGACAATACAAGTGTTATTGATGTTTGATCTTAGACAAATTTGAGCAGGGGCCTAAATAAGTAGGTTAGGGTTGGTGCCCTCGAGTTGATGACGGCTGGTGGTGAGGTGCTTATTGGTGTGGTAGTGTCTCTTGCTAGCATTTTCCCTCCCTCCGGTAAGGTTACTATCTCTATTAGTCAACCTTGCGTTTGACCTTAAGCATAGAATATGTCAAGTAACCCTTTGACATGTGGCAAGGCCACAATCAATTCATTCAAATCTCGAGCTTTTCTTCTGCTTTACTTCGGGTCTTGCCCATTGCCAAGTCCTGAGATCCTCTAGTTGCAGCACCTTGAACCCAATATTGTCTCTTCGACTACTATGGCATTGAAGGCAGTTAATGTTGCCCATGTGATCCACGCTGATTTGGTTAGTGTTGATAAAGCCACCACTTCCTGTTATAATCCAACTATCTCGTTATGCCTTCTCATATCCCTAACTTGATAGTGATTGACTTGGTCACTCCTTTGTTGTCTCATGAGACATCTAATCCTAATATTTTTCTTAACATGAATCATAGTCAAAATTGAGTCAGAATTAGAAATTAGTCTAAGCCTCTAAATTATAGAAAATTATAATTTACTTAATTTTGAAAAAAAATAAATCATACAATATTTATACTATATCCAAAAAATATGAAATTAAGATGATTAGATGACATCATGATCTATGTTTTTTATATTTAGATGAAATTCAAACTCTATTTTAGTTGGAAGGGTGTTCATTCTAAAGTGACATATGGTGACTAGTTTAGATAAGTTCAATTATTTGCTACTATTTGGCTTTATGAATTTTTAATTTATTTTTTATAACTAGGGTCTTATAGTTTGTATCTTGGGTATGCTTATGAATTGAGTGAACTTATCTTCCTCAATCTCTCAATCTCTCTCTAGATCTCTATCTCTATAAGTCCGCTCGCTAACCTTGCCACCTTGTCCTCTGAGTAGATTTTCTCTTTATCGCAATGGTTCTTTTTCTAGCCATGCATAACTATGCTAGAGCCATCCCCATATTTAACCATCATCTATCTCAACACTGCCTAATTCATCTACTACCTACCATATCTCAAATCTTAGATCATCACATCACCTAGCTATGTCTTTTCATAACCTTCTCTTTAGTCCACCCGATGATCTACAATCCATAAAAATCTCACCTTAAGTCCCATCCATAATAGGCCACTAAATTAGCTTCACCAAGCTCTCCTCTCTGTGTGGGTGTGCACCCAAGAAACTCATCATGTATTTCTCAGACCTGCAAGTAGCTCACTGGCTACTTGGCGCACCTATCCTAATCGGTGCATACTGTATCTAGACAATAACTAGAATCTCATTTGCTTTCTAGGGCAAATTCGATTACGATCCTTCATAGGGTTGCATCATTTCAACTCCTATAATATATTCCATTATAGCCATTTCACCTCTTGGGTCCTTTGATGACTCTTTGATTATTAATCAGGCTATGCCTATTTCTTCCTCCCCTATTCAAGTTGTGCAAACTATTTTGGTCCTTATGTTGATCAATTTGAAACTACTAGCCCTATCTCTTGATCAATCTTTAGTGATTGACAGTTCCCTTCTTAGTCTCGCAGGATAGGCTTCTATCCTCGCTTTGTTCTCACTTTTGTAGTCCTTCGTCTTTTCATTTCTCTTCATCTCTTCAACTTCCCTCCTCAATCCCTCACATGAATAAATGGTTTGATTAGCTTTCAAAACTATTATTCTGGCTCAATAGAGAGACATAGATGACATTGATATTTCGGAGCCCGATCCTACTCCCAACTAGTTGTTGGTCTCTTTCAGGCAGAAGAAGCTTCTAAAAAGAATCTCTCCCTTATGAAGGTTGATGCCATCCTCATTTCTCATAAGCATAAGAGTCTAAATAGTAACAAGGTGCTCTCAACTGTCCAAACTAATTCCTATACCTTGATAGAGGTGGATTCTTCCTCTCAGATAGTGATATAATGCATCTTTTATCCTATCATTGCAAAGGCATAGGCAAGAAGGAGAGTTATACATCCCTCTACAATCTTCTTTATTATCAAAACCTCAATATCTTACAATTTTGAGAAATTCACACAAATGTTGCTAAATGCTGGAATGTGTTTTGCTGGTTCAGTCGACTTTGGGATAGTGCCTTCATTTAGGCTCTTGAGCTAAGGGTGGGATTTTGATCTACTGGATTATAGCAAATTTTAAGATCTCTATCATCCACTCCTCTCCCAGGTGATCCATAGTATCATCCCTAAAATAGGTAAGAGCTCTTGGATGTTCTCTATGATAGTACTCATGCTTTAGATAGAACTATTTGTGGCATGAAATGAGCTTTATTGATACCATCTCCTTCTCATAGTTCTTGATTGGTGATTATAACTATGTATTAAACTTGGACGATTACATGCTTTTTGTTATTTACCTAGTGTAATAACATAGCATGGCACCATTTGGTTTCTTATCAAACTAGATTAGGTTATTGTTAACCATAATTTCCTTGCTTTATTTCTACATTGTATTGTGACTCATTACCTTATATTATTTGTGATCACTATCTTTTAGCTCCCATTTATTTGTGAATAAGGGTGGAATAAGTATAAGTATTCTAATTTTTAATACCAGAAGAAAAGAACTAATACTAGTATAAGCTATTCTAATATTTAGTTCAATATTAGTATAACGAGTAATAATTACATTTGATATGATAGTAAGTTGAAACTAAAGTTTTGAGGAATAATAAAATTGTATAGGAAATTGCTAATGTTTTAAATCAAATAACGAAATACCCTTGAGTATATCTTAAAGTAGTAGTAGTAAATAATATTTTTCTAAAATAATATTAGGTTTTGTTATAAATACGGGTTAATGCTTCATATATCTACATTAAGAGTAAATGTAGACTTATAAATGTATGACAGTGCATAATAGTGCATGGTAGTGCGTGGCAGTGCATGATAGTGCATAGTAGTGTGTGGCAATACGTGATAATGATAAAAATATGGTAATACATTCCAATGTGTGGTAATGTGTGATAATGTGCTATAGTGTGTGATAACGTAGTGGCTATATAGTGCATGACAATGCGTGGTAATGCGCTATAGTGCATGATAATATAGTACGTGATAATACGTTGTAGTGCGTGATAATGCAGTACGTGACAATACGTTGTAATGCGTGGTAATACGGATATTTTGTGACATGATTGTTACCAAAAAGAAGAGCGAAAGAATCTCAATTATAGCTGGGGTGTTGTGTAATCAAGTGATGTCTAATCTAAAAGCAATATAGTAATATTAATTACTATTTAATTAATTTAAAAGTTGTATAGAATAAGATGAGAGAAAATGATGAATTATTATACCAGAATAAGCTAAGATATTATTTAGGTACTACACTAGAATAATGAATCTTATTTTAGAATAAGCTTATTCATACTCCACAAGTAAACGAGAGCTTAATTATTTATGTTGGTAATTATGATAGGAAGAGAAGAGTTTTCCTTAGGTTTAAATGGTTCTGGCTTGAATATTATATGTTAGGTAGATAGTTCCAAACATTTGGGCTATAAGTTTAGACCGAAACCAAGACTCGCCCCATTCTACTACTCATAGAACCCTCTCGAGTATTAAAGTTGCTTTGCCTAAATCGAATCAAAGTTGCTTAGATAGATTAAAAGTAAATCTTACTAATGTTAATGATCAAATTTATATTCTTGAGTTGAGAGAATCTTCTAGTATTTTGTTTGCTGATGATAAAACTTCGTTATCTATTTTACATAAGAAGTGTGTGGTTTTTCTTAGACAAATTAGTTTAAAATAGTAAGGTAAATTTCATGGTCAATGGATACCTAATGGTGATGATAACATTGTGCTGTTTTATTTATCTACTAAAATATGCAGTCGAAAGAATTTCATTGCTTCTATTCTTGGGTTAATTGTGAGGTCGTACCGGATACTCATAACATTGGGCTTGAGTTTATTAATTTCTACAAGAAGCTTTTGCATAAGGATGTTGGGGATGCCCTATCCCAAATAACTAGCATTCTCCTTAGCCTAAGGGTTGTCTATGATGACAACTACACTAAGATTTTTAGTGTGGCAAGGTGAAAGAGAGACCTTGAAGTTGATCCTTTCTAGAAAAGAACCATTGGCCTGATGGGTTTCAAGTGGAGGTCTATTTAGAACTTATTGGGATATTGTTAGGGAAATATTTGGTTAAATCTATTGTGTACTTCCAAAAGAACCTTTATCACCCTCATTTCTAAGCGTGCGAATTTGGCTAAGGTTGTTGATTACATGCCTATTTCTATCTGTATTGTTGTATATTGGGTTTTGGCTAAGCTCCTAGCTAATAGGATTAAGCACGTCTCGACAGGTATCATTAATCTTGAGAAGACATTCATCTAAACTGGTAGTGAAATCCATGTCCATATTGCTCAATAGATGGTGCCCTCTATTTATTATTCCTCATGTAAGGATCGGTTTAATGGTTAAAACTGAACTTGACAAAGCCTATAATTGGGTTAACAAGGAGGTTATTACTGGTGTTACGCTTAGATTGAGTTTTCATCCATTTTTCATATTTGAATTTCAAACTGCAGTTCTACTATAAGATTTGCTTTTAACGTGAATGGCGAATCTCCTCAATAGTTTGTGGGTGAAAAGGGATATTCAACAAGGAGATCCCCTCTCACTCCACTAGTTTATTATGGTTTCTAAAAAATTTTCTACCTTAATGCGGGAAGCAATTCTTCAAAATGATATCATACCTAATAAAGTTAAGGATAATTGTCAGGTTTTATTTTGAATGTATGCTAATGATTTATTTTTTGTTATTCATGCAAATATTTTATCTTGTAATGCTCTAATGCATGTTTTTGAAACATATTACAAAGTTATAAATATGCGTTTAAATATGGATAAATCTAATGTTTTTTCCCCACAATTTTTCCTCCATAATAAGGCAGAAATTTTAAATGCTATGCAAATGAGTATTTTAGGGCTAAGATTTCTCATAAGTGTTTTCTTATTAAATATCATGACTTTTTAGCTAAAGTAGAGGATGCGTTAGCAAGGGCGTATTACTCTAATTAATTATGTCATAAATTGTTGCATTTGTTTTCTTCTTTATGGATCGCTATGGTTGTGATTAATTGAATTTCAAAACTCTTCAAAACTTTTATGGAGTAGAGAAATGGAGGTCCAAGGGTTACGCTTAGTAGCTTGAGACATTGTCACCCTCCTAAAACCATGCCACATATGGCTATTAAAGAAGGTCCTTTTTTTATTATTTATGAGCTCGAAGATTAGATATGGACCGGATAAAATACTAATCCTCCCTAAATATGAATGCACTTAGGCTTCACCAAGCTTTAGCCTAATATAATAAGTCGTCTAATTTAGATTTCAAGCCATGTGCGTCGCCGAACATGCTCCAAGCCATCACGTTATTGAGCTTGGCTTCTCCAAGCCAACCGTACCACCGAGTAAAAGGTAATAATAGATCCACCAACCTGTGGTTGAATCCTTGGCTTAACTTATATTCCCTTGGATAAATGGCATATATTTGTTAATGCCAACTAATGTTTCTAAAAGAGAGGATCTTTAACTTATTTATAAATCATGTCTAGAATGAAAATAAAATTGTTAGCAAATTTGGGTGTGCACTTTGTGAAAGCATCTTCTCTATCAACCTCCCTTTTTGCTACGGCTGATGACCTTTGGGTCTGGCTGCCTCATCCTTCTTGGAAGCTTTATTGATATAGGCTGCTCATAAGATGCTGTAGAAATATTAGCATTCGTAGGACTCAAATTAGATTAGATCTGGGTATCACCAATATTCTTTGCTGCACTTCATGCTCATTTGTACATCAGTTCAACTATTTCTTGCCCTAATTGTGGGATCATTTCTTTGGGATTAGTCCAGCAAAAAAATATTCTGTCCCTTGATTGGCACTGTGCACTAGTTAATCTAGAAGTGAATCTACGACCTAATTTTTAATGGCTTACACAATAGCCTCTCTAAGACTTGGGAACTTGCCCTTTGCCTTACTAATGAGTACTTAGATGGATTAATTGAAGTGGTATAACTAGCTTTAATACTAAATTGATGCGACTCACTACTAAGTATTATTAAGGGCCGATTAACTTTGATACCAATTGATGCAGCCAGGCTTACTTAGGGGTATCGACCTCTAATACCCATTGATGCAATTAGTTATAGAGGTTGGCGGTAGGGTGGAGGTGATGATGAAATAGACGTCCAGTTGGTGGAGGTGGCTCGACAGTAGATAGTGGTTGTGGCTTCGGTAGATGATTAAATGCCATATTTGGCCTACAGCTATGGTAATAGCATAGACGGGAATCATATAAGAGGTAAAAGAGGTAAAGATGGTTAAGACAAATAAAGATGAATAGGGAGAAGTTAGAGATGAAAGAGATGGGCAGGGTGAAGAGAAATGGAGAGAGCTAAAATTCTTTGATTCTATGAGATTCAATATTCCAATGATATTTGTCTGATTTAATTTAATTTTTTTGGAAACCAATGTTTTAGTTTGCCTTCAAACTATTTTGGAAGCTTAATTAAGTTTTCTAATTGACATAGAAATCTATCTATCAAGCAATGAAGGTGTAAATAAGAGGGCTCTATTTGTACCTAATAAAAGGAGTGAACTTTTCTTCTAATATAGTCAAAATATAGTGTGCTATTTGTGACTTTCTCTTAAAACTATAAATATAATCTAGTATTCACCATCTTTCCATTATACTAACAATTTTCCATGAGAAGATCCCTAGCCCAAGACTAAAACTTCTACATCAGTATAGTTTGACGCTATTCGATGTAATTATTATAATTATTGTAGGAGATAATTACACTAACATCCTTTGAATTTGTTACGAACCAGTCTGATCTGATCCGCAACAGTTTCGAAACTTAGATCTTAGATTGGTGGCCCTCCAATAGTTATATGGATGCTAGAGTTAGTTTGTGGTGTGAAGGGGAAAAAGTTGTTGTGGAAGAGGGAGGTTAGAGACGGGAAGAAGCCAACCAAAGACTTGGGCGGTGGAAGAAGAAAGGACTTTAGAATCAAGAGAGAAAGAGATGAGGTTAAAGCCAATTCCAATCCAGATAAAAAATCTCAATTAGGGTTTCCTCCACATATATATTGAGGTTCAACCTAAGGACTCTATAATTAATATAAAAACACCCCAAACAACCCTAACAGTCCCTAACTTAACCCATACTTTTGCCACGGTGCATTCGAATACACCCGATTGTGTTCGAATACACCAATTCCGTTCTCTATCGATGCGAACGTGATATAGGCATTCGAACGGCCGTGTTCGAACGCGCCTATTTTTCTTCGAAAGTGCTAATTCCGTTCTCTGTCGATGCGAACGTAATGTAGGTGTTCGAACCACCCCGTTCGAGCGCGGTCCTTGCGTTCGAACGCACCCTGGCAAAAATAGATTTTATTGATTCTACTTACTCAACTAGATAAATAGGCTCATTTCCATGAACCCAATGTCTCGCGCGGAGCCAATATGGATCGAATCGTATCACTCCACCACGTTTCCGTGCACCTTGGCCTCAAGGTGTCAGCTTAGGGTAATGGTCCATGAAGTTAGCTTTAGGCATCCAATTCGCCTCCTCCACTGGGCTTCCTTGCCACTCCACCAAAATCTCAGTCATCCACTCATCTTGAACTCGAGTGCGTCGACGAGTTAGGATCCGAACTAGAGTAGGGGTACTTAGTTCGGATTCAGACCCTTCAGCCTCTGTCATCGTTGGTTCGGCTGGAACACCTCCGATGGGCTCGGTAGGGGGAACTCGAGCCTTGAGAAATACTTGGTGTATTCGCGCCTCCTCCGGTAAGTCAAGGCGATAGGCTACCGGTCCAATCCTCTCGATAACCTGGTTTGGTCCATAAAATTTTGGAGCTAACTTCTGATTGGGAATTGGTCTAACTGAACTTCGTTGATATGGTTGGAGCTTGATGTAGACCCAATCCCCATCGAGAAGGACCTTTCTTGGTGCCTTTGGTCATAAACTTGCTTCATCCTATTCTGGGAAGCCGCTAAGTGTATTTTAAATCTCCTCAACACCTTATCACAGTTTCTCAAAATAGCATCTACCTCGGTTTGCTTAATTCAGGCTAATGGCAAATATGTCTGCAAGGTAGGAGGGGGTTGTCCATAAACGGCTTTAAACGGAGTCATGCCAATGGCTGAATGAAAAGTTGTATTGTACGACCATTCCGCTCATAGCAAATAAGATATCCACCGTCGTGGTCGCTCGCCCACAAAACACCTCAAATATTGCTCTAAGCAACGGTTCAGCACTTTAGATTACCCATCCGTTTGAGGATGATAGGTTGAACTCATCCGAAAGGTAATCCCTTGGAGTGTAAAGAATTCCTGCCAAAATTGACTCATAAATATAGGATCACGATCTGAAACAATTGATTTTGACATACCATGCATCTTGGCCACGTCACGCACATAGACCTCAGCCACCTTTTTTGTCGTGTAAGGATGCGCTAAGGCTAAAAATGCGCATACTTGCTGAGGCAATCAATCACCACCAATATAATAGAATGTCTCTTGGCCTTGGGTAGGCCATCAATGAAATCCATGGCGACATCCTCCCAAACCTTGGTCGAAATGGGAAGCGATTGAAGCAATCCAGCAGGTTTGGCTGACTCCGTCTTTCTCCTTTGGCACACTTCACAAGCCTTAACATAGGCTTGCACATCCTTCTTCGTCCCAACCCATATGCAACTCTGACTCAACCTTTTCTAGGTGCGTAACACCCATTCATGTCCAACCATAGGAGAGTTATGAAAGTGGCGCATCAACTCCACGCGCAATTGACGATCAGTTGGAACAATGATCTTCCCCTTGTCTAACAAGAGTCTATCCCTCAACAACACCCCTTGTTTACAATTAGGACCTACAACAAGGTTGTCCATCATCTTCTTGGCTTCTAGATCATTCTTGTAGGCCTCTCGCAGCTAACTCGGCTCGGTTCGAGCATCTAACTCGGCTCGGTTCGGGCATCTGAATAAGGCGTCGGTGGCGCTATTTTCAGTCCCCCTTTTGTATAGGATCTCATAGTGATATTCGAGTAGCTTAGACACCCACCTTTGTTGGGCTGGTGTGAATGTGCTGCCTAAAAAAATATGGTAAACTCCTTTGATCCGTGCGGATCATGAAGCGCCGCCCGATAAGATAATGCCTTAATTTGGTGATAGCATGGATGATGACAAGCATCTCTCTTTCATAGGTTGATAGCAGGTGTGAACGCTCGGAAAGAGCCTTGTTCATGTAGGCTACAGGCCTTCCTTCTTGCATTAAAACCGCCCCTACACCGACTCCGGATGCATTGCACTCAATGGTGAACAGTTTGGTAGAATCTGCTAAGGCAAGGATCGGGGCTGAGACCATTGCCTTCTTCAAGGCTTCAAATGCTTCCCTAGCTTTGTCCATCCATGAGAATACCCCCTTTCGTAGCAAGGCCGTGAGAGGAGCTACCACCTTGCCGTAGTTCGCTACAAACCAGCGATAGTAGCCGGTTAAACCAAGGAAACCGCGTAGTTCCTTGGTAGTCTTTGGCAATGGCCAATCCACCATGCTTTGGATCTTCTTAGGGTCTGCTTCCACTTCATCTTTTGATATGATGTGACCCAGGTAGTTGACCCTTTGCTGCCCCCATGAACACTTGGAGTTCTTTGCTTTAAACTTGTGCTGCCAAAATAGTCCAAGAATTATCCTAAGATGTTCCAAATGTTCCTCCCATGTGCGGCTGTATACCAATATATCATCAAAGAATATCAGCACATATTGCCTTAGGTGAGGCTTAAAGATATCATTCATCAAGCTCTAGAAAGTGGCTGGGGCGTTGGTAAGACCGAAAGGCATGACCAAGAACTCATAGTGTCTATCATGAGTTCTAAATGCTGTCTTGTGCACGTCAGATAGTTCGACTCTAATTTGATGGTATCTAGCCCTCAAATACAACTTCAAAAAATAATATGCACCAGTTAGTTCATCCAACAACTCTTCAATCACCGGAATAGGGTACCGATCCTTAACGGTGATGGAATTAAGAGCTTGATAGTCCACAAAGAACCGCCATGACCCATCCTTCTTCTGCACCAATAAGACTGGTGAAGAATAAGAGCTTCTACTTGGCCTTATTACCCCAATAGACAACATCTCCTGGACCATCTTTGATATATCCTCCTTTTGGATGAATGGGTATCGGTATGGCCTAACATTGGCTGGACCTGCCCCTGGCAAGATCTCAATGCGATGGTCTTACACTCTAGGTGGTGGCAGTCCATGGGGTTGTTGGAACACATCTTCGAATTCCTACAAAACAGCCTTTAAGTCAGCGGGTAAGAGTGTTAAATCCTCCATGTTTTGGGTCCCCTCGATGAGTTGCATGAGGAACCTTTTGGAGTGCTACAATCCCTAGAAGGATTGCCGAAAAGCGGGTAAGAGTGTTAAATCCTCCATGTTTTGGGTCCCCTCGATGAGTTGCATGAGGAACCTACGGCACCCAGGTTTCGGCAACCCTTCTAGGGATTGTAGTGCTCCAAAAGGTTCCTTGTTTGATGCTGTCGTTAATTGGATCAGGTTGCCTTCGTATCTAAACTCCATCGCCATGGTGATGAAATTGAAGGTGATCGGTCCAAGATTCCGTAGCCATTGCACCCTAAGCACCATGTCGGTCCCTCCAAGAGCCAACAGGTAGAAGTCAATTCAAAAGGTGTGGCCTTGAATTTGCAACTGTACCTTGTAGCATATTCCCTCAAGTCCTCAACACGGTGCCATCCCTGATGATCACATCAAAGCCATTAAAAGGCTCCGATTCTAAACCCAACCACCTAACCATCCATAGATCCACAAAGTTGTGGGTGCTTCCTGAGTCAAAAAGAATTAGCACCTTTTTCTTCTTAATCATACCTTCGACCCAAAGGGGTTTTGGAGTCGACTCGCCGGCAAGCGAATGGAACGAGAGTTCGGCTTGAACTTCTAGCGAGTTGTCTTCCTCGATGTGATTCATTTCTTCCACTTGCTGCCCTTCAAGATCTTCAATAGGATCTTCCTAAATCTTCTCTTCTATGAGCATGATGGATGCATGCTGTTTGGCACATTTATGGCCTAGTGTGAAACGCTCGTCGCAATAGAAGCATAAGCCCTTCGAACGCCGATCTTCGACCTCTGCTGGTGTGAGGCGTTGCCCTGTCACCCTTGGCTATCCTCGAGAGTCAGGGCCTGTACGTGGAGGGTTTTGCCAATTAAGGTTTGCCCGAGCCCACCCCGAACGTGCCACTCCGGAAACCGACGGTCTAGTGTTAACACGCAGGTTCGCAACGCTCCAATTGGGGTGGTGAGTAGCCTTCAATTCTCTTATCTTTTCTTCCATCATTTGAGCCGCTGAGAATGCCTCTAGTAAGAATGTAGGATGGATAGCCTTGACTTCCGCTTGGATATCATGATAAAGCCTGAAGATGAAAGTACTTTTAAGGGCCGAGTCCGACCACCCATGGACTCTAGTGCTTATCCTTTCGAACTCCTCTTGATAGGCTCTTACCGAAGTTTTTTGGGTTAGCTTTGTCAAGGTGGCTTGGAAGTCTTCATAGTCCAATGGTCCGAAACGCACACAAAGCGCATTGGCGAACTCCTCCCAAGTGGCGAAGGGATGAGCTCAATGTGTTACTTGATACCACCTCACCACTACATCTTCAAGGTGGAACGAGGCCAATAACACCTTTTGATGATTAGGTGTCCCTTGGTATGTGAAAAATTGTTCCACTCTATAAATCCAATCCAACGGGTCTCCACCGTTGAACTTAGGAAAATCAATTTGAACGGTGCGGGGTTATAGCATTTGGTCGTGTCCGTTCTCACGTCCTCAACGAAGCAGCCCTTGATGTTGGGCCCTTCGCTGATGAGGAAGTTCCTCCCACTCAATGAAGTGGCGCTTGGCACGTGCGCTGACTCTTTCTCCTCCCTTATCTCTCGTAGTTAGTTGCGAGAGGTGAGAGAGAAGTACGCAAGAGTGGAGCTAACTCTACTCCGCTTCCCTCTCCGCCTCATCTCTATTTAAACTCCGTCACCTCTCCGCTTCGAGTTTTCCAGTCTTCGCAATCTCTCCTTCTTGCTCTTCCACCCCTTCCTCTCTTTTCTCTTCCAAGCTGCCAAAGACCTCGTCGCGAATAGCGCATCACCGGAGCGCCGGCAACCAACCAAAACCCCCCATCTCAATCTTCGGGTTAGCCTCTATCTCCCCTTTAGTTTAATTTGAATATTGCCTAGTAAATCATGATTAACTATGAGTATATTCATTACTACCTTCGCCAGAGAAATTCGTCGGTCGGCAACTTCGGGTCGACTACCCACCAGTCCGGGAAGTTTTCCCGCTTCAACCCCTTGTCGTAGGTACCCAATTTGGGTACCCATGGGGCGCGAGGGAGGCGATGTCATATCGCCTCCCACCGCCGGGTTACTTGGACACAAGCGGCCATCACCGACGGTGGTGGCCTTGCTCATCAGCCTCGATTAACTCACCTCTTCACATGGAAGAGGTGGGTTCTCGGGATGAGGGCTTCGAGCCCATCTTTCACTGAACTAGGAAGCTCCATTGCTGCCGGCCATGGAGTTCCTCAATTCTCACCCACGGCCACATTGGCCGGTGGTTCAAAACTCACCTGCAACCCAAGTTGACCTCGTCGACTTTGGGGAGCCGTTGGAGCTGGGCTGCCGGTGATGGGGATCACCGGTAGCAACATTGCTCTGAGAAGATATGAACTGTGTGGGGGTTGATCAAACCCCCACCAGTTGTGTTGGCTACGGGGTGGGCCGTAGCCCACACCCGTAGCTAGTAGTGGATTGGGCCCATGAGCCCAGTCCACCTGACCCCTCTGGAGTGGGCTGTAGCCCATGCCCGTAGCCAGCGGTGGGCTAGGCTTGTGAGCCCAGTCCACCCGACCTCTGTGGCTTATAGTGTGGGCCGTAGTCCACACTCGTAATTAGGGGTGGATTGGGCTCAGCCCAGTCCATCCTAATTTCTGTGTGGTTATTATGGTGGACTGGGATCTTAAGCCCAGCCCACCCGATATCTAGGCAGCTATAGTGTGGGCCGAGGCCCACACCTGTAGCTAGCCTATCTTTTGGCCTAGTGGGCTGTGGGTAGGCCCACAACCCACTTCCTTAGCATTAATGCTGACTGGGCCTTGAGCCCAGCCCAGCCTGTGAACCCTTGAGCCCAACCCAACATATGGACCATAGGCTAATCATTATTAGTCTTTTATTTTTCTTTAACTTTTATTAGCTACAATTCTTTTATTTTCTCAACCATGTTATTAATAAAATTAGGAGCAATACATAATTAAATTAGGCATTTGAATTTATTTGTCTTTTCAATTATCTTCCACGTTTGCAAATGTGATTGACTCTAATTTACCATAAATGACCATTTTAAATTAATGTAAAATAATATATTAATAGGAAAGGATAAATACAAAACTAAGTCAACTACTCGGACATAGAAAATCAAACTTAATTTATACAATAAGGTAGTTAGTCCTATAAGTTCATCAATCTTATATTTATTTTATTTATAAATTATTAGACCCATTAGGAGAGTGAGACGGATTCCAGAGATATCCCAAGCGAGTAGAATCCTATATTAGTCTACGAATAATGTATACTTATGTCATTTATTAGCTGCATTAATTACATGCCATTTCTTACTTACAATAATTACATGTTATTTCTTACTTGTATTAATTACATGTCAATTCCTACTTATTGCATATGTATAATAGGCTCCATGCATTGTTCATAATACATGTTACTTTGATGATCATGATATAATAAATAATAGAAGTCATGGCACCACGTGCACGTATCATTGTTAGTCGAGTCCTAACTAGGCAGTGCCCTTCTCACTCACTCAACCCGGGGTTAAGGGTAGAGTGTATTATATAGTATTAGCGGCTTACACCTGAGGTCGTTAGCTGGTGGAGCATTCAGGTGATTACACTGCCCTAGTTGGAGACTAGTCTAGTATGATATTAAAAAAGATGATTGAGATGTAGTGTTATAGTTCTAGCAGTACCCGAGGACGCAGGGTCAAGGCGTCTATCAAGCTGTGTGCTCTTACCTGCCCGCCATATGCGATGATTCCGCTCTGCGATGATTTAGCTACAAGTAATGAATCTGCTTTGTGCGATGATTTACTAGAGCGATATTGATGGGCCTATGAATGGGGTCCTTAGTCTGATGGCCATAGACAACCGGTCATATATAGCGTTGCCAGGCATGTATAGGCGATAATACCGCTAGATGACTAGGCCTCCTCGACACTATGATGTTTTGTGAGACATGTCATTAGTGACTCAATTTCTATGTGGATATTTATGTAATTGAGCTATGACGATGAAAGTTATTAAAAGTTGTACTGTACACATTTCCTTGATATGTTTATGGATTTGCATTTCTATTTATCATGCAATACAATATTCATAGATTACTATTGAGTTATACTTGCTAGGCCCCGTGCTCACTGCCATTATGGTGGAAATATTTCAGAGCTAATTATGGAGGATGCGAATATCGAGGAGTAGCATATTCATTTCCCTATTTAGTATTGTTTATTCTATTATTTCTAGTTGGATTTAGCCTTTGTGAGGGTTTTATGTTTAAAATTTGTGTATAGACTTGTATTCATAGATGCTTGTTGAACTGTGATAATTATAACTTTGGATTATTTGTTGGATTATTATGGTATTTCTAGACTTGTCCAGATACTTTGTGAGATTATTTTACTGACAGGTCACGTGAAAATCATATAGAACTCTCCATGTGAGGAACACGTGATTTTTGAAAGTGAATGTTTCACATCTCAAGGCTCCTCCTCTAGGTGTGAGGCCATAGGTTCCCTCGGGTGAAAAGGAGGTAAGTCGGCGCGGCGCCCATGCGACTCATCGCATTATCTCTAAGGTGCCTCCAGGATCGGTCCTCGTCGGTTCCCCTCTCTAGGTATAGGGGGTTCTTCATGTCTTCAATAATGCTTAAGTGTACGCCTTGGAGGGTATTCATTCCTATCTGCAAGGGTGGCTTTGATCTCCAACAAAGTTTGTGCCATAAGCACTAGGGTTTGTGCGAGATCAGGCGGGCTTTCTATCTGTCCTTGAGAACTCTGAGGAGATGGGGATCTTGACACAGCCACGCGGTCAGTCTCCATGCCTTGATCACTGACTTGCTTAGCCGCCTTGGATCTTGTGGTAGCCATAGTGGTCCGAGGAAGGTTGGCTCTAATACCAGTTGTTACGAATCAGTCTAATCTAATCTGCAATGGTTCTGAAACTTAGATCCTAGCTTGATAGCCCTCCAATGGCTATATGGATGCTAGGGTTAGTTTGTGGTGTGAAGGGGAAGAAGTTGTTGTGGAAGAAGGAGGTTAGAGGCTGGAAGAAGCCGACCAAAGACCTGGGCGGTGGAAGAAGGGAGGTCGGAGAGAGCGCCAATGGCTAGAATCAAGAGAGAAGGAGATGAGGCTAAAGCCAATTCCAATCCAGATAAAAAAATCTCAATTAGGGTTCCTCCATATATATATAAAGGCTCACCCTAAGGACTCCATAATTAACATAAAAACACCCCAAACAACCCTAACAATCCCTAACTTAACCCATACTTTCGCCGCGGTGCGTTCGAACACGCCAATTCTGTTCTCTATTGATGCGAATGTGATGCAGACGTTCGAACGGTCGCATTTGAACATGCCCGTTTCCGTTCAAATGCGCCAATTCCGTTCTTTGTCGATGCGAACGTGATGTAGACGTTCGAACCACCCCGTTCGAATACGGTCCTTGCGTTCGAACGCATCTTGGCAAAAATAGATTTTATTGATTCTACTTACTCAACTAGATAAATAGGCTCATTCCCATGAACCTAATGTCCCGCGTGGAGCCAATATGGATCGAATCGTATCAGAATTGTTGCTCATTTTTATTGTGTGTACCTATTGAACCCCTAAACTATACAAAACTTTTCTTCCCTATGATGATGTTAATGAAAATTTTGAATTGTTGATCTATGCAATATTCACATATTATATTATCTTTTGACAAAAATTTCAACAAATAACTAATTAAAGAGATATTTTAGAGATTTTTGAGACTCAATGTGCATATGAACAACAGTTCTTGAGTTCTAAGTGTAATCATCTTTTAATGTAACTAATTAATCAAAAAAATTCACAATTTTTGTTCAGTCTCTGAAGGTTGGGGCATAAGGCCTATTTATTTTTCTTCTGAAATATACCTAACTTTTCTTATATATATATATTGAATATACACAGAATACATAAGACCATTTTAGTTATTTATTGAAGTTGGATTGGCCTTTGATTAATTTTTTTAGCTTACTAGGTATAAGTGCAAACCCAGCTGGTAATTATATAATAGGAGGGAAGTAAATTGGAGTTTTTGACCACTCAAAAATTTATTTTACTAAAAATTGTCTTGTATATTTTTAAATTTAAATACGAAACTAATTGTATTAAAAAACCTGGTCAACAAACTTTAAATATAAGTCGCCGATCTACTTAGCGACTTATATAGAATTTTTAATCCTTTGAAAAATTTGCTAAGTTTATGGAGAAATTTCTACATAAATTTCTTCCCAATTTAATGACGTTTAAATATAAGTCGCTGACTTGATCAACATGTTATATAGAAATTTCTCCCTTAGACATGCAATTGTTCAAAAAATTTAGAGTTTTTATATAAGTCACCGATTCAGTTGGATATTTATATTTCAAAATTGCTAATCAGGTCAATGGTTTAGAAATGAATTAAATATGTAAAAAAAATTAGGGACATACTTAATATAGTCAAAAACTCAGGTAAGTCCACATTGTTTAGTCTACTTTGCATAGCGCTCTAATTAGCGGTGCAAAATAAATGAGCGGTTCAGGTTAGACTTATGCTCGGCTTGACTCAAGCCCAACTGTCTTAAGCATAAATAATATTTTGGGCTCAAAATTTATTGAGCCGATATTGAGCTAAAGTCAGCTTGCACAGGCTTGCCTTAACATAGAGAGCTTAATCCAACTTGGCTTGAATATAGGCTTGATCTAATTCAGCTTAAGAATAGGTTCTTTTCAGGCTTGGGCTCGGTTCGGATCAAGCTAACTTGACTTGAAAATTGGCTTGGTTTAAACTCAAGCCTCCCTCGAGCTTGGTTCGGCTTAGGCTAGCTCGGCATAAAACTTACCTCGGTTCAGGCTCAGCTCGGCACAAATCAAAGTTTTGGATTGAAAGAAGTTTCGAGCCTGGGTCTCGTTAACACACTTAGCTCCAACCAATTAGATAAAAATAAAACAAAAAATTTACAACGTAATTAAGAATTAGTTATAGAATGTGCCATTCCACATACACCAAATAGGCTATAAAATGTGCAGTTCTCGGAAGCCAACCAGAGCACAGGTGTACTAGCTTTATGAAAAGATAATGAAAGTCCATTGACCACGGAGCCTTGCCAAAGTAGTGGGGGAACTCAGTGAGCAGATTCGAGTGCCGATAAGAATGAAAAATAGTTTCAATAACTCAAACTATATAAAAGAAGAATAGCAGTACTTTCAACAAATACATACAGATAGATTTCTTCTTTAGCAGACAAAGGTGAGGCCCCCACCAAAGTACTGGAGAAAAGGTGCATCCTCTTCCTTTTAGAACCAACCACATGGCCCTTCATCCCACTATCTGGTTGCTTTACATCATTGTACCTAATTTCCATTCTACTGGGGCTCTCTCAAATTAACCAACCAGTGGGCACATCACACCATGAGGGCCTCCCCTTACTTTCATTGTTAGCTTTGAACAGAGAAAACTAATGGTTACATATAGATTTACAACTGCAAAGTGGTTAAATGACACAAATGAATGTTTAACAAGTAGGGTGAAAACGCGGCGGATTAACTCTGACCCGCTATCCCACCCGATACGGATCGGATTTGAATAAAAAATTTCTATTCGATTCAGATACGGGTAGAATTTTTTTTTTTAAAAAAAAAATCCAGATACGGATTTGGATACGAGTCGGATATAATTTTCGGATTCGAATATGGATAACCGAAATCCATTTACCCGCATATTTTTTGAATGATTTATAATATATAATTTTCTTATTTAAATAGTTAATATTAATGATGTGTTATATATTATTTGTAGAGATGAATTTTTTCTATTTATATATATTTGACATATAAAAAGTTTATTGTTTTTGAAACTCTTAATATTTTTGTATTAAGTATGTCTAAATAAAAGATCATAATTTGTTTAAAATTCAATCAATATCCGTTTAAGATCTGATCCTCTATCCAAAAATTATTCGTATCCATTTAGTTAGGATATGATTTTAAATTTTGCTATCCATCGAATATCCATATCTGAACATATCTGAATCCGTTTCCAAACTAAAAATATGGATCCGGATGTGAGTTGAGCACTTTCCGGTTCGTATTCGATCCGTTTTCAGCCTTATTAAGAAGAGGCTTCTGATTTTGGTATATAAGTATACGACGGTAAAATATATTAGTGATATAACACTACACGATAATAAAATATATTAGTGGTGTTATAACACTACACAAAATATAGGATATACCAGCAATTAGCAAATGCCACTTTGGATTAATACCGGCATTTAGTTGAATGTTGTCATTAGGGCTGTCAATTTAAACGAGCAGCTCATACTTAGCTAGGCAGAAGCTCAAGTCCGACTCGGCTCAGTTAGAGATGAGCCGAGCCCGAGACACCAAAACTGGCTCGAAATTAATATCGAGCTGAGCCTGAGCTGGCCAGCTTGTTAGGCTCGATATTAAAGAGGTGAGAAAAACCCCAATCCCTAAATCCCATTTCCACATCCCCGCCTCCTTCTCCGTCATGGTGCGCCAGTGCCGCCTCCTCCTCCTTCGCTAAGCCACCGCCGCGGTGTCGCCTCCTCCTCCTTCGGCAATGATAAGTCGCCGCAATGTCAGCAATTTTTTGGTGGATCGAGGTTGATCAACACCTCCTCCATGCAGCTCTCCGATAGGTCCCCCAGTGCCGTTCCACAGGCTTTGATCTTCTTCTTCTTCTTCTTTGGCTTAGCTTGGGCTCGATCTAGCTTGGTCTAGCTCGATCCAGCCTAATGATAGGCTCATTTTAGGCTTGAGTGCGACTCGAGTTGACCTAAGCCGAGCTTGAGCCCAATTTTAAGGCTTGAAATTAATTTCAAGGCGAGCTTGAGCCGGAGCCGACTCGCTCAAGCTCGGCTCATTTATACCCCTATATGTCATAACACAAGTTTAATTATAATAAAACTTCGTTCTAAATCAAGTCAAGACTTAGCTGAGTTGAGTTGACTTGACTCTATGGGGTTTCGAGTAGACTTATCAATAAACCTAAATAGCTTATAACTCAATCAAACTTGGCAAGTCAGAGTTGAGTTAGTTGGTTATGTTTGGTAATCTTTTTACTTAATTGTTCACACTATATATCTGTGACATTATATGATGGATAATTTATGCTATGTAAAATAAAGGGTGTATTTGATTACCTATTTCATCACATAACGATAAACTCTAGAAGCCAGCCAAGATGAGAGCTACATTATTTTGATGATATCAAACAAGTTAAATAATAATTATTAATTGAGAATTTTTTTCTCTTTAATATAAAAGCTAAATGGAATTTTTTGTATAAGGATTCCAATCCTCCAATGCTCTAAGATACAATTATCATAAAGATATTTAATCCCAAAATACCAAATGTAAGAACAAGAAACTTCATATCTCCTCCTTTGAGAGTAAAGATTTGATTTCTTGTTCCACTAGGTTAAGGTTGACCTCAACAATCTCAATTTTTATCTCGTAGTGAGACTCTCCAAACAGACAAGGGAGGGAGTCAAATGAGAGCCAACATAAGAGGAGGTCATGCCACTTTTATTAGGCCAACTTCAAAGGGGAGATCGAGAGGGCTGAGTGGGAATGGGCCCTCTAAGGGGAGACAATGGGAGCTTTGATTCAAGCTAAGTTGTCAATGACTGACTACAACACAAATGGGTTAAAGGAGAGAAAAGTAGGGTTTGATAGGTTGCGCCCCAACATACAAGGGCCTATATAAGGAAAGGAGGAAGCAAATAAACTAGAACCAGGGAAATAGGGTAACTTGTGTAGACCCGAGTATGAGATAGTTTGTAATAGTGGTTGTGGTAGAAAACTTGAAGCAACAACAATGACAATGCCATCATGGAATAGTAACAATAAACGCCGACAACCTAAAGGGTCTTTATTTACGTAGCCATCAAAGAGAGGAGACTAGGGCTTATCAAGGTTTGGGCAATGAGTAGATCTAGTTGCCTTACCATTACCATACCACAATTCCTCGAGGAACGTATTGAATTGCTTGGGTTAGATGTCTATATCCCAGATTGAGTCAAGAGCAATAATAGTGATGGAATCTATAGGAGTGGTAATAACATTCTACCTATGAATAAGAAGGATGGGCATAGAAATAATTGAATCGAACAAAATAGGAGAAGGTTGTGACAAAACTAGTGGGGGCAAGGCCAATGGCAACTATTGTGCTTAATGAATATGGTCCCAATGGGCTTAGATGGATGAGGACTTCACGGTCCATCTTCTTCTTCATGAAGTCTCCAATGACCAATACCACTTGAATTAAATGGCCTCACAATTCACTAGTGGAGGGGATAACACTATAGACACAGCTGGTGATCAGGATGTTGATTTGGTGCTTCAAACCATTAACTATAATTTAGACTTGTGGAAGGATACTTGTGATAGCCTCATTAAAAATAATTGCTTGGAATTGGGTCATGTTAGAATTCTAGCAATGAGTTGAGCTAAGGACGTTAAAGACCTCGAACAAGCTAAAGATCTCTTGCGCTCTTTCTTTTCAGCAGTCAAGGGGAGGTTGAAGAGAGTCTTCAGCAGTCAAGGGGAGATTGAAGAGAGTGATCTAAGTGTAGTAGGAGAGGGAGACCTTGGAGGCGCCCTTGTCAACTGACCAAGGTTTGAGGATAAAGCCCCTCCCAAGCATAGGGAACTTACCTCTAAGGGCAATTTCGTATATTAACTCACGTAAGGGGAAGGGGATGATAATTCTCCCATCCCTTATTTTCTTTGCCTACCAATGTCATTTGGGGGGTTGGGGACTAAGTTGGGAGGGTGAGTGGGGCTCCTCGATGCCATAAGCCATTACATGTTTATGGTGCTCTTTAAAAGAAGCTTCTATACCCAAGGAAAAGTAGTGATTAGTCAAGAGCGACATCCTTTATATACTTGACATGGGTTTGCCTTAATGTTGGAAACCATATGGTCACCAAATGGGGTGGTGCTTTAGGAATTGATAATATAACAAGGGAGTGAATCCGCAAGCCAACAGGTGGATGCAAAGGTATCCTCACATGAGACGAACACCAATTAGGTCTTTTTGAAGCCTTTCATCTTCTATGAGAAACTACCAATAAGTTGTCAAGAATTGATTGGCCCACTATGGCTTATTTTTATGTGCCCACTAGGGCCTTGCTTAGCACCGAACCTCTCAAAATAAAGATTGACTACCATATGAGCTTTTCCTCGGAGCGACCCGCCTTAGAGTGGGACAGCTCTTCCTAGAATTGCCACCTAGCCATCCCAAGGTTCTCTTTCACTTGCATTTTTTAGAGCTTCTAATCCCTTTCAAGAGAAAAAAAAAAAGAAAAAAGGATTGTATCTATCTATAAGATAACAAAAATCATTTCACATGGCCCCCTGAAGCAATTTTCACCTGCTGCTTCGTTTTTAATTTTTTTTTTTTTGGTTTATATATATATTTTTTGTTTCTTTTACATAAGTGGTGGTGCAACCATCTTGCATTGATAAGTTATCTTCATTGATGAATAGATAGGAATGTTCTAATACTCAATCATTAGCTAGTTATACAAATATGTGCATACATGCATCCCTCTATTCCCTGGCTCCCCTTCCTCCCCCAACCTCTACTGTACCACCTGTCAGCTGCAGCAATTGTTCTTATTACTGTGCTTCTTCATTTCATATCTATATAGGTCGATGCAAGTTAGGATTGTGATATGCTTACATGTATTGTTTATTCACCGTACAAATTCGTACAACGAATAACTATGTTATGTAGTAAAAAAAAATCTTGTTTCTGTATCATATTCTAAAAGCTCCTCATTCTCTGTACACAAATAAGTTAAAAAGGATGGCTAAACGAGTGAGCAGAGCAAACAGCATTATCTGCAAACCAACTGGTAGCCCTTGAAATCCACACACAAACTCTGCGTTCATTAGCTCAACCTAACAATTCTTAATTATCGCCCATTAATTGAAGGCACCACAAGAGAAAAAAAACTGCATTTTGAATGACAAAGCCCTGCAACAATGAGAAAATGTATAACCTGTGTTAGATTTTGCTTCAAACTACAGTACAAAAAGCTCAACAATCTTTGACCCGAGGACAAGTAGAGAAAGATGAAGGTACTGTTCTAAATGTACCATCGACCAAATAAAGTGCTATAAATCAATAAATGGAAAAGAAATATGAACTGACATGGCAGAAAACAGTTTTTAAGCAATGCTTTTCTGAGAAGACAGCTTTAAGCCATGTTGTGAAGCGGAAATAGTTTAGATATCATATCCCAGCTACGCTAAATTACTTCTTAATAAGGACAAAGGCACCTTCTTAATGTAATATGATCCAATTAGTTCAGTACTAATGGAAATTTCGTTTAAAAAAACAATATGAGGATTCAGAATAAAAGGTACTAGATGCAAGCAGATACTGCTAGTATGTATAGGAAAAGAGGCCTCCTTTCCACATCACTAGGAACAAATCACTCTAGCAACTAAATCCTTGGATAATGTTTGCTTTTCTTTTTTTTCCTGTGCAAGAATGTAGAGAAAGAAATCACATGAGAAAAAGGCTACAAGCACAACCATAATTACAACATAAGAACAAACTATGTACACATGAACGAACAAAAAAGAATAAGAAATACAATGGGTATACAACCTTCCAGAAAGAATTCTCTCTCTTCACCCTCCTTCCTTGTATAAGTAAATCTCACTTCTAGAGTCTCTTAGATACCGGCTCCAACAAAAGCTTGGACCCTTGGACTAGCAAGAATAAGTAGAGAGCAAACCCCACTAAATCGCTCTCTTCTCTGCACCAAGAAGAGAGAACAAGGAAAAAAATAAAACCTTCTCTTGATCACTCTCATACACAACTCGCTTAAGTCAAATAAATCTAAACCAACATAACTCATCCTGTAGGATTATTGAATCAATCCAAATAAGTACATGGTTTAATTGGATGGATTCTATTGGATGAATTCTATGAAGCACGGACACAATAGGAAAGGGATACGATAGATCCTTAAAAAAATAGGATACAAATACAGCGAGGATACGTTAATAAATATATTTGCATTCTATCGTCAACCAATACAATATATGGTATTTAAGAAATGCATATCATTCCATCCACAATAAGGATAGAACAAAGAGCGTGAAATGAAGAGATAATGAATCATAGGCTCCAGGATGAACAGTGGAGTCACAAATAAGAGGTCTTTTGGTCATGGAAAACTGGATGACTGAACTGATCCAACAATGGGCTTGCAATCAGGATCACTTGGTCAAAAGGATACCAAGATGACCTCTTGGGCTTGAAGTGGCATTGAGGTTGCTTGATCGATTTATCCTCTGGTATGAATAAGTTTATGGAGTATGCTACCAAATGTCGCAAAATGATTAGAGTTAGGACAAAATAAAACAAGAAGAGTCATTGTGTAACAACCTATCCTTATAATAAAAATAAAAAAATCAAAATCAAAATCTGTTATGGGCACGACATGCAAATGGGTGCGGCATGGGGGTGCCACGCACCCCCTAGCGTCGCCGTAGCCAACTGGCTGCGGCGGGCCAACACCGCCGCAGCTGCCGCCAACCCCCCACCGCCTCTCTCTCCCTCTAAATCTCTCTTCCTCTCTCTTTTTGGGTCTCTCTCTCTCCCCCTGCCAACATCGGCCTGCAGCCGCCATAGCCGTCTCCACTGACGCAACTCCGAACCTCCTTATTTGAGACCCCGTGGACCTTGCTAGTGATGTGTCACAGTTGATTGATGGACGTGACGAATACGCGTGTTAGGTCTTCTGATCAGAAGTGAGTAGTCTTATCCCCTAAACGCCTTTCTCAAATTAAGATATATTATATATTATGTATATGCATGTTTTGACCTCCAGCATGATTATATGACTTTATCTAGAAATAATTTCAGTCAAACATATTTTATCATACATTTGATTAGGTTGACCTGGGATATGAGCACATTGGTGATATATAGAGATAATTGGAGATAATTATACTGTTATGATTTTATACCGAGATGATCTCTAGCATGACTGTGCATGTGATAGACTAGCAAGAGTATGTATGTATTAGATACATAGTTAAAGTCTGCATTACATCATTTTTTTCTTGGCTTATTTACCACCTAAATTCCTAAGTTCCTAAGTTGCATGATCTATTGCAGTACTGGATATATACATATAATCTATCATGTATAGGAAATCATAAAAATACATGTGTATGTAATGTGATGTGATGGCTGGAACGGTATCTGGTTCGGACTGATACTGGACATACTCTTAGCGTATGACAGAGTATGGTGATGGCTGATGATTGTACTCTTAGCGTATGACAGGGTACAACTATCATTGATATACTCTTAGCGTATGACAGGGTATGATTATTTTCTTCTGAGATACCCTTAGCGTAAGGGTATGATTTATCTACAGAGATACTCTTAGCGTATGACAGGGTATGCTTTAAGCTTGTGGCATGATGAGTATCGAGTTTGGGGCCGAGTACCATAGTCCAGCATGATGGATGATATTCAGAGTTAAGACGGATGATTGTGATAGTGAGAGATATGTGGATTATATCTGGCTCTGACATATACGATTATATAGTGGTTGGAATGCATTATGCATCATCATTGATGTGACTAATATCATTGGATCATGATTATTATATATCATATATTATTATATTCGTTGATGTTATATTATAATTTCATCATGAGATATATTTTTGGTTGAGGATATAATATGCTCATTCCTGAGAATTGATTTTATTTATATATATGTCATTGAAAATACATATATACATGCTCATACATGGCATCATGCTGCTTTCTGATTCATATTATCCAGTACATGATTTACTCTCTATTTGATATCACTAATTTAGGGTAAGGTCTATTCATTGAGTCTTTTGCTCATGACTCTATTTCTTTTCTAACCCCTCAGATATTATGATACGTGATAGCGACTTAAGATCCCTGAGGAGATAATTTAGAGCAAAGATGAGATAAGCTATAGACGTGAGATGGTATAGAAGATAGTTTAACAAGATATTGAGTTGTACCGTTATTTGATATTTGTACTTCATTGTTTAGACGATGATTTCTATAATACATATCAGATTATAGTGTACTCATATATTAGTTATTTAGTTATATCTTAATGGTTTGTCGTGGCCTATGTGGATCTTGCCAGATTATATAGTGGTCTAGTGTATATTATTGTGGACTTCGATATTCATATGTTAATAGGTTTATTTGGTTAATAGTATGATTTATTTGATGTTAGATTATGTAAATATGGATATGTTAGCAGGTAGTATTTGATGATGTCATGATTATATGTGCACAAGAGTGTATCTGTGCGTGACGGGCTCCGTCCGTCCTGTCGCGTGAACCGCACGTGCCGTGTGGGCGCGTGGGCATGCACATGCCCATGTCGGGCGGGGGCGTTACACATTGATACTAAATTGATCGTTCATTTTCTTCTTCAACTTGCTTGTCCTCGCCCTCACTGTCGCCATCGATGAATATGATAGACTCAAAATCTGATTCATCAAGTGAGCTCTGTAATTCCTGATACACTCACCTTTATTGAATAAATCAAATACAACTTCTCCTAGATCCCACATCTTGGTCTCTCCTTTCATGTATCCAGTGATTTCCTAGAGAGAAGGCAAAGATTACTACGCACAAACATAGATCTTCTGCTCATTGCGGGGCATTTTATTTCTTTTCCCTGAATGCATGAATAAGTGCTCCAATTCCTCTCACTAGATGAAGATGAGAAAAGTTTTTCAAATAACCAGAGTGACAAATTTTGAAGAATTAGTGCACAAATACCATGGATAAGCCACCACTTTTTAATTCAAAAGCTTCCCTATCTTCAATGGACCTCCTGATTTTCATCTCTTCGTAGATTCTTCTCTCCAAATTTGGAAACCATTTTAAACATTTATTTCCCATAAAAATGATCTTTAAGTCCTTGTGCACTAGAGTGCAGTTTGAATTTTATCCAATCTAAGATCTGTTATAGTACCTAGTAAGACAAATGCCCAAATAAGTTACGTAAAAAAACAAAGCCCAATAGAAACTATGTAAATTTTATTAGAATATTGAATTTATCCCAAATTTGAAGAGTATACTAAACAATAGAGGCATAGGACTTCTATCCCATCTATTAACAAAACTTAGGTGCAAAGCTTAATAAAATGACTCATCATTTTCGTTGTTGCCTTCATGTCTTTATATAGTTGCCTATATATAGTTGCCTTCACTTTTCCATTATTGTATCCAAAATCTCATAAATGAAGTAAAGCCGAGGTATGTCGAGGTTGACAATCATCAATATCTCATAAATAGGCTCGATAAAAAAGTATATTATCAATTTTGTCCCAACATATGCCATCAAAAGCCTTCTTTTTTACATATTGGACTTTCCTAAGTTATCTTCTCTATAGCAATTCCATTTGTCACTAATAACCATAGACTAGAGGCAATGCTTCATCAATTTGAAATCTTCTAAGCATCATAATGGCCGAGACAAACTGTGTATCTGCAACAATAAGCATATTCACATTCACAAATTCACTAAAAATAGCAAGCCATATAAAGTGCCGCATAATGAAGTTCTTTATGCACATCACGTCTTCTACCACAATTGATATCTAACTACACTCATAAAGTACAATCTCATTTGCATTAGAATTCTTTGTGTATACATTTTTTAAAGCATGATTAAGAGTATGAAAAATACTTGGAGTCAAAGAATATATGAGTATTTACCCTCGATAAGCGTCTCTGCATCTTTACAAACAAAGGCATTATCAATATTCACTTGCACTACATTTTCCTTCCCGATTTATTTGATTACCTTGATGATCAAATTGAATATAAGAATCTATTTTTATACTCCCCACCGTAGATAAACAACTCTCAAGGACATAGGACCACTTCCAATGTCTGCTAATATATAAGAAAAGGCATCTTTTGTACATATGTCTAACTACCACATACAGTGGTAACACTTTTCCATCCAATTGCTTTTAATAGGGTCAAATAGTCTTTCCATTGTTTGCCATTTTCTTATCGAGTAATAAGGTTTTCAACATATTGTATTCAAGAGGCAAGTAACTGGATTTTTTATTGTTGGCTGCAAAAATATAGGACCTCCTCATAATATGGATTCCTATAAAGATGAAAATATAACCAAGCTAAATTAAAAGTTCTAGCAAAATGTAATTGACTACAAGAAGAAGGAAAAAAAATGTTCCTAACATTCATAAAACATGTTGCAATGCAGATTCATAAAATATGTTCCTAACATTCTACATTCTATGCAATCAGCCAACTTCAAGAAGAAGGAAAAAAACCAGTTGTCTTCCTCAACTCAATGAAGGAAAAAAATCAGCTGTAATTAAGAGAGCCAATATTGAGCCTTCTTTACAAAATGAGACTCGACATCCATCCTCGTTGTCTGGTGTATAATGAAAATTCTGGCCACGACCAACGAGAAGATATCTTTATTAAATGTAATCCAAGAAGGGTGGGGAGAGCACATTGTGATCCTCATGAAGATAACCTTCATATGAAGGTAGATCTCTCATCTTAAATGTCAATTACATATCAAAGATTTTGCTGACTAGATTCCTGAGGCGGAGTGGTTTTTTTATTACATAGAGATCAAGGAGGAAAAGAAAGTTAAATTGGTGGCATACAAACTAAAGGGAGGAGCTTCCATATGGCGAGATCAACTTCAAATGACTCATGTTCAACCAAACAAGTCACCACTTAAATATTGGACTTGAGTGAAGCAATTGTTGTATGCCTGTTTCATTCCTTCCGACTATGATCAATTGCATTTTCAACAATATCAAAATTATCGATGAGGAAACCATTCCATCGATTCTCTAAATAGAATGCCAAGCGGGTCGGGGCGAGTTGTGTCAAGTTTAAGCCAACATGAACATGAACACAATACATCTATCAAACAGGTTGGGATATTAATCACGAACATAACCCACTTACTAAATGAATTACATTGGTCATGAACATGTTATCAAGTTGCATATGTTATGAGAATTTATATAAGTTATTCGGATTATAACTGGGTTCATTCAGGTTAAAAACAGATCTATTCGGGTTATAAACAGTTGTATTCATGCTATAAATGAGTTATAAATGGGTTATTTGGGTTATAATCAAGTTAACATATCATAAATAGAATATTAGATCATAAACGAGTTATAAATGGGTTATTTGGGTTATAATCGAGCTATTGTATCATAAACAAATTATCATATCAAAAATATGTTGGTAGGTCATAAACAAATAATTTAAATGGGTTGAAGTACTAAACATGGACATGACTCACTTATGATTGGGTTAGGTAGGTCAATCCGTTTATAACCCAACCCAATTATATTAAACCCAAACAAGTTTAAAGCCTTCAAGTTTGTGTTTATTTGTCTCAAATTATTGCCTTGGGTCAAAAGTTGTCACCCTTAATTTTAAGAATCGGATTTGTCTAAGCAAGGATCCTCTTTTATTCAGCATAGCCATAGAGTTTCACTCAGAGTTTTTATGAAGAACTCCATAAAACTTGTATTAGTGTCCAAAAAACATAGTGCATGATGTGTACTAATGTCTGAAATCATATTAAATCTCATGAAGTTTGTCAACATCATAAGGCGGAACATATCAGGACTTCTTAACCCCATATCATATATGTGAAGATATTTCTAAAATTTTTTAAATGGACTTAGTTTAAAGGAAATCCATTATTTTTGTAATTGTAGATTGTGTCTCTAAGTATGGTCACTTTAATCCCATTACTCATCCACATACAACTCAATCCGTGGCTCAAGTCTTTTTTGTGAAATCTTTAAGTTACATGGAATGCTTTGCACAATAGTTTGTGATCGAGATCTCACTTTTACTAGTAAAGAGTTTTGATTAATTTCAGTTATGGATATCCTCCTAAGATGGATGGCCAAACATAGGTGGTCAATCGTACCCTAGCAATGTGGCTTTATTGTTTTACTAGCTCAAAACCGAGTAGGTCACTTGGTTTCCATGCGTAGTGTATTGTTATAACACTATCTATCATGCAGCCACAAAAAGGACACCTTTCAAAGTTGTATATGGAAGAAGCCTCCCATATACTTTCCTATGAGCATGGGACCTACTCATGTGGTTTTGATAGACCACCTTTAAAATAATGAGATCAACCTTTACGAGATGTTTGTGGTTATCAGTAGCCTAAGAAACACATGAAATGGTGTATGACAACATCAAGAACAACAATTTAAAATTGGTGGTTACATTTAATTGTGATGTAAATTTTATCTCTAATCTTCACCATAATTTCGTTGTAATTTGAAATTATCCCCCCATACTTTGGTATGTATAAAGTGCTAGCCACAGATTGGTAAAGTGGCATATCATTTGGAACCAACATCAAAGTCCAAAATTCATCTTATTTTTCATGTATCCTCTCAATTAAAGAAATAAAATTAATATAATACAGATCCATGAATTGCTAGCTTTGCACTCAACCACTAATAAACTTCATCCTCTCCCACAAGCCATTTTAGATTGTAAACTTTGACATGGACATCAACAGCTCCATTGGAAAGAACTATTCCCAGCTGATGCAACATGGGAAGAAGCAAAAAAACTAGAGCACATTTTCAGATTTGGACCCTTGAGGACAAGGGCTTTTGCTTATGGGGAAAGGAATGTTACATGCACTATGATTCCCTAAAATTGCTTATTTTATTTCCTTGGATTTCATTACATACTAGTATGACTTTCTTAACTTCCTTATTTTCAAATTACCTTATGTACTCTTTCTTAATTAGGTCCCTTATAATCTGTTATATATAAGAGTCTTAACGATGGTCATGCCACAGGCACACTTGCCGGCCGTGCCATAAAAGGAGAAGAAAAAAAACGAGATACTCACCTTCGTCGTCACCAATCGCCGCTTGCCGCTCACCGAGCACGTCGAGTGCCCTAGTCCGAGGGAGAGATGAGATCGAGAGAGAGAGAGAGAGATCGACAGAGAGGATTCGAATCCGCAACTTAAGATTTAACCGATAACCTTATATATATCTCTCTCGATCTCATCTCTCCCTCGGGCTAGGGCACCCGACGCGCTCGAGCAACGGCGACGGTGAACGACGATCGGCGACGGAGACAGCGAAGGCGACGATGATTTGCAACGGGTAGCTAGAAGGCGAGCGGCGGAACTATTAGGAGGGGTGCCGCACATGCCATGTGCTGGTACGCCGCCGGCACGCCCTGTGCCGGTCGGCATGCCCTGTGCCGGTCGACACGGCCATCCATGTACAAGACATCTATAATGAATGAGGCATCAAGTAGAGATCCCTAAAAGTATCTCATTGGAGATTAGGGTCCCTCCAAAAGAGAGTTTATTTTGTTGCAATTCATCATAGATTTCCCTCCCAATTTCAACCCATCCACCTCCACTTTAACCCATCAACCTATAACTCAATCTATTACCAAGGGTACCAACAGTATCCATATACTGATTTCTCAAATCATGTCACCAAACATTGTTCCTTGAATCCATGGTTTTCAATAATGTTGATCTCCTTTGTTTTTCCTCCTATGTTAACCTTTTACTCATCAGTATAATTATCTTATGCCATGACCTTCATCATGTAATTTTTCTTGTGGTCCCATTCTGGTTGCTACAACTCATGTAAATATCCGACTATATTTCATCGATCCATGACCTTTGGTACTGTTCACCTCAATATTTCTCTTCTTTTTCATCCTCAATTTACTAATCTTGTCCATGAACTAAGGTTTGTTGACTAGACTCTTTTGTATCGTCGAAAGCTATCTGAACGTATCGTCAGCTCTACTGTTCTATACATGGCAGAAAAGTCAATCACCTGTATCTTCTTGCATATATGTGTGAAATTCAAATCACAGTGGTCAGAACTTGGAAAGATCTTTTCAAGATCAACCTAATGGCTAATGGTACCTCCACATGCTTACCATCACTGTAGGGACATGGTAAAATCCATCAAATGTCCAATATGACATCCTAGGCCGAGGCTTTCTTAGTTGGGTAGCATGACAGATTATGTTTATTCCATACATTGCAGTCTAAAACCATAATTATATGTTCCCTCCCTAGCTAACCAATTTAATCAGAGGAGGTTCCTTTAGGGAACATGATTAGGCCAAGTCTAACCTTAGCATAAGGGTATTGGAAACCTTTCATAACTAGGTCTCCTTCATTTCTCAGTAAGGGTTCATAGTCTAAACATTACTTGATAATTACTATATCCAATGTTCTCTTAGAATATGGGAGATTAACTTTCTTTCCTTTCAAGAACAATCAACAAGCATAGCAAAGATGGTAGTCCTTTTTGTTCTTTCTATTATTTGTGCTTGAAAGATGCAATAAACTTTCTACGTTAAAGGCCACATCCTTTTCTTTCATCTAGGTTTAACTTTTCTTTTTATCATTCATGAGCCCGAAGGCTAAATATAAGTTGGACAAAGGGCCAACCCTCCCTAGATACAGAGGCACTTTAGGCCCCATCGAGCTTTTAGCTGTCTAGTCCAGGCTTCAAGCCATATGCATCGCTGAACAATTGCTTCGAATCAAAAGCCGCTGAAACTTACTCCAAGTCATTGGCGTTGCCAAGCTGTTCTTCCAAGCTAACTACATTGCCGAGCCATCAACCGAATTAAGTCAAGTCACCAAACCACCAACCGCCAAACAGCTTCTCCACAATATTGTTTGGGGTTGGAGTTGAACTCATGACCTCCTTGGTCATAAGTAAGATACCTACCAATTCTACTAGAGTTGGTTGGTATGTTGAGCAACTTTTGGAATCTCTGTTTACATCTATGAGCCAAACTTTTCTAAATAAGGTAAAAATAATTCTACTCACTAACTAGCCTTGTAGTTTTATACATTCATGGTACGGGTAGCATTTGCTTGATTCCCCTCACTTCATAACAGGGTAGTAGCATTAAACAAATGAAATTCTTAGATGTAACTACTAGAGACAAGCAAATTCTAGATGGTAAAGGATTTTCATTTGTACATAGTTGTTTAGAACAATGAGCCAATTAATTAACAGATAACTCATCTACTATGTAATTTAGTAGCACTAAACAAAGCATACAATGAATGGAGCTTAACTTGTTAACTGATAAGTTGATCACAAGAAAAGAAAAATAAAACTTGTTAACTGATAACAACACTTATGTATAGATACTAGAGACATGAATTCTAATCAATAGCTATTGTCATTCTGTAAAATGTACATACTTTTTTTGAAATGAAATGAGTGAATCAATAGTTGGACTCATCAGACTACTTATTCAATTTATAGGACTCTATAATCATGCGTTTGAAAAACAAACGAGACTCAAAGTATTTCAAGATTTGCGCAGACTAAAATTCTTGGGCAAACACAATTTATTAATGGTTACCTTTACTACATCTTAGATATGACAATTACAACTCAAATACCAAGTAAAGGTTGCTTCCACAGAGTACATAATTCAAGTCAATAATGTCTACAATATCTCAAAGCGAAAGTTTTGTAATATATTCTGACCAAAGGAGGAATCATTAATAATAATGGGTATGTGAGAGTCTGAGAAATGATGATAGGAATGGAGTACTGAATGTGAGTAACAAAAGGAAGCAAGAGGGATGGTACCTAGTTGATCATGCATCCTCCACTGTGGGTTAAAAGAACACTGTCTAGTGTTGACTACTTCCAATAGGTAAATTATAAGAGTGAAATGAAAAATGGATAGAATACTTATGGGAAATTTTAGTATTTCACAGAACTCACCAAACTCTGAGCATGAAAGTTTTCAGTAGGAACAAAATCTGATACCTGGGAGTTTGAGGATGAAGTCTAATAACAAATATTCCCCTTACTGTAAGACCGTAGGAATGCACATGTACTTCCTATTTGAAAAAAGAAAACAAGGTCCTCCAAATCCATTGATTATGGCAGGCAAGTGAATCTTAGTTCTAGAGAAACTAAAATGGAAGTTCCACACAAATGCATTGACATAGCTTTTACAAAAGATTCATCCAATGCAAATTGCTGAATGAGTAAAACATAAAGACTGACAGACCTACCATCAATCAAAGTATCAGACTATTGATCAATTTCTGAGTTTTTCTTACATCAACCAAAAAGGGCTAAAGAGTTCATTAAAATGTGAAAAATGAAAGAACTTAACTGGAATGAACTTATATAAAAGTTATTTATTTTGAATTTAGATAACATCTATTTATTAAATAAAATGAACCTAAAATAGAACGCAACCTATGAAGCATGAATATTTCATTTACCATTTCATTTACCCCCCTGTACTAATATTCAATACGGTACTGATACGGCCCGATACGTATTAGATATAGCTGGAGGAGTATCCGAATTAAGAAAATTAATTTTAATTTTTTGATACGGCTCTGATACGGTGGAATATAGCTCCTATACATTTCTTGACCATCTAATATTTTTTATACTAATAAGATGATATAAAGTATATACTTTATATATACGTACGATTATCCAATCCTTTAGGTTATTTTAAGGCTTTGTTTATTTGATAATGAATTAAACCATTTAAAGATTCAAATTAATTGTAGATTAATAATTGAATTAGGTTTTAGTATTTCACTAACATTTTGAGTTTCAAATCAATTTTTGTTACAATATTATTATAAAGTTTTAGGCATGTAAATACTAAATCGGTAGCTTTCTTTCCTTTTATCTTATCATCATTTTTTAGCATATGTTATATTGGTTGACTATAAATTGAAAATATATTATTTATTTATTGGTGTATCCATTCCGTATTCGTATCCTACTTTTCAAAATTTATCATATCTCTGTATCTGTATTTTGTATTCATATCCATGCTTCATAGAATGAAACTATATGTCAAAGAGTTTTAATGTCAATGCTTATCTGTTTTGGTTGATGCTAATGATCTTCAATAAAGATAGGTGCTCCAATTTTAAATGCTCCTAGCTGGGTTACCCAAAGTTGAAACATAAATAAAGCAATATAACGTGAGTCCAATTGAACCAAGGACAACAAATTTCCCATAAATGTTGGTTGTTAACTCAAAACTCAACATATTAGTATTGGTACACAATGTAATAGTAAATAATAAAATAAATGTACTAAGTATCAATACCAGTATTGATATACAATGTGTATCGACTCTATTGGCCATATCAATCTTTGTATAAGACATATTTATTTGGTTGCAAGACCCAGCCAGATGATGATGTCTGCTAGTTGGTAGTCAGAGGACTCTTAGTACCCGCAAGAAAAAAGGGCGCTGGTGAAAAAAACTATCATTTGATTTAATTTCTTGCTCTCCCTTAGCAGCGGGAAAGGAGTCTATCTATCTGCCTAGCTTTGGTAGATTTCCCCCAACCTTTGCTTGTGTCTCCACCTGTGCCTATGCCTATGCCAGTGATGGCTTTGAGAATCTATATCGATTGTTTCAGTATGAGGCTATTTTTAAATTACATAAACTTATAAAAGAATTTAAATAAATATAGGAAAAATCGTACAAATTTAATAAAAATGATGGAAAAATAAGAAAATTCAATCTACTATCTCAAGGTTGCTGACAAGAAACACTACTTTTACCAGCAATGCTTGCAACCACCTTTGTAGAGCAAATGTTGTGTAGAGGTCCTACAAAAAAATGGAGAGGAGAAAAAGAAAATTCACATCATTGAGGAACATCTTAAGACTCACCAATCTCCTCTAATTAGTCAGCTCTACGTACAATTTGTTAAACTAACCTATGACCGATCTGGTTCCCTTACGATCAATGAGATTCTGACATTCGATAAAATCCGTCTTGAATCTAGCCAACATTTTTTTCATAAAAAAGCATGGCCAATATGGCCTACATATTGGCCGAGACCTGGCTCGTATGGCCGAGTATCAGTTGATACCAATGAAACCTACCGAAACTAGTAACCTTTCTAGTTTCGGCCGTTGTTTCGGATCGTCATTGGCAAATATTTCAAACCATGCATCTAAACAGTGTTGAATATATTTCTTAGTATCAAATCAAGGATGATTAAGTCTCATATGAATCTTTTTACAACTCTACTTACAAACCAATATAATAACAAATGATTTTACGAGAAGACTCACATGTTGAGTTGTGCATAAGCTTATAGGTTTGAAATTGTGTAGGTATGTATTTTGGGGCAAATCATATGCAACTATTTACTGGAAAAGAATATATAAAACAACTCATATGGTAAGTGTTAGTATTTGGATAGATTGATTGGAACACTTGAGGGTAGGTGGATTAGTAGTAAAGATGGACTAATATCACATTTGACAAGAGAAGAAAAAAGCCTTTAAGGAAAGCTTCACTTTGTATGATTTGGCTTAGTTTACAATGGGGGAAGCCCACTTTTTAGAGGCTCTCTAAGTAGTAACCTACCACTCAAATTAACTAGACAATAAGCCAATAGTTTTCTTTTACAAAGAAATTTCCAACCTTGCCTCCTCCCTCTTATGTTTCTTCTTCTGAATAATATGTAATAAGGGAAATTTCTCTTGACAAGAGAATGTAATGTGCATTAAAATTTCTACCAATAGAAATACCACTATGTAGGAACATATAGAAATGCAGGAGAATTGAACAACTGAACTGAACATTTATTAGCTATCATTTTTACCTGGTTGTATTGATCAAATGTAGACATCATCCTCCTCATCCTCACTGTCCCAAAGCAGGTCTTCTTCACCAGGTTGTGATGAACGGTCAAAACCATCCTCCTCAAGATCCTCTCGATCAGTACCCTCATTCACCACCTCTTCCTCCGAAAACATGGATATCCTCCTATCAAGAGATCCAGAATTCCTTGCTAGAATTTGATCAACCACATCGTCTAAATCTCTTGTGTCACCATCGTCATAGAATTCGCTAACCTTAGTAAATCGCTCCTCTTCCTCCATCTCTTCGTATTCTTTCCTCCTCCACCCATCCTGAATCGTCTCCTCGCCAACTGCCCCGCTCTCCACCCTATCCCAGGGCAACCATATATCCGCCACTCTCCCCAATGCTCTCAGCCCGTCCCCAACCACCACTGTCCTCAGTTCCGCCTCCCGTGCTTTCCTCATCATCTCCACGAAATCCGAATCATCCGATACCAATACCATCCAATCTACTCCCCGTGCCATTGAGTGCCGAATCTGGCGCTTCAGCGCGGCGTCCGCCGCCTGCGGCTTATCTTCCACCGTCCGAACGAACACCCCGGCCCGCCTTAGCTCCGAGGCGAGCCCGTACCCGGCCTTCGGGGTCAGCAACTCCCGAGCCGCCTCCTCGTACTTGTGGTTGTTGGAGATGAACCGCTCGCGGTACCGCTGCCGCTTCTTCCCCTTGAGGGATCGCATCCGGGATAGCTTCTTCTGGCGCTCGCGCTCGTGGAGCTGGAGGAAGTGGCGCTTCAGGTCGGGGCGGGTGGGGCAGCGGCGGCCGCAGACGGAGCAGACGTAGGGCTCGGAGGGGGCGGCGAGGCCGCGGCGTTCGAGAAGGTCGAGCTGGCGGCGCTCGCGGCGCTGGTCGAGGACCCAGCCGGGGAGGTGGGAAAAAGCGTGGCGGTTGGCGTAGGCGGAGATCTCCACGACGCGACCGAGGAGGGAGGCAGCACGGAAGAGGGATGAGGCGGCGGCGTAGGGGGGACCGCGGGGCGGCTTGTTGTCAAGATCCCACAGGACGACGACGCTCGGGGAGCGAGCCGACCACACGCCGTCGCGGCCGCGGACCATGTCGACTTCCGCCGACACCTCCTGCTGCGGCGGCGGCGCAGGCGCGGTGTGGTGGTCGGCGGCGGCGGAGAGGTAAACAGGGATTGGTGGTTTGAGGGGGAGGACGGGGGATGGGGAGGGGGAGCGGAAGTGTCGGCGGAGGGTGAGGAGAGGAGGGAGGGAGAGGGATGGGGTTTTGGGAGGGAAGTGGAGGGCAGTGAGTGGCGTCAGCATGGTGGCCGGAGAATCGCGGTATTGGATTGGATAGGATTGGTTTCGATAACGTCCGAACAGTGGTTATCCCCCCTGTGGTATCACCGGGAAGAAGCGACATTTGATCAAATATGGATTACTTTTGCTCTTCCTCATTAATATGATTTGCTTTGTGTTTACAAGACAAAAACAGAGTTAATTTTTTATTTTTTATTTTTAAAAAAAAGAAGATATAAACAGTGAGATTTACCTAAAACTTTTTTAAAAAATAAAACAGCTTCGTGCTTTATTATTTTTTTTAAAAGAAATATTCTTTAATTAGCTGCCACAATTAACATTATTTATCAGAGTTTCGATCTCTGGATAGGCTTAATCTAAGGTTTGATGTTGTCACGGGCCAAGTCTTTTAAATGGACAGTCCGTGAAGTAATGTGATTCTCTTATTAATCAAATGCAAAGTATACGAACAATGCCATAAGTAGGGCTGTCAAAATAATCGAGCCGGCTCGAGCTTGGCTTGAGCTCGACTCGATAATGCTCGGTCAGGCTCGAAAATAGGCTGAACTGAGCTTGATCATTAAAGCTAGGCTCGAAATTAAATTCGAGCCAAGCTTGATCGAGTCAGCTCGATAAGGCTCGAATATATATATAATATGAGTAATATCAAACTAATATAAACCATCAGATGAAAACTCTTTCATCCATTCAGAATTTCAGGTATTATTTTTTGACACAATTATCTTTGTTGTTTATAATTTATATTTTGGTTGCTTGTAGTTTTCTAACCCATTTATCTTTATTGCTTGTAGTTTTCTAACCCATTTATCTTTATTGCTTGTAATTTATATTTTGATAATATTTATATCTTTATAGTTGAATTAGGTTTAATTTCAAACTTGATTCAACCCTAAATTAATTCAAGTTTGCTCAGGCTCGAAAATGGTTTAAAATTGATAAGGCTTGAAATTGCTAATTGAGCAGCTCATTTAAACTCGAAATTAGCTCGAGTTCGAAATTAGCTCGGATTGAAATTAATTTAATTCAAGCTTGATCACAAAGACAGGCTTGAAATTAATTTCAATCCAAGCTTGATTAGAGCCAGGCTCGATCAAGCTCAGCTCATTTACACCCCTAGCCATAAGCTTAGGAAATCAAGGCCAACACTTTTGTGATCCCCCTAGGCTGCTTTGAAGAACAATAGCTCGAAGTTCGTCTCAATTAAATATTTTGTGAGTAGAAAACATCCGATTTGTTTATCGATCTCAAATTCTAGTGTCGTGGAAGAAGGTAGATGAATTTTTAGCGTCTTGAATGCTCTCGGGTCATCTTTTAGTATTGCTCCAGCAATCAGACATATGTAGAAGTTCCCTTCACTCAATAATAAAAAATGAACTTCGTCGGAGAATTAGAGAACTTTCTTAGTTGAACATGAACTATCTTGAGTTCTCTCTTGAATGGTAGCGTTGTAACAACTCAATCCTTAAAAAAAATTAAAATTAAAATTATGATAATGGTTGCATGGCACAGCTAGGGTTGTCAGACTTGACGAGTGGCTCGGCTCAACTGAAGCTCGAGTTCGACTCGGCTCGATCAGAACTGAGCCAAGCCCAAGCTGTTGTAATAGACTCGAAATTAATATCGAGCCGAGCTTGAGTTGGAGTAGGCTCGCTCAGGCTCGGCTCGATAGGCTTGATAGCCTGACTAGCTATAACTAAAGACACGTAGCATAAAGAAATATTGTCATGTGTCCCTCACTACCCCACCCTCACCCATAACCCATCCATCACCCTCACCCACCCTCACCTACCCCACCCTCACCTATCATGTTACCCTCCCCATCCTTACCCATCACCCTCAAGTCCCTCACCCACCCCACCCTCATCCTCACCCTCACCCTCACCCTCATCCTCACCCTCACCCTAATCCTCATCCACTCGATCACCACTCATAGCCTCACCCCACGCACCGCCACCTCCTCCCTCTCCATCGGCAAGCCACCACCACGACGCCACATCCTTCTCTCCGTCGGCCTTCTCGGCGTTGGCCTCCTCTTCTTCGTCTACTCTGTCGGCTTCCTCCTCCTCCTTCATTCATTATCTCCTCGTCGTCACCTCCTCCTCCATTCGTCTCCGACTCTTTCGGCAAGCCACCGTCCACGCCGCCACCGCCTCATCCTCTAATCAAGCTCGAGCTCGGCTCGGGCTTGGTTAGGCTCAACTCAAGCTCGACTCGAGTTGAGTTGAGCCGAGCCTGAGTAGAATTATGAGGCTCAAAAGTAATTTCGAGCCTGAGTCTAAGCCAGAGCCGGCTTGCTCAGGCTCGGCTCGTTTACATCTCTAGGCACAACCTCATGCCATCAAATAAGGGTGAAAACGGATCGAATAGTGCTTAATCCACATCTGAATCCATATTTTTAGTCTTGATACAGATATTGGACAGATAGCAAAATTTAAAATCATATCCTAACTAAACAAATTCAAATAATTTTCGAATATGAATTGAATGATTTTCAGATAAAGGATTGGATCTTAAACAAATATGAATCGAATTTTAAATAGATATATAGATTCATATCAGATGCAAATCAAATCTTAAATATATTCAATTGATTATTTATATTTGCTCCTTAATCTTAAAAAAAATCTATCTAAATTATAGATCTATGCACCTCCCTAAGATATTGACTAGCTACTAAAACAAGCTACCGGATAACAAGATACATCCTTTTCAGACCTTCACTTTTCAATATATTATGGCAAGTGTACAACCTACCTTTCAAACATATGATTAGAAAAATTCTTGGTTCTAAATGTTTTAGAAGATCAATGTATAGACCCTCAAGGAAAAGGAAAAGAAGGATTAAAAACAAATAGCTAACACCCAAAACACAACCATGCATGATTCATAAGTAAGATCATAGAATTCATACACATCAAATCCAATACAATTGAATAAAACTTGTATTGAACTAAAGATATTATCATACTGAAAATGGCAAATGCAAATGCAAAGAAACATGAATGTGAACAACAAGCCCTTTGTTCCTGTCGGCGCTACACCTATAAGAAGAGCTGAAGACTATCTTTCTTCGCAATTGCCTCACCATCCTCGCTTGAGACCACAACAAGTTGGGTTCTTAGGGACACGAGAAGGGCACCACCTCTGACTCTTACACAGAGATTTTGGTCTCAAACCCAGCCAAGTTCGCTCCTCGACAATCGTGGCTTAGGAAGAAGTCATACCTGGGTCTGAACTAGATTAGGCATCCACTTAAATTGCAGTCTCCGTCGTAGCTTAGGAGGCTCCAGTGAATGGTGGATTGCCATGTCCTCCACTAGCATCTCGACGATGGGGCTAACTAGGATTTCTACCGGGACTATCCAAACTAGTCATCGTCGAAAGAGATGAATAGGATTTGGGGGATAGCATCGATGAAGGGGGCCTTTTGGTAGATAACAAGGAGGGGAAGAACTCTAGAGAGCATCTGAATAGGGACAAGGCGATGTATTAGGAAATAAAAAGGAAAACTAAACTCATATCTCCTTAGGATATCTATGCATTATTTAATTTATATATAATCTTTGATAAAAATGAAAAATCTAGATGTAAATGGTCATGATTTGATTTGGATTGGCTTAGTATGAATTATACTGGTGAAAAAGATATTTTTGGTTTATTTTGAACCCATTTTGAAAGATAAGTTCAAGAAAATTATTCTTGGAATGTAACGTTGCAATGTGTTACCAAGTGACTCTAGTGGAATTAGGGAAAAGATTCTTAGTTTTTTGTCCTAATGACTCTAATTTTATTCAACAGTTGGTAGAAAGTCAGTAGGGTACTGTAGAGGTATCTACTATGACCCTAGATGACTATCTAGAGGAGTCCTAGGCGCCATCCCGATGGTGACTAGTAGTACGATGTGGTTACGGGTCAGAATACCTATTAAAGAGATAATATGATATTTTATTAGTTTGTCGAGTATCCAAGATATTGATTTCAACAGATATAGATTCTGTTTTCAGAGTGATTTATTCAGAAATGCAAGTTATTGCAATATTCATGATTTATACATTTTGGAAATTTTTTGAAATGTATTCATTTTGAGAAAAATATTATATATGTATTTATTTTGAGAAGATCAAAATAAGTTAAAGTGGACTCTGGAGACTAAGCTCGAGATTGAAATCCTCCACATAGGAGTCTATGGTTTAGCTTTAGTTATTTAAATTTTCATTGTGTTAGATTAGTAGTTGTTGAACATTATGAATTATTTGGGCATTATTTTAATTGATTAAACTTTTAATTAAAATTTTTGACTTTATTTTAGTTATAATAATTTTTGTTATCATTGGCTTCATGTCTCTTGAGATAATTTTCTCGAGTTACATGGCATGTCATGTCTCTAAGTAGGGTGTGATAGTTAGTGATATTAGGGCCTAGATTTTTAAATATAACCGATAGAGTCATGTGGAGTTTGGTCTCAAAGTCCATAGTACTAAATTACTCAAAGAAAAGAATATAGAGAGAATATATTATTGTTGAGAAAAGAGAAGAAATGTATTATTATATTTCTTGCTTGTTTAACTTTTATTCCTTTAGAGATGATGATGTCGTATGGTACGGGATTTTCGTAGGATTGCTAATGATATTGCTGCTAATGAAGATTTTGAGCTTGGGTTGAATCCGACAAATATACCGCCAATGGCAGATTATGTGCCAGTGGTTCCTAATAGCAATCCAGTACCTATAGCAACTACCCGAAATGAAATTCTTGCAAGTCTTGCCATTAGTGCTGTGCCTACTGATCAGATACCCTATGTTTTTCAAGCTATAGCACAGACACTTAGTGATCAAGCTACGCCATCTGCTTAATCCACTAGGTTAGGCCATTTAGTATGGGCGGGGATACTTCTTTTGATAAATTTCTCAAGACTTCGAGGGTTCCACTGAATTGGTTGAAGCAGAAGCTTAGCTTTTGAGAAAGCAAAAGATTTTTTGAGTGCCTATAATGCACAGATGAACAAAAAGTCTATTTTGCATCCTATATGTTCAAGTATCGTGCAGAGCACTGGTGGTGTTTGGTGAAACATCAATTTGAAGGCAAGGAAACTGAATTGAATTGGAACAAAATTTTAGAGCTCTTTTATGACAAATAATATCCTTTTACCCTTTGCAAGATGAAGATTGATTGTAGGCAGAAAAAGTTATTTTTGCTCTACCTAGTCAACTTGAACTTTCTTTTAGGGAGTGAAAATGTTCCCTCGAACAAGCATTATATCTGCACTTCATGCTAACAAATTACTTTAGAAAGGTTGTAAGGGTTACATAGCATCTATTATAGACATGAAACAATCAATACCAAGCATAGAAGAACTTTCAATTATGAGAACTTCCGTTATGTCTTTCCTGAAGATCTTCTTAGACTACCTCTAGATCGTGAGATTGAGTTCACAATATATTTAACTCTTGGTACTGCACCAACTGAATTGCGAGAGTTGTAGACTCAATTGCAAAAATTATTAGACCAAGGTTTTATTAGGCCTAATGTATCACCTTGGGGAAAACCAGTCTTATTTGTAAAAAGAAAGAAAGATGGCTCTTTGCGTCTTTGTATTGATTATCGTGAGCTAAACAAGATCACAATTAAAAACATATATTCTTTACCTTGGGTTGAAGGCTTATTTGATCAATTGCAAGGGGCTCAAGTCTTCTCCAAGATTGATTTGAAATCTGTCTACCACCAATTAAAAATCAAGGAGGAAGACATTCCTAAAACATCGTTTAGGACTTTCTATGATCACTATGAATTTTTGTTTATGCCCTTCGGACTCACTAATACACTAAAGGCATTCATAGATTTGATGAACATAGTTTTCAAGCATCAATTAGATCATTATGTTGTTATATTCATTAATGATATCTTGATTTATTCTAGAAGCAAGGAGGAACATGTTATGATCCGACCACATGGGTTAAGTCGAGTCAAGTCAAGTCGAGTTAAATTAGTTACTTAGCTTTATCTTTCTATTTTGAATTTCAAATAAATTGGATAATCCGCTTGTAGATCCGATCCGCTAAAGATTAGTTACTTAGCTTTATCTTTTTGTTTTGAATTTCAAATAAATTGGATAATCCGCATGTGGATCTGATTTGTTAGGGATTTTACTCCTATAAATAGGAGTGGATATGAGTTGATAATGATTATTGAATTAAGAGAAATCTGAGTTTAGCCAGTAATTAATCTCATCTTTATCTTTTTACATTAACCGTTGGATTGCCTTTATCTTCATAAGAGTATATCATAACCGTAGATCCCCTTCAAGTATCCAAACCCTAGCCACCTCCTACCTCTAGCAGCCACCCTATTACACGGCCATCCACGACTACCCTTGGCCATCCGCCACCCTCCGACGACCGCCACAACGTCGAAAATTACCGTTCTTCCCTCCCTGACATATCTCCACTATTTTATTTTTATATTTTTATCCCGACCTTCGATTTAGGTGAAACTAGAGCCATTAGAACCCTAACTCACGAGGCTACCTCTACCTAAATTTTCATAATCATCCTACGGATGGATCATTCCGAATCTGGTCCATAACATTGGTATCATAGCCGACGTTCCTCGGAAGATGGTTAACATGCGTTCCAAGACCAACGAGGAGGCATCGACCATGGAGGACAATGATCTCATCTCCATTCCTGTGGGAGTTGATCTAGCACCCCCTCCAATCCGAGCAATGGTCGACAACGAGCCATTGGTGTGGGCAAAAGTTTTTTTAAAGCGTTTTTGGTCGAGTTGAAGGAGAACGCTAAGGAGATCCAAACCGCCCTCAAAGACTCGATCCAAACCTTGATGGAGGCCTTACTAGCCGCCCTCCACCGACCTGCGTTGCCAGCGCCACCGGCCACGACAGGACAAAGCCAAACGCAGCCACCATTATCAACCCATGAGGGAGGGGATGAGCAGGCTCAAATCGCGGCCCCAACGCCTCCTCCGACCGTAGTGGGGACCCCTCTGGCCCTACAGACCTTCCTAGATGCTACTGCAATGCTGGAACCGCCTGCAACAGCGTTCGCGAGATCATCTTCCCCACCCGCGGTGGGAGCTAGGGTCGATAGCTTCCCACCGGCAGCTATCTTAACGCTCACGACTCCTACCGCCACGATCGATCTCTTCCACAAGGCCCCCGCACCCAAGCATAGGCTGCCTTTCGCACCGGCACTGGCTGGAAGACCACCAGCCGCAGCGATTTGTGCTGCAGCAAATTCGCGGTTGGTGGCCGCATGTCCAACTCTCCCACGGCCACCGGCGGCCACGGCTGGCTTCCTAGGGCCGACTGCTAGCCAGTGGTGGTCACCGCAGCCGTCGGCGACTATCGGGTGGCCAAACATAATAGCCACAGCCATAGGAAGCTACCCCTACGTTAGGGTAGCTCTGCCGTAGTTTTTTGCCGCCACTACTCCATTGCAGTGGGGCCACTGGTCCCTTTCGCAGCCGCCGGGGGTTGGTGGACTAGCCGGCGACACACCAGGACCGCCGCTGCAATAGCTCGAGCCCGAGCTCGAGTTTGGTCCTCCACCGCTGCTCACCGCCGTTCGACCCCCGCGAGGACCAACCAGGGTTTGATTGCCGGTGATCCCCGACCGAGCCCAGCCGCCGCCGCCCCCCATGCACCCTATGGCGGTACCCCTTGGCCGAATTCCAAATTTAGCGTTAGGGTTAGGTTATTGGAATGAAGGAGATGAAGCGCATGATTTTCGAGGCAGGCCAAATTTTTGCGAACTAGTTCGACCATCTCGTGCGAACTAGTTTGGAACCCATGAAAAAGACCTTGAGCATGAGTACGAGTTCGAGGATGAATTGTGGAATGAACCGGTGGGCCCGCGTCGTTAGACTGAGCCAATCCTACGTGCAGCTTGGGGGCGACATGAGCCAAACTCGTGGGCCTATGACCCACGAGACCAGCCTCGACCCCGAGGTCACTTCACCCATGATGACAAACCATATTTTGGGATCCAAGCTTGGACCGTCAAGCTTGATTTTCTAAAATTTTCTAGAGGAGACCCGCTAGATTAGACCTATCTAGCGGAGCAGTTTTTTACGTACCATGGCACACTCGGCTACTAGAAGGTCCAGCTAGCCTCATTTCACTTGGAGGGTGTGGCGATTAGGTGGTACCAACCGGTTGAGCGGACTCGACCATTTGAGTCTTGGTAGGACTTTGCGGATGCGATTTGTGCTCGATTCGGTTCGACCTAGTACGAGGACTTTCAGGCCATGTTGACTAAGCTGACTCAGTCAATAATAGTGCGAGCTTACCGGGAGGAGTTTGAGCGGATATGCAACTGAGTCACTAACTGGTTTGACTCGGCTCTGAAGAGTACCTTCATTAGTGGGCTTAGGCTTAACATTCAGGCTGAGATCAAGGCTTTGAGGCCCACTACTTCTGAAGAGGCGTTCTCCTTAGCTGTTCTGATGGAGTCCAAGTTGGATCAACTAAACCAGATCCGTAAGGAGGAGAGAAGAAAGGCGGCCCAAGCCCACGGCCCACTAGAGATGGCATCTGCCCCGACTCAGACTACACCAACGGCTCAGCCTAACCGACAGATGATCATGTGCCGCTTTGTACCCAACGACTTGGAAGTGCGTCGAAGAAAAGACTTGTGTTTTTACTATGATGACCGATTTACCCTCGATCATAAATGCAAGCGCCAGCCAGCCCACGTCATGTTCCTAGGCGGACTCGAAGAAGACAAACCCAAATCTACTAATTGGCACGACAAGTTATATGAGTACAAGGGCGTGAGAGACTAGTCACCTTGAAGACAAGGTGTCAGAAGCATGGTAGATTATTACGATCCGACCACATGGGTTAAGTCCAGTCAAGTCAAGTTGAGTTAAATTAGTTATTTTACTTTATCTTTCTATTTTGAATTTCAAATAAATCGGATAATCCGCTTATGGATCCAATCCGCTAGGGATTAGTTACTTAGATTTATCTTTTTGTTTTGAATTTCAAATAAATCAGATAATCCGCATGTGGATCTGATCTGTTAGGGATTTTACTCCTATAAATAGGGGTGGACATGAGTTGATAATGATCATTGAATTAAGTGAAATCTGAGTTTAGCCAGTTATTAATCTCGTTCTTATCTTTTTACATTAACCGTTGGATTGCCTTTATCTTCATAGGAGTAGATCATAACCGTAGATCCCCTTCAAGCATCCAAACCCTAGCCACCTCCTACCTCCAGCACTACACGGCTGTCCACCACCACCCTTGGTTGTCTACCACCCTCCGACGACCGCCACAACATCAAAAATTACCGTTCTACCCTCCCTGACCTATTTCCACTATTTTATTTTTATCTTTTCATCCCAACTTCTGATTTAGGTGAAACAAGAGCCATTAGAATCCTAACTCACGAGACTACCTCCACCTAAATTTTCGTAATCATCCTATAGACGGATCGTTCCAGATATGGTCCGTAATAGAATATTTGATGACAATCCTTCAAACCTTGAGAGAGAAGAAATTATTTACTAAGTTTAAAAATTTTGAATTTTTGCTTGACAGAGTATCCTTTCTAGGTCATGTGATCAGTAAAGAAGGAGTATGTGTTGATCCAAAAAAATTGAAGCTGTAGTTGATTGGCCTACACCTACCTTAGTAATAGAAGTGCGTAGTTTCTTGGGATTAGCTGGATATAATAGAAGATTTGTAGAAGGTTTCTCTCGGATTTCTCTTCCACTCACACACTCGATAAAAAAGGGGTGAAATATGAATGGACTGATGATTGTGAGAATAGTTTTCAAGAGCTCAAAATAAAATTAATTTCAGCACCAATCCTTTCACTCCCAACTGTGGGTGACAATTTCGTCATTTACAATGATGCTTCATGGCATGGATTAGGTTGCGTACTTATGTAGAATGATAATGTCATTGCCTATGCATCTTGATAGTTAAAGCCTTATGAAAAGAATTATCCCACTCATGACTTGGAATTGGCGGCAATTATTTGCTCTTAAAATTTGGCGTCATTATCTTTACAAGGAGTAGATCATAAAAACCTTAAAATATATTTTCACAAAGAAGGAGCTAAATCTTAGACAACGCCGATGGTTGGAGTTAATCAAAGACTATGATGTATCAATTACCACCCAGGCAAATCAATGTAGTGGTAGGTGCTCTAAGTAGAAAGTTGTCAGCAACACTTGTTTCATCGCTTATGGTTCAGCATCACCTATTAGAGGATCTTAGATGACTCAAGGTGGAAGTAGTACCTCATGGTATTTAATCTCTATATGGCCAACTTACAATTAGACCTGCACTGCTAGATTGCATCAAGACAATGCAAGAAGAAGATACTCAATACAGAAAGATCATTGAAGACTTTGTAAAAGGTGAAGTACCTGAATTTTCAGTATCTGCAAATGGATAACTTAAATTTCAAGGTCAAATTTGTATTTCTGCTAATAAACAACGGAAGAAAGAGATTTTAGCCGAAGCTCATAGTTCAGGTTTTAATATCCACCCTGAAAGCACAAAGATGTATAGGGATTTATAAGAGCAGTTTTGGTGGAATGGTATGAAAAGAGACATCGTTGAATATGTCACTCAATGTCTAACTTGCTAGCAAGTTAAAGTTGAACACCAAAGGCTTGTGGGAAAGTTGCAATCTTTGCTTTTACCAAAGTGGAAAATGGGAAAGATCACTATGGATTTTGTTTCAAGTTTTTCTCATACCAAATCTGGCAATGATGCAGTATGGGTAATTGTAGATAGATTAACTAAGTCGGCTCATTTTATTGATATCAAGATGACTCATTTTCTCGATCTATTGGCCCAGATTTATATAAATGAAATTATTAAGCTGCATGGGACACCAATATCTATTGTATTTGATCGTGATCCCCATTTTGTATCTAAATGTTTGAAAAACCTGCAATCAGCTTTGGGAACCCAATTGGATTTCAGTTCCACCTACCATCCAAAAGCAGATGAACAATCTAAGAGAACCATTCAAACACTTGAAGATATGTTGAGAACTTATTCCTTAGAATTGAAAGCTAATTGGGATAATTATTTGCCATTAATTGAGTTCTATAATAATAATTACCACTCCAGTTTAGACGTGGCTCCATATGAGGCTCCTTATAGCCGTAAGTGCAGATCTCCACTTTGTTGGTTCAAAGTTGGTGAGAGACAATTATTAGGACCAAAATTAATCCAAGATGCTACTCAGAAGATTGCTACTATTTAGAGAAATTATTAATTGCTCAGAGTCACCAAAAAAGTTATGTTGATAATAGAAGAAGAGAATTGGAGTTTGAAGTAGGTGAACAAATATTTTTGAGAGTCTCACCTTGGAAAGAAAGGAAAGCTATACATTGGGCCATTAGAAATTATGGACAGAGTTGGACTAGTAGCTTATTGGGTGGCCTTACCACCTAAACTAGCAGAAGTATATAATATTTTTCATGTGTCTATATTGCAAAAGTACGTACCTAGTTCAGATCATATTATTGAGTATGACTTATGAAGAAAAGCCTATGAAGATTCTAGATACCATGAATAAATCACTCCGTAAGCGCATAGACCTCTTGTAAAGGTTCAATGGAAAAATCATTCAATTAAAGAAGCTACATGGGAACTCGAGGAAGATATACGATAGAATATTTTCATACAATATTTTCTTTATTGTTAATAGTTAAATAAATTTGGTATTTTACTAGAATGACATAATATTTATCTACTTCATATTAGTAGCTTTAACTATGATTGTTCAATTTTCAAGGCCGAAACTTCTTTTAAGGGAGATAGAATGAAATACCAAAAAAACGATATAAATAAATAAACAAGTATAATGACGATAAGGAGATAATGCACTTATCCTTAACCCGTATTAGACTCCTATAAGGAAATAGAAAAGAAAACTAAATTCGTATCTCTTTAGTATTTATTTTTTTATATATATACTAAGTAGTGAAAAAAATATAGAGAAGAGAAACCCTAAACTTTAGAGAGAGAGAAAAAGGGTGGATTTCAATGGTGGTGAACTTTGTCATCGGTAGCAAGGGAGTGCGACAAAGGAAGAAGAAGAAGAAGAAGAAGAAGAAGAAGAAGAAGAAGAAGAAGAAGAAGAAGAAGAAGAAGAAGAGGGAGAAGAAGGAAGATAAAATAAAAAAATAAAAAATAAAAAATAAAAAATAAAAAACAAAGAAGGGTCTGCTGCTATAGTACGCTCGGTAATGTAATAATAGCATAAAGGTCAAAAAGAGGGAGGAAAAAGACTGCTTTGAGAACCGTAACTTTTAAGAAAATTTCAAAAATTAGATTTTGGAATAAGCGCGAGAGGCAAGTTTTCTTGCTCATATTTTGTTTTATTAATTTATTAGATATAATCTATTAAAAGATGCTTGAATATTCTATTATCTCTTTTGTATATAAATTTTATTGGTTCATTAAAAACAGTGATAATTAGACATTCATTGTTATATTTTATTGGCTCATTAAAAATAGTGATAATTAGACATTCATGGTTATATTTTATTGGTCTATTAAAAATAGTGATAATTAAAAATTCATGATTAAATGTTATTGGTTCATGTAATTATTTAATTACTTTTAGTAGTCATGATTAAAAATCAGAAATTTATTTTTAGGATAATCTCATTTGGATAATTAGACGGAATGGATTTTTAGATTTTTGCCCTATTTGGTTTTTAGCAAATAAGATATAAAGGTTAATCATGCTATTAGAGTGTTGTATAAGTTTAAAAATTATTTCATTCAAAACGCATTGATATCTATGCATTATTTAATTTATGTATAATGAATTCTTTCATTAAAATTAAGAATATGGATGTAAATGATCACGATTTGATTTGGATTGATTCAGTATGAATTATACTAGTGAAAAGATATTTGTAACCCATTTTGAGAGATAAGTTCAGTAAAAAGATTCTTGAAATGTAATGTTGCGACGTGCTACCAAGTGACTCTCGTGGGATTCGAGAAAATATTTCTGGATTTTCATCCTCATGACCTTAATCTTATTGAATGGCTAGTGAAAATATCAGTAAGACACTATAGAGGTACCTAATGTGATCCTAAACGGATCGATTATCTAGAAAAATCCTGAGTGCCATCTTGATGGTGACTAGTAGTATGATGTGGCCAAGAGTTAGAGTACTCATTAAAGAGACAATATGATATTTAGTTTGTCAAGTATCCAAGATATTGATTTCAATAGATATAGTTTTCTGTTTTCAGAGTGATTTATTCAGTAATGCAAGTTATAGCAATATTCATGATTCACGCATTTTGGAAATTTTTTGAAAATGTATTTATTTTGAGAAAAATGTTATATATGAGTTATGACCCCTTGTGCACTATGTTATATTTATTACTTTTTGTTAGACATATTTGTAGATAGAGTGAGATTACTTGCTGAACGTTGAGCTCATTAAACATCTATATTTTTTAGGAGTAGATCAAAATAAGTTAAAGTTGGACTCTAGACACCAAGCTCGAGATTGAAATCCTCCATATAGGAGTCTATGGTTTAGCTTTAGTTATTTAAATTTTTATTGTGTCAGATTAGTAGTTGTTGAACCTTATGAATTATTTGAGTATTATTTAAGTTGGTTAAATTTTTAATTAAAATCTTTGACTTTATTTCAATTATACTAAATTTTGTTATCATTTGCTTCATGTCTCATGGTATTATTTTCTCAGGTTACATGGAATGTCATATCTCTAAGCGAGGTGTGGTAAAGGTCGAGGGAGAGGAGCAATTGATGGTGGCTGACACTGGTGGAGAAGATCTAGTCATCCTCGTGGCCTAGAGAAATAAGCAATGCGATGATTTGAGGGTGGCATGAAGACGGGGGAAGGTGAGTTGAGGACGGCAATCCAAAGAAGGTTGGCATAGGTATTAGGTAGATCGTGGAGTGGGAGTGGGAGTGGGTTAGGGAAGGTAAAGGAGAGGAAGTGGGAAAGTCAAAGGTGATCCAACTCATCGTGTTCTTGGCGAGAGCCTATCTTTTTCTACCATTACAGAATAATCGCAATGAGAGGAGAGGAGAGGAGGTGGTGGTAGAAGGTAGTGGCAAGGGAGTGGAGGAGTTCTTATCGATAATGGAGGAGGGAGGATGTGTTGTAGAGGCTAGCGTAGGGGGAGGGAGACGGTGAAGAGGAAAATAGGAGGTGGCTAATGTTAGGTTTGTCAAAAAAATGAGATGGAATAAGTAGCTGATAGGTTTAGTTGTTAATATATAATCGGGTTAACAAAAATCCAATATCCGAATCTGGATACGACTAACTTATATAAAACTGTATCCAAATCCAAATCCATTTTTTCTAAAACACCTATCCGTATCCGGATCCAAATTCGGAATAGGTAGCAAATTTACACTTGTATCCGCTCTGATCCGGGTTGGATAGTGGGTTGGGTCAGAGTTAATCCGACCCGTTGTCACCCCTACAGGCAGTCTGTGGGCATGCACAGAAGGTGCCATGCCCCTTAATCGCCGCCTTAGTCAACTGATCGGAGTAGGCCCCACCGCCTCTACTAATCCCCATTGACTCCCCTATCGCCTCTCTCCTCTCTCTCTCTATCTCGATCTCATTCCCACCTCCCCATCAACCTCTCTCTCGTTTCCCTCCAAGCTCTCTCGCTCATGGATTCATTGTCGCTGTCCCTAGAGCCCCCTCGCCTCCACCGTACCGATCTACCAGTGAGCCTTCTCCTCCTCTCCTTCCTTTTCTTCTCTACCTCTCTCCCTGGCTCAGGTTCGTTGTAACCAAGCCGCCGACGAGAGCTGACCAACAGTGGCTAGTCCATTCCCTGCTGGCCCAACTCTCCCTCCCTCTCCCTTCGCTTCCCTTCTCCTTCTTCTCTTGTCCTTTCTTCTTCTTCTTCTTCTTCTTCCTTTCCTTCTCTCTTCGTTCCTCTTTCTCTCTACTAACTGCAGTGCTGGGTCGAGCCCGACACTATAGCAAAGATAGTGCTAGTGAAACACCCAAACCTCCAAATACATGTGTAAATCGCGTGGGTAAATCCCCCCAAGCGATGCATCACATGACTTGTCAGTATAAGGATTTCACAAGGCACACAACAGCACAAATTTACCATAATTAAACTTAACCATAAGAGTCCGGATATAAGTTCCACAGGCTACAACAAGCCTTCTAAATACACATCCAAAATACAATGCTAAGACCAAAAATACATCATCCATCATAACGCCCTTGTAGGGGCTTAATACAACTAATAAACATACTGAAAAGGAAAAGGCAGTTACTCCTCGCTACCCGCACCTGTGTCCCCTAGCTCTAAAATAATGCCACCAAGAGGTGGTGAGCTTACAGCCCAGCAAGCAGGATCCATACCATCTAAAATAATAACATCGCATGTGTATATGCATGGTATGCCTATATTTGCTAGCAATAACAATATACTTGTTGAGATGGCTTAACATGAGTTACTAAATCAATACAATCGATAAAGATTATCAGTCACTATCCTGGAACATGCTAGTTCCTGACGTATTAAGATAAGTCCACACATATATAAAACTTGATACAATCTCTTATTCGTACACATCTCAATCATAGTGTTTACATATCATGTATAGTAATAAAAGAGCAGTTTAGTCATCTTATGCCTACCAACGCATTAATCATACTTATCATCACTCACCGAGCTATTCACCACACAAGGTAAATACTCTTAAGAAACAATCATCCATCACATAATCATCCATCATCTCATACATCGAGGAGGGATATATACACATCTAGCGGTAATGCCATCTAATCGTGTATGGCGACACTACAAGTGACCGGTTGTCTGTGGCCATCAGACTAAGGACCCCGGTTGTAAGCCTATATCTCACTCTCTCTAAATCATCACCGCCCTCAGCGGGAGAATCGGGAGCCCTCGACTCATCAACAGACGCCCTAACCCTGCATCGTCGGGTACCGTTAGAGTTATATCCTCGTCTCATAATTATGTTCTTCTATCATCATAATCTAGTCCTAACTATGCAGTATAACTACCTGAATGCCACACAGGCTCCCGACCTCAGGTGTAGGCCGCTAATAGTATAGTCATATAAAATACACTCTACCCTTAACCCTGGGCTGAGTGAGTAAGGGTACTGCCTAGTCAGGATCCGACTAATAATGATAGGTGGAAGTGGTGCAATGTCTATAATTGTATAAAGTATGTCATAGTCATCATGATCGTTACATTCTATGTTCACAACAAATATACATCTATGCAAGGGTATACCATACAGGATACATGTAGAGCATTATCACACTAATGCTTATGCTATATTAACATTCTCATAATATTATGATGAGCAAGTTATCAATAACTACATATGTAAAGATATAACATGGTGTATTAAATGCATGCATTAATACCGACATTTCCTACAGTGTCATGACAAGTATAATGACTGTAATTATATTTTCTAGATTTGTATAACTCTACTTGCCTTGGGGTTCTCCATAGTATGGTAAATCTCGTCAGCTAGTCGGCTCCTCCGGAATCTCAAAATCCCTCTCACGCGATGTTAATCCTATTAATTCACGCAAATAAGCCGTAAGATTAGCGAACTAATAGAATTAATTATCTTATTAATGCATTTATGTTTGGCAAATACATGAGTCAAGGGTCTCCTAGGGCGAGTCTTATGTTATCCCAAAATTCACATGATACTAAATTGTCATTACGAGGGGTCAGGCTAATTAAATCAAGTGAAAAAGATAAACAGGGTTATAGGGTCCAAATGACCCCAAATGAGCTAGGCTAGAGGCAATGGATAGGCTCAAACACAACCCAATAAGCAAGAGGGCCTTGGTGGGCTGGGGGCCCAACCACAGCCCACCAAGGTTGGATTAGTGGGATGCAGATTGCAGCCCACCCAACATTTGGGTTAGTGGGCTACAGCCTGCAGCCCACCCGAGTCCAAGACCAAGTGGGTTGCGGCCTGCAGCCCACTCGAAACCAATCCAGGTGGGTTGCGGCCTACAGCCCACCTGAGACTAGGTCAGTGGGCTGCGGCCTGCAGCCCACCAACACTCATCTCCCACCCCCATCTCTTTCGAGGGAGGGAGACAGAAGGGGCGAGAAGCGAAGGCTCGGCGCTGCCGGTGGCCCACGCCGCCGGCAGCCCGCCCTTAGGTCGGCGCCTCATGACCCTCGCCGGGGAGGGAAGGGAAGAAATGCAAGGGGAGGAAAAGAGGAGGGCGCGGCTCGGCTCTACGGGCATAACCCACGCCGTGGAGGAGCCACCGCCTGTCCTCTCCGCCTACAGGGGAGTGGGAGAAGCTCGCCTCGCGGCCGGTGTGGCCGACGAGGCGGCGAGGCGAGCTCCATGGCCGGCGGCCATGGAGGTCCTTCCTCCCAACCCAAAGGCTCGAAGCCCGCATAGAGAGCCCCTTTCCCGGAGCTCTCGGACCGACGTCAGGACGCGGGGGCATCAGCCACCGAGGATGATGGCGAGATGGGGAAAAGTAACTACTGAATTTTAACCGGGGGTGGGCGGGGGCGGTTGAGTCTTACCGCGATCCGCTCGGCCTTGTCGGTTTTGGAGCTCCGTCGGCTCCGACATCGGCAACCCGCGAGAGAGGGAGAGAGGTAATGCAGTGGAGGAGGAAATGGCGGGGAAGAATCGGGATGGCTGCGGTGATGGGAAAGAGATAAGGGAGATGGGGAAGGTGGCGTGCACGGCACAGGAAGGGGAAGAAGAAGGAGAAGTGGGGACGGGGGGGAGGGGAGGCAGAGTGGCAGGGGCTGATGCACATGCTCGGCGCGTGCATTAGTCAGAGGGATTTTCTTTTCTTTTTTTTTTTTAATTTGGGGTGTTACAGCTAGGCTCGGCCCAACACTATAATAGAGATTTTCTCTCTTTTTCCTTAATTGTTTATATTATTAATGTAAACTATATTAATTGGACAATTAATTATTGTTAAATAATATATACTCGTTAACATAGTTATTAACTAAGTGTGGTTAGTATAATGATTGATTAATTATAATTATAAATATTTGCATATAAAGGTATATATAGTTTATGCATTGTTATTAGATTAATACATATATTTCTATTTGATAATAATCTTATATTCATGTTTATATTTTATATAATTAATTTTAGCATCTTATTAGTGTATACTATTTTGTATAAAATAAAATACTAAGCTTACACATTTATTTTTATATAATTCGATAATGACTATTTTGCATATGATTAGTTAAATAAGAGTAAGAATCCCAAATTTATTATAATTAGATTTTTGTCTATACTTATATATTTATTTATATATATTGAGTCTTTTATTTTTTTTATATAAAAGAGAACAACTCTCTTTATTCCTATATTGTAAGTAGCATTTTATGATAATATCATATTTATAGTATCAAAATTATATTTATAATATATATCTAGTTATTTAATAAAAATGAAAATAGTAATACTGACTTAAACAATTAATCATATTTTATGTGATAGATTTTAATTGGATAAATAGATAACTCTATACCACCTAAATATTTTCAGACCCCTAACCCTTTATTTGAGACCCCATGAACCTTGCTAGCGATAAGTTGAAGTTTGGTTGACGAACTGAATGAATATGTGGTTTGTTGATTAGAATATGAGTACTCTACATGATTATATGATCATATGATTAGAATATGATTAGAATATGATACATGCACTTCATCCTTCCATTTAAGGTGGTCGAATCGAATTGCAAAAATTCAGCATGCCTCGAGATACGTGCAGTTCATCCATTCTACTCAATAGCCAAAAACCTAACCCTAGGGCTGAAAATATTTTTTGGTCTAGGGGTGCCGTTGTGGGTTGCATGGGACCGGCGCGTTGGGCAAGGTTGCTGGCCTATGGTAGTCAGCGTCCAGTGGGTCCTTGTGGCGGCATAGTGATTGCGAACGGTGGTGGAAGCTAAAAATTTAGCTCAGGTTTGAGTTGCTATAGAGGCGATGATTGCGAGTCACCAATGGGTCCCCCGGTAGCTATAGTTGGTGACTATAGTCCCACTATCGTGGAGCACTAACGGTGGTGAGGCCTATGGAAGCCACCTCGACATGGCTTCGCTCGGGCAATATTGTTGCAAGCTTAGCCGTCGGATTCGACCGCGCAATGGCCGCTGGCCATTGTAGTGGCCACCACGATCTTGAAGTTGGCTAGTGGAAGCTAATAGTGGCTGCCGATGGTCGCTGGATTGTCGGGCACATGGCCACCTATCGTAGTTTTGCTGCCACAAAGAGGGTCATCGACGGTGGTCTTCTAGCCTTCTTCTATGGCTGACACTAGCCTGGCTCGGGTGTGAGGGTCCCATGGAAGGGACCGTACTTGGCGGTAGGGACCAGAAATTATTGGATCACCGTTGGTGGAAAGCAAAGGTTTACAGCCCTAGCTCCCACCGCGGGTGGGGAAGACGACTTAGGGGCCATCTCTACTAGTTCTAGCATCGCAGTAGTGGAGGTCTTGGTCTACAGTTGTGGAGGGTGTTCTACCATGATTAGAGGAGGGGTTTTGGCCTCCAGTTGGGTCTCCACTCCACCTACTTCACGGTTTGAAGTTGATGGTCGTGGCTGGCCGATTTTCGCCGTGGCCGATGGTGCTAGTGGCTCCTTGCTGTAGTGGGCGGCAAGTAGGGCCTCTAATACCAATGTTATGAACCAGATTTGGACCAATCTAGATGTAAGAAAATTATGAAAATTTAGGTGGTGGTACCCTCAAAAGTTAGAGTTCTAATGGTTTTTGTTTTACATAAATCGAAGGTTGGGATGAAATTGGTAAATATTTGATGTTGTGGCGGTCGTCGAAGTGTGTCGGATGGCCAAGGGTGGTGGTGGACGGCCATAAGGTAGTTTGGCTGCTAAAGGAAGGTGGTGGCTAGAGTTTGAATGCTTGGAAGGGTTCTACAGTTATGATATACATTTATGAAGATAAAGACGATCTAACGACTACGATAAAACAGTAAATGTGATAATAAGAATATAAGTAAACTCAATTAATTCTCAATGCTTAGATTCTTTGATGACTTAACAAAGAAGCCTAGCCTCTCTATATATAAAGGTCGAGTACAAGGAGTCCTACTCAAACTAGCTTTGAAGGCTTATACAATTCGAACTAGGATTTGTCTTATAGACTTATATGACTTAATTGAACTTGCCTTAGAGGTTTCTTGATTTAACTAGACTTGTCTTAAGGGTTTACATAAGCATGAATTAATTAAAAGATAAATAGACTTGACTCAACCAACTTGACTAACTTAACCCACGTGGAGAATTATATATACACTATTGAGAATTATATACTTAATTAGTAATGATATGTTATCTACTATACATTTATATATTATTGATGATATATTTATATACTCATTTATGACATAATATTCCTTTGTGATTCATATTATCTAGTACATGCTTTACTTTTTATTTGGCATCACCGATTTGGGATAATGTCTATTCACTGAGCCTTTAGTTTGTGATTCTTTTTATTTTCCTTTTCTAACCCCCTAGATATGACGTACCTAATAGCCACTTGAGATATCCTAAAGGAACATCTAAAGCGCATATGAGGTAAGCTAGATGTGAGATAGTATAGAAGTTAGTTACATAGAAATTGTGTTGTACCATTATTGAATATATTTGTACTCCATTATATTAGATAATGATTTGTATAATACATGTTGGATTATATTTTTCTCATGTATTATATTCTCCTCCCTAGCAAGTTGAAGATAATAGTTGAGAGAGGGTCGGTTGCACCATAACTGGCGCCACTAACAGCACTATCTAGCTAGGGTAGCTGCTGGCACGGCTTGGAGAGCCCTTTTAATCCTCTCGGTGCTCCCTGCGTCTTTCTTCCTATATTCCTCAACGGATTCGAGTATCTTTGTTGCCGATGTCGGCCGCTCGTCGTCGACGGTGGCTATTGGTGGTGGTGGTGCTGGAGAAGGCCTAGTCAATACAGAAATGACAGTGATCTCCCTCAGATTTGTCTTGGATCACATGTCTACCAATGGCCGAGGAATGTCGGCTCTGATACCACTATAATGAACTAGATCTAGACCAATCTAGACATAAGAAAAGTATGGTAATATTTGTGATGGTAGCCTCACGGGTTATAGATCTAATAGCTTTAATTTTACGCAAATTTGAGGTCGGGGTGAAAAGTTAAAAATAAGACAGTGGAGAAGGTCAGAATGGGACAGAAGTGAAATATTTGACGTTGTGGTGGTCGTCGGAGGGCGGTAGATGGCCAAGGGTGGTGGCTAGGGTTTGGTAGCTTAGAACGGTTCTACAGTTTGATCTATACCTACAAAGATTACGACGATCTAATAGCTACAATAAAAGATAAAGACAATAAGAATAAATTGGCTAAACTTAAGATTCATTCCATCATAATAATCATCTCATAATCACTACTATTTATAGGAGTAAGTCCTAGAGGATTGGATCCACATATGAATTATTCGCTTTATTTGAATTTAAAAATAATAAATAAATATCATTAACTAACTTGACTCGACTTACTTGACTGACTTAACTCACGTGGTCGGATTGTATCAGATTTCTATTTGTGGTTTGAAATCATAAAAAGGTTTTTTTAAGTACTTAGAATTTTCTCTTAATTACATTAAGGAATGAAGAATGACCAAAGGTTGAATAATTCCTTAGGATTTTGAGGTGCACATGTCAAGTACTCTTTTGAATGATATCTTACACCTCTATTTGGTATGATGATTTCACTTCATAGCATTTAACTTGAATCAAAATTTATTTCTAATTGTCATATTTATTATTAAATGTGCGGAGAAATAAATTTAGTATTTTATTGACAATCATAGAAAATTGGACCCCTCTTAGCATTAAGTTTGTGGTGAGGTCCATTTTGGTAAACAAAAAAGTTTAGGAGGTCTAATTTGGTCAAAAACTAGTATGTTTTAATCATAGGTAACTATGGACTTCTCTATGTCGCTAGTTGAAGAGTACTGAGTTGAAGTTAATGTTAACTATTATATGCATTGAAAGTGTATGAAAGTTAACGGTAAAGCATAACGAAAAAATAGACATTCTGTTGGAAATATCATGTATTTGACATAAATTTTTATTAACTTTGAGCTAAAGTTTAAGTGTGGACCACACATTATTAATGATGGATTAATGGTGGAATTAATTTAACTCAAAGAGTACTTTATTGTCATATATTCACTTATTCAAATCTATGAAGTGAAGCGAATAAAAATTAGCTCTAAAATAGGTATCAAGGCAATGAAAATAAAGAGAAGTGAGTTTAGTATCATATTGGATATTTAAGAAATATTAGTATAGTATATAAGTGCCTTTTGGGCTTTGGGCCCCAAAATGCGTACCTATTTTGTGAATAAACGATACTATGCAATTTAGCTCACACATAGTCGCTGCTCGGCCTAGCTCAGCTAGGTTCTATTCGCACGTGTGGGTCAAATCCACATTCTTTAGATTAATTAGTTAGTAATTGATTAAACCTGAGATGTAGATTAATTAGTTAGTTATTTGTTAAACCCGAAATAGTGCATCTCTTCACATTTATTCGGTTTTGTCTTGAGAGAATGCATCCATTTGTAACTAGATCTAACCCTCCATTTGCATCCCTTTGTTTAATGCTATAAATAGGCCATCAGTTTACGTTTTTTACACACAAAAAATTTGGTTCATTCCTTTCATTTCTAGTTCGAGTCTTTTGTCTACTTTTGAGAGAGAGTACCATACGGTTTAGGTCCGACAAGGGATTCAAATAACTGCCTTCTTTCGAGTGTAAGGCAGTTGTTGTATCTTGGGAGACCGACGTCTATTGTTCTAGAAGTAATCGGTGGAGGGTGAATTGGTCTTCAGGAGATAGTGTCAAACATTAGACTCGATTATACAAAATTTTGTATTCTGTAGTCTATAAGTTTATTTAATTTATTTACTTATTTTGGATTGGATTTTTTGTGACTTTTGGAATTAAATTGTTACCACTAACAATCTTAAGACCAACTTTCTATGGCTATTAATTTGATTCCTACCACTATTCTTTTCTTGTGATCGAAATTTTGTTTTTCTTTCATTCTTTTAGGTGGCTGAAATAGTAAAAAGTACTATTACCCCTATCACTACTCTTCTAATGATTACATTTCATGGAGAAAAGCCTGAGAAGTTCTGTGGTGCAGAATTCAAGAGATGGCAGCAGAAAATGGTATTTTATCTGACCACCTTCAACTTAGCTTGTAACACCCAAACTCTAAACACGTGCATGGCACGAGCCCACACGACACGTGCGTAGTACCTGACCATTTGCTTAGATACTGACAATCAAATAAACTTATAGCAACATCATAATTTTATCCATAATATCTAAACTAAGAATAACTCAAGTCTAACTGTCAACAGCATTCAAATAACCATATATAGAACCCACACAAGCCACAACACATCATCAAGAGCTTTTCACAACTACATATACACAATGGTGGTATATCCATAATTATATAAGTACAATGTCACCTGCTAAAATATAAGACAAGGATACAGATACATTTTGGAGGATGTCCACTATTATATCAGATAAGATAACTCATCTGGCATACAACACTAACCACACTCTACTCCTGACTCACCAGCAAGACCTCTAAGGGAGTATCCTGCTCCTCTCGTTCACCTAGGTTTTTGGAAAGGGGAAAATAAAAGTCATGAGCTAAAGGCTCAGTGAATAGACCTTACCCCGAATCAGTGAAGCCAACCAGAGAATAAATCAAGTACTAGATAATATGAATCAGAAAGAGTATCATGTCATGAATGAGTAAATGAATGTGTCCTTAATAATATATAAATGAAATATAGATAACATGTTATAATTGATAAAAATACATAATCCTCGACAATGAATAAATAGGTCACTACGTCATATGATCATCATAACTCTCTCTCAAATATGATACATGATGCATGCCGACCATGACAATGCTATGATATCAAATGCAATCATATATGATGTATATTGACCACTCAATAATCATGTATGTCAGATAATAATGAAATCATATGTATTTCTCAACATCACGATCATCACCGACATCTCGGTATAATATCATCATACTAGACCACTATGCACAGTCAACACCCGGTACCCGGTCTCAACATCATGTCTGAAGGCTCAGAGCATACTTCGCCACCCACAAGAGTATCTCAAATATAACCATACCCTGCCACCCGCTAGCGTATCAACATCCATCCAGACCGGGCACCCACATAGTTGATAGAAACCTCGTGAGGATAACTCGCTACATATGCCCTAGCGAACGGCATGTGTCCGAATGTCTGCTGCGCACACAGACTAACGACCTCAGACGTAAGGCCAACAGGATTGCGACTATGTCGAGCGATCAATCATCTCCAGGCACGCCCTAATCCTCGCGACCACTCGGGTATCCTCACGCTTTCTATCAACTATCCTATCAATCACATTTCATGCTTTCCTTCTAAATGACAGATCATATACATATATCCAGTACGATAACAAGTCAATGCATAATAGAAATTTAGGTGGAATAGGAATCAAGAGAAAAATGATACAATGTAGTCTCCAACTATATAGTCAACACATGCATACTCATGCTAATCTATTATATGTATACCCATGCTATAGATCAATTGGACATAACCTTACCACAGTATAATCATCTCTCATCATCTCTATTTATTATCATTATACTCATATCTAAGATCAGCCTAATTATATACACGATAAAAATATGCTCGATTGTAATCATCTCTAGATAAAGTCATATAATCATGCTGAAGACCAAAACATGTATGTACATAATATATAATATAACCTAATTTGAGAAAGGAATCTAGAGGATAAGACTACTCACCTCACTGTAAATACCAAACCACCACTCGTTCACGCTGCTACAATAACGATCAAGCCTCGATAGCTAAGTCTATGGGGTCTTGAACAGGGGGGTCGGGATCTGAAATTATTTATAACAAATATGTCAGTCTTTCTATTAATTAAAATTAACCCGACAAAAAGATAGTTTCTTGATGTAATTATGTACTCTTCATTTCTATATTTGTTTTGTTATTTATTAACCATAATTATATTATTTAATAGTGTATTTAAAACATAATTATCTGCCTATTATTCTCCTTGATAATTAAGAAAATAAGAATTAAGTTACTGCAAATAATTATGTAAGAATATACGTACATAATCCTAATAATTACTATTACCTACCTATGATTAAAATAGTAATTTATATTGCAGGTGTTTTGCTAAACATGATATAATTATAATTATTTAATAACTACGATATAATTATATTTAATTTATACAAATTAAATTTATTAAATAAACTAAACTAATTGAATAATTAATAACATAATTATTAGAAATAAAAAATGTGCATATATGTATGTATATATATATATATATAAACTATACATAGCGCTGGGCTCAGCCTAGCGCCATGCGCTGCAAGGGCGCTGGGCCGAGCCCAGCGCCTTGCCCTGTGTAGTCTAAGAGGAAAGAAGGGAAGGAGGAGAAGAAGAAGAAGAAGAAGAAGAAGAAGAAGCAAACGGAAGGAAGGAGAGGGTTGGGCCGTGGGGGAGGGGTGCGGCTGCTGGTGCCACTCAGCGGCCGGCCTCTCCTCGACGGCTTAATCCTCCGGCGGTCATGAGAGGAAGCCGACAAAGAGAGAAAGAGAGATAGAGAGAGAGAGAGAGAAAGAGAAAGAGAAGTAGGGAGGCTCACCGGCATTAGTGGAGGTGGCGGCGGCAACGGCAGGCCGACGGAGTGACGGCGGTAGCGGGTAGAGAGAGAGAGAAAGAGTGTTTGAGAGAGGGAGAAAGAGAGAAAGGTGAGAGAGAGCCCAAAAGAGAAAAAGAGAGAGAGAGAGGAAGAAAAGGGAGAGAGGCGGTGGGGAGGGAGGCTACGGCGGCGGGGGCCCACTACTCCAGCTGACCGGGCTAGGTTGGCCGAGCTAGCGCTTGGGGTGCGTGGCGCCCTTCCCAGCTGCCACTGCATGGCACGAAGCAGTTGTGCCATGCAGTGAAGAATTTTTTTTTTACCTTGGGTTATTACATAGCTAAATTCTTACATGAAGATGTGCAATTCTAAAAGGAGGAAACTGATAGGCAAGTAGTTGCTGTAGTGGATACATGGAAGCATGCCAACTTTCTTTGCTAAAACTATATCCTCAACGGATTGGACAACTCATTATACAACGTGTATAGTTTAGTGAAAATGTCTTAAGGAATTATAGGGATCCTTAGACAAGAAGTACAAGATAGAAGATGACAGTGCAAAGAAATTTAAAGTCGATAAATTTCTTGAGTACAAGATGGTTTATACTAAACTAGTGATTAACTATGTGCAAGATCTTAAAGTGATAATTCATGAGATCCATCCTGAAAGAATGGTGATTAATTAATCATTACAAATGGCCGCTATTATTGAAAATTTACCCTCGTCTTGGAGGAATTTTAAAAATTACCTAAAACACAAGCGCAAGAAAATGACACTTGAAGAACTTATTGTTAGGTTGAGGATAGAAGAAGACAATTGTACTGCTGAAAAGAAAATTGAAAGCCAATACGTGTGTAAGGCAAATGTTGTGAAGTCCATAAAAAATAAGAAGAGGAACCATACCGGCGAAGGCTCTAAAGGTGGTGATGCAAAAAAGTTCAAGGGCAAATGCTACGTTTGTGACAAGCAAGAGCATCATGCTCAAGACTATCGTTTGCATTAAAAAAGGAGAACTCCTAGAAAGAGAACTCTGAGAAGAAGAAGCCACAAGCCAAGTGGAAAAACTTTGTTTTGATGTCAATGACATGCACCTCTTCGTTGTTGTCTCCGAAGTAAACCTGATTGGTGGTAAACCTAAAGAATGTGGGTAGATATTGGAGCTGCTTGACACATTTGTGCCAATAGGTGAATGTTTTCATCTTATCAAACTATGACAGATGAAAAATTTTACATGGGCAATTCAACAACTTCGAAGGTGGAAGGAATTGGGAAGTTCGTACTAAAATTGACTTTAGAAAAAATAACTTACTCTCAATGATGTGATGCGTGTGCCTGACATTTGAAAGAATTTGGTTTTAGGATCATTGTTGAGTAAGAAAGGTTTTAAGCTAGTGTTTGAGTTTGATAAGTTTATACTTATAAAAAATGACATGTATGTAGGAAGGGGCTACTTCTCTAATGGCCTCTTTAAAATAAATGTAACGACTCTGACTCCAAGTATAAATAATGATGAATCTTCTTCTTCTTACTCGCTTGAGTCTTATAAAATTTGGCATGGTAGATTAGGACATGTTAATTATGTGTAGTTTAATTAATCTTAACATGATGCCTAATTTCTAAATTGATTTGAATAATAATTGTGAAATATGTGTGGAAGCCAAATCGGCTAAGGCTTCATTTTTCATTCTATTAAACGAAGTATATAACCTTTAGAACTTATACATGCCGATGTATATGATTTAAAATTTATTCAAACTAGAGGTGGGAAAAAATATTTTATTACTTTTATTGACGATTGCATAAAATACTGTTATGTGTATTTTCTAAGGCATTATAAATATTTATACATTTCAAAACTAAGGTTGAGAACCAAAATAGCAGAAAGATTAAAATGCTAAGAAGTGATAGAGGTGATGAATATGAGTCATCATTTGTGCACATATGTGTAGAAAATAGAATTATTCATCAAACAACGACTACTTACGCTCCACAGCAAAATAATATTACTGAACGTAAGAATAAAACTCTGAAAGAGATAATGAATGCTATGTTAATAAATCTACATTAGAACTATTTCCATATAAATCTACATCATAAGTAGGTTCTTCTAAAAGAACTTATAAAACTATAGAAAGAGATGAGTAGGACCAAGAGTCCATGCAAGAAGGAAATGATAATAAACTTAGACAATGTAAGAGAGCAAGAACTTCTACATCTTTTGGTCCTAATTTTCTAACATATTAGTAAGAAAGAGAACCTTAGAGTTATAAGGAAGCAGTGTCTACTCTTGAAGCTCCATTATGGAAAGAAGCTATTGATAATAAAGTTAGAATGCATTTTGCAAAAAAATACCTAGGAATTGGTGAATTTTCCATTAGGGTGTAAATCTTTGAGTTACAAATGGATCTTTTAAAGGAAGATAAAAGCATATGGTTCAATTGACAAATACAAGGTAAGACTTGTAGTCAAAGGATATAGACAAATACAGGAAATAGCTTACTTTGATACATATTCACCAGTAACAAGAATAACGTCTATCTAATTGATAGTTACTCCTGCGGCATTATATAATCTGCACATACATCAGATTGATGTACAAACTACATTCTTGAATGCTGAATTAAATGAAGAAATCCATATGGAACAACTCGAAGAGTTTGTGGTCCCACGATAAGAGAGAAAGATGTGCAAATTAGACCAAGTGTATTGTTTATCGAAGGGAATGGGTTTAAAGCCTACCACTTAGAATAATGACACTATGACAACTTAACCTAGTTGACTGGAAATCCTAAGATTTAGGTTCAAAGTGATAATGGAGTTGTGGGGACGTTCTCTGAAATCACTACGAAATTATCCTACACCTTTTCCTATAAGAACATAGTGATAAACTTGTACTAAGTTTAGGTTAAGCAATGCTTTTAATCACTCTTATACTTTGGAAATCTAAGTGGAGTATGACAGAATACTCTTAATAAGATGTCACATATGTGAGTGTGAAGTGAGCCGCTTATATGAGATGACTAGGCTAAATCTCTAGGGCGTTCAAAGAATTACCCAATGCCTCTAGGGCTGACTGTGTTGAAAAGAAGTTGTGTGGGTGTTATTATCTTAGTTTATACAAAAGTTGAATAGTTCAAGATATTATGTTCACTAGTTAGCGAATAAATTCGATAATACTTCACTAGGGAATGTTTAAAGCCAAAAGCTATATATCCTAATTTGGTAACCTTTTGTTATACTCTCAATCAAATCTGTAATTCATATGCATTTACAACTAATTCATTCATGTGGGAATTGTTGAAAATATCATGTATTTGATATGAATTTTTATTAACTTTGAGCTAAGTTTTAAGTGGGGACCACACATTATTAATGATAGATTAATATTGAAATTAATTTTAGCTCAAAGAGTATTTTATAGTCATATATTTACTTATTCAAATTCATAAAGTGAAATGAATAAAAATTGGTTTTATTGTGGGTATCAAGGCAATGGAAAATAAAGAGAGTGAGTTTAATACTATATTGGACACTTAAGAAACGTTAGTATAGTATATAAGTGTCAAACTTCTTATGGGCTTTGTGCCCCAGAAGGATCAACTATTTTACTTATTTTAGATTGAATATCTTATGACTTTTGGAGACAAATTGTTACCCCCAACACATTCTTCAAAAAAATTGTCACATGCTTTAGATATCTTTGGATGTATATTATCTTTGGAAGAGAGCTTATTACGACCTTTACCTTTCATCTCTCTTCTTCTCGCTTATCGTCATCAATTTTTGTGACTTCAGTGACCGCTATGTTACGATCCTTCCTCGGCTATAGGCTCTGATTCAAGATTAATACGATCTTGCACGGAACTTTGAGATCAGATCCCGAAATATCCCGCCGTTGGATCGCTGTGAAATTTTGATATGTTGTAGGCCCGGAAAAGAGCTTTCCAACGGATCTAGTTTCAGGCGAATCGGAGATGGGGATCTCGAAATATCGTTCGTTTAGTGGACGAACGTCAGGATACTCTGTTTTTGGATTCCGTGGATGAAGGCACGAAATCCTGGGTAATGGTGGATTGTGGAGGGCCGGTGTTGATGGGGTGGCACCGGTGTAAAAGTGATGGTGGAAGGGTTATGGATGATGGAAAGGTTAGGGATAGCGATGGATAAATTGGAAGAAGGGGGAGAAGAGGGCCACTCCTAAGGGACTAGGGTGATTGGCCTGTCGAGGGAGATTAGAAGCGGCGTCGCCGGGGAGATTGAGGGAACGGGAGCGAAGAAGATGAAGGAGGCAAGGCAAACTCAATTCTCAATATTCAATAAAAATTTTGGTTGCCCTACACATACTTTTATAGGCTAACCAACAACTCAATCTTATCCTAAAACACAATCTTATCCTAAAACTCAATCTTATCCTAAAACTCAATCTCATCCTAAAACTCAATCTTATCCTAAAACTCAATCTTATCCTAAGGTAAATCCAAACTCGAGACGATGTCGGTGAAGTCCGAATCGTATCAATCCACCACGCTTCCGCAACCTTGTCCTCAAGGTTTGAAATTTGGGAAGCGATCTTTGCACCTTGACTCTAGCTCCTCCATGGTATGATCTTCTGCTTTGGTTCTCCACAAATCTGAAGATATAAGAGATGTTGGTGCTGAGAAGGAGGCGAGTTCACTTGTATCTGGTTGGCGCGAAAGAGCATCAGCCGCTCTATTCTCAATCCCCTTTTTGTAGACTAATTCATAGTCATACCCAAGGAGTTTAGTAACCCACCTTTGTTGGGCTGGGGTGTGCACACGTTGCTCCATGAAGTAGGGCAAGCTACGCTGGTCCGTGCGGATAGTAAACCTTTGGCCAATCAAGTAGGGTCGCCATTTGGTGACGGCATGTAGAATTGCTAGCATTTCACGCTCGTAGGTTGATAGCTGTCGCGACTGATTTGATAATGCTTTGCTCATGTATGCCACGGGTCTGCCCTCCTGCATCAAAACTGCTCCAATGCCTTCACCCGAAGCGTCGCATTCCACCACGAAAGGCTTGCCGAAATCCGGTAGTGCTAGAACAGGAGCTGTAGACATAGCGGTCTTCAAGGCTTCAAAAGCCTCCGTAGCTTTGCCCGTCCATTGAAACCCACCTTTTCTGAGTAAGGAGGTCAGTGGGGCAGCAATTTTGCCGTAGTTGGCAACGAATCGCCGATAGTACCCCGTCAGCCCAAGAAATCCCCTCAATTCCCGCTGATTAGTAGGAATCGGCCAGTCCACCATATTCTTGATCTTGCTTGGATCAGCTTCCACTCCTTTTGCTGAAATTATATGCCCCAGGTACTCCACGCGTGACTCTCCCCATAGACACTTGCTCATCTTGACTTTCAGCTGGTTTTGTCGCAAGATATCTAGTACCTCCCGTACGTGTCGCAAGTGTTCACCCCAATTCCTGCTATACACTAGAATATCGTCAAAGAAGACGAGCACGTACCGACGCAAAAGTGGGCGGAATAGGTCATTCATAAGCCCTTGGAAGGTGGCCGGTGCATTGGTGAGTCCAAACGGCATGACTCGGAACTCGTAGTGGCCATCGTGAGTTCGAAACGCCGTTTTGTGCACATCTCCAGGGTCGACTCGGATTTGATGGTACCCCGCCCTTAAGTCAAGTTTGCTGAAGTAGGCTGACCCTGTGAGCTCATCTAGCAACTCCTCGATCACCGGTATCGGATACCGGTCTTTGACAGTAATGGTATTCAAGGCTCGGTAGTCGACGCAAAACCGCCAACTCCCGTCTTTCTTCCGAACCAGCAGCACCGGAGATGAGTAGGCACTTCTACTCGGTTGAATAATCCCTTGCTCGAGCATTTCCTCCACTAATTTACTGATCTCTTCCTTCTGGACATGCGGGTACCGATAGGGCCGAACATTTGCAGGTTCAGCCCCTGGAACGATCTGGATGCGATGGTCATGGCGACGGTTCGGCGGTAGTCCTCGGGGTTCCTCGAAGAGATCCTGGAACTCATGCAGCAGCTCTTGCAAGTCAGCGGCTATTCTCCTTGGTGAGGGATGTTCTGGTTCAGCAACAGCCATTTGCAATAGTAGAGCTCGGTCCCCTGCACTAGGAAAGCCTACAAGTGGTTGCAATGTTGGTCCTTGCCGCGGTTGATTTCCATCCAGCAGTACCTTTCTTCCATTCCTCCGAAAGGTCAGTGTGAGATTTGAGAAATCAAATGTTACGGGCCCCAAGCTTTGAAGCCATTGAGTTCCCAAAACAATATCAGCTCCTCGCAAGGCCAATGGATAAAGATCCAATGTGAAACTTTGGCCTTGCACCTTCAATACCACACCTCCACAAATAAAATCTGCTCGCAAGGTGGTGCCATCTCCAATCGTCACATCGAACCCTTCCGTGGGTTCCGACTCGAGCCCAATCTTCCTAAGGAGCCTCTTGTCAATGAAGTTGTGGGTGGACCCGGTGTCAATCAAGATTCTCACTGTGGTCTTCTTGACTACTCCGTTCACCCGCAATGTCTTTGGCGCCGCCGTCCCCGAATAGGCGTGGAGGGAGATTTCAGCTATCACGTCCTCCACGTTTTGCTCCTCAACTTCTTCTCCTCGATGTCCAGCCACATCTGCGCTTTCAGCTGCAAGCTCATCCTCCGCTTCCTCCAATCCATCGATGAGCATCACCGATCCCATCGGTTTAGCACAACGATGCCCTGGTACAAACTTCTCATCACAACGGAAGCATAAGCCCTTGGCTCTTCTTTCTTCTACTTGGGCAGGTGTGAGTGCTCGCCCCGGACCTCTAGGTGCGTACTTCACATCTTGGGATGGCTTCAAGGGTGCTCGAGGAGGTATCAATGCAGTAGCAGCTCTTGGTACTCCGCTAGTGTTTCCTGCCGCTATGTTTGGTAGAGCTTGATTGCGGCTTCCTTGGCTTGTCCAACTCTGCTTCCAGTGTATCTTCATGGCTCTATGCTTGTCTTCCATAAGCACCGCATCTTGGAAGGCCTCCTTTAAGGTTCTAGGCCTTAAAGCCCTCACATCGGCTTGTATGTCACCCCGCAGCCCGGAGATGAAGGTGCTGCGAAGTTGCTGATCCGTCCATGGTGGATGACATCGGCTACTAATCCTCTCAAATTCTTCTTGGTATGACCCAACCGTGGTCTTCTGAACCGTCTTTGAGAGGAGAGCATCAAAGTCTTCATAGCCCGATACTCCAAATCGCCGTGTGATATCGGCACAAAATTCAGCCCAAGTTTCGATGGCCTCAATGGCATTGGCTGATCGAAACCAATGAAGCGCCGCATCCTCAAGGTGGAAGCTTGCAAGCGTCACCTTGTATTCTTCCGCCGTACCTTGGTATGCAAAGAATTGCTCCGCCCTATACAACCAATCAATTGGATCGCCACCTTTGAACTTGGGGAATTCGAGACGCACGACTTGTCCACGAATGCCGTTGTCTCGTTCCGGATCATGCCCAACTCCTTGTCTAACCGGCGGAGGATGCACCATGAAGGGTTGATGATCCCTCCTTCGGTTTAGATCAACTCGCCGTGGTTCCGGATCGTATCGGCCCGCCCATGGATCTTGATCTCCAATGTGGTCTCCATGGTGATTCGCTCGTCGGATGGGTTCACCTGCAACTGGACCTGGTGTAACCATCCTTGCTTGCCTCTGCCCATAGGGTGGTGGTAGCAGCGGCTCTTGTGGTTGCAAAGGCTGAACCGGTGAGGATTGATTCAAGGGGGTGGACTCGCGTCGTGGGGTCGATGGTGCCTTCCCGTTAGACATTGCTTCCCTTGACGCCCGTAGTTCCCGCATCATCTCCATCATCATCTGGTTGTTGATGGCAATCTGCTCTGAAATAGACCCCAACATGGATAGAACGCTAGGCTCTTCCATATTCCGATTAGATCGGATGGTTCCGCGGGTGGAAGTCCCCGCAATCGTCTCTTCCTCCTCTATTGGGAGAATCTCTTCTTCATCATCACGCCGTGCAGCCATGGATCTGGTGGTCGTCATTGGAAGCGCTTGTCCGAGGAACGGTGGCTCTGATACCAGATTGTTACGATCCTTCCTCGGCTATAGGCTCTGATTCAAGATTAATACGATCTTGCACGGAACTTTGAGATCAGATCCCGAAATATCCCGCCGTTGGATCGCTGTGAAATTTTGATATGTTGTAGGCCCGGAAAAGAGCTTTCCAACGGATCTAGTTTCAGGCGAATCGGAGATGGGGATCTCGAAATATCGTTCGTTTAGTGGACGAACGTCAGGATACTCTGTTTTTGGATTCCGTGGATGAAGGCACGAAATCCTGGGTAATGGTGGATTGTGGAGGGCCGGTGTTGATGGGGTGGCACCGGTGTAAAAGTGATGGTGGAAGGGTTATGGATGATGGAAAGGTTAGGGATAGCGATGGATAAATTGGAAGAAGGGGGAGAAGAGGGCCACTCCTAAGGGACTAGGGTGATTGGCCTGTCGAGGGAGATTAGAAGCGGCGTCGCCGGGGAGATTGAGGGAACGGGAGCGAAGAAGATGAAGGAGGCAAGGCAAACTCAATTCTCAATATTCAATAAAAATTTTGGTTGCCCTACACATACTTTTATAGGCTAACCAACAACTCAATCTTATCCTAAAACACAATCTTATCCTAAAACTCAATCTTATCCTAAAACTCAATCTCATCCTAAAACTCAATCTTATCCTAAAACTCAATCTTATCCTAAGGTAAATCCAAACTCGAGACGATGTCGGTGAAGTCCGAATCGTATCACGCTAGTGCTTAGTCTATCTTCTTCTCTTCTTCATGTTTTTCTTCTTTCGGAAAATCCTTTTCTTCTTCGATAGCTTTATCATTTTTCTCCTCGACTTCATTTTTATCTTCTAGTGACTTTTCCTTTACCACGTCTGTTTTATTCTTGTTGATCTTTTTCTTGGACTTGTCATCATCGCTCGACTATTTAAAAAAAAGGAAAAAATTAGTAAATAAGTGAATAAGAGGTACAGTAGCACATTAGTATTCTTGTGGACTTCTTTTAGTAGTATGTCAATTTCGAATTATTTTGTCTTCATGGGCTACAGTTTAGAAGTAACAAGATTAATCTTATCTTATAAGCAAATATAGAAAAAAATAGATTATTATCAAAATATATCTCTTACTGCAATAGTAATATATATATATATATATATATAAGCAATGTAGACATAAATGTTGACAGTGGGACAAATGTGTCTGCAGTGCAGATATATTTGTCAATAATGTAGATATACTTGTCAGCAATGTAGATATATGACTACAATACGTATATTTTGCTGAAATAGAATTTTAAACTTCAATATGTAATGCGAGGATAGTGGTTGGGCTGCGAGAGCTGATAAGATCAAAGGCAATGGCATTGGTTGGGCTGAGTAGTGGTTGAACAACAAGTGTCAATTGGGTTGGAGGAGCTATACACATGAAATGAAGCATAAGTTAAAAGTTAAAACCTTCATGATATTCAAACGAAGCTATACGCGTTATATCTAAAGCTATACCTCACCAAGAGTGACCAATTTGATGCTTCTTTTATATGTATCTCCTCATTTAATAGCAATAAATATCCAAAGGGAAAGCATGTGTTAGCAGTAATAATATTATTCTCAAAATCATAAAAATTCAATCCAAAATAAGTAAATAAATTAAATAAACTTACTTATTACGGAATGTAAAATTCTGCATAGTCAAATTTGGTATTGGATACTATTTTTTAAAAACCAATTCATGCCTATTTACTGCTATAAATAGGCCATCTATCTGCATTTATAAAAAACACAATTTGGTTCAATCCTTTTTCAAATCTTACTCGAGTCATTAGTCTACATTTGAGGGAGAGTACAGTACAATTTAAGTTCGACAAGACATTCGAATAACTGCTTCCTTTTGAGTGTAAGACAGTTGTTATATGCTAGGAGACCGATGTCTACTATTCTAGAAATATTTGGTGGAAGGCAAATTGGTCTTAAGGAGATGGTGTCCAGCACTAAACTCGACTATACAGAATTTTACATTTTATAATCTGTAAGTTTATTTAATTTATTTACTTATTTTTTGTTAGATTTTTTTGTAGCTCTCTAGAATCAGATTGTTACCACCAACAATCTTAAGACCAAATTCTCTAGTTGTTAATTTGATCCTATCAATGTTCTTTTCTTTTGAACGAATTTTAATTTTTCTTTCATTCATTTAGGTGGCTAAAATAGTAAAAAGTATTATTTCCCCTATTAGTGCTCCTCTAGTGTCTACAATTTATGGAGAAAAGCCTGAGAAGTTATGTGGTGCAGAATTTAAGAGATGGCAGCAGAAAATACTGTTTTATATGACCACTTTGAACTTGGCTAAATTCTTACATGAAGATGTGTCTGAACTCCGAACAGAGAAAACTAATCGGCAAGCAAGTAGTTGCTGTAGTGGATGCATGGAAGCTTGTCGACTTCTTTTGCCGAAACTATATCCTCAACAGACTAGATAACTCGTTGTATAACGTGTATAATTCACTAAAGATGTCTAAGGAATTATGGAAATCTTTAGACAAGATATGTGATAGGCTATGGAATGATTCTTTTAAGATCTGGATTTATTATAGGAAGCAATCCACGCAATTGAAGAAAAATATTCACCAAATATGCTCCTATAGTCAGAAAATTACGAAACTAACTGGAATCGATCTGTAACTCCCTGATCTACATTTTCCATATTTATGCCATTTACAGATTCGAACTATAACTAGGACGAAAACATGATATAGTGCGAATGATGGTGGTGATGATGGGTGGAGTGGATGTTAGGGTTATGGATGATAATGGAGATGAGGGTGAATGTGTGATGTTGTTTAAGGGATAAAGACGAAGGGGAAGTAGTGGTCGAAATCCTAAAGAAGTGGGAGGACTCGATAGACGAAGGAGATTAGAAGTTAGGAGAAACCTTACCAACGGTAGAAGTGGTAGGTTGGTGAAGAGGGAGGAGGGAGATTATTGTAGAGAGAAGATAGAGAGGCAAGAAACCAATAATCCAATAGCATAATAATTTTGGCTACCATCCACATCTTTATAGAGGTTAGCCAACAAGCCAAAATAATAATTATTAACCCTAATTCTAGTGGACTCCCACTGATCGCGTTCGAACGTGCTCGGCTCTAAAGCACAAAAGGCGTTCTTTGTTGATGCGAACGTGATGGCGGCATTCGAACGCGTGCGTATTTTGCGTTCTCTATTTATGCGAACCTAATGTAGGCAATAGCAAAGCTGTTTGAACGCGCCCCTAACCGTGTTCGAGCGCAACCAACAAAAAATTTATTTTAATAAAAATAATTAACTAATGCAATAAGAAAAAACTCTAACTAAGTATATCAGCCCACCATGCTTCCCCCGCATTGTTCTCAATGTGTAAAGTCGCTAACTCCCATGTCGCCTCATTTGATGGCTTGTCAATTCACTCGACTAGAATCTCCATCTTTAATCTGGTACCATGACGTTATCAATGCGTAGCAACTATATGAACTACCTCTACGATCTTTGTCTCCTTCAATTGCTCAGGTAGAACTGATCCAATGATCTCATGATCTCCAATCTGCTCCCTCAGCAATGAAACATGGAAAATAGGATGCATTCTTGACCCTTCCAACAGCTCTAAACGATATGCAACCGGACCAATACGCTCTAACACCAGAAATGAACCGAAGTAATGATGTGCTAACTTTTGGTTTTGCATCGAACGCAAGGTCACCTGACAATACGGTTGCACCCTCACGAACACCAAATTATCGATGTCGAACTCCTGCTCTCTATGGCTGGAATTATAAACTTGCTCACACCATCTCAAACGGGATCATGCCAATGCTGCTGTGGTAGGTAGTGTTGTAAGACCACTTCGCCCACGGTAAGAACTTCAATCATCGTCTCGGCATCTCTCCAATAAAGCACCTCAAGTACTGCTCAATGTCTCGATTGATCACCTTGGTTTGGCCGTCCATCTGTGGATAGTAGGCCAAACTAAAGTTCAATCGAGTCCTCTACAATCTGAAAAAATTCGTCCAATAGTTGCTTATAAATACACGATCATGATCCGAGACAATCGTGCGTGGCATGCCATATAACCGGGCAACATCTTTAACAAAAATTTCAGCCACTGACTTGGCTGAAAATGGATGTGACAATACCAAAAAGTTTGCATACTTGCTCAATCTGTCAATCACCACAAAGATAATGAAATAACCACGTACCAGTGGAAGACCTTCTATGAAATCCATAGAAATGTCTTCCCAAATATGGTCCAATATAGGTAAAGACTGTAGTAATTTGGCCAGTTTCAATGTGGTTGCCTTAGCCCTTTAACAAACTTCACAAGTACGGACAAAACTCCTCACATCCCGCCTCAATCCTAGCAACGTGCAACTTTGATTCTCCTATAAGTCGTCAAGACACCCTCATGATTAGCCTCTGGAGTTCGGTGGCAGTGCTCCAACAATTTCTACCGCAATCCATCATTTGCAGGCACCCGAATGCATTCGCGGTCCAGCAGAAAATTATCTCGATTCTCCAACTCTAGATGGCGCTCCGGATCATCCAACACCTCCTGTAACAATCTCAAAATATCGGGGTTAGATGTACATGCATATCTCAGCTCGTCAAGAAAAGGAAAAGTGGGAGAAGAATAGGCTGCAAGCTCGGTATTATCGGGTTGGCGTGATAGTGCATCCGTCGCTCTATTTTCTATTCCTTTCTTATATTAAATTTCATAATCATACCCTAGCAATTTTGTGACCAATCTTTGTTGTGCCAGAGTGTGAATACGTTGTCCCATAATATGGAAGGCTCCTTTGATCGGTTCGGATAATGAATCGCCTACCTTTTGCAAATGTGGATACCGATAGGGCCTCACATTCGCTGGTGTAGACCCGGGTACAATCTCTATGTGATGGTCCGCCGTTCGTCTTAGTAGTAACTCCTTTGGTTCCTCAAACAGTCCAGCAAATTTATCTAATAAATTAGACAACTTGATGGTAGTATCTAGACTCATTTGAAGCTCGTCTCCTACTGGTCCTAACTAAAGAAGATAGGCCAAATCACTTGCGCAAGGCAGCCCCACCATCGGCTGCATCACAGGAATCGGCGGAGACCGAAAGCCATCAAGCCGCACATCTTTGTTTCCTTAAATTTCATCCACATGCTCCGAAAAGCAAAAGTGATGGGTTCCAAGTTTTGCAACCACTGAGTGCAAAGGACAATGTCCGCTCCTTGCAGCGCCAACGGATACAAGTCCACAATGATGTTGTGTCCTTGCACCCGTATACCGACCCAGGGACACAAGCTCTCCACCCCAAGCTCCGTGCCATCTCCAATAGCAACATCAAACCCCACGGTCAGTTTATTATCCAAGCTCAACTTCCTCACTAACATCTCGTATATAAAGTTATGTGTACTCCTGGAATCGATGAGGATGTGCACATAATAATTCTAACAAGTCCATCCACCTATAATGTCCTCAGAGAGGAAGTACCCGAATATGCATGCATCGATATTTCAGCTTAGATATCTTTGATACACTTAGTTTAGATCTTAAGAAATTATTCCGTAGCCAATCTTTTGGTTCCAGATCCTATCAGTTTGGTATTAGAGCCCATCAATTTGATATCAGAGCTCATTAATTTAGTATCAGAGCCCATCAATTTGGTATTAGAGCCTAACAATTTGGTATCAAACCCTAACAATCTTCCTCTGCGCCCTCCTCTACGACCTCCTCATGGACCTCTTATGAACACTTTGCATCACTAACAACCTCATCGTCCTCCTCGAGACCATCGATGAGCATCACACTCCCGATCAGTTTGGAACATTGATGACCGAGGGTGAAATGTTCATTGCATCGAAAGCAAAGGCCCTTCGCTCCTCGCTCCTCGCTCCTCCACTTGAGTAGGTGTGAGAGTTCGAATGGGGGGTCTTGTGCCTCTATTATCAGAAGAATGTCTGAAAGGTGGTCGTGGTCTAGTACTAGCAACCGCTGTCTTTGACCCTACAGAATTTCCAATCGACGTTCTAGGCACAAACCGCCCATCTCGGTTGCCCCAAGTTCTTTTCACTACAATCTTGAGAGCTTTGTGCTTTTACTCCATCCTCACGGCCTTCTCAAAGGCCTCCTCAAAAATGGTAGGACAAAGAGCACGAACATCCGCCTATATCTCTAATGGGTTCTGTGGTACCAAAAGATAGAGTATGGAATGATTCCTTCAAGATCTAGATTTATTTTAAGAAGCAGTCCGCGCAACCAAGAAAAATTATTCTCCAAATATCCTCCCATAGTCAGAAAATTAACCAAGTGGATTAGATCCGTAACTCCTTGATCTATAATTTTCGTATTTATGCCCTTTGTAGATTTGAACTGCAACTGGGACGAAAACACGAACACGATATAATGCGGGTGATGGTGGTGGTGACGAGTGGAGTGGATGTTAGGGTTATGGAAGGTAATGGAGATGAAGGTGGATGATTGATGTTGTTTAAAAGATATAGATGAAGGAAAAGAAGTGGTCGAGATCCCAAAGAAAATGGAGGATTCGACAGACGAGGGAGATTAGAAGTTAGGAGAGACCTTGCCAATGGTAGAGGTGGAAGGTTAGTGAAGAGGGAGGAGGGAGATTAAGGTAGAGAAAATAGAGAGAAGATAAGAGACAAGAAATCAATAATCCAATAGTATTATGAATTTGGCTTCCATCCACACCTTTATATAGGCTAGCCAACAAGCCATAATAATAATAACTAACCCTAATCCTTGTGCAATCCCACCGATCGTATTTGAATGCACAAAATGTATTCTCTGTATGTGCGAATGCGATGTAAACATTCTTTGTATTTGCGAACCTAATGCTGGCGTTCACAAGGGTGTTCAAATGCAACACCTTTCGCGTTCGAACGTGACCTATAGGAATTTTATTTTAATGAGAATAAACAACTAATGTAATAAGAAAAGACTCTAACAATGTGTATCTCACAATCCTGAAATGAATGTTCTCATTAATGTTGATTCGGGCCAAGATAGTTCACAATGACTACTAACTCTTTTAAATTTAGCTTGATACTCTAAAACGGTTGTCTTCTGAACCATCTTCCTTAATGTGGCAGTAAAATCTTCATATACCGCTGTACCAAATCTCCGTATAATCCTCCTACAAAAGTCAACATAACCAATAAATCCTCCACCATGAATAGACTATATATACCAATGCTATGCCATTCCTTGGAGGTGAAAGCTTGCCATCTGGACCTTTGTATTCTTCGTTATCCCTTGATAATCAAAGTATTATTCCATTTGAAACACCCAATCCATTAGATCATCGCCTTGGAATTTTGGGAAGTCCAAGCGTGCGATTCTTCCTCGGATAGCATTGTTAGGTTCACGAAAGATCCTCGGTTTAGGTCTGAATCTTTGTATTTGTTGATCTCTTTCTCTAAATTCTCGAGTATGTCCATCACCATCTCTGAAGGGATCAACATCATCCTCTAAGTTCCAATCCTCTTAATCGACGAAGCGCACCGGTGTCGCATGCCTCTTAGGTTCCACCATTGCCGGTCTTGGGTTGTGTATCGAAGGTATGGGATGATATGTAAGAATAGGTAAAGAGGATCATTGATATTAACATGTCACACCTGGACCTGTGGGGTATCAGCTCGGTGTGGTCCCACTGCTGGTCCTTTTTTGAGGCACTGATCTTCGCCAAGGAGATGATAAAGCCGGTCGGTTCATGACATATTCCTTTAATGCATTATGATCATTTTGCATTGTGTCAACCCTATGCAACAATGTTTAGAACATGCCTCTAAGTTCATCCATCAAGCCCATGTTCACACCTATGGACGTTGGTTGACTCGGTCCTGTCATGGTCACTTCAAAAGAATCAACTTCGTGGTTAGGGTTATCGTTGATTGAGTCTTCCCTTGTCGGTGTGTTCTCCATTGATCTCCTTGTTGATGCCATCTTCTTTGTTTCCACCATTAATGAAGGTCTGAGGTTCACCTGACTCTGATACTAATGATAGGCTACGGAACGATTCCTTAAATATCTGAATTTATTATAGGAAACAGTCTATGCAATTGAGAAAAAAATATTTACCAAATATTTCCCTATAGTCAGAAAATTACGACACCAAGTGGAATCGATCCTTAATTCTCTTATCTATGTTTTTTGTATTTACTCCATTTGCCGATTCAAACTACAACTGGGACAAAAACATGATATAGTGTGGATGATAGTGTTGGTGATGGGTGGAGTGGATGTTAGGGTTATGGATGATAATGGAGATAGAGGTGTATGGATGATGTTCTTTAAGGGATAAAGATAAAGGGGAAGAAGTGGTCAAGATCCTAAAGAAGAGGGAGGACTCGATAGACGAGAGAGATTAGAAGTTAGGAGAAACTTTGCTAACGGTAGAGGTGATAGGTTGGTGAAGAGGGAGGAGGGAAATTAGGGTAGAGAGAAGATAGAGAGGCAAAAAACAAATAACCAATAGTATAATGATTTTGGCTACCATCCACACCTTTATAGAGGCTAGCCAACAATTATTAACCCTAATTCTAGTGGACTCCCGTCGAATGTGATGTAGGCGTTTGAATGCGCCCGACCGCGTTCGAATGTGCATTTTGCGTTTGAATATGCATTTCGCATTCTCTGTTTTTGCAAACCTGATGTAGGCGTTCGCAAAGCCGTTTGACCGCACCCTCAATTGCGTTTGAATGCAACCTACATAAAATTTATTTTAATAAAAACAATTAACTAATGCAATAAGAAAAGACTCTAACTAAGTGTATCAATATGCAAGACAGAAGATGCCGATGTAGAGAAATTTGTAGTCGATAAATTTCTTGAGTATGAGATAGTTGACACTAACCAATGATTAACTAGATACAACATCTTCAAGTGATAATTCATGAGATCCATGCTGAAGGAATGGTGATTAATTAATCGTTCCAAGTAGCGGCTATTATTGAAAATAGCTATTACTGAAAGTAGCTATCGTCTTGGAGGGATTTCAAAAATTACCTAAAACACAAGCGCAAAGAAAGGATATTTGAAAAACTTAGTATCAAATTAAAGATAGAAGAAAAAAATCATACTATTGAAAAAAAATTTGGAAGACAGTACATATCAAAGGCAAATGTTGAGTCTACTAAGGACAAGAAAATGAAGCATACCAGTGAAGACTCTTAAGGGCTGTGGCGTGAGAGTGGCCTGAGAGTACAATTATAAATAACACATAAAAGAAGCTAACTCTAATTGGGATTTAGTGTGATCACGTATACTTGCTTAACTTAATTTTAGCAATTTGAGTCGGTGATTTGGGTGTATCTATATTAATTGCTCCTGTCGGAGAATTAATATAGATTACTGTAGGGAAAGTATATAAGCATATTATCTTAATTAATATGCTCGAAGGCTTAGAGTATATTCTGCCATCTGCAAAGGGTATCTTAATCATAATCATACCCTATCATCTATAAAAGGTATCAACATCTATCCAAATTGGGCACCCTTTTAGCTGATAGAAACTACGTGAGGATAATTCGCCACATATGCCCTAGTAAACGACTGCTACGCACACAGACTAATGTGATACATTTAGTTAGGGTCTTTTCTTATTGCATCAATCATCCATCTTCATCTTCATTACCCTCCATAACCCTAACATCCACTCTACCCGTCACCACCACCATATTCCATAGTAAATCGTAACTTCATCTTTATTGGATTCGAATCTGTGAAGGACATAAATATAAAAAATATATATCAGGAAGTTACGGATCGATTCTACTTGGTTTCGTAATTTTCAGACTACGAGCGAATATTTGGTAAATATTTAACCTTGGTTGTGCGAACTGTTTCCTATAATAAATCCAGATCTTGAAGGAATTGTTCTGTAGCCTTATCATTAGTATCAGAGCCTATCTTTTCGTAGCGTAGAACCCATCAATTTGGTATCAGAGCCTATCTTTTGATAGCATAGAACCTATCATAATGACCTTGGACCTAAGGCCATATGATCGAGATTACGTCGAGCGATCAATCATCCCCCAAGCATGTTTTAACCCTCGTGCCCACTCAGGTATATATCCTCACGTTTTCTATCAACTATTTTATCAATCAGATTACATGCTTTCCTTCTAAATGATAGATCATATGCATTTTATCTAGTTCTAGAACAAATTATGTAACTCAGACTAATAACCTTGGACCTAAGGCCGTATGATCGAGATTACATCGAGCGATCAATCATCCACCAAGCATGCCTTAACCCTCGTGCCCACTCGGGTATATATCCTCACGTTTTCTATCAACTATCCTATTAATCAGATTACATGCTTTCTTTCTAAATGATATATCATATGCATTTTATCTAGTACTACAATAAATCGTGTAACTCAAGAATTTAGGTGATAAAGAGGCCAAGAGAAAAATGATACAATACAGTCTCCAACCATGTATCTAACACATGCATTTCTATACTAGTCTATCACATGTATACTCATGTTAGAGATCATTTCGACATAAAATCATAATAGTATAGTCATCTCCAATCATTTCTATATATCACCAATATACTCATATCCAAAATCAACCTAATCAAATGCATGATAAAATATGCTCAACAGAAATCATTTCTAGATAAAGTTATATAATCATGCTAGAGGCCAAAACATGCATATACATAATTATATAATATATCTTAATTTGAGAAAGACGTCTAAAGAATAAAACTACTCAGTTTGTTTAGAAGACACAAAAATACATATCCCTCACATCTACCAACCGAAAGTCAATTCATTGCTAACTAGATCCACAGGGTCTCACATAAGGGGTTTGAGATCTGAAAATATTTAAGTCGCATGAAAGTAGCCGTTTATCCAATTAAAATTAATTCATATAAAATATGATAATTTATTAGGTTTAGAACTCCCCTTTTTTATTATTTATTAAATATCTATATTTAATTATAGATATAATTCTGGTTATATAAATATATAATTATTATGAAATGCTAGTTAAGAATAGAATGGTTGTTCTTTTCATATAAAAGTAGTTTAAGTATATAATTATAAAAATAATAATAAGAGGGTGATATATAATTATAAAAATATAAGTATAGATGAAAGAAGAAAAAAGAGATTTAGAGGGAGAGAGAGGGAAAGAGAGAGGCGATGCTAGCGGGTATATGGTACTGGCATTTTATTTAATCATGATGCGTATATTCATATTTACTTATTGTTACACCATTTATTGCATTACTTTTAAAGTATGGAAGTAGAAATTTGCTGGGCTTTATACTCACCATCTTCTGGTGAAAATATTTTCAAATTAGTAGATGATCTGGAGTTCGTTACAGATCTGGTGAAGACTACATTGAGTCTTCTTATTCTTATTCTTAATTAATTTATGTAAACAAAGTTAAATGACTTGTAGCTCCTATATGGGTTTTGTCTTATTTTGCTATGTATGCGTATTTTGAGCTTGTTGTGGCTTTGGTGTTATAGGCTTCTTATTTATATTATTTGTGAAATTGTATATTGTGTTGAAATATTGATTAGTAGGTCACATAATGTGTTTGGTGGCGGATGTTATAACTATGCTGACAACAAAGGCGAAGAAAATAATCATGAATACAAAAGAGAGGGAAAAACAACATGTGGTAGAGTCATCCTAACATGTTTGAATTTCAGGTCATAAATATTGAAAAGGCAATGTGGTTCGAAAAGAGGAGAGCTCTCACTAGCAAGGAAGATATCAAGGTTTTGGATGGTTTGCAATTTGGAGAATAAGGGTTTCAAAAATAGTATTCATAAGATGTATATCTTTTCGCAAGAGAGAAGAGATAATTAGATTTTTCGTATTTTCTAAACAGCATCTCCTGACATTTAATGCAAGAAGATATCATCAAAGTTGGTGTAGGGGTAATTTTGGTATTTTTTAAAAAAATCGGGTGATGCTAGAGAGAAAGTTAAAATCGGTTGTGAGGCAAAATTATAAATAAATTTGGTGAGGCCAAAAATAGCACTGCGAAATGAAGCACGACATCGTATAAAGGGGCCCAAAATAGCGATACAAAATGAAGCGCAACATCGTAGAAAGATACAATGTGTCTTATTAAGTAGGACGAACAGTAACGTGTAGATTAGGATCACTTGATCCTCCTGCAAAGAGTGATGCCATCACCGACCGGCAGCTGGCAGATCTCAACACGAGGGTCGGCGGCGAGCGCCTTGTTGATCTCCAGTACGAAGGGCCGGAAAAAGCTTATTATTTTCGGCACCGGAGTGTCTGGAGGCAGCGCCACCGACCCATACCACAGCGTGTTGTCGTACCCGATCAGGCCGCCCACCTTCACCAGATCCAGCAGCCTCTCGTGGTAGTTGAGGTAGTTGTCCTTGTCCGCATCAACAAACACGAAGTCGAACGTCCCATGGTTCGCCACCTGCTCATATTCAAGATGACTCGTTAATCGCCGCTAGAAATTCAAGTTTCCATAAATGAATGGATTGCAAAGAATCTCACGTCTGCCAGCAATTTGTCGAGGACGGGCAGAGCAGGACCCTCGCGGAAGTCGATCTTGTGTGACACGCCGGCCTTTTGGATTACAGGAAGGCTGTGATCGTAGTTCTGTCGGTCAATATCCAAGGCCAGGATCTGCGGCAAAAATTTATTTAGATATTAGTTCTAAATTATAGTGCTTCAATCCATAAGTAGGCGTAAGATTGATTACTTTGCCGTCGTCGGGAAGGGCAAGGGCGGTGGCTAGAAGAGAGTAACCAGTGAAGACGCCGATCTCCATCGTCTTCTTGGCGCTGATCATCTTCAGCAGCAAGTTCAAGAACTGCCCCTCGTCGGGGGTGACGGACATGAAACCCCTGTTTTAATTTCCATATTAATTATAAATGTTTTCTTCGTTTTATGTAAGGCGAAATAATTTAAATGATAAGAAGTACAATGGGTGTTCGGCGGTGATCTCGCGGATCTCCTTCATGCACTCAGGCTCCCAAGGATACACAGTCGTCTCCAGTACGTACTACAATTGTGTCACATGCAAACATAATAATAAAATTTTGAGCTATAGATAATAGAAATAAGGGAAGTTTAATTCCATCATTGTAACTAAGAGAGAGAGAGAGAGAGAGAGTAGCAAGACATAGTACTTGATAAAGAGCATCACTTTGGAGTAAGCTCTTGGATCCCAATTCCTTGGTATCCTGTGGCTCCCATCCCTCTGCCTTGATCTTTGCTTCCATCAGCTAGCCTCTGTGCTAAAATTCTCTCTCTTTAAAAACGCTCTCGTTATTGGTGGGATCAGAGAGTGGGAGGCTGGGGGTTTATATAATGCAGACGTGATATCTTGTAGAGGAAGGAGAGCTACTTAACCAAGTTTCCGGCTACCTATTAGAACTTTCGTTTCGCATAGCCTTTGAAATTTGGATTCATTAAAGTTAGCTAGTAACATAAAAGTCGTTTCGCTGGACCGTGGTTTCCACTGTTATTTTGTTGGGGAAGAGTAGTAATGACAACGATGAAAACGAAAAGTACATGACTAAGCTTAGAATAACATTGGAAAAAACTCTTAAGATTTAATAGTAGTCGTGAAACCAGAACTACTGAATCCTATCACTATCATGAACTAAATTTTATAATGTTTTACGTCACGATCAGTCTAGATCTAGTCAGTAACATTAGTTATTATTATTATTATTATCTTTTCCTTTTTTCTATTTACATATCAATCTTTTTCTTTTTTATTTACACAATGGTCTTCTTCATTTTTTCCAGTCTTTTTTTTTTCAAAGTTCTTAAGTTTAAATTCTGTCCTTTTTTTATTTATTTATTTACATACTAGACTTTTTCTTTCTTTTTTATTTACATACCAGACTTTTTCTTTCTAAGTTTTTAGTTTACATTGTCTTTTTCTTTTTCTTTTTTATTTACATACCAGTCATTTTCCTTTTTAATTTACATGCACGTCCTTTTCTTTTTTAGTTTACATATCAGTCTGTCCCTTTCTAAGTTTTAGTTTTTCTTTCTAAGCTTTTAGTTTACATGTCTTGTCTGCCTTTCCCTTTTGTTTCAAAAAAAAGTGAAAATAGAGGTTTATCCTACGATTTATGCAGAGGTATTTACATATCAGTCTGTCCCTTTCTAAGTTTTAGTTTTTCTTTCTAAGCTTTTAGTTTACATGTCTTGTCTGCCTTTCCCTTTTGTTTCAAAAAAAAGTGAAAATAGAGGTTTATCCTACGATTTATGCAGAGGTATAGGGATCAGTTAGCTAGATTTGCTAAAAGGCCACTAATAACATTATTAGAATAATATACTTAATTAGGATTTTTTCTTATTACAATAGGTATTTATTTTTATTAAAATAAAATTCATGTAGGTTACGTTCAAACGCCCTTGTGAATGCCTGTATCAGGTTCGCAAATACAGAGAACGCATATTGTGCGTTTAAACGTGGTTGGGCGACTTCGAAAGCCCGCTTTCAAATATCGATGCATGCATATTCGGGTACTTCCACGCTGAGGACGTTATGAGTAGACGGACTTGTTAGAAAGCATTGTGTGCACATCCTTATCGATTCAGGGAGTACACACAACTTTCTAGACGAGAGGCTAGTGAGGAGATTGAGTTTGGATGCCGAATCGACCACGGGATTTGACATTGCTATTGGAGACGGCATGAAGCTTAGGGTGGAGAACTTATGTCGCCGGATCGGTATACGGGTACAAGGACACGACATCATTGTGGACTTGTATCCGTTGGCGCTGTGAGGAGCGGATATTGTCCTTGGTGCTCAGTGGTTATAGGGTTTGGGACCCGTCACATTTGATTTCTGGAGTATGTGGATGAAATATAAACAAGGAAACAAAGATGTGTGGCTTGATGGTATTTGGTCTTCACCGAATCCTGCGATGCAGCCTATGGTGAGGTTGCCTTGTGCGTATGATTTAGCTTATCTTTTTCATTAAGGACCAGCAGGAGATGAGCCTCAAACGAGTTCAGGTACTACCATTGAATTATCTAATTTATTAGATAGCTTTTCTGGACTGTTTGAGGAGCCGCAAGAGTTGCTACCGAGGAGAGCAGCGGACCATCGCATAGAGATTGTATCCGGGGCTGCACTGGCGAACGTGAGGCCATATCGGTATCCACATGTGGAAATAGAATTTATCTCAAATATGGTAGCCGAGATGTTGGAGCAAGGCCTCATACAACCAAGTCATAGCTCATACTCATCCCCCGTGCTTTCGGTGCGAAAAAAAATAGGACATGGCATTTTTGTGTCGACTATCGAGCACTAAATGCTATTACCGTCAAGGAACGGTATCCCATTCCGGTTATCGAGGAGTTCCTGGACGAGCTTGCATGGGCAACTATATTTAGTAGGCTTGACTTGAGGGCCGGGTATCATCAAATTAGAGTTCACCCGTCGGATGTTCACAAAACTGCATTTCGGACTCCAAACGGGCATTACGAGTTTCAAGTGATGCCTTTTGGTCTCACCAATGTTCCAGCTACCTTTGAAGGCCTCATGAATGATATATTTTGGCCTCTCTTGCGAATGTATGTCTTGGTATTTTTTGATAATATTTTGGTGTATAGCAGGACTGAATTGGAGTATTAGCGGCATTTTGAGGACGTGTTGAATTTGTTGAAGCAAAACCAATTAAAGATCAAGAAGTCTAAGTGCCTATGGGGAGTACCAAGGGTGGAATATTTAGGCCACATCATTTCAGCGGATGGTGTAGCGACGGATCTACAAAAGGTTGCATGCATGATCGCTTGGCCTATTACTACTACTACCACTAGATTGAGAGAATTTTTGGGGCTGACCGGATATTATTGATGCTTTATCACCGGATATGGCAAGATCGCTGCTCCTCTCACTTCTTTGTTGAAGGACTCTTTTAGATGGACGGATGAAGCCACTTCGGCATTTGAAAAATTAAAAACAGCAATGACGACGGCACCCGTTCTAGCTTTACTGAACTTCTCCAAAGAATTCATTGTGGAATGTGATGCGTCGGGTGTCGTCATAGGAGCTGTATTAATGCAAGAAGGACGTCCTATTGCCTATCTTAGCAAGGCTTTATCATAAAAATCTCAGCAATTATCAACTTATGAGAGAGAGAGATGTTGGCAATTCTATATGCGGTGATAAAGTGGAGGCCTTATTTGATCGGTAGGCGATTTATTATCCGAATCGATCAAAGGAGCCTTTAATACTTTATGGGACAACGCATACACACTCCGGCACAGCAGCGATGGGTCACAAAATTGCTGGGGTATGATTATGAAATTCAATAAAATAAGGGAACGGAAAATAGAGTGGTGGATGCACTATCGCGCTAACTCGATACTGCCGAGCTTGCAGCCTATTCATCTTCTACCTTTCCCTTCCTTGACGAGCTGAGATATGCATGTTCATCTGACCCAGATATTTTGAGATTGTTGCAGGAGGTGATGGATGACTAGCCGGCGACACACCAGGACCGCCGTTGCAATAACTCGAGCCCGAGCTCGAGTTTGGTTCTCCACCGTTACTCACCGCCGTTCCATCGCCGCGAGGACCAACCAGGGGTTGACTGCCGGTGATCCCCGACCGAGCCCAGCCGCCGCCGCCCCCCATGCACCCTGTGGCGGTACCCCTAGGCCGAATTCCAAATTTAGCGCTAGGGTTAGGTTATTGGAATGAAGGAGATGAAGCGCATGATTTTCAAGGCAGGCCAAATTTTTGTGAACTGGTTCGACCATCTTGTGCGAACTAGTTTGGAACCCATGAAAAAGACCTTGAGCATGAGTACGAGATCGAGGATGAATGGTGGAATGAACCGGTGGGTCCGCATCGTCAAATTGAGCCAAACCTGCGTGCAGCTCGGGGGCGACATGAGCCAAACTTGTGGGCCTATGACCCACAAGACCAGCCTCGACCCCGAGGTCACTTCACCCATGATGACAGACCATATTTTGGGATCCAAGCTTGGACCGTCAAGCTTGATTTTCTCAAATTTTCTAGAGAAGACTCGCTAGATTAGACCTATCTAGCGGAGCAGTTTTTTATGTACCATGGCACACCCGACTACCAGAAGGTCCAGCTAGCCTCGTTTCACTTGGAGGGTGTGGTGATTAGATGGTACCAACCGGCTGAGCGGACTCGACCATTTGAGTCTTGGTAGGACTTTGCGGATGCGATTTGTGCTCGATTCGGTCTGACCTAGTACGAGGACATTCAGGCCATGTTGATTAAGCTGACTCAGTCAACAATAGTGCGAGCTTACCGGGAGGAGTTTGAGCGGATATGCAACTGAGTCACTAACTGGTCTGACTCGGCTTTGAAGAGTACCTTCATTAGTGGGCTTAGGCTTAACATTTAGGCTGAGATCAAGGCTTTGAGGTCCACTACTTCTGAAGAGGTGTTCTCCTTAGCTGTTCTGATGGAGTCCAAGTTGGATCAACTGAACCAGATCCGCAAGTAGGAGAGAAGAAAGGCGGCCCAAGCCCATGGCCCACTAGAGATGGCATCTGCCTTGACTCAGACTACACCAATGGCTCAGCCTAACCGACAAATGATCACATGCCGCTTTGTACCCAACGACTTGGAAGTGCGTCGAAGAAAAGGCTTGTGTTTTTACTATGATGACCGATTTACCCCCGGTCATAAATGCAAGCGTCACCCAGCCCACGTCATGTTCATAGGTGGACTCGAAGAAGACGAACCCAAATCTACATTGGCACGACAAGTTATATGAGTAGAAGGGCGTGAGAGACTAGTCACCTTGAGGACAAGGTGTTGGAAGCGTGGTAGATTGTTACGATCCGACCACATGGGTTAAGTCCAGTCAAGTCAAGTTGAGTTAAATTAGTTACTTAGCTTTATTTTTCTGTTTTAAATTTTAAATAAATCGAATAATCCGCTTGTGGATCCAATCCGCTAGAGATTAGTTACTTAGATTTATCTTTTTGTTTTGAATTTCAAATAAATCAGATAATCCGCATGTGGATCTGATCTGTTAGGGATTTTAGTCCTATAAATAGGGGCGGACATGAGTTGATAATGATCATTGAATTAAGTAAAATCTGAGTTTAGCCAGTTATTATTCTCGTTCTTATCTTTTTACATTAACCGTTGGATTACCTTTATCTTCATAGCAGTAGATCATAACCGTAGATCCCCTTCAAGCATTCAAACCCTAGCCACCTCCTACCTCCAGCAGCCACCTACTACACGGCCGTCCACCACCACCCTTGGTTGTCCACAACCCTCAGACGACTGCCACAACATCAAAAATTACCGTTCTACCCTCCCTAACCTATTTCCACTATTTTATTTTTATCTTTTCATCCCGACTTCTGATTTAGGTGAAACAAGAGCCATTAGAATCCTAACTCACGAGGCTACCTCCACCTAAATTTTCATAATCATCCTATAGACGGATCGTTCCAGATATGGTCCGTAATAGAATATTTGAGGACAATCCTTCAAACCTTGAGAGAGAAGAAATTATTTACTAAGTTTAAAAAATGTGAATTTTGGCTTGACAGAGTATCCTTTCTAGGTCATGTGATCAGTAAAGAAGGAGTATGTGCTGATCCAAAAAAATTGAAGCTGTAGTTGATTAGCCTACACTTACCTTAGTAATAGAAGTGCGTAGTTTCTTGGGATTAGCTGGATATTATAGAAGATTTGTAGAAGGTTTCTCTTAGATTTCTCTTCCACTCACACACTTGACAAAAAAGGGGTGAAATATGAATGGACAGATGATTGTGAGAATAGTTTTCAAGAGCTCAAAATAAAATTAATTTCAGCACCAATCCTTTCACTCCCAACTGTGGGTGACAATTTCGTCATTTACAATGATGCTTCATGGCATGGATTAGGTTGCGTACTTATGTAGAATGATAATGTCATTGCATTGCCTATGTATCTTGATAGTTAAAGCCTTATGAAAAGAATTATCTCACTCATGACTTGAAATTGGCAGCAATTATTTGCTCTTAAAATTTGGCGTCATTATCTTTACAGGGAGTAGATTATAAAAACCTTAAAATATATTTTCACAAAGAAGGAGCTAAATCTTAGACAATGCCGATGGTTGGAGTTAATCAAAGACTATGATGTTAGCATCAATTACCACCCAGGCAAATCAATGTAGTGGCAGGTGCTCTAAGTAGAAAGTTGTCAACAACACTTGTTTCATTGCTTATGGTTCAGCATCACCTATTAGAGGATCTGATACGATTCGGACTTCACCGACGTCGTCTCGAGTTTGGATTGAGTTTTAGGATAAGATTGAGTTTTAGGATAAGATTGAGTTTTAGGATAAGATTGTGTTTTAGGATAAGATTGAGTTTTAGGATAAGATTGTGTTTTAGGATAAGATTGAGTTGTTGGTTAGCCTATAAAAGTATGTGTAGGGCAACCAAAATTATTATTGATTATTGAGAATTGAGTTTGCCTTGCCTCCTTCGTCTTCTTCGCTCCCGTTCCCTCAATCTCCCCGGCGACGCCGCTTCTAATCTCCCTCGACAGGCCAATCACCCTAGTCCCTTAGGAGTGGCCCTCTTCTCCCCCTTCTTCCAATTTATCCATCGCTATCCCTAACCTTTCCATCATTCATAACCCTTCCACCATCACTTTTACACCGGTGCCACCCCATCAACACCGGCCCTCCACAATCCACCATTACCTAGGATTTCGTGCCTTCATCCACGGAATCCAAAAACAGAGTATCCTGACGTTCGTCCACTAAACGAACGATATCTCGAGATCCCCAACTCCGATTCGCCTGAAACTAGATCCGTTGGAAAGCTCTTTTCCGGGCCTACAACATATCACAATTTCACAGCGATCCAACGGCGGGATATTTCGGGATCTGATCTCAAAGTTCCGTGCAAGATCGTATTAATCTTGAATCAGAGCCATAGCACCAAAAGAGGGTTCGTATCAATCTGGTATCAGAGCCTATAGCCGAGGAAGGATCGTAACAAGCTGGTATCAGAGCCGTAGCCAAAAGGGAGGTTCGTAACAAGCTGGTATCAGAGCCACCGTTCCTCGGACAAGCGCTTCCAATGACGATCACTCGATCTAATAGGAATACGGAAGAACCTAGCGTTCTATCCATGTTGGGGTCTATTTCCAAACAGATTGCCATCAACAAGCAAATAATGATGGAGATGATGCAGGAAATACGGGCATGGACGAAACCTTTTTCAACAAGCAAGGCAATCACAAGACAGTATTGGGAACCCTCCACAACATACCCAACATCCTCCACGGCCTCCCCGTTCATCACAAAAATAGGGGAAAGTTCGGCTATCCAGCAAGAGCGAGATTCTACACCTCGACCTATGGTCAGCCGCAACGAACTGCCACCAACTACAATGAGATCTGCAACCATTGTAGCAGCCCTCGGAACCTCCACATCTTCCCATGCACCGGAGACCTTGTCGACAAATCGCGAAGTGCTGGCTACGCCACACCTGGTCGCTGGATATCCCTCATCAGGAATCCTCATCAGTGGTGAAGGAGATGATCCGAAATCGCGAATTTCGACACTTGGGCCGCCTTTCACTAGCTCCCTTTGCAACCATAGTGAGTCGGCAACTAAGAAGAAATCGCATATGGCCTCCAGCGATCTTCTACCATTCTCCTCGGTCAATCGACAGTCGACCACGACAGCTTCATCACCAGCGATGACGTTGCAGCTCCCTGCCAAGCTACCACTCAAAGGAGAAGGCCACGATCTTCCACCCATGGCAGCTGAAAGTGCAGATGTGGCTGGACATCGAGGAGAAGAAGTTGAGGAGCAACATCACGCGGAGGACACGGTGGCCAAAATCTCCCTCCACGCCTATTCGGGGACAGCTGCGCCAAAGACATTGCGGGTGAACGGTGTAGTCAAGAAGACCACAGTGAGAATCTTGATTGACACCGGGTCCACCCACAACTTCATTGACAAGAGGCTCCTTAGGATTGGGCTCGAGTCGGAACCCACGGAAGGGTTCGATGTGACGATTGGAGATGGCACAACTTTGCGAGCAGATTCTATTTGTAGAGGTGCAGAATTGAAGGTGCAAGGCCAAATTTTCACATTGGATCTTTATCCATTGGCCTTGCAAGGTGCCGATATTGTTTTAGGGACCCAATGGCTTCGGAGCTTGGGGCCCGTGACCTTTGATTTTACAAGCCTCACATTGACTTTTTGGAGAGATGATCATAGAGTGTTGTTGGATGGAAGTAAACCGCTGCTTGAACTTCCAAAAGAAAGGGAGCTCGCTTCTTTCTCGACACCCACTTTTCCTTTCTTTTCAGATCTACGAAGAGCCAGTGCAGAGGATAGTGATCTGGTCCGACTCATGGAGGAGTTGAGAGAGAACCCCTCAAGCAACCCCGAGCACGAGGAGCGCAATGGGTTAGTACTAGAGCACGGGCGAATCAAGGTACCCCGAAACGAAGAGCTACGGAGGCTATTGATGGCACACTTCCATGATACTCCTATAGCAGGTCATGAAGGGGTATTACGTACTTACAAGCGGCTGGCCCAAAACTGTACTTGGACTGGGATGAAGACGGACGTGAAGAAGTATGTGCGTGAATGTCAAATCTGCCAACGAGCCAAATCGGAGGCACTCAAGCCTAGCGGGCTACTGCAACCACTACCGATACCAGAGCGTATTTGGGAGGATATCTCCATGGACTTCATCGAGGGGCTGCCGGAAGTTCGAGGACAATCGGTGGTGTTTGTTGTGGTGGATAGACTGAGCAAGTACGCACATTTCATAACATTGTCTCACCCGTTTTCAGCAAAAAGGGTTGCTGAAATTTTTGTTCGGGAAGTGGCACGCTTGCATGGGATGCCTAGGACTATCGTGTCAGACCGGGATCGCATCTTCATAAGTGAGTTTTGGTCCGAGTTCTTCAGATTGCAAGGGACTCAAATCAATCTTAGTTCAGCATATCACCCCGAGACGGATGGCCAAACCGAGGTGGTGAATCGTGGACTAGAGCAATACTTGCGATGCTTTGTGGCGGATCGACCAAAGGATTGGGTCAAATTTCTTCCCTGGGTTGAGTGGTCATACAATACCGCTCATCACTCAAGCATTGGCATGACCCCATTTGAGGCGGTTTATGGGCGCACTCCCCCTGTCTTGCGTGCCTACGATAGACTCGCGGCGACGGATAGGACTGAGCTTGACTTGGAGCTTGCTGATCGAGATGAAACATTGAGACGGCTCAAGACTCACCTAGCCACAGCACAAAACCGCATGAAGCAAACGCATGACAAAGGCAGACGTGAGCGAGAATTTGAGGTGGATCAATTGGTGTTCGTTCGAGCTCAACCGTATCGACAATCCACATTGAGGCCAATTTTGAACCAAAAGTTGGGATACAAGTACTATGGTCCGTACCGAGTGCTACAACGAATCGGTCCAGTAGCTTACCGATTGGACCTACCTGAAGGAACCAGGATACATCCCGTCTTCCATGTCTCGGCATTGAAGGCCCAGATCGGGCCTAACCATGTAGTGGGTTCGACCTTACCCGAACCAATGGAGGAAGATGGCTCCAATGAGCCGGTTCGAGTCCTAAGTCGTAGGAGAAGACGCCAAGGATCCAGATTAGAGACTGAAGTGCTGATTGAGTGGCTGGGCAAACCTACTGACGAGTCTACATGGGAGCTAGAGACAGACATCATGGATCGCTTCCCAAATTTCAAACCTTGAGGACAAGGTTGCGGAAGCGTGGTGGATTGATACGATTCGGACTTCACCGACGTCGTCTCGAGTTTGGATTGAGTTTTAGGATAAGATTGAGTTTTAGGATAAGATTGAGTTTTAGGATAAGATTGTGTTTTAGGATAAGATTGAGTTTTAGGATAAGATTGTGTTTTAGGATAAGATTGAGTTGTTGGTTAGCCTATAAAAGTATGTGTAGGGCAACCAAAATTATTATTGATTATTGAGAATTGAGTTTGCCTTGCCTCCTTCGTCTTCTTCACTCCCGTTCCCTCAATCTCCCCGGCGACGCCGCTTCTAATCTCCCTCGACAGGCCAATCACCCTAGTCCCTTAGGAGTGGCCCTCTTCTCCCCCTTCTTCCAATTTATCCATCGCTATCCCTAACCTTTCCATCATCCATAACCCTTCCACCATCACTTTTACACCGGTGCCACCCCATCAACACCGGCCCTCCACAATCCACCATTACCTAGGATTTCGTGCCTTCATCCACGGAATCCAAAAACAGAGTATCCTGACGTTCGTCCACTAAACGAACGATATCTCGAGATCCCCAACTCCGATTCGCCTGAAACTAGATCCGTTGGAAAGCTCTTTTCCGGGCCTACAACATATCACAATTTCACAGCGATCCAACGGCGGGATATTTCGGGATCTGATCTCAAAGTTCCGTGCAAGATCGTATTAATCTTGAATCAGAGCCATAGCACCAAAAGAGGGTTCGTATCAATCTGGTATCAGAGCCTATAGCCGAGGAAGGATCGTAACAAGCTGGTATCAGAGCCGTAGCCAAAAGGGAGGTTCGTAACAGGATCTTGGATGACTCAAGGTGGAAGTAGTACCTCATGGTATTTAATCTCTATATGGCCAACTTACAATTAGACTTGCACTGCTAGATTGCATCAAGACAATGCAAGAAGAAGATACTCAATACAGAAAGATCATTGAAGAATTTGTGAAAGGTGAAGTACCTAAATTTTCAGTATCTACAAATGGATAACTTAAATTTCAAGGTCAAATTTGTATTTCTGCTAATGAACAACAGAAGAAAGAGATTTTAGCCGAAGCTCATAGTTCAGGTTTTAATATCCACCCTGAAAGCACAAAGATGTATAGAGATTTATAAGAGCAGTTTTGGTGGAATGGTATGAAAAGAGACATCATTGAATATGTCACTCAATGTCTAACTTGCCAGCAAGTTAAAGTTGAACACCAAAGGCTTGTGGGAAAGTTGTAATCTTTGCTTTTACCAAAGTGGAAAATGGGAAAGATCACTATGGATTTTGTTTCAAGTTTTTCTCATACCAAATCTGGTAATGATGTAGTATGGGTAATTGTAGATAGATTAACTAAGTCAGCTCATTTTATTGATATCAAAATAACTCATTTTCTCGATCTATTGGCCCAGATTTATATAAATGAAATTATTAAGCTGCATGGGACACCAATATCTATTGTATTTGATCGTGATCCCCATTTTGTATCTAAATTTTTGAAAAGCCTGGGAACCCAATTGGATTTTAGTTCCACCTACCATCTAAAAGCAGATGAACAATCTAAGAGAACCATTCAAACACTTGAAGATATGTTGAGAGCTTATTCCTTAGAATTGAAAGCTAATTGGGATAATTATTTGCCATTAATTGAGTTCTATAATAATAATTACCACTCCAGTTTAGACGTGGCTCCATATGAGGCTCTTTATAGCCGTAAGTGCAGATCTCCACTTTGTTGGTTCAAAGTTGGTGAGAGACAATTATTAGGACCAAAATTAGTCCAAGATGCTACTATTTAGAGAAATTATTAATTGCTCAAAGTCACCAAAAAAGTTATGTTGATAATAGAAGAAGAGAATTGGAGTTTGAAGTGGGTGAACAAATATTTTTTAGAGTCTCACCTTGGAAAGAAAGGAAAGCTAAATCCTCATTACATTGGGCCGTTAGAAATTATAGACAGAGTTGGACTAGTAGCTTATTGGGTGGCCTTACCACCTAAACTAGCAGAAGTACATAATATTTTTCATGTGTCTATATTGCAAAAGTATGTACCTAGTTCAGATCATATTATTGAGTATGACTTATGAAGAAAAGCCTATGAAGATTCTAGATACCATGAATAAATCACTCCGTAAGCGCATAGACCTCTTGTGAAGGTTCAATGGAAAAATCATTCAATTGAAGAAGCTACATGGGAACTTGAGGAAGATATACGATAGAATATTTTCATACAATTTTTTCTTTATTGTTAATAGTTAAATAAATTTGGTATTTTACTAGAATGACATAATATTTATCTACTTCATATTAGTAGCTTTAACTATGATTGTTCAAGTTTCAAGGCCTTCTTTTAAGGCAGATAGAATGAAATACCAAAAAAATGATATAAATAAATAAACAAGTATAATGACGATAAGGAGATAATGCACTTATCCTTTACCCGTATTAGACTCCTATAAGGAAATAGAAAAGAAAACTAAATCCGTATCTCTTTAGGATTTATTTTTTTATATATATACTAAGTAGTGAAAAAAATATAGAGAAGAGAAACCCTAAACTTTAGAGAGAGAAAAAGGGTGGATTTCAATGGTAGTGGACTTCGACAGCGGTGAACTTTGTCATCGGTAGCAAGGGAGTGCGACAAAGGAAGAAGAAGAAGGAGGGAGAAGAAGGAAGATAAAATAAAAGAATAAAAAATAAAAAATAAAAAACAAAGAAGGGTCTGCTGCTATAGTACGCACGGTAATATAATAGTAGCATAAAGGTCAAAAAAAAAAGGGAGGAAAAAGACTGCTTTGAGAACCGTGACTTTTAAGTAAATTTTAAAAATTAGATTTTGGAATAAGCGCGAGAGGCATGTTTTCTTGCTCATATTTTGTTTTATTAATCCTAATTTTTTTTATTAGATATAATCTATTAAAAGATGCTTGAATATTCTATTATCTCTTTTGTATGTAAATTTTATTGGTTCATTAAAAACAGTGATAATTAGACATTCATTGTTATATTTTATTGGCTCATTAAAAATAGTGATAATTAGACATTCATGGTTATATTTTATTGGTCTATTAAAAATAGTGATAATTAGAAATTCATGATTAAATGTTATTGGTTCATGTAATTATTTAATTACTATTAGTATTCATGATTAAAAATCAGAAATTTATTTTTAGGATAATCTCTTTTAGATAATTAGACGGAATGGATTTTTAGATATTTACCCTATTTTGTTTTTAGCAAATAAGATATAAAGGTTAATCATGCTATTAGAGTGTTGTATAAGTTTAAAAATTATTTCATTCAAAACGCATTGATATCTATGCATTATTTAATTTATGTATAATGAATTCTTTCATTAAAATTAAGAATCTGGATGTAAATGATCATGATTTGATTTGGATTGACTCATATAAATTATACTAGTGAAAAGATATTTGTAACCCATTTTGAGAGATAAGTTTAGCGAAAAGATTCTTGAAATGTAATGTTGCGACGTGCTACCAAGTGACTCTTGTAGGATTAGAGAAAACATTTCTGGATTTTCATCATCATGACTTTAATCTTATTGAATGGCTAGTGAAAATATCAGTAAGATACTATAGAGGTACCTAATGTGACCCTAAACGGATCGACTATCTAGAAAAGTTCTGAGTGCTATCTTGATGGCAACTAGTAGTATGATGTGGCGAAGGGTTAGAGTACTCATTAAAGAGACAATATGATATTTAGTTTGTCGAGTATCCAAGATATTGATTTTAATAGATATAGTTTCTGTTTTCAGAGTGATTTATTCAGTAATGCAAGTTATAGCAATATTCATGATTCATGCATTTTGGAAATTTTTTGAAAATGTATTTATTTTGAGAAAAATGTTATATATGAGTTATGACCCCTTGTGCACTATGTTATATTTATTACTTTTTGATTTTTCTATCGTTAGACATATTCGTAGATAGAGTGAGATTACTTGCTGAATGTCGGGCTCATTAAACATCTATATTTTTTAGGAGTATATCAAAATAAGTTAAAGTTGGACTCTAGAGACCAAGCTCGAGATTGAAATCCTCCATATAGGAGTCTATGGTTTAGCTTTAGTTATTTAAATTTTTATCGTGTCAGATTAGTAGTTGTTGAACCTTATGAATTATTTGAGTATTATTTAGGTTGGTTAAATTTTTAATTAAAATCTTTGACTTTATTTCAATTATAATAAATTTTGTTATCATTTGCTTCATGTCTCTTGGGATTATTTTCTCGGGTTACATGGAATGTCATATCTCTAAGTGAGGTGTGATAGAGATCGAGGGAGAGGAGCAATTGATGGTGGCTGACACCGGTGGAGAAGATCTAGTCATCCTCGTGGCCTAGAGGAATAAGCAATGCGATGATTTGAGGGTGAGATGAAGACAGGGGGAGGTGAGTTAAGGACGGCAATCCAAAGAAGGTTGGCATAGGTATTATGTATTTCGGGGAGTGGGAGTGGGAGTGGGTTAGGGAAGGTAAAGGAGAGGAAGCGGGAAGGTCGAAGGTGATCCAACTCATCATGTTCCCGGCGAGAGCCTATCTTTTTCTACCATTACACAATAATCGCAATGAGAGGAGAGGAGAGGAGAGGAGAGGAGGTGGTGGTAGAAGGTAGTGGCAAGGGGAGCGGAGGAGTTCTTATCAATAATGGAGGAGGGAGGATGTGTTGTAGAGGCTAGCGCAGGGGGAGGGAGACGGTGAAGAGGAAAATAGGAGGTGGCTAATGTTAGGTTTGTCAAAAAATGAGATGGAATAAGTAGCTGATAGGTTTAGTTGTTAATATATAATTGGGTTAACAAAAATCCAATATCCGGATCTGGATACGACTAACTTATATAAAACTGTATCCAAATCCAAATCCATTTTTTATAAAACACCTATCCGTATCCGGATCCAAATTCGGAATAGGTAGCAAATTTACACTCGTATCCGCTCTGATCCGGGTTGGATAGTGGGTTGGGTCAGAGTTAATCCGACCCGTTGTCACCCCTATAGGCAGTCCGTGGGCATGCACTGAAGGTGCCATGCCCCTCAATCGCCGCCCTAATCAACTGACCGGAGTAGGCCCCACCTCCGCTGCTAATCCCCATTGACTCCTCTATTGCCTCTCTCCTCTCTCTCTCTCTCTCTATCTCGTCCCCACCTCCCCATCAACCTCTCTCTCATTTCCCTCATTTCCCTCCAAGCTCTCTCTCTCATGGATTCATTGTCACTGTCCCTAGAACCCCCCGCCTCCACCATACCGAACTACCGGTGAGCCTTCTCCTCCTCTCCTTCCCTTTCTTCTCTACCTCTCTCCCTGGCTCGGGTTCGTTGTAATAGAGATTTTCTCTCTTTTTCCTTAATTGTTTATATTATTAATGTAAATTATATTAATTGGATAATTAATTATTGTTAAATAATATATACTCGTTAACATAGTTATTAGCTAAGTGTGGTTAGTATAATGATTGATTAATTATAATTATAAATATTTGCATATAAAGGTATATATAGTTTATGTATTGTTATTAGATTAATACATATAGTTATATTTGATAATAATCTTATATTCATGTTTATATTTTATATAATTATTTTTAGCATCTTATTACTGTATACTATTTTGTATAAATAAAATACTAAGCTTACATATTTATTTTTATATAATTAGATAATGACTGTTTTGCATATGATTAGTTAAATAAGAGTAAGAATCCCAAATTTGTTATAATTAGATTTTTGTCTATACTTATATATTTATTTATATATATTGAGCCTTTTATTTTTTTTATATAAAAGAGAACAACTCTCTTTATTCCTATATTCTAAGTAGCATTTTATGATAATATTATATTTATAGTATCAGAATTATATTTATAATATATATTTAGTTATTTAATAAAAATAAAAAAAAGGAATACTAAACTTAAACTATTAATCATATTTTATGTGATAGATTTTAATTGGATAAATAGATAACTCTATACCACCTAAATATTTTCAGATTCCTAACCCTTTATTTGAGACCCCGTGAACCTTGCTAGCGATAAGTTGAAGTTTGGTTGACAGATTGAATGAATACGTGGTTTGTGTCTTCTGATTAGAATATGAGTACTCTACATGATTATATGATCATATGATTAGAATATGATAGATGCACTTCATCGTTCCATTTAAGGTGGTCGAATCGAATTGCAAAAATTCAGCATGCCTCGAGATACGTGCAGTTCATCCATTCTACTCGATAGCCGAAAACCTAACCCTAGGGCTGAAAATAGCTTTTGGTCTAGGGGTGTCGTTGTGGGTTGCATGGGACCGACGGTGGTTGGGCAAGGTTGCTGGCCTATGGTAGTCAACGTCCAATGGGTCCTTGTGGCGGCGTAGTGGTTGCGGACGGTGGTGGAAGCTAAAAATTTAGCTTAGGTTTGAGTTGCTATAGAGGCGATGACTGCGAGTCATCAGTGGGTCCCCCGGTAGCTGTAGTTGGTGACTATAGTCCCACTATCGTGGAGCACTAACGGTGGTGAGGCCTATGGAAGCCACCTCGACGTGGCTTCGCTCGAGCAATATCGTTGCAAGCTTGGTTGTCGGATTCGACCGCGCAATGGCCACCGGCCATTGTAGTGACCACCACGATCTTGAAGTTGGCCAGTGGAAGCTAATAGTGGCTGTCGATGGTCGCTGGATTGTCGGGCACATGGCCACCTATCGTAGTTTTGCTGCCGCAAAGAGGGTCATCGACGGCGGTCTTCCAGCCTTCTGCTATGGCTGACACTAGCCTGGCTCGGGTGTGAGGGTCCCATGGAAGGGACCGTACTTGGCGGTAGGGACCAGAAATTATTGGATCACCGTTGGTGGAAAGCAAAGGTTTACAGCCCTAGCTCCCACCGCGGGTGGGGAAGATGACTTAGGGGCCATCTCTACTAGTTCTAGCATCGCAGTAGTGGAGGTCTTGGTCTACAGTTGTGGAGGGTGTTCTACCATGATTAGAGGAGGGGTTTTGGCCTCCGGTTGGGTCTCCACTCCACCTACTTCACAGTTTGAAGTTGATGGTCGTGGCTGGCCGATTTTCGCCGTGGCCTACGGTGCTAGTGGCTCCTTGCTGTAGTGGACGGCAAGTAGGGCCTCTACAAAGACCTAGATCGAAATATTGAGGGAGGGTTGCATCTCCTTCAACTTGTTTGAAAGTTCTTTAAATATCATCTTCGCCCACGCCAAAAGCTCATCATCGATGATGCCTACTAATGATGATGGCATTAGAGAAGACCCAGTTTGTATGGAGATGAGTTTTTAGTCCTTTATGACAGTGATCTATGTCAGATTTGTCTTGGATCACATGTTCATCAATGGCCAAGGAATGTCGGCTCTAATACCAATGTTATGAACCAGATTTGGACCAATCTAGATGTAAGAAAATTATGAAAATTAGGTGATGGTACCCTCAAAAGTTAGAGTTCTAATGAATTTTGTTTCACATAAATCGAAGGTTAGGATGAAAAGATATACATAAAATAGTGGAGGAATGTAAGAATGGGACAAATTGGTAAATATTTGACGTTGTGGCGGTCGTCGAAGTGTGGCAGACGGCCAAGGGTGGTGGTGGACGGCCATAAGGTAGTTTGGCTGTTGAAGGAAAGTGGTGGCTAGAGTTTGGATGCTTGTAAGGGTTCTACGGTTATGATATACACTTATGAAGATAAAAACGATCTAACGACTACGATAAAACGGTAAATGTGATAATAAGAATATAAGTAAACTCAATTAATTCTCAATGCTTAGATTCTTTGATAGCTTAACAAAGAAGCCTAGCCTCTCTATATATAAAGGTCGGGTACAAGGAGTCCTACTCAAATTAGCTTTAAAGTCTTATACAATTCGAACTAGAATTTGTCTTATAGACTTATATGACTTAATTGGACTTGCCGCAGAGGTTTACTTGACTTAACTAGACTTGCCTTAAGGGTTTACATAAGCATGAATCAATTAAAAGATAAATCGACTTGACTCAACCAACTTGACTAACTTAACCCACATGGAGAATTATATATACACTATTGAGAATTATATACTTAATTAGTAATGATATGTTTTTTTAAGTACTCTGAATTTTCTCTTAATTACATTAAGGAATGAAGAATGACCGAAGGTTGAATAATTCCTTAGGATTTTGAGGTGCACATGTCAAGTACTCTTTTGAATGATATCTTACACCTCTATTTGGTATGATGATTTCACTTCATAGCATTTAACTTGAATCAAAATTTATTTCTAATTGTCATATTTATTATTAGATGTGCGGAGAAATAAATTTAGTATTTTATTGACAATCGTAGAAAATTTGACCCCTCTTAGCATTAAGTTTGTGGTGAGGTCCATTTTGGTAAACAAGAAAGTTTAGGAGAGGTCTAATTTGGTCAAAAATTAGTATGTTTTAATCATAGGTAACTATGGACTTCTCTATGTCGCTAGTTGAAGAGTACTGAGTTGAAGTTAATGTTAACTATTATATGCATTGAAAGTGTATGAAAGTTAAGTAACGGTAAAGCATAACAAAAAAATAGACATTCTGTTGGAAATATCATGTATTTGACATAAATTTTTATTAACTTTGAGCTAAATTTTAAGTGTGGACCACACATTATTAATGATGGATCAATGATGGAATTAATTTAACTCAAAGAGTACTTTATCGCCATATATTCACTTATTCAAATCTATGAAGTGAAGTGAATAAAATTGGCTCTAAAATAGGTATCAAGGTAATGAAAATAAAGAGAAGTGAGTTTAGTACCATATTGGATATTTGAGAAATATTAGTATAGTATATAAGTTCCTTTTGGGCTTTGGGCCCCAAAATGCGTACCTATTTTGTGAATAAACGATACTATGCAATTTAGCTCACACATAGTCACTGCTCGGCTTGGTTCTATTCGCGCGTGTGGGTCAAATTCAAATTCTTTAGATTAATTAGTTAGTAATTGATTAAACCCGAGATGCAGATTAATTAGTTAGTTATTTGTTAAACCCGAAATAGTGCATCTCTTCACATTAAAAACTGTTAATCAGTTTTGTCTTGAGAGGATGCATCTATTTGTAACTAGATCTAACCCACCATTTGCATCCCTTTGTTTAATGCTATAAATAGGCCATCAGTTTACATTTGTTACACACAAAAAATTTGGTCCATTCCTTTCAATTCTAGTTTGAGTCTTTTGTCTACTTTTGAGAAAGAGTACCATACGGTTTAGGTCCGACAAGGGATTCAAATAACTGATTTCTTTCGAGTGCAAGGCAGTCGTTGTATCCTGGGAGACCGACGTCTATTGTTCTAGAAGTAAACGGTGGAGGGTGAATTGGTCTTCAGGAAATAGTGTCAAACATTAGACTCGATTATATAAAATTTTATATTCTGTAGTCTGTAAGTTTATTTAATTTATTTACTTACTTTGGATCGGATTTTTTGTGACTTTTGGAATTAAATTATTACCACTAACAATCTTAAGACCAACTTTCCATGGTTATTAATTTGATTCCTGCCACTGTTCTTTTCTTGTGATCGAAATTTTGTTTTTCTTTCATTCTTTTAAGTGGCTGAAATAGTAAAAAGTACTATTACCCCTATCACTACTCTTCTAATGATTACAAATCATGGAGAAAAGCCTAAGAAGTTCTGTGGTGCAGAATTCAAGAGATGGCAGCAGAAAATGGTGTTTTATCTGACCACCTTCAACTTAGCTAAATTCTTACATGAAGATGTGCAACTCTGAAAGGAGGAAACTGATAGGCAGGTAGTTGCTATAGTGGATACATGGAAACATGCCAACTTTCTTTGCTGAAATTATATCCTTAACGGATTGGACAACTCATTATACAATGTGTATAGTTTAGTGAAAATGTCTTAAGGAATTATAGGAATCCTTAGACAAAAAGTACAAGATAGAAGATGCCAGTGCAAAGAAATTTAAAGTCGATAAATTTCTTTGAGTACAAGATGGTTTACACTAAACTAGTGATTAACTAGGTGTAAGATCTTCAAGTGATAATTCATGAGATCGATCCTGAAAGAATGGTGATTAATTAATCATTACAGGTGGCAGCTATTATTGAAAATTTACCCTCGTCTTAGAGAAATTTTAAAAATTACCTAAAACACAAGCGTAAGAAAATGACACTTGAAAAACTTATTGTTAGGTTGAGGATAGAAGAAGACAATTGTACTGCTGAAAAGAAAATTGAAAGCCAATACGTGTGTAAGGCAAATGTTGTGAAGTCCATAAAAAATAAGAAGAGGAACCATACCGGCGAAGGCTCTAAAGGTGGTGACGCAAAAAAGTTCAAGGGCAAATGCTACGTTTGTGACAAGCAAGAGCATCGTGCTCAGGACTATCATTTGCATTAAAAAAGGAGAACTCCTGGAAAGAGAACTCTGAGAAGAAGAAGCCACAAGCTAGGTGGAAAAACTTTGTTTTGATGTCAATGACATGCACCTCTTCGCTGTTGTCTCCGAAGTAAACCTGATTGGTGGTAAACCTAAAGAATGTGGGTAGACATTGGGGCTGCTTGACACATTTGTGCCAATAGGTGAATGTTTTCATCTTATCAAACTATGACAGATGAAAAATTTTACATGGGCAATTCAACAACTTCGAAGGTGGAAGAAATTGGGAAGTTCGTATTAAAATTGACTTTAGGAAAAATAACTTACTCTTAATGATGTGATGCGTGTGCCTGATATTCGAAAGAATTTGGTTTTAGGATCATTGTTGAGTAAGAAAGGTTTTAAGCTAGTGTTTGAGTTTGATAAATTTATACTTATAAAAAATGATATGTATGTAAGAAGGGGCTATCTGTCTAATGGCTTCTTTAAGATGAATGTAATGACTCTGACTCCAAGTATAAATAATGACGAATCTTCTTCTTCTTACTTGCTTGAGTCTTATAAAATTTGGCATGGTAGATTATGACATGTTAATTATGTGTACTTTAATTAATCTTAACATGATGCCTAATTTCTAAATTGTTTTGAATAATAAATGTGAAATATGTGTGGAAGCCAAATCGGCTAAGGCTTCATTTTTCATTCTGTTAAACAAAGTATATAACCTCTAGAACTTATACATACTGATGTATGTGATTTAAAATTTATTCAAACTAGAGGTGGGAAAAAGTATTTTATTACTTTTATTGACGATTGCATAAAATACTATTATGTGTATTTTCTAAGAAGCAAAAGATGAGGCATTATAAATATTTATACATTTCAAAACTAAGGTTGAGAACCAAATTAGTAGAAAGATTAAAATGCTAAGAAGTCATAGAGGTGATGAATATAAGTCATCATTTGCACACATATGTGCAGAAAATAGAATTATTCATTAAACAACGGCTACTTACGCTCCACAAGAAAATGATATTACTGAACGTAAGAATAAAACTCTGAAAGAGATGATGAATGCTATGTTAATAAATCTATATTAGAACTATTTCCATATAAATCTACATCATAAGTAGGTTCTCTTAAAAGAACTTCTAAAAATATAGAGAGAGATGAGTAAGACCAAGAGTCCATGTAAGAAGGAAATGATAATAAACTTAGACAATGTAAGAGAGCAAGAACTTCTACATCTTTTGGTCCTAATTTTCTAACATATTTGTAAGGAAGAGAACCTTAGAGTTATAAGGAAGTAATGTCTACACTTGAAGCTCTATTATGGAAAGAAGCTATTGATAATAAAGTTAGAATGCATTTTGCAAAAAATACCAAGGAATTGATGAATTTTCCATCAGGGTGTAAACCTTTGAGTTATAAATGGATCTTTTAAAGGAAGATAAAAGCGGATGGTTCAATTGACAAATACAAGGTAAGACTTGTAGTCAAAGGATATAGACAAATATAGGAAATAGATTACTTTGATACATATTCACCAGTAACAAGAATAACGTCTATCCAATTAATAGTTACTCCTGCAGCATTATATAATCTGCACATACATCAGATTGATGTGAAAACTACATTCTTGAATGCTGAATTAAATGAAGAAATCCATATGGAACAACTCGAAGAGTTTGTGGTCCCACGACAAGAGAGAAAGGTGTGCAAATTAGATCAAGTGTATTGTTCATCGAAGGAAATGGGTTTAAAGCCTACCACTTAGAATAACGACACAATGACAACCTAACCTAATTGACTGATCCTAAGATTTAGGTTCAAAGTGACAATGGAGTTGTGGGGACATTCTTTGAAATCACTAAGAAATTATCCTATACCTTTTCCTATAAGAACGTAGTGATAAACTTGTACTAAGTTTAGGTTAAGCAATGCTTTTAATCACTCTTATACTTTGGAAATCTTAGTGGAGTATGACAGAATACTCTTAATAAGATGTCACATATGTGAGTGTGAAGTGAGCCGTTTATATGAGATGACTAGACTAAATCTCTAGGGCGTTCAAAGAATTACCTAATGCGTCTAGGGCCGACTGTGTTGAAAAGAAGTTGTGTGGGTGATTATCTTAGTTTATACAAAAGTTGAATAGTTCAAGATATTATGTTCACTAATTAGCAAATAAATTCGATAATACTTCACTAGGGAAGGTTCAAAGCCAAAAGCTACATATCCTAATTTGGTAACCTTTTATTATACTCTCAATCAAATCTGTATTTCATATGCATTTACAACCAATTCATTCATGTGGGGAATTATTGAAAATATCATGTATTTGATATGAATTTATATTAACTTTGAGCTAAGTTTTAAGTGGGGACCACACATTATTAATGATAGATTAATATTGAAATTAATTTTAGCTCAAAGAGTATTTTATAGTTATATATTCACTTATTCAAATTCATGAAGTGAAGTGAATAAAAATTGGTTTTAAAGTGGGTATCAAGGCAATGGAAAATAAAGAGAGTAAGTTTAGTACTATATTGGACACTTAAGAAATGTTAGTATAGTATATAAGTGTCAAACTTCTTATGGGCTTTGTGCCCCAAAAAGGGTACCTATTTTACTTATTTTAGATTAAATATTTTATGACTTTTGGAAACAAATTGTTACCGCCAATACATTCTTCAAAAAAATTGTCCCATGCATTAGATATCTTTGGATGTATATTATCTTTGGAAGAGAGCTTATTACGACCTTTACCTTTCATCTCTCTTCTTCTCGCTCATCCTAGTAGCACATTAGTATTCTTGTGGACTTCTTTTAGTAGTATGTCAATTTTGAATTATTTTGTCTTCATGGGCTTCTTCTCGCTCATCCTAGTAGCACATTAGTATTCTTGTGGACTTCTTTTAGTAGTATGTCAATTTCGAATTATTTTGTCTTCATGGGCTACAGTTTAGAAGTAACAAGATTAATCTTATCCTATAAGCAAATATAGAAAAAAATTAGATTATTATCAAAATATATCTCTTACTGCAATAGTAATATATATATATATATAAGCAATGTAGACATAAATGTCGACAGTGCGACAAATGTGTCTGCAGTGTAGATATATTTGTCAATAATGTAGATATACTTGTCAGCAATGCACATATATGACTACAATACGTATATTTTGCTGAAATAGAATTTTAAACTTCAATATGTAATGCGAGGATAGTGGTTGGGCTGTGAGAGCTGATCAGATCAAAGGCAATGGCGTTGGTTGGGCTGAGTAGTGGTTGAACAACAAGTGTCAATTAGGTTGGAGGAGCTATACACACGAAATGAAGCATAAGTTAAAAGTTAAAACCTTCATGATATTCAAATGAAGCTATACACGTTATATCTAAAGCTATACCTCACCAAGAGTGACCAATTTGATGCTTATTTTATATGTATCTCCTCATTTAATAGCAATAAATATCCAAAGGGAAAGCATGTGTTAGCAGTAATAATATTATTCTCAAAATCATAAAAATTCAATCCAAAATAAGTAAATAAATTAAATAAACTTACTTATTACAGAATGTAAAATTCTTTATAGTCAAATTTGGTATTGGATACTATTTTTTTAAAACCAATTCATGTCTATTTACTGCTATAAATATGCCATCTATCTGCATTTATTAAAAACACAATTTGGTTCAACTCTTTTTCAAATCTTACTCGAGTAATTAGTCTATATTTGAGGGAGAGTACAGTACAATTTAAGTTCTTCGAATAACTGCTTCCTTTTGAGTGTAAGGCAGTTGTTATATGCTAGGAGACCGATGTCCACTATTCTAGAAATATTTGGTAGAAGGCAAATTGGTCTTAAGGAGATGGTGTCCAACACTAAACTTGACTATACAGAATTTTACAATTTATAATCTGTAAGTTTATTTAATTTATTTACTTATTTTTTGTCAGGTTTTTTTGTAGCTTTCTGGAATCAGATTGTTACCGCCAACAATCTTAAGACAAAATTCTCTAGTTGTTAATTTGATCCTGTTAGTGTTCTTTTCTTTTGATTGAATTTTAATTTTTCTTTCATTCATTTAGGTGGCTAAAATAGTAAAGAGTATTATTTCCCCTATTAGTGCTCCTCTAGTGTCTACAGTATATGGAGAAAAACCTGAAAAGTTATGTGGTGCAGAATTTAAGAGATAACAGCAAAAAATACTGTTTTATATGACCACTTTGAACTTGGCTAAATTCTTACATGAAGATGTGTCTGAACTCCGAATAGAGGAAACTAATCGGCAAGCAAGTAGTTGCTATAGTGGATGCATGGAAGCTTGTTGACTTCTTTTGCCGAAACTATATCCTCAACAGACCAGATAACTCATTGTATAACGTGTATAATTCACTAAAAATGTCTAAGGAATTATGGAAATCTTTAGACAAGATATGTGATAGGCTATGGAATGATTCCTTTAAGATCTGGATTTATTGTAGGAAGCAATCCACACAATCGAGGAAAAATATTCATCAAATATGCTCCTATAGTCAGAAAATTACGAAACTAACTGTAATCGATCTGTAACTCTCTGATCTACATTTTTCATATTTATGCCCTTTGCAGATTCGAACTATAACTGGGACGAAAACATGATATAGTGTGGATGATGGTGGTGATGATGGGTGGAGTGAATGTTAGGGTTATGGATGATAATGGAGATGAGGGTGGATGTGTGATATTGTTTAAGGGATAAAGACGAAGGGGAAGTAGTGGTTGAGATCCTAAAGAAGTAGGAGGACTCAATAGACGAGGGAGATTAGAAGTTAGGAGAAACCTTGACAACGGTAGAAGTGGTAGGTTGGTGAAGAGGGAGGAGGGAGATTATTGTAGAGAGAAGATAGAGAGGCAAGAAACTAATAATCCAATAGCATAATAATTTTGGCTGCCATCCACACCTTTATAGAGGTTAGCCAACAAGCCAAAATAATAATTATTAACCCTAATTCTAGTGGACTCCCACCGATCACGTTCGAACGTACCCGATTGCGCTCTAAAGCACAAAAGGTGTTCTTTGTTGATGCGAATGCGATGGCGGCGTTCGAACGCGTGCGTATTTTGCGTTCTCTATTTATGCGAACCTAATGCAGGCAATCGCAAAGCCGTTTGAACGTGCCCCTAACCGTGTTCGAGCGCGACCAACAAAAAATTTATTTTAATAAAAATAATTAACTAATGCAATAAGAAAAAACTCTAACTAAGTGTATCAGCCCACCATGCTTCCCCCGCATTGTTCTCAAGGTGTAAAGTCGCCAACTCCCGTGTCGCCTCATCTGATGGCTTGTCAATTCACTCGACTAGAATCTTCATCTTTAATCTGGTACCATGACGTCGCTGACGCCTAGCAACTATATGAACTAGCTCTATGATCTTTGTCTCCTCCAATTGCTCCGATAGAACTGATCCAACGATCTTATGATCTCCAATCTGCTCCCTCAACAATGAAACATTGAAAATAGGATGCACTCTCGACCCCTCCAGCAGCTCTAAACGATATGCAACCGGACCAATACACTCTAACACCAGAAATGAACCGAAGTAACGATGTGCTAACTTTTGGTTTCACATCGGACGGAAGGTCACCTGACAATACGGTTGCACCCTCATGAACACCAAATTGTCGATGTCGAACTCCTGCTCCCTATGGCTGGAATTATAAACTTGCTTCACACCACCTCAAACGGGGTCATGCTAATGCTACTGTGGTAGGTAGTGTTGTAAGACCACTCCGCCCACAGTAAGAACTTCAATCATCGTCTCGGCATCTCTCCAACAAAGCACCTTAAGTACTGCTCAATGTCTCGATTGATCACCTCGGTTTGGCCGTTCATTTGTGGATGGTAGGCCGAACTAAAGTTCAATCGAGTCCCCTACAATCTGAAAAAATTCATCCAATAGTCGCTTATAAATACACGATCACGATCCGAGACAATCGTGCATGGCATGCCATATAATCGAGTAACATCTCTAACAAAATTTTCAGCCACTGACTTGGCTGAAAATGGATATGACAATACCGAAAAGTTTGCATACTTGCTCAATCTGTCAATCACTACAAAGATAATGGAATAACCACGTACCAGTGGAATACCTTCTATGAAATCCATAGAAATGTCTTCCCAAACATGGTCCGATATAGGTAAAGACTGTAGTAATTCGGCCAGTTTCAATGTGGTTGCCTTAGTCCTTTGACAAACTTCACAAGTACGGACAAAACTCCTCATATCCCGCCTCAATCCTAGCAACATGCAACTTTGAGATATCCTCCTATAAGTCGTCAAGACACCTTCATGATTAGCCTCTGGAGTTTGGTGGCAGTGCTCCAACAATTTCTACCGCAATCCATCATTTGCAGGCACCCAAATGCATCCACGGTCCAGCAGCAAACTATCTCGATTCTCCAACTCTAGATGGTGCTCCGGATCATCCAACACCTCTTGTAGCAATATCAAAATATCGGGGTTAGATGTACATGCATATCTCAGCTCGTCAAGAAAAAGGAAAAGTGGGAGAAGAATAGGCTGCAAGCTCGGTATTATCGGGTTGGCGTGATAGTGCATCCGCTGCTATATTTTCTATTCCTTTCTTGTATTAAATTTCATAATCATACCTTAGCAATTTTGTGACCAATCTCTGTTGTGCCAAAGTATGAATATGCTGTCCCATAATATGGAAGCCTCCTTTGATCGGTTCGGATAATGAATCGCCTACCTTTTGCAGATGTGGATACCGATAGGGCCTCACATTCACTGGTGTAGACCCGGGTATAATCTCTATGCGATGGTCCATCGTTCGTCTTGGTAGTAACTCCTTTGGTTCCTCAAATAGTCCAGCAAATTTATCTAATAAATTAGACAACTTGATGGTAGTATCTAGACTCATTTGAGGCTCGTCTCCTACTAGTCCTAACTAAAGAAGATAGGCCAAATCACTTGCGCAAGGTAGCCCCACCATCGGCTGCATCGCAGGAATCGACGGAGACCGAAAGCCATCAAGCCGCACATCTTTGTTTCCTTCCTTAAATTTCATCCACATGCTCCGAAAAGTAAAATTGATGGGTTCCAAGTTTTGCAACCGCTGAGTGTAAAGGACAATATCCGCTCCTTGCAGCGCCAACGAATACAAGTCTACAATGATGTTGTGTCCTTGCACCCGTATACCGACCCAGTGACACAAGCTCTCCGCCCCAAGCTCCATGCCATCTCCAATAGCAACATCAAACCCCACTGTCAGTTTATTATCCAAGCTCAACTTCCTCACTAACATCTCGTATATAAAGTTATGTGTACTCCTGGAATCGATGAGGATGTGCACATAATAATTCTAACGAGTCCGTCCACCTGTAATGTCCTCAGAGAGAAAGTACCCGAATATGCATGCATCGATATTTCAGCTTAGATATCTTTGATACACTTAGTTAGGATCTTTTCTTGTTGCATTAGGTGTTTATTTTCATTAAAATAAAATTTCTATAGGTCGCGTTCGAACGCAGGTGGAGTCGCATTTTCATCCCAGTTGTAGTTCGAATCTGCGAAGGGCATAAATACAAAAGTTGTAGATTAGGGAGTTATGGATCCAACCCAATTAGTTTCGTAATTTTATGACTACCAGAGAACAACTGATGAATATTTTCCCACGGTTGCATGGACCGCTTCCTACAATAAATTCAGATCTTAAGAAATTATTCCGTAGTCGATCTTTTGGTTCCAGATCCTATCAATTTGGTATTAGAGCTCATTAATTTGGTATCAGAGCTCATTAATTTAGTATCAGAGCCCATCAATTTGGTATCAGAGCCTAATAATTTGGTATCAAAGCCTAACAATCTTCCTCTGCGCCCTCCTCTATAGCCTCCTCATGGACCTCTTATGAACACTCTGCATCACCAACAACCTCATCGTCCTCCTTGAGACCATCGATGAGCATCACACTCCCGATCAGTTTGGAACATTGATGACCGAGGGTGAAATGTTCATCGCATCGAAAGCAAAGGCCCTTCGCTCCTCGCTCCTCTACTTGAGTAGGTGTGAGAGTTCGAACGGGGGGTCTTGTGCCTCTAACATCAGAAGAATGTCTGAAAGGTGGTCGTGGTCTAGTACTAGCAGCTGCTGTCTTTGACCCTATAGAATTTCCAACTGACGTTCTAGGCACAAACCGCCCATCTCGATTGCCCCAACTTGTTTTCACTGCCATCTTGAGAGCTTTGTGCTTTTGCTCCATCCTCACGGCCTTCTCAAAGGCCTCCTAAAAAATGGTAGGACAAAGAGCACGAACATCCGCCTATATCTCTAATGGGTTCTGTGGTACCAAAAGATAGGCTATGGAATGATTCCTTTAAGATCTAGATTTTATTATAGGAAGCAGTCTGCGCAACCAAGAAAAATTTTTCTCCAAATATTCTCCCGTAGTCAGAAAATTAACAAAGTGGATTAGATCCGTAACTCCCTGATCTATAATTTTTGTATTTATGCCCTTCGTAGATTTGAACTACAACTGGGACGAAAACATGATATAATGCGGGTGATGGGTGGAGTGGATGTTAGGGTTATGGAAGGTAATGGAGATGACGGTGGATGGTCGATATTGTTTAAAAGATATAGATGAAGGGAAATAAGTGGTCGAGATCTCAAAGAAAAGGGAGGACTCGACAGACGAGAGAGATTATAAGTTAGGAGAGACCTTGCCAACAGTAGAGGTGGAAGGTTAGGGAAGAGGGAGGAGGGAGATTAAGGTAGAGAAAATAGAGAGAAGATAGGAGAAAAGAAATCAATAATCCAATAGCATTATGAATTTGGCTGCCATCCACACCTTTATAGAGGCTAGCCAACAAGCCATAATAATAATAACTAACCCTAATCCTTGTGCAATCCCGCCAATCGCATTTGAATGCACAAAAGGTATTATCTTTATGTGCGAACGCGATCCAAGTATTCTCTGTATTAGCGAACCTAATGCTGGCGTTCATAAGGGCGTTCAAATGCAACACCTTTCGCGTTCGAACGTGACCTATAGGAATTTTATTTTAATGAAAATAAACAACTAATGCAATAAGAAAAGACTCTAACAAGGTGTATCTCACAGTCCTAAAACAAATGTGCTCATCAATGTCGATTCGGACCAAGATAGTTCACAATGACTGCTAAGTCTTTCAAATTTAGCTTGATACTCCAAAACGGTTGTCCTCTGAACCATCTTCCTTAATGTGGCAGCAAAATCTTCATATACCACTGTGCCAAATCTCCGTATAATCCTCCTACAAAAGTTAGCATAACCGGTAAATCCTCCACCATGAATAGACTATCTATACCAATGCTATGTCATTCCTTGGAGGTGAAAGCTTGCCATTTGGACCTTTGTATTCTCCGTTGTCCCTTGATAATCAAAGTATTGTTCCACTTGAAACACCCAATCCATTAGATCACCGCCTTGGAATTTTGGGAAGTCCAAGCGTGCGATTCTTCCTCGGATAGCATTGTTAGGTTCACAATAGATCCTCGATTTAGGTCTGAATCTTTGTATTTGTTGATCTATTTCTCTAAATTCTCGAGCATGTCCATCACCATCTCTAAAGGGATCAACATCATCCTCTAAGTTCCAATCCTCTTAATCGATAAAGCACACCGGTGTCGTATGCCTCTTAGGTTCCACCATTGCCGGTCTTGGGTTGTGTATTGAAGGTATGGGATGATATGTAGGAATAGGTAAAAAGGATCATTGACATTAACATGTCACACCTGGACTTGTGGGGTATCAGCTCGGTGTAGTCCCACCGCTGGTCCTTTTTGAGGCACCGATCTTCATCAAGGAGATGATGAAGCCGATCGGTTTATGACATATTCCTTTAATGCATTATGATCATCTGCATTGTGTCAACCCTATCCAGCAATGTTTAGAACATGCCCCTAAGTTCATCCGTCAAGCCCATGTTCACACCTATGGACGTTGGTTGACTCGGTCCTGTCATGGTCGCTTCAAAAGAATCAGCTTCACGGTTAGAGTTATCATTGATTGAGTCTTCCCTTGTTGGTGTGTTCTCCATTGATCTCCTTGTTGATGTTATCTTCCTTATTTCCACCATTAATAGAGGTCTGAGGTTCGCCTGACTCTGATACTAATGATAGGCTACGGAACGATTCCTTAAAGATCTGGATTTATTATAGGAAACAGTTTATGCAACTAAGAAAAAATATTTACCAAATATTCCCTTGTAGTCAGAAAATTGTGACACCAAGTGGAATCGATCCTTAACTCTCTTATCTATGTTTTTTGTATTTACTCCATTTGTAGATTCAAACTACAACTGGGACAAAAACATGTTATAGTGCGGATGATAGTGGTGGTGATGGGTGGAGTAGATATTAGGGTTATGGATGATAATGGAGATAGAGGTGTATGGGTGATATTCTTTAAGGGATAAAGATAAAGGGGAAAAAGTGGTCAAGATCCCAAAGAAGAGAGAGGACTCGATAGACGAGAGAGATTAGAAGTTAGGAGAAACTTTGCCAACGGTAGAGGTGGTAGGTTGGTGAAGAGGGAGGAGGAAAATTAGGGTAGAGAGAAAATAGAGAGGCAAAAAACCAATAATCCAATAGCATAATGATTTTGGCTATCATCCACACCTTTATAGAGGCTACCCAACAATTATTAACCCTAATTCTAGTGGACTCCCGTCGAATGCGATGTAGGCGTTTGAATGCGCCCGACCGCATTATAATGCGCATTTCACGTTCGAATGTATATTTCACATTCTCTGTTTTTGCAAATCTGATGTAAGCATTCGCAAAGCCGTTTGACCGCACCCTCAATCGCGTTCGAATGCAACCTATAGAAAATTTATTTTAATAAAAATAATTAACTAATGCAATAAGAAAAGACTCTAACTAAGTGTATCAATATGCAAGACAGAAGATACCGATGTAGAGAAATTTGTAGTTGATAAATTTCTTGAGTATGAGATAGTTGACACTAACCAATGATTAACTAGATACAACATCTTCAAGTGATAATTTATGAGATCCATGCTGAAGGAATGGTGATTAATTAATCGTTCCAAGTAGCGGCTATTATTGAAAATAGCTATTACTGAAAGTAGCTATCGTCTTGGAGGGATTTCAAAAATTACCTAAAATACAAGCGCAAAGAAATGATATTTGAAAAACTTACTATCAAATTAAAGATACAAGAAAAAAATCATACTATTGAAAAAAAAATTAGAAGACAGTACGTGTCAAAGGCAAATGTTGTGGAGTCTACTAAGGACAAGAAAAGGAAGCATACCAGTGAAGACTCTTAAGGGTTGTGGCATGAGAGTGGCCTGAGAGTACAATTATAAATAACACATAAAAGAAGGTAACTCTAATTGGGATTTAGTGTGATCACGTATACTTGCTTAACTTAATTTTAGCAATTTGAGTCGGTGATTTGGGTGTATCTATATTAATTGCTCTTGTTAGAGAATTAATATAGATTATTGTAGGGAAAGTATATAAGCATATTATCTTAATTAATATGCTCGAAGGCTCAGAGCATATTCTGCCATCTGTAAAGGGTATCTTAATCATAATCATACCCTATCATCCATAAAGGGTATCAACATCCATCCAAATTGGACACCCTTTTAGCTGATAGAAACTACGTGAGGATAATTCACCACATATGCCCTAGTAAACGGCTACTACGCACACAAACTAATGTGATACATTTAGTTAGGGTCTTTTCTTATTGCATTAGTTGTTTATTTTTATTAAAATAAAATTCATATAGGTCAAATTCGAACGCGGAAGTGGTCGCGTTCGAACGCCTTTGTGAACACCTGCATTATGTTCACAAAAATAGAGAATGCAAAAGGTGCATTCGAATACGGTTAGGTGCATTCAAACATCGTGTTCGAACGTCTGCATCGCGTTCGCATATACAGAGAACGTTTTTTGTGCGTTTGAACGCTATTGGGCGAGTTCGAACGCAATCAGCGGGATTCCACTAGGATTAGGTTTAATTATTATTATTAAGGCTTATTGGCTAGCCTCTATAAAGGTGTGAATGGTAGCCAAAATTATTATGCTATTCGATTATTAATTTCTTGCCTTCTATCTTCTCTCTATTCTCTCTACCCTAATCTTCCCCCTCCCTCTTCACCAACCTACCACCTCTACTGTTGGCAAGGTCTCTCCTAATTTCTAATCTCCCTCATCTGTCGAGTCCTCCCTCTTCTTTGGGATCTCAACCATTTCTTTCCCTTCATCTTTATCACTTAAACAACATCAATCATCCATCTTCATCTTCATTATCCTCCATAACCCTAACATCCACTCCACCCGTCACCACCATCATATTCCACAGTAAATCGTAACTTCGTCCCTATTGGATTCGAATCTGTGAAAGACATAAATATAAAAAATGTATATCAGGAAGTTACTGATCGATTCTACTTGGTTTCGTAATTTTCGGACTACGAGCGAATATTTGGTGAATATTTTACCTCGGTTGTGCGGACTGTTTCCTATAATAAATCCAGATCTTGAACAAATCGTTTCGTAGCCTTATCATTGATATCAGAGCCTATCTTTTCGTAGGGTAGAACCCATCAATTTGGTATCAGAGCCTATCTTTTGATAGCATAGAACCTATCATAATGACCTTGGACCTAAGGCCACATGATCGAGATTACGTCGAGCGGTCAATCATCCCCCAAGCATGTTTTAACCCTCGTGCCCACTCAGGTATATATCCTCACATTTTCTATCAACTATTTTATTAATCAAATTACATGCTTTCCTTCTAAATGATAGATCATATGCATTTTATCTAGTACTACAATAAATTATGTAACTCAGACTAATGACCTTGGACCTAAGGCCGCATGATCGAGATTACATCGAGCGATCAATCATCCACCAAGCATGCCTTATCCCTCGTGCCCACTCGGGTATATATCCTCACGTTTTCTATCAACTATCCTATTAATCAGATTACATGCTTTCCTTCTAAATGATAGATCATATGTATTTTATCTAGTACTACAACAAATCGTGTTGATACGATTCGGACTTCACCGACGTCGTCTCGAGTTTGGATTGAGTTTTAGGATAAGATTGAGTTTTAGGATAAGATTGAGTTTTAGGATAAGATTGTGTTTTAGGATAAGATTGAGTTTTAGGATAAGATTGTGTTTTAGGATAAGATTGAGTTGTTGGTTAGCCTATAAAAGTATGTGTAGGGCAACCAAAATTATTATTGATTATTGAGAATTGAGTTTGCCTTGCCTCCTTCATCTTCTTCGCTCCCGTTCCCTCAATCTCCCCGGCGACGCCGCTTCTAATCTCCCTCGACAGGCCAATCACCCTAGTCCCTTAGGAGTGGCCCTCTTCTCCCCCTTCTTCCAATTTATCCATCGCTATCCCTAACCTTTCCATCATCCATAACCCTTCCACCATCACTTTTACACCGGTGCCACCCCATCAACACCGGCCCTCCACAATCCACCATTACCCAGGATTTCGTGCCTTCATCCACGGAATCCAAAAACAGAGTATCCTGACGTTCGTCCACTAAACGAACGATATTTCGAGATCCCCATCTCCGATTCGCCTGAAACTAGATCCGTTGGAAAGCTCTTTTCCGGGCCTACAACATATCAAAATTTCACAGCGATCCAACGGCGGGATATTTCGGGATCTGATCTCAAAGTTCCGTGCAAGATCGTATTAATCTTGAATCAGAGTCATAGCACCAAAAGAGGGTTCGTATCAATCTGGTATCAGAGCCTATAGCCGAGGAAGGATCGTATCAAGCTGGTATCAGAGCCACCGTTCCTCGGACAAGCGCTTCCAATGACGATCACTCGATCTAATAGGAATACGGAAGAACCTAGCGTTCTATCCATGTTGGGGTCTATTTCCAAACAGATTGCCATCAACAAGCAAATAATGATGGAGATGATGCAGGAAATACGGGCATGGACGAAACCTTTTTCGACAAGCAAGGCAATCACAAGACAGCATTGGGAACCCTCCACAACATACCCAACATCCTCCACGGCCTTCCCGCTCATCACAAAAATAGGGGAGAGTTCGGCTATCCGGCAAGATCGAGATTCTACACCTCGACCCATGGTCAGCCGCAACGAACTGCCACCGGCTACAATGAGATCCTCAACCATTGTAGCAGCCCTCGGAACCTCCACATCTTCCCATGCACCGGAGACCTCGTCGACAAACCGCGAAGTGCTGGCTACCCCACACCTGGTCGCTGGATATCCCTCATCAGGAATCCTCATCAGTGGTGAAGGAGATGATCCGAAATCGCGAATTTCGACACTTGGGCCGCCTTTCACTAGCTCCCTTTGCAACCATAGTGAGTCGGCAACTAAGAAGAAATCGCATATGGCCTCCAGCGATCTTCTACCATTCTCCTCGGTCAATCGACAGTCGACCACGACAGCTTCATCACCAGCGATGACGTTGCAGCTCCCTGCCAAGCTACCACTCAAAGGAGAAGGCCACGATCTTCCACCCATGGCAGCTGAAAGTGCAGATGTGGCTGGACATCGAGGAGAAGAAGTTGAGGAGCAACATCACGCGGAGGACACGATGGCCAAAATCTCCCTCCACGCCTATTCGGGGACGGCGGCACCAAAGACATTGCGGGTGAACGGAGTAGTCAAGAAGACCACAGTAAGAATCTTGATTGACACTGGGTCCACCCACAACTTCATTGACAAGAGGCTCCCTAGGAAGATTGGGCTCGAGTCGGAACCCACGGAGGGGTTCGATGTGACTATTGGAGATGGCACCACTTTGCGAGCAGATTCTATTTGTGGAGGTGCAGAATTGAAGGTGCAAGGCCAAACTTTCACATTGGATCTTTATCCGTTGGCCTTGCAAGGTGCCGATATTGTTTTAGGGACCCAATGGCTTCGGAGCTTGGGGCCCGTGACCTTTGATTTTATAAGCCTCACATTGACCTTTTGGAGAGATGATCAGAGAGTGTTGTTGGATGGAAGTAAACCGCTGCTTGAACTTTCAAAAGAAAGGGAGCTCGCTTCTTTCTCGGCATCCACTTTTCCTTTCTTTTCAGATCTACGGAGAACCAGTGCAGAGGATAGTGATCTGGTCCGACTCATGGAGGAGTTGAGAGAGAACCCCTCAAGCAACCCCGAGCACGAGGAGCGCAATGGGTTAGTACTAGAGCACGGGCGAATCAAGGTACCCCGAAACGAAGAGCTACGGAGGCTATTGATGGCACACTTCCATGATACTCCTATAGCAGGTCATGAAGGGGTATTACGTACTTACAAGCGGCTGGCCCAAAACTGTACTTGGACTGGGATGAAGACGGACGTGAAGAAGTATGTGCGTGAATGTCAAATCTGCCAACGAGTCAAATCGGAGGCACTCAAGCCTAGCGGGCTGCTGCAACCACTACCTATACCAGAGCGTATTTGGGTGGATATCTCCATGGACTTCATCGAGGGGCTGCCGGAAGTTCGAGGACAATCGGTGGTGTTTGTTGTGGTGGATAGATTGAGCAAGTATGCACATTTCATAACATTGTCTCACCCGTTTTCAGCAAAAAGGGTTGCTGAAATTTTTGTTCGGGAAGTGGCACGCTTGCATGGGATGCCTAGGACGATCGTGTCAGACCGGGATCGCATCTTCATAAGTGAGTTTTGGTCCGAGTTCTTCAGATTGCAAGGGACTCAAATCAATCTTAGTTCAGCTTATCACCCCGAGACGGATGGCCAAACCGAGGTGGTGAATCGTGGACTAGAGCAATACTTGCGATGCTTTGTGGCGGATCGACCAAAGAATTGGGTCAAATTTCTTCCCTGGGCTGAGTGGTCATACAATACCGCTCATCACTCAAGCATTGGCATGACCCCATTTGAGGCGGTTTATGGGCGCACTCCCCCTGTCTTGCGTGCCTACGATAGACTCGCGGCGACGGATAGGACTGAGCTTGACTTGGAGCTTGCTGATCGAGATGAAACATTGAGACGGCTCAAGACTCACCTAGCCACAGCACAAAACCGCATGAAGCAAACGCATGACAAAGGCAGACGTGAGCGAGAATTTGAGGTGGATCAATTGGTGTTCGTTCGAGCTCAACCGTATCGACAATCCACATTGAGGCCAATTTTGAACCAAAAGTTGGGATACAAGTACTATGGTCCGTACCGAGTGCTACAACGAATCGGTCCAGTAGCTTACCGATTGGACCTACCTGAAGGAACCAGGATACATCCCGTCTTCCATGTCTCGGCATTGAAGGCCCAGATCGGGCCTAACCATGTAGTGGGTTCGACCTTACCCGAACCAATGGAGGAAGATGGCTCCAATGAGCCGGTTCGAGTCCTAAGTCGTAGGAGAAGACGCCAAGGATCCAGATTAGAGACTGAAGTGCTGATTGAGTGGCTGGGCAAACCTACTGACGAGTCTACATGGGAGCTAGAGACAGACATCATGGATCGCTTCCCAAATTTCAAACCTTGAGGACAAGGTTGCGGAAGCGTGGTGGATTGATACGATTCGGACTTCACCGACGTCGTCTCGAGTTTGGATTGAGTTTTAGGATAAGATTGAGTTTTAGGATAAGATTGAGTTTTAGGATAAGATTGTGTTTTAGGATAAGATTGAGTTTTAGGATAAGATTGTGTTTTAGGATAAGATTGAGTTGTTGGTTAGCCTATAAAAGTATGTGTAGGGCAACCAAAATTATTATTGATTATTGAGAATTGAGTTTGCCTTGCCTCCTTCATCTTCTTCGCTCCCGTTCCCTCAATCTCCCCGGCGACGCCGCTTCTAATCTCCCTCGACAGGCCAATCACCCTAGTCCCTTAGGAGTGGCCCTCTTCTCCCCATTCTTCCAATTTATCCATCGCTATCCCTAACCTTTCCATCATCCATAACCCTTCCACCATCACTTTTACACCGGTGCCACCCCATCAACACCGGCCCTCCACAATCCACCATTACCCAGGATTTCGTGCCTTCATCCACGGAATCCAAAAACAGAGTATCCTGACGTTCGTCCACTAAACGAACGATATTTCGAGATCCCCATCTCCGATTCGCCTGAAACTAGATCCGTTGGAAAGCTCTTTTCCGGGCCTACAACATATCAAAATTTCACAGCGATCCAACGGCGGGATATTTCGGGATCTGATCTCAAAGTTCCGTGCAAGATCGTATTAATCTTGAATCAGAGTCATAGCACCAAAAGAGGGTTCGTATCAATCTGGTATCAGAGCCTATAGCCGAGGAAGGATCGTAACACGTGTAACTCAAGAATTTAGGTGATAAAGAGGCCAAGAGAAAAATGATACAATGCAGTCTCCAACCATGTATCTAACACATGCATTTCTATACTAGTCTATCACATGCATACTCATGCTAGAGATCATTTTGACAGAAAATCATAATAGTATAGTCATCTCCAATCATCTCTATATATCACCAATATACTCATATCCCAAATCAGCCTAATCAAATGCATGATAAAATATGCTCAACAGAAATCATTTCTAGATAAAGTTATATAATCATGCTAGAGGCCAAAACATGCATATACATAATTATATAATATATCTTAATTTGAGAAAGACGTCTAAAGAATAAAACTACTCAGTTTGTTTAGAAGACACAAAAATACATATACCTCACATCTACCAACCGAAAGGCAATTCATTGCTAACTAGATCCACAGGGTCTCACATAAGGGGTTTGAGATCCGAAAATATTTAAGTCGCATGAAAGTAGCCGTTTATCCAATTAAAATTAATTCATATAAAATATGATAATTTATTAGGTTTAGAACTCCCCTTTTTTATATTTTATTAAATATCTATATTTAATTATAGATATAATTCTGGTAATATAAATATATCATTATTATGAAATGCTAGTTAAGAATAGAATGGTTGTTCTTTTCATATAAAAGTAGTTTAAGTATATAATTATAAAAATAATAATAAGAGGGTGATATATAATTATAAAAATATAAGTATAGATGAAAGAAGAAAAAAGAGATTTAGAGGGAGAGAGAGAAATGAGAGAGGTGATGCTAGCGGGTATATGGTACTGGCATTTTATTTGATCATGATGTGCATATTCATATTTACTTATTGTTACACCATTTATTGTATTACTTTTAAAATATAGAAGTAGAAATTTGCTGAGGTTTATACTCACCATTTTCTGGTAAAAATATTTTCAAATTAGTAGATGAGCTGGAGTTCGTTACAGATCTAGTGAAGACTAGATTGAGTCTTCTTATTCTTATTCTTAATTAATTTATGTAAACAAAGTTAAATGACTTGTAGCTCCTATATGGGTTTTGTCTTATTTTGCTATGTATATGTATTTTGAGCTTGTTGTGGCCTTGGTGTTATAGCCTTCTTATTTATATTATTTGTGAAATTATATATTGTGTTGAAACATTGACTAGCAGGTCACATAATGTGTTTGGTGGCGGATGTTATAACTATGCTAACAACAAATGCGAAGAAAATAATCATGAATACAAAAGAGAGGGAAAAACAACATGTGTTAGAGTCATCCTAACATGTTTGAATTTCAGGTCATAAATATTGAAAAGGCAATGTGGTTCGAGTAGGGGAGAGCTCTCACTAGCAAGGAAGATATCAAGGTTTTGGATGGTTTGCAATTTGGAGAATAAGGATTTCAAAAATAGTATTCATAAGATGTATATCTTTTCGCAAGAGAGAAGAGATAATTAGATTTTTCGAATTTTATAAATAGCATCTCCTGACATTTAATGCAAGAAGATATCATCAAAGTTGGTGTAGGGGTAATTTTGGTATTTTCATTAAAACATGGGGTGATGCTAGAGAAAGTTAAAATGGGTTGTGAGGCAAAATTATAAATAAATTTGGTGAGGCTAAAAATAGCACTGCGAAATGAAGCACGACATCGTATAAAGGGGCCCAAAATGGCGATAGAAAATGAAGCACAACATCGTAGAAAGATACAGTGTGTCTTATTAAGTAGGACGAACAGTAACGTGTAGATTAGGATCACTTGATCCTCCTGCAAAGAGTGATGCCATCGCCGACCGGCAGCTGGCAGATCTCAACACGAGGGTCGGCGGCGAGCGCCTTGTTGATCTCCAGTACGAAGGGCCGGAAAAAGCTTATTATTTTCGGCACCGGAGTGTCTGGAGGCAGCGCCACCGACCCATACCACAGCGTGTTGTCGTACCCGATCAGGCCGCCCACCTTCACCAGATCCAGCAGCCTCTCGTGGTAGTTGAGGTAGTTGTCCTTGTCCGCATCAACAAACACGAAGTCGAACGTCCCATGGTTCGCCACCTGCTCATATTCAAGATGACTCGTTAATCGCCGCTAGAAATTCAAGTTTCCATAAATGAATGGATTGCAAAGAATCTCACGTCTGCCAGCAATTTGTCGAGGACGGGCAGAGCAGGACCCTCGCGGAAGTCGATCTTGTGTGACACGCCGGCCTTTTGGATTACAGGAAGGCTGTGATCGTAGTTCTGTCGGTCAATATCCAAGGCCAGGATCTGCCGCAAAAATTTATTTAGATATTAGTTCTAAATTATAGTGCTTCAATCCATAAGTAGGCGTAAGATTGATTACTTTGCCGTCGTCGGGAAGGGCAAGGGCGGTGGCTAGAAGAGAGTAACCAGTGAAGACGCCGATCTCCATCGTCTTCTTGGCGCTGATCATCTTCAGCAGCAAGTTCAAGAACTGCCCCTCGTCGGGGGTGACGGACATGAAACCCCTGTTTTAATTTCCATATTAATTATAAATGTTTTCTTCGTTTTATGTCGGGCGAAATAATTTAAATGATAAGAAGTACAATGGGTGTTCGGCGGTGATCTCGCGGATCTCCTTCATGCACTCAGGCTCCCAAGGATACACAGTCGTCTCCAGTACGTACTACAATTGTGTCACATGCAAACATAATAATAAAATTTTGAGCTATAGATAATAGAAATAAGGGAAGTTTAATTCCATCATTGTAACTAAGAGAGAGAGAGAGAGAGAGAGTAGCAAGACATAGTACTTGATAAAGAGCATCACTTTGGAGTAAGCTCTTGGATCCCAATTCCTTGGTATCCTGTGGCTCCCATCCCTCTGCCTTGATCTTTGCTTCCATCAGCTAGCCTCTGTGCTAAAATTCTCTCTCTTTAAAAACGCTCTCGTTATTGGTGGGATCAGAGAGTGGGAGGCTGGGGGTTTATATAATGCAGACGTGATATCTTGTAGAGGAAGGAGAGCTACTTAACCAAGTTTCCGGCTACCTATTAGAACTTTCGTTTCGCATAGCCTTTGAAATTTGGATTCATTAAAGTTAGCTAGTAACATAAAAGTCGTTGAAATTTGGATTCATTAAAGTTAGCTAGTAACATAAAAGTCGTTTCTCTGGACCGTGGTTTCCACTGTTATTTTGTTGGGGAAGAGTAGTAATGACAACGATGAAAACGAATAGTACATGACTGAGCTTTGAATAACATTGGAAAAAACTCTTAAGATTTAATAGTAGTCGTGAAACCAGAACTACTGAATTCTATCGCTATCATCAACTAAATTTTATAATATTTTATGTCCGGATCAGTCCTGATTTGATCAGTAACATTACTTATTATTATTATTATTATCTTTTCCTTTTCTCTATTTACATATCAATCTTTTTCTTTTTTATTTACGCAATGGTCTTCTTCATTTTTATTTACATACCAATCTTTTTCCTTTTTATATACATACCAGTCTTTTTCTTTCTAAGTTTTTAGTTTAAATTCTGTCGTTTTCTTTTTTTATTTATTTACATACTAGACTTTTTCTTTCTTTTTTATTTACATACCAGACTTTTTCTTTCTAAGTTTTTAGTTTACATTGTCTTTTTCTTTTTCTTTTTTATTTACATACCAGTCATTTTCCTTTTTAATTTACATGCACGTCCTTTTCTTTTTTAGTTTACATATCGGTCTGTCCCTTTCTAAGTTTTAGTTTTTCTTTCTAAGCTTTTAGTTTACATGTCTTGTCTGCCTTTCCCTTTTGTTTCAAAAAAAAGTGAAAATAGAGGTTTATCCTACAATTTATGCAGAGGTATAGGGATCAGTTAGCTAGATTTGCTAAAAGGCCACTAATAACATTATTAGAATAATATACTTAATTAGGATTTTTTCTTATTGCAATAGGTATTTATTTTTATTAAAATAAAATTCATGTAGATTATATTCAAACGCCTTGTGAACGCCTGTATCAGGTTCGCAAATACAAAGAGCGCATATTGTGCGTTTAAACGCGGTTGGGCGACTTCGAACGTCCGCTTTCAAATATCGATGCATGCATATTCGGGTACTTCCGCGCTGAGGACGTTACGAGTAGACGGACTTGTTAGAAAGCATTGTGTGCACATCCTTATCGATTCAGGGAGTACACACAACTTTCTAGACGAGAGGCTAGTGAGGAGATTGAGTTTAGATGCCGAATCGACCACGGGATTTGACGTTGCTATTGGAGACGACATGAAGCTTAGGGTGGAGAACTTGTGTCGCCGGATCGGTATACGGGTACAAGGACACGACATCATTGTGGACTTGTATCCGTTGGCGCTGTGAGGAACGGATATTGTCCTTAGTGCTTAGTGGTTATAGAGTTTGGGACCCGTCACATTTGATTTCTGGAGTATGTGGATGAAATATAAACAAGGAAACAAAGATGTGTGGCTTGATGGTATTTGGTCTTCACCGAATCCTGCGATGCAGCCTATGGTGGGGTTGCCTTGTGCGTATGGTTTAGCTTATCTTTTTCATTAAGGACCAGCAGGAGATGAGCCTCAAACGAGTTCAGGTACTACCATTGAATTATCTAATTTATTAGATAGCTTTTCTGGACTGTTTGAGGAGCCGCAAGAGTTGCTACCGAAGAGAGCAGCGGACTATCGCATAGATATTGTATCCGGGGCTGCACTAGCGAACGTGAGGCCATATAGGTATCCACATGTGGAAATAGAATTTATCTCAAATATGGTAGCCGAGATGTTGGAGCAAGGCCTCATACAACCAAGTCATAGCTCATACTCATCCCCCGTGCTTTCGGTGCGAAAAAAAACAGGACATGGCATTTTTGTGTCGACTATCGAGCACTAAATGCTATTACCGTCAAGGACCGGTATCCCATTCCGGTTATCGAGGAGTTGCTGGACGAGCTTGCATGGGCAACTATATTTAGTAGGCTTGACTTGAGGGCCGGGTATCATCAAATTAGAGTTCACCGGTCGGATGTTCACAAAACTGCATTTCGGACTCCAAACGGGCATTACGAGTTTCAAGTGATGCCTTTTGGTCTCACCAATGTTCCAGCTACCTTTGAAGGCCTCATGAATGATATATTTTGGCCTCTCTTGCGAATGTATGTCTTGGTATTTTTTGATAATATTTTGGTGTATAGCAGGACTGAATTGGAGTATTGGCGGCATTTGGAGGACGTGTTGAATTTGTTGAAGCAAAACCAATTAAAGATCAAGAAGTCTAAGTGCCTATGGGGAGTACCAAGGGTGGAGTATTTAGGCCACATCATTTCAGCGGATGGTGTAGCGACGGATCTACAAAAGGTTGCATGCATGATCGCTTGGCCTATTACTACTACTACCACCAGATTGAGAGAATTTTTGGGGCCGACCGGATATTATTGATGCTTTATCACCAGATATGGTAAGATCGCTGCTCCTCTCACTTCTTTGTTGAAGAAGGACTCTTTTCGATGGACGGATGAAGCCACTTCGGCATTTGAAAAATTAAAAACAGCAATGACGACGGCACCCGTTCTAGCATTACTAAACTTCACTAAAGAATTCATTGTGGAATGTGATGCGTCGGGTGTCGTCATAGGAGCTGTATTAATGCAAGAAGGACGTCCCATTGCCTATCTTAGCAAGGCTTTATCATAAAATCCTCAGCAATTATCAACTTATGAGAGAGAGAGATGTTGGCAATTCTATATGCGGTGATAAAGTTGAGGCTTTAATTGATCGGTAGGCGATTCATTATCCGAATCGATCAAAGGAGCCTTTAATACTTTATGGGACAACGCATACACACTCCGGCACAGCAGCGATGGGTCACAAATTTGCTAAGGTATAATTATGAAATTCAATAAAAAAACGGAACGGAAAATAGAGCGGTGGATGCACTATCGCGCTAACTCGATACTGCCATGTAACAACCCAATCTTAAAAAAAAAAAAAAAAAAAAATTCTGGGCACGACAAGACCGGCCACACTGTGGCCGGCCTTGTGCCCATGCAAGCTGCGCATGCAGCTTGCGTGGTGGGGGCGCCACGCGCCCGCTGCCGCAGCCAATGGGCTGCGACCAGCTGGCCGCGGCGGGCCCCGGCGCCGCCGCAAACCGCCCCCCCCCCCCCTCACCGCCTTCCCTCTCTCTCTTTAAATCTCTCTCTCTCTCTCCCGTTTGGTCTCTCTCTAAACCTCTCTCTCTCTCTCTCCCTCTCGCCGAGGCCGGACTATCGCCGCCGCCGCCACCTCCACGAGCGCCGGTGAGCTCTTTCTCCTCCTCTCTCTTCTTCTCTCTTCTTCTTCTCTCTCTCTCTCTCTCTCTCTCTCTCTCTTTCTCTTTTTCTTACCTTGGGCTCGGGCCCGTCGGAGCCGAGCCGCCGGCGAGAGGCCGGCAGCTGGCTGGCCACCAGTTGCCGGTGCCCTCCCCGTCGGCCCGAGTCCACACCTCCCTCCTCCTTCTTCCCTTCTTCTCTTTTCTTTTCTTCTCTTCTTCTTCTTCTTCCTTTCTTCCTTCTTCTTTCTTCTTCTTCATCTTCATCAGCTATTTCCCTTCTGCAATAGTGCTGGGCTCGGCCCAGCACTGTAGCAGACAGTGCCGAGCCCAGCACTGTGGCAAGGGATTGCTCCCTTTTTAATTTGTTTATATTAATTATATGATTTAGTTTTTAAAATTTAGGTGAATCAGTTATCTGGATGATAGATTATTTTAATAATTTATACTCTCTAGCATAAGTATTAGTTAAGTATTATTAGTATAATAATTTATTAATTATAGTTATAAGTACTTGCATATGATTATATATAGTATAACCACTGTTTATTAGATTAATACATGTAATCATATAGATAATAATCTTATATTTTATATAGTTAGTTTTATTAAAAATAATTAAATTTTATAAGTTTCTATTAATGTTTATGTATGCTTATACATGCATATATTTAATACATTTGAGTATACAATGTGTTTCTAGCAACTTATCATTATTATTATATATTATTTTCTATGCAATAAAATGCTGAGCTCAGATAATCATTTTTATATTTATGAATAATAATTAATATATGTATGATTAGTAACTAGTTAAGTAAAAGTAATAATTGCCATATAATTGAATAAGGTTATCATAATTATATATATATATATAAGGTATATCAAGTTATTTAATAAAATCAAATAATTTATTATATTTTACACCAATGAATTCTAAATGGGATAAACGGCTAACATCATATTATTTAAATATTTTCAGACTCCGAACCCTCTTATTTGAGACCCCGTAGACCTTGCTAGCGATGAGTGTCACTCGGTTACCTGACGGACGTGAGAGATGCGTGGTTTGTGTCTTCTGATCAGACTGTGAGTAGTCTTATCCCCTAGATCTCTTTCTCAAATTAGGTTATATTATATATTATGTACATGCATGTTTTGGCCTCCAGCATGATTATATGACTTTATCTAGAAATGATTACCGTTGAGCATATTTTTATCATGCATGTAATTAGGCTGATCTTTGGTATGAGTATGATAATGATAAATAAGGATGGTTGGAGATGATTATACTGTTATGGTTTTATGTCGAGATAATCTCTAGCATGAGTGTGCATGTGATAGACTAGCGGGAGTATGCATGTGTTAGATATATGGTTGGAGACTATATTGCATCATTTTTCTCTTGATTCCTGTTCCACACAGACAATCGGACACATGCCGTTCGCTAGGGCATATGTGGCGAGTTATCCTCACGAGGGTTCTATCAACTATGTGGGGTGCCCGGTCTGGATGGATGTTGATACCCTTAGCGGATGGCAGGGTATGGTTATATTTGAGATACTCCTTACGGATGGCAGAGTATGCTCGGAGCCTTTGGGCATGATGTTGAGACCGGGTACCGGGTGTTGACTGTGCACAGTGGTCTAGTATGATGATATTATACCGAGATGTCGGTGATGATTATGATGTTGAGAAATGCATATGATTTCATTATCATTCGGTTACCTGATTATCGAGTAGTCAATATTAATCATATATGATTGCATTTGATTTCATAGTATTGTCATGGTCGGCATGCATCATGTGTCATATTTGAGAGAGAAAGTTATGATGATTATATGACGTGGTGACCTATTTATTCATTGTCGAGGATTATGTATTCTTATCAGTTATGACATGTTATCTACTTTTCATTTATGTATTATTGAGGATACATTCATATACTCATTCATGACATGATGCTCTGTCTAATTCATATTATCTAGTACATGATTTACTCTTTGTTTGGCATCACTGATTCGGGGTAAGGTCTATTCACTGAGCCTTTTGCTCATGACTCTCTTTATTTCTTTTCTAACCCCTCAGATTTGTGGTACGTGATAGCGACCTGAGATATCTTGAGAAGATATTTTATAGTGATGATGAGGTGAGCTATTGATGCGAGACGGTATGGAAGATAGTTTAACCAGACATTGAGTTGTATCGTTGTTTGCTATATTTGTACCTTATTGTATCAGATGATGAGTTATATAGTATATGTCAGATTTTTATAGCACTCGTGTATCAGCTGTTTAGTTGTATCTTGATGGTTTGTTGTGGCCTGTATGGGTCCTGCCATATTATGTAGCGGTCTAGTGTTTATTATTGTGGACTTGGATATTCATATGTTAACAGATTTATTTGATTGATAGTACGATTTATTCGACGATGGATTATGTGATCATGGATATGTTAGTAGGTGTTATTTGATAATGTCATGTTTATAGGTGCACAGGAGAGTATCTGTGCGTGACGGGCCCCGCCCAACCTGTCTTGTGCGCCGCGCATGCTGTGTGGGCGCGTGGGCGTGCACGTGCCGTGCCGGGCGGGGGGCGTTATAGTTCAGGTGGTATCAGAGCTTAGGTTTTAGGATGATCTAGCAAACCATCAAGATAGTAGTTGTCGGTTTATTTTAGGGTTACCCTAGTAGTCAATCTCGATGAGTTTGATATAAATTGGTTGATATAGGAATCTAGGTTGTGATGTTAAGATTATTAAGTTTTGATACTTGTCCATATGGATAGAAATAATTGGTGATATTGGTATATTGAGAAGTTATCTGAGCGACTAATAAATAGGAAGAGGTATTATTAAAATCATGCATTAATATTGATATTGAGGTGTCGTAGTCTGTGGAGCATAATATTGGATATATGGAGTTGTTCATATATTGTGTTACTAGGTATGAAATTTTGATTGTATCGATAAGATAGGTGATTTAGTAGGGATATGTATAACTAGCAATATTGTTAGAGGATTAACATCTTATTTAAACCTTTGAGTTGATTACCAAATAGGGTAATGGGTATAAGAAATATGACATGGACACAGTTATTGGTTTGTGAGTGATGTCAGTAATTGAGAAGTAATGTATAGGTTGCTGACTGTGTGAATTTGATTAGATAGAAAGAATGATAATGAAAGGAATGATATAGGGTGATTGATAGTTGCTAAAGTTGATAGTCTCAGGATATATCTTGTATGTCAGTGAAAATTGATTTAGAGGATAAGAATATTATAGCCTAAAGATCGTGTATGTTGGGTGATGAATTTTAATTACAAGTATACAGACTTATGTTATTATAATTATTAGGTGATATTAATGATGTTGTAGAAGGATGTTGATGATACTATACGATTAAATTGTGCAGTATATATAATGGTCTTTGTATAGAGGATGTGATAGAATATTAAATTGAGACTTTTGAAGAAATAAGAGGTTTAAGTGGTTTAATTAGGAATGAGATATGTTGGTATGGATGTTAGATTGAGATATTATGTGTTTTGACATGTTAGTTGTTTTTGATGATACTAATTGGAGAGTTAATTTGATAGAGTTATTCATAGAACCTATAGACTTGACCATTTGTTATGACTGATGAATAATTTGGAAGTTAAACTAATTGCTTCATAGGACGATAATGAAAGGAATATAGAGGACTATGATATTTCATGTATAATGTATCGATGGATGTTTATTATACTACTAGATGATAAATAGATAATGATGTATAGGAAAGTGAATATATTAGCAATTATTTAACCATTGACTTACATGCTCGATTATTACTAGAGGTTATTAAGCGAGCCTTTTTGAATGATTAGATTGATTTAATGATTGTGAAGACTTACAAGTTTACATTTAAGTCTTAAGATAAAGACATTTGGTTGGAAGACAATGATTTCATGATTGAGAGATAATGACTTCATGATTAGTTCCATTATAGTTTGTGAGAGTGTGATCTTTTAGTAAATTACAAAGTTAAGGTTGCAAGAATGTTATAATTTATATTTTTGGATGTCTTCTGATCTATATGAATTAGTTAGTGCCAGTTATTTTATTAGCAGATCATAATAGCATTACTAATTCGGGAGATTAATCTTAGTAACTTTAGTTCATGTACAATGACTTTGTAGATTTGTCTAAGATATGTTTATGTATTCTTAAAGATCAAGTATGATGGATTAACAAATATTTGTGTGGCAATGGATTAATATTTTGAATTGAATATTATATCTATCGAGATATTGAAGAGATTATTAGATTACTTCGTAGAACTCAGTAGATAGTCTCTGGATCTGAATATCGTTATCATTAAGTGATATTTTGGTGGATATACTAGTAGTGATCGTAATTAACTAAATAATGATTAAACTGGAATTATGTGAATCGAGGAGTGAATAGTTTGGATATAGAAGTGATTGATCGGATGATCATTATAAAGTTTATCATGTATGTTTCTTGAGATAGTTGGATTTAACCTTTTGGATATTACAGATTAAGAAGGAATATAATGTTATAAATCAAAAGAGGATATAAATTTCATTTGAGGTTGCATTAGGATTTACATTGATAGGTTGGATTTGTTGCACTATATGTTATTCTGAAGAATGTATTATGAATACACGTTGATATTGTAGTCTTATAGGGATAGGTATGATCTCTTATATTGATTTATCTAGTAATTTGTATAATAGTTTAAGCATATGAGCAATGCACTTTAAATAAGAGAGTTTGTGCTATCGCCTAAATTTGATAAGGATATCGGATGATGTTGAGTATGTTTATATGAGTGAGATTATTTGCTTAGGAAGAGGAGCATGAGTTAAAGTATTTCGGATGTTTTTGAAATAACTTGTATTTATCGTTCCACTTAGTATTAGTGATAGTATTGAGGAATAATCCATTGAGTATGTTTGGGATCGGAGTGTCTATTCAGCAGATTGAAGATAATTTACTTAAATAGGTTGTATCATATTACCATAAGTGATTATTGCATTACGATGTGTATTATTGTAGTTAGGAGGAAAAGTGATAAATTGGTATAGCTTGAGGTATTTTGGAGTAGAATATGGCTTAGATCTAGAAAATTTAATTTTGTAAGAGAGCTACTTGTGGTGGTATAAGTTATAGATTTGAAACAGTAAGATTATGCAGTTGTCGATTTGATTGGAAGATAGTAGAACTAGATTTGTAGATTTTCTTACAATACCAATGTGATTTAAATTTCGGGGTCGAAATTTTTATAAAGGGGGAAGGAAAATGTAACAACCCAATCTTAAAAAAAAAAAAAAAAAAAAAAATTCTGGGCACGACGCGATCGGCCACACTGTGGCCGGCCTCGTGCCCATGCAAGCTACGCATGCAGCTGGCGTGGTGGGGGCGCCACGCGCCCGCTGCCGCTGCCGCAGCCAATGGGCTGCGACCAGCTGGCCGCGGCGGGCCCCGGCGCCGCCGCAAACCGGCACCCCCCCTCACCGCCTTCCCTCTCTCTCTTTAAATCTCTCTCTCTCTCTCTCTCTCCCGTTTGGTCTCTCTCTAAACCTCTCTCTCTCTCTCTCTCTCTCGCCGAGGCCGGACTATCGCCGCCGCCGCCACCTCCACAAGCGCCGGTGAGCTCTTTCTCCTCCTCTCTCTTCTTCTCTCTTCTGATGAGGCTACACGGGAGTTGGAAACTAATATCATGGAGCGTTTTCCTGACTTTTCACCTTGAGGGCAAGGTGAGGGAAGCGTGGTGGGCTGATATACTTAGTTAGGATCTTTTCTTACTACATTAGGTGTTTATTTTCATTAAAATAAAATTCTTGTAGATCGCGTTCGAACGCAAGAGGGGTTGCGTTCGAACGCCCTTATGAACGCCTGAATCAAGTTCACAAATACGGAGAACGCATATTGTGCGTTTGAACGCCCGTGTTCGAACGCCTGTATCGCGTTCACACATTCAGAGATGGAGCGTTTTAAGTGCGTTCGAACGCGATTGGGCCCGTTCGAATACGATTGACGAGAATCCTCTAGAATTAGAGTTTCATATTGTTTTAGGACTTGTTGGCTTGTCTCTATAAATATGTGAATGGCAGCCAACTTCATTATGCTATTAGATTCTTAATTTCTTGCTTTCTATCTTCTCTCTAAACTCCTCCCTCCTCCCTCTTCACCATACTTCCACCTCTACCGTTGGCAAGGTTTCTTCTAACCTCTAATCTCCATCGACTATCGAGCCACCCCTCTTCTTTGGGATCTCGACTACTTCGTTCCCTTCGTCTACTTCCCTTAATCACTTCCACAATCCACCCTCATCTCCATACTCATCCATAACCCTAACATCCACTCCATCCGTCACCACCATCATCACCCACGTTATTGCATATTTTCGTGTCTATTACAGTTTGAATCTACAAAGGGCGTAAATATGAAAGTTGTAGATCAAGAAGGTACGGATCCAACCCAATTTGTTTCATAAATTTCTGACTACTGGAGAATATTTTACGAATATTTGCCCATAATTGCACGGACTACTTCATGCAATAAATTCAGATCTTAAGGAATTATTCCGTAGCTGATCTTTTGGTACAAGAACCCATCAATTTCGTATCAGAGCATACCAATTTGGTATTAGAGCCCATCAATTTGATATCAGAGCTCATCAAATTGGTATCAGAGCCTATCAATTTGGTATCAGAGCGTATCAAATATCTAAATGAGCTTGCTGAAATAGCTCATACTTGGACTAGCCCAAGTGCTACTAAAATTACTAGTAGGCCTAGACTCACCTCCACTCCTTCAAGTGAAGTGGTTTTTCATCTTTGAAAAGAAGATAGCCTTTGGGCTAAAATTGAGGGTCTAACAAAAGAGATAGAAGCCCTCAAAATAAAAGAGGTAATGGCCACTTTTGCTGTACCTTACTAAGAATTATTCAACTTTTTCTGGAATGAGGAATACACATGAATAGCAATGTAATATATTGGAATTTACATAAAACCTTACTCTTTTTACTCAGACACTTACAATCTAGGTTGGAAGAACCATCCAACTTTAGTTGGAGAAATAAGCAACATTCTTAGCAACAACCTACACCTTAACCGCCACAACAATATCACCCTTATTCTGCACCTACCAACCTCAACCCTCTTAAAGGAATCTCTTAGAATAAACTATGCTTTCATTCATAGAGGAATAGAATAAAAGAATCAGAGACTCGAATCATTAATCACACAGGTTGCTGATCAACTTTAACCCGACTGAAGCAAGTAATATATGTAAACTCCAAGTAACTGAGTTAGAGGAGTTGCATATTGATGCTTATGAGAACTCTAAAATATCAAAGGATAATATGAAATCCTTCCATGACAAGAAAATACTAAGAAGACAACTTGTATAGGATCAAGAAGTTCTACATAATTTTAACAGTATTTACATCCCAACAAATTGAGGTCTAGGTGGAATGGATCCTTCATCATGAAGCGCATCTTTGAAAATGGCACAATAGAAGTAGAAGATTCTAAAGATGGGCATATGATGGGTTCTACGGTACCAAACTGATAGGCTCTGATACCAATTTGATGATTTTACGGTACCAAAAGATCAGCTACGGAACGATTCCTTCAAGATCTGGATTTATTACATAAATTAGTCCGTGCAACTATTAAAACATATTCACCAAATATTCTCCTGTAGTCAGAAAATTACTAAATCAATTGGATTAGATCTGTAACTCCGTGATCTACAACTTTTGTATTTATGCCCTTCGCAGATTTGAACTGCAACTGGAATAAAAACATTAAAGAACGCGCGTGATAGTGGTGGTGACGGGTGGAGTGGATGTTAAGGTTATGGATGATTATGGAGATGAAGGTGGATGGTGGATGGTGGATGTGGTTAAGGGATAAAGATGAAGGAAAATAAGTGGTTGAGATCCCAAAGAAGAGAGAGGATTCGATAGATGAGCGAGATTAGTAGTTAGAAGAGACTTTGCCAACGATAGAGGTGGAAGGATTTCAAACGCATATTTTGCATTCTTTGTTTTTGCAAATCTGATGCAGACGTTCGCAAGGGTGTTCGAACGCGACCCCTTCCGCGTTTGAACGTGACCTACAGAAATTTTATTTTAATAAAAATAAATAACTAATGTAATATGAAAAGACCCTAATAAGGTGTATCGACACATATTCAAAATCAATAGTCAAAGGCTTAAACCAATTATCAACACATTAGTACTTGAAGATGAGTGTGTCTTTCTTGTAGACCCTCTTTACAAGCCTTGCCTCGTTTACATTTTGAGCTCTCAAAGTCTGCTCTAACATCTCAGGTGATTTCATTCTATTTCAGTTACTTGTTCCTTATTCTTTATATTTTATTACATTGAGAAAAATGCAATATTTAAGTTTGGGAGGGAGAAAACAATGTGTATGTTGAGTATTGAATTTTCCTAGAACCATATTTTTGTTCTCAATGCATTATCATTTAATTTCTATATACTTGATTATATCTATTCAAAATACACATGTGTATCATTATGCAAAAAATTTACTTTTCCTATTGATAACATAGTTAATTGTTGAAGTAAGAATAATATTGTGATTCACGCACTTTTCACATCATATGTTTAAAGGATCATGCTAACTTAAAAGGAATTTAACCTAGAGTTTGACTTAATTAATTTTCTTTATATATATCAATAATAATAATAATAATAATAATAGTAATAATAATAATAATAATAATAAACTAATGTCTTACCAATTAAACTCAACCTCGCCACATCAAAAAGTGGTAAGATTTGAGTCAAAAGGGAAGGTTATTCAACGTTAGAAATATTAAATTAATTCTACTAAACTACATAGCATAGTTGTCTCAAGAAGGAAAAAGTGTTCATTGAATGGTATGATTGAAAAATAAAAAAGAAGAAAAAGAAAGAAGTTGTTATCCTCTTTACTTTAACTATTGCTATACTTGGAAATAGGAAATTATCTTTTTACTAATCACATGCTTATGAGTTTATGATCTTATTATCTTGCATTAAGTCTATATTTCTGAAAAAAAATTTCCATGTTTTTAAATGTTTGTGGGTAGCATTTGTGAAAACCCTCACGAGACAACACTTGTCCACTAGGGTACCCTAAGAGTTTAACGGCTTGTTGCATCTGTCAAATGCAATCATGTTTCCTAGAAAGTGGCATAAATAGTTTTTTCTTTTTATAATTTTCTTTAAAAACTATTTAGGGGAGTTTTCCTAGTTTTTTTTATGCTTGAATTGCTAGAGTCAACAATAAGCTGATTAGGGAGTGTGATAAGTGCAAAAAAATGCCCTTATAATATTAAAAATACTAGCTTAATTGTTATAACATAAATGTCTTTTTAGTTGTGTAAACAGGTTTCTCTAAATTAATTTTTTTCAATTTATAAAATGCTAAATTCTTGATATATTTTATTACTAAAATGAAGTTTAGGGAAGTTGTGCCTAGCCTACAAGTGCTAGATTTGCAAAAATTAAGTTTTTAGATGATAGAAACATTAAAAATCAGATTTTGGATGCACCAAAACTTTGCAGTTGACTCTGCATAAAATTCTGCCCAAGTAGCGGATCTGATCCTTATCTAGCTATGCCAGCAAACACGACGCCTATTCACACACTGCTACGCGAGCAGACGCATCGACTTCAACAGATTGCTTTACAGCAAATCCCGCTTGCTGAGGTCATGAGTAGCGCACATGCTAGTGGGCCACGCGTCACCTTGTGTCACCAGCACGACACGTGTGTCGCCCATCTAGCCAGTCGCAATGTGTTCCTACAACCTACCTTGCAGCAAATCCTGTAAACAGTTATTTTTTAAAATTTCTTATAAATAGAGGGTTAGAGGCATTGAAATATATATCAGAAAAAGTACCAAAAAAGAGAGAAAAAGATAGAAAAGAGAAAGGAAAAAGAAAGAGAGAAAAGAGAAATAAATAAATAAGGAATCTACTATGAGTAGCTAATCATACTCACGTGGCTAGGGGATGCCTCTCTTCTATTTAGGTTATTTTCTATTTTATTTTTATCTTATAATTTTGAAGTGCTTATAATTTTAAAGGTTGATTTATTCTATCTCATGATTTATATGTCCTAATAATTATAGAGTTGATATTTACATAATTATATCTAGATAAGTTAGTCTCTATTTAATAGTTTGATCCTCTGTTGTATTGTCACCTCCGAATACATCATTGACCTCGTACTAAGCTAAATAAAACTTGTTACATACTAAGTAAGTGATAAAAAAATTGATAATGTTAGGTTTTTTAATTGTTGGCAATTGTGTACAAAATATTCTAAGTGTATTTTTTACATGTATATGAGCTTTACATAAGTCTAGAAAATCTCTGGTTTGAAGAATTGCAAAATTATTAAAGCAAAGTTGATGAGATCAAGTCATACCAATGAAGTTTGAAAATCTTGGACTTTCGTGAGTACGGATAAGACTCGGATTTGGCTCTATCTTGAAGATCATTACTACGGATAAGACTCGGATTTGGCTCTATCTTGAATATCATATATAAAGATTATGAAACCCTATCTCTAGGGTAGTTGAAGAAGATTATTGAAAGAGATTTCTTGAGGCTACATCGATTCTTCAACTAACAAGGTTCCACTCATCTACAAGAATTTAATCTTTCGTCTTAAGGGCTATCTAGATGAAAGATCAATCTCGAGGGCTACTGAGGTTGGATTTCAATCACGAGAAACAGTGAATCGTGGGTTCTAGCGAGCAAGACTTAGAGGAACAAAGTCATTTGGATCGACGGGTTGTTTTATGAGTCAGTCTTGTAACTGCTAATATTCTAGTGATTGGTTTTGATCTGAATTTGGATCCGTAGTTTTTTTCCTATTTGAGTTTTTTCACGTTAAAATCTTGGTGTTCATCTCTACTTTCGTTTTTAATATTTCTTCCGACTTTTACTTAAGCGATCAAACGATATCATTGCCTAAAGGTTAGATACATACGTGTAGTCTAGGGGTTTTTTCAATTGGTATCAGAGCAGGTTCTTTCACTCTTTGAGAGAGATCAGATAGGCATGGATTTTCATAGAGATGGACCATCATCTATTAGACCTCCTATTTTAGATGGATCAAATTATGGATATTGGAAAGCTAGGATGAGAGCTTATTTGAAGTCTATAGATGAGCGAGTGTGGATGGCCATTATGAACGGTTGGACTCCACCAATGTACATGGTGAATGATAAGTTTATTGAGAAACCGATTGAGTCATGGGATAAGACAGATTATGAAAAAGTTGGCTGGAATAGCAAAGCAATAAACGCAATTTTTAGTTATGTTTCCTCGGAAGAATTTAAAAGAATTTCTACTTATGAGATAGCAAAACAAGCCTGGACGATCTTAGAAACAACTCATGAAGGAACTATGGCTGTAAAACTTTCGAAACTTCAGAGGTTGACTACTAATTTTGAAACTCTACGTATGGAGGAGAATGAGACATTTGATGAGTTCTATGCAAAGCTAAGTGATATAGTCAACTCCAGTTTCAACCTAGGAGAGAAAATTCTTGAAAACAGAATTGTCCGTAAGATCCTTAGGTCTCTTCCAGAAAGATTTCAGGCGAAAGTTACAGCTATTGAGGAAAGTAAGGATATCGATTCTATGAAAGTTGAACAATTGGTAGGAAATCTACAAACATTTGAGTCCAGTCTTTCAAAACCAAGGAAGTCCAAAGGGATGGCCCTATCCACAGTTGAACAAAATTTAGAGGCGTCTGATGATGAAGGTAATTTAGATGTTGAGATGTTGACTATGTTTGTCAAATTGTTTAATAAATTCTTTCGAAAGCCAAACAAGTTGAATGCTGAAAAACTTGAGAAAAGCAAAGCCTTTGTAAAAAAGAAGAATTATATGAGTTCGAATACAGGTGTGAGCAACAACAATGTCAAACAAAAAAATAAGAATTCTGAGAATAAAATTCAATGTTTTGAATGTTCTGGTTTTGGACACATCGCACAAGAATGCCCTAATCGTCTCAAAAGGAAGGGTAATGCTGTGAAAGCTACTTGGGATGACTCAGATGAAACTGATGATGATTCTGAAAAAGATGAAGAAAACTTTGTAGCCTTTGCTACTTCTCTACTTAATACTGACTCTATTGTTGATACTGATAGTACAGATGATCTTGATATGTTACCAGCTGAGGAAGATGAATCTGAAATTCAAAAGGCATATAATGACTTGTACTTGGAGTCGTTTAAACTCAAGAAAAGCAATCTTAGACTACTTCAACGACTCAAGGTAATCAAACCAGAAAATAAATAAATTTGAGGAGAAGTACAAATTGGAACTTGAACGTGTCAAAGACCTTTCTGAACAACTTGACAATACAAAAAATAAGATGAAGGCTGATGAAATTGAACTAGAGCGATTGCAGAAGGAAGTAACATTTTTTAAAGGGAAGAACAAACTTGACGAGATTCTAAAAGCTCAGATCTCTGGAAAAGACAAGTATGGTGTTGGATACACTGGTAATTCAAATAATAATAAAACTGTCTTCGTTTCTGCAGGTATACAAAAGGAAGAATACCTAAAGTCATCAACCGCATTTACAAAACAATCTTGGATAAATGCTTCTAAACTGAAGTTGAATCTACAAACTGTTGAATCTTCAACAGCACCAAAGGTAAACTTTAGTCATACTCCTCGACAAAAGGTGAGTAGAAAAGGATTTGTTCCAACATGCTTTTATTGCGACATTCTAGGGCATATTCGACCTCATTGCAAATTTTTTCAAAAACCTAGAAGTGCTTTCATTTATGGGATGAAAACAAAGGCCATATGGGTCAAGAAAAGTGATTTGAAATGTTATGTTGTGCATACAACCTTGAAAGCTTTAAATTCTGATTTGTAGTATTTAGATAGTGGCTGTTCAAGACATATGTCAGGCGACAAATCCTTATTTTCTAATCTCGAAGAACATGAAGGGGGAGTTGTGACATTTGGAGATGGTAACTCATCCAAGGTAATAGGTAAAGGAAAGGTAAGTACTTCAGGTGTTCCTATTCTTGAAAATGTTATTTATGTTAAGGGCTTGAAAGCAAATCTACTAAGCATCAGTCAATTTTGTGATGAAGGTTATGAGGTAAAATTCTTCAAAAATGATTGTACTATTCTAGATCATGATGGTAATGTTATATGTTTTGGATCTAGAACATCTGATAATTGCTATGTTATTAGAACTTCATATAATCTGAAATGTAACAATGCAAAACATGCTAGAACTCATATGAGTACAACTACCAAACTAGAAAAGACACTTTATGAAAAAGTGTTGATCAGACACTATATAGGAGCATGATTGATAGTCTTTTGTACTTAACTACTAGTAGACCAGACATTGCATTTAGTATCGGTGTGTGTGCTAGGTTTCAGTCTGAACCTAAGAAGACTCATTTGTTTGCTGTGAAACGTATCATAAAATATGTCAGTGGCACATTTGATTTAGATATCTGGTTTACTTATGACTCGGGTGCTATCATATTGGGATATATGGATTTTGATTGGGCAGGTTCATGTGACGATAGAAAAAGTACTTCAGGTGCATGTTTCTACGTTGGAAATAATCTGGTTGCTTGGCATAGTAAGAAACAAAACTCGATATGTTTCAGTAGGGAGTTGTTGTTCTCAGTTACTATGGATGAAACAGATGGTCAAAGATTACGGCATTGAACAAGATACTATGGTGCTTTATTGTAACAACATGAGTGCTATTAATATATCAAAAAATCTTGTTCAACACTTGCGTACAAAAAATATTGATATCCAACATCATTTTATACGCAAGTTAGTTGAAGACAAAATAATAGCACTCGAACATGTTGAGACAGAGAAACAGTTGGGAGATTTGTTTACAAAACCTTTGAATATACAGAGATTTGAGTATCTTCGTACACCTTTAGGGATTCGTACTTTGGACTGATTTTATTGGGATTTGTGTTATTTTTAGTTTGCAAGTTTCTTTTTATTTCGTTTCGTTTTTTTTAGGTTTTCTTTCACTCTGAAATTTTCTTTGGTTTTAGTTTCAGATTTGTCGAGAGTTTTTGTCATAAAAAAAAATTGATGTACTCCTAGATTCAATAATATACTCTTGACATAAAAATATGATTTGTCTCTTGATTATGAGTTATTATAGTCAATTTTGTCATCTTGTAGTATATTGTATCAATTTTGAATTTGTCACTCCCTCAACTTCTATAATAATGAAACCAAATTTAATGCACTCATAACGTGCGTTATGTGTATTCTTGAGTGAGCATGATATCATGAATTATTTTTTTAAATAGCTCACTATTAACCTTGATTTGCACAGTTTGACCTCATTCTTAGTCATAAAAAATTTGTTCATAAAAGATCAATAAAAAGGTCTACAATGAGTTAGTGTGAAAGCTGTCTTGTTTAGAGTCCAGTTTGACTCGTATATTATTTGCAAATTAAAAAAAATGATATATGTGAATTTCTTCTTGCACATTGTTTGATTTGTACTACAAGAAAAGGGCTACCTACTCATGTATAAAAGCTATCATTGCACCTATATGTTTTAGTAAAAAAAATTACAGGAAAAATTCTTGTCATGTTATGGAGAATAAGTCAAAAAGTGTAAAATTTTTTATACTAAGTCGGTTTGACTACTGTGTTGCATTATTGGTTAAATAGGAAAGTTTGTTTAAGAAGATAGTTTCATGTTATCTATGCTCAACTTGTATATACTTATTGTTATGATCAATCAAGATTAATTTAATTTTGAGTGATGCATTAGAATTGATCATAATATGCTTTTGATGATTTGATTGATCTGTGTATAACTTATTTCATTTGATTGTCATATTTTATGTCTTGAATCTATTTTGAAATTTTTAGAAGTGCATCTCCAAAAAGATTTTTTTTATTTTTACTGATTTTAAAAAAAAAACCCCAAATTTTCAAGATTTTCATCTTTTTTATCAAATTTTTCACTTCAAACTTCTTTAGAGGGTAGTTCTCCTCCAGATCTAAAGTCTTTTGGCCGAAACTTCAAGATTTTCTTCACTTTTTGTGAGGTATGACCATTCCTCAATTTTCTTAGTTTTTATTTAATTAAGTCTCTTGATCTTGATTGATTTCTTGTAGTTTCGAGTTTTGATCATGTTAAAATTAATACCTTGATGTTTCTTTTGCGATTGAACGTGATAACTTAGCATTTTTAAGTGGAAGATGGATTTCATTTAGGGTCTTCATGGTTTCTAGAATTTTTGGATTTCTTGTTATTTTTTTGTATGCTTTGGGCATATGTTGAATCTTGCGACTTTTTTCTTTCTCTATAATGCCTAAAAAAAAAGCTACAGTTACTAAGAAACTAAGGCTGCCTTCATCACCTACCTCGACTCCGTGTTGACGATTCTTCATCGTCAGTTCCCTTCGAGTTTCTAGTCTTTGGCATTTGTGTCAAAAAGGGGGAGAATGTGTGAGTTTAGACGTGAGTTTAAAATTTAGGAGTTTATTGGTGTAGGGGGAGTGTTGGCATAGGGGGAGTTTATTAGAGTTTACTTGTCTATGTTTACTGCATAATAACTTTGCTTAAGTACTTTTGAACTTATGCTTGCTTGATAACTTGTGTTTGGATTGTTATTCATTTCAAGTTATTTTCACTTGATCTTGGATTGGTATATTTTTATTATTTGTAGGGATTGAAGTGCGAAATCTTCTAGACTTGTTGAATGCTCATTTTGAATTCTTTGTAATATCTTGTAATCTAGTTGTTTTGTCACAAATTGCCAAAGGGGGAGATTGTTAGGTTTTTTAATTGTTGGCAATTGTATACAAAATATTCTAGGTGTCCAAACTACTTGGATATGACTACGAGTTGGTGTATAAAAGGGGGACCAAAACTAGTGTTGTCGATGCCTTATCAAGGTGTCCGAATCCACCCGAGTTGGCAATGATTTCGGTGGGAGTCCACTAGAATTAAGATTAATAATTATTATTTTGGCTTATTGGCTAGACTCTATAAAGGTATGGATGGCAGCCAAAATCATAATGCTTAATGAATATTGGTTTATGGCCTCCTCTATCCTCTCTCTATTCTCTCTACCCTAATCTCTTTCCTCCTTCTTCACCAACCTACCATCTTTATCGTTGGTAAGGTCTCTCCCAACTTCTAATCTCCCTCGTCTGTTGAGTCCTCCTTCTTTCTTGAGATCTCGACCACTTCTTCCCTTTCATCTTTATCCATTAAACAACGTCAACCATCAACCCTCATCTCCATTACCATCCATAACCCTAACATCTACTGCATCCATCACTACCACCTTCATTCCCACTATATCATATTTTTGTCCCAGTTGTAGTTCGAATCTGAGAAGGCTATAAATATAAAAAATGTAGATACGAAAGTTATGGATCGATCTAACTTACTTTCATAATTTTTTGACTATAGAATAATATTTGGTGAATATTTTCCTTTAGTTACATGGACTGCTTTCTACAATCAATCCAGATCTTAAAGGAATCATTTCGTAGCCTATCATTAGTATCAAAGCTAGGTGAACCTCAGACCTCTATTAATGGTGGAAACAAGGAAGATGGCATCAACAAGGAAATTAATAGAGAACACATAGACAAGGGAAGACTCAATCCATGATAACTTTAACTATGAGACCGATTCCTTTGGGGCAACCACGGCAGGACCGAGTCAACCAATGTTCATTAGTGTGAACATAGACTTGGCGGATGAACTTAGGGGATATAATGGATTAGACAAACAACGTCCAGAACCATTTGATAAATACTTAGAGGTATGTGGGATAGTCCACAATACACCATACCAGGGTCACCTCGCATGAATGGTGTATCTGAAAGATGAACCTAGACATATAAAAATATGGTAAGGAGTATGATTAGTCATTCTACTTTACTAGAGTCACTTTAGGGTATAACTCTCAAAACAATAGCTTATATCCTAAATCGAGCGCCAACTAAAATGGCTACAAAAACGCATAATAAGCTTTGGACCAACCAAAAATCTAGTCTAAAGTACTTACATGTTTGGGGATGTCTAGCTGAGCGAGGTCTTATATGCCACATTGAAGGAAATTGAATTCCAAAACAGTAAGCATCTATTTTATTGGCTATGCTGAGCGATCAAGGAGTTACAAGTTTTATTATCCCACAAATAGGTCAATATTTGAGATAGGAAATGTAGAAAATTCCTTATGCTTCAATTATAGGGAGTCTAATATATGCTCAGGTATATACGCGTTCAGATATTGCATACATTGTTGGCATATTAGGCAGATATTAGAGTAACCCTAGTATTGATCATTGAAAAAGCAACCAAGCGGGTTATGAGGTATTTACAGAAAACAAAAGAGTGAATGCTCACATATAGTAGATCAGATCAGTTAGAGATCATTAAGTATTCTGGCTTAGAGTTTGCCAGATACTAAGATAGTAGTAGATCCACATCTAGCTATGTTGACTTATTGGCTGGTAGAGCTATTTCTTGGAAGTCTATCAAGCAAACACTCATAGCTTCATCCACCATAGCAGTATAGTTTTGTAGCATGTTATGAGGCATCCAATAACAGAATATGGATGCAGAATTTTGTCACTATGCTACGCAATTTGGAGGGTATTGAAAGACTACTCAAATTATTTTGTCACAATAAGTCAATAGTTTCAATAATAACATGATCTCCACAAAATCAAAGTATATTGATATTAAGTTTTTACTTGTAAAAAAAAAAAAAGGAGTGCAGAGTGAATAGATATCTATAGAGCATATTGGGACAAGCCCCATTATAGTGGATCCGCTTATAATATGGTTATCACCCAAGTTCTTTTCATGAGCACACTGCTCATATGGGTATTATAACGGGCCTCCAAGAAGCTCGGGGTAGAGGGGACAAGGTCATTATAGAGCTGGATGCGGAGGCTACGATGAACATGCTAAATGGGCAAAAGACCAACGCCTTAGAAGTTACAAGGCATGGTAGCAAAATATAAGCTATTAACTGAGCAGTTCAGAAGGGTGTCATTCAAGCATATCCTCAGGGAGGGGAACGCAACTGCAGATTGGGTTAGCAAGAAGGGTATGTTAGTGGCCAGGCGCATGGTGTGGTAGTGATTTTCATTTGCTGGAGGAGCTAGAGGGCTTACTTCGGTAGGATAAGAGATTTTGTAATTGATCTCCTTTTAATTAGTTGTAATATAGCTCCTTGATTCAAAAAAAAAAAGAAAAAAAAGAAAACTACTCATATGGCTATTGTTTTGTTTGAAGATATGTAGTTTTAGTGGGAATTTGTATTATTTTTTGTTTATTCATTTATCTTACATTTTGAATATTTTCTATATATTTGGATTATTTTCTTCAAAAATAAAATATTGAGTTTATTGCACTCAATTAAGTTTTTCTTTTTTTAAATAATGATCTCAATAAAGTAAAGTAGGACAAGTTGGAAATAGGCATGGATGGATCACATTGCATGCAATTTCTATACTACACATCTATGATTGATCTATGTCATTTAGTTATGTTGGTATATGTCACCATTGATGGATCCAATTTCGATTAATATAACGAAGACTGCTTTGATACTATACCAATACAGTTGACTGACGAGATTGTCCAAATATACTCTAAGATAATGATAGTAAATTATTGAGCTCATAAAGTTAAACACATTTGTTAGATTACATATATAGCCTAGTGGGAGATTATTAGATTAATTTATATTATTTTTAATAATTGGGATATATGTAAATAATTAAAATGTGTAGGCTATCATTTAAATGTCTAAAATTAAGTGATCTAATTAATTATTAATTGGCTTAAGAGTATAAGTGTCATGAAATTTATGAGCAGATACCATCATATAATTTCTTTTTCTATGGGGGGTAAAATTAGAAACAAAGAAAACTATATTTGCTAAATGGTAGTTTTCACTTTAAGTGGCAATGATCCCCACTTTTAGCTTAGCGATTTTTTTCTCACATATCTCATCTTTTTTTAAAAATCTTGTGATATTCATTAAGAATAGATTTGGAAGACTATCACAAGGATATCTCATGCTTACTTTTCTCCACCAATAGATTCATGTATGTTTCTGCAAATCAAATCTCTTTCTACTCATTGTTTTAATATGAATTTTATGATCCAATGATTAATACCTAACATTGACGAATCAAAAAAATGAAGCACAACATGGTAGAAAGACAGACAGATTGTGTCTTTATTAAGTAGGACGAACAATAACGTGTAGATTACGATCACTTGATCTTCCGGCAAAGAGTGATGCCATCGCCGACCGGCAGCTGGCAGATCTCAACACGAGGGTCGGCCGCGAGAGCCTTGTTGACCTCCTTGACGAAGGGCAGGTAAAAGCTTAGTGTTTTTGGAAGCGGAGCGTCGGGAGGCAGCGCCACCGACCCAAACCACAGCGTGTTGTCGTACCCGATCACGCCGCCCACCTTCACCAGATCCAGCAGCCTCTCGTGGTAGTTGAGGTAGTTGTCCTTGTCCGCATCAACAAACACGAAGTCGAACGTCCCATGGTTCTCCACCTGCGCTCCACTCACATTCAACACACGTCAATCGCCGCAATAAAATTCAAGTTTCCATAAATGAATGGATGGCAGAGAATCTCACATCTTCCAGCAATTTGTCGAGGACGGGCAGCGCAGGACCCTCGCGGAAATCGATCTTGTGTGACATGCCGGCCTTTTGTATTACAGGAAGCCCCAGTTCGTAGTTCCGCCGGTCAATATCCAAGGCCAGGATCTGTGACCGAAAATATTTATTTTACATAATTAGTTTTAAATTATATTGCTTCAATCCATAAGAAGGCCGTAAGATTGATTACCTTGCCGTCGTCGGGGAGGGCAAGGGCGGTGGCAAGAAGGGAGTAACCGGTGAAGACGCCGATCTCCAACGTCTTCTTGGCGCCGATCATCTTCAGAAGCAAGCTCAAGAACTGCCCCTCGTCAGGGGAGACGGCTATGAGACTCCTGTTGGAATTTCCACGTTAATTGTAAAAATTTTCTTCGTTTCGTGTCCAGCGAATTAGTTTAAACGATCATATCAAATGAGAAGTACCATATGTGTTTGGAGGTGATCTCGCGGAGCTCCTTCAAGCACTCATGCTCGCGAGGATACACACTCGTCTCCAGTATGTACTAAAATTACATGAGAGAATAATAATATTAAAATTTCAAACTAAAGATATTAGAATCAAGGGAAGTTTAATTCCATCGATATAATTAAAAGAGAGTAGAAAGACAATAGTACTTGATAAAGAGCTTCACTTTGGAGTAAGCTCTTGGGTCCATTATCTTTGTCAGTCGGTGGATCCAATCCCTCTGCTTTGATCTTTGCTTCCATCAGCCTCTGTGCTAAATAAAATTCTCTCTCTTTAAAAATAGCTCTCGTTATTGGTAGGATTAGAGAGGGGGAGGCAGGGGATTTATATAATGCAGACAGAGATATCTTTCGGGGAAGGAGAGCTATTTATTTGACCGAGTTTCTGGCTACCAGTTAGAACTTTCGTTGAGCATACTACGTCTGCTCAAAGCCATCTAACTAAACTCTAGTTAGCTAGTAAGACAAAAGTCGTTCTCCGCACCCTATTTTCCACTGATATTTCGTTGGGGAAGAACGGAGCTGACCGGCGTTGCATAAACGTACAAAGATGATAACGACGACAACGATGTTACGTTGACGATAAATTGACGGAAAAAGAACTGAGCCTAAGCTTTGCGTAGCTACATGGGGGCAAAACTCTCGATTTAATAATAGACTTGTATGGTCTGTTTGGTTTCAATCGTTTTACGTCTGGAACACGGTTAGGCTAAGAAAATGTAGCAGATAGTTTGAACTAGGTTAAGAAAATATAGTGTTTAATTATAAATTAGACTAACAGTATAAATATAACTTTTGATATGATACCCAAAATACCCTTTGACTTTAATGATATTAGATGAAAATATTATGTTTAAAAAAAATAATTAGTTAAAGTTTAAAATATTAAAAAAATAGTTTTTTTTAGTAAGAAATAATATTCTATTTGGTAGCTTGGTAGCTTGGTAGCTTGTAAGCTTGCAAGTATTGTGTTGTCTAATATGTTTTTCTCTTCCTCCTCTTTATTCCGTATGGAGTTTATCTTAAACATCCTTAACCTGTCACTTGCCTCTCACGTGAGATTGCCCTCACATAAGATTCACGCGGAGGCCGAGAAGGCTAGTAACATACAATGAACACCAGAACTGATCAAAATAGTAGAAATAAAAGTAGGGCCCACAGGTTGGAATAAGCCTATCAATAATACAAAAGCGTTTGAGTCTCTAAATACAATAGTACATGTTGAAAATAGAATATAGTAAGGAAGAAAAACACATAACCCCTTATAAAATATTACACTATAGGAAAATAAATAGGCTCCATTATAACGACGACAACGATGATAACGACGACAATGCTCTACTAGGCTTTCATTAGGACCACAGTCAATGTCTATCAATAATACAAAACCCCTAACATACAATGAACACCGCAACTAATCAAAATAGCAGAAATAGCCACAAGTTGCAATATGTCTATCAATAATACAAAAGCAGTAGAGTCTCTAAATACAATAGTACATGCTGAAAGTAAAATATAGTAAGGGAGAAAAACACATAACCCCTTATAAAATATTACACTATAGGAAAATAAATACATCCAATGCTCTACTAGGTGAACTCTTACAAAGCTTATATTACGACGACAGTCAATGTCCAATTTAAATATTCTAAAAGATTTGACTCTCGTCAGTCAACAATCCAATCGTCATCTAAGTCTAACAAACATTGTGCTTGATTATCCAGGATCCATAGATTAGAACATCAAGCATAGGCCCTATAAGGTCGAATATATCTTACCCCATTATACTTATACTTAAAATTATTTTATATGAGTACTTCAAAAAATCTTAAACTAGCCCTTGTACTTATCATCAAAGTGATACTGTTAGATTTTCTATCTAAATTAACAACATGCGGCCAAATGACCAAAATACCTCATTGATTTCTTATGCAAAATTGATAGAGTGATACGATCTCCCATTTGGCTAAGGTTCGATCTCTTCCAATTCTCTGATCTGGACTAGATCTGGTACGGAACTTTAAAATAAGATTCCGAAAGATTTCGTTGTCAGAACAACGTTAAATTTAGATATGCTGTAGCCCCGGAAAAGAGCTTTCCAACAAATCAAGTTTCAGGTGAATCAGATTGAGGATCTCAAGATATCGTCCGATTAGTGGACGAACATCAGGGGGCCTAATCAGGATTCGTGGATGGAGACACGAGATCCTAGATGATGGTGGAGGACCGGCATTAATAGGGTGGCACCGGTGAAAAGTGGTGGTGGAGGGGTTATGGTTAATGGAAGGGTTAGGACAAGTGTTGGATAGATTTGAAGAAGAGGGAGGAGAGGGCCGCCCTTAAGGGTCTAGGGTGATTGGCCGGTCAAGAGAGGTTAAAAGCGGCGTCGCCGGGGATTGAGGGAACGGGAGCGAAGAAGACGAATAAGGTAAGGCAAAACTCAATTCTTTAATAATAATCTCTGGTTGACATCCACATCCCTTTTAGATGCTAATCAAACAACTCAAAATTAACCCTAAACAAAATAATTTCACCGATCGCGTTCGAACGCGCCCAACCACGTTCGAACGCGCCAAGTTCGCTCTTCTCTGGATTTGCAAACGCGATGCAGGTGTTCACAGTGTGTTCGAACGAGGCGTTCGAACGCACAATGCACACTCTTACAACCTATTCACAATTGTGTTCGAACTCACTCCACCCGCATTCTAACGCGACTTACAGAAAACTTATGTTCTTGGAAATTAAACATTAAAACAAGAAACAAAGAAACTCCTAAAGTGAATCCATGCTAGAGATGACGTCGGTGAAGTCCGAATTGTATCAATCCATCACGCTTCCGCAACCTTGTCCTCAAGGTTTGAAATTTGGGAAGCAATCTTTGAACTTTGACTCAAGCTCCTCCACGGTATGATCTTCTGCATTGGTTCCTCACACATCTGAAAATAGAGGAAATGTTGGTGTTGAAAAAGAGGCAAGCTCACTTGTGTCTAGTTGGCGTGAAAGGGTATCGGTCGCCCGATTCTCGATCCCCTTTTTGTAGATTAATTCGTAGTCATACCCAAGGAGTTTCGTAACCCACCGTTGTTGGGCTGGGGTGTCCACATGTTGCTCCATGAAGTAGGGTAAGCTACGCTGGTCCGCATGGATAGTAAACCGTTGGTCAATTAGGTAGGGTCGCCATTTAGTGACGGCATGTAGAATTGCCAGTATTTCATGCTCGTAGGTGGATAGCTGTCGCGACTGGTTTGACAATGCCTTGCTCATATATGCCATGGGTCTGCCCTCTTGCATCAAAACTGCTCCAATGCCCTCACTCGAAGCGTCGCATTCCACCACAAAGGACTTGCTGAAATCCGATAGTGCTAGAATCGGAGCGGTAGACATAGCTGTCTTCAAGGCTTCGAAGGCCTCTGTCGCCTTGCCCGTCTATGAAACCCACCTTTTCTGAGTAAGGAGGTCAGCGGGGCAGCAATTTTGCCGTAGTTGGCAAAGAATCACCAGTAGTACCCCGTCAACCTAAAGAATCCCCTCAATTCCCGCTGATTAGTAGGAATCGGCCAGTCCACCATATTCTTGATTTTGCTTGGATCGGCTTCCACTCCTCTTGCTGAGATTATATGCCCCAAGTACTCCACTCGTGACTCTCCCCAAAGACACTTGCTCATCTTGACTTTTAACTAGTTTTGTCGCAAGATTTTTAATACCTCCCGTACACGTCACAAGTGCTCGCTCCAATTCCTACTATACACTAAAATATTGTCAAAGAAGACGAGCACATACCGATGCAAGAGTGGCCGGAAAAGGTCATTCATCAGTCCTTGGAAGGTGGCCGGTGCATTGGTGAGCCCAAACAGCATAACTCGGAACTCATAGTGGCCATCATGAGTTCGAAACGCCGTTTTGTGCACATCTTTCAGGTCGACGCGGATTTGATGGTATCCCGCTCTTAAATCAAGTTTGCTGAAGTAGGTCAACCCTATGAGCTCATCCAGCAACTCCTCGATCACCGGTATTGGATACCGGTCCTTGACAGTAATTGCATTCAAGGCTCGGTAGTCGACGCAAAACCAACAACTCCCGTCTTTCTTCCGAACCAGCAGCACCGGCGACGAGTAAGCACTTCTACTCGGTTGAATAATCCCTTACTCGAGCATTTCCACCACCAATTTACCAATCTCTTCCTTCTGGACATGCGAGTACCGATAGGGTCGAACATTTGTTGGTTCAACCCGTAGAATGATCTGGATGCGATGGTCGTGCTGATGGGTTGGCGGCAGTCCTTAGGGTTCCTCGAAGAGATCCTGGAACTCCTGTAGTAGCTCTTGCATGTTAGCGGCTATTTTCCTTGGTGGTGGATGTTTTGGTTCAGCAACAGCCATTTGCAATAGTAGAGCTCAGTCCCCTGCACAAGGAAAGCCCACAAGTGGTTGCAATGTCGGTTCTTGTCGCGGTTGATTTCCATTCAGTAGCACCCTTTGTCCATTCCTCCGAAATGTTAGTGTGAGGTTTGAAAAATCAAATGTTATGGGCCCCAAGCTTTGATGCCATTAAGTCCCCAAAATAATGTCGACACCTCGCAAGGCCAACGGATAAAGGTCAAATGTGAAAGTTTGGCCTTGTACCTTCAATTCCACACCTCCATAAATAAAATCCGCTTACAATGTGGTGCCATCTCCAATCGTCACGTCAAACCCTTTTGTGGGTTTCGACTCGAGCCCAATCTTCCTAAGGAGCCTTTTGTTAATGAAGTTGCAGGTGGACCCGGTGTCAATCAAGATTTTCACTGTAATTTTCTTGACTACACCGTTCACCTGCAAGGTCTTTGGTGCAGCTGTCCTAGAATAGGCATGGATGGAGATTTCGGCTATCATGTCCTCCACGGGTTACTCCTCAGCTTCTTCTCCTTGATGTCTAGCCACACCTTCATTTTTAGTTGCAAACTCATCCTCAGCCTCCTCTAATCCATCAATTAGCATCACCAATCCCATCGGTTTAGCGCAGTGATGCCCGGGCACAAACTTCTTATCACAATGAAAGCATAAGCCTTTCGCCCCTCGTTCCTCCACTTGAGCAGGTGTGAGTGCTCGTCTCAGACCTCGAGGTATGTACTTCACATCTTGGGATGGCTTCAAGGGTGCTCGAGGAGGCACCATCGCAGCAGGGGTTCTCGATACTTTAGTAATATTTCCCGCCGCTATGGTTGGTTGAGCTTGATTGCGGCTCTCTTGGCTCGTCCAACTCTATTTCATGTGTATCTTCATGGCCCTATGTTTGTCTTCCATAAGCACCACATCTTTGAAGGCCTCCTTTAAGGTTCTAGGCCTTAAAGCCCTCACATCGGCTTGTATGTCTCCCTGCAGCTCGGAGATGAAGGTGCTGCAAAGTTGCTGATCTGTCCATGGTGGATGACATTGGCTACTTATCCTCTCAAATTCTTCTTGGTATGCCCCAATCGTGGTCTTTTGCATCGTCTTTGAGAGGAGAGCATCAAAGTCTTCATACCCCGACGCTCCAAATCGCCGTGTGATATTGGCACAAAAGTCAGCCCAAGTTTCAATAGCCTCAATGGCATTGGTTGCCCGAAACCAATGAAGTGCCACATCCTCAAGGTGGAAGCTCGCAAGCGTCACCTTGTATTCTTCTACCGTACCTTGGTATGCGAAGAATTACTCCGCCCTATACAATTAATCAATCGGGTCGCCACCTTTGAATTTAGGAAATTCAAGACGCACGACTTGTCCATGGATGCCATTGTCTCGTTCCGGATCATGTCCAAGTCCTTGTCTAACCAGGGGAGGATGCACCATGAAGGGTTGATGATCCCTCTCGCCGTGGTTCCAGATTGTATTGACCCGCCCATGGATCTTGATCTCCAAGGTGATCTCCATAGTGGTTCTCTCGTCGGATGGGTTCACCTGCAACTGAGCCTGGTGGAACCATCCTTGCTTGCCTCTGCCCATAGGGTGGTGGCAGCAGCGGCTCTTGTGGTTGCAAAGGTTGAACCGGTGGCGGTGGGTTCATGGAAGTAGACTCACGTCGTGGGGTCGATGGTGCGTTCCCGTTCGCCATGGCTTCCCTCGTCACCCGTAATTCCTGCATCATCTCCATCATCATCTGGTTGTTGATGGCCATTTGTTTGGAAAGAGACCCCAACATGGTTTGAACACTAGGTTCTTCCGTATTTCGATTAGATCGGGTGGTTCCGTGGGTGGTAGTCCCCGCAACCGTTTCCCCCTCCTCTATTGGGAGAATTTCTTCTTCATCATCTCGTCGTGCAGCCATGGCTTTGGTAGTCGTCATAGGAAGTACTTGTCCGAGGAACGGTGGCTCTGATACCAAGCTTGATATAATCTCCCCTTTGGCTAAGGTTCGATCTCTTCCAATTCTCTGATCTGGACTAGATCTAGCATGGAACTTTGAAATAAGATCTCGAAAGATTCCACCATCGGTGTAACAACCCAATCTAAAAAAAAAAAAAATTCTGGGCACGACGCGACCGGCCACACTGTGGCCGGCCTCGTGCCCATGCAAGCTGCGCATGCAGCTTGCGTGGTGGGGGCGCCACGTGCCCGCTGCCGCTGCCGCAGCCAATGGGCTGCGACCAGCTGGCCGCGGCGGGCCCCGGCGCCGCCGCAAACCGCCCCCCCCACCACCTTCCCTCTCTCTCTTTAAATCTCTCTCTCTCTCTCTCCCGTTTGGTCTCTCTCTAAACCTCTCTCTCTCTCTTTCTCTCTCTCTCGCCGAGGCCGGACTATCGCCGCCGCCACCACCTCCACGAGCGCCGGTGAGCTCTTTCTCCTCCTCTCTATTCTTCTCTCTTCTCTCTCTCTCTCTCTCTCTCTCTCTCTCTCTTTCTCTTTTTCTTACCTTGGGCTCGGGCCCGTCGGAGCCGAGTCGCCGGCGAGAGGCCGGCAGCTGGCTGGCCACCAGCTGCCGGTGCCCTCCCCGCCGGCCCGGGTCCGCACCTCCCTCCTCCTTCTTCCCTTCTTCTCTTTTCTTTTCTTCTCCTCTTCTTCTTCTTCCTTTCTTCCTTCTTCTTTCTTCTTCTTCATCTTCCTCAGCTATTTCCCTTCTGCAATAGTGCTGGGCTCGGCCCAGCACTGTAGCAAACAGTGCCGAGCCCAGCACTGTGACAAGGGATTGCTCCCTTTTTAATTTGTTTATATTAATTATACGATTTAGTTTTTAAAATTTAGGTGAATCAGTTATCTGGATGATAGATTATTTTAATAATTTATACTCTCTAGCATAAGTATTAGTTAAGTATTATTAGTATAATAATTTATTAATTATAGTTATAAGTACTTGCATATGATTATATATAGTATAACCACTGTTTATTAGATTAATACATGTAATCATATAGATAATAATCTTATATTTTATATAGTTAGTTTTATTAAAAATAATTAAATTTTATAAGTTTCTATTAATGTTTATGTATGCTTATATATGCATATATTTAATACATTTGAGTATACAATGTGTTTCTAGCAACTTATCATTATTATTATATATTATTCTCTATGCAATAAAATGCTGAACTCAGATAATCATTTTTATATTTATGAATAATGATTAATATATGTATGATTAGTAACTAGTTAAGTAAAAGTAATAATTGCCATATAATTGAATAAGGTTATCATAATTATATATATATAAGGTATATCAAGTTATTTAATAAAATCAAATAAGTTATTATATTTTACACCAATGAATTCTAAATGGGATAAACGGCTAACATCATATTATTTAAATATTTTCAGACTCCGAACCCTCTTATTTGAGACCCCGTGGACCTTGCTAGCGATGAGTGTCACTCGGTTACCTGACGGACGTGAGAGATGCGTGGTTTGTATCTTCTGATCAGACTGTGAGTAGTCTTATCCCCTAGATCCCTTTCTGAAATTAGGATTTATTATATATTATGTACATGCATGTTTTGGCCTCCAGCATGATTATATGACTTTATATAGAGATGATTTCAGTCGAGCATATATTTTATCATACATTTGATTAGACTGATCTGGGATATGAGTACATTGGTGATATATAGAGATGATTGGAGATGATTATACTATTATGGTTTTATCATGTATAGGAAATCATAAAAGTACATGTGTATGTGATGTGATGTGATGTGATGTGATGTGATGGCTAGAACGGTATCTGGTCCGGACTAGTACTGGACATACTCTTAGCGTATGGCAGAGTATGGTGATGGCTGATAGTTGTACTCTTAGCGTATGACAGGGTACAACTATCATTGATATACCCTTAGCGTATGGTAGGGTATGATTACTTTCTTCAGAGATACCCTTAGCGTATGACAGGGTATGATTTATCTACAGAGATACCCTTAGCGTATGGCAGGGTATGATTTATCTACAGAGATACTCTTAGCATATGATAGGGTATTCTCTGAGCTTGTGACATGATGTGTATCGAGTTTGGGGCCGGGTACCGTAGTCCAGCATGGTGGATGATATTCAGAGTTGAGACGGATGATTGTGATAGTGAGAGATATGTGAATTATATCTGGCTCTGACATATATGATTATCTAGTAGTTGGCATGCATCATGCATCATCATTGTTATGACTAGTATCATTGGATCATAATTGTTATACATGATATGGTGTTATATTCGGTGATGTTATATGGTAATTTCATCATGTTATATAATTTCGGTTGAGGATATAATATGGTCATTCATGAGAACTGATTTCATTCATATATATGTCATTGAGGATACATATATATATATGTTCATACATGACATCATACTGCTTTCTGATTCATATTATCCAGTACATGATTTACTCTCTGTTTGGCATCACTGGTTCGGGGTAAGGTCTATTCACTGAGCCTTTTGCTCATGACTCTCTTTATTTCTTTTCTAACCCCTCAGATTTGTGGTACGTGATAGCGACCTGAGATATCTTGAGAAGATATTTTAGAGTGATGATGAGGTGAGCTATTGATGCGAGACGGTATGGAAGATAGTTTAACCAGACATTGAGTTGTATCGTTGTTTGCTATATTTGTACCTTATTGTATCAGATGATGAGTTATATAGTATATGTCAGATTTTTATAGCACTCGTGTATCAACTGTTTAGTTGTATCTTGATGGTTTGTTGTGGCCTGTATGGGTCCTGCCAGATTATGTAGCGGTCTAGTGTTTATTATTGTGGACTTGGATATTCATATGTTAACAGATTTATTTGATTGATAGTACGATTTATTCGACGATAGATTATGTGATCATGGATATGTTAGTAGGTGTTATTTGATAATGTCATGTTTATAGGTGCACAGGAGAGTATCTGTGCGTGACGGGCCCCGCCCGACCTGTCTTGTGCGCCGCGCGTGCTGTGTGGGCGCATGGGCGTGCACGTGCCGTGCCGGGCGGGGGCGTTACAATCGGATCGCGTGAAATTTGGATATGTTGTAGCCCCAGAAAAAAGTTTTCCAACAAATCAAGTTTCAGACGAATCAAATGTGGGGATCTCGATATATCGTCCGATTAGTGGACGAACGTCAAGGGGCCTGATTAGGATCCGTGCATGGAGGCACGAGATCCTAGATGATGGTGGTTAGTGGAGGACCGGCGTTAATGGGGTGGCACCAGTGAAAAGTGGTGGTGGCGGGGTTATGGTTGATGGAAGGGTTAGGGCAGTGTTGGATAGATTGGAAGAAGAAGGAGGAGAGGTCAAGGGTGATTGGCTGGTCGAGAGAGGTTAGAAGCGGCATAGCCAGGGATTGAGGGAACGGGAGCGAAGAAGACGAAGGAGGTAAGGCAAAACTCAATTCTTCAATAATAATCTCTAGTTGCCATCCACATCTCTTTTAGAGGCTAACCAAACAACTTAAAATTTGAAAAAATCCCTAGACACACGTATGTATCTAAACACTAGGCAATGATATCGCTCATTCGCTTAAGTAAAAATTCGAAGAAATATTAAGAACGAAAGCAGAGATGAACGCCAAGATTTTAACGTGGAAAAATCCAAAACGGGAAAAAAACCACGGATCCAAACTCGGATCAAAACCAATCACTATGATAGTAGTAGTTACAAGACTGACTCACAAAACAACCCGTCGATCCAAACGACTTTGTTCCTCTCAGTCTTGATCGCTAGAACCCACAATTCACTGCTTCTTGTGATTGAAGTCAAATCTCAGTAGCCCTCGAGATTGATCTTTCGTCTAGATAGCCCTTAAGACGAAAGATTAAATTCTTGTAAACAAGAAGAACCTTGTTTGTTGAAGAACCGATGTAGCGTCAAGAAATCTCCTTCAATAATGCTTCTTCAACTACCTTAGAGATAGGGCATCACAATCCGTATATATGATCTTTAAGATAGAGCCAAATCCAAGTCTTATCCGTACTCACGAAAATCCAATAAATTGCAAACTTCATAGGTGCGTTTGAATGCGGCCCGGGTGCGTTCGAACGGCCTGACTTAATCTCAGGTGCGTTCGAACGGGCCCAAGTGCGTTCGAACGTGACAGCTTGAATTCTTCAGGTTGCGTTCGAACGCGTTTGTAAACGCTGCTCTCGGTCTGTGTGAATGCAGTACCCGTGTTCGAACGCGTTTGTGAACACGGCTCTCTGTTTGTGTGAACGCAGTACCCGTGTTCGAACGCGTTTGTGAACGCGGTGTGAACTCAACAGCTTTTCACCACTAATCTTGCAATTCTTCAAACCAGAGATATTCTAGACTTGTGTAAAGCTAATATACATGAAAAATTACACTTAGAATATTTTGTACACAATTGCCAACAAATAAAAACCTAACAATCTCCCCCTTTGGCAATTTGTGACAAAACACCTATGTTACAAGATATTACAAAGACTTCAAACTGAGCAATCAACAAGTCTAGAATATTTTGCACATCAATCCCTGCAAATAAACATATACCAATCCAAGATCAAGTGAAAATAACTTGAAAGGAATAAACAATCCTAACACAAGTTATCAATGGAGCATAAGTTCAAAAGTACTTAAGTAGACAATTCACACACAAAGTTTCACAGTTACTAAGACTCTAAAGACTCTCATAAACTCCGACTCTAATAAACTCCTCCTATGCCCATACTCCCCCTACACACCTAGACACCTAGACACTCTCCCCCTTTTTGACACAAATGCCAAAGACTAGGAACTCGGAGGAAACTGACAATGAAGAATCGTCAACACAGAGTCAAGAATAGTCCCCTGACGAGCTTGCTCAGTTCGTAAATCATTCACTGCCGAATGGAGATCCTGCACTTGAGTACTAAACTGATCGAAATGGTCAGAGTACTGTGGTAACTCCCCCTCAGTGTGAGATGAGTCATCGTCAGAGCTATCATCAGAACTGTCGAGGTGCGATGAACGACCAGCGGCGGAAGAGGATGGCTTGAGAGGAGACGACTGGTCGTGAGCTTGACTCCGCTTAAGAGTAATCCGATCCAATGGTTTTTGCGAAGTAAGGGAAGGTTCCGAAACATCCACACGCACCCCACTCTGAGTGCACAAATTTGTAATAAAGATGCCAAACGGTAACCCCTCATGAGGTGCTTCTTTCTATGCAGCTGTAAGAATCGAATCATAAATCACGGCAGCCAAATCAATAGAGACTCTAGATAACATCGCATGAAGAAGGAATGCACGATCTAGACTGATACTGGAATGTCGAGTCCTAGGGGTGACATTGTACAGACAAAAAAGGTGAAGCATGTGAGCCACGGATGTCAGCTTCGCATGCGGCATCATGTTTCCCTTCCAAAGTTCCCCTTTGATCAGTACAGTACCAGCATATTCATTGACATCAGGAAGTGGAGCAGACGTTGGATACTGGAACTAACCATCAGGAAGATGAAGTTCAGCACGAATAACATATGAGTCCAAGTATACAGACACACCACGAACAGTCAAACGTATACAGCGATCTAAAACCGTGGCATTACTAAAAAATTCCCGAACAACTTCCACATAAGTAGTCCCGCTCATCCGACACACAGATAACCATCCACGCTCAGTAAAGATCTGTTCAATCCCCAATTCAAAAAAATCAGAAATAACCACGGGTCTTTCACAGATAACAGGACGAGTGCCAAAATTGTGTTTGTAGCGCCCGACAGCCGTTGATGAAGAAAATTTTGGAGCCGAAGACAGTGACGAAGGCGGCCTTGGTTTCTTGGTCACTGTCACTTTTTTAGGCATTCTTGAGAAAGAAACAAGTTGCAAGATTCAATACAAGCCCAAAGCAACCAAAAAAAAAAGCAAGAATTTCAAAAAATTTTAGAAACCATGAAGGCCCTAAATGAAACCCATCTTTCTCTTGAAAACTCAAAGATATCACGTTCAATCTCACAAGAAACATCAAGGTGTTAACATTAACGTGATCAAAACGTGAAAACGCACAGAATCAATCAAGATCAAGCATGTTTATTGAATAAAAAATAGGAAAAATGATGGATGATCATACCTTGCAAAAGTGAAGAAAAACTCAAAGATTTGGTCGAAAGATGCTAGATCCGGAGGAGAACTACCCTCTAAAAGGATTTGAAGTGAAAAATTCGATGAAAAACACCAAGATCTTGAAGATTTGAGAAGGGAAAAATGAAGGGTTTTTAGGGTTTGGAAAATGGAAGATGAAACCCTTGGGTTCGGACGCAGTATTTAAAGAACCCACGAGTGCGTTCGAACGCACCAGTCTACGTGTTCGAACGCGCCAGTCATCGCGTTCGAACTCAAAAATCTGCGTTCGAACGCCCACTTTTTTTATTTTTTATTTTTTATTTTTTATTTTTTATTTTTTATTTTAAACTAAAACAAATCAAAAATCTTTTTGGAGATGCACTTCTAGAATTTCAAAATATATTCAAGACATAGAATATGATAATCAAATGAAATAAGTCATACACAGATCAATCAAATCATCAAAAACATATTATAATCAATTCGAATGCATCACTCAAAATTAAATTAATCTTGATTGATCATAATGATATGCATATGCAAATACAAGATGAGCATAGATAACATGAACCAATCTTCTTAAACAAACTTTCCTATATAAACAATGATGCAACACAGTAGTTAAACCGACTTAGTATTGAAATTTTGCACTTTTCGACTTATTCTCCATAACATAACAGGAATTTTTCCTGTATTTTTTTTTTATACTGAAACATATATGTGCAATGATGGCTTTCACACATGAGTAGGTAGCCCTTTTCTTGTAGTACAAATCAATAATGTGCAGGAAGAAATTCACATATGTCATTTTTTTTAATTTTGCAAATAATATACTGAGTCAAATTGGACTCTAAACAAGACGGCTTTCACACTAACTCATTGTAGCCCTTTTCATTGATCTTTTATGAACAAATTTTTGATGACTAAGCATGAGGTCAAACTGTGCAAATCAAGGTTAATAGTGAGCTATTTAAAAAAATAATTCATGATATCATGTTCACTTAAGAATACGCATATGTTATGAGTGCATTAAAATTAGTTTCATTATAATAGAAGTTGAGGGAGTGACAAAATCAAAATTGATACAATATACTACAAGATGACAAAATTGACTATAATAACTCATAATCAAGAGAAAAATCATATTTTTATGTCAAGAGTATATTATTGAATCTAGGACTGCATCAATTTTTTATGACAAAAACTCTCGGCAAATCTGAAACTAAAACCAAAGAAAATTTTAGAGTAAAAGAAAACCTAAAAAATATGAAACGAAAAAAACTTGCAAACTAAAAAGAACATAAATCTCAATAAAATCAGTCCAAAGCACAAATCCCTAAAGAAGTACGAAGATACTCAAATCTCTATAAATCCAAAGGTTTTGTAAACAAATCGCTCAACTGTTTCTCCGTCTCAACATGTTCTAGTGCTAATGTTTTGTCTTCAACTAACTCGCGTATAAAATGATGTCGGATATCAATATGTTTTGTACGCGAGTGTTAAACAGGATTTTTCAATATATTAATAGCACTCATATTGTCACAATAAAGCACCATAGTATCTTGTTCAATGCCATAATCCTTGACCATCTGTTTCATCCATAGTAACTGAGAACAACGACTCCCTGCTGCAATGTACTCAGCCTCCGCAATAGATAAAGATATCGAGTTTTGTTTCTTACTATGCCAAGCAACCAGATTGTTTCCAACATAAAAACATCCACCTGAAGTACTTTTTCTATCATCACATGAACCTGCCCAATCAGAATCCGTGTATCTCGATATGATAGCACCCGAGTCATAAGTAAACCAGATACCTAAATCAACTGTGCCACTGACATATTTTATGATACGTTTCACAGCAAACAAATGTGACTCCCGTTCATATTTTTAGGTTCAAAAGAAGATGTATAACAAGTAAATGATACCTCACTTTGGATTTGTCGTCTTGTCTTAATTGGTTCATTCACGTCTCCGATCACTTGTTACAGTGGATGATTTGATTTCACTCTGGCAGATGGTTCCAGTACGTTGCAGTCATTTTTGTTCATTTCAACTTTGTCCTCGTCATGATTCTCAATTTCCAAATCAAGCTCCTTTCCTATTTCTTCGTAATATATATCTGCAGAAACAGAAATAGGAGTAGTTTCAGTTAAGTCGGTTGTGGATTCATCTATCATAACATTAGCAGATTCCATAACAGTAGAAGTGTTAAGATTAAATACTCTGTAGGCTCTACTATTATTCGAATACCCCAAGAAGATTCCTTCGCTACTTCTAGTGTCAAATTTAGTTAAATATTCTCGATCACGCAAGATATAACATTTACTACCAAAAACTCGAAAATATTTAACACTAGGTTTCTTACCTTTCCAGATTTCATAAGCAGTTATTTTTGTACCTAATCTTAGATAAACACGATTTATCACATGTACCGCTGTATTGACCGCCTCTGCCCAAAATCTTTGAGTAACATTTTTAGCATGAAGCATAACCCTAGCCATTTCCTACACAACTCGGTTTTTTCTTTCAACAATCCCGTTCTGTTGTGGAGTTATAGGAGCTGAAAACTCATGTTGAATACCAAGAGAATCACAAAATATAGAAAAAATTTTATTTTCAAATTCTCTACCATGATTAGAACGAATCCTAACTAGGGTTGTAGATTTTTCATTCTGCAATCTTAAGCATAGTGATTTAAAAACTTCAAAGGTTTCAGACTTCTCACGTAGAAAGGCAACCCAGGTATATCTAGAGTAATCATCGACCATTAAGAATATATAGCGCTTACCTCCAAGTCTTTCCGATTTTGTTGGACCCATCAAGTCCATGTGAACTAATTGTAGCACACGGTCAGTGATAGCTGCATTTATCTTCTTGTGTGAGATACGAATTTGTTTTCCAATTTGACATGAACCGCACACTCTTTTTGACATTTCTTTCATCTTAGGTATTCCTCTTACCACTTCATGTTTGGATAGAGTAAATAATTCATTGTGATTCACATGTCCAAGACGTTGATGCCATAGATCTGCAATATCGAAAGAGGCACTGTTACATTTCAGTTTATGTGAAGTTCCAACGACATAGCAATTATCAGATGTTCTAGATCCATAACCTATAATATTACCATCATGATCTAGAATAGTACAATCATTTTTAGAGAATTTTATCTCATAATCTTCATCACAAAATTGACTGATGCTCAGTAGATTTGCTTTCAAGCCCTTAACATAAAGAACATTTTTGAGACTAGGAATCCCTAGAGTACTTACCTTTCCTTTACCTATTACCATGGATGAATTACCATCTCCGAATATCACAACTCTCCATTCATGTTTTTCGAGATTAGAAAATAAAAACTTGTCACCCGACATATATCTTGAACAGCCACTATCTAAATACCACAAATTAGAATTTAAGGCTTTCAAGGTTGTATGCACAACATAACATTTCAAATCACTTTTCTTGACCCATATGGCCTTTGTTTTCATCTCATAAATGAAAGCACTTCTAGGGTTTTGCAAAAATTTGCAATGGGATCGAATATGCCCTAGAATGCCGCAATGATAGCATGTCGGAACAAACCCTTTTCTACTCACCTTTCGTCGAGGAGTGTGACTAGAGTTTACCTTTGGTACCGTCGAAGATTCACCAGTTTGTAGATTCAACTTCAGTTTAGAAGGATTCATCCAGGATTGCTTTGAAAATGCGATTGATGGCTTTAGGTATTCTTCCTTTTGTATACATACAAAAACAAAAATAATTTTATTATTATTTGAATTACTAGTATATCCAACACCATACCTATCTTTTCCAGAGATCTGAGCTTTTAGAATCTCGTCCAGTTTATTCTTTCCTTTTAGAAATGTAACTTCCTTATGCAATCGCTCTAGTTCAATTTCATCAGCCTTCATTTTATTTTTCGCATTGTCAAGTTGTTTAGAAAAGTCTTTGACACGTTCAAGCTCCAATTTGTACTTCTTCTCAAATTGAATTCTTTCTGGTTCAATTACCTTGAGTCGTTGAAGTAGTCTAAGATTGCTTTTCTTGAGTTTAAATGACTCCAGGTACAAGTCATTATATGCCTTTTGAATTTCAGATTCATCTTCCTCAGTTGGTAGCATATCAAAATCATCTGTACTATCAGTATCAACAACAGAGTCGGTATTAAGCAGAGAAGAGGCAAAGGCTACAAAGTTTTCTTCGTCTTTCTCAGAATCATCCCAAGTAACTTTCATAGCTTTACCCTTTCTCTTAAGACGATTAAGGCATTCTTGTGCGATGTGTCCAAAACCAGAACATTCAAAACATTGAACTTTATTCTCAGAATTCTTATTTTTCTGTTTGACATTGTTGTTGCTACCACTTATTTTCAGCATTCAACTTGGTTGGCTTCCGAAAGAATTTATTGAACTTTTTGACAAACATAGCCAACATCTCAACATCTAAATCACCTTCATCATCAGGCTCCTCTAAATTTTGTTCAATAGTGGATAGAGCCATCCCTTTGGACTTTCTCGCTTTTGAAAGACTGGACTCAAATGTGTGTAGATTTCCTACCAATTGTTCAACTTTCATAGAGTTGATGTCCTTACTTTCCTCAATAGCTCTAACTTTTGCCTGAAACCTTTCTGGAAGAGACCTAAGGATCTTACGGACAATTCTGTTTTCAGGAATTTTCTCTCCTAGGTTGAAACTAGAGGTGACTATATCACTCAGCTTTGCATAGAACTCATCAAATGTTTCATTCTCCTCCATACGTAGGGTTTCAAAATTAGTAGTCAACCTCTGAAGTTTTGAAAGTTTCATAGCCATAGTTCCTTCATGAGTTGTTTCTAAGATCGTCCAGGCTTCTTTTGCTATTTCAAAAGTAGAAATTCTTCTAAATTCTTTCGAGGAAACACAACTAAAAATTGCATTTATTGCTTTTCTATTCCAGCCAACTTTTTCATAATCTATCTTATCCCATGACTCAATCGGTTTCTCAATAAACTCATCATTCACCATGTACATTGGTGGACTCCAACCGTTCACAATGGTCATCCATACTCGCTCATCTATAGACTTCAAATAAGCTCTCATCCTAGCTTTTCAATATCCATGATTTGATCCATCTAGAATAGGAGGTCTAATAGATGAGGGTCCATCTCTATGAAAATCCATGCCTATATGATCTCTCTCAAAGGGTGAGAGAACCTGCTCTGATACCAATTGAAAAATCCCTAAACACACGTATGTATCTAAACACTAGGCAATGATATCGCTCGTTCGCTTAAGTAAAAATCCGAAGAAATATTAAGAATGAAAGCAGAGATGAACGCCAACATTTTAACGTGGAAAAATCCAAAACAAGAAAAAAACCACAGATCCAAACTCGGATCAAAACTAATCACTATGATAGTAGCAATTACAAGACTGACTCACAAAATAACCCGTCGATCCAAACGACTTTGTTCCTCTCAGTCTTGATCGCTGGAACCCACGATTCACTGCTTCTTGTGATTGAAGTCCAATCTCAATAGCCCTCGAGATTGATCTTTCGTCTAGATAGCTCTTAAGACGAAAGATTAAATTCTTGTAAATGAGAAGAACCTTGTTTGTTGAAGAACCGATGTAGCCTCAAGAAATCTCCTTTAATAATGCTTCTTCAACTACCCTAGAGATAGGGCATCACAATCCTTATATATGATCTTCAAGATAGAGCCAAATCCAAGTCTTATCCGTACTCACGAAAATCTAATAAATTGCAAACTTCATAGGTGCGTTCGAACGCGACCCGGGTGCGTTCGAACGCGACCCGGGTGCGTTCGAACGGCCTGACTTAATCTCAGGTGCGTTCGAACGGGCCCAAGTGTGTTCGAACGCAACAGCTTGAATTCTTCAGGTTGCGTTCGAACGCATTTGTGAATGCTACTCTCGGTCTGTGTGAACGCAGTACCCGCGTTCGAACGCGTTTGTGAACGCACCGCATTCGAACGCGGTTATTCGAACGCGGTTGTGAACGCGGTGTGAACTCAATAGCTTTTCACCACTAATCTTGCAATTCTTCAAACCAGAGATATTCTAGACTTGTGTAAAGCTCATATACATGAAAAATTACACTTAGAATATTTTGTACACAATTGCCAACAAATAAAAACCTAACAAAATTAACCCTAAACAATACAATTTCGCGACTGTGTTTGAACGCGCCAGACCGCGTTCGAACGCACCGAGTTCGCTCTTCTTTGGATTTGCAAACACGATGCAGGCGTTCGAATACGTTGCAGGCGTTCGAATACCCTGCAGGCGTTTGAATGCGTGATCGAACACGCCTATTTCCCACTTTTCTAGATTTGCAAACGCGATGTAGGCGTTCACAGTGCGTTCGAATGCATAATGCACACTCTCACAACCCGTTAACAACCTCGTTCACAACCGTGTTCGAACGCGACTTACAGAAAACTTATGTTCTTGGAAATTAAATATTAAAACAAGAAACAAAGAAACTCCTAAAGTGAATCCATACTCGAGACGACGTCAGTGAAGTCCAAATCGTATCATAGAGTTTTGATCTAGTTACTTTTTATTTGGGCAACTTTATCTTCTTTCCTAAGTAGAGTTTTGAGATTGCGAGGAGACCATGAAAATAGCCATGGGTCAAAAAAAAACAAAAGAAGAAAATTGGATTTCAAAGAGAAAGAAATGCTTATATAAAAGAGAAAACTGCATTTTTTACCATAAAAAACTAGAAAATGAGGGAACTGATCCTGCCATTTAGTTTCTAAAATTATTTGGGCGCTCCACATTAATTTAGATAGAAAATTTAACGGTACCAATTTAGATGTAAGTATAGAGATTGGTTTGAAACTTTTTGAAGTAGAGGGAGGTAAAGTGATTTTGAGCATAAGTATCAAATGGTAAAATTTATTTAACCCTAATATAAATTTCTTGCCTTTTACCCTAATTTAGGGAGGTATCGAGTACCATCGAGATGTAGAGATCACACTGTTTGTGGTATTACATGTGTGTTAGTGACATGGTATTAGTCCAATTGCCTAGAATCACTATTTTTTTCTGGTGACAAGAATACTCTACTCTATTCTAGTCTATTTAAGGGTGTGCGCTAATTCTTGGGAGATTTAAGGCAAAATACTAAGCTATTACTAATTGTTAGTATTTAAAAGATAATTATAAAGAAAACCAAGAGCTAAACAAATAGTGATATCTAATTATAAAGAAAACCAAGAGCAGAGTAACTAGTGATAAGCTCAGGCTAGGCCCAACTCACAACCCACTCTTGGGCCCGAGCTATGCTTAGCTGTTATGCTTTGATACCAATTGATGAGATCTGGAACCAAAGATACGCTACGCTAAGATTTTTCAAGATCTGAATGTATTACATGAATCAGTTCGCGCAACCATGGAAAAATATTCTTCAGATATTCTCCGGTAGTTAGAAAATTATAAAATTAATTGGGTTGGATCCGTAGCTTCCTAATCTACAACTTTCATATTTATGCCCTTCGCAGATTCAAACGGTAGCAGAAACAAAAACATGGAATAAATGGGTGATGGTGGTGATGACGGGTGAAGTGGATGTTATGATTATGGATGGATATGGAGATGAGAGTAGATTGTGGAAGCGATTAAGGGAAGTAGACGAAGAGAAAGAAGTGGTTGAGATCCCAAAGAAGAGGGATGACTTAACAGATAAGGAAGATTAGAAGCGAGGAGAAACCTTGCCAACAATAGATGTGAAAGGATGGTGAAGAAGGAGAAGGGAGAAGTCTAGAGAGAAGATAGGAGGCAAGAAATCATTAATCCAATAGCATTCTTCATCATCATCCATAAGGTTTGTAACAACCCAATCTTAAAAAAAAAAAAAAAAAAAAAAAAAATTGGGCACGACGCGACCGGCCACACTGTGGCCACCCTCGTGCCCATGCAAGCTGCGCATGCAGCTTGCGTGGTGGGGGCGCCACGTGCCCGCTGCCGCTGCCGCAGCCAATGGGCTGCGACCAGCTGGCCGCGGTGGGCCCCGGCGCCGCCGCAAACCGCCCTCACCGCCTTCCCTCTCTCTCTTTAAATCTCTCTCTCTCTCCCGTTTGGTCTCTCTCTAAACCTCTCTCTCTCTCTCTCTCTCTCTCTCTCTCGTCGAGGCCGGACTATCGCCGCCGCCGCCACCTCCACGAGCGCCGGTGAGCTCTTTCTCCTCCTCTCTCTTCTTCTCTCTCTCACTATCTCTCTCTCTCTCTCTCTCTTTCTTACCTTGAGCTCGGGCCCGTCGGAGCCGAGCCGCCGGCGAGAGGCCGGCAGCTGGCTGGCCACCAGCTGCCGGTGCCCTCCCTGCATTCCGGGTCCGCACCTCCCTCCCCTCCTCCCTTCTTCTTCTTCTTCTTCTTCTTCTTCTTCTTCTTCTTCTTCTTTCTTTCTTTCTTTCTTTCTTTTTCTTTTCCCTCCTCAGCTTCCACCCTTCTTTTCTTTTTCTGCACAGTGCTGGGCTCGGCATATTGAGAAGTTATCTGAGCGACTAATGAATAGGAAGAGGTATTATTAAAATCATGCATTAATATTGATATTGAGGTGTCATAGTCTGTGGAGCATAATATTGGATATATGGAGTTGTTCATATATTGTGATAAAGTGTAGAAATTTGTAAATATGTGGAGATATGAATTTTGTACAGAAGAATTATTATAAGTAGATTTGAAATTATTCTGAGCAGATATAGCATATTTTTGGATTTTTGATCTTTTATGGATATATTTGATATTAGGAGATTGATGTAAAGAGATATATGTGTAGAGAGACTATTTTGATCTTTATGAAGGTTATAATTATGGATGGTGGATGGATGAGTAAAACATATGATGATTTTGTATAGTGGAAAAGAAATTATGTGTTGTGATATAGATGATTATAGATTGTATATAGAATATAATTTTCGGATGACTAGTATGATAAATTATGTTTGCAAGATGTTTGTGTTAGTAGGTATGAAATTTTGATTGTATCGATAAGATGAGTGATTCAGTAGGGATATGTGTAACTAACAATATTGTTAGAGGATTAACGTCTCATTTAAACTTTTGAGTTAATTACCAAATAGGGTAACGGGTATAAGAAATATGTCATGGATACAGTTATTAGTTTGTGAGTGGTGTTAGTAACTGAGAAGTAATGTATATCTTTCTGGATGGCATGATAGTAGGTTTAGTTTAGAAGTTGCTGACTGTGTGAATTTGAGTAGATTGAAAGAATAATAATGAAAGGAATTATATCGGGTGATGATAGTTGCTAAAGTTGATAGTCTCAGGATATATCTTGTATGGCAGTGAAACTATATTATGGTTATTAGTTTAGTTTTGAAAATTGATTTAGAGGATAAGAATATTTTAACTTGAAGATCGTGTATGTTGGGTGATGAATTTTAATTACAAGTATACAGACTTATTTTATTATGATTATTAGGTGATATTAATGATGTTGTAGAGGGATATTGATGATTCTATACGATTAAATTGTGCAGTATATATAATGGACTTTGTATAGAGGATGTGATAGATTATTAAATTGAGACTTTTGAAGAAATAAGAGGTTTAAGTGGTTTAATTAGGAATGAGATATGTTAGTATAGATGTTAAACTGAGATATTATGTGTTTTGACATGTTAGTTGTTTCAATGATACTAATTGGTGAGCTAATTTGATAGCGTTATTCATAGAGCCTATAGACTTGATTATTTGTTATGATTGAGAGATGGTTTGGAAGTTGAACTAATTGCTTCATAGGACGATAATGAAAGGAATATAGAGGACTATGATATTTCATGTACAATGTATCGATGGATGTTTATTATACTGCTAGATGATAAACAGATAATGATGTATAGGAAAGTGATTATATTAGAAATTGTTTAACCATTGGCTTACATGCTCGATTATTACTAGAGGTTATTGAGCGAGCCTTTTTGAATAATTAGATTGATTTAATGATTGTAAAGACTTACAAGTTTACATTTAAGTCTTAAGATAAAGACATTTCATTGGAAGATAATGATTTCATGATTGGTTCTATTATAGTTTGTGGAAATTTGATCGTTTAATGAATTGCAAAGTTAAGGATGTGAGAATGTTGTTATCTATATTGTTGGATGTCTTCTAATCTATAGGAATCAGTTAGTGTCAGTTAGTTTATTAGCAGATCATAATAGCATTATGAATTCAGGAGGTTAATTTTAGTAACTTTAGTTCATTTATAATGATTTTATGGATTTGTTTAAGATGTGTTTCTGTATTTTTTTTTAAAAGATCAAGTATGATGGATTAACAAATATTTGTGTGGCAATGGATTAATATTTTGAATTGAATATTATATCTATCGAGATATTGAAGAGATTATTAGATTACTTCGTAGAACTCAGTAGATAGTCTCTGGATCTGAATATCATTATCATTAAGTGATATTTTGGTGGATATACTAGTAGTGATCGTAATTAACTAAATAATGATTAAACTGGAATTATATGAATCGAGGAATGAATAGTTTGGATATAGAAGTGATTGATAGAAAGATCATTATAAAGTTTATCATGTATGTTTCTTGAGATAGTTAAATCCTTTTAGATATTGCAGATTAAGAAGGAAGATAATGTGGAGAATTAGAAGAGGATATAAATTTCGATTGAGGTTGCATTAGGATTTACATTGATAGGTCGGATTTGATGCACTGTATGTTATTCTGAAGAATGTATTATGAATACACGTTGATATTGTAGTCTTATATGGATAGGTATGATCTCTTATATTGATTTACCTAGTAATTTGTATAATAGTTTAAGCATATGAGCAGTGCACTTTAAATAAGAGAGTTTGTGCTATCGCCTAAATTTTATGAGGATATCGGATGATGCTGAGTATGTTTAGATTAGTGAGATTATTTATTTAGGAAGAGAAGCATGAGTTAAGTATTTCAGATGTTTTGAAATAACTTGTATTTATCGTTCTACTTGGTATTAGTGATTGTATTGAGGAATAATCCATTGAGTATGTTTGGGATCGGAGTGTATATTCAACAGATTGAAGATAATTTACCTAAATAGGTTGTATCATATTACCATAAGTGATTATTGCATTACGATGTGTATTATTGTAGTTAGGAGGAAAAGTGATAAATTGGTATAGCTTGAGGTATTTTGGAGTAGAATATGGCTTAGATCTAGAAAATTTAATTTTGTAAGAGAGCTACTTGTGGTGGTATAAGTTATAGATTTGAAACAGTAAGATTATACAGTTGTCGATTTGATGGGAAGGTAATAGAACTAGATTTGTAGATTTTCTTACAATACCAATGTGATTTAAATTTTGGGGTCGAAATTTTTATAAGGGGGGAAGGAAAATGTAACAACCCAATCTTAAAAAAAAAAAAAAAAAAAAAAATTTGGGCACGACGCGACCGGCCACACTGTGGCCGGCCTCGTGCCCATGCAAGCTGCGCATGCAGCTTGCGTGGTGGGGGCGCCACGTGCCCGCTGCCGCTGCCGCAGCCAATGGGCTGCGACCAGCTAGCCGCGGCGGGCCCCGGCGCCGCCGCAAACCGCCCTCACCGCCTTCCCTCTCTCTCTTTAAATCTCTCTCTCCCGTTTGGTCTCTCTCTAAACCTCTCTCTCTCTCTCTCTCTCTCTCGCCGAGGCCGGACTATCGCCGCCGCCGCCACCTCCACGAGCGCCGGTGAGCTCTTTCTCTTCCTCTCTCTTCTTCTCTCTCTCACTATCTCTCTCTCTCTCTCTCTCTCTCTTTCTTACCTTGAGCTCGGGCCCGTCGGAGCCGAGCCGCCGGCGAGAGGCCGGCAGCTGGCTGGCCACCAGCTGCCGGTGCCCTCCCTGCATTCCGGGTCCGCACCTCCCTCCCCTCCTCCCTTCTTCTTCTTCTTCTTCTTCTTCTTCTTCTTCTTCTTTCTTTCTTTCTTTCTTTTTCTTTTCCCTCCTCAGCTTCCACCCTTCTTTTCTTTTTCTGCACAGTGCTGGGCTCGGCCCAGCACTGTAGCAGGCAGTGCTGGGCCGAGCCCAGCACTGTAGCAGTGTCTTAATTATTTATCTCTTTATTTATTTGATGTTATTTATTTAGGTTTTTCTTTCTTAATTAATGCAAATAGATTATTTAGACATTAATTATTTTAATAATAATATACTCTTCAATATGATTAGTATTAATTGTAATTTGTATAATCAATGATTAATTAGGTATAAATATAAGTAATACTCATGATTATTTATTTATATCTCTATTAGATTAATATATAGATTTGTAAATTATAATTATCAAATTTATATACCAATATTTTCATGAGATACATTTTAAATAATTCTAATAATTTATTATACATTATTATTTTGTAACAAATAAGATAATGACTACATAGTCCCTAATTAATCAAGATATAATTTAATTATAATTAGGTTTTTATCTATATTTATATTTAAAAATATAGCTAATTAAAAAATAAGTAGAAATTCTAAAATCTAATAACTCATCATATTTTACTCGAACGGATTATATTGGGATAAACAACTAACTTTATGTTACTTAAATATTTTCAGATCCCGAACCCCTTATTTGAGACCCCGTGGACTTTGCTAGAGATGAGGGTCACTCGGTTAACTAACGGACGTGAGAGATGCGTGGTTTATAGCTTCTGATCAGGGTGAGTAGTCTTATCCCCTAGATCCCTTTCTCAAATTAGGATATATTACATATTATGTACATGCATAATTTTGGCTTCCAGCATGATTATATGACTTTATATAGAGATGATTTCAGTCAAGCATATTTTATCATGCATTTGATTAGACTGATCTGTGATATGAGTACATTGGTGATATATAGAGATGATTGGAGATGATTATGCTATTATGGTTTTATGTCGGGATGATCTCTATCATGAGTATGCATGTGATAGATTAGCATGAGTATGCATGTGTTAGATACATGGTTGGAGTTTGCATTACATCATTTTTCTCTCGACTTCTTTACCACCTAAATTCCTGAGTTGTATGATCTGTTGTCGTACTGGATATATGCATATGATTTATCATGTATAGGAAATCATAAAAGTACATGTGTATGTGATGTGATGTGATGTGATGTGATGGCTGGAACGGTATCTGGTCCGGACTGGTACTGGACATACTCTTAGCGTATGGCAGAGTATGGTGATGGCTGATAGTTGTACTCTTAGCGTATGACAGGGTACAACTATCATTGATATACTCTTAGCGTATGGCAGGGTATGATTACTTTCTTCAGAGATACCCTTAGCGTATGGCAGGGTATGATTTATCTACAGAGATACTCTTAGCGTATGACAGGGTATGCTCTGAGCTTGTGACATGATGTGTATCGAGTTTGGGGCCGGGTACCGTAGTCCAGCATGGTGGATGATATTCAGAGTTGAGACGGATAATTGTGATAGTGAGAGATATGTGAATTATATCTGGCTCTGACATATATGATTATCTAGTAGTTGGCATGCATTGTAACAACCCAATCTATAAAAAAAAAAAAAAAAAAAAATTCTGGGCACGATATGATTATCTAGTAGTTGGCATGCATCATGCATCATCATTGTTGTGACTAATATCATTGGATCATAATTGTTATACATGATATGGTGTTATATTCGGTGATGTTATATAATTTCGGTTGAGGATATAATATGGTCATTCATGAGAACTGATTTCATTCATATATATGTCATTGAGAATACATATATATATATGTTCATACATGACATCATACTGCTTTCTGATTCATATTATCCAGTACATGATTTACTCTCTGTTTGGCATCACTGATTCGGGGTAAGGTCTATTCACTGTGCCTTTTGCTCATGACTCTCTTTATTTCTTTTCTAACCCCTCAGATATGTGGTACGTGATAGCGACTTGACAAGATATTTTAGAGTGATGATGAGGTGAGCTATAGATGCGAGATGGCATAGATGATAGTTTATATAGAAATTGAGTTGTACCAGTATTTGATATTTGTACTCTTTTGTATTAGACGATGATTTATATAATACAGGTCGAATCATAGTGTACTCTTGTATCAGTTGTTTAGTTGTATCTTGATGGTTTGTTGTGGCCTGTGTGGGTCCTGCCAGATTATGTAGCGGTCTAGTGTGTATTATTGTGTATTTTGATATTCATATGTTAACGGGTTTATTTGGTTAAGAGTATGATTTATTTGGTGATGGATTATGTGATCATGGATATGTTAGCAGGTGTTATTTGATGATGTCATGATTGTATGTGCACAGGAGTGTATATGTGCGTGACGGGCCCCGCCTGACCTGTCGCGTGCGCCGCGCGTGCCGTGTGGGCGCGTGGGCGTGCACGTGTCCGTGCCGGGCGAGGGGCGTTACATGCATCATGCATCATCATTGTTGTGACTAGTATCATTGGATCATAATTGTTATACATGATATGGTGTTATATTCGGTGATGTTATATAATTTCGGTTGAGGATATAATATGGTCATTCATGAGAACTGATTTCATTCATATATATGTCATTGAGGATACATATATATATATGTTCATACATGACATCATACTATTTTCTGATTCATATTATCCAGTACATGATTTACTCTCTGTTTGGCATCATTGATTCGGGGTAAGGTCTATTCACTGTGCCTTTTGCTCATGACTCTCTTTATTTCTTTTCTAACCCCTCAGATTTGTGATACGTGATAGCGACTTGAGAAGATATTTTAGAGCGATGATGAGGTGAGCTATAGATGCGAGATGGTATAGATGATAGTTTATATAGAAATTGAGTTGTACCAATATTTGATATTTGTACTCTTTTATATTAGACGATGATTTGTATAATACAGGTCGAATCATAGTGTACCCTTGTATTAGTTATTTTAGTTATATCTTGATGGTTTGTTGTGGCCTGTGTGGGTCCTGCCAGATTATGTGACGGTCTAGTGTATATTATTGTGGACTTTGATATTCATATACTAACAGGTTTATTTGGTTAAGAGTATGATTTATTTGGTGATGGATTATGTGATCATGGATATGTTAGCAGGTGTTATTTGATGATGTCATGATTGTATGTGCACAGGAGTGTATCCGTGCGTGGCGGGCCCCGCCCGACCTGTCGCGTGCGCCGCACGTGCCGTGTGGGCGCGTGGGCGTGCACGTGCCGTGCCGGGCGGGGGCATTACAAGGTTTCCTCCACATATATATAGAGGCTCACCCTAGAGACTCATCAACTAAATTAAACAACTATAACAAATCCTAACAATAAATAAAAATCAATAAAATAAGTAATTAAAAAAATTTATGGTTTGTGCCGTGTATCAATGGTCAATCCCCGGTAGAAGGTTCCATCGGGACAATTATTTATTTCAAGGTATCTCGTCTCTTTGTTAATAAAAACAAAAAAAAACTAAAAGGAAGTGTGGGAAAAAATGATAAGAAGATATTACCTCTCATATTAAGCTTTCGTTTTGTTAGAAATAGATTCTGAATCTGGAGAAGTTATGAATATCAAAATTGTAGATCTAGAGGTTGGAGATCTTATCCAACTAGTTTGATATTATTTGGATATACGTAGAATATTGTACGAATATTTTTTTGAAACTGCGCAGAGCTGAATTTAGCTAATTAATTAGAATCCTAAGTGTATCATTAGCCTATAGTTCCCTCTTAGGCTTGAGCCAAGCTAGCTAAGCCCGCAAGGGCATGGGCTCAAGCTGGCCTAACCCAACCACTAAGGCTTCGAGCAGCCCATCACCAAGGAGGGGTTCAGCCCCCCTTTCCTTCTACTTACATGCACTCAAACACATAGATTGGAATAGGGAGAAAGACGCTAGCGAGTCCCTATTCTTGGACAACCAAAACGAGTGAGCGAAGATGGAAGGGGTTGTCATGGAGGAGTCTTGAGGCACAACCACTTCTACTAAGTAATGAATAATAACCAACAAAAGGGGGAAGATGAAGGATAGAACCACAATGGCTTAAACGTCGAGGAACGATAGGGCAACATGACAAGGGGCTAAGCAAGTGGGAGAACAGTCAAGGAAGGGGATAGGGTGGATATCAAAGTCTATGGAGGGTTGATGATTAGAGGACATGTAGTCCAAATTGGAGCTAAGCCTATCAACACGCTTAGGCTCATCAAAGCTTTCCCGGTGGTCAGGATAGTGTTTGAATTGTGGCACACTGCCATGGCTAACTCCTTGACTCCAAAGGTCACCAACTAACAACTATTAGTCAGCCAATTTCTCCACTTGACCTTATGCAATGAGCAGCCGCAAAAGAGAAAACAAGGTCTATACAACCCAAATTAATGAGTAGAGAGGAAGAGGACTCATTGAGGAACTCATCGACATGGTTGGCAGTAAGCTTTGTTCAATGACAATACACAAAATTGAGGAGAGAGAGGCTCGATGGGGTGGGGGAGGGAAGGGAGTGAGTAAGAGAGATGTAGAGAGATTGAGAGGAGATGTGGGGGTAACAAAGAAGAGATGCGCCATACCAGGCCGACCACCCCCCATGCAAGCTAACTCCCTAGGAATTAAAACTCAGCCCACCTTAAATAATATTTTGACCCAAAATTTAAGATACTCACTAGCCACATCAAACAAGAAAGGGTAAATATTCATCACCTCCTCCTCAGAACTCTCACAAAGCCTCATTGCATGATTCTTGCAAAGCACATTGCCTAAGGGTATGGTTCCGACCCTCAAACTCTTCGCTCCTCTATCAAGAATCTGCATTGACTATTCTAGATCTCTCAGGTCCTTTTGAAGGTGGACAATTCATACTGAAGCACATGAGAAGGGCCATGCACATATTTTCTCAATATGTACATCATGGACTTGCACTAGGTCGGTGGTAAAGGCAAATTGGTACGCCACTAGTCCGACGCATTCAAGAATCTTATACAGCCCCACATAGCAATGGGTCAGCTTTCCTTTCTTTCCAAAATGGAAGACTCCCTTCCAAGGTGACATCTCAAGAAAGACTATCTCCAAATGGAAGACTCCTTACCATGGCTAATTTATTTATAGATCTGTCATGCTCGTCAAATTTAATGTCTTCTCTTTCTTATAGTAATAAGTGTTTCACTAAAATTATAGGGGCGTGTTTGGTCATTGCCTTATTCCTCCTATCTCTATTGGGCATTTTGCTTGTATCTTTGAATTATTAGAATTTGGGGTTTCTCTCACTATCTCCTCTTTTATATTGCCTAATAACTCATCGATAATGTTAATGCATTGCTGCTTACGAGCATTCCTCTTATTTTCTTTTGAAAAAATAAAAAATTCGAAGGATTAAGAGAAATATCAAATTTTCTACCACAAGCCTACAAGACTCTAGAGACTAACAAAAAAACTCAAATTCTAATTTGACAAAGAAATGTACTTTCCATTTATGGAAAGTTTCAACACTCATAAAACCCTAATTATTGGTAATGAACACGTTGGAACAAATATAATTGATTTCTGAGTTCTATAATGAAAGATATAAGCAAAATAATTCTTGGGTCGACTAGGCAACATAAGATGAGAGGTGAATTGGGTTTTCAAACCATATAAGATAAAAACAAGTATTCAAGTATATATGTAAATTGTAATAAAAATGAGAAATACAAATCTTTATGCAAATTTAAGAAATGCAAATAGATGACTTTATGTTACGTGTATAGTTATGCTATAAAAAGTAAAATGAAATAAGCAAATAAAAGAGAGAAAATATGAAACCAAAATTTATAGTGATTCGACTAATGTCTATGTCCACTTCTCAAGATTTTTCCCCTAAAAATTTACTATGCACTAAAAATCAAACACCACTAACTTACTAAGGTGCTAGCAACCTTTATATAAGAGATTTATCCTTCAAAATCTTTTCTCTCAAAACAACATTTACTTTGAGTTAAAATGTCCATTAACTTCTTCCAATGGATCTACCTGATTCTCACCCACAAACCACGAATCCACAAACCACAAATACATTTCCACCTTCTTCACAAAACAAATTAAAAACACAAATACACCCAAAGTGTGTAATAACTCTTGAAAAGTTTGATTTATACATAAATCTCACCAAAACAAAGAAAGAAGAGAGAAATCTTGTCAAGTGGGAACTTCTCTGCTTCTCTAATATGAGCTGAACTAAATTGCTCTATGTTATATAATTTGATTTGTCTTTCAACCTCTTACTTCAACATTTGGTATAGACCTCCTTTTATAGGCTTGAAAAGGCTCTTTCCCATGTGTAATCTTTTGAAACAATGAAAACCATTTTGCAAAGCATTTAATGTGTCTTAGTTGGATTTCTTTTCTCTCCTTTTGCAGCCCTTATTGTGAGCTAATCAAATTGGATTTCGTAGCCGAAGATAAGATGAAAATCTTTGAGTTATCTTTCCAACCTAATAAGAATTACATTGAAAAGATATTTGCCCAAAAATTTATTGCTAAAGGAATAAACCATGTATAGAAAAATGTCAACTTAGAAATAGCTATGAATAGTCAATTTGTAGGCTCTACTGCACATAGGTAATACTCAAATTTTAAAAAAATTGTTTATAAAAGTTAAAGAATATCAAGTATGCTTTTTATATATACAATATCACATTTATCATATTACTATGAAAAAAGTTATAAATAAAAAATGGATAGGTGTCAAGAATCTATTTGTGAGAAAAACAATTTTGTAATCTCTAAATTGTAATTAAAATCTAACACCTGAAAATGGGTCTTATTTTCAAATCAAAAGGAATTATAACAAAAATGTAGATAAATGGGTCTTATTTTCAAATTAAAAAGAATTATATTGATATATTATAATAATTAAAAGTTATGCTCAAAATTTTAACACGTAGTTAGAATTAATTTAGCTTTTATATTAAAGAGAAAAAACTTCTCAATTGATAATTATTATTTTAACTTATTTGGTATCATTAAGACAATGTAGCTAATTCATTTGTTTATTATCACCAAATCAAATTGTAAACAATTAAAACTATACAGCTAATAATCTCCCCTTTTTTGATAATGGCAAATAAACAATGTAAAATTATGTTTTATTTTTAAACATTAATAAAAAGAAATAACAAGTTATGATACCAAAGAAAATCAAATAATCGGCAAACATTGAATATAAATTCAAATTCATCAAGATATATTGAGATATTATAAGATTCAAATTTATGCACAATATCTCCCCCTATCTATATGCAAAAAATCAACGGATAACATATACTCATAAGTAAAATGTTTTGAAAATTATTTTTTAAAATGATTAGACATATCAAGTTCTCTAAGTTCTCTTTTGATAGAGCAAAATCTATCGGTCACTAAGAGGATTAAAAATATCTGCTAATTAATAATTGATGCTAACAAATTTAAATTTAATGCCACCTTTTTGAACATGATTTCGTATAAAATTATGTATAATTTCAATATGCTTAGTTCTAGACCGTTGAATAGGATTTTTTTTTTTCATGTGCAATAAGGTATATGAGCTAGCAGGCCTTACTTCTTATCTATCTACTTATCATTTTCATCTTTGTGTAGCTTCGTTCATGCTCATTCGAGTTCTAAATGGTTTTACATTTTCTATTGCATTTTCTATCCCAAACCTTTTAAGTAAATCCTTTGAACATCTAGATTGGTTAATGAAATGACATTCTGTAATTGCTTGATATGGAGTCTAAGAAAATAATTTAGCTTTCCCATGCCATCATATTCATCTCATATTCACCTTGCATAAACTAAACAAACTCTTAGCTCAAGTTTTCATTAGTAGCACAAAATATAAAATCATGGACATAAATTTGAATAACAAGCATGTTATGATCTTTAATTTTATAAAGAAAGTAGCATCTAGTATTTCTCTTGTGCAATCATTATCAATAAGAAATTTGATTAATATTTCATACCAGTTCTATGTGCTTGTTTTAAACAATACAAAGCTTTTGTAAGTCTAAAAACATGATTTTAAAATTTAGGAGGTTGTTTTATATAAATTTCCTCCAAAATATAACAATTAAAAAAAACACCTTTAACATCCATTTTATATAATTTAAAATCCTTAAAACATGCAAATGCAAATAACATTCTAATTGCTTCTAAGTCTAGCTAGCGGTGAAAACATTTTATCAAAATCAATGCCTTCTTCTTGATTGAAACATTGGGCTATTAATATAGCTTATTTCTACTTACCATACTAGATTCATTTACTTTATTTTGAAAAATTCATTTAGTACCAATTACAAAAATAGTCATTTGGTCTAGGTACTAAGGTCCAAACTTGATTTCTCTCAAATTGATTAGGCTCTTCTTTAAAACATTTTGGCCCTATTTGAGAGATAAAATATTACTACAAATATTGCGAGATAAAGAGCGAGTTTTTGTACCTTTCGATGGAATGCCAATGATTAATCTATAAGCAAACCGTCATTCTTTTGGTAAGATTTGAGCATCATCTTTAGTGCATTTATCTCTTTAATTAACATTTGAGCTTTCTTCTTGTAGATTATCATTTGTTGCTCCTTTTTTTGAATATTGAATGATTACTTTCTCTAAACTTTTCTCAATATCTAAAGCATCATCATCAATTACAACATTTTGGAAGAAATGTTATTAGATTCATTAAATATAATATATATATATTCAACTATAAGTCTCCTTTTATTGATTAGGACTGGTTCAGATTGATTAGCCCATGTGAATGGGTTTGGCTCATGAGGAGAGGCAAGGCAACAAGCTGAGAGCTTTGGCCTAATTATCTTATAATTTATTGAATTTGCTTTAGATGTCTAATTTGTTGTTAGGACCTAAGTTAAGTTCATGGCAATCTTGCCTATTATTTTCATGTATTGGTTGACTCGAGTTGGTTTAGGTAGATGGCTTTGAATCGTGGATTGTCAGAACTGGTAGACGGCTTTGAATTACCAATCGAAGGAGGGTCTATCAATTGGTATTAAAGCTGGTCGACCTCAAACCACCATTAATGGCCAACATAAATCCATAGTTACAAGGAGAACTAATGAAGATCTTGTGGACCAAGATGATGAGATCTTCACCGAGGTTCCTAACCAAGACGAAGGAAGGGCTGCACCAACGATGACGGAGACGGACTGACTGGAGACATCCACAAACGGGGCAAGAGTGGATGGAGGCTCAAGCTTCATCCATGGACATAATCTTCCTCTGACTGATTGATGAGATACGTGGAGACCAAGAGGTGCATGGAGCAGCATAGGGGAAGCCTCAAGTCTCATAAAGGAGGATGTACAACCTTCTTACGGAAGCAATAAATGGTTGTCCTCTCTGTCAAAAACCTCCACCACCAATCCCACCTCCAGTAGGCTCTCGACCTAAGCCTCATGCACCTACCAATTATCCCATTCTCCCTACCCCACCAAGGCTGAGGGTAGAAGAGGAAGTGCTGTCGAACCAACCTCAAGGTGTGCCAATTTACCGACCAAACTTGATAGCCTATGTTGGAGAAGAGGACTAGCAAGAACTAGAAGATCACCTCGCATTCAGACTAGCCATTAGTTCATGACTAGGGAAAGACCAATGCGTAAGGAGGTGAACAGCGAGGCTCTAATTTTTAAAGTTCCAAGGAGGCAATCCGATGGAATTGTTATATCACGTCAAACAAATTTTCACCTTCCAAGAGACAATAGAGGAAGCCAAGGGCTTACTTACGAGCTTCCACCTTGAAGGACTTGCACTCCATTAGTATAGATCGGCATCTACTAAAGACTGACTAGAGAGGTGGGCATATTTTAGCACCAGCATTTCATAATGCTTTGGATCAGAAGGTTATGAAGATTTTGATGCACTCCTCATGAAGATGGTGCAGCAGACCATGATACCTGTGTACCAAGAGGAGTTCAAGAGGATTAGTAGCCGATGCAACTTGCGATGGTTCGATCAATTACTATGGAGTACATTTATATTACAGCTATGGAGCAACATTCAAACAGATGTTAAGGCCTTATGTCCAATCACCTTAGATCATGCCTTCCAATATGCCATTTTGATGGAGAGTAAATACAAGGAGCTGAAAATTTAAAATATGGCTACTAGCTAGCCAAGACAACCGTTACTCAGCTCAATAGTGGCATCGGAAGGTTCCACAATAGCACTTAGACCAGTTGCTAATTTTACACTGAGGGCATCGCTTAAGCCTTTGGTTGATGTTAGAGGAGGCCAACCTCGAACCTTCTTGACTCTCACTCCTGCACAGGTGGAGAAGAGGAGAGAGCAAAGGGGCCTTTGCTTTAGGTGCAACGACCATTTCATGCCTAGACATCAATGTGCAAAGACAGCAAGTAGTGTCATGTCGATAGATGGCCATAAGAATGCTAAGGAGGACCATGATGCCGAGGAGGAGATGACAGAGGAGGCTCAAGAGTAGACCAGTGCATATCCTAATTAATTCGAGTAGCACACATAACTTTTTAGACGAGTAGTTGGTTTAGAGTTTAGGATTGGAGGCGAAGCCAACGATTGTGATTGAGGTGGCAATTAGTGATGGGATGCAGCTATGGACAGACCATTTATATCGTCAGGTTGGAATCCGCATACAAGGACATGAGCTAATTGTGGAGTTGTATCTTCTAGCACTTCAAGGAGTCGAGGTGTATCAATGTGCAAGACAGAAAATGCCGGTGTAAAAAAATTTGTAGTCGATAAATTTCTTGAGTATAAGATGGTTGACACTAAACTAGCGATTAACTAGGTACAACATCTTCAAATGATAATCCATGAGATCCATGTTGAAGAAATGGTGATTAATGAATCATTTTGAGTGGCAGCTATTATTGAAAATTGTCATCATCTTAGAGGGATTTCAAAAATTACCTAAAACCCAAGCATAAGAAATAATACTTGAAGAACTTATTGTCAGATTGAAGATAGAAGAAGAAAATCGTACTGCTGAAATAAAAATTGGAAGTCAGTACGTGTCAAAGGCAAATATTGTGGAGTCCATTAAGAACAACAAAAGGAAGCATACCGGCGAAGGCTCTAAAGGGTCGTGGCCTGAGAGTGGCCTAAGGGTGCAATTATAAATAACACATAAAAGAAGCTAACTCTAATTGGGATTTAGCGTGGTCGTGTATACTTGGTTAACTTAATTTTAGCAATTTGAGTCAGTGATTTAGGTGTATCTGTATTAATTACTCCTGCCGGATAATTAATATAGATTACTATAGGAAAAGTATATTAAGCATATTATTTTAATTAGCAAAGCAGACTAATTTAGTGTCGCCCATGTGATTTATCGAACTAAAATAATTAGTGGAAAGAGAATTCGAGGTAAATTATTTTAAATTACTTTTAATAATGTGTTAGGCGTTAGTACAGCTATGCTAGCTCAACCTAATTAATAAATATGGAAATTCACAGATGGACCTACCCAAGCCTGTAACGAACGTTAGTGAGATTATTTAACTAATTAGTGAAAGGAACTTTATGCTTATGTTTTTTCATTCCTCTCCTTATCAATGTGGAATTAGTACCAAATAGGGATGATCCCATAGCGTACTGGCGGCTAGTATCGGGAAAGCGGTTCAAGTAAGTGAAACTCCTATAATCTAGGAGTAGTGTAGAGAATGAAATAACTTACCTTATGACATCATCATATTCATAGCATGCATGTGCATATGTTTTTCTTATTGTTATTATTGCACGTCATGCTTGGTAATTTTTTTTGCTATTCAGTAAGATTTGCATATCATGATTTTTGCAAATTCTTATTGGGCATAAATATGTGTATTAGCACATAAACCATGATAATGATGTGTTTCACTATTCTTGCTGTGTTGTATAACAAAATGCTGCTTGCACACGTGTACGACCATAAAGAGGTTGATTGTTGTGTCTTGATAGTACCCGACACCTCCTTAGCTCGGGTTAGAGGCGGGGGATATTCTTATACTTATATATATTATGGCCCACGCCTGAGCTCTTAGTTTGTTGATCATAGATAATTAGGCAGCTATTTCGCCAAGCAATGGGCGATTTACTATCGATTGCTGAGAGTTATGCCTTTAGGGTATATTAGATAGAGAGAGAGAAGGGTAGGATGATGTAGACCTAGCGGGACCCCATGACGTAGGGTAAGGGATGTTCAGGAGCAATGACTCATGATTTCTGCACGGTGGTGCGATAATGTGGAGCTGATGGCTGGGATGGTAGTATCAATATGCAATACTAACCTATGTGATGGGCTTATGACTGAGATCCTTAGTCTGCGGCGGCAAACAATTGGTCATATTGTTTCCTAAGTGATGGGCTAGCGATTATACCCCTAGGATCTACCCTCTCTTATGGATATGCGTGTGATTGGGTGTGAGATAATGATGTGGCTTATGAGCGTAGCTTTGTAAAAGCCTAAGTGTAATGCCCCTTCTCGGCATGGGCACATGCACGCCCACACAGCATGTGCAGCACACTAGACAGGATGGGCGGGGGCCATCATGCATAAATACACCTTTACTCAATATAATCTATCTCAGAGATAAATTATACTATCAACCAAATAAACCTATTAACAAATAAATATCCAAGTCCACAATAACCATACTAGATATCTACATAATCTAGCAGAGCCCACATAGGCCATGACAAATTATTAAGATATAACTAAAATCACTAACACATGAGTACACTATAAGCCGATCTGTATTATACAAATCATCGTCTGTATAATGGAGTACAAATATTAAATAATAGTACAACTCAATATCTAGATAACCTATCTTCTATACCATCTCACGTCTATAGCTCACCTCATCTTTGCTCTAAAATAAAATATTTTCTCAGGATATCTCAAGTCGCTATCACGTACTATAATATCTTTCAAGGGGGGGAGTTAGAAAAAAAAATAAAGAGAATCATGAGCAAAAGGCTTAGTGAATAAACCTTACCCCAAATCAGTAATGCCAAATAGAGAGTAAATCATGTACTTGATAATATGAATCAGAAAAAGCATCATGTCATGAATAAGTATATGAATATGTCCTCAATAATATATAAATGAAAGATAAATATCATACCATAACTAATAAAAGTATATAATTCTTGATAATGAATAAACAAATCTCCATATTATACCATTATCATAACTCTCTCAATATGACACATATGATACATACCGACTATGACCATGTTATGATATCAAATGCAATCACATATGATGCATAATGACTACTCAATAATTAGGTATATCAGATAATTATGAAATTCTTTGTATTTCTCAATATCTTAGTCATTAATATCTACTCTGAATAACATCATCATACTAGACCACTATACATAGTCAACACTTGGTACTCGGTCTCATCAATATGTCCGAAGACTCAGAGCATACACTGGCTTCTATAAAAGGTATCTCAATCATAATCATACCTTGTCATCCACAAAGAGTATCAACATCCATCTAAATTGGGTACTCTTTTAGCTGATAGAAACTACATGAGAATAACTAACCACATATGCCCTAGCAAATGACTGCTACCCACAAAGTCTAATGACCTTAGACATAAGGCCACATGATTGTGACTACATCGAGCATTCAATCATCCCCCAAGCGTGTCCTAACCCTTGCACCCACTTGGGTATCCTCACTCATTCTATCAATTATCCTATCAATTAGATTCCATGCTTTCCTTCTAAATAATAGATCATATGCATTTTATCTAGTACTATAACAGATCATATAACTCAGGAATTTAGGTTGTAAAGAGACCAAGAAAAAAATGATGCAATGCAGTCTTCAACCATGTATTTAACATATGCATTCCCATACTAGTCTATTACATGTATACTCATGCTAGAGATTGTCTTGACATAAAATCATAATAGTATAGTCATCTCCAATCAATTTTATATATCACAAATATACTCATATCTCAGATCAGTCTAACCAAATGCATGATAAAATATGCTCGACTGAAATTATCTCTAGATAAAGTCATATAATTATGTTGGAGACCAAAACATGTATATACATAATTATATAATATATCCTAATTTGTAAAAGGCATCTAAGGGATAAGACTACTCACAGTCTTTTTAAAAGACACAAACTATATATCCCTCACATTCGCCAACCGAAGGTCAACTCATCGCTAACTAGATCCATGAGGACTCATATAAAGGGTTTGGAATCTAAAAATATTTAAGTAGCATAAAGTTAGCCATTTATCCAATTATAATTAATTCATATAAAACATGATGATTTATTAGATTTAGAATTCCTCTTTTTATATTTTATTAAATATTTAGATTTAATTATTGATATAATTCTGGTAATATAAATATATCATTATTATGAAATGCTAGTTAAGAATAGAATGGTTGTTCTTTTTATATAAAAGTAGTTTAAGTATATAATTATAAAAATAATAATAAGAGGCATATATATAATTATAAAATTATAAGTATATATAAAATCTAATTATAGTTAATTTTTGAGATTCTTACTCTTTACTTTATTAATTGCTAATTACACGTAAAATAATCATTATCCGGTATTTTGTTTTTATACAAAATAGTATATAACAATAAGGTGCTAGAAATACGTTATATATATATATAATGAAGGGTATATTTATAAATCTCATGACTATAATTAATGAAGCTAAGTATTAATCTATTATATGCAAGTGATATTATATGTAAATAATATGTATATTTAGGTGTCTATAATATAATAAACTATTGATTCTACTAATTATAACTAGCTAATAATTATATTACCTAATATATATATATATATATTAATATAATAAATTTTCTATTTAAACTAATTGCATTAACTAACATAAAATATTTACTTAAAAGGAAAATGTTACGAACCGGCCTAATTCAATCGGCAATGGTTCTGGACTCGATAAAGCACGTAACTTTTAAGAAAATCTGCGAACAATCTAACTGACGGATTCTCTTGAATTTTTGATATATTTTTGCTCTTGAAGAGAACTTTCCAACGAATCCAAAATCACAGGATTTGGACAGTTAGATATCAAGATATCGACCGAATAGTGGTTAAAGGTCAATTAGATCCTCGCTTGATAGCCCTCCAATAGCTAGATAGATGCTAGGTTTAGTTCTTGGTGTGAAGGGGGAGAAGAGAGAAGTTGTTGTGGAAGAGGGTAGTTAGAACCTGGAAGAGGCTGACCAAAGACTTGAGCAGTAGAAGAAAGGAGGTGGGAGAGGGCGTCAATGACAAGAGACAAGTAAAAAAGGAGATAAAGGCCAAAGTCTATTCTAATATTATCATAAGACATCAATTAGGGTTTCCTCCACATATATATAGAGGCACACCCTAAGAACTCATCACTGAGTTAAATAACTCCAAACAACCCTAACAAAACCCACACTTTCGCAGCGGTGCATTTGAACACGCCTTCGAATGTAGAATTTCTATTCTCTATCAATGCTAACTTGATTCTCCTGCAAAGAGTGATGCCATCGCCGACCTACAGCTGGCAAATCTCAACATGAGGGTCAGCGGCGAGCGCCTTGTTGATCTCCAACACGAAGGGCCAAAAATAGCTTACTATTTTCGACATCGGAGTGTCTGAAGGCAACGCCACCGACCTATACCAGAGCGTGTTGTCGTACTCAATCAGGCCGCCCACCTTCACCAGATCCAGCAGCCTCTTGTGGTAGTTGAGGTAGTTGTCCTTGTCCGCATCATCAAACACGAAGTCGAACGTCCCATGATTCACGACCTGCTCATATTCAAGATGGCTCTTTAATCGCCGCAAGAAATTCAAGTTTCCATAAAAGAAGGGATCGCAAAGAAGCTCACATCTTCTTGGAATTTGTTGTGGATGGGCAGAGCAAGACCCTTGTGGAAGTCGATCTTGTATGACACGCCAGCTTTTTGGATTACAGGAAGACCAAGATCGTAGTTCTACCGGTCAATATCCATGGCCTTGATCTGAGACAATTTTTTTTTCAGATTTTAGTTTAAAATTATATAGCTTCAATCCATATGGTTGTAAGATACTTTAGTTTTTTTTTTCAGATTTTAGATATTTTTAAGATCAATTACTTTGCCTTGTCGGGGAGGGCAAGGAGGGCGGTGGTGAGAAGGGAGTAACCGGTGAAGACGCTGATCTTCATCCTCTTCTTGTGTTATGGTAGTGGGCAGTTACCAACTTAATATCTTGTTTACATAGTGTAGTGGGTCATTCTATATTTGCACCTATAGTAGTGGGAGATAATGGGTAGTTAATTTGTTAAGGTGTTGTCATTCCCTAGAAACGTGGTTTCTTAGTGTATCTAATGAGTCTTTGTATATATTGGTTAAAAAAATATGAATGAAGGCATGGATGTTCATATTGGCTAATTAGGAGGATTATGGTTTCCCTCGAAGCAAATCGAAGTTCTTTCAATTACTCTTAACTCTATATATATCCTTCTTCATCTTGTTCTTACTACATACTCACAATAGGGAAACAAAGGACAAAACCCCAGCAACCTACTTTTTTATTTCCGAATCAGATTGTTGATCTGTTTTGTTAGGATGTAACAAATTGGTATCAAAGCTAGACATGGAGGAGCAAAGGCTAGGAAAATTGGAGAATGAAGTTGGCCTTCTTGCCACAGGTCAAGAAAAAATAATGTTCGTGAGCATGGAGAAAGTTCCAACAATCAAATGCGTCATAGTTGTGGTCGGACCAATGACAACACAAGGATAATTCAAGATTTTTCAACTAATTCATATCTTCCCAAAATGGTGAAACTGAATTTTCCTCGATTCAATGGAGTCAAAGATCCTACAAGCTGGATTTGTAGAGCTGATCAATTATTTGAGTTACACCAAACTCCAGAAGATGAGAGGGTTCCATTAGCATCTTTCAACTTAGAAGGAGATGCACAATTATGGTTTCAATTGTTGAAAGAGGAGAATCCTATCATTACATGGGGGGAATTTCAAGCAAGGCCTTCATAATAGGTATGGTCCCACTCAATTTCAAGATTTTTTTGGTGATCTAACAAAGCTACAACAAACTGGTTCAGTAAGAGATTACCAAACCTAGTATGAAAAATTACTGATAAGAGCTGGAAGATTGACCTCGTCTCAACAAGTAGGCTGTTCTGTAAGTGGTTTGAAGGAGAGTATTAAGACAGATGTACAAGCTTGCAAACCAGCAACTCTTTCAACCACAATTGGCTTGACAAGATTGTATAAGTCAAGGGTACGAGCAAACCCGGTGGAAATGAAGAAGCTCACTCAACCATTGAATACTAACCAGTATGCTTTACCAATCAAGAGGTTGAGCTCATCTGAATTGAAAGAGAGTAGATAAAGGATTGTGTTTCAATTGCAATGAAAAATTTAGTGCTGGGCATAAATGCAAAAGCTATTTCTTATTGAAGGTAGCCGGTCAAATGAAGAAAATGATGATATCAACCATGCTACAAGTGATGCTAATACACAGGGAATTTTGGAGAATGAAGAAGAGATACCTGAAATTTCTATCCATGCTATTTATGGAGCAAGATCACCACAAACTATGAAGATACAAGGTAAAATTGGATAACACTAAGTTATTATTTTAGTGGATTCATGTAATAACCCAAGTAATAAAAAAAAAACCCCATGGCAGCGGTGGACGTGCCATCGGCCCTTCTATCCACCCGTGAGCCTTCCTTTCTCTCCTTCTCTCTCTCTCTCTCTCTCTCTCTCTCTCTCTCTCTCTCTCTCTCTCTATAGTTCTCTCGGTTTCCTCTCGGGACTACTGAAGGTTTGAGCCATCCATGAGAGGCCGTCCGTGAGAGGCCGGCCGTTGAGTGGCCACCAGCGGCCATACCCCTCCCTTGTGGCCTAGCACCTTACCCTTTTCTTCTTCTTCTTCTTCCCTTCTTTTCTCCTCTCGGGTAGCACCCTGCAACAAGCACCCTTGCAGCACAAGGTGTTGGGCTCGGCCCAGCACCCTGCTGTGCATTGTGATAGGCTCGGCCTACCACCAGCTACGTTAAGGTGTTAGGCTAAGCCCAGCACTGTCTGTGTATAGTTTTTTTCCTAAATATATATATATATATACATACATATTATTGGTTACTATTTATCAAGAAATTGTTTTGAAAGGTTTGACAACCCCACAAGATAAAATGGTTAATAAAGCAAAAATTTCTAAAGAGCTGAAGAAGAAGAAAGAAGTCCTTTTACAGATTTTTTTCGCTCTCACTGCAGCATATTCAAGGTGCTCGCATCACTGAAAATGGTCTAGAAGATTTTCAATTGAATGATATTTTGTTGACCTTTAAAGATACTTTTGAAAAACAACAAGGTTTACCGCCAACAAGAACACATGATCATATAATTCCACTCAAGAAAGGAAGTGAACCAAATTTCTGTTAGACCATACAAATATCCACATTTTCAAAAACAAGGAAATTGAAAGACTAGTAGCTGATATGTTGAATTCAGGAGTTATCCGTCCAAGTCGGAGTCCATTTTTATCTCCAGTATTACTTGTGAGAAAACATGATGATTTATGGAGGTTTTGTATAGATTACAGAGCTTTAAATCAGAATACAATTAAAGACAAATTTCCTATGCCAACTATTAGTGAATTGCTAGCTGAGATACATAGAGCAAAGTTCTTCACAAAACTAGATTTGAGGACCGTTTGTCATCAAATCAGGATGCATCCCAATGACATCTCCAAAACTGCATTTAGAACATATCATGGGTATTGTGAGTTTTTAGTAATGGCATTTGGTCTTACTAATGCTCTGTCAATATTTCAATCTCTTATGAATGAGGTATTTAAATGTCATTTACGGAAGTTCATATTGGTGTTCTTTGATGATATTTTAATTTATAGCCAATCATGGAAGAAACATTTGGGCCACATTGAAATTGTTTTCATAATTTTAAGAACTCACCAGTTTTCTAAGAAGAAAGAAAAGTGCACTTTTGGTCAGCAAGAAGTCAAATATTTAGGGCATGGAATTTCTAATGAAGGGGTTGTAGTTGATCCAGATAAGATTGCATCAATGCTGGAGTGGTCTAAACCTATGACATTGAAAAGCTTATTTGGTTTTCTTGGTCTAACAGGGTAGTATAGAAAATTTATTCAAGGTTATGGTCAATTAGCTAGATCACTGACTGAAACGTTAAAAAAAGGAGGATTCAAATGGACTCTAAAAGCTGAAGAGGCCTTTGACAAATTGAAGAAGATGATGACTCAAGCTCCTATTTTGGCTTTACTAGATTTTCAGAAGCCATTTATTGTAGAATGCGATGCATCTGGATCAGGAGTAGGTGGAGTTCTCATCCAAGAGAAACACCCAATTGCATTCTTTAGCCATGCATTACAAGGTAAAAATTTACTTTTATCTGCTTATGAGAAGGAAATATACGTGATCAAACGGCCCGGACCCGATTTAGGCCCGACTCGGCCCGAGTCCGAACTACCCATGGATGGCACGGGCCAACCCTTTGCTCGCCCGATCTAGCCCGAAAGCCTACCGGTTTAGCCTGCAACTAGTTCGCCCATTTTGCTATAGTAAAAACAAACTAAAATCTTGGTACTGTACCGTTTTATATTTTCTTTAAGCACACATTTAAAATTTTTTAATTTATTATTATTTTTTTTAAATAGAGGAACATAAATATTTTTTAAAAAAATAAGCTAATAGTAAAAAAATTCTAAAAATAGCTAAAATGTGGGTTGGGCCGAATGATTGCTGGGTCGGGCCGGCCCGGCCCAACCAGCTAGCTCGATCTCTCATGGGCCGATGGGCGGTAACATGCTAGACTATTGTAGCCCGGCCCGATTGATTGGTGGGTCGGGCCATGAACAAATACTTAAGCCCAGTTGGCCCGAAAAGCCTCACCCGAATTCGGCTCGGCCCGCTCGATGATCATGTCCAGAAAGAAATGATGGCTTTAGTTCTTGCTATACAAAAGAGGCGACACTATTTGCTTGGGCAAAAATTTATAGTTAAACTGATCAAAGAAGATTGAAGCATTTCTGGGAGCAAAAGATTACTACAACTGCTCAAGAGAAATGGTTGTTAAAACTAATGGGATATGATTTTTCTATTGAATATAAAAGGGGCCAAGAAAATAGTATTGCAGATGCACTTTTTAGACAAAATAAAGGAGGAGAAATATTATTTTTGTTTGCTCCTATATCTAATTAGTTGGACCCAATTAAAGAAGAAGTGCAGAATAATTCTACGCTGCAAGAAATTGTAAAATTATGTCAAGAAGGGAGAGCAGAAGATCCATGGGAGTACAGAGAAGGTATCATTTTTTTAAGAAACGAATCTACTTGTCATCTATTTCTCCTCTAGTCCCTACTATTATCAAAGAGATGCATTCTAGTACCCATAAAGGATATCACAAAACCTTGCAAAGGATTCAGTCAGTATTCTATTGGAATGGAATGAGAAAAAACATCAAAGAATTTATTAAAACATGCAGCACATGTCAATGGCAAAAAGGGGGAAATATTAAGTCAGTGGGACTTCTACAACCATTGCCTATTCCTTCATAGGTATGGATAGATATTTCAATGGATTTTATAGAAGGACTTCCAATCTGTAAAGAAAAATCTGTCATATATGTTGTGGTAGATAGATTATCTAAATTCTCTCATTTTATACCAATCTCTTATCCATATACAGCTCCAACCGTAGCTCAAGTGTTTTTTAATAACATTTTCGAGTTATATGGAATGCCTCAAAGTATTGTTTGTACAGAGATGCTAGTTTTACAAGTAAATTTTGAAAAGAGCTTTTTGAGTTGCACGGGATATAATTTAATTTCAGCTTATCCTATCATTCACAAACGGTAGTTAGACAGAAGTGGTGAAACAAACTGTTGAGATGTACCTTAGATGTTTTTTTTTTATCATTTATGAGCCCAAATGCTAGATATAGGCTACACAAAGAGCCAACTCTCTTTAGATACAGAGACCCTTAGGCTTCACAGAGCTTTTTTATTAGCTGGTTAGTCTAAACTTCAAATCATATGCGTTGATTCAAGTCATTGCACTGCAGAGCTGTTCCTCCAAGCTAACCACACTATCGAGCCATTAACCGAGTCAAGTTAAGCCACCCAACCATCAAACCACCAAATAATTTCTCCACAATATTGTTTGGGGTTGGAGTTGAACCTATGACCTCATTCATTATGAGGAAGATACTTACTAACTCTACTAGAATTGGTTGGTGAGATGTACTTTAAATGTTTCATAAGTCACAAACCAAAAGACTAGGTACGATGGATTTCATGGGTTCAATATTACTACATTGAAGTTACCTAAAGATAGCAAAATTCGTCCAACTTTTTACGTCTCTATGCTTAAGAAGCTCAAACTTTGCCTACAATTTAAATAGAAGAGGACTCAATTGTTCCAATTCCCCAAGCTATTTTGGATGAACGTTTATCACCGATAGATGCAATTTGGGAAAATTACGAAGAGTTGCAAGTGAGATTTCCTGATATTACCCTTGAGGACAAGGGTGTTTTCTAGGTGGGAGGAGTGTTATGGTAGTGGGCAGTTACCAACTTAACATCTTGTCATATAGCTAAAATTCTCTCTCTTTAAAAATGCTCTCGTCATTGGTGGGCTCAGAGAGGGGGAGGCAGGGGGTTTATATAACGCAGACGAGATTTCTTATAGGGGGAGGAGAGCTATTTAACCACGTTTCCGGCTACCAATTAGAACTTTCGTTTCGCATAGTCCTTTCAATTTGGACTAAACATAAAAGTCTTTCTCTGCACAGTATTTTCCACCATTATTTCGTTGGGGAAGAATACTAATGACAAAGATGACGACGATAGTGCATGACCCGAAGCTTTGCATAAGAAGTAAAATCAGAGCTATTAGAATCATATCTTCTAAGACTATCATTACATAAATTTTTATAATTTTTTTTACGTTCGAATTAGTTCAGATGGTTCGTAACATTAGTTATTATTATTATTGTCTTTTCCTTATTTTTATTTACATATCAGTTTTTCTTTTTATTATTTACATAGTCTTTTTCTATTTTTATTTGCATACCAGTCTTTTTTCTTTCTAAGTTTTTAGTTTAAATTATGTCGTTTTATTTATTTACATATCAGTCTTTTTCCTTTTTATTACATACCAGCCTTTTTCTTTCTAAGTTTTTAGTTTAAATTCTGTCTTTTTCTGTTTTTATTTACATACTAGTCTTTTTCTTTCTAAGTTTTTCATTTACATTCTGTCTTTTTCTTTTTTATTTACATAGCAATCTTTTTTTATTTTATTTACATACTAGTCTTTTTCTTTCTAAATATATTAGTTTAAATTCTGTCTTTTTCTTTTTCTTTTATTTATATACTAGTCTTTTTCTTTTTTTATTTACATACCAGACTTTTTCTTTCTAAGTTTTTAGTTAACATTGTCTTCTTCTTCTTTTTTTAGTTACATACCAATCTTTTTCCTTTTTAATTTACATACAAGTCATTTTCTCTTTTAGTTTACATATCTGTCTGTTTCTTTCTAAGTTTGTAGTTTTTCTTTCTAGGCTTTTAGTTTACATTTCTTGTCTACCTTTACTTGTTGTCTTACTTTGCTTATGCTTTGTTTCCCAAAAAAAAAAAAAAAAGAGAGGGATATCCTATGATTTATGCAGAGGTATAGGGACGAGTTAGGTAGATTTGCTAAAAGGCCAATAATAATATTGTTAGAAGCACAATCCATCTCTATTATGAGTAAACATTCTGACCAATCCCCTATCATGAAATGCCAGTAAAGACTCTTCAAGAGTATCTTTACTCTACCCAGACCTACACTTCGTCTTCCATAATGATCCCACCAAATACTCTTAACACTAATCTCAAGTTAGGGATGATTCAACTTCTTTCTAATTTCCATGGGTTAGAAAATAAAAACTCATATTTGTATGTTGGAGAGTTTGAAGAGGTAGTAGCCACTTTTAATAGTCAGCATGGGCTGACTGATGCTGTAAGACTTATGCTTTTTCCTTTCTCTTTAAAGGATAGAGCTAAGAGTTGGCTCTATTATCTCCATTCACATTCCGTTAGCACTTGGAAAGAAATGATTGTAGTCTTCTTTCATAAATACTTTCCTTGCCCAAAAGGAAAGTGAGACATTATACCAAACCTAAGAAAGGTTTAAGGAGTTGCTTAGCTTATGCCCCCACCACGGGTATGAAAGTTGGCAACTCTACTTTTATGAGGGTCTTATATCTCGAGAGAGCTAATTCATCGAATTGATGTGCAACGGCGAATTCCTATAACAGAACCCCGAGGAAGCCATGGAATATCTGAATGAGCTTGCTGAAATAGCTTATACATGGACTGGCCCAAGTGCTACTAAAAGCACTAGTAGGTCTACACTCATCTCCACTCCTTCAGGTAAAGTACTTTATCATCTTTGAGAAGAAGATAGCCTTCAGGCCAAAATTGAGGGTCTAACAAAAGTAGAAGCCCTCAAAGTAAAAGAGGTAATGACCACTTTTGCTGTTCCCCACACAGAGGTGTACCTCCCTATTTTATTTGTCAATGGGTAAAGCACCCAACTACGAATTGTCCATCTTTTTCTGAAAGGAGGAATATATATGAATAGCAATGTAATATATTGGGGGTTTACAAAAAAACCTTACTCTCCTTATTCAGACACTTACAATCTAGGTTGGGAGAACCATTCAACTTTAGTTGGAGAAATAAGCAATTGGCTCAACAGCAACCTAAACCTCAACTGCGGCAACAATATTGCTCTTATTCTGCGCCTACCAACCTCAACCCTCTTTACGGAATCCCATAGAATAAACTATGCTTTTGTTCATTGAGGCATAGAATAAAAGAATCAGTGACTAGAATCATTAATCACACAGGTTGCTGATCAACTTTAACTTACTGAAGCAAATATTGTATGCAAACTCCAAGTAACTGAGTTACGGGAGTTGCATATTGATGCTTATGAGAACTCTAATATATCAACAGATAATATGAAATCCTTCTATGACAAAAGAATACTAAGAAGACAATTTGTATAGGATCAACAAGTTCTTCTATATGATTTTAGACTGCATTAACATCCCAGCAAATTGAGATCTAGGCAGAATGGATCCGCATCATGAAGCGCATCTTTGAAAATGGCCCAATAGAAGTAGAAGATCCTAAAGATGGGCATATATTTAAAATCAACAGTCAAAGTGAAACACCTAAACCTCCAAATACATGTGTATACCGCATGAGTAAATCCCCCCATGCGGTGCATCACGTGACCTGTCAGTAATAGGTTTCCACAAAGCACATAGTAATATAGGTTTATACTATAAATAATCTCAAACAATATGAGTCCGGATACAAGTTTTACAGGCCACAATAAGCCTTCAAAGATAGACATCCAAAATATAACTATAATGTCCAAAGTACAATGCCAATTATAACTCCCTCATAGGGGCTCAATACAACTAATAGAAATAGTTATGATTGAAATAAAAGGCAGCTACTCCTCGCTACCCACACCTACTTCCCCTAGCTCTGAAATGATGCCACCAAGAGGTGGTGAGCACACAGCCTAGCGAGTAGTATATAATCTATAACAATGAAATCATAGGTGCATATCTAATGCATGCTTATAATTGCTAGCAATAAAAATACGCTTATTTAAATGACTTACCATGAGTACTAAATCATTGCAATCAATAAAGACTACACGTCATTATCTTGGAACATTCCAATTCCTAATCATATCAGGATAAGTCTGCACAGGTATAAAACCTAATACAATCTTTTATTCATACAAATCTCAATCATAGTATTTACATATTATGCTTAGAAGTAAAAGAGTAGTTTAGTCATTTCATGTTCACCAAGACATTAATAATGTTTATCATAGCTCACCGAGCCATTCACCACACAATGTAGATATTCTCAATAAAATCATCCATCACATAATCATCTATCATCTCATACATCGAGGAGAGATATATACACATCTAGCGGTAATGCCACCCAAACATGCATAGCGACACTGCATGTGATCAGTTGTCTATGGCCATTAGACTAAGGATCCTGATCATAGGCCCATATCTCACTATCTCTAAATCATCACCGCTCATAGCAGGAGAATCAGGAGCCCTCAGCTCATCAATGGATGCCCTAACCCTGCGTTGTTGGGTACCGCTAGAGATATATCTCTGCCTCACAATCATATTCTTCTATCATCATAATCTAATGCTAACTATACATTATAATTACCTGAATGCCACACAGGCTCCCGACCTCAGGTGTAGGCCGCTAATACTATAGTCATATATGATACACTCTACCCTTAACCCTGGCTAAGCAAGTAGGGGTACTGCCTAGTCAAAACCCAACTACTAATGATAGGTGAAAGTGGTGCAATGTCTGTGGGTGTATAAGTCATGTCATAGTTATCATGGTCATTAAATTTTATATTCACAACAGATATTTATACAAGTGTTTATCATATAGGATATATGTAGATCAGCGTTACACTAAGGCATGTGCTAACATTAACATTCTCATAACATTATGATGAGTAAACTATCAATAACTACACATATCAAGATATATTATAGTACACTAAATGCAGTACTAATACTAGCATTCGTACAATATCATGAAAAGTATAATAGTTGTAACTACATTATTCTACCCACCAAGGTTTGACTGGTGGGCTGTAGTCTACAGCCTACCCAACCCTAGTTTAGTGAGCTGCGATCTGACTGCAGCCCACCCAACCCAGGCCTAGTGGGCTGCGGTTGCAGCCTTGACTGCAGCCCACAAGGGCTTAGAATGGCTTAGTGGGCTGTAGTCTGAACCACAGCCCACCAAGGGATGGGTGAGGGTTAAACAAACCCCCACCCTCCTTCACCATCTCTTTTTGAGGGAAGGAGACAGGGAGGAGAGAGAAGGGCTCGGCGCTGTCGGTAGTCCACCCTCGAGGTCGACGGTCTGCGGTCCTCACCCGAGGTGGGTGGCTAGCCGGAGGGAAGGGGAGGGAAAAGAGAGGACGAAATCGAGGGGAGAGACGCAGCCACCATCAAGGTCGACGGTGCCGACAGTGCAGCCATGGGGTCGGGTAAGGCACGGCGGTCGAGGGGGTAAGTACAGGGAAGAAAGAAAGACAACAACAAGAAAAAGGATTTACCGAGGGGTCACCGGGTTAGCCTTGTTGGCCATCGGCTCCGGGGCTTTGTTGGCTCCGGCGTCGGCAACCCGAGAGAAGGAAAGGGAGGGAGGGGTGGTGCGGTGGGGGGAAAGGAAACAGGGGAGGGGCGTCGGTGGACTACACGGCAGGGGAAGAAGAAGGAGAAGAAAAGGAGAAAGAGGACAACTGGTAGGGGAAACCGGGACGCATACACTTGGCGCATGCGTCGGTTTTTTGTTTTTTTTTAGGGTGTTACACAAAGGCTTAAACCAATCATCGACACATTAGTACATGAAGAAGAGTCTGTCTTTTTTGTAGACCCTCTTTACAAGCCTTGACTAGCTTACATTTTTAGCTCTCAAAGTCTGCTCCAACATCTCAAGTGATTTTATTCTCTTTTAGTTACTTGTTCCTTATTGTTTATATTCTATTACATTGAGAACAATGCAATATTTAAGTTTGGGAGGAAGATAACATTGTGTATGTTGAGTATTGAATTTTCTTAGAACCATTTTTTTGTTTCTCAATGCATTATCATTTAATTTCTATAGACTAGATTATATCTATGCAAAATACACATGTGTATCACTATGGGAATATTTACTTTTCCTATTGATAGCATAGTTAATTGTTGAAGTAAGAATAATATTGTGATTCACACACTTTTCATGTCATATGTTTAAAGGATCACGCTAACTTTAGAGGAATTTAACCTAGAATTTGACTTAATTAATTTTATTTATATATATCAATATGTATATATATATATATATAAAATAATAATAATAATAATAATAATAATAATAATAATAATAATAATAATTGACTAATGTCTTATCAATTAAACTCAACCTCGCCACATCGAAAAGTGGTAAGATTTGAGTCAAAAGGGAAGGTTATTCAATGTTAGAAATATTAAATTAATTCTACTAAAGTATAGAGCATAACTGTCTCATGAAGCAGAAAATGTTCGTGGAATAGTAAGATTGAAAATAAAAAAGAAGAAAAAGAAAGAAGTTATTATCCTCTTTACTTTAACTATTGCTATACTTGGAAATAGGAAATTATCTTTTTACTAATCACATGCGTATGAGTTTATGATCTTATTATCTTGCATTAAGTCTATATTTCTTAAATTTTTTTTGCACGTTTTTAAATGTTTGTAGGTAGTATTTCTGAAAACCCTCACAAGACAACACTCATCCACTAGGGTAACCTAAGAGTTTAACGGCTTGTTGCATATGTCAAATGCAATCGTGTTTTCTAGAAAGTGGTATAAATAGTCTTTTCTTTTTATAATTTTCTTTAAGAACTATATACGGGAGTTTTCGTAGTTTTTTTTTTTACGCTTGAATTGTTAGAGTCTAGCAATAAGCTGGTTGGGGAGTGTGATAAGTGCATAAAAATGCCCTTATAATATTAATAATACTAGCTTAATTGTTATAACATAAATGTCTTTTTAGTTGTTTAAACAGGTTTCTCTAAATTCATGTTTTCACCTTATAAAATGCTAAATTATTGATATATTTTATTACTAGAATGAAGTTTAGAGAAGTTGTGCCTAGCCTACAAGTGCTAGATTTGCAAAATTAAGTTTTTAGATGATAGAAACATAAAAAATAGATTTTGGATGCACCAAAATTTTGCAGCTGACTCTGCATTAAATTCTGCCCAAGTAGCGGATCCGATCCTTATCTAGCTACGCCAGCAGCTATGCCAGCAGCTATGCCTATTCACTCATTGCCATGCGAGCGGATGCATCGGCTTCAATCGATTGCCTTGTAGTGAATTGCGCTTGCCGAGGTCAAGAGTAGCGCACGCATTGGAGGGCCATGCATCACCTTGTGGCACTAGCACAATGCGCGTGTCGCCTATCTAACCAGTCGCACCGTGTTCCTACAACTGCCTTGCAGCAAATCCTGTAAACAGTTATTTTTCAAAATTTCTTATAAATAGAGGGTTAGAGGCATTGAAACATATATCGGAAAAATACCTAAAAAGAGAGAAAATTAGAGAAAAGGGAAAGGAAAAATAAAGAGAGAAAAAAGAGAAATGGAAAAGAAAGATAGACGAAAGAAGGAAGCTAATCATACTTGTGTGGCTAGGGGATGCCTCTCCCCTACTTAGGTTATTTTCTATTTTATTTTCAATCTTGTAATTCTAAAGTGCTTATAATTTTAAAGGTTGATTTATTCTATCTCATGATTTATATATCCCGATAATTATATAGTTGATATTTACATAATTATATATGGATAAGTTTGTCTCTATTTAGTAGTTTGATCCTCTGATGTGTTGTCGCCTCCAAATACATCGTCGACCTTATACTAAGCTAAATAAAACTAGTTACATGCTTAGTAAGTGATAAAAAAAGCCAATAAAATTACTTTAGATTTTCTTCCATATTATAAGGCTAAATTATCCTCTATGGTTGCTCTTTCATCGTTCATCTTGGATCATGTGTTAACCATCGTCTGAGGAACGTCAACTCTGATACCACTATTTCGAATTGGATCTGGACCAATCTAGATGTAATAAAATTATGAAACTTTTTATTGTGGTAGCCTCATGAGTTACAGATCTAATGACTTTAGTTTCACATAATAAAAATAAAATAGTGAAGGAAGGTCAGAATGGGACAAAAGTGAAAATATCCGATGTTGCGACGGTCGTCGGAGAGTGGCGGATTACCAAGGGTGGTGGTGGACGGTCGTATAGTAGGGTGGCTCATGGTGGCTAAGGTTTGGGCAGATAATAATAAAACATAATCATCTCATGATAATAATAAATTAGCTAAACTCAAGATTCATTCAATGATAATAATTATCTCATAACTACTATTTAGAGGAGTTAAATTCTAGTAGATCAGATCCACATACGGATTATCCACTTTATTTGAATTTAAAAATAATTAATAAATCTAACTAACTAACTTAACTTTACCCATGTGGTTGGATCATAACATTATGTCCATCAGGGCCTGTATTATGCAGGAAAACATGATGACCATGTCTCCAATGTTCGGCTAACCCGATGATATAGGTGGAGTTTGTCGCAGTGGTGTGATTGGGGTTGATGTCATCCTTGCCTCCATGGCTTTTGTGGAGTCCACAACTTGGGAAGCCTCTCCTTGGCCTGCTATAGCCATGGCTCCAGTCACAATTATGGTGTTTGAGGAACGATGGCTTTGATACTACTTGTTAAGACCTGTTCCTAGAACCAATTTGAGATCGGTGCAGTTTGGGTTAGTTTTGGTGGATCAACATTGGGTTTTGGTGGGGCCCAATGGTTTGGACATGGGTAATGGAGTTAGGGCAGATTTGGGATTGGTGGAGGTGAGATCAAGGATGAGTTTTAGACTCCAACGACACCATTATAATGGTAACGAGGAGGATTTCTGGATCGGTGGTTGTTGTAAGTCTTTAATGGAGTCAAGGATATGGTGGAAGTGTGATTAACGGTATAGACGGTAGGGAAGAGGGTCTAGTGTGAGAGAGGGGTGGTGGAAGAGTGTGGTGAGGTCGGGAGGAGATAGTGGCATCGGTGGAGATGTGTGGCTGGCTGGTGGCAGATTCTAGTGTGGACCTTTTGGATGATATTTAGAATGATCTACCTATTGAAAACTGATGAAATTTGGATATATTGTAGCTCTGGAAGAGAACTTTTCCTCAAATCCAATATTTTGAGATTTAGGTAGCTAGATTGGGAGATATCGTCAGATCAATAATCGAAGGTCAAGCAGCACGGGATGCATGGGCTAATGGAAATATGGTGAAATTGGACAAAATATGGACGTAGCTGAATGTGATAAGGAGAGAGAAAAGAAGGAGAAGTGGGCCGGTTCCCATGGAGGAGGGGAGTTTGACAGAGGAAGGGAGGGAGGAGCCGATGGCCAAGGAGGCTTGGTCAGCTAAGTTTTGAAGGAATGAGGGAGAGAAGCTAAGTTAAGAGAGGAGAAAGGTGATAGGAGAAACTTGATCGATTAGTCAAAACATAATTAATTCAGGCCACACTCTATAATTTATATTGGAGGCTAACCGGTTAACGCAAACCATAATTATTAACTAAACCACATTGAATCCATCAATAAACTGAACTAACTAACACAAGCTGAAATTAAACTAAACCTAGTGTTGAATTAAACAACTTGCTAGATAAGTGACCCAAGCCATCAGCCTAATGCCTACAAGGTGGTCCGGTCTGACCTGGATCACATCAAGCTCATTCTTGCTGGATCTTCTTATGAGATTTGTAGACCAATTAATTGGCAGTCTACTAGACCTGAACAATAGTGGAAGAGGTTGTGGGGCTTCTCTATTGCCCTCACATAAAGCACTTTCTGTGGCAGATAATTTTCGATCACCTTCCTACTTTAGTTTTGCCCTTGTCACTAAGAATATGCTGAATAATGTGGTTTGTTAGCGCTAATGATACAATTCAGGCTTCACTAATGTTGTCTCGAGCATGGATACATTTCAAATCAGATTTCTTGATCCATATGGCCTTTGTTTTCATCCCATAAATAAAAGCACTTCTAGGTTTTTGCAAAAATTTACAATGTGGTCGAATATGCCCTAGAATGCCGCAATGATAGCATGTCGGAACAAACCTTTTTCTACTCACCTTATGTCGAGGAGAGTGATTAGAGTTTACCTTTGGTACCGTCGAAGATTCACCAGTTTGTATATTCAAGTTCTGTTTAGAAGGGTTCATCCACGATTGCTTTGTAAATGCGGTTGATGGCTTCAGGTATTCTTCCTTTTGTATACCTGCAGAAATAAATACAGTTTTATTATTATTTGAATTACTAGTGTATCCAACACCATACTTGTCTTTTCTAGAGATCTGAGCTTTTAGAATTTCGTCAAGTTTGTTCTTCCCTTTCAGAAATGTAACTTCCTTATGCAATCGCTCTAGTTCAATTTCATCAGCCTTCATTTTATTTTTTGCATTGTCAAGTTGTTCAGAAAGGTCTTTGACACGTTCAAGCTCCAATTTGTACATCTCTTCAAATTGAATTCTTTCTGGTTCGATTACCTTGAGTCGTTGAAGTAGTCTAAGATTGCTTTTCTTGAGTTTAAACGACTCTAGGTATAAGTCATTATATGCCTTTTGGATTTCAGATTCATCTTCCTCAGCAGGTAACATATCTTGATCATCTGTACTATCAGTATCAACAATAGAGTTAGTATAAAGTAGAGAAGAGGTAAAAGCTACAAAGTTTTCTTCGTCCTTTTCAGAATCATCAATAGATTCATCTGAGTCATCCCAAGTAACTTTCATAGCTTTGCCCTTCCTCTTAAGACGATTAGGGCATTCTTGTGCGATGTGTCCAAAACCAGAACATTCAAAACATTGAACTTTATTCTCAAAATTCTTATTTTTTTGTTTGACATTGTTGTTGGTACCACCTGTATTTGAACTCACAATATTCTTCCTTTTTACAAAGGCTTTGCTTTTCTCAAGTTTTTCAGCATTCAACTTGTTTGGCTTCCGAAAGAATTTATTAAACTTTTTGACAAACATGGTCAACATCTCAACATCTAAATCACCTTCATCATCCGACTCCTCTAAATTTTGTTCAACTGTAGATAGAGCCATCCCTTTGGACTTCCTCGGTTTTGAAAGACTGGACTCAAATGTTTGTAGATTTCCTACCAATTGTTCAACTTTCATTGAATCGATATCCTTACTTTCCTCAATAGCTGTAACTTTTGCCTGAAACCTTTCTGGAAGGGACCTAAGGATCTTACGGACAATTATGTTTTCAGGAAGTTTCTCTCCTAGGTTGAAACTAGAGTTGACTATATCACTCAGCTTTGCATAGAACTCATCAAATGTCTCATTCTCTTCCATACATAGGGTTTCAAAACTAGTAGTCAACCTCTGAAGTTTCGAAAGTTTTATAGCCATGGTTCCTTCGTGAGTAGTTTCTAAGATCGTCCAGGCTTCTTTTGCTATCTCACACGTAGAAATTCTTCTAAATTCTTCCGAGGAAACACAACTAAAAATAGCATTTATTGCTTTGCTATTCCAGCCGACTTTGTCATAGTCTGACCTATCCCATGAGTCAATCGGTTTCTCAATAAGTTTTTCATTCACCATGTACATTGGTGGACTCCAACCATTCACAATGGCCATCCATACTCGCTCATCTATAGATTTCAAATAAGCTCTCATCCTAGCTTTCCAATATCCATAATTTGATCCATCTAGAATAGGAGGTCTAATAGATGATTGTCCATCTCTATGAAAATCCATGCCTATCTGATCTCTCTCAAAGAGTGAGAGAACCTGCTCTGATACCAATTGAAAAAATAAATCCCTAGACACACGTATGTATCTAACCTCTAGGCAATGATATTTCTCGTTCGCTTAAGTAAAAGTCGGAAGAAATATTAAAAACGAAAGTAGAGATGAACGCCAAGATTTTAACGTGGAAAAACCCAAAACGGGAAAAAAAACCACGGATCCAAACTCGGATCAAAACCAATCACTATAATAGTAGCAGTTATAAGACTGACTCACAAAACACCCCGTCGATCCAAACGACTTTGTTTCTCTCAGTCTTGATCGCTAGAACCTACGATTCACTGCTTCTTGTGATTGAAGTCCAATCTTAGTAGCCCTCGAGATTGATCTTTCGTCTAGATCACCCTTAAGACGAAAGATTAAATTCTTGTAGATGAGTGGAACATTGTTAGTTGAAGAATCGATGTAGCCTCAAGAAGTCTCCTTCAATAATATTTCTTCAACTCACCTTGAGATAGGGTTTCACAATCCTTATATATGATCTTCAAGATAGAGACAAATCCGAGTCTTATTTGTACTCATGAACTTCAAGATAGAGCCAACTCCGAGTCTTATCCGTACTCATGATCTTCAAGATAGAGCCAAATCTGAATCTTATCCGTACTCATGAAAGTCCAATATTTTTAAACTTTGTTAGTGTGTTCGAACGGGCTCGAGTGCGTTCGAACGCGACAGCTTGAATTCTTCAGGTTGCGTTCGAACGCTTGTGAACGCGGCTCTCTATCTGTGTGAACGTAGTGCCCACGTTCGAACGCGTTTATGAACGCGGCTCTCTGTTTGTGTGAACGCAGATTTCGCGTTCGAACTCGTTTGTGAACGCACCGCGTTCGAACGCGTTTGTGAACGCGGTGTGAACTCAACAGCTTTTCTCCAATAACCTTGCAATTCTTCAGACCAGAGATATTCTAGACTTGTGTAAAGCTCATATATATGTAAAAAATACACTTAGAATATTTTGTACACAATTGCCAACAAATAAAAACCTAACACTATTGTTTAAGTAAGCCTAAAATTAAGTGATCTAACTAATTATTAATTAATTAGCTTAAGAGTATAATTGTCATAGAATTTATGAGTAGATACCATCATGTAATTTATTTTTTTATGAGGGACAAAATTAGAAATAAAAAAACCTATAATCGTCAAAAAGTAGTTTTTGGGACCACTTTTGGTTTAGTGATTTTTCTCACGTATCTCCTCTTACGAGAGAGTTTTGTGATATTCACTAAGAACAGATTTGGAAGAGCATTACAAGGATCATCTCCTGCTTAAATCTAATCTCCTTTTACTCATGGTTTTAACATAGATTTAAAGTGTATTAAATTAGGGATTGGACTAGAAATATTTTTAGGATCTATTGATTAATCCCTAACAAGTGATATCAGAGCTTAATCTATGCATAATTCCTTGAGTCTTTTGATTATAGTGGAAATTAATTATGAAAAAATTTTAGTGTTCATAAAATTTGGGGTTTTGATCCTTCTGTGGTTATTTTGTGGATTAAAGATGAGGTTAATACCTAATTTTGGATTTGTTCACATTATATGATCATGTTCACATTTTTTTTGTTTTTTGTTTAGATTTTGGCATACTTCTGAGATGACATTTGCCGTATAAATTCATTTGGATATACTCAGCCCAAAGGAAAACTAATATTTGACAGAATTGTACACACACTTGTGGTGGTAAACATGTGAAAATTATAAAGATAACCTAATGTAATTAATAAATCAGTCCAAAGATAGATTTGTTATTTGACATAAATTATTGTCAATGTTTGATCATTACAACAAGAGTACCACTTACAGTTAATATTACCGTCCAAAGACTTGATATTAATGTTATGTTAGGTACCTCAAGATGTTATCATAAATTTTTAAATTTAAAGATTATTTATTCACTTATTTGATGTGAACATGCTTACTTATTTACTTATTTTCATTCTCTTTTCAGCTTTTATGTCTACTACTTCTATATTTGCAAATATGGACAATATTTCCATTTTGAATGGGACTAATTTTAAAGATTGGAAAGAGAATATATTGATTGTTCTTTGCTGCATGAATCTAGACTTAGCACTGAGAATGCCAAAACCCACTACTCTTATGGAGCAAAGTTTCATATATGATGTGGGTATAGTATGAGAAGTGAGAGTGTTCCAATCACCTAAGTCTTATGATCATTAAGCGCTACATTTCAAAGGCTTTTAAGGGTGCATTAGCTGATGAAGTTATTAATGCCTGTGAGTTCCTTGCTGAAATTCACAAGCGTTCAAAAACGATAAGGCTGAAACAAGCAGGCTTTTAGCAAACTTCATTTCAATAAAATATAAATGCAAGGGTAATGTTCGGGAATTCATTATGGAGATGTCTCATCTTACTTCAAAATGTAAGGCATTAAAGCTATACTTATCTAATGATTTGCTCGTCCATCTAGTTCTCATTTCTCTTCCAACATAATTTAATCAGTTTAAGGTCAGTTATAACTTCCAGAAAGAGAAATGGTCTCTAAATGAGCTTATTTCATTTTGTGTGCAAAAGGAAGAGAGATTGAAGCAAGATAAAACTGAAAGTGCTCATTTGACTAGCACTTCTAAGGATACGGGCAAAAAGAAAAAGAAAAATAATGAATTGCTGCTTCTAAGGGTCCAGAGCAAAAGAAACATAAAACTGAGGGAGGTTGTTTGTTTTTTCTATGGTAAGCTTGAAAATATAAAAAAAGAATGTATCAAGTATAGCACATGGCTTACTAAAAAAGGTATATTTCTTACTTTGGTCTGTTCTAAAGCTAACTTAGCTTTAGTACCTAAAAACACTTAGTGGTTGGATTCTGGTGCTACTACTCACATTTGCGTTTCTATGCAGGGTTGCTGAGCTACCGAAAGACAAGTGATACTAAAAGATGCATCTATATAGGAGATGGCAAGTTGATGTAAGTAGAGGCGATATTGCATTTTAGATTATTACTAACTAGCTGTTATTTGGATTTGATGGATACTTTTGTTGTACTGTTTTTAGACGGAATTTGATTTCAGTTTTTGTTTTTAGACAAACTTTATTATTGTTGTTCATTTGGAAACAATCAATTTACTTTATCTATGAATTCAAGTATTATTAAAACCAGTTTACTTAATATTTATGATAATCTATATTTGCTAGAAACTATTTCATCTTATAATCAAACGTTGCATATGGAATCATGAGATTCTAAGTGTAAAGTAGATAAAGAAAATTCAGTCTCATTATGGCATAAATGCCTAAGTCACATCTCTAAATCTAAAGTTTAGCAACTTGTGTCTGATGGGATGTTGAGTGTATTAAGGGAAAACATACTGAAACAAAGAAATTTGGTGCCAAAAGAACTATGGATGACTTAGAATTAATCCATACGGACATCTGTGGACCATTCCTTACGGCATCTTGGAATGGTCAACAATATTTTATAACATTCATAAATGATTATTTAAGATATGGTTACTTATTTTTTAAACATGAGAAATCACAGGCTTTGGAATAATCAAAACATTTAAAGCTAAAGTTGAGTTACAAGTTAACAAAAGGATAAAGAGTGTCAGATCTAACCGTAGCGGTGAATACTACGACAAATATGATGGATCAAATAAACAACGTCCATAACCATTTGATAAATACCTAGAGGAATGTGGAATAGTCCAAAATACACCATGCTAGGGTCACCTAGCATGAAAGGTGTATCTGAAAGACGAAACAAACTCATAAAGATATAGTAAGGAGTATGATTAGTTATTCTACTTTACTAAACTCACTCTAGGGTACAGCTCTCAAAACAACAGCTTATACTAAATCGAGTGCCAACTAAAGTGGCTGCAAAAATGCATTATAAGCTTTGGACTGACCAAAAACCTAGTCTAAAGCACTTACATGTTTCGAGATGTCTAGCTGAGGCTAGGCCTTATATGCCACATTAAAAGAAATTGAACTCCAAAACAGTAAGCATCTACTTTATTGTTTATGCTGAGCGATCAAGGGTTACAAATTTTATGATCCCACAAATAGGTCAATATTTGAGATAGGAATTGCAACATTTTTTGATAATTTTGAGTTTGGGGGAAGAAATCAGGTAGGTGACACCCTTGTTGCTAAAGAACACAAGTTCAATCTCATCCAGTGTGTTATGATCCGACTACATGGGTTAAGTCGAGTCAAGTCGAGTTGAGTAAAGTTAGTTATTTAGCTTTATCTTATTGTTTTAAATTTTAAATAAATCGGATAATCCGCATGTAGATCCGATCGGCTAGAAATTTTACTCCTATCAATAGGGGTCGATATGTGTTGATAATTATCATTGGAAGAAATATGAGTTTAGCCAATTATTATTTTCGTCCTTATCTTTTATCTAGCTTATCTTTCTAGGAGTAGATCAAAGAAATATCCCAACCTTCCAAACCCTAGCCACCTCCTACCTCTAGCAGCCACCCTACAATATGACCATCCACCACAACCCTTAGCCATCCGCTACCCTCCGACGACTGCCGCAATGTCGGATAATTACCGTTCTGCCCTCTCTAAACTATCTCCACTATTTTATTTTTTATCTTTTCATCTTGACCTTCGACTTAGGTAACCTAGAGCCATTAGAACCCTATCTCGTGAGGTTACCTCTACCTAAATTTTTATAATTTTCTTACGTTCATATCAGTCTAGATCTGGTTCGTAACACAGTGCTTAAATAATGGCCTTGAAATTAAAGAAATGTAGAAGATTCCTTATGCTTCAATTATAGGGAGTCTAATATATGTTCAAGTATGTAAGTGTTCAGATATTGCCTACATTGTTGGCATATTAGAAAGATATTAAAGTAACCCCAACATTGATCATTGAAATGCAGCCAAATAGGTTATGAGGTATTTATAGAGAACAAAGAAGTAAATGCTCATATATAGGAGATCAGTTAGAGATCATTGAGTATTCTGACTCAGATTTTGCTAAATACTATGATAGCAGGAGATCCACATCTGGCTATGCTGACCTATTGGCTGGTGGAGCTATTTCTTGGAGGTCTGTCAAACAAACACTTATAGCTTCATCCATCATGGCAGTGAAGTTTTTAGCATGTCATGAGGCATCCAAACATGGAATACAAATGCATAATTTTGTCACTATGCTACGCATTTTGGAGGGCATTGAAAGACCACTCAAATTATTTTGTGATAATAAGTTAGCAGTTTTATATTCCAATAACAATAAGATCTGTACAAAGTCAAAGCATATTGATATTAATTTCCTAATTATAAAAAAGAGAGTGCAGAGTGGACAGATATCCATAGAGTATATTAGGACAAGCCCCATTATAGCGGATATGCTCATAAAGGGATTACCATCCATGTTCTTTCATGAGCACACTACTGATATGAGTATTATTTTGTTTGAAGATATTTTGTTTTAGTGGGAGATTGTATTATTTTTCGTTTATTGTTTTATCTTACATTTTGGATATTTTCTATATATTTAGATTATTTTCTATAGAAATAAAATATTAAGTTTATTACACTCAGTTAAGTTATTTTTTTTAAATAATGATATCAATAAAGTAAAGTAGGACAAGTTGGAGATAGGCATGTATGGATCACATTGCATGCAATTTCCATGCTACACATCTACGATTGATCAATGTCATTTAGTTGTGTTGGTATATGTGACCATTGATAGATCCAATTATGATTAATATAACGAAAACTGCTTTGATCCTATACCGATATAGTTGATGGACGAGATTGTCCAAATATACTATAAGATCATGGTAGCAAATTACTAAGCTCATAAAGTTAAACGCATTTGTTAGATTACATATATGACCCAGTGGGAGATTGTTGGATTAATTTATATTAATTTTAATAATTGGACATATGTAAATAATTAAAATGTGTATGCTATAATTTAAATAGCCTAAAATTAAGTAATCTAATTAATTAACTAGCTTAAGAGTATAAATGTTTTAAAATTTATAAGTAGATACTATCATATAATTTCTTTTTCTATGCGGAGCAAAATTAGAAATTAAAAAAAAACTATAAATGCTAAAAAGTAGTTTTTAATTTAAGGGCAATAATCTTCACTTTTAGCTTAGTAATTTTTCTTTCACATATCTCATCTTCTCGAAAGATCTTGTAATATTCACTAAGAATAGATTTGGAAGACTATTACAAGGATCATCTCTCGCTTAATTTTCTCTATCAATAGATTGAGCTATGTTTCTGCAAATCAAATCTCCTTCTACTCATAGTTTTAATATGGATTTTAGGATCTATTGATTAATCCTAACATTTACGAATCAAAAATAGCAATGAGAAATGACGCACAACATCGTAGAAAGATAGTCAGATTGTCTTTATTAAGTAGGACGAACAATAACGTGTAGATTACGATCACTTGATCTTCCGGCAAAGAGTGATGCCATCGCCGACCGGCAGCTGGCAGATCTCAACACGAGGGTCGGCCGCGAGAGCCTTGTTGACCTCCAAGATGAAGGGCAGGTAAAACCTTAGTGTTTTTGGAAGCGGAGCGTCGGGAGGCAGCGCCACCGACCCATGCCACAGCGTGTTGTCGTACCCGATCACGCCGCCCACCTTCACCAGATCCAGCAGCCTCTCGTGGTAGTTGAGGTAGTTGTCCTTGTCCGCATCAACAAACACGAAGTCGAACGTCCCATGGTTCTCCACCTGCGCTCCACTCACATTCAACACACGTCAATCGCCGCAATAAAATTCAAGTTTCCATAAATGAATGGATAGCAGAGAATCTCACATCTTCCAGCAATTTGTCGAGGACGGGCAGCGCAGGACCCTCGCGGAAGTCGATCTTGTGTGATATGCCGGCCTTTTGGATTACAGGAAGCCCCAGCTCGTAGTTCTGCCGGTCAATATCCAAGGCCAGGATCTGTGACCAGAAGTATTTATTTTACATAATTAGTTTTAAATTATATTGCTTCAATCCATAAGAAGGCCGTAAGATCGATTACCTTGCCGTCGTCGGGGAGGGCAAGGGCGGTGGCAAGAAGGGAGTAACCGGTGAAGACGCCGATCTCCAACGTCTTCTTGGCGCCGATCATCTTCAGCAGCAAGCTCAAGAACTGCCCCTCGTCAGGGGAGACGGCTATGAAAATTGTAAATATTTTCTTCGTTCCGTGTCCAGCGAATTAGTTTAAACGATCATATCAAATGAGAAGTACCATATGTGTTTGGAGGTGATCTCGCGGAGCTCCTTCAAGCACTCATGCTCGCGAGGATACACACTCGTCTCCATTATGTACTAAAATTACATGAGAGAATAATAATAATAAAATTTCAAACTAAAGATATTAGAATCAAGGGAAGTTTAATTCCATCGATATAATTAAAAGAGAGTAGAAAGACAATAGTACTTGATAAAGAGCTTCACTTTGGAGTAAGCTCTTGGGTCCATTATCTTTGTCAGTCGGTGGATCCAATCCCTCTGCTTTGATCCTTGCTTCCATCAGCCTCTGTGCTAAATAAAATTCTCTCTCTTCAAAAATAGCTCTCGTTATTGGTAGGATTAGAGAGGGGGAGGCAGGGGATTTATATAATTTAGACAGAGAAATCTTTGGGGGAAGGAGAGCTATTTGACCACGTTTGTGGCTACCAGTTAGAACTTTCGTTGAGCATACTACGTCTGTTCAAAGCCATCAAACTAAACTCTAGTTAGCTAGTAAGACAAAGTCGTTCTCCGCACCCTATTTTCCACTAATATTTCTTTGGGGAAGAACGGAGCTGACCGGTGTTGCATAAACATACAAAGATGACATCTATGATACATTGACGATATACTAATATTTCAATACTACAGAAATTTTATTTTAATAAAAATAAATAACTAATGTAATATAAAAAGACCCTAACTAAATGTATCATCTACTTTATTTTGAAAATTTCATTTAGTGCCAATTACGAAAATAGTCATTTGGTCTAGGTAACAAAGTCCAAACTTGATTTCTCTCAAATTGATTTGGCTCTTCTTACATGGCTAAAATCTAATTGTTATCAATTTCAGCTTCTTTAAAACATTTTGGCCCTATTTGAGAGATAAAATATTACTACAAATATTGCAAGATAAAGAGCGAGTTTTTGTACCTTTCGATGGAATACCAATGATTAATCTATAAGCAAACCTTCATTCTTTTGGTAAGATTTGAGCATCATCTTTAGTGCCTCTATCTTTTTGATTAACATTTGAGCTTTCTTCTTGTAGATTATCTTCTGTTGCTCTTTTTCCTGTATATTGAATGATTACTTTCTCTAGACTTTTCTCAATATCTAAAGCTTCATTCTTCAATTGCAACATTTTGGAAGAAATACTATTAGATTCATTAAATATTATATATATATATATATATATATATTATTCAACTACAGGTGTCCTTTTATTGATTAGGACCGGTTCGGATTGATTACTCACGTGAATGGGTTTGGCTCATGAGGAGAGGTGAGGCAACAAGCCAAGAGCTTCGACCTAATTATCTTATAATTTATTGAATTTGCTTTAGATGTCTAATTTGTTATTAGGACCTAAGTTAGGTGCATGGCAATCTTGCCTATAATTTTCATGTATTGGTTGACTCGAGTCGAGTCGGTTTAGGTAGCCACCCAATCTCCTGTGATGTGCACCTAATGCTTTTAATTGTTGCATTAGGGTTTGGTTTATCAAGCAACGCCGACTAAATCAATTAGGGAGCCATTATAAATTATGAGTAGATTTGTCCACCATCCTAAGTCTACCAAACCTCTAAAATCATTTGTCGATTCGACTGTTGAATCTCTAAGGCAGCATTAACTTTGAAGGTTTGTGATAATCCTAGCTTTCGCCTCGGAGATTGGATCTCATATTCAAGGTTATCGTTGGGTTCATGTGGATTGTCAGGACTGGTAGACGGCTTCGAATTACCGATTGAAGGAGGGTCTATCAATTGGTATCAAAGCTGGTCGACCTCATACCACCATTAATGGCCAACACTAAATCTATAGTTGCAAGGAGAACTAATGAAGATCTTATGGACGAAGATGATGAGATCTTCACCGAGGTTCCTAACCAAGATGAAGGAAGGGCTGCACCAACGATGATGGAGACGGACTGATTGGAGACATCCACAAATGGGGCAAGAGTGGATGGAGGCTAGAGCTTCATCCATGGACATAATCTTCCTCTAACTGATTGATGAGATACGTGCAAACCAAGAGGTGACCAAGAGGTGCATGGAGCATCATAGGGGGAGGCTCAAGCCTCACGAAGGAGGATGTACAACCTTCTTACGGAAGCAATAAATGGTTGTCCCCCTTGTCGAAAACCTCCACCACTAATCCCACCTCTAGTAGGCACTCGACCTGAGCCTCATGCACCTACCAATTATCCCATTCTCCTTACCCCACCACGGCTAAGGGTAGAAGAGGAACTGTTGTCGAACCAGCCTCAAGGTGTGCCAATTTACCGAGGAAACTTGATAGCCTATGTTGGAGAAGAGGACTAGCAAGAACTAGAGGGTCACCTCGCATTCAAACTAGCCATTGGTTCAAGACTAGGGGAAGACCAATGCGTAAGGAGGCGAACAGCAAGGCTTAAATTTCTGCAGTTCCAAAGAGGCAATCTGGTGGAATGGTTAGATCGCGTCAAACAAATTTTCACCTTCCAAGGGACAACAAAGGAAGCCAAGGGCTTACTTATGAGCTTCCACCTTGAAGGACCTAAAACTCCATTAGTATAGGTCAACATCTACAAAAGACTGACTAGAGAGGTGGGCATATTTTAGCGCCAGTATTTCACAACACTTTGGATCAAAAGGTTATGAAGATTTTGATGCACTCCTCATGAAGATGGTGCAGCGGACCATGATAGCAATGTACCAAAAGGAGTTCAAGAGGATTAGTAGCCAATGCAACTTGCGATGGTTCGATCAATTGCTATGGAGTACATTTATGTTAGGGCTATGGGGCAACATTCAAACAGATGTTAAGGCCTTATGTCCAATCACCTTAGATCATGCCTTCCAATATGCCATTTTGATGGAGAGTGAACACAAGGAGATGAAAATTCAAAATATGGCCACTAGTTAGCCAGACAACTGTTACTCGGCTCAATAGTGGCATCGGAAGGTTCCACAATAACACTTAGACCAATTGCTAATTTTACACTGAGGGCATCGCTTAAGCCTTTGGCCGATGTTAGAGGAGGCCAACCTCCAACCTTCCTAACTCTCACTCCTGCAAAGGTGGAGAAGAAGAGAGAGCAAAAGGCCTTTGCTTTAGGTGCAACGACCATTTCATTTCCAGACATCAATGTGCAAAGACAACAAGTAGTGCCATGTTGATAGATGGCCATGAGGATGCTAAGGAGGACCATGATGCTGAGGAGGAGATGACAGAGGAGACTCAAGAGCAAACCGATGCATATCCTAATTAATTTGGGTAGCACACATAGTTTTTTAGATGAGCAATTGGTTTAGAGTTTAGGATTGGAGGCAAAGCCAACTATTGTGATTGAGGTGGCGATTAGTGATGGGATGCAACTACGAACAGACCATTTATATCATTAGGTTGGAATCCGCATACAAGGACATGAGCTAATTGTGGAGTTGTACCTTCTAGCACCTCAAGGAGTCAATATCATCCTAGGCACTTAGTGGTTACAAAGCTTGTGACCAGTGTATTTCGATTTTAGTAGCATATGGATGACCTACCGGCGAGACAGTAGGTGAAACACCCACTTCCAAAAATCACATGTTCCTCACATGGAAAGATCCATGTGATTCTCACGTGACCTATTAATGAAATAATCTAACAAAGTATCTGGATAAGTCTAGAAATACTATAATAATCCAAAGTTACAATTATCACAGACCTCAACAAACCTCTAGGAATACAAGTCCAAACACAAATTTTAAGAATAAAAACCTTGGCTGGGGCTAAGTCCAACTAGGAATAATAGAATAAACAATACTAATAAGAAAAATGAATCTACTACTCCTCGATATCTGTGTCCTCCATAATTAGCTCTGAAATATTTCCACCAAAATGACAGTGAGCACAGGGCCTAGCAAGTATAATCCAATAGTAATCTATGAATATTGTATTACATGATAAATAGAAATGCAAATCCAAAATTATGAACATATCAAGGAAGTGTGTACAATACAATTTTTAATAACTGTCATCATCGTAGCTCAATATATATAATATTCCACACAAAAACCGTGTCACTAATGAAAGCAACATGATATCGAGGGGGACAAGTCATCTAGCGGTCTTATTGCCCATACATGCCAGGTGACGCTGCATATGACCGATTGTCTGTGGCCATCAGACTAAGGATCCTAGTCGTAAGCCCATCAACACCACTTTAGTAAATCATCGCACAGAGCAAAATCATCGCATACGGCGGGTAAGAGCTCACAGCTCGATAAATGCCCTAACTCTACGTCCTCGGGTACCGCTAGAACTATAACCCTACCTCTTAATAATTTTTACTAATATCATTCTAGACCAGTCTCCAACTAGGGCAATGTAATCACCTGAATGCTCCACTAGCTAATGACCTCAGGTGTAGACCACTAAAATAATACTATATAATACACTCTACCCTTAACCCCGGTTGAGTGGGTGAGAGGGGCACTACCTAGTTGGGACTCGTCTTACAATGATATGTGCATGTGATGCCACGACTTCTATTATCTATTATATCATGATCATCAAAGTAACATGTATTATAAATAATGCATGGAGTCTATCATACATATGCAATAAGTAGTAATTAATGCAAGTAAGAAAATGACATGTGTAAATATTATTCATAGACTAATATAGAATCTAACTCGTCTGAAATATTTCTGAAATCTGTCTCACTCTCCTAATCAGTCGGCTCCTCCTGAATTTCGAGATCCTCCCTGCACAGTAATGGGTCTAATAATTTATAAGATAAAATAAACATAAGAATGATGAACTTATAGAACTAACTACTTTGTTGTATAAATTAAGTTTAATTTTCTAGGTTCAAGTAGGTGACTTGGTTTTGCATTTATTCTTTCCTATTAATATATTATTTTGTATTAATTAAAAAAAGGTCATTTATGGTAAAATTAGAGTCATCCACATTTGCAAGTGTCAAAGATAATTGAAAAGACTAATAAATTCAAATGCCTATTTTAATTATGTATTATTCTTAATTATATTAAGAACATGATTGCTGAAAATAAAAAAAAATAAAGCTAACAAAAGTTTAAAAAAATATATAAGACTAATGGTGACTAGCCTATGGTCCACATGTTGGGCTGGGCTCAAGGATTCACAGGTTGGGTTGGGCTCAAGGCCTAGTCAGCAATAATGTTGAGGAAGTGGGCTGTGCACCTACCCACAGTCCACTAGACCGAAAGATAGGCTAGCCACAGGTGTGGGCCACGGTCCACACTGTAGCTGCCTAGAAATTAGGTGGGCTAGGACCCACCCCGTAGCCAACACAAGCTGGTCGGGGGTTTGATCAACCCCCACCCAACTTAGATTCTCTAAGAATAGAGAGAAAGTAATGCTGCTGCCGGTGATCCCCGTCACCGGCAGCCAAGCTCCACCGGCTCCCCAAAGTCGACAAGGTCGACTTGGGTTGCAGCCTGGTTTGAACCATCGGCTAGTGTGGCCGATGGTGAGGAATGAGGAACTTCACGACCGGCGACCATGGAGCTTCCTAATTCAGTGAAAAAAAATGGGCTCGAAGCCCCCATCTCAAGTACCCACCTCTTCCACGTGAAGAGGTGAGTCAATCGAGGCTGACGAGTGAGGCCACCATCGCCGATGATGGCCGTAGAGTCCAAGTAACCCAGCGGTGGGAGGCAACACACCCCGTGGGTACCCAAATTGGGTACCCACGGTAAGGGGCTGATGCGGGGAAACTTCTCGGACCGATGGGTAGTCGACCCGAAGTTGCCGGCCAACAAATTTCTCCGACGAGGATAGAAATGGATAAACTATAATTAATCATGATTTACTAAGCAATATTCTAATTAATTTAAAGGGAAGAAGGAGGCTGACCCGAGGATTGAGGTGAGGGGGTTTTGATTGGTAGTCGATGCTCTGGTGATCCGCTGTCCGCGACGAGGTCTTCGGCGACTCGGAAGGAGAAAAGAGAGAACGAGGTGGAAGAGCGAGAGAGAGAGATTGCGAAGCCAAGAAAATTCAGAGGGGGAGGGGTGTTAGGGTTTATATAGAGATAAAGGGGATGAGGGGGCAAAGTGGAGTTCAACTCCACTCCGGCGCACTTCTCTCCCACCTCTGGCAACTAACTGTGAGAGGTGGAGGAGAAGGAGAATGAGTTGGCGCACGCACCAAGCACGTGCGCTTGCGGTTATAGTACATGCGCTTGGCACGTGCACTAAATTTTTTTTTTTTTACATGGGTGTTACAGTAGGGTGGTGAGGTTGGAGGGGTGTAAAGGCAAAAGCTAAATCCTGCATTGCATGCAATATAAGAGTTGTCTTGCTCGTCGAAGGATGTGGAAAAAATGATGGAGTTTGGAGAATTGGATGCTACACCCGAGCTCGAGCACGATGCAAGAGGATTGGGGCTTGGACAAAACTATCCGCTAACTGGTTCACCTAGTTTAATCCCTCATGTACATTGAATATTTTTTTTCATTTTTCAAATCTAAGGAAATTTAGTTTAGAGGAACCAGATGTGAGAAAACTTGGGTTGGAGACGAGGGAGTTGAACCCTATAAGATCACAAAGCCTAGACTGCTTTTGCAGACTCAAGATCAACTACACATGGCTTGAAGCCATAACGCTACTCCAAGTCGAAGGCCTGGGAACCAGGACAGCAAGGTGCAAGGTTGGAACTGAACCAGGCTCAAGAGTAAAGGGATTTAACAAAACCAAAACAAGGCAATTGAAAGATGAACATAAGTCAAACTTTCACCAATTTGGCTAGATCAATTTGATTCTTTATCTGCATCAAGGTTTTCCTTGTTTTTTAGATCTGAAGGGAGGCTATGGGAAAGGACCAGAAGCACAGATGGATTGAGCCCACCTTATCGCACCAAGAAGGTGTTGCATGAAATAAGGCTGCACTGCGTTGGATTGGACCCAAACTAAACCCAAAGGTGAGGAAGTTAAGAAGAGTTCAGAGGGTGTAGCTTGAGAGTGGACACGAGTCAGGTGCAGGCACAACCTGACCAAGACAACACGGGTGAAAGAGGTCAAGAGGCAACGATGATTTGGAGAGATCAAGAGGAAATGTCGATTCAGGTGTCGTGCGTGGAGGCCACTTCTCCATGGTACAATTCAACTATATAAAGGGGCCCTCATTCTCAAAGAAATAGTGAAAGATTCCAAGAGGAGGACGAGCACCGATGCGCATCGAATAGAGGCTGCATTAGGGATTGAGTGTTTGTCCCAACTTAACATGCCAACATTCCTTATGGCATAACTGTTGATTCAAGTTGGGACAACCCCTAATCATCAATGCAAAGACCGCCATGAAGGAGGAGAAGCAACGTTTCAAGGCATGGACTGGGCACCTTGAGGACAACGTAAAGAAGCGTGGTGGGTTGATGAGGACAAATTCGAATCGATTAGCCCATGTGCATGGATTTGGCTCATGAGGAGGCCGAGGCAACGAGTTGCTTCTATCTAATTATCTTTTAATTTCTTGCATTTGCTTTAGATGTTTATTTTGTAATTAAGACCTAAGGTGCATGGCGGTCTCGCCCATTATTTTCATGTATTGGTCGACTCGAGTTTGTTCGAGTCGGTTAGTTGAGTTGGTTTAGGTAGCCATCAAATTTCCTATGGTAGGCACTTAATCCTTTTAATTGCCACATTAGGGTATGTTTAAGTCAATTGGACCTAAGCTAATCAAGCTAGGCTGACTAAGTCAATTAGAGAGCCACTAAAAATTATGTGATGCGCTCCTGATCACATTATCTTGAATTATTGAACTAATTTTCAAGATCATCTTCTTCCTCCTTGATCGAAAATCACCTACAAGCCATGAAAAACCCTAGCCACCATCAAGATCGAACATCGCTACCTACCTCCTTGTCTGGCCGCCTCTCGACCTTGAGAGACCTACACCTATACCTACATCTATTCCGCCTACCATCTCCACATACTGACCTATCTAGGTTGAGCACCACACCCTAGCCGACGTCCACTCCACTATACATTCTAGTAGATTCATCCACCATCCCGAGTTTACCAAACCTCTAAAATCATTTGTCAATCCAATCATTGAATTTTAAGGCCACCATTAACCTTGAAGATTTGCGGTAAACCTAACTTTCGCCTTAGAGATTGAATCTTATAACTGAGGTTATTATTGGATTTGTGTGGATTATGGGAACTAGTAGACACCTTTGGATCATCGATCAAAAGAGGGACTATCACATAATAAATCATATCCTTTCCAACTAATAATAAGAGCTTTTGTGAGACCAAATAAATTCATATGCAACAATTGTAAAGATCTTGAAGTAGAAATAATATTTTTAGCTTTGAAATATGATCTTGTTTGTTTTCCTTTTTGACATGCATCACAAAGCTTATCATTTTCTTTAACTTAATTTTCGAAAGACCAATAACTAATTCTCATTTTGGAAGTTCTGAAATCAAATACATACTAGTATGAGCAAGTCTTCTATATCATAAAAAATTATTATTATTTATAACCAAAAAACTTTAATATTAAAATAAGATATATTTTTAAGATCAACAATATAAATATTTTATATCTATATGCAGCAAATAAAGTCATACTATCTTAAATACTTTCTATAATACAATGAGATTGCTCAAATATAATTTTATTTCCATTGACTAATACTCAAAAAGATTTTGTTTTAATCCTTCAACAAGTAAAATATTATTAATAATAAGAGAAAATATTTTACCAATCCTACCAATACCAATAATTTTTCCTTTATTTTGTCTCCAAATGTGACATGCCCTCCATCTTTGGGTGCCAATGTTATGAATTTCAATTCATCCCCACTCATATGTCTTTCGGATGCACTATCTAAGAATCATCTATCTTTCAACATACCTACAAAAATTTGATACCCAAACTCTCTCGTGTCCAAATAGGTTAGTTCTGAAAAATTTATATAAGTTTCTATGGAACTCAACTTTTTGGTTCCAACATAAGTAAAGTCTTTAGAAACCCAAATATTTTTACTTCCAACATAACTATTACTTCTAATATGAAGTTTTATTCATACAATAATGACAAATATTATTATGATAGCTCGGAGAAGTTGCCTAAACACACAAATATATATATATATATATATATATATATATATATATATATTTGTAAATCTTTTATTTTTTAGAATAACCATAACCAACGCTAATTTTGTTAAGAGAGCAATTTTGTTTTCGAAGTGAAGTATTTAAATTTTCTTATTTCCTTACACAAACTTAGAAAGTGGAGAAGTTAAATCTTTAATTTTTATTTTCAAAAATTAAGTTTCATGCTTGAAATCATTTAAAAAAGAAATTTCTTTTTTTTGAAGATAGTTCTTCGACTTTATTTTTCAAAACCTTATTTTCACTTTTCAAAACTTTATTTTCATGAGAAAGAGAAAAAAAACAATATTTTTTATTCTTATTTTTCTAAATTCATCATAAAATTTCTTGAAAGCATCTTGTAATTCATCATGTATGAAATATTCTAATTGATTCACATACCTCATTATTTTTTTCCCCATGAAAAAAAGATTTGCAAGCTCATTGTCATAGGTATTGTTCGAATTTCAAATAGTCAATTTATAAGCCCTATTGCACATTGGTAATGTCCAAATTTCAAACATATCTCTATACGAAAGTTTATAGAATATCAAATGTGTTTTTCACATAAAATATCACATTTATCAAGTGTGAACAATCTATTTGCTAAAAATATAGTATTGCTATAAAAAAATTTATTCAAAATAGACCTAACCGGACCCGACCCACTCGAGCTAGGGCATCTGCGTCAAAACGATTGATGCCTTCATTAGTGAACTCGAGCACGCAAGTGATAGATGATGACCAAAAGCTCGACGGCAAGTGAATCGCTGCTAGAAAAGGGTACTATGCGACACCCTTCATGCCACATGTCCGTAGAATGACTGGCATGCCGCGTGCCGGTCGGCATGGCCATCGTTCCATGTATACATGAATCAAAGGTGATGCATTTAAATTTGATTCCAAAGACTAACTTGGACAAAAAAAAAACTGTGTGAAGCTTGTATTAGAGTCTAAACAAACTAGGAAGTCATTTAAAGAGTGCAAAAAAGAACATTTTTACTTGGGCTCATGTCCGTGATACGTGTAGAACTCCAACAAGAGGTAGCAACCGGTACTTCATTACCTTCAGACCGCTTCTCTAAATATTGTTTTTGTTATCTGAAGACAAAAGATGACATTTAAACTTTAGAAAGCAGAAGTAGAAAACTAGTTAGATAAACAGATTTAGTCCCTAGATCAGATCATGGTGGTGAATACACATCATTGTCTATGTCTCAATTTTGCCAAGTACATAGAATCATTCATGAAGTAACTGCTCCTTATTCACCACAGTTAGATGTAGTTGGGCCTAAAATAAAACATTAACGGTAAATGCCATGTTGAGGAGCTTTGGAGACTAAGTTCAACATTTTGATAGGTGAGAGCCTGCCTAGAGAAGACCATGTCGCATTTATCTTGAAATTTTTAGGTATATTATTGAAGTAAAGTCCAAAAAACTTCAGCAACAACTAAGAACACTAATCATTTGCCACCCCCATATCCTAGAATGAGGCAGCACTGTGGTAAGCATACCAGATAGGTAGCATGTAATCAACAATTATCCGATTTAACATAGCTGGAGTCAAACAAATAAAAAAAATTCTAGAACTTTGTCTGAGAATTTTCAAATTCGACTTCTAATTTGGTCAAATATAACAAAAAACTGATGTAAAATGCTGGAAAAATTCTAAAAATTTAGTAAAAGTGATAGACAAGAAAATTAAGAGAATTCAAATTAGGGTTGATCGATGGCCGCAACCACCACTTCTGCCAGTAATGATGACCATAGCAACCCTTGCTTGGTAGAGGTGGTGTGAAGGTCTTATGGTAAAAGAACTGGAGAGGAGAGGAAAGCAGGGGAGAGGAGAAAAAAAAAAAGAACTCTAAACACGTGCGTCTGGTTTACTATATTAACCTAAGATCAGTCAGACTCCCCTAATTGATCAGATTCAGATGTTCCGACAAAATCAATGGGTGAAACATGGGCGATGTGGCTTAGTATAGGTTGATACCACTTGATACTCAACTGAAACTAATAAACCTTCCTAGTTTTGTCTGTGGTTTCAGATCAGAATCGACTGATGCGTAGCAGTATTAGCCAATACTTCGAACCATGTAAGAAGTGTCCTACTACTGCAGGACAGTTGTGTCATAGACTCAGTTTTCTAACTATGACATACCAAAACATGCAATACTGATGGCAGAGGTAAGTCCTAGGAAGGATTATCTAACATAGGATTTGTACACTCACCCTAATTGTAGGTACAAATTTTTATAGTTCTACCTGGGGTTGTGTTGCAGTACAACTATCTTCTAGTCTCAAAATTTAAAAAGCACAGCATGAATTGTTACTGAAGCAGAAAGAATGGAAACAACTTAAAAAATATGCTGTTTGAATTAGCACAATTGTCCACATTAGCTGAATGCGGTTGATAAGTACATCAAATGACATACTCCAAAATCCAATCTGTGTTCCCTTATACTTGGGGAAATATATACTATAAGAGGCACATCAAACATGCAGAAGTAAATTCTCCCAAGAAAAAACACCAAGCTAACCTGGTATGGGACCATTTGTATTGAGAATTATAATCTTCAACTTTCAAGACTTCAGTACGACAGTACTTAATCATAATTCTAAAGGATAGTCGCAAAACTTATTATGTAATCTCAAACTTTATGAGAAAACAACTAGCTGTACGTAATCACATAAGTAATTAAGCCACAACTAGCTGTGCGTAAATAACTAGTGTCCTGGCACAGTGGTTACAAAAACAAGTTGAGTGTAAATCTACTATTAAATAATGAGTACCAATATACCTTAAAACATAAATAAAACATGATACACTTCAAGAAGACCTCTACAACACTGTAGATATCAGATACTAAGTTTGGTAGCACATATTTGCAATCCCAGAAGGCTTGATTCAGAGCTAAGTGAGCTTTATCTTCCGTATAATTTCACTTCTAAGGGAATAACCAAATATATCTTCATCAACATCACACTTAATAGATGCAACACATAGCCATAGCATTTTTTATGGTGTTATTTCACAAAATCCTTGCATATATAAAGATAACACATCCTAAATCAATATAGCTTAAAATAAAAAAATTGATCAAGAATGAGGCACAATTTAAGGATTATCGTGCAATACCTAGTTGGCACGTCCCTGCATACCATTGGGATGCACTGACTTGCATTGACACACTTCTAGTATATTTTTATAGTATTTTATCTTTTCAAAAAAAATTTTAATATATGTTTTTAGTTTGAATATATATATATATATATATATTTAATCATTCGTTAGAGTCTTTTATCCTTAGATAATGTTATGAATAACCTACTTTATTAAAGATATAGCAATAGTTTATAGTTAAAAAATGAATTTCATATTTTGAGTGAAAATTTTTAGGGAAAGCAATAATTTCTAATTTGCTGAAATTTTTGCTAACAATTGTAAAATGGATTCAAATCAACTCCTATGGTGTTAATCTAGTATGTTACTATACCAATTTTGACTCAATTTAAACAAATTTGACATATTAATTTTGCATTTTTTTATTTGGAGAAAAGATCGGAGAAATCAAAATTTTTTCTTTTGATTCCTACATTCTAAAGAGTATTTTTCATACACTTAGCACCAAAATACTAGATGTATGTAGAAAGACCCTCACAAATAATAGATCAAGCAAATTAAGCTAAATCTATAATTTATACACCCCAAATTAATTTTTAAAATGTAAAACAAAGAAGATACATAAGAGACTGAAAGAAAAATTTACCTTTTGATGGGATTTGGTGAAAACAAATTCTGAATTCCTCTATAATCTCCTCTCTTTCTCCTTCTCTCACTTCATCCTTTTTCTAGCAGCCCTTAATTGGTTCATGAGTTTTGAGCAACACCAAACCCACGGTTTGGCACACTCCCATGCTGACCAGTGGGTGCTGATGGTGTGCTAACTGGCATGACCATCCATGGGCTCACTTCTATTATTTCCATCTAGTAGAGGAACCAATAAACTGATAAAGAAGAACAAAAATTGTGGGAGAAGAACAAAAATATTGGTGCTTCAGGAGGTTGTGATTTTAATCAAGAGAAAATCATACAAAGCATTACGTAATATAGAATTATTCATGATAAACTTCTCAACAAGAAGTATATCAATTATATGAGGATTGAAGAATAACCTGTTCTGCTGATTGAAGATACGTTTCAAGATAACATGATGAGGAGTTCTCGCATCTCTAAGAGAGAACATTTCGGCTACAACTTGCCAAGATAAAGTCAGTGTTTTACAATCAACAGAAATTATGATGCTAAAAACATATGTATGAGCAATATGACATGAAAATAGCTGTTAGATAAATGGCAACTCATATAATAATTCAAACCAAATAAAGGAAAGCCCTTTAAGAATGATAAGTCAAAAGGCAAACTAAATGATCAAGCTGACCTCACAATCTACAAGTCGGATAACCTATCCAGTGACATTTTAACTAGATTTAAAGCATAATTTGTTATTGAATAATTACCCAGCCAAGTTAAGCTACTAAATCAGGGCTTCTTAGTGCAAGAGGCTCAGGGACTTACGAGCTCTGTTGCTTTACCCTTATCTCCGAATTGGACACTTCCATGGCATGAAATCATGACCACATTGATGTAGCAAAGCAAGCTTTATCTCAAATTAAGTGATGCAAACATTATATGATTTATCTGGCTCCCCACTCACTTCACCTAATATGTTTGATTTCCTATTCTAAAGGATCCTTAGCAAATCCACAAAGCCAAATTTTGTTGATACGAACCGTTTTAAGGGTCCGAATAAAGAAATGTCAAATCTGGAATTACGACTCACGAAACTAGGGTAGATCGTAAATTTTTATTTCCAAAGCAGAATTGGACATGTAAATAGTCAAAATCTATGAGAAGAACGAGGAAGAAGATGATGGTGGTAGTGGTGGTTTGGTGAAAAGAGGTGATTTGGTAGATGAAACTGGGGATAAAGGTTACGTAGTTAAGATAACAGATTGTGAAAGATGTGGATGTGGATGTGGATACCATGGGTTCATGGGTTCTTGTGAGGATGAATGGACGAAGAGGGAGAAGTGGGCTGGCCTCGGGGACGCTGGGAACAACTAGATGAAGAAGATTTAGAAGTTAGATGAGAAAATTGAGAAAGAATAGAGCTCTAGAAGGTTGGAGGAATATAGAGACTTGAGAGATAGATTTCCAACCAAAATAATTCATGCATTCCTATTTTAATTAGGGCTGCACTCCATATATATATAAAGGCTAGTCATGAATTGACTCATACTAAGATTTACCTTACAAGCTAAAATAGAGATAAACATGATTTAGATAAATCACTCTTCCTTATCTAACTTGGATTAGTTCTTCGTTCTGCCATAGATAGAATCCAAATCTGAGAGAGATCCGAATATGAAAGTTCTAGATCAGGACATTGCCAATCTTCTCCAACTGATTTCATAATATTCGGATATCTGACAAATATCTTCTAAATATTTTTCCGAAACTTCGCAGAAGTTAACTGCAGAATTTAATTAATTAAATAAATGTTAACCTACTTAACTCTAACTAAACCAAATAAGAAAATAAGGTAACTAGACTCGATTCATCGAACCCAATATCTTTATGATATGATACGATCTAATTCGGATCACATCATTTATATATTCTAGTTTTGCCTCCTCAATTGCTATGAATAGTTGCCGACTATCTACGGTTACCAAATTTTAAGAAAATTAAAAGAAAAGAAAGGTTCTATCGTATCTATAACTAATCATACATACACACAGCATTACCTTTTCCATTCTGTGTTTTAGAGCTTCTCAATTGATGTAAGTGCATAAATTACCTAGCACAACGGTGATAAGTGCATAAATTACCTAGCACAACGGTGATGGCAGAGTTCAGCATAGTCATAAGAAAATTTTGAGTCCATATATTAGTTGAATGGTAGCACACTACAAATGAAGACAGAACATATTTAATTCATCTGATGTGAGACTAGATTTCTTCTTAGTCAAATTTGCTCAATTTGCTCTAATTCATATTTTGTTCAGTTGATGTGAATCTAGATTTCTCCTTGGTCATTTGCTCTAATACATATTTTGTTCAATTGATGTGAATCTAGATTTCTTCTTAGTCAGATTTGCTCTAATTCATATTTTGTTCATTTTTTTAAATGATATTCTTGTAAATAGATGATTTCTGTCAATTTGCACCAACTGTATGCTCTTATTTCAACTAGTTTTTATATGACGCAGTGGATATTACTAACAAAGCGCATTATTGGATTTAGGACCTTGTGTTTTGTTATGATTGCTGTAAGAACCCAAAGAAGGCGTGAAATTGGCAAAGTGCAAGCCACAGCCGCCGGGTAACGTCTTCCAACATTTAACCTATGAGAAAATGAAGGAGTGCAAAGATGTGACGAGAAGTTTGTCTGCGGACACCAATGCAAGGAACAATTATTTGTGTTGGTAATTGAATTGGACTTCGACGGCAAGACTGAGGAGGTGATGGACGAAGCAGCCTTGCACGATGAGAGGAACCGTACTCTTCATATTGCATGCCTTATCCGAGTGTGTGACGTCACATACTCTTCATATTGCAGGGTCCTTGGAGCGAAGGCTGGTGACGGGAGATGTTAGTGGAAGGCATCATTAGACCCAGTACTAACCCATATTCCTTACCCAAGCTCTTTGTTAAAAATGACGAGTTATGATGGTTTTGTGTAGACTACCGAGCTTTAAATGACATCATAGTGAAGGATTGGTATTCTATTCCAGTGATTGATGAATTATTGGATGAGCTATGGAGAGCAAGGTTCTTCACCAAATTGGACCTCAAATCGAGATATCATCAAATACGGGTGGCCGCAAGGGATGTACTAAAGATTGTATTTCAGACGCAAGACAAGAATGCTATCCGGCTTGAAGAATGCCCTAGCCACTTTTCAGTCATTGATGAATGACGTGTTCAGATCAGTCCTGAAAATTTGTCTTAGTGTTTTTTGACAACATTCTCATTTGTAGTAAGACTTGAGAGAAGCATATTGAACACTTGCAATTCGCCCTAGCCACTCTAAAAAAACATGCACTTCTTGTGAACCAGAAAAAGTGTTGGCCGTACCAAAATGGAATACCTCAGTCAAATTATTTTAGTAGAAGGGGTAAAGGCGGATCCAAGCAAGATTGCTTATATGCTTGAATAAACGACACCTTGAAATGTCTATGAACTTAGGAGATTTTTTGGGTTAACGGGCTACTGCAAGTTTGTGCAAATTATGAAAAGACAGCAATGCCCTTAACCAAATAATTACGAAGAGACGGGTTCTAATTGTCGTTGGAGGCGACGAAGGCATTTGAGACCTCTAAGGAGATGATGACCACCACTCCCGTCTTGGCTCTTCCGGACTTTGAGCAACCTTTTGTGGCCGAGGCGAATACCTCGAGTGACGGAATTGGTGCAATGTTAATACAAGGAGGCCGACCAATCACATATTATAGTCAAGCATTATCTAAACAGTGGATGAGCATGTTCTATGTATGAAAGGAGCTGATAGCAGTGGTCCAAGAAGTGGAGAAATGGCGATGTTATTTACTAGGTCGGCAGTTTATTGTTCGGACAGATCATCAAAGCCTCAAACATCTCTTGAAAAAGGAGTAAACGAAAGATCAACAACAATGGGTGGTCAAGTTACTAGGTTATTATTTAGAAATTAAATATCAACCGGGGAGAAAAAACAATGCGGCAAAAGCCCTATCACACCACAAGACAAACACCACTTCTAGTGCAACAGCGAATTCAGACGAACAAGCTAACATATCCTCAATCGAAGTGAAACTAGCTGAAATTTTAAGGCCACGACCATCTTGGGTGGAGCAGCTGCGAGTGATAGCACGAACCAGCCCACAGCTAGATAACCTACACAAGCCAGTGCAAGTGGAGGGTGGTTGGATAAGTTTCAGTTGGTGGGTTCAAATTTGTGGTTCCAAGGGAGATTGGCATTACCATCGGATTTTGTTCAAAAGTAGGAATTGTTATGAGTACCATGATACGCTCAAGGCGGGTCATTCGGAAATCTTGAGGACATATAAAAGGCTGATAAGTACTATTTATCACCCTCAAACCGATGGACAAACTAAAGTTCTAAATCACTGTTTCGAGACATAACTACGCTATTTTGCAAGAATGCATTCAAAACACTAGGCCAAGTGACAGTGTTAGGTAGAGTGGGTACAATATATCATATCAATCAACATCTCAAATGACTCCCTTTGAGACTGTTTATGGTTGACCACACCAACTGTACACTACTACGAGCAGGGCTCTACAAGAGTAGAGTTGGTGGACCAAGAGCTGAGGATAAACGATGAAATCTTGAAACTTTTGGAGGACAACTTGGCGGTTGCTCATAATCGAATAAAATTTCAGCAAGACAAGCATCGTTCGGAGTTAGACTTTCAGGTGGGTGATTGGATTTACCTGAAAGTGCAGCTGTATCAGCAGGTGCCGGTGCAGGTATAGGCAAAAAAGAAATTATCAGCTCCTTTTTAAAGGTCGTTTGCAATTATTGAAAATATTGGACCGGTCACATATCATCTATGCCTTCCGAAAGAATACTGCATTCATCCGGTATTTCATGTATCTCAATTGAAGAGGCAAATTGGTGCTGATCGGCAGAGTATGGCCTCTCTACCTTAGTTTGTGTACAATGCAGATCTAGTCTTGGAACCAAAAGAAATTCAATATTTTTGCTAGATTGGTCATCGTCGAGTCTTGGTGCAGGAAGCATTGGTCACGTGGGAAGGATTGCCAACGAAGGATGCTACATGGGAGAATATTAAATGAATTGAAGCACCATTTTCCGAACATCAACCTTAAGGACAAGATTCGTCTTCAAAGGGAAGGGAATGATAGGAGTGGAGGTTTGACAGCTCCATTCCTAGTTATTTATCAACAGAGACCACGTTGTGCAAAGCCTAGAGGAGAAGCTGAAGATGCAGCAGCAGCACAAGGCTCTCAGAAATCAGCATTCGAACGCCTAAACCCGAGAGCAAAATAGCCTTAAGCAGCATTCAAACAAGGCCTCTTGGCATTCGAACACTAGAGACCGAGCTAAATAGCCTTTGGATGTGTTCGAAGGATCATCCTGGCATTCGAATGCCTGTCTATTTTGCTGATTTATTCGAATGCAGCCTAGGCTGTTTGAATGCCCGATGGACACGAGTTGGGTTAGTGTCATGCTTGATTAGGTTGACTTGTTTTCTTTCCTTAAATGACTAGTCCGATTAGTAGACTATATATAGGTTGTTTTGCTTGGACTTGATAGGCAATAAAGTATTCTCTTCCTTTCTCTCTTTTCTCTCTCAAGTCTAGCCAAAGGAATAGGGTTTGTGATCTTCATCACCAATACTATTGCTGTGATATTGCTTGATAAGACTCCATTGGGTTAGAACCTATCAAAAAGAAAAAAATAATAATAAGAGAATGAAAGAAAAATTACATTTTGATGGGATTTGAAGAAGAAATTTTGAATTCCTCCTAAATCTCCTCTCTCTCCTCTCACTTCAACATCCTTTTCTCTAGTAGTGGCTATCAAAGCCCAAAGAGACCTTAATAACTAGCCCTTAATTGGTTAATGGGTTTCCAGTGGCACCAAACCCATAGTTTGGCACACAACCATGCTGACCAGTGGGTGATGATAGTAGCACAACCATCCATGGGCTCACTTCTATTATTCCCATCAAATATCGGAAACAATAAACTCATAAAGAAACTAGAGCTCTAATTCTTGAAGATCCTTCAAAAAAGCTATCAAGAAAAAGAAAACTTAAAGAAGAATTGTGGGAGAAGAACAAAAATTTTGGTGCTTCAGGAACCTGTGATTTTAACTGAGAGAAAATCGTATGAAGCATCACATAATACAGAATTATTCATGATAAACTTCTTAATAACAAGTAATATCAATTATAGGAGGACTGAAGAATAACCTGTCCCGTTGATTGAAGATACGGTTCAAGATTACATGATGAGGAGTTCTTGCATCTCTAAGGGAGAACATTTCAGCTACAACTTGCCAAGATAAAGTCAGTGTTTTACAATCAACAGAAATTGTGATGCTAAAAACATATGTATGTGCAATATGATGTGAAAATAGTTGTTAGATATATGGCAACTCATATAATAATTCAAAACCAAATAAAGGAAAGCCCTTTAAGAATGATTGTTGTATGCAGAGTCAAAAGGCAAATTAGATGATCAAGCTCCAAGATAATGTATCAAATGACCTCACAATCTACAAGTTGGATAACCTATCCAGTGACATTTTAACTAGATTTAAAGTATATATTATCATTGAATAACTGCCCAGCCAAGTTAAACTACTAAATCAGGGTTTCTTAGTGCATGAGGCTCAGAGACTTGGAGCTTTGTTCCTTTACCCTTATTTCTGAATTGAACATTTCCATGGCATGAAATCAAGACCTCTTTGATGTAGCAAAGCAAGCTTTATCTCATACTAAGTGACGCAAATGCTATATGATTCACCTGGCTCGCCACTCAGTTCACCAAATACGTTTGATTTCCTATTCTACAAGGATCCTCAGCAGATCCACAAAGCCAAATTTTATATATTTGATTTTTGCTTCCTCATTTGCCAGAATAGTTGCTGAATTTATACTATTACCAAATTTTAAGGAAATTGAAAAAAAAAAAAAGGTTCTAGTGTAGCTATAACTAAACTAAACATACATACATCACTATCTTTTCCATTATATGTTTTAGAGCTTCTCAATTGATGTAACACAATGGTGACAGCAGAGTTCAGCATAGTCAAAGATATCTTACAGTCAGAAGAAAATTTTGAGCCCATGTATTAGTTGAATGGTAGCACACTAGAAATGAAGCATTAAGCTGCAGAGCGTATTTAATTTATCTGATGTGAAACTAGATTTCTTCTTAGTCAGGTTTGCTCTAATTCATATTTTGTTCAGTTTTCCCACGATATTCTTGTAAATAGATCATTTATTCATTTCTGTCAATTTGCACTAAATTTGGCATTATCAACTGCATGCTCTTATTTTATTTTTGAATTTCAACTGGTTTTCATATGATGCAGTAGATATTTACTAACAAAGTGCATTATTGGAATGATTTAGGACCTTGTGTTTTGTTATGGTTGCTGTAAGAACCCGGAGAAGATGTGAATTTCTTTCACAAGTTCTCTTCCATCTTTACCTTACACAAAGTGACTGGTGGACGGTGCCAATATAGAAAGTATAAGTGTACTTGGAAGCATGATGTGATGTTGAGTTCTTGACACAAACTTCTACACGAAGTTCCACCATCAACTAAAGACTCTAAACTTGTTCACCTTGAGAGAAACATGTAATTGTACATGATTCTCTCATACCCGTGGTCTTCTTCATTAAACAATCATATTCTGTTGTGTTTTCATCAAAATGCATTTGATTCTTTATACACCTAGTTGCACTATAAAATAGAAGCTTTAACTTATATTAATACCTTAATGGCTGCCATAATCCTTCATATAATTTTCTCTTGGCATTATTGTCTGGAAGCTTGTTACAGATTTATAAGCCTCTAGCTGAATTCCATTTTATCTGATCTCTGCGTCACCTATTTAAAATAGACAGCATCTGAATTATTTCTTCCATCATTCCTAATGTGTTATTACTGGATATATCTTCTTGAATTACAGCAAGCATTTGAAAGTGATCGATGATCTTCATTTGCACTATTACAAGGAGTGAAGGCATTAATTTCAGATTTCACTAGAATTGCTAAATTAGATTTACAGTAGTTCTACGCTGCCTATCCAACTACAAGTATGATAAGACATCAACTAGTACCTGGTAACATTTGAACTCAGATCTCATATTGGCAAAGTTCACCAAAATAGCCAACAAACCTTGCTTATGGCCTTTGAGAAATAAATGGTATAGAATTCACTAACAGCTCCAAAAATTTCACCTATTGATTATGGGATAAACTTTATGCAAACATACATTCAAATGTCAGTAACTTAATACAACTCCTTTTATTATCCTCGGATCAATCATCTTGCAGGTGATTCCTTTAAGCACAGCATTTAGATCATCAAGGTATCAAAAAGGAAGGCTAGTCATCACAACCAAGGATCATGACTATTTAAAATATTTCTCAAGGTCGTACAGATGCAAAGTGGGATTTTTCAGCTAAATCAAACTTATTAATATCAGAAGCTCATGAAAATCACAATTGCACAAACTTTCCTCAAATTGAAAAATGTTAGTTTCCTCTATCCCTTTTGTTCAAATAATAAGAATTCAACATGGTACATTCTGCACATCATAACATATTCGGAAAGAATTGAAAAGAATAAAATTATGAGCAGACAGTACATGAGCTGAAAATCAGCACCATAATGATCAGTACTCCACCATGAAACTCACAAAGAGGGAGAATCATGCAGATACAAGTTGGTTGGAGTGACGAACCTTCCTCGCCATTGCCGCCAGGGTGCTCCGTAATATAGATGCCCTCCCATCAGCTTCCAAATCATCCACTCTAGCGCCTTCTCTACAGTGCTCCAACCCCTCTTCGTTATCTATATGCTCATCTGCAAGGGCTGAATAGTCCTCCCTCATCAACAACACATTGTGGAGCATAGCACAAGTGCCAATACAGGCAACCGCCACCTTGGGATCTTCTTCCTCTGCCAGCCGGCTGAGAACCCCCCAGTTCCTCAAACTTGAAGCCGCTCTGCGCGCCGGCCGGCACATCAACCGGTGCACAGCATTAAAATCCTCTTCAGAGGACCCAATTGGCGGGTTAGCGAAAGGAACCATAAGCCATGGAAGCAAAGGATACGCCCCATCCCCAGCCAAGTACTGATTAGAGCCCAACAACTGCCCTCCTTCTAAATCTTTATACAAAGATGTGCATCTAAGAACCTCAAAATCCGACTTATCCCCTCGGAATCCAGCAGCAATGCTTGTAATCCTTGATGACACATCGACGACAATCTGGGCAGCAATCGTCCCCCGACGAGCTTCAAAACGAGAGCAAGCCATCACGCCGCAGCAGTCGGGGAGGCCGCCACTGAGGGAGAGGAAAGCCGCAGAGATTGGGGAAAGGTCGGGAGGGGCAGGGAAGGCGAGCCAGAAGCGGAAATTGGTGCAGAGGACTCGGCAGAAATGCTTGGCGCAGAAGCGGGCTGCGGCCTCGGGAACGCCAAAGTGGCGAGCGAGGTCCGGGTAGGGGGCGCCAGAGGCAAGGCGGGAGAGGGCAATGGCGAGGCGAGCGGGGCCTGGGAGGCGGAGGGCGGCGCCCGCAGGGTCCCGGCAATCGAGCAGGGGGTCGAGGAGGCCAGAGAGCCACTCGAAGGTGGAGGAGGTCATCCGGAAGCAGAGCTTGAAGTGGTCCGGATTGGGTCTCGGGTAAATCGCGAATTCCCCATCTCCCCCGGTGGAAACCCTTACCTCTTGGTTTTCTTGGTGGGTTCTCGGTCTTTTACGCTTAGGAGAGAGGAAAGGGGCGGATGAAGCGATTTGGGTGGAGGAGAGGAGGTGGAAGATGAGGGAGAGAAGGGGATGGTGAGGGGGAGGAGGAGGAAGAGGAGAAGAGAAGGAAGGAAGAAGAGTTATGGAAGTAGGAGAGGGAATAGAGGAGAGGAGGAGGAGGAGGAGGAGAAGGGCTTGGGAGACGAGGGAGGAGACCATGGCAGCAACTAGCCTGGGCTCCATTTCGGTGTTGGTATGGAGTAGGGAGGGAGGAAGAAATGTAGAGTGATAGAGAAGACATGAAACCCTGGGAGGGGAGGGGGGGTTATAGCTGTGAATGTTTATGGTATGACAAGAAAGGAAATTTGTGTGTGTGAGAATTGATATGGTCATTTATAGAGAAGTTGTAGTTGGAAACTTCACTGTGATTGCCCATGTACCAGCAAAAAATTACTTCTTGGGCAATTACTGAAAAAATAAAAATAAAAATAAAATAATTGAGGTGAATTATGGAATAGGAAAACTAATAGAAAATGACCATTTCAAGAGTTTAAGGTGTAACCTTCGCTTAAGCTTATTATTACCATGTAAGGCAGCAATATTGTAAATGCTTTAGTTTTTAACGAATATGCCCTACTTAGGGCAATCTGGTTTGATTAACTAGGTTCAGATTGTGTCGATTTCAAGGTCAATGTCAAGTCATGATAATGCAAATACGAATATGACCCACTTATTAAAATAAGTTGAAATTTCTAAATAATAGTACAACGAATTTATTAAAACGAGTCACAAATAGATTATTGAGTGGCACAAATTTTTTAAATTTATTTTATTTGTTCGGATTATAAATGAGTTTTCTCAAGTTATAAATTAGCTTTCTCAGGTTATAAAATAGGTATTTTTATGTTATAAATGAGTAAGTCAAGTTTTAGATAGATTAGTCGAGTCATAAATGGGTTACTGTGTCATAAATGGGTTATTGTGTCAGAATTAACATGTTGAAGTGATAAATACGAATATATCATATTTAATAATCGGATTAGATGAGTTGACTCATATGCAACCCAAACTCCATTAGACTAAACTCAAACCTATTTAAAAATCAGTTTATCATGTTGAGTCATCGAGTCAAGTCAACTTTTGCCACCCGTGGCCTTACTATATTTTTCTTGCTTGAGAATTATTTTAGTAGATTATACTGTGTGACGGTGGGAAAACTAGAGATAAGTTTCATATAGCAATTTTTCATATTTTATATTTCCGTAGTAAAATCAATTAATTTTACTGGTTTCAACTAAATCAAATGTTCACTTTTAAATAATATAATTATACTTCAGTATTTTGGTCATATCTTTCTCGTATAAACTCTACCCAATTTTATTTAGGATGCATTGGAAAATTTATCTAATACTCTACAACATCACTTTGCATGAGAGTATTCAATCAACATAATTTGCTACTAAATAACATAATTTGTTGACAAATAATATAATCTCCTAATCTTCCAAGTAATTTTATATTTTTCTCCAATGAATTCCGATCTATATCATTATAAATGCTCAAAAAATATTTCTAAATAATGTAAAATACTACTCTTCGACGTTTTGTTTATATTTTTCTCATACAAACTTTGAATGATATCATTTTAGATGTATAGATACCGTATCTAATTATCTACAACATCATTTCTCATGAGAATCTTCAAATTTAATATAATATGTTGCTAAAACACAATCCGTTGATGAATAATATAATCAATTACTAAATAATATAATATATTAATCTTCAATATATATGTCATGTCTTTTATATATAAACTCCGATCGGCATTATTTTAGATGCATTAGAAAAAAAATTTAATTATTTCTTATGAGGATCTTTAAGATGTAATCTAATATGCTACTAAATAATATAATCATTTGATAAATGATGTTCTTCGCTTCTAAATAATGTAATCTATTACTCTTCATTATTTTGGTCATAATTTTTTAATATATATTTTGATCAATATAATTTGGATGTGTTGAAAAGCTATGATTATCAAATGATTATATTATTTAGTAGACAAATTCATTTCTCTTTAGAATCTTCAAATTTTATGCAATTTACAACTAAATAATATATCTCGATGAATCATGTAATCTATTATTGAAAAACATAATTTGTTAATTCTCAGTATTTTTGTCATATCTTTTTCTATGATATCTAATTAATATCATTTTGAATGTGTTGGTAATATTTTTCCTATTATATAGAACTGCATCTGTCATGAGGATTTTTAAATTTAATATAGTATGCTACTAAATAGTATAATCATTTGATGAATGATATTTTCTATTTGTAAACAACACAATATGGTATCTTTTAGTGTTTTCATCATATCTCTCTCATATAAATTCTGACTAATATTATTTTGAATGTGTTTGAAAATTTATCTAATGTTCTATAATATTACTTTTCATGAGAATCTTTAATTCAATATAATCCATAATCCTCTTATCTTTAGTATTTTAATCATATCTTTCTCATATAAACTCTAATAGATATTATTTTAGATACATTTAAAAATATTATATAATTATCTATAATTTATCTCTAATAAGTATCTTTAATCTAACATCCTAGAAAAAATAATTTTGGCACGCACATGACTAGCACATGTGATATAGCTAGGGCGCACACATGCAAGGCATGTGCGCCCATTCTCGCACCTTCCTTCCCTCCTTTCTTTTCTCTCTTTCCCTCTTTTTCCATTTATTTTTCTCTCACCCACAATAATTTGTTTCCCCTCTTCTTTTTCTTGCTACACTGAGGTGCTCCTAGAGCTCGCTGATCCCATGCGGTGAGTCCCCATTAACTTTGTGAAGTTAATTTTAGTTTAATTATGCATATAGTATTTTTTTTTCTCTAGCATATCCTTCTCTCAATTTAGCTGAGAATTTAATTGAGCAGTAGCCTCATGCCTCACTGCATCGGTTTATTGAGCTTCCCCTCTTTATCCTCTTTTGCTGGGGAACCTTCTAGGGTACTCTAGGCTCTTAATGGATGTTACGGTGCAAGTCTATGAGGAGGGCGCCCTTGACCTATTCAGTAGTAACCTTTTATGTCTTCATGATGTGATTCATCATCTTCGGAGTCATGCAACTTTTCGTCTTTTATAAAGTCCCTTGGGTTATCTTGATAAATCGGTACACCCGGTGATTGAGCGGGTAGCTCCTTTTCTATTTCTCTTTCTTGCCCTTGTGGCATGGACAGCAATGGTTCATTCCTTAGTGGTGATTGTTCTTGTGGTTATTTCAGAGGTGCGGGGGTGGTCATTTTAATCACAAGTGCATCGGCTAAGAGTGCCACCATCTTCTCCTGGGCTGCTCTAAAAATGCAGCTTCCCATCACTTATTTCATCCAACATATGAAGGAGTAGCATGTCTGTAGAAACATGCCTATCCTCTAACCTAATATGGCCAACTATGAGTTCCGATTGGCGAGAGTCCATTGGAGTATCCTTCGATCTTTCTTCTTGGTTGAAGGCAATCTAATGATCCTCCATATTCGTCGTTTCTTCAAAATTCCTTCGAGACCTTGTGTTCACTATTAATAGATCATCAAGGTGGTCCAAGGTCCAACTTGCTTTTGATACCATTATAACAATCTCTTTCCTAACCTCACGATCAGTGTGTGTCTAAATTTGAACATAGAATTGGATTTTAACTCACAAACAGATAATTAGTGTTTTTGTGGATCTCTAAAGTTAATATATAATTCGAGATCAAACGGTTAGATGGTCGAGTGTTTTTGGGATTGAGATAAATTCAGAATGGAGAATGAATCTGTTGAGATGGATCATGGAAAGGGGAGATTGAAGAGGTGTGATGGTGATCGACCTAAGGTTATGGTATGGTGGTAGAGATGTCAATGGTGAAAGTCGAGGTAGTGGGTAAGAAAAAGATAAAGATAAAGTATGGTCATTTTTCAATGTCAAGGGGGTGCGGCCAGACGAAGAGAAAGGCAATAATGAATATCCTAGATGGCGGCTAGGGTTTCAAAGCTTGGAGGTAGTTAAACAAGGAAGAAGGAGACGATCATGTAAATTAACTTCAATAATCTAAAATGAAAATCCAAGTGCACGCCACATCGATTGTTAGGTGGCTCCTTAACTTGACTAGACTTGGCAATAGGATCGAACAAGCTCAAACCTTATTGCTTAACATAAGCAAAAACACTTAATTAAAACTCCTAAACTATAGTTTCTCGCCATCAGGCATCGGCTTTGAGGGTGTTCGAACGCCAATTTATTTTCTATTGCTCTGTGACCATCTACCTTAAATTCCTGTAGGAAACATTAATGCGTTTACTATATTCCTTCTATTTAATTTGCATATTATGAAATCTTACTCATGATATCATTTGCTTCTGGTTAAAAGGTTCATGAACATATTATTGTAGTTGATACATAATGTCTTCCAATCTTCTAAAAATATTGCTGTAATGGGAAAAGTATTTCTTCAAACCTTGTTACGTTTTGGAATTGTACTTTCTAACTTCTCTTTTCCTACATCTTAGGTTGATTGGGAGAATGAGAAAGAATGTTTTGAAACTGTATCAGCTGTTCTTGGGCCTGAAAGAGGAGGCCAAAAAGGCGTGGTGGTGAACGGCCTAGGGTTATGGTATGGTGGTAGAAATGTCAATGGTGGAAGTTAGGATAGTCGATAGAAAGGGATAAAAAAGAAGTATGGCCGTTCCTTAGGGTCAAAAGGATGCAATGAAGAGGAAGGCAACAATAAATATCCTAGATGTTGGCTAGGGTTCCAAAGCTTGGAGGTAGTTAAACAAAGAGAAAGGAGACGATCTTGCAAATTAACTTTAATATCCCAAATGAAAATTCATGTGCACACCACATCTATTTATAGGTGGCTCCCTAACTTGATTAGACTTAGCAATAGGATCGAACAAGCTCAAACCTTATTGTCTAACATAAGTAAAAACACTTAATTAAAACTCCTAAACTAGAGTTCCTCAAAGTCGGGTGTTCAAATGGCCTTGAGGGTATTCGAACACCAATTTATTTTCTTGGCTCTCATGAAAGTAAAATTTGAACAGCTTCGAGAGCATTCGAATGCCTATTTAATCTTCTACTCTAAATGGTAAAATTTTCTAATAAATTTTAAAGATATATACTCTCTATTAAGTTTGAATAGAAAAGTTAATTTTATATTAGCATAAACACCACAATCCATTGTTGTAGATAAGAGTCCCAATCCAAGTAAAAGAAAGTTTGATATAAACTTTAGATCTCAACTCAATTCAAAGCTTAGGCTATTTAGGCGAAGGCCCAAGTATCTATATAAACCCTTTCATTTTTTCATCTTTTTCCAATGTGAGACTAAAACTCTCATATGTGATATTGAGCAATATTTCCCCTTCAAATGTAAACCCAACATCAGCAGCTCCCCACAAGTCTAATCTACGACGCCAAACAAAAGACTTATAATTAATTTCTCTTTCGATCACCCACAAATTTCAAGAGTTTAACACTTTAATGCAATCAATTGCTTTTCTTGAGTCATTGAGAGCCCACTCATCTAAGCCCATGCATCAATTCCATGTCTCCTAGACTAGGACCTTGCTTCATTAATGTAATCGAGCTTGTAGACACCAATCTCGCATGCCTAAGCCCAATCTCTGAGCTTTACCTCCATTAGTCAAACAACATACGACTACCATAATACAATAATTCAAAGAGTAGCGTAAGATTGCGGAACTATTGGATTAGCTCTAATACCACTTGTTGGAAGATAGCAGAGTCCTTGTCTAACTTAAACAAGGTTTGATGCAAATCTTAAAACTCAATTCAACCCAAAAACTTAAGTTAGTAGGTGAAAGCACGGGTTTAATATAAACCCTTTTAATTTTTTTTTCCTCTCTTTCTAATATGGAACTGAACTCTCACATGTGTTATTCAACATTTGTCTCCTCACATTTGATAATTAAGATCATCAACTTCCAGAGAGGATCTGTAAGCTCTAGTACTAATTGTTAGATACCCAGAGCAGAAAAGACAATGGATGTCACAGTTAGAACTCTACTGCTGGCTTCTTCTAATAGTGGTTAAAGGTCTTTCACTGTTCATTTACATGTATGAGAACAAGGAACCCTAACCCTAAGCAAATTCTTAAATCTAAGTATATTTAACATCTAACAAGACGCATATCAGGACTCGGGGCCTGTGCTTCTGTACACATCAATATATATCTTTTTTCTTTTCAATTTTATGCTACTCCACACTTATCATTTTTTTTCCTTTCTTTTTGGATTGAGCTTGGAAATACGATGCAGACAGTTACTACTAACATAGGGGCCATATAATTATCTATTGCTGAAGCAAATTAGCTCACATATAAATAAGAATTTCAACTTGTTTTGCCAACCCCTCAAATATAGAACAGGTCTATCCTCCAGTCCCTGTATCCTTTTTACTCAGAACATAAGGGCCAAATAAATAAATAAATAAACCAAATCAAAATTTGAAAGGTACAACCAGATATACTTATTAATTACCACACCAATATTGCTCAACTCCAGCTTAAGATTTACTCATACAGGTCACAAACTCTCAATCCTCAAACTGACAAGGAATTGTAAGGAAATATAAAATCTGGGATCCTCTGTTCTATTCCCCTCTGCTGGAAATACAAAAAGAACAAGATCTAAAAGTAAATCCCACAAGATAAAATGCTGTCTTACTTACAACAAATCTATTATTCGTATCAAAGTAAAATACCAACAAGCGAATAGTTTTGATCTACCTTTTCCATTAGATTACTTTCTTACATGAAAAACCTGCTTCACCAGCGGAACATAACTTCTGCTGTGTGGTGGCAAAGATTTGGCATCAGGATACAAATATTTAGTCCAAGTAGCTATGTAGAATACGTCATGTACACAAATTAGTGAAGTTCTTCTATCATTAACTGCACTAGTCAGTAAAGCATCCAAAAGCAAGCGATATTGCTGGATTTCATCAGCCTTCTGGTTCTGCTTTCGTATCAGCATCAGTATTTCCGCTCTGCAAGCTGGTGAAATCGAAGTTATTAAATTATATATATATATATATGTGTGTGTGTGTGTGTGTGTGTGTGTGTGTATCTGATAGTTGTTGAGAGCCATAGACTGTAATGAAGAATTAATTACCCACTCATATGTTGAATAATCTTTCTCTGCCTACCCTTCATCCTTCTAACTGATCAACATCCACCATAAATGATGCTTGCCGAGTAAAATGCTGAGGCACCCATGGATTTCATCTCAATTTCTTTTACAAAATAGAAAAGGTCATCAATATGTGATACAAAACAAGAAAGGCCTAATGGCTAATTGAAGGTAGGATGACTTACCTACCACTCTATCTGCTCTAAAGATCTCCTTCCACATGCAAGTGAAAGTTGTCACTATTGTAGTCCTCTACACCTTAAGAGTTTTCTCTTTACCATTCTTTTTTCTTTTAGAGAAAAAAATCACTAATTAAGTCCTTGGGGTTTGGCACTACTAAAAACAACCCCGTTAGTTTGGATTTTTCTCATTTTGATCAATGTGGGTTGCAATCTTCTAGAACTACTACTTGTGGGTTTAATTTTTATCATACGTTCCCATAGTTCGCTACAATATTTAATAAGTCGATGGTTTTAATGTGTTAGAACTGCTCTATCTAGTTATAAGCGACAAGAAGATAATATAGAAGGCTTAAATTTGAAAAGTTGCAAACTACTTGTACTTCTCTGATAAAGTACAACTAGAGGGATAAATTCCAGACCACAGTAAATCTCTATATAAATGAGATAATAGGAAATCATCGGGAAAGATGCTAATGATAGAACTTGTCTAGTAATTTTCCCTTTCTTTTACGCTTAATCTGAATTTCTCAATCCTTACCTGAAGGCACCTGTGGCAACCAATGAAATGAAATATTCACAAAAATGAGAAACCTAGAAAATTACCTCAGCATACAGGGAATTGAAAGGATCCAAGATGTGACGATGACTCTGTCCTACACGAAGGCTCTGGAAGAGTAATATTTACCACTAGGTAAGACAATGAGGTTTTGACCAAACTAGCACTGTTTGAAATAAATTTATCAAAATGGACTACCGCCCAAACTTAATACCAAAAAAGGTTAAATTAACTGTAGCCCTATTGAAAGCGCTTATAAGTTTAGCATTTTACTATTCCAGGTAAAACGCTGAACAGTCAAGCGTTTCTCTATATAAACTGGATTAATGAGTTGGTTAAATGTTGGAGTTAATCATTAAAAAAATGCTGTACAACATTAAAGAAATGCTAACTACTTCAGCGTTTTTATCAAAGTTTCTAAAACCCGAGAACTTTTTTGGCGCGTGAAGGAGTTGCAAAATAAACAGTTAAGTAGCGTCACAAATAGAAAATGCTAAACTGGTCAGCGTTTCACAATAATGAAACGCTGAAGAATTCAATATTTTTAGCAGGGTTTCTAAAATTCGAGAGCTTGATTTCTGGCACGTTAAGGCAGTTGCAAAATAAATGCTTAAGGAGTGAGTGTCTTAAATGGGAAACACTAAACTGGTCATGGTTTCACAGTAATGAAACGCTGAAGAGTTCAGCATTTTTAGTAGGGTTTCTAAAACCCGAGAGCTTAATTTCTGGAGCATTAAGGTTGTTGCAAAATAAATGCTTAAGGAGTGTCTTATATGGAAAACGTTAAACTGGTCAACTTTTCATAGTAATGAAACGATGAAGAGTTCAACATTTTTAGCAGGATTTCTCAAACCTGAGAGCTTGAGGTCAGCGTTTTACTGTAGAGTTCAACGTTTAAAGGGCAATGAAACGCTAAACAGTTTAGCATTTCATGCGTGGTGTGACTTCAACCCTTACCCTAAGGGGTCTCTACTCAACACTCCTCATCTCTTCACCATCAAGCCGTCATACTCTATTTTCTCTCCCTTACTCTCTTTAGAGTCCATCGACACCCGCTTTTTCTTCCTCACTCTCTCCGGCGATCCATCAACGCTCAGGGCCCCGCCTCACTGTCTCCGGCGATCAATCGATGCCCGGGGGTCCCGCCTCACTGTCTTCGGCGATCCATCGACGCCCACAGCCCCGCCTCACTATCTTTGGCGATCCATCGACGGCCGCTGCCCCGCCTCACTGTCTCCAGCGATTCATCGACGCCCTCGACCCCGCCTCCCTTTCTTTGATGATCCATTTCAAGGTAATATCATTTAAATAGTTTGATGGATTTTGTGGTTCTCCTAGATACAATTATGGTAATTAATTTGGCAGATTTTGAAGTGTATAGTACCATGGTAATTTCAATGATCAACTGACACAATTATTATTGTCCTCATACCAATTATAACATGAGCTAACTGATTTCTATTGGCATTTACACTATATTTGGTCATTACACTATAATTTTATGTAGTTGAGAATTTTTCTAACATAATTTTATAATGTAGTAGGAAAAATTGAAGTGTCATCTATAGGTTGTCAAAATGATAATCTTCTTCTTTTTCTTCTTCTTCTTCTTTACTGCATCATACTTTTTTTTTCTTTTGTTTAGCTTTTTTCCACTTACTGCATCTATAGGTTGTCAAAACGATAATCTCTTCAATTTTCATTGCACCATATTTTTTCTTTCTTTATTTTTTTATTTTTGGTAATTTTTTTTCCATATTTTTAGAAGTTTTCTTGTATTTTTAAATAATATTTAGAATTTTACGTAATTAAAAAGTCTGACCTAATCTAGGTAACCAATACGACCAATCTGGTTGATCCGTATCATTTTTTCGGAAGACCGATCCCAATCCTAATGTTTCATATCTAAAGTTCTTACACTCCAAGTTGGCAAGTAAAAGAGTTACTAATAAACTCTTATATGTATTATTTTTTTCAGAAATTGCCTCAGCTATTTATAACAATTATTTTGTATTTGGGGTGACACTATTATACACTTGCAAGATGGTACAGTAAACTGGGATTTGATGTTGTTATTGGAGACGGTATGAAGCTTAAGGCGGAGAGCTTGTGTCATCGGGTCGGTATACGGGTGCAAGGACACGACATCATTGTGGACTTGTATCTGTTGGCGTTGCAAGGAGCGGACATTGTCCTTGGCACTCAGTGGTTATAGAATTTGGAGCCCGTCACATTTGATTTCCGGAGCATGTGGATGAAATTTAAACAAGGAAACAAAGATATGCGGCTTGATGGCGTTCGGTCTTCGCCGATTCCTGCGATGTAGCATATGTGGGGCTGCCTTGCATGTATTATTTGGCCTATCTTCTTCAGTTAGGACTAGCAGGAGATGAGCCTCAAACAAGTTTAGGTACTACCATTGAATTGTCTAATTTATTAGATAACTTTTTTGGGCTGTTTGAGGAGTCACAGGAGTTGCCACCGAGACAAATGACAGACCATCGCATAGAAATTATACCCGGGGCTGCACCGGCAAACGTGAGGCTATATCGGTATCCACATGTGCAAAAAGAAGTTATTTTCAAATTGGTAGCCGAGATGTTGGAGCAAGGCCTCATACAACCAAGTCATAGCTCATACTCATCACTCGTGCTATTGGTGCGAAAGAAGGATGGAATATAACGTTTTTGTGTCGACTATTGGATACTAAACGCTATTACCGTCAAGGACCGGTATCCTATTCCGGTTATAGAGGAGCTACTGGACGAGCTGGCAGGGGCGACCATATTCAGCAAGTTTGACTTGAGGGCTGGGTATCATCAAATTAAAGTTCACCTGGCAGATGTGCACAAAACTGCATTTCGGACTTCGGACGGGCATTACGAGTTCCGGGTGATGCCTTTTGGTCTCACCAATGCTCCAGCTACCTTTCAAGGCCTCATGAATGATATATTTCGGCCTCTCTTGCGAAGGTATGTCTTGGTATTTTTTGATGACATTTTGACGTATAGCAAGACTGAATTGGAACATTGGCGGCATTTGGAGGATGTGCTGAATTTGTTGAAGCAAAACCAATTGAAGATCAAAAAGTCTAAGTGCCTATGGGGAGGACCACAAGTGGAGTATTTAGGTCACATCATTTCAGTGGATGGTGTAGCGGCGGATCCTTAAAAGGTTGCACGTATGACCGCTTGGCCTATTTCTACTACTACAACCGAATTGCAAGGATTTTTGGGGCTAACCGGATATTATCGCCGCTTCATCGCCGGATATGGCAAGATTGTTGCTTCTCTCACTTCTTTGTTGAAGGATTCTTTTAGATATACGGATGAAGCCACTACAGCCTTTGCAAAACTGAAAATAGCAATGACGACGGCACTCATTCTAGCGCTACCGGACTTCACCAAAGAATTCATTGTGGAATGTGATGCATCGAGTGTTGGCATACGAGCTGTACTAAGCAAGGCTTTATCTCAATAATCTTAGAAAGCATTGTGTGCACATCCTCATCGATTCGGGGAGTACACACAACTTTCTAGACGAGAGGCTAGTGAGGAGATTGGATTTGGATGCCGAACCGACTACAGGGTTTGACATTGCTATTGGAGATGGCACGAAGCTTAGTGCAAGGACACGATATGATTGTGGACTTGTATCTATTGGCGTTGCGAGGAGCGGATATTGTCCTTGGTGTTCAGTGGTTACAAAGTTTGGGACCCGTTACATTTGATTTCCGAAGCATGTGGATGAAATATAAAAAAGGAAACAAAGATGTGCGACTTGATGGTATTCGGACTTTGCCGATTCCTGCGATGCAGCCTATGATGGGGTTGCTTAGTGCGTATAATTTGGCCTATCTTCTTCAGTTAGGACCAGTAGGAGATGAACCTCAAACGAGTTTAGGTACTATCACTGAATTGTCTAATTTTTTTAGATAACTTTTCTGGACTGTTTGAGGAGCCGCAGAAGTTGCCACCGAGGAGAGCAGCGGACCATCGCATAGAGATTGTACCCGGGGCTGCACCGGCGAACATGAGGCCATATCGATATCTACATGTGCAAAAAGAAGTTATCTCAAAAATGGTAGCCGAGATGTTGGAGCAAGGCCTCATACAACCAAGTCATAGTTCATACTCATCCCCCGTGCTATTGGTGCGAAAAAGGGACGGGACATGACGTTTTTGTGTCAACTATCGAGCACTAAATGTGATGCAAATCTAGAATGGTATGCAATGTTTTGGAGAACAATCGACCCAAACAAGTAACTAAAGTAAAATATAGTAAGCAATAACTGATAAGAAGTTAATTGATTAAAAGGATTACTACTAGATGGAAGGAGAGAAAACCACTCAGATAAGGCAGTAACTTCCTCAACTCTCAAATAGGTACGTTGATAGTAGAAAAGCCTAAAATATGGTGTAAGAAAAGACTTCAGAGTTTAGGTTTACCAATAAATGGAATAGTAGTGCTTTTACTTTGAAAACCAAGTCCTTTTCTTCACGTCCGGGCACCCAAAGACTCTCTTTCACTACTGGAATCTTTTGGACAGCAGCAATAACCAACGAAAATAGAGGGTGAAGAAGAAAAGAGGTTTAGAGAGGAAGTAGAAGAGATTAGAGAATGATCTTAAGATAGAGTAGGAGAAAGGGAGAGAAAGAAAGAGAGAGAGAGAGAGAAGAAGAAGACCACAGGGGAGAAAGTGAGAGATCTCAAATAAATCTTATTCCAACTTGTCCTTGTTTCTCATGCAATAACCCTTAAATAGGTTAACAACTTTAATTCTAGCTGATTCTAATAGAAACTTATTTCCTAATAGGACTCTAATTGATCATCTTACCTAAATTGATTGATCCAATTTAGGTAATAAATCAATGTGGACATCCCCCACATATAAGCTTACCATAACTATCAATTGAGATTCTAATAGGAATTTATTTCCTAATAGGATCTTAATTGATTAAACCTTACCTAAATTGACTAACCCAATTTAGGTAATAACTCAATACGGACATCCCCCGCATATAGGCTACTATATCTGTCAATTGACTAATTCAATTAATTATTTGAATTAAAAATCAACAATTAGACCAAAATTGGACTCGAGTAATTCTATTTTGGTCAAATTGAAGATGATGCCCACATCAAAATGCTATTACCATCAAGGACCGATATCCTATTTCGGTTATCGAGGAGTTGCTGGATGAGCTTGCAGGGGCGACTATATTTAGTAAGCTTGACTTGAGGGCCGGGTATCATCAAATTAGAGTTCACCTGGCGAATGTGCATAAAACTGCATTTCGGACTCCGAACGAGCATTACAAGTTCCGAGTGATACCTTTTGGACTCACCAATGCTCCAACTACCTTTCAAGGCTTCATGAATGATATATTTCAGCCTTTCTTGCAAAGGTATGTCTTAGTATTTTTTGATGATATTTTGGTGTATAGCAGGACTGAATTAGAGCACTGGCGGTACTTAGAGGACGTGCTGAATTTATTGAAGCAAAACCAATTGAAAATCAAGAAGTTCAAATGCCTATGGGGAGTACCAAGGTGGAGTATTTAGGCCACATCATTTCAGCGGATGGTGTAGCGACGGATCCTTAAAAGGTTGCATGTATGACCGCTTGGCCTATTCCTACTACCACCAGATTGAGAGGATTTTTGGGGCTGACTAGTTATTATCGTCGATTCATCGCCGGATATGGCAAGACCGCTACTCCTCTCACTGGTTATTTTTGGGGCTGACTGATTATTTCGGACATTCCATTGCCTATCTTAGTAAGGCTTTATCGCAAAAATCTCAACAATTATCGACTTATGAGAGAGAGATGCTAGCAATTCTACATGCGGTGATAAAGTAGAAGCCTTATTTGATCTGTAGGCGATTCATTATCCGAACCGATCAAAGATCGCCTACCGATCAAAGGAGCCTTCCATACTTTATGGGACAGCGCATACATACTCCGGCACAACAGAGATGGGTCACAAAATCATTGGGGTATGATTATGAAATCCAATATAAGAAGGAACAGAAAATAGAGCAACGGATGCACTATCGCACCAGCCCGATATCATCGAGCTTGCAGCTTATTCTTCTCCTGCATTCCCCTTTCTTTACGAGCTGAGGTATGCATGTACATCTGACCCAGATATTTTGAGGTTGTTACAGGAGGTGATGGATGATCCGGAGCGCCATCCAGAGTTGAAAAACCAAGGCGGTTTGCTGCTGGACCGCGGATGCATTCGGGTGCTCGCAAATGATAGATTGCTGCAGAAATTGTTGAAGCACTTCCACCAAACTTGAAACACCCAAACCTCCAGATACACGTGTAAACCGCGTGGGTAAATCCTCCCACGCGGTACATCACATGACCTGTCAGTACAAGGATTTCACAAGGCACACAACCATACAATTTCACCATAAATAACTCAACTAAAGGAGTCCGGATACAAGTTCCACAGGCCACAACAAGCCTTCCAAATATACATCCAAAATACTATGTTAAAGTCCAAAAAGATACAACGTCATCATCATACCCTCGTAGGGGCTTAATACAACTAACATACGTACTAAAAAGAAAGAAAGCGGTTACTCCTCGCTACCCGTACCTGCGTCCCCTAGCTCTGAAATAATACGCCACGAGGGGTGAGCTTACAGCCCAGCGAGTAGGATCCATACAATCTAAAATAATGACATCACAGGTGTATATCCAATGTATGCCTATATTTGCTAACGATAACGACATGCTTATTAAAATGACTTACCATAATTTACTAAGTCAATGCAGTTGATAAGGATTACCAATCACTATCTTGGAACATGCTAGTTCCTAAACATATTATGATAAGTTCACATAGATATAAAGTTTGAGACAATCTCTTATTCGTACACATCTCAATCATAGGTTTACATGTTATGCATAGCAATAAAATAGTAGTTTAGTCATCTCATGTCTACCAAAACAATAATCATACTTATTATCGCTCACCGAGCTATTCACCACACAGGGTAAATACTCTTACGAAACAATCATCCATCATCACATACATCGAGGGGGGATATATACACATCTAGCGGTAATGTCACCTACACGTGTATGGCGACACTATATGTGACCGGTTGTCTGTGGCCATCAGACTCAGGACCCTGGTCGTAAGCCCATATCTCACTCTCTCTAAATCATCACCGCCCTCGGCGGGAGAATCGGGAGCCCTCGGCTCATCAACAGACGCCCTAACCCTGCGTCGTCGGGTACCGCTAGAGTTATATCCCCGCCTCACAATCATGTTCTTCTATGATCATAATCTAGTCCTAACTATGCAGTATAACTACCTGAATGCCACACAGGCTTCCCGACCTCAGGTGTAGGCCGCTAATAGTATAGACATATATGATACACTCTGCCCTTAACCCTGGGCTGAGTGAGTAGGGGTACTGCCTAGTCAGAATTCGACTACTAATGATAGGTGGAAGTGGTGCAGTGTTTATGCGTGTATAAAGCATGTTATAGTCATCATGATCGTTACAGTCCATATTCACAGCAATCATACATCTATACAACGGTATACCATACGGGACACATGTAAAGCATTATCATACACATTAACATTCTCATGATACTATGATGAACAGGTTATAAATAACTACATATGCAAAAGATATAACAGGGAGTACCAACTGCATGCATTAATACTGACATTTCCTACTGTATCATGTTATTCTAGATTTGTATAACTCTACTCACCTGGGGGTCTCCACGGTATGGTAAAACTCGTCAGCTAGTCCGGGATCCCAAAATCTTCCTCACGCGGTGTCAATCCTATTAATTCACGCAAGTAAAGTCATTAGCGAACTTATAGAATTAATTATCTTATTAGCACATTTATGTTTGGTACAAGGGTATCCTAGGAATCTAATGTTATCCCAAAATTAAGGATCAGGCTAATCAAATTAGGTGAAAATGATAAACAGGGTTATAGGATCCAAATGGCCCCAAATGGGCTAAGCTAGAGGCAAAAGGGTAGGCTCAAACCTAACCCACAAAGCAATAGGGCCTTGGTGGGCTGGGGGCCCAACCACAGCCCACCAAGGTTGGAAAAGTGGGCTGCAGACTGCAGCCCGCTCCACAATGGGCTAATGGGCTGCAGCCTGCAGCCCACCCGGATCTAAGGCTAGGTGGGCTGCGGCCTGCAGCCCACCCGAGCCTAGGTGGGCTGCGGTCTGCAGCCCACCCCCAAAGGATTAGTGGGCTGCAGTGGTCTGCAGCCCACTAAGGGGAAAAATGGGTGGCGGTTTAACCCCCACCCCTCCACCTCATCTCCTTCCACTACCGATGGAAGGAGGGTGAGGCGGAGGGAAGCGCCCACGAGGCTGCGGCGGCGCGGCACGAGGCCGGCGGCGCAGCGCAGGGACAGCGGCGGCATGGGTCCGGCACAGCACGAGGCCGAGGAGGGGAAGGCGAAAGGGGAGAAAGGAAGGAGGGGAAGGAAGTTTACCGGAGGGGGGGGGGTTGGCGAGCTCGGCGGCTGTCGGCAACCACGAGGGAGAGAGAGGAGAAAGAAGGGGCTGCGGTGAGGGAAGGAAGAGATGAGGGAGATGGGGGGAGATGGCATGCACGGCAAAGGAAGGGAAGAAGAAGAAGAAAAGAAAAGAGGCAGGGTGGCAGGCTGACAGGCCGACGCACGTGCTCGGCACGTGCGTCGGTCAGGTTTTTTTTTTTTTTTTTTTTATATTTTTTTTTCATTTTGGGGGTGTTACAAAACTCTAGAGGCTAATGATGAGGGTGTCTTGAGGACATATAGGAGGATATCTTAGAGTTGCACGTGGCCAGGATTGAAGCGGAATGTGAGAAGTTTTGTCCATGCTTGCGAAGTCTGTCAAAGGGCTAAGACAACCACATTGAAACCGGCCGAATTACTTCAACCTTTACCTATACCGGACCGTGTTTGGGAAGACAAATCTATGGACTTTATAGAGGGTCTTCCGCTGATACGTGGTTATTCCGTTATCTTTGTAGTGGTTGACAGATTGAGTAAGTATGTGCACTTTTCAGCATTGTCACATTTGTTTTCAGCCACGTTGGTGGCTGAAATTTTTATGAGAGATGTTGCTCGGTTACATGGCATGCCACACACCATTTTCTCGGATCGTGATCGTGTACTTATGAGCGAGACGATGGTTGGAGTTCTTATCGTGGCGGAGTGGTCTTACAACACTTACGATAGCAGCATTGGCATGACTCCATTTGAGATAGTGTATGGAAACACGGCTTTGACATTACACGCTTATGATCCAGTGGCATCTGCAGATCGGACGGAGGTGAACTTAGTATTAATAGATAGAGACGCCACCATATTGAGAAGGTTGCGTGCTCATCTTAAACTTGCTCAAAACCGCATGAAGCAAGTTTATGATTGTAGCCACAGGGAGCAGGAGTTCGATATCGACAGTTGGGTGTTTGTGAAGGTACAGCCGTATCGACAGGTGACCTTACGTCCGATGCGTAACCAAAAGTTAGTTCATCACTACTTTGGTCCGTTTCGGGTGTTAAAGTGTATTGGTCCGGTTGCATATCGTTTGGAGCTGCTGAAGGGGTCGAGAGTGCATCCTGTTTTCCATGTTTCATTACTGAGGGAGCGGATTGGAGATCATGAGGTCCTTGAACCAGTTCTACTGGAGCCATTGGAGGAGATAAGAGATCTTAGAGCCAGTTCGTGTACTTGCTAGACACCAATGACGACATGGTACCTGATTAGAGATAGAGATTCTAGTTGAGTAGCTTGGCAAGCCATCTGACATTTTGGAGTGTTTTCCTGACTTTTCACCTTGAGGGCAAGGTGGGGGAAGCGCGGTGGGCTGATATACTTAGTTAGGATCTTTTTTTATCGCATTAGTTGTTTATTTTTATTAATATAAAATACTTGTAGGTCGCGTTTGAACGCACTTGCAAATGCCTGCATTAGGTTTGCAAATATAAAGAATGCGTAATGCGCGTTCGAACGCGGTTGGGCACGTTCAAACGCCTGCATCGCATTCGCACATACAGAGAACGTCTTTTGTGCGTTCGACTACGATCGGGGGCGTTTGAATGCGATTGGTGGGAATCCTTTAGAATTAGGGTTACTTATTATTTTAGGACTTGTTGGCTAGCCTCTATAAATATGTGGATGGCAGTCAAATTCATAATGCTATTGAATTATTGATTTCTTGCCTCCTATCTTCTCTCTAGACTCTCTCCCTCCTCTCTTTTGCACCATCCTTCCACCTCTACCATTGGCAAGGTTTCTCCTAACTTCTAATCTCCCTCAATTATCGAGCCACCCCTCTTCTTTGAGATCTCGACCGCTTCGTTCCCTTTGTCTATATTCCTTAATCACATCCACCATTCACCTTCATCTTCATACCGATCCATAACCCTATCATCCACTCCATTCGTCACCACCACCATCACCCACGTTATTCTGTGTTTTTGTCCCAATTGCAGTTTGAATCTGTGAAGGGCATAAATACGAAAGTTGTAGATCAAGAAGTTACAAATCTAATCCACTTGGTTTCGTAATTTTCTAACTACAGGAGAATATCTGACGAATATTTTTTCACGATTGTGCGGACTACTTTCTACAATAAATTTAGATCTTAAAGAATTGTTCCGTAGCCGACCTTTTGGTACAAGAACTCCTCACTAATATGATGGAATCACTTTTGGAGCATTCAATCCTGGAAACCTTGCTCTCAACAATGAGAGGGGATAATATATTCTTCATTGGACTTGTTCTTATACATGCCAAATCTTGCAGATATCTGGGAGCCTTACAGGGGCTGTAATTCTCTAAAAAAGTAAGTTGGGATTTAGGTATAGGCCGTTTCGCATTGAAAGCATCTGCGAAAGAAATTGAACATTCAAAGGGGATTAGTGATATAAGTTTATTAACAAGTTAGTGGTACGAGGAAATGGCCTACTAGGTAGCGAAATGATGGTGTGGAAGGGATTTAGCATACTAAAAATGATAAGCAAGTAAAATGAATAAGAGGAGATAGTTTAGGTATTAGTTTTTCCTATTTAAGTGTATAACGTTATTAGTTAGGTATTGATTTTTCCTACTTAAGTGTATAACATTATTTTTACAACTTGATGTTGTTCTGTTAGTAACCTCCAGCTCAAATAATGGGGTCTTTTCTAATTAAATGACAAATGTAGGGTTCACTTCAAACAATCTTCAAAATAGAGTAACCTATGTAAAAATATCCAAACATGTGATGCCAAAATAAAAATCAAGGCCGGTCATGCTAATGGCATGGCCTATCCCAACCACCAACTAGCACGGCACTTGCTGCTCGTGCTACAATAGGAGAGAACAAGAGGAGGAGAGACGGAGACTACTCAACTTCGCCCTTCGTCGCTCGCTATCGAGCTTGTCGTCGTGCTCCCCATCTCCGCTTGTCGTATTGCTTATCATTGCCCATTGCTTTCGTGCCCTAGCTTAAGGAAGAAGACGTCGCTCGCATTGGGGTGCCTTAGCTCAAGGAGGAGGAGACGGCTCGTTCTCCTTCATCTTCCTCGAGCTAGGGCACGGAATAACAGGTGGGCAAAAACAATTAGCAAAAGCAAGCGGATCACTGCTAAGAACGGTGTCGTGCAGCAGCCCTCATGCCACATTTCAGTACGCTGTCGGCACACCCAATGTTAGTCAGCACGATCATCGTTGTTAAAACATCCTTATAAACTAACCACTAAGACGGAAAGGGGGCTTTGCCTCTAGTGAGAAACATATAAATAAGAAGGAATGAAATAAAATGCTAGAAGAACATAAAGTTCTTATTCTAGCATTCCTATTTCATTCCTACAGTCATAATCTTGAGTTTAGAGTGGCATGCTTGATGAAGTATGTCACTTTCCCTTAATCATTTGAAATGTCTACAGGATATGTACATTGGTAAAGTTGGCTGTTGGAGTATAATTCAAAATTCTGGCAAACCAAAGTTACAAGGAAAAGGGGAAAAGGACGAAGATCAAATTGAGTTCCAGACATGTTGATCAACAAAATTGAATAAGCACTTAATAGAAAATGACCTGTACTTGGAGCTGTAGCTACTTGAGATACTCAATAGCTTCATCAACCATCAAAGCCTCATCCATCTACTTGCAAACAACATTTGAATCAAAACTAAAGAAAAAGACTATAAAGAAGAGAAAAAACAGAAAGTTTCATGAGAATAGAAGTCAATTACTATTATCTACCACATTGTTAGAATTTGGTATCAGATTATGCAACAGTTTCAATTTCTCATTAATCCTATTTCTCCTTGCATATTGGTACCCAACCAAACTTCAGAAAAAGAACTAATCAAGAAAGAACCAAAAAAAAAAAAATACAAAGATTGAAGACCCACCTTCTCTGACAAATTGTGAACCTCCGCAGCTATAGTCCTCTTGCTCCCGGAACTCTGAGCCTACGCTTGCTTCGCAGGGTCATCGGCACTTCAACTCCTTCCTGCAAGCAGAGGTAAAACCCTAATCAATCTCCAACTACAAAATCTACCAACAAAATCTAAAGAAAATGCCAGTAAAACCTCATTTTAATGGCATTTATCTGACTGTCAGTATAGGGAAATGTCACTAAAAGTCATTTTTCTTGTGGTTGACATTTCCAATCCATCTCTATTCAGCAAATTTCAGCAGTAAATAACTCGTCTTTGAATCCTGAAGGACAGTAAGCCATGAGACTTCCTTGCCAACTTAGGAAATTAAATGACTCATGTCAATACAAGTTAATGACACATCAGACGGTACAGACACAGATGTGATAGCTGATCTCTCCAAATATCATTTAGCCATTTATGACATGTCAGCTTATTGGTATCTCCTTGAGTACAATAGTTCAAACATTCCACTTAAATTATTTGAGTAATAAATCTTTTGGAATAGAAATCAATTCTCATTCCACCCACATATTCAAAAAATCACCAATAGTCTCCACAAGAACATTTTCCATCTCTAAAATGGTGAAATCTGTTTCCATCCCTTATGTCAATATCTCTATCAGTGGCCTGGGACACAAACTTGACAAAAGTATGACAATCGCCACATATCCTAAGGTTCTTCATGATTTGTATAGGTGTACATTCTGGTGTAGCGAGGAGCCCATAAGCAACTGCAAGCTTCTCACTGTGGTAGAGAAGAGCATTCTCCTTCTGCTCTTCATCCACATCATGGAGAACATAATTTGTGTCAGGAACATAACCTGTAGCTGTCAATTTGCTGTACAACTCCTCCAGAGTAGCATATATCTCTTCCATCTGCTCATGCTGCTTATCTCCTGTGAAAAATGAGTGCATTTTGTTTTTTATCTGCATCCAGCTGCAACCTGGCTCTTTTCTTACACCTTGATATCTCATAAGTTTCCTCACCTCTTCAACTTCATCCCACATCCCAAGAGAGGAGTATATGTTTGATAGTAAAACATAATTACCAGAATTCTGTGGCTCCATACCAAAGAGCCTCTCTGCAACCCTTCTACCAACATCAGCATTCTTATGAATTCTGCAGGCACCAAGAAGTGCACCCCAAACAACAGAATCTGGTTCAATTGGCATGTTTTCTATGAATGCTTCTGCTTCATACAAATGACCAGCCCTGCCGAGAAGGTCCACCATGCAGGCGTAATGCCCTTCCAGTGGCATGAGCCCATAATCTCTGGCCATAGACTTGAAAAAGTACCACCCTTCATCTACCAACCCAGCATGGCTGCAAGCACACAAAAGCCCCACGAATGTAACGTGATTTGGCAAGACTTCTTCAGACTTCATCAACTCAAAAATCTCAATGGCTTCTCTACCAAAGCCATGCTGAGCACAGCCAGCGATCACAGAGTTCCATGTGACAATGTCACACTCCTCCATTTGATGAAAGACCTGAAGTGATTCCACACAGCCACACTTGAAATACATTGTTATCAAAGCATTACCCACGAAAAGATGCAAATCTTCCCCTAGTTTGACTGCAAAGGTGTGAATTTGTCGACCTAGCATAGTGGCACCTAGGCTCCCACAAGTGCTTAAAATACTAGTTATTGTTGATGAATTGGGTAGTACTCCTTCACCCAACATTTTGATAAAAAGTTGCGTTGCATCATGTCCATGTTCAGCCTGTACATATGCAGATATAATTGATGTCCAAGATACAACATCTCGAATCGGCATCTTGTCAAATGCAATTCTTGCATCCTCTAACATATAATTTTGTGAAAATGCTGCTATCATAGAATTCCAAGACACAGTATCTCTTGCTGCCATCTGGCTAAAGACTTGAGCTACATCTTCCATGTTTTTGCACTTGGCATACATAGTAATCAAGGAATTACTGACATAGGTATTGAACTGAGATCCCACCTTTATTGCAAGTGAGTGTAGTTGCCTTCCAACCTCGAGAGCTTCAATGTTAGCACAAGCAAAGAACCCGCTGGTAAAACTGGAAAGACTAGGCAATGTCCCACTCCTATGAAGCTCCTGCAGTAGCTCCAAAGCTTCTTCACTCTTTCCATTTTGAGCATACCCAGAAATCATTGCTGCCCATGAAATTGAATTCCTAAAAGGTGTTCTATAAAAGAGATCTTTTGCTTCATCAAGCATGTTGTTCTGTGCATACCCAGCTATCATGGCATTCCAAGACACAGCATTTGGATAAGGTATCTGTTCAAACAAGAGTCTTGCCTCACGGATCCTGCAATTCTGAGCAAACCCTGTGAGCAGTGCAGTCTGACAAGCAATAGACTTCTCAGGATCTCTCTCATAGAGAGAAAAGGCATCGCCAAGGCGTCCAACATGAGATAAGGCAGCAATCATTGTTGACCACGAGTACTCATTCCTCTCCCTCATACCCTCAAAGAACCTCATTGCCGTGTCCAATCCATTACTATCCCGTGTGTACACATTTAGGATTGATGTCCCAACAACCACATCCCGCTCAAAGTCAGTCTTAAATGCTAAGGACCGGAGATTCTCCAACAGCTTCAGATTACCAATGCCCATTACTGCAGAAACAGCAGCAGTGAAGTTGGCCTGGTCTGGTCTCACCCCACCATGGTGCATCCTGCAAAAAAATACCCAAGCCTCTCTATGTTCATCAATTTGAACATACCCAGAAATCATCACTGTCCAAGAGACTAAATTCCGCTCCGGCATCTGATAAAAAAGGATCTGTGCTTCTCTCATCTGATGAGTGTGACAGTACCCAGTTATCATAGAGTTCCATGAAGCGATGTTCTTCTCCGGCATTTCATCAAACAACCTCCGAGCCATATTGATGTCTCCATTCTGCACGTACCCACTAATCATCGCATTCCACGACACAGGATTATGCTCAGGCATCGAGTTGAAGAGGATTCTGGCCTCACCCAAACGCCCCCTCTTGGCATATCCAGAGACCAAGATGGTCCAGGTCCTAATGTTCTTCCCCGAGAAGGAGTCAAAGAGAGAGTGCGCCTCCTCAACCATGCCGTTCTGGCAGTAGCCGAAGATCATGGAGTTCCAAGTGATGGCGCTTCTGTGGGACATTCCATCGAACAACCCGCGCGCTTGCTCCACATGTCCCAGACGAGCGAGCTCCTGTATCCTGGCGTTGTAAGTGGAGATATCTAGCGCTGGCCTCCAATGACTTGGAAGTGCAGAAGTAGATATGAATCGAAGAAGACGACGACGAACCATTAGAAGGAAATATAGGTGGCCACTTCTCTTCCATCTCAAGGCAACCACCATGTAACTGGGGAGAGCAATGAAAAGACGGTCGTTGGCCGAGAAATCTTGCGATTCTCCAACTGATCGTGATTCAGTTGTGTCAATGTGACGATTCTGATCCTGTCACGGCATCAGAATAATTAATGCTTAAGCATAATAGCTGAGAAAATCTTCATTCATTTTGCTTCAGAATACCAATATATTAGTGCCTTGCAAAAGAAACAGCAACACGGGAAAACGGAACTTCGGGAAGAACAGAGAGAGGGAGGATAAAATTGCCTGAGCGAGAGATGAAGCTCATCCTGCGCGAATCCCGTCGAAGACGGTCGGCGTCGAGAGAGGAAGAAGCCCGGGGGCGTTGAGAAAGGAAGGAGGGAGCTTGCGCACGCGCGGGAAAGAGGACTGGGCGGATGAGTCGATCTGCTACACTTATCCTTAATTAGCTTAACGGGTAGAAAGAATAATATTAACGGGTGTAAACCACTTTCTTTTTTTAGGTAAAAAAAAAAGGTAACTTCATTAGCATAAAAAACTGGCCCAAAACTACATCAGGTAACTAAGGAGATACTTGGTCTATCCCTATACAAAAGCTCTAAAAGATTCTATACAATGCTCCAAAAGATTAAGGGGCTCATAAGGCCTAAATAGAGGTAAAACCCTAGGCTACGAGTGTAAACGAGCGGAGCTTAGAGCGAGCTGGATCTAGCTCGACTTAGCTCGATAGCATATTTATTCTTTCTCGAGCTCGGCTCGAGCTCAATTTGAGCTGGAGAAGCTCATCTCAACTTGACGACCCTTTAGGTCAGCTCACCAACTCGTGGGCTGAATAGGCTGAGGTATATTTACCATGGGCTTTACAGTTAAATATGAAGAAAAAAACAAGACTTTGAAAAAATTTAAATTGAAGCTTGCAACAAACTTGTAATGATAAGTAAAAAATAAATCAAAACCACTGCAAGTAGTAAGTAAAAAAATACTCCTATAAAGATTACAAAACCAATAAATTAAAACCAACAAAAAGTTATGGTAATAATATCTCCACAAGGATTATAACTTACAGGCAAATGAACATTTAAAAATTATCCCCACAAGGATTATAAGTACAACCAATTGACACTTAAATATTATCGTCACAAAGATTACAAGCAAATAATCATTTAAAAATTCTTCACAAGGGTTACAAAATAAGTAAGGCTCCATTATACATTTATACTCTATGATTGCCACTAATAAACCTTGATTAGTAGTGCCATCTTCCTCTACAAGTAAAAAAAAATTTAGTGAAAGAAAACAATTAATGTGAATACAAAATTATTAGCATTAGTAAAGTTTAGTAAATACCACTAGTAATATATATTAATACTAGACATATAATGAATAATCTCGCAAGTCAATATGAAGATCTTCTTCTTCAATCTGTTCTTCTTGAAAAAAAAGGTTTAACTTTTTGTTATAAGTTATAATGACAAAAATAAAGAAAATTAAACTACTAATTTATAGTAAACTTACATATGGACATTTCATTGTCTTTTGAGTAGCTCTAATCCAATTCCTAGTACAAATCAAAGCTTGTCTTTGGAGTCAAAGAACTTCGATAATTATTTAATATACTCCCTCCAGCACTAAAGGCAAACTCTGATGCTACTGTATTGATTGATATAGAAAGAAAAGCACGAGCCATCTTATACTTAATAGAGAATTTCAATGTATTCATTTTCCACCAATTCAATATATCAAAAGAGCTAGGATCACATGTTTCATTTTGCTCCTGCAAATATATCTCCAACTCCGATTTAATAGGTCTTGTAGTACTAAGAAACCTTGGAAAATCATCAAATTCTAAAGTGATCCTTGTATTTGGTCTTTTATTATTTGAAGATTGAAGTTTTGATATGTTTGATGTCATATTTAATACATTAGAATTATGTTTATGGTGGCTGAGTAATCATCTACATATGTAGAGTAAAGATCCTCTAATATAACTTGAATTGAAGCAATAATATCAAAAACTTTCATTTATTGGATAAATTTTGGGGAAAGAGAACTCAACAAAGTTCATTTTATATCTTAGATCTAGAATGGATGCAATTGCCATCAATATGTTGTACTCACCCTAATATTTATTAAACTTACTTCTTATTACTGTCACTATTGCCCTAATGTATTCATCAGAAGAATTTGGCATCTCTAATAATATTCTCTTAATATTATAAATTTCTGGAAGAAATTAATTAGATATAGGAAATGTAAATCCAGAAAACACATTAGTTGCATCATCTTTCACTGTCAATATCTTTTGAATTTATTCAAACTTGCACCAATCTTGCTCAGTAGAAAGCTGCTTGTAATTAACATCTCTATCTGTATAAAGGCTAAACATCATTTTGTATGTAAAGTCAGAATCTAACATATCATATGTGAAGTTTCATCTGGTAGGAAAATCAATACATAACCCTCTTATTGTAGTTAAGCCAAGTTATCTAGCAATTTCACCAAATTTAAAATAAACGATTAAGAGACTTTTTTTAGGTATTTCACTCTCTCTCTAATGTTATTGATTACTCCTTCAATTTCTTTTAATTATCTTATACCATCAAATTAAGAACTTAGGCACAACACCGCACATGAAAGAATGTTACTTCGAAATATAGTTTTCCTTTTAAATTAAAGTTAGCTTTTAAGCGTCTAGCTACTACATCATTACTTGAAGCATTATCCAATGTAATAGAAGCAATTTTCTTTTGAATTTTTCAATCCAAGAGATATTTAGAAATACCATTAGAAATAACCAAGCTAGTGTGAGGTGGCTTCAAATCAATGAAACTAATAATGCGTGCTTGTAACTGCCAAACAGGATCAACATAATGTGCTGTCAAGCACTTATAATAAATTGTTTGATTAGAAGTCCAACAATCACATGTTAATGAGATTTATCAACTTTTTGAAGACTCTTCTTCTTTACCTTCTCCTTCTCTATTTAATAAACCTTTAGATATTCATTTCTTATGGTATTTCTTAAATTCCTTTCATAATAAGGATTTAATGCCTTCATCAACACATTAAACTAAATATGTTCAACCATTCTGAAAGGATATTCATAAACAATTATCATGTTTGCTATAAGTTTCTTTATTTTTGCATTATCAAAGGATGATGAAGCTGAACTAAAGATCACAGGAATCTCTACATTTATAGTTTTATGTGAAGAGAAATTAAGCATTCCTTGCTTCTTTTTTTTCCTTTGTTTTTGATATAAAGGCAATCATTCATTTGTCTTTTTAAGGTGGAAGTACATCTGGTTTTCCTTTTAGAATATAACCTTTGACAGTACTTACACTGATACTTTTCTACCTTTTGTTTCTTTTCTAATACCTGAACTTCATCAAAATCATCCTAGACTGTGGAAACTTTTTTTCTCCCTTTTCTTACTTCATTTCTAATTGCACTTCTTCTATTTCCACATTTTCATTAATCAGATTTTTTTTTTCAAGTTCAATTGGAGAGGCCACATATTGTTCAGATGAATGAAAAACATCTTAAAAAAAAGAACTTTTCATAAAAAAATAGAAAGAAAATATATTGATAATTTAATCACTATCTTAGTGAATGAAAAGTAGTAGCATCAAATACCTAGTTCACTGCTCTTCATAAGTCAGCATTGTAGACAAAGGAAAACATAAATTCTAGAAAGACTAATTTGTACAATCTCCTTTTGCATTAATTTTGGCTTAGGTAAAAAGGTTTCATGTACCCAATTGAGTTGCTGAACTCAAAAAACTCAAACGTTCTAAAATTTAAAATTCTTAACCAGTAGTACAGCTATGTGATATGAACCGAGCATTAGTTATCTGATCAAGCTCAAATGTAAGGCAGCAGTCTGCACAGTCGAAGGAGAATATTTTCTATATATTCTCCCGTAGTCATAAAATTATGAAACTAATTGAGATTGTTCCGTATCTTTCTAGCCTATGTTTTTTATATTTACGCCCTCCGATTCTGACTGCACCTAGGGTGAAAATAGGCAATATTACGGTGGAGGTGGAGATAACGGGTGATGGTAATGATGGTGATGAGGGTGGTGATAATGGTGATGAATTTGGTGGCACGAGGTGTTGATGGGAAAAGGATGAAGGGGAGAAGATGGTCGAGATCCCAAGGAGGAGAGAGGATCCAATAGTCAAGGAGGATTAAGAGTAATCGGCGTCGAGATGGCACATGGTTAGGGTTTGAGCGAGGAGAGAGAAGAGTTAGAGTAGAGGAAGAAGGAAGAAAAAACACTATTCCTTGATATACCCAATTAGATTGCCTTCTACATATTAAGAGGCTAACCTAACAAGCAAAACTAACAAATGATAAACCTGGAAACAAGGCATTCTCGCCGAACGTATTTATACGACGATCGAGTGTGTTTGAATAGGGATTGAGCGCATTCGAACGCGCAATTCACATTCACTATATGTGTGGATGTATACAACTGTTCAAAAGAAGCGTTTGAATGCGACCTCCCTGCATTCCAACGTGATAGCTAGAATTCTTATTTTTTTTGAAGAAAACTAAAAACTAAACCAAAAAATGGTCCATAAGTCGTATCCATGCATGAGATGACTTAGTGTGGTCTGAATCACATCACTCCACCATGCTTCTGCTCACTTTGTCCTCAAAATGAAAACCCCGGATAACGATCCATTAATGTTACCTCAGGTTCCCATGTGGCTTGTTCCTATGTCTGACTAGCCCAACTCACCAACACCTCTGTGACTATTCGTCCCTCGTGTCTTATAGCGGCCCAAATTCTAGAAAAGTAGATCTAGATTTGAAGGAGTTGCAAATGATTCTAGGTGTGGTAATTATCTCGTTTGGGGTCGAGAGAGGGTGGCTACGACCTGGTGGAGGAGTGGTGGAGGAGGGCTGCAATAGAAGTGCAGAGGGAAATTTCAGAGGTGTTGGAGGAGGCTATTTAGATTATGGCTACTCCTAGGGCTAAAACGAGCTAATTCATTTCATAATGAGCAAAAGAGATGCACACCACAATTTATAGGTGGCTAATTCCAAATTAGGCTGTTTAACCTCATCTGGACCGACTAATGCTAATAAGCAAACTTAGACCAACTAGATCTAATAAGCAAATGCAACAGACCATAAAGTCTTAATTGAACAACTTAAAGTAAATAAGCAATTGTAAGATGGATAGTGTATAAGTCCAATAGTAGATCAAGTGATTTTGCTTGGGTCGGCTTGATTAGCTTGGGCTTGGGTCATAACACTCAACCACGCTTCCATTCACCTTGTCCTTAAGGTGAATATTCTGGAAAGCGTTGCATCAGCTTTGACTCCAACTCCCATATCAGGTCCTTAGCTGGTCCACCAATCCACTCCACTAGGACTTGGGTCTCAAGTCGACCTCCCACCTATGTCCTTCGCTCGGCTAGAGTCCGAAGTGGAACCAGATCATGGTCTTCTGTGATAGGGTCAGGAAGTCGATCCAACACGACCTTCTCAGCTCCAACTTGTGCTCGTAGAGCCGACATAAGAAATACAGGATGTATCCTCACATCATTGGGCAAGTCCAATATGTATACTACCTCACCAATTCACTCCACAACCTGGTATGGACCGAAGTAATGGTGAGGTAATTTCAAGTTGGGCATTGGTCGAACTGAGATTTGGCGATATGGTTGTAGTTTGACGAAGACTCAATCTCCTACTAAAAAAAACTTGATCCATGTGTTTGCGATCATAAATGTTATGGACCGGTCGTTCGCTTCTCGATTTGGATCGATTGCAGGAAAGTAGCCTGCATAGTCGGAGAAAAAAAATCACCAGATATTCTACTGTAGATGAAAAATTATGAAACCAGTGGTGATAGATCTGTAACTTCTTGACCTATGTTTTTGGTATTTACGCCCCTAGCAGATTCTGACTGCAACTGGCATGAAAGTACGTGAAGGTGGGGGTGATGGTGGAAGTGATGGGTGGTGGTGATGATGAGGTAAGGGATGATGATGGTGATGTGGTGGATGGATCGTGGTGTTAAGGGGATAACGATGAGGGGGGAGAAGGGGTTGAGATCCCAAAGAGGAGGGAGGACTCGACAGACGAGGGAGATTAGAGAATCACTAGCATCGAGATGGCACGCGGCTAGGGCTTGAACGAAGGGGAAGGAAGATTAGGATAGAGAGGAAGGAAACAGGTAGAACTCAATATTCATTCATCATAATATTTTTGGTTGCCATCCACACCTTAAGAGACTAACTAAACAAGCCAAAAATGATAAATAATAACCCTAAAAATAATGAATTCTCGTCGATCGCGTTCGAACGGGGTCAAGCGCGTTTGAATGCGAATTTCGCATTCTTTGCTGATGAGAACGTATGCAGGCGTTCGAATGGGATCCGTGCGTTCGAACGCACAAATTGCGTTATTTGTCGATGCGAATGCCTGTAGGCATTCATAAGGGGCGTTCGAACGCGACCCTCCCGCGTTCGAATGCGACCCTCTCGCGTTTGAATACAACATACAAAATTCTTATTTTTTGAAAGAAACAACTAAAACACAATAAAAGTAGACTCCCATAGGGTGTATCTATACTCGAGACGACTCGGTGAGGTCCGGATCATATCAATAAACTTGACGCATCTAATTCTGAGCTCGAGTTAGATTTAACTTCAATTTTCTGAGTTGCTCATCTCGCTCTATTAGAGCTTCTTCTACTTTTGTCCTCTTAGAACGCCATTCTGGAAGATATGCCACAAGAGTTGGTGGTTGTCTTTCGTAGACAACTTCATGGGGTGTGACACCAGTAGAAAAATGGTGGCCAGTGTTGTATGCCCACTTGGCCCAAAGGAGGAATTCCAACCATCTTCGTGATTGCTCATCAGCGTAGCAACGTAGATATTGCTCCAAGCAACAATTAACTCTTTCTGTTTGCCCATCAGTTTGAGGATGGTAAGTGGAGCTCATCTTCAACTCGGTCCTTTGAAGATGTGCCATTTCAGTCCAGAACTTGCTGGTGAAGATAGGATCTCGGTCGGACAAAATAGAGTGTGGAACCCCATGGAGACGAACCACTTTGCGTATAAAAGCTTCTGCCACTGTCCGAGCCATGTAAGGATGACTTAGCACGATGAAATGCGCGTACTTGCTGAGGGGATCAACCACAATCATAATCATCGATTTTCTCTAAACTGTTGGTAGGCCTTTGATGAAATCAAGTGAGAGGTCCTCCTGGATCTAATCTGGTATGGGCAGGGGTTGCAGCAAGCCAGCGGGCTTGGTTGACTCAGTCTTGTCTTGTTGGTATGTATCACAAGCCTTGACATAAGCTCGCATATCCTTCTTCATCCTTGTCCATCTACAGCTGTGTTTAAGATGGAGAGAAGTTCTAGCCATACCTTCATGGCCGGTTACTAGAGAGTCATGGAAGTAGCTGATTAAATCTCTTCTAAGTTCAGCATTTGTAGGCACCATAATGTGACCTTAGATCAGAATTAGGCCATCCCTCATGGTGTGGTCCGATTTAGCCTAATTTTGCTCAATTTGAAGTTTGATTTTCTCGAGCTCAGAGTCTTCTTTGGTGGCAGTCCTGATTATGTCCAAGAGAGAAAATGTTGGACCAAACAAGGTTGCTAGTTCACTGGTTGCCTTGATAGAGCATCTGCAGCACCATTTTTGCTGCCCTTCTTGTAGACCAAGTCGTATTCGTACCTAAGTAACTTGGACAACTAATAGGCTCTGATACCAAATGATAGGCTCTGATACTAATTGTTAAGCTCTGATATTAAATTGATGGGATCTAGAACTAAAAGATCGACTACGGAACAATTCCTTAAGATTTGAATTTATTGTAGGAAGCAGTCCGCGCAATCATGGGAAACTATTCGCCAGATATTATCCGTTAGTCAAAAAATTATGAAATTAATTGGGTTAGATCCATAATTTCCTGATCTATAACTTTCGTATTTACACCCTTCACAGATTCAAACTATAGCAGAGACTAAAACATAGAATAACGTGGGTGATGGTGGTGGTGACGGGTGGAGTTGATGTTAGGGTTATGGATGGGTATGGAGATGAGGGTGGATTTTGGAAGTGATTAAGGGAAGTAGACGAAGGGAACGAAGTGGTCGAGATCCCAAAGAAGAGGGGTGACTCGACAAACGAGGGAGATTATAAGCGAGGAGAAACCTTGCCAACGGTAGATGTGGAAGGATGGTGAAGAAGGAGGAGGGAGGAGTCTAGAGAGAAGATAAGAGACGAGAAATCAAGAATCCAATAGCATTATGAAGTTGGTTGCCATCCACATATTTATAGAGGCTAGCCAACAAGTCTAAAATAATATGAAATCCTAATTCTAGAGGATTCCCGTCAATCGCGTTCGAACGCGCCCGATCGCGTTCGAACGCACTCAAAAAGCTCCTTCTTTGGATTTGCGAACACGACACAGGCGTTTATAAAGGCGTTCAAACTCGGGCGTTCACAAACACGGGTGTTCACAAGGCATTCACAAGGCATTCACAAGCGTTCACAAGGCGTTCACAAGCATTCACAAGGGAGTTCGAACGCGACTCCACTTGCGTTCGAACGCGACCTACATAAATTTTATTTTAATAAAAATAAACACCTAATGCAATAAGAAAAGATCCTAACTAAGTGTATCAACCCACCACGCTTCCCCCACCTTACCCTCAAGGTGAAAAGTCAGGGAAACACTCAAAGATATCAGTCTCCAACTCTCATGTTGGCTCATCAGATTGCTTGCCAAGCCACTCAACTATAATCTCCATCTCCAATCTGGTACCATGTCGTCGTCGACGTCTAGCAAGTACTCGAACTGGCTCTACGATCTCTATCTCCTCCAATGGCTCCAGTAGAACTGATCCAACGATCTCATGATCACCAATGCGCTCCATCAGCAATGAAACATGGAAGACAGAATGCACTTTCAACCCCTCCGACAGATCCAAACGATATGCAATCGGACCAATACGCTCTAACACCCGAATGCATCCGCGGTCCAACAGCAAACCGCATCGATTCTCCAACTCTAGAAGGCGCTCCGGATCATCCATCACCTCCTACAACAATCTGAAAATATTGGGGTCAGATGTACATGCATACCTCTACTCATCAAGGAAAGGAAAGGTAGGAGATAAATAGGCTGCAAGCTTGGCGGTATCGAGTTGTCGCGATAGTGCATCCACCGCTCTATTTTTTGTTCCCTTCTTTTATTGGATTTCATAATCATATCCCAGAAATTTTGTGATCCATCTCTGTTGTGCCGAAGTGTGTATGTGCTGTCCCATAAAATATGGAAGGCTTCTTTGATCAGTTCGGATAATGAATCGTCTATCGATCAAATAAAGCCTCCACTTTGTCATCGCATGTAGAATTGCTAACATCTCTCTCTTTCTCATAAGTCAATAATTGCTGAGATTTTTGCGATAAAGCCTTACCAAGATAGGCAATGGAATGTCTTTCTTGCATTAGTATAGCTCCTATGCCAACACCCGACGCATCACATTCAATAATGAATTTTTTGGTGAAGTCCGATAGTGCTAGAATGGGTGCCGTTGTCATTGTTGTTTTTAATTTTTCAAAGGCTGAAGTGGCTTCATCCGTCCATCTAAAAGAGTCCTTCTTCAACAAAAAAAGTGAGAGGAGCAGTAGTCTTGCCATATCCGGCGATGAATCTACGATAATAACTAGTCAGCCCTAAAATTCCTCTCAATCCGGTGGTAGTAGTAGGAATAGGCCAAGCGGTCATACATGCAACGTTTTGAGGATCCGTCACTACACCATCCGCTGAAATGATGTGGCCTAAATACTCCACCTTTGGTACTCCCCATAGGTATTTGAACTTCTTGATCTTCAATTGGTTTTGCTTCAACAAATTCAGCACGTCCTCTAAGTGCCGGCAATGCTCCAATTCAGTCTTGCTATACACCAAAATATCGTCAAAAAATACCAAGACATATCTTCGCAAGAGAGGCTGAAATATAACATTCATGAAGCCTTGAAAGGTAGCTGGAGCATTAGTGAGTCCAAAAAGCATCACTCGGAACTCATAATGCCCGTCCGGAGTCCGAAATACAGTTTTATGAACATCCGATAGGTGAACTCTAATTTGATGATACCCGACCCTCAAGTCAAGCTTACTAAATATAGTCGTCCCTGGAAGCTCATCCAGCAACTCCTCGATAACCGAAATAGGATACCGGTCCTTGATGGTAATAGCGTTTAGTGCTCAATAGCGTCCCTGCAAGCTCATCCAGCAACTCCTCGGTAACCGAAATAGGATACAATCTCTATGCGATGGTCCGCCGCTCTCCTCCGTGGCAACTCCTACAGCTCCTCAAACAGTCCAGAAAAGTTATCTAAAAAATTAGACAATTCAATGGTAGTACCTGAACTCGTTTGAGGTTCATCTCCTGCTGGTCCAAATCATACGCACTAAGCAACCCCACCATAGGCTGCATCGTAGAAATCAGCGAAGTCCGAACACCAAGCCGCACATCTTTGTTTCCTTATTTATATTTCATCCACATGCTTCGGAAATCAAATATTACAGGTCCCAAACTTTATAACCACTGAGTACCAAGAAGAATGTCCGCTCCTCGCAATGCCAACGAATACAAGTCCACAATGATGTCGTGTCCTTGCACTCATATACCGACTCGGCGACACAAGCTCTCCGCCCTAAGCTTCGTGCTATCTCTAATAGCAACGTCAAACCCCGTAGTTGGTTCGGCATCCAAACCCAATCTCCTCACTAGCCTCTCATCTAGAAAGTTGTGTGTACTCCCCGAATCGATGAGGATGTGCACACAATGCTTTCTAACAAGTCCGTCTACCCATAACATTCTCGGCGCGGAAGTATCCGAATATGCATGCATTGATATTTCAGCTTAGATATCTTCCTCCACGCCCTCCTCAACAGTGTCCTCATAGGTCTCCTCTGGACACTCTCCATCATCAACTACATCATCATCCTCGTTAGGACCATCGATAAGCATCACACTCCCGATCGGTTTAGAACACCGATGACCGGGGGTGAAACGCTCATCACATCGAAAGCAAAGGCCCTTCGCTCTTCGCTCCTCCACTTGGGCAGGTGTGAGAGTTCGAGCGTCTAGTGCCTCCTCTAACATCAGAAGAAGGTCTCAAGGGTGGTCGTTGTCTAGTAGTCGCAGCCGCTGTTTTTGAAACCGCAGAATTTTCAACTGGCGTTCTAGGTGCAAACCAACCATCTCGGTTGTCCCAATTGTTTTTCACTGGCATCCTTAAAGTCCTATGCTTTTGTTCCATCCTCACGGCCTTCTCAAAGGCCTCCTCAAGAGTAGTAGGACATAGAGCACAAACATCCGTTTGTATCTCCTCTCGCAGCTCTGAAATAAATGTACTCATCAATGTATGTTCGAGCCACGCTGGCTCACAACAACTACTAACTCTCTTAAACTTTGCTTGCTACTCTAATATGGTAGTCCTTTGAACCATCTTGCTTAATGTGGTAGCAAAATCTTCATATGCTGTTGTTCCAAATCTGCGTATAATCCTCCTACAAAAATCAGCCCATCCAATAAAACCATCACCACGAATAACCGATCTATACCAATGCAATGCCATTCCTTGGAGGTGAAGGCTTGCCATCTGGACTTTTACATCTTCTGCTATACCTTGACAATCAAAATATTGTTCAACTTGAAACACTCAATCCGTTGGATCACCGCCTTGGAATTTTGAAAAATCCAAGCAAGCGGTTCTCCCCCGAATAGCGTTGTCGGGTTCGCGAAAAATCCTTGGTTCAGGTCTAAACCTTTGTGCATGTTGATCACCTTCTCTAAATCCTCGAGCACGTCCATCACCAACTCCATAGGGATCAACCTCATCCTTATAGTGCCAATCCTCCTCATCGATGAAGCGCACCAGTGTCGCACGCTTCTCGGGTTCCACCACCGTCGGTCTTGGGTTTTGTAACGGAGGTGGGAGATGATGTGTAGGCATAGGTAAGAAGGGATCATTGACACTCATATGATGCACCTGGACCTGTGGGGTATCGATTCTATGGGGTCCCACTGCTGGTCCTTCTTGAAACTCCGTTTGTTGTCAAGGAGATGACGAACCCAATCGATTCACGACATATTTCTTGAATTCATTGTGATCCTTTTGTATATTGTCAACTCTATACAATAATGTTTAGAACATGCCCCTTAGTTCATCCATATTCGAACCCATGGACGTTGGGTGACTTGGTCCTGCTGTGGTCGCTCCAAAGGAATCGGCCTCACGGTTAGGATCATCGTGCATTGAGTCCTCCCTTGTCGGTGTGCTCTCCATAGGTCTCCTTATTGATGTTATCTTCATTGTTTCAATCATTAATGGAGGTCTGAGGTTCGCTTGCTTTAATACCAATTTGATAGGCTCTGATACCAAATTGATAGGCTCTGATACCACTTGAGAGGCTATGATACTAAATGTTAAGCTCTGATATCAAATTGATGGGATGTGGAACCAAAAGATCGGCTACGGAACAATCCCTTAAGATCTGAATTTATTATAGAAAGCAGTCCACGCAACCGTGGGAAAATATTCATCAGATATTATCTGTTAGTCATAAAATTACGAAACCAATTGGATTGGATCCATAACTTCCTGATCTACAACTTTTGTATTTACGCCCTTCACAGATTCAAACTGTAGCAGAGACTAAAACACAGAATAACGTGGGTGATAGTGATGATGACGGGTGGAGTGGATGTTAGGGTTATGGATGGGTATAGAGATAAGGGTGGATTGTGGAAGTGATTAAGAGAAGTAGATGAAGGGAACAAAGTGGTCGAGATCCCAAAGAAGATGGGTGACTCAACAGACGAGGGAGATTAGAAGTGAGGAGAAATCTTGCAAACGGTAGATGTGGAAGGATGGTGAAGAGGGAGGGAGGAGTCTAGAAAGAAGATAGGAGGCAAAAAACCAAGAATCCAATAGCATTATGAAGTTGGTTGACATCCACATATTTATAGAGGCTAGCCAACAAGTCCTAAAATAATATGAAATCCTAATTTTAGAGGATTCCCGTCGATCGCGTTCAAACGTGCCCGATCGAGTTCGAACGGACTCAAAAAACCCATTCTCTGGATTTATGAACGTGACACAAACGTTCACAAGGCATTCACAAGGCATGCACAAACGCGGGCATTCACAAGGCGTTCACAAGGGCATTCGAATGTGACCTACAGGAATTTTATTTTAATAAAAATAAACACCTAATGTAATAAAAAAGATCCTAACTAAGTGTATCACTAACCATTTTTGCTGTGCTGGAGTATGGCAGCGACCACTGATCAGTGCGCACAATGAAGCGGCCCTAAGTAGATAAGATCTCCACTTCTCAATTGCATAAACCATAGCTAATATCTCGCGCTCATAGGTGCTAAGATGGCATGATCTCTCTGATAGAGGCTTGCTCATGTATGCTATTGGTCTTCCTTCCTGCATCAAAACCGCTCCTAGACCTATCCCCGATGCATCACATTTCACCACGAAGGTCTTAGTGAAGTCGGGTAAGGCAAGCACTGGTGCACTTGTCATAGTTCATTTCAGTTCCAAAAATGCAGATTCAACTTTTTCACTCCAATTGAACCCGTTCTTGTGCAGGAGTGCAGTCAAAGGTGCCACGATCCGTCCATATCCCTAAAAGAACCATTGATAGTATCCGGGAAAGCCAAGAAACCCTCTAAGCTCCTTGGGTGTTTTCGGCTTAGGCCAGCTCACCATGGTCATTATCTTCTCTGAATCTGCCTCTACACCATTGGCTGAGATTATGTGGCCCAGATAATCAACTCCTCCTCTCGAGTTCTACTATAGATGAGAATATCGTCAAAGAAAACTAGAACATGCCACCTTAGTAGGGGACGAAACACATCATTCATTAGCCCTTGAAATGTCGTTGGGGCATTGGTGAGGCCAAAGGGCATCAGGAGGAACTCGTAATGCTCATCATGAGTTCGGAAGGCTGTTTTGTGAATGTCTTACACTCGGGCTCAAATCTAGTGGTATCTTGTGCACAGATCCAGTTCGGTGAAGATTGCTGCACCCGCCAACTCATATAGGAGCTCCTCAATGACTGGAATAGGATATCGGTCTTTGATGGTGATCGAGTTAAGGCCATGATAGTCCACACACAACCACCATGAATTGTCCTTCTTGCACATAAGAAGTATTGGTGAAGAGTAGGCGTTATGGCTTGGTTGGATGAACCTTGATCTAGTATCTCACGCACCAACCTTGTGATTGCCTCCTTTTGAGCATGAGGGTACCAGTAGGGCCGTACATTGGCTGGACCAACTCTTGGTGTGATCTCAATGTGGTGGTCACAAGCTCAAACCGGGGGTAGCCCTTTTGGTTCTTCAAATACTCGTGGATAGGCTTGCAAGATAGAATTCAAATCAGCCTTAATTTCATTACCCAGTGCTTCGGGTCCTTCTTGGGTTGAAACAAGTTGCATCAACAAGCCGTGGCAACTAGCTTGTGGAAGTCCTTCTAGGATCTAAAATGATGATTTTGGGCTCAATTTGATCCCTTCTAGTTGCACCTTCTTGCCTTTGGATTTGAACTCTATTCACATTGCACCAAAGTCTACTGTGATGGGACCGAGCACTTGGAGCCATCGAACTCCTAAGACTAGATCCGCCCCTTTGAGAGCGAGTGGGTAAAGATCAAGCTCAAATTCATACCCTTGTATCAGCACCTTGACTTGCTCGCATTTTCCTTCAGTCCTAAGAACCGTGCCATCTCCAATCGCGACATCAAACCCAACAGTAGGAGTTATGGTCAAGCCTAATTGTCGCACCATCTTCTCCTATACAAAGTTGTGGGTGCTACCCGAGTTAATCAAAATCTCAACTCGACTTCATTTGATCATTCCTTGTACCTATAGTGTCCTAGGAACACATGAGCCCGAATAGGTATGGAGACTTAACTTAGCATGCATCACCTCCTTTTCTTCTTCCGCAACCTCTTCATGGTCTTCATGCTCATATTCCTTTTGTTCAATTTCCTCCTCTTCTTTGGTTGCATCAAGTAGCATGATGGTCGTAGGTTGCTTCTTGCACTTTTGGCCCGGTGTGAACCGTTTATCGCAGTAGAAGCATAAGCCTTTGGATATGCGATTAGCTACTTCAGTAGGTGTAAGTCATCGCTAGCTACACCTACTCTGCCATGCACCATCAGTTAGGGGTGCTCGAGGTGGAGGTAGGTGTGCACTCGGTGCTCCTCGACTCAATCCCATTCGAAACCTAGGGCTAGGTCTGAATGGAGTCAAGCTTGATGTAGGACATGTGCTCTTCCAATCCGAGGCCATTCCTGATCTGTTGGTCTGCCCCATCTCTTGCAGCTTCTCCTCCATGACCTCTGCACATGTATAGGTATCCAAGAGGGTCATTGGATTCATGGCTCTCACCTCAGCTCGGATTTCAAGTTTGAGTCCCCCAATGAAAGCTAAGCGTAGCTACAAGTCAGACCATCCTCTAGTTCGATTGCTAATTCGGTCGAACTAAGCCTTGTACGCTTGCACCGTGGTTTTCTGCTTGAGTTGGTGTAGAGCTTTCTCGATGTTCTTATAGTGGGTTGGACCGAATCACCTACATATGGCATCAACGAACTCAGCCTAGGTCTGAAACGGTTGGGTACAATTGGCAGCCTAGAACCAATCACACGCTTCATCTTGTAAGTGGAACGATGTGAGTCTGACTTGTTGGTGCACCAGGGTCCCTTGGTAGTCAAATAGCTACTCGACTCAATGCAACCAGTTTAGCGGATCTCCACTTGAAAAAGTTTGCAAAGTACGAACTTGAACTCCAGGGATCTGGTTTTCATCTTGACCCACTTGAGCCCAAGGCTGGTTGTGCGCTCTATACCCTTAAACTGGTGGAACTCTTTGGTGTGGGGTTCCATTGGCCCAATTGCCGTCTTGGCCCTCTAGCCCATAGATCTGCTTCTTCTAGTTTGATATTGAACCATGCAACTTGTGGCTCAATCTGCGTGCCTGGTTCAGTAGGGCGAACCCAAGACTGAACTGGTTCATTAAGAACCCAAGGCGTTGGATCTGGCTCATAGGCTACACAATAAGATGAACTAGGTGCATCTTAGGCTGGGCCTTGGGGTGTGCACCCTAGGTCTTGGTCTACACAAAATCCTAGGGGCTCCTGAGTATTTGTTGCAGCTGTCACTACTGCTAGTGCAAATGTGGAAGGAGATCCTTGACGACCAGAAATAAGGGAAAACATCATTTCAAATTTTCTTTCCAATCGTGCATCTCTTTCCTTCTCTCTCACATCCAGCACTTGCAAAAGGAAGGCCCACCACTCAGATGGTGCTGGTGCTAGTGGTGCGACCAGAGGTGGTGCTGCCATGGTCGGAGTTGCTTGGTCTCTCGATGATGTTGATGTTAGGGGAGAGGTGCCTTCAGTACCTGATGATTCAAAGGTGTGGGAAACTTCATTGCTACTGCCCTTGCTACTCTAGATTTGGTTTGCGTTGTGGAAACGTTCCAAGGAAGGAAGGGCTATGATACCAATTGTAGTGGCCCAAATTTTAGAAAAGCATATCTAGATTTGAAGGAGTTGCAAATGCTTCTACATGAGGTGATTCTCTCGTTTGGGGTCGAGAGAGGGTGGCCACTACCTGGTGGAGGAGTGATGCAGGAGGGCTACAATGGAAGTGTAGAGGGAAATTTCTGAGGTGTTGGAGGAGGCTATTCAAATTTTGAAAGTATACAGGGAAATTTTGAAAGTGAACTCAAGACAACACGGGTAAGTCTAGCTTATATGTGACTACTCCCACCTTCCATAGAATTTGAAATGGACTAAAGAAGCGATGGGCTATCTTTTGGTTTTGAATGGGTCGTACCGAGATTTGCCTATATAGTTGGAGTCGAACATAGATCGGATCACCAACTTCATAGCTTCTATCCTGGTGTTTGCGATCATACTGTAACACCCCAAAATAAATTTAAAATAAAAAAAATCCCGTGATGCACGCCCCGAGCGCGTGCGTCACAGGCGCCTACCACCCCCACCCCCACCCCCCCGCCGCCCGCCCCCGCCGTCTCTATCCTGGTGCCTGGTGTTTGCGATCATACTGTAACACCCCAAAATAAATTAAAAAAAAAATCCCATGACGCACGCGTCGAAGCGCCTGCCAACCCACCCCCCGTCCTCTCTTCTCCTCTTCTTCCCCTTCCCTTGTCGTGCACGCTATCATTTCCCCCACCTCCATTAACCTCCACCTTCCCCTCCCCAGACCGCGCCATTTCCTCCTCTCGCTACCTCTCTCCCTCTCTCATGGTTGCCGACGCCGGAGCCGACGAAGCCTCGGAGCCGTCGAAGCCCCGGAGCCGTCGAAGCCCCAGAGCCAACGAAGCCGAGCGCGTGGATCGCGGTAAGCCTCAGCCCTGTTAAAACACATTAGTTAATCATCCCTAACAGTCGACGCCCCCGCATCCGGTCGTCGGTCCGAGAGCTCCGAGGAAGGGGCTCTCTAGACGGGCTTCGGGCCCTTTGGGTTGGGAGGAAGGACCTCCATGGCCGCCAGCCATGGAGCTCACCTCGCTGCCTCGTCGGCCACTCCGGCCGCGGGATGAGCTTCTCCCGCTCCCCTGTGGGCGGGGAGGACGGGCGGTGGCTCCTCCGCGACGTGGGATACGCCCGTCGAGCCGAGCCGTGCCCTCCTCTTTTCCTCCCCTTGCTTTTCTTCCCTTCCCTCCCCGGTGAAGTCGCGAGGCGCCAACTTGAGGGTGGGCTGCCGGCGGCATGGGCCACCGGCAGCGCCGAGCCTTCACTCCTCGCCCCTTCTGTCTCCCTCCCTCAAAGGGGATGGGGGGAGGGAGACAGAAGGGGCGAGGAGTGAAGGCTCGGCGCTGCCCACCGACTAAGACTCGGGTGGGCTGCAGGCTGCAGCCCACTAACCCAAATGTTGGGTGGGCTGCAGTCTGCAGCCCACTATTCCAACCTTGGTGGGCTGTGGTTGGGCCCCCACCAACCCACCAAGGCCCTCTTGCTTATTGGGTGGGGTTTGAGCCTACCCAATACCTCTAGCCTAGCCCATTTGGGACCATTTGGACTCTATAACCCCATTTATCTATTTTCACTTGATTTAATTAGCCTAACCCCGTAATGACAATTTAGTATCATGTGAATTTTAGGATAACATAGGACTCGCCCTAGGAGACCCTTGACTCAAGTAATTGCCGAACATAAATGCTCTAATAAGATAATTATTTCTATTAGTTCGCTAATCTTAAGTATGGCGTTACTTGCATGAATTAATAGGATTGACACCGCATGAGGAGGATTTTGGGATTCTGGAGGAACCAGCTAGCTGACGAGATTTACCATACTGTGAAGACCCCCCCAGGCGAGTAGAGTTATACAAATCTAGAATAATATAATTATAGTCATTATACCTGTCATGACACTGTAGGAAATGTCGGTATTAATGCATGCATTTAGTACACCATGTTATATCTTTATATATGCAGTTATTGATAACTTGCTCATCATAATATTATGAGATTGTTAATGTAGTATAAGCATTAGCGTGATATGCTTTGCATGTATCCTATATGATATACCCTTGCATATATATCTATTGTGAATATAGAATGTAACGATCATGATAACTATGACATACTTTATACACCCATAGACATTGCACCACTTTCACCTATCATTAGTAGTCGAATTCTGACTAGGCGGTACCCTTACTCACTCAGCCTAGGGTTAAGGGTAAAGTGTATCTTATATGACTATACTATTAGCGGCCTACACCTGAGGTCGGGAAGCCTGTGTGGCATTCAGGTAGTTATACTGCATAGTTAGGACTAGATTATAATGATAGAAGAATATGATTGTGAGGCGGGGATATAACTCTAGTGGTACCCGACGACGCAGGGTTAGGGTGTCTGTTGATGAGCCGAGGGATCTCGATTCTCCCGCCGAGGGCGGTGATGATTTAGAGAGAGTGAGATATGGGCTTACGACTGGGGTCCTTAGTCTAATGGCCACACACAACTGGTCACATGTAGTGTCGCCATACACGTGTAGGTGACATTACCGCTGGATGTATATATATTTCCCCTCAATGTATGAGATGATGGATGAGTATGTGATGGATGATTGTTTCTTGAGAGTATTTACCCTGTGTGATGAATAGCTCGGTGAGCGATGATAAGTATGATTAATGCTTTGGTAGGCATGAGATAACTAAACTGTTATTTTATTGCTATGCATAACATGTAAACCCTATGATTGAGATGTGTACGAATAAGAGATTGTATCAAACTTCATATCTGTGTGAACTTATCGTGATACATTTAGGAACTAGCATGTTCCAGGATAGTGACTGGTAATCTTTATCAATTGCATTGATTTAGTAATTTGTGGTAAGTCATTTCAACAAGCATATCGTTATTGTTAGCAAATATAGGCATAAATTGGATATACACCTGTGATTTCATTATTTTAGATTGTATGGATCCTACTCGCTGGGCTGTAAGCTCACCACCTCGATGGTGGCATTATTTCAGAGCTAGGAGACGTAGGTGCGGGTAGCGAGGAGTAGCTGTATGTTAGTTGTATTAAGCCCCTACGAGGGCGTTATGATGATGTCGTATTTTGGACTTTAGCATTGTATTTTGGATGTATATTTGAAAGGCTTGTTGTGGCCTGTGGAACTTGTATCCGGACTCTTATAGTTGAGTTTATTTATGATGAAATTATGCTGTTGTGTGCCTTGTGAAATCCTTGTACTGACAGGTCATGTGATGCACCGCGTGGGGGGATTTACCCACGCGGTTTACACGTGTATTTGGAGGTTTGGGTGTTTCATATACACTTGCTTCATTCAGTTCTGTGTTGTTGTTAGGTGAAGCTTGAGCCGCTTGAGCACTCCATCTCGTTCTTCTAGCACCTCATCTATGTTTGAATGGTCCGAAATGCTCGGTCGGTCAAAGGATCACAATGCGAGGGGCACGCATCCATAGACCGCCTCGAATGGTGTCATCCTAATAGCATTTTGGTGAGCCGTATTGTATGAATATTCCACCCAGGGTAGGTAAGCTAGCCATCTCTTGGGTTGCTCTCCGGCGAAGCACCGCAAATATTGCTCAAGACAGCAATTAACCACTTCGCATTGCTCGTCGGTTTGCGGATGATATGTCGAGCTCATTTTGAGTTTAATACCTTGCTGCTTGAAATATTCTTGGAAAAAGTGACTCATAAAGATCGAATCACAGTCTGAAACTATTGAGCTTGGCATTCCATGCAACTGGGCTATCTCTTTTACATAAATTTATGATACCTTCTTTGTGGTGTATGGGTGCGCTAGAGCTAAAAAGTGTGCACTCTTCATCAACCGGTCGACCACCACCATTATCACGGTATGTCCACTAACCTGTGGAAGTCTTTCAATGAAATCCATTGCTATATCGTCCCAAATTTTGTCCGGAATGGGTAGGGGTTGCAGCAGCCCTACCGATTTCATCAAGTCCACCTTGGCGCGCTGACAGGTTTCATAAGCTCGAACATAGGATAACACTTCTTTCCTCACTCTTGCCCATACATAATTTTGTGTTAACCTCTTATAGGTCTTAAATGTTCTTTCATGCCCCATCATAGGACTGTCGTGGAAGTGGCGAATCAATGTCGCCTGCAGTTCAGGTTGGTACCCGTACTCGCTCTCAATCTAGTAGTAGATCGTCCTTCACTTTTAACCTAGGATAGCTTGCTGGTTCTTCCTCTACTTTCTTCATAAGTTCCTTCATCTCTGGAACTTCTAAACATGCAACTCTAATCTCTGAAAGAAAAGAAAATATTGGGACTGAAATCATGGCTAGAGCGGCTGGTTCAGGTTGTGAGATAGCACATTGATAACCTAATTCTTAGTTCCCTTCTTGTAGACTAATTTGTAGTTGTAGCCCAGCAATTTTATCACCCACCGCTGCTGTGCTGAAGTGTGAATCCATTGTCCAAGGAAGTAGGGAAGACTTCGCTAATCAGTACGCGTCACGAATTGTCACCCGATGAGATATGGTCTCTATTTGGTGACGACATGGATAATGGCTAGCATCTCTCGCTCATATGTGGACATTATCTGGTTCTTCATTGGCAACGCCTTGCTTATGTATGCCACTGGCCTCTCTTACTACATGAGGACAGCCCCTATTCTTGCCCCTGACGTATCGCATTCCACCACAAAAGGTTTGGTGAAATCAAGTAGCGCCAAAGTCGGTCGTGGTCACTGCCTTCTTCAATTCTTCAAATACCTTTGTTGCTGCCTTGGTCCACTAGAACCTCCCCTTCTTCTAGAGTGATGTCAAGGGGGCGGCAATCTTGCCATAATTGGAAACAAATCGATGGTAATATCCCGTCAATCTAAGGAAGCCTCGCAATTCTTTCGATGTCTTTGGAACCTGCCATTGCACCATGCTCCGCACCTTGGAGGGAGTGGCTTCCACTCCCGCCGCCGATATGATGTGGCTGAGATACTCCACTCTCGGCCAGTCTCATAAACACTTGGACTTCTTCACCTTCAGACCGTTGTCTTTCAAAATCTGTAACACTTCGTAGAGTTGGACAAGATGCTCCTTCCATGAACGGTTGTAGACAAGGATGTCGTCAAAGAAGACAAGTACATACCATCTTAATAACGTCCTAAAGACGTCATTGATCAACTCTTGGAAGGGGGAGGGGGCATTAGTGAGTCCAAAAGGCATGACATTGAACTCACAATGTTTGTCATGTGTGTGAAATGCGGTCTTGTGAACATTTTCAAGTCTCACTCGAATTTGCTGGTAGCAAGTCTAACTTGCTAAAGTAAGATGCCTCTAAAGCTCATCCAAGAGTTCTTAAATGAATCATTTATCACAATAAAAGCACAACCCTTTAGCTCTTCTTTTTTCAACTTAGGCTGGGGTAAGTCTTCTCAAGATAGCTTAGGGAGGTCCCCTCACCTCTGGTTGTAGTCGTGGGAGCAATATTGCACATGTTGTCCTTGGTAGAGCCACCGGCACATTATGTGTTGTTGCGGTTTGCAGAGACACTCCTTTAAACTCTATGGTGCTCCAATCCCCCTTGACTGTTGGGCACCTGTTGTCCTAAAGCTTCTCTTCCATCAATTAAGTTGTGGCAAAAGCCTCAAGCAATGTGGTTGGTCGAGCAGCCTTCACTTCGGCTTGAATATCCTTCTTAAGGCCGCTAATGAATGTGCTTTTGAGTTGGGAATCCAACCAACCCCGCGCTCAATTGCTAACATGCTCAAACTCCTCTTGATATGCTCTCACCATAGTCCTTTGGGTTAGCTTGGTGAGAGCAACTTAGAAATCTTCATAATTGGAGGGTCCAAACCAAATGCAAATAGCATCGGCGAACTCCTCCCACATTCGACAAGGTACCTCGGTTTGTGACTTGGTACTATCGGATGGTGGTGTCTTCAAGATGGAAAGATGTAAGAAACACCTTTTGTGCATTAGGTGTTCGCTGGTACTCAAAGAATTACTCTGCTCAATAAACCCAATCGAGCGGATCTCCTCCGTTGAAGGGTGGAAAGTTGAGGCAAACAGTCCTCGCACGGATGCTGTGATTCTTCTTCTTCATGTCGATTAGGCCTTCTTTTTCTTGGGTTTAATCTAGCATCCCTAGGATGATATCGAGGGGTCATTGGTTCTTCATAATCTGCTCACTCATCATTATCATCATGGTGAGGCAAATCTGGTGCTCAGTTGCAATGAAAAGTCGACAGTGGTTCATTACACCTTTCAAGCAGCATAGGCAGCAAGAGCCCCTAGCGTGGCCACCCATGAGGTCTTCATGGTCTTCCTTTGGTCTAGCACGAAATGGTGGAGGTTAGTGTCCTTTGACGAAAAGGTGGTTCCATCAATGGTGTATTTCAAGTGCGAGTGGGAAACTCAGTTGCCGTTGTACTCTTTGGCATGCCTAAGAGGACTTGAGTCATCGCTTCCATCGACGCTTGCATGGCTCGTTGCATCTCCATCATCTCCGCAAACATCTTGATTAGATCTAAGTTGATTGAAGAAGTCGTTTGAGAAGTCCCGACTGGTGAGTTCGGGTTTGCCTCAAATATGATAATATCCGTGGCCTCTCCCTCAACAGAGGTGCCTTCATTGGATCTCGACGCCATGGATCTGGTTACTGGCATGGTGTCTAAGGATGATGGCTCTGATACCACTTGATATGAACTGAGAGTCCATTACCTGATCAAGCTTGAATGTAGGGAAGCAGTCCGCACAATCGAAGAATATTCTCTAAATATTCTCTCATAGTCATAAAATTACGAAACTAGTTGAGATCATTCTGTATCTTCCTGGCCTACATTTTTTATATTCATGCCCTTTATAGATTCTGATTGTACCTAGGGCGAAGGCAATATTACGGTGGAGATGGAGATGACAAGTGATGGGATGATGGTGATGACAGTGGTGATAATGGTGATGGATTTGGTGGAACGTGGTGATGGTGGGAGAAGAATGAGGGGGGAGAAGATGGTCGAGAACCCAAGGAGAAGGGAGGACTTGACAATCGAGGGGGATTAAGAGTAATCAACATCGAGATGGCACACAGCTTGGGTTTGAGCGAGGAGGGAGAAGAGTTAGAGTAGAGGAAGAAGGAAGGAAAAACAATATTCCTTGATAATCCAAATTAGGTTGTCTTCCACATATTAAGAGACTAACCTAACAAGCAAAACTAACAAATGATAAACCTGGAAACAAGGCATTCTCGCAGAGCGCAATTCGCGTTCTCTGTATGTGAGTATGTATATAGGCATTCGAACAGGAGCATTCAAATGCGACCTCTGCATGTTTGAACACGTAATTCTGGTTCTTTGTATGTAAGAATGTATGCAAGTGTTTGAATGTGACCTCCCCGCATTCAAACGTGATAGCCAGAATTTTTTTTTTTTAAGAAAATTAAAAACAAAACTAGAAATGGTCCATAAGTCGTATCCATGCTTGAGATGACTCAGTGTGGTCCGAATCACATCACTATGTTGATTCTCCTCACAAAAAAATAAATGTTCATACATACAAACAAGATAAAAACAACATAAAATTCAAAATAGATTCACCATGATAAAATAGTAAAATACCATATAGGTGTTCTGCATTTGGAATAACCAAGATTATTAATAGATATTATGTATTTGGAATAACAATGATAAAACACCATATAGATGTTTTGCATTTGGAATAACCAAGATTATTAGCAACCAAATCCTCTAAATTTCCATTGCATTTCTTAACAGAAAAAAATTACTAACTAATCTTGAGTGGTGGAGGATGAGATGGATTCAGTGATGAAGATAGAGATGGTCATCGTCGGTGGTGAAGAAGGAGATGGTCGCCAACTCGCCGTCAATGTCGCCTCAGTGGTGAAGATGGGGTTTTGGTGGTCCGGTAGAGGCTAGAGAGGATTGGCCGTCGGCGCCTCAGTGGTGGAGATAGAGATGATTGTCGTTGATGCCTCAATGGTGAAGAAGGAGATGGTCGCCTTTGGTGACCGGAGAAGCTAGTGGGGTTTCCGTGGAGAAGAGGGTTTCTATGGAGGGTTTGGGCCTTTGGGCGATGCCGATCGGGATGGGCAATGGGTTTGGGGAGAAAGCTCGGGTTTTCTCCTTATTTATATATATCATATCAACCATTGGATCTAAGATTCAACGATTCTAAATCATTATATATATATACATAACCAAGCTTAAGCAAAGCCAGTGCTGGCTCGACTCAGCTCGATAATTCTTTTGAGTCTAATTTTTGGGCTTGGCTTAGCTCATTTAAAGCTCAAACTGAACTTGCGAGCCTCACGAGCCCATGGGATTTTCTGACAAGCCTACCCAAGGATTGGCCAAGCTTAGCCAACCAATCAGTGTATCAATTGCTAGCCCGCGGGCATAAAACAAAAAAATAGAAAAAAAGGAGGCTAGATTAAGGATCAATGTGGAGGAATGTTTAATTTCCTAAGGGGTCGCAATCTTGTAATTTAGGTAGTTGAGTTGTAGGGCAGCATGGAGGTGGCACCAAGTGAGGATGAGTCACTAGATTTTGGCTCATGGCTGAAGGTGAGCAGGAGCAGCCAACCAAGTGGTCCTGGGGATTTTCAAGGTGCAGTCCTAGGGGAGGGGGAAGTGACAAAGCTTTGCTATTCTCAGCAGAGTAACCCAACCATGTCGGCAATCCCAACTATGGGGTGTGGGTTCAAATTCAGATCCATCCCTAGTGAATACTCTGATTGATCAAACCAATTTGAGCAAATCTCGTGCTAATCTTGTGTCGCATTCAAGAGCTAGTAGCAGTCATTTTGGTCCCTCGGGAACCAGCATTGGTCCCTCGAATACTCCTACGAAGCCATTAGAACCCATGCCTAAAGCGCGGATGTTGGCAAGTTAGGGTGGATCTCTCTCAAGAGCCTACATCCCCGCTTGCACCTTATTCTCTAGCACCACCATCATTAGGGCTCGATGCTTAGGAGGATCAAGGGCAATCTGAGATAGAGTGCCCAATTTTGCCACAAGCAAAACATGAAGTCTCTATTTATCAATCCCAATGGATAAAGCCTACCACAAAGGCTTAGAAGATCAAGATCTATGCACATCCTAGCTTACCGACTTCTTGCTCTAGTGATATTAGTATCGTCCACCCATAGCTACCTTCCTAGTTTGACAGTGTTGCTGGCCAGGATCTCTACCGTCCAATATTCTGGTGGCAAATCCTTAAAGTGCACCTAAATTGAGGCCAATCAAAGAACCTCTGTAGAAGCTTGAAAGACCTGCTTCTAGCAGATGAAGTTCAACACCCTAATAGATCAGGGGGTTTCCATTATGACTCTTATCACGTCTTCTTCCGAGTCGAAGTGGAAAAGTAAAACCCCTCTTCCATATAAAACACAAGTAATGGACTCGAGACAGGTCAAATCTTAGCAAGGATCCCCTAAAGAGGTTCAATAGGTATAGAGCATGCTACAAACTTCTCGTAAAGTGCAAATTTCCATTTCTCATGGCTTCTCTCTGGCAACTCAAGGTCAATTTCTACCCAATCTAAAGTATCTTCTTAATCATATCTAGTATATAGCTAGAGATAGTCCTTGGTGGTCTCTTCGGATGAGGACTAGTGTTGGCAAGGCTATTTCCATAGGCCACTTGAGCCTAAGTACCCGAACGAAGATTTTTCCCAAGCAACCCTCACCCTTTAGGTAGAACTACATAAGAGATCACAAATGGTCTCTCTTTTGCATCCTTCATTCTAGATTCTTGCCCAGAAATTGTCCCAATCACATAAATTGAGGTTTACATATTTAGATCAAGAGGGCAGGAAGGAGGAGAAAGGGGGGTGGATGGAAAAAAAAAGAAGCACGGGTTCTCTCCCTACATATCAGAAGGGAGGGGAGTCAGAATCAAAAGCTCTAGTAAAAGCCTGCTGTTGCAATTTTTTATTCGATATAAACCACTTAACGGACCTAATATCCATCCACTACAACTAATAAACTTAAAGCCGAATTCTATGTGTATCCTCCTATATCCCCCTAGCATATCCAATAATTAAACTTATTTATTTTTAAGGAAACTTTATATTTAACACCCTAGCTTTTCACCGATATGTAGTTTACATACTGCTTTCTTAATATTTGTAAATTGAATCCTAACTTACCAACACAATTTAACTTACTAGCATATTTTTAATTTGTGAAACTATTTTTAAATATTTTTAATATTTACATATTAAGTTAAGAAAAATTAGATAATGAAAGCAACAAAATAATCATTCATAATGATGTTGAAAAAATGACCCGGCCTAACTTACAAACACAAGATAAAATGATGCATTTTTTATGGAGGAGAAAAGAGATATGAGGAGAATAGAAGGTGGAGGAGAAATGATACTAAAGGATAATGTAATGTCACGGCTCAGCACAGGCCATGCTCGCGCGCATGCATACACATGGCATGCGCGGCTCATAAGACAAAATATTCGAGGCCGTCACGCAAAGATATACTTGTGCTCACATAATTCATCTCAAGATAAATTATGATATTATACAAATAAATATGTTAACATAAAAATATCTAAATTCACAATAATCATCCTGAACTACTATATAATCTAGCAGGACCAACACAAGACACGATAAACCATCAAGATACAACAAATATAACTTATACAATATCATCTATACAACATATCCTATTATACAAAATAAAGTTTAATATATCGAAATACACAAATATACATTGGTATAACTTAATTTCTATATAAGCTATCTTTTATAATATCTCACATCTAGCTTACTCATCTTTACTCTAAAATGTCTCTTTATGATATCTCAAATCACTATTAGGTGCCTTATATCTAAGAGGTCAGAAAATAAAAATAAAGTCATGAGATGAAGTTTCAATAAATAAACTTATACCGAATTAGTGATGTTAAATAGAGAGTAAATCATATATTATACAATATAAATAAAAAATGAGCATCATATTATGAATGAATATATATATATATATGTATCCTTAATAAAATATAAATGTATAGTAAATATCATGTCATTACGAATCAAGTATATAATTCTCGACAATGTATAAATAAATCTCCAATTATAGGTGTAAACAAGCCAAGTTTGAGCAAATCGGCTCTAGCTTAGGCTCAGTTCAAAGGATTACAAAGAAGTTTAGACTCGGCTCAAAGGATTACAAAGAAGTTTAGACTCGGCTCAAAGGATTACAAAGAAGTTTAGACTCGGCTCAGCTCAACTCGAGCTAAGCTCGAGCCAAGCTAGACTAAGTCCGAGCCAAGCCTAAGCTTGATTAGAGGAGGAGGCGACGAGGATGATGGCTTGTCGATGAAGGAGGAGGATACCAAAGGAAGAGGAGGCAATGGCTTGCCAAGGTCAGAGAAAGATGAGGAGGCCAGAGGAGGAGGAGAAGGTGGTGACAGCTTGTCCATGGAGGACGAGAAGGCTAGATGAGGAGGATGAGGAGGCAGCGATGAAGGAGGAAGATGAGGAGGCTGACGTCGATAGGGGAGGTGGCCAATGATAATGGAGGAGGAGGCCACCGAAAAAGGCTGGATGTAACAACCTATCCTAAAAAAAATTAAATAATAATAATAATAAATTCATGGCACGACGTGGCTGACCACACTATGGTCGGCCTTATGCCGAGCTAGGCATTGGCGTGCGGCTAGCCCCGCCACCGCCATCCTCCCTCCCCCACCACCTCAAACTCTCTCTCCCCTAAATCTCTCTCTTCTCACCGTTATTATCATTGTCGCCACCAAAGTGAGCGTCCTTCTCTTTCTTCTCTCCACTCCTCTTTCTTTCTCTCTCTCCATCTCTTTTCTTCTTGCTCTTGAGCTTGGCCAACAAAGGTTGGTACCCTCCTCGTTGGCCTGGGCTCGGCTCCCCTGCCTCCTCCTCCTTCTCCACTCCTTTCTTCTTCCTCTTATTTCTTTCCTTTCCTCTTTGTTCTCCTCTCTCTCTACTGCTATCTACAGTACTAGTAGAGCCCAACACTGTAGTAGAGACGATGCTGGGCTCGACCCAACATTGTAATAGAGAGAGTTTCTCTTTTTTCTTTTAAATTATTTATTTTATTTATATTAAATTTAAATAAATAGTTAATTAGTTTAAGGATGTATATACACACTCATTAATATAAGTATTAGCTAAGCATAAGTAGAACAAATATAATTAATTGCAATTATAAGTATTTTGGTATTTATAGCTTAATTATCATTATTAGATTAATATATTTAGTTTTTTTAAAAATAATCAGATTATATAAGTTTGCATTAATGTTCATGTATACTTATATATATATAATGCATTCCTAACATCTTATTTGTATATATATTATTTTTTATACAATAAATGCTAAGCTTTAATAATTATTTTTATATTAATGGGTAGTGATTATAATTGATATACCCTTAACGTATAGCAGAGCATGATTATGACATAAATACCCTTAGCATATGGTAGGGTATGATTATGACTAACATTATCACTAGATGTTTATTCCTCTTTGTTGATTGAGACTCTAGAAGAGGTTATAATGTTATTATTTATTATGATATAGATGCTCTAGGAGAGCATATGATATTGTTAATTACCATGAACGTGAGACACTAGGAGAGTATGATGCTATGAGTTATAATTTTATTTTGTCGATGAACCCTTGTTATTAAATTTATGAGTTTAATATATTGTCATTTAAGAATGATTTATATTATTACATGTTGTATTATATTATTCTTATATTATAGAGGCGTATACTTGTTGGGTTTATACTCATCACCCTTTGGTGAAATACTTTTCAACTTAATTGATGCAATCGAGGTTGTGGAGAAGCAAAATGAGGACTAGCTAGATTGTTATTAAATTTCCTTTGTTAGTCATGTTGCCCATGAGTGGGTAATTATTTACTATCAAATATGTTATGGACATATATTTGGGATACTTTTTGCAACCTATGATAAATTTGGATATTCTTTATTGAACTAATTTTGTTTAATTTTGGCTTATTATTTTGGATACCTTGTGAAAATGTTTGAACTAATGGATCACATGAGTACCACGTGAGGAGCATGTGTATTCGGTGATGGGTATTTCATCTAATTTGGTCCCTCTCACTTTAGATTTCTATTTAAAAACAATAGTTTGTAGTGAAAAATATTTTCTTTCTGTATTATCTGCCCAAACAGTATTAGTAATAACATAATCCAAGGTGTTCTAAATGTATATATATATGGTAAAATGTAGGATTCCATTCGGTAAAAAACAGGGTGTAAACTATAAATAGGTGAAAAGATTGAGCCTCAAATGAAAATTTTCCTAATTTATAACACATTGCGAACACATATCAAATATGTATTTGGTCATATCCAAGCCGTAGTCATATACAATCTCACTTTTATGTTATATATACAATTTATGGTTAATGAGCCATATAGTCAAGTATAAATCTAGAGTGAAAAATAACTAGTAGTTTACTTGGAATAAAGTCAAAATTATTGAAAGAGAGAGAGAGAGAGAGAGGAGAGGAAAGAGTATAATTACACTTCTATAATGAATAGATGAGAAGAGACATAGGAGGAAGAGGAAAGAGAGAAATTAAAATAGCAGTTGATTGAAAATGATATCCTTTCAAAGGTACAATAATAATTAGTAATATAAAATATTAGATGAAAGATGACAAAAAATAGAACTAGATATTATTATACTAATATAGATCTAAATGGTTGTTTACTTGCTATATTAATATAAGAAGATTTATACAAAAAGTTTATTCTTATTCCACAAGTGTATACGGCGAAGTCATCAATAACCAAAATTTCCTTTGTCCCTATGTAAGGAGGACCACAAAAGTGAATCCAAAATTTTAAGATACTATCAAATAAGGAAACAAGGGAAATTTGCATTTAACATCATAAATTTTAACTTGTTTATAGTTTACACCCTCTATATTTAATATTTGCAAATCAAACCCTATATATTTTCATATCATGTGCCCAAAAAAAAAAAACACACTGAATTAGGTTAACACTAACACCATTTAGACAAATGACATAAAAAGATTTCAAATTGTTAGATATTTACACCACACATTATATCTCATTTTAAATGTGTTGTTCTTTATGAACCAAAGAACAAGATTAAGAGCATTACATTTCATTTTATATGCGTTGTTCTATGAGCTAAAGAACAAGATTAAGAGGATAAAGCCCTATCAAATCAACCTCATTGTGAACAGGAAAGCTTATAATGGAGATGGAATGGAGACTCCTCTAATGGAGATGAGACAAGGGAAAGCATGGGCTTGGGCTTGGAAGATGGAGATGGAGACTCCCCTAATGGAGATAGAGATACAAGGAAACCTTGGGCTTAAGCTTGTCAGATGGAGACTCCTCTGATGAGAGTTTGATAATTTCTGAATTGGGTATAGCTTAGGTTTGGGTTTTGTTATAGCTTGGGTTCAGTATTTTGAATTGAGTATAGCTTGGATTAGATGGGTAATTTGGGTGAGAGTATTTTTGAAACTTTTTTATATAATTAAACATAGGGATTTAGAGGGGTATTGAATTATAGTCAGTAAATAAATGATCTATATAATTTATACATTAGCATATACTTACTTAAAAGTCTTAAATTACACTAGTTATGTCTCTTCATTGAGATAATTTATCAAGGTCTCTTTGATTATAGTCTTTATTGGGTGCTAATATATGATTATTCCAGTCTAAGTTCACCACTACAAACAAGCTTATCTTGATATTAGATGCTAAAATATTGTAGGGAATTTTATATAATTGCTATTACATTCTTTAGAATATCATAATGACCACTAAAATCTTTTAACTCTTTCAAAATTGCTGATTAATTTTTAACATAGTATTCCTAAAAATTTATCATTAAAGTTAATAAATACACATAAATGACTAAAATATCACCTTTTTAAGTTTAGAGAGTAATATATTTATCAACTTTTATCTCACATAAAATAAGATATATTTCGTTGTACAACAGTATTGAGTATAATATTTAATAGCTTTTAAAATATTCTTAATAATTTATGCAAGGGCGATATAGTCTTTTTAAACTAAGTTACATTTTAATCATGATTAATTAGATTTAATTAACAAAATAATATTTTTGAAAGAGCATAATGATTTCAATGATAATTATAATATTTTAAAAAATGTAGTGGCAGTTATTATTTTTTAAAAGTTTGTTAATGACAATTATGTAAAAATCCCAATATTGTAAGTCAATTTTTACGATCATTATTAGTTTCAATTAAACTTGAGCATGTATAGGCTCTAATGGATATTGGGAAGTTTTGAGTCAGGGTTTATCATATGCAAGTCCCTTACTTGTATCTTTAACTAGAATTATCTTTTACAAAACTTAGCTTTTATAATTTAAATTGTATATGATTTTTTGAGTGCATATATATATATAATTAATATATATTTTGTTATAATAAAGTAGACGGAATTTACTTATTCAATGCTTATTAGAGTCTATTATTGCAAATATGATGCGAACCGAGTTAGATCGGATCACATTAAAGGGAGATTGGACTCAATGGATTGAGTCTAATCATCTTATTTAGTTATTTGGTTTAGTTAGAATGTTAGGATTTTATTTAATTAGTTAAATCTAGCTCTGCGCAGTTTTACAAAAATATTCATAGAATATTCTACACATCCAAATAATATCAAACCTGTTGAATAAAGTCGTCAATCTCGAAATCTACAACTCTTTATCTTCTGCCCCTTCACACTAAGAACTAACCCTAACATCCATCTAGCCATTCGAAGGCTATCAAGCTAGGATCTAAGTTTTAGAACTGTTGCGTATCGGATTTGGCCGGTTCGTAACAAAATCAAATACAATTAAACATGATAAACCCTGACTCATAACTTCCCAATATCGATTTATTAAAAAAAGATATACAATTAAACAGACGCCCTAATCTTTCTCTCAAGGTCTGTATATCGTTAATATCCATTTTTTAAAAAATCCAGAGAAAGAAATGGTGTATACCACACTAGTATATGACCTTCAGACTCAATATTCTTTAATTTCAATTTTATATCACTTAAACACCTGAATAGCTTATTCAAATATAAGCTCTCTTATACAAGTATAATAAATAAATATAGCTATACCGTTCTGAAACTGATTCCACAAAGTGATGAAGGCCACCATAGAGACTTTAATGATCTCCTAGGAGGATTTGCCTTCTTATGTGATGACTGTTATTCCCCAAGGATGTGTGCTTCTCTTTCCTCTAACTCTTTAACCGGTTCGCTTTGTGGAATAAGGATATAATAGACATAATTATTCTAATTTTTTATACCAGAAGAGAGCTATTCTAATATTTAATTCAATACTAGTATTATGAGTAATAAGTATATTTGGTGTGACATAAAATTAATATTAAAATATTAGGAATAGGTGATGTTCAAAACCAAATAAAAAAAACCCTTAAATATATGTTAAATTAGAAGCCATAGTAAATGATATTTTCTGAAATGATATTAATTTTTTTGTTATAAATACTGGCTTAAAATGCTTCATATACTTTTATTAAGAACAAATGAGAACTTACAAATGCCTAGTAGTTTGTGATAATGCATTAACTACACAGTGGCAACAGGGTGGCAATGCACTGTAGCGCGTGACGACACAATGGTTATGCAATGCATTGTAGTGCGTAATAATATATTATAATGTGTGACAATGCGTTATAATGCGTGATAATGCATTATAATACGTGGAATACGCTGTAATGCATGATAATGCAAAGGCTATACAATGCGTAGCAATACAGATATTTATATAATATGACTATTTTTTCAAAAAGAAAGAAGAGAGAGAAGGAATCTCAATTGCAACTAAAGTAGTGTGGAATCAAGTGATATTAATCTAAGGGCAAAATAATAATTATGAATTATTATTAAATTATTTTTTAAAAGTTGTATGAAATAAAATATGAGAATGATGAATTATTATACCAGAATAAGCTAAGATATCGTTTAGTTACTATATACTAGAATAAAGAGGTTTATTCTAAAATAAATTTATTCTTATTACACAAGTGAACAGGTAACATAACCGGCAAATTTGGCACAATTCATCTCCTCATTTTTTATCTTCCTCAAGATCAAATTTGATAATTAACAACACCAACTTCCTGAGGATTGGTACCGATTGTTAGATAACGGAGCAAAAGAAACAAAGGAGGTAACAACTAGAACACCACTACTGGTTTTTCTAATAGTGGTTAAAAGTATTTCACTGTTCATTTATACATATAAAAAGCGAGGAACCCTAACCCTAAGCTAAAATTCTTAAATCCAATTAGAACATCTAATAAGACTCATACTAGGAGGACTCATGGCTTGTGCTACTCCACACTTGCCATTTATTTTTTCCAAGACAGGTGCTGAAATAGGGGCCATAAAATTATCTCAGAAGTGTGTTCCCAACTTGGTTTCTCCCAAGGACTTGCATCCCCTTTTACTCGGAGAGAGAAAATAAATCCAAACTTAAAAGGAAGAATCAAATATACTCTTAATTACCCACTCATTTATCTCCCTTATTTATCCTTAATAAAGTTCATAAGGCCACTCTAAACAAAGAGACTCACCAGTTGTACTGCTCAAGACCAGCTTAAGATTTGCTCAAAGTTAATGCAGGGCTCAATCCTCAGATCTGACAAGGAATTGAAGGAATTGTAAGGAGATGCATAAAAACACGAACCAAAGTAAATCTCACAGGATTAGTTGCTAGCCTACTTCCAACAAATTCATTATTCGTTTCAAATTAAAATACCAACGAGAGAAATAATACAAATTTTGATCTACACTTTCCATTAGATTACTTCTCTTACATGAGAAATCTGCTTCACCAGCAGAATACGACTTCTGCTGTGTGGTGGCAAAGATTTGACATCAGGGTACAACTTTCTAGTCCTAGTAAATTTGTAGAAGACGATGCATAGACAAATTAGTTAAGTTCTTCTATCATTAACTGCACAAGTCAGTAAAGCATCCAAAAGCAAACCATATTTGCTGGATTTCACAAGTCTTTTGGTTCTGCTTTCGTATCGGCATCAATATTTCCACAATGCAAGCTGGTCAAATCCAAGATATCAGATATATATATCTGCCAGTTTTTGAGAGTCAAAGAGTGTAATGAAGAATTAATTACCCATGCAAATGCTGAATAATGGTGTGGCTTTCTTGATTCTTAGCTACCATAATTGGTAATCTTTCTCTGCCTAATCTGCATCCTTCTAACTGATCCACATCCACCATAGATGATGCTTGCCCAGTAAAATGCAGAGAAGCACCCACACCCATGGACTTCATCTCAGTTTCTTTTACACAAAAGAGGTGTTAGTATGAGACAGAAAACAATAAAGGTATAAAAAGTAGTGCCTAATGAGTATTTGCAGCTAGGGTGAGTTACCTGGGAGGTTTGTTGTTGCTTGCCCGGAAGTTAATTGATGCTTTGGCACTATATCGGCTCTAAAGATTTCCTATAACATGCAAGTGTGAAGTTGTAATTTTAACACCAAACATGGTAGTCCTCAATACTTTCAGTGTTTTCTCCCTTTTCTTCTCTTTTTCACAAGAAAAAAGGCACTAGATAAGTCCTTGTGGTTTGCCACTTTCAGAATTACCCTGCTAGTTTGGGGTTTTCTCATATTGATCCCTGTGGCTTACAATCTTTTAGATGTACTCTGTATGGATTTATTTTTTATCACTGGGATCACATAGTTTGTTATAATATTGAATAAGTTTTCAAGGTTTTAACATTTTAGAACTGCTCTATCTGGTTACAAGCAAATAGAAGATAAAAATAGAACAAGAGGGAGCAAGTTTGGGAATTTACAAAAACATGGACCTCTCTGATAAAGCAAGACCAGAGGGAGAAGTCCTACAAAGTTGTAGACCACAGTGATCTCTGTGATACAAATGGGATAATAAGAAATAACCTAGAAAGATGCTAATGATAGGACTAGTTTAGCAATTTTCCCTTTTCATAAAGGCTCAATCTGAATCTCTCAATCCTTAGCTGAAGGCATTTGTGGCAACCAATGGAATGGAATATGCACAAAAATGATAAACCAAGAAAATTACCTCAGCACATACAGGGAATTGAAAGGATCCAAGGTGTGGCGATGACTCTGTCCTACCAGAAGGCTCAGGAAGAGTAATATTTACCACACTGGGTAAGACAACAGATTGGTGGGAAGATGTGCCATGATTTAATTGATGATACGCATGCTGCACACCTTGTGCTGAATCATGATTCAAGGGCAGCATGCTTCCTCCTACATTTATTCCTGTGACATTATTCACACCGAGCCCCATGGACATCTGAGAGCCTTGCAGAGACTGTAATCCTCCAGAAAAATAAGTTGGATTTAGGTATAGGCCGTTTCGCATTGAAAGCATCTGCAAAGGAAATTGAACATTCAAAGGGGAACTATTAGTGATATAAGTTTATTGAAAAGCTAAGGGTATGAAGAAATGGCATAACTAAATTTACAATGAGAGCTCTTTCCAGCATGGAGAATGAAAACAATAACTACAACTGTCAAAAGTCGTATAATTTCTCAGTATAAAATGGACTAGGCAAAAGAGAAAGATAAAATCATAAGCATCCGTTTTTCATTCTCACTGATCAGATCTCCAAGTCAGAGATGCCAATCTTAATAGTGACTATTGCTCAGGGTCAGCACTCTTTGCTATCCATCAATAACAAACATGCACACCGTTACGGCTTACCACAGTAAAATTAAAAATAATAATAGTAAAAACAGAAACTTTTCACATTTCCAAAGCTCAAAAAGGAATAACAAATGCACAGGCTTCTATCTATGTGGGGTCTAAGAAGGGAAGATGTACACACCCTTACCCCTCATTTCTGAAATAGTTCTTCAAGACTTGAACTCATGCGCAGTATTGAGGTATTAGAAAGAAAGCATAAAATTTCCAGATCAAAGAGTCCAGAATCATCTAACTGACTTCAGAGATTTTTGTGAAAGAGATAAATCTGAATGCATAGTTTTACAGAGCATACAGGCAAATGAAGAGAGCTTTTTCAACAGAAAAAAATAAATTTAAGGCATATTAGAGAGAGAACATAAAACTTCCAGTCGAAATGTCAAATCCACTGTCGCGAAATCCATCTAAACATAGTCAAATTTTTCTGAAAGAGATGTTTGAATCCATAATTGTCTTGTCATTGGCATGCCCCATGATGGCCAATGGTCGATATGGTACATGCTGCAACATTTGCCACCCGATAATGGCATGGTTAATCATTGAGATGGCACTGTTAAAATTGCCACATCTGAGAATAGTCCCATGTTGAGAGAAAAATGAAAAGAGAGTACACAGACTGTCGGAGCATTTGAAATAGGTTTGTACCACCTTGAGGAAAGAGTCTTTATGCCAACCCTAATAAATGTTCTTGTATGATGTATTGTGTAACTTTTCTAGGGCACATAGCTTTCTCAGAGGGTGGATCAGCTGACCCCAAAAAAGTGAGAGCTATAGTCATCTGAACCTAGGCGTTAAAGATGTTCACAGTTATCAAGGTCTAGCCACTTTCTTCGGTCTGTTTATTAAGCAATTTAACAGCATTATGTCTCCTATTATTGATTGCTTGAAGAAAAGAGACTTCAGGTGGACAAAGGCTACTGACAAAGCCTTAAAAGTAATAAAACAGATGATGACGAACCAGTTATTTACCTCCTAATTTCAGGACAGTATTTGAAGTTGCATGTTATGTTTCTTACATAGGTATAGTGGTGTTCGAGCATGTAATGTTTCTTAAATAGGAGTAGATCTTGACTCGTTGACAAAACCTCGTCTTTTTTTTAGCTTGTCTACTTTGCGAATGAGAATTCATACATGCTGCTCAAGCCCTTGTCCTGGCTTTCCGTATCTATGAGTCGTGTGCCTTTCCTCGTCCCTCAAGTCAGAGCTAAATTTTCTCACCCTAGATGACGACTCCCTGTGGAGCTTGGTCGCCTTACACAAAGAAGCTTGCTTCCAACTTGCTCAAGATAGGTGGTGTTTGAGCCAAGGAAGTTCAATAGCCTTTTGGTGAGAAATTAGATGAGGTTAAACATACATACTCTACCTATTATAATGAATTCTATTCAGTAATGCAAGCCTTACAATACAGGCGATAATATCCACTAGAGTCTACTCTTTATTCTAACCATGAGGTCCATAAGTCTCTCGCTCACAAAAGAGAACTCTAGGCATGCCAGATAGAATGAGTTCATACAGGAGTATACATTAGTATTGAGCCTTAGGGCTGGGGTAGAGAATAAGGCAGCTAGTGCACTAGGCCATTGTATTGTTCTAGCTGTCATAGAAAGTGCTGAAGTGGTTACTTTCAAGAAAGTCAAGGAGAATTATGGGCATGCCTGGATTTTGGGGAGATTTATGTGTCCCTACGAGATAACCTAACATGTGAGCATGATGATTTTTTAATTCATGATAGTTAGCACTTTAAAGCCAACAAATTATGTATTCCACATAGGAGTGGCGAAAGTTGACCCAACCCGATAACTTGACACAGTAAGCCGGCTTTTAAACGTGTTTGAATTTAATCTAATCGAGTTCGGTCATAAACAGGTCAACCCGTTTAACTCAATTATTAACGGGTTGTGTTCATATTTATTACCTTAACTCGATTAATCCGTTTATGACCCAACCAACTACCCAATTATGACTAGCCAACTCGTTTATGACACGATAACACATTTATGACCTGACTAACTTATTTATGATAAGAAAAAACTCATTTATAACCAAAATAAATCCATTTACAACCCGAATAAACCCATTTATAACCCAAATAACTTACAAAAATTTAAATAACTTGTGCCATTCATGTAACTCATTTATGACCCGTGTAACCCGTTTAATATACGAGTCGTGTTAGTATTTGCATTATTATGACCTAACTCAAACCCGGCTATCCTAACCCGAACTCGGCTAACTCGACCCAATTGGTAAGAACAAGGAAATAGAGGCAATTACATGTTGGTAGAAACAAGACAATAGAGACAATCAAGAGTTGGTTTTGTTGGCCTAGCTAGAAGAACATTGCTAAATTTGTTGGATACTGTGAAGTTTCTCAATTAGACAATGATACAAAGTTGAATACCAGATTTTATGCACCTTTACGATGCCTGACCTTCCCCATAGAGAGGCATAATTCAATTTTTGTGGTGGTTTATAACTTGATAAGTTTTCCAAAATGGCTCATTCTATTCCTTGCTCAAGATATATGATGCATCTAGAATAGTCAAACCACATTTACATTTTGTGACATTATTAGCTTACATGGTCTTCCTATGAATATTGTATCTCATAGAGATGTAAATTTATGAGTTTACTTTTGAAAAACCGTACATCTTTTGGGGAGTTAGTTACTAAGATTAAATATTCTGCTGTATTTTATTCCCACAAGGATAGGCAATCTGAGGGTAGTGAACAAGAGCTTATGAAATTTATAGAAATGTTTGGAGGTGAACAAACTCAGACTAGGGATCTCATCCTACCTAAAATTGAATTTGCATATGTCAGTTAATAGGTCTCTAGGCATGCCTTCAGTTGAGGTTGTGCATGGTTACAAACCTAAAGATCTCATCCCAATGCATCCTTATTCTAGAGCTTCTAAGTTTACAAGGCATATATACCACATATTCATTCAGAATTTAGTGGACAAAAGTATCAACAAGAAGATAGAAATGAAAATTTGCAAAAATATGGCTCTAGCTTATTCACCTAGATGCCCATTAGTCATTGGGTCTTTTTTGACTTGTTTTGGTCTAGTTAGACCATAATTCCATTGAGTTTTTATATTGGGTTTATAAATGGTGCTAATACATTGTATCCAAATGGTTTTTAGGACAAAAAAGATGACTTGAGGCTTTCTCCTAGGATTTCCAAAAGATCCCCTTATGATGTTAAATCATAACTCAAATTGCCAAGCCTAGGGTTCACATCCACATATCATGGTACTATTACTATATTTTCATTTGTTTAATCAACGTTACTAGGTACTCTTGCACTTATATGCCGCCATACAAAAGCCAGCTTTTCAGATTTGAGATGTTGACTTAGTATTTCAGATTTGAAAATCTAAATCACATTTCAGACATGACATTGAGATCACATTTCAGCACAAGCTTAACTTTATGGATCGGAGTGTCTGTACAATTCTCCTACAGTTTGCTATATCAAAGGTTTGATGGTGCAGCTGCGAAGGATTCGGATTATCAGCAAGCACAGGTGTTCATACATTCGAGTTTTATTTACAAGGATTACGACATGTAGAGAAAGACAAATATATGTTAAAACCCAATAGCAAGGAGGACACTAGTCATCCTCTAGATGACAGAATGACAAGTTCATTAACTGTCATCAAAGAATCCACAGTTCATCCAAATCATTTCAACTCTTGATTAGGCAAAGTTGTCTCTCTTGGCAACCTATATTATTTTCCTCTTTTAGTTTAAGGGAAGCCGAACTTTAAACCAGACTCTCACTACCTTAACTTGAGAGTTTAATTCCCAATTGGAGACAGCTAACGTCATCCTAGACCTTAAATCTGTTTTCTATCACATTAATTCAATGATTACTAGTAGTTTGTTCCATCGTATCCTAGAACCTATCAGTCTTGAATATTTGCTATATTAGTCTTCTTCTGCAATTTTCTTTAAAAGTCAATTTGTCTAAATTGAACATCATTATATTCTAGCTAGTATTTGGTCGATTAATTGCTTTACTGGCAACATAATCCTTTCTTTGAGCAAAGGACCATAGTCAAACAAGGTTTTCATGATTTCAATGATCTAAATTACGTCCTTGAAAGTGACGCATTTTGCTTGTGAACACCTACCAACATATAGTTTTCTCTGTTATCCTGAAAACCTCTATTTTACAAGCTTGCTTGTACTTGATTTATTTTTTTTCTGATTTTTGCTGATTTCTATTGATTTTAAAACATTTTTTTTATGTCTGTGTCAAGTCAACTTTGGTATTAGAGGACAGGTCTGATTAAGGTATTGCATTGGACCATAGTCTATTTGGAGGTCTTGCCACACCTAAATTGCATAATAGGTGCTTGTAGGCATTGTACTCCTTATACAAGCTAATACTACTACATATTGAAGGGTTGACACATTCTTGAGACAATTCGAAGTGGGCAGGTTAATGTGCACTAAGGTGAGGAAGTATATAGAAGTAGATTCATTAATCAAAGGTTTAGATCATGTGAAGTGACACCCATCAAAGTTAGCATGGTAAGAGCAGATTGATTAGCTTCAAATTGAGCTTGGATCAAAAGTTTTATAGATTTGTAAGTAGGCTTATTTTTGAAATATTTAAGCAAATGTAAAAGGGTGTTTTTTGATAGAATATGAAGTAGAAAGGCCTTGGTGTCTTAAAGCCTAAAGGTTGTTTCAATTGTTGCCCATATATCATCATAATGTTGCTAACAAACTTGATCACTAGCAACCATAGATTTAAAAGCACCCCTTGTTATTGTGTCAACATCCCTTTTTTGCTATATTCGGAAAGAAACAAGGATTAACTTGCTCCACATTGCTATATGTATTAAAGCTTTGAATACTAGTATCAGTATCAGTCCTTGGGGAAAAACGATAGTTTCAGCTACTATACTAGCCATTTTAGTTTCAATCTACTTTTTAATTACTCAAATACTGAAAAAAAATAAAATGTAGAAAAATCCTAAAAGTTCATAAAAATGACAAAGATTAAACAATTTATGTTATTCATAATTTGAAGTTTCAGTTTCAATCCTTGTAAAAATGAAAACGATCTAGAGAGGAGAGAGAAAGAGAGAGAGGGGGAGACATTCGATTGAGAGAAAGAGAGGGAAAGAGAGGTAGAGAGACCTTTTGGTTGAGCGAGCTCTCAATCTCTTTTATGAGAGTTGAGAGCTTTTAATGGCTCTAAAACTCCCTTTAGTTCATGTGAAAGAAGAGAGATGATGGGAATTGGAAAGTACTCAAAGGAGGAGACAATGGGAATTGAAAATTAAGAAAAAGGACAAAAAAAAAGGGCCCCACATCTTTTATGCCACCAATCATAAGAGTTTAAGGCCTTATTTGGTTTGAGACTAAGCCCCGAACTTGATTAGTTAGTCTTATTTTTTAGTCTTAATTTTTTGAAGAGTAAACTTGATTAGATATGAAAAAGATAAAAAGATATTTAATTACTGAACTAGTTTAGAGGTCCCTGAACTAGTTTAGGGTGGTTTCTAAGCTTAAAGCAAACAAGGCCTAAGTTAACAAAAGATAGATCACAAACCCGTTTCACAAGGATTTAAGTTAATTGGGTTTGGGCTAACGAGTTGTGAATGCAAAAGCATATCAGCAGACCCATTTCACAAGAGTTTTAAGTCAAATGGGGTTGGCTAATTGGTTGTATATGCAAGAGCAGACCCACGGACCCGTTAAACCTGATCCATTTTCGTTGAAATGGTTGGGTTTTAGGTGAAACTCACAGTTCAAACCTGATATTAATCATTTTTCTAGCATCAAGCCTTCTTTCAAACTGGTTTTCAGACGATTTTTCAAACCATGATATTATTTATATAAGATATTAACATAATATGAGTGAAACTACTAAGAACAAAAATGAATTCCAGATGGATTCAATAAATACATGTGCTCATTATCACTATCACTTCGGAATAGAGGTGGCAAAAAGCAACCTACGGATGAAGCTAACAACCAACATTGTACATAAGTAATTGTAAGATGTGTTAGAAAAAAAAAAGGTAAAAAAGAGTGGAGCGAAGGAAAAATAAAATAGAAACAAAAAGGACAAAAGAGATAAAATGGGAACAAAACATAGAACATTACACCCAAGATAGTAGGACATCAATAATTGATGTCTAGAGTTGAATTCGAGTTAGATCTAGTTTATGATACAATCCACATATTTCGCATAAAAGAAAAATAAAAATTTTGTATTTACAACCAATACAATAAATATTGGGGCCGATACAATTGATACTAAGCCAAGACAAACAAAAACTGATACTGATAGGTATTAACTTATACTTCGAATCATGATATCTATACCTAGATGGAAGGCCCTAACATAGAGATTCGTAAAGATTTGATGTGAAACAATGGGATCGTTAGGATTTCAGGAACAATGATGGTTAGAAAGAGAAAAATGAAATGGGATCTAATGCAAACTTGTATTATGTGCAAATCTTTTATGTTATATGAGCAGCGAATATGACCATTGTCTTCTATGGAACACACAAGACCCTAGCGCAATCGGCGCACCCGTGGACTCGTGCAACCTTGCACACAATCCATGGGCCAATCACCATGATCAAGGTCTTGCAATCTTGAACAAAGTTGTGTATTTCAAATTTGCAATCATGATGTTTGTAACAAATTATGAAATTATGATGTAGCAAGGTTGTTTAATTTAGAATGCTAGCTATCATCCCATATAATTTTGTTATTTCAAATATTCAAGATCATGTCTTTATGCAATCCTTTTTTGAACATTTACGGAAATGCCATACAACAGAGCTAGAAGCTCAAAGAAGATAATCATCATAGAAGGGACACCATCAATCGTCAAGCTTGTAGCTAGGGCTTAGGCAACCAAACGGCCTGCGAGCTAGCAGGATGATAGTATGTAAGGGATTTAGCATACTAAAGATGATAAGCATGTTAAGGAAGAATAGGAGATAAATTAGGCACTGATTCTTTCCTATGTAAGTCTATAACATAATTTTTACAACTTGATATTGTTTTGTTAGTAATCTCTAGCTCAAATAATAAGGTCTTTTGTGATCAAATGAAAAATGTAGAGTTCACTTCCGACAGTCTAAAAAAGTAAAGTAATATATGTAAAAACACATGTGTGATGCTTATATAAAACTTCCCCATATTCTAACCACTAAGTGCTTGTTTGGGTAAACAAGAAAATTTTCAATAGGAATTGAAAAGTGCAACTAAAGGATCCTATGTGATTTTTTTCCTTTGAATTGATTTAATGAATATTTTGGAGGAAAAAGATAGAAAGAAGAGAGATGAGAGGAGGTGGTGATCATGGTTGTGGTGGTTGTCGTGGTGGAGATAGGAGGAGGAGATGGTTGTGATGGTGGTGGTGGTGGTGGTGGCAGCGGCGGCGGCGGCAGAGGAGTTGGTGATGGGTGGAGGAGAAAGGGAGGTGGTGGTGGTGGTGGGTTGAGGAGGTAGAGGAGAGAGAAGAGATTGGTGATAGGAGAAAGAAAGGGAGAGATGGAGAAGGGGGAGTAAGAGAAAAGAGAGTGAGGGAGAGAGTATAGGAAAAAAAGAAGTCAAACTTCATTTCTTTTTTCATTAGGAAAGGGGTATTTCCTATTGAAAAACTACCTTGAAAAAATCATCCAAACACCCACATAGAAAAATTTCCTATCCCTGTGAATTTTCCTAAGGAAAGCCATTCCCACAGAATCTTCTGAGATTTTGGACTATCCAATTAGGCCCTAAGACAGAAGGGCTTATCCTCCAGCGAGAAACTTATAAATAACTAGGAATGAACTAAAATCTTATAAGAAAAAAAAGCTCTTATCCTATGCATTCTTGTTTAATTCCTATAGCCATATTCTTGATGTTAAAGCTGCATGCTTGTCCTTAATCATTAATTAGAAAGTTCCACAGGATATGTACATCGGTAAAGTTGGCTGTCGGATTATAATTCAACAATCTGACAAACCGATATTACAGGCTAAAAGGGGAAAGAGTGCTGATCAAACAGAGCCTTAATAAGCACTTGGTAGAAATCCATCTAGAACTGAATTCATAGAGAGAAGATGCACTCTAGCAAATCCCAGAAGCAATTAATCAAACAGGTTATATCCTTTTATTTACACTGAAATCTACTATAAAATGGATTTCCCAGCATCAACTGACCTGTACTTGGAGCTGGAGCTGCTTGAGATATTCAATAGCTTCATCAAGCATCGAAGCCTTATCCGTCTGCTTGCAAAAACCATTTGAATAAAAACAACAGTAAGAAAAAAAAAAAGACCTTAAAAGGAAAAGAAGAAGAAGAAGAAGAAGAAAGTTCTAATTACTATTATCTACCACCTTGTTAGAATTTGGTATCAGATTCTGCAGTGCTTTCATTTTCTCATTAATCCTACTCCTCCTCCTCTGCACATACTCCACCCACCCAATCGAACATAAAAAAAGGGAACTTTTAATCAAGAAAAGAACCAAAGAAAATCCAAAGATCGAACACCACACCTTCTCCGACAAATTGTGAACCTCCGCAGCTCTACTCCTCTTGCTCCCGGAACTCCGCGGCCGCCCGGGCTTCGCGGGGTCCCCGGACACTTCCAGTCCTTCCTGCCACCAAAAGTATTAAAAAAAAAAAACCTAATCAATCTACTAGTAAAACCCATTAGTTAGCCTCATCAGGAAAGAAAGAAAGGAAAAAAGTAATTCAAGAATCACCTCGCTCTCGCAGTCCTGGGACTCAAAATCCTGATCCAGATTCTTCCCCCTCTCATCCTCCGCACCCAGCTCCTCCCCTCCGCAGCTCCAAACCCTCATGGAGTCGGCGGCAGCGGAGTAAGGATTAAAAGACGAAGGAAACGGCATTGGGTCAAATCTCACCTCATCTCCTTGCTCTCTATCTAAACCCATCTCACTTTCCTTTCAGCCTCCTCCTCTCCCCCGCACCCAAATGCAATTAATGCATCGCCAGTGGGTATATATTTATATTGCTTTTGCTCCACCCCTTTTTTGCTGTGCTGAAGAATACTTTCCTCTGCAAAAAGCGACGAAGTACACCAACAAATCATGCCTCTTTGCTTATCTCCTTTACCCGGTCGTGGAGTTTGAGGATTTTTTTATTCCGTGTGGCGATTTATGGTGGTCACTTTGTACTCTCTACTCTGTACTGTACTGACCCCTTTTTATTAATTTATTTATTTTATTATTTATTTTATTTACTATTATTTAAATCCACGCATTGAAATTAGGGAGTGGGGAAGGTGACGGATGTCTTTATTGATAATAAATGAGATGGAATGGAGAGAGAGAGAGAGAGAGAGAGAGAGAGAGAGAGAGAGAGAGAGAGAGAGAGAGAAAGAGAGAGAGAAAGATGGAGTTTTAGTTATTATATCTACGACTTTGCTGGTGTCCCACCGAACCACGCAACTACTGCTCGAGTCCGAGATAGGTGATATCATGCTGTAAAATTCGGCTAACATCTGAGGAGGATGGGAGATGAGCATGCAGTTTTTCTTTCTCTCTCTGCTCAGGAAATTCTTGTTTTTTGTTCCAAAAAAATTAGCTCTATTCTAAAAGTTTCTTCTTTTTTTTACCGAAATAGATTACCTCTTAAATTTATTATCAAATAAAATTTAATTTATAGTATTATTTTTCTAAGCAAAAACGCCGATCAGTTAAGCATTTTTTCTTGATCCTAAAACGCGTAGCTGATTAGCGTTTTATATATGTATACTCTTTTAAGTTAACGTTTTTCAATGGATCGAGAGAAAATTTGTCTTTATCTAAAAACGATGAACTAATAAGCATTTGTATTTAGAAAAAAAAATACTAATTAGTTTAGCGTTTTTGTTAGGATTATAATGAATTAGACCCTATTTATACTTAACTGATCAGAATTATATATATATATATTCTTTTAACTTAGCATTTCAACGGATTGAGAAAATTTGCCTTTATTTAAAAACACTAGACTAATCAGTATTTTTGCTTAAGAAAAAAAAAATACTAATTAGTTCGGCGTTTTTGTTACGGCTACAATGAATTAGATTGAGAGAAAATTTACCTTTATCTGAAAACGCTAAACTAATCAGTGTTTTTGCTTAGGAAAAAAAATACTAATCAGTTCAGCGTTTTTGTTAGAGTTATAATGAATTAGACCCTATTTGGTAGTAAATTTAAAATATAAAAATGGTCTAGTTTGGTTAAAAACTCAAAATTTTCTACTTAGGAGTTTGAATTTAAACGTCTAACCGAATTATTAAATATGATAATTTTACTGCAGCCTAAATCTATTGCATATCGGAAACAAAAATAATAAAAAAAATTATCAAGATTAAGACGTACTTTATAGTAGTCATATGATTAGCATGATCATATTAGAATGACTTCGTGTACTTAGAGCTGTCTGTTTTCTTCAAATGATTGGGAGATGTATTCAACTGATCAAGACTTTCATAAGTAGACGACGCATTCCCGTGCATTAGAGAGTTTTTCTTTTTCTTTTTTTTACCAAACTAGCCCTCCTAGATATCTATTTTACGTGTTTAATATATTTTAAATTTTAAATACCGTATGCTAAGTGTGATTAAAAGTCTAAATTACTTATTTCCAAAGATAAGTTGTTGACCAGGTAGTCCACTTATATGGAAACTTAAATCCTCTAAATGAATATAAGTCTCTATGAGAAATTTCTATATATTTCAAAGTCGCTAGCTTGGTCAGCGATAAACAATCATGTATTGATGCGAACCGGATCAGATCGGATCAGATTAAAAAGAGATTAGATTAAATGGATTGAGTCTAATTATCTTATTTGGTTATTTGCTTTAGTTAGAGTATTAGCAAGTTAGGATTTTATTTAATTAGTTAAATTCAGTTCTGTACAGTTTCAAAAAATTATTCGTAAAATATTCTACACATATCCAAATAATGTTGAACCAATTGGATAAGGTCACCAACCTCTAAATCTACAACCTTGGTATTCACGACTTCTCCATATTCGCGATCTATCTATGATGAAACGAAGGGTTAATCTGAGAAGATAAGAACGAGTGGTTTTGATGATTTGTTAGGATTTGCTAGAGTTGATTAATTTAGTTGATGGGTCCCTATCGTGAGCTTTTATATATATGCGGAGGAAACCCTAACTAGAGTTGTATAAGGATCATCTTGAAATTGGTTTTAGCCTTATCTCCTTCTCTCTTTGTCTTTAGCCATTGGCGTCTTCTTCCACCGCCCAAATCTTTGGTCAGTTTCTTCCAGCATCTAATCTCCTTCTTCCACAACAGCTTCTTTTCCTTCACACCACAAACTAACCCTAGCATCCATATAGCCATTGGAGGGCTATCAAGCTAGGATTTAAGTTTCAGAACCGTTGCGGATCTGATCAGATTGGTTCGTAACATATATAATCTCAAATTTAAGTTTCGAAATAAATTAGACGAGTAAAAAAAAATTAGATAGTTCTTTGATGGACTTAAACAGATATAATACATCCGAACTGAAGTCGAATTCACTATGAAAGTGTTAGAATCTGAGTGGATTCACTTAAAAATTTGAATTAGATATTTTTTTCTTCTTTTTTTTTTTTGTGACAGAGAAATTTGAGATTAAATTTGATTGTCTTCCCCCTTAAACCAAACCAGTGCTACTGAAATCTAAAAATGCTCATTCAACATGTCTTCCTTAAACTAGTATTTGATCCTTAAACTAGTATTTGATTATAAAGCCAGGTTAGTGTTCACTAACCAGATTCAAGAAAACAATTAAACCCATTTCCCTCTCTTAGATTATATTATAATAGGATTTTGCATAAAAGTCCTTCTATTTATATAAAATTATAGAAAAAGCCACTAGTGGTTATACCGTATTTTAGGGGAAAAGTCTAAATTTACTTCACTCCCCTATAATTTTATTTGTGTCACTTTACTTTCTTATAATTATATTAGAACTGAAGCCATTACTCTGTTTTATTATATTTGCCCAAACCACATGCAGAATTAGAAGATACTAAAATAATTATTTTTTTTATTATATCTAACTAAACGACATGCCGAATTTGAAGATACTAATTAGAGACAAAGTTATGAATAATCGGATAAGCTTTCCATACATCTAAACACATCTATTTAGTATATTTGTCATATTTTTATCATCTAAAATTTGATTAATAATTTTTGAGATGTGAAAGCTTATCCAACTCTATACAACTTTATCTTGGTTAAAGACAACAATAAAAATAGCCAATCACACTGAGTCTAGATGGAGATATATAATATAAATTATAGACCTTTAATGTCATCTTTATTCCAAATTACACTGATATGGTAAATATAACAGACTTCCACACAAGAAAAATTAAAGTTGGGAATGATAGGACTAGCAAATACCTGATGAAATGATAGATTCTCTTCTATAAGTAGGACTTCATAAAGAGGTAAGCTCCACATTAGTTGGCAATGTACATTTCTTGTTTACATCTCCCACTTGTCGAATATATATAAAACGTTTGGTGGTATTATATGTTTCAAGATGGAGTCTTTTGACCAAATTAAGAACACTTCGAAATTTTATTTATGGTAAACTTAATACTAAATCGGATATATTTCATTGTGGCCCTAAGTAAAACGTTAAATTATTAAGTGTTTTACACGGCCAAAAATAAAACGTTGATATGATAAGTATTTTTTTACTGTAAAAAATGTTGAATAATTTAATGATTTACTTGGAAAATATAATACACATAAAACGATAAAAAATTAAGTGTTTTATTGTTAAAAACACTAAGTTATTTAATGTTTTATTAAGATATTAAACTACTTACTTTCATAGATTATAACTTTCTAAAGATAGTCCGCTTCAGTCATATGATATGGCCATATGAAGATGAAAGAAAAAAAAGAATATAATGATTTTGATTAAAGTTTAATCGAATCTTAAACGAGAAAGATATATAGAAAAATATGAAGAAAAAGTTTGCAGCGTTCTAACTTCATAGCCGAAAGATATTAAAAAAAATGTTGTTGTGAAATTATAGAAAAAAAATCTATAAGTTGGAATAGCATAGTTATTCCTCGCAACTAACCGTGCTCAGAATAGTGTAGCCCCTCCAAATTTTACCTTTTTTCTTTCTAGGTTTGTCTAATAAATCGCTCAACTTTTTAGCATTTTCTATTTAGAAAATACTAAATAGTTGAGCATTTTGTAAAATAAATTTTTTAATATTTTTATTTAAAAGTAATATGTTAAACTTATTAGCGTTTTATGTAGAACTATAATGACACTGACCAATTTTAATACTAAGTTTGAGGTGTGAAGTATTTGGATAAATAAAATATAAAAGGGTGCTAGTTTGGTCACAAAGATTTTCAAGATGTAGGTAGTGTTAATAAGAAAACTAAATAGTAAATATATAAATTTTGTTTTTTTTATTGGGATGGCTTAGGAATACCTTAGTTTCAAATCATTTTGGCGAGAAATGTGCTTAGATGTATTATTCTCCATATAATTAGGTTGTATTTTGGCTTTAATTTGATGCAACTTGAATTTTCTATATTAAAAAATATCACCTTTTTGGATGATGGAGAGTAGGGAGGAGAATACTCTTTTATTAAATTTATAGGAGAGAGAAAGAATAGTCCAAATATAATCATCTTTTTCAATTTTTTTTATTAATTTAAGTCCTCCTCAATTATTTTTGTGATGCAAACCGAATTAGGGTAGATCACATCACGAGGACATTGGACTCGATAGATCGAGTCTATTTATCTTTTTAATTGATTCATATTGATCTCTTATGTAAGCCTTTAAAGTAAATTTAGTTATGTCATATAGATCACTAAGGTAAATTTAATTAAGTCATGTAAGCCACTAAGATAAGTTCAATTAAGTCATAAAAATCTCTGAGACAAGTTCTAGTTCGGGTTATATAAGCTTTTAGGGCTAAGTCTGAATATAACTTATTGTACCCGACATCTATAAATAGAGAGGCTGGGCTTCTTTGTTTATGGATCAAAATATTAGAATTAATTGAGTTTAATTATTTTCTTATTATCGCATTTACTATTTTATCATAGTCGTTAAATCATATTTACATCTTTAAGAGTAAAACATAGTTATAGAACCTCCAAAACTTCTAAACTCTAGCCATCACATTCCTCTATCAGCCACCTACCTTACGACCATCCGCCATCACCCTCTAACGACCGCCACAACGTCGAATATTTACCGTTATACCTCGTACTAACCTTGCTCTACTCTTTGATTTATATTTTTTTTCATTTCGACTTCCGATTTAGGTGAAATTAAAGCTATTAGAATCATAACTCACAAGATTACCACCATCTAAATTTTTATAATTTTCTTACGTCTGTATCGGTCTAGTTCTGATACATCATATTTTGATAGGTCTAGTACACTATAAAATTTATATACAAAATAAAATCAGTGACGTAGTTAACGACTTATATTTGAAAATCGCTGATTAGAACAATGATTTCAAAATGCATCTAGTCTTGAAGTGTACTAGACTCATAAAATTTTTTTGGTAGGACTATGTTGGTCAAAAACTCAGTTTTTAGATAATATTCTTTTAAGCTCAAACTTTGGCTTTTGAAAATTCTTCATTATAAGATAAAGTTAATAATTTTAGAAGTTAATCTACATGAGCAAGTTTCTTTGAGGAAAAACTTAACTAAAAACCTTAAATTTCTTGAAATTGAATTACAAAAGGCTAATAGATCATTTAATAACTTTGATACAGGTTTAAAGAATTTGAGCAAACTACTTGGAGCTAAGAACAATGGGCTAGAAAACAAAGATGGAACTTCAGCTTCCACTACTACAAAGCTAAGATTTTGCATCACTTTTCTTAATAGCAATTTCTAAAAATGCTTCTAATAAATTGATTAAGTAGCAATTTAAAAAATTGTTGCTTAAATGTTATAATACTAGCACTTTTACTTCAACACTACTAAAGTGGATCCTTTATAGATAGATATTTAGTAGCAATTATTTTATAGTGATGGTAAATTTTAGCATGTAGCAACAATATTTATTAATTGCTGCTAAAAATTGTGGTAATGCTTTTTGATTTTGTTGCTAAAAGACTTCATGCAAATTGATCAAAAGTACCTTACTTTTTTGTCTTTATTATTTTTAACACCCTATCATATGAATATTTATCATTTGACCATATATTTTACTTAAATTTTCTCATAAAATGACCAAAATACCCTTGGGTTGGGTTAGGTTGGATTAGGTTATGTTAGGTTTGGTTGAGTTGAGTATAGGTTATGTAAGTATAATTTAGTTGAGGGTATTTTTATAATTTTTTTTATTATAATTAACTTAACCTAGGAGTTTTGTTAAGTTTAACTTAACATATCTAACAATAATAGGATATTTTCTGGATATATTCTCAAATAGTGTAAATATAAGGTGTAAATTGTAATTTTGTTACAAGGGCAGCATGCCGGATATAAATTTTTCTATATTTATATCAATAAAATTTGTATATCCTTTTTTTAGAAGATAAATGCTAATTAATAGTTAAACAAGACCTAAAAAGAAAATATTCTCATTACAAAAGACTTTGGTATCCGAACAATATGCATAGATTTTTTTTTATTTTTATTTTCTTTTTAGATAACTATTATACTATTAGTTCTAATTGATTGTTGATAGGACTCGTGGGATTTGTTTTTGGTATTCATTACGTATACACAATTAAAAAATAATAACCAATACCATGTCTTCTTTTAGTTTTCTTTGGGTACATATTTGGTATACTAAGAAATAATAGTAATCCACACCGTGTAATCAGATTTTGTTAATCCTCTTTCCACACATCCAAAAATATAAGCAGCAAAATAAAATTTCACACGCGCTCACACTATAGATTAGCAAACCCTAGATTAAGTGCCATGCATGGATTAAGCGCTCACACTTGGGTAGTCGGCCGGATTGGGTTCTAAACTGCAATCTCTACTTCCTGCCGGTGAGTACGATTATTCATCAATAACTTCTAGCTTAATAATCTTTAAGTTCTGTACATCTATTTGATGGAGATTTGTTGTCAATTTTGAACATCTACTTCTTACCATATTGGTTTCTATCATGCTATTAGCATGTGATGCATACGAAAGTCTTCAAATTACATATTTCTTGATTACACCCATATGAATACACCAATGTTTGAAAAGAAATGTTTTGTTCGCCGTTCATGTAATCGATTTTAGATTTTCCTTTTTTTAAAGTAAGAGGAGAGGATCTTGTATAAATGTATCTAGTTTGTTCCTTTTTTTAGATGAAGGTCGCAGGTTTGACCTTCCGACCTTTATCCACTATTGTAGATATATTTATCAATCTAGCTATCTAATTTGAGTGAAATTAGATTCTTTGGAAAGTTTTCTTCCAGAGCTTCTACATATTAAAATTTCACATCAATCCAATGACTAGATCCTCTAAAAAAATCTTTCGAAAGTTCTGCGTAAATTTCTATCCAGAACCAGTTGTAAGTCGGATCAAACCTTGAGGGAAATCATATCATATTATATAAAATTACTTAGGATGAGAAGAGTGTTGTTGTAAATGTCTCGAATGATAGTTCTTGGGTGATTACCTATCCAAGATACTTAGATGCATATGTTTTGTTTTAAAACGAAGTTAAGTTTCTTTCGTCTATTTTGATCTTCAGTACGAATACACTAGTATTCATTGTTAGAAGCATCCAAGTTCATTAAATATATAATTTACACTAATTTAAATGTTTAGTCTTGTATTCATTTTGAATTTTTTTAGTTTAATATCATGTTCATGTTCAGTTAAACTTAAAAATTTGAGTATTTGTATTTAGATTTATTAAGTTAAACCTTAGACTATGGGTATTTAGAGAATGCCAATTAAAGCATGTATATTTGCTTCTACTTAGATCATATTTACTTTTTCCTCTTTACTATGCTTAAAGCTTATACTAATTACCGACAAATGGAACATCCATATTACATCTAAACTATATCACATTAGTATTGTGCCATGGAATATTCAAGGTATATATATATATATAGATATATCAAAGAGATTCTTCTTCTTAAATTTTGTAGACTTTTTCAAGAAAATCACAACTTAAATATGATGGATAGAAGCTGATTGAAGAGTCAATGTTACGTTTATATAACATTTCTTTCTTTTTTTCAATTGTTTTGTTCGCAATTATGATCTATTCTCTCATATTTTTATCACATTTAATGTGAAAATGTAGGAGAAGTACAACATACATTGATCGAGTTAATTAGTTTCTTAAATTTGCATTTGACTATACAGCTTGGGAAGGATTACTCTTATGTCTATGTATAAAATGCACCATTCGCCATTGGCATAATCAAGAAGAAGTTCTTGACCATTTACTTTCTTATCGATTTTTAAGTGGTTACACAAGTTAGGTTTTTCATGGAGAAGTTAGTGCTTCGTTTGGGGATGACATATCATAAAATCATGATGATATCCATAGGATGTTACATAAAGTATTAAGATTTTCAGACCTAGATAACAAAGAAGAAGATGAAGAGAAAGCTCAAGAAGAGCCTAATGTAGAAGAAACTAGTAGAAGTTGCCCAAAAGGAATTGTATCCAGGATATAGGATATTTATCAAACTTTCTTTTATTGTTCATCTAGTTCATTTGAAGTGTCTCAACAAAATGGAGTAACACTTCATTTACACAATTGCTTAAGTTGTTGAAGAAGGTATTACCAGAAGGCGAAACACTACTTAATACTTTCTATGAGACTAGAAAAATTATTTGGGATTTAGGCTCAGGATGTGACAAAATTCATGCAAAGCAAAGGTATGTAGATATGCAAAAACAAATGAAACTAATGATGACGAAGCTAGAATCAATCGAGAACAAGCATCATTCAGGAAACAGAGAAACATCATTTATTCCATTTAAAACTGCACAGGTAATTTAGTAATCTCCTTTAGTTTAAATTATGAACATTGGGTAGCAATTATAAATATTTTTCTAAACAGAATATCCATAACTTTATAAGTTCGGAGGTTTAGCCACAAGATGAAGTACAATCTTCGCAATCTAGCCATGAAATTCCACCTAAGAAGGTAATATTCTTTATCTTATTAAGTTGATTATTAGTTGTTGTAACTATAATACAATTAAGACCAATAACAACAAATTTAATGTAAAATATTTGGACAATTTAGATTGTTATTAGTTATATTTACTTGCTTTTAATTATTCTATGTAAATCTAATTTAGTTGTAAATCTATCTTTTGTTCTTCTATTCTAGTCATTAATGTTTTAGTATAATTCCAAAGATATACCAATTATTAGTAGACAAAAGAGTGTTACTTGATCAAGTAAAGATGATTATACGTAATGTCATTTTGTTTATGATAGATAAAAAAGATGGGTCAAAAATACTATAGAAAAAACAATTTTGCAAAAGAGATGTATCATGTAATGAACTTACCAAACTAAACACAAGAGGCTTGTTCGAAACCCATAAAAGCCTTTTTAAATCAACAAACATGAGTTTGAATGGAGGAGTTCACAAAACCAGGGGTTGTTCCATAAAAATAATTTCAGATAAGTTGCCATGTGGAAATATATTTTTGATATTTAATTGTCAAAGTTTCTAACACCATCTAATTGATGAAATCTTTTGTCTATCATTCGGGCTTTCAAATGTTCTAAGAATCTATGAGCTTTTAGTTTGGTTTTAAAACTCTATCGACATCCGATTACATGCATATGGGGTTGATGAGGAATAAGCATCCATGTTCGGTTATATTGGAGAGCACTAAGGTCATCACGCATTGCGTCTCTATTCATCATGTTTTAAAGCTATATGAATAGTTTTAGGTTCAATAGGTAAAATTGATAGAAGCATGCAAATATGTATGTTTAGGATTGGGTTTTTGAATACATACTTTTGCTTGAGTTGCTATGGTGTATTCAGTAGAGCTATCTATCGCAGCACTAGGAAGATCAATAATAGGTGATGACGTGCAAAGAGGAGATGCACTTAGTTCAACATGAACGTTACCACGTGATGCTGTAGGTGTATAGAAGCTTAGAGCAAGTGGTGTGGAGTCTGTAAGTCTAAAAGGTGACTGATTTTCATAGAATTGGGGATTGATCGATCAAAGATTGTTTAATTTTTTAAAAACAGCATAGAAATAAATTAGTGGGAGTATTTGCATGACTTCTCGTAGGATAACAAGTGATAAAACTCTTAGTGCTGTATTATTCAAAGTTGTGTTAGTTGAAACCATAGAGAGACAAAAGGTGAAACTAAAATGTAAATCAAGACATTAACTAAATATTGTCATGCCATGATGTGGTGGAGTGGTGTAAAGCATCAGGTTCTTTAAAAAGGAATGGTCAGTCATCAAATATCATATATCGGGAGATGTAACTTCTTCTGGTAGGGGGTAATAGCATTTGTATCCTTTGTGCTTTTCACTGTACCCCATGAACACATATAGTAATGACTTAGGGACAAATTTGTTGAAAGTGTTATCCCAAACATTGGGGAAACGCTGAAACACACTCAAAGAAGTGTAGTCGGGATAATGATAGTAAAGTCGAAAAAAAGGACTACCATTATTTAAAGATGATGATAGTAACCTATTTAATAAAAACATAGCATCGATCTTTAAGGGTCTCCTAAGGTTAGAGGCAATCCCCAGAAGAATATGTTTCCTTCAGTACTCACCTGGAAAACCGATGAGCTGCACCCACGAGACTAAGTTCAGCACTAAGCTCTTGAAAAGTCTACAACCCTCCCATGAGAACATTAACTATATCTCCCTCAAATGAGAAGTTAAATGTAAAAAAACAAAAAAAATCTCACCCATGTCAATAACCTACAACTCACTTGCTAGTTTACACTGCCTCATCATTTCCTTAGAGAGGTACAACAGCGGCGGTGGCCGACCTAGGAACTTACCTATCAGACTGTATCGCCATTCAGCCTGACTTCCCTTGAACCATTAGTAGCAGTTGCTGCATGTGAATCTTTAAATAACTAGGCCCATGTCGTCGGTTGCGGTTGGGCACCTGCACTGATCACCTTTAATGGGGCTCTCTCTTCGGTGGGGGGCATTTACTTCCTCGTAGGAGATAGAATTCTCAGGAGGGTCAGGTGGCTTTAGAACTGGGATAAGTATTGGGAGGACCACAGGAGTGGGGGCCTCCGGAGCTCATTCTTCTACCAGAGAAACTACACAAGAAAAAAGTTGCCTCTTCCTATTCTGCCTTTTTTCTCATACGAGTTCATTAAATTAGTGGTTTGAAGAGCTGCTTCTTTTTCAGCCTATAATCCTCTCAAACTAAAACATAGTATATGTTCTATGCAAATATTTTCAAATATTTGGGGACCTCAACCAGAAAGCAGAGAAATTGTAGGAAAATAATGTCAGCCACAGGTTTGTGCCTAAATGAACCTTCTTTGATTACACTTCATGATGAGATATTATTTGTAGGTTAACTATAGACTAGACAAAGAAAGTAGTCCTTTTGATATATATATATGTTAAACAACTAGACTAATCCTTCCAAAAAAGGAACCACAACGAGCTGAAACCAATAACACTAATGAAAAATTCACTAAATATCAATCCTAATATCTACAAAAGAATTGAACCTATAAGCTCTGTCATCTACAGCGGTAGCCTTCAGACTAGATCAAGGTAGTAAAAACAGACAATTGTGAGATGGATTATTCACTAGTAGGAGAGCAGTATCATCATAATATTAATTATCAGCAAAATTTGCAAATGGAAGATACTGGAGAACAATATCCACCAGTATGATGGCTTAATAATCCAAAGGACAAGAAATTAACTATGGAGCTTCTTTAATCTCATGTGAGGAGGAGGTAATATTTGCCCCCACCCTTCTACCTATGTCACCAGAGCAGTATTTTTACAAATAGGACACAAGTTTTTGTGCGTCAGCCACTGTTTGATGCAAGCAGTGTGGAAGTCATGCCCACAATCCAGTGTTCCAAGTTCCTCCCCATCCACATACTCTTCCTGAAGAAAAGCAACAGACAGTTCACTAATCATTAGGGTTTACTGAATGTAACTTGGTATTTAAGGGTCGAATTAATGTACCACATACCCGGCAAATACAGCATGGTTCATCTTCCATAGGTGCTTCAATCATGGTCGATGAAAACTTTCGCTGCTTTAGGCATTTCATAACCATTTCCTCACCAAGCCCCGTACTAACATAACCTATCCGTTCTTCCAATGCCAATAGTTCCTGCAGCGTAGAGAATGATGGTGTTAATCTACCTTTATGTTTAACAAGAAATAGCTAGTGTTATGAGACTGACCTCATAGGACATATCATCTACATCAAGCCGCATGTCTCTGTGCCTGTCGTGCAGGTCTGCACCGCCATGAAATGTAGACTGGTCAACAGCAAAGCCATCCTGGCAGGTACAACCAGTGCACATCAAGCTTCATCAAAGAAAATGATTTATGGCATTCTTTCTCGAGAGATGCCATTCAACAGGTATTGGTGTGAGGTTGTCATATATTCTGAACCTTAGAGCAATGCTATCACCAAAATAGAAGTATTCAACTAATTATACATCCACATCTTGAGTACTAGTTTGACAATGCAAATTGCTTTTATTTAGTTGTAAATTCCATTATCAGAAAATATGATTTTCTTTTTCTTTTCTTTTTTGTTGAAAATCTGAATTTTAACCAATAAACAAGTCAAAAGTAACAGATATTGAGTCTTTATTAAAAATCATTCATTTCTCTCCATTACTCCACTGCAACAACTTTTTTGCTAGATGTGAGAATATTAAGTGTGAGTTGTGCTAATTCAAGTCAACTAATCCTTAAAAGGCTAGCATTTGAGTACATGCAGTGAATATTTCCTTGCAAATTGAGTATGAAGTTTAGAGTAGAGTAAAGTTCTAGTACCCTCCCCAAAACCCAGTTGGTCATATCGCCACTTGCAGTTCGGATGCCTTTGTAGAATAATTGAAAATAAACTAACAAAAAATAGTTCTTTTTCTTCTCTTCCCTATTTCAACTATATAAGGACAGAATAATGTAGCTGTTATAACATGGTTTTGATTATTCCTAGAAGGCTAGAACATCTTGTTCTATCTAGGCAAATACAGGTTTACAAAAGCCACAAACTTTTATGTAGGATGGAAGATTTCAGAAGCTGTGCAAAAGTTTGACAAAGAACATCTGTTTCCTAATTCCTAGTAGCTTCTTTCTAATATTTCATCCAGAGATCAGCTCCAGTGATACCATGCGAAAATTGTCAGGTTTCAGGTAATAACAGCTCACAATGTGTTACCAGGAAAATCCACACAATCTTGTTTTAGTAGGAAAATCCATCTAATCTTGTTTTCTGTATAGAGAGGATAGGTATTATTTGGTTCCCACAATTTAGTTCTTGGCATCATTCCATTCTTTATCTTGAAACAACTTGTTATGTTTCATTTCAAGACAACTCAATTAAATAAGTTAACCAGTGAAATCTACATTTCCAGAAATCACAACAAAAAAGCAAAAAAGAAGAAAAAGAAAAAGGTTTTTATTCACCCGCCCCGACCCGCCCGAGGTCTTCTTCCTCCTCGAGCTAGGGCATCCACGTCGCATCGGATGCGAGTGGTGACTTCATTGATGAGGCTCTGGCATGCGAACTACAGGTGGCGGTGGCGATGTCGGCAAGGAGCAGTGACAACGAGGTCGAAGAGTGAAGGTGAGTAGTCTCTCACCTCCTTTTATCTCCCTCTCTTGTGGCACGGCCAGCAAGTGCCATAGCACATGCCGTGTCGGCCATCCTTGGCAATAGTTCTATCCAAAGGCTCTTGGTATTACAGAAAATGAAGCATCGGTAGAACTATCTCTAAATCTTTTTTCTAAAACTATATTTCTTTCAATGTAGCTAATAGTTCTTATTAGTACACTACGATAAATATTATACAATCAGTAAGACCTATACAATCAGTAAGACCTGGTGTTCCTCCTAGTTCAAATAATATTGTTACTAAATATTTTAAGTCAGAGGTAGATAATTTTCATATTTATATTGAGACATTTAAAAAGTATTAGAATGAATTTCATTGTACACTAATGTGTAGTGGGTGAGATACACGAAATAGAAGAAATATAATTAATTTTTTAGTATACTAAGGAATGGGAACAATATGTTTTAAATCTGTGAATGCTATTGCTCATTTTAAAAATGCAGATTATAATTTATCAGTTGATGAATGAGGTAAAAATAGATAAAAAAGAGTAATCCAAATAGTTATTGATAATAGGGTCAATTATAATAATGCAAAAAAATTACAAATGATGAAGAGACATCATTTATATCAAACGTCATATGCTGCATATTGTATTGATCTTATGTTGGAGGATATTGCCAAAGATTCTGAGATTGACATGATCATACATAAAAAATTAGAGGTTGACAAATTTTTTATACAATTATGATTGAATTTTTAATTTGTTTAGGTAGATAACCAGTAATAGCTAGGTCATTAAACTCGGCCTCACTAAATTTGTCATTCACTTTTTAACACTAGAGAGCATCATATGCTACAAGAACAATATTATGTGAATGTTTACATCACATTCTATCTATGAAATTGAGAATATAAACCTAGAAATCAAATATTAGATTAAACTTTAAAAGCTATGGGCTCTTAAAAATGCATTCTGGATAGTATAAGAATTGCCACGAAAGTACTTAAGCCTCTTGTCAAAGTATTACGACTTGTAGCTAATAATGACAAATATAAGATAGGTTTTTTATATGAGGCTATAGACAGCGAATGAATCAACAAAAAAAAATGTCGACAAAAGTTATAGGAAATGGTGGAAGATAATTGATTCTAGATGGAACAGACAACTACATAAAGATATACATGTAGCTGGTAGGCATCCTTTTAATTTATTAATTTATTTTTATTTATATATATTTTAAAAATTAAATACTTATAAATTTTAAATAAAATTTCTATAGGATATTTTCTTAATGCAAGATTTCAGTTCTCTACAAATGTCAGTAATGATGTTGAAACCTTGCTGGGAGTTAAAAAGGTAATTAGCAAACTAGAACCCGACATTCATAAATAAAATCTTTTACCATAGAAAAGTGACTTATGATTCAATTAAATAATTTTACTATTTTTTGTTCCAAATTTAAACTTTCAACATAATCAGTTGTTTATAAAATGTATGCAATAATTATTCAAATGGAGAGATATAGATTGAGAATTAGGCAATTCAGTACTTCTTAAATTACTGCAATAATATCTCATAACAATCTAGCCGAATAATGGTCTATTATGGATAAGAGAGGTATCAAATTTAACACTAATAGCAAAGAAGATTTTTAAGTCAAACCATTTCTTTATTACAATGTTAAAGAAATTGAACTACTTTTATTGATCCACACCAAGTCATGCAACTGATTGATAATGAAAAAAATTAGAGAAGTTAGTTTTCTGTTTTTATAAAATAAGATTAAAGGAGAGAAATTTAAGAAAGAATATAGAAAATGACAAACTAATTGATTTAAATAACATTCCATCTCGCTTTGACCAAGCGGTTGCCTACCCCATCTCTATGACTCTCATTCATCCACCGGTCGTCGTCTCCTTCCTCCCCTCCCCCAGCGTGAGAATCATGACAAGCTCTTCCTCTCTGATGCCTTTCTTTCCCTTTCTCTTCATGTCCCTCACTTTGAGAATCCCTACTCCCTTTTCCCTCACCTCTTCACCGACATGCGCAGCATTCATCTCTCTCAACCCCCAAAACCCCATATTTCTCTCTTTTTTCCCTCTCTCAACTAATTCCTTTCTTGGTCTTGTTCCTCTTCCTCAAGCATGCCCAATGCCCTCAACATCCTCACCACTTTCCCTTTCTTGCTCGTGAGGGTCTCTAGCCTCATCCTTTGCCTCATGATATGTTGTTGCTCACCTACAACTTCCTAATCCCTCTATACTTGCTGCTATAGAGAAAGTTTGTTCCCTTTTCTTGAGACTTGTTTATAATGGTGATTATTGAAATGGTTATGTTGTTTGCTAATGCTCTAGATCACGAGAAGTTCCTTTTGCTGTTGTGATTCCTGCGTGGATCTGTTGGTGCTTTTTTGTAAAGAGTAGCTTGTTTATGGTGGTGATTGTTGAAATTTTTATGTTGTTTGCTAATGCTGTGGATCATAAGTATTTATATTAGGTTCTGGGTCTGTTGGACATTGTATCTGAACAAAAGCATTGGATTGATATCCTTACTGTGTCTCTGCATTGATATTTGGATATTTTAGATGCACCAATTTCATTGGATATATGAACTAGCATCAAGTGTTCAACATCAATTTGAAAGATCCATTTTGTATTCATAACCGAATAAGATTTGATTCATAGCCAGATCATAATCGTATCTATCTAAGATCCGGTCCATATCCAATCTTTATCTGTATTCATTTAGTTATAATATGATTTTAAATTTTACTATTCATCCAATATCTATATTTAGAACAAAGATATGGATCTGAATGTGAATTGAGCACTATCCGATTCATATACCCCTAGGTGGGAAACCTCTTATAGATAAGGCTAGCAACCACCATTGCAACTGAGATGAGCGTAGGGGTGTTAAAATAAAAACTAAAAAAAAAGTGGAAAGACAGAAGAGAAAATAGAAGAAAAAAATAATAACATGTGGCACTCGAGATTTCAAGAGATCAATAATTGATATCTTGAGTTGTATTAGGTTAGATGCAACTTGGTGTGTTCCACATGTCCGCATAAAAGAAAATTCAAAGATTTGTGTTTACAGCCAATAATGTATTGGCCATACTGGACTGATATGGCCGATACTATCGAGACTAAGGAAAAACTGGTTTTAGTCTCGCTTTCGCATTAATAAGAGCCAATATCAATACATATTGGGATCAGCCGATACTTCAGACCATGGATCATGAGTCAAGTACCACAAATGTTTAGGCTAAGCCTAGATATGGTAGAACAAGCAAGCTCACAAGATAAATATCGAGATCAGGTGTTTAATTATTTATTATGCAATCCTTAGATAAAGCCCATACCACCAAATCTTACAATGCAAACATGCTAATAATGACTGGAAGAGTAAGAAATTGAATCATTTTAGTTACCAGTCAGCAAATAGTCACATTCAAATTCCAAATATATAAAAATTCTATTGGTATTGGAAGAAGCAATCAACGACCAACCAACCAAACAAGATGAGTTATTTGGTTCACATTTGTTTTCTACAAGAATTTAACTATTATACGACCTTCATTATTAAAACAATGAAATCATTGTATTTTGCTATTCATGTGTTCCCCGTTTTATTTCCTGCAGTCATTATTCGTACTTGCAATAAATAACATCAACTGCTAGCCTTCATAGTTCATTAAAAATAAACATAACTAGATAAAGTATGTTCAAGCTCGGGCTGTCAAAAGAGCTTGCTAGCTCACGAGGCTCGTGTGCTCAACTCGTTAAGAGCTTAGCTCGAGTTTTAAACGAGCCAAGCTGAGCTGGGTTTTTTAGCTTGAAAAATTAATCGAGCCAAGCAGAGTCTAGCCAAGCTAGATTTTTTGGCTTGAAAAATAAATCAAGCTGAGCTGAGTAAGACTCAACTCGGCTCAAATTAGCTCGATATATATTTTTCAATACAAGTAATATAATATATATAGTCTATTTTCCAATTTAGAATAGTGTATTGTCACACTGCTTGTAATGAGTATCAACCTCAAAAAGGATGACTTGGGTTCGAATCTTGGGTTTTACATAAAGAAAGCTTAATTTTTTAAATTGATTGGATGTCATTTAGTCCCACATCAGGAAACAAAAAGGTAGGAATCATCTTTATATGTATCCACATCTCAAAAGGTTGTAATATTGTAGCTATAAAGTAAATGCAGTATAAAATTTTTGAAAATTCGAGCCAGCTCGGTAATCTTAACTAGTCAAGCCAAGCCCATATTACTAGGCTCATCAGCCAAGCTCAAACTAAACTTTAATTAATTTCGAGCCGAGCCGAGCTCTCATTTACACCCCTAGTCCAAGCTAGGGAAAAACCATTGCTTGAGGTTCCCACTTAGAAGTCTGAAACCAAAACCCAAGGTATAAAACCAAAACATCTTAATTTTAGTATGTTTTGTTCATGTCATGGATTGCCGTGCTGACAGCACGGGTAGAACTGGCAAAGCATCGACATGTGGCACAGGTGTGTGCCGATAACACCTCCTAAAGGGCTCAAGAACCTTCTTACAAGTGGATCAATGCTTCGTATGAGCTTTGACGATCTCGTAGAGACAGAGGAGTTCATCGCCATGTGGAGAAGAAGAAAAGCCCTCGACCACCGTGGCAACCATTGTTAGGGTTTTTTCCAAAATTGTGGGCATGAAGATGGGAAAGTTTAAAGGATAGTGGATGCAATCCATTATTCTAAGTTACTATCCATTATCACTTTTGGATTAAATCCATTATCACTTACATTAGGATCCATTAACTTAAGTTAAAACCATCATCTTCTTTGTGAGGTCCTCGTTGCGTAACCCTAGCCGCAATGGCGGCCATGATGACAACGGTTGAGAAGGAGAATCAACGATGAGGGCTTCCAATAGGTTCCTCGCTTTTTTCTCTCTCCTCCTCTCCTAAATCCTTTTCTCCTCCTCTTTCTTTTTAGCCAGCCGTGCCATGTCTCGGCACGTGTTGTGACTGTAGCACAGCAATTTTTGCTTCATGTTACTAATGTACTTGGCAAGTACATAGCAGTTGATAGAGATCATGCCCTCAGTAGCTGGTGAGCACTTGGCAAGTGCCTTAAATTTTAAATGTGATTTCATAATGTCATAATATAAGCATCATTTTCTGTGGAAGTTGATTAAGCATCTGTTTTTTCAAGAAATTCTTACTAGGTAAAGAAGAATCCTTAAGGAAAGATGAGCAGAATTTAGCAATGATTGCAATCGGCAACGAGTGTTGAGCTTGTGGCACAGCAAGGCACAACACATGCCACGACACAGGCCGACTGTGCCGCAAGAATAGACTTGACTGCCGGCCCCATGCAAAAGAGAGAGAGAAAAAGAGGAGAAAGGGGGAGGATACTACTTACGTGCTGCCATCGCCATCGTGTCTCATAGCACTGGTCTCTCTCCTCATCCACCTATGCCCTAGGTGATCGGACAAGATGATGGAAATTGGGAAATGAAAACAGGTCGAGAAATAAATGGATCCACAAAGCAAACTATTACATAAGACAACGAGCTGATTGTGACTCACTAATGAGCTCAGTTGTGAGATTACGTTCCATTTTGGGGCAGAAAAAGCACACAAAATAAAGCTAAGGGCCTAAACCATCAAGACAGCTACTGTTGCAGCCACAACGACCTCTCTCTTCAACTAATAGGTTGACAATTTTCTTATTTCCTGCATGTTTGAGATATTTCCACTGGCATGTGAAAATGAAGAAGCCAAGAAATTACTGAAACTCAGAAACTGCTAATTTGACCTTGCTAAAAGCTCCTCATGGCCCAAAGCCCCAAACAAAGTTGAGAACCCCTAAACCATTCTGTTAAGTGGCAAATATAGTGCTCTTACTGGCTAGTTTGTCTATGTGAAAACACTAGAACTAGAAACAATGTGTATGCTAGGAAACATAGTTAGATGAAGGCTGACCTCAAATTGTAAGTTTCCCCCTTGGCGAATTGATTCCAATGCATTCCGAATCTGATAAAAGTAAAAAGATTGTAATACTACATGAAACAAATCCATCATGGTTTTTTCGGTGATAAAGTTAATGATCTATTTAATTTTCTAAATGATGCCTTGGAGCAAGTGCAGAGATACAAGTACAAACTAAAATAAGATGACAATTAAATATTACAACTTTAATCTTTTGATTGCATCTTTAAATCTAAGAGTCGTGGTGGTTAGCATATGAGAAATAGGGTGCAGCACCATGAGTTCATTTACTGTAAAAGACTATCACAGAGACACAGACTCACAAAGTAATGCCCTTCATACATCTGAGTGGCTAGGTCCTTTTGTGTGTGCTTCCTAGGGAATCTTGATATTATCAAGAGTGCTACAATGAATTTTAACCAAATTATAGTCCATGGTTTTCTAGCAACCTATCAGCAATGTACTTACAGAATTGTAGACATGGTATGTACTAAGGATGGCAGTGCCTATGGTGACATGGCATTTGATATGGGGTGTCTGCATGCTGATCTCCATGCCAATGTGGAGCATTTTTTCTATTTTTCTATTTCTATCAATTATCATTGATAAAGTTTTTAATCCTTCCTGTCATTTTACGTTCAATTAGATTTTGGTTTTAATTATTGAATTATTATCAATTAATATTATGTGTGAAATATTATTATGTGTTCAATTATATTATGGAGTATTCAATTATTAATATTAGTTTTAATGAATGTATTTAATCATATTATATGTTGAATAATTTTTATATTTGACTATATACCTTAATAAAATAGGTCATTTATAAAAATAATCTAAAGATAAAACACTATAATGTATGTTTTAATACATATATTTAAACCAAAAATTAAATATCGATATGTTAAAGACCTAAAAACATCTCTAAATATCATAAATTATTTATTAAAAATATGTTAAATGCATGGCAAGGGCATGCCATGCCGATGGTGGTATGACATAGCACGTTCCACTAGCATGACTATCGTTGGTATGTACTGCTTGACACTTGAATTCATTAGGCAAGAATAACAGTTTGAAATTTTGAGCAAATCCAATGAATTGTAGAATTTTACAGAAGTATCTATGATATGACAAGATAAAATGATAGCACTAACATGCTTCGATTTGAAAAGGTCTGCATAAAACTTCAAAAGTGATATTACAAAATACTAGTATATAGTTAAAAAGATTACAATTATGACTCCCATATTTTAATGGGTGGTAAGAACTAAGAATAACTACATGTCCAGGAAATTGTTAGAGATCAATGCACTATTAAGGAAGTGTATTTTCAAAAGCTCTTATTTAGAACATTAACAAAGTAACTACTACTAGGGTAAAACTTCATAGGTCCACAATCTCAAGTCTCAACTATCATCTCTTCCAATATGAGGAACCAAAACATTAGGCTTAAATGTATGTAACTATGTTCAACCTCCAGCATATGATATATATTACCCATGTAGCCTGTAATGAAAATTTAGTCCAATTTTATTTTAATGTTACATCACAAGCAGGAAGTGCAACAGGTAACAAATATCATATAGCTGTTTTACAAGTTCTCTATTATGAAACATAGGGTTTCTTAGTAAAATAACATAGCAACAGCTGAAATTGAAATTGGGAAACAGGTAGCAGAGAAAAGGATATAAATTCTTTTAAAATTTACTATAGATGGAACTCCTCATGAACCAGGACGCCTTCTTATCTACCCTCTGATTCTATTAAAAAGAGAACTGCACAGGTTGTCAGATTCTACCATAAACATGTAACTAATAATAAGTAATTGACCAAAGACTAAATTTTATACTACTCTCTATCTTCAAATTCTCAAGAGTGTCCATTACTAATGATGTTTCAAAATCCCTCCACATCTCCTTTCTTCAAATGGTACTCTTCCTATTCTTGCCAATCTCATCTAGAGGCCACCAAATGATGAATTATGCTGATGTCATCTATATCATCTGTTAAGAGTAAAAAAAGAATAAAAGAATAAAGCTAGCATTCTCTATCAAGCTTAAGATATTAGAATAATTGGTGAGTTAATATAATATAAGAGTAGGTCTAAGTTCAAATCTCACATATCTATCTGTCATTTTAAATATAAAATTTCCACTCATTTAATTCAAATTCATCTTTTGGGCCTATTAAAATGTGTCAAACCTAGAAGTTAGGGGGAGAGTAAAAGAAAAAAAAAACCAAAACTGTCGTGCTCTATTAGCTTAAAATTTTAGAGTGAAAACTGAATTATTAGTCTGTTAAAAGTGCATCTACTGATCAATCCAACCAATAACCCAAGAAGTCCTTTTGAGTTTTGACTTCCTAAAATTAGTCTTCTTTATAGATTGGTAAAGACTATAAGATTACCAATATAACTGAAAAGAATTCTGATTTCTCGCTAGTTTGCTAAAACCAAAGTTTGTTTTATTGGATTTACAATCCACCTAATGCATTCAGACTTTAACTCGTAAAATAAAATCTTGATATACCTAGGACGAGACAAATAACATCGACCCGCATGTCTAGATGGCCTAATTTGTGAGAATAAAAAGATTAGGTTTTTTAGCTGTAACCAAACAATATTTTCTTTTCATAAATCAAGCTTATGACAAATTTATTACCATTCTAAGGAACCAAATAACATGACATCTTTCCATTTTGAGCAAGACAATTTATTAGATTTTGTTACACCCATAAAAACGAAAAAATATTGAATGGTCGACATGTGCCGCACCTAATCCCCTAACCTAACATTGTTCAGATTAGGCTTTCTCCCCTTGCACGCCACCAACGGTGAGCTGGGGCCGCGTGCGCACAAGGACCTCGAGCTGGGCACCCTTGCCCTTATCTCTAGCCTCTTTCCTCCTCTCGGCATCTCCCTCTCACAAAAAATCTTTTCCCCCACTAAGCCTCTCTTACTCTCTCTCTTTCTCTCATTCCTTTGTTTTGGCATTGCCAAGGCCAAAGCCGGTGATGGCACCCCTCCCTCCTCCATCAATGTCGTCGGTAAGCCCATCTTTCCACCCATTTGTTTTCTTTAAGCTGTTTAGGTGTAGGGTGTAAATTTTCGGACCGTTCAATGCCATTATCTTATGTGAGTGATTTAGCCGGCCAACAGTCGATGTGCATGCCTAGGGACTGTGCTTCCGCTCAAGCCTTTCCCTAACCTTTGGCAAAGCTTAGGTGAGCATGGGTGACCTATTTCAATGGCGATTGGGCCACCAAAGTCCTTGTCACCGTCCTCAGCAGGCCATGACAATCCTACCAATAGCTTATCCGACTTCCACCGGCCCCGCTCGGCACCTCCCCACATTGCCTCTCCTACCATCGATGTCCAAGCCATCTCGACTCCTTTTCCTGTCTTCCTTGCCCCATTGCTCATTGGCACGTGCTCGGCGGACCCCCATCTTGCCTGAGACCCTATCGTGGCAATCACACTACTCCATCTTTTATTGGTTGCACAATGATGAGAGGTCGTCAGCGAGTCTTTCCCCTACCACTCACTATGATACGAGTAAGATGAAAGAAGTGGATGAACTAGGGGTAGGCTAGCTCAAGCCCGATCCCACGAGGGATGCCTAAGCTCGAATGCCTCGTGGGCTTTCTCTCTAACTCTTTTTCTATTTTAAATGTTGAGAAGTTAGTACTGACTTAGTATTTTACCACAGATCTTCCTAGAACTAGTGCGCCCCGGAATAGATCGAGATTAAATAAAGAAAAATAATAAAGATTTTAGAAAGATAATAATAAGATATAAATATAAATTATTTATGAAGTCTAAAAATATAAATATAAATAAAAATATTATTTTCTTAATCTCAATCTCTCTTCCTTTCTACCACTCACACATCTCTCTCTCCCTCTTTCAAATAAATAATTTTTTTCTAACTCTCTCTCCCACTAACTCTCTCCCATCTCCTTATTATCTCTATTCTCACTCTATCTTCACTTAAAAAAAAAAAATCTGTCAAAACCTCTCCCTCTCCCTCTCCCCTTTCTCCCTCACGCACTCTCATCTTCCTCTCCTACTCCCTCTCTCTCCTAAGCAATGATTGTTTGACGTAATTCTAACCTCCATCAACGTTCGTCAAACTCCTACAACATAAATCTGGCTCCATCGACCTCCGACGAACTCCTCCGATGTAGATATAGCTCCGCCGACCTCCAGCAAACTTAGATATGTAAATTTTTCTTTTATTCTCTCTCTCTCTCGGCTGAGTTTATTACTATCTCTTTATCCCTCTCTCACTCTCTTCTCTCTTTCTCCCTTTCTTTGTTGCTATCCTCCCTCTTTCTCCATTTTTTCTCTCTTGATTTGGTTCATTTCGGCTAAAACTTGCTCGATCCAAATTGGGTATCTGCCTATTTAAGTCCAGTCTACTTTTTGAGCCTACCAAAATATCTAAAGCCCAAAATGAGGAGACGGTAGAATATAGAAAATAGAAAGCACTATTCTGCAATAGCTTAAACTTTTAAAATAGTTGGTGAGGTAATAAATATAAAATATTTCATATGTAAAGCTTTTTCTAATACACAATGGCTAGAAAGCTCAAACTCAAAAGTTCTGATGGCTCCACAAAAATATTTGAGGATATATTATGATGAGCTCTTGACTAGATGTGCATCCTATAGGATGGGATATTGTTGGAACAAAGGAATCCTTGAGTAGGTCCAATAGATCTCCTTTGCCCCTTCATTAGGATAAGATATTAAGTTCGTCAAAGATTTTACTCATGAAATCATAGTGCAGTTCTATTCATTCCCCTGAATATTGTCTAGAGTCTAGACAACAGTGGATTCTAGATGACCAAAAGAAATAGAAGTCAAAATGTTGGATATCTTGGAAAACTAAAAAATCCATTTAACTAAAGTTAAATACACATGGAATATAAACTGCAAAGTTATAGGGACCTTAGCAAGATAGCATAATACTAATGTCAAAATCTCCATTGAGACTAGTGCTTCTCCATCGACAAAAGGTTATACAAAAAGGTTGATGCAAACATATGAATCAAAAATTATAAATACACCTCTTCAGTGAGACCAATTATACAGATAAGTGGGACATTAAGCAACGACATGTTAAAACCATAAGCTAAACAAAAGTATACTATATTGGCTATTATGCTTCCACCTTAAGCCTATGTTGCAATAGAATAAAGGTATATGGAAGTTGACCAATGTCCAGTCCAACTGGTAAAGGTTTGAGAATCAATTTTTCAGAGAAAATACGAGGTTTCTCTCTGGAAATGTATACTTAAACAGCATAAGCTACTAATAAAATAGAATGTGAAGATGATCAATCAGAAACATACCTCTGATATCATCCTGCTTCTGCCTTCCCTATCAGCTGCTATATTCCTAATTGTCAATGGAATTCCAAAAGCACCATTAGATTGTCGGTCACTTGATAAGGCAGACCTTAAATGTTGGGGCTGATAGCCACGTAAAACAGCTCCAGATTGTCGACCAATTTCCTGAAAGCCAACAGAGTGTCCAGAATGTTGTACAGGAATGTAAATTCCCCGATCTCCAATCTCAGAGCCACTTGACAGAAGGAAGGGTTCATGAACATCGTCTGGTAAGTGCCGATGATATCCCGTGGATGGATTTCGATGAGGAACCCATGTTGGTCCTAATGGTTGATTAATTGATGAACTGGTGCCAGGTCGTGGTGCAAAAGAAACATTGCCAGCAACACTTATACCTTGGTTAGCCATAATCCAACTTCTTGGACCTTGAACAATCTGCCTATTATCTGGTGGGGAAACTAAATCTGAAAGACTGTTTACTGCCATGTTCCTTGCACTAGCATCCTCCCTTGTATTGATGATTCTCTCTTCTATACTGACAGACCTCGAGGAATTACCAATTCTAAAAGTTGAAGCTCCACTTTGATGAAAATGTTGCACTGGAAAACCAGGAACAACCGGTATATGAGGCTGATTTTGCGAGATTGAAGCAGAAGCAAGTGGCCTGGGTTCCAGAGGCTGATTTAATGAACTAGTAGGATGTAAAGATGATCGACTGGGTGACCAGAAATTAAAATGCCTAATGGTACTTTCTAAAGACCACATATTAGGTGAGAAGGTTTCATTCTGTTGTGCAGAGTTCATCCTTGCGTGGAAATTTCTTTGTGAGCTTCCTGCATTTCCAGATTCACCTACGGGGACATGGCTGTCAGATGACATTCTTCTCATGAAAGAAGGTAGTTGTTCCCCAGTAGAATTTGCACTAGATAGATAACCAAATGGATCGTGTCCATTTGAGCTAGTAGAAGGAAAATAACTAGTAGAATAAGAAGAATTATATGAACTGTCATCATTTTGACGAAAGAAGTTTGCACTTTCACTTTCTGAAGAATGCCCTTCGAGACCTTCAATATTTTTCCTCTTGCAAGCTAGGCGACGACTACTCATTGAATTGTCTAATCTTCTGTCTATATTTTCCGGCATAAACCCGAATCCTGTGGAGAAATTGCCGCAAGGATTTAGAGAACCAATCGAAGATGGACCATGCACTGAATCTGATAGAACTGGTCTATAAGGATGAGAATCTGAGACATCAGTGTTGATGCTACTACCGCCAGAATTATTTTCAGGATTTTTAGGTATGTCAATCAAATTGGAACTTAGTGAAAGGGTTGGCCCTTCTTCAACCTGACTGCTATTAAGATTTATACTCATGCTCTCCAGATTAAGCATTCCAGCTGCAACAGAACGCCTTTCTTCTATCCTTGGGCAACATCCAACAAGGGCAGATGCCCTTAAATGCTTCATTTTGGTTTCATCATGACCTTCATGGTTTGATGACTGTCCACTAGAACTAGCTATATCTGAGCTCCAGATACCTGAGTGTGAATTATTTTGATTTGCAAAGCTTGTGTATGACATATTGACATCATTGGAGGACTTCAGATAATGCGGTGGATTCTGGGACTCGAAGGAATTAAGAAAAATGTTAAAATGCTGATCCATGCCAGAGGTGCTAGAACTAAAGCCATGCTCAAACTCGATTTCTTCTGGGGAGGATTCAATAAAACCTTTTTGCGGCAGCATTAGACAAAAACTGTTCTCTTGAAATAAAACAAGCAGACTATCAGTAAATCTTGTTATAATATCTCAGATCTGATGATTCAGCAGTGCAGCTATTCAGTTACAACTAGCCTGCAACTGGAAAAAAAAGAGAGGCATAAAACAATCTTATTGTTATGCATGCTTATTCTAAAACAACTTCAAAAAAGATTCAAACAAATATAACTTCAAAAAAGATTCAAACAAATATAAGTATCATCAAAGGAACATATAAGGAAAGAAGAACTAAGGATATACACGAGTTATATGCTACAGACCTACTTGCTTTTACATTTCCATGGTACAGGGAACAACTAAATTTTATCTCTAAGCTAAATCCAAACAACCAAAACTCAGGAAATAACTATATTAACAATAAGAATCATTTCATATGTTTGTTCCAGTGGAAATAACCTTCTGGATCTACAGTACCAACTGACAGACTGTCAACAAATATCTATGCAGTGAAAACAACAAATAAACGGCAAAAGTACACTCTATTTCTGACTCTTTGGTCAGATCTATAAATCACACTTTCATAAAGACATTTGAATCACCATTAAACTCATTAGAGTAATGAGATCATGGATATACATCACAACATGTGGATTTAGCATGTGGAGCCACACTTTATCTGAGCTCTCCAAAAATACTTAGACTGAGAAATTACTAATGGAAATGCTCAAATAACTTTACAAATGACAAGTTACTGCAAAATAACTCTGCTTAACAAATATTGCATTAGACTTGTATAATATATATACTAGCGAATACTAAGATATCAAACCTACTCAGAAACCAAAATTCATAAATTTCATCAATTCTACAATCATGATGATCCAGACATTAAGACCTTTAGGCATATGTTTTGCTGTTTAATTTTGATATTCAGTTGATGGTCTCAAGAAAATAGAAAAGGTAGCAGATTTATCATACACTATAACTTTTCCCTTTTACGATGGTAATTTCCAGCACATCAAATTCAGATCAAGGTCATGAGACCAAAAAAAGGAATACAAGTAAAGTTAAAATCTTCAAGCATCCTTCAACCAATATTCCTATACTTACCAAGTACGAACAGTTAAAGGTTTGGGTAATAAGCTTGTCCAACTCCCTCTCTTCATTAATTAGCATCTAACACATATCCTTTGGGGCCAATTTTTCATACTACGGGTAAGTCAATGTGTCACTCTATGCAACAACGGTGACCACATTTTCTTGGATTATTCTGCACCTTTGCATGACAACTACCATGATAACAGTGGCCTTATGCCCTTCAAGGAGTGCCATAAAGTGTGGCACATCTACCAAGCATATAAAGAAGGTTTACAGATTTCATTAACAATGAACACTACTAACAAATCGACAATTTGTACCTCAACAACATGTATCAATGAATCATTATTCCAAAATTCATCTTCTGCACAATATGATAACCAAAAACTTGACATTCACATTACCTCAAACGATTTTTCACTAAACATCTTTCTCTTAATCATAGTGCTAATGAGACCTTATTCTCGACTAGTTTTGGGTTTGAAGAAAAAAAACTATCCATGATAATTGTTCATTTTGTACCGCAGAAAACAAAATAGAATCAGAAACAAGAAAACCAGATCAATACTAACCAATCCTACCATAATCAGGAGGAATAAATCTTTTAGAGACAAATATCTTCAGAATCTAGAAATAGAATGAGTCCTACAAATATATTCATCAAATAAATCCACCTAATATAGTAGAGAAAAAAGCAGTAACCAAAACATCCTTGTCAAGAGAAAGATGTCAATCACAAATACCATCAATTATGGCTCAAACCAAACAAATTTCCTTAACACCTTGTTTGGAATCCCCAAATCAGTGCAATTCAATTGATCTGGAATTCTACTTTCTCCAAATCCATTGTTTGGTACCACTTTGGAACAATTGATTTGGAATTCCCGTTTCTCCAAGTGATGAGCTTTGGATGGATTTCAGTATATGTAGAATCCGATGATTTGAGGTTGGACTTTGATGAAATTCATTTGCCACTAAGTTGACTCTTCCGAATCTCAAGATGACCTTTATTTGGTTCCGTTCTTATTAAAGCCCATGGGTAGATTAGGGAAGAGGAACATTATGAAATGAATTCCCGTATGGTTCCAAACAAGAACGTTAGATGGATTTCATTATTTTCTACACAGTGGAATTCATTTCCAAATGAAACCAATTGAATTCCATCTAGAATTTGTTCCAAACGCAAACGAGAATCCAAAAAGAAAAGAACACCAAAGTTCAATCAAGACCCATCAATAAATAACGTTTAGAACAATATAATCTATAGAGAAATGTAGAAAAAAGAGTCAAGGTTATGAGAAATCTAGGTCGGGAATAGCTTACCTCAATCCGACCTAAATCTCCCAACAACCCAAGAAGGAAAAAAGCGCCCTTTCCGTTTCCTTCTCTTCTTCTCTCCCTATAACTTTCTTAGAGACATCAAAATCCAATTTTGTTACTATTCTCCAACACCATCAACGAGAAGATCAAAATGGAAGAAACCCAAGGAAGAACCCAACGCCAAGTAACCGATGCCTTCAAGTTAGGAAGAGATTTAAGATGGCTTTTAGGATTAAGTAAAAGGGATAAGTCATCCCAGAGGCTTATTTTAAGGGATCACATAGAGTCACCAATATCATAATAATATTTTAGTCTACTATTTAATTCATACAAGATTATATATGGGATATGTTACCAACCGGTTTTATCCGATCTGTAACGGTTCTGAACTGATTTGATGACGTGACTTTTAAAGAGAATTCTAGAAGATCTAGCTGTTGGATCTTGCTGCATTTTGCATATGTTGTAGCTTTGAAGAGAGCTTCCAATAAATCCAAGATCGTAGGGTTTGCATAGCTAGATCTTAAGATATCGGTCGAATAGTGATCGAAGGTTAGATAAACCCTAGCTTGTTAGCCCTTCGATGGCTAAGTAGGTGCTAGAAAAATTCTTTTGAAGTGAAGGGAGAGAAGTTACTACAGAAAAGGGGGATTAGAAGATAGAAAAGGTCGACCAAGTACTTGGGCGATGGAAGAAAGAAGATGAGAGAGAGCACCAATAGCTAGAGGAAGGAGATAAGGGCAACTATGCCGATCCAATTATCAGATAAACTCTAATTAGCGTTTTCTCTAGATATTTATAGAGGCTCACCTTTTTGACCCAAACAACCAAACTAAAACCCTAATAAACCAACAGTTCTCGCTGCGGTGTGTTCGAACGTGCCTGATCGCGTTTGAACGTGCTCGATCGCATTCAAACGCGTAAATATCGTTCTCTGTCATTGCGAACGCGTGCAGGTGTTCGAATGCACAAACCCCATTCTTTGTTTTTATGAACACGTGCAGGCGTTCGCATGGCCCGTTCGAACGTGTGTCCCTGACGTTCAAACGCCCCGACAAAAAGCCTTATTTTTTTAAGCAAAAATTCAAACTAGATAAATAGGCTCATCCCAATAAACCCAATGTTGTGAGTAGATCCAATCTGATCGAGTCATATTAGGATAACTATATAAAATTACACTATATTAATTATAAAAATTAATCGAGTTCAATTCAAAATAATCAGAATTAAAAAGTAATACAAAATAATAGATTAAGTTATATAAAAATGCTTAATAATAAAAATATAAAATATAAATTTTTAATATAGCAATACTTTAAATAAATATAAAACATAAAATATTAACTATTAATAAAAAAATTAAATTAAATTTGAATAATTAAGATTGCTAGTTTTGTTATTTATATATTTAAATTTATTATTTCTTAGATAAGTATAGTAATAATGCTCTTATCCCTACACTCTCTGGGATATATCATCCCCTTTTGAGGATACGATACAACATCAAATCCGAACTTCTTAGATATGGTGCTTTTCTCCCAAAACCTTTCAAATGGTTTTCCTTAATACAAAAAGTTTTGGGCAGCAACACAAACATATAGGGAGATGGAGTTCAATTATTTTATAGAGCAGATGAAATTTGTTACGAATCAAACCTAGAAACATTTGAATTTAATAAAAATATGATATTTATGGGTTGTAGCCTCATGCATTTGAGTTCTAATGGCTTTAGTTTTATGTGAATTAGAGATTGAGATAAAAAAAAATTAAAACAGTAAAGAAATGTTAGAACTAGATAGATTGGTAATTATCCGATATTGCGACGGTTGTCGAAGGGTGGCGAACGAACAATGGTGGTGGTGAACGGCTGTAAGGTAGGATGGCTCGTGGAGATGACAATGGCTAGGGTTTGGAAGTAGAATTAAATTTCCAAGTTAAATTTACTCCTAAGAAAATAAATTTGCTCCAATTATTTTATTTCTGGCTCATGGAGGTGATGGTGGCTAGAGTTTGGAGGTAAAATTAGATTTCTAAATTAAATCTACTCTTAAGAAAATAAATGTTATGATTAATTTACTTCTACTCGTAGATTATCTTACTCTTACTCCTAAGATAAATTTAAGGCTAAAATAATTTCTTAATGCTTAGATAATTGGATGATTAAATGAAGAAGTCCAGTCCCTCTATATATAAAGGTCGGGTAAAAATAAGTCTTACTCGAACTAGCCTAAAAAACTTATACAACTTGAACTAAGACTTGCTTAAGAGATATACATGATTTAGTTGGACTTGTCTTAGAGAGTTACATGACTTAATTGAACTTGCCTTATAGGCTTATATGACTTAATTGGACTTGCATTAGAGGACTACCTCTTGACTTTGGATAGTTCTTCGACGAAGTCCATAGAGATATCCTCCCAGATTTGCTCAAGATTCAATAGGTTTATATGACTTAATTGGATTTATTTTTTTAGGCTTACTGACTTAACTAGACTTGCCTTAAGGGCTTATATAAGAGGCTAGACAAATAGACTCCAAGCAACCCTAGACTAGACTCAACCCACCAAGTGAGTTCATGACTTGACTAGCACAACCATAATTCGACTAGACCAACCAGCTCTGGGCTAGTTCACAATAATCCACTACACTTTCACCGCCTTATCCTCAAAGTGTGAAGTCAAGAAAGCGCTTAACTATCTCAGATTCAAGCTCTGACATAGTATCATTGGAGTGCTGGGCCAACCACTCCACTAGAACTTCCGTCTGCAATCTTCTATCTCTATGTTGCCGTCTCCTGGCTAGAATCCTAACACGCTCCATTGGGTGTGGCTCCTCCATCGGGTTAAGTATGCCCACACCCACGATCTGGTCTACCCCAAATCGAGCCCTCAGCTTAGTGTCATGACCCGATCTTAGCTACTCGACCAAGCTTGGGTGTAGGAAGGTAGTTCGTGCAGTCGGACAAGAATATTCTTCAAATATTCTCTCAGAATTGGGAAATTACGAAACTAGCTAAGTTCGTTTTGTAACTTCTTGATCTATGTTTTTGGTGTTTATGCTCTTTGGATATTATGACTATAGCTAGGGATAAAATAGGAAAATTTACGATGGAGGTGTTGATGACGGGTGGTGGTAATGAACGTGGAGATGGAGTGGACCTGGGTTTTAGGTATGGTTTGCACAAAGTGTAGTAGGGAGAGGGGGGAGATGGGGAAAAGATGATCGGTATCCTAAGAAGGATGGAGGGTCTGATAATCAAAGGAGGCTAGGGGTAACCGGTGTAGAGGTGTCACACTTCTAGGGTTTGAGCAAAGAGGAAGAAGTTTTAAATTAAAGGAGAGAAGATAAGTTAACTCAATGATTCATTCAATAAAACCCTAATAAAGTTGTCTTCTACATATTTAGAAGCTAGCATATCTACCAAACAATTGAAGAAACTAAACCTAATACAAGCTTTCTCGCTCGATGCATTCGAATAGCCAAAATAGTATCTCTATATGTGCAAACGTGATGTAGCCATTCGAACGCCCTTACCTTGCGTTCAGATGGTCAAAATAGTATCTCTATATGTGCGAATGTGATGTAGACATTCGAAAGATGCAGTCAAATGTTCTTTCCATCCGTTCGAATGCACTAACTAGAAAATCTTATTTATCGAGAAAATTAAGAAATTGAAATATGAAATAAATTCACAAGTCATATCCAAGATGACTCAGCCTAGTCCAAATCACATCACTCTACTATGCTTTTGCTTACTTTGTCCTCAAAGTGCAAATTCAGAGAAGTGATTTGTTAATGTTGCCTTGGGTTCCCATGCACTTCCATGACCAATCATCCATCACATTTGACCCCTCTTTTTGCTAAGATCTTCTTGAATGTAGGCTCAATCACCTCTGATTCAAGCTCGAGTAACTCTGTCGCAACAAGCTCAATAGGTTCAATCTATGTTCTTAAGCAGATTGTAATGCCCCCGCCTGGCATAGGCACGTGCACGCCCACGCGCCCACACGACACGCGCGGCGCACGCGATAGGTCAAGCGGGGCCCGTCACGCACAGATACAGTCTTGTACACATATAATTATGACATCATCAAATAATATCTACTAACATATTCATGCTCACATAATACAATACCAAATAAATTATATTATAACCAAATAAATCATACTAGACCACTACCTAATTTTACAGGACTCACATAGGCCATAACAAACCATCAAGATACAACTAAACAATTGATACACGAGTACACTATAATCTGACATGTACTATACAAATTATTGTCTATACAATGAAGTACAAATATCAAATAATGGTACAACTCAATATCTAGTTAAACTATCTTCTATACCATCTCACGTTTATAGCTCACTTCATCTTTGCTCTAAAATATCTCCTTATGGTATCTCAAGTTGCAATCACGTGTCATAATATCTGGGGGGTTAAGAAAAAAAATAAAGAGAGTCATGAGCAAAAGGCTCAATGAATAGATCTTACCCCGAATTAGTGATGCCAAACAGAGAATAAATCATGTACTAGATAATATGAATAAGAAAGAGCATTATGTCATGAATAAGTATATGAATATATCATTAATAATATATAAATAAAAAGTAGATAACATGTTATAACTGATAAAAGTATATAATCCTCAACAATAAGTAAATAGATCTCTATGTCATACTATCATCATAACTCTTTCTCAAATATGACACATGATGCATGGCGACCATGACTATGCTATGATATCAAATGTAACCATATATGATATATATTGATCACTCGATAATCAGGTAATCAAATGATAATGAAATCATATGCATTTCTCAACATTTCAGTCATCAATGTTAGCTCTATATGTCATCATTATACTAGACAACTATGCATAATCAACACCCGGTATCCGATCTCAACATCCTACCCATAGGCTCAAAACATACCCTGCCAAACGCTAAGGGTATTTTAGTCATAATCATACCCTGCCATACAATAAGGGTATATCAAAATCCATCTAGATCGGGTACCTCACTAGTTAATAGAAATCACATGAGGGTAACTCGCCACACACATGCCCTAGCTGTAACGCTCTCGCCCGGCATAGGCACGTGCACGCCCATACGCCCACACAGCATGCGTGGCGTATGCGACAGGTCGGGCGGGGCCCATCACGCACAGATACTCTCCTATGCACATATAATCATGACATCATCAAATAAAGCCAGCTAACCTGTCTATGATCATATAATCCATCACCAAATAAATCATACTATTAGCCAAATAAACCTGTTAACATATGAATATCCAAGTCCATAATAATATACACTAGACCACTACATAATCTGGCATGACCCACACATGCCACAACAAGCCATCAAGATACAACTAAAACAACTAATACAAGAGTACACTATGATTCGACCTGTATTATACAAATCATCGTCTAATATAAAATAGTACAAATATCAAATATTAGTATAACTCAATTTCTATATAAACTATCATCTATACCATCTTGCATCTATAGCTCACCTCATCATTGCTCTAAAATATCTTCTCAAGATATCTCAAGCCGCTATCACGTACCATATATCTGAAGGGGTTAGAAAAGAAATAAAGAGAGTCATAAGCAAAAGGGTCAGTGAATAGACCTTACCCCGAATCAGCGATGCCAAACAAAGAGTAAATTATGTACTGGATAATATGAATCAAAAGGAGCATTATGTTATAAATAAGTATATGAATGTGTCCTCAATAATACATAAATGAAAGGTAAATAATATGTCATAATTGATAAAAGTATAAAGTCCTTGACAATGAATAAACAAATCTCCATATCATATGATCATCATAACTCTCTCTCAAATATGACACATGATGTATACCGACCATGACCATACTATGATATTAAATGCAACCAAATATGATGTATATTGACCACTTGATAATTAGGTAATCAGATGATGATGAAATCATATGCATTTCTCAACATCTCAATTATCAATATCAGCTCTATATGTCATCATCATACTAGACCACTGTACACAATCAACACCCGGTGCCTAGTCTCAACATCATGCTCGAAGGCTTAGAGCATACTCTACCATCTACAAGGAGTATCTCAAATATAACCATACCCTGCCATCCGCTAAAGGTATCAATATCCATCTAGGCTGGGCACCCTTTTAGCTGATAGAAATCTCATGAGGATAACTCGTCACATATGCCCTAGCGAACGACATGTGTCCGAATGTCTACTGCGCACACAGACTAACGACCTCGAACGTAAGGCCAATAGGATCGCGACTATGTCGAGCGATCGATCATCCACCAAGAACATCCTAACCCTCGCGCCCACTCGAGTATCCTCATGCTTTCTATTAACTAGAGAGAGAGAGAGAAAAGAAGAGAGAAGAAGAGAGAGAAGGAAAGTATGAAATATGCATTAACTTATTAGAGAGAGAGAGAGAAGAAGAGAGAAGAAGAGAGAGAAGAAGAAAGAGCTCACCGGTTCTCGCGGAGGTGGCGGCAGTGGTTTCCAAGGATGGCGGCGGTGATAGACTGGCCTCAACGAGAGCGAGAGAGAAAAAGAGAGAGAGAGAATCGAGAGAAAGGGAGAGCGAGAGAGAGAAAGATATAGAGGGAGAAAGAGAGGCGGTGTGAGGGAGGCCGCTGCGGCGGCGGGGCCCATCGTGCCAGCTGACCCGGCTAGGTTGGCCGGCCGGCGCCTGGGGTGCGTGGAGTGCTCCCCTCTGCCACTTCATGGCACGAGGCCAGCTACACTGTGGCCGGCCACGTCGTGCCATGTAATTAGTTTTTTTGGGGGGGGGGGGGGATTGGGTTGTTACACTAGAGAACGACAGGAGTTCGATTGTCTGTGCGCACAGACTCAACTGACCTCGGATATGGGCCACGAGATATCGTATATTAGCGACCATAATCATCAATCCAAGCACCCTTAACCCTGGCGCTTACTCGGGTACCCACATGCTTTTTCTATTAATTTTTCTATCAATGAGATTTATGCATTTTCTTCTATATGATAGATTAGGTGTATATATCCAGTGTCATAACAAGTCATGCATATCAGAAATTTAGGTGGTAAGGAAGTTAAGAGAAAAATAATACAATGCAATTTTGAATCATACATCTATCACATGCATACTCATGCTAGTCTATCAGATGCATATTCATGCTAAAGATCATTTCTACATGTCACCAATGTACTCATATTCCAAATCAGTCTAATCAAATGTATGATAAAATATGTTTGATTGAAATCATATTTAAATAATGTCATATAATTATGCTGGAGGCTAAAACATGTATATACATAATTATAGAATAAATTCTAATTTGAGAAAGACGTCTATGAGATAAGACTACTCACTGTTTAATTAGAAGACCCAATACACATATCCCTCACGTTCATCGATCAATCATCACAAATCACTAGCAAAGTCTACCGGGTCTCAAATAAGGGGTTGGGATCTGAAAATGTTTAAGTAATATAAAATTAGTTATTTATCCAATTGGAATCCGTTTGTATAACATATGTGTTATAATGATTTATTAAGTTTAAAATTTGCTTCTTTTGTTTTTATTAAACAATTTGATCTATATTATATATTTAATTATAATAATATTAATATGTCATTATTCTAATTGTAGATTTATTTATAAAACCATAGTTTGCTAATTATATATTAAGTATATAATAGTCAATCTCTTTTGATAAAAAAAACGTAAAAGAGCTACATGTACAATAATATAATTTAAAATACAAGCACCTATATTATATAATATTATATAATTATTCTTTAATTATTTTGTCACTACTACCCTTACTAAACAAATTAAGAGTTGCATATAAAATAATCTTTACTTAATCATGTAATATAAACATTAAGTAAGCCTACTATTATATTACATGCATAATAATGTATAATAAGTTGTACATATATATATACATATATATATACCTAATTATAAAGACATGTATCAATCTAATAAAAATATATGGAGTTAAAAATATATATTTATGTACAAATATTTATAATTATAATTAATTGAAATTACACTAATTATAATTATCTAATAACCATGTTACTAAATATATCTATTCTTGAAAAATTAGACTAAAAATCTAATTTAGATTTACTAAATAACATAAGAAATAAGAGAGGAAAAGGAACTAAAGGAAAGGAAGAAGAAGAAGAAGAAGAAGAAGAAGAAGAAGAAGAAGAAGAAGAAGAAGAAGAAGAAGAAGAAGAAGAAGAAGAAGAAGAAGAAGAAGAAGAAGGAAGGGAGGGAGGCTCACCTAGGCTGCGGCGGTGGCGATGGTGGTGGCGGTGGCAGTGGCGACGGCGACAGCGGCAGGCCAGCGTCGATAAGAGGATAGAGAGAGAGAGAGAGAGAGAGGTAGGTGATTGAGAGAGAGGAGGGTAAGAGAGAGAGTGAGAGAGAGAACGACCGAGTTAGAGAGAGAGAGGCAGTGAAGGGTGCGGCGGCGACGACGAGAAGGAGAGAAAGAGAGGTGATAGAGAGAGAGGAGGGTAAGAGAGAGAGAGTGAGAGAGAACGAGCGAGTTAGAGAGAGAGAGAGAGAACGAACGAGTTAGAGAGAGAGAGAGCAATAGAGAGGGAGAGGCGGTAAGAAGGGGAAGGGCGGCAGCTGTGCAGCTGGCCGGGCCGGCGGTTGTGGGCGCACGTGGCGGCCCTCAACGTGCACCCACAATTTGCATGGCAGCTCATGCCATGCAACACCAAATTTTTTTTTAATTTGTTTCTTTTTGTCTCTTCTTTTTTTTAATTTAATTTATACATTATTATTATTATTATATTTTTATTTATTTATTTATTTTTATAGGTTATTATGCAGATACATAGAAGATCGGATAAACTCAAGACAATCAGGCAAGTCCAGCTTATATGCCACAGCTCCCACCTTCTCTTGAATTTGGAATGGACCAAAGAAATAATGGGCTAATTTTTGGTTCTGAATGAGTCATACCGAGACTTGCCGATATGGTTGATATGGTTGGAGCCGAATATAGACCCAATTGTCTACTTGTCAACCATAAAAGCAAATAAAATATTTTTGCACAAGTTCATATTGTCAACCATAAAATCAAATATAACTTCCTTGCACAAGTTCACATTGTCAACCATAAAAGCAAATATAATATTCTTACATAAGTTCACATTGTCAACCATAAAAGTAAATAAATGATTATTGCACAAATTCACATTATCAACCACAAATGCAAATAAAATATCCATCAAAATAAATTTAGAGTCTAGACACAAGTTTACATAAGCTTCAAGAAATAAAATTAACCGAGTTTAAAAAGTATCAACATCCCAAAGTTAGAGAGGAACAAAACATCAAACCATTCAAACAATCCTCCTCTTCAAGTGCAGCTGCAAAATAAATGAAACTAAATTAACCAACTTAAAAGTATGTAAAGAAACTAGATTAATCAACTTAAAATATAAAGTGAAAAATACTTACAATATGATTACTCCCTCTTTAATCTTGTGAAGTTAAATATGGAACCAATTGTAAATCAATAACTTCAGATTATTCAATATCCTGAATAATTGATGCTATTTATCCTAATAAGAAAAAAAGTATACAAACATTAGTAAACAATATTATTTTATAAAATACTATCAAATTTGATAATCATTACCTTTTCTTGTAGATCTTATCCATTCTTGAGTGCATACTAAAGCTTCCACTAATCCGGGATCCAACTTACTACGATAAGCATCAACTACTCGGCCACCTGTACTAAATGCATATTCAAATGTACCTGTGGCGACTGGAATTGTTAATACATCATGGGCAACTCGTGATAGTATATGATACTTTCCACTGCCTTCTGTCTTCCACTAGGATAATAAATCAAATTTATTATCATTACGTTGTCATAAAAGTAAGGCATCCTCAATATATTGATCCAAATCTATCTTAATAGATTGTTGTTGACATTCCTTAGAGCAACTCCAACCGGGCTCCAAATTTCAAATTTGGAGCTCGGTTGAACTCCAATGGGGTTCTAAACCTAGCTCCAAATTTGGAGCTAGGAATAGTGGGGTTCCAAACTTGGAGCCCCACCATGAAAATGGAGCCGGGCTCCATTTGTCATTTCAACTTTTTAAAAATGACAAAATTACCCACTAATTATTATATTCAATAATTTTAATTCCATTTGCATCCTTTAATTTAGTTAGTTAAACTGAGTATATAATTAGTTTTACTAATTAGTTTTTAATAAAAATAATACCATTGAAAAGTTCTCATCGAGACCTTTAAAATGAGTCTAATATTAAATTATTTTTGAGTTAATTTAAATTTTAAATTTTTTATTATTTATATAAATGAGTCTAATATTAAATTATTTTTAAGTTAATTTAAATTTTAAATTTTTTATTATTTATAAAAATGAGTCTAATAAATTATGTATCCTAAAATATAATTACTCAAAATTATCCCCAATGTAAATATTAAAAATTAAAATACATTAGATATGAAATACTAATCGTGATCGCGAGGATAGAGAGATCTTGTCAATTGATTTAAATAAAATTGAAGATCCGGATGAATGTGCTTTCTTTCAAAGAAAAAGATAAGAAATTTGTAGAAGAAGCAATATTCATTTTCAAGTCGGAAGTTCATCGCAGGAAGGTTGATACAATCAAGAAAGATAAGGTGGCTACGGAATCGGAACCGGAACCAGTGCCTACGGAGATGACTTACTAGAATATTAAACATCTATTGCTTTTATTATATTTGGTTAATTTCTGCTTATTTTGTGTAATGTAATTTTGATATTTTTAGTTAATGACATGTAATGCTTATTTCGATGTTTATTTCGTGTAATGTAATTTCGATGCATTTAATTAAAAAATTAGTAATTTAAAATTACTTCTGAAACTATTGAATATTAGTCTTATTTTAAAGATCTCGATGAGAGTTTTCTAACCATATATTTTTTATTAAAAAATAATAACGCTAAGATGATCTATTAAGTAATTTAAAATAATTAATATAATAATATATATTATATTATTATTTTAATATATATAGAGCCCGGTTTGTTGGAGTGCACTAGGCTCTTGCTCCAATTTTAGCTCTTGGGCTCCAAATATAGAGCTAGCGTTGTAGATGCTCTTACTTAAAAATTGCGCCAAATCTTCATTAACATCAAGATCAACTCTACCACTCTGCAATACTTGGCTATTATTAATATTTATATCTGGATTAGACAGAGAAGAAAATTTGGATGCATATTCATTATATAAATTCCTTATGACTTCATGAACTTCCTTAAGTTCCTTAACACCCAAAAGAGGATAAATTTTAGAAAAGTAATACACCACAAGTTTCATCTTATACCGAGGATCCAAAAATAAAGCCACTGCTAGTATAAGATTGTATTGCTTCTAATATTTATCAAATTTATCTTGCATTGATGTTGCCATAGAAAGAACAAGTTCATCAAAACATTTGCACCATTTTTTAATTTGCAACTAAATAGCACAAATTTTTTTTGAAAAACAAGTTAGCTGTTGGATATGAAGTTTCTAAAAACAATTCAATTATCGTATAGAATGTTTTCAAACATCATAAGACTGTTGCTTTCTTCCATTGCTCATTTGTTGGACATGCAACAAATTTAATTGGATCAACACAATAAAATCTTTTAAATGCATTGTGAAAAACCCCTAGACACACGTATGTATCTAACCTCTAGGCAATGATATTTCTCGTTCGCTTAAGTAAAAGTTGGAAGAAATATTAAAAACGAAAGTAGAGATGAACGCCAAGATTTTAACGTGGAAAATCCAAACGGAAAAAAACCACGGATCCAAACTCAGATCAAAACCAATCACTATGATAGTAGCAGTTACAAGACTGACTCACAAAACAACCCGTCGATCCAAACGACTTTGTTCCTCTCAGTCTTGATCGCTAGAACCCACGATTCACTACTTCTTGTGATTGAAGTCCAATCTCAGTAGCCCTCGAGATTGATCTTTCGTCTAGATAGCCCTTAAGACGAAAGATTAAGATTTATAGATGCGAAGAGCCTTGTTTGTTGAAGAACCGATGTAGCCTCCCAAAAGTCTCCTTGAATAATCTTCTTTAACTCCCCTAGGTTAGGGCAACACTATCCTTATATATGATCTCCAAGATAGAGCCAAATCCAAGTCATATTCGTACTCATGAAAATCCAATAAATTGCAAACTTCATAGGTGCGTTTGAACGCGGCCCGAGTGCGTTCGAACAGCCTAACTTAATCTCAGGTGCGTTCGAACGCGACAGCTTGAATTCTTCAGGTTGCGTTCGAACGCGTTTGTGAATGCTGCTCTCGGTCTGTGTGAACGCAATACCCGCGTTCGAACGCGTTTGTGAACGCGGCTCTTTGTCTGTGTGAACGCAGTGCCCGCGTTCGAACGCGCTTGTGAACGCGCTTGTGAACGCGGCTCTCTGTCTGTGTGAACACAGTGCCCGCGTTTGAACGCGTTTGTGAACGCGGCTCTCTGTCTGTGTGAACGCAGATTTCGTGTTCGAATGCGTTTGTGAACGCGGTGAGAACGCGACGGCTTTTCTCCAATGATTTTGCAATTCTTCACACCAGTGATATTCTAGACTTGTGTAAAGCTCATATACATGAAAAAATACATTTAGAATATTTTGTACAAAATTGCCAACAAATAGAAAACCTAACACATTGCTATAATATATAGCATCTTTAAGCATCAAATAGGTAGAATTCCATCTTATAGATACATCAACGGAAAGAGACTTATTTGTATCTAAATTGTATTATCATGCTCTTTTAAGAAACTCCTCCTATTGCAAAAATGATTTTTTTAGAATTATAATGATATGACGAATATTTTCTATTGCATCTCTTATTTTCTTCAAATTATATTGCACAACTAATTTAATAATATATGTGGCATATCTAACATAAAAAAATATGCCATCACAAATAAGAGTTTGTTGTCCATTCAGCCGAGTAACCACATCTCTAACACAAACATCATTAGCCCGATCATTATCTAAAGTTAATGAAAAGAGCTTCATGTCAATATTCTAATCAATCATATTCTTTAGAAATGCTTGACATAGATTTAACCCTGTATGTCTTCCTTCTAAATGCATAAAATTTATGATTCTTTTTAGAATACTCCATTTATCATTAATAAAATGTATTGTAACACACAAATATCCTTTATTTTATATAGAAGTCCAGAGATCTATGGTAACACTCATATGATATGAAAGTGAAGTAAACATATCATACAAAATCTTTTTTTGCTCAACATATAGTTCCAAGATCTCTTTTTTAATAGTAATCCGTGACTTTGTTAGAAAATCAGGTTGTAGAGATTTTATAAAGTCAATAAAATATTCATACTCTACAATAGAGAAAGGATATTCATGCATTATTATTGTCATGATAAGTTTTGTTTGACTTGTTTCTTCATTATATTTGTATAACTCTAACATTCCATCTTCTCTAACTTTTGTGAGATTGAGTACCATTTACCCTTTATCTCTATTATGTTTCTTTTTATAATGGTTCCTCAAGTGTGATGTTCCTCACAACTTTCCATACTAAATTGCTTTCGACGAGATTTACATATTGCTTTGTACTTGCAAATTATTTTTCCATCAATTACTTCTCTCTCTTCAACTTTCTCAAAATTATTTCAAACATTCGATGTCAACTTCTTCTTCTTCTTTGTTCTATCATCATTAAAAAATACTAGTTGAGGTGTCACCTTGAACTGATGCACCTGTAAATGCCATTGACTCTTAAACATGAATATTAAAACTAATTATAGCTAAAACATTAAAGGTCAAAGCATAAAAGAGAAAATACATTAAATATAAAGATATTCTTACTAGTCTAATAATTTGTGAAAACTAATTATTCTTCCAAGTTGAAAAAATATCAGACAAGAGAGGAGAGAAAAAAAAAACTAGCTGCAAAATGTGCAAACAGAGGCAATTAGTAAATCTTGTTACCTATTTTTTTATTACAAGCATAAATCCCACTTTATGTGGGATATAGGAAGAGAAATACAATCATGCATATTAGAACTATGCAGATTTGATTTCAAAGATGAAACATACAATAAAAAAGAACTATGCAGACATCATTCTACTATAAATAGAACTATGTAGATTTGATCTTAATTCATAGGTTAACAAAGTGATAGGCTTTGCAATCCTTTATTGCAAAGAAAAATCTTGTAACTTACATTCTCATCTAACTTCTTGAAGTTGTATACAGTTCAGAATATGATTATCTAACTTTTATGACCTTCTCAATTTATGTCTTAGATTGGATAATGCAACTTATAAGTTCTTAGAAACTCATGCAATGCCTTATCTGTCTAATGCAGGTCATAGTTGTAACTACCCACGAGGGAGTTCCTCAAGAGTTTTATGGAGCAAAACTTATTGGTTCATGGAGGTAATGGAAATTATAGACTTGTGCTATGCCCTACTTCTTATCATTTCTTGCACATGCATGTTCTTGACATTCTTTTAGCATAGCTGCATAGGGAATGTTTTACACCAAGATATGCTCCACTTTGTACGGTAGAGTGAAAAGAAAAGGTAAAGAAAGTTCAATGGTTCATTGAGATAAATCTCTATGTTAAAAAGTGCTTGGCACCCTTCTTTCAGGTTATGAGCATTAGAATGCAGTATGCAACAAAAGTATGTGCAGCTTGCTTGAAAGAAAAAAAAAATTGGAGTTACATATTAGATTTGAAGTAGGGTATTAATCAAACACTATAACAAAGTGCAGAAACAGAGGAGATAAGAGAGCATAAATGGTAGTACCTGACCGGTGGAGGGAGGGCCGAGCTTGAGGAGGGGGGACGGTGGAGGGAGGGCCGAGCTCGAGGAGCGGTGATGGCGAGGGAGGGCCAAAGGAGGGAGGACCTGTGGAGGGAGGGCCGGAGGGAGAAGGGAGGACCTGTGGAGGGAGGGCCGAGCTCGATGAGGGCGGGCCGGAGGAGGGACGGCGGTGATGGCAATGATGGATTTTAGATGGTGGCGACAGGCATTTGTGGATCTAGGAGATTTAGGACTTGGGAGAGATGGGAGATGAGTAGATGAGAGATAGAGGGTAGGGTTTAGTTGGGTATTTATTAAGCGGGTAAACGGATATCTGTTATCCGAATCCGTATCTGATAAAATTAACTATACCCGTATCCGTATCTGGATCCATTTTTTTTTTCTAAAAGGCTATCCGCATCCAGATCTGGATTTGGACATTTTTGTAAATGGCTATCTGTATCCGTATCTAAATCCGGATCGGGTAGGATTTTCTTATTCGTATCTGATCCGATCCGAATCGGGTAGTGGGTTGGGTCGTACTTAATCTGACCCATTTCACCCCTACAAATAGGGGGACCTGATTAAAAACCCCTCTCATCTCCCCCGCTTGACTTAAGTCGAGTCTGCTTGTATCTGGATGCATTTGACCTTGATTTTAATCAACGGAGTGGGTTACATGGTTATGAGCACAACCACCACCAGCCAGATCAATTGGATGAACCTGACATGAGTCACTAGGTGGACTTGATTAGGATCCACCAACTTCATCTCATTCGACCTTCTAAGCCCACACCATCTCATACACCTCCTTCACATCCTAAGACTTTTCCTTATGCCCATAGGCTTTCCACCATCTGTCGATGACCTCCATTCCGTCAATTTTACAGTACTATTTTTGATCCTATGCATGACCCTATTCCGAAAAGCTGACGCAGAGATCTATCAACCAGCTAAATTTGAGAAGGTCCAAGAAGTACAACTATATTGAGATCTGAGTCAAATCTCAATCTTCTTCTAATTCAAATTGTTTCCTATTTATTAACTATCCTTCTAAATCTTCCTTATTTCCTTCCATAAGCTTCCGTCTACCATTCATAGCTATTTCGTTTCCACCGTTCATCTCTAATCCTCCCTATTTTTTCCTTTATTTAGCTGCTCACCCACCATAACCCACGATTCGACGGGTGGATTCGATATGTTTTATGGATCTCCTATTCGTGATTGTATCAATAAGTTCACATTGAATAAAAAAACGTTTGCAAGGCATATAACTATAGGATACAAATAGATCTTATAAAAATGGTGGCCTCATATATGAATGATATAGTTGAAAAAAGACAACACAATTTAGATAATAGGCTCTTATCGAAAATGAAAATTACCTGTGGAGCTGGGATGTTGCGACAATGGGATTAGTGCTGGAACAAAACGATCTTGCTGGAGAAAGCAGAAAGTGGGATGGTCGATCTCCTCTACCTAGGTTGTTCGTTAATCAGAAAAGATGGCCTTCGTTGCCTCTTCTTGCTTGAAAAGGTGGGAGAGGAGTGCTCTTGTAATGAGACCATATATAAAAGAGTGATGCTAAATCCTTCTTGGAGGAGAGGGATGTTGAGATTTGTTGAAGGATGAGATAAATCTATGGTGGGCTCATTGAGCAAGTGAGGGTGGCGGTCTTTTGAGAGAAGAGAGAGAGAGAGAGAGAGAGAGAGAGAGAATCTAACTACGAAGAGCAAGTGCGAAGTGATCGATTAATGATATTGTCCTACCAAGGAGTAAAGTAGTGATTTGTGCTATTCTTAAATTGACCTAATTTGGACGTATGAAATAAAGTGAGAGAAATAAGAATTAGTACATTGTAATAAGCTTAAGTAGTTATTTAGTTACTATAGTAAAATAAGGAGACTTATTTTATAAGAAACTAATTCTTATTCCACAATTGAATGAATGCCAAATTATATACTATTTTTATATTATATTTTAAACTAATACAATAATGGGAAGATTTTATTTGGCCCACTCCTAATTTACATTATTCATATTTTGACAACTCATTTTTCACCGGTCTAAATTGGTTCTTACTTTTCATTGCAAATCTTTAAAATAATCTTAGTTATTTTAACCTTACAAAACAGGATGGAATGACATTTTTTAATGAATATATTTTTATTTTTAAAACATAATTTTTATAATACTAAAATTGCCATGACACTTTACTAATTTGGTTTCATATCTTTTCACCCTATCATTTCTTTTTTTAAACAAGAATAATCCATTGAGAAAGAAAAAGTAAAAAAAATATAACGATAGGGAAGAAGAGCTCAGAGAAAGGTTTGGGAGGGATTTCTCTCATGAATGCACGAAGCATGACGGAGAAGTATAGTTTTTTTTTTTATTTGATTATTCATGAGCCCAAAGGTTAGATATAGGCTAAACAAAAGGTCAATCATCCCTAGATATAGAAGCACTTCAGGTCCCACCGAGTTTTTAGTTGTCTAGTCTAGGCTTTAAGCCATATGTGTTGCCGAACAATTGCTTCAAATTAAATGTCACCGAGACCTGCTCGAAATCGTTGCATTGCTAAGCTGTTCTTTTAAGCTAACCGCACTGCCAAGCCATCAACCGAATCGAGTTAAGTCACCAAACCACCAACCACTAAATAATTTCAGTGGAGAAGCATAGTTGAGTAGTGAATAGGAAGAGTACTTGCAAAAGAAAGGTTAGGGAGGAATTTCTTTTAAAAATTTATGTGACGAAAATTAACAATAGATAAATAGTAAATGTGTTCAGGGTCTAAATAAAAATAACTTAAAAAAAGAGGGAGTGAAATAAAAATTTTCCCTAAAGTTTCATATTATTAACCTGAGCTTTATATCCAACAGGTTAGAGATATGCAATTTGTACTACAATATTTGAATCTAAACGCTCTTTCTTCTGCTCGGTGGAGCGATGTCAAAGCAGCGGAGATTTCAATACTCCGAGTAAACGATTGTCCGAAGTGGAGGAAGCGAGCAAAGCTAGTGGAGTCCTTTCCAAAGCCGCCCTTGGCCGGCAGCATCTTGTTTCCATTCCTTCATCCCCCCCACTCTTCTTCGATGTCTCCATCTCCATCTCCATCTCCATCTCCCGCCCCCTCCTTCCTCCCCCGCAAACCTACTTCCTCCGTCCGATCCGATCATGGGCTGCGCCCAAGCGAAGCCGTCCTTCCACTCTCCACCTGGCGGCCTCGAGAAGCTAAAGCTCGAGCACGGCTACGTGCCGGGCGAAAGCGTGAGAGAGAAGGAGAAGGAGAGGTTTCACAAGGAGGAGGAGGAGGAGGAGGAGGAGAGGGAGGGGTCGGAGAAGAAGAACATGCCTTTGCCTCCTCGAGACGTCGATGAGTTGGTGGACGGATGGCCTCGGTGGTTGTTGGCGAACGTGTCCAGGAAGGCTCTTGTTGGATTGGTTCCCAAGAGTGCCGATTCGTATGATAAGCTCGATAAAGTATTGTACTCCTCTTTCCTGGGAATTAAAAATTATCTTCTTTTTGAACTTTTTTGATTTGTTTTGGTGTTCTGAATGTTCACTTGATTGCTAATAATAGATACCATTTCAAATTTAGTAAATTTTAGTAATTTTAATTTGTTTTTTTTAATGTTTCATTCATGTCCAGTGTTTACTTGAACCAATTGCCTGGTTTTTAAATTCTATTTCTTTACATTTTTCTACTGAACACTCTTTTAATCAAGTTTTACAAGTGTATGCATCCAACATACTTTAATTCAACCTTTTTCAAATGTAAGAGCCATAGATGGGTTCATTAATTCTGTTCAGCTGTTGCTTTAGGTGACCAGATCGGTGTCATTTTGATTTGTGTCACTTCGTTCTTATTGTATCCTTTTCTGTATATTCTTTTGGTTGTTTTTTCTTGTATATTCCCATTCATGCACATCTCTCTACTTTCCTGAGTTCCTGTTACTTCTTTATCAGTCAGGTGGATTATCTCGAAAATTTATTTGATCATGTCTCTTTCAACTAATGGTGGTGCCAAACAGTTGTCCCCCGTGAAATTTGACCTTAATTTAAACATATTAGGGTGGTTTAATTCTTATGTATATATATAAAGAAGATAAATTAGCTATTAGAGGAAAAAAATTAGAGAAACAACAAAAGAAATTAGAGAAAGAAGGAAAAAAAAAGACTAAAGAAAAACCAATGGTTCTCTTAAAAAATTTTAAGTTCCTATTTGTAACTTAGAAATCTTTCATGAGTTTTGGACCAAAACCCTCTATTTTGAAATTTAATATAACTATACAATATAGCTGCCCCATCTAGACTGAAATTCTGGCTCTGCCATTGCTTTCAACTGTATTTTGTATGTCAGGATTTATCTAGTTGCTTGTCAAAGCTTGCTATCTTGACTCTTCATCTAAAATCCATGGGAGGCTAATTATATTTGTTTGTGTGATTGTATCAGCCCATTTATTGATAGAATTGTAATTTGTAAAACGCCTGCTAAACTAAGTTAGGATTAACAGATGACAGCCTCTTTCCTAGATGACATGACCAGATATATGGAACAAAATTAATCTTTTTCTTTTTGTATCTTTTGGTTAAGTTGACATCCAGAGTCAAGCTTAGTTGATCTGGAAAATATACATTACAATGCATACTCAACTTAGATTTGTCCTCCATCAGCCATCTAGTTATGGTGATAAAAACTTGTGTATAGTTATGGTGAGATTCAGGAAACACCATAGAGGTCCTTACTCCTTGGAAAGACTTTTTGCATTCAACCTATATTGGTTCCTTGAACCTTTTTGGGCAATATAAGCATTGTTGATCTATCTAGTTTATTGTTGCAATAGATATTGATGTTTGTTCTTTATTTTATTTCTGTGGACAGATATTACTTTTGTTATAGAATGGAACAAGATTTTCATACATAGTTCGAACTTCGGAGTTTCAGTTTTGGTTTCATTACAGAACGAAAATTTTGGTTGGTTTCAGTTGCAGTTTCATTGTGTCAGTTTTAGAGTTCTTTTGATAAATAATATCTTTATCTTAATTTCCAATGCATTGGACAAGATTAAGCAATGAGGTTGAAATTCTTAGGTGCAAGTTAGATTCAAGTCTAAAGTAGCTTAGAATCTAAACATAATTTAAAAGAATTGTTATTAGGGATGTGTCGGTCTGATAATAGTTTTAGGGGCAGTTTTGGATTGGATAGGACCAAAATGCAAAACATTTCAATGAAACTTTAAACTATGCTTTCAAATGATATGCATTTCCAGCAATTATACCACTCTGCCTTTTCTTTATTTCATTATTCTCTTTTAATTTCTTTCTTCTTGTAATCATCATTATATATACCACTATCAATGTTGTTGTTATTGTAGTTCTTGTGATTCTTATTACTGTTAATATTATGAGGATAGTCTGTAGCTGCTGCAGCTTCTGCTATCAGGTCATATTTATCACGAATGTTTTCCTACTGCAGCTGCCTTTATGAGAAACTCAGTATGGTCTTGTTGGTTTAGGTTGGACAGGGGACATACAGCAATGTCTATAAAGCAAGAGATCGTGATACTGGAAAAATTGTTGCTCTGAAAAAGGTTCGCTTTAACACCTCAGAACCAGAGAGTGTGGAATTTATGGCAAGAGAAATTATGATACTGCAGAAGCTGGATCATCCCAATGTCATCAAACTCGAAGGTCTTGCAACATCAAGAATGCACTACAGCATTTACTTGGTCTTTAACTTTATGCAGTCTGATCTGGCAAGGGTGATATCTCGTCCTGATGAGAGACTTACAGAACCTCAGGTCTTTATACTAACTTGATTAAAATATAATGGTACCAAAAGAAGTGAGAAAAACCTTTTCTTTTTTGCCCTCAATAGTTTATTGATCATCAAACTTTTGATTTCTTTGCATAACATGTCCTGACACTGTACTTCACTATATCCTTCATTATCTTCTAATTGTCGACAACTTTAGCATATAGTTCTTCATTGTGCAGTAGAATTGTTAGTTGGTTGAAGTCTCTGATCAGTTATAATTTCTACAGGTTAAGTGTTTTATGCAGCAGTTATTATCTGGTCTTCAGCATTGCCATGAGCGTGGGATCTTACACAGGGATATTAAGGGTTCAAACTTATTAATAGATAACTATGGAGTGCTGAAGATTGCTGACTTTGGACTTGCTAACTTCTTTAACTTAGAGCAGAAACGTCCACTTACAAGTAGAGTGGTCACACTCTGGTACAGAGCACCTGAACTGCTGCTAGGAACCACAGACTATGGAGTTGGTATTGATCTATGGAGTGCAGGTTGCCTTCTTGCTGAAATGTTTGCTGGAAGGCCAATTTTGCCTGGTAGGACTGAGGTGAGACACTCTTGACTCAGCAAGCAAAATTAACCAATAACAGGCACACAGCTTAAAGCTTATTTGAGCCATTCTGTAGATCAGCCCTTCCCTTAGGCCTCAATCACTTTAAAATTAAGGAAACATCTAGAATAGCTATTCTAGATTCTTATTCCTAAAATTGTACATCTAATCTAAAGTAGGGTATTATAAAATCTAATTAAATGGTATAATAACAGGTTGCCCAGACATGGTCTAGAATCCAAGTGAAATGATATTCCATAGCTAAAGAGGGAAGGTACCGTTTGCACACCGGGGGTGGGGGTTTGCAAGTGTGGATTGATTAGTTAATGTGATGGAGAGAGGGAGAGGAGCCACATACTTTTGAAGCTGCTCTGCCATCACATAAATGATGGTCCTGCCATTATCCGAAGAGAACATGCCAATTGGCATTGGGCATGTCAGATGACATGACAGGCCATGTATTTAAGATTTTTGTTCGTCCATTTCCTACATTTCATATGAGTATACTTGATTTCATTATGGCTTCTTGGATCTCTCTTATCTTAAACATTTAAATAGTTTTCAGCATGAGTGATAGCAATATTGGAAAATAAGCATAGATCGCGGTATCGGCCAACCTTGATTGCAATCCAAGACGTAGTATGGTAGAGAGAGCTTCTCTCTCTTTCGCTTCTTTCTCTTTTTTTCTTTCTCTCCCAAACCATCCGATGTAGTTTCGTCCTCTATTGACATCCGATGAGCTACTTTGACGAAGATTTGACTCCCTCATGCTCGAGTATGTTTGTCTTTTTATGTTCTATTTTTTTTCTTTCTTCTCTCTTTTTATTTGACTCCTCCCCTCCCTTTCTCTCTCTCTAGCCTTTCATTCTCTCTCTTTTTTCTGCTATGTTCTCTTCCTCCCTGTCTCGATCTCTTTCTCTGAGTCTATTACTACAACAATCCTTTTGCTGCAGTAACATAGAGCGAGAGAGAGAGAGAGAGAGAGGAGAGAAAGAGGGAGGAAAGGCTAGAAGGTGAATAAAGAGAAAGTGTGACTGAGAGAAAAAAAGAAAAAGATATAGGATAGAGACATGGCAGTAGGGAGTGTGAGTAAGAATTATTTTATTTGTGTGAGAGAGTGAGAATTAATGGGAGAGATTGAGAGAGTGGTACTTTTAAATTTTTTGATTTTATATGAAAATTATTTATACTTATCTATTATTAATTTCTAAAATTTAGAATTCTGTATTTTAAAATTTTTATGTAATTAAAAATAGTATGATATTAAAATCTAATACCGGTAGCCGAAATGGCCGATATGATCGATACAATCAATACATAATTGATCCCGATATTTTGAACCTTAAAAATAGGAAGTAGTTTGCCTCATAGTTGCATCTGTTTCTTTACCAAGTCATTGCTACTAGCTCGTCCTTTTTAATTCATGGGTGAATATGGCTGTAAAGATTGCTCATATTGTTGTCCTAAGATTCTATTCAGGAAAATCTTTTATTTATTATCTGATTATCATTTATGTTTTATTTGCTTATAGGCACATGCCTCTGTTGTACCTTTTTCATGTGTAAGTCTTTGTAGGACATCGTTTGGTGCAAGTTACATAAAGCACACAATGAGGTTGTAAATTTGACCTTGAGGAACATAAATATATTTAGAAATAAAGAATTGCTCCTTTGGTACTCATTGAAGTATTTTTCATTTCTTTATTCGTATAAGTTTCCGCTCCAAAAGTAACTAGCATGCAAGTAACTAAGACAAATGTTGGACACATACTTGGTTTGTCATAGTGGCTAGCTCTTAAGTGACTTGGAGCAAGTTGAGCATATCCACAGAACCTAATGTTTCCTGTTCAAGCTTAGCTCCTATATGAGCTAGTATTCTGGGATGTGTTCTTGTTCTACAGCCAGACAATGTTAAACTCAGGCTTGTGGTCTTTGAATCCTAGCAGTTTAGTAACTGATTGGTTCAATTACAGGAAGGAAGTAGTTAATTATGACTAATTGTCATGCTTGATATACTGATTGAACAACAACGAATGCATCCAAGTGCTCTAGATTTGGCTTAGAATAGTACATCTACTTTTACTCTAACTCATAATTTTTTGTCTTCAGATTGAGCAACTCCACAAAATTTTTAAGCTTTGTGGATCCCCACCTGAAGATTATTGGTGGAAACTGAAATTGTCTGCTAGCTTCCAACCTCCACAACCTTACAAGCCAACTCTTCTGGAAACTTTTGAACATTTTCCTTCTTCCTCACTGGGTTTGCTGACCATGCTTCTTGCTCTAGAACCCCCGAGCCGTGGTACAGCAGATTCTGCCTTGCAAAATGAAGTAGGTTATGCTTCCTTAACATTAACTCATTAAGTATCATAAGTTTTATCTCATAAGTTTAGAAGGAAGTTAAAATGCACTATTGAATTCTTTTCTTTGAAATCATTATATTGAGAACATGACTTTCCATAGTTAAGACTCTGAGTTCTGTTCTACTACTTCCTGTAATTACTATAATTGAAACAGTTTTCTTGTTTTGAATCTCAAACTGATGAACTGGTCTCCTAGAGGATTTAGAATACGAATTACACACAGAGTTAGCTTGGTAAAACAGGTTGTAGACCATATATATTGAAGACATTGACCATGATATGATTTTATCTGAACAATTAAAACAGAATATGAACTAATTTGATTCTTGCATTAATTAACTTAATCAAGTGCAATTAATCTTCTCACTGTTATCTACCTGATGCATATATCAAATTGTATTTCTAGTGCACAAGGCTTTGCCACAAAGTGTTTCAGTAGTGCAAGATGCAGGTGACCCTACCTCAATTGCTAGAGGGGCTGATTACGTGATTCAAGCATGCATCACTAGGGTGCAGGATGGAAAGTCTTACTGTCACTTTTCTTGATGCATTCAAGGCTCAAGAGATACTTGGAACATTTGATCCTCAATTTACCTAATCCATTATTGAGAAATCTTTAACATATGATCTTTGTTTCTAAGGATTCAAGATGTCTAGATCAGAATTGATGCTTGGTAAGAAAATGACACTGTATAAGGGTGTGCAACAACATCCTCTCCTATACTGTATCGTATTTAGCAATCACTCAACATGAGTGTACCGGGGGTTGACACCCGTTAGAGGATGTGAAAAACGAGTCTCTCTCTCTCTCTCTCTCTCTCTCTCTAGGAGGAGAGCTTTGAACCCTACAACTCCACTTCCTCTCTCTTCAGTCGGTGATGGTGTCTTCTCTCCTCTTTTGTCCCTCTCAAGGGAATGTGGTGGCAAGGATTGCCTAAGTCATTTTGATTGGTGATTGTGTCTTCATTCCTTCCTCTCCTGGATAAGTGATAGTCTCTCTCCTTCAATCTCTCTTTGATTAGAAATGATGTATTCATTCCCTTTCTATATATGCTCTGCTGACACAAGCTACATTGTGATCTTTAATATAAACTATTTTAATTAATAAATTTTTAGTTTTCTCTATCACTAAGTTTGCAAAATCAATTCTTAAGTAGGACTCAAAATAATCAAGCCTGCTTGATAAGGCTGAATTAAGCTTGGCTCGTTCGTAAATAAGCTGATCTTGTTTCATTGGATTTTTCAAGCCAAGTTTGAGGTAGGCTCTCTTAAGGTCGGTTAGATGAGGATTGAAATACCAATATATACAGTTTCATATCTGCTCTCATGATCAAGCTTGATTAAATGCAAGCTTGGATTCAAGCTTGATTCAATTATAAAGCTTGACTCTCGTTTGATCCAATTCAAGCTTGAATTAAGCTCGCATGAGGCTTGGCTTTGGAATATGTTTGGATGTTTATCAAATGGCTTGTTTAAGCTTTAGCGCTGCTTGACATGAAATAGGCTTGAAACTAAAAGAGCCATGATTACACCCTTATCCCTAAACTTATGTACATCAGCAAGTATATATTTATATGTACATGAATAAATAAATAGATAAATGTATATATATAGCTGACAACACGAGTTGTGCTGACAAGCAAGTACATGCTGGCCAACAAAAGCCATGCACGAGGTTCTATAGCCCTACAGGTGTGGTGGTTCTCTAGAGCTCATAGGGCTTTATAGCCCTCTGCATTGGTTTGCAGACAACTACAGGGTCTGTAGACCACTGCACATTAGTAGACTAAGGGTTCTGTAGTATCTGTTGTGAAAACTGAAAAGCATCACAAGCAATCTCACAGCGCATATACTATGGGCGCATTAATGGGTGCCTTTGTGGTCTAGCAGCCTAGCAATAAACATTACAAATTTTATCTACATAGTCTAAGTACATGCCACATAGTATATTTAATAATATAGCAATAATGAACCAGTAAATAGGTAAAAGAAGTTTTATCATTGATGAAGAATTATCTTCATCAAATCATATTTACAAACATGCTTATATTGTAATCATATAATTATCTAAGTAAATAACAATTAAATATTTCTGGCAAATAAAATTAGTTTAAGACCACTGACGAATACTAATCACCCTAAAACTTAAAACAATAGACATATCGAGAATGCAATATATAAGTATCATATATATTTTGCAAATACATATGCAGCAAATAGGCAGTCCATATGTGAGTTCATATGTATATACAGTTTGCTGCGTGATCCATATGCAGTATAACCACATATGATGACTATATAATGCATATGCCCCGGTTTACCTACCGCAAACTCCCATTGTGGGTGCATTTTAAAACTATGATAGTATTGTATGATGATTTGCAGCAAGGTCCGAAAAATCGGGATTAGGACTAACCTCTCGAAAAAACAATATGTATAAAAGTTGATGCGCTGTTCTCATGAACTAATGACAACTGATCAACCTTGAGTATAAGGACTAAGGAAAAGGGATCAAATAGAAAAAAAATTTATCTCTTATCCAGTTGCCACCAAATATAGTTTTTTTTTTCTTGTTATATGAGTTCCAGGTTGAGTCTAAAAGACCTCAAACCTCTTGAATGATTCTTGCTTGTGAGTTTTATAAATGCTGAAAATTCTATGAAGATATCTTTTCATTTGAACTTTGAAGCACATTAACTAATTTGCTCTTAGAGTTTGCTCTCTTTGGCTAAGTTTTCATCATGTTGTAGTTGTTACTCAAATGATTTTATAGGCTTCCAGTTCAACTTGATTACGGAATGCATTGTCAATCATGCTTACTGCAGTACAATTTGTTATTTTATTTCCAGTCTTGTCCTTCAAGTTTGGTGACCATATTAATTTCTTATCTATCTTGATGCTTCAACTATTTCTGCTATGCTGATGTATGGTTCCTTGCTTGCAGTTCTTTACCACAAGCCCCTTGGCTTGTGACCTCTCTAGTCTTCCTGTGATATGTAAAGAAGCTAATGATGAATGTACTCGACCACGTGATGGAAGAAAGTAAGTTCATGTTCTCTATCTAAAGTTTAATTCAATGTCTCTCTATTAGATTGTAAACCATGCTTAAGCGTCCACATTCTTCTTATGAAACTTGGAAAGTTTAAGATCTATCAAATGTGTAGCAGAAAAAAAGAGGTCATAAATCCACACAATTTGCATTCAATGTGAGTATTGCGGCATCTTATGAAAGGATAATATTTTGTAGCAAAGTGAAAAGTTTTAAAGATGGCATGACTATGATGACAATTAAACATGTTCCTTATGATGCCACTTATTTGAGGGGTACTCCTTTACTCTCCTTGGATACCTTCTACTGTAATTGTTCTCTTCTTTAGTTCCATCAATTTAATTTAATTGGTTCTATAAGACATTAAGAGTCAATCTCAAGTTATTTTGATGTGCATTGGCTTTTAGAAGCCAAATAATGATAATTTAAACTTAAGTATTTTCACAGCCAACTCATAGAAATGTCTGCTGTGTAATTTGGATTTTTCATGTAAATATAGATTTAATTACACCTCTACCCCTGAACTATAGCATATTTTTGTGCGGAATTTCTTATTTATTTTTTGTGGTATGTTGACCTCTTTAACTATCTAAATGGGCGATAGTTCAACAAGTCTAGGTCTAATTATTCCTGAAATATACGTCAAGTTTATTTGAGAGAGACATGCACTAGATCCTAATAATTTGTTGAACTCTTAAATCCCAAAGTCTGACGGTCGCTTATTGTTTGCTTTCAAAATTTTCATATTTTATCTGTATTGAATAGTACTAGTTCGATGCAGAGGAACTACATTGAACTAGAGAAGGCACATATCAAGCATGTTGACTTCAAGTTCTGATTTTTCAAATAGACAGAGGATGTTATAGGTGATATACACGACTGTTAGATTTCCATCTGATGTAAAACAAGTGATCCACGGAGCGTATGAATAGCATATGAGGTGTCCTAAAATAATCTCAACTGGAAGTTCATTTGAGCATATGTGAAATGGTTAACATAAACAAAATGTTTCTTGATAATTGAAAGGGAAAAAGCTTTACAAAAGCTGTCTAGTCCTTGCAATCAAGTTTGTTCAATTTGCTACTATAATAAAACAACTGGCATGGCATGAATGATACTTGAATTTAAATCATGAAAAGTCAAGACCATGATTAGTGAAGGAATAAAGAGCATTGTCACGACCCAAAAATTAGAATCATGACCGATCATGTATCTCAATGCACTTGAGATACACGAAACCTTAACTAATATTTTCTAAGTCGTAAAATAACAAAAATTTAATTATGAATAGCTAACTCCAATAAATATAATCCAATAATAAAGAAACACCAAGAAATATTAAAATAGTAAAATTCTAAGTGGAGGTGGGGTCCCGCTGCATCTCCCTTAGTCGTCACGTGGATCAGCACTTGAAATATTAAAAAAGAAAATCCATGAGCCAACAACTATAGCTCAGGGAGTGAAATCCATTCAAAAGCCAAATAAATCCGAATTCATAACGTAACCTTAATAAATATTAGTAAAATAAATATAAAATTAGAATCTTACTAAGCTTGCTTATGATAACAATAATAATAACAGTACAATAACAGAGTAAATCATATCTCATAACATGGTTTGCGTCAATATGTTGAATTTCTTTCAATATTTATAATAATGTCATATGCTTCAACTTGGGACTGTGCCTGAGGATCTATGTCGACTATAAGTCATCTCGATATGCACTCAGGTCTTTTCCTTATAGTTAATCCAGTTAGGGTCACTAGGAGGTGTCACTATGTGATAAACTTACCCTGTCTTTTTCACTACCATAGAGAAAGATTAGAGTCACCTCAGGGAGATTGCTAATCTAGCCTTGGACTATTCTCTAAGCACGCCAGAGTCACCTAAATAGATCATATGTTGATCAGATATAAGTCTGTTCCCTGGACTGTTCTCTAATTATACCAGAGTCACTTAAATGAATCATATGTTAATTAGGAATAGATTTGTCCCCTAGACTTCAAGGTAGTCTTCGGTCACCACAGGGAGATGCATGAAGAATATTTAGCCTGTGTCTATTCTCAAAGTCTTACCACGTATCAATTATATTTTCCACTAATATTATTGATCATATAAATGACTATATGTACTAAGTATATGTCACGACCCGAGATAGAAATCATGACCGGCCATGCACCTTAATATGCTTGAGATACACGAAGCCTTACTAATACTTCCTAAGTGTACAATGGCAAGAATAAATAAACGAAGATCTGCTTTATTAAATTTAAACTAATTGCAAAGTTTATTAAATAATGTCATTGTTTTTTAGTCTAAACGAAATAAATTTAACATTTAATCTAAAGCATAAAATCCAAAAGAGCGAAAAGATAAATAGGTGGGTCCTAAGTGGAGGTGAGATCTGGGTACGTCTCGCTCAGTCACCACGCTGACTATTACCTGAGATAATAAATAAATAAAAAAAAGATCCATGAGCCAACAACTATAGCTTAGGGAGTGGAATCCACTCGAAAACCAAATAAATTCTAAATTTTATTAATGTTGAATAAAAACTAAGATCAACAATATACATAACAATTTGCAATAGTCATGCTCTTTAAATAATGACAATGATAACAATAGAGAGTCATAACTTGTAATCTTGCACAGTTTCAACATATTAACATTTTTTCTATATTTATACTATCATTTGTCTCAATGGGTTTATACCCTGTGGATCCACATCAACTAGAAGTCACCTCGAGATGATGCTCGGAAATTTTCTTCATAACTGATTCGGTTAGGGTCATCAAATGGTATCACTATGTGATCAATACATCCTATCTTTTCCATTAACCGTTGAGAGATGTTAGAGTCACCTAGGAAATTTCTCATTCATCTTAGAACTGTTCCCTAACCCTGCCAGAGTCACCTAAGAAAGTCACCGCAGTGATCTGATTTAGAACTTTCCCCTGGACTTCCAGATAGATTTGAGTCACCACGGAAAATCGTAAACGATTTATATCGGGACTGTTATCTAAGTCGTACCAATACTAGTCTCATTTTTCTTTTCACTAAAATTTAATATTTGCACAAGGTATGGCGATGCACTGAATATAATGATTAAAGGCACACAGAGAATGTAATAATTAAATTTGCAAGTAAGGATGAAATAAATAAATTTGCATAGAAAATTACATGGTCTGACAAAGGTACGAAATATAATAAAAATAAATATGTGAGTGAACCCACTCACCAGAGTTTAGGCAAGACAACTGAAATCTCAAATCTCTCGTTCACGTACTAAAACTCACCACCTTTAATAATAAATAATAATAAATTTTTTAATTTGAATAATATCAATATTTCTAAAATTAAAAAAAATTAAAAAGAACTAAAATAGGTTAAATTACTCATTGGATTGGGTTGGGTTACTACTGGCCTGGCCCACTCCAAAAAAAAAAAACTAATCGGGCTGGGCCTTGGGCTATGGGCTAACCCGCAGCCCACCAAAATTTAGTGGTTCGGGTTGGGTCTTTGAATCTAAAATCCAAACCTGAACTTGAACCCAAAAATTATAAGAAAAGGGTTGGCTCGGGTTAAATTTGAGCTAACCAGATCCTTCCCTTCCCGCGACCGACGTGAGTAAGAAAAGAATTGAGGGAGAGAGGGATCGCTGGCGACCTTGCCGGTGGCGGTTCAACGACTACACCTCAAGCCCCTCGACTCCCTCTTGCGACTTCGTCGTCCTCACGAGGTGGAGGAGAATCCACCGCAGACGACCGACTCAAAAGCTAACGACGACTAGAGCCACGAAGGCTCCAAGGCGAACACCCATGGCACGAGACCAACGACAAGAGGCTTCCAATGGAGGAGAGATAGCGACTCGAAGCCGCCGGCCGACGTGAGTCGCCGGCGAAGCCAAAATCCCACAAATTAGGTATTTTTATTTTAACCTATTAAACTGAAATATAAATTGAGGGGTGGGAGATGGCTTACCAAGGAGTCACGTGGTGGTCTTCGATGGCTCCGGCGGCACTTCGGTAGGCTGATTCCACTGCGTGACTCTGACGGTGAGAAAGAAGAAAACGAAAGAGAGAAAAGAGAGGAGGCTGAGGGGGGTTAAGGAGAGAGAGAAAATTAGCGTTTAATTTATAGATTAAAAGAAATCCAAATCTAATTTGATTCAGATTAGGCGAGATTTTCGCTGCGCCTCGTTGCGTGCCGGAGAGGGAGAGAAGAGGGGGTTACACGTGTAGAGCACGTGCACCCTCCTCTCTTAACCCCTATTTTTTTCGGTTCTCACAGTATAGCAATCCAGTGGGTCTTATATTTTGTACACAGAACATAATAATGCACAAAAATATAAGAATGTATTTGCACACTGAATTATATGTGATCTGATAAAAAAACACAAATTATAAGACGAATAAATAAAATAAATACGTAAGTGAACCCACTCACCTGTGTCAAGGTGAAATGATTGAAATCTCTAGTCCATGGGTTAAGAAAAATCATCACATTTAATAAATAAATAAATAACATATTTCAATTTAACTAATATCATGATTTCTAAAATTTTAAAATTAATTAAATTATTTAAATAGGCTTGTTTAAGCCCAAATGGTTGGGCTGGGCTATGACTGGCCCGCACCAAAACTCACTAAATAGTTTAGGCTTAAAGCCCAAACTCAAAATTATTTATGGGTTGGGCTGCAGTTGGCTCGTAGCCCACCTAATAATCTATTTAAATGGATTGGGCTAGACACCCAATCTCACTAATTTAAAAGGGTTGGGTCGAGTCTTCTTTTGGATCCGAAATTCAAACCTGAACCCAAATAACATAAATAGGTTGGCTCGGGTTGAGACCGAGCCCATCCCCGCTTCACGGGATCGACAAGTAGATAGAGAGAGAGAGAGATTGGCGATCACCTCCGTCGGAGGTCCATCGATAGTATCCGACAGCTCCTCACCACCACAGCCACATGCTTGAAAAGGAAGGAGGTCGAACCGATCGTTAACAATCGGGGTCAACTTCATGGTCGACGGCAATCCGTGCCACAAGGGCTCCAAAGGAAGTACCTATGGCACAAGACCGACGATGCGAAGCTTCTAGAGTGGCAACAGCCCAAAGCCGCCGACTGGTGAGCTTCGCTGACCCACAAACGCCCAAATAATTAGGTAATTATCTTTTAGCTTATCTAATATTTAATTAACTTTGAGAGGTGGGAGAGCACTCACCAATGAGTCGAGTGGTGGTCTGCAATTGCTCTGGCGATGCTTCGGTTTGATTCCACGTCGTGACCTCGACGGCAAAGAAGAAAATGGAGATGGAGGTGGGTGGTTGGGGGGAGCTGTGGTTCTGTGGTTCCTCCTTCAGAGAGGATTTTCGGGTTGATTTATAGAGAAGAATTTATATCCAAAACAGATATGGATTCGGCCGAAAAACTCGCGGCTGCTCCATCGCGTGCCGGTGAGGGAGATGGAAAGGTGCGCATGTGCGCTCCAAAAGATTTTTATTTTTTTGGTTCTTACAAGCACTTTATGGAAATTTTACCTTAAAAAGAGTTGTATTCTTCTTATATCCTTCTCAAATTTGAGTCCTGCTCTTGCTGATCATATATCATGAAGAGTATGGTTGCCAATTTCCATAGTGACTAACTGTTTTATGATCACAATCTCATTTCAATGTCAGCCTTATAATTTGTGTGGTCCACTTGCAGTCTTTAAATTAGTTTGACGAGGTTAAGGTTACACTATTAACTGGTCTGCACTCAGATATAAAGTAGAATATCTTTCTACTATGTAACATAAATTATGAATGGGCTTAGTAGTATGCTATTTATGATTCATCTCAATGTTATTGGCTCTCAACCTGGTTCAGATTTGGGGTCGTAGGGAATTCTTTTCAAAAGCTAGCCTTGCAGCCAATGTTATTTTTTCAAGCAGCTCCAATGCAAAACCTACTTTAATGCATGGGCTTATAGCCTATGTATATATCATTATACTAGAGGAATTTCCAGTTGTCCATTATCCTTTGGTTGAAGACACTTTCTTCAAAAGGGTTCTTGTTTATACTTCATATATTACTCTAATATATGTTCAAGTACACGTATAATCAGGCTAATATATAGACTTACCCAACCTAGTTGAACAACATTCTAATCAGCATGCAGGCCAATTTCATATGTCATATCATCTAATCAAATTCAGAGGATTTCCCTCGGTTGGCTGTATCAATGATTTGTCGATCTTGCTTCCGATTCATTAATGAACTAGGAACTGTATGTTCTGATGGTAATATGGTATGTAATATTAACTTATTTAACCTTGGAGAAAGTTTCAGTAGCATAAAGGCTAATTTTGCAGTTACTCAGGAACCTTAACCTAGTCAAGTTATAGGGTTTCCCTTGGTTTGAGGTGGGTTAACCATTTCTTTGTCATGGTTCCAGTTCATCTTTTATTTTCATCAATATGCTTTTGTCATCTTCTTCTTGAGCGTGATATGTTGTCTATTAAATTGTCTGTAACTGTACTTTATAAAATATGATCCTTTTATTGTGGAATTTAGATTAATTTAAGAGCCCACTTTAGGGTCAAGGAGCACCCACTGTAGCACTTGTCATTCGCTGAGCACCATAAGCCCCTACTAGCTGCCAAGCTTTTCATAACATTGCATAAAGTTTAGTCTATCAACTCTGCTTTGATATTCATAATCCTAGAGGGCACTCTTTGCTAAGACAACCAATCTAATTTTCTTACCCATCAATATCTACTATGTGATGTGTTTCTCTTAAGCTTTTGAATATGTCAGTTAGACTGGTTTGCCCTTTCTTTTCATTCTAGAAGACATAATAATTTTGGCATCCAAAATGTAATTAAGAAAGTTCTGCTATCTTGCACTACTTGCAAGATTAATTTATATACAATGACGATACTTATTTCAAGTATTCATGGGCTAATGATAATGTCTTTCGAGTTCTTTATTAAATAGTACATTATATATCACAAGTTTGATCTCTTCTTATTAACTCAGAGTTCTTGTAGGAGAAAATCTTATAAACTGAAACAGCGTTCTCACAAGCAAAGAGAGGGTGAAAAGGAAAATGAGCAAGCTATGGCAAGACGAAATGCTGATTATGGATCTTCCAAAGAGGTAGAGATTTGCAACAATAATGAAAAATAGAAAATAGAAATGCCACTAGTCTACAATTTTCTTTTGGCTGATAATTCACTCCTCAGTATAGTTTTTCTTTTACTGAGTCATGTTTATTACAGGCCTTGTGGTCCCTGTTTTATGGTTTAATTTGAGTGGCTTTTTAAATTTGTCAAACTATCTATTCATCCTCAACAACATTGTATATATAAATCTACCTATTTATATGCACATTATTATGTACATAAGGGAGAGGATATTTATGGTTTGACTGCCCTGCCTGTCTGTCTTCTTTGTGCAGTGTTTGCAGTTAGAAGGATCAATATCCAATTCTACACCCGTAGAACTTTTCAAAGTGCCCTTAAAATCTTTTTTCCTGGTCTAGCCTCCATCTCGAGTAATCCAATATAATTACTAGAAAAAGAAAATCACAGGAAATCCTTTGATAACACGGAGTCCCATTTTTCAATGCTATCCCAAACTATTAGTTGTTATTCTGCTATAGGGACTAACTTTACTATTCCATTTTGTTCTTTTTGTAGAAGGCTCCTGATCTGTCAAGACAAAGCCAAGAATTAGATATTGGAACGGCTAGCAGCACTTCTTCCAGCTCGAAGCTAAAAATTTCTGCAGAGAGCCCAAGAGAATCCCCATCACGAGGATCATATCTACCTAATGAACAATCAGGAAGAACAGAGGCTCATTTTTCAGCCTCTAAGAACATTAAGAACTTTCTGCCACTTCCTATCTTGGAAGTTGATGCTGGAGGTACTGGAGAGCATATGAAGAGCATTCACCGCTATGGATTAGAGAAGAGGTCAGTCTCCACATCAGAATTTCGCAGATCGGAAGGAAATGATTTGTCCAAGAAGGATGTTTTCGTTTAGGCAAATGTTGCTGCTGTTTAAATGTTTAAGTAATGAATTTATTTTGTGAAAAGTGTCTCCTTGCCATTGTAAATACCAGGATATTACATATAATGTGTGCTTTTTGCCGCAACCCCTGAATGTTTGAATATCTGCAATTGTCACCCTGAGGTGGGGAGCAGTATCACTGCAAAAAAGACCATATTATTCTTTTATGTTTTCATAAAGAGGTTTAAAAATTTGCACCTTTTTATCTGGGATATCTAGAGGTTTACATGTTTGCAATTTATTCTTTGTGGAGAGTTGACAAATGCAGTGTAGTCTTTAGTTCCAACAAATTATATGAATTAAGGATCTTGGTATTTTGCATGTGGAGTTCATAAATGTTATCCCTAATTTATATTTGGAGATGGGACTATTTGAGACAGGCTAATTTGGGTCTTTTTGGTGATGATTGGGAAGGAGGTATGAGAGAGATGTTCTGTGGAGGTTGACAAATAGATTTGTAATAAGTAGAGAGTAATATTCTGGGTTGGTAAGAGGTCTTTTCCTACAGAGGTCTTCTTCCAGAGCCACAACTTGATAGCCACTGGAATGGCTCCTGAGAGTTTTTACTTTTTTCCCCCTTCTTTTTGGAGAAATGTTCTTGGTCCAAGGACAAAGATGTCAGATAAACATAGGTTTCCTGTAACAATTATAAGCACCACCAATTTATATTTAAAAGTTGTTAAACTAAAAATCAACTTATATTGAAATTTATTTCTAAAACTCAGCAAATTTTTATATAAGTCGTTGAACCAGTTTACAATTCATATCCGGAAGTTGTTCGTTAGGTTAAAAAAAATAAAAAAAATAAATTAGCGACAGACTTAAAATAGTCAAAAAAATTTATTGTTCCATAATATTTCTCATTCATCCCCAATGTATTTTTTTTTAATATGTCAAATGATCTTTCTCTGTCAGAACTTGTTGAAACAAGCACCCTAGGGTTTTTTCTTTACTTTTTCCCTCCTATTATATATATATATATATATATATATACATACATAAATGCAAAGGTTCATCTTTCATTGTCTAAATTGAAAAGATACGACACTGCTAATTACGTTAGATATCATCTAAAATTGAAAGTATCGCGCAGAAAGTTACAATGGATTTAAAAGAAAAATTCAAGAAGCTTTCAGGTCTCCTAAGCTGAAGGGAAAGTTTTGAAGGCTATATTTTAAAAAAGGATTATTTGTGGATCAAAATATTGGACAATTAGGAACTAAATTTCATCAAGATAAGGATATTGATAAGGATGTAATTGGATTGCATTCAGTTGTCCAAATCCAATTTCATATTAGGTGTAATGTATATACGCTTAAATACCATATATAAACTGTTTATAAAAATGACAAAATGTCTCCAAAACCTTAATAAAAGTATGAAGATTCATACACATAATAATATATATGATACTATAATTAATAATTGGTTTATCAAATAAATTCATAATAAGTTTATTGGTTTTAGAACCCTAACATTTAGTGGTTTTGTGATTACTAACCCATCATTGAGCTAGTTGTAATTTGCCCACTCCTTTTTTTCTTTTAATTTTTTTATCAAACACTAAATTAAATTAACTTAACCAATCTCTAACAAAATAGTGTCAGATACTAGATTTACCTTTTAAAATACTAAAATTACCTTAGTCTTATTTCTCTTCCATTTTACTGACAAAGTACTCTTGCCTAAAGTATTATTATTAATCCAAACCTCTTCAAGAACATTTGTCTCAATGGTAACATTTAAGTAAATTTGGTTAGTGTGAGGTTAGATTAGAAAATATGTTGGGGTAATTTTAATATTTCATTCATAAAGTTAGATAAACTATAGTCTAAGGTCAAGAGTACATAGTCAAGTTAGGGTTTCATATAAAAATTATGGACCAAACAAAGAGCGGTCTAATTACAAATAACTCGGTGTATTAATCAGAAAATTACTAAACATAAGGCCTCGTTTACTTATAGAATAAGTTTAATACTAGTATAGATATGCTAATTTTTATTATCAGTATAAGAGAGCTTATTCTACTATAAGTTATTCTTGTATTTCTATGTAAAGTGGTATAGTATAAAAAAATTATATTTGAAGTGACATAAAATTGAAATAATAGTTTGACAAATAACTATACTCTTCGCAATGGATCACAATGGATGAATAAGGAGAGAAGATGATAAGGAGAGAAGAGAGAAAAGAGGAGAGAGAATGTGATTAAAATGATAGTTGATTAAGGTAATATTTTTTAAAGGGTAAAATAGTAATTGAGAAATATAAAGATATTAGATGGAAGAAGAGAGAAGAAAGTAGTAGACATTGCTATACTAATATTAAGAAAAACAGTTTTTTACCTACTATACTAATATAAAGAAACTTATATCAAAATAAAACTTATTTTCATTCCACAAGTGAACTATGATTTAGGAGGCATTTTGTTCATACATAAGAGATACTTATTCATATTTACAACTACACGCTTATTTATTCATATTTGATTAGATCTTGTATAAGATAAGTCACGTGATAAATTATGTATAAAATTTTAATATAGATAAAAAGTGTGATAAAATTATGCACATTTTATAAGCAAGATTTTTAATACAATTAACATATTTATTCATAATTAGTAATTAAATATAAATTTTTATATAAACTTTTTTAAGTATATTTTACAATCAAATAATAAAATATGAGTATATTTTAGATGTATCCAACTTCATGTAAGATGTGCACATAAAGTTATCCTTAAAATTCCCATCATTATAAATGCTTCTATCTTGGGATCATTAAATGCACCACTTATACATTGGGATCATTAAGCATGGGTAACATTCAGAAATCTTTTTGGGGGGTGACAACCATCCACATTTCCATCAAGTGAGAAATAGTCAATAAGCTTTGATTCCCACAGTGTACATAGAATAAACATTCTTCTGGAGATTTGATATACTAGTTTACTACCAACACTAAAGATGGATTAAAATACTATCAAAAGAAAAAGAAAAAGAAAAAAAAATAACCCAAGATGTACTCCCTAAGGTTCTCCTCAATGTGGGCATTTGGAGGCAAGATGTATGCATTCTTACACAATTTTGTTTGGAAACTATAAAATTAAGCATTGAATATATTTGTATCTTTTTTATACTTTGGATCATTTTGACCCTCTGAATTTTTAACTAGGTTGTAATTATTAGATTTTTCATCTAAAGTTAATAAACTTTCTCTCAGAATATATATTTATGTAACACAATTGTAGTTATTTAAGTTATTTTGTCATCTATATCGAAGATATTTACAATTATTAAATAGAAAGGGACTAGTGATAGATGTGGCTATGGCTGACCTTTCTCATTATCCTTCTTGCACTGTTTGACTTCAGTGAGCAATTCATCCACATCTATACATCTAAAATCTTCAACTCAACTCAAAGGAAGTAAGAGTTTAAAGAGAAATTTATTTGCAACAAAAGAAAAAGCCCCTATATATAATAGAGTTTTCATTATTTGAACCTTTCCTTATCACTTCTTCTAAACAAGCCCCTAATTTTTACAACAAATATTCAAAAAAAAAGCCTCAGAGTTAACTTAAACTCACATTAATTTAACACAACAAGAACATTCTATTTTATTTAAATTAATAGTTTAAAAATTTTAAAGTTATCCTCACTACCTTGTTCTATAGAAAATAGTCTTCTATTAAAATGGCGAAAGTAACTTTAAAAATTTAAAATATTAATTTAAATAAAACAAAATATTTCTTTTCTGTCAGGCTAAATTGAGTTTAAGTTTACTCAGGAAGTTTTTTTTTAATTTTTTTTAATATGTTTGGTAAAATAATAATAATATAGGACCTAAATGGATCCGAATGGGCCAAAAGCCCATGCCATCAAGAAGCTTGCAAATTAACCTAAAAACCAAACATAACAACATTCTCATAGAAATGAATGAAGTGATCTGGAGAACAATTCTAGAAAGACAAACTTTTAATAACAATCTTGAGTCTTGTAGACTAAAACAAAATGCTTCAAAATTTTGTATCTGGTTTTTTTATTTAAACACTTTACCTTTGGGAGAAGAATTTACTTTTGATAACAAAGACTTAGATTTTCTTCTTTTTCTTTCGCTTTAATAAGTATTCTAATCAGCTAGTTAATTTTATATGCAAAAAAAACTCACTTTGATATTATTATTATTATTAGATAGATAGTGGTAAACATAAACACATCTCATAGATTAATTTGTAACCATATACATGCAGGACCATCCATCCAACCTAGTGTGATGTTCCAAAATTAAGCATCTAGCTTTGAAAGCATGCAGCTCTTGTCTGAGTATTACTACACCATGAAGCACACAGGATTCCAACATCTCCAACACAAGCACATACCAGCTCTTTCTACGCTGCTTACATGAGTAAGAGAAGAGAGAGAGAGAGAGAGAGAGAGAGAGAGAGAGAGAGAGAGAGAGAGAGAGAGAGAGAGAGAGGAATAGGTAATGTTCTACATGCCATAGCGGATGTCGGAGAACTTGCCCTTGATCCACTTGAAGCTGTTCCTGACTTGGTTCTTGAGCTTCCCTTCGACGGTGAAGACGTTGTAGGAGGCGATCCGCCGCTTCCTCTTGAGCTCAGGGTCGGTGGAGCTGGCGAAGCCTTCTCGCTTCCCGCTTGGCCCGTTGAACGTGTACGAGTTCGACCGGTCGTCGTAGCCGAATCCGTTGGAGTAGGAGGAGTACTCAGGGAAAGACCTGCTCTTCTCCATGAGAGAGAAAGAGAGAGAGAGAGAGATATAGAAGAAATAAGAAGAAGAAGAAGAAGAAGAAGAAGAAGAAAGAAGTAGGGTTATGAGTGGGGAGAGATGATGGTGGTTTTTAAGGGAGTAGGAGAATGATGGCATAGTGTGTGAGTGGGGACAAGAGTGGGTGGGCAGCCCATGTGTGGTGTTGGTGAATTGCCTCCCTTCTTGCCTTGCATCTTGGTTGTGTGTGATATGTCTGCAAGCACTGTAGATCTTTACAACCTGGTTATGTGGCAATAGTAATTTACATTCATTTATATGGAAATAGGAACAAAAAATAATAGTTTTTCGATTTAATTGTATTAGTTTTTCGATTTAGCATATAAAATATTTTGTTATAATTGAGTGCACCGTAGAGTTTTGATACAAAAGTCATTACTTTTCATAAGTAATCTTTTTTCTCAACTGCTTATTTTTATATTAAAAATAATATTAATTAGGTAATTACGAGTATATCATGACCAAGGGAGTTATCACAAATTTAAATTTTAGCTTATTTTTTTATTCATAAAATACTAAACAGTTCAGCAACTCACGTATAGAATACTCAAGTACAATTTAACAGATAGAGTATTCAGCATATTATGTGGTAATAGAGTATTTGTTTCCTTTAATAAAATGTTGAATTATTTAATATCTTATTATTAGTGAAATCGTTGAACAAATTAATGCTTTATTTTTTTATATAAACAGCTAAACAATGGTTTTACCATTGATTTATTGGTAATACGTTTGGTGGATAGACTAAAATGATATAAAAAAATTGTGATGAGGCCCATTTTGGAGGTAATTCAAATGTACTTGATAGCAAAAGTGACAATGAAGCTTTAATTTCAACAAACCATGATTTTGTAACTAATGAGCTAATGCCACATACACTAGCTTGGTTGTTGGAAATTTCTACAATCTATGTAAGATATACAAAGTACTTTGCACGTTTACTTACAATTTTGAGCTTTTGACCAACATGGGGCCTTCTTAACTAACTAACTCTAGTAGTATTGGTAGATACCTTTCCTATGCAGTTTACTTACAATTTTGAGCTTTTGACCAACATGGGGCCTTCTTAACCAACTAACTCTAGTAGTATTGGTAGGTACCTTTCCTATGCAAGGAGTTCACGGAGAAAATTATTTGGTGGTTGATGGGCTCATTGACTTGTTTTAGTTGATGGCTCAGCAGTGTGGTTGACTTGAAAAAGTAGCTCAGCAGCGTGATGGCTTGGAGCAATATCTCAACAGTATTTAGTTCGGCGCAATAATTCGACAACGCATATTGGTCAAAACTTAATGAAGATATCTCAACAGTATTTAGGTGGCTTAGTATATTGGTCAAAACTTAATGAAGTATTAGTGCCATTGTATCCATAGAGGGTTGGCTCTTTGTCGAACTCATATCTAGCCTTTGGACTCTTGGATGATAAAAAAAAACAACAACTAGGGCTTCTTAAAATATGATTTATCAAATTGGACTAAACCTTAATATTAAAAATAGGTCTATTTTGGTCAATGTCAAAGTTAATATAAAAAATACTGAAATGTTTAACATTTTACCTGAAGAGGTAAGCACCGAATAATTAAGCGATTTATTAAAAGAAAAAAATATTCTATTATTTCTACATATTATTTTGAGTATTATATCAATTAAGTATTTTATTTTAACTGAGTATATATGTGAACCGCTTAACCGTTTATAAATGCGTTGAATTCTTCGGTAATTTATCTTTTATATAAATCATTTTTAATAATATTTTAAGAGACTCATGACCTATCAACTGAGTTGGCAAAAACATAGTCCCTTTCTTAAAACCCTTTGATGAGTGGATCAAAATAATATCTAAGTTTGTAAGTAGGCCCATTTGGTCAAAACTCTTTTTGCAGTTTTATTTTCTTTAATCTCTAGAGTATGGCCTTGGGGACCCACCACTTTGGGTGTGACACATTCAAACAATGTTAAAGTGGGAATGGATCATGGATGAGTAATGCATCATCCTCCACTTAGATTTTTTTTTTCTCTCTTTTCTTTCTTCCATTCCAAGATGAGACTTCTTTATCTAAAAGTCTCTTTCGTTTGTTAAAGGGGAAAAGCATGGAAGCAAAGATTCATTGTAGGCAGTTGTATTAGAATGAGAAAGAGGGATTAATCTTCTCTCTTCAATCATTCTACTTCATTTTGAATTAATGGCAAGAAAAGATGATCACTTTAATTTGTGCGCTTATTGAGAAGGTTGGTAAGCAACAAATGTCTAGGTTACCTGTAAGTATAATTTGTTACTCTCAAAATTTTAAGTTGTTTGGCTACATATGGATCGAAAAAAATTAACCCTTTTTAGATACAGTGGCACTTAGAGCCTCATTAGATTTTAGCTAATAGATTACGCCGCCTAATTTAGACTTTAAATTATGTGCACCATTAAGATATCGTTTCAAATCATCGTACCGTTGAGATGTTCTTCAAAGTCATTGTACTATTGAGCCATTAATTGAGTCAAGCAACCAAACTATCAAACAATTTTGTCTCTTTAGTCATCGGGAATGTACCTACCAACCAAATAAAAAATTTTGGACACTATAGAATGATTTGTATTTGGACTTGAAATATTTTGAAGAACAAATTATAGTAATTTCTTAAAAACAACATATATTTTGCCTTTATTGTGGTTGACATAGTATTATATAAATATTTATCATTTGACCCCTATATTTTGCTTTTAATACCACCAAAACTTGTTGCTTCATTTTCTTAAGGGTCAATTACTATCCAAATAGTTAAATTAATTATAGATGTAACATGTCATTGATACTCTTAAGGAAATTCTTTAAAGTTGAGGTAAAAATAAAATGGAACCAAATTTTAAAGTAAAATGAGGGATTTTTGTTTTATTTACTTGACAAAAATTATGTATTTTAAATTTTAATTTAAAAAATAATGGAGTATTATCTATAACATGAATATTTGGATATTGTCTACTTTTTTCTTATTGGTGGATTCCAACACATCGTTGGTAGATCTCGTGGCATTATATTACTTTATTTTTCATCAATACTCTCGTTCTACATTATTTTTTGTATTATAAGTAAAGTTTATATTATTTATCTTTATCATCGAGAATACTTAGACATGCGTATGTATCTAAACCCTCGGCAAAATCTCCAACTCTTGCTTAAGTAAAAATATGGAATAAAAATCAACAAGTGAAGCAAAGAGGAACACCCATTATATGGAAACAAACTTAAACGGGTAAGAAACCACTGATCCTAACTCAGATCAAATCAATCACTAATAAACATAGCAGCTTACAAGATTGATTTATAAAATAATCCGTCAATCCTTACAATTTTGTTTGACACAGTCTTAATCGCTAAACCCCGTGATTCACTACTTCTGTGATTGATCTCCAATCTTAGTAACCATAAAGATTGTTCTTTTGTATTGATGACCATTAAGACGAATTATTTTGATGTAGAAGATAAGCAAAACCTTCATTAATGAAAAATGTTATTTCTTCAAAAAAGTTCTCTTCAGAACCAATAACTTACATCCCTAAGGTTAGGGCATCATAACCATTATATACCTTATAAAGATAAGGCTAAATCTAAGTTAAATTAGGTCTCAAGGAATCCCAGATTTTGCAAAAATTTCCTGACCTGTTCGAATGCAACTCGAGCCTATTCGAACGACTAGATTAGAATTCCAAGTGCGTTCGAACGGCCAAAAACACAGGGATCTTTGAACGACTTTAAACAGTTCTCAAGTTGCATTCAAATGATTAAAAACATGCCTCTGTATCTTCTAATGACTTTAAACTTTTTCAAGGTGCGTTAGAGCGCCCTTTGAGAATGCACCTCTAACACCTCGACTTAAAGTCTTCAAATTTTAAAATTTCTAAAACCAAATCTTATCGAAACTTATAGATATGCTTATATATATGAATAAAAATATTTGAAATATTTTGTACATATTTGCTAACACTAAAAACCTAACAGTCATCTTTCTACTACTTCATTGAAGGTCCTAATATATGAATGATACACCTCCCTTATTTTGTGCGACTCCCCATTTATTCTTCATCCAGTCACTTGTGTAGTGAACGCTAAATCATCTCAAACTTTGTGCATGTCAAGTGCAATGAGTTTCGAGTTGTACGAGAAGATCACCATCGTTGAGGAAAAAGGAGAATTTATCGTCATTGTGGAACCATGAAGCGAGACTCAATGATTGCCAAACTCAAGTTGTTTTTATGTCATCCAATAGCCGACTGTTGACAAATCAATCATCTTCGTGGTTGTTGTTTGTATGTCATCCAATAACCGCTATCATGATAGGTTAAGATAGAGGTTGTCTAGAAAATAAAAATTTATTTTTGATATTTCCCTTCTCGAAATTCTAAAGTTTGAATTTTGAGTTGTTGGTGATTTGCACTTTCCATAATGTCTCAACAAATTTACTTTTTTTCTTTCCTAATCAACTCCAACAACCTCTATCTTAATATCTTTTTCCTTAATTATCTCATTAAATCCCAATTATCTATAACTATCCAAATGCACCAAAATTTTGAATTTACCTTTTTCCTAAGTCCACCAAAATTCCTCACCTATTCTTGCATGCCCTTCCTATACCCAACACCTACCTAAACCCAATCATGCCTAACACGTTTGACCCAACTTGTTAATCCATTAGGTCAACCCCACCCTCATGTGACCAACTTTATCTTCTCTATTGATTTCTTGGCCTTAATCTCTCTCTTAAACCCTAGTTTGCCTCCTCCCTCCACAATCCACTCCTTTTAGTTGTCGCTTCCTCTTTCTTGTTATCACTGCTGCTTCCCCCACGCACCACTGTAGCATCCGTCAATGTTCGTTGATCTTCACCATTGTTATATCACTACCATCATTAAGCGCTCTATCACTACTCTACCCTTTCTCCCAAGTTGAGATCTAACTCTCAATCATCATTCTTCTCTCCATCGTTGCTCCACCATTCATTGTCGTCCACCTATCTCTCTATCACAGAAGGTCTTGTATATCTGTACATGAAATTTTTAGTTTGAACAATTCAAGCTGGTTGCCCTTCAACTCATTTCAAGCAAGATAAGATTATTGTGGTGGTTGAACGCTAATTTTGTAGGTTGAGCCTCAAACATAATGTAGCCAAATTAACCTAGAAGTGTCAAATATATCAATTGGCAAAGATTGCAACTAAAATACTAGTCTGTACACTTTGTTACCTATAACATATTGTTTTGTGGTAAGATGTGAGTATGGACTATGTACTTGTGTTGGATCCGGATGCTTGATTTATGAGCTAGCTACTTCTGAAAAAAAATTATGGCACATGGTAGACATGAAATGAAATAAATTGACAACTTACCACTCTCAAACAGATGGTCAAACTGAGGTTGTTAATCGTAGCATTTAGAAACTTTGTTATGTCTCGTGAGTGATCATAATAGAAACTGAGATTTTATCCTTCATATAGCTCAGTTTGCATATAACAAATCCATTAATAGGTCTACAGGCATGAGTTTATTTGAAGTTATTCATACTTTTAAAGCTTGTAAATCTTTAGATCTTCTCCATATGTCACCTTATTCTAGAGTCTCTAAGATCTTTGAGTCTTCTCTATACACTTTGGTTAGTGTAGCCCTAACCTACCTCCCAAGTTGTCACTATTTCACATCTCAAAATTTCCAAGTTCGGCCTTAAGATGTCGTCATTGCTTACTTTGTCAGCCTCTAATTTGACAACGATTTCATCAATAGCGGAATATCCAAGGCATATTGCTGACAAATTTGTGTGAGCTTGTTGTGGTGGACTTTCTTATAGCAAATTTATTGATAGTGAATTTTTATTTTGATGCCCAATGATTTTCTTTTTTATGCTTAAGAAAGATTTTTCACGTAAATTAGTGCTCTAGCTTTTCTTAGCTCGGTATTTCTTTATTAATTAATATCATTTTTTATAGTTCATGTATATGGATGTGATAGCACTCTTTGATGGAGAAAGAGAGTTCATTCACAACATATTAACATCTCCCAATAAGTAAGTCTTTATAGTGAAACTGATCACCTTATATGTCCCAAAGTTGCCATCTCTAATTAAATAGCAAATTGATGTTCATTTAAAAAACCATAAATTAATCAGAGTATTAAAGGTGAAAATATTGAGGGCTAGTACTTAATTTATATAGATTTGCAAAGAATTATTTGAAAATGAATCAAGATTTTCTTTCTATCAAGCAATTAATAAATATAAAGCCACTCTAGCTCCTCTCTTTTTTTTTTAAACTTTTAATTGAGGGCATTTTGATCTTTTTATGTTATGGTATTTTAGTTTATTTCTCTTTTTCAGATTCCTTTATTGAAGGTTAATGAATATTTAGATATTTTGAGATTATCTATTTTTTCATGTTGGTGAATGCCAACATCTTATTGGTAGCTTCTGTGTGTTTTGTTCCTTTGTTCTACATTGATACTCTCATTCTACATCAGAGAGTGAACAAGGAAAATTAAATTGGTAAGGCCTAGTGTTACAAATTAGCAACAACATCTCTAATTTTTAAGTACTTAAATCAAAGCCCAAATTCATATTCAATCTGCTTTCATCAGTTTACTTTAGTTTTTCTCTTTAGCACTTAGCCCTAACCCACCTCCCAAGCCATCACTATTTCACATCTTATAACTTCCAAGTTCAGTTTTCAAGCTTTCATCGTTGCCTGCTATGTTAGCCTCTATCAACCTCTAATTTGACAAGGATTTCATCAATAGCGGGAGGTTCGAGGTGACATTGCCAGCAAACTTGTGTGAGCTTGTTGTGGTGGACTTTCTTATAGCAAATTTATCGATGGTGAATTTTTATTTTGATGCCCGATGGTTTTCTATTTTGTGGTTAAGAAGGATTTTTCACATAGATTTAGTGTTTTAGCTTTTCTTAGCTTAGTATTCTTTTATTAATTAATATTATTTTTATACCAATGAAATAGTAAACTGATGTTCATTTAAGAAACCCTAAATTAATCAGAGTATTAAAAGTGAAATATTGAGGGCTAGTACTCAACTTATGAAGATTTGCCAAGAATTATCTCAAAAGGATTCAAGAATTTCTTTCTATCAAGCAATTAATAAATATATAGCCACTCTAGCTCCTTGTTTTCTACTTTTAACTACATAAAATATAATATTTTATATTAACCTTCAATAAGTATATATAAAACCTTTATATAGGCACAAAAAGCAAAAGAGAAATAGGCTAACATACCCAAACATAAAAAGACCAAATTACTCTCCAACATAAAAGGCCGTCTCTCATAACATGTCACTCAACCAAAATATCACCAAATGGGTTGCACTCTTATGCATGCTGCATTTCTATGCATGCTCAAGTACATATGTCTAAAGGTGGTGTATGCACCATTCTCTCAATCATGTTTAAAATGATATAGAGAATATAGATAAAAATTTATTGATCTTTTTAATAATCATATTATGTATCTTATACATTTTTCCAATAACTTCAAGTAAGACATCCAAATAATGAGCAATATATGATGTCCAAATATTTGTAACATTACAAAAAGCATTATCAATCACAACTTAGACCACATTTTTTTCCCAATTTTTTTGTTATACTATTCAAGTGAATATAAACTCTAATTACGCAATTTGATATTTAGATTAGGGAAATCCTTGACATAGTTCTTAACACTTTGGCACTCAAAACAATGAGCCTTTTTATACAAACTGGGTCAGATCGGATCACATCAAGGAGAGATTGGGCTTAATAGATTGAGTCTAGTTATCTTATTTGCTTATTTGGTTTAGTTAGAAGGTTAGGATAATTACCTACGTCTAATTCTGTGCAGTTTCATAAAACTATTCGCAGAATATTCTACAAATATTCGAATAATATCAAACTAGTTGGATAAGATCGCCAACCTCCAGATCTACAACTTTAGTATTCACGACTTCTCCAGATTCGAAATCTATTTGTAGAGAAATGACGGATTAATCCGAGAAAGATAAAGAAAGCTGATTTAGTTAGTTAGTTAGCTTTATTTTATTGTTTGGAATTTCAAATAAATCGGATAATCCACATGTGGATCCGATCCGCTATAGATTTTTACTCCTATAAATAGGAGTGGACATGTATTGATAATTTTAGGGAATTGAATTGAATCATTGAGAGAAATCTGAGTTTAGCCAGTTATTATTTTCGTCCTTATCTTTTTACATTAGCCGTTAGATTATCTTTATCTTCATAGAAATAGATTATAACCGTAGATCCCTTACAAGTGTCCAAACCCTAGCCACCTCCTACCTCTAGCAGCCATCTTACTACACGGCCGTCCACCACCCTCCGACGACCGTCACAACGTCAGAAATTACTGTTTTGCCTATTTTATTTTTATCTTTTAATCCTGACCTCCGATTTAGGTGAAGACAAAGCCATTAGAATTCTAACTCACGATGCTATCTCCACCTAAATTTTTATAATCATCCTATGGACGGATCGTTCCAGATCTGGTCCGTAACACCTTTCTCCTTGAAGGTTTGCTTCTATGCTTGGTATCTTTGATGACAATGACAAATAGAGGGTTCAAAATAGACGTTTCTCTTTTCAAGCTCTTTGTTCTTTTGAGCAAATGAGGTCATAGCTTGTTGCCTTGAATTCCCATGGTGTTTTTAAAAATTTCATAAATTTTTGAGCAAACAATGCTATGAATTTCATATCAATTCCTTTATCATCTATCATCAATTAAATCATCCCTTTTGATGGATGAAAAAGTAATGCCCATGAGTTTTTTGAGCAAATGTAACATTGACTCATAAGTTTGCAAATTTTCTACAATGAGTGATTAATCCTAGGATGACCTCCTCTGATACCACTTGCAGGTTCTAAAACATTCATGCTAATTAAATTGTACATATTATTTGCCAATATACTTGCAATATCTACTTCTCTATGTAAAATAATACTAAGACAAGTATACAAGATAACTAACCCTAACTTGTTGTCTTAACAAGAATACTAAGGCAACTAAGACATGTAAGCAAAACCACTATAAGCAAAATAAAGATTTATGTGAAAACTTTTCAATTAGACACAAAGAGAAAAATCATGTACCTTCCCTAACAAATCACTAATGAGATACAACTAAAAATAAATTACTTAAAAACCTTAGTCACACCGATCACACATAGTTAGTTTCAAGCCTCCCTTCTAGAAATGCTTAACAAAACTCCTCTGATGAATCAATTCAACTCCTTTAGTGCCCATGCTATGGAAGGCTCCGCAATCTATAAGCCTTCCATCTTGTCTTCTAGGTAGGTGGCGGTGGTGAAGACAAGTTCATCTCCCCAATATAGCTTCAATGCTCAATAGAATAGAATTTGGCATATGATAGTAGTGGATCTCTCCTTTCCTACGGCTTTATTTTGTAATAAGAAATCTATGTAATAGCACCCGAAGGATCCCCTCTTAGTGGAAGAGATCCTAGCTGATGAATGGCTGGCATTCCTCAATAAAGTCTGCTATTCCACATTAGTGCAGTGCCATTATGACTCAAATGTGACGATGTTGTTCAACCGGTCAATGAAGGAACTTTAGGGTTTTCAGCTTTGCTAGTTGACCAAGCTTCGTTGGGCTTCAAACTATGGTATTCCAAGGTTCAGGTTGTCGATTGAATGCTCGCTCTTTCATTCTACCGATGGAACATCTTTATGATGTGTTTCACTCCCCCTCTTTGTCATTTTTGTACCTTGATTGCATTAAACTAAAGGGAGTAGATGAGATAGGAATGCACGACTTGTGGCCACGAATAATAGCCAAGGATACGAAAATCTTTCAAATATTAGGCTAATTCTAGTGAGCAAATATAGTTGCTACTTTAGAACATAATTAGTCTCTAATCATATATTTGATAGATACATAGTCATACTAGAGATCAACTTAATAGAAAATATAGATAATCTATTTATCCTCGATCATCTCTATATATCATCAACATACTCATATCTAAGACCAGTCTAATCAATTAAATGATAAAATATACTTAATTGCAATCATCTTTATAGTTGATAAATAGTTAAATATGTAATACCTAAAAAAATTGAGTATATATTTTTCCAACTTGCTACTGGACAAACACTCTTGAACAACCACCAAGCACTAATGGTTGGTCAAGTTGTTCTTCTCAATATGCCTATTTAAGAATAGAATATGTTTGTAACACCTCCTCCTCTTGTTTAGTCGTCTCAAATTTGTATAAAGGCAAACCTAGTAACTAATAGTCTCCTCTAATTAAATTATGTTTAAACTGAATATAAATGTGGACCCATGGCTCTAAGAAATAAGAACTTACAATACTAAGGGCTCTTAGGAAACACAAGGGAAGTCAAAGAAAAACTAGAGCAATTAATACAAACCAAAACAACCCTAAAGCATCATCTCGAGTCTAGGCATTCGAACGCCAATGCCAGAGAGCAAAAAGCCATCTTAGGGATTCAAACGCCCATGGGCCTGTTCAAGCGCCCGATGACGAGTTTGATTATAACATTGATTATTTACGTATTTTTATTTTCTATAGGGCTCTTTCAATTGCTTTAGAATAACTCTGAATTATTTTAGAACGTGGGCAAACCTATAAAAACAAGTCTAGGTAGCCCCTTTTAATTATGCTTTTGATTATTTGAAGAATATTGATCTCTAACTTTATCTTCCTCGCTCTATTCCTTTCTAGTTCAACTAACTCCAAGTTTAGCCAATCTAGTTGATCTAGAGACGCTATTGCTTCCTTCCTCCTCAACTGGTCGCCCCTATTAACATTAAGGAAAGATCCAACTTCTCCCTCATCCTATCTTCTATTCTACCAAATTATCATCATCTACACAATCTGCCCTAGTTTACCACATAATCTTTACCCAAAGTTATCATTTATTATAATATGTCATTTGCTCCAATCACAATCACCAACTCATTCCTCTCATTTTTCTCATTGATTTAACCTACTCATATGCCCAACTCTGTCATCGAAGTCATATTCTACTCCTTGCCATAGCCTAACTACATATAAATTTCAGAATTGAAGTCTAGATTGATTAAACCTTAATACGCTCTTAATCGGGGCATATCATTTGGTATCCTTGGACCACCTCAGAGCCACATCAATGGTGAACACAAGAGATATAAAATCTACGGAAGAAACAACACCAATGGATGGAAGATTAGAGGAAACTCCAATCAACACAAGCCTCAACGAAACTCCTCCTACAATGATGGAAGCTATGATGCAACAATTAATTCTTATGACACAAAGAAATGCAGAGAGAGCCCAAAGATATATGAAGATCACACAAGAGTTATCACAAAACTAGATGGAGATGATGCAAAAATTAGTATATCAACTCTCCAACCCAAGTACATCGCAATCGATTTCTTCACCACTGTTCATACCATTTCACCACAACCGTCGGCTCCTCAAGGCTCTCAAATACCTCCAAACCAGAATATGGAACCCTTGCTGCTCTCCCCCCCCCCCCCCCCCCCCCCCCCCCCCCTCTAGGATTGGCTAGAGAAGCAAATATTGGTTCCCAAGAACCAGTTGAAAGTGAGCGCGAAAACTAGGTTGATTTTGAGAACAACATCGAAGAGGGCTATTGGCCTGAGAAGCTAGACCTTGAACCACGTTGAGCTAAGGAAGAAAGGAGGAGAAACCATCATAGAATGGGGCCATGACCACCTCAGGTCAGGCCTGAAAGAGGATATGATTCAAATGACAACAGTGGGATCCAAGGGCGAAGAATGTAGCTAATTTTCCAAAATTCAATGACGGAGATTCGATTGATTGGCTATACATGCGAAGCAATTTTTAATTTTTAGAGGATGCCAGAGGATCATATAATCTTATTTGCAAGCTTTAATCTTGAGGGTTCAGCCCTACATTAATACGAAACTGCTACTGCACACTGAAACTTAGATCTGTGAGAAATTTTTGGTTTCAACCTCACTAAACTGTTTATGGCAGAGGGCTATGAAAATTTTGATGCTCTCCTCACTAAGATAGTTTGGTGAACTACCGTGCTTGCATACCAAGAGAGATTCGATAGAATTAGTGCTCGTTACTTTCTACCATGGTCTGATTCATTATTGAAAAGCACTTTTATTTCAAGATTGTGGGGTGAAGTCCAAGCGGATGTTAAAGCGCTTCTACCACAGACCTTGGAGGAGGACTATGAAGATGATATACTCATGGAAAAGAAGCGTAGAGGACTCCGAAGCTAGATATGGATTGCTGGACTCAGCCGAGATGAGAGGCACCCAGTTTAGTCAAACCTAACGGCGAAAAGTTTTTCTACTGGACTGAACATTGCTGCTATAAATTCTGGACAACGACCACCCTGTCGGATCTTAGTAGATGTGGGGGGAGGTTTTAGACCTGCTATTCATACTCAAACACCAGCCCAAGTAGAGGAGAGTCGAGCAAAAGGTCTATGTTTTCATTACGATGAGAGAGTGACACCTAGTCACAGGTGTGCGAGAATGACAAAAAGCATAATGTTGATTGATGGACTTGAGAAGACAGAGGAAGATGATGTTGAAGTTGATATTGAGGGAGACGAGGAGAAACTAGAGGAGACAATAGAAGGGTATGTGGAAGAAGAAATGCAAGCTGAACTTTCTATGCACACGTACTTGAGAACCACTACACCAAAGATACTTTGAGTAGATAGCTTAGTTAAGAAGCATTGCATACATATCCTCATCGGAGTATGAATGACTTCTTAGATGAGAGGTTAGTGGAGAAAATTGGGTTAAAAGTGGAACCCTCTACCGAGATTGAAGTGGTAATCAATAATGGCACAAGGTTAAGAATGAACAATTTATGTTGTTGAGTAGAGATTTGTGTCCAAAGCCATAATTTGATGGTGGACTTGTATTTTCTTGCTATACAAGGAGTTGATGTTCTCCTAGATAATGAATGGCTTCAAAGCCTAAGATCGATAACCTTTGATTTCAGCAGCATGTGGAGTGGTGCTGCTAGAGGGTGTGAAGACAAAGTCGAGCCCAACCTTACATGCTATGGTGGGCCTGAGCGAAACATGGCAACAAAATGAATGAGGCAATATGGTATTTTGAGACAAATATTATGGACTATTTTCCTAACTTTTCACCTTGACGGCAAAGTAAGGAAAGTGTGGTGACTAATACGAACCAAAACAGCCCTGAAGCATTACCTCAGGTCCAAGTATTTGAATGCCTGAGCAGGGTGTTCAAAGCCTGGAATTCGAACGTCGATGTCTAAGAGCATAAAACCATCTTGGGTGTTCAAATGCCTCCCATTCAAAAACCAACATCGATTATTTACGTATTTTTAGTGCTTTAGGACTCTTCAATTACTTTAGGATAACTCTAAATTACTTTAGGACGTGGGCTAACCTATAAATACATGTCTAGGTAACTCATTTTGATTATTCTTTTGATTATTTGAATGATATTGATCTCTAACTTCATCTCCCTCACTCTCTTCCTCTCTAGTTCGATTAACACCAAGTTTTAGCCAATCTAGTTGATCTAGAAACGTCATTGCTTCCTTCCTCCTCAACTAATTACCCCCCTTGACCCTAAAGAACGATTCAACTTCTCTCTCATCCCATCTTTCGTTCTACCAAGTTAACATCATTTATGCAATCTACCCAAGTTTACCACCTAACCTTTATCATATGTTAAACTATGTCATTTGCTCCATCCACTATCACAACTAGGGCGTTCTTCTCGTCAATTTAACCTACTCACATGCCCAATTCCACTATTGAAATCATATTCTACGCTTTGCCGTAGACTAACTACACATAAATTTTAGAATTGGATCGATTAAACACTAATACATTCTTAACCAAAGCATATTAGCAATGTATGCCCTCTATGATTCTCTTGTGAGGCTCCTGCATATACCCATATCCAATAATAAGTTTGCTTGTGTGACAATGTAAAACAGCCTTGCAGATTTTTCTTTTAGAGGATTTTCTTTGAAACCACCTTCATCTCTTGTGAGAATTCAACAGTGTTCTTTTTTGTAAGAGATCCTTTGCAAATTAACTATAGAGTAAGAATGGGTTAATTAGCCTAATTTGTAGATCAATAATTCAATAACAATGGATTTTAATTATAGAATTTGTGAATTATGTAACTTTTTCTACGAGAAAAGAAGAATATACAGGGCATATGTTTCAAAGAAGTATGACCGATCCACTATAGATTAATAATGGATAAAATATGATGAAAGTATTAATTAACTTCGAACTTAGGGAATGGCTAAGTGACTATAGGTTTAGGGGTTTAGTGTTAATTAATGAATGCGAAGACCATTTGAATCAAGAAGATAAAATGTTGGAAACAAATAAAGCCTAGAGTTCAGCAGGCGAAAAGGCAGCAGAGTGAGGGTTCCTAGTCTGCCTAATTTTTTTCACACAATGATACACCATAAACCCTAAACTTATTTATTGGAGTAGATGGACAGTTGCAATGTTGGGGAGGAATAAAAGTATGCATATGCTCCGTCGTATATCAACTAATCCTAAGATGCAACTATTTCCATTAATTTTATATGTAAAAATGAATCAAAAAGCATGTATTTTAAGACACGGTATGATTTAGTACGTATCTGAAACAAGTAATTAAATAAGTTAAGGTTGTTGTAACTGTGGTAGAATTACTTAGAAACTAAATACCACCTTAATTTTGACCTAACTCTCTAGTTGACAACCACAACCCTAATTTTGACCTAACTCTCTGGTTGACAACCACAACCCTAATTTGCTCTCTTTGCGTGTGATGGGCCCTTCAATCTCCCTCATGCGCAGCCATGATTACATCCTCATAACCCAAATCTCGAGATTAATGATTTGGTACTAATGTCACCAAAAGAAGGTACCAGTGGTCCCATTGTTGTCTAGTGGAAGATTTAGGAAGTAGACACGCACTTCTTCCTTTAGACCCCACCATGATAACATCACGTTAACCAAAATCCAAACCAATTGCTAGCTTTTCCGATTGCTGAAAGAATGCAGTACCTCATCTGCTACCGTAGGCGGTATTCTTCTTCCTAGGCATCTCTATCTTAGAGTAGAATTATTCTTTTATCAACTAGGGGGAGGAGGAATAGAGGAGTTTATTGGAGAAAACGAAAAAGGAATTGGATTCTACGCCTAGTTTTTGCTTGGTAAAGTAGAAGAGGGGGACAAGCTGCTGCTCCTTCCCCAGACTTCGTAGAAGACCCAATTTTGTAAGGTTGGAGATAAAGTTATTGATTACATGCACTGCGAGTGTACTACAATCTAGGGAAAAGCTCTCACGAGAAAGATAAAGAAATCTAGGGAAATGATATATTTATCTCTTAAGAGGCGGAGAGAGAATCCCAGAAGTGAAAGTATGAGACCGTCCAAAAACTCCAGATAACTACACATTATCCGGTGGAAACTCCAAATAACTACACACTATCCAGTGGAAGGCTTGATCGGAGTCACTACTCCCTAGCATAGTTGAATGAACCAAGTGAATGCAAATTGACAAAAGAAATGACTCCAAGAACAAGTTGTATCTGGATTTCCATGATCATGTCATTGCCAATTAATCAAGACTTGGTCCAAATTGGCCGACACGTTTAATGCAATCTCTCTTATCTTCCATCACATTCATAACTATTTCTTTATGACACTCATATAGAGCGAAATGACTAATTGCTAAATGCATCAGGTGTAGTCCAGCAACGACCAAAGATCAAATATCTAATCAGCTTCAATCATTTCGAGACACAGTAGTGGTTCCATGTCCACGTTTTCATAACCACGATTTTGAACAAAGCCTGATATAGCTGTGAAATCTTAGAAAGAACTACTATAGAGCAGATGTCAAACAATTCTTCAGTCAGTTCGACGCTGATCTAGTTGTGTTGGACAAAGGGACTTTGCAGTCAATAAGGTATCCATTGTACCAGCAATTTTTTTTGTTTAACAAGTATCAAACACAATAAACGGAAGAAAAACGAAAATTCTCAGATGTCCAACAATAATCATAAGCATTTTGTGTAAGTAGATGCTCATAATTATCCTACACATTGTATTGTTTTTATGTCAGATCCAAGCTAGATAGCTGTGTCATAGATTAAGACTGATATCTATTCCCTTTGATAGAAGGTCAATAAATTTGGCTAGACATAAAAAACCAAGATAATGTTGGCTACCGGTTTTCAGCTCTTTTAGATGTCGAAAACTATAACATTGTGCTGATATTTATGATCTTTGGCTATCTCATCCCCATATGTATCCGCATGCAGAAAATTTGTTACTGCTTACATATCCTTCAACTGCCGCAGCTTTAGCGCCAGCAACAAATGAATGGGGAGAAGCACCACAATCCACCAAAGAAACATGGACTTGCTTGTGAAACACCAGATTCCTTAGTGATCCTCACGATAATCTGGATTTTCTTTTAAGATAACAAAGCCTTCGAGTACTGGCGAGAGCAGAATGTATCTGGAAACAAACATTTTCAACACAAGTTGTGAGATGAGCTAGAAACTAAAGATTGCAAAAAGATAATGAAATTAATAAAAGGCCTATAGAGTTATGACATACTTCTCTGTGGCAAGCTCAGCACGCTCGCCTGCAGCAAGCAAGACTGGTGTAGAATGTGTCTGAAATCCAGTAATTGTCTTTGGCCTTCCGGCCTGACCAACTACATCCACAGCCTGCCCAACCCGCACTGGTACAGAGAGAGGCTTCAGATTCTCATCCACTGTCAACAGCATCCTTGGCTACAATGAGCAAAAAAATAAAACTTCAGATCCAAAACTGTCCCAGCATTAACAACAAAAAGGACAAGAAGAGAGAATAAATTTGCACCTGCATGGCTAAGACGAGTATGTAAAGCATGTAATGATACTTCCCCAGAATGATAGACTTCATGTCCAGGCAAGCATGCAAAACAGTAACTAGTCCAGCAAGCGCCGTCCTGGATATGAATAAATTTTAGGATATACAGCCATTATGACATCTAATAAGCCCAAAATGTGTAATACTTACGGAGACAACAGAAACCGATCAGAATGGTAAGGAGAAAGTGTAAGTAAACCCTTGCCCAAGTGCACAAGACCTTGAGCAATCCTTACCTGCATATATGTTTGATTCGATTAACGATGAATTTTAAGCCATGACCACTACATAGTATAAAAATTCTATCACAGGCTTACACAGAAGAGATGGCCAGCTTCCTTGTAATAATAACTTGAGAGATTACGAAGCATGCCAGCTATGCGAGCATTATTGGTACCAGCACCTATCAAGCCCAATGAGATAATCGCAGCCTGCATATGAACAAACCTTTTTATTGGAAATACTGCTGACAGGGTAAATGAACATGATAATTCACAGTGCCGGAAAACTAACCATAGACACATCAGCATCTGCATCATGGCTGAGTCTGCTTAACGTGTCCATGACATTAACCTAATCAGAAGAAAACAATAAGCAGCAGAAAAAGGAAATGCTTTACGGAATACCTCTAAATCAAAAGACCATATTTATTCAGTTTATGTTTCATATCAGTAATTAATAGCGTAACTCATTCCCAAATCAGCTGCATCTACTGATAGATTAACCAATTAGCTGAAAGGATGGAATATAGTTTCCAGTGGTACTAAAAGTTGTCATTACTTATGAACCATTCATCGGAAAATTCTGCAAGCTTTTTCAGATTGCATGTTGTTGGTAAGATGTCCTGGTTTGAATTTACAGGATGGAGATGGGTTGCTTTTTTAACCCAACTCACTACTAAAGGCACAGTTATAAATATCTAGACCATAAACTTCGTCGATCTGTGCAAGTTGGAAGGGCAGGATGTGCCAAATCTAGATGGTGAGTCATGTGAAATGGCTGTAATAATTGGACTCCCTGAAGTCCCTCTATCGTAGCCTATCACTGCTAATCCTTGAGACTGATCAGACACATACCAAATTTGGTATTGTTTTAGTTCCAAACCAAAGCAAATTCTTAACTGGGAATACTGTAAGCTAATTACTATAAAGATGTACCTTTGGATTTGAAATACAGAGTATACCAAGAGCTAGAGGTACCGCCCTTCTAATATTCTGCTCCCCATACTGTAAAAGCCGCTCCAATGATCGGACAGCCATTTCAAGACCCAGATCTTCAGCCATAGCAATAAGAGCAATTCCAAGGACAGCAGGCCCTTGGTGGGTCTCACCTTTGTCGAGATGTTGAGAACAGATACCCAAGAGATTCTGGACCTGCATGGGAAAAAGTAGACAATGATTCCAAACATAACAATATAGTTTCTAATTCCAGCAGTGAGGAAGGCAAACTAGAAAACCTTGAGCACATTTCCAGTTCCAGCATAAGCCAAAGACATGAGTGTGACATCACAATATTTCCTTATTTTCTCATTGAACGTTTTCGAAACCTCTGCAGTAGCCTCAACACTATCCTGTCAGGCAAATCGAAATAGAGTGGTAAGCAAGCAACAGAATGATGCAAGCAATCACTTCATTAAACTTCATTCAAGAGAAGAACAAACCACAGCTTAAAAGATAAAAGAAATGCATATGCACAACTCAGAGAATTTTCTAACTGTATCTTACTGAATGAATCACACTAGCAAAAGGAAACAAACTCATTCAAGTAGTCATCCATATGGCATGACAGAATTTTAGGTAAATTTGCAAAAGGCCCCAAACCTTTAGGAGTTTATTTTGGTTCAAACACTAAATTATTTCTTTTCCACAAAGGCCCCTATCTTTTTGCAAAATATATATATATATATATATACATTTAACACCTCAGGTTAATTTAATATATATAAATCTACAAAGGAATACCCAATCTTAGTCAAGGTGACATTTTTCAAATTTCTAAATCATTCTCATCAATGCCCACAATGAACTCAAATATAATACTTTAACTTTCATCAGTTACATAATTTTTGTCTCAATTCTTTCTTTCTAATTTTTATATTTTCAATGTCAAATTATTCCTATGTTCAATGGGTATTCAAATTATTCTCTCAGAAAAGGTATTTTGATAATTTGAGAAGTATGATTACTTAAGTTTTGTGATAGTAATATCAAGGTGCTATAATGATAGCTGTAGGGTGTCAATTGGATACTTCTTATAAAAGGCAGCATTTGTTTTTGGAAAAAGCGACTTAGGTAAGCTTTGAACCATAAAAAGTCCATGACGTAAGGGGTTTCTGAAAATTTTTCTAGAAATGAAACAACAGGAATATTCAATATAAATAATGCAAGAGAAACAACTCAAATCCATTCAAAATATATATGATAGAATGGGAAATAGAATTCAAATGCATGCAAAAATAAAAAAGGTCATCCAGTGCACATGGTTCCTTCCACCTACATGGGGTACAGGGGATATATTGGCAGCCTTACCCTTATTTCAAAAAAGTTGTTTCCAAAAATTGAACTCACGACCTTTTTCGATGCAAGGGGCACGCCTTACCATTGTACCAAGTGATGGCCTCCACATTTGCAAAGTTTGTATCTTTTTTTCTAATATTCTGGTTAATCACTTCATTTTTGCATGCATTTACAACAAACACACTACAAATGGAATGAAGCTAGATGAGACATACCAAAGTAATTTGGAACAAAGAAAGGAAAAAATACACTTAGCCTCATCTAACATTTGGTACAGGAAAAACAAGTATTAAACAAAATGCCCATATTTGTATATAATATGAAGTTACCTGCTTTCCAAGATACAGAAGACCAAGAGCCACCGGCAGTAGGCGAGTAAGGGGCTCACCCAATTCTGCTTCACTACGGTCCATCAAGGCAAAAATGATTGATTGAGCAATCTCCTCATTACAAGAACCAACAAATACTAGCCCCAGGCAAAGAGCAGAAAATACAAGGACTTCAAGAGGTGTTTTTGGATCTCCCAATATTTGTGACAGACGAATTCTAAGCTGATATTGAAGAAATGTTAGCAAGAACAAGGACCATATAATTTTATTCATGCATACCAATTACTAAATAAATAAGTAACAGGGGTTCAACCTCTTCTTGATGTGAACCAGCATATGTGATGCCAAGGCCCAAGATTGATCCAATACGAATGATGGTATCCTCCCTGTTGATGTAGTCAAGGAGAAGTGCCAACGCCTAGAGAAGGAAAATAGTCACATAAAAATGTCACAAAAATAGAGCATTCCGGATGAACTCACTACCAGTATCTAATGAGAAAAAAATACTCACAGGGTCACAATCATTTTTCACACCACAATTGACGATTCCAACACCTAACAAGGCTCCCGCAACGACATGATTATCATTACTATGCAGATACTTGTCAATTTGTGCAAGTCCATTGTCAATGTCCCACAGCAGAATCATTCCCTGAATTGACTATAGTATCAATATCTAAAAAAGTGGTAAAAAGTTTCACAGCAAGAGAACTGAATGTAAGCAATACCAGACTAGCGGCTGCGCTAGCCTTTCCGTGTTCCTTGTTCTTGAATAGCCAACTTCCTGAAGCTCCACCACTAGAAGATTCTGATGGGACAGTCATCAACTTGTCCTGCAAAGATCAGGAAAGATACGTAGTTATATCTCATGGTTAAAAAATCACACATACCAAGTTGTAAAGCTTACCTGGCCAAATCCAGCATTGACAAACGCATTAACAAATGTGGCGGCCAAATTCTGTCGTGCAGAATCAAGACTTGAACTAGCACTGGCTCGGCCATCAATCAAATGTACCTAATCAAATAAAATACTTAGCTAACTTTACACAAGAATGCCTATATATATATGTGTGCGTGTGTGTGTGTATGAATACTTCTCCCCATGATTTAACTTGCATTTCATTTTGTAAGTATAAGACAACAGTAGCCAATGAAATATTGCTGAATATTATGACATTTAGTAAGGATCATCCTGAAGTATATAATAGATGAAAAGATCAATCTCCAAACATAAGAAAAGGCCACAAAAATAAAGCAATCAAAACATTGTTTTTTTCTCAAGCATAGTATATCTACTCTTGCAACACAGCTATAAAATGGACAGTTGATTGCCTATTGTACAAATATAACCACCTTGTAAATGTCCTCAGGAGATTTTGGCTCCATGACCTCAATATCTCGTGCAAGAGTAAGATATCCTTCACTCAGTTTTGTATTATTGACTATATCTTGCAATATATCCCTATCATTGTCTTCTGCAGCTATGTCATCATCAAGCTCCACTGTTAAACCCTGAATTGAAATAGGAAATGTTCAGTTAGACAACTATACTGAACATATGAAGAGAATTTGGCAAACTCTGTCAACTCCCAATAAAAAATTAATTAACTAATACTAAATAAGGACTCCAACAAAAAGTTATCTCAGAGGCCTGTGTTATTGTACATCTCAATACAACATGAGATGGCTTACATGGCGTGCTATAATGTAAGAAAATTGCTTCTTCAGCAGCAGATCCTCCGTTGAAGTGTAAACCTGCTTTACATACTGCCATTGACATAAAATCATGTGAGTAGATATGCATTACACCTAGTTTTTTATTATTAGACCGGTATGGTTCACAGACGGACCTGAATGTTGTCAAGAAGAAGCGCAATACGCAGGGCACTTGTGAGGTCTTCAAACTTGATATAAATAGTATAGGCTATGTCCAGTGCCAATATATCATCGGGACTGGGGAGGTAGCTGCAATATTTACATGGTTAGATCATTTAAAATTCCTACAGCATGATTAACTTCACAATCAGAGCATGGGAATTGCTTATTCCTATCAAACTTAATTGATATGATCACAGTGCTGTGTTCACAAATCAGAATTTGAATTAGAAAATATTGGTTGACACTACCAATTTAACATCATTAGGCACTGAAGTTTAGGCACTGAAGTCCAATCATAGAGTTGTAATAAAGAATCAAACAGAAGAACACTATTCTTAACATTAATGTCCACATAGCCCTTGGGCAAGAAATTTCATTCTGCGCACAGAGCATATCAGGGCATTAATGCACTTGCTAAACACATTTCACAATAGCAGATTGTGTTGCCCTTGCTTCTTTCTTTATTTTTCTCTTTGGATATACTATATTGCTATGTTGCCTAAAACAAAATGCGGATATCTCCTTTTATGCTATTCTTCCTCAAATATTAATCTTTGAAACCAAATCTTGGCTAGTGCAGATATTCCTTTTGGTGGCGTTTGGTTCATACACAAAGGATACTTATTCATAAATTATGACTTCCTTAAATATATTTTACAACAAAACACCCACTTATGCACATTTTAATTAAATCTTATATAAGATAAATCACATAATAAGTTATGCATAAAATCTTATCAAAAGTAGAGAGTGATAAAATTATGGACATTTTCTAAACAAAATTTTTATTACAATTAATATACTTATTCATAATTAGTAATCAAACACAAATTCTCACATAAATTTATTCAAGTTAATCATTACATTTTATAACCAAACAATAAAATGCAAGTAAAATTATAGATATACCTAATTTACATTTAAAAGACGTGAATAAAATTATCATAAAAAACTTTATGCATGAACCAAACAAGGCCTTATATTTTGCTTTAAATTCCTTTTTCCTTTACAAGGTCACCCTGTTGAATTTTCCCTACTCCTAAATGTGCTCGTATTACCTATTTCTTAGCTATTTGATTTTGCCATACTCGTACTTAATAAATTCTCATGATCGGTATCCTTTGAAGGTTTATATATTTTTTTACTTGTCCTGCATTAATTGTAGAACTAGAAAAGCCAGAAGGAGGTGCTTCAATTAAACATGTTCTAGTTTGTTTTCAGATTATCAAGCTTAATCTTGATTGTTCAAGTACTTCCCTTCGATGTTGTAAGTTCTTGCATGACACAGTCCAAATAGAAGAATTCCTGACTAACACATGGCACTAGTGATTAAGGATATCTACAGCTTGGGAGCTTTCTTCCCAAAAAAATTGCAATGCCAATAAGAATGCATGAGCAGACAATTATTCCAAAATCCATTATCCTTTAAAGAAGGCCCTAACAATAACAGATAGCATTTGTTTGTAAAAGTTCCACAAGTAGCTTAATTTTCCATTAAGAGTGTCTGGAGTTGAAGTTCAAATTGACCTAACAAAAGTTGCTATCTACCCTTACAAAATAATCTTAGACAATGCCGATGACCTAATGTAGATTAGAATATCGGTTACAGGGCATCCTCACTAAATTCTGCAAAATAATTTTAAATAACAGCTTAAGTTTCCCAGTGATTGCCAAAAGTAATTCACTTGATAAACACACTGAGGATGAAATATCTATTGGTTAAATAAGATGACAGCTGAAAAGATGACTACTCTAAAATATGTACAGTCAACTCACTTATTGTAGCTATCGCCCATTTATATGCTTAATGTACCTCTAGAAACACTTCCACTACCTATCGTCTCAGTATAGGATCATTTCAGTGTATTATTAATTTATAACCATCGTTAGATCAATCAAAGTTAATCAAAAGATAGTTACTCCAGCTATAAATAGCAAGCCCCATATTTTGGTTGTCATCAAGAGAAAACATGAAAAACATAACTGCAGATGTCAGAATGTCAAATTCACACAACACCTACTGTATCATGTGAAACCACAGTACAAAAATATAATCCAACATGCATTAGAGAATATCATGAATTTTAGTGCCTAAATTGCAAGTGTTGGTGTATGTGCTCTAGCACGTTGTAGATACAACTACAAGTTAGTCTCAAATACAACTATAAGTTATGTTCTACAAAATGTGAACTCTTAATGAGAAGGTCAAACAAAATTGGCATGAAAGCATAATTTTCTCACTAGTTGAAATGTACACACTAATGCAAATGATGGAATAAAATTAAAAATTCATCTTCTGTAACGCATAAAATATTAAGGAGAAGGTGAGGCAAACATTTACATGCCTAGACCATGGATCCTAGTTTCGGCCAGATTGGCCGATACCTAATCCATTTCGGATCGAGATCGGCTGATACACGATCCATTTCCGATCAGTATCGGCCAATCCCGCCCGAGACTGGTATAGATAGAAGAGAAAGAGGGGGGAAGTGAGAGAGGTAAAGCAAGAGAAAGAGAGAAAGAGAACGAGGAAGAGAGAGAAAGAGAAGGAAAAGAGAGTTTGTGGGTTGTGGCAGTAAAAGGGAGAAGGGAAGAAGAGAGAGGGGAAGAAAAGGGAGAGAGAGACATGGAGAAAAAATAAAAAGTAAAAAACTATGCTTGGCTGCAGATAAGAGGGAGAGGGAAGAAGAGAGAGAGAGAGGGGAAGAGAAGAAATAGAGCAAAAAAAAACATGCTTAGGAGTTGGGCTGTGGGAGAGAGAAAGAGACGGAAAGAGAAGAGAGAAAAGAAATGGAGAATAAAATAAAAAAATAATGCTTGGGAGTTGGGCTATAGCAGTAAGAGGGAGAGGGAAAAAGAGAGGCTAAAAGAGAAAAAGAAGGGAAGGGAAGAGAAGAAAATAGAGAAATAAGTTTTTAGATAATATTTAAAACTTTATTTAATTAAAAAATGGTCCAATACAATACAATCGATAAGTATCATTTTTCCCGACAGCTGATACTAATCCTGATATCGAGTTTCGCAACCTTAGCTTAGACCTAAGGGTATGTTAGCAATGGGTTGTGATGTCATGAGTTGCATCATTTGCGATGCTAACAAAATGTTTCCAACATAGACAAACAAAACAGCGTGCCATACTAGTGCATATATATGTGCCAGCTACATGCAATCCTGTGTATCCCTTTGCTTCTATTCTATTCTTTTTGCTGACAAAATTACAAGTCTTCATGAATCCTTCTAGTTGACTTCATATTTAGAGAAGAAGACTCACAATGACGATGACGACAGTGATGAAGATAAAGTTCCGTAAAATTAAATCCAATTCTAATGAAGTGATTTTATGATATTTACCACTCTAATGAATTCGACAGTCAAAAAATTTAAAAAGCTTAAATTTATTCCATCTCCACTTTGTATGTGTTATTGGTAATCATGGGCAATGCCATAACTCATCAATATAGCACAGACCCCTCATGCCAATTGGCATGGGTGGCATCCATGAGCTAGAGGTCTACAATCAGGAAAAAATAGCATGTAAGTGAGATCATAGAGACCAGCTTACCATTTAGAGAAATAATGTATTAAATTATCAAAAAGCTTTAACCACATATCTGAGTCCTAGCCATATGTCTCAAGTCTCAACCTATCATGATTCATGTTGTTTTAAATGTTAACATGTTCTAGCCGTATGTTGTTTTAGATATACATACACTTAATGCATGCACACACAGGCACACACACCCGCCTACACACACACATGCAGATATATAGACAAAAGTACATAGTACTTATATGTTCAGCTAAAAATATGCTTACTTATATGTTCAGCTAAAAATATGCTTACTTATATGTTCAGCTAAAAATATGCTTACAGGAGAAAGATAAATATCAGAAGGAAATAGTTTACATACCTTGAAGAACTAGTAAGATACAAACATGCCCTTTTGTAATTTGTAGCGTCAACATGCTCTACTAGCAAATCAAGATCTTCAACCTGCATTACCAACAAAGTTCAGATATACAGCACCATTATGTAAAAGTTCAGAGATAGATTTTCGCATACCTCCATCAGAAGATCTACAGCTTCAGGCTCCGCATTATGCTGCAGTATAATAAAACGCCAAAAAAATTGTAAAATACCAACAAGTAGAAATGCTAACAGTGTACAAGTCTATTATGACGGAAGAAAATCCACAATATTTTCATCTCTGAACTCTTTCATATGAAGCCTACCTTCATGTGGAAAGCAACAATTTGCTGCACTAGCTCCATTAAAGCATCAACAGGCATGTCATCATACTGCATAAAAGAAAAATCAGTGCACAGTATCCATTTATTAATGGCAATAACATGTCAATCAGCAGATGAACAGTAGAATAGCAGCAAGTAGTATACTATCAAGACCTGAAAACAAGATCTCCAAGCAAGACAATCAATATTTACTATTTCAAGTAAAGTCAGAGCTCTGTACTCTGTAGGTAATAGTAGAAAAAGTTTACTGTTTCACATTGTACAAGTGACTTGAAAAAAGGCAGAACTAAGATAAAACTAACATAAAGAGAGGCAACGAAAGAAATTCTGAAACCAAATTTTAAGTCGCGCATGTCGTACCACAATAAGGTGAAATTTAACTTTCAATAAGAAATGAATAGTGATGAACATGTAACAAACCAACAATAGAATAACTTACAAAGAAATTGCTTACAGGAAACCACATTTACCTAGCTGAGATTATGTGTGTGACCCAGGCTTGGAAACATTTGGAGCTTCCGATCAAGAAAATGATCCCAACATTATGATACAAGGAAAATTATATAAAAAGCACATTAATTAAAAACAAATGAAGTTTTACATCAAAAACTGAGCCAGAATTTAGAATCAAAACCCAGCTAGGCAGCCACAAGGTACCAAACCTAACCACCTGGATGTGACCCAGGTTGGTCAATTAGGCCTTGGGTGGTTCAAACTTCAAATTAAAGTATATGGCTTAGTAGCATACTACCCAAGCGCATACCCCATCCTGAGCAGATTATTACTGTCATCTAATGAATTCTAGGCATAAACCCCATGATACCTAAACCTAGACCACTACATGGGATGAGTTATCAGTTAAATGACTAAATAGCTAAATAAAATATATATACATATATATTACTGAACAACAAATCACTTTCTTTCTTATTATGTAAAAATACAAAGTTATAGGCAGTCGGCAGAAAACACCAGGAACTTCTTTCTCAGTGCCTTGGTGGATACCCAAGACAAGGAGGTTCAAATAATACAAAAAGTCGAAAACAAACAAATTAATCCATGAAATCAAAAAATTAATAAACTAGTGTTCTAAAAGCAAAGTGTGTGACTAATACCAACAATTTTGGCAGCACATAAAAGTGTTTACGCAGACATATCTTAACTTCAAAAAAACAAAAAAAGATATGCCCACACATACATTAAGCAGCTCCTTTTAAATCCTTAAAAAGCTTTAGTATTTAGTCCTCCTTCAATGAACTATATTCTTAAAAAAAATATTCGTACACAATAGGAAATTATCTTGAGGAAAATATTTTTTTTGCGATAAAACACTAGCATTCTACATACAACTCCAGTTTATGATGCATGGGGATCCGATAATCTTATGTAGCATCTTATGAAATATCTGCATTTTTGTGAATTGAAAAGGCATGCCCACCAATAACGATCAAAAGAGTTAGTGAGAATGCTGTAGGTATCAAGAGCTTGTTGAATTATAATCTGTCTTAAATCAACCATCAACAATTGCAACCAAATAAATCTATCAGAAAAAAATGCACAATTAATGATTATTTTGAAGAAGAAATGCTAGCTAAAAGAAACAAAAACAAAAGGATGATTTCAACAGTATAACTAAAATAAGAACAGAAATGCTGGCAGCACTTAATTTAAATGAAAGAAGGCCTAACCTGGCGTTTTTGAAATTCTTGTGCGATTTCACCAGCCAAGTTTCTGATATTCAAGGGTAATATTTTTAAAATGAAGTACTGTCAGCAAATACACATCCAAAACAATATTTAATAACAGAAAAAAGAAAAAGACTAGTTAGGCCACAAAGAACTGCATTAATATTATAGAAAATACAGTAAAAGAAAAGGAAGAAGATCTAAATGATGCATACAATGCCATGTGAAGAAAAATAAATGTGAATTAGCAGGATATACAACAAAGGAAATAACTACCAGAAAAGAATTTATCGACTAAAAATATGTAAATTAACAGGATGTATATGCAAAGTTTGGGCATTTGTCAAGTTATCATAAAAGCATCAGCATATCAACAAGAAGATGATCTTGATTTGCTGGATGTATCTCTTTTCACATCTCACACAATAGTTTGGTATGTTCTTGTAAACTTTGCAGCGACTGCTAGCATATTATTCCACTCTAATGTTTCCCTACATTAGGTTATTTAGATTGCTCAGGGAAAACAGCTTCTCAAGCAATGGGAGTTAGGCTGCATACAACTTGTTCTTCCTACACCCACAGTGGAGGAGCCTCGTTCTAGTTATCCAAAATAATCATTCTTTTCTTCATCTTTTAAAATTAGCCATAATATATTAGAGTGTAAATTTATTCCACTACCTATTTATCCACTGAAGACTACTTACACTAATCAAATCTCAAGAAGAACAAAATGGAGTCACATATTCCCCTTTTAGTCATGAGTTGGAGGAATCCACAAGAGGCCCAATGTAATGCATTGCATAAAAGAACCTTTCTTGTTATTCAAACTCACATTTAAACCTCAGTTCGAATGAGTAGAAAAGGGAGATCAATCGAACTGATAGGTGTAGCAATTGATAGATGATTGCATAACAATTTACAAGCATTACTCCATAGGCGTAAATATAAGAGACTATAACCAGCTTCCACAGTCATAATATGGGAAAAAGTTATCATCATAATCTGAATACACTGGTTAATATCAATGAGGTTTTTGTGTTTTGAGTAAGAAAACTATTGTAATAGCCCCTCTATCCCTTGATTAAATAAAAGTAAACATGGCCCTACAACTAATTCAAATATTATGGATTAAAGATGAATAATAATTCTGAGCTAAATTCACCAAAAGGATCTCATACAGAGTTTAGGGACATCATAGCTATCAAAAAGCTAGGAGCATTTGACTGGTTGACCCTTCCAGTAAGACTAAAGATCACAAATGGACGAATTCATAAGTATAGCCTATGTTCTTCTAATATCTTAAAGATATAAATTTCTCTCTAAACCACAAACTTGCCCTTCCATAGGCTTATCAATTTCCAAAACCATCATCATTCTAAGGTAGAAATCTTACAACATTCCACAAATCTAAGATTATGTGAGTATGTGAATCCCAACAAGATCACCTTCCCTTTTGAATGATTAGGATGTGATCATTGATTAATTCCACACTAAAGAAACCACCTATATGTGGAAGCATTAATTCAATACTTAATAGTACGTATATTAATAGACATGCAAAGCAAGTTGGAAATCAAAAGTACAAAAGAAATAAAAGACTAGCAAAAATATGGAAGATAAGACACTTCCCTCTAAACAAGCACTTATTGCATATGCTCTATCTTCCATCTAAAAAAGGGTGATAACATCATAACACAAAAGGATCCTTGGATGACATTATAACTTCCAATCTATGACATTTAAATTATGATATGTATGCCCCAAATAGTGTTGCACCAAGCCTTCTCTTGATCAATGATCAATCTAAAAGGGATAACAAGGATTGATGTTAAAAAAGAAAAGAAAAAAGAAGAAATTGGGATCTACTACTGAACAAAGAGAGGTGGGGTAAAGGGAAAGAGTGTTAGAGAAACGGAGACCTCGACAGTTTGTCAAACACTAGATCCACCAGCATAGAGAACTTTCAAAAGAAAGAAAAAAGGGAGAGAAAGGAGCAACACTAAATCCACTGTTCTATCAAGCTGGAGTTACAAAAAAATGAGAGGGCAACCAAGAGAGAAGAGAGAGAGAAAGCAAAGCTCTTAGTATGCTTAGTGGGCCTGGATATCATATTTGACCAAATGACACATCACCAAATAACTAAAATGAACTGTTGTATCCTGAACTGAATCCTCATATACCCTAGAAGAATACAAGCAAATACAAGGATATAGCCAATATTTTATTTTTCTCAATCAGATACTCAATTGGTACTATTTGATAGGTATCCAATGCGCTAGGAGGCATCCTATAAGAATCCAGCCAAGGCATATATTTGGCCAATTTTTTTTATCTCAATCAGATACTCAATTGGGAGTATATGATATTTAACCAACGTGCTATGGGGCATTCCTATCCAATACACACCAGATATAGCATAAAGATTCGAAGTATCAAGATCAGTGCTAGAAAAAACAATACACGTCAACTGTATAGGATCCATCTATTTTTAAATTATGTAAAATTTTAAATATTCTTCTAAAATGCAGGAAAAATTTATAATAAATTAAAAAAATGATAGAAAAATAAGAGAGTTATAATTACTCATATATGAAGCTGAGAAATTAGAAAAAGTATTCACTTACTCAAAATCATGATGAATTCCAAACTGAATCTAGTAAATTCCTATGCTTGTTGCTATCATTATTATAATAAGCTGGTAAATAGTGATGTCTAGAGTTTGGTAGTCCAAAGAGGAATTGCATTAAACTAGTCATACCAAATGACCACCCTTCTTATTGTGTGACTTGTGTCTGAAGACGATAATAATCTCTCTTAATTGCCCTTTAAATACTCTCTAACTCTACAATGAAGAAGAGAATACTCAGAATAGAGAGACAAAATGTAAAAAGTAGATATTTTCTGTTTTACAGTGCAAAATAGTGAGAAAACGTTTTGAAAGAACTTTTTGAAAAAATGAAAAATCATTGTTGCACAGTGATTTTTAGTGAAGAAAGTAGGAGAGTGTGTGGAAGAAAATAAAAACAAAGTTTGCTGTTTCTGCAGTGAAGAAGAAACTCTCAAGAGAGTGCGAGAACAAAACGAGAAGAAATGCAAGAAAAAAATCTACTTTTTGCACTGAATAAGAGAAGAGAAGAGATTAAAAAAACTCGTATACCCGAGGTCACCGGAATTCACCGAAGCTGAATCTATGTCAGGAGAGTTTGATCGACATCAACAGAGGCCGAATTTGCAACGCAGAAGCACCGATGATTTGCTTGGGAGGAAAGAGAAAAGGAGAGAAAGGAAGAAGACAAAACATCAATTGATGTCTGCAGGTCGGATGTGGATCAGATCCGACATATTTGGCCCAAATTAGCCGATCCCAAGCCAGATTGGCCGATTCGCCCAAAACTAGTTAGTTGATTGATTTTGAGCCCGGATCGGGAATGGTCAATTTTTGGATTCATGGTGCATAGACAGCTTTTAGGAACAACAATAAAAAATACTAAACTAGCACAAGCAAAACTGCACTAAATAGGAAAAGGGGACTTCTATTGTACCTTCATTAATAATTTGAACAAAATATTCAAAGGCTTGTTCCACCAGGGTGCACCACAAGCTCACAAGCAATGTTTGTCCAAGGGGTATCAAAATAAGGGTCTTCTGATGCCACTAGGATCAGAGAGTGTGCTAGGGAGAGCACTAAGGAGGTCAAAGAGTCCCTTTGTCGTCATATCATCATCATTGAGAGGAGGAATTGAATATTTGTCATTAGTTCTAGGTCCCATCAGCAAAACCTATTGTAATTTCTGATCTTGTTAGCAGCTAAACTTTCATCGCATTCGAAACTAGGCTCAATAACAACCCACTCCCAAATATGAGTGTTATCTGATTCATATAAGACCTAATTTCTTTCCAGAATTAAGCATCCAAATATTGTGTGATCTGTTAAATAAAGAATGGCAATTTGACAAATTTCCCAACTTTAGTAGAACTTCCCTTGTATGATCTGTGAAGTTAATTAATGACCTTTATTTTCCATAGGATGAGTTCAATCTAATTCAACAATAATGATATACAATTTAGCTCAAGTACAATACAAGATAAACTATGAAAACTTCTCATTTAACTCCATTGATATTCATGCTATTTGTCGACTATATTTAAGATTAAAAGAGTTAACCTAGCATCCAAAATTCGACAATAAAAGCATTCTATATATTTGTATGATCTGATCAATATAAAACCTAATGCTTTTCAAAATTAACCATCCCAAACGATTCACACAGGCAAAGCTCTAACTTTCCCAAAATTTAACTTTACAAATAATTTGAAGCACAAAACAGAAGGATTAATCATGTGTAGTGGACAACATTACAAAAGTTGACAACAATTAATAAAGTAGGTAGGTTTGCATTTACATAACAATCCAACTTGAGCATGTTATGTAAACAAATAGAAACCAAAAGACAGTTTGCCAAGAACCATAATGAGCTCCAGGAGCTCCATTCTTACCTTACATATTCATGACCCCATGAACCAATGTCACCCTCAGATCCTAACAATCGGTACTTCAGGCTCTCCTAATGAAAGAACAAGTAGCGAAAATCAGAAAAAACTAAAATGGAAAAGCATTCAAAAGCTAAGCATGACTGTTATCATATATCTGAACTATTTGATTTCCTTAAAAAGAGGAAAAAAAATACGACAAAACTGAATATCAACTGATAATGCTTTTCGAGTAAAAATTGTGATGGCCTACAAGAGACATTCTTAGTTGTTGAAATAAGGTGGTCATAGCCCAAAAATAGTTAATATGCTCAGTGGACACAAAGAACTGAGTTGTACATTGACCATGCAAAGGTTTATCAAAACCATAAATAAGAGAACACAAAAAGCAGTCTTGACAAAACATAATTAACTTCAAAAAATAGATAGAGTCATTGGGCATGTCACTTGCCCAGTTAGTTATTCTAATGGGAGGAATGCAACTTCACTGTGAATCAGTGTGCTCTCGTGAAAAGCATTGAAATTATATGGTGAAACAGCAGTGATTAGCATGGTACTGGCAAAGTGAACATATGAGCAATTATCAATCATTTCATCCCCTAATTAGACTGTGCGAAAATTAATGGTCATCCCCCAGATAAATTACACACTTTATAGTTCGCACCTCCAAGTCACAAACATGGGCAATCAAAACTAAAATACAATTTGATAAAAAGACAACCCATCGCAAGTGCCAACGTGATTTCACCTCAGTTTAAAATAGAGCTAGATAGGCAACAAGCGGACCCCTTATTCTGCTTCTCTTAAAGCACAAAAAAAAAAGTTCCTTCCACATCATTACATCAAGGTCAGCAACTATGAAGAACGGACACCTCCTTCCGGGAGAGGTGTCCATGTCGGACACAGACACGCGTCGGACACACGTAGAACACATGTGCGACATAGATTAGAAGTATTTGTATTTAAAAAAATACAAAATAAAAAAAAAGAACGTGGACACAGGGGAGCATGAAATCAGGTGAAACAGATCGGGTTTGAGTTGTTTTTTATTAAAAGCTAAAATGTCATCTGCGAGGAGAACCTAAATCCACCCTCATCTCACACCTCTCAGTTGTAAAACTCTCTCAGCCATAAAACCCTCTCAGCAAAAGACAACAGTGCGACGAGAGCAGTTGAGCATGGTGAGTGACTAAGCTTCTTTGAGACCGAGCAATGAGGTTATCTCTCCCCGCCCTCCCAGCCAAGCAGCTTATTTGAAACCTCTCTCTTTGTGTGAAAAAAAGAACATGGACACAGGCGAGCATGAAATTAGGCGAAACAGATCGGGTTTGAGTTGTTTTTTATTAAAAGCCAAAACGTCATCCGTGAGGAAAACCTAAATCCACCCTCATTTCACACCTCTCAGCTGTAAAACTCTCTCAATCGTAAAACCCTCTCAGCAGAAGACAACAGTGCGGCGACGACGAGCAATTGAGCACGGTGAGCAACTGAGCTTTTTTGAGACCAAGCAGTGAGGTTATCTCTCCCCGCCCTCCCCACCAAGCAGCTTATTTGAGACCTCTCTCTGTGCAAGATTTATTTTTTTCATTTCTTCTAATCTACTCTAGGATTCTTAGAATAAAAATGAATGTTATTCTTCCTCATTGGCCATTCTTGACATAGTGATCGATAATCCGTCTCTGCCTCTCCGCTTTCCTTTAAAGCCTTTCATTTTTTTTCCTTCTTTTCTTTTATACCGATAGGGCTTAAATTTAAAATTTTGTTGTTTATATTAATTATAATTAGGGTGATAAACTAATAATGTGATACTATGATGTTCTTTTTTGACAAAAGATACTGCGACATTTGAATAAAGTAAATGCAACTAATATATATTGCTTTAATGATTAATCTGATATTATGATCCTTGACATGTGATATAAAAACTTTGTTAATCTATTAATTGAAGGAAATGTCACTTAGATCTTTCTCTACTAATGTAGTTTTATTGTGGTTGAAGAAAATTGAATACTAATATAGAGTCTAGTCAAAATACTGCATCTTCTATGACTGTGGATGAAGATGATCCTTTGTGAAAGTATGTTACTAAGATGGATTAATTGGAAAAAGGTGGAGGCAATCATAATTTTAAATGTAACTATTGTCAACAAGTCTATAAAAGATCATATAATAGAGTAACGACTTATTTGTTGAAAATTAGTATGCATAGAATTAGAGGTTGTCCAAAAGTGAGTAGTAAACATATTATGGAAATTAAAAGGGTTGTTGATATGGCCGAGTTAAGGACAAAAAATTCGATACATAAACAAATTTCTTTGCCAAATTTTGGGCAAGCTACATCTTCTAGTAGCTCAATTGGAGTTGGAGGTATAGGTTTTGATATAGAAGGGGCATCAAGGAAAAAAAAGAGCAACAAGAATGACACTTATTAAGAAGTCATTTAATTCTGGTGCTCACAGCCAATTATATTGTGAGATTGCAAGAATGTTCTATTGATTGTCTTTTCATCTGGCGAGAAACACTTATTATGTTAGAGCCTTTCAATTTGCAGCATATAATAATATTTTTAGATTTATGCCCCCTAATTACAATATATTGAGAACTACACTACAATAAGAAAGAACAAATATTGAAATATTGCTAAACCCTATTAAAAGCACTGAAAAAGGTGAGTATTGTATGTGATTGTTGGCTTCATACACAGAGAAGACCTCTTATAAATTTTTTAGTAGTGACTCAGAATGGTCATATGTTCTTAAAGGCTGTGAATTATGAAAGAGAATATAAAGACAAAGTTCTTATATCCAATTTGATCATTAAAATCATTGAAAAGGTTAGGCCTCATAATATTAGTTCAAGTGGTTATAAATAATACACATATTTGTAAGACAACAGGGATGCTTCTTGAGGCAAAGTTTTCTCACATTTTTTAGATTCCATGTGTGGTTTATACTCTCAACCTAGCTTTAAAAAACATATGCACAATAAAAAACACCAAGACGAATGAGATTGTGTTTGATTTCAGTAATTGTAGGGGATGTAATGTGCATAAAAAATTTCATTATGCAATATTCAATGAGGTTGGCTAATAAATTTGTCAACTTAAAATTGCTTGCTAATATGGAGACTCGCTTTCCTTTGGTGATTATAATATTAAAAAGATTTAGGAAGATCAAGAAAGGTCTTCAATCAATGGTAATCAATGATAAATATAGTTCCTATGGGGAAGATGATATTAGTAAAGCATAATTTGTTATAAATAAAGTTCTCAATGACATTCAATGGGATAAGACACACTTGCCTTCACAAAGCTTATATAAAATATACTATAGGTTGTAGACACAGATAAATTATGTTTACATTTAATATATGAATGTGGGATTTCAAAAGGTGACGATAATCATATTTATGCATGAAAACAAGAAGGCAATGAATCCCATTTTTATTTAGTGGCGCACAAGATCCTAATAGATAAATGGGACAAAAGTAATACACCATAAAATTGCTTAACACATTCTTTGAATCCAAGGTTAAATTGATTTCTATAGCCCTCTTTTTTATAAGTAAATTAATTTTAGTCCAAACATGTGGTGAGTGTTTCTCATGAATACTTCTTAGTTCTTATAGCTTGATGTATGTGTATTTTATATTATTAGATTGCAAACTTTTGCTTTAAATGTATCAATGATTTTATATTTTTTATTTACCTATTTATTTATTCTGTCATGTCCTATGTCGTGTCCACGTCCTATTTTTCAAAATTTGTCGTGTTGCGGTGTCTGTATCGTGTCATGTCCGTGTGCATGCTTCATTGCTTAGCAAACAAGGAATTCTCAAGTGTCATCATGCTTTTGAATTGAAACTTGTAAAACTAATAAAATTTGCCAAATCACCTTTTGCAAAACACTAATAATAATCTATGAAGCAGCGCTCAATTGCACCATAAATATGCAAATTCTAACCAGACAAAAAGCTATTATTTTCTTCTAAACATATCTTTCGTACTTCAACATGCATGAGCATATCTTGCAACACTACTTTGTATATCAAAAAAAAAAAAAAAAAGCAACCCACTACTTAATATTTCTACTATAGTAATAGTCTAATAAGACTTTGACTATCCATTTTAGAATTTGGAGTATTAGACATACAAGATTGGCAAGAAACTTTCAACTAGTAAAACCAACACCTAGTGGAAATTCAATCATTTGTAACTAGGTTATCTGACATCAATCCATTGAATTACTTTTTCTAGTAATTGCATGTTCCACATCTTCAATAGATGTTCAAATTGACAAAAACAGCATAAAATTGGAACACAACATATACACCAAATTGCCAAATTACTACTAGGAAAAAGGATGCACCTAGTTTAGTTTGTAGATATCTTGAAAGGGTAGACAAGCAGCAGAACTTTCTCACAAAATGCAATGGCTCATCAATGCAACTTGTCGAGGAAAAGGTAGTATAGTGAAGAACAGCCAACTCCTATCAAATGGATGATCCATGGTATACACTATATAGTTGTTAGTGACAGATTAATGTTAATTTAATGCATTCTATACATTTGAGGTACTTTTATTTAGTTATTTGGTAATTCATCTCAAATGATTGCTTTGCTAGGAAGTAGGAATAATCACACTACACTGGACTGGACCTCCAGTTTATGGCAGTGATTACCTTTTCGCTGTTATTATATCTCTGTTGGATAGTTTCTTAACACCAACAGCACATGCAACCACATATGTGTAAAAATATTGCACCTACACCAAGCATTGTCATGACAATACTTCGACTACCTTCTAGGACATTGCCCCCAACAAGTTGAGCTTGTTATAAAGTTTTCAGACAGACAGACTATGATAAATATAACATATGAAAAGCAAACAGGAAGTAAATTTACATACCCTCTCCCCTTCAGCGGACATTGTTAGGGCTAACACAGACAGTATGTCAGCTAGATATTTCTGCAAAATTCATAAAGTACTAATCAATATGTAAATACCACATGGTATCTGCAAACAATATAGTCCATACCTTCAGGTCAGACTCTGGCATTATCTCGAAGTACGCTTTTAGGGTTCCATAATGGGGCCGAAGGAACTTTAAAGGCTTTGGAACGGAAGTCATCGAACTAGTCGCCGTTCGAATCTCCTGTCTGAAAAACAAAAAAAATTTGACAAAATGGTATCATTTGCAAAGAGCATGCAACGCAATCAAAGATAACAAGCTCTCAAAACAGGATCGGAGAGCCAAAAGAGTGTGAATACCTCATGCTCTCCAGAGCTAGCTTCTGAACACCGGGATCTACGTCCTGAACTCTTTCGACATACAACTCCAGCTGCTGCTTCAAAGCCAAATCCTCATCCGACTGCAATTGGAGACAAAGATCGCGAGATTGGTCACAACAAAGATCGACGAAACGGATCAGAACAAGATCGGCAAGAACCACAGAGAGAAATGAGAAGAGGAGGTCACCAAATCGTCGTCCTTTTTGTCATCCTTCTTCCTCTTAGGATCCTTGGAAGCGGGTTTCTGAGGGTTTTGCTCCGATGCGGCGGAGCTGCTAGGTTTCTGGTCGGCGGACATGGCGCCGGTTAGGGTTGGAGGACGATCTGGTGTTAGGGTTTCGAGAAGAGTGGGAGAAAAAAGGAGGAGAGAGGCTCGGTAGCTTTCGAAGGAGGAAGGACTGATCGGATTACTTGCGGAGTGTATGTTTGCTTGATGCAAAAGAAAAGGCGATCAACTAATTATGGTCTGCTACAATTCTTGAGCTCGATCCTCTGGTCCAGCCGACCTAGACACAAAAATAAATAAATAAAATAATAAAATTATAGGTGACCACAAAACAATATACTTTCTTAACTGCACCCCTACCATCATTTTACTTTATGTTTGCCGCTTAGAGGGACTTTTACAAATTTAATTGTATTTAATTTTTTTAATTTATAATAATTGTGCATCACATTTATAAATTATATATATTTTATTATAATAAAAAAATACATCGAGGGTAGAAAATATATGCACTAAATTTTATATGCTAAATCAAAACACTAAATATAATTAAATCATATATGCTAAATCAAAACACTAAATATAATTAAATCATAAAAATCTCTTATTTTAGCTATAAAATGATCACAATGCTTTTATTATCCATTTAGGTAGACAAAGCGACGTCATCTGTGACACTAAATGTTGTTTTTGTTTATCTAGTATTATACTAAATGAAATGTGTACTTTTTGAGTGCGTTTGATTATAGGATTGGATAAAATTGAATAAGTCATCGCTATTCGTATATATAAAGCTATATATGGGATAAATAAATAAATTATATTATTATGCTCGAAAAAGAAAATTAATAACATCAATTACTATTTTAAAATATTGTTGATTATCTCAAACTTAAATTATATCATTAAATATCATTAAGTTAAATTATATTAATTATCAAAATTAATCACATTCAATTCAAAATAATCAGAATCAAATCCAAAAGTAACAGAAATAATATAAGAAATTAACATAACATTGTTTAATAAGAAAATGGAAATTTTTTGATACAGCAATACTTTAAATAAATATAAAATATAAATACCAATAAAAAGATTTAAAAAAATTATTATTTTTATATAGAGGCATATAGTAAATATGTTTGATATTTTTACCCTTCCGCATCATATTTACTCACTTTTTGAAACCTAAATTAGTTCATTATCCTAAGTGGTAGAAATATCAGATACTAACTTTCCTCTCGATCAATCATTTTGCGCAAAATCAAGAGATCAGAACACTAATCGGAGAACCAACAAAAGAACAAATCATAATCCAAATCATAATGCTAATTAAAGTAAATCCCATTAAAAAGCAACAACCTTGTTGCATGAGAAATAAATGGAGACAAGGGAAAAACAAAAGCTTACTAGAGACTCGAGGAAAAAAAAATGATACTCAATTGCTTCCATGAAAGAGAAAATAGGGAATTGACGAAGGAGGGGTGGAGCGCGGAGACGATGGACTCCTTTCCCCGACCTCTTTCTACAGCGAGCTCCAAACTCTGATGGACGTGCTATAATTAGTAGCAATTTCAACACCGGATTCTTGATATAGAGGACAAAGAAGGGTTTTCTGTGATATCTCTTTAGGAGAGTTTCCTACGATAGAGAATAGGAAGAAGAGAGAGTGGAGAAGGGTGGAGGAGGAGGTAAGCTTGAAGATGGGTTTTGGAGATGGATTTTGGCGATGAATGGGTTTCGGGAGAGTTTGGCGATGTGTGCGAGGGTTTTAACTTATATAATCATCATACAATCCATTGGATCTTAGGTCCAACGGTTCTAAATCTGTTATATATAATATATATATAATATACGAACTTAATTAAGCCGAGCTTGAGCGAGCCAACGCTGGCCTAGCTCAATTCAATAATATATTCGAGCTCAAAAATTCAGCTTGGCTTGGCTCATTTAGAGTTCGAGCCGAGCTCTATGATATACCTAGTTAGAGTCTTTTCTTATTGCATTAGTTATTTATTTTTATTAAAATAATTTTTTGTAAGTCGCGTTCGAATGCTTCGAATGCGGAAGGGGGCGCATTCGAATTCCTTTGTAAACGCCTACATCAGGTTCGCAAAAATAGAGAATATGAAATATGTGTTTGAACGCAATCAGGCGTGTTCGAATGCTTGCATCAAGTTCGCATCGACAGAGAACGTCTTTTGTGCGTTCGAACGCGGTTGGGTGTGTTCGAACGCAATCGGCGGGAGTCCACTAGAATTAGGGTTAATAATTATTATTTTAGCTTGTTGATTAGCCTCTATAAAAGTGTGGATGGCAGCTAAAATCATAATGCTTAATGAATATTGGTTTCTTGCCTCTTGTATCCTCTCTTTAGTCTCTCTACCCTAATCTCCCTCCTCGTTCTTCACCAACCAGCCATCTCTACCATTGACAAGGTCTCTCCTAACTTCTAATCTCCCTCGTTTATCGAGTTTTCTCTCTTCCTTGAGATCTCGACCACTTCTTCCCCTTCGTCTTTATCCTTTAAACTACATCAACCATCCATCCTCATCTTCATTATCATCCATAACCCTAACATCGACTTGATGCGAACCGGGTCAGATCGGGTCACATCAAGGGGAGATTAGACTCAATAGATTGAGTCTAGTTATCTTATTTGCTTATTTGGTTTAGTTAGAAGGTTAGGATTTTTATTTAATTAGCTAAATCCAGCTCTGCGTAGTTTCGGAAAAATATTCATAGAATATTCTACAGACGTCCAAATAATATCAAATCAACTGGATAAGATCACTGACCTCCGATTTAAGTGAAACTAGAGCTATTAGAATCCTAACTCATGAGGCTATCTCCACCTAAATTTTCATAATCATTCTACGGGTGGATCATTCCAGATTTGGTCCGTAACATTAGTATTAGAGCCGACATTCCTCGGAAGATGATTAACACGCGTTCCAAGGCCAACGAGGAGGCATCGACCATGGAGGACCATGATCTCATCTCCATTCCTATGGGAGTTGATTTGGCACCCCCTCTAATCCCAGCAATTATCGACGACGAGCCACCGGCGTGGGCAAAAGCTTTTTTTAAAGCATTTTTAGTTGAATTGAAGGAGAACGCGAAGGAGATCCAAAAGATCCAAACTGCCCCCAAGGACTCGTTTCAGGCCTTGATAGAAGTCCTACTAGTCGCCCTCCACCTCTCACCACCTACGCCGCCGGCTACTATGGAACATACACCACCTCCACCACCAAGCACTAATAATGGTGAAATCGTAGAGGCCATCCAAATCGTGACAACCATCCCTTCTCTGGTTGTAGTGAAGCACCCTCCATCCTTGCAGATCAAGCCCTCCATTGTAGCAATACCAGAGCAGCCCCTAAAATAGCCCCATTGTCATCTTCCCTGGTTGAGGTGAAAGATAAACGTCAAAACCTTAGTTTTCCAACGATGGTGATCCAGGCACTTTCAATCCAAGCCACCACCGTCAACGCCTTTCTTGGACTAGCTGCACTTGAGCCATGGCTTAAACCTTATGTGCTAAGACCTTGGCTCAAGCCACCCATGGCTAGGACGAACTATGGGTCAAAACAATGGGCCCTAGAGCAGCACCCACCATAGGCCCCTCTTCCTTGTGGTAGACGAGACCCACATGAAGATAGATGATAGAAAGTTCGAGAGCGAACGAAGGTTTGGAAACCACCATGAACACTTTGAGGACAAGGTGGTCGGAAGCGTGGTGGATTGATACGAATCGGGTCAGATTAGATCACATCAAGAGGAGATTAGACTCAATGGATTGAGTCTAGTTATCTTATTTGCTTATTTTGTTTAGTTCGAATGTTAGGATTTTTATTTAATTAGCTAAATCCAGCTCTACGCAGTTTCGCGAAAATATTCGCAGAATATTCTACAAACGTCCGAATGATATCAAACCAGCTGGATAAAATCACCAACTTTCGATTTAGGTGAAACTAAAGCCATTAGAACCCTAACTCATGAGGCTACCTCCACCTAAATTTTTATAATCATCCTACGGGCGGATCGTTCTAGATCTGGTCCGTAACACCACTCCACCCGTCATCACCACCATCATTCACACTATATCATGATTTTGTCCTAGTTGTAGTTTGAATCTACAAAGGACGTAAATACAAAAAAAGGTAGATCAGGGAGATACGAATTGATCCCATTTAGTTTCGTAATTTTCTAATTATAGAAGAATATTTGATGAATATTTTTTCTTGGTTGCATGGATTGCTTCCTACAATCAATTGGTACGATTTTGGCTTCATTGCTATCATCTCGAGCATGGATACATTTTAGGGATGTTTTTTATTCTTGTTTTACTATTTAATTTAGAGAAAAATAAATTTTCTGTATGTCGCATTCAAACGCAAGTGGAGTGCATTCGAACGCGTTTGTGAACGCCTACATCAGATTCACACATACAGAGAGTGCGAAATGTGCGTTCTAACACGATCGGGCACGTTCGAACGCGGTCGGCAAAAATCTACTGTTTTAAGGTTAATAATTATCATTTTTGAATTAATTGGTTAGCCTGTAAAGGTGTGGATGACAACCATGGAATCATTATTGAATAAATTGAGTTTTGCCTTGTCTCCTTCGTCTTCTTCTCTCCCGTTCTCTTGTTTTCCGGCATTGCCACTCTAGCATCCCTCGACCGGCCAATTACCCTAGTCCCTTAGAGGTGGCCCACTCCTCCCATTTCTTCCAATTTATCTATCACCTTACCCTAATCTCTTCCATCATCCATAACCCCTCCATCTCCACGTACTCACTGGTGCTACCCCATTAACGCTGATCAACCACCATCCACCATCACCAAAGATCTCATGTCTCTATCCACGGATCCTAAGACGGACTCCCTAACGTTCGTCCACTAATCGGATGATATCTCCAGATCCCACCGTTCGATTCCCTTGAAACTTAATTTGTTGGAAAGCTCTTTTCCGGGGCTAACAGATATCGAAATCTCACATTAATCCGATGGTGACATCTTTTATGATCCATTTTCAAAGTTTCGTGTTAGGTCCTGTCCAAATCTGAAAATCGGAATAGATTGAGCCTTGGCCAAAAGTGGAGATCGTATCATCAATCCAGATCTTGAAAGGATCGTTCCGTAGGCCCCTATCATTGATATCAAAGCCTAGTTAACCTCAAACCTTCATGAATGGTGGAAACAAAAAAATGATATCAACAAAGACCGTCGATAAGCATCACACTCCCGATCGATTTGGAACACCGATGACTAGGGGTGAAACGTTCATCGCATCGAAAGCAAAAGCCCTTCGTTCTTTGCTCCTCCACCTCAACACGTGTGAGAGTACAAATGGGGGGTCTTGTGTCTCCTCTAACATCAGAAGAGGGTCTCAAAGATGGTCATGGTTTAGTACTAGCAATCGCTATCTTTAAACCCATAGAATTTCCAGCCGATGTTTTAGGCGCAAACGCCCATTTCGGTTGCCCTAACATGCTTTCGCTACCATCTTGAGAGCGTTGCACTTTTTCTCCATTCTCACAACCTTCTCAAAGACCTCCTCAAGAGTGGTAGGATAGAGAGTACGAACATCAGCTTGGATCTTCTCCCGCAGCCCTGAAATGAATGTCCTCATCAATGTCGGTTTAGGTCAAGGTGGCTCGCAACAACTACTAACTCTTTTAAATTCTGCTTGGTACTCCAATACGGTTGTTTTCTGAACCATCTTACTTAATGTGGCAGCAAAATCTCCATATACCACCATCCCAAATCTACGTGTAATCCTTCTATAAAAGTCAACCCAACCGGTAAATCCTCCACCATGCATAGCCAATTGATACTAATGCAATACCATTTCTTGGAGATGAAGGCTTGCCATATGAACCTTTGCATCCTCTACTGTCCTTTGATAATCAAAGTATTGTTCCACTTGAAACACCTAATTCGTTGGATCACTGCCTTAGAATTTTGAGAAGTCCAAGCATACGGTTCTCCCTCGAATAGCATTGTCGGCTTCGCGAAAGATTCTTGGTTCAAGTTTGAACATTTGTGCTTGTTGATCTCCTTATCTAAATCCTCGAGCACGTCCATCACTATCTCCGAAAGGATCAACATCATCCTCTAAGTGCCAATCTTCTTCATTGACGAAGCGCACCAGTGCCGGACGCCTCTCGGGTTCCACCACCACTGGTCTTGGGTTGTGTATCAAAGGTGGGGGATGGTATGTAGGAATAGATAAAAGAGGATCATTGACATTAACATGTCGCACCTAGTTCTATGGGATATCGGTTCGATGTGGTCCCACCATTGGTTCTTCTTGAGGAATCGATCTTCGTTGAGGAGATGACAAAGCCGATCGGTTCATAACATATTCCTTTAAAACATTATGATCATTGTACATTACGTCAACCCTATGCAACAATGTTTGGAACATGCCCCTAAGTTCATCCGCAAGCCCATGTTCACACCCATGGATGTTGGTTGACTCAGTTCTACTGTGGTCGCTCTAAAAGAATTGGCCATCTTCTTTGTTTTCACCATTAATGGAGGTCTGAGATAAACTTGCTCTGATACCAATGATACGTTACGGAACGATTCCTTCAAGATCTAAATTTATTGTAGAAAATAGTCCGCACAACGAAGGAAAAATATTCACCAAATATTCTCCCATAGTCAGAAAACTATGAAACCAAGTGGGATTGATCCAGATATTCTCCCATAGTTAGAAAATTATGAAACCAAGTGGGATCGATCCGTAACTCCCTAATCTATGTTTTTTGTATTGCCATTTATAGATCCAAACTACAACTGGGATGAAAACACGATATAGTGCGGATGAAGGTAGTGGTGACGGGTGGAGTGGATCTTAAGGTTATGGATGATAATGGAGATGAGGATGGATGATTGATGTAGTTTGAGGGATAAAGACGAATAGGAAGAAGTGGTCGAGATCTCAAAGAAGAGGGAGGACTCAACAGATGAGGGAGATTAGAAGTTATGAGAGACCTTACCAACGATAAAGATGGTAGGTTAGTGAAGAGGGAGGAGGGAGATTAGGATAGAAAGAAGATATAGAAGCTAGAAACTAATATTCTAATAGTATAATAATTTTGGTTGCCATCCACACCTTTATAGAGGCTAGCCAACAACCAAAATAATAATTATTAACCTTAAAAGGCGTTCTCTGTCGATGCAAACCTAATACAGACATTCAAACGCGGTGTTTGAACGCGTCCGACCACGTTCGAATGCATATTTTACGTTCTCTATTTTTGCGAACCTAATACAAGCGTTTGTAAAGCCGTTCGGACACGCCCTCAACTGCATTCGAACGCGACCTACAGAAAATTTATTTTAGTTAAAATAAATAACTAATACAATAAGAAAAGACTCTAATTAAGTGTGTTATGCTGCCTGTGTAACCCACCACCTAATATGATTTGGATTTTACCGATGTTGTCTCCAGCATGGATACACTTTAGTAGGACTATCAAAATAATCGAGCCGGCTCAAGCTCGGCTCGATAATGCTCGATTAAGCTCGGCTCAAAAATAGGCTGAGCCCAGCTTGATCATTAAAGCTAGGCTCGAAATTAAATTTGAGCTAAGCTTGATCCCGAGCCGGCTCGATCGAGTCGGTTCGATAAGGCTCGAATATATATATATATATATATGAGTAATATTAAATTAATATGAACCATCAGATCAAAACCCTTTCACCCATTCAAAATTTCAACCATTAGATCAAAACCCTATCTCCATGATCTCTAGGTTAGATGATTTAGATCAAAAGAGCTAAGCAGCCGCAAAAGTCAAAACCCAATCTTTACTCTTGAGGTCTTCACCCATTCAGTCGTTCTTACTCCCACTACCAACCCAGCCAACGCCGACCGCACCACCTCCGCATACTGGCACCTTCGCATGACGACACCTCCGCTCGTCGGCACCTCCACACCACCTCCACAAAGAGGAACCATAAAGCTGTGATCTTTGATCTCAAAGTATGATTCAATGTTCCTTTTCCTCATCTTTTCAGGGGGTTTTGTGACACCCACACTCTAAACACGTGCATAGCACGAGCCCACACGGCACGTGCATAGCACCTGACCATTCGGTTTGTTACTAACAATCAAATAAACCTGTAGCAACATCATAATTTTATCCACAATATCTAAACTACGAATAACTCAAGTCTAACTATCAACAGCATACAAATAACCCTACATGTGCCCTACACAGGCCACAACACATCATCGAGAGCTTTTCACAACTACATATATACAACAGAGGTATATACATACTTATACAAGTACAAAGTCACTTGCTAAAATATAAGACAAGGATACAGATACACTTTGGAGGATGTCAACTATTACATCAAATAAGATAACTCATTTGGCATACAACACTAACCACAGTCTACTTCTCACTCACCAGCAAGACCTCTAAGGGAGTATCCTGTTCCTCTCGTTCACCTGGGTTTTTGGAAATGAGAAAACAAGAGAGTCATGAGCTAAAGGCTTAGTGAATAGACCTTACCTCGAATTAGTGATGCCAAACAGAGAGTAAATCAAGTACTGGATAATATGAATCAGAAAGAGTATCATGTCATGAATGAGTAAATGAAGGTGTCCTCAATAATATATAAATGAAATATAGATAACATGTCATAACTGATAAGAATACATAATCCTCGACAATGAATAAATAGGTCACCATGTCATATGATCATTATAACTCTCTATCAAATATGATATATGATGCATGCTGACCATGACAATGCTATGATATCAAATGCAATCATATGTGATGTATATACTGACCACTCAATAATCAGGTATGTCAGATAATAATGAAATCATATGCGTTTCTCAACATCATGATCATCACCGACATCTCGGTATAATATCATCATACTAGATCACTATGCATAGTAAATATCCGGTACCCGGTCTCAACATCATGTCCAAAGGCTCAGAGCATACTCCGCCACCCGCAAGAGTATCTCTAATATAATCATACCCCGCCACCCGCTAGGGTATCAACATCCATCCAGATCGAACACCCACATAGTTGATAGAAACCTCATGAGGATAACTCGGCACATATGCTCTGACGAACGACATGTGTCCGAATGTTTGCTGCGCACACAGACTAACGACCTCAGACGTAAGGCCAACAGGATTGCGACTATGTTGAGCGATCAATCATCTCCAAGCACGCCCTAACCCTCGTGCCCACTCGGGTATCCTCACGCTTTCTATCAACTATTTTATCAATCACATTTCATGCTTTCCTTCTAAATGACAGATCATATGCATACATCCAATACGATAACAAGTCAATGTATAACAGGAATTTAGGTGGAATAGGAATCAAGAGAAAAATGATGCAATGTAGTCTCCAACTATATAGTCAACACATGCATACTCATGCTTCAAATCAATTGGACATAACTTCACCACAGTATAATCATATCTCATCATCTTTATTTATCATCATCATACTCATATCCAAGATCAACCTAATTATATGCATAATAGAAATATGCTCGACTGTAATCATCTCTATATAAAGTCATATAATCATGCTGGAGGCCAAAACATGTATGTACATAATATATAATATAACCTAATTTGAGAAAGAGATCTAGGGGATAAGGCTACTCACTCCACTGCAAATACCAAACCACCACTTATTCACGCTGCTACAATAATGATCACGCCTCGATAGCTAAGTCCACGGGATCTTGAATAGGGGGGTTGGGATCTGAAATTATTTATAACAAATATGTTAGTCTTTCTATTAATTAAAATTAACCTGAGAAAATGATAGTTTCTTATTGTAATTATGTACTCTTCATTTCTATATTTGTTTTTGTTATTTATTAATCATAATTATATTATTTAATAGTATATTTAAAATATAATTATCTGCCTATTATTCTCCTTGATAATTAAGAAAATAAGAATTAAGTTACTGCAAATAATTACGTAAGAATATACGTATATAACCCTAATAATTACTATTACCTACTTAGGATTAAAATAATAATTTATATTGCAGGTATTTTACTAAACATGATATAATTAGAATTATATACTAACTATGATATGATTATATTTAATTTGTTCAACTTAAATACATTAAATTAACTAAGCTAAACTAATTGTGCACATATATATATATATATATATATATATATATATATATATATATATATATATATATATATATAGTGCTGGGCTCAGCCCAGCGCCTGGCGCTGCAAGGGCGCTGGGCCGAGCCCAGCACCACTTGCAGGGTGCAGCCAGAGGAGAGAAGGGAAGGAGGAGGAGGAGAGGAAGAAGAAAGAGAAGAAGAAGAAGAAGAAAGAAAAAGGAAGAAGAGGGTTGGGCCATGGGGGAGGGGTGCGGTCGCTGGTGGCCACTCAGCGGCCAGCCTCTCGCCGACGGCTCAATCCTCCGGCGGTTCCGAGAGGAAGCCGACAAGGAGGAAAAGAGAAATAGAGAGAGAGAGGCAAAGAGAGAGAGGGAGGGAGAGAGAGAGAGAGGGAGGGAGGGAGGCTCACCGGAGCTAGAGGAGGTGGCGACGGTAGTGGGTAGAGAGAGAGAGAGTTTGAGAGAGAGAGAAAGAGAGAAAGGTCAGAGAGAGCTCGAAAGAGAAAAAGAGAGAGAGAGGAAGAAAAGGGAGAGAGAGGCGGTGGGAGGGAGGCTGCGGCGGCGGCGGCGGGGGCCCACCGTGCCAGCTGGCTCGGCCAGGTTGGCCGGGCCAGCGCTTGGGGCGCGTGGCGCCCATCTCCGCTGCCACTGCATGGCACGAGCTATCGTGCCATGCAGTGCAGGAATAATTTTTTTTTAACCTTGGCTTATTATATTTTCCTTCCCCCCTTATAAAAATTTCGACCTCGAAATTTACATACCTCTAAACAATTCTGGATATTTGGATCGTATCTCATCTTCACGTTCCCAAGAAGCCTCTTCTACTGCATGGTTCCTCCACAGGATTTTTACTAAGGGTATAACTTTTGTTCTTAGTACTTTATCTCTTCTAGGAAGGACCTTCACAAGTTGCTCTTCATATGATAAATTTTGCTGCAGCTAAACTGGTTCATAATGAATCACATGTGAAGGATCTGATATATATTTCCTTAGTACCGACATGTAGAACACATTATGAATTTGTGCTAAATCAGGGGGTAAAGCTACTCTATAAGCTACAAGCTTCACTCGTCCAAGAATCTCATAAGGTCTTATATACCTAGGACTTAACTTTCCTTTCTTTCCAAAGCGAAACACACCCTTCCAAGGTGAAACTCTTAAGAATACTTTATCTCCAACTTGAAACTCCAAATCATGCCTCCTATTATCAGCATAACTTTTCTGTCTACTTTGTGCCACCTTCATATGTTCTCTAATTATCTTTATCTTCTCAACTGTAGCTTGCACTAGTATTGAGTTTTCAACCTTCTTTTCTCCAACTTCTTCCCAATCGATTGGTGATATGCATTTCCTGCCATATAATGCCTCATAGGGAGGCATACCAATACTAGCATGATAGTTGTTATTATAAGCAAATTCTATCAAGGGTAAGTATTTGTCCCAGCCCAAACCAAAATCAATTACACATGCTCTCAACATATCCTCTAATGATTGAATAGTACGCTCAGATTGACCATTTGTCTGAGGATGATAAGCTATACTAAACTATAGTTTTGTTCCAAAAGACTAATGAAACTACTTCCAAAATCTAGACACAAAACGAGGATCTCTATCTGAAGTGATACTAACAGGAATTCCATGGTGAGTAAAAATTTCATCTCTAAACAAGATAGCTAACTTTTCCATTGAATCAGTAGTACTAACTGGTAAAAAATGTGCTGATTTGGTTAATCTATCAATAATCACCCAAATTGCATTCTTCCCTTTCTGTGTCTTTGGTAATCCTGTCACAAAATCCATATTAATGTATTCCCATTTCCATTCAGGAATCTGCAAAGGTTGTAGTGTGCCTGCAGGCTTTTGATGCTCAATCTTGACTTGCTGACAAGTCAAACACTTAGCCACAAATTCCCCAATATTTCTTTTCATTCCTTCCCACCAGAATTTCTTCTTCAACTCATGATATATTTTTGTTCCCCCGGGGTGCATAGCATAAGCAGAAGCATGAGCTTCATTTAAAATTTCATTTCTAAGTCCTTCACAATTAGGAACATATAATCTGCCTCTAAACTGTAGTATCCTGGTAGAGTCTATAGAAAAATCTGGTTTACTGGAATTCTGTACTTGTTTCACAATTTACATAGCCTTAATATCAGTCTTCTGAGATGCACTAATTCTATCTATCAATGTAGGTTTGACAGTAAATTGTGCAAGTAAACCAACTCCACCACCCATGGCCACAATTGGAACTTCTAGCCTTTGTAGATCCTTAAGTATCATAGTTTGTTGGGTAATTAAAAATGCTAGACTCCCAGCTGACTTCCTACTTAAGGCATCTGCAACAACATTTGCTTTACCAGGATGATAATTTATGGTACAATCATAATCCTTCACTAATTCCAACCATCTCCTTTGCCGCAAATTAAGTTCTTTTTGAGTAAACAAATATTTAAGACTTTTATGATCTATAAAAATTTCACATTTTTCCCCATATAGATAGTGTTGCCAAATCTTTAAAGCAAACACTACAGCAGTCAACTCCAAATCATGAGTAGGATAATTCTGTTCATAATCTTTTAACTGCCTAGATGCATAAGCCACTACATTACCATTCTGCATTAAAACACAACCTAATCCTTTACGTGAGGCATCACAATACACTTGAAATCCTATTCCACTGGAAGGAATAATCAGAATTGGTGTACAAGTCAATCTTCTTTTTAATTCTTGAAAACTATTTTTACACTCTTCATTCCACTCAAATCTTTGATTCTTCCGAGTCAACCTGGTAAGAGGCATAGCTATCTTTGCATATCCTTCTACAAACCTCCTATAATATCTAGCCAGACCAAGAAAACTACGCACTTCCGTGATATTAGTTGGTTGACTCCATTTCAATACAACATCTATTTTGGACTGATCCACACTGATCCCTTCCTGTGATACTACATGTCCTAGGAAGACCACCTGATCTAGCCAGAACTCACATTTTGAAAATTTGGCAAATAACTTCTTTTCTCTCAAGATCTGGAGAATTAACCTCAAGTGATACTCATGTTCTTCCTCACTAGCTGAATATATTAGTATATCATCAATGAAAACTATTCCAAACTGATCCAAATAAGGTTGGAAAACTCTATTCATCAGGTCCATGAAAACAGCTAGAGCATTTGTCAATCCAAATGACATGACCAAAAACTCATAATGTCCATACCTAGTACGAAAGGCAGTTTTAGAAATATCATCATCACGGACTTTTAACTGATGGTAACCAGTCCTCAAGTCTATTTTAGAGAATACTCTAGCTCCCTTTAACTGATCAAACAAATCATCAATGCGAGGTAGAGGATATTTATTTTTTATTATCACTTGATTCGGTTGTCTATAGTCTATACACAGCCTGAGTGTCCCATCCTTCTTCTTAACAAACAGAATAGGCGCTCCCCAAGGTGAACACTAGGTCTTATGAAGCCTTTCAGTAGTAGTTCTTCCAACTGCATCTTAAGTTCCTTCAATTCTATTGGTGCCATTCTATAGGGAGCTTTAGAAATAGGTGAAGTATCAGGAGCTAAATCAATTGAAAAGTTTACTTCCCTGTCCGGGGGTAATCAGGGGAGATCATCTGGAAAAACATCAGGAAAATCTCTAACAACTCAGACATCTTCTAATTTAATCTGTTTATCAGTATCCCCTGACAGACTGGCTAAGACACTTATACACCCTTTCTTTAGTAACCTACAGGCTTCAAATGCAGAGATTATCCTCATAGGGTTGCTGGATTTATTGCCCTTAATTCTATATTCTGCTCCATCAGCTAAATTCATTACAATTTCCTTTCTATAGCAATCTATGTTGGCATGATATGCCGCTAACCAATCCATCTCTAAGATAACATCAAAATCTGTCAGCTCTAGTGGCAAAAGATCTACTTTGAACTCTCTATCACCAAAACTAACTTTGTAAGATTTATAAGCAGAATCAATAACAATTGTCTCCCCTACTGGTGTGGCAATCAACAGAATATCCTCTAAAGGTTTGATACGATCATGCCTCGGGCTATGGAGCTCTGATACCAAATTGATATGATCTCCCCTTAGGCTAAGGTTCGATCTCTTCTAATTTCTTGATCTGGATTAGATCTGGCACAAAACTTTAAAATAAGATCCCAAAATATTCCACCGTTGGATCGAGTGAAATTTTGATATGTTGTAGCCTCGTAAAATAGCTTTCCAACAAATCAAGTTTCAGGTGAATTGGGGTTGGGGATCTCTAGATATCGTTCGTTTAGTGGACGAACATCAGGATGATCTGTTTTGGATCTGTGGATGGAGGTACGTGATTCTAGGTAATGGTGGATGGTGGAGGATCGGCGTTAATGGGGTGGCACTGGTGAAAAGGTGGTGATGGAAGGGTTATGGGTGATGGAAGGGTTAGGACAAGTGTTGGATAGATTGGAAGAAGGGGGAGGAGAGGGCCACCTCTAAGGGACTATGGTGATTGGCCGGTCGAGGGAGGTTAGAAGCGGCGTCGCCGGGGATTGAGAGAACGGGAACGAAGAAGACGAAGGAGGCAAGGCAAAACTCAATCTCAATATTCAATAATCAATTCCCACTTTGGTTGCCATCCACATCCTTTTAAAGGCTAACCAACAACTCAAAATTAACCCTAAAAATATAATTTTCGTCGATCGTGTTCGAACTCGCCCGACCGCGTTTGAATGCACCGCGTTCGAACGCACGATCGAACGCGTCTCTCGGTATTTGCGAACGCGATGCAGGCGTTCACAGTGCGTTCGAACGCGGTGCATTCTCTTCACCCACGTTTACAACCCCGTCCACAAACCGCGTTTGAACTCACTCCACCCGCGTTCGAACGCGACTTATAGAAAACTTATTTTAATGGAAATTAAACACTAAAACATGAAACAAAAATACTCCTAAAGTGAATCCATGCTCGAGACGACATCGGTGAAGTCCGAATCGTAACAATCCACCACGCTTCCGCAACCTTGTCCTCAAGGTTTAAAATTTGGGAAGCAATTTTTGAACTCTGACTCAAGCTCTTCCATGGTATGATCTTCTGCATTGGTTACCCACATATCTAAAAATAGAGGAAATGTTGGTGCTGAAAAAGAGGCAAGCTCACTTGTGTCCGGTTGGCGCGAAAGAGCATCGACCGCTCGATTCTCAATCCCCTTTTTGTAGACTAATTCGTAGTCATACACGAGGAGTTTCGTGACCCACCGTTGTTGGGCTGGGGTGTGCACACGTTGCTCCATGAAGTAGGGTAAGCTACGCTGGTCTGTGCGAATAGTAAACCGTGGGTCACCATTTGGTGACGGCGTGTAGAATCGCTAGCATTTCGTGCTCGTAAGCGGATAGCTGTCGCGACTGATTTGACAATGCTTTGCTCATATATGCCACGGGTCTGCCCTCCTACATCAAAACTGCTCCAATGCCCTCACCCGAAGCGTCGCATTCCACCATAAAGGGCTTGCTAAAATCCGGTAGTGCTAGAACCGGAGTGGTAGACATGGCTGTCTTCAAGGCTTCATCTCTATCAGCAAGTTCCAAGTCAAGCTCGGTCCTATCCGCCGCCGCAAGTCTATCGTAGGCACACAAGACAGGGGAAGTGTGACCATAAACCGCCTCAAAGGGGGTCATCCTTAGTCGAGCTTGGATACTTGTACTCCTACTGGCCCAAGGTGGAATTCGAGTCCGTCTACATTGAGTCCACTTGGTCTCGGGTGGTCTAACCAATTGACTCAATGTCAGTTCAGCAATGGAAATCTGGTGCATCCGATTGCGCTCGGGGGGTCGAGTTAGATGCAGTTGGTGGGTCCGGATTTGGTCCTCCCAATGACTCGAGTTAGGTTCAACCAGCCGAACTGAATGTTGGTTGTGCTGATAATCATTCTGCCCACTCCATGGATTAGGATCCAAGTCAAATGTATCTTGGTATAAGCAAACTCGGCTTAAGTCAAGTAGAGGGTTTTTGATCATGCCTCTTATTTGACTTAACTGAGTCCCAAAGTCCGGAGATGACTCATGCTCAAGTTGACCCCTTTGGCTCATAGGTCCAACCCAGCTCTTGTCTAGCAATTCCACTTGGTCAAGCCCAACCATGTAGCCATCTTGAAATTTTAACCACTTGGGGTTTTCAAAAAAATTTGAAACCCCTAATATTTCTCCCATAATTTCATCTCCATCAGCCGTTGCCATAGGAGTTACCTTGGCACGTGGTAGCCTTGGCTGAGTAGTGACCACCTCCAGTAGTTGCTTTAGCAAGGTTCCCAACGGTATGGCGGCAGTCGGCGGCGATGGAAGGCTGAAGTTGGCCCAAAAAAGGAAATCTTCAGGTCCTTCTTCTCTATCCCATTGCCACCATGGCAAAGAGCCTTTGGCCATCTGGATTTCTATAATAGTTGCTGGTGAGGTCCCTCTTGGGGTGGCGGCGATTGACTGTTGTGGAAGGCTGAGGTTGACAAAATTAAAATCTTCATCTCCTTCTTCATTTTGTAGCAGCCATAGCAGGGAGCTTTCGGCTGTCTAGGTGACAAAAGCAGCAGCCCGCGAGGTCTTTACGGGGCTGTCAACAGTCGATGCCGCCATGGGTGGAAGATCATGGCCTTCTCCTTTGAGTTGTAGCTTGGCAGGGAGCTGCAACATCATCGCCGGTGACGACGCTGTCGCGGTCGACTGTCGATTGACCGAGGAGAATGGTGGAAGGTCGCTGGAGGCCATATGCGATCTCTTCCTAGTTGCTGACTCGCTGTGGTTGCAAAAGAAGGTGGTGTAAGGTGGCCCAAGTGTCGGAGCTCGCGGTTCCGGATCATCACCCTCACCACTGATGAGGATTCCTGATAAGGGATATCCAACAGCCATGTGTGGTCTTCCTTCATTCAATAGTGATTCGCACGGTTGTTGACTCGTCGAAGAACTCCATTTTGACGTCAAAAGAACCTTTCCAACCGTCGAGCTCGCTGGAGGAAACTGTTGCCTTGAAGCTAGACTCTTCGCCTTTCTGTAGGGATCAGGAATGGTGTAGCCAGCACTTCGCGGTTTGTCGACGAGGTCTCCGGTGAATGGGAAGATGTGGAGGTTCCGAGGGCTGCTACAATGGTTGAGGATCTCATTGTAGCCGGTGGCAGTTCGTTGCGGCTGACCATGGGTCGAGGTGTAGAATCTCGATCTTGCTGGATAGCCGAACTCTCCCCTACTTTTGTGATGAACGGGGAGGCCGTGGAGGATGTTGGGTATGTTGTGGAGGGTTCCCCATGCTGTCTTGTGATTGCCTTGCTTGTTGAAGAAGGTTTCGGCTATGCCCGTATTTCCCACATCATCTCCATCATTATTTGATTATTGATGGCCATCTGTTTGGAAAGAGACCCCAACACGGCTTGAACGCTAGGTTCTTCCGTATTCCTATTAGATCGGGTGGTTCCGCGGTTGGAAGTCATCACAATCGTTTCCCCCTCCTCTATTGGGAGAATCTCTTCATCATCTCGCCGTGCAGCCATGGATCTGGTGGTTGTCATAGGAAGCGCTCATCCGAGGAACGGTGGCTCTAATACCAAGCTTGATACGATCACGTCTCGAGCTATGGAGCTCTGATACCAAATTGATACGATCTCCCCTTAGGCTAAGGTTCGATCTCTTCCAATTTCTTGATCTGAACTAGATCTAGCACGGAACTTTGAAATAAGATCACAAAATATGCCGCCATCAGATCGACGTGAAATTTTGATATCTTGTAGCCTCATAAAAGAGCTTTACAAAAAATCAAGTTTCAGGCGAATCGGGGTTGGGGATCTCGAGATATCGTTCGTTTAGTGGACGAACATCAGGATGATCTGTTTTGGATCCGTGGATGGAGGCACGTGATCCTAGGTAATGGTGGATGGTGGAGGGCAGGCGTTAATGGGGTGGCACCGGTGAAAAGGTGGTGGTAGAAGGGTTAGGGCAAGTGTTGGATAGATTGGAAGAAGGGAGAGGAGAGGGCCACCCTAAGGGACTAGGGTGATTGGCCGGTCGAGGGAGGTTAGAAGCGGCGTCGCCGGGGATTGAGAGAACGGGAACGAAGAAGACGAAGGAGGCAAGGCAAAACTCAATCTCAATATTCAATAATCAATTCCCACTTTGGTTGCCATCCACATCCTTTTAAAGGCTAACCAACAACTCAAAATTAACCCTAAAAATACAATTTTCGCCGACCGCGTTCGAACTCGCCCGACCGTGTTCCAACGCACCGCGTTCGAACGCACGATCGAACGTGCCTCTCGGTATTTGCGAATGCGATGCAGGCGTTCACAGTGCGTTCGAACGCACCGCGTTCGAACACAAAGTGCACTTTCTTCACCCACGTTTACAACCCCATTTACAAACCGCGTTCGAAGTCACTCCACTTGCGTTCGAACGCGACTTACAAAAAACTTATTTTAATGGAAATTAAACACTAAAACATAAAACAAAAACACTCCTAAAGTGAATCCATGCTCGAGACAACGTCGGTGAAGTCCGAATCGTAACAAGGTTCCATTAGCATATCAGCATGGCAAGCAAAAGAACTTGAAATAAAGGAATGTGTGGCACCCGGATCAAATAAAACTTTTGCTGTATGAGAAAATAAATTCAGAGTACTTGTGGCCACATCATTGGATACCAAAGCGTCATGCTACGTCAAAGCGAAGATCCGGCCACCTCTAGACTTTTGCCCAGGCTGAGAGGAACCTGCTCCAACAACTCCTCTACCTCGGCTAGCCGTAGCAGAAACCCCAAGAGGTGCAGTTCTAGAAGATGCTGCAGCGACGGAAATCGGGGCAGTGGCAGCGTGCAGACTGTCACGACGGATATGACCAGGCCGTCCACACACAAAGCACAAACGTGGGTTAGGGCAATCTCGAAGATGGTCACCAAACTTCCCACACCCAAAGTAGTGACTTCTCCAAGTAGTCTGACCTCTAGTAGATCCACCCCCTCTACCAATGGAAGGCGGTCCAGTCACACTAACCTGAGACACTGCTTGGCTAAGTCCTCCAGATCCCCGTGAATCAGATCGGTTAGCAGATGAACCAGCGCTAGAACTTCCTCGATAAGGATGGTAGGGAAGGCGACACTGTGACTGCGAATACGGTAGGCTCCGGCTTGCAAAAGGAGCCCTAGAACTTCCGCCTCGCCCAGACTGTGTCCCAGATCGCCGAGCTTCCATTGCCCTCTTCTCCTGAATCACCCCCTCTAGTGCCATAGCCCTCTCTACTGTATCAGCATAAGGGATGAGGCCTGCTGCCTCCAAGCTTTGACGTATAGCATAATTCAGCCCATGCTTGAAGCGTCGAGTTCTTGCTGCTTCATTTGGAACTTGATGGGTTACAAAACGGGCTAAAGCATTAAATTTGACCTCGTACTTTGCCACCGTCATAGGACCCTGACGTAAATGCAGGAATTCTTCTTCCATATTTTCTTTCGTCCAGGCTGAAAAATGCTTTTGATCAAAGGCATCCAGGAATAACTCCCAAGTGATGACAGTGTCCCCTATCCTTGATTTTATCAGTCTTTCTATAGCTTTCCACCATTGTTCTGCCTCACCTCTGAGCATAAAAGCAGCAAAGGCTACCTTATGCTGATCATTACATCCTAAAGTATCCAACATTTTCTCTATGTCCGATAACCATCCACTAGCCTTCAGTGGATCAACACCTCCACAGTAAATCGGGGGGTTCAACTGCATAAACTTATTTAAGGTGATGCCCGCTGTAAGAGGCGGCTCAGAACTCTCTGCTGATATGTCAGCTCCTCTACCCCGAAGGATTTCCTCAATAAGTCTTTCGTGACTGTCCAGAAGGTGCGAAATAGGATCACGCTCCTCTACAGATGGAGGAACTTCTAGGGTCTCAGTAGGGGCCTCAGCTGTGGAGGTCACCCTAGACTGTGAACCTCTGCGACGGGGTGGCATCTTTCTGTAGAAATGATCAAATTCATCAACTGATTAGTGATCAAGTAAAATTCTAAAATTTATCTTTTGCGTAACCTTAAGACCGCAGTATTTTCCTAGACTCAAGGTGACAATGTACAAAAGCTCTTGATGATATGCCGGATACTTAACAAACCTAGGCTCTGATACCACTCTAAACTATCAACAGCATACAAATAACCCTACATGGGCCCTATACAGGCCACAACACATCATCAAGAGCTTTTCACAACTACATATACACAACAGAGGTATATACATACTTATACAAGTACAAAGTCACCTGCTAAAATATAAGACAAGGATACAGATACACTTTGGAGGATGTCAACTATTACATCAGATAAGATAACTCATTTGGCATACAACACTAACCACAGTCTACTCCTCACTCACCAGCAAGACCTCTAAGGGAGTATCCTATTCCTCTCGTTCACTTGGGTTTTTGGAAATGAGAAAACAAGAGAGTCATGAGCTAAAGGCTCAGTGAATAGACCTTACCTCGAATCAGTGATGCCAAAGAGAGAGTAAATCAAGTACTGGATAATATGAATCAGAAAGAGTATCATGTCATGAATGAGTAAATGAAGGTGTCCTCAATAATATATAAATGAAATATAGATAACATGTCATAACTGATAAGAATACATAATCCTCGACAATGAATAAATAGGTCACCATGTCATATGATCATCATAACTCTCTATCAAATATGATATATGATGCATGCTGACCATGACAATACTATGATATCAAATGCAATCATATGTGATGTATATACTGACCACTCAATAATCAGGTATGTCAGATAATAATGAAATCATATGCGTTTCTCAACATCACGATCATCACCGACATCTCGGTATAATATCATCATACTAGACCACTGTGCACAGTCAATACCCGGTACCCGGTCTCAACATCATGTCCAAAGGCTTAGAGCATACTCCGCCACCCGCAAGAGTATCTCTAATATAATCATACCCCGCCACCCGTTAGGGTATCAACATCCATCCAGATCGAACACTCACATAGTTGATAGAAACCTCGTGAGGATAACTCGCCACATATGCTCTGACGAACGGCATGTGTCCAAATGTTTGCTGCGCACACAGACTAACGACCTCAGACGTAAGGCCAAGAGGATCGCGACTATGTCGAGCGATCAATCATCTCCAGGCATGCCCTAACCCTTGTGCCCACTCGGGTATCCTCACGCTTTCTATCAACTATCCTATTAATCACATTTCATGCTTTCCTTCTAAATGACAGATCATATGCATACATCCAGTACGATAACAAGTCAATGCATAACAGGAATTTAGGTGGAATAGGAATCAAGAGAAAAATGATGCAATGTAGTCTCCAACTATATAGTCAACACATGCATACTCATGCTTCAAATCAATTGGACATAACTTCGCCACAGTATAATCATATCTCATCATCTCTATTTATCATCATCATACTCATATCCAAGATCAACCTAATTATATGCATGATAAAAATATGCTCGACTGTAATCATCTTTAGATAAAGTCATATAATCATGCTGAAGGGCAAAACATGCATGTACATAATATATAATATAACCTAATTTGAGAAAGGGATCTAGGGGATAAGATTACTCACTCTACTACAAATACCAAACCACCACTCATTCACGAGCTGTCATGCCATGCAGTGCAGGAATAATTTTTTTTTTTAACCTTGGGTTATTACAGGTTTTCTTTGAAACTGTGTTGTCGTCGACTACTTTTTTTGCTTGTTTTCCACTTTGGAACGTTGGATTTGTCGTAGATTGCTGAAGGTGAAGGTTTTGAGGGATTTTGCTATTGAGTTTTGTGTTTTGTTACTTGTTCGTCAAGAAAGATTGGATTTCGAGGTTCATTGGAATGATCTAAAGTGGTTTAGATTGTTCTCTCTTTGTTTGTGGTCCAGGTAAAAGTGATTGGTGCTGTACCAATGGAGTTCCACTTTCTACTCTTGTAGTGTGTTTTTGATTGGTTAAAATTGATGTGGGCAAACTGAATATTAATTCTAGTTGGCTACTTCTAGTACTTGATAGTTTGCATGCTACTGCCGAACAAAGAAAACCATAGTGGGAATTGTAACATTAATAATTATTTGTAGCACCAAATTACTTTAATTAAAAACAAAAGACTAAACAAAGCTCTATCATTGTAAGGGCACTACTATTTGGAAGTAATTGGTGATCAAGTTATGATTAATGCTTGGTTATTTGTAAAAGAATATATGTTGGCCGGGAAATGTATTAGGAAGACATCTGGTTGGTATTAAATTTTGTCAAGCATGTCATAATTTATATAGCAATAGATCATCTTGTCGTTGCAGAAGCATGTGAATTGTGAAGTTGATTTTTTATTTCTTGCATCTCTCAATTATTTATGCATTTAACTGGGGCTTTGTAGATACTAGATATTGTATGGAAATTGCAACCTTGATTGATTGGTTTCTATTTCTTGATCTTGAAGTCTTGTAGGATTTATTCGTATTGTCATGATCTCCTCTAAATGCTGTTAATTTTCAGTGATCTCTAAGACTCTAAAGCTATTAAGTGATCTTTAAATACTTATTTACCTTTGTATAGTAATTTATACTTATTCTGAATGTATGCAGAATGTCACATGAATTATTGTCTTCTCAATTGCCATCTCAACAATCAGAAGAAGCAGGTGATACTATACCTAGTGTTGAAACACAAACTGAAGAGGAAAATAATAATGTTACATAGAAAAGGGATAGAAGAAGGACTTCTGAAGTATGGCAGTTTTTTAAAAAGGTAAAAGTAATGGAGAAAGGAGTAGAAATAGAAAAACTTCAATGTTTGACTTGCCCGACAAGTATTTTGTGCCTAAACATAGTACCACTACACATTTGAAGAGACACATAAAAGATTGCACTGGATTGTTGGGTAAGAAACAAAGGGTTCTTTCATTCCCTTCTAGCTTCTACTAGTAGTGTGGTTTCTAGTGCAGAAGAATAATATCTAAAGTTGCTTGCATCTGGATATAATCAAATTTTAATAAGGGAGATTATAGCCAAAATGATTATGGTACATGGGTATCCATTCAATATGGTGGAACATAATTGGTTCAATATTTTATTGAAATCTCTAAATCCACATTATGAGAGGGTATCTAGAAATACAATTAGGAATGATGTCATTAAATATTTGAGATTGAAAAACAAGAGTTGAAAAGATATTTTAAAGGTATTAGCAAACTCAGTTTGACATCAGATTTATGGACATCAAATCAAAATGTCGGCTATATGTCTTTGACTGCTCACTTCATTGATTCTGATTGGAAACTACATAAACGTGTTATTAATTTTTGCCAATTAGAACCTCCGCACACTAGTTTTGCTGTTGCAGATGCTATAATTGAATGTCTGATTAGTTGGGGTATAGAAGACAAGGTAGTAAGTATCACTTTGGATAATGCCTCTTCTAATGATATTGCAGCTAAAGTCATAATGGAGAACTTTCAAGCGAGAGGAAAGTTATTCTTTAAGGGACACATTTTTCATATTAGGTGTTGTGTACATATCTTGAATTTGGTTGTTCAGGATGGGATACATGCTATTAAAGATGTTATTGAAAACATTAGATGCAGTGTCACCTATTTGAAGAAATCTCCTTCACGCCTTCACAAATTCGGAGAAATTGCAAGACAATTATCTATTACTACTTCCAAAGGGTTGGCTTTGGATGTTGCGACTCGATGGAATTCGACCTATATTATACTAGAACATGCATTGGTTTATAAAAATGTTTTTCAACAATATGCAACTAGGGATGCAAACTACAAATACCTTCCTTTTAAAGAGGATTGGGGAAAAGCCAAAATAGTGTGTGAATTTCTTGAAATATTTTATGATGTCACTAACATATTTTCTGGAAGTTTAAATCCAATAGCTAATCTTTTTTTGTTTGAAGTGTGGAAGATAAAAGAGTCACTAAACATTGCATCTGAAAGTGAGGTTCCCTTTTTAAAGAATATGGCCATGGAGATGAAAAAGAAATTTGACAAATATTGGGGAGATTGCAACATGTTAATGACAATAGCAGCAATATTAGACCCTTGTCTCAAACTGAAGCTTGTAGAATATTGTTTTCCTAAGATATATTCTACTTCTGAGGCCGAAGAAAATATTTGGAAGGTTAAAGAAGTATTATATGATATTTATAATACTTATGTGCTTGAAAAATCATCAAGTAGAATTGTTGAAGATGCTTTTGTTTGTTCAACAAATGAGAGGGAATCAACTGGCAGTATTGTATCATCTGGATTAAAAGTAAAAGGAAAGGGCAGAGCAAAGTTTTAAATGTTTTTAGGATCATCACATTCAACCCAACCTATCAGGTCCGAGTTGGAAATTTATTTGGAGGAGCAAATTTTGATGCTTGATTATGATGATACGACTACTAAATTTGATGCTTTGAACCGGTGGAAATTAAATGTTCTAAAGTTTCCCACTCTTTCAAAGATGGCACGTGATATCCTTTCTATTCCAGTTACTACTGTCTCGTTTGAGTCTGCTTTTAATGCAGGAGGAAGGCTTCTTAATGACTTTCGTAGTTCTCTGAATCCTGATGCAGTAGAGGCACAAGTGTGTGGAGGAAGTTGGATTCGGGAATTCACAAATATGCAAATCAATTGCACTAATGTGTGTATCTATTATTTTGTTCTTTACTAGTTAAAATTTGATACTTTCTTTTGATTTAATACTTATTTTATATGTTAAAATTGTAGAGTAACTCGTGTACCATGGAGAATATTTTTGTGAAACTTCTAGAGTCTTTGGAATGATAATCTACATTTGTATGGTATGGATTATTTTCTTATTAAATTGATTACTATTTCTTATTTATTATAGTATCAATATTGTTTTACTAAATTTTTCTTACCATTATAATAGGTAGCTTCATTTGTTGAGCTTGAGTTCCCTGGAAATGCAAGATGAATTGGTATGATACATTTTGTATGATATATTTATCTTGATTCATACATTAGTTTTACTTTTATACTTGGTTTGTATTAATGTGATAAATTTATCTTGGTTGATTGATCAGGATAGAAGAGATTCACAATGATGATTTATTGTTAGAGAAGTGGGAACTTCGAAGTGAAGATGTCTGAGTCTGCATTTGATGATATTGAGGGATGTTAGATTTGTTCAATTAAGAACTATGTTCCTATCTCAACTTAGTAGAAATACTTTTGTTTAATTTAACTTTCTTACACAATTGAAATGGTGCTTGTAATTTATATTTTGGTTGCTTATTTTCTGACAAAATTATCTTTATTATTTGTAATTTATATTTTGGTTGCTTATAGTTTTCTAACTCATTTATCTTTATTGCTTGTAATTTATATTTTGATAATATTTATATCTTTATAGTTGAATTAGATTTTATTTCAAGCTTGATTCAAGCCTAAATTAATTCAAGCTTGCTCACACTTGAAAATGGTTTGAAATTGCTAATTGAGCAACTCGTGTAAGCTCGTTTAAAGCTCAAAATTAGCTCGAGTTCGAAATTGGTTCGGATTGAAATTATTTCAATTCAAGCTTAATCACAAAGACAGGCTCGAAATTTATTTCAATCCAAGCTTGATTAGAGCCAGGCTCGATCAAGCTCCGCTCATTTACACCCATACACTTTAGGGGTATCTTCTATTCTTGTTTTAGTGTTTATTTCATAGAAAAATAAGTTTTTTGTATATCGCGTTCAAACGTGGGTGGAGTGCATTTGAACGTCTCCATTAGGTTTGCAAATACAAAAAATGCAAAATGTGCGTTCGAACGCGCCTGTGAACGCCTGCATCACGTTCGCATATACATAGAACGCAAAATGTGCGTTTGAATGTGATCGGGCGCGTTCGAATGCTATCGAGGAAAATCTATAATTTTAGGGTTAATAATTGCCATTTTTAAAATGTTTCGTTAGCCTCTTGATAAGCTTTGATACCAAATTGATAGGGTTCTCGTATCAAAGATAGGTTATGCAGCGATTCTTTAAAGATCTGGATGTATTACAGGAATCAGTCCACACAACTGTGGGAAAATATTCATCAGATATTTTTCGGTATCTAAAAAATTACCAAGCTAAGTGAGTTAGATCCGTAACTTCCTGATCTGCAACTTTTATATTTACACCCTTCGTAGATTCAAACTGCACCAGGGACGAAAATACGAAATAACGTGGGTGATGGTGGTGGTGATGGGTGAAGTAGATGTTAGGGTTATGGATTGGTATGGAGGTGAAGGTGGATGATGGGTATGATTAAGAGATATAGACGAAAAGAATAAAGTGGTCGAGATCCCAAAGAAGAGGGGTGACTCGATAGACGAGGGAGATTAGAAGTTAGGAGAAACTTTGCCAATGATAGAGGTGGAAGGATGGTGAAGAGGGAGGAGGAAGAGAGTCTAGAGAGAAGGTAGAATGCAAGAAATCAATAATTCAATAGCATTATAAAGTTGGCTGCCATCCACATATTTATAGAGGCTAGCCAACAAGTTTTAAAATAATATGAAACCCTAATTCTAGAGGATTCCCGTTGATCGCGTTCGAACGCACCAAAAGCACCATCTCTGTATGTGCGAACGCAATGCAGGTGTTCTAACGCGGGTATTTGAACTCGTTTGACTGCGTTCTCTATATTTGCGAACCTGATGCAGGCGTTCGCAAGGGTATTCGAACGCGACTGCTCCTGTGTTCGAACGTAACCTATAGGAAATTTTATTTTAATAAAAATAAACAACTAATACAATAAGAAAAGATCCTAACTAAGTGCATCATCTCTAAAGATGTGGATGGCAACCATGGAATCATTATTGAATGAATTGAGTTTTGCTCTAGTCTCCTTCATCTTCTTCTCTCTCGTTCTCTCGTTCCCCGACGACGCCGCTTCTAACCTCCCTCTACTAGCCACTCACCCTAGTCCCTTAAGAGCTGCCCACTCCTCCCCTTTCTTCTAATCTATTTATCACCTTACCCTAACCCTTTCCATCACCCATAACCCTTCCACCACCACTTATTCACCGGTGCCACCCCATTACCGCCCGTCTTCCACCAACCATCATCACCTAGGATCTCGTGCCTCCATCTACGGATCCATAGACATACTCTCTGATGTTTGCCTACTTCTCAGACGATATCTCAAGATTCCACCATTCGATTTCCCTGAAACTTAATTTGTTGGAAAGCTATTTTTCAGGGCAACGACATATCAAAATTTCACATTGATCTATCGGCTGAATATTTTGAGATCTTTTTCAAAGTTCTGTGTTAGATCCTGTCCAAATCTGAAAACGGGATAGATCAAACCTTAGCCCAAGGGGATATCGTATTAAGAGTGGTATCAGAGCCACCATTTCTCGAACACGTGCTTCCGATGACAACCACCAGAGCTATGGCTGCATGACGAAATGAGGAGGAAGAGATCTCCCCAATAGAGGAGGGGGAGACAACTACGGGAACTTCCACCGACAGAACCGCCCGACTAAATCTAAATACCGAAGAGCTTAGCGTTCAAGCCATGATTGGGTCTCTTTCTGAGCAAATGGCCATTAATAACCAGATGATGATGGAGATGATGCAGGAAATAAGGGCGACAAGAGAAGCCATGGCAAACGAAAATACACTATCGACCCCACAATGCGAGTCCACCCCCACGAACCCGCCACCACCAATTCAAAATTTGCACCAACAAGAGCCTTTGCTGCCACCAACCCTATGGGTAGAGACACGCAAGGATGGTTCCACTAGCCCCAGTTGCAGGTGAGCCCATTCGACGAGTGAACCACTATGGCGATCGTCTTGGAGATCTAGATCCGTGAGCGGGGCAATACAAACCGAAACTGCATCGAGTTAACCAAAATCGAAGGAGGGATCATCAACCATTCAAGGTGCATCCTCCTCCAGTTAAAAAAGATCTTGGATATGATCCGGATCGAGACAACAATATCCATGGGAAATCGTGCATCTCGAATTTCCCAAGTTCAAAGGTGGTGATCCGATCGATTGATTGTATAGGGCGGAACAATTATTCACGTATCAGGGTACAACGAAAGAATATAAGGTGACGGTTGTGAGCTTCCACCTTAAAGATGCGGCGCTTCATTGGTTTCGAGCAGCCAATGGCCATGAGACGATTGAAACTTGGGCCGACTTTTGTGTCGATATCATGCGGCGATTTGGAGCGTCGGGGTATGAAGACTTCGATGCTCTCATCTCAAAGACGACGCAAAGGACCATGGTTGGGGCATACCAAGAAGAATTTGAGAGGATAAGTAGCTGATGCCAACCTCCATGTATGGATCAACAACTTCACATCACCTTCATATCCGAACTGCGGGGAGACATACAAGCCGACGGTGGTGTTCGTTGTGGTGGATTGGTTGAGCAAATATGTCATTTCATAGCATTGACGCACCCGTTTTCAGCGAAAAAGGTTGCTGAAATTTTTGTTTGCGAAGTGGCGCGCTTACATGGGATGCCTAGGATGATCGTGTTAGACCAAGATTGCATCTTCATTAGCGAGTTTTGGTCCGAGTTCTTTAGATTACAAGGGACTCGAGTCAACCTTAGTTCAGCTTATCACCGCGAGACGGATGGCCAAACCGAGGTGGTGAATCGTGGGCTAGAGCAATACTTGCGATGCTTTGTGGAGGACCGACCAAAGGATTGGGTCAAATTCCTTCCATGGGACAAGTAGTCATACAATACAGCTCATCACTCTAGCATTGACATGACCCCCTTTGAGGTGGTTTATGGGCGCACTCCCCCTGTCTTGCATGCCTACGATAGACTCGTGGCGACGGATCGAACCGAGCTCGACTTGAAACTTGCGGATCGAGGTGAAACCTTGAGACGGCTCAAGATTCACCTAGCATCAACCCAAAACCGCATGAAGCAGACTCATAACAAAGGCTAGCGTGAGAAAGAGTTTGAGGTGGATCAATTGGTGTTCATTCGAGCTCAACCGTATCAGCAATCCATATTGAGGTCGATTTTGAAGTAGAAGTTGGGTCACAAATACTATGGTCCATATCGAGTGCTACAATGAATCAGTCCAGTAGCTTACCGATTGGACCAACTTGAAGGAACTTGGATCCATCCGGTTTTCCATGTATCGGCATTGAAGGCCTAGATCGGGCCTATTTATGTGGCGAGTTTGGCCTTGCCCGAACCAATGGAGGAAGATAGCCCCGCTGAACCGGTCCGAGTCTTAAGCTGTAGGAGAAGATGCCATGGATCCAAGTTGAAGACAGAAGTGTTGATCGAGTGGCTAAGCAAGCCCACTGACGAGTTTACCTAGGAGCTCGAGTCGGATATCATGGATCGCTTCCCCAATTTCACACCTTGAGAACAAGGTTGCGAAAGTGTGCTGGATTGATATGATTCGAACTTCACCAATGTTGTCTCGAGCATGGATACACTTTTGGGGTGTCTTTTATTTTTATTTTAGTGTTTATTTTATAGAAAAATAAGTTTTTTATATGTCGCGTTCGAACATGGGTGGAGTGCGTCTGAACGCACTTGCGAACGCCTGCATTAGGTTCGCAAATAAAGAGAATGCAAAATGTGCGTTCGAACACACTTGCGAACGCTTGCATCAAGTTCACACATACAGAGAACGCAAAATGTGCGTTCGGGCATATTCAAACATGGTCGACGAAAATCTACTATTTTTAGGGTTAATAATTGCCATTTTTAAATTGTTTGGTTAGCCTCTAAAGGTGTGGATAGCAACCGTGGAATCATTATTGAATGAATTGAGTTTTACCCTAGCCTCCATCTTCTTCTCTCCCGTTCTCTCGTTTCTCGAAGTCGCCGCTTCTAACCTCTCTTGTTCGGCCACTCACTCTATTCCCTTAGGGGCGGCCCACTCCTCCCCCCTTTTCCAATCTATCTATCACCTTGCCCTAACCCCTTCCATCACCCATAACCTTTCCACCACCACTTATTCACCGATGCCACCCCATTACCATTGGTCTACCACTAACCATCATCATATAGGATCTTGTGCCTCCATAGACGGACTCCCTGACGTTTGTCTACTTCTCTAACTATATCTCAAGATCACAATGTTCAATTTCCCTAAAACTAGATTTGTTGGAAATCTCATTTCTGGGTTACGACATATAAAAATTTCACATCGATCCGATGGCTACATCTTTCGAGATCCTTTTTCAAAGTTTCGTGTCAGATCCTGTCCAGATCTGAAAAACAGGATATATCAAACCTTAGCCCAAGGGGAATCATATCACCACCAAAGTATGCATTTGGAAGGTTGTTGTCCCATGATAACTTTGAAGGGGCTTTTGGTGGATGCGAAGCTCCGCTGTAAGTTGTACGAGAATTGGGCAACGTCAAGTAGCTTGACCCAATCTCATTGATTGGCACTAACAAAGTGCCGTAGGTGCTCAAGAAGAGCATTTATTTTTTTGGTTTAGCCATTAGTTTGGGGATGAAGGCTTGTGGAGAAGAAGAGTTTTGACCCTAGGACTTTGAACTCCATCCAAAACCGGCCCAAGAATTGAGGATCCTTATTGCAAACTTGTGGAACTCCCTAATACTTGGCCACATGCCTTAGAAACAAACGAGCTGCTTCATCAACGGTGTAATGCAGTGGAGCCAGTATAAAGGTTGCATACTTTGAGAATCGATCCACCACAACCAACACTGAGCTAATGTCCCGGACCTTTGGTAAGCTCGAAATGAAGTCCAAAGAGACACTTTCCCATGGCCGCTCAGGAACGGGGAGCGGTTCCAACAACCCACGAGTCTTCGTGTGCTCCACCTTGTCCTATTGGCAAATGAGACAAGTGCGTACATACTCTTCGACGTCTTCCCTCATCTTTGGCCAATAGTAAGCTCTTTTCACGAGAGTCAAGGTCCGATGTATGCCTAGATGACTTGCCCATAAGGTATCATGACACTCCTTGAGCAGTTCTTTTCTCGAGTTGTTTGCCCATGGCACATACACGTGGTTTTCTTTGGTCATGATGAGTCTCCTAGACCCAAAACCGTCGCATCTTCCCTTCATCTACAAGCTTCTTGAGGGTCTCCTCCATTGGATCACTTTGCATTCCCTCGCAAATCTTCTTTAGAAGTGACGCTTGCACTTGGCTTACACTCTCGTTTGCCACCGCTTTGAGAGCAGTAAGTTTTGCCTTGCGGCTTAATGCATCTGCAACCTGGTTTGTATTCTAAAACCATGTGAAATTCAGCCAAGAAGTCTTGCCATCTTGCTTGCTTGGAAAGAGCTTCTTTTTAGTTTGGAAATGATTCAAGGCAACATTGTCTGTCTTCTCCACAAATTGAGACCCAGAAGATAATGCCTCCAAACACGAAGGCAATGTACGATCGCTGTCATCTCCTTCTTGTGCACCGTATACCTTCGCTCCATATCATTCAGCTTATGACTTTCATAAGCAACCAGATGTCCTTCTTGCACAAGAACTCCTCCAACGGTATAATCTGAGGTATCCGTGTGAACTTCAAATGGAAGGGAATAGTTTGGCAATCGCAACATGGGTTCCTCCATCACCGTTCTCTTCAAATTAGCAAAGGCTTCTTGACATTTCCTTGACCACTCCTATGAACGGTCCTTCTTCAGCAAATCTATTAGTAGCGCAGCTCTCCGCAAGTAGCTTGCAATGAATCGCCGATAATAATTGATAAGTCCCAAAACTGAGCGAAGTTCTATCACTTTCAAAGGGACTCGCCAATCACGAATGGCATGAACTTTCTCCTCGTCCATGTGAATGCGACCTCCGCCAACTTGGTGTCTAAGGAACATGATTTCCTTCTATGCGAAATAGCACTTCTCCTTCTTCACATAGAGGGAGTGGTCCCTTAGCACCTGAAAGATGGCTTTGAGATGTTGGATGTGCTCCTCCAACATCTTGCTGTACACCATGATGTCGTCGAGGTAGACCACCATGAACTTTCAAGGTACTCATGGAATAGCTGGTTCATGAGTGTACAAAAGGTTGCAGGGGCATTCGTCAAGCCAAATAGCATCACCAAGAATTCGAATGTGCCATAACGTGTCACACACGTTGTCTTTGCCTCATCACCTTCCGCAACTCTGACTTGCCAATACCCCGAGTGCAAGTCTAATTTGGAGAAGTATCGCGCTCCTCCAAGTTGATCAAACAAGTCCATAATGAGAGGGATTGGGTACTTGTTTTTTATCGTCACTTTGTTCAAGGAGCAATATTCTACAAATAGTCATAGACTTCCATCATGCTTCTTTTGAAATATCATCGACACCCCAAACGATGCTTTTGAGCTGCGAATCAATCCGCCCTTAAGCAACTCATCAAGTTGCTTCCGAAGTTTCACCAACTCCAAAGGAGACATGCAGTATGGTGCACGGGCTGGTGGCTTTGTCTCTGGCTCCAATTCGATTTTATGATCCACTGCTCATCGAGAAGGCAAGGTCTTTGGCAATTCGAGCGGCATCACGTCCCCAAACTTCTTCAAAACCTTTGCAACCCCAAGAGGAATTGGATCATTCTCCAAAGGATCCGCCTCAAGCTTCAATGCCGCCAAGAATGTTTGTTCACCCTTCTTGACACCTTTCTTTAGCTGAAGTGCTGAAAGTTGCTTTGTCTTCTTTATCATCTTCTTCGCCACCAGGGCAACACAAGGGGATGTGTCCCCCATCATGCAAAGAGCATTAAGAAACGACATTGGCATTCCTCTTGCCATTTGCAAGAATTCCATCCCAAGAATGACTTGGAAGTCATTCAAGGGAACCGCCATGAAATTGGCTTTGCCTCTCCAAGACCCAACCACAATATGCACATCCTTTGCTTGCCCGGCGATCAGTTGAGACTTCGAATTCATCGCCTTCATTCGACTTGAGTCCTTCGAAAGGAGCAACCCAAGTCGTTGTGCTTCATGGTCTGCTATGAAGTTATGAGTGGCACCAATGTTGACAAACATTAGCTCATTAGCCTTTCGGTTCTTCGAAGGCAAGAATCTTTGCTTCTCCTCCACTTGAGCCCTGAGGGCATTTAGAAGTCGTAATGCCCCCATGCGAGGACTCTTCGTCGACTTCTCATTGTCACTCTCTAAACTTTGCTCTTGGGCTTGCACTGCATTCAGCAACCTCCGTTGTGGACAATTCTTTATAAAATGTGGCCCTCCGCATAAGAAACAACTCTTCTTGGGACTCTTGTTCAGCTTCGCACCCTTCTGCCACGATCCCTTCTTTTTTCTTTGCATCACCTCTTTGCGTTTCGATTTTTAGGGCTTTGCATTGCTTATTGAAGGTTTCCTTTTTGGATTTTCAGGGGCTGAATAATCCGTCAAGCGCTCCACCACCGCAACTCTATTTGTGCCGACATCGCAACTCTTCTTAGGAATGTCCCGACATCGCAACTCTATTTGTGCCCAAGGCTTTAAGCCTTCCAAGAAATGAAAAAACTTATCCTTCTCCGACATGTCCTGAATGTCCAGCATGAGCGTCGAGAATTATTTGACATATTCTCGAATCGTTCTCATTTGTGTGAGATGTCGCAAACTTCGCCTTACGATGAACTCCACATTTACAGGAAGGAATTGCACCTTCAGCTCCCATTTCAAATCCTCCCAAGTATTGATGTTGCAGCGGCCACCTTGGATGTTCTCATAACGAGTTTGCCACCACAGCTTGGCATCTCTGTCGAGGTACATCATTGTGAAGGTGACTTTTGTTTCTTCTAAGTCTGGTCGCACCACCCGAAAGTATTGCTCAAAATCGAAAAGAAAGTTCTCCAACTCTTTGGCATCCTTTGTGCCCTTGTAGCAGCACGGTTCCGACACTCTGACCCTTTTAGAATGTCCCTCTATTTGCACGGCGAGTTGCATGGTGCTTATGGCTTGCGTGAATACCATCACACTTGCAGAGAGATCCGCTAGCTGCTCTTTGAGATGTTGGACAACTTCCTTAGTATTGTCTCGCAATGTTTTGACCTCATCGTCTATGTGTTGCTGATACGTCTCCAAGTGATCTAGCCTATCACTAAGAGTGTATATCTGAGCAACATTGGCATTTAGTTGCGAGATGTGTGCCTCCATGTTGATAAGCTGCTCCCTGTTACTTCGATGCCTTTCAGAATTGCTCAAATGTGGTTATGTAATCAGCACTGGTTCTACTGGTCCTTTGCCCAAATTTGCTGTATTTGCCGTTTGACTTGTCTCTTCACCTTGCTTATGGTGCCCCATTTCACAAGGATGTTGCTCTTGTCAACCTGCTCTGATACCACTTGTCATGGACTAAGTCTTTGAAATAGACAAAGACTGTGTGACACTCAACTTTCAAGTTGCAAAGTTAAGTCAGTCGTTCACTTCACAAGCGGTGCACCTATTTTGGATTGCAACAAAGTATAGATAAGCAAAATACACAGTTTGGCATAAAGATTGCGATTCTCTATTGATTGGAAAAGAAGTTACAAGACATGCCGATGATAAAAAATTTTAAGGGGCAGGATAGCCATCAAGGGTAAAATGAACACCATTCAACCAGTGGCACTTCAGTTGCAAAGTTGGCTCACTTAATGCTTCTAAATAATTCTCCTATATTAGTAAGTATAAGCATTCACAATTCTGCACCCCGAGTGGATCAAAGATTTTGTGGGGAGTTACATTTTGAAAGTAAGCCCCATTTAGGTTTTGGCTCATAAGTTTTATAGGCATATGTGGAGAAAATCCCAAACTAGTGTTGCGATGATACTAATATTGCGATCCCAAGGTTGCTTCGCAAGGAGCTGTTGAAGAAAACCAAAAGACACTAAAAAATATGCAAAATACATGAGGTTGGCATCACATTTATAGACTCAAAAATAGTAAATACAATAGGATCAACATTGCGAACAAAATGGTCCTAACAGTATGACAGAGTACGATTATATTCAAAAATACCTTTAGCGTATGGTAGGGTATGCTTTGAGCTTATGGCATGATAGCAGAATATGTATTGAACTTAGAGCCAGGTATTAAGTTTAGAGGCAAGTATCATGGCTCAGCATGGTGAATGATATTCAGAGTTGAGACTGATGATTGTGATTATGAGAAATATGTGGATTATATCTGATTTTGACACACATGATTATCGAGTGATTGGTATGCATCATGAATAATGATTATTATCACTTGATCATGATTGTTATACATAATATGGTATTTATTTGGTGATGTTATATTATAATTTCATTAGTAAAATTATTTTTAAATGAAGATATCATATGTCATTTATGAAATAATACTGATTATATATATATTTAAGGATATGTATACATGCTCATATATGATATCATACCTCTTTCTGATTCGTATTATCTAATATTTGATTTACTCTCTACTTGGCATCACTACGGAATAAGATATATTCACTAAGCTTTTAGTTTATGGCTCTCTTTATTTTCTTTTCTAACTCCCTAGATATAAAGTACCTAATAACGACTTGAGATATCACGAAATGATATTTTAGGATGAAGATGAGGTGAGCTAGATGTGAGATGATATAAAAGATAACTTATGTAGAGTTGTCATGATATTAGATATATTTGAACACTATTGTATTAGACGATTATTTTTATACAGGTTGGATTATACTTTACTTGGGTATTAATTGTATTAGTTATATCTTGATGGTTTATAGTGACCTATGTGTATCTTGGCAAATTATCTAGTAGTCTAATATGATCATTATGAATTTAAATATTAATATTTAAATAATTTTATCTCGTTAGTAGTATGATTTATCTCTGAGATGAATTATATGAGTACAGATATATCTTTATGTGGTAGTTGTTAATAATTTGATTAGTGGGCTCATATGTTTAATAAAATGTATATAGGCCTGCCTTATGTTAAGCCCACTTAAGTGATCTATAAGTTTAAATTAATTTTGAGCTTTAGAAATATAATTAAGTTGATATGATTCTAAATGTGTAGAAGCCCATATCATAATTAATGGGATTGTGACGATAAAGCTTATTGGGTTGTGATCCCTAAGGGTGATTTTAATAAATATCGATTTAGTTCTTATTTCCCGTTGTGTGTGAAACTGAAAGGTGTGAAACTCATCCCTTAGAAGTTCTCAATCATCTCCTTCATCTTTCTTCCGGCATCAATAGCAATGAACATCGATTCAAGTTAGTTTTTATATTATTTTAATATCTCTAGAATTGTATCTACATGATTCAACTGATCCTGTTTTGGATTTGAGAAATTCTTTCAATTGGTATCAGAGCAGTGTTGAATTATGAAATTTTGGAAATTACAGTTCATGATTCAGGATATATGAAAATGAACATTTTCTTTTATTTTGGAAGAATCAAGCAATTTATTGGATGTATGCAATTAGTAAAAGATTATACAAATCTTTCCATGTTTCAAAGGAATGCTTTACTGAATTTTTTAATCGAGATTCAAATTCAGAGTATGGTCACGTGAATCCATTTTTTTAGTGAATTCATGTTTCAAGTATTTTCTCACGGCATGGATCACATAATCTCTCCGTGAGAAAAGTTGCTCAACAGTCATGTTCTTTGCAATCTAGGTGATCGTCTGTCACTTGGACTCGTATTGCGGCGGCGACTACAATTTTAGTTTGCAGTGGTTAGGGTTTTTTGTTTTTAAAATCTTAACTATCATTTCCTATGGGGTTTGGTTGTAATTATTGAAATTACAACTTAATTTTTTTTAAAGATTATTTAAGTTATTTTTTTCAATTATGGAATTAAAGATTTTGTCCATAATTCTTTTGGATTTTTAAGGATTAACTCATAATCATTCAAGAACTATCGCCAAAGTGATCTCTATTGTGTAGATTAGTCTATTGTGAATAATTAATTGGTTATGTGTGTATGCAAATTTAAGCGGATATTAGTTGGTCCAAAGGAAAATTAACATTTGACTGAATTGCATATATAGATATGGTGATAAACATGTGACAATTATGAGGTTTCCACATAATTAGTAAATTTGTCCAAAGATAGAGTTATTAATTGACATGATTTATTATCAATATTTGATCACTATGAAAAGAATATCATTTACAGTTAATATTACTGTCCAAAGACTTGATATTAATGTTGTGCTAGATATCTTCTTGAATTAATTGTTTAATAATTATGAGTATTCTTTGTTTTACACAGCAAACTCAATATTTGCTATTGCTACCCTATGCTTAATGGCACAAATTTCAAGAAATTGAAAGAACATGTTATGATCATGTTAGGCTGCATGGATCTTGATTATGCATTCAGGCATGATCGCCCTACAGATCTGAACAACGAAAGTACTATTGAGCAGAAAATTATATTTAAGAAGTGGGAGTGATCAAATCGCATGTCTTATGATCATGAAGCTGTCCATTCCGGAATCCATCAAAGGCTCAATTCTTGAAGAGGAAAATGCTAAATCTTTTATCAAACAAATAGCAGACCGATTTACTACAAATGAAAATATCGAGACAAGCACTATTCTGACTATGCATGTCTCAAAACAGTATCAAGGAAAAGGAAGTATCAGTGAGTACATTATGGAGATGTCCAATCTTGTGACAAGACTTAAGGCATTAAAGTTAGAGATATCTAATGACATACCCGTGCAATTAATCTTGGTATCTCTTCCTTTACAGTTTAGTCAGTTTAAAATCGATTATAACACACAAAAGGAAAACTGGACTTTGAATGAACTTATAGCTCAGTGTGTGCAAGAGGAAGAAAGACTAAGGCATGAGATATCTAAGAGTGCTCATTTAGCATTCTCCTCAGAGGATGATACGATTCGGACTTCACCGATGTCGTCTCGAACATGGATACACTTTAGGGGTATCTTTTATTCTTATTAGTGTTTAATTCATAGAAAAATAAGTTTCTGTATGTCACGTTTGAACGTGGGTGGAGTGCATTCGAATACGTTTGTGAATGCTTGCATCAGATTTGTAAATACAGAGAATGCAAAATATGCGTTCGAACACATTTGCAAATGCCTACATCATGTTCGCACATACAAAGAACGTAAAATGTGCGTTCGAACGCAATCGGGCACATTCGAACGTAGTCAGCGAAAATCTACTGTTTTAGGGTTAATAATTATCATTTTTGAATTGTTTGGTTAGCCTCTAAAGATGTGGATGGCAACCATGAAATCATTATTGAATGAATTGAGTTTTGCTCTAGTCTCCATCTTCTTCTCTCTCGTTCTCTCGTCCCCAGTGATGCCACTTCGAACCTCCCTCAACAGGCCAATCACCCTAGTCCCTTAGGGGCGGCCACTCCTCCCCCTTCTTCGAATCTATCAATCACCTCGTCCTAACCCTTTCCTTCTCCTATAACCCTTCCACCACCACTTATTCACCGGTGTGACCCCATTACCACCGGTCTACCACCATCCACCATCACCTAGGATCTCGTGCCTCCATCCACCGATCTATAGACAGACTCTTTGATGTTTGTCTGCTTCTTGGATGATATCTCGAAATCCCACCATCCAATTTTCCTAAAACTAGATTTTTTGGAAAGCTGTTTTCTAGGGCTACAACATATCAAAATTTTATATCGATCCAACGGCTATATCTTTCGAAATCTATTTTCAAAGTTCCGTGCTAGATCTTGTCCAGATCTAAAAAATGGGATAGATCGAGCCTTAGCCTAAGGGGAGATCGTATTAAAGGAGTCGAGCAAGAAAAGAAAGAGGACAAACAATAAAGATAAAAATAAAAAAAAATACAGAAACGGGAACTTCAAGCCATAAAGAGCAAAAGAAACAGAATCAAGAATTCAACTGTTTCTTCCGCAAGAAAGCAGACCATATGAAGAAAGATTGCCCCAAGTAAGCCAAATGGCGTGTAAAGAAAGGTATGCTTCTCAACTTTGTCAGTTTAGAAGTTAATTTAGCAATTGTGCTTAATGACACTTGGTGGTTGGATATTAGTGCTACCACTCACATAAGTGTTACTATGCAGGGTTGTCTTAGGAGTTGACAACCAACTAATGGTAAAAGATTCATCTTTACAAAAAATGGCGAAAGGGCTGAAGTAGAAGCTATAGATGTTTTTATACTTTGTTTATAAACTAATGTGTTTCTGGATTTGTTAAATACTTTTGTTGTACCGTTTTTTCGACGGAATTTGGTTTCTATTTCATGTTTGGACAAATTTGGTTACACTTGTTCATTTGGAAATAGAAAATTTAGTATTTTTCAAAATTCAGTTCTGGTTGGTACAAGTTCCTTGATTGATAAGCTTTACATGTTAAACACTTTGCCGAATGCGATATCGTTCCTTAATATACCATGTCAGGAAAACCAAATCAAAATGGTGTAGCTGAGCGATGAAATCAAACCTTGAAGGACATGGTAAGAAGCATGATAAGTCATTCTTCTTTGTCAAAGACATTGTGGGGTGAGACAATAAAGACTGCACTTTATTTACTAAATAGAGTACCCAGTAAAGCAGTGACAAAAACCCCTTATGAGTTATGGATAGGCAAAAAGCCTAGTATTAAGCATTTACATGTCTGGGGATATCCAACTGAGGCTAGGCCTTATAAGCCAAATGAAAGAAAACTGGACTCAAGAACTATCGGCTGCTATTTGTGGGTTATTATGAAAGATCGAGATGTTTCGAGTTCTATGACTCCTCAAACAGGTCCTTTTTAGAAAGGGCAATGCCAAATTTATTGAGGATAGTGGGAGCACTAAAATAAGAAATATAGTCTTTAAGGAAAGTATCAGCTTTTCTATTATAGACACTACCATTGCTATAGAAGGAGATCGGGTAACCATTCTTGACACTGTCATTGTAGCAAATTTGGATAATATAGTGAACTTAGACACTATTATGCTACCTTCAACCCAGTTAGAAGAAACATCCACTCAGGTTAAGGAATCACCTTCAGTGATAGCGGAGGCATCTCAACCACCTCCAACAGTAGTGCTTTTAAGGAGATCTACTAGAGAAAGGAGATCAACAATTTCTGATGATTATGTTGTCTATCTCCAAGAGCATGAGTTTGATACAAGATTGGAAGATGATCTTACATCTTTCAATCAAGTCAAACTATGTTCTAACTCTGAAAAATAGATCGAAGCCATGAAAGAAGAGATGAAATCTATGGAAGACAATGGCATTTGGGACCTTGTAGAATTGCTTAAAAGTACAAAACCAATTGGTTGCAAATGGGTTTTCAAAACCAAACAGAATTCAAAAGGAACTGTCAAAAGGTATAAAGTACATCTTATTGCCAAAGGTTTCATTCAAAAGGAAGGCATTGATTACAAAAAAACTTTCTTACCTGTTTTAACGGAAGACTTTTTTTAGAGTAATCATGGCACTTGTGGCTCATTACGACTTAGCTACATCAAATGGACATAAAGACTGCATTTCTCAATGGAGACATTAACGAGACAATTATATGGTGAAACCAGAGAACTTTGAATTTAAAGATTCAAAGCACCTAGTATGTAAACTAAAGAAGTTCACTTATGGTTTAAAGTAGGTATCCTATCAATAGTATCAAAAAATTGATCAAGTGATTACTTCTTTTGGTTTTCAGGAGAACACTATTAATCAATGTATATATCTCAAGTTTAGTGGTAGAAAATTTATTATCCTAGTACTTTATGTAGATGACATACTACTGGCAAGCAGTGATAAGGCCTTATTGCAGGACACCAAGAAATTTCTATACGGTCACTTTGATATGAAGGATCTTGGTGATGCATCTTTTGTGCTGGGTATATAGATCCATCATGATTGTTCAAGGTGTATACTTGGGTTATCACAAAAGGCTTATATTCAAAAGGTACTTAGTAGGTATAGCATGCAAAACTGTGCACTTAGGGATACACCAGTCGCAAAGGGTGATAAATTTAGTTTACAACAGTGCCCTAAAATTGAACTTGAGATAAAGAAAATGGAGAAATTCCCTTACGCTTCTGTTATAAGGAGTCTCATGTATGCTCAAGTATGTATGTGTCCGAATATAGCGTACATAGTAGGGATGTTGGGTAGATATCTGAGTAACCATGAATTGGCTAACTGGAAAGTAGCAAAATAGGTTATGCGGTATTTGCAAAGAATGAAAGATTTTATGCTCATATATAGGAGATCTGATCATTTGGAGTTATTCGTTATTCGGACTCTGATTTCGTTGGCTGCTTGGACAGCAGAAGATCCATTTTAGGCTATGTTTTTGATACGATCTCCTCTTGGGCTAAGGTTTGATCTATCCCGTTTTTAGATCTAGACAAGATCCAGCATGGAACTTTGGAAAAGGATTTTGGAAGTTGTAGTTGTCGGATCAATGTGAAATTCTAATATATTGAAGGCCTGGAGAAAAGCTTTCCAATGAATCTAACTTCAAGGAAATTGGACAGTGAGACTGACTATGGATACCATCAAATAAATAGACAAGCGTTAGGGAGACTGACTATGGATCCATGGATGGAGGCACGAGATCCTAGGTAAAGATGGATGGTGGTAGGCCGGTAGTAATGGGGTGGCACTGGTGGGTAAGGTGGTGATGGAGAGAATATGGATGATGAAAGAGTTAGGGCAATGGTAGATAGATTTGAAGAAATGGGGGGGGGGGCGCTCCTAAAGGACAAGGGTGAGTGGCCGGTCGAGGGAGGCTAGAAGCGGTGGAGCCGTGGAATGATGAAACGAGAGAGAAGAAGAAGAATTAGGGCAAAACTCAATTCATTCAATAAAGCCTCCTTGATTGCCATCCATACTTTTAGAGGCTAACCAAACAATTCAAAAATAATAATTATTAACCCTAGAAATAATGGATTTTCGCCGATCGCATTCGAACGGGGTCGAACGCGTTCGAATGCACAAAAAGTGTTCTTTGCCGATGTGAGCCTGATGTAGGCGTTCAAACACGCCCGGTCGCATTCAAACGCACATTTTACATTCTCTATTTTTGCGAACCTGATGTAGGCATTCGTAAGCGCGTTCGAACGCACCCACCCGCGTTCGAACGTGACCTACAAAAAACTTATTTTTCTCTGATCAAAACACTAAAATAATTAAGAAAAGACACTCATAAAATGTATCCACACTCAAGACGACATCGATGAAGTTCAAATCGTATCAATCCACCATGCTTCCGTAACCATGTCCTCAAGGTGTGAAATTAGGGAAGTGATCATTGAACTCTAACTCGAGCTCCTTCATGACTCCATCCTCTACACTGGTTCCCCACAGATCTGAAAATAGAGGAAAGGTTGGCACTGAAAAGGAAGTGAGCTCACTTGCGTCCGGTTCGCACGAAAGGGCATCGGTAGCTCGGTTCTCGATCTCCTTTTTGTAGACTACCTCGTAGGCATACCTAAGGAGTTTTGTGACCCAATGTTGTTGTACCAGGGTGTGCACACGTTGCTCCATGAAGTAGGGTAAGCTACGTTGGTCTGTGCAGATAGTAAATCGTCGGCCAATCAAGTAAGGTCGTCATTTGATGACGGCGTGTAGAATTGCTAGCATTTCGCACTCGTAGATGGATAACTATCGTGACTGGTTCGACAATGCCTTGCTCATATTTGTCACGAGCCTGCCCTCCTACATCAAAATAGCTCCAATGCCCTCACCCGAGGCATCGCATTCCACCATAAAGGGCTTGCTGAAATTCGATAAAGCCAAAACTGATGCGGTAGACATGGCTATCTTCAATGCTTCAAAAGCCTCCGTCGCCTTGCTCATCCATTGGAACCCTCCTTTTCTGAGTAAGGAGGGCAGCGGGGCAGCGATGTTGCCATAGTTGGCAACGAATCACCGATAGTACCCCGTCAACCCAAGGAATCCCCTTAATTCCTGCTGATTAGTAGGACTCGACCAGTCCACTATGTTTTGATCTTTCTTGGATTGGCTTCAGGTCCTCTTACTGAGATTATGTGACCCAAGTACTCCACTCGTGGTTCACCTCAAAGGCATTTGCTCATCTTGACTTTCAACTGATTTATTTGCAAGATATTCAACACCTCATGCACATGCTGTAAGTGTTCGCTCCAATTCCTACTATACACTAGAATATCGTCAAAGAAGACGAGCAGATACTGACGCAAGAGCGAGGGAAAAAGGTCATTCATTAGCCCTTGGAAGGTTGCCGGTGCGTTGGTGAGCCCAAACGGCATGACTCAGAACTCGTAGTGGCCATCGTGAGTTCGAAACACCGTTTTGTGTATATCTTCCAGATCGATGCGGATTTGATGGTACCCTGCTCTTAAGTCAAGTTTGCTAAAGTAAACTGACCCTGTAAGTTCGTCCAGCAGCTCCTCGATCACCGGTATTGGGTACTGGTCTTTGACGGTGATCACGTTCAAGGCTTAGTAGTCAACACAAAACCGCCAACTCCCATCTTTCTTTCGAACCAGTAGCGCCGGCGATGAGTAGGCACTCCTACTTGGCTGGATGATCCCTTGCTCTAGCATCTTGACCACCAATTTGCTGATCTCTTCCTTCTGGACATATGGGTACCGATATGGTCAAACATTTACTGGTTCATCCCCTAGAATGATTTGAATTCGATGGTCATGCCGACGGGTCAACGGCAGTCCTTGGGGCTCCTCAAAGAGGTCGCTAAATTCTTGCAGTATCTCCTTCATGTCAATGGGTATTCCATTTGGTGGTGGATGTTCTGGTTCAGCAATAGCCATTTGCAAGAGTAGAGCTTGGTCTCCTACACATGGAAGTCCCAATAGCGGTTGCAACACTTGCTCTTACTGCGGTTGATTTCCATCCAGCAGCACTCTCCGACCATTCCTCTGAAATGTAAGTGTGCGATTTGTAAAATAAAATGTTATAGGCCTCAAGCTTTGAAGCCATTAAGTCCCCAAGACGATGTCGGCACCCCGCAAGGCCAATAGATATAGATCTAATGTGAAAGTTTGGCCTTGCACTTTCAACTCCACACCTTCGCAAATAAAATTAGCCCGCAATATGGTGTTATCTTTGATAGGAGGCAAGAAATCAATAATCCAATAGCATAATAAAGTTGGTTGCCATCCACATATTTATAGAGGCTAGCCAACAAGTCCTAAAACAATATGAAACCCGATCGCATTCGAAAGCGTCCGATCGCATTTGAACGCACTCAAAAAGCCCATTCTCTGGAATTGCGAACGTGACACAGGCATTCACAAGGCGTTCACAAGGGCGTTCGAACGTGACTCCATCTGCATTCGAACGCGACCTACAGGAATTTTATTTTAATGAAAATAAACATCTAATGCAACAAGAAAAGATCCTAACTAAGTATATCAGCCCACCACGCTTCCCCCACCTTGCCCTCAAGGTGAAAAGTTAGGGAAACGCTCCAAGATATCAGTCTCTAATTCTCATGTCGCCTTATCAAATTGCTTGCCAAGCCACTCAACTAGAATCTCCATCTCCAATCTGGTACCATGTCATCGTCGACGTCTAGCAAGTACTCGAACTGGCTTTACGATCTCTATCTCCTCCAATGGCTCCGGTAGAACTGATCCAACGATCTCATGATTTCCAATGCGCTCTCTCAACAATAAAACATGAAAGGCAGGATGCACTCTTGACCTCTCCGGTAGCTCCAAACGATATGCAACCGAACCAATATGTTCCAACACCCGAATGCATCCGCGGTTCAGCAGTAAACCGTCTCGATTCTCCAACTCTAGATGGCGCTACGGATCATCCATAACCTCCTGCAACAATTTCAAAATATCGGGGTCAGATGTACATGCATACCTCAGCTCGTCAAGGAAAGGAAAGGTAGGAGATGAATAGGCTGCAAGCTCGGTGGTATCGGGTTGGCGCGATAGTGCATCCGCCGCTCTATTTTCTGTTCCCTTCTTATATTGAATTTCATAATCATACCCCAGCAATTTTGTGACCCATCGCTGCTGTGCCGGAGTGTGTATGCGCTGCCCCATAAAGTATGGAAGGCTCCTTTGATTGGTTCGGATAATGAATCGTCTACTGATCAAATAAGGCATCCACTTTGTCATCGCATGCAGAATTATAAACATCTCTCTCTCATAAGTCAATAATTACTGAGATTTTTGCGATAAAGCCTTACTAAGATAGGCAATGGGACATCATTTTTGTATTAGTACAGCTCCCATGCCAACACCTGACGCATCACCTTCAACAATGAATTCTTTGGTGAAGTCCGGTAGGGCTAAAACGGGTGTCGTCGTCATTGCTGTTTTTAATTTTTCAAAGGCTACAGTGGCTTTATTCGTCCATCTAAAAGAATCCTTCTTCAATAAAGAAGTGAGAGGAGCAGCGATCTTGCCATATCCGACGATAAATCGACGATAATAACCAGTCAGCCCCAAAAATCCTCTCAATCCAGTGGTACTAGTAGGAATAGGCCAAGCGGTCATACATGCAACATTTTGAGGATCCGCCGCTACACCATCTGCTGAAATGATGTGGCCTAAATACTCCACTTTTGGTACTCCCCATAGATACTTGGACTTCTTGATCTTCAATTGGTTTTGCTCCAATAAATTCAGCACGTCCTCCAAATGCCGCCAATGCTCCAATTCAATCCTATTATACACCAAAATATCGTCAAAACATACCTTCGCAAGATAGGCCGAAATATATCATTCATGATGCCTTGAAAGGTAGCTGGAGCATTGGTGAGTCCAAAAGGCATCACTCGGAACTCGTAATGCCTATCCGGAGTCTGAAATATAGTTTTGTGCATATTTGTCAAGTGAACTCTAATTTGATGATACCCGGCCCTCAAGTCAAGCTTACTAAATATAGTCACCCCTGCAAGCTCGTCCAGCAACTACTCGATAACCGGAATAGGATACCAGTCCTTGATGATAATAGCGTTTAATGCTCGATAGTCGACACAAAAATACCATGTTCCATCCTTTTTTCACACCAATAGCACTGGAGACGAGTGTGAACTATGACTTGGTTGTATGAGGCCTTGCTCCAACATCTCGGCTACCATTTTTTGAGATAACTTCTTTTTGCACATGTAGATACCGATATGACCTCACGTTCGCCAATGCAGCCCCGGGTACAATCTCTATATGATAGTCCGCCGCTCTCCTCAAACAGTCCGAAAAAGTTATCTAATAAATTAGGCAATTCAATTGTACTACCTGAACTCGTTTGAGACTCATCTCCTACCGATCCTAACTGAAGAAGATAGGCGAAATGATACGCAGCAAGCAGCCCCACAATAGGTTGTATCACAGGAATTGGCGAAGACTGAACACCATCAAGCTGCACATCTTTGTTTCCTTGTTTATATTTCATCCACATGCTTCGAAAATCAAATGTGACGGGTCCCAAACTTTGTAACCACTAAGCACCGAGGACATTGCCTGCTCCTCGCAATGCCAATGGATTACAAGTCCACAATGATGTCATGTCCTTGCACCCGTATACCAACTTGACAACACAAGCTCTCTGCCCTAAGTTTCGTGCCGTCTCCAATAGCAACATCAAACCCCGTAGTCGGTTCGGCATCCAAACCCAATCTCCTCACTAGCCTCTCGTCTAGAAAGTTGTGTGTACTCCCTGAATCGATGAGGATGTGCACACAATGCTTTCTAATGAGTCTGTCTACCCGTAATGTCCTCGATGCGGAAGTTCCCGAATATGCATGTATCGATATTTCAGATTGGATATCTTCCTCCACGCCCTGCTCAACAGTCTCCTCTGGACACTCTCCATCATCAACTACGTCATCATCCTCCTCAGGACCATTGATAAGCATCACACTCCTAATCGGTTTAGAACACCAATGACTAGGGGTGAAACGCTCATCACATCGAAAGCAAAGGCCCTTCGCTCTTTGCTCCACCTATGCAGGTGTGAGAGTTCGAACTGGGGATCTAGTGCCTCCGCTAACGTTTGAAACTGTAGAAGTTTCAGCCAACGTTCTAGGTGCAAACCGTCCATCTCGGTTGCCCCAATTGCTTTTCTCTACCATCTTTAGAGCCCTATGCTTTTGTTCCATCCTCACGGCCTTCTCAAAGCCCTCCTTAAGTGTAGTAGGACATAGAGCATGAACATCCGCTTGTATCTCCACTCACAGCCCTGAAATAAATGTACTTATCAATGTACGTTCGGCGCACGGTGGCTCACAACAACTACTAACTCTTTCAAACTCAGCTTGATACTCCAATACGATAGTCCTTGGAATCATCTTGCTTAATGTGGCAGCAAAATCTTCATATGCTGCTGTCCCAAATCTGCGTGTAATCCTCCTACAAAAATCAGCCTATCCGGTAAATCCACCACCATAAATAACTGATCTATGCCAATGCAATGCTATTCCTTGGAGGTGGAAGCTTGCCATCTGGACTTTTGCATCTTTCGTTGTACCTTGACAATCAAAATATATTTCAACTTTAAACACCCAATCTGTTGGATCACCGTCTTGGAATTTTAGAAAAACCAAGCGTGTAGTTCTCCCCCGAATAGCATTATCGGGTTCGCAAAAGATCCTTGGTTTAGGTCTAAACCTTTGTGCATGTCGATCACCTTCTCTAAATCCTCGAGCATGTCTATCACCAACTCCATAGGGATCAACCTCATTCTCATAGTGCCAATCCTCCTCATCGACGAAGCGCACCGGTGCCGCACGCCTCTTAGGTTCCACCACCGTCGGTCTTGAGTTTTGTAACAGAGATGGGGGATGATGTGAAGGCATAAGTAGGAGGGGATCTTTGACACTCATATGACGCACCTAGACTTGTGGGGTATCGGTTCTATGGGGTCCCATCGTTGGTCTTTCTTGAAACTTCGTTTGTCGTCGAGGAGATGACGAACCCAATCGATTCACGACATATTCCTTAAATTCATTGTGATCCTTTTATATGTTGTCAACTCTATGCAACAATATTTGGAACATGTCCCTTAGTTCATCCATATTCGAACCCATGGACGTTGGTTGACTTGGTCCTACCATAGTCGCTCCAAAGGAATCGGCCTCACGGTTAGGATCATCGTGCATTGAGTCCTTCCTTGTCGGTGTGCTCTCCATAGGTCTCCTTGTTGATGTCATCTTCCTTGTTTCAACCATTAATGGGGGTCTGAGGTTCGCCTGCTCTGATACCAAATTGATATGCTCTAATACCAAATTATAGGCTCTGATACCAATTGATAGGCTCTGATACCAATTTGATGGGATCTGGAACCAAAAGATCGGCTAAGGAACAATTCCTTAAGATCTGAATTTATTGTAGGAAGTAGTCCACGCAACCGTGAAAAAGTATTCGTTAGATATTCTCCAGTAGTCAGAATATTACGAAACAATTTGAGTTGGATCTATAACATCCTAGGCCTTAAATCCCTCACGTCGGCTTGTATGTCTCCCCGCAGTTCGGAGATAAAAGTGCTGCGAAGTTGTTGATCAGTCTAAGGAGGTTGGTAATAGCTGCTTATCCTCTCAAATTCTTCTTAGTATGCTCCCACCGTGGTCCTTTGCATAGTCTTTGAGATGAGAGCATCGAAGTCTTCATACCTCGACTCTCCAAATCATTACGTGATATCGGTGCAGAAATTAGCCCAACTTTCAATCGTATCATGGGCATTGGCTGCCCGAAACCAATGAAATGCTGCATCTTCAAGGTGAAAGCTCGCAAGCGTCACCTTATAATCTTCCGCTGTACCTTGGTACGTGAAGAATTGCTCTATCCTATACAACTAATTGATCAGGTCACCATCTTTGAACTTGAGAAATTTGAGATGCAGGGTTCGCCCACTAATACCGTTGTCTCACACTCTCGATCATATCCAATCCCTTGCCTAACCTGAGGAGGATGCACCATAAATGGTTGTTGATCCCTCATTCAGTTTATGTTAACTCGACGCGGTTCTAGATCGTATTGCCCCCCCAAGGGTCTGGATCTCCAAGGTGATCTCCATTTAGGTCTGCTCGTTAGACAGGCTCACCCACAACTTGGCCTGGTAGAACCATCCTTGTCTCTACACATAGGGTTGTGGCAGTAGAGGTTGTTGCTGGTGAAGATTCTGAACCGGTGGTGGCGGGTTCATGGTGGTGGACTCGCATCGGGGGGTTGTTGGTGCATTTTTGACCGCCATAGCTTCTCTTGTCGCCCGTATTTCTCGCATCATCTCTATCATCATCTGATTATTGATGGCCATTTGTTCGGAAAGAGACCCAATCATGGCTTGAATGCTAGGCTCTTCCGTATTTAGGTTTGGTCGGGCGGTTCCGCGGGTGGAAGTTCCCGTAGCCGTCTCCCTCTCTTCTATTGGGGAAATCTCATTAGTACGATCTCCCATTTTGACTAAGGTTTGATCTTTTCCAATTCTCAGATCTAGACAAGATTTGGCATAGAACTTTGTAAATAGATCCTGAAAGATGCCGCCATCGGATCATCGTGAAATTTGGATATGTTGTAGCCCCAGAAAAGAGCTTTCCAACAAATCAAGTTTTAGGCGAATGTCAGGGGGATCTCGAGATATCATCCGATTAGTGGATCAAGTCTTATGGGGATCTCGAGATATCATCCGATTAGTGGATGAATGTCAGGGGGTCTGATCAGGATCTATGGATGGAGGCACAAGATCCTAGATGATGGTAGTTGGTGGTGGACTAGCGTTAATGGGGTGGCACCGATGAAAGGTGATGGTGGAAGAGTTATGGTTGATGGAAGGGTTAGGGCAAGTGTTAGATAGATTAGAAAAAGGGGGAGGAGAGGGCCGCCCCTAAAGGACTAGGGTGATTGGCCAGTCGAGGGAGGTTAGAAGCGGCGTCGCTGGGGATCGAGAGAATGAGAGCGAAGAAGACGAAGGAGGCAAGGCTTGGGACCTGTAACATTTGATTTCTCAAACCTCACACTGACATTTCAGAGGAATGGTCGGAGAGTGTTGTTGGAGGGAAATCAACAACTGATTGAACTTCCAAGCATAGGGGACGCGAATGAGCTCGTCTCTTTCTCAGCACCCACTTTTTGTTTTTTCTTAAATCTGCGGAGAGCCAGCGCAGGGGATAGTGATCTGGTCCGATTCATGGAGGAGTTGAGAGAGAACCCATCAAGCGACCCCAAGCACAAGGAGCGCGATGGGTTGGTACTCGAGCGCAGGCAGATCAAGATACCCATGGACGAAGAGCTGTGGAGACTATTGATGGCATACTGTTACGAACCTCCCTTTTGGCTATGTCCGATTCATGGAGGAGTTGAGAGAGAACCCATCAAGCGACCCCAAGCACAAGGAGCGCGATGGGTTGGTACTCGAGCGCAGGCAGATCAAGATACCCATGGACGAAGAGCTGTGGAGACTATTGATGGCATACTTCCATGATACTCCTATAGCAGGCCATGAAGGGGTCTTACGTACCTACAAGCGGCTGGCCCAAAACTGTACATGGACAACAATGAAGTCGGATGTGAAGAAATACGTGCGTGAATGCCAAATCTGCCAACGAATCAAATCAGAGACGCTCAAACCCAGCGGGCTGTTGGGAGGACAACCACTGCTTATACCGGAGCATATTTGGGAGGACATCTCCATGGTCTTCATCGAAGGGCTGGAGGTCTGAGGACAATCGGTGGTGTTTGTTGTGGTGGATAGGCTGAGCAAATATGCTCATTTCATAGCATTGTCTCACTCGTTTTTAGCGAAAAAGCTTGCTAAAATTTTCGTTCGGGAAGTGGCGCGCTTGCATGGATGCCTAGGACGATCGTGTCAGATCGGGATCGCATCTTCATTAGCGAGTTTTGGTCTGAGTTCTTCAGATTGCAAGGGACTTAAATCAACCTTAGTTCAGCTTATCACCCCGAGACGGATGGCCAAACTGACGTGGTGAATCTCGGACTGGAGCAATACTTGCGATGCTTTGTGGCGGACTGACCAAAAAATTGGGTCAAATTCCTTCCATGGGCCAAGTGGTCATACAATACCGCTCATCACTCTAGCATCGGCATGACCCCCTTTGAGGCGGTTTATGGGCGCACTCCCCCAATCTTGCGTACTTACGATAGACTCGCGACGGGAGATAGAACTGAGCTCGACTTGGAACTTACAGATCTAGATGAAACCTTGAGACGGCTCAAGATTCACCTAGCAACAGCCCAAAACCGCATGAAGCAGACTCATGACAAATGCTGGCGTGAGCAAGAGTTTCAGGTGGATCAATGGGTGTTCGTTCGAGCTCAACCATATCGGTAATCCACATTGAGGCCAATTTTGAACCAGAAGTTGGGTTACAAGTACTATGGTCCATACCGAATGCTACAACAAATCAGTCCAGTAGCTTACTGATACGATTCGGACTTCACCGACGTCGTCTCGAGCATGGGTATACCTTAGGGTTGTCTTTGTTTCTTGTTTTAATATTTAATTTCTAAGAAAATAAGTTTTCTATAAGTCGCATTCGAACGCGGTGGAGTGCGTTCGAACGCGATTGTGAACGTGGTTGTGAATGTCTGCATCATGTCCAGAGAGTGTGAATTGTGCGTTCGAATGCCTCGTTCGAACGCTTTGTGAACGCCTGCATCACATTCGCAAATCCAGAGAAGTGGAAAACAGGCGCGTTCGATCGCGCGTTCGAATGCCTGCATCGCATTTGCAATTCCAGATAAGAGAGAACTCGGTGCATTCGAACGCTGTCGGGCGCGTTCGAACGCGGTCGGCGAAATTGTATTGTTTAGGGTTAATTTTGAGTTGTTGGTTAGCCTCTAAAAGGATGTGGATGGCAACCAGAGGTCATTATTGATTATTGAAGAATTGAGTTTTGCCTTGCCTCCTTTGTCTTCTTCGCTCTCGTTCCCTCAATCCCCAACGACGCCGCTTTTAACCCCCTCAACTGGCCAATCACCCTGACCCTTAGGGGCGGCCCTCTTCTTCCAATCTATCCGACACTTGCCCTAACCCTTTCATCGACCATAACCCTTCCTCCACCACTTTTCACTGGTGCCACCCCATTAACGCCAGTCCTCCACCAACCACCATCACCTAGAATCACGTGCCTCCATCCACGGATCCTAAACAAACCACCCTGACCTTCATCCACTAATTGCCCCCCTTCTTCCAATCTATCCGACACTTGCCCTAACCCTTCCATCGACCATAACCCTTCCTCCACCACTTTTCACTGGTGTCACCCCATTAACGCCGGTCCTCCACCAACCACCATCACCTAGAATCACGTGCCTCCATCCACGGATCCTAAACAAACCACCCTGACCTTCATCCACTAATTGCCCCCCTTCTTCCAATCTATCCGACACTTGCCCTAACCCTTCCATTGACCATAACCCTTCCTCCACAACTTTTCACTAGTGCCACCCCATTAACGCCGGTCCTCCACCAACCACCATCACCTAGAATCACGTGCCTCCATCCACGGATCCTAAACAAACCACCCTGACCTTCATCCACTAATCGGATGATATATCGAGAACCCTACATCCGATTCATCTAAAACTAGATTTTTTGGAAATATCTTTTCTAGGGCTACAACATATCAAAATTTCACATCGATCTGACGGCTTGTTTGGAAATGAGCTTTTTTCTGCGCCCCTTCACTTTCGAGATCTTATTTCAAAGTTCCGTGCCAAATCTAGTCCAGATCAGAGAATTGGAAGAGATCGAACCTTAGCCTAAGGGGAGATCGTATCACTTACCTATTGGACCTACCTGAGGGAACCAGGATACATCCGATCTTCCATGTATCAGCATTGAAGGCCTAGATCGGGCCTAACAATGCGGTGGGTTCGGCCTTGCCCGAACCAATGGAAGAAGACGGCCCAACTAAACCGATCCGAGTCTTAGGCCGTAGGAGAAGATGCCATGGATCCAAATTGGAGACTGAAGTGTTGATCGAGTGGCTGGGCAAACCAACTGACGAGTCTACATGGGAGCTAGAGTCAGATATCAGCGATCGCTTCCCAAATTTTAAACCTTGAGGACAAGGTTGCGGAAGCATGGTGGATTGATACGATTCAGACTTCAGCAACGTCGTCTCGAACACGGATACACTTTACGAGTGTCTTTGTTTCTTGTTTTAATGTTTAATTCCTAAGAAAATAAGTTTTTAGTATGTCGCGTTCGAATGCGGGTGGAGTGCGTTCGAACGTGGTTGTGAACTCCTGCATCACGTTCGCACATCCAGAGAGTGTGAATTGTGCATTTAAACGCCGCATTCGAATACGCTGTGAATGGCTGCATCACGTTTGCAAATCCAAAGAAGTGGGAAATAGGTGCGTTCGGACGCGGTCGGTGAAAATGTACTGTTTAGAGTTAATTTTGAATTGTTTGGTTAGCCTCTAAAAGATGTGGATGGAAACCATAGAGTAATTATTGATGAATTGAGTTTTTGCCTTGCCTCCTTCATCTTGTTCACTCTCGTTCTCTCGATCCCTGGCGACGCCACTTAAAACCTCCCTCGACTGGCCAATCACCCTAGTCCCTTGGGGGTGGCCCTCTTCTCCCCCTTCTTCCAATCTATACAACACTTGTCCTAACCTTTCAATCAACCATAACCCTTCCACCACCACTTTTCACCGGTGCCATCCCATTAACGCCAATCCACCTCCAACCACCATCATCCTAGGATCTCGTGCCTCCATCCACGGATCCTGATTAGACCCCCTGACGTTCGTCCATTAATCAAATGATATCTCGAGATTCCTACATCCGATTCACTTGAAACTAGATTTGTTAGAAAGCTCTTTTTTGGAGCTACAACATATCCAAATTTCATGACTATTCGACAGCAGCATCTTTCAAGATCTATTTACAAATTTCCGTGCTAGAATCTGTCCAAATCTGAGAATTGAAAGAGATCGAACCTTAGCCAAAAGAGGAGATCGTATCAGTTTCAGGAATAACTTTATGGCCCTATGTTTGTCTTCCATAAGCACCGCATCTTCGAATGCCTCTTTTAAGGTTTTAGGCCTTAAAGCCCTCACATCGGCTTGTATGTCTCCCCGAAGCCCGGAGATGAAGGTGCTGCGAAGTTGCTGATCCGTCCATAAGGAGTGACATCTGCTACTCATCCTCTCAAATTCTTCTTGGTATGCCCCAACCGTGGTCTTTTGCACCATCTTTAAGAGGAGAGCATCGAAGTCTTCATACCCCAATGCTCCAAATCGTCCCATAATATCAGCACAAAATTCAGCCAAAGTTTCAATAACCTCATTAGCATTGGCTGCTCGAAACCAATGAAGCACCGCATCCTCAAGGTGGAAGCTCTCAAGTGTCACCTTGTATTCTTCTGTCGTACCTTGGTATGCGAAGAATTGCTCTGCCCTATATAACCAATCGATTGGATCGCCACCTTTGAACTTGGGAAATTCGAGACGCACGATTTGTCCACAAATGCTATTGTCTCATTTTGGATCATGTCCAAGTCCTTGTCTAACCGAAGGAGGATCCATCATGAATGGTTGATGATCCCTCCTTTGGTTTTGAATAACTCGTCGTGGTTCCTAGTCGTATTGCCCCGCCCACGGATCTTGATCTCCAAGGTGATCTCCATAGTGGTTCACTCGTCGGATGGGTTCACCTACAACTGGACTGGTGGAACCATCCTTGCTTGCTTCTACCCATAGGGTGGTGGCAGCAGTGGCTCTTGTGGTTGCAAATGCTGAACCGGTGGCGGTGGGTTCATGGGAGTGGACTCGCGTCGTGGGGTCAATGGTGCGTTCCCGTTCGCCATGGCTTCCCTTGTCGCCCGTAATTTCTGCATCATCTCCATCATCATCTAGTTGTTGATGGCCATTTGTTCGGAAAGAGATCCTAACACGGCTTGAACACTGGGTTCTTCCGTATTCCGATTAGATCAGGCAGTCCCGTGGGTGGAAGTCCCTGCAACCGTTTCCCCCTCCTCTATTGGGAGAATCTCTTCTTCATTATCTCGCCATGCAGCCATGGCTCTGGTTGTCGTCATAGGAAGGGCGAATCCAAGGAATTGTGGCTCAGATACCAACTTGGTACGATCTCCCCTTTTGGCTAAGGTTCGATCTCTTTTAATTCTCAGATCTGGACAGGATCTGACATGAAACTTTGTAAATAGATCCCGAAAGATTCCGCCGTTGGATCTTCATGAAATTTGGATATGTTGTAGCCCCAGAAAAGAGCTTTCTAAAAAATTAAGTTTCTGGCGAATCGGATGTGGAAATCTCGAGATATTGTCCGATTAGTGGACAAACATCAGGGGGTCTGATCAGGATCCGTGGATGGAGGCACGAGATCCTAATGGAGAAGACAAAGGAGGCAAGGCAAAAACTCAATTCATCAATAATGACTCTATGGTTGCCATTCATATCTTTTAGAGGCTAACCAAACAATTCAAAATTAACCCTAAACAGTACATTTTCGTCGACCGCGTTCGAACGCACCTAGTTCGCTCTTCTCTGGATTTGCAAACGCGATGCAGGCATTCGAACGCGCATCTGAACACACCTGTTTCCCACTTCTCTGGATTTGCAAACGCGATGCAGGAGTTCACAGCGTATTCGAATGCGGCGTTCGAACATACAATTCACACTGTTTGGATATGCAAACGTGATGCAGGCGTTCACAACCGCGTTCGAACGCACTCCACCCGCGTTCGAATGTGACATACATAAACTTATTTCTTAGGAATTAAACATTAAAACAAGAAACAAAGACACCCCTAAAGTGTATCCGTGCTCAAAACAACATCGGTGAAGTCTGAATCATATCACTCATCCTCTTGGTTTTGTCGTGCAGCCATGGCTTTGGTTGTCGTCATGAGAAGCATGTGTCCGAGAAACGGTGGCTTTGATACCACTTTTGATACGATCTTCCCTTGGGCTAAGGTTTAATCTATCCCATTTTCAAATCTGGATAGGATCTGGCACAGAACTTTGGAAAAGGATTCTAGAAGTTGTAGCTGTCGGATCAACGTGAAATTCTGATATGTTGTAACCCTTGAGAAACCTTTTCGAAAAATCTAATTTCAAGAAAATTAGATAGCGGGATCTCAAGATATCGTCAAATAAGTAGACGAACATTAGGGAGACTGACTATGGATTTGTGGATGGAGGCACGAGATCCTAAGTGATGATGGATGGTGGTAGGCCGATAGTAATGAGGTGGCACACGGTGGGTAAGGTGGTGATGGAGGGAATATGGATGATGAAAGGGTTGGGGCAAGGGTAGATAGATTTGAAAAAGGGGAAAGAGTGGGCCGCCCCTAAGGAACTAGGGTAAGTGGCCGATTGAGGGAGGCTAGAAGTAGCGGAGCCGCGGAATGAGGGAACGAGAGAGAAGAAGAAGAAGAAGAAGAAGAAGAAGAAGAAGAAGATTAGGGCAAAACTCAATTTATTCAATAATGCCTCATTGGTTGCCATCCACACCTTTAGAGGCTAACTAAACAATTCAAAAATGATAATTATTAACCCTAGAAATAGTGGATTTTTGCCGACCGCGTTTAAAAGCGTTCTTTGCCTATGCGAACCTGATGCAGGCATTCGAACGCGCCCAATCGCGTTCGAATGCATATTTCGCGTTATATATTTTTACAAACTTGATACAGGCGTTTGTAAGCGTGTTCGAACGCACCTACCCACGTTCGAACACGATGTATAGAAAACTTATTTTTCTTTAATCAAAATACTAAAACAATTAAGAAAAGACACTCATAAAATATATCCACGCTCGAGATGACATCTATGAAGTCCGAATCGTATTAGTTTTTATGCTAGCAGGAGGGCTATTTCTTGAAAAAGTGTCAAACAAACACTTATAGCTACTTCTACTATGAAAGCAGAATTTATAGCTTACTATGATGCATCCAACCATTGGATATGACTGTGGAACTTTATCACTAAGCTGAAAATTGTTGATGGTATTGAGAAACTATTGAGAATTAATTGTGATAATAAAGCTGTAGAGTTATATTCCAATAACAATCGTATCGTCAAAGTCTAAGCACATTGACATCAAGTTCTTAGCTGTGAAAGAAATGGTTCGGAGTCTTCAGGTGTCAATTGAGCATATCAGCACAAATTTTATAATAGCTGACCCACTCACGAAGGGTTTGCTACCCAAAATGTTTCATAAGTACGTGGCTCGTGTGAGAGTTCTCTTTTTGGACGATATTCTAAATTAGTGGGAGTTTGTATTGTTTTTATGTTTTGGTTATTTGACACATATCGAATATTAAGGTATTTTTTGTTTATTGTACGTACTAAGGTTCAAGAATAATCTTATGTTTGTCTTAACAACTATAATATGAAAATCATGATTTATTATTGTTATTTAGCATATGGTGCTTGTAAATATGATCATTAGACCTTTAGGTCATAAAGAGGATCAGTTAGAAATAGGCATGTACATATCATTTTTTTATGTAATTTTCATGCTACACATTAATTGCATTAGTGTTATGATTATTGATTTGGCCTTGTTACAGATATAGTAGCAAATACCACTTTAGTCATATACTTGCTCAGTTAATGGACCAGATTTGTTTAAAGGATATTTCTATAGTTGAATGACATTTTTTAGCTCAATACTGTTATTTTTACCATATGCATTATCCAATGACATGTAGCCAAAATGGGAGATTGTTAATAATTTGATTAGTGGGCTCATATGTTTAATAAAATGTATATGTGCCTACTATTTATGTTAAGTCCACTTAAGTGATCTATAAATTTAAATTTAAGTTGATATGGTTCCAAATGTGTCAATGCCCATGTCATAATTAATGGACTTGTGATGATAAAACTTATTGGGTTGTGATTCCTAAGGGTGATTTTAATAAATATCGATTCAATTCTTATTTTCTATTGTGTGTGAAACCCATTCGTTAGAAGTTCTTAACCATCTCTTTCATCTTCCGTCCGACATCAATAGCAATGACTATCGATTTAGGTTATTTTTTATATTATTTTAATATCTCTTAAATTATATCTATATAATTTAATTGATCTTGTTTTGGATTTGAGAAATTCTTTTAGCCTCTCCGCCCATTCTTTTGCGTGCACCGCGAATGCCGTGTGATTGAGCACGTGCACATGGGGCATGGGCTTTAGACGTGTATTCCACCTATGATGGTCATTAGCTGTCGCATCACAATTGCTTCGTTTGTTTTCTTTTAAATGTGGATTAGCTTTTATCTTTTTTTCTTTATAGAAAAACTGCATTTTCACCTGCATGCAATACAACTTAATAATCATACAAAGTTTCTCTTAGAAATTACAAAGGATGCTGCAACGCTGGTGATTTTTCATTAATATCCCATCTCTAGTTATTTGTAATTCGAACCTGTTTCTCAAGGGTGTTTTAGTAAATTTAGTTAGAGTGGGTTAAATAAAAAATTATCTTAACTTTATTTTTATCACTATTTATGACTAATGTGAAACTAATAACACTGTTAACATAATATTTTAAATTACCGAAATATCCTTTTAGTTTTGTTAAGTAATAATCTATTAAGGGATAAGGGTGTTTTGTTTAAACAACTACAGCCCTCCTTACTTCTTCTAAACTTGATAAGAGGTGTAATTTCAACTCATTTCTTAATTGACATGGAAATTCCTATATAACACCCTACTTTATAACACGTATTTATTGTTTATACGGTATATTTTCACTTTTTACAAATTGAACCCTATAATTTGGTAAATATATGCAGAAAATATCCTAGATTAGATTTGAACTAATATCGTTAAAATATTCTATTAAGTAGAGATATTTTATTTTTAAAATAACTAAAATATTATTAGTATAACTTAGTTGAGGGTATTTTTATAATTTTTTTAGTTTAGTTAACTTAACTCAGAGATTTAGTTAAGTTTAATTAACTGACCTAACAACGGAGTACTTTTTGCACATATTTGCTAAATCATTGGACTCGATTTGTAAATAGTAAAAATGTAGGATGTAAATCACAATTTTATTAAAAGATTGGGTATTATATGCAAATTTCCCTAATTTATATGAGATGATATAAAATTTAAGAAAAGTAGGAGTATAGTTGGCCAACTATGTTTTGACGTCTTACATGTTACTACTGTTAATTCTAATAGAAAATTTAACAGTTCCACATTAGTTATAAATAGAGATTAATTAAGTGATAAAATATAAAGTAGAGAGAGATAATATGATTTTAGGGATAATTCTACTTAAACCCCTTAAATTATTACCAATTTCTATACAGGTCTAAATAGAATTATCTAGAAATTTTATGCCAAATTACCAGGGCAAAATGTATTTAACTATTAAATAAACCATAATCTAGGACTAAGACTTGCTAATCAAACTAACAGTGTTATAGACTAAAAGAAGGGGTAGGATTGTAAAATAACTAAAAGACGGCGTTAATCACAAAATCACTAATCCAGGCCGTTATTTGAAAAGCCCCCCGAGTAATATAAAATTATAGCTGCATCAAGTAATAGAAACAATTCGTACAATTTTTAGTTTAAAGCTGTTAAAAAAGTTTAAATGCCCACCCCGTTGTTATTATATAATATATAATATATAATACACGTTAATTCCCTTAATCCGACGACCAATACATAAATTCTTTTAAAAAGAAATTTACAAATAACACTCTATATTTTGACTATATTATAAATGAAGCCCTCGCTTTTTATTACTTAGAAAAATTTGTATATAACACCCTACCTTTTAGCTAAATTTTCATTTACACCCTACATTTTCACTATTTGCAAATCGAGCCCTATGATTTAATTAATATTTATAGAAAACACCATATGTTAGATTTTAACTAACACCGTTTGGATACATGAGAATATTCCGTCAAATTTACAATTAATTTTTTAAAATGACGAAAATACCCTTATACTTCTTCTTCCTCCCTATTTCTTCTTCTTCTCTCTTCCGCTCTTTTAGGGCAGAACCCTATAGCTTTCTTTCAATCAAAAAAAGGTAGGATTTTCTCTTCTAACAACTCTCTCTTCTCCTCCTCTATCTTGCGTTTGATATTTTCTTTAGATTTAGCTTTAGATTTGGGAAATGACATAGCTTCAATTTTTGGAAATGGCACAGCTTGGATTTTACTTTTTACGACAATTTCACTGATCAAATTCTGAACCTACATCCTATTTGAAATGTTAAAGTATGGATTTTAGAAATGGCATAGCTATTAGCTAATTAATGAGCTCAAATTTACTTTTTATGTAGCTCCGAAGAGGATTCATGTCATCATCAATAAGCTCAACATATACCCTCGTCTGAGATAGATTTGGGTATTTGTTGGGTTAAGTTTGGTTAGGTTAAGTTAGGTTTGGTTAGGTTTGGTTAGGTTAGGTTGGGTTAGGTTGGGTTAGGTTTGGGTTAAATTGTGTATATATTGGGTAACTTAGACGAGGGTATTTTGGTAATCATATTAGTGTAGTTAATTTAACCGTGGGGTTTGGTTAAGTTAAGCTAACAGAACTAACATCAGGATATTTTCTGCAAATATTAATTGAATCATATGGCTCGATCGACAAACAGTGAAAACGTAGGGTGTAAATATAAATTTAGCTAAAAAGCAGGGTGTTATATACAAATTTCCCTATTACTTATTGAGCAACACCCTGAATTAAGCTTAATTCATTAAGCACTTGACTGAATGGAATTAAAATTAGATATTTTACTAATTTTAAATACTATTTTTATATTTTTCTAAATTGTACTTTTCTCACTTCTCAAATATGACTTTTAATATTAAACAACATTAGCTTGGATCCGTTGATCATATAGAATCAATGTTTGGATATAATTTTTTGTATTTTGGAGGTCTGATTTGATCATTTCGTTGTAATCTGTGCTTTGATTTATTTCCAAGCTATTTTAAAGGTTTAATTGTTAATTATAATTAAGTTGATGTGATGGTCAGGTTAAATTATATTTATTTATTAAACGGTAAGGTGTGGCTTAATATCTTTTGCCAAAGAAAAGGCTTTAAATAATGAAAAATATATACAATTTCATTGCTGGGTCAGTCCATTCATGGCTTGCACCCAAAGATACAGCAAGCCTAGTGACTGGGCCATTGAGTTACTGCAATGACTATAGGCCTCAACGAAGTCCATGCTAGCGAGGATATTCCTGCAGTCATGAATAATGGGCTCTACTAGTCACGCACTCCAATACCCTCCGTTCACCATTGTGACCAGCATCTGAGAGTCACTATAGATATAACATCTTCTTGCTTCGTATCTGCATTCTAGCACTTTCAAATCTTCAAGGAGAGCAAGTGCTTCACCCACTAACGTGCTCTCGCATTGTTGCAACAGGATTGATTTACCCAGAATGAAGATGCTCCAGTACTTGCTGATGAAGATGCCTGCATCTCCTACATGACTTTCCTGCCACGAGGTGTCTACCCAGCAGGAGATATCCCCTTCCTGTAACCAATTTTCTTTTAACCCAATTTATTATGGTCCAAACGTTTCCCTTTTTTATTACTAACATTCATAATGGTTAGAATGTTTTCTCATTGATTAGATGAAGGTTTTTCATTGATTGAGATGGAAGTTTTCTTACTAATTAAGATGAAAGTTTTCTCATGAGATGAACGTTTATTTTCAATATGGTAACTCATAGCCATAAAGCTTGATGGGAGCTAGGCTATATATAGTGGATTTGGTCCCTAAGCTTATTCACTCAATTCAGAGAAGTCACACCATCAAACTAGAGTGTTTGAGAGCTTAGAAGATCCAAAGCTAATTTGCAAAAATCATAAGTTTTAAAGTACACCAATGGCTGGAGGTATGATGATCTTTTGGGAGTTTAGTTTTCGATCCTTTATAGAATTAATTTCATATTTTGGGTCGTATTCTCTTTATTCTAACATTTGGTATCAGAGCATTTTTTAATCTCTGCCTTGGTGTTTATGAATAATCTCTATGCTCTTCTCTATTTACGGCCAAGATTTTTGTCATAAATTAAAGTTTCCTTTTGAGTTGTTTTTGATGCAAAAATAAAGTTAGAAATTCTTAAGATATTGATTTTCTAAGTATCCTACGTTTAATAAAAAAGGGGAAGAAGTTTTTCTTTTGGCATCAAAACATTGTATTTATGCCGAGTTATGGTACTGGAATTTCTGGGTCTAAACTAGGTTTATATGACCTGGATGAAGATTGAAGATAACCATAATTTGCAAAAATAATATTTTCCATCATTTTGCTCGCATATGTTATCTATTTATGCTTAGAATAATGTATGTGATTTTAAGTTAAATTAGATTGTGCAAATTGATCGATTATGCTCATTATGTAAATTGATGCATGCAATTTTGGGATGAATTTTGAAATTATCATAACATGCATAATATATGCGATAAAGAATATTATGTCTAATATGTGACATATATAATTTATTTAATTAAACGATAGCCACAGCGTCTTTAATTAAATAAAATTATATTTTTTAGTTCTAAAGATCACATAAAATAATTTTAGACATTAATTGTAATTAATTATTTAAATATAATAAATTTTATCCCACAGGAAATTTTATTATATTTAAATAATTAATTAGGATAGGATATCAAATTATTCATAACTTACCCACAGGAATTATGAATTAAGTGATAATTTGATAGTTTTATCATAAAGTTTAAAATATATATATCAAACTATACTCATAATATACCCATAGAATTATGAATTAAGATAGTTTGAGAAATTCTATCATAAACAAGAATGAATCTTATTGAATTAAAATTTTGCCCACAGGCAAATTTTATGTCATTTGATTCATTTTTTTTAAGTATGATTTACATTGGTAAAACATAATTTCATTTATGCCTCAATTTAACATAAGCATGTAATATTGAATGCAGCTTCACGACCTGAGAATTTATCTGATATCCGTTGTGATATTCCCGAATTGAAAGGGGATAACTATAAAGTATGGAAGGAGAGAGTTCTTCTTCATCTAGGGTGGATGGACATTGATTATGCAATAAGAAAGGATGAACCACCTGCAATCACTACTACTAGCTCTTCAGCGGATATTGCGCTTTATGAACGATGGGAGCGATCCAATCGTCTAAGCGTGGTATTCATTAAGACTAAAATATCTGCTAGTATTCGTGGTTCAGTAGATCAACATGAAAATGTCCGAGCCTTGCTTAAGGCCATTGATGACCAATTCATCACTTCAGAAAAGGCTTTAGCAAGCACTCTAATTATGAAGTTCTCTTCTCTAAGGCTCACTAATGTCAAAGGTGTGCGTAAGCACATCATGCAGATGAGGGACATTGCGGCTCAACTTAAAAAACTAGAGGTTGAGATGTCTGAAACCTTTCTAGTGCACTATATCCTGAACACTCTCCCACAACAGTACGGGCCTTTTAAGATCTCGTACAACACACATAAAGAAAAATGGTCAATCAATGAGTTAATGACCATGTGTGTTCAAGAAGAAGGGAGATTGATGATGGAGCTAGGTGAAAGTGCAATGCTGACTACAACCCGTAGGAAAGGAAAGACTCAAGCTAATCAGAATGGGAAGGGTAAAACACCACCCCAAGCTGATATAAAAAAGGAGGCCAAGTGTTTCTTCTGTAAAAAGAAAGGACACATATAAAAGGAATGTGCCAAATTTCAGAAATGGCTTGAGGATAAAGGTAATCCAACCTCATTTGTTTGTTATGAGTCTAATATGGTTAATGTTAATATTAACACCTGGTGGATTGACTCTGGATCTACAATCCATATTGCAAACTCTTTGCAGGGTATGCAAAACCTAAGGAAGCCAGTGGGAAGTGAGCAAAATATCTTATCTGGGAACAAGATGAGCTCACATGTGGAGGCTATAGGAACATGTTTATTAACTTTAAATAGTGGCTTTATTTTGCAATTAAATAGAACCTTTTATGTTCCAAGTTTTTCACGAAACTTGATTTCAATTTCCAGACTTGTACCGTTAGGATATTCCTTTAATTTTTCAAACACATCATTCAGTTTATTTTATAATTCTGATCGTGTTGGGAATGGTATTTTGTCTGATGGTCTTTATAGTATTAATTTGCAAAATAATGTCACTTATGATTCAATGCATGTTCACACTGGTACTAAACGGTGTAATATTAATGAGGATTCCTCTATGTTATGGCACCGGAGATTAGGACACATCTCCCTAGAAAGAATTAAGAGATTAGTGAATGATGGAGTACTTAGTACTCTAGATTTCACTGATTTTGAGACATGTGTTGGCTGCATTAAAGGAAAGCAGACCAATAAGTCCAAAAAGGGTGCTAATAGGAGTTCAGGCTTATTAGAAATCATACACACTGATATATGTAGTCCAGATGTGGACTCATATGGTCAGAGATACTTCATCACTTTTATTGATGATTACTCACGATATATGTATCTCTACTTACTTCATAATAAGAATGAAGCATTAGATGTCTTCAAGATATTTAAGGCTGAAGTAGAGAAACAATGCGGAAAACAAATTAAAATTGTGAGATCAGATAGAGGTGGAGAGTACTATGGTAGATACACTGAAGATGGACAAGCACCTGGTCCGTTCGCTAAGTTTCTTCAAGAGCATGGAATAGTTGCTCAATACACCATGCCTGGTTCACCGGATCAGAATGGTGTGGCAGAAAGAAGAAATCGAACATTATTAGACATGGTGCGGAGTATGTTTAGCAGCTCCAATCTTCCTAAATTCTTGTGGACTGAAGCATTGAAGACGGCAGTGTATATATTAAACCGAGTTCCAACTAAGGCTGTCTCAAAGACACCATTTGAATTATTAAAAGGTTGGAAACCGAGTTTGCGACATATGCGTGTTTGGGGATGTCCGTCTGAAGTTAGGATCTATAATCCACAAGAGAAAAAGCTTGACCCAAGGACCATTAGTGGGTATTTCATTGGATATACCGAAAGGTCTAAAGGTTATAAATTTTATTGTCCATCTCATAGCACTAGGATTGTGGAATCAAGAAATGCAAAATTTCTTGAATATGACTTGATGAGTGGGAGCGATCAAATCAAGAATATAGTTTCTGATACTGATCATTTAGAGTCTCAACCTTCCACTTTAGATGATAGATTGTTAATTGTTCACAACACCCCTCAAGTACAAACTGGTGTTGAACAACCAATCATCGAAAGTCTTCAAGCTGTTGACAATAGTCCAGTAGATCAAGTTGTTGAAATTTCTGAACAACAAGTTGAACCTCATACTTCTCAGGAAGATGATAGTATGATATTAAGAAGATCTACTAGAATTAAAAGGTCAGCAATTCCTAGTGATTATATAGTGTACCTACAAGAATCTGACTATAACATTGGAGCCGAAAATGATCCTGAGTCTTTTTTACAAGCCATGAGTTGCAAAGAATCTGAGTTATGGTATAATGCCATGAAAAATGAGATGAGTTCAATGAAGAGTAACAGAGTTTGGGATCTTGTTGAGTTGCCTGATGATGCCAAAGCCATAAGTTGTAAATGGGTTTTTAAGACTAAAAAGGGCTCATTAGGCAACATTGAGAGATACAAGGCGAGACTTGTTGCTAAGGGATTCACTCAAAAAGAAGGAATTGATTACACAGATACTTTTTCTCCTGTATCTAAGAAAGATTCCTTGAGAATTATATTGGCATTAGTAGCCTATTTTGATCTTGAGTTACAACAAATGGATGTAAAAACAGCATTTCTTAATGGAGATCTAGAAGAGGAGGTTTATATGAAACAACCTGAAGGATTCCTCTCTAGTGAAGGTGAGCATTTGGTTTGTAAGCTTAATAAATCCATATATGGTTTAAAACAAGCATCCCGTCAATGGTATTTTAAATTTCATAGGGTAATTTCTTCATTTAGATTTGTTGAAAATCCCATGGATCAATACATATACCAAAAGGTCAGTGGGAGTAAGATATGTTTTCTTGTTTTATACGTGGATGATATTTTACTTGCAACCAATAATAATGGTTTGCTTCATGAAGTGAAACAATTTCTCTCTAAAAGTTTTGATATGAAAGATATGGGTGAGGCGTCTTATGTCATTGGCATTAAGATTCATAGAGATAGACTTCGAGGTATTTTAGGTCTGTCTTAGGAAACCTATATTAATAAAGTTTTGGAGAGATTTCGGATGAAAGATTGTTCACCGAGTGTAGCTCCTATTGTGAAGGGTGATAAGTTTAATTTAAACCAATGCCCGAAGAATGATCTTGAGAGAGAACAAATGAAGAACATTCCATATGCTTCTGTTGTGGGAAGCCTGATGTATGCTCAGGTCTGTACTAGGCCTGACATTGCATTTGCTATAGGAATGTTAGGACGATATCAGAGTAATCTAGGTATAGACCACTGGAGAGCAGCAAAGAAAGTAATGAGATATCTTCAAGGAACTAAAGATTACATGCTTATGTATAGACGGACGAATAATTTGGAAGTAATTGGATACTCAGATTCTGATTTCGCTGGTTGTGTTGATTCTCGTAAATCAACATCTGGATATATTTTCATGATAGCCGGTGGAGCCGTATCATGGAGGAGTGTCAAGCAAACCTTGACTGCCACTTCTACTATGGAAGCAGAGTTCATTTCTTGTTTTGAGGCTACTTCACATGGTGTATGGCTTAAGAGTTTCATATCTGGGTTTAGAGTTATGGATTCTATTTCTAAGCCATTAAGAATTTTCTGCGATAATTCAGCTGCTGTTTTTATGGCTAAGAATAATAAAAGTGGAAGTCGAAGTAAACATATTGACATTAAGTATCTAGCCATAAGGGAACGTATTAAGGAAAAGAAAGTGGTCATTGAGCACATAAGCACTGAATTAATGATCGCTGATTCTTTGACTAAGGGCATGCCACCATTGAAATTCAAGAATCATGTAGAGAAAATGGGACTTGGTTCCACTATGTAATTGTATATGCAATCTATGAATGAAACTTTTGTTAATTATGATGTTTTCTCATATTAATGTGCACATTAAGTATTTGAGAAAATTCATAGGACCAAGAATAAACATAAGGTTTATTCGTTAAGTGTTACCACATAAAGTATAATACTTGAGAAGTAAACATATTGTAATACATGGAAGATAATACTTGTTATCAGAGGACTTATCGCCATGATTCGTATGTTTATTTCTTAAAAAGGATAATCAATGAGATTAAGTTAAGACATCAATCAGGTCAAACGTATGGACCAAGTGGGAGAATGTAACCAATTTTCTTTTAACCCAATTTATTATGGTCCAAACGTTTCCCTTTTTTATTACTAACATTCATAATGGTTAGAATGTTTTCTCATTGATTAGATGAAGGTTTTTTCATTGATTGAGATGGAAGTTTTCTTACTAATTAAGATGAAAGTTTTCTCATGAGATGAACGTTTATTTTCAATATGGTAACTCATAGCCATAAAGCTTGATGGGAGCTAGGCTATATATAGTGGATTTGGTCCCTAAGCTTATTCACTCAATTTAGAGAAGTCACACCATCAAACTAGAGTGTTTGAGAGCTTAGAAGATCCAAAGCTAATTTGCAAAAATCATAAGTTTTAAAGTACACCAATGGCTGGAGGTATGATGATCTTTTGGGAGTTTAGTTTTCGATCCTTTATAGAATTAATTTCATATTTTGGGTCGTATTCTCTTTATTCTAACACTTCCTTGCTATTTGTCCCATCTAAGTCTAGCTCGCATTCCATGGTTGGGCTGGTCTGCACCGTAGGAGGAAGATTGGGCTTATAACTTGATATTCTTTGAGCTTCCACCAGAATTTCAAGAGGTACAATCTCTTTCCTTCTGAAAACCCAGCTGTTACTATGGTGCCCTGTCTTTTTAAGTCCTTTATAATCTCACTCCTACTTAAATAAAGGCAATTGTAAAAGTTTAGCAAATTAATTATATAATTAATAAAGTTAAATATATTTTATCATCATGTACTTATATCTATTATTTTACTAAATATTTTAAAAAGTCTCAAACTAGTTTCTATACTTATGATTAAAATAGGACTGTTAATTTTTTTGTTAAACTTAATGGTACAACTCTAAAATAATAAATTATCCGATTGTGTTTGTTAAAGAAACATACAGGTTTTTAGGATAATACCATTAAATGACCAAAATAGTTTAATCTCACTTTAGTTATTGTACTGAAAATAATTTGTGACTTTTTAAATTATATAAGTACAGAGTACACGTTATGTGAATAGAAAGCAACAAGATTTCTAGAGTTGAATAGTCACAATGCTAGTGGCGTTTTTGAGTTTAAAGGTTAAACAATATCTCATATTTAGGCATGAAAGGCTTATTGTTCAGAGTTTAAAAGGAGAAGGCATGAGTGCTTAGGTTTTAGGGTTTAAAGTTTAAACATATGAACCTGGAGAAAAAGATAGATAAAAGTGACACTTCCTCTTCTTCCCCATTGTTGGAAAATTAAAGAAGATGGACGGTTACAATGCTGGTAGAAAAAAGAAAGAAATCAACAAAAAGAAAGAAAAAGGAAATTTACATAATTGCCATTGAGAACTTCCAAAAATTCTTTAAAATATTATAATTACCATCAAAATCATTGTGCTCTTTTAAGAATATTATTTCTTTAATTAAATATAAATATAATTCAGATCTAAAGCAACTATGTTTCTCTTATATAAATTATGAAAAATAGTTGCAAAGAGATCCAATATTATGTGAGATAAATATTTTTGATAAATATTTTATATTCAACGCTTCTATTTTAGTCCTTTATTATTTATTAACTTTAATAATAATCTGTTAAAAATATTTTCTTAAAAACTAACCTAAAAAAACAAAGTCATGAGTTTCCGTACACAATATCTAAAAGTAAGGACTAGACAATAATAAATGGAAATATCTGGGAGTTATCTGTAAATTTCCCTTAAAAAAAACATAGAAAGAAAGTTAAAAACCCTCGGGTGAGAAGAGCTGTACGATTGGAAGAAAGGCACCTGATCGATGACAATGGGCGCCGTCGTACCTCCCGCCAATTGTTTCCAACCGTCGTTAACTCCAAGAGTCCCATCTCTCTCTCTCTCTCTCTCTCTCTCTCTCTCTCTCTCTCTCTCTCTCTCTCTCTCTATATATATATATATATTAATTCTTCTTAAAAGTAATACCACCCTCTCTCTCTCTCTTTCTCTCTCTTTCTCTCTCTGCAAAGACCATTAGGTGTGCGATCTTTGGACCAGCAGTTGGAGAGAGCTCCAATGACCCAACCTTTGGTATCATAACATCTACCTTCTGATCGACATGGTAGAGTTCTTGCTCGATATTATACACTACTTGATATGTTCCATTATTTCCAACTAATTACATTGGTACGTATATACTGCATGCAGTCTCTGCTGCCATTGTTCGTTCGGACTGTGATAAGGCTGGTCGGGTCATTGGTGAGCCGGCCGGCGACGGCGGTGGCGACCATCTTGTTCTACGGGAATGCGCTGCCGAGAGACCGCAGCTTGGAGCGGTTGGTCTGCGAAGAGATGATCGACGACGGCGAGAATTATATCTTCCATTTCCTCGTCAACGTGGTTAGATGTTTCTGCTGAAGACCACCTACCTCACTGTTACTCTTATTCGTTTGGGTGGTTATTTTATTTGTAGTTCTAATTGATGGGTAAAATCTTGATTCTAGTCTATGGTTGGAGTATTTATTATTATTCTTCTACCAAAGTTTAATACAATGACAATGGGGAGATTTCGAGACAACTAAGAAGAAAGTTTAACAATTTGAGGTACAATTTGGTAACAATTTCTTCGTCAAACCCTAAATTATAGGGAATTTTATAAATATATTACATTTAATTTGTGATTCACATTCAGTGACCCTTTATTTTATCTAACTAATATTAACTAAATTACCAAATTATACCCACCCCTACTCTCTTCCTCTCTATCTCTTCACCATCTTCCTCCAATCACCTCTCCTCTTGTCATTGTCGTTGTCGCTGTCTTCTCTGGTTTTCCTCCTCCTCTTCATCATTTTTTTCTTCTTTCTCTTCCTCCTCTTCTACCTATTCTTGCTCTAACCTAAGGTTTGCAAGAGAAGATGGAGCAAGTTAAAATCTTGATCGATTCTAATTTGGAAATATTTGGCTTGGGCATGATGAGGAGGTGAGAGTGATGAGAATATGAGAGAGAAATAGAGAATGAAAAAATAGGGTAATTTAGGTACTTTATAAATTATTAAGTATATCATAACGAAATATCTCTTTAACTATATCACCTAAATTAATTTAGAGTGTTAAATGAAAATTAGAGAAAAAAAGAAGGGTCAGATTATATTATCCTCAAAGAAAGGGTGTGATTCAAAGAATAGACGAAATATAGGGCGTGACTTATAAAATTTCCTAAGTTATATGATAAGGAACTATAATTGTTCAAAATTTATTTTATAAAATTGTGATATCGTGCAAGCATGAAGGTCCGATTTCATTTTATTTTCCTAAAAACTCATCTCATGGGGTTAAGCTGTGGATTAGTGATGAAAGATAGGTTTAGTTGGTCAAAGGTGGGATTAATTAGACCATGGGCTGTTAATTAGGATGATGGCCAACTGAGGAAATAAAATAAGCTACCGTATCTTATACAGGAACTATAGAAGGCACTTTGACCGAGCTTCTATATTTAAATAGAAAATCCTATTGTTCTTCAAATCTTAAGATTACGAGACTTATTAAAGAAAGAAGCTTGTTAATTAATTGCCACTCAAAACTTTCAAAATATTATAATTGCCCGCTAAACTCTTTTAACTATTTTAAAATTGCCACTATAGTTAGTTTTTAATAGATTATGTCTATTAGATTATTGTTTAAATTAATATGAATAAATAAATGAATAAATTCTCCCTTTTTTTTATTTGGTTGAATGTAATATATTAATTTATTAGAAGCGTAGGATAGTATTTGAATCATTTTAAAATTAATTATAGAAGGGCACAATAATCCTTTTCTGAATCTAAGTTCGTCTTTATTCTTGATTAGTTAAATTTACCTATTAGACTAATAGATAGTTCTGAAAAGTACAAAGGAAATAATTATGGTGTTTTGAAAAATATAGTGACAATTATGTAAAGATTTCTTAGAAATATTGTTAAGCTCGTAAAATATGATAACCCTAACCAAGAAATTTATACCCTATGTTTTATATTTATTATCATTTATATCCTTCTATATGAATATTTATCCTTTTACTTTTATTATTTTAAAACTATCGTGATTTAACTTAAATCTAAAAGCAAGTGACAGAAATACTTTTAAAAATAAGAAAAAAAAAATTAAAGTAATGGTCATTTGACCTTAAAATGGGTGACTACTCATAAAACATAAATTAAAACATACAAAGGATCTTTTTGAACTCCTTTCTTATTGAGCAAGTGGATAGTAGTAGGCAATTTCGCTATTGCTATCCATAAGAAAACTATTATTTGTTGGAATCTTGAATTACCATATAATAGAATTTGATAAGGAAATATTGTGATACAATCTTGCCGTTTGGCTAAGGAGCTCTGATACCAAGCTTGATACGATCTCCTCTTATGTTAAGGTTCGATCTCTTTCGATTCTTAAATCTGGACTGATTCTGGCACTGAACTTTGAAATAATATTCTGAAATATACCGCCGTCGGATCGATAGGAAATTTTGATATGTTGTAGCCCCAGAAAAGAGCTTTCCAACAAATCTAGTTTCAAGCGAATCAGATGTGAGGATCTCGAGATATAATTCGATTAATGGAAAAAGGTCAGAATAGTATGTTTATGATTCGTGGATGGAGGCACGTGATCCTAGGTAATGGTGGTTGGTGGATGACCGGCATTAATGGGGTGGCACCGATGAAAAGTGGTGGTGGAAGGGTTATGGTTGATGGAAGGGTTAGGGCAAGTGATGGATAGATTGGAAGAAGGGGGAGGAGAGGTCCGCTCCTAAAAGACTAGGGTGATTGGTCGGTCGAGGGAGGTTAGAACTGGCGTTGCCGGGGATTGAGAGAACGAGAATGAAGAAGACGAAGGAGGTAAGGCAAAACTCAATTCTCAATAATCAATAATGACTTTGGTTGCCATCCACATCATTTTAGAGGCTAACCACAACTCAAAATTAACCCTAACAATACAATTTTCGTCGACCGCGTTCGAACGAACCGAGTTCGCTCCTCTCTGGATTTGTGAACGCGATGCAGACGTTCGAACGTGCGATCGAACGCGCCTATTTCCCACTTCTCTGGATTTGCGAATGTGATGCAGGTGTTCACAGTGCGTTCGAACGCATAGGGCACTCTCTTCACCCATGTTCACAACCCCGTTCACAAACCGCATTCGAACTCACTCCACCCGCGTTCGAATGCGACTTATAGAAAACTTATTTTAATAAAAATTAAACACTAAAACATGAAACAAAAACACTCCTAAAATGAATCTATGCTCAAGATGACATCGGTGAAGTTCGAATCGTATCATATTGTATCAGAATTGTTTAAAATTGTGGAGGAGGATCTTGTTGTATAAACTCCAGACGAAGTGAACCTCTATCATTACCATCAGGATAAACATTTGTATATGAAATTTTTGAAGAATTTTTTTTTTAAAAAATTTCTAGTTGAACAATTTATCCTCCATCTGAATCATCAAATCAACTTTACCATTTGTATGAAAACATCCATTCTTGAAAACATATGGAGATTTGAATGTCTTGCGATAAAGAAATAGTACGTCGAAGAAAATAAAGACAAAAGAATATTCTTGAACCCATCTAGCATTCCATGACGAATGATATCTATTTTTCATCCATCGCTCGAAAAAATATGCCCCATCTTTAACACACTATACAAGAAGTAGGATGAATGGAATGATTTTCGCTCTTTTAATAGAATTTTTTATTGATGGTATACTTGCCTTATAAGATATTTTAATTGGATTTGTGATTATGATTAAAAAAAAATTTTTTTTTGCCCTCTCCTTCCTATTTGATATGGAACATCTCTTTCTTCTTTTTTGCTCGGTAACCTTAATTTAGTCTTGCCCACTGCATTGAAATCTTTATTGAGGTTTCATCATTCTCCAATGTTTGGAAAGATGGACCAATGAAGAGATAGCTGTGGTTTGGGCTTTTTTGGGGCTTGCGTTGTGTTTGGTCCGCCCTTTCTCTCCATGCACATTAGCAACTTGTACTCGCTAATGTTTTGATTTAATAGCTCTTTATTCCTCCTCGTCGCTACTGTTTCTAAGCACTTCCACTATCTATCACTTTTTGTAAATCCTATTATGGTCATTCGAATCTTGGTACTGTACGTATCTTTTGTGGGAGCTTGCATTTATTTTTATTTACTTTATTCTACTACAAGTTTAGTGTTTTGTAGGTTCTTTGTTTTCTTATTTATTGTCAATTGGTGAACTTAAATTTTCTAGACTTTAGAAATTTATAGGGCTATATCTTGGATTGTCAAATTGCAAAGAACTGTAGGTTGACTCGACGCTTTCCACTCTTATAAATCTACTAAGATCATTTTTTATTTTATAATTTTTATGTACACTTAATTTGACACTTTGTTCTATTTATATTACTGTTTAATATATGTTAAGTGTAAGACTTGTCTCAAAGAGTTATTTTTCTATCTTTCTTCTTATCTATGTATTATGTTGTCTTATTGTATTTTATAAAATGTAATAAATTATTCTTATCTATGAGCCTTCACTCACAAAGAAGTTAAATATCCCAACTGTATGAGGATTAACAATCCAAATTCTTAAAGAAATAGTACAAACACTATTTTATAATTTAGAATAAAGACTTGGAGTAATTCGACGGAGCCAAATATGATTTCTTATATAATAAAAATTATAGTTTGTGGCTCTATTATGATGATATTTCTTTCATAACTAAGTTTGTTAAATCATGTAAATAGTTATTAATGTATTGGAAAGATGCCTTAAAATGTCATACTTTATGATCTCATGAAAAAACTTTTACCTATGGGAGGGCTATTTGTATAAAAAATTAGAATGCTTTATCTATAGAAGAGCCATTTTCACAAGAAATCAAAACTATTTGCTATGGGATGAGGGGATTAAGTCTACCTAATTCCTAGTGATGTGATTCCATACATTTCATAAAAAATACCTTAAGATAGATTTTCTACTTTATCGATTAAACATGTTATCCAACTAATATTTCTCATTGTTAAAAGATCAATGAAAGGGATACCACATAATTAGCATGAAAACTATTTTGAAAATATCCAATTTGACATCATACATCCGTATTTCATTCATGAGTCATCTATGCTTCCAATATGATACATTGAGCAACTTCAACCGGGCTCTAAAAGCTAGCTCCAAATTTGGAGCTAGCAATAGTGGGGCTCCAAATTTGGAGCCCCACCATGAAAATGGAGCCCGGCTCCATTTGTCATTTCAACTTTTTGAAATACCAAAATTGCTCAATAATTATTACATTTAATAATTTTAATTCTATTTGTATCTTTTATTAAATAATTTAGTTAGTTAAACTGAGTATATAATTAATTTTACTAATCGGTTTTTAACAAAAAAATACTAGTAGAAAGGTCTCATCAAGACCTTTAAAATGAGTCTAATATTAAATTATTTTTGAGTTAATTTAAATTTTAAATTTTTTATTATTTATACAAATGAGTCTAATAAATTATGTGTCCTAAAATATAATTACTCAAAATTATTCCCAATGTAATTTTGATATTTTTAGTGAATGATATGTAATGCTTATTTCGATATTTATTTCGTGTAATGTAATTTCGATGCGTTTAATTAAAAAATTAGTAATTTAAAACAACTTCTGAAACTATTAAATATTAGTTTTATTTTAAAGATCTCGATGAGAGTTTTCTAACCATATATTTTTTATGAAAAAATAATAACGCTAAGATGACCTATTAAGTAATTTAAAATAGCTAATATAATAATATATATTATATTATTATTTTAATAAATATGGAGCCCGGTGCGTTGGAGTGCATCGGGCTCTTGCTTTATTTTTGGCTTTATATTTGGAGCTCCAAATATGGAGCCACGGTTGGAGATGCTCTAAGAAAATGGTTACCTAATTTGTGTGTGAAAACTATCATTGCAATAAAATGATTAATAAAAATCTTTAGGCAAGAAAAAAATTAAAAATTAAAAATATTTATTAATTAAAATGGGAGAATGTGGACTAAGTATGATTTAGCTTTAGTTCTATATCGCCTTTTAATATTTTATATCTTAGAATTGTCTCATATTGTAATAGTTTTGTGAGCGAATTATTAAGACACTATAATTGTATATTTACTTTTGACACTTTCATTTGTCAAACCACTTAGCTTATAATATGCTGATATAAATATTTGTGCATCTATTTCCTCTTGACTTTATAATGACTCTGACTTTCCTGATAAGTCAATTTGAAATTCTTAAGTACATCAATAAAAAAAAACTTGAATAAAATATGTTAACTATAATCAAATCTTTGATTGTGAACTATTCGTGACATTGAATATTTAAACTTTTGCAATGTTTATTTCTTTGTAATTGGATTTGACACTTAGAATATTTTTGTACGTTTTTAGAAAATTATTCGCTGAAAAATGATGTCAATTAGATTATGATTTTGATGGGAGCATATTTTTGAATGATTACATGAATCAAATGTAATTTTAGGTGACAAATTATCTTTCATGCTTCAATATTTCCTCTTATATTGATTAAATTCTTTGTTAATTTATGAAAAAAAAAGGGACAGTAGTATAGCATCATATTCATTTGGAATTAATTTGCTATTAGACATGATCATTAAGTCCAACCTGCCCAAACTCGGCCCGAGCCCGATTTAGGCCCAGGCTGACCCGAGCTCGATATTGATAGTAGATGGCATGGGCTAGGCTTTTGCCCACTTGGCTCAAAACCCTGATTTATTGTTCTTATCTATGGCCCAACCCATAATGCATGCATATTTCTATAATTTTTTTTAGTTCTACATTCAATATTTAGTAAACTATATATCAATATATAATTATGTTCCCATAAAAGATAACTAAAATATCTTTATATAAGCCCATTAAACTCGGTCCAATAAGATATAATATATTTTATCCTTAACTAATTATATTGAACCTATTATACCTAACCCATGCCCAATATTTAATAGGCTAGTGAGCGGTAATGGGCTAGAATATTCTAGCCCAGCTCGAACCCGGCCAGACTCGAATGATTGGTGGGTCGGGCCGTAAACAAATATTTAAGCTTGGTTGGCCTAGAAAGCTCGACCCGCTCGATTATCACGTCTATTTGCTCCGAATATACATTATATTATTTAATATATTTTTAAAACTTTATATGCATTTCAATGGTATGAGTGTAGAGCTGTGCAAAATATTTTTATAGTAACAAAACTTTTACTATACTCTATTAAAATGTGTACATTATTGTTGGTATATATTTTGTATTATAGGAAAGTCTATTTTATCACAAAATTGTCAAAGGAAGAGATTGTAAAGTTTTATTTGTACTCATATAATTAACAAATTATATTTAAAAAAATATTTTATTCATGCAACATATCAAAATTTTATTTATGAGCATATACACAAATTATAAGATGTTTGAGAAAGAATATTAAAGTGAACTTTTAGGGCAAGGGATTGGGCGGCTACTTCTCAAAAGTGGTCGTTTATCGTCTATTGAAGCCTACCAAGCAGGGCTGGGGCTTTATCCGAACAAGTATCTAATTATAAGAAAAATAAAAATAAAAACTTGGAAAAGTAGAATTAAGACTTACTTAGAAGAAAAAGGAAATCCAAAGGAATACACTATTGAAGAACTATAGGAAAAGTAATATTCTTATTTATAGAGAAAGTTTTTGGAGTTAGTATAGTTGAAACACCTATGTGACTATATTTGAATTCTAGTATAGATATTCACTGTAGCTCAAACACCTAAGTGACTACATTTGAATGCTAGCTAGTATTCTCAAATTTACACAATTTACTATAGTTTGAACACCCAAGTGATTTTATTCGAATGCCATCTAGTATGGATTTTCTCCGATCTACACAATTTATGAAGAATTTTTAAAAGAATATTTTATCTATCTATAAGAGGTATTAAAGAAAAATTTAATTCTAACCCGAAGTAAGTGGTCTATGATATTTTTTTGATCATCTTTTGGAGTTGATTACCTTATGGAGGCCATTGGAGTCTTATAGATCGTCTCTTGGCTTTCAATGAAATATGTTCAATTCCTATTGACTCAGCATATTTACATCAGATATACAAGAACTACGTCTTGAGGGTCACTAACATAGAAGGATTAATCTCGAAGATGATTATAGTTTGGAAATTTATCACGAAAAATAATGTATTATGTGGTTTAGTGAGCAAGGTTGTTATAGATTGAGTAGTGAAGATCGACAAGTGATTTGTAAACTTTTTATATTTGCTATAATTTTAGTGATAGGTTTCGAATTTGGGTCTGTAATTTTTTACCTAATTCAAGGTTTTCTTCACGTAAAATTTTTTCCGTCTATGATTGTCTTTTGATGCTTTATTTTTATATTTATTTTATTAATGATGTGTGATAGACTTATCCCTTAGGGTTAATTATAATATTTTTTAATTGGTATTAGAGCATAACCAATGATTTATGTTTTTTCATATTAAAAGCATTTAAAAGAGATCGTACAAGCAACAAATTAAGGAGAGGTAAAACTTTATAGCTGTTTAAGATCAATTTCTCTACTCTTCCTTATCTACTAACAACGTAGCTAACACAGAACAACCAAAATGGAAAGCAAAAATACAGTTTTCCTTTTGACGCTTGGGTTGTCTTCCTAGATCCTAACTTTTTGTTCTGGTTGTGAATCTATTTTTCCGATAAGATTAAAGCAAAAGGCAAAGATAAGAGACAAAGTGAAAAAAGATGGCCAAGTAAAATAAGTCAATTATACAAAAAAAATCCTTAGAATTTAATTGGACTCCTCATGTCAATTATAAGATAAATTTTGTTTACAAAAGAAAAGCAGATTTAGAAGATAACATTTATAAAGGAAACATAGAGAAAACACATTAATCCCAATAGAGCCACCTAGATCTACCCAATGAAGAGCATGAAGATTTAAACATATTGAGAAAAACATTAATAAAAAAAATAAATGAAATGAATAGATCTAATATGTAAGATCGCTTATAGATAGCAATCGGCTATTGAAACATTGATGGAAGAAATTGGAAGAAAAGGAAAATGGAGGGGTTAGGTATGGAGAGGATATCTTGAAGCGATTGAATTTTATTTTTGCCATTTATTCTAGTTTTGGTGACTTTTCTTTCTACTTTTTTTTTTCATGTTTTCCTTCTAATGTTATGCCATGGGTTTGACAATTAAAGCGTCTACATTCAATAAGTTTGAACAAAAAAATTAATTGTGTTTCATAGTTTTATTATGAATTTTGGGGCTATTGAACACTTATATTTTTTATTTTGCAATTTTATTATGAATTTCATAGTTAAAGATTTATATTTTTATAAGTTTAACAATTTTATTATGGAATTTACAATCAGTAAACACTTATATCTTTTGTTTCTTAGTTTTATATATGAAATTTGCTATTGAACTCTTATTTATTTTTTGGTAAGTTTCACAATTTTATTATCTAATTCTAAATATTTTCTATTTCACAGTTTTATTATAAAATTTATAGTTTTATATTTACTAGTCTTATCTTCGGACGGCAAAATTGACAGGATAATACAAAAAATATTATATTAAATGCATAAAAAATTTCTCTCATTTTATTACTTAACGAGGATAAAGTTGAAAGAAAAAATAGAAAATGGGGAATTAGTGCAAATAAGTCAAAAAAAAAAAAAAATAGCAGTAGCTTAAATTAAGCTGGGCAACAATTGACATTAAGATATACTCACTTTGAAATTAATACATTCAAAAACCTTCGTGTAGGATTATTCTTTGTAAATATATATATATATATATATGTATGTATGTATATTAGAAAAAATTAGGGAGTAAATATTGGATACTTTTCTAAACCAACTTATATATATGGTTCACATTTAATTTTAATTTTGTATAAGAATTGACGACTAGAACAAGGCCAAACCTTAGGATTCCAATTTCTAGTAGTTCAGGTGAAGGCTACAAATACTACCAGGTTTTGTTTAAATAATACATCACCATTGCATTACATGGATTAGGAGTAATACATCCAGACGACAAAAGTTTCAAACAGTGAGAAGAGAATATACAAGTCGAGACATGAATAAAAGACATCACTATAATCGCAACAAATGCGTGACAACACCATAATATGATATGTACATTGCTGATCATCATCCAAATGAAATTGAGCAAATATGATGTGAAAGCACATCAAAAAGAAAAATTTGCAAATATGTTGAGACATTTAACCAACCAATCATATATCTCGATTATGTGAATTAGTAGTCAAACCAATATAAGGCAGAAACGACCTCTAGGGATAGCGGGGATGGGTATCATCAGGCTACTGGTTTCTACTGAAATGATGGAACTATAGTATCTGAATGGAAGAAACGCTATGTAAGAAGATGCACAACTTGACCATCACTTTGTATACTTCTCATGCCTTTCGCATTGCACTGATCCGGGCAGCCAATTCGTCATAGTTTGGCGGCATTCTCGGATGCACACTTCCACCATTGAATTGGTCAGGATGCATTGAATTAGTCCAAGCAGCAACCTTTGCTACTGCAGGGCTAACTGGTTCTGCTGGAAAAGAAACAGATCTTTTAGGAGTACGCGCTGAATCCTTTACACGAGAGCGAACCTTCCCATCATCATGGTCCTCTTCAATTATAGATCCATCACTGACATGATGAACTGGAGGACGCCTAGTCTTTATTCTCATCCTGACATCCTCACTATCTGGACCTTTCCTGCTATAATGCATCAATAACTTATCCATCATTTTTTCCTCCTCATCACAGTCACCATCATAGGAGACAGTTCTCCTGCTCCCATGCCTTCTTTGGCCACGGTGGGTTCGGTGCAAGAGCTTGCCGTAATCGATTGCATTATCCATTTCGTCATCCACTGGTTGTGGATATCTATCCATGACCTTCTTATCATTATGGTTGTCATCATATGTATCACCATTTAACCTGCTAGCATAACTTCTTTGACCATTTGGAGTTTGATGCAAAAACTTCCCATAATCCTCCTTGTTGTTTTCCATTGGCTGTGGATGCATCCCCGGGACCTTAGCATCATAATCATCATCATAGATAGAGCCATTCCCTCGGTTTCTATGTCTTCTTTTGTCCCTTGGGGTTTGATGAGAAAGGCTACCATAATCAGTAGCATTAACCATTCTATTGTCCTTCGGCTGTGGGTGCATATTCACAACATTGACATCAATATCATCATCATAGGTAGCACCGGTATGTCTGCTTGTATGCCTTCTTCGGCCACTTGGTGTTTGGATCACAATCTTTTCATCATCGATTGGACTGTTATCAGTGTCGATGATGGGTGGCTTAGCAAATTTTCTCCTGACAGAAGTAGGTCTAGGCCTCTCATCGTCAACCAGTGCATCCTTCATGGTTTCTTTATGATCAGTGCCTGGAGATTTGTCATAACCAGGAATTATTTGGATGTTTGAATCTTCCTGCACTGGCTTGGCAGCAAATTTTGGTTTGACATAAGGAGGAATCATGTTGACTGCCCTCTCATAGTTCACTTGTCTAACTGGCCGCCTGTCTTGGACAGCAGGTTCCAGATCTGCAGCACTTCGCGACCTATCATAGAAGGTATTTCCCTTCTCTTCTTCCTCGTACTCCCTGATTGTTCCCTTCTGTCCAGTGTATGGAGGAACCATATCGATGGTTTTCTCGCTAAAAGATTTTGTTGAACAAACTCTCTGCTTCTCTAAGCCAACAGGATCCAAACCTTCTGGTGCTTTTGATTTCTTTTTAAAATCAGGAACATCAGCAGCTGCTTGCAATCTATCATAAGCAAGGGTTTTGTCATTCTCCTTCTCAATATGGCCTTCATTCTTAGCCCCAGTATGCTTCATGTAAGGAGGAGCCATTTTACTGAATCGATCTTCAGAATATCTCATCGAACCAACTTCCTGCTTCTCTTGGTCAGTGTGGTCAGACCCTTCTCGGATCTTTGGGACCCTGTTACGAGAAGGAATTGGATTCTCGGTTTCTTTATGACTGTCTCTAGGCTTAGGATATGAGGAATCCATGTGCTCTAGCTTATCAGCAGTTCCCTTCCTGTTCTTCTCATGTTGGTGGATGATGTTGACATTTGATATTACATGAATATCTTTTGGCTCTTCCTGTACTTCTTGCTTTTGCAAGATACCTACAGGATGAGATCTCCTTTTTCCTTCAGATGGAATATCACCATGATACCCACGGGGCAGCTTTGATGAAGGCTCTTTGTTTCCACCAGCAAATGGACTATCCTTCTTAGGTTTATCCTGCAAACCAAGTTCACAAGATATAAACTATCTCAGACCATATGTCTTTAAGCACTGCATGTTCTGTGTCTTATCAAAAAAGAAAAATGTTCTAAGCAACACAAGTTTTCTCGGCGAAATGAAAACAATACTTTTGTGCACATATAGTAGGAGTTATTCAGACACTTACCAATTTAATTTCAGGTTGACCCAACAATTTCTGTTGGAATGCTCTACAATCAAATCTAATTTCGAACTCCTGAGCAATATTTTGCATCACTTGTAATTTCTTCTCGTTAGAGAATGACTTCTTCTGAAGCTTCTCAACAAACTGACCACAAAAAGATAAGGAATCAGCAACTGAACACTAAAAGCAAAACAAAGTTGCTGTGAACATGAACTCATAATTATCACCTCTGCATTAACAAATGACTCCATATGACTCCCATATCTCTGTGTAAATACATGTCGGAGATCACATAATTCAGGTAAATCAGGAAATCTGGCTGCAGCAAAGATTAAAGTTGACAGAGCTTCCATGGCTTCTTGAGGGCATTCCCTGTAAGAAAAAACAATTAGAATATACAATTAGCACATGGCAGATCAGAGACATGGAAGAGGGAGTAGTAGAAGAAACCCTAAGAATATTCGAATAACTACTTTCGATGGAATAACCTGTTTGTATCATTTAAGTTCCACATCAATATTTAAGTTAGCAGAAGTTTAAGAATTTGTTAAACAAATGAAAATTATGATAAATAAAGATTAAATTAGTACACATAGGAATATTGTTGAACCATTGGAATTATTTATATTCAAATGCTCAAAAAGGGATATTCAGGTTTTCCCCAACGTTGCTATAACCTAAAATGCATGTATCCCGAGTCGAAAAAAAAAGGATGTAAATGAGGATCTGGCATCAGCAATTATTGCCATGGGTGCTTCCAAATTTTCCAGCTTTCTCCAACACCCAAAGTACACTGAAGAACAACAAAACCTCTTACAGAGAGAATATCATGAACTTCTGACAAGATATTGCAACTATTGCTTTGAAATAGTAAAACTAAAAAATCATGGAACTTGAGCATTCCAAAAAATATATGGCTTACAAGAACAGACGTAATACGTTAAGGACCATCTCATAAGAAAAATCCAAAGCTTCAAGTATGGCCAATCAACATAAGAATATAACTCTGGTAATGCACTCATTTTATATAAATCATACTGAATCTCAGATAAATTTTTAAGAATGAACATACATCTATGATCTATCTTATCTAAATGAAGCAACATGTTAATACCTCTGTTTATTTAGGAATTGAAGCTGCTTCAAAATATGTTCGCAATATTCCTCAATCATATCATAGCAGGATGCATGATTTATCTCGACAGTAAGCGCCTCAATCTGTTGAAATCAGGAAGACAAATTATTTTAACAAAAATCAGAAGCAAATGAAACCCACATATAGATATATAATGTGATAAAATGTATATATATATATTGTATATATGCAAGTACATTTAAGCATAAATAGGGAAGAGAAAAGATCACCTGAAGACTTTTACATTCAAACAACAAATAAATCATACTAATTCTCTTTTACATGATAATTAGTGAGAATTGTCCCCTAAATGTTGGATTGCACAGAATTAGGACAAGCGAAAAATCAAAAGATATTGCTCTTATGTCAAACTATTAATTAGAAAAAATAGGATAGTACAGACGTATAGAAACAACATAAGCACTTAATTGATTAATATGTTTCTCCTTCTAACCCATTCTTGTATGATAAAACCACACATGCAAGTTCATGTAACATCAACTTATTTACTTAAAATACAAAAGATTCCTCCCCAAGACGCCCAGGGTATAATTTTTCAAACTTCGGAGGCAGTCCGAAAACAAATTTTCTTAAAATTAAGAATGGGTGAAAAAGTAGCACAAAATCATATCTGTGCTCATAGGAACAGAATAAAAATATTAATTTCGAATCAGGAAGCATTAGAACAAGGAAAAAAAAATCTTTCAACTCCAGTATCGCCATTTGAGCTATTTTTTCTCCACCCAGAAACCAAGAACAAGAAAGAGAGCTAAAATTTTGACGAAACTAAAAGCATCGAAAGAACTAAATAGCTATACCCTTCCAAAGGCATTAGCGTCGAGCCCTTTGGTGAGGAGCTTGGCCACATCCTCCTTCAAGAATCGCAGCATCGCCTGCTTCTTCCTCCTTATCGGATCCAACCGCACCTTTATGCACTTTATCGCATGCTTACTGCCAAAACCAAACAAAACCCAAATCATTTCATCACCTCTCCTCCCACCCCTTCCTCCAAGAATCCCAATCGGACCATCATACACCCTCAATCCAAGAAGACCCAGAAGAAGATTAAGAACAAGAAGCAAAGATTACCATTTGTTGGAGAACTTGGAGCCGAGCAAGCTATCAAACATCTTTACCCTTCCGTTCTATCTCCTCTTCCCTTCGCTTTCTCTTCCTCTTTGATCCTACTTTATACGAGGGAGTTGGAGTAATTAGTGAGTGCGGTGGAGTTGCGCTGAAATTAAAGTAAAAGTGGAGGGGGAGATTGGAAAAAAAGAAATAAAAAAAAGTAAGAGGGGTTGCGGGGAGGTGAGCTGTAGGAGACGAGAAGACAGGTGGGAATAAGTATAATATGAGCAGGAAAAGGTAAAAGAAAAAGGAAAAAAAGAATCATCCAATAAATTAACTCCTAAAATAAAATTATGGTTTAATTACATTTTAGCCCCTATATGACAACCAAATATCACATTAATATTTTTCTCTCTTTTCTAACAAAGTAGGAATATCTTGACTAACTTAATTAATTAATTCAGAAGCACTTTCTATTTAATTTTTAAACCTTAATTTTAATTTGTTCCCGTTTTAGGAAAAATGTAGGGATTTAAATAAATAAAAATAAATTTTAAAAAAAGAAGAAGAAAGAAGGTAGAAGACAGAGTACGGACCGTTTACTTATTCTGGTAACCAATTCAAAATAAAAGTGCCGGTTGAGATTTTTGCTCCCTGAATTGCCCCTTGGAATTAGTAATGTGGTGGGCGCCGAAGGGAAGGACGGGCCGCAGAAAGGAACGTTGGAAGGGTATGATGGGGATTTCCGCGTGAGCCACTTTGGGCGAAGAAGCCGGCGTTGTGGCCGAGGCTTTTACCGTTGGGTGAGGGGCAAAACTGGGTAGGGGTAGTTTTGGAATTTGAGGCGTGGTGGAAGTGGTGGGGACTATTAACGGAAAGAGATACTTCCAGAATGGACTGCAAATTGGGACTTGGTATGATTGAGTCAGTGTCTTAGGTTGGAGGAAAGAAATCTAGAACAAAATATATATATATATATATATATATATATATATATATATATATATATATATTCAGAACAAAATATATATATATATATATTCAGAACAAAGATCCATACATTTTTTTATTAATATCTTTAATAGGATTACATAAGTAGTAAATTAATATCTTTTATGGTTACCTTTGTCCCCCAGAGAAATTGATTAAACGAAAGAAATGCAAATGTTATCAAGTTGGAAATGTTTATTCTGAGTTTCCCATTTCCATTAGTTAACGATACAAATCTTAAGAGCTTCCATTGTTAAGATTATTACTTTAAATGTATTTGTAAATTTCAAGTGGTAAAAGAACAAATTAAACTCTTAAGACTCCTAGTTGTATATCATGGCTCTATCAATTGCGGGTAGGTTTCAGTGTGGAGATTCGGTGTGTGTCGATCTAGTATATTATTATATTAATAATATAAATCATACATGTCATGTATCTTTTTGGCAATAAATATTGAGAAATAAGATAAATTATATTTTATCACCATATGGTTACGCTTAAATATACTTCACTTTCTATAGTTTCATTTGTATTACTATATAATTTTATAATTATATCTAAACTAAAATCATTAATTTTTTTAATTATTTAATTAAACTAGAGGTCGAATTTAAAGATATTTATTAAAAATAAAGTTTTAAAGAATTAGATAAATTTTACAATACCGATTTGAGTTTCAAATAACAAAAATATAATAAAAATAGATACTTATTTAATATATTTGTCATTTGAAATCATATTAGTATTATTTTAGATGCACTAATTAAAATATATTTTTTACTAGTCCATAGACTAGTAAAAAATGATGAAAAAATAATTTTAAACGTTATAAGGGGTTAACGTGATATAAATGAAACTAGTAATTAGATAAAATATAATTTCCTGAAGAAAACCTTGGTATAATAGTGTGTGTTTCAAGAAAAAAGAAACCCTGGTTGTTCCATGTTGATGTTGCTGTTGCCAGCTCATGAGTGATGGATGAATGATGATGGAGGATGCATGCACATCTGGACGACACCATGCATGATTGGTGAAGTTAGTCTACGTTACTTACTGATATGATATACTACGTACTACTAAACAACTAACCCCCTTTCCAAGAAGCTAAGGTAAGCTAAGCTGAGCTGAGCTGGATGCAGTCGTTCAACCATCCACATGATTCTTTTCTTTATTTCCTCGCTCGCTTAAGCCAGAAGATAACTCACGAGTCACGAGTGGAGTTACGGAGGATTGCGTACTTGGTCAAGCACACGAAAATTGTTCGAATTGTCTAGGTGCCATGAACACGTTGATTCCGTTTCGTTGCTGCTTGTATTTGATCCGTGACTGCGTCAACTAGACCTATTATGTTAAATAATTTCTAAGACACATAGTTAATTATCCTAGACGAAAAAACTAAAAAGATTTCCTAAGAATTTTTTTTTTGGTAAACTAAAAAATGTCATATAGTTAGTCACGTGACTTTCGCATGATAATTTTTCTTTAATGAAAATAAAAGAATGTATTAGTTAAGTAGCTTGAGGTAAGAAGTACCGGGAGCAGTCGGAATACAAAATGCGCACCAGACGATCTAGGTAGGACCCTTGCCAGGTGCAACCATATCCTGCATGTCTTCTCAAGTTGGCCAGCCAGTCAGAGACTATGAGCCGCGATATTCTAAGGCACAACATTTCCGCAGTGAGTGGAGATGGAAAGTAGCCGAAGCAGCTACCGGCCATAATCAGAGAGCCCGACTTATAAATGGAAAAAATAATAAAAACCTAAATAGATATTTGAGATATTTTTAATAGTCAATCTATATATATGTGAGAAAAAAAAGAGAGAATTTAGATCTAGCTGGGCCAGTGATGCAGCAAACCCAAAAGGCATGGTTTAAAAAACGAAAAGAACAAAAATAAAAGAAAAAGAAGACAACCGAAAGTAAAACAAGAAAGCATCAAAGCCTGCAGCAAATTGCGCAGCAACTTCCTCTGCTTCTCCTTTATCCTACCAGAATGGTAGATCAAGTACTCATCTGCTCATCTTACCAGAAGCATACTCTCAACTTTATTAATATTATTCTTTTGTCTGGTCATATAAAATATATAAAACTAACTACCCAACTGCAGGGAAGTGGGAACCACCCTTTTTTCTTTTTTTCTTTTTAATTATCTTTATGACTTTATTTTTCCTACCCAGAATAAACAAACAGTATGGAATCTATGCATATATTATATTTAAGCACCTCTCAATCATAAAGTTCTAATTTATACTCAACCTCTTGTTTACTTTAGGAACAAGATTAATTTTAAAATAGATACTTTTTATTTATATAATGTGATATAAACGAAGGAAAAGATTAGAACTGTGTGTTTCTTTTATGAAATTATCATGAATATCTTTTGATTTGATATAAAGTAGGTTGATAAGATAGATATTGATGATAAATTAGTAATTTAATTAATGTATGATATAAAATATAAGTTTGATAAATAGTATTTATATTCTAAAATTAGATTATTATGATGTTCAACTACTATTCAAGAATAAATAGTTATATTCTAGAGTAAGAAAAAATTTATTTTTGAAGTGAACGGAAGCCTAATTTTTTTCATATTAAAAGTAATCTCGAAAATAATTTTGGAATAAAACTGTTCAATATTTGACAATTTTTTTTCTTTATGTTATTCTTTTTATTATATTCATAATGCCTAGAATATAAAATGTGAGAAAGTTTCAGATTAAAGAAACATCAGATAAAAATATTTTCACAATTTTTTTTTCTAATTTGTTGTTATAAAAGAAAAATGACACCTAGTTTATTTTATATTAAAATTAATATTTGTCCAGCAGTTGCATATAGACTGACTAATAAACTTGTGCTTTAGTGAATAAAATTTAAAAAATAAATAGATGGAATATATGCAAATGAAATGCATTGTGCTAAATATATTCTAACTTTTATTTTGTGTTATCATTCCTTAATACCCCCAAAACACCCAGAGCAAAAGCTAAGGAAATAAGAATGTTTTAAAATTCAGAGAATAAAATTTCTTTGAAGAGAATGAAATATTTATATAAGTTTATTTTTTTCCACAAAACTTAAAAAACCGAGACAATTTAACCTATTTTTAATTTTTAAAATTATTTTAGGGGCGCTATGTTAATTTGGATAGAAAAACGAAGATATCACTTTAGTCGTAAGTATAGAGATTAGTTTGAGACTTCTTTAAGTAAATAAGAATAAAATAATTTTAGGCATAAATACGAGAAGATAAAATATATTTAACTCAAATAAATTTCTCTACAATTTTTTTCCCCTGAGAATTAAGATGTGAAGAATGGACATTTAGCCATCTAAACAAGGTGAGTAGTTTGGTGGACTTTCTTTGTTGCACACACAATTATTTATTATATCTCATGTCCAAGGTTGTTGATCATTTAATAAGAGTTTGTCGTGGTCGTTAAAGACTAAATTTGGTGATAGTTCGTCAATGTAGTCAGTGAGAGGAATTTGTCACAACCATGCACGTTTGTAGTTAATAAGCCAAAAATTGTCATTCATATATATATATAAATATATATATAAGATTTTAAGGCTTAGAAGTGAGGTAGTTCAAGCACATCTTCAAACAATTCTCTCATACTTCATTATACCAAGCAATTATAATTAATTACAAAAAAATATACAATTTACATAAATTCCTCCTTACACTTAGACTTCTAGGATTATCATTCTTTTTCATATTACTTATATGACATGCTTTTCAGACACATAACTGAAGAATATCTCAAATATCTATTCCATTAAGTTTCCATTATCTTTTCCATTAATAGTTTGTCATATGAAAATTACGGTAGCTATATGATATATTTACACTTATACTTTAGAGAAAAGTAGAGAAAAAAAAAATTTAATTATCAGAATACTCTTGCCCTTCTTAGAGGGATCTTTTTTAAAAAAAATATTGTAGCATTTTTATCCTCGGGGTTTCCGGGTGAGAAATTTCAATCGTCTAGAGGGTTGTGCATCACAAAAAAATTCAAAGGAGTTATGTGAAAAATGTTAATAATTTAGAAGATTTGAGTTTAATTATCCCTAGAAAGAATTATGATAAAAAATATTTTACCCCCTTATAGTTTAGTCTAAATTAAGTTGCCTCTTCTTCAACTCCTTTATAATTTTGATCTATATGTAATTATTAGCTTATCCTTATAATGATAATAGTGAGGGCAAATTTTTTTTTTAATCTTTTGGCATTTTTAATCTTTGCATTATCTATTTTTGGGTTGTTTGTATTATTTTATCCGTCTAATGACAAGTGAGGGAAATTTTTTCTTTTAACTTTAGGCATTAAATATTCTCATCTTTGGGATGTTTGCAGTCTCCAATCTTAGGAAATGAGTGTATTCCAATGTAAAAGAAGTATAAAATTCAAAGATTCACAAACATCTACGAATCTCTATTCCGTTCTAGACCAAAACTTCCTTCTCTCCTTGTTTAGGCGCTTCCTCGGTTACGAGTTTATCTCTTGCCTTCCTCTTTGTTTTTGGACTTCTCTCCACCTCTTCCCCCTCCTCCCCAAATCGTCCTTGTTCCTCTTTATCTATGGATATAACAATTTCCTTTCAAGCATTTATCCCTTCCAGATCTGCTAGTCTTTGCCTTTTGGGTAGGATGATCTTCGACATACCCTATATCCATTCAAAGCAAGGTGCTGGAATAAAGATATGGATTTTCGGGATGTTGGTAAGCAAGACCTCCTCATCTCCTTTGAGAATGAAGTTGACAAATGGAAAGTCTAATATGGATCTTCTTAGACTTTAACATCGATCCTTTTGCCTTAAATTACTTTAGATCTAATTCCTCTAAGTCGAGACTCATCAAGGTTTGAGGATTAATATATCCAAGCTACGTTGCAGTAGCCTATAACGATCACCTTCGTACCCCATGATCACTGAAAGTCCAAATTTGAAGACGGAACTGAATTTTGACTCACATAGAGAGGGTTATCGTGGATCTCCAAAGTAAAGAGTGAACTAAAGTTGGATGGTAGAGTACTTTTGTGATGAGATAGATTCGGGATGGAGAACAAATCTGTTGGAGTTCACTGTGGAAAGGGGAGGCCAAATAGGCGTGGTGTTCACGACCTAGGGTTATGGCAAGGTGGTGGGGATAATAATGGTGAAAGTCAAGGTAAACGATAGGAAAGGGATAAAAAAAAGTAAGGTTATTGCATAGGGTCAAGAGGGTGTAACTAAACAAAGAGGAAAGCAATAATGAAGATCCTAGATGATGACTAGGATTTCAAAACTTGAAGGTAGTCAAACAAGGAGGAAGGAGACAATCTTACAAATTAACTTCAATAATTCAAGATGAAAATTCAGGTGCACACCACATCCATTTATGGGTGGCTTCCTAACTCAACTAGACTTAGCAATAAGATCGAATATGCTCGAATCTTATTGCTTACCATAGTCAAAAACATTTAATTAAAACACCTAAGCTAGAGTTCCTTGCCATCGGGCGTTCGAACTACCTTGAGGGCATTCAAACGCCTAATTTATTTTCTGGCTCTCAGATTAATGCATTCTCATGACCTTGAGGGTGTTCGAATGCCTAATTAATCTTCCAGCTCTCAAGTATATTCGTTCAAATAGCCTTGTGAGCGTTCGAATGCTCCATCTCGAAACTTACTCCTTTGACTAACTGGAATTTTTATTTTTTCTACAAACAAACTATTAGCTAACTGTTACATAGCCAAGCAAGCTCTCATTATTTGCTAGTTCTCCTACCATAGTTGATATATCACGGAGTCGTTCACCTAGTCAACTCATCTATGGTAATGGAACCCCTCCTAACATGCTTAAGGTCACCTCATTCACTTTCCAGCTCTGTAGAAGCATATGTGTCACCAATGATAGCCCTTGTTCCCATCAACTATCACATTAATTTCTGTGTGCTATCTACTTATCTCAATCGCTAACAAATACACTTCAAATCTTCTGATGTTTACTAAGACCAAGGTAACAAAAGTTACGATGACTTGTTAGCATCCTAATCAATCTTGTTTCTTCCTCTAGTATATGCAAGTTCCAATCAAAGAACTAGCGAATTGACCTCAACTCCTTCATTCCCCATTGCAAATTTGCATTGTCTAGCGCTTATATCAAACATCCCCAACTTGCCATGTGCTTATCATTTGAGGTTTACTTGGCAGTCAAAGGAAAGCAATATACAATTATCGCCGGATAAGACAAAAATAGCAAAAACAAAAGAAGAGTTCATATGCCACAATGAGTCAATAAATAGTATAAAAGTGGGTAGAATTCTCAAATACAAGAGTATATGCTAAAAAATAAGATACACTAAGAATAAAGTACATGTCCCTTACAATACTATTACAGTACAAATTTATGCCATATTAGGTGAAATGCTACAAAATCTCCCATAACAAATGCACTCAATCTACAATATATGTTAAATCTGGATGAGTTGAATGTTCAGCAAGTGTCACTATTACTCATATGATAAAATGTATATAAATGATAAGTGCATAAATATATAAATAATTGATTACCACTATCACAATAAGATATGCAAACAAATATATTAGTTAGCAAGGTTCAATTTCGTCGTATGCTAACTTTTTCCACCCCCACTATGATTACTCATCAAACTTGATACTAAGACCATCGATTATAGCTCATACTTGTCCAACATAAATATATCTAAGGGAGGGTATCTTATCGGTAGAATTGCCTATCAATTATTCGATGAATAATTGACTAACCGTCTATCGCTGCATACTAAGGTCTCAAATTGTTGGCCATATCCCAATCTTTGTCATCACCGCCATCGAGGGATCATCACATAAATATAAATCAGGGCACCCTCACTGATAAGAGTCGAATCCAACCTCCAACTTAAATATCCTAAAGGATTAGGTGTGGCAATAGGCTTAGTTTAGTCGGTTTCAGCTCGTGTTGGGTTTAGGTCATGTCATGATATTGCAAACACAAACACGACTCGTTGACAAGTCATAATTTCTAAACACGAATAAACCCCATTTATTAAACGGGTTAAATGGGTTATAAATGAATTATTGAGGACATAAGTTATTAAAATTTATATAAGTTAATCGAGTTTTAAATTTTTTTTTGGGTCATAAATGAATATTTTTGGGTTATAAACAAAATTTTTATGTTATAAATAGGTTAGTCGGGTCATAAACAAGTTATCTATCATAAACAATTTGTTGTATCATAAATGGGTTGGTGGGTCATGTCATAAATGAGTTAACTAGGTTAAGGTAATAACTACAAATATAACATATTTAATAATCGGGTTAGGCAGGTTGGCCCTTTTAGAACCCAAACCTAATTAAACTAAACCCAAACTTGTTTAAAACCAAGTTACTGTATTGGGGTTATCAGATCGGTTCAACTTTCGCCACCCCTACAAAAGATTTAACTCTCATAAACTGATAGTATAATCACTTGTTTAAGCCTGGTGAACAATATGCTTTATTGTTTAGGTTCCATAAATTGTGACCACAAATGAGTTAGAATCCTTATGCTAGTAGGGATAAGAATTATATTTAATAATTCTTGTATATTTGATCTATAAAGATGGAGGCTTAGAAAAAAAAAGAGAAAATTTAAAAGAAAGTTTTTGGGTGGTAGTATTGTAGCATTGCTACACTATTGAGATGTCGTCATCCCCTACTTCCTCATCTAAATTTATTTGTTACATTCTTACATCATCAGAGCTACCATTGTTGAATTCTGTCATCGGGGAATCGTCAGAGTAAGCGAATAACACCAAACAAATTGTATGTGAAGAATTTTTACTTAATTATTGAGTTGAGCTATTCCACATGGACCTTAGGTGAGTGAATTTACTCACATAATTATTGTCTTGTATTTCATACTATGATTCTTTTATTTTATTATCTATGTAGTATTATATTCTATGCATTATCTTCTTTTTATGCTATGTTGTATTTCATCATACTCTACTTCGTGTAATACTTTAGTTTATGAATTATTGATCTTCGTACAAATAGTAAAATATTGGCTACGGGTTGGTAAGACTTTGAGAATAGATACATATTAGATATTCTTCGTGCATCCCTATAGTGACTCAAGTTTACTTTGAAGTCCACGGGACAGGCCTATTCCTGATTAGTACATGTCCGTTTAGGTAACTCTGGCGTGGTTAGATAATAATTCTAAGTTAGATTAAAAATCTCACTGATGTGACTCTAATCTATTTATGGTTAGTAGAAAAGACAGATTGCAATTATTAAATAATGATACCTCCTGATGACATATAACCAAATCAGTTATGAAGGAAGACTCAGAGAGTCATCTTGAGACGATTCCTACTTGATGTGAATCCATAGGCATAGTTCCATACTAAGTTGTCAATATTGATATTAAGAAAACTTGCATAATGAAATTGAGCATGTTAATATTTTACTAATTGTACTATCATTTCTTGTGCTTATTATCCATATTATGAGTATACTGGCTATTATTATTATTATTATTATTATTATTATTATTATTATTATTATTATTATTATTATTATTATTATTATTGAGTTTTGGTTAAAATTTCATATTAGATAAAATATGATTTCTCTAGGTTTTAAGTGGATTCACCCATTGAGCTAAAGTTATTGGCTCATTAAATTCTTTTAATATTTCACATGCTGGTTAGCGTGACGAATGATCGTGGGCAGCGGGACTATACCTCTACTTAGGATTTTGGGCATTTATATCTTTAGTTATAGTAGTGATTTTTAGTTTAAGAATTAAAAAACTAAATGATGATTTAGTGATATTTAGAAGACATGATTATATAGTTTGGGTATTTTATGTCTTTGAAGGTTTATCAGTAGGAGTTATTAAATAAATTTTGAGTTTCATTATATTATGGATAATTTGTTAAGGCTTCATGTATCTCATGTCTATTGGGAAACATGGCTAGTAATGATTTCTATTTTGGGTCATGAAAGGAAGGGGTTCAAATGAGATTCTTTGAAAGTGCCCACCTACTAGACCTTGATAGTCCCTAGTTGGGAACCAACCACCAACCAAACATTTTGAGCAAAAGGAGGGTTGGGATGGGGGTTACAAGAGACCACTCTCCTACCCAACTCATATTACACCAGAGGGGAGGAGAGGACTCACAAATGATACTGAGGACGGGTCCAGGTTGAGTTTTAACGACGATGATTATGTAATTGATAGACTCTGATACCACTTGGATAGGCTCTGATACCAAATTAATAGGCTCTAATACCATTTTGATAGGCTATGATACCAATTGATAGACTCTGATACCACTTGGATAGGCTCTGATACCAAATTGATAGGCTTTGATACCACTTTGATAGGCTCTGATACCAATTTGATGGGTTCTTGTACTGAAGATAGGCTATGAAATAATTCTTTAAGATCTGAATTTATTATAGGAATCAGTCCGCGCAACCGTGGGAAAATATTTGTCAGATATTTTCTGGTAGTCATAAAATTATGAAACTAATTGGGTTGGATCCGTAACTTCCTGATCTACAACTTTTATATTTATGTGCTTTGTATATTCGAACTGTAGTAGGGACAAAAATACAGAATAACGTGAGTGATGGTGGTGGTGACGGGTGGAGTGGATGTTAGGGTTATGGATGGGTATGGAGATGAGGGTGGATTGTGGAAGTGATTAAGGGAAGTAGACGAGGGGAACGAAGTGGTCGAGATCCCAAAGAAGAGGAGTGGCTCGATTATCGAGGGAGATTAGAAGTTAGAAGAAACTTTGCCAACGGTAGAGGTGGAAGGATGGTGAAGAGGGAGGAGGGAGGAGTCTAGAGAAAATATAGGAGGCAAGAAATCAAGAATCCAATAGCATTATGAAGTTGGCTGCCATCCATATATTTATAGAGGCTAGCCAACAAGTCCTAAAATAATATGAAGCCCTAATTCTAGAAGATTTTCGTCGATCACGTTCGAACGCGCTCAAAAAAGTCCTTTCTCTGAATTTGCGAATGTGACATAGGCGTTCGAACGCGGGCGTTTGAACTCGCCAGACCGCGTTCGAACATGGGCATTTACAAGGCGTTCACAAGGGCGTTCGAATGCGACCTATAAGAATTTTATTTTAATGAAAATAAATACCTAATGCAATAAGAAAAGATCCTAACTAAGTGTATCCGCCCACCACGCTTCCCCCACCTTGCCTTCAAGGTGAAAAGTCAAAAAAACGCTCCAAGATATCAGTCTCCAACTCCTATGTCACCTCATCAGATGGCTTGCCAAGCCACTCAATTAGAATCTCCATCTCCAATCTGGTACCATGTCATCATCGGCATCTAGCAAGTACTCAAATTGGCTCTATGATCTCTATCTCCTCCAATGGCTCCGGTAGAACCGATCTAACATTCTCATGATCTCCAATGCTTTCTTTCAACAATGAAACATGAAAGATAGGGTGCACTTTCGACCCCTCCAGCAACTCCAAACGATATGCAACCGATCTAATACTCTCCAACACTCAAAACGAACCAAAGAAGCGATGTGCTAACTTTTGGTTTCGCATCGAACGTAAGGTCACCTGTCGATACGGTTGCACCCTCACAAACACCCAACTACCTATGTCAAACTCCTGCTCCCTATGGCTACGATCATAAACTTGCTTCATGCGGTTTTGAGCAAGTCTATCAATGCTAAGTCCACCTCCGTCCTATCTACCGATGCCACTGGATCATAAGCGCGTAATGTCGGAGCCGTGCGTCCATACACCACCTCAAATGGAGTCATGCCAATGATACTATGGTAGGCGGTGTTATAAGACCACTCCGCCCACGGTAAGAACTCCAATCATCGTTTCAGCATCTCTCCAATAAAGCACCTCAAGTACTGCTCAATGTCTTGATTAACCACTTCGTTTTGGTCGTCCGTCTGTGGATGGTAGGCCAAACTGAAGTTTAATCGAGTCCCCTACAATTTGAAAAACTCAGTCCAAAAATAGCTCATAAATACATGATCACGATTCGAGATAATTGTGCGTGGCATGCCATGTAATCGAGCAATATTTCTAACAAAAATTTCAGCCACCGTCTTGGCTAAAAACAAATGTGACAATGCCGAAAAGTGCGCATACTTACTCAATCTATCAACCACCACAAAGATAATAGAATAACTACGTACCAGTGGAAGACCCTCTATGAAGTCTATAGAAATGTCCTCTCAAACACGGTCCGGTATAGGTAAAGGCTGTAGTAATTCGACCGTTTTAAGGTGGTTGCTTTAGCCCTTTGACAGACTTCGCAAGCACGGACAAATCTCCTCACATCCTCTCTCAATCCTGGCCACGTGTAACTCTGAGATATCCTCCTATAAGTCCTCAAGACACCCTCATGACCAGCCTCTAGAGTTTGGTGAAAGTGCTCCAACAATTTTTGCTGCAATCCGTCATTTGCGGGCACTCGAATGCTTCTGTAGTCCGACAGCAATCCGCCTCGATTCTCCAACTCGGGATGGCGCTCCGGATCATCCATCACCTCTTGCAACAATCTCAAAATATCTAGGTCAGATGTACATCTATACCTCAGCTAGTCAAGGAAGGGAAAGGTAGGAGATGAATAGGCTGCATGCTCGACGGTATCGGGTTGGCGCGATAGTGCATCCACCGCTTTATTTTCCGTTCCCTTATTGTATTGAATTTCATAATCATACCCCAGCAATTTTGTGATCCATCATTGCTGTGCCGGAGTGTGTATGCGCTACCCTATAAAGTATGGAAGGTTCCTTTAATCGGTTCGAATAATGAATCGTTTACCGATCAAATAAGGCCTCTACTTTGTCACCGCATGCAGAATTGCCAACATCTCTACCTCATAAGTCGATAATTGCTGAGATTTTTGAGATAAAGCCTTACTAAAATAGGCAATGGGACGTCCTTCTTGCATTAGTACAGCTCCTATGCTAACACCCGATGCATCATATTTAATAATTGATTTTTTGGTGAAGTCCGGTAGTGCTAGAACGGGTGCAGTCGTCCTTGCTGTTTTCAATTTTTTAAAGGCTGAAGTGGCTTCATCTGTCCATCTAAAAGAGTCCTTCAACAAAGAAGTGAGAGGAGCAGCGATCTTGCCATATCCGGCGATGAAGCGTCGATAATATCCGATCAGCCTAAAAAATCCTCTCAATCCGATGGTAGTAGTAGGAATAGGCCAAACGATCATACATGCAACCTTTTGTGGATCTACCGCTATACCATCCGCTAAAATGATGTGGCCTAAATACTCCACCTTTGGTACTCCCCATAGGCACTCGGACTTCTTGATCTTCAATTGGTTTTGCTCCAACAAATTCAGCACGTTCTCCAAATGCCGCCAATGCTCTAATTTAGTCCTGCTATACACCAAAATATCGTCAAAAAATACCAAGACATACCTTCACAATAGAGGCCGAAATATATCATTCATGAAGCCTTGAAAGGTAGCCGGAGCATTGGTGAGACCAAAAGGCATCACTCGGAACTCATAATGCCCGTCCGGAGTTTGAAATGCAGTTTTGTGCACATCCGCCAGGTGAACTCTAATTTGATGATACCCGACCCTCAAGTCAAGCTTACTAAATATAGTCGCCCCTTTAAGGTCATTCAGTAATTCCTCGATAACCAGAATAGGATACCGGTCCTTAACGGTAATAGCGTTTAGTGCTCGATAGTTGACACAAAAATGCCATGTTTTGTCATTTTTTCGCACCAATAGCACAAGGGATGAGTATGAACTATGACTTGGTTGTATGAGGCCTTGCTCCAACATCTCGGCTACCATCTTTGAGATAACTTCTTTTTGCACATGTGGATACCGATATGGTCTCACGTTTGCCGATGCAGCCCCGGGTACAATCTCTATACGATAGTTCGCCGCTCTCCTCGGTGGCAACTCCTGTGGCTCATCAAATAGTCCAGAAAAGTTATCTAATAAATTAGACAATTCAATGGTAGTACCTGAACTCGTTTGAGGCTCATCTCCTGCTGATCTTAACTGAAGAAGATAGGCTAAATCATACGTACCAAGCAGCCCCACCATAGGCTGTATCGTAGGAATTGATGAAGTTCGAACACCATCAAGCCGCACATCTTTGTTTTCTTGTTTATATTTCATCCACATGCTCCGGAAATCAAATGTGACAGGTTCCAAACTCTATAACCACTGAGCACCAAGGACAATGTTCGCTCCTCACAGCGCCAATGGATACAAGTCCACAATGATGTCATGTCCTTGCACTCGTATATCGACTCGGAGACACAAGCTCTCCAATAGCAATGTCAAACTCCATAGTCGGTTTGGCATCCAAACCCAATCTTCTCATTAGCCTCTTGTCTAGAAAGTTGTGCGTACTCCCCAAATCGATGAGGATGTGCACTCAATGCTTTTTAACGTATCCGTCTACCCGTAACATTCTTGGTACGGAAGTACTCGAATATGTATGTATCGATATTTTAGCTTGGATATCTTCCTCCATGCCCTCCTCCATAGTTTTCTCATGGGTCTCCTCTAGACACTCTCCATCATCAATTACCCCATCATCCTCCTCAGGACCATCGATAAGCATCACACTCCCGATCAGTTTAGAACACCGATGACCGGGGGTGAAACGCTCATCACATCGAAAGCAAAGGCCCTTCGCTCTTTGCTCCTCCACCTGGGCAGGTGTGAGAGCTCGAACGGGGGGTCTAGTGCCTCCTCTAACGTCGGAAGAAGGTCTCAAATATGGTCGTGGTCTAGTAGTTGCAGCCGCTGTTCTTGAAACTGCAAAATTTCCAGCCGGTGTTCTAGGTGCAAACCGCCCATCTCGGTTGCCCTAATTGATTTTCGCTGCCATCTTTAGAGCCCTATGCTTTTGTTCCATCCTCACGACCTTTTTAAAGGCCTCCTTAAGAGTAGTAAGATATAGAGTACGAACATCCGCTTGTATCTCCTATCGTAGCCCTGAAATAAATGTACTCATCAATGTATATTCGGGCCACGGTGGCTCACAATGACTACTAACTCTTTCAAACTCAGCTTGGCACTCCAATACAGTAGTCCTTTGAACCATCTTGCTTAATGTGACAGCAAAATCTTCATATGCCACTGTCCTAAATTTGCATGTAATCCTCCTATAAAAATCAGCCCATCTAATAAATCCACCACTACGAATAACTGATCTATACCAATGCAATGCCGTTCCTTGGAGGTGAAAGATTGCCATCTGAACTTTTGCATTTATCGTTGTACCTTGATAATCAAAATATTGTTCAACTTGAAACACCCAATCCATTGGATCACCGCCTTAGAATTTTAGAAAGTTTAAACGTGCAGTTCTCCCCTGAATAGCGTTGTCAGGTTCGCGACAGATCCTTAGTTTAGGTCTAAACCTTTGTGCATGTTGATCACATTCTCTAAATCCTCGAGCACGTCCATCACCAACTCCATAGGGATCAACCTCATTCTCATAGTGCCAATTCTCCTCTTCGACGAAGCACACCGGTACTACACGCCTCTCGGGTTCCACCACCGTCGCTCTTGGGTTTTGTAATGGAGGTGGGGATCATTGACATTCATATGACGCATATGGACCTGTGGGGTATCGGTTCGATGGGATCCCACCGCTGGTCCTTTTTGAAACTCTGTTCGTCGTCGAGGAGATAATGAACCCACTTGATTCACAACATATTCCTTGAATTCATTATGATCCTTTTGCTTGTTGTCAACTCTACGCAACAATATTTGGAACATGCTTATAAGTTCATCCATATTTGAACTCATGGACATTAGTTGACTCAGTCCTGCCGTGGTCGCTCCAAAGGAATCGGCCTCACGGTTAGGATCATCGTGCATTGAGCCCTCCCTTATCGGTGTGCTCTCCATAGGTCTCCTTGTTGATGTCATCTTCCTTATTTCAACCATTGATGGAGGTCCGAGGTTTGCCTGCTTTGATACCAATTGATAAACTCTGATACCACTTGGATAAGCTCTGATACCAAATTGATAGGCTCTGATACCACTTTGATAGGCTCTGATACCAATTGATAGACTCTGATACCACTTGGATAGGCTCTGATACCAAATTGATAAGCTCTGATACCACTTTAATGGCTCTGATACCAAATTGATGGGTTCTTGTACCGAAGATAGGCTACAGAATAATTCTTTAAGATCTGAATTTATTATACGAATTAGTCCGTGCAACTATAGAAAAATATTCGGCAGATATTCTTCGGTAGTTAGAAAATTAGGAAACTAATTGAGTTGGGTCTATAACTTCTTAATCTACAACTTTCATATTTACATCCTTTATATATTTGAACTGTAGCAGGGTAAAAAACACAGAACAATGTGGGTGATGGTGGTGGTGATAAGTGGAGTGGATGTTAGGGTTATGGATGGGTATGGAGATGAGGGTGGATTGTGGAAGTGATTAAGAGAAGTAGACAAGGGAAACGAAGTGACCGAGATTCCAAAGAAGAGGAGTGGCTTAACAGTCGAGGGAGATTAGAAGTTAGGAGAAACCTTGCCAACGGTAGAGAGAAAGAGAGCACGAGAGAGGTAGGGTGTTAGAATGGCTTGAAAGAGGGGAATGGGAAGTGAGGTGAAATAGAGAAGGCAACAAGTGGCGCTTGGCTCAACGCTGACGTACACTATATGCCACATTGACATAGTGTCAACACTATGCCGATGGCATGTTGTAGGGTGGGCTATGCGAGGGGACGGTGTCAAGGAGAGAAGGAAAGGGGTCATGTGTGAAGCACGTGATCCAACTTCTCTCTTATTTCCTAAGGTGTTACATTATATGCTAGAGTAGCTTCTCTCTATTTCACTCTCTCGCTTCACATCCTAGGTCAAGGCTTAGGCAAAATGTAATCCTGGCAGCCTGTAGTCGAAGTTCGAGAATATCTAAGATGAGATCTTGAGAATACAATATGATAGTTTTAACCACAAGTGGCTTTAGACATGGGATAATCTCTTACGCCTTGAGAAAGCTCTATTAGCACCAAAGGTTGAGTTTTTTAGGTCAGCCTTATTGATTTAGAGCCTATTACAAAATGAAATAGAGATTGTACTAATATCACCTTTCCTACACACATTGTGATGGTTGTCTACGATGTCTTTATCCGATCAGTCTCTCTCAAGAAGGTTAATTTCATTTGGCCACAAACAACATTAGGGCAGTTTTCAACAAAATTGGCATTTAACTTCCTCTTGTAGGGAGAGTAGAGCAACTCCTCTCGGACTGAGCTAATATCTCTCTACGGAAATTAGTTTGAAAATGCAAAAGAATCATATCTAGAGTTAAGACCTTTGTATGGAAGTGCATTGCCAGGGCTCTTGTCCTGAACGACCATTGATTCAAATGTTTTCCTTGACTTAAATAACATCTATCTCATTTGCTTGGCTGATAAGAATGGAACATCCTCTTCAATATCTGGATCGGGTGCTAGAAAGCAGTCCGCACAAATGTTGAAAAATATTCACCAGATATTCTTTCGTAGTCATAAAATTACGAAACTAAAAGTGATCGATCCGTAACTTCTTAATATACATTTTTTGTATTTACATCCTTTATAGATTCTGACTGCAACTGTGGTGAAAATACACAAAAGTAGGGGTGATAGTGGTAGTGACGGGTGGAGGTGAAGAGAAGGTTGGGATGATAGTAGAGATGATGGTGGATGGTTGGTAAAGAGGGAGAAGGGAGATTAGGGTAGAGAGACAAGAGAGAGGATAGAAGGAGATAGAAATCAAGATTTATTCATTATAATAATTTTGATTGCCATCCACACCTTAAGAGGCTAACCAAACAAGCCAAAATAATAATTATTAACCCTAGAATAGTGGACTCTGATACGTTCAAACGGGGTCGACTGTGTTCGAACGCACAAATTACGTTCTTTGTCAATGCAAACATATGCAGGCGTTCGCACGCGGGCTTTCGAACTCGGCTGAGCGCGTTTGAACGCGACTTACAAAAACCTTATGTTTTTGGAAATAAACAACTAGTACAATAAGAAAAGACTCCAACAAAGTGTATCATTGACATAGTTCGAATGCACAAATTACATTCTTTGTCAATGCAAACGTATGTAGGCATTCGCACGTGGGCTTTCGAACGTGGCTGAGCGCGTTCGAACACACAATTTTTGTTCTCTATTGATGTGAATGTTTATAGGCATTCGAATGCCCTCCTGTGTTTGAACGTGACCTACAAAAACCTTATATTTTTGGAAATAAACAACTAGTACAATAAGAAAAGACTCCACCAAAATGTATCATTGACATAGTTGAGCACAAGTTCTTTGCTTGTAAGTTTGCTGGAGCACATATCTTGCATGCCCTTTGAAATGGCTTCTTAGTCCAAAGCATGTCGCTCTTGTGTCTTGGATCACCTTTGCTAGAGCTGCTCTCCCATCGAAGGGCAACGATTTTACTTAACCTTTAAGTGGTCCTTCTGGAAGGCCAAAAATGATTGAATTTTTCAGAAGAAGCCATGTTTTCAAAAGAAGCCTCTATCCCTAAATGATGTCATTAGGGGTGAAAACGGGTCAGATTAACTCCGACCCGACCTGCTATCCGACTCGACTCGGATCGGATTCGGATAAAAAATTTCTATCCGATTCGGATACGGATAGAATTTTTGAAAAAAATTCAGATACGGATTCAGATACAGGTCGGATATATTTTTCGGATTCGGATACGGATATCGGATATCCGTTTACCCACATATTTTTTTAAATGATTTACAGTTTTTAATTTGCTTATTTAAATAGTAAATATTAATATTGTTACTAATAATACTTTATATATTATTTATAAAGATTAATTTCTCTAATTTTATATATTTGACATACAAAAAAATTATTTGCTGTAAAACTCTTAATAATTTTGTGTTAATTATATCTAAATAAAATATTATAATTATTTTAAATTCAATTAATATCCGTTTAAGATCCGATCCTTTATCCGAAAATTATCCGTATCCGTTTAGTTAGGATATGGTTTTAAATTTTACTATCCGTCCAATATCCGTATCCGAATCCGTATCCGGACTAAAAATATGGATCTGAATATGGGTTGAGTACTATCCGATTCGTATCTGATCTGTTTTCACCCCTAGATGTCATTCATGAAGTCCATCCCTCGTTAATGGTTGCTAACATTCCTCCTTTGTAGCTTTGCATTAGTGGCTACAGTTCTCTTGTAGTCAATAAAGTCGAATTTGCCCATTGGGTTAATGCCACTTGGCATAATGATAAGTTACGGTCACTAATGTATTAAGGTTCAATTGGTGTCGACATCAAACTTGAGAATTATGGGTGATTGGGCTAGGGCAAGACGTATAATATGATCTTGGTGATGGAATTGGGCATGTGAATACGCTAAATTGATGAGAAGAACGAGATAATAGCGTTGGTGCAGTGGTTTGGGTAAAGGATGTGATTTGATGATAACCGTGGGCAAACGATATGTGGTAGTTTAAGGCAGATTGTGAAAGTAGGCTAATGGAGTTTGTAGGATACTTGTGGGTGTTGGGTGTTGTTGAGGGTGAAAGGACGAAGAGGGAGAAGTGGGTTAGCCTTGAGGATTGAGGGGAACAACTAGACAAAACTGATATAAGAAGGAGTCAGAGAGAATTATGGGAGACAGAGAGTTTGAGAGAGATATAGGGAGATAGAGAGTTTGGAGAGAGATGAGAGATAGATTTGATCCAAAATTTGCAATAATCTCAAAGAAGCTCTCTATACACATATTTATAAGCTAGCCAGACATCCTACACACTTAAAGGAAACCTAATACAAGTAAACCTCATAAAGAAATCCTAATGTGAGTAAACCTCATAATCGGGAGTTCGGCCGACTAGAAGCTTGACTGGCTCTTTGGCAGGGGTGTTAAGAACACACAAATCGGAGAGCTAGTTTTCCTGGCAAGGGCATTCAAAATTCTTAGAAAATAAACTCCTAAACTATACATGCGGTGAGCAAATATACACCTATTTAATGGATGAATCAAATCAGTTCTTATCACATGAGGACAACCATGGCTGGGTTGGCATTTTTATCTACCGTTCAAATATGTAACTCTTCCTTTACAATACTATTCACATGTAGCCATCCATGGACGCTTTCACTGGCTAAGCCTTTGCTTTGCTAAATAGGCTTAAGGAATTAAGCCGGCTAACTCCTATCGGCTACTGCATTTAGTTATTGGATTCCCAGTTGGTCGTATGACTAGTCAGTTAACAATCCAATGATCTCTGTGTTAATTGGAGAATCTCCTCCATTATCTTGGAATTTGTTAAGTAGATTTCTAAGTTCCTCTCTATTAGAGTTTCCTATACAAGTAGGGTCAACAACTTTGTGGTCTATAATTTCACTGGTCTTGTCTTTTCTGAAAAACTTACTGTGGTATAGACTAATCCGCCTCTGAATTTAACATATGCTCAATGTTTAGAGACTTTTTCAAATGATTACAAAATGAAGAGAATATTTTAACCTTTTATATTAAAACCAACATCTAAGGGAAAGAGTCATTAATGAAATACATATAGTTATTTTCAATTTTGGCTTAGTTATTGGAGGGTAAAATATATTATTCCTATGAATTATACTTTTTCTTACTAAATATACCATATGTAGTCTCCGAGAAACCTTATTATATAATTACATCTCGACCCCCATTTTTATATAGATCCTCTCATTTATCTTTTCACAAGATAAAAATCAAGCAATTAATTTTACGTCCTCTAGGGACTATTTAACTTTTAATGTAGAAGAAATGAAAAAAAGAAGATAAGATAGTCATTTAAATATTTTATAATAAAATTATTTGATGTTTTCATAAAAAATAAGTTATTAAGAGGGTGCAAATTGTAACCAATCTTTTCGGAATCATGTTCTCAATCCCAAGTCTTAGTCTTTAAGTAATTGGTTGTCAGTAGTGCTGTCTTTAGTTGGATGGCAGGGCCATTATTCTCCTTTCCTAGTCTTTATCTTCATATATTACTAGTTTGAGACAAACTTGAGGGCAATCAGGACATGCAGATCTCTTTCAATCCCTTTCTTTATGCGCATACACACACACACACACACACACACACAAACATCTTGCTTTTATGTTAGGCAAAGGGCTTTCTTTTTCCATCCTTGACAAGCTTGTCCAATATGATTCTCCATGAAAGGTCAGGTTGAAGAGTGCAAGATAGATTTATCCAACATGCATATGATTAGCTTCAACTTGTTAGATATCATGCTACTGAAAGCTATCGAAAGTAAGATTACACCTGGGGAGAGTTGTAATATGTAACCTTGGAGTTAGGGTAATAATAATATCATTCCACCATTAGACATTATACCATTTAATCCTAGATAGGAATGATATATATATAAATAACACTATGCATTATGTATTTATTATCATTTATGCTCTATCTTTTGAACTTTATAAACATTTGTAAGGTTTAATATTTTGATAACTTTTATACTAAAACCAACATATTATCTTCTCTTCTTTCTTGACAAATAGCTGGGACAGTACTTACCATGCTGTCTCTAAACCTTATATAAGAATCATATTCCCAATCCCAAGCCTTCGTCTCCAAGTAACCAAAAAACAAAGCAAGGAATTAAAGCTACCATCTGATTACTGCACACATATGGATCTCAGAAGTTGCTGTCTTTAGTTGCATAGCATCATAGTAAGACCATGCATTATTCTTTCCAAACTTTGTTTATCAAAATAGACCGCCCTCAAACTTATTACTAAACTTATTTCCAAAAGGTATCTATTTCACTATAGCCAGAAATAATATGCTGAACATGTAGATATTTTACTTCTATGTTAAGAAACATTATTAAGTAAGCATTTTTATATTAAAGTAAAATTTTAACTTAAGTAGCTGAGATGTCAACTGAAATAGATTCCTACAAATAAAATATTTAGCATTTTAGCGTTAAATAAAAATGCCGAAATAGTCAGCGATTAGGTCTAAAATGTAAAATGCTTATGAATTCAGTGTGTTCGTAGAGTTACAGTGAAAGTGGTTCGTAGAGTTACAGTGAAATATATCCCTTTTGTATAAAATTTTGAACAAGACTAATTTGGTCAATCACTCTTGTTTGTTGTCGTTTTACATTTGGATAGATTAGTTTGAGACAAAGTGAGGGAGATCAAGGCACGCAAAGATCCCTTTCAATCCCTCTGCATGCCCATGCAGAAGTACATATCAATTTTGTTTGGCAAAGAGCACTACTTCTTTATCTATCCTTGACGAACTTATCCAATATCTAGTGACTGTCCATGGCATTAGGATTCGCTATAAAAGGTGAGGTTGAAGAGTGCAAGAGAGATTTATTCTATAGGTTTTGTCACTAATTTTGAGTTAGACATTGAATGATACAAATGATTGTGACATGAGATTAATTATGGAGGTATATAACATCATTAAGATCGCACTGGGGAGAGTTAGAAAAATACTTGCAAATTAAGATGGAATCAAGATCTGCACCATTTGCGGATAGGGATATATTTCACCAATAGACATGGTATTGATAGCATTTAATTTAACAAAGAAGTTTATATAAAATGGAGGAAAATAATATATATGGCAAGACCCAAAATAGATAGTAGGGAAAATGAATAAAGAACGCCATGCAATATGTGTTTATTATTTTTTACACCCTACTTTTCGCTCTTTTGAGTCCCACCTATCTTTTATTTTTATTAGCAATCACATTATATAGGTATTTATCATTCAACACTAATATTCTGTTTTTATTGCCTTACAAACACAATGAGTAACATATAGTTAAATATTTTATACTTGCAAAATATTTATTTTTAGCATGCATGTTATGTTTTTATATAAAAATAGAATAATCGATATACGCTTTCTCTATAATTACAAATTGTAGTTCTTAAAATATTATTATAAAATTATAGTAATAATATATTAGTGTTATTATAGTTAAATATAGGGAAATTTGTATGTATCACTCTGCTTTATAATATAATTATAGTTTCCACCCTATCTTTTTACTATTTATAAATCGATCCCTCTGATTTAGCAAATATGTGCAGAAAACGCCTTGGGTTAGATTTAAACTAACACTGTTAGAATATTTCGTTAAGTATAGATATTTTATTTGTGAAATGCCTAAAATGTCTTTATCTGTTAAAATAACTAAAATGCCCTTAGTGTGACTTGGTTGGGGGTATGTTTGTAATTTTTAGTTTAACTTAGAGATTTGGTTAAGTTTAACTAACTGATCTAACATTAGGGTGTTTTCTACATATATTCGCTAAATCATATTGCTTGATTTGTAAATAGTAGAAATGGAGGGTATAAATCACAATTTCATTATATGCAAAGTTCCTTTCAATATATGACATAAATCAAATCACTTAATTAAAAAAAGAGTTATGTAAAACCTAATAAACTATTATATTTTATATGAACGAATTCTATTTGGATAAACGGCTAATTACATGCTGCATAAAATTTTTTAGATTGTGAACCCTCTCATTTAGGTCCTCATGGATCTTGTTAGCGATAAGTACACGTTCTGGTTGAGGAATGTGTGGAAGTGTGTTCTTTGTATTCTCATAAGACTATTAATAGTTTTACCTTATAAACATTTTTTTCAAATTATGTTATATTATATAATTCTATATACAAATTTTGCTTTATTCTTTAACATGATTATATGATCCTATATAGAGATGATTATATATGAGTATATTTTTATCATTTTGATGTGATTCAAACCCCACCGAGTCATCTCGAGCATGGATACACCCTATGTGAGTCTACTCTTATTATTATTTTAGTTGTTTCCTTTAGAAAATAAGGATTTTGTATGTCGTCTTCGAACGCAGGAGGGTCGCAAATTTCATGTTTGAGACCTCGTTCGAACACGATCGGTGAGAATTCATTGTTTCTAGGATTATTATTTATCATTTTTGGCTTGTGATAGGGTTTATGACGCTCTGATACCAATGATAGGGCGGCCTACGAAATGATTCCTTCAAGATCTGGATTGATTGCAGGAAGTAGTCTGCACATTTGAGGAAAAATATTTACCAAATATTCTCCCGTAGTCAGAAAATTATAAAACTAAGTGGTATCGATCTGTAACTCCCTGATTTACGTTTTCCATATTTGTGCCCTTTAAAAATTTAAACTACAACTATGACAAAATCACGATATAGTGGGGATGAAGGTGGTGGTGATGGGTGGAGTGGATGTTAGGGTTATGGAAGATAATAGAGATGAGGGTGGATGGATAATATTGTTTAAGGGATAAAGACGAAAGGGAAGAAGTGGTCAAGATCCCCAGGAAGAGGGAGGACTCGACAGATGAGGGATATTAGAAGTTAGGAGAGACCTTGCCAATGGTAGAGGTGGCTGGTTGGTAAAGAGGGAGGAGGGAGATTAGGGTAGAGAGACTAGAGAGAGGATAGAGAGACAAGAAACTAATATTCCTTAAGCATTATGATTTTGGTTGCCATCCACATCTTTATAGAGGTTAGCCAATGAGCTAAAATAATAACTATTAACCCTAATTCTAGTGGATTCCCACCAATCGTGTTTGAACATGCCCGACCACGTTCGAATGCACAAAAGACGTTTTCTATTTTGCGAACTTGATGTAGACGTTCGAACGCAGTGTTCGAATGTGCCTGATCGCGTTTGAATGCACATTTTGCATTCTCTATTTTTGCAACTTGATGTAGACATTCACAAAGGTGTTCAAATGCGCCCACTTTCGCATTCGAATAGGACCTACAGAAAATTTATTTTAATAAAAATAAATAACTAATGCAATAAGAAAATACTCTGAAAAAACCCATAGACACACGTATGTATCTAACCTTTAGGCAATGATATTGTTCATTCGCTTAAGTAAAAGTCGAAAGAAATATTAAAAACGAAAGTAGAGATGAACGCCAAGATTTTAACATGGAAAAACCGAAAACGGGAAAAAAACCACGGGTCCAAACTCGGATCAAAACCAATCACTATGATAGTAACAGTTACAAGACTGACTTACAAAACAACCCGTCGATCCAAACGACTTTGTTCTTCTCAGTCTTGATTGCTAGAACCCACGATTCACTGCTTCTCGTGATTGATGTCCAACCTCAGTAGCCCTCGAGATTGATCTTTCGTCTAGATAGCCCTTAAGACGAAAGATTCAGATTTGTATTTGAGAAGGACCTTATTCGTTGAAGAACCGATGTAGCCTCAAGAAGTCTCATTCAATAATCTTCTTCAACCACCCTAGAGATAGGGCATCACAATCCTTATATATGATCTCCAAGATAGAGCCAAATCTAAGTCTTATCCGTACTCATGAAAATCAAATAAATTGCAAACTTCATAGGTGCGTTCGAACGCGGCCCGAGTGCGTTCAAACGGCCTGACTTAATCTCAGGTGCGTTCGAACGGGCCCAAGTGCGTTCGAACGCGACAGCTTGAATTCTTCAGGTTGCGTTCGAACGCGTTTGTGAATGCTGCTCTCGGTCTATGTGAACGCAGTACCCGCGTTCGAACGCGTTTGTAAACGTTGCTCTCAGTCTGTGTAAACGCAGTATCCGCGTTCGAACGCGTTTGTGAACGCGGTGTGAACTCACAGCTTTTCTCCAATAATCTTGCAATTCTTCAAACCAGAGATATTCTAGACTTGTATAAAGCTCATATACATGTAAAAATACACTTAGAATATTTTGTACACAATTGCCAACAATTAAAAAACCTAACATACTCTAACTAGGTATATCAGCCCACCACGCTTCTCCCACCTTGTCCTCAAGGTGTAAAGTTGGGGAATGCTCCAAGATGTTCGTCTCCATCTCCCATGTTGCCTCATCGGATGGCTTGCCAAGTTATTTGACTAGAACCTCCATCTCTAATCTGGTAACATGACATCGTCATCGCCTAGCAAGTACACGAATTGGCTCTATGAACTTTGTCTCTTCCAATGGCTTTGGTATAACTGATCCAACGACCTTATGATCTTCAATCTGCTTTCTTAGCAATAAAACATGGAAAATAGGATGCACTCTCAACCCCTCAGGCAGCTCCAAACGATACGCAACCAGATCGATACGCTCTAACACTCAAAACAGACCGAAGTTGCGATGTGCTAACTTCTGGTTTCTCATCGGATGCAAGGTCACCTATCGATATGGTTGCACCCTCATGAACACCCAACTGCAATTCCCGCTCCAGATGGCTGCAATCATAAACTTGCTTCATACGGTTTTGAGCATGTTTAAGATAGGCACGCAACTGATACGATTCGAATTTCACCGATGTTGTCTCGAGCATGGGTACACTTTAGGGGTATCTTTGTTTCTTGTTTTAGTGTTTAAATTCTAAAAAAATAATTTTTCTATTTGTCGTGTTCGAACGTGGGTGGATTGAGTTCGAATGCACTTGTGAACGCCTACATCAGGTTCACACATCCAGAGAGTGTGAAATGTGTGTTCGAATGCCGGGTTTAAACGCGCTTGCGAACGCCTGCATCGCGTTTGCAAATCCAGAGAAGTGCGAAATATGTCCATTCGAACGTGATTGGGCGCGTTCGAACGCAGTTGACGAAAATATACTATTTAGGGTTAATAATTGTCATTTTTGAATTGTTTGGTTAACCTCTAAAGTTGTAGATGACAACTATGGAATTATTATTGATGAATTAAGTTTTTGCCTTGTCTCTTCGTCTTCTTCTCTCCTGTTCTCTCATTCCCCGGCGTCGTCGCTTCTAGCCTCCCTTGACCGGCCAATCACCCTAGTGCCTTAGCGGCGGCCTACTCCTCCCCCTTCTTCCAATCTCCCCATCACTTACCCTAACCCTTCTATCACCCATAACACTGCCACCACCACTTATTCACCGGTGCCACCCCATTAACGCCGGTCTTCGACCATCCACCATAATCTAGGATCTTGTGCCTCCATCCACGGATCCTAAGACAGACCCCCCCGATATTTGTCTATTAATCAGACGATATCTTAAGATCCTTACATCCGATTTGCCTAAAATTTGATTTGATGGAAAGCTCTTTTTCGGGGTTACAATATATCAAAATCTCATGTCAATCTGATGGTGGCATCTTTCAAGATCTATTTTCAAAGTTCCATGTCAGATCCTATCCAGATCTGCAAATCGGAATAGGGGAGATCGTATGAAGCTGGTATCAGAGCCACCGTTCCTCAGACACGTGCTTCCTATGACGACCACCAGAGCCATGGCTACACGGCGAGATGAGGAAGAAGAGATTCTCTCAATAGAGGAGGGGGAAATGGTCGCGAGGACTTCCAATATGAAGATTTCGATGCTCTCCTCTCAAAGACGGTGCAAAAGACCACGGTTGGGGCATAACAAGAAGAGTTTGAGAGGATAAGTAGCCGATGCCAACTCCCATGGATGGATCAGCAACTTCGCAGCACCTTTATCTTCGGGCTGCGGGGAGACATACAAGCTGACGTGAGGGTTTTACGACCTAGAACTTTAAAGAAGGCCTTCGAAGATGCGGTGCTCATGGAAGACAAACATCGAGCCACGAAGTTACATCTGAAACAGAATTGGTCGAGCCAAGGAAGCCGCAATCAAGCTCAACCAACCATAGTGGTAGGAAATGTTACTAGAGTACCAAGAACTATTGCTGCAATGGTGCCTCCTCGTGCGCCCTTGAAGCCATCCCAAGATGTGAAGTACGCACCTAGAGGTCCGGGACAAGCACTCATACCTGCTAAAGTTGAGGAACAAAGAGCCAAAGCCCTATGGTTTCGTTGTGATGAGAAGTTTGTACCCAGGCATTGCTGCGCTAAACCGATGTGATCGGTGAAGCTAATTGACGGATTGGAGGAGGCTAAGGATGAGATTGCAGATGAAGATGAGGGTGTGGCTAGACAACAAGGAGGAGTAGCTGAGGAGCGACCTATGGAGGATATGATGGCCGAGATCTCCCTTCACGCCTATTCCAGGACAGTCACACAAAGGACTTTGCGGGTGAACAGTGTAATCAAGACATCTATAGTGAGAATCTTGATCGACACCGGGTCCACCCACAACTTCATTGACAAGAGGCTCCTTAGGAAGATTGGGCTTGAGTCGAAACCCATGGAAGGGTTCGACGTGACGATTGGAGACGGCACCACATTGCGGGCATATTTTATTTGTGGAGGTGTGGAGTTGAAGGTGCAAGGCCAATTTTTCACATTTGATCTTTATCCATTGGCCTTACGAGGTGCTCATATTATTTTGGGGACTCAATGGCTTCGAAGCTTGGGGCCCGTGACATTTGATTTTATAAGCCTCACATTGACATTTTGGAGGAATGACCAGAGAGTGCTGCTGGATGGAAGTCAGCTGCTGTTCGAACTTCCAAATGTAGGGGACGCAAGGGAGCTCGCTTCTTTTTGGGCACCCACCTTTCCTTTCTTTTCAGATCCGCGGAGAGCCAGCGCAGAGGATAGTGATCTAGTCTGACTCATGGAGGAGCTGAGAGAGAACCCATCAAGCCACCTCGAGCACGAGGAGCGCGATGGGTTAGTACTCGAGCGCAGGCGGATCAAGGTACCCATGAAGAGCTACGGAGACTATTGATAACACACTTCCATGATACTCCTATAGTAGGTCATGAAGGGGTATTACGTACCTACAAGCGGCTAGCCCAAAATTGTACATGGACAGCAATGAAGACGGACGTGAAGAAGTATGTGCGTGAATGCCAAATCTGCCAACGAGTCAAATCGAAGACACTCATGCCTAGCGGGTTGTTGCAACCACTGCCTATACCGGAGCATATTTGGGAGGACATCTCCATGGACTTCATCGAGGGGTTGCCAGAGGTTCGAGGACAATCAGTGGTGTTCATTGTGGTGGATAGACTGAGTAAATATGCTCATTTCATAGCATTGACGCACCCATTTTCAGCGAGAAAGGTGGCTGAAATTTTTGTTTGGGAAATGGCGAACTTGCATGAGATGCCTAGGATGATCATGTTAGACGGAGATCGCATCTTCATTAGCAAGTTTTGACTCGAGTTCTTCAGATTGTAAGGGACTCAAGTCAACCTTAGTTCAGCTTATCACTACGAGATGGATGGCCAAATCGAGGTGGTGAATCGCAGACTAGAGCAATACATGTGATGCTTTGTGGCGGACCGACCAGAGGATTGGGTCAAATTCCTTCCATGGGCCAAGTGGTCATACAATACCGCTCATCACTCTAGTATCGGCATGACCCCCTTTGAGGCGGTTTATGGGCGCACTGCCCCTATTTTGCGTGTCTACGATAGACTCGCAGTGGCGGATAGGACTGAGCTCGACTTAGAACTTGCTAATAGAGATGAAACCTTGAGATGACTCAAGATGCACCTAGCAATAGCCCAAAATCGCATGAAGCAGACTCGTGACAAAGGCCGGCGTGAGCGAGAGTTTGAGGTGGATCAATTGGTGTTCGTTTGAGCTCAACCGTACCGGTAATCCACATTGAGGCCAATTTTGAACCAGAAGTTGGGTCATAAGTACTATGGTCCGTATCGAGTGCTACAACGAATCAGTCCAGTAGCTTACTGGTTGGACCTACCTGAGGGGACCAGGATTCATCCGGTTTTTCATGTATCGGCATTGAAGGCCCAGATCGGGCCTAACCATGTGGTGCGTTCAGCCTTGCCTGAACCAATGAAGGAACATGGCCCAACTGAATCGGTCCAAGTCTTAGGCCACAAGAGAAGATGCCATGGGTCCAGATTAGAGACCGAAGTGTTGATCGAGTGGCTAGGCAAGCCCATTGACGAGTCTATTTGGGAGCTAGAGTCAGATATCATGGATCGCTTCCCAAATTTCAAACCTTGAGGACAAGGTTGCAGAAGCGTAGTAGATTGACACCTTTTATGATCTAAGAGTAGTATAGAGAATGAAATATCGTACCTTATAAAATCATCACATTCATATCATGCATGTGCATGATATGAATGTGATGCATGGTAATTATATTTTGCGGTTCAGTAAGATTTCATATTTCATGATATCTATGCATATTAATTGGGCATGATCATGTGTTTAGCATGTAAAACATGATAACGATAGGTGTTACATTATGCTTACTGTGTTGGATAATATCATGTAACTTACACACATACACAATCGTAAAGAGGAAACTGTTACATCTCGATAGTATCTGACATCTCCCCAGCTAGGGTTAGGGGCGGGGGATATTCTTATACTTATATATATTAGGGCCCACACCTGAGGTCTTAGTCTGTTGATCATAAATAATCAAGTAGTTATTTTTACCAAGCAATAGGCAATTTAGTCTCGATTGACGACAGTCATACCCTTTATGTTATTTAAGATAGAGAGAGAAGGGAAAGATGAAGAAGACCTAGCGGTACCTAATGATGCAGGGTGAGGGCATCCATGGGTGACCGTTCATGATTTCCGCATGGTGGTGCGATGATGTGGAGCCGAAGGCTTAGATGATAGTATCGATGTGTGATAGTGACTAGGGGTGTAAACGAGCCGAGCCTGAGCGAGCCGGCTACTGCTCAAGCTCGGCTCGAAATTATCAAGCCTATTATCGAGCCGAGCCTGATCGAGCCCGAGTCTGAAACAAGCTTATTATCAAGCCTCACTTTGAGCCGAGCTGGCTCGAGCTGGACCGAGCCCAAGTCGAGCCAATTCGAGCCCAAGCCGAGCTAGAACATATTTAAAGCGAAAAAAAAGCTGAAATTGAATAACAAATTTTATCTGTAAATAAAATAAAAGCCAACCAAATTGACTATAAAATTTAAAATTAATCAGTGATTAACAACCACACCCATTTCAAAATTTTTACCAGTAAATATAGTAAAAGCCAACCAAATGAACTTAACTTAAATTATACAAAACCTTACTAAAGCCAACCAAATTATCATACCAATTGCAAAATATTAACATAGTACCATTCATCAAAACTTGGCTCGAAGCAATCACACCAATTTCAAAAATTTTACTAGTAAATATAACAAAAGCTAACCAAATGAATTTAACTTAAATTATACAAAACTTTACTAAAGCCAACCAAATTATCACACCAATTGAAAAATATTAACATATGGTAATTCATCAAAATTTGGCTCAAAACAAATCCAAATTTTGACATGACATCCAAATCATAAGTCTATCACTTGCTAAATATTACAATATAAAGTACTTAACTTATATCTTGCCAAATATTTCAATAAAATCTAATAACATACCAAATATTACAACTAAATTTATTTGGCACTCTCAAGTCTCAACACCAAAAATAAGCTTCATCCTATAACTGAAAAAAAAAGGAAATAAGTTAATTGCAGTTTAAACATTATTGCAACCAGTATAAACAAACAATGATAGGAAAATTCAGAAAATTCAGTTGTTAATTAGTATGTCATGATCACTGAACATATAAAAAGAAAAGATCTTAATTTGGCCTAATGGTTGGCACATATACTTACAACCATTATTTCAAGCACAAGAAACTAAAGGAGCAATAGTCTGGTCTGGGGCCAATTTCAGAATCTTATGGACATATTAGATATTAGTAGTTTATTTATAATCATTCAAAGAAACTAAAAAATAGGGTCAGGAAGAGATCCGAAAGAAATGTAATGATTAACTCTTAAAAAGGAAATGTATATTATGAAATTCCAACACCCTTTTAATCGAATCTTCTCAGGATCTTATTTTACTCATTTTGTCTACTTAGGTGCAACTTCATACCCAATTATGAATTAATTTTCAATTAGGCAAGAGTTACCAACATGATAAATCTAAGCAATTATAATCCTAACTACACCAATCACTTTAGGGCAAACTACAATACTTTTAATCAAGGGGCAGTTCATCACCATCTAATAAGTGACCCGTGATTTCTTGAAACCAAAATGCCAAGCAATATAAACATTACATAAATTTAATGCCAATAAATGTTAAGTAACCAAATCCTTCTAATCACTATAAATTTTCCTCCAATGATGCACACACAAGTTAGTACTGTACCAATTGTACCATAATAAAAGGCTATGGCATGACACTCAACTAGTTAAAACTTGTTGTGCCAGAGGCACCAAGCGTGCTAGCCTTGTCTCATGATGGGTCATGCCAAGCAGGTAAGCAGTAGCACACTATATGACCTCAATATACCCTAAAACAATCTTTGAACCTTTTTAGGGCCTAAAGATAAATTTTAGGAATTAAATTGAAGTCTTTTGGCACAAGATATTAGAGGAGGACGATAGAGGATACCTCTTGCCAGCCGATGGAGGAGGATGACGCGGCGGCTTAGAGAAGGAATGTGAGGCGAAGCTTAGAGGAGACTACCGCCATGAGAGGAGGACGATGCGACGACGACGGCTTGGAGAAGGAAGGTGAGGCGGAGCTTAGAGGAGAACGCTGTCGCGGGAGGAGGACGACGCGGTAGGCGGCTTAGAGAAGGAAGGTGAGAACTTAGATTTGGGGATTAGGGTTTTATAATTTACTTTTATATCGAGCCGATCGAGCCGAGCCTGAGCGAGCCGGCTTCAGCTCAGGCTCGACTCGATATTGATTTCGAGCCTCTTTCAGTAGCTCGGGCTCGGCTTAGCTCTGACCGAGCCGAGCTGGACTCGAGCTCCAGTCGAGTCGAGCCCGAGCTGTTCGACAAGCTTGACACCCCTAATAGTGACCTTTGTGATGGGCTTACGACTGAGGTAGTTAGTTTGCGGTGGTGAACAATCGGTTTAACTGTTTGTTCGGTGATAGGTTGGCGATTCTATCGCTAGGGTCTACCCTCTCTTGGGGTATTATGTGGTCAAGAGTGAGGATTGATAATTTGGGTTAAGGGTTACCATGACTATAGTACCCAATAGGCAATGTTTTGGTACCTTCAACCTTAAGCTTCGTTCCATCTCCAATGGCCACCTCGAATCCCACAATAGGGTTGGTCACTGCAACCAGCACTAGTTTCAAGCTCATATCGGGTTTCTCGAGTTCCCACGACGTTGCCTACATGTTGCAGTTGGCCCCAATTGATGTAGAGATGAGTGGAGGCTCAAGTATACCCTGTGATATTGCTGAGTTGTTGCAGGAATTTTAGACCTTGTTCGAGGAATCAAAAGGTCTAGCCCCGGCGTGCAACATTGATCATCATATTGAGATAGTCACGAGGGCTGGTCCAACAAATGTCCATCCTTATTGACACCCCCACGTCGAGAAAGAAGCTATCTCAAAGATGGTGAGTGAGATGCTAGACTAAGGAGTCATCCAACCGAGTAGAAGCGCATACTCTTCACTAGTTTTGCTCTTGTAGAAGAAGGACAACACTTGGCAATTTTGCATGGTCTATCAGGTGCTCAACTCTATAGCCGTCAAGGACCGATATCCAATACCGGTGATTGAAGAGTTGCTAGATGAGTTGGTAGGATATAGGCTTTGATACCAAATTATTAGGCTTTGATACCAAATTGATAGGATCTAGAACCAAAGATAAGCTACGCTAAGATTCCTTCAAGATCTGAATTTATTACATGAATTATTCCGCGTAACAAAGGGAAAATATTCGTTAGATACTTTTGGTAGTCAGAAAATTATGAAACTAATTGGGTTGGATCCATAATTTCCTAATCTACAACTTTTGTATTTACGCCCTTCATAGATTCGAACTGTAGCAGAGACAAAATTACGGAATAACATGGGTGATGGTGGTGGTGACGGGTGGAGTGGATGTTAGGGTTATGGATAGGTATGGATATGAGGGTGGATTGTGGAAGTGCTTAAGGGAAGTAGACGAAGGGAACAAAGTGGTCAAGATCCTAAAGAAGAGGGGTGACTCGACAAACGAGGGAGATTAGAAGCTAGGAAAAATTTTGCCAACGGTAGAGGTGGAAGGATGGTGAAGAGGGAGGAGGGAGAAGTCTAGAGAGAAGATAGGAGGTAAAAAATTAAGAATCCAATAGCATAATCCACATATTTATAGAGGCTAGCCAACAAGTCCTAAAACTATATGAAACCCTAATTTTAGAGGATTCCCGTCAATCACGTTCGAATGCGCCCGATCGCGTTTGAATGCGCCCGATTGTACTCGAACGCACTCAAAAAGCTCTTTCTCTGGATTTGCGAACGCGACATAGGTGTTCGAACGCGAGCGTTCACAAGGCGTTAACAAGGCGTTCGAATGCGAGCGTTCATAAGGTGTTCATAAGGGCGTTCAAACGCGACTCCACCTACGTTCGAACACAACCTACAGAAATTTTATTTTAATAAAAATAAACACCTAATGCAATAAAAAATCCTAACTAAGCATATAAGAGTGGCACATTTCAACATGATGGATTTGAGGGCTGGGTACCACCAAATTAGAGTACACTTGGCGGATGTGCACAAGACGGTGTTTCAGACTCACGACAGCTACTACAAGTTCCGAGTGATGCCATTTGGTCTCACAAATGCCCTAGCGATATTCCAAACTCTTATGAATGATGTCTTCCACCCCTTGCTGCGTCGATATATTTTGGTATTTTTTTGATGACATACTTGTCTATAGTCAAATGTGGCAAGATTACTTATGGCATTTGCGCAAAGAATTGATTTTGTTAGGTAAAAATGGGTTGAAAGTGAAGGACTCTAAATGCTTGTGGGGAGAGCCTCAAGTGGAGTATCTTGAACGTATAATTTGCACGGCTTTCTCTGTTTGACCGGCTCCTACTATAGGTTCATGGCCAATTATGGGAGGATCACTGCACCACTTACAATACTATTGAGAAAGGATGGATTCAATTGGACGGACAAAGCCACAACAACTCAAAGTCACATGAAGCAAGTATACGAAAAGGGCCACAAAGAAAGAGAGTTTTTGGTGGGAGATTTGGTCTATGTGAAGGCGCAATCGTATCGGCACGCGACATTGTGACCACTAAAAATTCAAAAGTTGACACACAAATTTTTTCGACATTTCACATTGAGGAGGGAGTCGGACCATGATAGGCTCTGATACTAATTGATAAGCTTTGATACCACTTGTTAGGCTCTGATATCAATTTGATGCGCTCTGATACCAAATTGATGGGATCTGGAACTAAAAGATCGGCTACGGAATAATTCCTTAAGATCATAATTTATTACAGGAAGCAGTCCGCGCAACCGTAGGAAAATATTTGTCAGATATTCTCCAAAAGTCAAAAAATTAAGAAATCAATTGGGTTGGATTGGTAACTTCTGGATCTACAACTTTCTTATTTACTCCCTTTAATTCGAACTGTAGTAGGGATGAAAACATAGAATAACGTTGGTGATGGTGGTGGAGATGGGTGGAGTGGATGTTTGGGTTATGGATGGGTATGGAGATGAGGGTGGATTGTGGAAGTGATTAAGGAAAGTAGACGAATGGAACGAAGTGGTTGAGATCCCAAAGAAGAGGGGTGACTCGACAGTCGAGGAAGATTAGAAGTTAGGAGAAACCTTTCCAACAGTAGAGGTGGAAAGATGGTGAAGAGGGAGAAGGGAGAAGTCTAGAGAGAAGATAGGAGGCAAGAAATCAATAATCCAACTCCATAATGAAGTTAGTTGACATCCACATATTTATAGAGGCTAGCCAACAAGTTCTAAAACAATATGAAACCCTAACAAACCAACTAAACCAGTATTCCTTATCTTCTCGATTACCTCTCGAATTAAGCTTTCATTTTGTCATAGATAGATTGCGAAGATGGAGAAGTGATGAATATCAAAGTTGTAGATCTAGAGGTTGTCGACCTTATCCAATTAGTTTGATATTATTTTAATATGTATAGAATATTCTAAGAATATTTTTCCAAAATTGCGGAGAGTTGGATTTAGCTAATTAAATAAAATCCTAACCTACTAAGACTCTAACTAAACCAAATAACCAAATAAGATAATTAAACTCAATTCATTGAGCCTAATGTCCTTTTAATGTGATCTGATTTGATCCAATTCGTATCAGACCAGTAGTGTATTAACTCGACTTGCCAGCTAGGACTCAAGTATATCTTGTCTTTCATGTGTCAGTTTTCAAAACTTGATTAGAATCAGATTTAGTTATGGGAACCGAGCTACCCAAGCCCTTGGAGGAGATACAGGATGTAGTAGAACCCATGAGGGTCTTGGCCAAACAGAGGCATCGACATGGAGCTAGACTTGAGACAAAGGTGTTAATCAAGTGGTTGGGATGAGCGACTAACAAGGCTACTTGGTTGCTTGAGACGAAGATCTTGGAATGTTTCCCTCAATTCACACCTTGAGGACAAGGTGGGGGAAGCGTGGTGGACTATTAGGATATGACTTGTGGTTCAATTCATTATATTAATTTCTAAGTTTTCTTAGAAAATAAAATTTCTGGCAGGTGCGTTAGAACTCCAAGTAAGGGCGTTCGAATGCCTGAGTGCTTTCACAAATACATAAACTGCTCAAACTGCGTTCGAATGCCAGAATGCATTCACACATACAAAGACCGTGAAAATTGTGTTCAAACATGCCCAAGAGGCATTTGAATGTACTCGACGAGGGTGCTTGTCTTAGGTCGATAATATTAGGTTATTTTTGCTAAGTTAACCACATAATGTGGATGGCAGCCATATTAGAGATTATGAATGAAATTACCAAGTTATCCCTTCTTCTCCTCTCTAAACTAAAACCTTCACCCTCCTCTCTCAAGCACTAGCTGTGTGCTCTCGACGTCGATTGCCTCTAGCCTCCCTCGTCTATCAAACCCTCCCTCCTTGGCACACCGACTCACTTCTCCCTCCTCTTCCTTCAACCCCACAGCCCTCATGCAATCCCTATCATAATCCACATCCACTCCATCTCTACCATTACCATCGCCTCCTATCACCAACCCTTCCATTGAAAATCTACCATATTTTACCCCTAAAAGTGATCTAAATCTATGAAAGGCATAAATACCAAGGATTGAATCCAACTAGTTTCATAATTTTCCAACGATGGTACAAAATTTGGCAAATATTCTCCTCGGACTGTGCGAATTGTCTTCTTGCTCCCGAGCTTGATCCAGGCTGAGTTCGGTCTAAAGATCAACTCAACAAATAAAATGTGTATAAAATATCACCTCCGATCATTTTTATATCATCTTCATCTTTATATCCAAGATCAACTAGCAAATAAATGTGTTATGAACCATGCGTCAGCTACCCGATCAAAGTCGAATGCAGGAAAGTAGCCCGCGTAGTCAAAGGAAAATAATAACCAAATATTCTACCAAAGACAAAAAATTACAAAACAAGAGGTGGTCGATTTGTAACTTCCAATTCTATATCTTTGGTATTTATGCCCTTCATAGATTCTGATTGCAATTGCGATAAAAATATGCAAAAGTGGGGGTGATGGTGATGATAGGGGAAAGTGATGATAATGGTGATGGGATGGATCGTAGTGCTAAGGAGATAAGGATGAGGAGGGAGAAGTAGTCGAGATCCCAAGGAGGAGGGACGACTCGACAAACAAAGGAGATTAGAAGATCACCGGCATTAAGATGGCACACGGCTAGGACTTGAATGAAGAGGAAAGAAGATTAGGGTAGAAAGGTAGGGAAGGGATAGAAATTAATAATTATTCATAATAATCCTTTTAGTTGTCATCCACACCTTAAGAGGCTAATCAAACAAGCAGATACACCTAGTTAGAGTTTTTTATTGTATTAGTTATTTATTTTTATTAAAATAATTTTTCTGTAGGTCGCCTTCGAACGCGACCATCAAGTTTGCAAAAACAAAGGATGCAAAATGTGCGTTCGAACGTGATCAGGCACATTCGAACGCCACATTCGAATGCCTACATCAGGTTCGCAAAAATAGAGAACGCATTCTGTGCGTTCGAACGCGATCGGTGGGAGTCCACTAGAATTAGGGTTAATAATTGTTATTTTGGCTTGTTGGCTAGCCTCTATAAAGGTGTGGATGACAACCAAAATCATAATGCTTAAGGAATATTAGTTTCTTTCCTCTCTATCCTCTCTCTAGTCTATCTACTCTAATCTCCCTCCTCCCTCTTTACCAGCCAGCCACCTCTACCGTTAGCAAGGTCTCTCCTAATTTCTAATCTTCCTTGTTTGTCGAGTCCTCCCTCCTCCTGGGGATCTCGACCATTTCTTCCCCTTCGTCTTTATCCCCTAAACAACATCATCCGTCCACGCTCATCTCCATTATCTTCCATAACCATAACATCCACTCCACTCGTCACCACCACCTTCATCCCCACTATATTGTGATTTTCTCCTAGTTGTAGTTCAAATCTACAAAGGGCGCAAATACGAAAAACGTAGATCAAAAAGTTACAGATCGATCGCCACTTAGTTTCGTAATTTTTTGACTACAAAAGAATATTTGATTAATATTTTTCCTCGGTTGTGCGGAGTACTTCCTCTAATCAATCCAGATCTTGAAGGGATCATTCCATAGGCCGCACTATCATTAGTATTAGAGCGTCATAAACCTTATCATTGGTATCAAAGCCCGATGAACATTGGACCTCCATAAATGGTGGAAACATGGAAGATGACATCAACAAGGAGATCAATGGAGAACACACCAATAAGGGAACACACCAATAATAGGACCAAGTCAACCAACATCCATGAGTGTGGACATGGGCTTAGCGGATGAATTTAGGGGCATGTTCCAAACATTGCTGCATAGGGTTGATGCAATGTAGAATGATCATAATGCTTTAAAGGAATAAGTCATGAACTGATCGGCTTCATCATCTTCTCAACGAAGATCGGTGTCTCAAGAAGAACAAGCGATGGGACCACACCAAACTGATACGCCACACGTCCAAGTACGATATGTTAATATCAATGATCCTCTTTTATTTATTCCTATACATCATCCCCCACCTCTGATACACAACCCAAGACCGACGATAGTGGAACCCGAGAGGCGTGCTTCACCGATACACTTCATCGATGAAGAGGATTGGCACTTAGAGGATGATATTGATCCTTTCAAAGATGTTGATGGGCGTGCTCGAGGATTCAAAGAAGGAGATCAACAAGCACAACGGTTCGGACTATAACCAAGGATTTTTCGCAAACTCGACAATGCTATTCGGGGGAGAATCGCATGTTTAGACTTTCCAAAATTTCAAGGTGATGATTCGATGGATTTGGTGTTTCAAATGGAACAATACTTTGATTGTCAAGAGACAGTGGAGGACGCAAAGTTCTAGATGGCAAGCTTTCACCTCCAAGGAACGACATTGCATTGGTATTTATCGACTAATCATGGTGGAGGATTTACCGGTTCAGCTGACTTTTGTAGGAGGATTACACGCAGATTTGGGACAGCGACATATAAAGATTTTGCTGCCACATTAAACAAGATGGTTCAAAGGACAATCGTATTGGAGTACTAAGCTGAATTTGAGAGAGTTAGTAGTCATTATGAGCCACCTTAAACCCAGAATCGACATTGATAAGCACATTCATTACAGGGTTGCGGGAGGAGATATAGGCAGATGTTCGTGCTCTCTGTCCTACCATTTTTGAAGAGGCCTTTGAGAAGGCCGTGAGAATGGAGCAAAAGCACAAGGCCCATGCTCTTTGTCCTACCACTTTTGAAGAGGCCTTTGAGAAGGCTGTGAGAATGGAGCAAAAGCACAAGGCTTTCAAGATGGCAGCGAAAGCAAGTTGGGGCAATCGAGATGGTTGGTTTGCACCTAAAATGCTGGCTGAAAATTCTACGGGTTCAAAGACAACAACTGCTAGTACTAGAACACGACCATCCATGAGACCCTCTTTCGATGTTAGAGGAGGCACAAGACTCCTCATTTGAACTCTCACACCTGTCCAGGTAGAGGGGCAAAGGGCCTTTACTTTCGATGCGATGAATGTTTCACCACATCGGTGTTCCAAACCGATCAGGAGTGTGATGCTCATCGACGGTCTTGAGAAGGATGATGAGTTTGTTGGTGATGGAGAGTGTACAGAGGAGGTCCGTGATGAGGGCGTAGAGGAAGATATCCAAGCTGAAATATCGATGCATGCATAATTGGGTACTTTCATGTCGAGGACATTATGGGTGGACGGACTCGTTAGAAAGCATTGTGTGCACATCCTCATCGATTCCGGGAGTACACATAACTTTTTAGACGAGAGGTTAGTGAGGAAGTTGGGCTTGGATGCTGAACCGGCTGCGAGGTTTGATGTTGCTATAAGAGATGGCATGAAACTTCGTGCGGAGAGCTTGTGTTGCTGGGTCGGTATACGGGTGCAAGGACACGACATTATTGTGGACTCATATCTGTTGGTGCTATAAGGAGCGAACATTGTCCTTGGCAGTTAGTGGTTGTAGAGCTTGGGACCTGTCACTTTTGATTTTCGGAGGATGTGGATAAAATTTAAGCAAGGAAACAAAGATGTGTAGCTTGATGGCATTCGGTCTCTGTCAATTCCAGTGATGCAGCCGATGGTGGGGCTGCCTTGTGCGAGTGATTTGACCTATTTTCTTCAGTTAGGACTAGTAGGAGATGAGCCCATGATGAGTCCAGGTACCACAATTGATTTGTCTAATTTATTAGATAAATTCGCTGGACTGTTTGAGGAGCCACAGTAGTTGCCACCAAGGAGAATAGTGGATCATCGCATAGAGATTGTTATCGGGGCTACACCGACGAACGTGAGGCCGTATTGATACCCACATGTGCAAAAGGAAGTTATCTCTAAATTGGTAGCCAAGATGTTGGAGCAAGTCATAGCTCTTATTCATCGCCCGTTCTATTGGTGCGAAAGAGGGACGGGACATGGCATTTATATCGACTACCGGGCATTAAACGTTATCATGGTCAAGGACCGGTATCCTTTTCCGGTCATAGTTGGACAAGCTTGCATAGGTGACCATATTCAGCAAGCTTGACTTGAGGGCCGGGTATCATCAAATTAGAGTTCACCCGGTGGATGTGCACAAAACTGTATTTCTGACTTCGGACGGGCACTACGAGTTTCGGATAATGCCATTTGATGTCATCAATACTCCAACTACTTTTCAATGCCTGATGAATGATATTTTTTGGCCTTTACTACAAAGGTATGTCTTAGTATTCTTTGATGATATTTTGGTGTATAGTAGAACTGAAATAGAGCATTGACGGTATTTGGAAGATGTGCTGAATTTGTTGAAGAAAAATCATCTGAAGATTAAAAAGTTCAAGTGCCTATGGGGAGTACCACAAGTGGAGTATTTCGGCCACATCATTTCAGTGTAAGGAGTGACGGCGGATCCTCAAAAGATAGCATGTATGACCACTTGGCCGATCCCTACTTCTACCGAAGGATTAAGAGGATTCTTGAGGCTGACCGGGTATTATCGCCGCTTCATCGCCGGGTATGGCAAGATCACTGCTCCTATCACTTCTTTGCTGAGGAAGGAGGCTTTTAGATGGACAGATAAAGCCATTACAACTGATACACTTAGTTGGGATTTTATCTAATTAGATAAATCCAACTCTGCGCAATTTTGGAAACTATTTGTAGAATATTCAACACATATTCAAATAATATCAAATTAGTTTGATAAGGTTGATAACCTCTAGATCTACAACTTTGATATTCATGACTTCTCTAGATTCAAAAGGTGCTTCCCTTAATCACTTCCATAATCTACCCTCATCTCCATACCCATCCATAACCCTAACATCCACTCCACCCGTCACCACCACCATCACCCACGTTATTCCATATTTTTTTCCCTACTATGGTTCGAATTTGTGAAGGGCGTAAATACAGAAGTTGTAGATTAGGAAGATACGGATCCAACCCAATTGGTTTCTTAATTTTATAACTACCGGAGAATATCTGACGAATATTTTTCTACGGTTGTGCGGACTATTCCGTAGCCAATCTTTTGATTCTAGATTCCATCAATTTGGTATCCGAGCTTTAACAAATTGGTATCAGAGCCTATCAATTGGTATTAGAGCCTGTCACTTTGGTATCATAGCCTATCAACAACCTTTGAAAAACTAAAAATAGAAATGACAACTACGCTCGTTCTAGCTCTACCGGACTTCACCAAAGAGTTCGTTGTAGAATGTGATACGTCGGGAGTTGGCATAGGAGCTATACTAATGCAAGGAGGATGTCTCATAGGCTTTTTTTAAGCAAGGGTTTATCACAAAAATCGTAACAATTATCTACCTACGAGAGAGAGATGTTGGCAATTCTGTATGCGGTGACAAAGTGGAGGGCCTTATTTGATCGGTAAGTGATTCATTATCTGAACCGATTAAAGGGGCCTTCCATATTTTATGGGACAGCGTATTCACACTCTGGCATAGTAGAGATAGGTCACAAAATTGCTGCGGTATGATTATAAAATTCAATACATGAAAGGAACAGAAAATAGAGCGGTGGATGCACTATCACGCCAACCCAATACTGTCGAGCTCGCAACGTATTCTTCTCTTACTTTTCCTTTTCTTAACGAGTTGAGGTATGCATGTACATCTGACCCAGATGTTTTGAGATTGTTACAGGAGGTATTGGATGATTCGGAGCGCCATCCAGAGTTAGAGAATCGAGACAACCTCATGAGGGTGTCTTGAGGACTTATAGGAGGATATCACAGAGTTGCATGTGGCAAGGACTAAGGAGAGACATGAGGATTTTTTGTCCATGATTGGGAAGTCTATCAAAGGGATAAGGCAACCACATTGATCATGATCGTGTATTTATGAGTGACTTTTGGATGGAGATTTTCAGACTATAAGGGACTCAATTGAACTTCAGTTCAACCTACCATTCACATATAGACGGCCAAACCGAAGTGGTCAATCGAGGCATTGAGCAGTACCTGCGGTGCTTTGTTGGAGAGATACTGAGAAGATGGTTGGAGTTCTTACCTTGGGCGGAGTGGTCTTACAACACTGCCAACCACAGCAGCATTGGCATGACTCCGTTCAAGGTGGTGTATGGGCACATGACTCCGACATTACACGCTTATGACCGAGTGGCATCTATAGATCAGATGAAAGTGGACTTAGCTTTGATGGATAGAGATGCCACATTGAGCAGGTTGCTGATACAATCTCCTCTTTTGGGCCAAGGCTCGATCTATTCTGATTTGCAGATCTGGATAGGATCTGACACGAAATTTTATAAATAGATCTTGAAATATGCCACCGTCAGATCAATGTGATATTTTTACATCTTGTAACCCCGGAAAAGAGCTTTCCAACAAATCAAATTTTAGGTGAATTGGATATAGGAATCTTGAGATATCATCCAATTAGTGGACAAACGTCGGGGGGTCTGTCTTAGGATCCGTGAATGGAGCCACGAGATCCTAGATGATGGTGGATGGTTGTGGATCGGCATTAATGGGGTGGCACTGGTGAATAAGTGGTGGTGGAAGGGTTAGGGCAAGTGATGGGGAGATTGGAAGAAGGGGAGGAATAGGCCACCCCTAAGGGGACTAAGGTGATTGGCCAGTTGAAGGAGGCTAGAAGCGGCGATGCCGGAAAACGAGAGAACAGGAGAGAAGAAGACGAAGGAGATAAGGCAAAATCTCAATTCATCAATAATAATTCTATGGTTGCCATCCACACCTTTAGAGGCTAACCAAATAATTCAAAAATGACAATTATTAACCCTAAACAGTACATTTTGCTGACCGCGTTCGAACGCACATATTTCACACTTCTCTGGATTTGCGAACGTGATGCAAGCATTCGCAGGCGCGTTCGAACGCATATTTCGCACTCTCTGGATGTGCAAACCTGATATAGGCATTCACAAGCGCATTTGAGTGCACTCCACCCACGTCCGAACACGACAAACAAAAAACTTAATTTTTTTAGAATTTAAACACTAAAACAAGAAATAAAGACACCCCTAAAGTGTACCCATACTCAAGACGACATCGGTGAAGTCTGAATTTTCACTTGCCTGAACCGCTTTCCCAATACTAGCTACCACTGTGCTGTGAGATCATCCTCATAGGGTATGGAGTCCACCTCGATAAAGAAAGTAATAGAAAACATAAGCACAAGAATCCTATCACTAGTTAGCTAAATAATCTTACTAACGTTCACTACAGGCTTGGGTAGGTCCATCTACGGATTCCTATAATTAATTAGGTTGATAGCTGTACAGGCCCTAGAACGTTATTAAAGGCAATTCAAAATAATTTACCTCAAATTCTCGTTCCACTAATTATTATCACTTTGGTAAATCACATGGGCAACACTGAACTAATCTGCTTTGCTACTTAAGATAATTTGCTTAAAATACTTTCCCTACAGTAATTTGTATTAATTCTCTGACAGAAGCAATTAATACAAATACACCAACATCACTGACTCAATTGATAAAATTGAATTAACCCAAAATTATAATCAGCAAATGCTAATATCCAATTGGAACTAGTTCCTAATATGAGTTATTTGTAACAGCGCTCTTAGGCCATAGTCTAACTCATGAAGATTAATTTATAAAACAATTAATGTAGTGAACACTACCATAAGCTAAAACCATTGAGTAATAAAGGCACACGATTGCCAGCAATAAAAAAATAATTAAATAATGACTTCAATAATTTAGAGAGATAAGCAGTGAGTAATCACTCTATTTAGCCAGCACAAAGCTAAAATAAACCCACAAAAAATTGGCCCACAACGCACCTTAACCAGAAGACACATGGGTTGGGCTATAGCCCAACCCACCTCCAATTGGGGCTAGGCTGCCTATAGCCCCACCCATCTCAATCTTGGGCTAGGTTGGATGCAGTTGATACACTTAGTTAGAGTCTTTTCTTATTGCATTAGTTAATTATTTCCATTAAAATAAATTTTTTGTAAGTCGCGTTCGAACGCGGTTGGGGGCGCGTTCGAACAGCTTTGCGAACGCCTGCATTAAGTTCGCAAAAACAGGAACGCGAAATGCGCGTTTGATCACGGTTGGGCACGTTCGAGCACTTGCATCGCGTTCGCATCGACAAAGAACGCATTTTGTGCATTCGAACGTGATCAGGCGCGTTCGAAAGTGATCGGTGGGAGTCCACTAGAATTAAGGTTAATAATTGTTATTTTGGCTTACTGGCTAGACTCTATAAAGGTGTGGATGGCAGCCAAAATTATTATACTATTGGATTATTGGTTTCTTGCCTCCCTATCTTCTCTCTACCCTAATCTCCCTCCTCTCTCTTCACCAACCTACCACCTCTACCGTTGGCAAGGTCTCTCCTTACTTCTAATCTCCCTCGTCTATCGAGCCCTCCTCCCTCTTTCTTGGGATCTCGACCACTTCTTACCCTTCATCTTTATCCCTTAAACAAAATCAACCATCCACCCTTATCTCCATTATCATCCATAATCCGAACATCCACTCCACTCGTCACCATCACCATTATCCGCACTATATCAAATTTTTGTCCTATTTTTATTTCGAATCTGCGAAGGACGTAAATATAAAAAATGTAGATCAGTGAGTTATAGATTGATCCCACTTAGTTTGGTAATTTTATAACTACGAAATAATATTTAGTAAATATTTTCCCTCGGTTGTGCACACTGCTTCCTACAATAAATCCAGATCTTGAAGGAATCGTTCTGTAACCTATCATTGGTATCAGAGCTAGGTAAACCTTAGACCTCCATTAATGGTTGAAATAAGAAAGATGGCATCAACAAGGAGATTAATTGAGAACACACCGACCAGGGATGACTTAATCTATGATAACCCTAACCGTGAGGCCAATTCCTTTGGAGCGACCACGAGAGGATCGATTCAACCAACGTCCATGGGTGTGAACATGGGCTTGGCGGAAGAACTTAGGGGCATGTTCCAAACATTGCTACATAGAGTTGACGCAATGCAGAATGATCATAATGCTTTAAAGAAATATGTCATGAACCGATCAGCTTCGTCATCTTCTCGACGAAGATCGGTGCCTCAAGGACCAGTGGTGGGAACACACCGAACCGATACCCCACAGGTCCAGGTGCGACATATTAATGTCAATGATCCTCTTTTACTTATTCCTATACATCCTTCCTGACCTGCAATCCACAACTCAAGACCAGTGGTGGTGGAACCTGAGAGGTGTGCGGCACTTGTGCGCTTCGTCAAAGAAGAGGATTGACACTTAGAGGATGATGTTGATCCTTTTGGAGATGGTAATGGGCGTGCTCGAGGATATAGAGAAGGAGATCAACAAGCACAAAGGTTTAGACCTAAACCAAGGATCTTTCTCGAACCCAACAATGTTATCCGAGGGAGAACCGCACGCTTGGACTTCTCAAAATTCCAAGGCGGTGATCCAACGGATTGAGTGTTTCAAGTGGAATAATACTTTGATTGTCAAGGGACAGCGGGGGACGCAAAGGTCCAAATGGCAAGCTTTCAACTCCAAGGAACGGCATTACATCGGTATATATCAGCTATTTGTGGTGGAGGATTTACTGGTTAGGCTGAATTTTGTAGGAGGATTATACACAGATTTGGGACAATGCAGCTGATGGTGGGGTTGCCTTTTGCGTATGATTTGGCCTATCTTTTTCAGTTAGGCCTAGTAGGATATGAGCCTCAAATGAGTCCAGATACTACCATTGAGTTTTCTAATTTATTAGATAAATTTGCTGGACTATTTGAGGAACTAAAAAAGTTGCCACCAAGGAGAATAGTGGACCATTGCATAGAGATTATAAGCGGAACTGCACCAGTGAACGTGAGGTCATATCGGTATCCACATGTGCAAAAGGAAGTTATCTCCAAGATGGTAGCTGAGATGTTGGAGTAAAACCTCATCCAATAAAGTCATAGCTTTTACTCATCGCCCATACTATTGGTATGTAAGAAGGACGGGATATGACTTTTTTGTGTCGACTATCGGGCACTAAACGCTATCACTATAAAGGATCGGTATCCCATTCCGTTTATAAAGAAGCTGCTAGACGAGCTTGCAGGGGCGACCATATTCAGCAAGCTTGACTTGAGGGCCGAATATCATCAAATTTGAGTTCACCCAACGAATGTGCACAAAATTACATTTTGGACTCCGAACGGGCCCTACGAGTTTCGAGTGATGCCCTTTGGTCTCACCAATACTCCAGCTACTTTTTAAGGCCTCATGAACAATATTTTTCAGCCTCTACTGGGAAGGTATGTCTTGGTATTCTTTGATAACATTTTGGTATATAGTAGGACTGAAATGGAGTATTTGCGGCATTTGGAGAATGTGCTGAATTTGTTGAAACAAAACCAGCTGAAAATTAAGATGTCCAAGTGCCTATGGGGACTACCACAAGTGGAGTATTTAGGCCACATCATCTCAGCGGAAGGTGTAGCGGTGAATCCTCAAAAGGTCGCATGTATGACCGCTTGGGCGATCCCTACCCCATCACAGGATTGCGAGGATTCTTGGGGCTGACCGGATATTATCGCCACTTTATCGCTGGGTATGACAAGATCGCTGCTCCTCTCACTTCTTTGCTGAAAAATGACTCTTTTAGATGGACGGATGAAGCCACTACGGTCTTTAAAAAACTAAAAATAGCAATGATGATGGCGCCCGTTCTAGTTGTACCGGACTTCACCAAAGAGTTTGTCGTGAAATGTGATGCGTCAGGATTTGGCATAGGAGCTCTACTAATGCAAGGAGGATGTCCCATAGCCTTTCTTAGCAATTCTTTATCACAAAAATCTCAGCAATTATCGACCTACGAGAGAGTGATGTTGGCAATTCTGTATGCGATGATAAAGTAGAGGTCTTATTCGTTTGGAAGGCGATTCATTATCCGAACCGATCAAAAGAGTCTTCCATAATTTATGGGACAACGTATATACATTCCGGCACAGCAGAGATAGGTCACAAAATTGCTAGGGTATGATTATGAAATTTAATATAAGAAAGGAACGAAAATAAAAGCGGCGGATGCACTATCACGTCAACTCGATACCACCAAGCTCGCAGCTTTTTTTTTCCTACTTTTTCTTTCCTTGATGAGCGGAGGTATGCATGTATGATACATTTAGTTAGGATTTTTTCTTACTTCATTAGTTGTTTATTTTTATTAAAATAAAATTCCTGTAGGTCACGTTCGAACGCGGTAGAGGTCACGTTCAAACGCCCTTGCAAACGCTTGCATTAGGTTCGCAAATATAAAGGACACGAAAAGCGCGTTTGAATGCTTGCATCACGTTCGCACATATAGAGAACGTCTTTTGTGCGTTCGAACGTGATCAGATGCATTCGAACACGATCAGCGGGATTGCACTAGGATTAGAGTTAATTATTATTATTAGGGCTTTTGGCTAGCCTCTATAAAGGGTGGATGACAGCCAAATTTGTTATGCTATTAGATTATTGATTTTTTGCTTTCTATCTTCTCTCTAATCTCTCTCCCTCCTCCCTATTCACCAACCTTTCACCTCAACTGTTGGCAAGGTCTCTCCTAACTTCTAATTTCCCTCGTTTGTCGTATCCTCCCTGTAACGCCCCTGCCCGGCACGGCACGTGCATGCCCACACGGCCACACGGCACGCGCGACGCATGCGACAAGTCGGGCAGGGCCCGTCACGCACGGATACTCTCCTGTGCACATATAATCATGACATCATCAAATAAAACCTGCTAACCTATCCATGATCATATAATCCATCACCAAATAAATCATACTCTTAACCAAATAAACCTGTTAACATATGAATATCAAAGTTCATAATAATATACACTAGACCGCTACATAATCTGACAGGACCCACACAGGCCACAACAAACCATCAAGATACAACTAAAATAACTAATACAAGAGTACACTATGATTCGACCTATATTATACAAATCATCGTCTGATACAATAAGGTACAAATATAATAAACAACGATACAACTCAATGTCTGGTTAAACTATTTTCTATACCGTCTCGCATCAATAGCTTACCTCATCATCACTCTAAAATATCTTCCCAAGATATCTCAGGTCGCTATCACGTACCACAAATCTGAGGGGTTAGAAAAGAAATAAAGAGAGTCATGAGCAAAAGGCTCAGTGAATAGACCTTACCCCAAATCAGTGATGCCAAACAGAGAGTAAATCATGTACTGGATAATATGAATCAGAAAGAGTATCATGTCATGAATGAGTATATGAATGTATCCTCAATAATATATAAATGAAAAGTAGATAACATGTCATAACTAATAAAAGTATATAATCCTCGACCATGAGTAAACAAATCTCCATGTCATACTATCATCATAACTCTCTCTCAAATATGACACATGATGCATGCCGACCATGACCATGCTATGATATTAAATGCAACCATATATGATGCATATTGACCACTCGATAATTAGATATGTCAGTTAATAATGAAATCATATGCATTTCTCAACATCACGATCATCACCGACATCTCGGTATAATATCATCATACTAGACCACTGTGCATAGTCAATACCCGGTACCCGGTCTCAACATCATATCCAAAGGCTCAGAGCATACTCCGCCACCCGCAAGAGTATCTCTAATATAACCATACCCCGCCACCATTATCCACGTTATTTCATGTTTTCGTCCTACTTGCTGTTCGAATATGAGAAGGGAGTAAATGAAAAACTTGTAGATCGGAGAGTTATGAATCTAATCCCCTTAGTTTCATAATTTTATGACTACCGAAAAATATTTGGTGAATATTTTTTCATGGTTGCGCAGACTGATTCCTATAATAACTCTAGATCTTGAAGGAATCGTTCCGTAGCTGATCTTTTAGTACCGTAATCCACCAATGTACATCTGACTCAGATATTTTGAGATTGTTATAGGAGGTGTTGGATGATCCAGAGCGCCATCTAGATTTGGAGAATCGAGACGGTTTGCCGCTGGACCGCAAATGCATTCAGGTGCTCGCAAATGATGGATTGCAGCATAAATTATTGGAGCACTTTCACCAAACTCCAGAGGCTAGTCATGAGGGTGTCTTGAGGACTTATAGGAGGATATCTCAGAGTTGCACGTGGCTAGGATTGAGGTGAGATATGAGGAGTTTTGTCCGTGTTTGGGAAGTTTGTCAAAAGGCTAAGGCAACCACATTGAAATCAGCTGGATTACTATAGCCTCTACCGATATTGGACCGTGTTTAGGAAGACATTTCTATGGATTTCGTAGAAGGTCTTCTGCTGGTACATGGTTATTCAATTATTTTTGTGGTGGTTGACAGATTGAATAAGTATGCACACTTTTCTGTACTGTCATTACTTAGTTACATGATATACCACGCATGATTGTCTCGGATCGTGATCGTGTATTTATGAACGAATTTTGGATAGAGTTTTTCAGAATACAGAGGACTCGATTGAATTTTAGTTCGGCATACCATCCATAAACGGACAGCCAAACCGAGGTAGTCAATCGAGGCATTAAGCAGTACTTGAGGTGCTTTATGGGAGAAATGTCGAGACGATGGTTGGAGTTCTTACTATGGGCGGAGTGGCCTTACAACACCGCCTACCACAGCAACATTGGCATGACTCTGTTCGAGGTGGTGTATGGGCGCACGGCTCCGACATTACGCGCTTATGACCTAGTGGCATCTGTAGATCTGACGGAGGTGGACTTATCTTTGATGGATAGAGACGCAACATTGAGGAGATTGTGTGCCCATCTTACACTTGCTGAAAACCGCATGTAGTAAGTTAATGATCGTAGCCATAGTGAGCAGGAGTTCGACATCGATAATTGGGTGTTCGTGAGGGTGCAACTATGTCGACTGTTGACCTTGCATCCGATACGAAACTAAAAGTTAGCACATTGCTACTTTGGGTTCGTTTCGGGTGTTAGAGCGTATCGATCTAGCTACATATCATTTAGAGCTAACAAAGGGGTTGAGAGTGCATCCTGTCTTTCATATTTCATTACTAAGGGAGCGGATTAGAGATCATTAGGTCGTTAGATCAATTCTACTAGAGCCATTGGAGGAGATAGAGATCGTAGAGCTAGTTCGTGTACTTGTTAGGCGACGATAACGTCATTGTAGTAGATTAGAGATAGAGATTCTAGTCGAGTGGCTTGGTAAGCCATCTGATGAGGTGATATGGGAGTTGGAGATAGATATCTTGGAGTGTTTCCTTAATTTTACACCTTGAGGACAAGGTGGGGGAAGCGTGGTGGGCTGATACACTTAGTTAAAATCTTTTCTTATTACATTAATTAATTAATTTCATTAAATTTTTTGTAGTTAGAGTCTTTTCTTTGTGAACGCATGCATCAGGTTCGCAAAAACAGAGAATGCGAAATACGCGTTCAAACGCAGTAGGGCGCGTTCGAACGCCTGCATCGTGTTCGTATCGACAGAGAATGCCTTTTGTGCGCTCAAATGCGATCGGGCGCGTTCAAACATGATCGGTGGGAGTCCACTAGAATTATGATTAATAATTATTATTTTGGCTTGTTGGCTAGCCTCTATAAAGGTGTGGATGGCAGCCAAAATTATTATGCTATTGGATTATTAGGTTTTTGTCTCCCTATCTTCTCTCTACCCTAATCTCCCTCCTCCCTCTTCACCAACCTACCACTTCTACTATTGGCAAGGTCTCTTATAACTTCTAATCTCCCTCGTCTGTCGAGTCCTCCCTTTTCCTTGGGATCTCGACCACTTCTTCCCCTTCATCTTTATCCCTTAAACAACATCAACCATCCACCCTCATTTCCATTATCATCCATAACCTTAACATCCACTCCGCTCATCACTACCACCATCATCTGCACTATATCATATTTTCATCCCAATTTTAGTTCGAATCTGCGAAGGACATAAATATAAAAAACGTAGATCAGAGAATTATGAATCGATTCCACTTAGTTTTGTAATTGTTTAACTACGAAAGAATATTTGGTGAATATTTTCTCTTAGTTGCGCAAACTACTTCCTACCACAAATCCAGATCTTGAAGGAAATTCCATAACCTATCATTGGTATTAGAGCCAGGCGAACCTCAGACTCCATTAATAGTTGAAACAAGGAAGATGGCATCAACAAGGAGATCAATGGAGAACACACTAACAAGAAGCTGCCTAGCAGCTCCACCTATGGCTGCCCAAATGTCAAGGCCCACGATAACTTCTCATAGAGAGAAACCAAACTCGCTAGTCGAGCAGCCAATCGATGACAAAGGTGGCCAAAAAAATAACGAGGCCAGTGATGGGAGACTATGGGGTGTAGCCTCCATCTAGAGCCTATAATAGCTAAGAAGGGTACCCAACGAGAGAGATAAAGAGGGGAAGGTCAATGGACCAATGCGGTGAGGTACGAGGCAGCTGACCAGTCGAATTCCCTGCAAGACCGATAGAAGGGAGATGCATGAAGAAAAGTACTAAATGCATAATTAAACTAAAAATAACTCCACAAGGTTAAAAGGGACTCAAAAGTAGTGTAGGCAATGGGGTTGGTGAGCTTCGGGAGCACCTCGACGTGGTGAGAAGAAGGGGGAAAATGAGCTGCTATGAGTGTGGGGAGAGAAGAAAAAGAAAAAAAATGAGAGAAAGAGGGAGAAGAAAAGGGGGAGGGAAGGAGTGAGAAGGGGCGCACGTGCCTTGCATGTACGCCTAGCTACAGCACACGTGTGGGTCACATGAGCGCTAGATTTTTTTCTTTCTTTTTCTAGGATGTTATAGTGTGACCTCTCATGATAGGACTATCAATGAAGTCCATGGCTATGTCTTCTTAAACTTTCTCAAGAATTGATAGCTTTGTCAATTCAATTGTGGCTCTTTGGCACATTTCACAAGTCTGCACATATGCCTACACATCTTTCTTCATACCTGACCATACGTAACTCTAGGACAACTGTTTATAGGTGCGTAACACCTCTTCATGTCTAGCTGTCGGTGTGTCATGGAAGTGTGATAGGGTTTTATGATGCTCTGATACCAAATTGATAGGCTCTGATACCAATTATTATGAACCGGCTTGATCCGATTCGTAGCGGTTCTGAATGAGATTTGAAATCCATGGGTGGAGGTACGGATTCCTAGGTATAGGATGGAGGTGATGATAGATCGGAGGTCGAGTAGTTGATGGTGGTAGGTTGGTGAGGTCTCTCCTAACTTCTAATCTCTCTCGTCTATCGAGTTATACCTCTTCCTTGCCATCTCGACCACTTTTTCTCCTTTATCTTTATCCCTTAAACAACATCAATCATCCACCCTCATCTCCATTATCATTTATAACCCTATCATCCACCCCACCCGTCACCACCATCATCATCCGCACTATATTATATTTTCATCCCAGTTTCACTTCGAATATGCGAAGGGTGTAAATACAAAAAACACAGATCAATGAGTTATGGATTGATTGCACTTTGTTGTGTAATTTTCTGACTATGAGAAAATATATGGTGAATATTTTCCCTCGGTTGCGCGGACTGCTTTCTATAATAAATTCAGATCTTGAAAGAATCGTTCCTTAGCCTATCATTGGTATCAGAGCCTATCTTTTGGTACCACAAACCTATCATTGGTATTAGAGTCTATCAATTTGGTATCATAATCTATCATTGGTATCAGAGTCTAATAATTTGGTATCAAAGCATCGTAAAACCCTATTAATTGGTATCAGAGCTAACCTTAGACCTTCATTAATAATGGAAACAAGGAAGATGGCATCTACAAGATATCAATAGAGAACACACTGACAAGGAAAGACTCAATCCACGATAACCTTAACCGTGAGGCCAGTTACTCTAGGACGACCACGATAGGACCGAGTCAACCAACGTCCATGGGTGTGAACATGGGCTTGGCGGATTAATTTAGGGGCATGTTCCAAACATTATTGCTAATACACTTAGTTAGGATCTTTTCTTATTGCATTAGGTGCTTATTTTTATTAAAATAAAATTATTATAGGTCGTGTTCGAACACAGGTGGAGTTGAGTTTGAATGACCTTGTGAACGACTGCATCAGGTTCGCAAATATAGAGAACGCATATTGTGCGTTTAAACGCGGTCGGGCAAATTCGAACGCTCGCGTTCGCAATTCCAGAGAAGGGCTTTTTTGAGTGCATTCGAACGCGATCGGGCATGTTCAAACGCGATCGATGGGAATCCTCTAGAATTAGGGTTTTATATTGTTTTAGAACTTGTTGGCTAGCCTCTATAAATATCTGGAAGGCAGCCAACTTTATTATGCTATTGGATTCTCGATTTCTTGCCTCCTATCTTTTTTCTAGACTCCCTCCTCCCTATTCACCATCCTTCCACCTCTACCGTTGGCAAGGTTTCTCCTCGCTTCTAATCTTCCTCGTCTGTCGAGTCACCCCTCTTCTTTGGGTTCTCGACCACTTTGTTCCCTTCGTCTTCTTCCTTTAATCACTTCCATAATCCACCCTTATCTCCATACCCATCCATAACACTAACATGCACTCCACCCGTCACTACCACCATCACCTACGTTATTCCTTGTTTTCGTCCCTACTACAGTTTGAATCTGCGAAGTGTTAAATACAAAAGTTGTATATTAGGAAGTTATGGATCCAATCCAATTAGTTTCATAATTTTCTGACTATCAAAGAATATTTGACAATTAATTTCCTATAGTTGCACGGATTGATTCCTATAATAAATTCAAATCTTGAAAGAATCTTAGCGTAGCCTATCTTTGGTTTTAAATCCTATCAGTTGCATAGGGTTGATGCAATACAAAATGATCATAATGCTTTAAAAGAATGTCATGAATTGATCAGCTTCGTAATCTCCTCGACAAAGATTGGTGCCTCAAAAAGGACCAACAGTGAGACCACACCGAACTGATACCCCACAGGTCCAGGTGTGACATGTTAATGTCATTGATCCTCTTTTACCTATTCCTACACATCATCCCCTACCTTCGATACACAACCTAAGATCGACAGTGGTGGAATCCGAGAGGTATGTGGCATTGGTGCGCTTCATCGATGAAAAGGATTAGCACTTAGAGAATGATGTTGATTCCTTTAGAGATGGTGATGGACATGCTCAAGGATTTATAGAAGGTGATCAACAAGCACAAAGCTTCATAATTCAACCAAAGATCTTTGACGAACTCGACGATGCTATTCGAGGGAGAACCGTACGTTTGGACTTCTCAAAATTCCAAGGCGGTGATCCGATGGATTAGGTGTTTCAAGTGCAACAATATTTTAATTATCAAGGGACAGTGAAGGACGCAAAGGTCCAGATGGCAATCTTTTACCTCCAAGAAATGGCATTCCATTGGTATCGGTCGGTTATTCGTGATGGAAGATTTACCGGTTGGGTTGACTTTTGTAGGAGGATTATACGCAGATTTAAGACAGTGACATATGAAGATTTTGCTACCACATTAAGCAAGATAGTTCAGAGGACAACCGTAATAGAGTATCAAGTAGAATTTGAAAGAATCAGTAGTCGTTGTGAGCCATCTTAGATGGGGCAAAAGCAAAAGGCTCTCAAAATGGCAGCGAAAACAAGTTGGGGCAATCGAGATAGACGGTTTGCGCCTAGACAAAGGAGACAAGGAAAAACTCAATTCATTCAATAATAATTTCATGGTTGCCATCCACACCTTTAGAGGCTAACCAAACAATTCAAAATGGTAATTATTAACCCTAAAACAGTAAATTTTCGTCGATCGCATTCGAACGCACCTGATCGCGTTCGAACGCACATTTTGTGTTCTCTGTATTTGCGAACCTGATGTAGGCGTTCACAAGCGGGTTCGAATACACTCCATTCGCGTTCGAACGTGATGTTCGAATGCGCTCGATTGCATTCGAACGCACATTTCGCGTTCTCTATTTTTGCGAACCTGATATAGGCGTTCACAAGCGCGTTCGAATGCAACATACATAAAACTTATTTTTCTATGAAATAAACACTAAAACAAGAATAAAAGATACCCCTAAAGTGTATCCATGCTCGAGACGTCATCGGTGAATTCCAATTGTATCACATAAATCCTCCTTTCTACCATTATAATGGTATCTTTAGGGTCTAACCCCTATCCTTGTTGAAAAAAAATAAATCCCTAGACACACGTATGTATCTAACCTCTAGGCAATGATATTTCTCGTTTGCTTAAGTAAAAGTCGGAAGAAATATTAAAAACGAAAGTAGAGATGAATGCCAAGATTTTAACGTGGAAAAACCCAAAACGAGAAAAAACCACGGATTCAAACTCGGATCAAAACCAATCACTATAATAGTAGCAGTTACAAGACTGACTCACAAAACACCCCGTCGATCCAAACGACTTTGTTTCTCTCAGTCTTGATCGCTAGAACCCACGATTCACTGCTTCCTGTGATTGAAGTCCAATCTCAGTAGCCCTCGAGATTGATCTTTCGTCTAGATCACCCTTAAGACGAAAGATTAAATTCTTGTAGATGAGTGGAACCTTGTTGGTAGAAGAACCGATGTAGCTTCAAGAAGTCACCCTCAATAATGTTTCTTTCACCACCCTAGAGTTAGGGTTTCATAATCCTTATATATGATATTCAAGATAGAGCCAAATCCGAGTCTTATCCGTACTCATGATCTTCAAGATAGAGCCAACTCCGAGTCTTATCCGTACTCATGTTCTTCAAGATAGAGCCAAATCCGAATCTTATCCGTACTCATGATCTTCAAGATAGAGCCAAATCTGAATCTTATCCGTACTCATGATCTTCAAGATAGAGCCAAATCTGAATCTTATCCGTACTCATGAAAGTCCAATATTTTTAAACTTTGTTGGTGCGTTCGAACGGACTCGAGTGCGTTCGAACGGACTCGAGTGCGTTCGAACGCGACAGCTTGAATTCTTCAGGTTGCGTTCGAATGCGTTTGTGAACACGGCTCTCTGTCTGTGTGAACGCAGTGCCCGCGTTCGAACGCGTTTGTGAACGCAACTCTCTGTCTGTGTGAACGCAGATTTCGCGTTCGAACTCGTTTGTGAACGCACCGCGTTCGAACTCGTTTGTGAACGCAGCTCTCTGTCTGTGTGAACGCAGTGCCCGCGTTCGAACGCGTTTGTGAACGCGGCTCTCTGTCTGTGTGAACGCAGATTTCGCGTTCGAACTCGTTTGTGAACGCACCGCGTTCGAACGCGTTTGTGAACGCGGTGTGAACTCAACAGCTTTTCTCCAATAACCTTGCAATTCTTTAGACCAGAGATATTCTAGACTTGTGTAAAGCTCATATACATGTAAAAAATACACTTAGAATATTTTGTACACAATTGCCAACAAATAAAAACCTAACACTTGTCCTAAATACCACAAACCTACAATCACAATCTTTCTAAACCTTCTTCCTTCATTCTAGATCAACCCTAACCATTCTCCTCACGCCCACCTTCCATTACAAACCTACAAGTCCACCTCTAGCCCTCTAACCTGAAATCATTTGAATCGGCCAACAACACCACCAATGGAAGTTCGTCGAGATTAGAAGTAGGTACTTCTTGAGTCTAGGAAGGCCATGAATATCAAAATCGAATATCAAACCCATTTTGTTTTGTAATTTTTTGGAATTAGACAAATTTTTGTCAAATATTCTCTGCTGACTGGCGTAGACTGTGTTCATGCACCGACCTTGAACTCGAAGCCAAGCACAGTCCATAACATCTTATTACTATCTCTAGGTAGGATTTATAGGGAATAGTTTGCTCACTCATGACTTAACATTTGTCATGTACTTGATATACATGTACTTGGCTTATTTATTTTAATTACATTACTTTGTCATGATATGATATGAATGTTTGCTGTTCAAATTTTTTTGAGTACAAATCAGATTTACTTATAGGGTCAAGTCACGTAGTTATGGAATTTTAGATAACGCTGAGAAAATCAAGTAAATCAAAGCAAAAATTAGTTTTTTGTTGCAAGTTTCAAAACCTCGTTTGAATAGGACTAAGGTTGTCCGAATGATTGGAACATAGTCACTTAATAAATTGAAGTAGCGTCCAGATGAGAAAAGTGGTGGTGTTTGGACTACGTTGACAACAAAGGAAAGTTCAGATTGAGGAACAATTTTAGAAACTCATCGGTGGTTTATCCTAGCATGATTCATAGATATTCTTTAGCTCTATTTAAAGGATACCGAGCCAAAAGTTGAGACACTTATTGAACGGAGAACTCTAGGACTTTATATTCTCATCTTAGAGGAGTTATTAGTTCTACTCATGGAATTTATGTTCCATCATGTAGAGTAAAGAGACTTGACACATGTTTGATTGCTTGAACAATTGTTGATGATGATCTACTAGCATTAGGAGTTGAATTGTTAGTCGATATCTACCAACATCGACACACTTGTGTTTAGAGATTGATCTTTCATTCAAGTGCTTACCAAGGGATGTGATCTTCTTTGAAAGATAGTTGATTATGTGGTTTGTGTTCAAGAAATTACTAAAACACTCTACTGAGGAAGGATTGTAAGTAAATTTTATTTCTATCTCTTGGTAAAATAAGATCAATTAGTTTTGAACAAGTTCGTAGCTTTTACTTTTTAGGCAAGATATTTTTTTCCACATAATAAAACGTGTCTTAGTGTGTTAGCAATGTATACTTTTCTTACTTGTCTTCATCTTTTGATTTTCTACTATTAGTTAGATTTTAGTTTTCTACTCTTCTGCTCACCGACTTAAGTTCAACTAGAGTACTTTTCCACCTACTTAGTTTTAATTTTTTATGTTTGAGCATCATTTGATTTTTCTAAACCTAATAAGGCTCAATTTTCTAAACCAATTCGAATTTAATTTTTGACTTTGACTTTTCATATGCTCTAGTCAAACTAGTAATCATACCTCTCCCTTTAATTTTTGATATCCATGCGGTAAGGAGTGAATGCTAATAAATTCAAAATATATGGTGTTTTTAATAAATTTTCTGAAATTTTATCTTAATATTGACTATGTAACAATATATGAAAAGATCCAGTTACTTCAATCCATGCATATGGTAGCTCTCAGGGAATCAATGGAGCAAAAAGCAGTGTGTAAACAAAAATAAATATTAAAATGCCAGGTGTATTTATTGATCTATGTTGAAGCTCATATTTGGTTGGCTGTTGAGAAAAAGTCATCACCGCTGTTGTAATGAGCACATGGGTGGCATACAAGATCCATACATTATTGGAGTTCTTGACCAAACCAGTCCTTAGTAAATACTTAACTGTTAAGTACTTTTATAAGTAAAGACCTCCTAGGCTAAGGGATGTGAGCTATTATCTAAATTTTTTCAATAAGAATACTAATAAGATAAATATTTTATTTTAAAAAATACTAATTTTATCAGCATTTTAAATAAAATGCTTAATACCTAAGTATTTTACTTATGGCTATAGCAAAATAGATCTATTTTGATATTTAAATTTAGGAGTAATTTATTTTGATAAATAAATTGAAAAAATAAATTTACTTTGGTCAACAACTCTACATTGCTGTGGAGAATAAAGAGGGTAGCTTAAAGAAAGACTGTATCTACCGGTCACTTCGTTGCCGTTGAATTTTGTATTCGGCTGCAACAAAGAAGTTTGGCATAGACATGCAGTTGCGACATTCCCTTTTCTCCTTTTATGTATTTCGTAATATTGTTTTAATTCGACTGTACTTAGATCCCTGCAGTCCTAAGCAAGAGCCTTCTCCGAGAATCTAAATAGCTAGGTCCGAAGGCCCAAACCATGTGATCTCGGAGACCGACTCTCTCATCTTGATTAATGCGACTCGGAAAGATTGGCATAGGACAGCAAAATAGTTTCTTTGTGTGGTATAGAAGCGGTGTGCACCGAGCCCGCTGGCTGCACACTGGCTCTTTAGGCGAGGGTTTCGGAATTCCAAAAGCGACCCCCATCATCAGAATTTTGAGGTGTGCACAGTCGTGGGGCTGGCGTGCGTGCACGATTAGGTTGTTTTGGCTTGCAGTATAGAAATATCATATATTTGATATGAATATTTTATTAATTTGAGCTCAAATTTAAGTAGAGTTCACGTATTATTAATTGTAGATTAATGGTGAAACGAAAAGAGCTCAAAGAGTATTTTAACATAATATATTTACTTATTCAAATTCATAAAGAGTAGTGAACAAAAATTAGCTTTAAAGTGAGTATCATGACAACGAAAAAAAAAGAAATGAGTTTAGTACCATATTAGATATTTGTGATATGATTATATTTGATAACTAGCTCGGTTAGGCCGAATCGAGGGTTAGGTAGAGAGTGGTGGTGCTGTCTACTTGTGAAATGGTGGTGGTAGTTGCGGTTAACTATTAATGGAGATGGTTGATAGATGAAAATAGAGCGGTAAAGGTAACATGGTGGTAAGCAATGAAAGGAAAATGAGGCAGAAGGTTGGTCGACCCTAAGGGACTAAGGGGAATAACCAGATGGCGGGGCTAGAGGATGGCGATGCTAGGTCGGCCGTGAGACGAGGGAATCAAGGTTGAGAAATAGAATGAGATAGTAGGGTAAGAGATAATCTTTCAATCTCATCATCAACTCAGTGCTCATTGCAATGCTTTATAGGTGGCTACCGGTCTCTAGATGGGTTGGCTAACCCAATTAACTCAATCAAATGATAATAAGCAATTAACTAAAACTTAAAGACTAAAATGTAAATACAATAAGCAAATGCAAAAGGGAGATAATTTGGGACTGACACATGGCAGTCTGGTTAAGCCCAAACTTTATCATTCCACCATGCTTTTGCCATTTTGTTCTCAAAGGTGTAAAATTAGGGAAGTGATCTAGTATTTCCGGCTTGAGCTCCCTAGCAAGCTCGTTTGAGGTCATCCCAACCACTTAATCAGGATCTTAGTCTCCAATTTGGCTCCATGGTGCTTCCTTCCTTGATCCAAGATTTTGACTAGCTCAATTGAACTACTATGCTTGATCAGGTCCAATTCGAACCTTGAGCACGGACACGTGTAACACCGGATCGATGCGGGTATCTACGGGCAAGGCAAACTGATATGGAACCAAACTAACTCACTACTCGACTCAAGAAGGCCCAAATATTTGTAGCCTAACTTCTAGTTCAGGATCGGCCTCAACATGGATTGCTGATATAGTTGGGCTCTAACAAACACCATCTAGAATGCTTCAAACTTGTATTCTTATCGACCTTTATCAAGGACCTGCTTTATGCAATTTTAGGCTGCAGCCAAGTGGGCCTTGAGTCATCTTAATGTCTCAGCCCGATTTGCCATCTCTAGACTAACCTCGATTTGATCCACTGGCGCCGCTAGGTCATGGACTCGACGCATAGGTGTTGAGTGACCATATACAGCCTTGAATGGGCTCATGCTAGTGCTGGAATGGTGAGTTGTGTTGTAAGACCACTCAACCGATGGAAGACATTTGACCAATCCGGGGTCGGTATGCAATGAAGTAGTGTAACTGTTGCTCGAGTTTGTGGTTCACCACCTTAATTTGACCATTGGTTTAGGGGTGGTAAGCTGAACTCATATCGAGTCTTGCCCCCGTAATCGAAAGAACTCGGACCAAAATGCACACACAAAGATTTGATCTTGGTCTGATACGATGGACTATGGCATGCTGTGCAGCCAAGCCACCTGTCGTATGAAAATTTCTACCACTTCATAGCTGAAAAATAGATGGCCTAACACAATGAAGTGCGGGTCATGAACAAATCCCTCCCCTGCCATTTCTTCTAAAGGATAGCGAGTGGCTTGTGAAGTTAAAAGTCACAAGCCTCAAACTTTTGTGCCATTGAATTCTCAAGACGATGTTGGCGCCACGCAAGGCCAACAAATACAAGTTAATGGTGAAGACGTGATCCTAGATCTTCAACTTGATGCACCTACACAGAGTACTAGAGGACAGTGACCCTAGGTTGGCCATGGGAGGAGAGAGTTAGGGTTGAGAGATAGTAGGGTAAGAGATAATTTTCCAATTCCATTGTCAACCCGATGCACACAACAAATAGGTGGCTATCGGTCCGTAGATGGTTTGGCTAACCCAACTAACTAACCCAACTAACTCAATCAAATGATAATAAGCAATTAACTAAAACTTAGGGACTATAGTGCAAATACAATTAGCAAATGCAAAAAAAAGATAATATGGAATCAAATTCCATCTAGTTCGGCATGATGCGGTTTGGTCAAGCCCAAATTGTATCAACTTGAGAAATATTAGTATGGCATATAAGTTTCAAACTTCTCACAGGCTTTGGGCATCAAAAGGTGTACCTATTTTGTAGGTAAAAGAATCTATACAAATTATCACACATGTGCACCGCCCAGCCCGGCTCGGCTTAGTTCGCACGTGTGGGTTAAGTCCAAAATTATTTTTTGCCTAGTATACGTTCGAATCTTGTTTGGTTCGAGTTGGATCGAACTCGAAGTGGTTTTTTGTTTGCATTCGAGATAGAGTATTACATAGTTCTAGATTGACAAGGAATTTGGATAGCAACTTTCTTTTGAGTGTAGGATAGTTGTATTTTAGTAGACTGACATCCTGATACGAACCGACTTGGGGTCGATCCATATCGTGAACAATTTTGCATAGTTGAGGGAGAATATTCAGATTGGGATGATATCATGGTCTAATTTGGATGACAAACCAATAGTAGCGTTAGTGGCGGGTATGGATTAGCTCGTAGATGGTAATGGAGATGGCCTCTATGGTGAATGATGACAATGGTGGTTTTGTAGATTGATAGTTCAGAGGAGAAGAAGAGGCAGATGTAGGCCTACTCTACCGGACTAGGGTGATCGGCTGACGAGGGAGATTAGAAGTTAGACGATACCATCCTAATAGAAGAGGAGGTGTTGGTTTGTAAAGAGAGAGGAGGGAGATTGGAGCTTTTGGCTAAGATAAGAGGAGAGATACTAGGATGCAAGACAAAAGCTAATTTATCTTTCATTTATGTATATCTAAAATAGAAGCCATAAGTCATTATTTATAGAGATTAAATCTAAACAATCATAAATAATTTAACTAAACTAGTCTTCCTTATCTATATTGGATTAGTTCTTCTTTTCGCCAAAGATAGATTATGAATCTATAGAGGTTTTATATACTAAATTTATAGATCTGGAGGTTGGCGATCTTATAAAACTAGTTTGATATTATGGAATATCCTACATATATTTTTCCAAACCTATACAAAGTTGGATTTAGTTAATTAATTAAAATCCTAATTAACTAAGACTCTAACTAAACCAAATAAGCAGATAAGATAACTAGACTCAATCTATTGAGTCCAATGTACCCTTAATGTGATCTGAGCTAACCTAGTTTGTATCACATCCACTACTTTAGAAGCAATCAGTGGAGGACGAATTAGTCTTAAAAGAATAGTGTCCAACACTAGACTCGACTATATAGAAGTTTATAATTCGTACATTTGTTTAATTTATTAGATTTTTTGTGAATTTTAGAATTAGATCGTTACCACCAAGATTCACTTCAGGAATATCTTTTTTCTATTCTAAATTAGGACACTTAATCTAGAATGCCAAGTAAACCTCATATTGGTCTTAATCTAGATTACAAACGCTGTTCATCAAGATTAAATCTTATATCATACATAATTACTATTTTATCCTTGATTTGTCTAAAGTTATTTTACAAATTATCTCTCCTCACTCCTCCTCGTATTACTTGTCTATCTCATTTCATAAACCAAAAGTTTTCATTCAATCTTCCCACTCAATTTTCCTTTCCAAATTTTCTTTCCCAACACTTTCTTTTTATTTTTTGTAGGGAAAGTCCATTGACGTAAATATTCATTTCTCAACTTTTGATACACTTAATCCTGCTGTCAATCAGTCCATTCCTTACATGACTTTTTTAAATAGCAAGACTGGCTAGGAAATGACAGTAAGGTTATTTTTCCTGCCTAACTTCAAAGAGGTAAAAGGGTTGAATCTACAAATTGCACTCTTGAATAATCAGGACTATGCGCCGATTGACTTCTGAAGCATCCCTGCTAAAAGCACGGAACACATTTAAGCAGTAACTAAAAAGAGTCGCCCTAGCCTGTCTGTTTAGTTCTTTGATACTCAATAGCAAAGCTAGGGCTTCCCTAACTACAGCATCCTCACGGTAACAACCTGCCCTTAAAATTTTGTTTTATTTATTTAAAATTTTTTTGGGCACGACGTGGCTGGCCTCGTGCCCATGTAAACTGCATGAGCAACTTGCGTGGAGGGTGCCACGCGCCCCAGCTGCCGTTGCCGTAGCCAACCGGTTGCGGCTAGCTGGCTAGGGCGAGGCCCCCGCCGCCACTACCTATTTCCGCCACCGCCTCTCTCTCTCTCCCTCTCAAATGCTCTCTCTCTCTCTCGTTCTTCTCTCTTAAGCTTCCCCATCTCAGTATGCCGATGCTAGCCACTTCGGACCATCGTCGTCGCTTCCACCGCCGTGCTACCGATGCTAGTGAGCCTCCTCCTCATTCCTCCTCTTCTTTCTTCTCTCTCTCCCTCTCTTTCTCTGTTTCTCTCTATTTCTCTCCCTCTCTCTTTCTCTCTACTACCGTCGCCTTCGACCACCCGACCCGTCGCCGAGAAGCGACCGGTGCTCCCTCATCCCCTCCTTTCTCTTCTCTCCCTCTCTCTCTCTCTTTCTCTCTCTCTCTCTCTCTCTCTCTCTCTCTCTTTCTCTCGGGTTCGTCAGAAGAGAGCCTCCGGTGAGAAGCCAGCTAGCAGCTGGCCAGTAGCGGCCGAGCCCCTCTCTGCCAGCCCGGTCCCCTCTCTTCCCTCCCCTCCTCTCTTTCTTCTCTTCTTCTTCTTCTTCTTTCTTCTTTCTTCTTTCTTCTTTCTTCTTCTTCCTCAGCTGCTTCTCTTTTTTTTCTACAACAGTGTTGGGCTCGTGCTGGGCCAAGCTAGCACTAGTGCTGATAATCCTTATTTTTATTTTATTATTTATTTATTTAGGTATTTCTTTCTTAATTAATACAAATAGATTTAGACATTAATTATTTTAATAATAATAATATATATATTCATCAATATGATTATTATTAATTATAATTAATTAATGATTAATTAGGTTATAAACTATTACACATAAATATAGGTAATACTTATATTTATTTATTTATTTATTTATTTATTTACTTATATGTCTATTAGATTAATAGATAGATTTGTAAATTATAATTATTAGATTTATATTCTAATATTCTTATGATATACATTTTAAGTAGTTCTATTAATTTATTATATATTATTATTCTGCAACAAATAAAATACGAGGCTTATTTAGTTATTTATTTATTATTTTATCGAGTAAAGAATGCATAGTCCCTAATTAATCAAGATAAAGTATGAATTATAGAATTAATTATAATTAGACCTTGTTATTTAGCCTTTTATTTTATTTTATAATTATATATTTAGAAATATTCTTATATAAATGGAAACATACCTCTTCTCCTTATACTATAATTAGTATTTTATGACAATAGTATAATTATAGTATTTGAATCGTATCTATAACATAGATCTAGTTATGTAATCAAAAATAAAAAGGAGTGATTCTAAACCTAATAAATATTTATATTTTACTTGAATTAATTCTAATTAGATAAACGACTAACTTCATACCCTTAAACATTTTCAGACTCCGAACTCCCTTATTTGAGACCTCATGGACCTTGCTAGTGATGTGTGACAGTTGATTGGTAGACGTGAGGGATATGTGTGTTGGGTCTTCTGATCAGTGTGAGTAGTTTTATCCCCTAGACGCCTTTCTCAAATTAGGTTATATTATATATTATGTATATGCATGTTTTGGCCTCTAGCATGATTATACGATTTTATCTAAAAACAATTATAGTCGAGCATATTTTATTATGCCTACAAATTAGGCTGATCTTAGATATAAGTATGATAATGATATATAGAGATGATTAGAGATGATTATACTGTTATAATTTTATATCTAGTTGATCCCTAGCATGAGTATGCATATTGTGATAGATTAGCATTTGTATGCATGTGTTGACTACATATTGGAGATTATATTGCATTATTTTTCTCTTGATTTCTGTTCCACCTAAATTCTTGTTACGTATTAACTTGTTATCGTACTGGATATATGCATATGATCTATCATTTAGAAGGATGATAAGATCTAATATCAAATTGATAGGATTTGGAACCAATAGATCGGCCAGGGAACAATTTCTTAAGATCTGAATTTATTGTAGGAAGCAGTCCGCGCAATGGTAGAAAAATATTCGTCAGATATTCTCCAGTAGTCAGCAAATTACGAAACTAATTGGGTTAGATTCGTAACTTCCTAATCTACAACTTTCATATTATACCCTTCTCAGATTCTAACTTTAGCAGAGACGAAAATATGGAATAACGTGGGTGATGGTGGTGGTGACGGGTGAAGTGGATGTTAGGTTTATGGATGGGTATGGAGATGAGGGTGGATTGTGAAAGTGATTAAGGAAAGTAGACGAAGGGAATGAAGTAGTCGAGATTCTAAAGAAGAGGGGTGACTCGACAGTCGAAGGAGATTAGAAGCGAAGAGAAACTTTGCCAACGGTAGAGGTGGAAGGATAGTGAAAAGAAAGGAGGGAGAAGTCTAGAAAGAAGATAGGAGGCAAGAAATCAAGAATCCAATAGTATTTTGAAGTTGGTTGCTATCCACATATTTATAGAGGCTAGCCAACAAGTCCTAAAATAATATAAAATCCTAATTCTAGAGTATTCCTGTCGATCGCGTTCAAACGCACTCAAAAAGCCCCTTCTTTGTGAATGCGACACAGGCGTTCATAAACGCGGGCATTCACAAGCGTTCGAATGCGACTCCACTTGCGTTCGAACGCGACCTACAGGAATTTTATTTTAATAAAAATAAACATCTAATGCAATAAGAAATGATCCTAATTAAGTGTATCAACCCACCACGCTTCCCCCACCTTGCCCTCAAGGTAAAAAGTTAGGGAAATGCTCCAAGATATCAGTCTCCAACTCCCATGTCACCTCATTAGATGGCTTGCCAAGCCACTCAACTAGAATCTTCATCTCCAATCTAGTACCATATCGTCGTCGGTGTCTAGCAAGTACTCGAACTGGCTCTACGATCTCTATCTCGTCTAATGGCTACGGTAGAACCGATTCAACAATCTCATGATCTCCAATGCGCTCTCTAAATAATGAAACATGAAAGATAGGGTGCACTCTTGACCCCTCTGGCAGCTCCAAACGATATGCAACCAGACCAATACACGCCAATACCTCAATGCATCTACGGTCCAACAGCAAATCGCCTCGATTCTCCAACTCTAGATGACACTCCAGATCAGCCATCACCTCGTGCAACAATCTCAAAATATCTGGGTCAGATGTATATGCATACCTCAGCTTATCAAGGAAGGGAAAGGTAGGAGATGAATAGGCTACAAGCTCGGCGGTATCGAGTTGGCGCGATAGTGTATCTGCCGCTCTATTTTCCATTCCCTTCTTGTATTAAATTTCATAATCATACCCTAGCAATTTTGTGACCCATCACTACTGTGTCAGAGTGTGTATGCGCTGTCCCATAAAGTATGGAAGGCTCCTTTGATCGGTTTGGATAATGAATCGTCTACCAACCAAATAAGGCCTCCACTTTGTTTCCGCATGTAGAATTGCCAACATCTCTCTCTCATAAGTTGATTATTGTTGAGATTTTTGCGATAAAGCCTTGCTAAGATAGGTAATGGGACGTCCTTCTTGCATTAGTACAGCTCCTATGCCAACACTTGACGCATCACATTCCATAATAAATTCTTTGGTGAAGTCCGGTAGCACTAGAACGGGTGCCGTCGTCATTGCTATTTTCAATTTTTCAAAGGCTAAAGTGGCTTCATCCGTCCATCTAAAAGAGTCCTTCATCAACAAAGAAGTGAGAGGAGTAGCGATCTTGCCATATTCGGCGATGAATTGACGATAATAAATAGTCAGCTCTAAAATTCCTCACAATTTAGTGGTAGTAGTAGGAATAGGCCAAGCAGTCATACATACAACTTTTTGAGGATCCGCTGCTACAATATCCGCTGAAATAATGTGGCCTAAATACTCCATCTTTGGTACTCCCTATAGGCACTTGGACTTCTTGATCTTCAATTGGTTTTGCTCCAACAAATTCAGCACATCCTCCAAATATCACCAATGCTCTAATTCAGTCTTGCTATACACCAAAATATCGTCAAAAAATATCAAGACATACCTTCACAAGAGAGGCCGAAATATATCATTCATGAGGCCTTGGAAGGTAGCTGGAGTATTGGTGAGACCAAAAGGCATCACTCGGAACTCATAATGCCCGTCTGGAGTCCAAAATGCAATTTTATGTATATCCGCTAGGTGAACTCTAATTTGATGATACCCGACCCTCAAGTCAAGCTTACTAAATATAGTTGCCCGTGCAAGCTCGTCCAGCAACTCCTTGATAACCGGAATGGGATACCGGTCCTTAACGGTAATAGCATTTAGTGCTCGATAGTCGACACAGAAACGTCATGTCCCATCCTATTTTTGCACCAAAAGCACGAGGATGAGTATGAGCTACAACTTGGTTGTATGACGTGGGTGATGATGGTGGTGACGGGTGGAGTGGATGTTAGGGTTATAGATGGGTATGGAGATGATGGTAGATTGTGGAAGTGATTAAGGAAAGTAGACGAAAGAAACGAGGTGGTCGAGATCCCAAAGAAGAGGGGTGGCTCGACAATCGAGGGAGATTAGAAGCAAAGAGAAACCTTGTCAACGGTAGAGGTGGAAGGATAGTGAAGAGGGAGAAGGGAGGAGTCTAGAGAAAAGATATGATGTAAGAAATTAAGAATCCAATAGCATTATGAAGTTGGTTGCCATCCACATATTTATAGAGGCTAGCCAACAAGTTCTAAAATAATATGAAATCCTAATTCTAGAGGATTTTCGTTGATTGCGTTCGAACGCACTCAAAAAGCCGCTTCTCTAGATTTGCGAATGCGACACAGGGTTTCACAAGTCGTTCGAACGCAGGCGTTCACAAACGCATTCACAAGGCGTTCACAAATGCGGGCGTTCACAAGCGTTTGAACGCGACTCTACCTGCGTTCAAACGCGACCTATAGGAATTTTATTTTAATGAAAATAAACACCTAATGCAATAAGAAAAGATCCTAACTAAGTGTATCAAAGGAAAACATAAAATATGATTAATAGGATAGTTGATAGAAAGCGTGAGGATACCCGAATGGGCGCGAGGGTTAGGACACGCTTTGTGGATGGGTTAGTCGACACTTTACGCTTTGTGGATATTTGATTGATCGCTCGACTATAGCTCGCATGGATCCTTAGCAGATACAGCTTTACGTCCTTTAGAGATGTTGAGACTAGGTACCGAGTGTTGACGTTAGTTTATGTGTGCAACAGATATTTGGATACATGTCGTTCGCTAGGGCATATGTGGCGAGTTATCCTCATGAGATTTCTATTAGCTAGAAGGGTGCCCGGTCTGGATGGATATTGATATCCTTAGCAGATGACAGGGTATGGTTATATTTGAGATACTCCTTACGGACGGCAGAGTATGATTTGAGCCTTTAGGCATGATGTTGAGACTAGGTACCGAGTGTTGACTATGCACAGTGGTCTAGTATGATGATGATATACAGAGATAACATTGATGAATGAGGTGTGAAGAAATGCATATAATTTTATTATTATCTGATTATCTAATTATCGAGTGGTCAATATACATCATATATGGTTGCATTTGATATCATAGCATGGTCATGGTTGGCATGCATCAGGTGTCATATTTGAGAGAGAGTTATAATGATAGTATGACATGGAGATTTGTTTATTGTCGAGGGTTATATACTTTTATCGGTTATGACATGTTATTTACCTATCATTTATATATTATTATTGATGACACATTCATAAACTCATTCATGACATGATGCTCTTTTTGATTCATATTATTCAATACTTGATTTACTTTCTATTTAGCTTCACTAATTCGGAGTAAGGTCTATTCACTGAGCTTTTTCCTCATGACTCTCTTTATTTCTTTTCTAACCCCCTTAGATTGATGAGGTGAGCTATAGGTGCAAGACGGTATAGATGATAATTTGTATAGAAATTGAGTTGTATCGTTATTTGTTATATATGTATTTTATTGTATCAAATGATGATTTATATAATACATGTCAGATTATAGGTGTACCCGTATATCAATTGGTTAGTTGTATCTTGATGGGTTGTCATGGCCTGTGTGGGTCTTGTCAGATTATATAGTGGTCTAATGTATATTATTTTGGACCTGGATATTCATACGTTAATGGGTTTATTTGGTTGATAGTATGATTTATTTGGTGTTGGATTATATGAGTATGGATATATTAGCAGGTATTATTTGATGATGTCATGATTATATGTGCATAGGAGTGTATCTGTGCGTGACGGGCCCTCCCGTCCTGTCGCATAAGCCGCACGTGTCGTGTGGGCGCATGGGCGTGCCCGTGCCGGGCGGGGACGTTACACTCACAATGCACCAGATACTCATACTTATAGACATTAGGTTATTTCAAACATCTCCATAAATAAATATTCCTATACCGCCATCTGCTCCACCTTGCCATGCACCATCAACCTAGCAAAATTTGGTACCTCGATCAGGAGGAATTCTGTTATAGCTATTGGGTGTAACCACTTTGCAAGATTTGGGATGCTAAGCTTCCTTGGAACTTATCAGGATGCAACTCCAAACCTCCCACAAACCTAATAGCTCATGAGAAATTACAATGGAAGACTAGGTGTTCCACTATTTCGACGTGAGAATTGCAAATAGGCACTAACTATCAATTTGAGTATCCTATTGTTGAGAACTGCATGGATTGGGAGGGCTCTTGCCACATCTCACCAAATAAAGGTTCTTATCCTAAGGATAACTACAGTTAGATGACTTTCCACAACCTTTTTTTCGAGCTTAAGGAAGAACAACAAACCCTTTCTGCCAAGATTACATGCCCAGATTTGGAGGTGCACTTGCCACTCAAAGTAGGAGTCCAAACAACTTTTTCATGTTTGTCGAGTGATGCTGCACTAATAAAGATGTTAGAGATTCTAATAGAGACATCTGCCGGGAAAAGGGAGTTGATAAGTTGCATTTTCTAAGTAGCATTTTGCATGTTGATTAGATTTGATACTGTACTGATATTGTGAGGGATATCATAGCATGGGACCCAAGGGTCATTCTTAATAGAGGTCTTCATAACTATTGCCAATTACTCTCCAGATCATGCTCTTCAAGGTGGATTTTAGTGCAGCTATAGAGCCCCATACCAAGAAGGCAGCTCTTCTATTGCTTGTAGAATATAGAGTACTCTTGGGATAGTACTTTGCCCTCACAAGGTCAGCCCACATGCTGTCTTCCGTGGTAATAAAACGCTAAGCTAGCTTAAGTATTAAGGTCTAGTTAACTATCTGTGAATTTCTGATGCCCATATCACTAATTTTAATTGGCCTAATTAGAGACTTTCGGCTCTTTAGATATAGCCGATGTTTACCGCCATTGTTTGCTCACCGAAAATCTCGCATTAAGTCATGCTTTGAAAAGTAACAAGAAAAGGCTATCAAACCTTACAAGTGTGAACTTCACCATTAAATAGCTAACTTGTATTCAGGCATATGTTATAGGCAGATTCGACTTCAAGCTTGATCATATATTGCCTTATCTTTACATATTAGCCCATGATGGTATCTTTTCTTCATTTAATACTTAATATCATGCATAACAGAAAAGTGGTCGATTTCAAGATGCTTTGATTGTTTTGACATTTCTAGTCGGAGTCTAATATATTTCTATTTGGCTTAAAGTATCTTTGATTAAAATTAAAAAAAATTAAAAAGTTCTGATAGGTTCTACGGTACCAAAAGATAGACTCTGATACCAAATGATAGGTCTACGGAACGATTCCTTTAAGATCTGAATTTATTACAGAAAGCAGTCCGCGTAATTGAGAAAAAATATTCACCAAATATTCTTCCATATTTAAAAAATTACGAAACCAAGTGGAATTGATCTGTAAATCCCTTATCTACGTTTTTTGTATTTACGTCTTTCACAGGTTTGAACTGCACCTAGAAATAAATTATAATTTAGTGCAGATGATGGTGGTGGTGAGGGGTGGATTAGATGTTAGGGTTATGGATGATAATGAATGAAGGTGGATGGTTGATGTTGTTTAAGGGATAAAGACGAAGATGAAGAAGTGGTCGAGATCCCAAGAAAGAGGGAGGACTCGACAGACGAGGAAGATTAGAAGTTAGGAGAGATCTTGCTAACGGTAAAGGTGGTAGGTTGGTGAAGAGGGAGGAGGGAGATTAAGGTAGAGAGAATAGAGAGAAGATAGGAGGCAAGAAATCAATAATTCAATAGCATAATAATTTTGGCTGCCATCCACATTTTTATAGAGGCTAGCCAACAAGCCAAAATACAATTATTAACCATAATTCTAGAAGATTCCCGCTGATTGCATTCAAACGCGCCCAATCACGTTCGAACACACAAAAAGCATTCTCTGTATGTGCGAACACGGCATCCGAATGCACTCGACCGTTCGAACACACATTTTGCATTCTCTATTTTTGTGAACTTGATGTAGGCGCTCCCAAGGGCGTTCGAACGCGACCTCTTCCACTTTCGAATGCGACCTATAGGAATTTTATTTTAATAAAAATAAACAACTAATGCAATAAGAAAGGACCCTAACTAAATGTATCAGCCAGCCCACCACGCTTCTCCCACCTTATCCTCAAGGTAAAAAGTCAGGGAAATGCTCCAAAATATTTGTCTCCAATTCCCATGTCGCCTCATCAAATGGCTTTCCAAGCCATTCGACTAGAATCTCCATCTCTAATTTGGTATCATGTCGTCATCGGCGCCTAGCAAGTACACGAACTAGCTCTACGATCTCTGTCTCATCCAATGGCTCCGGTAGAACTAATCCAACGACTTCATAATCTCCAATCTGCTCTCTCAGCAATGAAATATGAAAGACAGGATGCACTCTCGACCCCTCCGGCAGCTACAAACAATATGCAATCGGACCAATAAACTCTAACACCCAAAATGGACCGAAGTAGTAATGTGCTAACTTCTAGTTTCACATCGAACGCAACGTCACTTGTCGATACGGTTGCACCCTCACAAACACCCAACTACCAATGTTGAACTCCTACTCCCTATGGTTGCGATCGTAAACTTGCTTCATGCAGCTTTGAGCAAGTTTAAGATCGACACGCAACCTCCTCAATGTTGCGTCTCTATCTATCAAAGCTAAGTCCATCTCCGTCCAATCTGTAGATGCCACTGGATCAAAAGCGCATAATGTCAGAGTCGTGTGTCTATACACCACCTCAAATGGAGTCATGTCAATTATACTGTGGTAGGCAGTGTTGTAAGACCACTTCGCCCACGGTGATAACTCCAACCATCGTCTCGACATCTCTCTAACAAAGCACCTCAAGTACTGCTTAATGCCTCGATTGACTACCTCGGTTTGGTCGTCCGTCTATAGATGGTAGGCCGAATTGAAGTTCAATCGAGTCCCCTGTAATCTAAAATATTCCATCCAAAAGTCTCTTATATATACACGATCATGATCCGAGACAATCATGTGTGATATGCCATATAATCGACCAACATCTTTAACAAAAATTTCAACCACTAACTTGGCTAAAAATAGATGCGATAATGCCGAAAAGTATGCAAACTTGTTCAATCTGTCAACGACCACAAAAATAACTGAATAACACGTACCAGCGAAAGACCCTCTATGAAATCCATAGAAACGTCTTCCCAAACAGGATGTAATCTGGCCGGTTTCAATGTAGTTGCCTTAGCCCTTTGACAGATTTTGCAAGCACAAACAAAACTCCTCACATCCCGCCTTAATCCTTGTCACATACAACTCTGAGATATCCTCCTATAAGTCCTCAATACACCCTCATTACCAACCTCTGGAGTTTGGTGGAAGTACTCCAACAATTTCTACCGCAATCCATCATTTGCGAGCACTCGAATGCATCTGTGGTACAGCACCAAATCGTCTCGGTTCTCCAACTTTGGATGGCGCTCCGGATCATCCATCACATCTTGTAACAATCTCAAAACATCTGGGTTAGATGTACATACATACCTCAGCTCATCAATAAAAGGAAAAGTGGGAGAAGAATAGGCTGCAAGCTTGGCAATATCAGGTTTGTGTGATAATGCATCCGCCGCTCTATTTTTTGTTCCTTTCTTGTATTGAATTTCATAATCATACTCTAGCAATTTTGTGACCTATCTTAGATGTGTCAGAGTATGAATGCGTTGTTCTATAAAGTATGAAAGGTTCATTTGATCAGGAAGTTTCTCTCCTAGGTTGAAACTAGAGTTGACTATATCACTCAGCTTTGCATAGAACTCATCAAATGTCTCATTCTCCTCCATACGTAGGGTTTCAAAACTAGTAGTCAACCTCTGAAGTTTCGAAAGTTTTACAGCCATGGTTCCTTCGTGAGTAGTTTCTAAGATCGTCCAGGCTTCTTTTGCTATCTCACACGTAGAAATTCTTCTAAATTCTTCCGAGGAAACACAATTAAAAATAGCATTTATTGCTTTGCTATTCCAGCCGACTTTGTCATAGTCTGACTTATCCCATGAGTCAATCGGTTTCTCAATAAGTTTTTCATTCACCATGTACATTGGTGGACTCCAACCGTTCACAATGGCCATCCATACTCGCTCATATATAGATTTCAAATAAGCTCTCATCCTAGCTTTCCAATATCCATAATTTGATCCATCTAGAATAGGTCTAATAGATGATTGTCCATCTCTATGAAAATCCATGCCTATCTGATCTCTCTCAAAGAGTGAGAGAACCTGCTCTGATACCAATTGAAAAAATAAATCCTTAGACACACGTATGTATCTAAACACTAGGCAATGATATCGCTCGTTCGCTTAAGTAAAAGTCCGAAGAAATATTAAGAACGAAAGCAGAGATGAACGCCAAGATTTTAACGTGAAAAAACCCAATCGGGAAAAAACCACGGATCCAAACTCGGATCAAAACCAATCACTATAATAGTAGCAGTTACAAGACTGACTCACAAAACACCCTGTCGATCCAAACGACTTTGTTTCTCTCAGTCTTGATCGCTAGAACCTACGATTCACTACTTCTTGTGATTGAAGTCCAATCTCAGTAGCCCTCGAGATTGATCTTTCGTCTAGATCACCCTTAAGACGAAAGATTAAATTCTTGTAGATGAGTGGAACATTGCTAGTTGAAGAATCGATGTAGCCTCAAGAAGTCTCCTTCAATAATATTTCTTCAACCCACCTTGAGATAGGGTTTCACAATCCTTATATATGATCTTCAAGATAGAGACAAATCCGAGTCTTATCCGTACTCATAATCTTCAAGATAGAGTCAAATCCGAGTCTTATCCGTACTCATGATCTTCAAGATAGAGCCAAATCTGAATCTTATCCGTACTCATGAAAGTCCAATATTTTTAAACTTTGTTGGTGCGTTCGAATGGGCTCGAGTGCGTTCGAACGCGACAGCTTGAATTCTTCAGGTTGCATTCGAACGCGTTTGTGAACGCGGCTCTCTATCTGTGTGAACGCAGTGCCCGCGTTCGAACGCGTTTGTGAACGCGGCTCTCTGCCTGTGTGAACGCAGATTTCGCGTTCGAACTCGTTTGTGAACGCACCGCATTCGAACTCGTTTGTGAACGCACCGCGTTCGAACGCGTTTGTGAACGCGGTGTGAACTCAACAGCTTTTCTCCAATAACCTTGCAATTCTTTAGACCAGAGATATTCTAGACTTATGTAAAGCTCATATACATGTAAAAAATACACTTAGAATATTTTGTACACAATTGCCAACAATTAAAAACCTAACATATATGAGGATGTGCACACAATGCTTTCTAATGAGTCCGTCTACCTATAACATTATCGGCATGGAAGTACCTGAATATGCATGCATCGATATTTCAGCTTGGATATCTTCCTCCGCGCCCTCCTCAATGGCCTTCTCATGGACCTTCTCTGAACACTTTCCATCACCAATAACCACATCGTCCTCCTCGAGACCATCGATGAGCATCACACTCCCGATCAATTTGGTATACCGATGACTAAGGGTGAAACATTCATCGCATCGAAAGAAAAGGCCCTTTGCTCTTCACTCCTCCACCTGGGAAGGCGTGAGAGTTTGAACAAGGGGTCTTGTGCCTCTAATATTAGAAGGTCTCAAAGGTGGTCATGCTCTAGTACTTGCAGCCACTGTCTTTGAACCTACAGAATTTTCACTTGGTGTTATAGGTGCAAACAACCCATCTCGGTTGCCCCAACTTGATTTCACTGCCATCTTGAGAGCCTTATGCTTTTGCTCCATCCTCATGGCATTCTGAAAGGCCTCTTCAAGAGTAGTACGACAAAGAGCATGAACATCCGCCTGTATCACATCCCACAGCCCTAAAATGAATGTGCTCATCAATGTTGGTTCGGGCTAAGGTGGCTCACAACGACTACTAACTCTTTCAAATTCAGCTTGGTACTCTAATACGGTAGTCCTCTAAACCATCTTGCTTAATATGGCAATAAAATCTTCATATGCCCCTGTCCCAAATCTGTGGGTAATCCTCCTACAAAAGTCAGCCCAGCCGGTAAATCCTCTACTACGAATAACCAATCTATACTAATGCAATGTTGTTCCTTGGAGGTGAAAGCTTGCCATCTGGACCTTTGCGTCTTCCGCTGTCTCTTGACAATCAAAGCATTGTTCAACCTGAGATACCTAATCTATCGGATCATCGCCTTAGAATTTTGGGAAGTCTAATCGTGCGATTCCCCCTCGGATAGCATTGTTAGGTTCACGAAAGATCCTTGGTTCAGCTCTAAACCTTTGTGCATGTTGATCTTCTTCTCTAAATCCTCGAGCACATCCATCACTTTCTCTGAAGGGATCAACCTCATCATCAAAGTGCCAATCCTCCTCATCGACGAAGTGCACCAGTGTTGCACGCCTCTCAGGTTCCACCACCATCGGTCTTGGGTTGTGCATTAGAGGTGGGAGATGATGTGTAGGCATAGGTAAAAGAGGATCATTGACACTAACATGTCACACCTAGACATGTAGGGTATCGATTCGGTGAGGTCCCACCACTGGTCCTTCTTGAGGCACTGATCTGTGTCGAGGAGATGACGAAGCCGATTGGTTCATGACATATTCGTTTAAAACATTATGATCATTCTGCATTGCATCAACTCTATGCAACAATTTCTGGAACATGCCCCTAGGTTCATCCGCCAAGCCCATATTCACACCCATAGATGTTGGTTGACTCAGTCCTACCGTGGTCAGTCCAAAGGAATCGGCCTCACGGTTAGGGTTATTGTGGATTGAGTCTTCCCTTGTTGGTGTGCTCTCCATTAGTCTCCTCGTCAACGTCATCTTCCTTGTTTCAACCATTAATGGAGACCTGAGGTTCGCCTAGCTTTGATACTAATGGATAGGTTCTATGGTACCAAAAGATAGGCTTTGATACTAAATGATAGGTCTACCGGATGATTCCTTCAAGATCTGAATTTATTATAGATAGTAGTCCTCACAACATAGGGAAAATATTTACCAAATATTCTCTCATAGTTAAAAAATTACGAAACTAAGTGAAATCGATTCAGAACTTCCTGATATACATTTTTATTTATGCCCTTCATAGATTCATACTACAACTAGGATGAAATTATGATTTAGTGCGAATGGTGGTGATAGTGATGGGTGGAGTAGATGTTAGGGTTATGGATGATAATGGAAATGAAGGTGGATGGTTGATGTTGTTTAAGGGATAAAGACAAAAGGGAAGAAGTGGTCGAGATCCCAAAAAAGTAGGACTCGATAGACGAGGGAGATTAGAAGTTAGGAGAGACCTTGCCAACAGTAGAGGTGGTAGGTTGGTGAAGGAGGAGGGAGATTAGGGTAAAGAGAATAGAGAGAAGATAGGAGGCAAGAAATCAATAATCTATTAGCATAATGATTTTGGCTGTCATCCACACTTTTATAGAGGCTAGCCAATAAGTTAAAATATAATTATTAACCCTAATTCTAGAAGATCCCCGTTGATCGCGTTCGAACGCACCCGATTGGGTTCGAACGCACAAAAGGCATTCTCTGTATGTGCGAACGCGATGCAGGCGTTCGAATGCCCCCGACCGCGTTCGAACGCATATTTTTTGTTCTCTATTTTTGCGAACATGATATAGGCGTTCACAAGGGCGTTCGAACGCGACCTACAGGAATTTTATTTTAATGAAATAAATAACTAATGCAATAAGAAAAGACTCTAATTGAATGTATCAATATTTTTTAACACATTTGGATTTTGTGATTTCTATAATTTAGTCAATCAATCAAAATTCAAGCTCTATCTAAAAATTTAAATTTACCTTCCTATAATAAAGCAACTTAATAAAAGAGAAAAAAAATTTTATGAGCACGACGTGGTTGGCCTTATGCCCATGTGAGTAGAGGGAGCGTGGGGTGCCACGCATCCCCTATCTCTCTCTCTCTCTCTCTCTCTCTCGATCTTTGTCTCTTGCTTTTGTCGACGCCAGCTTACCGCTGTCGCCACCGTAGCCGAGGTGGGCTCTCTCCTCCTCTCTTTCTCTCTCCTAGGTTTGATAGCCCCTCCTCTTTTCTCTCCTCTTTCTCTCTCTCTCATTCTTCCTCCCTATCTTGGGCTAGCCAACAACGGCCGAGCCCCTCCCCACCGGCCCAGCTCCCTTCTCTTCCCTTCTCTTCTCTTCTCTTTCTTCTCCTTTCTTTCTTTCTTTCTTCTTTTGTTTCTTCTCCTTTTCTTTTTACTCTTTAGTCTTCTTTTCCTCCTTACTACAATATTGCTTGGCTAGGTCCAACACTATAGCAGGTAATGCTGGGCTGGTCTGGGTCTTTAATTCTTATGGTGGATGATTTATGGTTGTATAAGGTTAGGAGTTAATTGGTAAAGGTAGTAAATGAGGTAGTAGTTATGGACCTAAAATAGTTATATGAGACAATTGTCAATTTGGTTAGAAGATTACAAAACTAGAGATGTTGACGTTACAATACTTGTATGATCTAAATTTTAGGGTCAAAAGTTTTATAGGGGGGGAAGACAAATGTAACAAACAAACTTAAAAAGAAATTATTGTGAGCACGACGTGGCCGACCATAGTGTGGCTGGCTGTGTGCCCATGCGAGTAGAGGGAGCGTGGAGGGGTGCCACACATCCTCTACCATCATTTTTGCAATCAAAATGATACGACTCAAGTCAAACCAAGTCGTCACGAGCCGAGGAAAGGGGATTAGATCCTAATGTTATTCAGACTAGACTGAGCCATATCGTTCATGGATACAACCTGTTAATCCATTTCATATTTCAATTTCTTAGTTTTCTTAGTAAATAAGGTTTTTGGTTGGTGAGTTTGAATGCAAGGAAAGGGCATGCGAATGTCTACATCGCATTCGCACATACATGGATATTGTTTGGGCCGTTTGAACGCATCGTTCGAATGTCTGCATCACATTTACACATGCATAGACACTATTTTGGCCGTTCGATGTGACGATCGATGATGACACAACATTGCAGGCTGATTTTATTTACGGCAATTGGAATTGAAGGTGCAATGCCAGTCCTTCACCTCAGATCTTTATCCGCTGGCATTGCGAGGAGTTGATATCGTTTTGGCGACTTAATGGCTTCAAAGTTTTGGGCCCATGATGTTCGATTTTATAATCCTCAGGCTCACCTTTTAGAAGAATGGCCGATGAGTAATGTTGGACAGAAATCAGCCATGACATGGACCAATGGTGCAGCCATTATTTGATCTACCATGTCTAGGGGAGCAAGCTCTACTTGTGCAAATGATTCTTGCTGAACCTAAACATCAACCACCTGCTGGTGTACCCATTTATATGATGGAGTTGCTGTAAGAATTTAGTGACGTTTTTGAGGAGCCGTGAGGGCTACCTCCGACTCAGTGACATGATCACTAAATTTAGATCATTCTTTGGGCTAAACAAGCAAATGTTCGGCTATATCAATACCCCTATGTCTAGAAAGAGGAGATTAAGAAATTGGTGGTCAAGATGCTTGAGAAAGACATCATCCAATCAAGTAGGAGTGCCTACTCATCGCCGGTGCTGCTGGTTCAAAAGAATTATGAAAGTTGATGATTTTGCGTCGAATACTAAGCTTTGATGCTACTAATGTTAAGAATTGGTACCCAATACCGATGATCGAGGAGCTGCTAGATGAGCTCATAGGGTCGGCTTATTTTAGCAAGCTTCACTTAAGGACTGGGTACAACCAAAATAGAGTCGATCCTATGGATGTACACAAAACGACATTCTTGATTCACGATGGTTATTATGAGTTCTGAGTCATGCCGTTAGGGCTCTGCAATGCACCAGCAACATTCCTAGTGCTACTGATGAATGATCTCCTTTTCCCTCTCTTGCATCGATATATGCTCATCTTTGATGACATTCTAGTGTACAGGAGAAATTAAGTCGAACACTTGCGGCATGTGCAGGGGGTGTTAAGCATCTTGCAGTGAAACCAGCTAAAAGGTAAGATAAGCAAGTGCCTTCAAAGCATTGAAGGTAGTCATGTTTATTGCACCACTTTTGGCCTTACCGAATTTCAGCAAACACTTCTTGGTGGAGTGCGACGCCTCTAGTGCAAGTATTAGAGCTGTCTTGATGCAAGAGGGAAGGCCCGTGGCATACATGAGCAAGGCATTATCGGACCGGTCAAAACAACTGTCCACCTACAAGTGCGAAATGCTTGCAATTTTGCACGTTGTTACCAAATGTTGCCCTTACATGATCAATCAACTGTTTACTATCCGAACGGACCAGTAGAGCTTACCTTTCTATGGAGCAATGTGTACACACCCCAGCATAGCAATTGTGGGTCACAAAGCTCCTTGGGTATGCCATTATCAAATGTCGCCCTTACATGATCGATCGACGGTTTACTATCCGCATAGACCAGTAGAGTTTACCTTTCTTCATGGAGCAATGTGTACACACCTTGGCACAGCAATGGTGGGTCACAAAGCTTCTTGGGTACGACTACAAGCTGGTCTGCAAAAAGGAAAACGAGAATCGAGCCACGAATGCCCTTTCACGCCAAGCAGATGCAAGCGAGCTCGCTTCCTTTTTGGCTCCAACATTTCCCTCCCTTTTAGATCTACAAAGATCTAGGGTAGAAGATCTAGATCTGGTCCGACTCATGGAGGAGCTGAGAGAGGACCACCTTGATTATGAGGTGTGCGAAGGATTAGTGCTCGAGCACAGACGAATCAAAGTACTCGCAAACGAGGGGTTACGGCATCAATTAGTGGGGTACTTCCATGATACCCCTATAGCAAAACACGAGGAAGTCTTGCGCACATACAAGAGGCTAGCTCGGAGTTGCACATGGACAGTGATGAAGTCTAATGTGAAGAAATATGTGCATGAATGCTAAATCTACCAACAAGTTAAGTTAGAGATGTTCAAACCAAGTGGTTTGATGCAATCGCTGCTTATACTAGAGTAGATTTGGGAGGACATTTCCATGGACTTTGTCGAGGGGCTGTCGAAGGTCCGAGGCCAATCTGTGGTGTTTGTGGTGGTGGATAGGCTGAGCAAATATGCTCATTTTATTATTTTGGCGCACATGTTTTCAGCGAAGAAAGTTGTTGAAATTTTTGTTCGGGAGGTGGTGTGCCTACATGGGATGCTTAGGACAATTGTGTCGGACTAGGGTCGCATCTTCACTAGCGAATTTTGGTCCAAGTTTTTTAGATTGCAAAGGACTTGAGTCAAAAGTAGTTCAGCCTAGCACCCTGGGATGGATGGCCAAACCAAGGTGGTAAATCGCTGACTAGAGCAATACTTGCATTGCTTTGTGACGAACTTACTAAGGGATTGGGTCAAATTCCTTCCATGGGCTGAGTAATCTTATAATACAGCTTATCACTCCAGCACCGGCATGACCCCTTTTGAGGTGGTTTATGGGTGTACCCCACCCATGTTGCACGCCTATGATCGACTACCGTCATCGAATCGGACCCAACTTGACTTGGTACTTCTGGACCGAGATGTGACTTTGAGAAGGCTCAAGATTCAGCAGCCCAAAATTGCATAAAGCAAACACATGACAAAGGTCAGCGTGAGCACGAGTTTGAGGTGGGTCAATGATAAGCTCTGATAGCAAATTGATATGCTCTAATACCAAATTGATAGGTTCTTGTACTAAAAGATCGGCTACAAAATAATTCATTAAGATCTGAATTTATTATAGGAAGCAGTCCGTGCAACCGTGGGAAAATATTTGTTAGATATTCTTTGTTAGTAAGTAAATTACAAAACTAATTGAGCTAGATCTGTAACTTCCTGATCTACAAATTTTATATTTATGCCCTTCACAAATTTGAACGCCCTTCACAAATTTGAACTGTAGCAGGGATAAAAACACAGAATAACATCTGTGACGGTGATAGTGACGGGTGGAGTGGATGTTAGTGTTATAGATGAGTATAGAGATGAAGACGGATAGTGGATGTGATTAAGGGATATAGATGAAGGAAACCAAGTGGTCGAGATCCCAAAGAAGAGGAGTGACTCGACAGTCAAGGGAGATTAGAAGTTAGGAGAAACCTTGCCAACGGTAGAGATGGAAGGATGGTGAAGAGGGAGAAGGGAGAAGTCTAGAGAGAAGATAGGAGGTAAGAAATCAATGGTCCAATTTCATAATGAAGTTGGCTGCCATCCACATATTTATAGAGGCTAGCCAGCAAGTCCTAAAACAATATGAAACCCTAACAAACCAACTAAACTAGTATTCCTTATCTTCTCCGATTACCTCTCGGATTAAGCTTTCATTTTGTCATAGATAAATTCTGAATCTTAAGAAGTCTTGAATACCAAAGTTGTAGATCTGGAGGTTGATAACCTTATCTAACTAGTTTTATATTATTTGGATATGTGTAGAATATTTTACGAATATTTTTTTGAAACTGCATAGAGCTGAATTTAGCTAATTAAATAAAATCCTAACCTACTAAGACTCTAACTAAACCAAATAACCGAATAAGATAATTAGACTCAATCCATTGAGCCTAATCTCCTTTTGATGTGATCCGAATTGATCCAATTCGTATCAGTCAATTAGTGTTTGTTCGAGCCCAACCATATTGGTAGTCCACATTGAGGTTGATTTTGAACCAAATGATGGGCTACAAATACAACGAGCAAGTGCTACAACAAATCGGTTTAGTAGTTTATCGATTGGACCTACCCAAAGGAACTTGGGTCCATCTGATCTTCCATGTCTCAGTATTGGAGTCTCATATTAGGCCTAATTAGGTGGTGGGCTCAGCTTTGCCTGAGCCATTGGAGGAGGATAGCCCAAAAAACTAGTTTGAGTTTTAGGCCGTAGAAGAAAATGCCATGCATCCAGATTGATAAGAGATTGAAGTCTTGATTGAATTGCTAGGCAAGCCTACCAATGAGTCTACCTAGGAGCTCGACTCGAACATTATGGATCGTTTTCCCAATTTTCACAGCATGAAGACAAGGTGATGGAAGCATGGTGGATTGATACAATTTAGGTCAAATCAAGTTGCCTCAAGCCAAGCACAAGGGGATTAGATCCTGATGTGACTTGGACCAGATTGAGTATCATGCATGGATATGATCTGTGAATCCATTTCATGTTTCAATGATACAACTCGATCATATTGGATCTAAACGTGACACATTGTGTTCATTGCGATGAGCCTATTTATCTAGTTTGATTTCTTGCATTTTTTTGGCAACGACCTTGTTAGTTAAGCCATGAACTCAAGTACCTATTAAATATGGACTCAACTTGTTAATTGGTCAATTGAGTCTAGTCAAGTCGACTAATTATTTTAGTCGAGTCATGAGATGTATTGTGAAACTCGAGTTCAACTCAGGTTAGTCTAGTGGTATTGGTTGATCGAGTCCTTATCTAGATTAGTATAGAGTTAGCCTCTATAAATATGTGGAGAAAACCCTAATTTGATTATGATCTGATTATTGGAGCATTATCACCCCTTATCTCTCTCATTCTCTAGCCGTCGGCTCTCCTTCCTCCTCCCTCCTTGCCAACTGTGCCATCACTCCATTGGTTCGGTCTCTCCTAGCTTATAGTCCCCATCTTCTATATCCTCTATTCCTAATCATCCCTACTGGTGCCACCCCATCACAGTCGACCTACCACCACCATACCTCTCCTTGGAGTTTGTCCCCACAGATCCCCAATCCCGTGCAGACTTGAATCTCGTAGGTCTGACCCTCTGACCTTTTTCTACCTTTTTGAAGATATCTTCCGATCTACACATCTGATTTATGTGAAACTAGATTTTTTGGAAAGTTCTCTCCTAAGGCTACCTCTTATCAAAATTTCATATTAATCTAATAGCTAGATCATCTAAAATATCTCTTGAAATTATTGTGCAAATTCTATCCAAAACTAGTTGCGAGATTATCAAATCTTTCGAGGGGAGATAGTAACATTCAATTTCTCTTGAAAGTTTCCTTGATAAATAAAGATTTTTTGGCTGATCGGTTTGAACGCAAGGAAAGGGCATTCGAATATGCAGATAGAATGCCTGCATTGCGTTCGCACATACAGAGACATTGTTTAGGACATTTGAACAAAAGAAAAGGGCATTCAAATGCGTCGTTCAAACGCCTACATCACGTTCACGCATGTAGAGATTGTTTTGGCCGTTCGAATGCTCCATGAGGCCATTCAAACGGACCTGGTGAGAAAGATTGTATTAGGTCTAGATTATTTGGTGGATAGGCCAGTCTCTAAATATGTGGAAGGCGGCCTCAGTAGGGTTTTATCAAATGAATTGAATTCTTTTGCCATAATCTTATTCCTGTCCTTCTTCCTTGTTCCTTCCTCTCTCTGTAGCAACCACCATCCTAGCTACGCCACCTCTAACCACCTTCGATCGGCCAATCTGATAAACTCTGATACCAATTGATGAGTCTCTGATACCAAATTGATACGCTCTGATACCAATTTTTAAGCTCTGATACCAATTTGATGGGCTCTAATACTAATTGATAGGCTTTGATACCAAATTGATAGGCTCTAATACTAATGATAAGCTCTGATACCAAATTGTTAGGTTCTGGAACCAAAGATAGGCTACGCTAAGATTCCTTCAAAATTTGAATTTATTATAGGAATTAGTTCGCGCAACCGTGGAAAAATATTCATCAGATATTCTGCCATAGTCATAAAATTGCGAACCTAATTGGGTTGGATCCATAACTTCCTAATCTACAACTTCCTTATTTATGCCCTTCGCAGATTTGAATTTTAGCAGGGAGAAAAATACGGAATAACGTGGGTGATGGTGGTGGTGACGGGTGGAGTGGATGTTAGGGTTATGGATGGGTATGGAGATAAGAGTGGATTGTGGAATTGATTAAGAGAAGTACACGAAGGGAACGAAGTGGTCGAGATCCCAAAGAAGAGGGGTGACTTGATAGACGAGGGAGATTAGAAGCGAGGAGAAACCTTGCCAACGGTAGAGGTGGCAAGAAATCAATAATCCAACAGCATCCTGAAGTTGGCTGCCATCCACATATTTATAGAGGCTAGTCAACAAGTCCTAAAACAATATGAAACCCTAATTCTAGAGGATTCCCATCTATCGACACAGGCGTTCGAACTTGCCCGACCGCGTTCGAACGCGAGCGTCCACAAGGCGTTCACAAGGGCGTCCGAACGCGACTCCACTTGCGTTCGAACGCGACCTACAAGAATTTTATTTTAATAAAAATAAACACCTAATGCAATAAGAAAAGATCCTAACTAATTATATCAGCCCACCACGCTTCCCCCACCTTTGACAGACTTTGCAAGCACGGACAAAACTTCCTCACATCCTGTCTCAAACCGAGCCACATGTAACTCTAAGATATCCTCCTATAAGTCCCCAAGACACCCTCATGACCGGCCTCTAGAGTTTGATGAAAGTGCTCCAATAATTTCTGCTGCAATCCGTCATTTGTGGGCACTCGAATGCATCCGCGGTCCAATAGTAAACCACCTCGATTCTCCAACTCGAGATGGCGCTTCGAATCATCCATCACCTCTTGCAACAATCTCAAAATATCTAGGTCAGATGTACATGCATACTCAGCTCATCAAGGAAGGGAAAGGTAGGAGACGAATAGGTTGCAAGCTCGGCGGTATCGGGTTAGCGCGATAGCGCATAAAGAATTACCAACATCTCTCTCTCATAAGTCGATAATTGCTGAGAATTTTGCGATAAAGCCTTACTAAGATAGGCAATGGGACGTCCTTCTTACATTAGTATAGCTCCTATGCCTACACCCGACGCATCACATTCCACAATAAATTCTTTCGTGAAGTCTGGTAGCACGAGAACGAGTGCCATCGTCATTGCTGTTTTTAATTTTTCAAAGGCTAAAGTAGCTTCATCCGTCCATCTAAAAGATTCTTTCTTCAATAAATAAGTGAGAGGAGCAGCGATCTTGCCATATCCGGTGATGAATCAACGATAATATCCGGTCAACCTCAAAAATCTTTTAAATTCGATGGTAGTAGTAGGAATAGATCAAGCGGTCATACATGCAACTTTTTAATAATCCGCCGCTACACCATCCGCTGAAATAATATGGCATAAATACTCTACCTTTAGTACTCCCCATAGGCACTTGGACTTCTTGATCTTCAATTGGTTTTGCTCCAATAAATTCAGCATGTCCTCCAAATGCTGCTAATCCTCCAATTCAGTCCTGCTATACACCAAAATATTGTCAAAAAATACCAAGACATTCCTTCGCAAGAGAGGCTGAAATATATCATTCATGAGGCCTTGAAAGGTAGTTGGAGCATTGGTGAGACCAAAAGGCATCACTCGGAACTTATAATGCCCGTCCGGAGTCCGAAATACAGTTTTGTGCACATTCACCGAGTGAACTCTAATTTGATGATACCCGGCACTCAAGTCCAGCTTACTAAAAATAATCGCCCTTGTAAGCTCGTCGAGCAACTCCTCAATAACCAGAATAGGATACTGGTCCTTGACGGTAATAGCGTTTAGTGCTCCATAGTCGACACAAAAACATCATGTTCGATCCTTTTTTTGCACCAACAGCACGAGGGATGAGTATGAACTATGACTTGGTTGTATGAGGCCTTGTTTCAACATCTCGGCTACCATCTTTGAGATAACTTCTTTTTGCACATGTGGATACCGATATGGCCTCACGTTCGTCGGTGCAACCCTGGGTACAATCTCTATACGATAGTCTACCGTTCTCCTCGGTGGCAACTCCTGCGGCTCCTCAAAAAATCCAAAAAAGTTATTTGATAAATTAGACAATTCAATGATAGTACCTAAACTCGTTTAAGGCTCATCTCCTGCTAGTCCTAACTAAAGAAGATAGGCCAAATCATACACACCAAGCAGCCCCACCATAAGCTGCATCGCATGAATCGGCGAAGTCCGAACACCTTGGTAGAGATCTATGATGCAAGACTAGAGGGCAAAGTTTGAACACCATCAAGTCGCACATCTTTTTTTCCTTGTTTATATTTCATCCACATGCTCTTGAAATCAAATGTGACGGGTTCCAAACTCTATAACCACTGAGCACCAAGGACAATGTCTGCTCCTTGCAACGTCAATGGATACAAGTCCACAATGATGTCATATCCTTGCACCCGTATACCAACTCGAAACACAAGCTCTCCGCCCTAAGCTTTGTGCCACACCAGTAGCAACGTCAAACCCCGTAGTCGGTTCGGCACCCAAATCTAATCTCCTCACTAGTCTCTCATTTAGAAAGTTGTGTGTACTCCCCGAATCGATAAGGATGTGCACACAATGCTTTCTAACGAGTCCGTCTACTCATAACATCCTCGGTGCGGAAGTACCCGAATATGCATGAATCGATATTTCAGCTTGGATATCTTCCTCTACGCCCTTCTCCACAGTCTCCTCATGGGTCTCCTATGGACACTCTCCATCATCAACTACCTCATTATCCTCCTCAGGACCATCGATAAGCATCACACTCCTAATCGGTTTAGAACACCGATGACCAAGGGTGAAACGCTCATCACATCGAAACCAAAGGTCTTTCGCTCTTTGCTCCTCTACCTGGGTAGGTGTGAGAGTTCGAACGGGGTCTATTGCCTCCTCTAACATCGGAAGGTCTCAAAGATGGTTGTGGTCTAGTAGTCGCAACCGTTGCTTTTGAAACTGCAAATTTTCCAACTGGCGTTAGGTGCAAACCACCCATCATGGTTGCCCCAATTAGTTTTCGCTGACATCCTTAAAGCCCTATGCTTTTGTTCCATCCTCACGGCCTTTTCAAAGGCCTCCTCAAGAATAGTAGAACATAGAGCACGAACATCCGTTTGTATCTCCTCTCGCAGCCCTGAAATAAATGTACTCATCAATTTACATTCGGGCCACGGTGCCTCACAATGACTACTAACTCTTTCAAACTCAGCTTGGTACTCCAATACGGTAGTCCTTTGAACCATCTTGCTTAATATGGTAGCAAAATCTTCATATGCCGCTGTCCCAAATCTGCGTGTAATCATTCTACAAAAACCAGCCCATCCGATAAATCCACCACCATGAATAACCGATCTATACTAATGCAATGCCGTTCCTTGGAGGTGAAAGCTTGTCATATGGACTTTTGCATCTTCCGCTGTACCTTGACAATCAAAATATTATTCAACTTGAAACACCCAATCCATGGATCACCACCTTGAAATTTTGGAAAGTCCAAACGTGCGGTTCTCCCCCGAATAGCGTTGTCAGGTTCGTGAAAGATCCTTGGTTCAAGTCTAAACCTTTGTGCATATTGATCACCTTCTCTAAATCCTTGAGCACGTCTTTCACCAACTCCATAGGGATCAACCTCATCCTCATAGTGCCAATCCTCTGATACGATTTGGACTTCACTGATATCGTCTCGAGCACGGATACACTTTACGAGTGTCTTTGTTTCTTGTTTTAATGTTTAATTCCTAAGAAAATAAGTTTTCTATATGTCGCGTTCGAACGCAGGTGGAGTGTGTTCGAACGCGGTTGTGAACGCCTACATCACGTTCGCACATCCAGAGAGTGTGAATTGTGCATTCGAACGGGCTGTGAACGCCTACATCGCGTTTGCAAATCCAGAGAAGAGAGAAATAGGTGTGTTCGAACACGATTGGGCGCGTTCCAACGCGGTCGGCGAAAATATACTATTTAGGATTATTTTTTGAATTGTTTGGTTAGCCTCTAAAGGATGTGGATGGCAACCATAGAGTCATTATTAATGAATTGAGTTTTGCCTTGCCTCTTTCGTTTTCTTCGCTCTCGTTCTCTCGATCCCCGGCAACGCCGCTTCTAACCTCCCTTGACCAGCCAATCACCCTAGTCCCTTAGGGGTGGCCCTCTCCTCCCCCTTCTTCCAATTTATCGAACACTAGCCCTAACCCTTCCATCAATCATAACCCTTCCACCACCACTTTTCACTAGTGCCACCACATTAACGCCGGTCCACCTCCAACCACCATCATCTAGGATCTCGTGCCTCCATTTACAGATCCCAATCAGATCTCCTGACATTTATCTACTAATCGGATGATATCTCGAGATCCCCACATTCGATTCACTTAAAACTTAATTTGTTGGAAAGCTCTTTTCTAGGGCTACAACATATCCAAATTTCACATTGATCCGACGACAGCATCTTTCAAGATCTATTTATAAAGTTTTGTGCCAGATTTAGTCCAAATCTGAGAATTGGAAGAGATCGAACCTTAGCCAAAAAGGGAGATCGTATCATCCTCCTCATCGACAGAGTGCACCGGTGCCGCACGTCTCTCAGGTTCCACCAGCGTCGGTCTTGGGTTTTGTAACGGAGGTGGGGGATGATGTGAAGGTGTTAGGTTTTTATTTGTTGGCAATTGTGTACAAAATATTCTAAGTTTATTTTTTCATGTATATGAGCTTTACACAAGTCTAGAATATCACTGGTGTGAAGAATTTCAAGATCATTGGAGAAAAGCCGTCGCGTTCTCAGCCGTGTTCACAAGCGCGTTCGAACGCGGGCACTGCGTTCACACAGACAGAGAGCCGCGTTCACAAGCGCGTTCGAACGCGGGCACTGCGTTCACACAGACAGAGAGCCGCGTTCACAAGCGCGTTCGAACGCGGGCACTGCGTTCACACAGACAGAGAGCCGCGTTCACAAACGCGTTCGAACGCGGGTACTGCGTTCACACAGACCGAGAGCAGCGTTCACAAACGCGTTCGAACGCAACCTGAAGAATTCAAGCTGTCGCGTTCGAACGCACTTGGGCCCGTTCGAATGCAAGTGAGATTAAGTTAGGCCGTTCGAACGCACTCGGGCCGCGTTCGAACGCACCTATGAAGTTTGCAATTTATTGGATTTTCGTGAGTACGAATATTACTTGGATTTGGAAATATCTTGGAGATCATATATAAGGATAGTGTTGCCCTAACTCTATGTGGGTTGAAGGAGATTATTCAAGGAGACCTTTTGGAGGCTACATTGGTTCTTCAACAAACAAGGCCCTTCGCATCTAAAAATCTTAATCTTTCATCTTAAGGGCTATCTAGACGAAAGATCAATCTCGAGGGTTACTGAGATTGGACTTCAATCACAAGAAGCAGTGAATCGTGGGTTCTAGCGATCAAGACTGAGAGGAACAAAGTCGTTTAGATCGACGGGTTGTTTTGTGAGTCAGTCTTGTAACTGCTACTATCATAGTGATTGGTTTTGATCCGAGTTTGGATCCGTGGTTTTTTACCGTTTGGGTTTTCCACGTTAAAATCTTGGTGTTCATCTTTACTTTCGTTCTTTATATTTCTTCGATCTTTTACTTAAGCGAACGAGCGAGATCATTGCCTAGTATTTAGATACATACGTGTGTCTAGGGGTTTTTTCAATTGGTATCAGAGCAGGTTCTCTCACCCTTTGAGAGAGATCTATTAGGCATGGATTTTCATAGAGATGGACCATCATCTATTAGACCTCCTATTCTAGATGGATCAAATTATGGATATTGGAAAGCTAGGATGAGAGCTTATTTGAAGTCTATAGATGAGAGAGTATGGATGGCCATTGTGAACGGTTGGAGTCCACCAATGTACATGGTGAATGATGAGTTAGTTGAGAAACCGATTGAGTCATGGGATAAAACAGATTATGAAAAAGTTGGCTGGAATAGCAAAGCAATAAATGCAATTTTTAGTTGTGTTTCCTCGGAAGAATTTAGAAGAATATCTACTTGTGAAATAGCAAAACAAGCTTGGATGATCTTAGAAACAACTCATGAAGGTACTATGGCTGTAAAACTTTCGAAACTTCAGAGGTTGACTACTAATTTTGAAACCCTACGTATGGAGGAGAATGAAACATTTGATGAGTTCTATGCAAAGTTAAGTGATATAGTCAATTCCAGTTTCAACCTAGGAGAGAAAATTCCTGAAAATAGAATTGTCCGTAAGATCCTTAGGTCTCTTCCAGAAAGGTTTCAGGCGAAAGTCACAGCTATTGAGGAAAGTAAGGACATTGATTCTATGAAAGTTGAACAATTGGTAGGAAATCTACAAACATTTGAGTCCAGTCTTTCAAAACCGAAGAAGTCCAAAGGGATAGCTCTATCCACTGTTGAACAAAATTTAGAGGAGTCTGAAGATGAAGGTGATTTAGATGTTGAGATGTTGGCTATGTTTGTCAAAAAGTTTAATAAATTCTTTTGGAAGCCAAACAAGTTGAATACTGAAAAGTTTGAAAAAAAATAAAATTTTTTTGAAAAAGAAGAATACTGTGACTTCGAATACAGGTGGTAGCAACAACAATGTCAAACAGAAAAATAAGAATTCTGAAAATAAAGTTCAATGTTTTGAATGTTCTGGTTTTGGACACATCGCACAAGAATGCCCTAATCGTCTTAAGAGAAAGGGCAAAGCTATGAAAGTTACTTGGGATGATTCAGATGAATCTAATGATGATTCTGATAAAGACGAAGAAAACTTTGTAGCCTTTGCCTCTTCTCTGCTTAATACTGACTCTGTTGATGATACTGATAGTACAGATGATCTTGATATGCTACCGGCTGAGGAAGATGAATCTGAAATTCAAAAGGCATATAATGACTTGTACCTGGAGTCGTTTAAACTTAAGAAAAGCAATCTTAGACTACTTCAACGACTCAAGGAAATTGAACCAGAAAGAATTCAATTTGAGGAGAAGTACAAGTTGGAGCTTGAACGTGTTAAAGACCTTTCTGAACAACTTGACAATGCGAAAAATAAAATGAAGGCTGATGAAATTGAACTAGAGCGATTGCATAAGGAAGTTACTTTTCTAAAAGGGAAGAACAAACTGGACGAGATTCTAAAAGCTCAGATCTCTGGAAAAGACAGGTATGGTGTTGGATATACTGGTAATTCAAATAATAATAAAACTGTTTTTGTTTCTGCAGGTATACAAAAGGAAGAATACCTGAAGCCATCAATCGTATTTTCAAAGCAATCCTGGATGAATCCTTCAAAATTGAAGATGAATCTACAAACTGGTGAATCTTTGACGGCACCAAAGGTAAACTTTAGTCACACTCCTCGACAAAAGGTGAGTAGAAAAGGGTCTGTTCCGACATGCTATCATTGCGGCATTCTAGGGCATATTCGACCTCATTGTAAATTTTTGCAAAAACCTAGAACTGCTTTCATTTATGGAATGAAAACAAAAACCATATGGGTCAAGAAAAGTGATTTGACAGTGGCTGTTCAAGACATATGTCGAGTGACAAGTCGTTATTTTCTAATCTTGAAAAACATGAAAGGGGAGTTGTGACATTCGGAGATGGTAATTCATCAAAGGTAATAGGTAAAGGAAAGGTAAGTACTCTAGGGATTCCTAGTCTCGAAAATGTTCTTTATGTTAAGGGCTTGAAAGCTAATCTACTGAGCATCAGTCAATTTTGTGATGAAGATTATGAGGTAAAATTCTCCAAAAATGATTGTACTGTTCTAGATCATGATGGTAATGTTATATGTTATGGATCTAGAACATCTGATAATTGCTATGTCGTTGGAACTTCACATAAACTGAAATGTAACAGTGCGTCTTTCGACATTGCAGATCTCTGGCATCAACGTCTTGGACATGTGAATCACAAGGAATTATTTACTCTGTCCAAACATGAAGTGGTAAGAGGAATACCTAAGATAAAAGAAATGTCAAAAAGAGTGTGCGGTTCATGTCAAATTGGAAAACAAATTCGTATCTCACACAAGAAGGTAAATGCAGCTACCACTGACCGTGTGCTACGATTAGTTCACATGGACTTGATGGGTCCAACGAAAACCGAAAGTCTTGGAGGTAAACGCTATATATTCTTAATGGTCGATGATTACTCCAGATATACCTGGGTTGCCTTTCTACGTGAGAAGTCTGAAACCTTTGAAGTTTTTAAATCACTGTGCTTAAAATTGCAGAATGAAAAATCTACAACCCTAGTTAGGATTCGTTCTGATCATGGTAGAGAATTTGAAAATGAAAATTTTTCTATATTTTGCGATTCTCTTGGTATTCAACATGAGTTTTCAGCTCCTATAACTCCACAACAGAACGGGATTGTTGAAAGAAAAAACCGAGTTGTGCAGGAAATGGCTAGGGTTATGCTTCATGCTAAAAAGGTTACTCAAAGGTTTTGGGCAGAGGCGGTCAATACAGCGGTATATGTAATAAATCGTGTTTATCTAAGACCAGGTACAAATATGACTGCTTATGAAATCTGGAAAGGTAAGAAACCTAGTGTTAAATATTTTCGAGTTTTTGGTAGTAAATGTTATATCTTGCGTGATCGAGAATATTTGACTAAATTTGACACTAGAAGTAGCGAAGGCATCTTTTTGGGGTACTCGAATAATAGTAGAGCCTACAGAGTATTTAACCTTGAAACTTCTACTGTTATGGAATCTGCTAATGTTATGATAGATGAATCCTCGACTGACTTAACTAAAGCTACTTCTATTTCTGTTTCTGCAGATACATATTATGAAGAAATAGGAAAGGAGCTTGATCTTGAAATTAAGAATAAGGATGAGGACAAAGTTGAAATGAACAAAAATGACTGCAACGTACCGGAACCATCTGCTAGAGTGAAATCAAATCATCCACTGTCACAAGTGATCGGAGACGTGAATGGACCGATTAAGACAAGACGACAAATCCAAAGTGAGGTATCATTTACTTGTTATACATCTTCTTTTGAACCTAAAAATGTGAAAGAAGCATTATTAGACGATTCTTGGGTAAATGCTATGCATGAGGAATTAGAGCAATTTTCTAGGAATGATGTTTGGTATTTAGTTCCTAGACCTAAGAATGTGAACGTTATTGGAACAAAGTGGATTTACAAAAATAAAAGTGATGAACATGGCAATATAGTTCGAAATAAAGCCAGACTAGTAGCACAGGGATACACTCAGGTTGAGGGTATAGATTTTGATGAGACATTTGCACCTGTTGCTAGATTAGAGTCTATTCATATACTGCTTGCCATTGCTTGTCATTTAAAATTTAAATTGTTTCAAATGGATGTTAAAAGTGCTTTCTTAAATGGTATCCTGAATGAAGATGTTTATGTGGAACAACCTAAGGGTTTCGAAGATCAAAAATTTCCTTCTTATATTTTTAAATTGAAAAAGGCTCTTTACGGGCTAAAACAAGCTCCGAGAGCTTGGTATGAGAAGTTGACCACCTTTTTAGTGGATGCGGGGTTCACTCGAGGGGGAGTGGACAAGACATTATTCATTAGACGTGAAAACAAGAGTTTAGTTGTGGCACAAATATATGTGGATGACATTGTCTTCGGGGCGACGAGTCAATTATTAGCTAAGGAGTTTGCTGATCTCATGCACAGTCATTTTGAGATGAGTATGATGAGTGAGTTGAAGTTCTTTTTAGGGCTTCAAATTACTCAATTGGAGAGAGGGATTTTTATCGCTCAAACCAAGTATGCTAAGGATCTTGTGACTAAATTTGGTTTAGAAAATGCAAAACATGCCAGAACTCCTATGAGTACAACTACCAAACTAGGTAAGGACATGTCAGGAAAAAGTGTTGATCAGACAGTGTATAGGAGCATGATCGGTAGCCTTTTGTACTTAACGGCTAGTAGACCCGACATTGCATTTAGTGTCGGTGTGTGTGCTAGGTTTCAGTCTGAACCTAAGGAGTCACATTTGTTTGCTGTGAAACGTATCATAAAATATGTTAGTGGCACAGTTGATTTAGGTATCTGGTTTACTTATGACTCGGGTGCTATCATATCGGCATACACGGATTCTGATTGGGCAGGTTCATGTGATGATAGAAAAAGTACTTCAGGTGGATGTTTTTATATTGGAAACAATCTGGTTGCATGGCACAGTAAGAAACAAAACTCGATATCTTTATCTACTGCGGAGGCCGAGTACATTGCAGCAGGAAGTTGTTGTTCTCAGTTACTATGGATGAAACAGATGGTCAAGGATTATGGCATTGAACAAGATACTATGGTGCTTTATTGTGACAACATGAGTGCTATTAATATATCGAAAAATCCTGTTCAACACTCGCGTACAAAACATATTGATATCCGACATCATTTTATACGCGAGTTAGTTGAAGACAAAACAATAGCACTAGAACATGTTGAGACGGAGAAACAGTTGGGTGACTTGTTTACAAAACCTTTGGATTTACAGAGATTTGAGTATCTTCGTACTTCTTTAGGGATTTGTGCTTTGGACTGATTTTATTGGGATTTGTGTTCTTTTTAGTTTGCGAGTTTCTTTTGTTTCATTTTTTTTTTTTTGGTTTTCTTTTACTCTGAAATTTTCTTTGGTTTCAGTTTTAGATTTGTCGAGAGTTTTTTTTTGTTATAAAAAAAAAAAAAAATTTTTTGATGCACTCCTAGATTCAATAATATCCTCTTGACATAAAAATTTGATTTTTCTCTTGATTGTGAGTTATTATAGTCAATTTTGTCATCTTGTAGTATATTGTTTCAATTTTGAATTTGTCACTCCCTCGACTTCTATAATAATAACTTTTTAATGCCTCATAACGTATGTGTATTCTTGAGTGAGCATAATATCATGAATATTTTTTTTAAATAGCTCTCTATTAACTTTGATTTGCACAGTTTGACCTCATGCTTAGTTATAAAATATATTTTTATAAAAGATCAATGAAAAGGGCTGCAATGAGTTAGTGTGAAAGCCGTCTTGTTTCGAGGCCAGTTTGACTCAGTACATTATTTGCAAATGTTAATAAAAAAAAAAATTGATATATGTGAATTTCTTCTTGCACATTGTTTGATTTGTATTTCAAGAAAAGGGCTACCTACTTATGTGTGAAAGCCATCATTGCACATATATGTTTCAATAAAAAAAATACAGGAAAAATTCCTGCTGTATTATGGAGAATAAGTCGAAAAGTGCAAAATTTCTATACTGAGTCGGTTTGACTACTGTGTTGCATCATTATTTATATAGTAAAGTTTGTTTAAGAAGATTGGTTCATGTTATCTATGATCATCTTGCATATGCATATCGTTATGATCAATCAAGATTAATGTAATTTTGAGTGATGCATTCGAATTGAGTATAATATGCTTTTGATGATTTGATTGATCTTGTATGACTTACTTCATTTGATTGTCATATTCTATGTCTTGAATATATTTTGGAATTCTAGAAGTGCATCTTCAAAAAGATTTTTACCTTGTTTTTAGTTAAATTAAATTAAAAAAAAAAAAGGGCGTTCGAACGCGCGGACTGGTGCGTTCGAACGCACGCGTGGGTTCTTTAAATATTGCGTCCGAACCCAAGGGTTTCATCTTCCATTCTCCAAACCCTAAAAACCCTTCATTTTCCCCTTCTCAAATCTTCAAGATCTTGGTGTTTTTCATCGAATTTTTCACTTCAAATCCTTTTTGGGGGTCGATCTCCTCCGGATCTAGTGTCTTTCCACCAAAATTTTGAGTTTCTCCCCACATTTGCAAGGTATGATCATCTATTATTTTTTTTATATACACTTGCTTGATTTTGAGTGATGTGTGCGTTCTCAACTTTTGATCACGTTAATGTTCAACTCTTGATGGTTCTTGTGAGATTGAACGTGATATCTTAGCATTTTTCAAGTGCAAGATGTTTTTTCCTTTTGGGGCTTCATGGTTTTTACCATTTTTCTTTGGATTTCTTGCTATTTTTTTGGTTGCTTTCGGGAATGTATTGAATATTGAAACGTGTTTTCTTTTCAAGAATGCCTAAGAAAACGACGGTGACCAAGAAACCAAGGCCGCCTTCCTCGCCATCCTCGGCTCCCAAGTTTTCTTCAACAACGGCTAAGGGTCGTTACAAGCATAATTTTGGCACCCGTCCTGTTATTTGTGAAAGACCCGTAGTTATATCTGATTTTTCTGAGTTGGGGATTGAACAGATCTTTACTGACCGAGGATGGTTATCAGTGTGTCGGATGAGCGGGACTACTTATGTGGAAGTTGTTAGAGAATTCTTTAGTAATGCCACGATTTTCGATCACTGTATACGTTCTACTGTTCGTGGTGTATCTATATACTTGGATTCCGATGTTATTCGTGCTGAACTGAGTTTGCCTGATGGTGAGTTTCAGTATCCGACGTCTGCTCCACTCCCTGATATAAATGACTATGCCGGTACAGTCCTGATCAAAGGGGAACGTTGGAAAGGTAACATGATACCACATGCAAGGCTGACATCTGTGGCTCGCATGCTTCATCTCTTTTGTCTGTACAATGTCACCCCCAAGACCCGACATTCCAGCATTAGTTTGGATCGTGCGTTCCTTCTTCATGCCATGTTATCGGGAGTCTCTATTGACTTAGCTGCAGTGATCTATGATTCGATTCTCTCAGCTGCACAGAAAGAAGCACCTCGTGAGGGATTACCTTTTGGCATCTTTCTTACCAATTTGTGCACTCAGAGTGGGGTGTGAGTAGATGCTTCGGAACCTTCACTTACTTCACAGAAACCATTGGATCGGATTACTCTGAAGCGGAGTCAAGCTCACGACCAGACGTCTCCTCTCAAACCGTCCTCTTCCGCCGCTAGTCGGTCATCGCATCTCGACAGTTTAGATGATAGCTCTGCCGATGACTCATCTCCCACTGAGGGGGAGTTACCTCAGTACTCGGACCGGTTCGATCAACTTAGTACTCAAGTGCAGGATCTCCATTCCGCGGTGAATGATCTACGTACTGAGCAAATCCGTCAGGGAACTGTACTTGATTCCGTGTTGACGATTCTTCATCGTCAGTTTCCTCCGAGTTCTTAGTCTTTGGCATTTGTGCCAAAAAGGGGGAGAGAGTGTCTCAGTGGTTAAGTGTCTAGGTGTGTAGGGGGAGTATGGGCATAGGGGGAGTTTAGTGGAGTTTACTTGATGGTTGATCTTGGCATTTGAAACTTAACTTGAAGCAATTGTGATAACGTGTGTTTAATCTTTGTCTGTTTAAATTTTTGCTCTTGTGATAACTTGTGTTTTGATTTTTTTTCTATTTCAAGTTATTTTCACTTGATCTTGGATTGGTATATGTTTCCTTGCAGGGATTGATGTGCAAAATATTCTAGACTTGTTGATTGCTCAGTTTGATATCTTTGTAATATCTTGTAACATAGGTGTTTTGTCACAAATTGCCAAAGGGGGAGATTGTTAGGTTTTTATTTGTTGGCAATTGTGTACAAAATATTCTAAGTGTATTTTTTCATGTATATGAGCTTTACACAAGTCTAGAATATCACTGCTGTGAAGAATTTCAAGATCATTGGAGAAAAGCCGTCGCGTTCTCAGCCGCGTTCACAAGCGCGTTCGAACGCGGGCACTGCGTTCACACAGACAGAGAGCCGCGTTCACAAGCGCGTTCGAACGCGGGCACTGCGTTCACACAGACAGAGAGCCGCGTTCACAAGCGCGTTCGAACGCGGGCACTGCGTTCACACAGACAGAGAGCCGCGTTCACAAGCGCGTTCGAACGCGGGCACTGCGTTCACACAGACAGAGAGCCGCGTTCACAAACGCGTTCGAACGCGGGTACTGCGTTCACACAGACCGAGAGCAGCGTTCACAAACACGTTCGAACGCAACCTGAAGAATTCAAGCTGTCGCGTTCGAACGCACTTGGGCCCGTTCGAACGCAAGTGAGATTAAGTTAGGCCGTTCGAACGCACTCGGGCCGCGTTCGAACGCACCTATGAAGTTTGCAATTTATTGGATTTTCGTGAGTACGAATATTACTTGGATTTGGAAATATCTTGGAGATCATATATAAGGATAGTGTTGCCCTAACTCTATGTGGGTTGAAGGAGATTATTCAAGGAGACCTTTTGGAGGCTACATTGGTTCTTCAACAAACAAGGCCCTTCGCATCTAAAAATCTTAATCTTTCGTCTTAAGGGCTATCTAGACGAAAGATCAATCTCGAGGGTTACTGAGATTGGACTTCAATCACAAGAAGCAGTGAATCGTGGGTTCTAGCGATCAAGACTGAGAGGAACCAAGTCGTTTGGATCGACGGGTTGTTTTGTGAGTCAGTCTTGTAACTGCTACTATCATAGTGATTGGTTTTGATCCGAGTTTGGATCCGTGGTTTTTTACCGTTTGGGTTTTCCACGTTAAAATCTTGGTGTTCATCTTTACTTTCGTTCTTTATATTTCTTCGATCTTTTACTTAAGCGAACGAGCGAGATCATTGCCTAGTATTTAGATACATACGTGTGTCTAGGGGTTTTTTCAGAAGGGATAGGTAGGAAAGGATCATGACACTCATATCATACACCTGGACCTATGGGGTATCGGTTTAATGGGGGTCACCACTGGTCCTTCTTGAAACTTTGTTCGTCGTCGAGGAGATGACGAATCCAATTAATTTACGACATAGTCCTTGAATTCATTGTGATCCTTCTGTATGTTCTCAACTCTATGCAATAGTGTTTGGAACATGCCTCTTAGCTCGTCCATATTCGAACCCATGGACGTTCGTTGACTCGGTCCTGTCGTGGTCGCTCCAAAGGAATCGGCTCATAGTTAGGATCATCATGCATTGAGTCCTCCGTTATCGGTGTGCTCTCCATAGGTCTTCTTGTTGATGTCATCTTCATTGTTTTAACCATTAATGGAGGTCTAAGGTTCGCCTGCTCTGATACTAATTTGATAGGCTCTAATACCAATTGATGGGGCTTTGATACCAATTTTTAAGCTCTGATACCACTTAATAAGCTCTGATACCAATTTGATGGGCTTTGATACTAATTGATAGGCTCTGAGACCAATAATAAGCTCTAATACCAAATTGTTAAGCTCTGGAACCAAATATAGGCTACGCTAAGATTCTTTCAAGATCTGAATTTATTATAGGAATCAGTCAGTGCAACTGTGATAAAATATTTATCAGATATTCTGCAGTAGTCAAAAAATTACATAACTAATTGGGTTGGATCTGTAACTTCCTGATCTACAACTTCCGTATTTACGCTCTTCACAAATTCAAAATATAGTAGAGAAAAAAATATGGAATAACGTGGGTGATAGTGGTGGTAATGGGTGGAGTGGATGTTAGGGTTATGGATGGGTATGGAGATGAGGGTGGATTGTGGAAGTGATTAAGGAAAGTAGACGAAGGAAACAAAGTGGTCAAGAACCCAAAGAAGAGGGGTGACTCGACAGACGAGGGAGATTAGAAGCGAGGAGAAACCTTGCCAACGGTAGAGGTGAAAGAATAGTAAAGAGGGAGGAGGGAGGAGTCTAGAGAGAAGATAAAAGGCAAAAAGTCAATAATACAATAGCAACCTGAAGTTGGCTGTCATCCACATATTTATGGAGGCTAGCTAACAAGTCCTAAAACAATATGAAACCCTAATTCTAAAGGATTCTCGTCGATCGCGTTTGAACGCGCCCGATCATATTCGAACGCACTCAAAAAAGCCTATTCTCTGGATTTGCTAATGCGACACAAGCGTTCGAATGTGGGCGTTCAAACTCACCCGACCACGTTCAAACGCGAGCATTCACAAGGTGTTCACAACGCGTTCACAAGGGCATTCGAATGCGACTCCACCTGCATTCGAATGCGACTCCACCTGCGTTCGAACGCAACTTACAAAAATTTTATTTCAATGAAAATAAACACCTAATGTAATAAGAAAAGATCCTAACTAAGTGTATCACAATCACCTTAGACCCTTATGGTAGGGCCACTTCTTCCTCTTCTTCTAGTCTCTCTACCATCACCTTAACTGCATTCACCATCCCTAACCTTCCATCACCATCATCCCTACAGATGCCACCACATCATCGCCAGCCTATCACCACCATATTCCACCTAAGAGTCGATGCCTCCGCCCACAGATCTCAAATCCTGCTCATACCTGAATCCAACAGTTCTGACCTTCCAATCTTCATACAATCTTTCAAATATATCTCTTTCTCTAGCCATCTAATTCAAGTGAAATTATATTAATTAGAAAGCTCTTTCCTTAGGCTACAACATATCAAAATTTTATGTCAATCCAACTATTAGATCCATTAGCAAATCTCTTGCAAGCTCCGTGCAAATTCTTGCGCAAACCTAGTTGCTAGTCGGATCAACCCTTTTGAGGGGAGATCATATCACAAAATTCTACTACCGATTGGCTACAGTAGGCCCCAGAGCCGCCGCCACTCTCTCTCTCTTGTTCTCTATCGCTCTTAATCTCTATCTCGTTCTCTCTCTCGAACTCTCCACTCTCTTAATCTCTATCTTTCTCTTTTGCTCTTATCAACACCAGCTTGCTATTGTCACCGCCACCGTTGCGGTGATCGAGGTGAGCTCTCTCCTCCTCTCTCTCTCTCTCTCTCAGGTTTGCGAGTCGGACCCGAGACGCAAGCTAGCCAATAGCCATCGAGCCCTTTCTTGCCGACCCAGCCAAGCCAAACACTACGACAATGAAGTTTTTGTTTTCTTTTAATTTATGTATTTATTTTTAGTTAATACAACTAGATTATTTTGGCATTAATTATTTTAATTAATATATATATTCATTAATATGATTATTATTAATTATTATTAGTAAAATTAATGATTAATTATGTTAGAAATTGTTAAACATAAATATTGGTATTACTTTATATATATATATTGTGTTATGAGCCAGCCTAATCCAATCGCAACAGTTCTGGATTCAATAAAGCTTCTAAGTTTTAGATGTGTTGTTGCTCTTGGAGAGAGCTTTTCAATGAATCTAAGATCATAGGATTTGGATGATTAGATCTCAAGTTATTGATCCAATAGTGGCTGAAGGTCAATTAGATCCTAGCTTGATAGCCCTCCAATGGCTAGATGAATGTTAGGTTTACTTCTTGGTGTGAAGGGAGAGACGTTGTTGTAGAAAAGGGTGGTTAAAAGCTGGAAGAGGCCGACCAAAGACTTGGGTGGTGGAAAAAGGAAGGTGGGAGAGGGCGCCAATGGTTAGAGATAAAGGCCAAAGCCAATTCAATTATCCAAGATAAACTCAAATTAGGGTTTTCTCCACATATTTGTATAGGCTCACCCTAAGAACTCATCAACCGAGTTAAATAACTCTAAACAACCCTAACAAACCCTAACAAAACTCACACTTTCGCTGCGGTGCGTTCGAACACAGAATTTCCACTCTTTGCCAATGTGAACATATGCAGGCATTCGGAAGACCCAATTCCGTTCAAATGTGCAATTTGCATTTTTTATTTTTGCGATTGTGTGCAAGCATTTGCATCGAACGCGCCCTAACAAAAAATGCTTGTATTATTTTTAATAAACTCAACTAGATAAATAGGCTAATCCCAATGAACCCAATGCCACGCATGGAGCCAATATGGATCGAATCGTACATTTTATTAGATTAAGTGATAGCTTCAATAGTTATAATCATGAGATTTATAGATATACACTAATATTCAATATATATATTTTGAGTAATTTAATTAATTTATTATATACTATGGTGTATAGAATGAGATACTAGTCTTATTAATTAATTAATTAATTAATTAATTTGTATAATTAAGTATAGACCATATATTTTCTGATTAATCAAGATAGAGTACGAATCACAAATTATTTATAATGAAATTCTTGTTTATATATATATATATATTGAGCCTTTTATCTTTTAATATAGAAGAGAATAACTCTCTTTATTCTTATTTTGTAACTAACATTTTAAGATAATATTATATTTATCGTATCAGAATAATATCTATAGTATAGGTCTAGTTACTTAATGAAAATGAAAGAAGTAATTCTAAACTTAATAGATTATCATATTTATGCCAATAGAGTTTACTTGGATAAATGACTTAACTTTATATTAGTTAAATATTTTTAGATCCCAACCCCTTATCTGAGACCCCATGGATCTTGCTAGCGGTAAGTTGACACTTGGTTGATAAACGTGAAGCATACGTAGTTTGTGTCTTTTGATCAAACTGTGAGTAGTCTTACCTTCGAGAGAGCTTTCCAATATTAGAATATATTACATATAATGTATATGCAACATGATTATATGATTTTATATAGAGATTATTACAATTGAGCATGCTATGTCATTCATTTGATTAAACTAATCTTGGATATAAATATGTTGTTGATATCTAGAGAAGATTAAAGATGACTATAGTAGTATGACTTTATATCGAGATGATCTTAGCATAAGTATACATGTGACTAGATATATAATCAAAGATGCATCGCATCATATTTCTTTTGATCTCCTTACCACTTAAATTTCTAAGATGCACGACTTATTATAGTAATAAATAAGTGCATATGATCTGTTATTTAGAAGGAAAGCATGAGTTCTCATAGATAAATTAGTTGGTAGAAAACATAAAGATATCAGAGTGGGCGTGAGAGTTAGGGTGTTCTTGAAGTTGATTGATTGCTTGGTATATTCACGATCTAGTGGCCTTAAATGCGAAGTTAGTAATCTGTATGTGCAATAGACATTTGGACATAGGTAGTTCGCTAGGGCATATATGGTGAGTTATCCTCATATGATTTATATTGGCTAGTTGGATACTCAAGTCTAGATGATAATAATATCCTTAATGATTAGCAAGGTATGATTATATGATTGAGATACTCTTAGCGGTTAGTAGGGTATGCTCTAAGCCTTCGGGATGGATTATGAGACTGGGCATTAGATGTTGATTGTGCATAGTGGTCTAGTATGATAATGATATTTTTTAGAGTTGACATTGATGACTATGATATTGGAAAATGCATATGATTCTATTATCATCTAATATACCTAATTATTGAGTAGTCGTTGTGATATGTGGCTGCATTTGATATCATAGCATGGTTATGGTCTGTATGCATCATATGTGTTATATTTAAGAGATTTATGATGATAGTATGACTAGAGATTTATTTATACATTATTAAGAATTATATATTTGATTAGTCATGACATATCGAGTAGTCATTATGATATGTGGTTGCATTTGATATCATAGCATAGTTATGGTCTACATGCATCATATGTGTTATATTTAAGAGAGTTATGATGATAGTATAACTAAAGATTTATTTATACATTATTAAGAATTTGATACGATTCGGACTTCACCGACGTCGTCTCGAGCATGGATTCACTTTAGGAGTGTTTTTGTTTCATGTTTTAGTGTTTAATTTCCATTAAAATAAGTTTTCTGTAAGTCACGTTCGAACGCGGGTGGAGTGAGTTCGAACGCAGTTTGTGAACGGGGTTGTGAACGTGGGTGAAGAGAGTGCATTGTGCCGCGTTCGAACGCACTGTGAACGCCTGCATCACGTTTGCAAATACCGAGAGGGGCGTTCGATCGCGCGTTCGAACGCCTGCATCGCGTTCGCAAATCCAGAGGAGTGAACTCGGTGCGTTCGAACGCGGTCAGGCGAGTTCGAACGCGGTCGGCGAAAATTATATTTTTAGGGTTAATTTTGAGTTGTTGGTGAGCCTTTAAAAGGATGTGGATGGCAACCAAAGTCAGGAATTGATTATTGAATATTGAGATTGAGTTTTGCCTTGCCTCCTTCGTCTTCTTCGCTCCCGTTCTCTCAATCCCCGGCGACGCCGCTTCTAACCTCCCTCGACCGGCCAATCACCCTTGTCCCTTAGGGGTGGTCCTCTCCTCCCCCTTCTTCCAATCTATCCAACACTTGCCCTAACCCTTCCATCAACCATAACCCTTTCACCACCACTTTTTACCGGTGCCACCCCATTAACGACAGTCCACCTTCAACCACCATTACCTAGGATCACGTGCCTTCATCCACGGATCCAAAACAGACCACCTGACCTTCGTCCACTAATCGGATGATATCTCGAGATCCCCATATCCAATTTACCTAAAACTAGATTTGGTGGAAAGCTCTTTTCTAGGTCTACAACATATCAAAGTTTCATATTGATTTGACGGCGACATATTTCAGGATCTTATTTCAACATTCCGTGCCAGATCTAGTCCAGATCAGGAAATTAGAAGAGATTGAACCTTAGCCTAAGGGGAGATCGTATCAATTTGGTATCAGAGCTCCATAGCCCGAGGCGTGATCGTATCAGAATTATATATTTGATTAGTCATGACATGATACATATATTGTATTATATATATTATTAAGGATGCGTGCTTATATTCATTCATGGCATGATGCTCATTTCTGATTTATATTATATAGTATATGAGCTATTCTCTATTTGATATCCCTGATTCAGTATAAGGTCTATTCACTAAGCATTTTGCTCATAACATTTTTTATTTCTTTTCTAACCCCTCTCAAATATGAGGTATGTAATAGTAACTTGAGATATTCCGAAGAGACCTTCTATAGCGAAGATAAGATTGAGCTAGATGTGAGATAGTATATAAGTTAGTTTATATAGAAATTAATTTTGTACTCCATTATATTAGAGAATGATTTATATAATACAGGTCAGATTATATTGTACTCATGTATCAGTTGTTTTAATTGTATCTTGATAGTTTGTTATGGCTTATGTAGATTCCACCCAATTATGTAATTGTCTAGTATAAATTTAGGTATTAATATATTAACATGTTTAACTTGATGACGACATGATTTCTCTCTAAGATAGACTTATGTTGAGTATAGGCGTTTCTGTGCATGGTAAGTGGGTGGGGATGTTACAATTCCAATGTTCGAATGGCACCTGGTCTATGCAAATGACATTGCTAGACTCAGATATATGCTCCTCATGAGTTCATTGGTTTTCCTCCCTCCTCTATCCTATGATAGTTAATGGTTGCATGATTAATCTTCCTTATCAATTTGTGACAAAAAAGTAATTATATTTACTATCTCTAGCAAACATTTAAAGGGAGTAGTTTTCATATATGTGACTTTTATCACACACATGCATTTCACGAGGCTTTTCTAGTGTCTGTGATTTTGGAAGGGTTTACTGAAAATATTTAAATAAGAGAATGTGTCTTAACCTTAGGAAATTTTGTAAACTCTAGAAATTTAGGGGAGATTATAAGGCCAATATTTTTGTAATGGCAAATTCATGGACAAACCACATTTAATAAAATTGTACAATCTAGGCTCCATAACCCATTCTTCAGCTTCATTTTGTACTCCAAAAATGTGGTTCTGCCGATTTCATGCAATGGTTGAGAGGTGGAAGAACTTAGTGTTTCTATCCCCCTCTTGCACCCACTGCAAGCGAGATCGTTGCAGCCACCACAGGTTCACTTGCCGACTCAGAGCGCCTTTAAGGTTGTATAAGGATCAGACTTGGGTGACACGTGGCCCATCCAAGCCATGTTGAGTGTCCAAGCCCTCCAGGGACTTAGAGCCCTTTGCCGATGCTAGTCTTGCTCCATTCCTTATAGCCCTTTGCGAGGCAGCAACTTTGTGCCCAAATTATTCATGGCCTCCCATTGGATTTCTTACTCTAAACCCTCACCATGATGGATTTGCACTCCTCATACTTGAACCAAATCCTCTTGAATCTGAAAGGTCACGCCACTTGCTGTCCTCAGTCATCACAAAGTAGTAGAATAGGAGCGTGATCAGACGCTGGTTGGTCGAGGTGCACCACCCTACTGTTGCAGACTCTCGCACAAATGGGGATTGACTAGCACCCAGTTGAGGTGCACCCACATCCTCTCGACACCTGTCCTATTGTTACACCATGTGTAGGGGATAGCTTCAAACCCCATGTCTAACACCCCAGCTACATTCACAAAATCTTGGAACGCCCTAGCTTTGGGTCCAAGTGCCATGGGCACCATGCATTTTTTCCTCACCAACCGCTAGAAAAGCATTGAAGTCACCGGCTATCGCCCAAGGCGTGTCACTAGGATCCACGCTTCGCAGCTCCCTTCACAGCTCACGTTGCTCATTGAGTTCATTGCTAGCGTAAACCACTGACAGATGTCTAGTTAGGACCTCTAACGGGGAAATGATCAGGTGTGCCGCATACCGAGATGTTGCCACCATGTCCCCCAGCCAATGGATGGTTTTGATACATTTAGTTAGGGTCTTTTCTTATTATATTAGTTGTTTATTTTCATTAAAATAAAATTTCTGTAGGTCGCATTGGAATGTGGAAAGGGTCACGTTCGAATGCCCTTGCGAACGCCTGCATCAGGTTCGCAAAAACATATAACGCAAAATGTGCGTTCGAACGCCTACATTACATTCGCACATATAGAGAACGTCTTTTGTGCGTTTGAACACGATCGGGCGCGTTTGAACGTGATCAGCAGGAATTTTCTAGAATTAGGATTAATAATTATATTTTGACTTGTTGTCTAGCCTATATAAAGGTGTGGATGATAGTCAAATTCACAATGCTATTAGATTATTGATTGCTTTAGCCCTTTGATAAACTTCGCAAGCATAGACAAAACTCCTCATATCTCGCCTCAATCCTAGCCATGTGAAACTCTGAGATATCCTCTTATAAGTCCTCAAGACACTCTCATGACCAGCCTCTGGAGTTTGGTGGAAGTGCTCCAATAATTTCTTCCACAATCCATCATTTGCGGGCACCCGAATGCATCCGCGGTTCAGCACCAAACCACCTCGGTTCTCCAACTTTGGATGGTGCTCTGGATCATTCATCACCTCCTATGACAATCTCAAAACATCTGGGTCAGATGTATATGCATACCTCAGCTCACCAATAAAAGGAAAAGTGAGAGAAGAATAGGCTACAAGCTTAGCGGTATCAGGTTGGCGTGGCAATGCATCCGCCGCTCTATTTTTCGTTCCTTCAAGCATCCAAACCCTAGCCACCTCCTAATTCCAGCAGCCACCCTACTACATGGCAGTCCACCACCACCCTTGGCCGTCCACCACCTTCCGACGACCGCCACAATGTCAAAAATTACCGCTCTGCCCTCCCTGACCTATCTCCACTATTTTACTTTTATCTTTTCATCCCGACCTCCGATTTAGGAGAAACTAGAGCCATTAGAACCCTAACTCACGAGGCTCCACCTTAATTTTCATAATCATCCTATGGGCAGATCGTTCCAGATCTGGTCCGTAACATTGGTATCAAAGCCGACGTTCCTCGGAAGATGGTTAACACACATTCCAAGGCCAACGAGGAGGCATTGACCATGGAGGACCATGATCTCATCTCCGTTCCTATGGGAGTTGATCTAACACCCCCTCCAATCCCAACAATGGTCGACGATGAGCCACCGGCGTGGGCAAAAGTTTTTTTTAAAGCATTTTCGGTCGAGTTGAAGGAGAACATGCAGGAGATCCAAACCGCCCTCAAAGACTCGACCAAACCTTAATAGAGGCCTTACTAGCGAGTTGGTTGACTTGGTCCTGCCGTGGTCGCTCCAAGGGAATCGGCCTCATGATTAGGATCATCGTGCATTGAGTCCTCCCTGGTCGATGTGCTCTCCATAGGTCTCCTTGTTGATGTCATCTTCATTGTTTCAACCATTAATGGAGGTATGAGGTTCGCCTGCTCTGATACCAATTGATAGGCTCTGATACCAAAGTGATAGGCTCTGATACTAATTTGTTAAAGCTCGGATACCAAATTGATGGGATCTAGAACCAAAAGATCGGCTACAGAATAATTTCTTAAGATCTAAATTTATTGTAGGAAGTAGTCCGCGCAACCATGGAAAAATATTCGTCAGATATTCTTCGGTAATTATAAAATTACGAAACTAATTGTGTTGGATCTGTATCTTCCTAATATACAACTTTTGTATTTATGTCGTTTACATATTCGAACTGTAGAAAGGACAAAATTATGGAACAACGTGGGTGATGGTGGTGGTGACGGGTGGAGTGGATGTTAGGGTTATGGATGGGTATGGAGATGAGGGTAGATTATGGAAGTGACTAAGGGAAATGAACGAAGGGAACGAAGTGGTCAAGATCCCAAAGAAGAGGGGTGGCTCAACAATCGAGGGAGATTAGAAGCGAGGAGAAACCTCGCCAACAGTAGAGGTGGAAGGATGGTGAAGAAGGAGGAGAGAGGAGTCTAAAGAGAAGATAGGAGACAAGAAATTAAGAATCCAATAGCAATATAAAGTTAGGTGCTATCCACATATTTATAGAGGCTAGCCAACAAGTCTTAAAACAATATGAAACCCTAACAAACCAACTAAACCAGTATTCCTTATCTTTTCTGAATACCTTTTGGATTAAGCTTTCGTTTTGTCATAGATATATTCCACATCTGGAGAAGTCATGAATATCAAAGTTGTAGATCTAGAGGTTGTCGACCTTATCCAATTAGTTTGATATTATTTGGATATGTGTCGAATATTCTAAAAATATTTTTCCAAAACTGCACAGAGCTAGATTTAACTAATTAGATAAAATCCTAACTAAGTGTATCAGCCTGCATCGCGTTCGCACATACAGAGAACGTCTTTTGTGCGTTTGAACGTGATCGAGCACGTTCAAATGCGATCGACAAGATTGCTTTAGAATTAGGGTTATTTATTGTTATTTGGACTTGTTGGCTAGCATCTATAAGTATGTGGATGGCAGCCAAATTCATTATGCTATTAGATTATTGATTTTTTACCTCCTATCTTCTCTCTAGACTCTCTCCCTGCTCCCTCTTCATCAACCTTCCATCTCTACCGTTAACAAGGTCTCTTTTAACTTCTAATCTCCCTCGTTTGTCGAGTCACCCCTCTTATTTGGGATCTCGACCACTTCGTTCCCTTTGTCTACATCTCTTAACTACATTCACCATCCACCTTCATCTCCATACCCATCCATAACCCTAACATCCACTCCACCCATCACCACCACCATCACCCACATTATTTCATGTTTCCGTCCCAGTTGTAGCTCAAATCTGCAAAGAGCATAAATACGAAAGTTGTAGATCAAAGAGTTACGAATCTAATCCACTTAATTTCATAATTTTCTGACTCAAGAGAATATTTGACGAATATTTTTCCACAGTTATGTGGATTGCTTTTTGCAATAAATTCAGATCTTAAAGGAATTGTTCCGTAACCTATCTTTTAATACCGTAACCGATCAGCAGCCCCACCATCGGCTGCATCGCTGGAATCGGCGGAGATCAAATGCCATCAAGCCTCACATTTTTGTTTCCTTGCTTAAATTTCATCCATATGCTCCGAAAATCAAAAGTGATGGGTCTGAAGCTTTGTAACCACTGAATGTTTAGGACAATGTCTACTCCTCGCAACGCCAACAGATACAAGTCCACAATGATGTCGTGTCCTTACACCCCTATACCGACCTGACGATACAAGCTCTTCGCCTTAAGCTTCCTGTCCTTTCCAATAGCAATGTCTTATCCCGTGGTCGGTTCAGAGTCCAAGCCCAATCTTCTCACTAACCTCCCATCTAGAAGTTGTGTGTACTCCCAAAATCGATGAGGATGTGTACACAATACTTTCTAACGAGTCCATCCACTCGCAATGTTCTCGACGCGGAAGTACCCGAATATGCATGCATTAATATTTCAGCTTGGATATCTTCCTCTGCACCCTCCTCTACGGTCTCCTCATGGACCTCCACTGAACACTCTCCATTACCAACAACCTCATCATCCTTCTCGAGATCGTCGATGAGCATCACACTCCCCATCGGTTTGGAACACCGATGACCGAGGGTGAAACGTTCATCGCATCGAAAGCAAAAGCCCTTCGCTCTTCGCTCCTCCACCTAGGCAAGTGTGAGAGCTCGAACAGGGGTTCTTATGCCTCCTCTAATATCGAAAGAAGGTCTCAAAGGTGATCATACTCTAGTACTAGCAACCGCTATTTTTGAACCCGCAGAATTTCTAGCCGGTGTTCTAGGTGTAAACCGCCCATCTCCGTTGCCCCAACTTGTTTTCGCTGCCATCTTGAGATCCTTATGCTTTTGCTCCATCTTCATGACCTTCTCAAAGGCTTCCTCAAGAGTGGTAGGGCAAAGAGCACAAATATCTACTTGTATCTCCACCCGTAGCCTTGAAATGAATGTGCTCATCAATGCTGATTTGGGCCAAGGTGGCTCATAATGACTACTAACTCTTTCAAATTCTGCTTGGCACTCCAATACGGTCGTCCTTTGAACCATCTTGCTTAATGTAGCAGCAAAATCTTCATATGCCACTGTCCCAAATCTACGTGTAATCCTCCTATAAAAGTCAGCCCAACTAATAAATTCTCTACCATGAATAGTCGATCTATACCAATGCAATGCCGTTCCTTGGAGGTGAAAGCTTGCCATCTGGACCTTTGCGTCCTCTGTTGTACCTTGATAATCAAAGTATTATTCAACTTGAAACACTCAATCCGTCGGATCGTTGCCTTGAAATTTTGGAAAGTCCAAGCGTGCGGTTCTCCCTCAGATAGTATTGTCGGGTTCGTAAAAAACGTTTGGTTCAGGTTTGAACCTATGTGCTTGTTGATCTCCTTCTCTATATCCTTGAGCACGCACATCACTATCTCCAAAGGGATCAACATCATCCTCTAAGTTCCAATCCTCTTCATCGACGAAGTGCACTGGTGCCGGTCTTGGATTGTGTATTGGAGGTAGGGGATGATGTGTAGGAATAGGTAAAAGAGGATCATTGACATTAGCATGTCGCACCTAGACCTATGGGGTATCGGTTCGGTGTGGTCCCACCGCTGGTCCTTCTTGAGGCACCGATCTTTGTCGAGGAGATGACGAAGCCGATCGATTCATGATATATTCTTTAAAGTATTATGATCATTCTCCATTGCATCAACCCTATGTAGCAATGTTTGGAACATGCCCCTAAGTTTATTTGCCAAGCCCATGTTCACACCCATGGATGTTGGTTGACTCTATCCTTCTATAGTCGCTCTAAAGGAATCGGCCTCACGATTAGGGTTATCGTGGATTGAGTCTTCCCTTATCGGTGTGTTCCCCATTAATCTCCTTATTGATTCAATCTTTCTTGTTTCAACTATTAATGAAGGTCTGAGGTTCGCTTGGCTCTGATACCAATGATAAGGTCTATGACACCTAAAGATATGCTCTAATACTAATAATAAGGTACAGAATAATTCTTTCAAGATCTGAATTTATTGTAGAAAATAGTCCGCGCAACTAAGAAAAATATTCAGCAAATATTCTGTTGTAGTCAAAAAATTACAAAACTAAGTGGAACTGATTCGTAACTCCCTGATCTACGTTTTTCATATTTATGCCCTTCACAGATTCGAACTACAACTGGGACAAGAACATGATATATTGTGGATGATGGTGGTGGTGATGGGTGGAGTGAATGTTAGGGTTACGGATGATAATGGAGATGAGGGTGTATTGTCGATGTAGTTTAAGGGATAAAGACGAAGGGGAAGAAATGGTTGAGATCCCAAGGAAGAGGGAGAACTCGATAGATGAGGGAGATTAGAAGCTAGAGGAGACTTTGCCAATGGTAAAGGTGGTAGGTTGGTGAAGAGGGAGGAGGGAGATTTGGGTAGAGAGAAGATAGAGAGGCAAGAAACTAATATTCTAACAGCATTATGAGTTTGGCTGCTATCCACACATTTATAGAGGCTACTAGCCAAAAAGCCAAAATAACAATTATTAACCCTAATTCTAGTGGACTCCCGTTGATCGCGTTCAAATGCACCCGATCACGTTCGAACACACAAAAGGCATTCTCTATCGATGCGAACACGCCCTACCACGTTCGAACACGCAATTCACGTCCTTTGTTTTTACGAACCTAATGTAGGCATTCGCAAAGGCGTTCGAACACGCCCCCCAATCGCATTCAAACACGACCTACAGAAAATTTATTTTAATAAAAATAAATAACTAATGCAATAAGAAAATATTCTAATTAAGTGTATCACCCACACAACATCCATTGACCTTTGGCTTGCTCAATCATTCTATGTAGCCCATTAGCCATCAACAAAAAAAGATAGGGTGACATAAGATCCCTTTGTCACAGCCCTTTCCTACATTTGAAATACTTGTCAATCTCACCATTAATCATCATAGCAGAAAAACCCGTCGACACATACTGCATGACCCATTGGTCCACTTTTCAGGAAACACTCTCCATCGTAAATTGTCCTCTAAAAGATCCCATCTCACCTTATAATAGGCCTTTTCAAAGTCCAATTTCAAAAGAATCATTTCTTCTTCTTCTTTTATAAAAGCACTTTGGTAGTCATCTATAAGTTTTCCAATCACTAAACAAAGACAATCCATTAGCACTTCTTTATACAATCTTATAACTATAATTTAACTGGCTAATTGGTCTAAATTCATCAACTCTTTCAGCCCCCAGCTTCTTTGGAATTAGAGCTAACATAGCATAATTTAGCTTGTGAGCAGAGCCATTCCCAAGTCTCTCTCAATGAGATCCCAAAAATGGTGATAAAACTTCACACTCAACCCATCTAGACCAAGAGCTGAATTCTCATCCATCTCCTTAACAGCTTTATACAATTCCTCCTCAGAGAAAGGCATATACTCAATTGTTGGGCCTCCTCATTTCCCAACTTAAACTCCTCTCGGCTGTCCTTTTCCATCTAAAGCCTCCACTCTGCAATAGCTCCAAATAAGTTTCTATAGTATTCAGTGATATGATTACTGATAGTATTCATCTCCCTCACAGGAACACCATTAATCATGATAGAGTTGATACTAGTTCTCCTATTCCTACAATTAGCAAAAGAATGGAAATAAGCAGTATTCAAATCTCCCTATAATAACAATTCTGCCTAGATCTCTGCTGCCACAGCACCTCCTTCTCTTTATAGAGTTCGCTAAGTTTTGAACTTAACTCACCTCTACTATTCAACTCCTCCACAATTCAATTTATCTCTTCTTCTCGAAGATCCAGCTTGTTAATGCTCTCAAGCATCTCTTTTTTCTTTTCTTAGTCCACCTTATTATTCCTACGCCAACCTCTCATCCCTTATCTCACATTTTTAATTTTTTCAGTCCAAATATCCATAGCACATTTTCCTCCTAGAGGAGAAAGCCACCATTTTTTAACCAACCATCAAAATCAGGTTTTTCAAACCACATATGTTCTAATATTAATGTTTGTTTTAGTTCTAACCCCTGAATCCATCAGCAGAGGCACATGATTTGAGCACACTCTAAGTAAAGTCATGACCTTGGTTAGGGGGAATATCCTCCCCCATTCAATTGAGTCAAAAATTCTGTCCGACAAGGCTATAACTGGTTTTACTCTCATATTTGTCCAAGTAAATTTCCTTATCATTTTTATATCCACCAGCTACAAATAATTTAGCACCTTATTGAACACACTTCTCTCCTTAGTACCTTCAATCCTTTATTTTCTATTAGTAATATATCTAGTTGCATTGAAGTCTCCACCTACAATCCAATCAAAGTCTTTCTATTGTTTCATTCTCCACATTTCTTCCCATGACACCATTTTATCATCATCAGTCTGAAGCCCATAAACATTTGATATACCCAAAACTGAGTAGTATCTTTACTCTTTATATGAACAACCATTGAATGATGATTAATCATCTAATCATGGATTGTTACAAACTAGATCTGGAACAATTCGAATGTAAGAAAATTATAAAAATTTAGGTGATGATAGCCTCGTGAGTTAGGATTCTAATGGCTCTAGTTTCACCTAAATTGAAAGTATGGATAAAAAAATATAATTAAATGATACATCTTACTAGAGTTTTTTCTTATTGCATTAGTTATTTATTTTTAGAAAAATAAATTTTCTGTAGGTCGCGTTCGAACGTAGAATAAGGCACATTTGAACGCCTTTACAAACGCCTACATCAGTTCGCAAAAATAGAGAACGTGAAATATGCGTTCTAACGCAGTTAGGCGAGTTCGAACACATGCGTGCGAACGCTTATATCAATTTGCATCCATAGAGAATGTCTTTTCTACATTCGAACACGGTCAACCCTATTCGAACATGATCACTAAGAGTCCACTAAAATTAGGGTTAATAATTGTTATTTTGGCTTGTTGGCTAGTCTCTATAAAGATATGGATAGCAGCCAAAATTATTATGATGAATGAATAGTAGTTTCTACCCTCCTCTATCCTCTCTTTAGTCTCTCTACACTAATCTCTCTCCTCTCTCTTCACCAATCAGCCACCTTTACCGTTGGCAAGGTCTTATCTATTTTCTAATCTCCCTCGTTTGTTAAGTCCTCTCTCCTCCTTGGGATCTCGACCATTTCTTCCCCTTCGTTCTTATCCCTTAAACTGTATCAACCATCCACCCTCATCTCTATTATCATTTATAACCCTATCATCCACTCTACTTGTCATCACCACCATCACCCCACTATATCGTATTTTTGTCCCAATTTCAATTCGAATCTATGAAGGACATAAATACAAAAAAAGCGTAGATCAGGAAGTTACGGATCGATCAACTTTGGTTTCATAATTTTCTGACTATGGGAGAATATTTGGTGAATATTTTTACTTAGTTGCGCAAATTGTTTTCTACAATCAATCCAGATCTTGAAGGGATTATTCCATAACCTATCATTAAAATAGTGGAGCAAGATCAAAACAGGATAGAACAATAAATATTCAATGTTGCTGTGGTCGTCGAAAGGCGGTGGATGGTCGTACAGTAGAGTGGCTGCTAGAGATGATGGTGGATATGATTAACTTACTTCTATTCTTAGATTATCTTACTATTACTCCTAAGATAAACTCAAGACTAAATAATTTCTCAATGCTTGGATACTTGGATAAATAAACTAAGAAGCCCAACCTTTATATATAGAGATGTGATTTAATGAGTCCTACTCGAATTTAGCTCTAAAGGCTTATACGACTTAAACTAAAATTTGCCTTAGAGATTTACATGACTTAATTAAACTTGTCTTAGTAGCTTATATGACTTAATTGAACTTGTCTTAGTAACTTACATGACTTAACTAGACTTGCCTTAAGGGCTTATATAAGTATGAATCAATTAAAAGATAAATAAACTTAATCCATCAAGCTAAATGTCCTCATAATACAATCCGATCTGACCCAGTTCGCATCATGGACTTTCAACTTCTCCTCATTAATCACAATTAGCCAACCACTAGAGCTTCCTAAGGGAGGTAAGACCAACATCTTAATCCCCCACTCCCAAGGTTTTGCAGCATCCTCTCCTGCATAAACCTTTTTTTTATTTCTTGTAAATAGATAAAGTCTAGCGTCTCTTGCAAAATAATTTCCTGAATCCTCTTCTTCTTCTCACTGCCCACTAATTCTCTCATATTCCAAAAACTCCTTTCATCCCATAGAATTATTATCCTCTAACACCAATTATTTTCCTTTCATTATCACCAGGTATTTCTCTAGTCTTTCCCTCTCAAGATCTCTAAGAATCTCCAAATTCTCTTCCTTTTCCTCCATGGTATCCCCCAAATGTATACCACAAGTATTTGCAATTGAAACAAGTTCATTTGAAGAAAACTTTGAAAAAGATAGACATTACAAAAAAGGGTCATTACCTTCGTGTTGTTTTTTCTTTGTAGGTTGCTCGATAGCCATGTCTTTACTAACTTCCACTATCCTTTCTTGAATTCTCATGCTCTCTCAATATATTTCATTTGCTTCTTCTTGTCGGTTCTTGAGGTGATTTGCTAGTCCTCTTTCTTGTGTATTTTCTTACTCCTTTAGATTTAATCACTTGCGGTGGCTCAATATCTAGAATATCCTCTTCAAAAAACACTATTATCTAGCAATGCAAAGCGGCCTCACCCTTTTTTTTTTTTTCAAGTTTCCTTCTCTATCAAAATCATTTTTCCTTCCACATTTTCTCTAGAATCACCATAGTGCTATCTTCCTCGGTTTCTCTTCTATTATCTTATTATTGACTTCTTCATGCTCTGACTCTAAGGAATTTACTAATATATTCTCAGTTCCAAATCCTAATTCCATATTAACTTGTTTTTCTTTATTAGGTACCCTCTTTCTATTTTCCCTTATGGAAAGGTAAGCCTCCCTTCATGTGAAATATGATTTTTTTTTTCTTCAGGGACATTTATACAAACATCTTGTGTCCCTCCCATCTTCTCTTTTCCTTGTAATGACCTAATCTCGGTTACCCCATCAAGTTTGGGTGCAGAAAAGTAGTCAGTGCAGTTGGAGAAAAATATTCATCAAATATTCTTGCTTAGCCAGAAAATTATGAAACTAGATAGGTTTGTTCTGTGTCTTCATGATCTATACTTTTGGTATCTATACTCTTCACAAAGTATGACTATAGCTAGGAAGAAAATAGGCAAAGTTATGGTGGAGGTGAAGATGATGGGTGGTGGTGATGAAGGTGGTGATGGAGTGGACGTAGGTTATAGGTAGAGTTTACAGGAGGTGTTGTTGGGTAAAGGAAGAGGTGGTAAAAGGTGGTCAGTATCCCAAGAAGGAGAGAGGGTTTGATAGTCGATGGAAGCTAGGGGTAAACGACATTGAGGTAACACATGGCTAGGGTTTAAACAAGAAGGGGGAAGATTTAGAATAGAGGATGAAGAAAGGTTAACTCAATATTCATCGATAATTCCCTAATGAGGCTGTCTTTCATATATTTAGAGTCTAGTCTATCCACTAAACAATTGAAGAAACTAGGCCTAATATAAGCTTTCTCGTTGGGAGCGTTCGAACGGGGTCGAGCACATTCGAACAAGCTATTTACGTTTTCTGTATGTGCGAAGGTATGCAGGTGTTCGAATAAGTAAATCGTGTTCTCTATATTTGTGAACAAGTGTAGGCATTCGAATGGATTCAAAAAAATTAAGAAATCATAACCTACTAAGACTTGACTAAATTACATAAATATAATAATTAAGATAATTAGACTCGACCCATCGAACCCAATGTCTTTCAAGATGATCCTATCTAGTCTGACTAGCCCAATGGTCTCGTCCACTGCACCAAAAGCACCTAGACACTCACCGCTCTTTCATCACAAATGAAGAAACCTTAGATCTGGAAATTGTCTTTGATTCGTTCTTGAACCCTAACAAGATTTCTCTATACAACAGCTTACTACTCTCGCCCTCTTGCTCTCTTGATACTAGGGTATACCCCTAGAGATGCTTCAAGATGAACCTCCTAGATCAGTCGCTGGGCTGAATGATGGGCCGAACCTCCACCGAAAAGCATCCTTTCTTGATTACCAGAGCCCATCCCATTTGAATTAACACCCTTTTCTTATTACACTATCAAGTTGATTGAGCAGCTCTTTCCAGAAAATAAAGAGGACTGACTAAAACCTAATAAAATTTTGTAATTAGATAACTGCATGGTTAGCCTCTTTTTGTAAACATGGTTAGTGGGAAACACTAAAAACATTTAGATAGTCTTGCAATCTTCAATTAAGTTTGTAATTCTCTGATAGAATAATTCATGACCAGATGAATAACCAACTCTAAATCTATCTCAACTTCTAAATCTACGGTATGCAACAAGGAAAAAAGGTCTGAAATTTTCATCTGACATGATAACCAAGCAAACCCATATGCTTTAAATGGATTTAAAATTAGCATAATTAGGTTTGGATCATAAACATATTAACCCACTTAACCAGTAACCAAATTAGCAAATGAGTGAAGTTGGCGTTTCTTTTTTCGACCTATTTATGTCAAAAACAGTATATTGTTTTTTTAGCAAATAAAGAGTTCTATTTGTAAATAATGAGAAGAGAAAGGCTTTCACTAAGTACAGTCAAAATGTAGGGTATTTTTTATAATTTTCTCTTAAGCTAAATGCCACCGGTGACTATATCCCGCGTAACATATGAGCAAAGAAGAACACGAAAGAAACCTAACGGTCAGTCAGAGCGCCAGTCTGTATAGAGAAAACGAAACCTACCATTCCTCCTCCTCTTTGCCTCGATTTCACCTCGTTTTATTTCTCCGAGAACGATCTGAGAGTTCTGTACAACGCTTGGTTTGCTTTTATGTCGACGATGGGAAGCAGCAATTTGCAGGCGAAGCTGGTGGGTATGTCTTCCCTTTTTCCTTTCTTTTTGATGTCTTCCCTTACATTTGCATCCAGTAGTTGGGAATCTCAAGTAATATTGTGGATATTTTTGCAATTACAAATGTGGGTTGCTAAGTGATTTAGGAATAGGAGTCATTCGAGTACTATGATCTAGTTGATTTTTTTCTATGGGATATGCTTCAGGAGAAAATCTTCTATGTTTAGATGCTTAAAATGACTTCTTTGCTTGATAAGGCAAATAAGGATGTTAAAAGTGAACATGAGATATAAAAAATATGATTTAAAAGAAGTCTAGGAATCATCAATATTCGATCTATTGAGATGGCACATCTAATGAGATTGCCAAGGGTCACTTTGCTGATTTTTTTTTTAAACTCATCATCTTCTCTAAAAGCTTAAGCTGACATAATGGTTGTATAATCATTAATCTTCTACCACTTTTGCCTACGACTGGGCTCAAACATTTTGCCGTTTTGGCCTACCTTATCTCAGAGAAATACACTTCTGAGGGAAATGATCTGTTTCTGTTGTATTGGTAGATAACTAAATTTTAATCGTAAAAAATAATCAGATATTGGTTTCAACTTAATACTTTCATGACTGATGGTTTTTAATTATGATGCAAGGGAACAGGGTTTCTAATATTGTGCCAATCCTCCCCTTGGTAAGCTCCTATATTAGATATTCTTTGATGCTAGAGGATGCAATGCCATGTTAATCTCGGGAAATTGTGAAAGAAGTGAGATTATTTAATTGATAGGTTGCCTGCAAGACATCGCATTGTCTATCATCAGCAGTTATAACCTTGATGTGATATTGGCTAACTCCATTCTATAAAAAATTATTTATTCTTTGGGGATATTGGACTTTGTAATCATTAAATATGGTAACTAGTTGCCTTGTATTATGACTTCTAACAGATCTGTTGAATTCGATGGTAAAAATCAGTTTGATCGGAGTTAAGTTGACACTCATGAGCTCACAATCTAGAACCAAACAAATATTCACGTTGTTTTAATTTTTAATGGATTACAGTTTGGTGATGCAAGAGGGAAGTTTTACGAAAGAAATAGGAAGATTTGTCTAAAAGAGAGAGGAAGAACCACCCAAATACAAATAGGAGGGTTAATTAATGTTCTGTAATTGGTTTATGTAGGTGGCACTCCAAGGTAGCTGCATAGTTCATGATTTCTTATTCTTGAATTCATAGGTCCTGATAGTAAATGTCAGCACAGCATTTTGTGGGTTTAGAATATTTTACAGCTAATTCGATCCTAAACTTAATTCCAATCTGAAAAGGTTGATGGCATTGTTAAAAGATGATAAATTGCCAAACCATCTTAGTGCAAGCAGAAGGTTGCCAAGCAGATCTCATAGTGGCAACTAATTCAACTAAGAGTGGTCAACATTGTATTAGTAACTTCTGGATAGATACTATAAAGGATTCCAAAGCTGATTTTACTTGTAGAATATTTCAATGCTTCAGCAACTTTTTTCTTAGTAGAATTTGATTGCAGTCCTACTGTCCTTTTTACACAAGTGCATTGTTCAATCATTCAGTTATTATGTTTCTTTGGAGCTTCAGTAGCATATACTGGTTGTTGGAAAAGATGCTCAATAATTGGAAAACAATAATAAAAGAATAACCATGAACAAAACATTTCTTACCAGGGTAAAGGTATATGTATGGAAATGTGGGAAAAGCCTTTTTCCTAAGCAACTTTGATCATTTCAGTTTTTCCTTTTTTATCCAAAGTTTCAATAAAACTAGATTGCATTCAACTGTATCACAACAACAGAAAAATAGACATTTCGCTGCAGTAATTCATTGTTTCTTTTACATCATTCCTCTATCTGGATGTAAAATTAGCTGCTTCTAATATTGAAGTATATCCTTTCTGATATTTGGAATCAAACTGTACTCACCAAATGAGATATTTTGCTTTTCAAGGTACTTCTTGGAGATATGGGAACTGGGAAGACCAGTATAGTGCTAAGATTTGTGAAAGGACAATATTTTGATTGCCAGGTTTGTATTGATCCACTTTCAGACATATTTGTTTCTCTTTGAGAGATAGTCAGAGTATTCAGCATTCATCCTTTCTCCAGGAATCAACAATTGGTGCTGCATTTTTCTCTCAAATTCTGTCACTAAATGAAGCTACCATAAAATTTGATATATGGGACACAGCAGGACAAGAACGATATCATAGTTTGGCTCCAATGTATTATCGTGGTGCAGCTGCAGCTATTGTCGTGTATGATATCTCAAGTAGTGTAAGTCGTCTACATAACATCCTAATTAATGTCCACTTGGATCCATCTATCTTTGAAGTGAAAAGAAAAATATTATCATCAATTTCTAATCCATGGTTATTACTTGTGATTAAGTAGAAGTGTCATGGAATTGTAATTGTGTTAATTGTGATTCTCCTAGATTTGGAAAACTCTAGTGATATGTGAAAGAAAAAGTTACTCTCTGAAGTTATGAGAAAGCAGCTAATTAGCCTTGAGTTCATTGGGTAGCCAGAATATTCCAATTTTACTGATATATTTAGAAATTGCCTCCTATTTGGTAGTTTTACACATCATTGAAAAATAAAAATTGCTTTCAGAGACCAGTTGACCACATTCTCCTAGATGTAACTGTTGGTGGTTTGAATTCTATAATCTTATGTCTTGTATTAATTATTGGCTAGAATTCTATTATCTGCTATAAATTAGATATTTCTCCACTATTTTCTCAGGATCTTCTGTATGTAACAGATAATTCGTTCTTTATTATTTAGTTTCTTCAGATTTGGAACTCATTTCCCTTTTTCAACAGAAATAGGCATACCAATATATATTAACATTGTATGCTTGAACATTTTTCCTTTTTGTTATAGTCTTTGACATTTAGCTTTTGCCTGAATGTTTCTCATCAAAACTGTAACTGAGCTTACAGGATTCATTTACTCGAGCACAAAAGTGGGTTCAAGAACTTCAAAGACAAGGTGACATATTCTGTACTGATGCAATACTTTATTATACAATATCTATTGAGTTAAGAATATCTCTTGTAGGATTAGACTAGAGACCAATAGTGAACCACCTGGCATATTACTGCCAGATCAAAAGGAAGACTTACTAGTTGGTGTTTACTGTTACGTCTTTTGTAGTTCTATCATTATTATTACCTTATCCTGAAGTTTCATAATCTTATGGTTTCTCCTATTTTAATGGTTGTAATAAATACTTTCCCCACATTACCGTTATGTTTCCATGTTGATAGATTTATGACATTATTTGACTTTACAATAGGAAATCCATACTTGGTCATGGCATTGGTGGGTAACAAGGTTGACTTGGAAACAAAGAGGAAGGTGGAAGCCGAGGTACTAATAATTATTAAATACTTTTATGTTTGTGCCATCATTCTGACTTTTTGTCACCTTGGTTAGATCCTTCTTTTGATGCACTAGTTCTATAGGAAGAAATAGACATGGAAGATTACAAAGAAATACCTCATAAGTGCTCATAAACAGATGAGCTACTTCTTGGAATTTGAATTTATCTTGAGATATGAAGAGATTCCTTTTGTTGATTAAGTAGAGGATTTGAATAATCTAGTTACAAATTATACTAAAAATAATGTAGCGGATTATATGGTAACTCAAAATGTTTCCTAATCTGCATATTGATTCATCTTCTCTTAACAAAGGAGGTAGAAGTATTGTCTCACTATGAAAAATAACATTATTCTCAACTTCAAAATTTCTCTTCCTCTCAGATGAGCTCAACAACTAGTGGTCATTCTCCCAATTTATATTCCCCTTACTTGATCTTCTGGGCCAAACTGTCTATTTTGTACTCTAGTTCCTACCCATTTAATTTGTCCATAGCAGGGCTCTACTTAGTCCGTTCCTCTCATCATCTCCTATTTTCCATCTTTGTTATTAATCCTATCCTTCACCTTATTGCTTTACCATGCTGTGGACCTGACACCCGTTGGACGCAACTATGACAGATCCAGTACTCGATGGAAGTATCTATGTATCTAGTATTTTGAATTATAAAAATAATTTATGAGGATGCTCAAGGTAGAAATATTAGAATAAATTTGAAATGTGTGACAAAAAAATATGCACACGTTTGGAGCACTAGAGCACTTGTGTAGTTACAAGCATTATTAACTTTCCTCATGCATTGCAATGACCATGGTATGAATATATTTTGCAATTTATAAAGATAGAAACATTTGAGAATACATGTTAGTCATTTAGTCTCATTTTGCTACAAAATATTATTACATTCAATTGAATTGCAATGTGTAAATGACATATTTCAGAAAAATATTGCTTTAGATGTATCAATAAACAGTATATACATATATAGCCATGTCGAAAATATAATGTCCTAGATTTGGTAGATTTGCCATATCATTGTGTGGTAGTGTCATATCGGTATCCACTATCTGTGTTTGTACTCCTTATGAGATAATACATAACTACAGTAGGTGTTGGGAATCATTGTCAGTGAAAATATGCTATTTATACTATAAGAACTTTAATTAATTCTCTGCATACAATACTATAAGAACTTTAATTGTCCTATATTTGGTAGAACAAAATTTTGGCCAATGTGGGAAGGACAAATAAAGGATGAAGGACCACAAAGCCACAGAACTAAAGAAAATAAACTTGAGTCAGTCAAACAAATTATCTACCCCTTATAAATGTATAGTTTCCGAAAGTAATTATGTTTATCAACTACAAGCTTCTCTCTTGAATATATGTACTTGCAACATTTTCATTGGCCAACATAAAATGCCTCTAAAATGAATGAGAAGGGCAGTTTTTTATCTTCCTTTTTAGGGCTTTTTCTATTTATATAAAGTTTCTTTTGCATATTTGGGAATTAAGATCTGAACCTCATAGTTTTCTGAATATACATGAGGTATTGAGTGGAAGAACTGGCACAATGAGAGGAAAGAATGTTACACATTAAAAGAAAGAATGTTATACATTAAAAAGGAAGTGTTTGAGCTTGTGCAACAATATTTGTCAAGTCTTGAGGATACTTTAAAGAGCTGATCATCTGAAATTGGATAATCTTCACAGCCATTTCAGTCCTGCTTGTAGATTTTTACTATCATTTCCTTGTGTTTCTGAAATCTTGAACAAGCTAGTTTGGTAAATATTTTGTTACATGCATTTACTTTCAGTTACTGCACCATAGGATATAATCTACTTTTGGATGTTTTTCCAGAAAGGCATGCAATATGCTGAAGAAAATGGGCTGTTCTTTATAGAAACTTCAGCAAAGACTGCAGAAAACATCAACGAGCTATTTTACGAAATTGGTAAGCATATTAACATGTCTCTGAAGTCTGAATATTCTCAAACTTCTGAAGCACCTTAAATCTAATTGAAATTCCATTGCCATGCTTCCTAGCTAAGAGAGTTATCAAAGCACGACCTTCACAGCAAACCGGGGTGAATCTGCACAACAATGCACGAATCAGTGGCGTAAGACGCTTTTGTTGCTCAGTATGATCATCTGTTGAAGAATATTATCATGTCTTGCTGCAAGATGGCTTGAATTATGTTGTCGTGTTTTGATTATTGAAATTCTGCTATCATTTGTAAATCTATAGAAAACTATTCAACTCCACTTCTTTTACCATGGAATTTGCTGCAATCGCTAAAAGAGTGAATTTTCTGTCAACTATCAGATGTGTAACTTTAGGCTTAGCTAACACCAAAAAATGTATATTTTGATATTTGGAAAATAAAAGTTTAGTTTTGAAATGGCCATTGAAAAATCTAGGGAAAAATACCATATAAATACCATATAAAGGCTATACAAGATAGTGTTGCTTAGAAATAAAATCTAGGGAAAAATATACGTTGCAAAAGTCAAGGTGCTCGCTAAACTTTCATTCACACAGTCCCCTCATAGTCATGACATTTTTTGTTATTTCTAACAACAATTAGTTTTAATATATAAAGACCAAAATATTCTTTTTTATTTAGAATAATCAATTGAACTCTGAAATGATCATCTGCGCTTTCTTCCAATACTTATTAAAATAGTTTTTCTTTTTTTGCTGGATTGCTAGGTTGTTTTTGGATGCTTTAATGGAAATTACAAGGTTTGAATTCCATGGCCATGAAAACTTGAAAATAGATATACATTCCAAGAAATTTTTTTTATTTTTTTAAGAGGAAAGGGTGAAGTTTAATTTTATTAGATAAGAGAATGTACAGGAGGGAAGAGAGAGGAAAAGCTATAGGTTACATATGATTGAGAATTGCTCGAATTTTGTTGTTTCTTTCTCTCCAAATTTCCACCAAATCATGTCAAGCAACATCTCTAGCCTCTTTCTTAATGGCGAAGACACAGCTGAAGATCTCTAGCAATCCTAGTAGTCTAGCCATGATGAGGCCAAAGAGGAAATGGTGTTTTTTTGGCTCAAATTTGGAAAGTGCATTTGAACAGGCTTGAGGCTGTTTGAATGCCCAAGCCTGAGAAGAGTTGAATTTACTTGCTCACTGCACGCGTTAGAATGAGCTCTGAGCCATTAGAACAACTCGATGGTTTTCTTTTTTCGTAAGTCACACCTATAAATACTATTATAATGGTTTTTAGAGTATAGAAGAGAGGATTTTATAGCAAGTTCAGAAAGCTCACCTATATTGTATTATGGACGATTGGAGCCTTGAAAAAACCTTGTTTATGCATCTCTACTAATATATTGAAGTTTTGCATTATTTGTAAAATATCGTTGAACCATGTAAATCTCCTCTCTTATTCTTTCTTGTTTGTGGTATTTTTGCTTGTAACTAGTTGTCTTAGGTGATTATAATTCCCTACTTCTAACATCTTGATGGTAGATTTCTTATTTAGTATTGATGTTAGCTTTACTAATATTTAATTTATTATAATCTATTGCTATTCCATTTGTTTTTCTTTTCTGTGTTTGGGATTGCTTCTGCTTCCTCCACCCCCTTTGGTTAAAATGAGTGCTATCAGAGTCAAAGGTTCAAACCAATGCTTTTGGATTTGAGGATAATATTAGATTGGATTTGGTGTATTGATTTACAAAATGTCGGGTTCATCCAAATCAGGAAAAATTATTTTAAATGCAAAATTTGAAGTATAAAAGTTTAACGGCACTAAAAAATTTTTGGGATGTGGTAATGTGAAATCATGAGTATCTTGTTCAACAAAAATTAGATATTACATTGGAAGAAAAGTCTCAAGAACTCACTTGCAAGGATTGAGAAAAATGAACCAAAATACAATTCAGTTTTGTCCTAAGAAGGATTAAAAGTATTTTATGATGAAAGAGACCTCGATGAAAAGCTTGTGGAAGAAAATGAAGGACCAATCTATAACCAAGAGTATTGAGAATTAACTCTATTTGAAGAAGTTTTTCCATTGGCAGAGCACTTGAATGTCTTCAACAAATTACTTGTAGATTTATAAAATTTGGACATAGAACCAGATGAAGGCAGAGCTTTGGTAATATTGAATTCATTTCCTAATATTTATTATCATTTGACTACTACTTTACTATACAAAAAAAAATCAATTTGTTATGACAGTATTACAAATACATTAATAAATAATAAATATTGCATATGGATAAGCAGGTTCATATGGTCTCTCTATCTGAAGCTTTGATCGTGAGTGATAGATCAAACAATAGAAAATTTAGCAGGCGGGTGCATCGTTTGGCAAAAACATTCCTACAAAAGATGAATGTCGCAACAAAATATATCGGAAAAGAAATTATCCAACATTAAATAATAAGGATTAGCAAAAATAAAAAGGAAATGTAGCAAATCCTAAAACGAGGATATGGATTTGGATATTGCACTTACTAGTTTATTCAAGTTGCACTTATTTATTATAACCCAGCTTGGGAGGGGTCTAATTAGTTTAGTGGGTTTGGAGTTGAGTCTATTTCTATTTCTATATTACTGTTTCTGCCCTTGGTCTAGTTGAGTCATATATTCAGCTTTGCTTGTGTTTGAGTCACTAAGTTAAGGGCCCACCTAGCTAGAGGATCATCAGTAGTCAATATATAGAGTATAATGTGCACCCAAGTCAAGTTATAAAAAAGTTTGCCTAATTTCTTCTCATCTCCCTCACACTCTCTCAACCTCATCTCTCCCTCAAGCAGTTAGCGGCACCCAAGGAATCTAAGTGCCACCAGCTGCCCTTCTTCCTCCTCCTTGGCTAAACTCTCCCCTCCTGTACTACATCTTTCTCCCTACTCTCTAGCTCTCTCATCTCAACCCTTAGCACCTCAACTCAACTCTTAGCCCAACTCCTTCTCTAGCCTAGGCCACCACCTCCATTGGAGCTGCAGCCATCACCTCGCTCCTCCGTAGTTTTCCACCGTAGGCAACAACTTCCTTTGACTCCCACAGGCCTACAATTCCACCCATAGCGTCTCCAACTCTCCACAGCCGCAACTGCCATCGCTGTAACTGCAGCATCATCGACCCGAGCCCATAGCTGCCATTACTATAATTATAGCATCCTTCCATCGAGCTCACCCTTGAATCCAACTCTTCCACTCTCCAAGTTCCACTTCCTCAAGCCTCAGTCCACTATCACTACCAACCACTAGCTACAATATAACCCAACTCTACCCACTTTAGCTGCAAGCATCCTTACATGCCTAATCTAATCAACTCTACCATCAGCCACAACATTATCATGTGTCCTAACTGTGATTGGTTTGCACTTTTGAGTAACTAAACAAAGGCATGCTTTTATGAAAAATTAAAATACTTGTAAAGAAATTGCTACAGTTCTTTTGTAGTTGCTTGATGGATTGGGTTGATAGATTTTAGTATGTCATTAATTTGAAAAAGAAAATAGAAGACTCAAGTTTGCAAAAAAGGAGATCTCAACTTAGAAAATTTTGCAGAACAAAAAATATCAATTGTAGTTAGTACATCTAGAAGAAAGACTCAAAAGCTTACATGATGTACTGATTGGATAACATATGCACTTTCATTTGTTCACGATGACAGCTAAGTTGTGACTAAGGTCAAGGATCAACATTGTTTGGACTTACTCAATTTAATTTGCATATGATTATTTGAAATTAGCGTGGTGCACTTACTCACCTTGCATTAGTGGTAACAGTTTGTTTGACATCTTTGAAGTCTCATCATAATTGATTGTCTTCAGGTTTGGGGTGGTGCATTCACTTTTTAGTAGTGAAGATCATTTGAAATTCTTTGAAAGTCTTGTAATTTTTTATTGTTTTGATTTGGTGTCTTTGGATGCAAATTTTTAAGTGGTGCATTTGAGAATTTGTAGTCACTTTGAACTGGTGGAGATAAATTTGGTTGAAGTCTTGGAATTTTCACCAAGATATAGAATTATTATTTTTTGGCTCAAATTGGAAAAGGGCATTCAAACAGGCTTAAGGTTATTCAAACGCCTAAGCTCAAGAAGAGTTGAAGTTGCCTACTCATCGTAAGCATTCGGACGAATCCTAGGGCAGTCAAATGCCCGAGCCCGATGATTCATATCTTTGTTTCATCGTAGGGTTCAAAAGGTCTCTAAGCCGTTCAAATGCCCCAAGGGTTTTCTTCTCGCTAGATACATCTATAACATTATGATGGTTTAGTGTATAGAAGAGAGAAGATTCTAGAGCAAAATAAAAGGCCTTTTGAGAAAGCGCACATCTATTGTAGTGGTGAGAGATTGGAGACTCGAAAACACTTGTATTTGCATTTCTATTAGTAGATTGAAGTTTTGCTTTTGCATTGCCCATGAATGTAGGCATATCGACGAACCATGTAAATATCATCTATCATTCTTCCTATTTTTTTATTTGCAAATATTTAATATTCTTACTTGTGGTTGTCTTGAATAATTATAATACGATTTGGTTGGATTAGATCCACTCGTGGTATTGGATTCATTCGGATGAGCCTATAAAAATCAGTGTCTTTTGAAGCACTTTCACGTGTGCTATTTATCTAGTTTGAATTTCCTTAAGAAAATAAGGCTTTTTGCTAGGGGGGCGTTCGAATGCCAGTGACCCGCATTCGAACGCACAATTCAAATGTTTGCACACGTTCACAAAAACAGAGAACTGGAATTGCACGTTCGAACACGCCCATTCGAACGCCTACACGTGTTCGCAAAGACAGAAAATGGAATTTACGCGTTCTGTGACGAGAACGCTTGCTTTTTAGGTATTTATGTTTGTTGTTTGGGTCAAAAGAGTGAGCCTCTATAAATATATAGAAAAAATCTTAGTTAGGGTTAAATCTGAATTGCATTGGCATGTTGCCCCTATCTCCCTACTTCTTGTTCTAGCCGTTGACGCACTCTTTCACCTCCTTCTTTCCACCACCTAAGTCCTTGGATGGCATCCTCTAACTCCTAATCTCCCTCTTCTATAGTAAGTTTTTCCCCTTCACTCTAAAAAAAGAGTTCTCCTAGCACCTATCTAGCCATTGAAGGGCTAACAAATTAGGGTTCATTCGACCTTCAATCACTATTTGGTTGATATCTTGAGATCTAGCCATCCAAACCCTAAGATCTTGGATTCATCAGAAAGCTCTTTTCAAGAGCAACAACCTATCTAAATTTCAGTAAGATCTAACGGCTAAATCATTCAAAATATCTTTCAAAAGTTACATTCTCAAATCTGTCCAGAACCGCTATGAATTAGATCAAGCCGGTTTGTAACAAATTAGTAATCTCTATTTTTATCTTTTTAATTGTGAATTTCCTATTTTTTATTAATATTAGCTTGGCTAATATTTGGTTTACCATAATCTAGCACTATTCAAATTAGTTTGTTTGTGGGTTTAGGATTGCTTTGGCTACCTCCATCTCTTTGTGGCTAGCTCCACCTCTTTGGTTACAATAAATGGGGAGACAAGAAATAAAAAGAATAACACACTACCTAGGCAAAGTCACACTTGATTAGAATGACCGATTCAACATAGGCTTAGGGTTGTCAAAATAATCAAGCAGGCTCAAGCTCGACTCGATTAAGCTTGGCTCGAAAATGAGTTGAACCGAGCTTGATATTCAAAATAGGGTTGAAATTTTTTTTCAAGCGAAGCTTGATCATGAGCCAACTTGATAAGGCTCGAAATAATATATATATATATATACACTATATTATATTCTAAGATTTACTTATTGGATTGTTATGTAATCTGATCTTATATAGTTTAGTTTTAAAATTTGATTATATTAATTTATATTTTTTTATTAGGCTTTATTCTAACTTGATTCAAGCTTAAATTAAGTTTAATTTAATTTAAGCTTGATCGGGCTCAAAATTTGGCTTGAATTGATTAAGGCTTGAAATTATTTATTGATCAACTCATTTAGGCTCAAGCTCGAAATTAGCTTAAAATTGACTCGAATTGAAATGATTTCAATTCAAGCTTGGTCAAAAATATAGACTCTAAATTAATTTCAATTCAAGCTTGATTAGAGCTAAGTTCGATCAGACTTAACTCAATTACATGCCTTCGTAGACTTCATAGAGAGCATAGTCTAGCGAGCAAAACCGTTCTAAGATAGATTGACCTAGATATGCAACTAATCTAAGAAGACAAGCTAGAGGAAAATGTGAACCTGAGTGTGTAGAGGGATTTTTAGGATCAAAAGTATGATAGATAGGGGTGAAATGGGTTGGATTCGCTACCCTACCAAATTCAGACAAAATACGAGTGCAAAAACCTTACCCAATGCGGATATAGGTAGGGATTACTGTCTGGTAATATTTTACTAATACAAATAGCGAATATCTGTTTATCTGCATTATATATAAGTAATTAGTAAATAATAAATAGTAAATCCGTTTACCCACTTCCACTTCCTCCTTCAGCTGCAACATTTCCTAGCATGCTTTTACGTCACCCTCCTCATCACCTCCCTCGCTACCTGAAGTAATCAATGCTTTCTTCGCAGCTATAGCATTGCTGTAAGATCCCTTGCTTCTAGCACCGGCAAGGAGACCAACGCTGAGATCCAAAACTGGAGATCAGTAGGGGGATCCACCAAGGTCACCACCATTCAATCTCACCCATGTCCTTGCCTACCTGTTGCTTGCCCTCTTGACGAGGATTTGGCGACTTTGCTTCTCCTCGAATCGCGAGCTCAAGAAGGATCAAGAGATTTCTATGGTATGAGAGGTGAACTTAGGTCTTAGAGACAGGAAGATTTTGAAGTTGTTGCACAAGGAGTTTAACTCATGAGGATCTAGTAAAATTTCATTTACAATTTATTTATTTTTGCGAAATATTGCATTTATCGGAGTACTCAAAGTAATTTATATGATCTTTTCGTAATATCTTTGCTTTTGCTTTTTTTTTCTGAATTACTCCACTTGGTTTTTCTTGTCTAGCTGGAGAGCTCCTCGTGGGATTATGTAGCAAATCTTTCTTAGGTGTTCACACGTGGAATAGGAATAGCAATTCCTATTTATTATTATCCAAATGAAAGATTTATTCTAGGAAGGTGTTTGTTTGATATCAGATCTGTATACAAACTTTATATCTATATCTGTTTTATTAAGATATAGTTTTGAATTTTGACTATTCATCCAACAGCCGCATATGAATCGTATCTGGACCAAAAATATAAATACAAATATGAATCAAATACTATACAATTCGTACGCAATCCATTTTCACCCCTAGCAATAAAAGATCTTTGAGCTAAAAAATTAATTAAGTTATAGACAAATTTGATTGTGAAAGATATCATTCCATGTAAACTGCCAAACGAGTTGATCATAGGCGGAGATTCATTGCCCACCAGAAGATGGGCCAACTCGGTGATCTCTTGTAAAGATGAACTTTGAGGCAAGGGAAGGATGTCTAGTATCCAATCTAGCAAGTCCCTCCATGACCACAAGATTTGTCCTTTTAGTCTTGAAGATAGGGTCGTTAGAAATGCTCTAGCTCGTCCGAGATAGATTTTCTAGCTCGAAAAACTAATCAAGCCAAGTCGAGTTAAACAGCTCGCTCAAGCTTGCCCCGATGCATAATTTTACTGTAAGACAATATATTAGTCCCACATGGGGAAATAAAAATCTAGGAATCATCTTTATATATACCCAGTCCTCAAAAGTTTGTATTATTGTAGTTATAAAGTGAATATGAAATAATTTTTTTGAAAAACCAAGCAAACTTAGCTAGCTCGATAATCTTAGTAAGCCGAGCCAAGCTCATATTGTTAGGCTGTAGAGCCGATTCTACTCACTCACTTAGGCTCGGCTCATTTACACCCCTATTTGAAGGCCGCAGGGAAAAGGGTCTGAAGAGAGGTTTCAGAGGAAGTAAACCTTCTCCTTAAAAGGCACACATCTTTGATGAGGAGAATAAGATAAGACAAGGTCCCTCCAAAAGGGAAGAATCATTTGTCCCCAAGTAACTTCCACAACCATTTTTCTAAAAGCTCGAGTTTTGCTGCCTGAGATTAAGAACTCCAATACCGCCTTGACCTTTTGACTTACAAACCCACTCAGAGAACTTATATAGATGTTGATCGCTATAATCTTAGTTTGAAGCTAAGAAAAGTTGTGGATATGTAATGGGCCTGAAAGGTGTCCTACATAATGCTTTGTTCTATTAAAGAATCCTAAGTAATGTTGCCACCAACGCCATAGATTTTATTCCCAATCTTAGAATACTTTTCTCAGGGCATAAAGAGAAAGATATGACAACTAATGGGTAGTAGGTGACTTCGGGCTTCTCAAGTGAAGTGAACCATTCCATGGGAGACAAAGTAGAGTGAAAAGAGGGTGAAGAGAACTACATATTATAAAAGAATGGTGAGGGTACTCATTCCGTAGTAGATTGCATAACAAAAAAGAGGAACACTACTACGAGTGGTAAGAAAAGGCATCTGATGGGTACAATGGTGATCAAATCTTCCTTGCGTTTAGAGAACAAAGAGGAGAAGGATCAAAGTCATTCCCCGCCTGGAAGGGAGATGGTGGGTGGTTTCTCTGCTCACCGACTCTGCGTCAGGGCTTGTTCCTATGCCGCCTTCACCTATTGCTATCTTCAACGTGGATGTGTCACTCAAAATCTATTCCTGTTGGCACCAAGTATACTGTTTTAGCTATTTCCAAGCATTTTAAGGAATCTAGAATAGGGAAGCTCACCACTCAAAGCATACCTCTCTGTATGAAGGTGTAAGAGTATCTGCTTTAGCTCTGCTTCTCTATTTTCCATCCCTTGTGCTCATCTGTATCTTGCTTCCTCTCAGTACATTAAGTATGCTTTCAGGGTACAAATTGGTAGCAATAATTTCAGTTTAAAACATTGGGCAGCTGAGCAACAAATAAAAAATAAAAGGAAGCAAGGTAAATTTGGAACAAATATTTTGGACCACAACCTCCAATGAGTGGAGAACAAGAAATAGTACATCAACCCTACCAGACCAAATGCAGCTAAACAAGATGTACAATTTAGATCTATAGTTCACTTCCTGAATGGCTGAATCTTCCTACTGTTTCACAACTGATATGTAGGACTGTCAACCCCTCCAATGTAGATTCCTGAAGTAACTCATAAAAGAAATATTCAATCACCATAGGAGGAACTATTACAGATCATTCATCAAAAGCTAATTCCATTACCATAGCAGTAAAACTATTGCCTACCTAATATGAAACTAAATTCAAAGTTTGGTGTACACGATCAGCAAAAAGGCAATAAATCGAAGTGGAAGAAAATATGGGAAACCCCCTAACGATACACCATTAGAATATATGGACAAAAGGTAAAGAAAAGGATGAGCTAGTACTACTCAAGCTCTACACATGCATGGAGTGAGAGGGTTCTCCCAAAGATCATAGTTTGGGAATGTCTCTTCTGGAAGACCAGTCCTTGTCTGATGGCTAATTATCACATCCTCCACAAAGGCTGCCCATCCCATGTAGGGGTCCCCAAAAGATTTGGACATAAGCCCCTTATCAGGCTTGATGGACTTCAGCCGATGCCCCATGTAGCGACGAGCTCCTATAATCAGCTTTGCAAAATTGCCACCATGAGTCATGACAAACACATCCGATTTCAAGCAGACTAAGAAATCCAATGCAGCTAAGCTGGTTACATGCTTCCTAAAATGGTCAATTTCCTCTTTGCTTGCTAATTCTTCCTTAGTGACCTGCAATCACCAGAAAACAAGAGGAGAAATCATCCTTGTGATAAGAAAAGTGAAAGAAAAGGAAAAAGAATAAATAATTGTTTATGGAAGTCCATTATGGCATCCATCAGATCCTTCTGAATACTTACACAATATATGATTTTTCAAGCAGCCTAATCCAATCGTTTACTATTTTTATATATCTGAAGGCTTGAATTTGGAACAAAGCAGAATACTACAAGATAAGGGCCTGAATAGGATGTTTGGTTTGAGCTACAAAAACGGTTCAGTTAGAAGTGCTACACCAGACAAACAATCAGAACTCGAGAAATAGAGAAGGCCTCTCCAAACAAGAAGACCAAGAATTGGCTGGAATTCACTGTGAAAGGAAGTACAAAGCATAGTTGAAAATTTAATTTGACATGGTTTATTTGATCACAATTAACATAACATGACATGATGTGCTCGATGGGAAAGGAAAATATTTACCAGATTGGGAAACATATTCCTAAGAGGTGCCATTCTATTCTTTCCACCATACACCTGCCCAGAAGCAACATATATCTGTGTTTCTTTAGGGTATCCCATTGCCCGCAGAATAACAGCCACCTCTCCAGGCTCAAGAGGGCAGCGTCCTTCCTTTCTCTTCTGTAGGGCTAGCTGCCAAAGGTGAGATCCATTCTGCATGCAAGTGCATCAGAATAACAGCAAGTTAGACCCATGCCAATTGTCCTTGTTTCTTTAGGATGCAAGATTATCATGTCATCTCTGTATAATTCAGTTCTTAGCACCTTGTACCGTCTTGGCCATTCCTTCTGTCTGTAGGCAGCCATCATCGCTTTCTCCTCTCTTGTTCCAACAAAATCACAGAAAGAAAGGCCAACCATCCCCTTCTCAAATCTCAAATGAAGTGCCCTGTTAGAAAGAGGAGCATGACATAGGGAAGTGGTATGCAAGTTTCTCGATCAGTGATATGTCAACACAAGTTAAATGGAAGATAGCCTATTAAAGTTTACATGTATGGGTTCAAACTGCCAGTGCGGTTCCGCATCCTTGCTGCCAATTTATCTGACATCTCTTCAATCTCAGGTAGAAATTTTAAAGCATGATAATTGACCCTGCACCTAAGCCTGTTTATTTCAGTTGGAACATTATCATACCTGAAAAACAGTTACCATTGAGATCAGGTAATCAGGTCACTGGAACAACAGGAATACAGGTAGCTTACAATGATACTATTATGAGATGAAAGGCCCACAATGCAAAATGTATATCATTTGCACTGTAATTTAAGTTAGAACACATAAATCAATAGGTGATAAAAAGGCAGAAAAGATGGTAAAAAATTTACTTCCAGTTTTATTGGAATTACCCTAGTCTATCGACGAAGGGCTTTAGAGACATTATCTTCTTCTCTTTGATCCTTGGAAGTACATTGTCAATATAGAATTGTGCAGATGCATATTTTGGTATGTTTTTCACAGTTCGCCTGTCACAGAAACATCACAGATTTAATACAAAATCATAAACAATGCAGTTTGTCCGCCAATTTGGAACAGTCAACTTTAGCGAGCATAGAAAGTTAAAGTAATAACAGGAGAAAAAAGGAAAAAATAATAAACCGAGCTGAAAGATGGTTTCAGATCATCCACAACTAGTAATCACTTATCAAATGCTAGCCCAAATATGATGTTTGTCTTTTGAAGAGCAAGGAATAACAATTCAATAAAAAGGGGAGAAATAGTCAAATTGTGAGTAAATATACACGTATATGAGAGAACCCAACCTATCATTTTGCTGATAGAGACTAGCCAATATGGCAACTCCAGTCTCACCATATAACTATAGGTTCCTCATTAAACTCTTTGGAGCCTGCTTATCTCATTTACAATAATTTAAAATATAGCGGTACAAAATAAATAATGTAGTATTCTATAAGCCATGAGCTAACTCTAGGCACTCTTGACATCTCAGATACTGATGCATGAATCTGAAGTACTTGGTGGAATGCAGGGGGTAGAAGATGCAATCTCAATTTACAATCCTTCCATTAGGCAGGTACAACATTCTTGGCAGCCATGCACCAAGCAACAGCACATAATGTTTTACCTTGAATTTGTAAAAGCATATAGGAATGATAACTGGTGAACTTGATGGCATCATCTCTTCATATTAAGATATACCCAACCACTCCACACGGTGGTTGGAGGGACTAGCCTCAATCAGGAGGTGTTGAATTCAATACCACACAAATGTTGTGGAGGAATTAAGAATGGGTGAGCCAAGAATATAGCACTTGCAGGCAAAGGAATTGGCCATTTATGGTCATTGCTACAGGAATGGTTATCTCCATTTGTGCAATTCTTGTACAGGCCTAAGTGCCTTATACATCAAAAAGGCTTGGCCTCTTATCCAGCCTAAGTTTAGCCTATAGGATATTTAATGGTAATGGAAGTCTTGTGTAGTGAGACGGCACTTCAATACTTGCGTGCTGAAAACATTCTACAAGTTATAAATAGTATAATATCAATACGCAAGCAGTATCATATGACTAAAGACAACAGTACCATCTCTCTAGGTAGAGAAACAGAAGTTATCGAAGGCAGACGTTATATCAAACGACCTGCATAAAGGACAAGATAGGCAGCAGTAGAAGGATTTACAAAACCACAAGGACATTGTTGTCTGATTATCACAAGACTACCTAGTTACATGATTAAGGTCAAGATAATAAGTTAATAACAAAACTAAATAAAGATAAGGTGATAGCTTCTTTCATAACTTTTATCCAAGAATATTTGTATTTAATACCCCTTCTTTCATAACTTTTATCCAAGAATATTTGAATTTAATACCCTACCCTTTCACATATTTCAGGTTTACTCCAAGGGGTTACCTAGCACCTAGGTGCTAAACAGGTGCCTAGGCAGGCGCCTAAAATAAGGCAGTCATATGACACAAAAGCTATGAAATATTAAGATATTCATATGTATCCACAAGAAAACTTGTTGTTCCATGCATAGCAGAAATGATCATCATTGCCATTGCAAGAGTAGTAATGGTTGCCATTACTATTCCCTACAAGAATAGAAGAAAGAAGATGAGGAATAATAAAACTATGGCAAAAACAATCATTTAGTAGGAATCAGGAACCCTTTACAACTTGCGATAGACCAAGTAGGAATACTACTTTATTCTTAACACTTGTACTAGAATTGTAAACAAGTTCAAAAACTGCCTAATCATCTAATGCCTGACTTGATGCCTAGGCACCCATTTAACCGCCTATGTGAGCACCGAGACTCAACCCGCCTAACACATAGACGGGGGCGCCTTGGTGGTCACCCCACCAAATATAAGAACTGAAATAAATAAATAAATAAATAAGAATAACAATAAAAGAAGGGGGCACATGCACTGCATGTGCACCCCCTTTCGTTCTCCCTCACTGAGGAAAGACAGCAAAGTGCTCCCATTCCAAGGAGAAAGAAAGATACGTGATGAGGTGGCCGTGAGTTTTTTTGGCCGAATCCAAATCGAAATCAAAATTCAATCTCTCTCTATAAATAAAAAAAACCCTAATTTCACCTTCTTCCCTATCCTCTCTCTCCTCCCCCCCTTCTCTCATCTTCTTCTTTTATTTACTGTCAGAACCACTTGTGGGAGCGGACCAACGGAGCACCATCGGAGCACCACCAAAGTAATTAGAGTCCACCACTCTTCTCACTAGTTAGTCTTCTCCACCTCTCAAATTTAATTAAAATTTAATAGGTTATATTATAAATGCCTAAGTTGGTGTTTGCAACTTCATTGGCAAAATATGTTGACCAACAGCTTTGGTCATTGTAACTCCGTCACCGGAAGCTTCACATTATTGGCCTTGAGCTGTAGATGCCTTCTTTTGGAGCCCTCGTGGCTCAGATCGTTGTCGACCATGTTTGGGGTCCTTCCCACCATTGGCCACCATGGTGGATCCATCCTCTCCTTGTTCAAGTCCTTAAAGCCGTCAGAGAGACGTTGATCGGTCAACGAACTACTGAAACAACAGACTTCCTCTACCATCATCAAAGGACTCATCGTGGATAGTGAGCTCAAGTTCAACCAAGCTTTCCCCTTTTTTTTATTGTGGGTTTGGGTTTGGATGTCAAGTCCACCCCAACTTGAATTATTAGTTTAGGGGTTGTGGGTTAGCCCGCAACCTAGTCCATAAAAAATTGTGGGTTGGGTCCTAAGCCCAAACCACTATTTGGGGTTTGGGTGGGCTGCGGGCTAATCACAGTCCAACTCACGAATTTTGGGTCTTAGGCCTTGGACCTATTCCATGAATTGGCTTGAATGGACTACAAGACAATTGCAGCCCAGACCAAGCCTTAGGTTTGAAGTAACCCAGTTTAATAATTAGTTAGTTTAAATTTTAGAAATCAATGATACTGATAAAATTAAAATATGTTATTATTAAAGGTAGTGATTTACTATAACGCGTGAATAAGAGATTTTAGCCTTTTCACCAATACTCAAGTGAGTAAATCCACCCACATATTTATTCATCTTGTATTTCGTGTTATCTTAATCAGATCACATATTTCTTTGTGCGCAAATTAAATATCATATTTCTATGTGCAATTTTATTATGATATTCCTGTATGCAAAATATATGATTCAGTGCATTGCTATATTTCATGTAAAGTAGCAATTTTAATAATCAAGAAAATTAGTAGAAAAATATAACTGATATTTTGTATGGCTTAGAGAACAATCCCGGCATAGATCGTCTATGACTTTCCGTGGTGAGTCAAGTCTATCTAAAAGTTCAGGGAAAGTACTATCTTAGATCACTATGTTAACTTTCTTAGGTGACTCTAGCAAAGTTAAGAAATAGTCCCAAGTCAGATCGAAAAACTTTCTGAAGCAACTCTAATCTCTCTCAACGGTTAGTGAAAGAGATAGAATGTTCTATCACATAATGGCACCTCTTGGTGACCACAACCAGATAAGTTATGATGAAAAAACCCAAGCGCCATCTCAAAATAATTTATAGTTAATGTGGATCCACAGGGCATTGACCAAATTGAGACAAATGACATTATTAATATTGGGAGAAATTTTGTTATTAGTACCAAGCATGTATAAGATATAATTTTCATTGTTATTATTTGTGTCGTATTGTTATTGTTGATACAAGCATGCTTAGTGAAATTGTATTTTATATCATTGGACTTAGATTTAATCAAAATTATTCTTATGGATTTGTATTTATTTGGCTTTTAAGTGGATTCCATTCACTAAGGTATAGTTGTTGGCTCATGGATTTCCCTTTTCTAATATTTTAAATACTGGTCAACATAAAGACTAAGCAAGATGCACCAGAACTCTACCTCCACTTAGGATCTACCATTTTTATCTTTCAATTATATTGGTCTTTACTAAATGCTAATTCAGTTTGATTAGACATTAGTGGTAACATTGATCATTTTTAAATTCTAATTATTGTCAGATTATATTTATTGAAGTTAGATGTTCATATTAATTTTTGAGTTGTGGACTTAGATAATTAATTTAGGCTTCATATATTTCAAGCGTATTGAGGTATACGGCCGGTTATGATTCCAATTTCGAGTCGTGACACCTAAAGCTACCACCTTGACCGTCTTTTAAAAGATCTAACAATAAGGAAGTGTTCAGCAAAGTATTTTATAAAATGTATGGTCTGATTTACAAATATTAAAATGCATGAATACTCCATTTAGGAAATTTAGTTAAACAGTAACAACCTGATTGGACCTAGTATTGATGCCAAATAAAGCTTTTTTGGCCTATCCTACATAACTTTAGCCAATCAAGTGAATGAAAAGGGACAATAGTCTGTATTGCCAATATCACATGTTGAGGACATTGCAGATAGCATAGGACAGAAGAATAGGTGTAATCACAGTTGAATTTTGAGAAAACAAAACAAATAACATCAGCACATAAAGATAGCCCTAACAGAATTACTGGTGAGAAGATAAACAATTTTAACAGGGTAGTTTCTCTGTTCGAGCATACACAATTGAACTGATATTCTATCAATAGTACCAGAACCCCAATACTATCAACATAATATTGATTATAGAAATTTTTGTAACTGAATACATAAATTCTGGAGGACAACCAAGAAAAAGAATTATTGTGCACTGAAAATGTTCCAACTGATAAGTGATTACAACATCAGTATGCTGCCGTAGTACATAGTCAATACTCAATAGCCTGATGCAATCATCTGTATTTGGTAGATCTACACCAAGAATGTTTATCAATCTACAATCTACATCTTCTTCACATGTAAATTAAGGGAAGATAGAAATAAACAATCAACATAGAACTAGCAAGACAATATATTGAAGACTTCCAAAACAAAATATTTTGGTTTTCATTAATCTGAAGTTTGCCAAGGAACATATCAATTTCCCTTCAAAACTTGGTTACGAATTTGTTCACTAATAGATGATCCACCTAACTCTATGCATAGGAGTCCGGTTAAAACTAACTCAGCTACTAATGTATTTTCTCTTTATAGTTGTCCATAAAATACAAAATTCAAGAAGTACCAAATTTAAATAATTTCAACTGAAGCCAAGGACTTAATATCTAAAATTCTTTAGGATGTTATCGAGTAGCCATTATTTCTAGAAATCAACAGAAGCCATTTGATCAACAATACTTAAAAGCAGCTTGCCTAGAAAATGTAAATGCAGAAGAAAGTAGAGATTAAAAAATGATATAGGACCACTAACTTTATACTGGTGAAAAGTTCTGTTTTTTCAGTAAACCAGCTAGGAATGTCACGAACAATATGCACATCATCCTTCAAATAGTCAATAAAGTGATCTACATCAAATATATCTTCAAGCTTCCTGCACATGACAAAGATGAAGTAATAACCCTGTTAGCAGATATATAGGCATTAAACAAAAGAATGATAAGACAAAGGAAATCATAATGGAAAATCAGAACTGAATAGGAAAAGCCTAATGGCAGTTGACTGTCCTAGAGTTATATCATTTCTGCATAAACCTAAATATAAATTACTTAACCTACTCATGTGCTCCATTCCTAATTACTCATGGCAGTATCAGTCTTTTTCGACAGTAATATTTTATCTTAGCTTTTGTGGCATATTATGTTATAAAAACATTAAGTAGGTGCAAAACCAGATAAAGTGAAGCAAAGTAGCAAAATATTAGTAAAGTTGACACTATCTAACCGAGATTTACTAGCCTAGACTTGTATACTTGAAGTACATTTAAGTAAACCAACAATCTAGTGAATCCTTTTTCACTCCGTTTGCTTTCAATCTTACATGTTTTCATTTAATATTTATTTTCTCATCTTACTCTTTTCACCAAGTAAATGCCAAATGCATTTGCACGAGTGGATTTATTGCATTATTCACCCTCTTATTAGACTGATCATTGAGCAATATCAATTGCTTGCCTACCCTATTATCATTCTCCTCTTATGTATACAAACAACCTTACCGATCCACATCATCCCTCATGAATACAGAAAGTGATGTAGAAACCATCATTGATATGACCAAATTGATGTTCTTTGTCTGATGGGTTCCAATTTTGGCCCAATCAATGAACCTAGAAAGGAAGCAATCGTGCGATGTCATCTCCAAACATCAGAAGACTTTGAGTGCCTCGTACAGTTGCAGCCCCCTAATGAATAGAATGCTAGATTTGAGTGGTGATTGGCTAAACAGCGCAAGAACTAGCCCATGAGAATGCTCATTGACCTCAGAGCTTAATGATCAGCCTCTATTGATGAATATCTTTGAACTTTCCTTGTAACACCTGATACTATTGGAAATCAAATGAGCAGTGCACTTCCATGACAGCTTGGAGTAGTGGAAGCTAGAGGCCAACTATGAGCACTGTTAAGAAGCGTCCGAATGCCAGATGCTACAAATTCAACAACCATAATGATAGAGTCTGACTTGTAACGCCTCAATCCTTATACTTCCTATCATCTTTGGCATTGCCAGAGAACATCAAATCAAGGAGCAAAAATCATTTAAACTCCTTTTTATGTGATGCGAACCGGATCAGATCGGATCACATCAAGGAGAGATTGGACTCAATGGATTGAATCTAGTTATCTTATCTGCTTATTTGCTTTAATTAAAGTCTTATTAGGTTAGAATTTGTTAGTTAACTAATTCAGCTTTACGTAGTTTCAAAAAAATATTCAAAGGATATTCCACAGACGATCAAATATTATGAAACCACTTGGAGAAGATCGAAGACGTCCTAATCAACAACTTCCATATTCAAGGTTTCTCTAGATTCGGACTCTATCTATGATAGAACGAAGAATCATTCCAAGAAGGATAAGAAAGGCTGATTCAGCTAAGTCATGTTTATCTCTAGGTCATATTTATTTCTTATGGAAGCACTTAAGGCAAGTCTAGTTAAGTCATATAAGTCACTAAGACAAGTTTAATTAAGTCATGTAAGTCTCTAAGGCAAGTCTTAGTTCGAGTCGTATAAGCCTTTAGGGTTATTCTAAGACAAGTCTTAGCTCAAGTCAAATAAGCCTTTAGGGCTAGTCCGAGTAAGACTTATTATACCCGACCTCTATATATAAAGGGGCAAGGCTTCTTTGTTTAGGCATGGAATTGAATGGAAGGAATATTGAGTTAAGTTAAATTTATTTACATTGCATTACTTATCGTCCTTATCTTTTACCGTAGCTGTTAGGTCGTCGTTATCTTTCTAGAAGTAAATCTAAGTTAGAAACCCTAATTCTACCTCCAACCCATAGCCACCATCACCTCCAGCAGCCACCCTATCCTACGGCTGTCCACCACCACCCTTGGCCATCCGCCACCCTACGACGAGCGTCACAACGTCAAATATTTACTATTCTATCCCGTTCTGATCTTGTTCTACTATTTTAATTATATCTTTCCACCCAAACATCCATTGGCGTGAAACCAAAACCATTAGAACTCTATCTCGTGAGGTTACTACCACCTAAATTTTCATAATCATCCTACGAATGGATCGTTCCGGATTTGGTCCATAACACCATATAGAGAGGAGATGCAGAGACCATCATGATCATATGAAAAACTTTTACCTGCAACAATTGTTCTTGAACAAGCAGGCAAGGAACCTTGAACACTTTTGCCCACGAGTTTACCTGCAACAATTGTTCCTGAACAAGCAGATAATTCAAGCCTTGTCATGAATTATCTGCTTGTGAAGCAGCCAAAGCAATGAGTATGGAATGGCAGTCCATGCCAGAGACCCATTCAAGCACTAGGTGTGACAAGAGAGCATAATCATGGCATATTCTGAAGTTTGGAGATACAGGCCATAATCTTGTCCATAATTTCAAGCTTAATTGCTGATGTTGTTGATGGAAATCAATCTTTGATTGCTTAAGCAATGACCATTGTCATAGATTATCTGCGATCCAAAGAGCCACCACCATTGAGGTTCAAAGCTCAACTCGTCGAAGCCACCACCACGGGATCGAGTTATGACAGAATGAGATGGCCTAGAGACCATTGAAGAAAGCAGCTTTACAAGTGAGCATGGTGTCGTCCAGCATTTGGAGATGAAGCACCGTAGAGAGGAAGAGGTAACTTGGACAGGGAAGATTGTTTAGATATAATGAGGGAATAAAAGATACTAGTAGAGGTAATTGGTTGATGTTGGTTTCCTTCAATTGCTTTTTAAATCTGAATCAACTTGCGGTCTAGTAGAACAGGTAACTTGGATAGGCAAGATTGTTCAGATATTATGAGGGAATAAAAGATACTAGTAGAGGTAATTGGTTGATGCTGGTTTCCTTTTTAATTTGCTTTTTAAATCTGAATTAACTTGTGGTCTAGTAGAAGGGTGAGTAATGCATGAATGGACACGCACAAGTGCATTCATGGTTGCTATTATAGAAGCCTTCACGCAAGTTGGTTGACAAACAATACATATATCACTATGGACCTTCTCTTCTAAAATTGATATAAGTGGGCACCATATGAACCGGTTTTAAAGAGTGGCATGCTCCCAAAGCATGACATTGCCAAAGTCTCATAGGACCTGGCCAGCTGGTCCATCCCACACTCACAGTAAAAGCATGCCAACAAAAACATGGATAAATAGTTGAGGTGAGGACTTCTACCATTCATCACTAAGGATGTGGTAGAGACAACAATTTGATTGATTAAGGGGCAATAACTTGTAAGAAACTGAAGGAAAGGAGCTAATGGAGTTTGATGGTCCAAGAAAGAGGAGCTAATAGTTGAAGGGAAAGGAGTCAACAACTTAAACCATATTCCCTCAGTCTCAGGAAAAACTTCAGTGGGTCAGTAAGGTTATAAAGAAAGGAATAAGCTCGTAAACTGGAAGCAACTATAGAGTTTTAGCTTCAACTTGAAGACAGCCTAAACAAAAACTATTTAAAATAATAATGTCAGAAATTCATGATAGAGGATGTGTTCCAATGCCTCAATTACACAAATCAAGTGAAAGATGGTACTCAGAAAGAGAGTACCCTACTCAATTTCCCTAAACAACCTGTTGGGGTATGTAGAAGTATCAAAAATTCCTAAGGACAACTAAAGTACTTGCAAGTCGAATTGTGTAACGTGTGATAGCAAAACCTAAAATCAGGTATTGACTATTGGTCCACCATTAAAAACAACAGATCATGAGTTCCTGACCAAAAATGGGGCTCATGAAGCAAGCATCCTCAAAGAACCAATCACAACACACTTTTGCATCGACATTATCCAAAATAATAGGACTTGTAAAAAGAAAATGCACTAAGCATTCTGACGGAATTAACTCTCCTGATGTCATCTGCAATTCTGAGAAGAACATGTTCACTCCACATTAGTTTCCAAACTAAACAGGTAAACTTGTATTTCTAGATTGCACAGAAATATCAAACTGCAAAGAATCAGAATACTGAATGGTAACAGAAAAATATGACAAATCTTACGTTTGATCCTTCCATATTTGATCTTGCTTTAAAACTGGCAAAATCAGAACAGCATTCATAATTTTGGCCACTGCAACTGCATTACATATCTGAATACAGACGGCGTTAGATATTTGTCATCTAGACTATACTTAGAATCAGAAAATATGACAAAGAAAAGAGTATTGATAACAATACTTTGTACACTACCCTTTTAGTGCACAAGTATTAGGTACATGATCATAAGAACCGATAGGCAAGCCATTATTCAGGCAAATGTTTATTAGTCAACAGAATTTAAGGACCATGAATGAGAGTTTTAAGGTTCTCTTTGGCTTTTGCAAGCCTTAAGTTACAAAATTATGGTCTTATGACAACTTTAGTTTTATGTACATATTACATAAGAGTTCAATAGCAGTTATATGTTCAACATACAGCATTTGAGTACATGGAATTTTACAAAGTTTTCACTGATAGTCTTTAAGTCATATGATCTATGAGGTCATGAACTCATACAGGACTTTTAGGCCACATAAATATAAGGCTATATTGTGTGTCCATGACCTATGAGAAAAGGTTCGCAAACCAATAGAACCAAAAATAAAGTTTCCCTTGGGCTCAGATTTATATAAGACTCGAGAACCTTATGAGCTTATATTCCAAGGAGATTTGCGCCGTTGAGTCTGATTCTTGTTGCAGTAACAGTAACAGGGAGAGAGACAGAGAGTAGGAAGGGGGCTCGCCGGAAGAAAATGGAAGAAAGAGAGAAAGAGAGAGAGAGAGAAGAAAGAAAAAAAAAATCATTACTCACTTGAGGTCGTCGGAGGTCGAGATCGCCTTTTCTTGGTCGGAGGACATCACCAGACATCAAGGTCGCCAGGTATTTCCTTGGGTGTTGATTGGTTGGGTGGGAGCATAGAACAAAAGAGAAAAAGAGAGAGAAAGAAAGAGAAAACTGAGAAAGAGAGAGAGGCACCCGGAGGCATCATTATTGATATCCCTGAGTCGAATACGGGTTAGATCCGAACCGTATCTGGACAATCCCAGCCGTATCGAGCAGGATCGGTTAATCCTGGGCCGATACTATTGAGTATCAGCTGGACTGGTTTCAGCCCTGGATCGGGATCGGCCATAGCCGATCCCAATCCATTTCAGTCGATCCAACTTGGAATCGGCTGAAACTAGGTTCTATGATCAAAGCTCATAAAACCATGTATTAGTATATATATTAGTCCTAGAAGTATACAACTTTTATATCCGTAAAAGATGAAAGTCGCAGAAATCTGCTACAGTAATAGTGAAAATGTGAGATAGAGAGACGTAAGAGAGTGGAGAGTGAGCAGGAGGGAGGAAGAAAGAGGGAAAAAGAAGGGAGAGAGAAGAAATGGAAAAAAAGTGTCACACCGACAGTAAGAGGGAGAGGGAAGGGGAGAGAGAGAAGGAAAGAGAAGGGGGAGAGAAGAAAAAAAATCAGAAAACAATAGGGGAGGAAGATAAAAGGAAGTTTTTTATTGGATACGAGCCAACCCACCACTCTTGGGTCCAGGCGTTCGAACATATGGATAGGGCATAGAACGCCCCAGCCCAAGAGCAAAAAAAGCCCCCTGGCCCCGTTTGTATCCCCGATAATGAATCTTACTCGAACTTGATTTTTTTACATGTTTTTCTTACATTAGGACTCTTAAATTGTTTTAGGACATGGGTTAGCCTATAAATAAGTGTTGAGGCAATCCCTTTTGATTATGCATTAATTATTTGAGGATTATTGGTCTTTATCTTCATTTTTCTCGCTTTCTCTCTCGTTCAACTAACTCCAAGTTTTGGCCAATCTAGCTTTGATCTAGGAACACCATTAATTCCTTCCTCCTCGACTGATCGCCCTCCTTGTCCTTAAGCAATGATCCAACTTCTCCTTCTTCCCTTCTTTTGCTTTACCAAATTATCAACACCTACAAGTTACCTTCATAATCTGCCCAAGATTACCATGTAACCTTTACCCGGGGTTCTCATTTGTCAAACTATATCCTTTGCCCAAATCACTACCACTAGCACGTTCATCTTGTTCTTCTCATCAATTTAGCCTATTCACGTGCCCAATTTCCGCCACCGAATTCATATTCTACGCCTCGCCCTAGCCCAACCACCTATAATTTTCCAGAATTAAAGTCAAGATCAATTGAACCCCAATATGTTCTTAACCGGAACGTACCAATTGAACCTCGATATATTCAACGCCTCGCCCTAGCTAATTTTGACAGTTCCAACCCCACCACCTGCCCCTCAAGGCTCTCTAATACCTTCAAACCAGAATATGGAGCCTTTGCTGCCTCGCCAGGTATGGCCAAAGCAGCAAATATTGGCTTTCAAGAACCGATCAACGGCGGGTGCAAGAACTGGGTCAATTTCAAGAATTTCGACAAAGAGGACTATTGGCTAGAGGAACTAGACCTTGAACCACGTCGAGCTAAAGTAAAAGGAGAAATCACCATAAAATAGGGCCACGACCACCCCAAGTCAAACCTGGACGAGGATGCAATCTAGAAGGCAACAATGGGATCCAAGGCCAAACGGTGCGGCTAGATTTTCTAAAATTCAATGACGGAGATCCGGTTGATTGGCTATATCGTGTGGAGCAATTCTTTACCTTTCAAACGACGAAGAAGGATCAAAATGTTTTGCTCACAAGTTTTCATCTAGAAAGCTCAACCCTACATTAGTACCGAGCCGCCACTGCACACCAAAACTTGGATTCGTGGGAAATCTCCGACCTCACTAAATGATTTGGGACAGTGAGCTATGAAGATTTTGATTCTCTTCTCAGTAAGATAGTTCAGAGAACCATCATGCTTGCATATTAAGGAGAGTTCGATAAAATTAGTGCTCATTGCTTTCCACTATGGTCGGGTGCATTGTTAAAGAGTACTTTTATTTCAAGATTGCGGAGTGAAATCCAAGTGGACGTTCAAGAGCTTCGGCCACGAACCTTGGAAGAGGCCGATGAAAATGCCATACTCATGGGAAAAAGGCATCGAGGACTCTAAAGCCAAATATGGACTACAGGACCCAGCCGAGACATAGAGGTACCCGATACAGTTGAACTCATTGACAAGAAATTTTTCCATTGGACCAACGATTGCTGCTCGTACTCTAACATTTGCTGTCGATACACGAGGTGCCTCTTTAGACCTTAACGAATGTAAGGGAATGTGCAAGACCCGTTGTTCGTATTCTAACACTGGCCGAAGTAAAGGAGAGACGAGCAAAAGGTCTATATTTTCATTATGCAAGTGATTTACACTCAGTCACTGGTCGCGAAGCGACGAAGAGTGTGATGTTGATTGATGGGCAAGAGGAGGCTGAGAACATTGAAGTTGATGAAGGCGAGGAAGAGAATTTAGAGGAGGCATTGGAAGCGTATGTGGAAAAAGTCCACGCCGAACTCTCAATGGACGCATACTTGGGAGCCATCGCACCAAATACGCTTCGAGTAGATGGCCTGATCAAGAAGCATTGCGTACACATCCTCATCAATTTAGGGAGTACACATAACTAATTAGACTAGCGATTAATGAAGAAAATAAGATTAGAGGCGAAGCCAACTATTGGGTTTGAGATGGCAATTAGCGATGGCAACAAGTTTCAAGTGGACAACTTGTGCCGCTAGGTAGAGATACAAATCTAAGGCCATGAGTTGATCAGGATTTGTATCCTCTCGCCCTTCGAGGTGCTGATGTTGTCCTTAGTACTCAATGGCTTTCAAGCCTGATATGATTTGAACTTCACCGATATTGTCTCGAGCATGGATACACTTTAGGAGTGTCTTTGTTTCTTGTTTTAATGTTTAATTTTTAAGAAAATAAGTTTTCTGTAAGTCGTGTTTGAACGCGGGTGGAGTGCGTTTGAACGCGGTTGTGAACGTGGTTGTAAATATATATTGTGCGTTCGAACGCACTATGAACGCCTGCATCGCGTTCACAAATTCAGAGAAGTGGGAAACAGGCGCGTTCGATCGCGCGTTTGAATGTCTGCATCGCATTCGCAAATCCAGAGAAGAGCGAACTCGGTGCATTCGAACGCGATCGAGCACATTCGAACGCGGTCAGCAAAATTGTATTGTTTAGAGTTAATTTTGAATTATTTGGTTAGCCTCTAAAGAGATATGGATGGCAACCAGAGAATTATTATTGAAAAATTGAGTTTTGCCTTGCCTCCTTTGTCTTCTTCGCTCCCATTCTCTCAATCCCCGGCGACGCCGCTTCTAACCTCCTTCGACTGGCCAATCACCCTAAACCCTTAGGGGCAACCTTCTCCTCCCCCTTCTTCCAATCTATCCAACACTTGCCCTAACCCTTCCATCAACCATAACCCTTCCACCACCACTTTTCACCGGTGCCACCCCATTAACGTCGGTCCGCCTCCAACCACTATCATCTAGGATCTCGTGCCTCCATCCACTAATCAAGATCAGACCACCTTGACGTTCGTCCACTAATCGAACGATATCTCAAGATCCCCACATCCGATTCGTCTGAAACTTGATTTATTAGAAATCTTTTTTCTGGGGCTACAACATATCCAAATTCCACGTCGATCCGACGACGGCATCCTTCGAGATCTTATTACAAAGTTTCGTGCCAAATCTAGTCCAGATCAGAGAATTGGAAGAGATCGAACCTTAGCCTAAGGGAAGATCGTATCAAAGCCTAGGACCGATGACTTTTAATTTCAACCTTATATGGATGACGTTCTAACGAAACGGTAGAGTGGTGCGCCTTGATGGTGTTAAATCCCAGCTGAGCCCAACTTTGCGGGGCTGCCAAGAGCTAGAGGATGAACCTACTTGCTACAATTGGCTCAAGCTGAACCCATGACTTATCCAAGCCAAGGTAAAACACCGAAATTGATTAGATTGTTGACTGAATCTTTTGGTTTCTTTGATGAACCTAAAGGGCTACGGCCGAGAAGAAGTTCAGATCACTGCATAGGGATTGTGTTGGGGGCTGAGCCAGCCAACGTAATACCTTAGAGGTAGGCATGTTCAAAAGGAAGAAATTACAACAAGTGGTAGCGTAGATGTTAGACCAAGGGATCATCCGACGAGTGCCTACTAGTCGCTAGTCTTACTAGTGCGAAGAAAAAAACAAAGCTTGACAATTTTGCGTCAACTATCGGTTAAATACCATTACAATCAAGGACCGGTATCTAATATCAATAATAAAGGAGTTAATGGACGAGTTAAAAGGAGCATCTTCCTACAGTAAATTAGATCTATAAGCCAGCTATCACCCCATCCTGATTGATCCAACCAATGTGCACAAAATAGCCTTTCGAACCCATGATAGCCACTATGAGTTCTTGGTCATGCACTTCAGATTGACCAATACTCCATCAACCTTTCAAGGGTTAATGAATGAAGTTTACGGACCTCTCTTATGACCATACACATTAGTTTCTTTGACCATATTTTAGCATACAGCAAGAATTTCAAAGAGCACTTACGACATCTTTAAGAGGTGTTGAAGATTTTGGAGGCCAATTCGTTGAAGGTGAAGATGTCCAAATGCTTGTGGGCAAAGCAAAAAGTAGAATACCTTGGTTAGATAATCCCAATGGAAGGAGTAGCAACCAATCTGAACAAAGTTGCATGTATGATCGAATGGCCACAACCGAAGATCGTGCGCGAGCTTCAAGGATTCCTCGGTTTGACGAGCTATTATAGGAGGTTCGTAGCTGGTTAAGGGAAGAGCCTAGCATCCTAACAGCTTTCCTAAAGAAGGATGCACTCAAGTGGAGCGACAAAGCTACGATGACTTTCGAGGCACTAGGGCTGTCAAAATAATCAAGCCGGCTCGAGCTCAGCTCGATAATGCTCGATCAAGCTCGGCTTGAAAATAGGCTAAGTCGAGCTTGAACATTAAAGCTAGGTTCGAAATTAAATTCGAGCCAAGCTTGATCCCGAGCAAGCTCGATCGAGTCGGCTCGATAAGGCTCGAATATATATATATATAAAATATGAGTAGTATCGAACTAATATTAACCATCAGATCAAAACCCTTTCACCCATTTAAAATTTCAGCCATTATTTTCTGACACAATTATTTTTATTGTTTGTAATTTATATTTTGGTTGCTTGTAGTTTTATAACCCATTTATTTTTATTGATTGTAATTTATATTTTGGTAATATTTATATATTTATAGTTGAATTAGGTGTTATTTCAAGCTTGATTCAAGCCTAAATTAATTCAAGCTTGCTTAGGCTCGAAAATGGTTTGAAATTGATAATTGAGCAGCTCGTTTAAGCTCGAAATTGGCTCGAGTTCAAAATTGGCTCAGATTGAAATTATTTCAAATCAAGCTTGATCACAAAGATAAGCTCGAAATTAATTTCAATCCAAGCTTGATTAGAGCCAGGCTCGATCAAGCTCGGCTCGTTTACACCCCTACGAGGCACTGAAATCAATAGATATGTTGGCACCAATTTTGGTGCTACCGAACTCCACCAAAAGCTTCATCATTGAATGCGATACTTCAGGAGTGGGAATAGGTTCTCTTCTCATGCATGAGGGCAGATTTGTAGCCTATTTGAGCAAAGCATAATCCAAAAAATCGTAACAACTCTTGATATACAAGCAAAAGATGTTAGCAGTTCTGCATACAGTAACAAAATGGAGACTGTGTCTAATCAGGCACCGCTTCATCATCCGGACTAACAAGAAGAATCTTCCCTACTTCACGGAAGACATATACACATGCTAGCGCAACAACGATAGGTCACAAAATTACTACAATACGATTATGAGCTGCAACACAAGAAGAAAATGAAGAATCAAGCTAATACAGTCCATGATTAGCCAAACCCACCACCCTCCGATCCAAGCATTTGAACGCCTGGAAAGGGTATTCAAATGCCAAAGCCCGAGAGCAAAAAGCTTTGTTGGCATTCAAACAGCCCTAGCACCATTCGGACGCCCAACGATGAAACCTATTCGAACTTAATTTCTTTAGGTGTTTTTTTTGTATATGACTCTTTAATTGCTTTAAGACGTAGGTTAGCCTATAAATAGGTGTTGAGACAACCCCTTTTTATTATGCTTTTATTATTTGAAGAATATTGGTCTTTATCTTCATCTCTCTCGCCCTCTTTGTCTCTCATTGTTGTGCTTACTCATCATCTCATCTTCCGTTCTACCAAGTTATCAACACCCACACAATCTGTCCTAATTTACTAGGTAACCTTTACCTAAGGTTATCATTTGTTTACTACGTAACCTTTACCTAAGGTTATCATTTGTTAAATTACGTCATTTGCCAAAATAACCACCATCAGCACGTTCATCGATTTAGACTATTTGCACGCCCAATTCTACTATCGAAATCTTATTTTACGCCTTGCCTTAGCCTAACTACACATAAATTCCAAGTGGCATCGTTGGGCAAACCTTGGACAACCTCAAAGCTCCATCAATGGTGAACACAAGATCAAGAAAGAATACAGAAGAAACGATGCGCATGGAAAGCGATGCGCCTGTCGCAAATCAAGATCCAATCGATGGAAGATCGGAGGATACTCTGATAACCCCAAGCCACACTAAAACACCCTCTTCAGTGATAGAAACCATTATCCAATAGTTGCTGCTCATAACACAAAAGAAAGCAGAAATGGACAAAGAAATGTGGATGTGCTGGAATTAATCACAGCCCGACTATCCAATTCGGCTACCCCATAACCAAAGCCTTCAATGTCAATTTCAACGGTACCAGGCCCTCAAATAGCTCCAAACCAGAATATAGAACCTTTGCTACCCCGTCCAAGTATAGCTAGAGCAGCAAATATTGGTTTCCAAGAAACAATCAACGGCAGGCACGAGAACTGGCTCGAGATGAGGTAGAAAAGAGGAGAAACTACCATAGAATGGGGCCATAACCATCCCAGATCAAACTGGGTTGAGGATCCATATGGCAACCATGGGATCCAAGGGCAAACAGTGTGGCTAGATTTTTCAAAGTTTAGAGACGGAGATTCAATAGATTGACTATATCGTGCGGAGCAATTCTTTTAACTTTCTAAGAACACTAAAGGATCAAAAAGTCTTACTTGCAAGATTTCATCTTTAAAGCTCAGCCCTACATTGGTACCAAGCCGCCGCCGCGTGTGGAAACTTGAATCGGAGAAATCTTTAGTTTTGGGCTCACTAAACGGTTTAGGCAGCAAGCTATGAAGATTTCAATCATCTACTCACTAAGACGGTTCAACGAACCACTGTGCTTGTATATCAAGAAGAATTCGATAGGATTAATGCTCGTTGCATTCCACCATGGTCGGATTCATTGTTAAAAAGCACTTTATTTCAAGATTGCGGAGTAAAATCCAAGCGGATGTTCAAGTGCTTCGACCACAGACTTTAGAGGAGACCTATGAAGATGCTATACTCACGAAAAGAAGCATAGAGGACTCCAAAACCAGATACGGACTGTTGGAACCAAGGGCTGCTGCTGCAAATTCTAAACAACGACCACCCTTCGGATCTCAACAGATGTAAGAGGAGGTGCTAGACCCGTTGTTCACATGTTTGCTGTGACGAGCGATATACACCCGATCATCGGTGCGCGAAGACAACAGGGAGTGTGATGTTAATAAATGGTCAAGAGGAAGCTGAGGAGATCGTTGAAGTTGAAGAGGGCGAAGAAGAGAATCTAGAGGAGGCATTGGAGTATGTGGAAGAAGTGCAAGTTGAAATCTCATCGCACGCATACTCGGGAGCTATTGCACCAAAGACGCTTCGAATAGATGGCTTAGTCCAGAAGTACTGTATACACATCCTCATCAATTCAAGGAGTACACATAACTTATTCAACGAGCGATTAGTAAAAAAATAGGATTGGAGGAGCAAACCATTGGGTATGTGGTAGCGATCGGCAATGGCAACAAGCTCCGGGCAAACAACTTGTGCTATCGGGTAGAGATACAAGTCCAAGGCCACAATTTGATCGTCGACTTGTAGCCTCTCACCCTTCGAGTTGCTGCTGTTGTCCTAGATACTCAATGGCTTCAAAGCCTATGACTAGTGACTTCTAATTTCAGCCGTATGTGGATGACATTTGGACGAAACGAAATAGTGGTGCACCTTGATGGTATTAAACCCTAGCTGAGCCCGACTTTGCACCCAATGACAGGCCTGCCAAGAGCTAAGGGATAGACCTACTTGCTACAACTAGCCCCAGACTCCTAGCGAAGGTAAAATAACAGAATTGATCAAATTACTGACTGAATTTTCTGTTTGTTTGATGAACCTAAAGGGCTGCCACCAAGAAGAAGTTCAGATCACCCCATCGAGATTGTGCCAAAAGCTGAGCCGGCCAACATGAGACTCTATAGGTACTCATATGTCAAAAAGGAAGAAATTACAAAGTTGGTAGCCGAGATATTGGACCAAGATATCATCTAACTAAGCCGGAGTGCCTACTCATCGCCAATATTACTAGTGAGAAAGAAAGATGAAGCTTAGCAGTTTTGCATCTACTACCAAGCTTTAAATACCATTACCATTAAGGACCGGTATCCAATACCGATAATAGAGGAGATGCTGGACGAGTTAAAAGAAGCATCTTACTTCAGCAAATTAGATCTACGAGCCGGTTATTACCAAATCCGGATTGATCCAGCCAATGTACTCAAAACAGCCTTTTGAACCCATGATAACCACTATGAGTTCTTAATCATGCTCTTCGGATTGACCAATGCTCTAGCGACCTTTCAAGGGTTATTAAATGAAGTTTTTAGAATTCTCCTAAGACAGTTTTCTTTAACGATATTTTAGTGTATAGCAAAAATTTCCAAGAGCACTTGCGACATCTGAGAGAGATGTTGTAGATTTTGGAGGCCAATTCATTAAAGGTAAAGATGTCCAAGTGTTTGTGGGTGGAACAAAAAGTGGAGTACCTTGGTCATATAATCTCAGCGGAAAGAGTAGCGGCCGATCCAAACAAATTTGCATGTATGATTGATTGGCCACAACCGAAGATCGTGCATGAGCTTCGGGGATTCCTCAATTTGAGGGGCTATTATCGGAGGTTCGTGGCTGGATATGGAATGATACGAACCGGCTTGATCCGATTTGTAACGGTTCGGAACAAAGTTTACACGGAACTTTCTAGAGATATTCCGGAGGATCTAGCCATTAGATCAACATGAAATTTTTATAGGTAGCCCTGGGAGAGAACTTTCCAAAGAATCTAGTTTCACCTAAATCGGATGTGTAGATCGAAATATATCTTCGAAAAGGTAGACAAAAGTAGGAGGGTCGAACCTATGAGATTCAGATCTGCACGAGATTTAGGATCCGTGAGTGGAGGCACAAACTCCTAGGTACAAGATGGAGGTGATGACGGAGTGGAGTCCGAGTAGTTGATGGAGATAGCTCAGTAATAAATGATGGTGGTAATGACTTGCCGATGTGGATGTGATAGATAGTTGAAGGCTATGATTGGCCTACAATTGTGGTAGCGATAAAGATGAAAATCATACGGGAGGTAAAGACAATTAAGATAGAGAGACGAAAGGGGAGAAGTAGGCTTGCCCCACGAGATTATGGAGATTAACGGAAGAGTGAGATTAGAAGCTAGACAAGACCTTGCCAACGAAAGTGGTGGCCCTGATTGGTGAGGAGGGAAGAGGGAGATGTAAAGGCCGACAGCCTAGTTGAGAGTGATGCAAGGACAAAAGCCAATTTATCTTTCTTTCATGCATAACGTATAAGCCATAAGGCCCTATTTATAAAGAATAAAACATTAAAAGTCCTAAACAAACTTAACTAAACTAATCTTCCTTATCTTTTTCGAATTAGTCCTTCGTTTCGCCACAGATAGATTCTAAATCTCGAGAAACCTTGAATACATAAGTTATAGATCAAGACATCATCGATCTTATCCAAGTAGTTTCATAATATTCGGAGACCTAATGAATATCTTCTAAATATTTTCCCGAAAATGCGCAAATTTAGATTTAGCTAATTAAATAAAGTTCTAACCTACTAAGACTCCAACTAAACTATAAAAGCAAATAAGATTAATATACTCAACCCATTGAGCCCAATGTCCCCTTGATATGACCGAGCTAATCCGGTTCGCGTCATGGAAAGATCGCAGCACCCCTTACAGCTCTCCTAAGGAAGGATGCATTCGAGTGGAGCATCAAAACCACGGCAGCCTTTGAAGAATTATAATCAACGATGACAACGGCACTGATTTTGGCTCTACTCAACTTCACCAAAAGCTTCATCATTGAATCCGATGCTTTAGGAGTGAGAATAAGTGTTATTCTCATTAGCGATGCTTTAGGAGTGAGAATAAGTGTTATTCTCATGCAAGAGGGTAGATCAATAGCCTATTTGAACAAAATATTATCCGAAAAATTGCAGCAACTCTCGACATACAAACAAGAGATGTTAGCAACTCTACACGCAATGACAAAGCGAAGATCATATCTAATCAGGCGTCGCTTCTATCATCCGTACTGACAAGAAGAGCTTTGCATACTTCATTGGACAACATATTGATAGATACGAAACGTCATCTTCAATATCTGGATCGGTTGTAGGAAAGTAATCCGCGCAATCGAGGAAAAATATTCACTAGATATTCTCCCGTAGTCAGAAAATTACGAAACCAGGGGTGATCGATCCATAACTTCCTGATCTACGTTTTTGGTATTTATACCCTTCGCAGATTCGGACTGCAACTGAGACGAAAATACGCAAGAGTGGGGGTAAGGGTGGTGGTGACGGGTGGAGGTGATCATAGGGTTATGGATGATAATGAAGACGAAGGTGGATAGTTGATGTAGTTTAAGAGGATAAAAAGGGAGAGAAGTGGCCGAGATCCCAATGAGGAGAGAAGACTCGATAGACGAGGGAGATTAGAAGATAGATGAGACCATGCCGACGGTAGAAATGGCTAATTGGTGAAGAGGAAAGAGGGAGATTAGGGTAGGAACACTAGAGAGAGGATAGAGGAAGATAGAAATTAAGTTTTCGTCATAATGATTTGGTTGCCATCCACACCTTTTAGAGACTAACCAAACAAGCCAAAATGACAATTATTAATCTTAATAATAGTGGACTCTCGCCGATCACGGTCAACCGGGGTCGACCGCGTTCAAACCCACCAAATGCATTCTTTGTCGATGTGAACTGATGCAGGCATTTGCACGCGGGTATTCGAACGTGGCCGACCGCGTTCAAACGCACATTTTGCGTTCTCTATCGATGCGAACTGATGCAAGCATTCACAAGAGCGTTCGAACACACCCTCTCCCGCATTCGAACGCGACCTACAAAAACCTTTTTTTTTAAATAAACTAATACAATAAGAAAAGACTCCAACAAGGTGTATCACATATCCACATGCCGACGCAACAGCGATGTGTCACGAAATTGTTGGGATACGATTATGAGCTACAATAAAAGAAAGGAACGGAGAATCAAGCAGCGAATACTTTTTCACGTCAACTGAATAAAGCTGAACTTGTGGCCTATTCCACTCCATCTTTTCCCTTCCTCAATGACATAAAAGAGCAAGTATGATTGACCCATATGTGAGAGGTTTGTTGCAGAAAATTAGAGTTAATCCAGAGAACCACCCCGAATTGGAAGACAGAGATGAGCTTTTACTCGACCATAGGTGCATTCATGTGGCCGAGGATACGTTGTTGCGGACCAAATTGTTGAAGTGCTTTCAAAGATGGGACACTAAAGTGTCTTGACAACCCACAAGAGAATCTCCCAAAGTTGTACTTGGCTCGGATTGAAGAAAGACATTGGAGCACATGTGAAAGCATGCAAAACGTGCCAACGGGCGAAGACAGAGATGATGAAGACAAATGGACTTCTACAAGGGAGGACATATCCGTGGACTTTATTGAGGATTTATCACTGGTTCAAGGGTACTCGATGATATTCGTTGTGGTAGACCGTCTAAGCAAATATGCTCATTTTTCAGCCTTGGCGCATCCTTTCTTGGCTAAGACGGTGGCTGACAATTTTGTACAAAATGTGGCCAAACTCCATGGCATGTCACGTTCGATTATTTTAGATCGTGACCAAGTTTTCATAAGTGACTTTTGGACTAAATATTTCATATTGAAAGAGACTCGTCTAAATTTAAGCTCTAGATATCATCCACAAACTAACAAGCAAGCAGAGATCTTGAACCGAGGGATTAAGCAATACCTTAGGTGCTTTGTTGGAGACTGTCCTAAGCACTGGTTGGAGTACATATCATGGGCGGAGTGGTCCTATAACACTTCATATCATAGTAGCATAAAGATGACTCCATTTGAGGCGGTATACGAGTGCGCAGCATCCGTTTTGCATACTTTTGACCCGCTAGCCTCTTTTGATCGAACCGAAGCTAATTTAACTCTTATAGACCATGATGACATATTAAAGAAGTTAAAGAAGCACACGAGGACAGCCAAGAGCAGGATGAAGCAAATTTATGATCGAGGGCATCGAGAGCATGAATTGGAAGTTAGTGACATGGTTTTCATATAGGCGCAACCATATCATCAAGTGACGTGTCCGGTGCGAAACCAAGAAATATGAGAGATATTTTGATATGTTTCAGGTGCCGGAGAGGATCAGTCTAGTAGCGTACAAGTCAGATCTACCGGAAGGAACCCGAGTGCATGCCGTTTCATTCTAAATTTTTAAATTTCTTTCTCCATTTCTTCTCACTCCTTTCACTTCCTCCCCTCTTCTTCCCTCTCCCTCTTACTTCCGCATCCCTCTCTGTCTCTTCCTCCCTATATTCCTCTTTCCCTCTCTCTCTCCCTCTATTCCTCTTTCCCTCTCTCTGTAATTGCTGCAACAGAAATCTACTATTGCAGCGGCAGGAAGAGAGAGGGAGAGAGAAGAAAGAAAACAAAAAAATAAATAAATAACTCATCCGAGATCATTGGATCTTAGTTGGAGAACGTTGCCGAAGGTCAAGTCACCGAAGAGCTATTCAGTCACTGGTGGTGAAATCTTGGAAGAGGTGAGAAAGAAGAAACAACAAAGAAAAAGAGAGAAAAAAGAGAAAAAGAGAGTGACGGAGAGTGAAAGATAGAATAAGAAAGAAGAGAAATGGCTGGGAGAGTGAGGACAATCCCAGCCCGCTTCGAGCGGGATCGGTCATATACCCGACCGACATGGTCGATACCCCAACCGGCCAAGATCGGGATCGGCCGAAATTGGAATCCATAGTCTTGAGCTTAATTTGAAAATTCTCAGATCAATAAATTTGTATTAGCTTACGCTTTATTGAGACCTATGTGGATAAAGTTTATTTTAACCTAATGCAACTAGAAATTTAAATATGTTTAGGGTTTCTTATCCTGCTTATTAAAAAACACAATGGAGATCTTTTGTAACAATGGTTGTGATTTTGTTCCAAGGAAATTTAAAAAAAAAAAGATTTTCTTTCTTCCTCCTTACACAAAGTGTAGATTGGTGTAATGCAAAAGCTTTCGCTGTGATTCTGACAAGTCTGCGTGAATCTAGTAGTTATATTTTTCATCTAATCTATCGCTTTCTTCTTCTTTCTTCTTTTCTTCCCTAGTTATTCTCTTTATTCTCAACATATTCTTTTCTTCACTATTTTGTTACAAACCAAATCTGAACCGATTTGGACGTAAGAAAATTGTGATATTTTATGTAATGGTAGCCTCATGAGTTAAGGTTCTAATGGTTCTGATTTCACGAGAATCCGACGTCTAGATGAAAAAATATTAATAAAATAATGAAGCAAGGTCAAATAGGGTATAATGATAAATAACTGACGTTGCAACAATCGTCAGAGGGTAGTGGATGGCCAAAGGTGGTAGTGGACGGAAGATGGCTAGGATTTGAAAGATCGAAATGTTATTACAGCTATGATCTACAACTAGAAATATAAGAACGATCTAATGGCTACCGTTAAAAAATAAAGACAAGATAATAAAATAACCTAACTTAATCTTCATTCCACTAGCTCTCCGTAATCAATACATGACCACTCATATTTATAGGAGTAACAGTCCTAACAAATTGAATCAATGTATTGATTATTAGATTTATTTGAAATTCAAAACAATAAGATAAAACTAATTAACTAACTTGACTCGACTCGACTTAACTCATGTGGTCAGATTGTAACAATCCACCACACTTCCGACACCTTGTCCTCAAGGTGACTAATATGCGAACTGGATCTTCCGGTTTATGTCATGCTCGTAGGCGCACGGGTCTGCATGCAGATATGACAATCTGATAGCGCAGCCCACCGATTCGTTCTACCAGTCGTCCTCGAGCTTGTACTCAGACTCGAGGTCATGCACATCAGTCCTTAACTAGTTCACACGAGATGATCGAGTTGGATCACAAAAATTCAACACATCGAGATACGTGCACTTCATCTCTACCACTCAATAGCCAAAAACCTAATCCTAGGGCTAAAATTATATTTTAGCCTAAGGCGCCGCTATAGGCTGCATGGGCACCGACGATGGCTGGCAAAGGTCGTGGGCCGCCGACAGTCAACCTCCAGGTGGTCCTTGCATTGGCGAAGCGGCGGCAAGCGGCGATGGAAACCCATTATTGAGCTTAGGATCGACTTGAAGCAACGGCGATCATGGCGCGTCGCCATTAAGTCCCTCGGCCATGCAATGGTCTTTAGCTGCTATAGTGGCCACCATTGGGTGGCAGTCAACCCGAAGAAGCCGACCATGACCGTCGGTCGTCGCTAGAACGTCGAAGAGCAGCCACCTACTTTGATTTTGCTGCAGTGAAGAGGGTCGTCGATGGAGCTCCTCTGGCCTTCTACTACAGTTGCCGTCGGCCTAACTCAGGTGCAGGGGTCCCATGGAAGGGATCGGACTTTGCGACAAGGGCTGAGAGCGACTAGATGGCCACTAGTGGAAAACTAGGGGTTTCAACCCTAGCTTCCATCGCGCACGAGGAAGATGACCTCGACTCTTGCCCTAGGTGCTTCTCCGGCACAACAATGGCAATAGTGAGCATATGCGGCGGCGTAGACGCCTCCATCTCAGTTGGAGGAAAGGTCGAGGCCGCGGTTTGGGCCGGCTCATCTCCTCCCTCGTGGCTAGAGTTTTCTAGCCGCAGTTGATCGGATTCCGTCGTGTCCGGTGGTGCAGGCGGCACAAGGTGATCGTAACGAGCCAGGATAAATGTCGTCAAGGTTCGGAGAGCCTTCTTGATCCTTTTAGAGCTAACCTTTGATACAACCAAAAATTCTTTAAAAAATGCCTTCGTCGAAGCCAGCAGCTCGTTGTTGACGGTTGCTGGTGGTGGAGGGGGCGCCGAAGATACTCCCACGGGAACGGAGATGAGTTCCTGATCTTCCATGGTCACTCCTTATTCGTCTTGAATCGCGTGTTAACCATCGTCTGAGGGACGTTAGCTTTGATTTCAGTATCATGAACCAAATTTGGACCAATCTGTATGTAAGAAAATTGTGATATTTTATATGGTGGTAACCTCGTGAGTTAAGGTTCCAATGATTCAGGTTTCACAAGAATCCAATGTCTAGATGAAAAGATATTAATAAAATAATGAAGCAAGGTGATAGGCTCTGATACCAATTGATAGGCCCTGATACCAAATTGTTAAGCTCTGATACCAATTGATATGCTCTAATACTACTTGATGGGCTCTGATACTACTTGATGGGCTCTGATACCAAATTGTTAAGCTCGGATACCAATTTGATAGGCTCTGATATCAATGATAAGTTCTGATACCAAATTGATAGGATCTGAAACCAAAAGATCGGTTACGGAACGATTCCTTAAGATCTGAATTTATTGCAGGAAGCAGCCCGCACAACTGTGAGAAAATATTCGTCAGATAATTTTCCGATAGTCAAAAAATTACGAAACCAATTGGGATGGATCCGTAACTTCCTAATCTACAACTTTCCTATTTACGCCCTTCGCAGATTCGAACTGTAGCAGAGACGAAAACACAGAATAACGTGGGTGATGGTGGTGGTGACGGGTGGAGTGGATGTTAGGGTTATGGATAGGTATGGAGATGAGGATGGATTGTGGAAGTGATTAAGGGAAGTAGACGAAAGGAACAAAGTGGTCGGAATCCAAAGAAGAGGGGTGACTCGACAGACGAGGGAGATTAGAAGCGATGAGATACCTTGCCAACGGTAAAGGTGGAAGGATGGTGAAGAGGGAAGAGGAAGGAAGGAGGAGTCTAGAGAGAAGATAGGAAGCAAGAAATCAAGAATCCAATAGCATTATGAAATTGGTTGCCATCCACATATTTATAGAGGTTAGCCAACAAGTCCTAAAACTTTATAAAACGCTAATTCTAGAGAATTCCCGTCGATCGCGTTCGAACGCGCCTGATCGCGTTCAAACGCACTAAAAAAAGCCCCTTTTCTAGATTTGCAAACGTGACACAGGCGTTCGAACGCACTAAAAAAAGCCCATTTTCTGGATTTGCGAACGCGGGCGTTCACAAGGCGTTCGAATGCGGGCATTCACAAGGCGTTCACAAGGCGTTAACAAGAGCGTTCGAACGTAACCTACAGAAATTTTATTTTAATAAAAATAAACACCTAATGCAATAAGAAAAGATCCTAACTAAATGTATCACAAGGTCAAATAGGAGAGAACGGTAAATAACCAAGATTGCAATGGCTATCAGAAGGTGACGGACGGCCAAAGGTGGTGATAGACGGCCATAAGGTAAAGGGCTACTAAAGGAGAAAGATGGTTCGGGTTTGGAAGATCGGAATGTTTCTATGATTATGATATACTCCTAAAAATATAAGGACAATCTAATGTGTACGGTAAAAAATAAAGACGAGATAATGAAATGATTTAACTTAATCTTCATTCCAATTACTCCTCATAATCAACACATGACCACTCATATTTATAGGAATAATAATCCTAATGAATCAGATCCACATACGGATTATCCGATTTATTTAAAATTCAAAACAATAAGATAAAAATAACTAACTTGACTCGACTTAATCCATTTGGTCGGATCGTAACATATTTATCTTGGATTCTTCATTGCCGAATCAAAAGAATATTACAAATTTTCAGCACTATTCAAAGAGTCATCGAGTTAAGTGAAAACCTAATCAAGTTTACTCAACTCAATGTTGACTTAGTGAAAAACTTGGGCTACACAAAATCAAGCTAAGAATTAGTCAAATTTGTCGAGTACTCGAAACTCGAGCCAAGTTTTATGAAATTCAGCGAATCATGAACATTGATGTATTTACTAACCACATTAGACTTGCATCTTCAAAATTGCTTGTAAAATAAATAGATGTACTACAAGATAGTGCCTTTGTTATCTAGGTAAATAATTATTTTATGCTTTATATTTATTTTAGACTTTAGTTCTCTTAGATTTTCTTGAATATATATATTATAAAATTTTCATACTCAAGAATCAGTGAGTACATGGGCTGAGTCTTCAATTTGACTCCACTCATTTAACTTTAGAGTCAAGTCAAGATATCAAGGTTTGTACATTGGGAATCAGTATAGCAACCGTACCATCATTATTGTAGCAACTGTACCATTGCGTACTGTAATATATTGTACAAATTGTCTTTTCATTTTAGAAAACAGATGTGAGATCTAATAGTATCTTTCCCTTATATTATTTTCTCTTTTTTTTTCTAGTCTATTTACTATTGGAATCTATATATCTTTCTTTATCTTTGATCTTCTTCTCTGAATCCTTCGTTCTCCTATATCCATCCTACATATATTTACTTTAGTATCATAACTATATCATCCTACACCATAACCTGAGAGTGATATAATCATGGAACTGAAGGTTTTTTTAGCCTTACAAAAGCTTTACATATTTATATCATTTAGGTTATATACATTAAGGACTAATTTACAAATTGTGTAGGTTCAAGACCCCAAGCACACTACATTCCTAAATTTTGATATCCAAACACAAGAATTTAAGATCAAAACAATAGTTAAGATTTTAATTGCAATAGATGACACTATGGTCAGTGTGATTTTATAATCTCCAGAAGCAAATGAACACGGGAAGAATCATATACCTTTTTAAAGGCTGTTTACTAAAATGAGCTCTCTTTCAACAAAAGCAAAATAAGATAGATTACAGAACACCACATTGCATGACTTTCACTAAAAAGGTTGATGGCTGTGTATAAGTTAAACAAGAGAACCTATATTAACCAGTAAAGACAGCAAAACTTAAAAATAAATTTTTAAGTCTAGAAATACACACTTACAGCTATCCTCTGCTGATTTAGACCACCCTCTGCATGAATGAATATGTAGCCAGAAGTTTCATTCTCAGGTGGCAGATCTGCTAGTCAAAAGACATCAGGTGCTATTATAGCATATGAAAACTCAAAGAAGAACCACTAGAAGACATGCAAAAATTATTCTACAACCCCGTGTGGTTGTAGAATAAGCTTATTCTAAGTGAGGTCTATAATAGTATAGTAACTAAACAATTTATCTTAATACTAGTTTACTAATACCTACTTCTCTCTTCTCTCTTACCAACAAAATCTAAATAATATTTTCTCCTTGTAAAGACCATTCCAATCATTTTCTTCCTCTCTCCTTTCCTCTCATCGTCTATCCACTATAACGGGTATTTTGGTCATTTCTCATAATATCTCCTAAATTTATTACTTTCCATGTCACAATGTAATTATTATACCATTATAATTGAAAACCAAACACCATAATAGCATAAATTAGTATAAACTTTCTTGTGCAAGCTTAAGAAAGGAGCATAGTTAAATGTTTGGAAGTATTTTCACGACCAAACACAACCTAAGATAATTCTCTGATTGTACATCTGTGCTTGTAATATGAAAATGGCCTCTCTCCAATTATAATTGTCAGGATTAATGTTGGCAATGTTTTCTCAAGGTCTAGGTCTTTAGAGCACTCTTAAGATCTAATTATGTGTTCCCTTAGGTTCGGATATGTTTAGGAAAACACTAGCTTTTAGGTATTCCTGATTTTCAGATTTATGACCAATTCTGTGTGCTTTCTATGGCAGTAGAATTATTGACAAACATTATCAGATTTTGTGCACAAAGCTATGCTATAGAAACAATTAGGTCCACTTATAAGTTATATCTGATAGCCATATCGTAAGTGACCAGAAGAGTCAAGAAAATAATTCATTGATGCTAGTAGAAAAATAAGGATGAAAAAGGAATTATTTGAAGATACCGACAAGAGCAGCAAAAATGTGACCAAACTATTAGTTATGTTAAATAACATTTTCCCCAACGATAGTCATGCCAGTCAGCATTCCCTATGCAGACCAGCATTTGCCATGCCAATAGTGGCACGACATCTAGCACCGAGCCACGCCGGTCCGGCAGCACTGCGTGCCAATCCGTGCTGATGTGGAGCCCTTTTTTTAACTTTTTCTTATTACCATCGATTATTATCGATCGACTTTACAGAGAGAAAAATTTCACATGTCACCCAAGATCAAGACCACGAAGCCTAAACTAGAGAACCACAAAGCAAAATTTATTAAAGTTAGAAAAAAGGAAAGTACCATCTCAAGCTCAATGTGATTATAGTCAAATGAGAAAAGAACTTGAATTTATAGGTAGCAAATACGGGTGGCAATCGAGTCGAGTTAGCCGGGTTCAGGTCGAGTCATGATATTGCAAACACGAACACAATACAACCCGTTTAATAAACAGGTCATAATTTTTAAATACGACACTTTTATTAAACAAATTACACGATTATAAACGGGCTATCAGATGGCACAAGTTATTAAAATTTATATAAGTTATTTAGATTATAAACAAATTTTTTCAGATTATTAACAAATTTTTGGGGGTTATAAAGAGGTTTTTATGTGTTATAAATAGATTAGATGGGTCATAAACAAGTTATCGTGTCACAAATAGATAAACGAGTTGGATCATAAACAAGCTAAATGGATTAAGGTAATAAATACAAATAGGACCCATTTAATAATCGGTTAGGCAGATTAACCTATTTATGACCAGAACTTAATTAAATTAAACTCAAACCCATTTAAAAGTTAGGTTACGATATCAAATTATCAAATTGGGTCACTTTGTCATCCCTAGGTAGCAAAACATCAGAAGAGGTGCTCACAGATGATATAAGTTCATCATCATTACTATCATATCAATCACACATCAGAACCACAACGCCATTATTATACTCCATATCCACAATCTGTATATGTTTATGGTGTGTCTATACTAGTGCCAATCATTCCCGCGTATGCTCAATTTTATCATATCATAAGAGAATTGTAAATTTCATATTTATATAAAGATTATAAATTATGTGAGACATTACAACGAGCAATACTATTAGTGGATAAGTTTTAAAGATTATTTATAGTATTTAATGCAACATTCTCGTATTAATTTTGTGTGGTGAATAAAGTCTTTGATCCTCCTCTTCATCCTACATTCATCTAGATATTAGTTTTAATTATTAAACTATCATAAATTAATATTATATATTGAATATTATTATATATTCAATTACATTATGAAGCATTCAATCATTAATATTAGTTTTAATAATTGTATTCAATCATATTATGTGTTAAATAACATTTATATTTGACTATTATTATATATTTAATAAAATAGATTATTTATAAAAATAATCTAAAGATTAAAAACTATAATGTAGGTTTTAATACATATATTCAAACTAAAAACCAAGGTTCCCAATTTCGGCCAATCCCAATCCCAGCCGAAACTTGATTTGTTTCGATCGAGATCCGACCCAGAGGACATCAATAATTAATGTCCCCCCACCCACCCATCTGCCTCTCTTTCTCCCTTTTCTCTCTCTTTTCTTTCTCTCTTTCTCTCTTTTCTTTCTCTCTTTCTCTCTTTTCTTTCTTTCTCTCTTTTTCACAAGTCTCTTTCACACTGGCGGCTAAGTAGATCTCTGGTGACCTCAGCCTCCGGCGATGTTCTCCGACAAAAATCCGACAACCTCGAGTGAGTTTTTTTTTCAGTTTCTAATTCCTTTGTTTCTTTCTTTCTTTCTTTCTTTTTCATTATGCACAGGTAGGTGCTGCTGTGGTGAAGCAGGTAAAGAGGCTGAGAGAGGCTGAGAGGGGTGGAAACTGAAAATTAGAAAGAAGTAAAAAAAAAAAAAAATATTTGAGAGGGTTTTATTTTCATAAATTTTAAATTATTTTATACTTTGTTTTAATTTTTATTTATATTTTTTAGTTGCAGAGTCAAAATATCAATGGCTCCAAAAAAGAAATCATATGATACCGCAATTGAGTGGCAATATTGCAGCACTAATGAACAAGATGAAAGACGTGTTAAATGCAACTAGTGTGGAAAGAAAATGAGTAGTGGTGTCAGTCGTTTGAAAGAATATTTAACTGAAAGACAAAGAAATATAGCAGCTTGCACTAAGTATCCTTGGAAGTTAGAAAGCAGATGTTGACTCATTTAATTGGTAGAAACGATAAATAATCTACACAACAAAGAGAGTCAAATGGTTCATGAAGAATTGATGGATAATTCTGTACAGATTGATAATGATAACAGTGAGTAGAGTAAGAAGGATGAGGAGGAGAGACCGATGAGGAAGGTAATGAAAGAGAGCAGAAATATGTGATGGGTGGAGTACACAAAACAAAAGAAATATAATTAATTTCTTAACATACTTTGGCATGGAGACAATATTTTTAAAGTCTGTGGATGCTACTGCTCATTTCAAAAATGCAAATTATATTTGTCAGTTGATGGATGAGGTGGTACAAGAAATCGGTGAAAAAAAAATAGTCTAAGTGATTACTGATAATGGGGTCAATTATAAAGCTACTAGAAATTTACTTATGATAAAAAAACCTCATTTATATTGAACGTCATGTGCTGCACATTGTATTGATCTATATTAGAGTATATTGCAAAAGAGCCTAAAACTGATATGGTCATACACGAAGGTCAGAGATTGACAAATTTTATATATAACCATAGTTGGGTTCTTAATTTACTCAAGCAGATGACTTATAATAAGGAGATCATCAGACCAGGTGTCACTAGATTTGCCACTCATTTTTTAGCCTTGGAAAGCATCATTTGATATAAAAATGATATCATGCAGATATTTACATCACAGGAGTGGTCTATAAAAATTAAGAATATAAAACCTAATGATAAATCTTTAGGTGAAACTTTATAAAATATGGCTTTTGGAAATGCATTTTGAGATAATATTACAATTGTCACCGTAGTATTTGAGCCTCTTATCAAAGTATTAAGACTTATAAACAGTGATGACAAGTCTGAGATGGGTTTCTTATATGAGGCAATGGACATATCAAAAGAATTAATAAAAAAAATGTGGGCCAAAGTTATAGGAAATAGTGAAAGATGATTGATTCTAGATGAAACAAACAACTACATAGAGATATACTTAATCCAAGATTTCAATTCTGTACAAATGTCAATAATGATAGTAAAGTCTTGTTAGGAGTTAGGAAAGTAATCAGCAAGCTTGAGCCCGATATTCATAAACAAATCTTTTGCGATGAAGAAGTGAGTTATGATTCAATTAAATAATTTTATTATTTGTTTCAAGTTTTAACTTTCAATATAATCAGTATACAATAATATATTTCTAATTTCAGATGGAGAGATATAGATTAAGAGCTGGACAATTCAGTACTGCTAAAATTGCTGCAGCTATATCTTATAACACTCCTGCTGAATGGTGCTCTATCTATGGATGAGAGGAGACACCAAATTTGATACCGATAGTAAAGAAGATTTTAAGTCAAATTGTGTCTTCATCACAGTGTGAAATAAATTAGACTACTTTCTCCTTAATCCACACAAAAACACGAATGACAATGGAAAGATTGGAGAAGTTAATTTTTTGTCATTATAATATGAGATTGAAGGAGAAAAATTTTAAAAGAAAGGTAAAAAATGAACAACTGATTGATTTAAATCTTGTTTTTGATAAAGAAGATCCTTTAACTCCATGGATCAGAGAAATAGAGGACAAGTTATTAGATGACAGAGATAACCTATGATTAGATAAGATATTGGGAGAGACCACGACAAGGACAGAAGCTGGTACGAGTTGTTCAGCAACGAGAGATAGTCTACCTACTAATACTAATCATAGTCCTGATAATACATATAGTAGCAAGATCGTCCCATCTACATTTGTTGAGTAAAGTCAAGGAGGCATAAGGATTGAAAACAGAAAAACTGAAGATGTATATACATATCAGCGACGTCATCATGAGAATGTTGCTTCCTATGATTATGGTACATCGAATATTTATTATTTCGAGCCATCACAAGATCTATATGCAAGTTATTATCCTCAGTATTCTCAGACACAAGATCTAAATGCTAGTTATTATCCTCCTCAGACGCAAATCACACAACAAGATCCATACAATATAACTAGTACGATGGAATCACTTTTTGAAGCATCAGGTCCCAAACATCAATATTTATAAACTTATGGTGATTATGATGATGAAAACTAAAAATTTACGAGAACCAGCTCAGTATTCATCAAAGTTTTAAATTTTGAGTAAGTTAATACATTTTTAAGTTTTTAGACTTTATATGTGAGTAATTTTTGTTTTCTTATTTTTCTGTCATTTTTTCTAAATTTTTCTGCATTTTTCTATATTTTTAAATAATATTTAGAATTTTATATAATTAAAAAATAGTATCTGATATGAACAGCCAATATGGCCCATACGTATCGTTTTTCTGAACGACCGATACCGATCCCGATCCCGATACTGGGAACCTTGTTAAAAACTAAATATTAATGTGTTGAAGACCCAAAAATATCTCTAAATATCCTAAAATTTTTTATTTTCCCCACAAGTTATGTTGCCACCAAAAGCAGAACCCCGTATTTCTTCCAGAGAATCTCCTAATTGTTCCAAAGCAACTAAAAAAGATTCTTTAACCAGAAAGAATTCAGTTCAGATGTAGGATACCTATCCAGAAGTTTTCGCAACTCAATCATGTGTGATGGAATCATCAAAGATTTTATCTTTTCTAACTCTGTCTGTAACTCACTAGAGGTTCGGGATATAAAGAGAAAATGTATACGAACGAGATATCCAGCAACGAGAAGGAAAAGGATTGAATTGAGGAACTCCCGAGCATTTGTTGATCTCAGATGTGTCCATATCAATGGAACGGGTGACTCATTATTTCGATGAATCATTTCTTCGTACTGAAGAAGATTCTGTAAACATTTACTCGAAATCTCACTTATCAGAGTCCGTTGTAGAAGAATCATCTGAGGAATTGACCATGATATATCTGATCCATGCATAATATCATAAAAATAGATACAAATTTTGGACTGCTACTTAGTACTAGCAATGGGTCTGAAAAAGTATCTAATTTCTCTAACAACAATGTAAATTCCAGAACTTCCAACTAAAATTATGACCGCAAATCATATTACATGAATAGGAAATAAAACAACAAAATTCTGAATATCAGTATCCATCATCAGAAAAAATGAAACATATCAGTAGTATTGGTAGTATTGGTAGTATTGGCCGTTTATTTCAAACTATTTTTAATTACTTAAATTGTAAAAGATGATACAAAATGTAGGAAAATCCTAACAGTTTAAAAAAATAACACAAAAAATAGCACATAAAAAAAATAGATTCACACATAAAATAGTAACATACTACGAAGAGTGAAAATACAAAGAATAATATTGAAATCTGAATGGTTTGTCATCACCTCAAAACAAGGATTGTAGGAAACCACCTGAACATCAGGCTAAAAAGCACCTTTTGCAAAAGAGATGATTGTTGGGGGTGTTAAGAAAAGGTCAAAAAAGGTAGAGAAGAAAAAAATTAGAAACAAAAAAGGAAAAAAGAGAGAAAAAGGAAAGGAAAAGTAAAATGTGGCATCAAAGACATAGTATATCTGTATATCAATGACTGATATGTTTCAAGATGGATTCAAATTAGATCCAACTTATAATGCAATCCACATATAGTCCGCGTAAAAGGAAAATCAAAGTTTTGTCTTTACGGTTGATACCGGAGTCGCAACCAAGAGAAAACTAGTTTTGGCCTTAATTTTGAATTGGTAAAAGCCGATACCAATATGTATTAGTTGATACCTATCAATATTAGTCAATACTTCGAACCAGCAAAATAGATGTAGCAATCGCCACTTGATTAATGAACCAATGAATAGGATGAGGGAGGTTGGCTGAGCATAGACACAATCCTTCATTTGGATTTAACTTGGTACTTGAGAGAAGGAAACAATGCTCTTGCAAAGATATGACTAGGGAGGAAAAGCAAGTAATGGCAATATCAGTCCAAACATTTTGTTTTCCTTGCTTACAAGAGTAATTTTGTCCATGGAACAAAAGGTACAATCATATTGCCTCACAAGATTATTTTTCTTCAACAAAATCTTCATGACAAACTGATGGAAGGGGTACATTACTAGAATCAAGAAAATTGTGAAGGTTGAATTGTCCATTGTTATTTTTAGAGGATCGATGCGATATTGGATCATAATTCAGGGAAATTGTAATTTAACCTATTAGTTAGTAGGGCCACTTTTGTCAAGAAGAAATACAAGCATCTTTAAGACTGAAGAAATACAAGCAGAATACTTGCAATAACAAGCTAATTTTTAGTATCAGAACACATGGTGGGATCACAAAAACCTTGAACTAGGGTCTTCTAGTGCACAAGGCTTCCTGTGATGCAAGCCTAAGGCAAGATGTACACAGACTTACCCTTACTATTGAAAAAGTTGTTTCATGGCTTGAACGATGATTACTGGATCACGAAGGAAGGCTTTATAAAAATATCTATACTATTTAGTTCTAGATGGCTTGAGTAATAGATACTATGGCTGAAGCTAATCTATTAGACCAGCATGAATCATTCCCAAACAGGATGCTTTTGAGACCAACTCATTAAGTAGAGGAAGAACCAAAGGACAACCCAAGCACACGAAATTCCATAAAACATGTGGATCCAAATCATGCCTCTTGTCACTAGGCCATATCGAATGTGCATGTAATATATGCATTCCGGGAATCTATCTACTCTATATGAAAATGTCAATTTGTAAAGATTGAGTTGATAAAAAGCTAAACGTGCCTGAGATTCCGTTCTGGCGGCGCTCTGCACATGGCTTCCATGAGGTCGTGGCTGAGTAAGGATTCTCCCAAAGCGATGGAGTCTCTTTCACCTTCAGCAACAGAACCAAGAAGAACAACCAAATCAAGATTAAAGCAGGATCAGAAGAAAAGTAAAATTATTAGATTTTCCTATAGCACCACGGATCTTACAGTCGGACAGCGAAGAGTAATCCCATCCTTGCGGCACAAATAAGGCGCATTCTACAAAAAGGAGACAAAATAGCAAATCCGTAACCAAATACCCCAAGATTGCGCAAAAAAGTACAAAATTGGTGACCTAGCATCACTTCAATCACCCATTTCACTAATCTTATGGCGGGATTCGAGTGAATTAAGATTGATTTAAGCAAGGAAAACTAACCAGGCGGGTCCATAGAGAAGGAAGCGAGAGGAGTCCGGCGAAGAGGAGCAAGGCGAGGAAGACGAGCAAGATCCGGTAAGAAATGGAAGAGGAAGGAGACCTCGGGTCTTCCAACGAAAGAAGAGAACGAAAGGGAGGATGGAGATGGAGCAAGACGGCGGAGGGGGAGAAGGGGGAGGAGGAGCGGTGGGGCTCCTTGTCCCGATCCGCGTCTCGATCCCGATCTCGGCCACCGCCGGCGATGGAGGAGATGAAAGGTGTGGCAGCGTCGTCTCGCTTCACCGGAGACGACGCCGCTGAAGCGCCGCGGTTGCCAATCGAGGCGGAGTGACGCAGCTCCGCCATCTCTCGGGCGTCTCCTCCGTCTCCTTAGCTACTTTGGTAGTCTCGTGTGAATGCCGGAGACTAGGGAGAGAGTCGAAGCGATTTTTTTTTTCTTTTCTGAACTTTACACGTATATAGAGAGATATTTCTTCCACCGAAAAAAATTTTAGTATACATAATTTTCTAAACAGTTCAAAACCTCTTCTCCTTCCCCTAGGGTGAAAACAGGTGAGACTAAATTCGACTCAATTATCCGACCACATGAAAGTGAATCTATTTGATGTCGTCCTCAGAGAACTCTCCTGCTCTGATCCTTCCCACGTCTCCTCCAATGCTCAAATAGTAGGATCCTTCCGACCCACCTACTAAGGTGGACTTCGCCACTATTGTTGCTTCTGAAGTAAGAGATTCTACTAAGGAGGCAGAGCCTTCGATGCAAAAAGACAAAAGAACTACCTTTAATGTGGGGATAGCTCAAGAAATTAATGACTCGCTCACAGATCAAGTTGAAAGCAAGAGTCCACCGTCGCTTTCATAGGCCTAGCTATCTAAGGCCACTTATAACTCCTCCGCGCCTTAGGCCTTTAATGCTAAATATGAGAGTATCGTTCAAAGGATACACAACTCATTTTCATCCAAGATAACCCTGGACCCGAAAAAGATTAAGGAAAGTAGAGCGGAATGACGCGACAACCTGATCGATAAGTTTTTAGGTCGCCCTCCGCCACTCTCTTACTTGAGTAAGGAGGCGGCTAGGAGATGGAAACTAGTTAGCACTCTTTAGGTAATAGATATGGCAAGTGGCTTTTTTTACTTTTAAATTTTCCTTTGAAGGGGATATGATTAATGTCCTCACTAGGGGACCTTAGACCTTTTTGTTATCGTGTCTACCCCGGTTTGGGTCCACCTAATCAACCTTCCCGACGAATATTGGAGGGAAGACCTCTTTATTGCTATAGCTTGGATCTCGGTAGGCTTATTAAAATTGATGGCACTTTGGCTCATACTCAGGGTAGGTTCTCAAGGGTTTGCGTGGAGATTGATCTAACCAAACATTTGAAACAAAGCACCCTAATTGGTATTCCTAGGGAGCAAGTTCCTCAAGCTATTGCTTATGAGAATCTCCTTACGGTTTGTTTTAGGTATGGTTGTTTTGGTTACCGTCTCATAGTTTGCCTCCTAACCACTAATGTTGTGAATAAAGTCCTCGCTCCTAATGGCAACGGTAAAGTTGTTGCTCCTGGTTCTAGTGCAGGTGAGGTGCAATCGTCATCGCCGACAATAACCCCAAACTCGCTACCAGAGTCGGAGTGGGCAGCTGAACCGTATGGACCGTGGATATGTGTTTAGAGGAAAGGTAGCAGGGGCAAAACAGCGGGAGACTAACACAGCAATTGCCGACGGTGGAGCCCAGCTAGTTGCTTCTAAGCCTCCACCTCAAGCGACAAGTAAGCTTACCATTAAGGCTGATGTGGTGGCTCAAACAGTTACTCCTACAAGTAAGCTCACTGATCTAGGTAGTGGTAGTGAGCATGTCCATCACCAACGTGACCCTCGAACACGTGGAGCCCTGATAGCTCGGTGGGCTCCACCTCTTGCACCTAAATCGGCCTCACTCGTGACCACACCTATTGCCACGAGCCCAACCCCTTCATTGATCACTTCATCTGACCCACCTCGTGCTATCCTTTTGGCTGACTAGCCTTGTGCAGGCTATAGTAAATCGTCAACCCTAGCTAAGGGGCACCTTCCGAGGTCATTAATGCTTGCAATATTATCGTTCTAAAACAGGATCATCCTAAAGATTTAGGAGGTGAATCCTCGATTGACCATCTCGGTAGTCCCTTTGTCTCACCTTGCCACTTAAAAACGGATGTGATGGCTAATAATGGTGCGTTGTTGCCAATGCATCGACCTAACCACCTCTCCACTTCCCTTCTCCATACCTATCAGATTCCTACTCAACCTCATTCGCAACCTCTAGCCCATTCTCCTATCCAAGCCCAACCATCATCTATCTCTGAGAGTCCTAATCTTGATCTAATCTTACTGTACTCCACTTGCCCTACGGAGAGCCTCTCACTTGAGCCATCTCAAGTAGGGCTTACCATGGGATTTCATTTTCCTCCTTGCCTCTCTGTCTTACCTATTCCCTCCTCGGATCCTGGCGGAGGTCCTAAGCATGTGAGATGGTGGCTTTGGCCATTCACACCCTTGAACTTGCTCGGTGATGTGATTCGGACTACATTGAGTCATCTTAAGCATGGATACAACTTAGGGGGATCTATTCGTATTTTGTTCTAGTTATTTTCTTTAGAAAAAATAAGAATTATGTATGTTGCATTCGAACACGAGAGGGTCTCGTTTGAACGCCCCTTGCGAACGCTTGCAAGTGCTCGCATCGATAGAGAAACAATTTGTGCATTTGAATGCACTCAAACCCGTTCGAACACCTGTGTGCGAACGCCTACATACGTTCGCATCGATAATGAATGCGAATTGCGCATTCGAACACACTCGACCACGTTCGAATGCAATCAACGAGAATTCATTATTTCTAGGGTTATTATTTATCATTTTGGCTTGTTAGATTAACCTCTTAATATGTGGATATAGTGGATAACTGTAGTGAGGTCAACCCAATACCCTTTGAGTGGACCAACTTGACCTAAGGCCCATCTTCTAGACCGATTTAGCTCACCCGGATCATATTCGAAGGAAATAGCCCGGTTGCATGGAATGCCAAGGTCCATAGTTTCGTATCGTAATTCGGTTTTTATGAGTCACTTTTAGCAAGAGTACTTCAAGCAGCAAGGTACTAAACTAAAAATGAGCTCGACGTATCATCCACAAATTAATGGGCAACCAAAGTCGTTAATCGTTGCCTTGAGCAAATATTTGTGATGCTCGCCGGGGAACAACCGAAGAAATGGCTAGCTTACCTATCTTGGGCAGAGAACTCACACAACACGGCTCACCACACCGTTATTGGGATGACCCCCTTCAAGGCTATCTACGGTCGCATGCCCCCTAACATTGTGATTTTCTAACAAACCGAGCGCACGTGATCATACCGACATAGATGAGGTGCTAGTGGAGTGGGATGAAGTATTTAAGTGGCTCAAGCTTCACCTAGCAGTGGCACAGAACTGAATGAAGCAAGTGTATGATCACAAACACCAAGAAAGAAGCTATGAAGTTGGTGATTGGGTCTATGTTCGACTCCAACTGTATCAGCAAATCTCGGTACGAACTATTCAAAACCAAAAGTTAGCACATCACTTCTTTCATCCATTTCAGATTCTAGGGAAGGTGGGAGTGGTTGCATATAAGCTGGACATATCCGAGTCATCTTGATTTCACCTGGTCTGAATCGGAGGTAGTTGAGCTCACTCCAAAAAAGGTCCTAGCATGAAGAAGGGTCAGACGTGAAGGACTAATAGTCACAGAGGTGTTGGTGAGCTGGGTCGGTCAGACACAAAAGCAAGCCACATGGGAACCGAGGCAATATTGATGGACCGTTATCCTAAATTTGCACTTTGAGGATAAAGTGAGCGGAAGCATGATAGAATGATGTGATTTGGACCACACTGAGTCATCTTATGCATGGATATAACCTATGGGATTTATTTCTTGTTTTGTTTTAGTTGTTTTCTTCAAAAAAATTGGATGTCACGTTCAAACGTGGGACACATGTATATGTTCGTATCAACAAAGAACGTAAATTATGCGTTCAAATGCGCTCGACCCCGTTCGAACGCACGCTTGCGAACGCCTGCATACGTTCGCATTGATAGTAAATGTAAATTGCGCATTCGAACGCACTCGACCTCGTTCGAATACGGTCGGAGAGAATACAGTATTTCTAGGGTTATTATTTGTTAGTTTGGCTTGTTAGGTTAGCCTCTTAAAATGTGGATGGCAACCTAAAGGAGGATTATGAATGAATATTGAATTTTCTTTCCTTTCTTCTCTACCCTAACTCTTTTCCCTCCTCGTTCAAGCCCTAGCCCTATGTCATCTCGTCGTTGATTACCTTTAATCCCACTTGAATATCGAGTCCTCCCTCCTCTTTGGGATCTCAACCAACTAATACATTTAGTTAGGGTCTTTTCGTTTTGCAATAGCTATTTATTTTCATTAAAATAAAATTCTTGTAGGTCGTGTTTGAACGCAGAAGGGGTCACGTTCGAACGCCCTTGTAAATGCCTACATTAGTTTCGCAAAAATAAAAAATGTAAAATGTGCGTTCAAACGCGGCATTCGCATATATAGAGAATGCCTTTTGTGCATTCGAACACGATTGGGCGCGTTCAAACGCAATCGGCGGGAATCTTCTAGAATTAAGGTTAATAATTGTATTTTCGCTTGTTGGTTAGCCTCTATACAGGTGTGGATGGCAGCCAAAATTATTATGCTATTGGATTATTGATTTCTTGCCTCCTATCTTCTCTCTACCCTAATCTCCCTCCTCCCTCTTTACCAACCTACCACCTCTACCGTTGACAAAGTCTCTCCTAACTTCTAATCTCCCTCATCTATCGAGTCCTCCCTCTTTCTTGGGACCTCGACCACTTCTTCCCCTTTGTCTTTATCCCTTAAACAACATCAACCATCCACCCGCATCTCCATTATCATTCATAACCCTAACATCCACAATACCCATCACCACCACCAACACCCGCACTATCTCATGTTTTCGTTTTAGTTGTAGTTCGAATCTACGAAGGACGTAAATACACAAAATGTATACCAGGAAGTTACGAATCGATTCCACTTAGATTTGTAATTTTCTAACTACAAGAGAATATTTTATGAATATTTTCCCTCGGTTGTGCGGATTGCTTCCTATAATAAATTCAGATCTTGAAGGAATTGTTCTATAGTCTTATCATTAGTATCAAAGCCAAGCGAACCTCAGACCTCTATTAATAGTTGAGACAAGGAAGATGACGTCGGCAAAGAGACCAATGGAGAGCACACTAATAAAGGAAGACTCAACCCATGATACCCTAACCATGAGGTTGATATATATATATATATATATATATATCCTTTGGAGCGACCATGGCAGGACTGAGTCAACCAATGTCCATGGGTGTGAATATAGGCTTGGGAAATGAACTTAGGGGCATGTTCCAAACATTACTGCATAGAGTTGACGCAATGCATAATGATCATAATGCTTTAAAGGAATATATCATGAACCGATCGACTTCGTCATCTCCTCGATGACGATCAGTGCCTTAAGAAGGACCAGCGATGGGACCACACCGAACCGATACCCCATAGGTCCAGGTGCGACATGTTAGTGTCAATGATCATCTTTTACATATGCCTACATATCATCCCCCACCTCTATTACAAAACCCAAGACCGGCGGTGATGGAACCCGAGAGACGAGCAGGACTAATGTCCTTCGTCGAAAAGGAGGATTGGCACTTTGAGGATGAGATTGATCCCTTCCAAAATGGAGATGGACGTGCTCGAGGATTTAGAGAAGAAGATAAACATGCATAAAGGTTTAGACCTAAACCAAGGATCTTTCGCGAACCCGACAAGGCTATTCGGGGGAGAACCGCACGCTTAGACTTTCTAAAATTTCAAGGCGGTGATCCAATAGATTGAGTGTTTCAAGTTGAACAATACTTTGATTATCAAGGGACAACGAAGGATGCAAAGGTCCAGATGGTAAACTTTCACCTCAAAGAACGGCATTGCATTGGTATAGATCAGTTATTCGTGGTGGAGGATACATCGATTGGGCTGACTTTTGAAGGAGGATTTCATGCAAATTTGGGACAGCGGCATATAAAGATTTTGCTATCACATTAAGTAAGATGGTTCAGAGGACGACTGTATTGGAGTACCAAGCTGAATTTGAAAGAGTTAGTAGTCGTTGTCAGCCACCTCGACCGATACCGAATTTTCGTGCTCTTTGTCATACCACTCTTCAAGAGGCCTTTAAGAAGGTTGTGAGGATGGAGCAAAAATATAAGGCTCTCAAGATGGCAGCAAAAATAAATTGGGGCAACCGAGATGGACGGTTTACGCTTAGAACGCCGATTAGAAATTCTATGGGTTCAAAAACAACAGCTGCGAGTACTGGACCACAACCACATTTGAGATCTTCCGATGTTAGAGGAGGCACAAGACCCCCTGTTTGAACTCTCACGCCTACCCAAAGAGAGGAGCGAAGAGTGAAGGGCCTTTTCTTTCGATGCCATGAATGTTTCACCCCCGGTCATCGGTGTTCCAAACCGATCGAGAGTGTGATGTTCATTGACGATCTCGAGGAGGATGATGAGGTTGTTGATGATGGAGAGTGTTCAGAGAAGGTCTATGAGGAGGCCGTTGAGGAGGGCGCGGAGAAAGATATCCAAGTTGAAATATCAATACATGCACATTCAGGTACTTCCGCGTCGAGGACATTACGAGTAGACGAACTTGTTAGAAAGCATTGTGCACATCCTCATCAATTCTGGGAGTACACACAACTTTCTAGACGAGAAGTTAGTGAAGAGGTTGAGTTTGGATGTTGAACCGACCATGGGGTTTGACGTTGCTATTGGAGACGGCACAAAGCTTAAGGCGGAGAGCTTGTGTCGCTGGGTCGGTATATGGGTGCAAGGACACAACATCATTGTGGACTTATATCCATTGGTATTGTCAAGAGCGGATATTTTCCTAGGCATATAATGGTTACAAAGCTTGGGACACGTCATTTTTAATTTCCGGAGCATGTGGATGAAATTTAAGCAAGAAAACGTCCGAGAATTTGTGTCTCTAATACCAATATCACGATCTTCCCTCGAAGCATCTCATTTCAATTTGCAATCAGTTTTGGATAGAAATTAAGATAGAGATTTTGAGAGAAATGTCAAAGGATTTAACCGTTGGATCAAGGTGAGATTTGGATATGTTGTATACTACTATCATGAGAATCGGATAGCTAGATCAGGATATATTGCCCGATCAGTGGTCAAAGGTCGGGATGGATAGATTCGCGGGAGAACACTCTGAACTAGTTTTGGAATCAGTGTATGGTGGTAGGCCAACGGTGATGGTGTCTCACATATAGGGTAGGTGATGATGGAAAATTTGGGTTGGCGGTGGTGTAGGGCTATAAATATTAGTTTAAGGAAGAAGGGATAAGGGAGAAGATGGAACGTTCCTTAGGATCAAGGGGGCGATCAAACGAGGAGGTAGGTGGCTTGGTTGGCCAAGGGTGGTTGTCGATCAAGCTTGGTGATGGTCGAACAAGGGAGGAGGAGGATTGAGGATGGAAGGGAGATAATGATGTGATTCGGGCTAGACCGAGTCACCTCGTGCACGTTAGGCTTGGGCATGACGACATTAAGCTCGTGAACTAGTTAGTTTCAGTTTTTATGCATAGTTAAGTTTAGCTTGTGTTGTTTAGTTAATGGGATGTTGGTCTAGTCTTGAACTGGTTTGAGTTGACCGATTATGAAACACCCAAACCTCCAAATACACGTGTAAACCGCGTGTATAAATTCTCCCACGCGGTGCATCACATGACCTGTCAGTACAAGGATTTCACAAGGCACACAACAGCACAATTTCACCATAAATAAACTCAACTAAAAGAGTCCGGATACAAGTTCCATAGGCCACAACAAGCCTCCCAAATATACATCCAAAATACAATGCTAAAGTCCAAAATACAACATCATCATCACGCCCTCGTAGGGGCTTAACACAACTAACAAATCTACTAAAAAGGAAAAGCAGCTACTCCTCGCTACCCGCACCTGCGTCCCCTAGCTTTGAAAATAATACCACCACGAGGTGGTGAGCTTACAGCCCAGCAAGTAGGATCTATATAATCTAAAAATAATGAAAATACATGTGTATATCCAATGTATGCCTATATTTGCTAATGATAACGATATACTTATTGAAAAGACTTACCATAATTTACTGAATCAATGCAATTGATAAAGATTACTAGTCACTATCCTGAAACATGCTAGTTCCTAACGTATCATGATAAGTTCACACAGATATAAAGCTTGATACCATCTCTCATCCGTACACATCTCAATCATAGGTTTTACATGTTATGCATAGCAATAAAATAGCAATTTAGTCATCTCAGGCCTACTAAACATTAATCACACTTATCATCGCTCACTGAGCTATTCACCACACAGGGTAAATACTCTTAAGAAACAATCATCCATCATCTCATACATCGAGGGGGGATATATACACCTCTAGCGGTAATGTCACCTACACGTGTATAGCGACACTACATGTGACCGGTTGTCTGTGGCCATCAGACTAAGGACCCCAGTCATAAGCCCGTATCTCACTCTCTCTAAATCATCACCGCTCTCAGCGGGAGAATCAAGAGCCCTTGGCTCATCCACATACGCTCTAACCCTGCGTCGTCGGGTACTGCTAGAGTTATATCCCCGCCTCACAATCATATTCTTCTATCATCATAATCTAGTCCTAACTATACAGTATAACTACCTGAATGCCACATAGGCTTTCCGACCTCAGGTGTAGGCCGCTAATAGTATAGTTATATAAAGTACACTCTACCCTTAACCTTGGGCTGAGTGAGTAAGGGTACTGCATAGTCAGAATTCGACTACTAATAATAGGTGGAAGTGGTGCAGTGTCTATGAGTGTATAAAGTATGTTATAGTCATCATGATTATTACATTCTATATTCACAGCAATCATACATCTACGCAATATTATACCATACAGGGCACATGTAAAGCATTATCACACTAATGTTTGTGCTACATTAATATTCTCATAATGATATGATGAGCAAGTTATCAATAACCACATATGCAAGGATATAACATGTGTACTAACTGCATGCATTAATACTGACATTTCCTACAGTGTCATGACAGGTATAATGACTGTAATTATGTTATTCTAGATTTGTATAACTCTACTCGCTTGGGGGGTCTCCACAGTATGGTAAAACTCGTCAGCTAGCCGACTCCTCCGGAAGCCCAAAATCCTCCTCACGCGGTGTCAATCCTATTAATTCACGCAAGTAAGCCATACGTAAAATTAGCGAACTAATAGAATTAATTATCTTATTAGAGCATTTATGTTTGGTAAAATACATGAGTTAAGGGGGGGTCCAAATGGCCCCAAATGGGCTAGGCTAGAGGCAATGGGTAGACTCAAACCCAACCCAAAAAGCAATAGGGTCTTGGTAGGCTGGGGGCCCAGCCACAGCCCACTAAGGTTGGAATAGTGGGCTGCAGACTGCAGCCCACCCAACAATGGGCTAATGGGATGCAGCCTGCAGCCCACCCGGATCCAAGGCCAGGTGGGCTACGCCCTGCAGCCCACCCGAGTCTAGGTGGGCTGCGGCCTGCAGCCCACCCAGATCGAGCTGGTGGGCTGCGGTCTGCAACCCACCCCAAAACCGGCTTAGTGGGCTGCAGCCACTGCAGCCCACTAAGGGGGGAATGAGTGGGGGTTAAACCCCCACCCCCCCACCCCATCTCCTCCCGATGGAAGGAGGTCGAGGCGGTGAGAGGAATCCACAGGGTTGCGGGGCTACGGGCGGCGCGGCACGACGCCGGTGGCGCAGCACAAGGCCGACGACGGCCACGAGACCGACGGGTAAGTGAAAGGGGAAAAAGGGAAAGAAAAAGGGGAAGGAGGTGGACCCGACGGCGACGACCGCGCTCCATGGCCGGCGGCCATGGGGAGTCCATCCTCGCCCCAACACCAAGGGCCCGAAGCCCAAAGATGGCTTCTCTCTCTCCACCGGGGCTTCTCGGATCGGCGGCTAGATGCGAGGTCGTTGGCCGCCGAGGGCTCCGACGACGGCGAGGTAGGGGGGTTTTACACTATCAAGATTAAAGGCAGGGGGGAAGGCTTACCGGGGTTTGGTCGGCGGGCTCGGCAACTCTCGGTCCGGCTTCGGCGGCAACGGTACTTCGTTGCCTTCGGCTCCGGCAATCCGCGAGAGAGGGAGAGAGGTGAGGTAGAGGAGAAGATGAGAGGCTGGAGGTTGGAGGGCTGCGGTGAGGGGAAGAAAGAGACAGAGGAGGTGGGGAAGGTGGCGTGCACGGCAAGGGAAAGGGAAGAAGGAGGAAGGGAGGACGCTGGGGGCAGGGTGGCAGGCGCCTGTGACGCATGTGCTCGGCGCGTGCGTCACGGGATTTTTTTTTTTTTAATTTGGGGTGTTACAGATTAGCCTCCAACATATATTGTGGAGTGCACTTAGATTGGATTATGCATGAATTATTAGGTTAACCTATCTTCTCCCATTTAATATAAATTATTAGGTTAACCTATCTTTTCCCTATAGTTTCATAAATTTCTTGCTACAGACGTATATCTAGCAAATATTTTCCTCTAATTGTGCGGACTACTTTCCTTGCATCCGAGCTTGATCCAATAGCCAATATCGAACCATAACAAGAGGTATTAGAGCCACTATTTCTTGGATACTATGCCAACAATCAGATCCACGGCGTTGAGACCCCATTAAGGCACCTCAGCCAAACAAGAAGCTACGGATGTGGTCAGGACCAAATCTAATGGAGTCGAGTTGGCACTATTTGAGTCGAACCCTAGCACACTAGCGAGGGATTTTTCCTTGTCTTCCGTGAACTTAGATTTAATTAAGATGTTCGCAGACATGATGGAGATGCAGCTAGCCATACAAGCATCGATGGAAGTGATGACTCAAGTCCTCATGGGTGCACCAAGAAACACAACATCAATTGCACTCCCCGCTCTATTGATAGAACCACAACTTTGTTAAAGGACTTTGCCTCCACCACCACTCCATACTTGACATGAGGAAGACTACAGGGCCTTCGTGGGTAGCCAAACCAAAAGCCCCTTGTTGCCCACGTCACAAGAGAGAGTGCCAAGTTTTCCCTACAATCGAGTGCCATAGTGTGGCCGGTTATGTCATGCCGAATAATATATTTTTCTTATGCTTTGGTTATTACACTTACACCCACTAAACTATACTTGGTTTTCACAGAGACCCCTCATAAACTATTTCATTATAATATCCCTAGTAAAACTTTGGAACAATTTCAATGTCATCCTTCTATTAGTCTATTGTCAGCTAAATTGGCACCGTAGCTTATATAGTAGTCATGTTAAAATACACTACGATCAATGACCTAAATGTCATCTTCTTCTATCCTCATCTTCTTTCTTCTCATCCTTCTCCTATCTCTATCACCATCACCGTCTCTCTCTTTCACTCTCCCCCACCTCCTCCTCTATCGTCGATGACCTCCTCCTCCCTCCTACATCGCTGCCATGGTACTGATAAGGTCTATGGTACCAAGCTGATAGACTTTGATTCTAATGACAAGGCTACAGAATGATTCCTTCAAGATCTAGATTTATTGTAGAAAGCAGTCCATGCAATTGAGAGAAACTATTCACCAAATATTCTTTCATAGTCTAAAAAATATGAAACCAAGTGAAATCGATCCGTAACTTCCTGATCTACGTTTTTTGTATTTATGCCCTTTGTAAATTCAAACTACAATTAGGACAAAAATATGATATATTACGGAGGGTGGTGGTGGTGATGGGTGGAGTGGATGATAATGGAGATGAGGGTGGATGGTTGATATTGTTTAAGGGATAAAGACGAAGGGAAAGAAGTGGTCAAGATCCCAAAGAAGAGGGAGGACTCGACAGACGAGGGAGATTTGAAGTTAGGAGAGACCTTGCCAACGGTAAAGGTGGTAGGTTGGTGAAGAGTGAGGAGGGAGATTAGGGTATATAGAATAAAGAGAAGATAGGAGGCAAAAAATCAATAATCCAATAACATTATGATTTTGGCTGCTATCCACACCTTTATAGAGGCTAGCCAACAAGCCAAAATATAATTATTAACCCTTATTATAGAAGATTTCTGCCAATCGCGTTCGAACGCGTCCGATCGTGTTCGAATGCACAAAAGACGTTCTCTATATGTGTGAATGCGATGCCTCGTTCGAACGCACCCAACCGTATTTGAATGCGCATTTCGTGTTTTCTGTATTCGCGAACCTAATGCAGGCATTCAAACGCGCCCCCAACTGCGTTCGAATGCGACCTACAAAAAATTTATTTTAATGAAAATAAATAACTAAAGCAAAACGAAAAGACCCTAACTAAATGTATCAGCCCACCACGCTTCCCCCACCTTATCCTTAAGGTGAAAAGTCAGTGAAACGCTCCAAAATATCAGTCTCCAACTCGCATGACGCCTCATCGAAGGGCTTGCCAAGCCACTCTAATATGGTACCATGTCATCGTTGGTGCCTAGCAAGTACACGAGCTAGCTCTACGATCTCTATCTCCTTCAATGGCTTCGGTAGAACTGATCCAACAACCTTATGATCTCTGATCCGCTCTCTCAGCAATGAAATATGGAAGACAGGATGCACTCTCGACCCTTTTGACAGCTCCAAACGATATGCAACCGAACCAATACACTCTAACACTCGAAACGAATCGAAGTAGTGATGTGCTAACTTCTGGTTTCGCATCGGACGTAAGGTCACCTGTCAATACGGTTGCATCCTCACAAACACCCAACTACCAATGTCAAACTCTTGCTCCTTATGATTGTGATCATAAACTTGTTTCATGCGATTTTGAGCAAGTTTAAGATGGGCACGCAACCTCCTTAATGTGGCGTCTCTATCCATCAAAGCTAAGTCCATCTCCATTCGATCTGCAGATGCCACTGAATCATAAGCGCGTAATGTCAGAGCCGTGCGTCCATACACCACCTCAAATGGAGTTATGCCAATGCTACTGTGGTAGGCGGTGTTATAAGACCACTCCGCCCATGATAAGAACTCCAACCATCATCTCAGCATCTCTCCAACAAAGCATCTCAAATACTACTCAATGTCTCGATTGACCATCTCAGTTTGGCTATCCGTCCGTGGATGGCAAGCCAAATTGAAGTTCAATCGAGTCCCCTGTAATCTGAAAAACTCACTCCAAAAGTTGCTTATAAATATACGATCACGATCTAAGACAATTGTACGTGGCATGCTATGTAACCGAGCAATATCTCTAACAAAAATTTTAGCCACTAACTTGGCTGAAAATTGATGTGAAAAGTATATATACTTGCTTAATCTGTCAACCACCACAAAGATAAGAGAATAACCATGTACTAGCGGAAGACCCTCTATGAAATCCATAGAAATGTCTTCACAAACTGATACGATCTCCACTTGTGGCTAAGGTTCGATCTCTTCCAATTCTCAGATCTGGATAAGATTTGGCATAGAACTTTATAAATAGATCCTGAAAGATACTGCCGTCTGATCATCATGAGATTTTGATATGTCGTAGCCCCGAAAACAAGCTTTCTAACAAATCAAGTTTTAAGCGAATAGGATGTAGGGATCTCGAGATATCATCCGATTTGAAAAAAATTAAATCCCTAGACACACGTATGTATCTAACCTCTAGGCAATGATATTTCTCGTTCGCTTAAGTAAAAGTCGGAAGAAATATTAAAAACGAAAGTAGAGATGAATGCCAAGATTTTAACGTGGAAAAACCCAAAACGGGAAAAAAACCACGGATCCAAACTCGGATCAAAACCAATCACTATAATAGTAGCAGTTACAAAACTGACTCACAAAACATCCCGTCGATCTAAACGACTTTGTTTCTCTCAGTCTTGATCGCTAGAACCCACGATTCACTGCTTCTTGTGATTGAAGTCCAATCTCAGTAGCCCTCGAGATTGATCTTTCGTCTAGATCACCCTTAAGACGAAAGATTAAATTCTTGTAGATGAGTGGAACCTTGTTAGTAGAAGAACCGATGTAGCTTCAAGAAGTCACCCTCAATAATGTTTCTTCCACTACCCTAGAGTTAGGGTTTCATAATCCTTATATATGATATTCAAGATAGAGCCAAATCCGAGTCTTATCCGTACTCATGATCTTCAAGATAGAGCCAACTCCGAGTCTTATCCGTACTCATGTTCTTCAAGATAAAGCCAAATCCGAATCTTATCCGTACTCATGATCTTCAAGATAGAGCAAAATCTGAATCTTATCCGTACTCATGATCTTCAAGATAGAGCCAAATCTGAATCTTATCCGTACTCATGAAAGTCCAATATTTTTAAACTTTGTTGGTGCGTTCGAACGGGCTCGAGTGCGTTCGAACGCGACAGCTTGAATTCTTCAGGTTGCGTTCGAATGCGTTTGTGAACACGGCTCTCTGTCTGTGTGAACGCAGTGCCCGCGTTCGAACGCGTTTGTGAACGCGGCTCTCTGTCTGTGTGAACGCAGATTTCGCGTTCGAACTCGTTTGTGAACGCAGCTCTCTGCCTGTGTGAACGCAGTGCCCGTGTTCGAACGCGTTTGTGAACGCGGCTCTCTGTCTGTGTGAACGCAGATTTCGCGTTCGAACTCGTTTGTGAACGCACCGCGTTCGAACGCGTTTGTGAACGCGGTGTGAACTCAACAGCTTTTCTCCAATAACCTTGCAATTCTTTAGACCAGAGATATTCTAGACTTGTGTAAAGCTCATATACATGTAAAAAATACACTTAGAATATTTTGTACACAATTGCCAACAAATAAAAACCTAACAATCTCCCCCTTTGGCAATTTGTGACAAAACACCTAGGTTACAAGATATTACAAAGACTTCAAATTGAGCAATCAACAAGTCTAGAATATTTTGCACATCAAGCCCTGCAAATAAACATATACCAATCCAAGATCAAGTGAAAATAACTTGAAATGAATAAACAATCTAAACACAAGTTATCAATGTAGCATAAATTCAAAAGTACTTAAGCAGTTCACAGTTACTTCAAGCAAAGTTCAAAAGTACTTAAGACTCTCATAAACTCCCCCTATGCTCATACTCCCCCTACACACCTAGACACCTAGACACTAACTTAGACACTAAGACACTCTCCCCCTTTTTGACACAAATTCCAAAGACTAGGAACTCGGAGGAAACTGACGATGAAGAATCGGCAACACAGAGTCGAGGTAGGTGAAGAAGGCGGCCTTGGTTTCTTGGTAACTGTAGCTTTTTTAGGCATTCTAGAGAAGGAAAAAAGTCGCAAGATTCAACATATGCCCAAAGAATACAAAAAAAATCCAAAAATTCTAGAAACCATGAAGACCCTAAGTGAAATCCATCTTCCACTTAAAAATGCAAGTTATCACGTTCAATCGCACAAAAAACATCAAGATATTAACTTTAACGTGATCAAAACTTGAAACTACACGAAATCAATCAAGATCAATAGACTTTGGAGATGCACTTCTAGAAATTCAAAATACATTCAAGACATAGAATATGACAATCAAATGAAATAAGTCATACACAGATCAATCAAGATATCAAAAGCATATTATAATCAATTCTAATGTATCACTCAAAATTAAATTAATCTTGATTGATCATAACGATACGCATATGCAAGATAAGCATAGATAACATGAACCAATCTTCTTAAACAAACTTTCCTATATAAACAATGATGCAACACAGTAGTCAAACCGACTTAGTATTGAAATTTTGCACTTTGCGACTTATTCTCCATAACATAACAGGAATTTTTCCTGTATTTTTTTTAAAAAAAATAGGTGCAATGATGGCTTTCACACATGAGTAGGTAGCCCTTTTCTTGTAGTACAAATCAAATAAAGTGTAAGAAGAAATTCACATCTATCATTTTTTTTTGAATTTGCATATAATGTACTGAGTCAAACTGAACTCGAAACAAGACGGCTTTCACACTAACTCATTGTAGCCCTTTTCATTGATCTTTTATAAAAATATATTTGATAACTAAGTATGGGGTCAAACTGTGCAAATCAAAGTTAATAGTGAGCTATTTAAAAAAATATTCATGATATCATGCTCACACAAGAATAAACATACGTTATGAGTGCATTAAAATTTTATTATTATAGAAGTCGAGGGAGTGACAAAATCAAAATTGAAACAATATACTACAAGATGACAAAATTGACTATAATAACTCATAATCAAGAGAAAAATCATATTTTTATGTCAAGAGTATATTATTGAATCTAGGAGTGCATCAATTTTTTTTATGACAAAAACTCTCGATAAATCTGAAACTAAAACCAAAGAAAATTTCAGAGTAAATGAAACCTAAAATAAATGAAACAAAATAATAAGAAACTCGCAAACTAAAACACAAATCAATCCAAAGCACAAATCCCTAAAGAAGTGCGAAGATACTGAAATCTCTGTAAATCAAAAGGTTTTGTAACAAATCACCCAACTGTTTCTCCGTCTCAACATGTTCTATTGCTATTGTTTTGTCTTGTTACATTTCAGATTATGTGAAGTTCTAACAATATAGCAATTATTAGATGTTCTAGATCCAAAACATATAACATTACCATCATGATCTAGAATAGTACAATCATTTTTAGAGAATTCTACCTCATAACCTTCATCACAAAATTGAATGATGCTTAATAAATTTGCTTTCAAGCCATTAACATAAAGAACATTTTCGAGACTAGGAATCCCTGGAGTACTTACCTTTCCTTTACCTATTACCTTGGATGAGTTACCATCTCCGAATGTCACAACTCCCCCTTCATGTTTTTCGAGATTAGAAAATAAAGACTTGTCACCCGACATATGTCTTGAACAGCCACTATCTAAATACCACAATTCAGAATTTAAGGCTTTCAAGGCAGTATGCACAACATAACATTTCAAATCAGATTTCTTGATCCATATGGCCTTTGTTTTCACCCCATAAATAAAAGCACTTCTAGGTTTTTGCAAAAATTTGCAATGTGGTCGAATATGCCCTAGAATGCCGCAATGATAGCATGTCGGAACAAACCTTTTTCTACTCACCTTATGTCGAGGAGAGTGATTAGAGTTTACCTTTGGTACCGTCGAAGATTCACCAGTTTGTATATTCAAGTTCTGTTTAAAAGGTTTCATCCACGATTGCTTTGTAAATGCGGTTGATGGCTTCAGGTATTCTTCCTTTTGTATACCTGCAGAAACAAATACAGTTTTATTATTATTTGAATTACTAGTGTATCCAATACCATACCTGTCTTTTCCAGAGATCTGAGCTTTTAGAATTTCGTCAAGTTTGTTCTTCCCTTTCAGAAATGTAACTTCCTTATGCAATCGCTCTAGTTTAATTTCATCAGCCTTCATTTTATTTTTTGCATTGTCAAGTTGTTCAGAAAGGTCTTTGACACGTTCAAGCTCCAATTTGTACATCTCTTCAAATTGAATTCTTTCTGGTTCGATTACCTTGAGTCGTTGAAGTAGTCTAAGATTGTTTTTCTTGAGTTTAAACGACTCTAGGTATAAGTCATTATATGCCTTTTGGATTTCAAATTCATCTTCCTCAGCAGGTAACATATCCTGATCATCTATACTATCAATATCAACAATAGAGTCAGTATAAAGTAGAGAAGAGGTAAAAGCTACAAAGTTTTCTTCGTCCTTTTCAGAATCATCAATAGATTCATCTGAGTCATCCCAAGTAACTTTCATAGCTTTGCCCTTCCTCTTAAGACGATTAGGACATTCTTGTGCGATGTGTCCAAAACCAGAACATTCAAAACATTGAACTTTATTCTCAAAATTCTTATTTTTCTGTTTGACATTGTTGTTGGTACCACCTGTATTTGAACTCATAGTATTCTTCCTTTTTACAAATGCTTTGCTTTTCTCAAGTTTTTCAGCATTTAACTTGTTTGGCTTCCGAAAGAATTTATTGAACTTTTTGACAAACATGGTCAACATCTCAACATCTAAATCACCTTCATCATCCGATTCCTCTAAATTTTGTTCAACTGTAGATAGGGCCGTCCCTTTGGACTTCCTCGGTTTTGAAAGATTGGACTCAAATGTTTGTAGATTTCCTACCAATTGTTCAACTTTCATTGAATCGATATCCTTACTTTCCTCAATAGCTATAACTTTTGCCTGAAACCTTTCTGGAAGGGACCTAAGGATCTTACGGACAATTCTGTTTTCAGGAAGTTTCTCTCCTAGCTTGAAATTAGAGTTGACTATATCACTCAGCTTTGCATAGAACTCATCAAATGTCACATTCTCCTCTATACGTAGGGTTTCAAAACTAGTAGTCAACCTCTGAAGTTTCGAAAGTTTTACAGCCATGGTTCCTTCGTGAGTAGTTTCTAAGATCGTCCAGGCTTCTTTTGCTATCTCACACGTAGAAATTCTTCTAAATTCTTCCGAGGAAACACAACTAAAAATAGCATTTATTGCTTTGCTATTCTAGCCGACTTTGTCATAGTCTGACCTATCCCATGAGTCAATCGGTTTCTTAATAAGTTTTTCATTCACCATGTACATTGGTGGACTCCAACCGTTCACAATGGCCATCCATACTCGCTCATCTATAGATTTCAAATAAGCTCTCATCCTAGCTTTCTAATATCCATAATTTGATCCATCTAGAATAGGAGGTCTAATAGATGATTGTCCATCTCTATGAAAATCCATGCCTATCTGATCTCTCTCAAAGAGTGAGAGAACCTGCTCTGATACCAATTGAAAAAAATTAAATCCCTAGACACACGTATGTATCTAACCTCTAGGCAATGATATTTCTCGTTCGCTTAAGTAAAAGTCGGAAGAAATATTAAAAACGAAAGTAGAGATGAACACAAAGATTTTAACGTGGAAAAACCCAAAACGGGAAAAAAACCACGGATCCAAACTCGGATCAAAACCAATCACTATAATAGTAGCAGTTACAAGACTGACTCACAAAACACCCCATCGATCTAAACGACTTTGTTTCTCTCAGTCTTGATCGCTAGAACCCACGATTCACTGCTTCTTGTGATTAAAGTCCAATCTCAGTAGCCCTCGAGATTGATCTTTCGTCTAGATCACCCTTAAGACGAAAGATTAAATTCTTGTAGATGAGTGGAACCTTGTTGGTAGAAGAACCGATGTAGCTTCAAGAAGTCACCCTCAATAATGTTTCTTCCACTACCCTAGAGTTAGGGTTTCATAATCCTTATATATGATATTCAAGATAGAGCCAAATCCGAGTCTTATCCGTACTCATGATCTTCAAGATAGAGCCAACTCCGAGTCTTATCCGTACTCATGTTCTTCAAGATAAAGCCAAATCCGAATCTTATCCGTACTCATGATCTTCAAGATAGAGCAAAATCTGAATCTTATCCGTACTCATGATCTTCAAGATAGAGCCAAATCTGAATCTTATCCGTACTCATGAAAGTCTAATATTTTTAAACTTTGTTGGTGCGTTCGAACGGGCTCGAGTGCGTTCGAACGCGACAGCTTGAATTCTTCAGGTTGCGTTCGAATGCGTTTGTGAACACGGCTCTCTGTCTGTGTGAACGCAGTGCCCGCGTTCGAACGCGTTTGTGAACGTGGCTCTCTGTCTGTGTGAACGCAGATTTCGCGTTCGAACTCGTTTGTGAACGCAGCTCTCTGTCTGTGTGAACGCAGTGCCCGCGTTCGAACGCGTTTGTGAACGCGGCTCTCTGTCTGTGTGAACGCAGATTTCGCGTTCGAACTCGTTTGTGAACGCACCGCGTTCGAACGCGTTTGTGAACGCGGTGTGAACTCAACAGCTTTTCTCCAATAACCTTGCAATTCTTTAGACTAGAGATATTCTAGACTTGTGTAAAGCTCATATACATGTAAAAAATACACTTAGAATATTTTGTACATAATTGCCAACAAATAAAAACCTAACACGATTAGTAGATGAATGTCAGAGAGTCTGATCAGGATCCGTGAATGGAGGCACGAGATCCTAGATGATGGTGGTTGGAGGTGGACCGACGTTAATGGGGTGGAACTAGTGAAAAGTGGTGGTGGAAGGGTTATGGTTGATGAAAGGGTTAGGGCAAGTGTTGGATAGATTGGAAGAAGGGGAAGGAGAGGGCCACCCCTAAGGGACTAAAGTGATTGGCTAGTCGAGGGAGGTTAGAATCGGCGTTGCCGGGGATCGAGGAACGAGAGCGAAGATGACGAAGGAGGCAAAGCAAAAACTCAATTCATCAATAATGACTCTATGGTTGCCATCCACATCCTTTAGAGGCTAACCAAACAATTCAAAATTAACCCTAAATAGTACATTTTCGCCAACCACGTTCGAACGCGCCCTATCACGTTCGAACACCCCTATTTCTCTCTTTTCTAGATTTGGGAACGCGATGTAGGCGTTCGAACGCACCTATTTCCCACTTCTCTAGATTTGCAAATACGATGCAAGCGTTCACAGCGTGTTCGAACGTTGCGTTCGAATGCACAATTCACACTCTCTGGATGTGTGAACATGATGCAAGCGTTCACAACCGCGTTTGAACGCACTCCACCCGCGTTCAAACGTAACTTACAGAAAACTTATTTTCTTGGGAATTAAACATTAAAATACGAAACAAAGACACTCCTAAAGTGTATCCGTGCTCAAGACAACATCGGTGAAGTCCGAATCGTATCAATCTACCACGCTTCTGCAACCTTGTCCTCAACGTTTGAAATTTGGGAAGCGATCTTTGAATTCTAACTCAAGCTCCTTCATGATTTGATCTTCTGCATTGGTTCCCCACATATTTGAAAATAGAGGAAAGGTTGGTGCTGAAAAAGAGGCAAGCTCACTTGTGTCTAGTTGGCGCCAATCAAGTAGGGTGGCCATTTGGTGATAGCATGCAAAATTGCTAGCATTTCGCGCTCGTAGGTGGGTAGCTGTCGCGACTGGTTTGACAATGTCTTGCTCATATATGCCACTGGTCTGCCCTCTTGCATCAAAACTGCTCCACTGCTCTCACCCAAAGCGTCGCATTCCACCACAAAGGGCTTGCTAAAATCTAGTAGTGCTAGAATCGGAGCGGTAGTCATAGCTGTCTTCAAGGCTTCGAAGGCCTCCATCGCCTTGCCCATCCATTAAAACCCACTTTTTATGAGTAAGGAGCTTAGCGAGGTACCAATTTTGCCGTAGTTGGCAACGAATCGCCGGTAATACCCCGTCAACCCAAGGAATCCCCTCAATTCTCGCTGATTAGTAGAAATTGGCCAGTCCACCATATTCTTGATCTTGCTTGGATCGGCTTCCACTCCTCTTGCTAAGATTATATGTCCCAAGTACTCCACTCGTGGCTCTCCCCAAAGACACTTGCTCATCTTGACTTTTAACTAGTTTTGTCGCAAGATATTTAACACCTCATGCACATGCCGCAAGTGCTCGCTCCAATTCCTACTATACACTAGAATATCGTCAAAAAAGATGAGCACGTACCGACGCAAGAGCGAGCGGAAATGGTCATTCATCATCCCTTGGAAGGTGGCCGGTGCATTGGTGAGCCCAAACGGCATGACTCGGAACTCATAATGGACATCGTGAGTTCGGAACGCCATTTTGTGCACATCTTTCGGGTCGACGCAGATTTGATGGTACCTCGCTCTTAAGTCAAGTTTGTTGAAGTAAGCCAACCCTGTGAGTTCATCCAGCAACTACTTGATCACCGGTATTGGATACCGTTCTTTGACGGTAATCGCATTCAAGGCTCGGTAGTCGATGCAAAATCGCCAACTCCCATCTTTCTTCCGAACCAGCAGCATTGGCGATGAGTAGGCACTTCTACTCAGTTGAATAATCCCTTGCTCGAGCATTTCTACCACCAATTTATTGATCTCTTCCTTCTGGATATGCGAGTACCGATAGGGCCAGACATTTGCTGGTTTAGCCCCTCGAATGATCTGGATGCGATGGTCGTGCCGACGGGTCGGCGGCAGTCCTCGGGGTTCCTCAAAGAGATCCTTGAACTCCTGTAGCAGCTCTTCTATGTCAGCGGCTATTTCCCTTGGTGGTGGATGTTCTGGTTCAGCAACAGCCATTTGCAATAGTAGAGCTCGGTCCCCTACACAAGGAAGGCCCACAAGTGGTTGCAATGCCGGCCCTTGCCGCGGTTGATTTCCATCCAGCAGCACCCTTCGACCATTCCTTCAAAATGTCAGTGTGAGGTTTGAGAAATCAAATGTTATGGGCCCCAAGCTTTGAAGCCATAAGGTCTCCAAGATAATGTTGGCACCTCGCAAGGCCAACGGATAAAGATCCAATGTGAAAGTTTGGCATTGCACATTCAATTCCACACCTCCACAAATAAAATCCGCTCGCAATGTGGTGCCATCCCAATCATCACATCGAACCCTTTCGTAGGTTCCGACTTGAGCCCAATCTTCCTAAGGAGCCTCTTGTTAATGAAGTTGTGGGTGGACCTGGTGTCTATCAAGATTCTCACTGTGGTTTTCTTAACTACATCGTTCACCCGCAAAGTCTTTGGCGCAGCTGTCTCTGAACAGGGGTGGATGGAGATTTTGGCTGTCATGTCCTCCACGGGTTGCTCCTCAGCTAGTTCTCTTTGATGTCCAGCCACACCTTCATTTTCAGCTACAAACTCATCCTCCACATCCTCCAATCCATCTATTAGCATCATCAATCCCATTGGTTTAGCGCAGCGATGCCCGGGTACAAACTTCTCATCACAACTAAACCATAGGCCTTTGGCTCTTCGTTTCTCCACTTGAGCAGTTGTGAGTGCTCGTCCCGGACCTCTAGGTGCGTACTTCACATCTTGGGAAGGCTTTAGGGGTGCTCGAGGAGGCACCATTGCAGCAACGGTTCTTGGTACTCCGGTAATATTTTCTGCCGCTATGGTTGGTTGAACCGAATTGCGGCTTCCTTAGCTCATCCAACTCTATTTCAGGTGTAACTTCATGGCATGTGTTTGTCTTCCATGAGAACCGCATCTTCGAAGGCCTCCTTTAAGGCTCTAGGCCTTAAAGCCCTCACATCAGCTTGTATGTCTCCTCGTAGCCCAGAGATGAAGGTCCTGCGAAGTTGCTGATCCGTCCATGAGGGATGACTTCTGCTACTTATCCTCTCAAATTTTTTTTGGTATTCCCCAACCGTGGTCCTTTGCACCGTCTTTGAGAGGAGAGCATCGAAGTCTTTATACCCTGACGCTCCAAATCGCCGCGTGATATCAACACAAAATTCAGCCCAAGTTTTGATAGCCTCATTGACATTGGCTGCTCGAAACCAATGAAGCACCACATCTTCAAGGTGAATTTGGGGAATTCGAGATGCACGCTTTGTCCACGGATGCCATTGTCTCGTTCCAGATCATGTCCAAGTCCTTGTCTAACCGGAGGAGGATGCACCATAAATGATTGATGATCCCTCCTTTGGTTTTGAATAACTCATCATGGTTCCGGGTCGTATTGCCTCGCCCACGAATCGTGATCTCCAAGGTGATCTCAATAGTGGTTTGCTCGTCAGATGGGTTCACTTACTACTGGGCCTGGTGGAACCATCCTTGCTTGCCTCTGCCCATAGGGTGGTGGCAGCAGCGGCTCTTGTGGTTGCAAATTCTAAACCGGTGGCGGTGGGTTCATGGTAGTAGGTTCACGTCGTGGGGTCGATGGTGCGTTCCCGTTCACCATGGCTTCCCTCGTCGCCCGTAATTCCCGCATCATCTCTATCATCATCTGGTTGTTGATGACCATTTGTTCGAAAAGAGACCCCAACATAGCTTGAACACTAGGTTCTTTCGTATTCTGATTAGGTCGGGCGGTTCCGCGAGTGGAAGTCGCCACAACTGTTTCCCCCTCCTCTATTGGGAGAATCTCTTCTTCATCATCTCACCGTGCAGCCATGGCTCTGGTTGTTATCATAGGAAGCGCGTATCCGAGGAATGGTGGCTCTGATCCCGCTTGATACGATCTTCCCTTTTGGCTAAGATTCGATCTCTTCCAATTCTCAAATCTATACTAGATCTCGTACGGAACTTTGTAAATAGATCCTGAAAGATGCCGCCATCGGATTGTAATGAGATTTTGATATGTGTTAGCCCCCAAAAAGAGCTTTTCAACAAATCAAGTTTCAGGTGAATCAAATGTGGGGATCTCGAGATATCGTCCAATCAGTAGACGAACATTACGGGGTCTAATCATGATCCGTGGATGGAGGCACGAGATACTAGATGATGGTGGTTGGAGGTGGACCGGCATTAACGGGGTGGCATCGGTGAAAAGTGGTGGTGGAAGGGTTATGGTTGATGGAAGGGTTAGGGCAAGTGCTGGATAGATTGGAAGAAGGGGGAGGAGAGGGTCATCCCTAATGGGACTAGGGTGATTGGCCGGTCAAGGGAGGTTAGAAGCAGCGTCGCCGAGGATTGAGAGAACGAGAGTAAAGAAGACAAAGGAGGCAAAACAAAAACTCAATTCATCAATAATGACTCTATGGTTGCCATCCACATCCTTTAGAGGCTAACCAAACAATTCCAAATTAACCTTAAAATGTACATTTTCGCCGACCGCGTTCGAACGCGCCCGATCGCGTTTGAAAGCACATATTTCTCTCTTCTTTGGATTTATGAACGCGATGCAGGCATTCGAACGAGCGTCCGAATGCACCTATTTCCCACTTCTCTAGATTTGCGAATGCGATGTAGGCGTTCACAGTGCGTTCGAACACACAATTCACACTCTTCAGATGTGCGAACGTGATTCAGGCGTTCACAACCGCGTTTGAACGCACTCCACCCAGATTCGAATGCGACTTACAGAAAACTTATTTTCTTAGGAATTAAATATTAAAACAAGAAACAAAGACACCCCTAAAGTATATTTGTGCTCGAGACGACATCAAAGATGTCCGAATTGTATCACAAACACAGTTTGGTATAGGAAAAGGCTGAATTAATCCGGCCGATTTCAATGTGGTTGCCATAGCCCTTTGACAAACTTCGCAAGCACGAACAAAACTCCTCACATCCCGCCTCAATCCTGGCCATGTGAAACTCTATGATATCCTCATATAAGTCCTCAAGACACCTTCATGACCAGCCTCTGGAGTTTGATGGAAGTGCTCCAACAATTTTCGCTGCAATTCATCATTTGCGGGCACCCGAATGCATCCGCGGTCCAGCAGTAAACCGCCTCGATTCTTCAACTCTGGATGGCACTCTGGATCATTCATCACCTCTTATAACAATCACAAAATATCTGGGTCAGATGTACATGCATATCTCAGTTCATCAAGAAAAGAAAACGTCAGAGAAGAATAGGCTGCAAGCTCAGCGGTATCGGGTTAGCGTGATACTGCATTCATCGCTCTATTTTCCGTTCTTTTTTTGTATTGAATTTCATAATCATACCCCAGCAATTTTGTGACACATCTCTGCTGTGCCGGAGTGTGTATACGCTGTCCCATAAAGTATGGAAAGCTCCTTTGATCGGTTCGGATATGAATCACCTACCGATCAAATAAGACCTCTACTTTGTCACCGGCTCACCGTATATAGAATTGGCAACATCTCGGCTACCATCTTAGAGATAACTTCCTTTTGTACATGTGGATACCAATATAGCCTCACATTCATCGATGCAGCCCAAGGCATAATCTTTATGCGGTGGTTTGCCGTTTTCCTTGGTGGCAACTCCTTTGGTTCCTCAAACAGTCCCGCAATGGTAGTATTTAAACTCATTTGAGGCTCGTCTCCTGCTGGTCCTAAATGAAGAAGATATGCTAAATCACTTGCACATGGTAGCTCCACCATCGGCTGCATCGTAGGAATCGGCGGAGATCAAACGCCATCAAGCCACACATCTTTGTTTTCTTTCTTAAATTTCATCCACATGCTTCGAAAATCAAAAGTGACGGGACCTAAGCTTTGTAACCATTATATGTCTAGAACATTGTCCGCTCCTGGCAGCGCCAATGGATACAAGTCCACAATAATGTCATGTCATTGCACTTGAATACCAACCCGGCGACACAAGCTCTCCGCCTTAAGCTTTGTGCCATCTCCAATAGCAACGTCAAACCCCGTGGTCGGTTCAGCATCCAAGCCCAATCTCCTCACTAACCTTTCATATAGAAAGTTGTGTGTACTCCCAAAATCGATGAGGATGTGCACACAATGCTTTTTAACGGGTCCGTCTACCCGTAACATCTTTGGCGCGGAAGTACACGAATATACATGCATCGATATTTCAGTTTAGATATCTTCCTCTGCACCATTCTCAACGACCTCCTTATGGACCTTTTTTTAACACTCTCCATCATCAACAACCTCATCATCCTTCTTGAGACCGTTGATAAGCATTACACTTTCGATCGGTTTAGAACACCGATGACTAGGGATAAAACGTTCATCGCATCAAAAGCAAAGACCCTTTGCTCTTCACTCCTCCACCTGGGTAGGCGTGAGAGTTCGAACGGGGGTCTTATGCCTCCTCTAACATCGGAAGAATGTCTCAAAGGTAGTCGTGGTCTAGTACTCGCAACCGCTGTTTTTGAACTCGCAGAATTTCTAATCAGCATTCTAGGCGCAAATTGCCGATCTCGGTTACCCCAACTTGTTTTTGCTGCCATCTTGAGAGCCTTATATTTTTGCTCCATCCTTATAGCTTTCTCAAAGGCCTCCTTAAGAGTGGTAGGACAAAGAGCACGAACATCCGCTTGTATCTCATCTCGCAGCCCTAAAATAAATGTGCTCATCAATGTCAGTTTGGGCTAAGGTAGCTAACAACGATTACTAACTCTTTAAAATTCAGCTTGGTACTCCAATACGGTCATCCTCTGAACCATCTTGCTTAATATGGCAGCAAAATCTTCATATGTCGCTGTCCCAAATCTGCATGTAATCCTCCTACAAAAGTCAGCCTAACCGATATATCCTCTACCACGAATAACCGATCTATACCAATGTAATGCTATTCCTTGGAGGTGAAAGTTTACCATCTTGATCTTTGCGTCCTTCGCTGTCCCTTGACAATCAAAGTATTGTTCAACTTGAAACACCTAATCCGTTGGATCACCGCCTTGAAATTTTGGAAAGTCTAAGTGTGCATATTGATCTCCTTCTCTAAATCCTCGAGCATGTCCATCACCATCTCCAAAGGGATCAACCTCATCCTTAAAGTGCCAATCCTCCACTTCGATGAAGCGTATTGGTGCCGCTCTCCTCTCGGGTTTCACCACCGCCGGTCTTGGGTTTTGTATCGGAGGTGGGGGATGATATGTAGGCATAGGTAAAAGAGGATCATTGACACTAACATATCGCACCTAGACTTGTGGAGTATCAATTCAGTGTGGTCCTACCGCTGGTCCTTTTTGAGGCACCGATCATCGTCGAGGAGATGATGAAGCCGATCGGTTCATGACATATTTTTTTAAAGAATTATGATCATTTTGCATTGCGTCAACTCTATGCAGCAATGTTTGGAACATGCCTTTAAGTTCATCCGTCAAGCCCATATTCACATTCATGGATGTTGGTTGACTTGGTTCTGCCGTGGTCGCTTCAAAGGAATCGGCCTCTCGGTTAAGGTTAAAAATATGATATATTACGGAGGGTGATAGTTACAGATTCGAACTGCAACTAGAATAAAAATATGATATATTGCGGAGGGTGGAGGTGGTGACGAGTGGAGTGGATGATAATGGAGATGAGGGTGGATGGTTGATGTTGTCACGAAGGGAAAGAAGTGGTCGAGATCTCAAAAAAGAGGGAGATTAGAAGTTAGGAGAGATCTTGCCAATGGTAGAGATGGTAGGTTGGTGAAGAGGGAGGAGGGAGATTATGGTAGAGCGAATAGAGAGAAAATAGGAGGCAAAAAATTAATAATCCAATAACATTATGATTTTGGCTGCCATCCATACCTTTATAGAGACTAGCCAACAAGTCAAAATATAATTATTAACCCTAATTCTAGAAGATTTTTGCCGATCGCGTTTGATCGCGCCTGATCGCGTTTGAATGCATAAAAGGCGTTCTCTGTATGTGTGAACGCGATGCAGGCGTTCGAACGCGAACGCGCCCGACCGCGTTTGAACGCGTATTTCGCGTTCTCTGTATTTGCGAACCTGATGCAGGCATTCACAAAGGTGTTCCAATGCGCCCCCAACCGCGTTCGAACGCGGCCTATAAAAAATTTATTTTAATGAAAATAAACAACTAAGCAATAAGAAAAGACCCTAACTAAATGTATCAGGTACCCTAGCTTCTTCACTGGCGTCGCCGGTTTGGTTGTTAGCCACGTGTCCCTCACCCTCCGCAATTGCGTGATAGCATCGCCATCCCTAACAACTTCAACTCCTACTATAGCCTCTCATTAGAGAAAGCTTGCAAGGCCGTCCTCGACAACCATGGCATCTTCGACGTAGAGGGCAACCCCAAAGACGCCCACTTTCTTTCTCAACTCTTTGACGTTGTTCCCTTCTCCTATGTCCTCCACCCGATTGCCTATTCCAATGTCCGCCACGCAATTGAGAACCCCTCCTCTTATATTGTGGGTCCGATTACCCTATTTGAGGCATGCAAGTGCATAGATACACAACTCACTATTGTTTGGGCATCGTCCTCCCTCTTCCATATACGACCTCAACGACAAGGTCCCTTTCTCGAAGTCAGATTGCACTGACCAATCTACGTCTCTCTACGCTGTGACAAAGATGGCCGGAGAGGAGATCACCCACACCTACAACCACATCTATGGGCTCTCCATTAGGCCACTGCTTCTTCATCATTTACGTCCCATGGAGGTGGCTTGATATGGCATACTTTTCCTTCACCCCAGAATAGACTACATGGGAAGCCCATCACTGTCTACCAATTTAAAGATGGCGCCAACTTGGCCTTCTTCTCCTAACAAGGCAGAAAACTAGTGGTAGAACTATAATAGTCATTAGATTTACTGTCGCCTGTTATTTTATTTAGATCTAAATTAGGAGGGACATTATAACAAAAAATAGTTTAGGAGCCTCTGAAAAAATTAGGTATAATTCAGAGGGTGCAGGTGTAATTAATCCTAAATTACAACCGAAAATTCTGATGTCCACTTATCGTCTTCACGGGTGCCCCCAGTCCCAAAGTATGGTAAGTCGTTTGTCACTATCCTCTGCAGAGGTGTCAAGATTTGTGTCTCATTAAAGTCGGTGACCTTAAATAAAGACACCACTCTTTCCATCTCGAGTTGTTCCCGTTCTCACTCTACAGTGCACACTGCAGCACACTTCCCACCTCCTAAATTCCAACGCCAAGGACAGTAGCCGCAGTGCTCACAACGCGCGTCGCACTTACTCCCTGCGCCCCCCTCCCCCGTTTCCCATCTGTTCTTTCCAAACGCCTCTCTGCAATCCAAGAACAAGAGGGAAGAGAGAAAGAGAGAAGGAGATGAGCCGACAATTCGTTCTAAAGCGAAAGGTCTTCTCCTCTCTCCTCATCGCCTCCGTCGTCGCCCTCGGCCTCCTCTGCCTCTACTACGGCACCTCCTTTGCCCCTGGCCTCCGCCGCCGGAGCTCCGGAGACTTCGCCGGCGGAGACCCCGTGTTTCATACCTTCGCCGACGAGCCCGTTCTCCGCTCCGCCCTTCTGCCCTCAGACCTCGCCGTCAAGTCATTCCCCGTACCCTCTCTATCTATACTTCTTTGAGTCTTGATGTTGGATTTTGTTTCCATTTCTTGGATCAAGTTGCGATCTTGATGCGATGTGGTTGGGTTTGACTGGAAAAAAATAACTTAGGTTTGTGGTCTGAGATTGTCGGAGCTGATACCGTGCTTGGATCGGAATCTTCATTATCAGCTCAAGTTAAAGCTTAATTTGTCACTCATGGAGCATTACGAGCGCCACTGCCCGCCTCCTTCTCGGCGATACAATTGCCTCATTCCTCCCCCAATTGGTTACCGAGTGAGACTGATCTCGTACTTGAATTTTATTGTTTTCAATGTGATTTCGATCTCCTAATCTTTTTTGTGCACTATAGATACCAATAAGGTGGCCGGCGAGCCGGGATGAGGTGTGGACGGTTAATATTCCCCACACCCATCTTGCATCGGAGAAGTCCGACCAGAGGTGGATGGTTGTAAATGACGATAAGATCAACTTTCCAGGCGGCGGGACACACTTTCATGCTGGAGCTGATAAGTACATTGTGCACATCGCACAGGTTCAGCAGAAGACTCGATCATACCGTTCAAATTTCATCCTTTTTTATCCATAATCTAGTTCTTGATACCTGCACTTCTGGTGTTCTACTAGATGCTAAAATTTCCGAATGATAAGCTCAACAATGGGGGAAAAATTAGGACTGTTCTTGATATTGGTTGTGGTGTCGCGAGCTTTGGGGCATACCTTCTTCCTCTTGATATCATTGCCATGTCCCTTGCGCCTAACGATGTTCATGAAAACCAGATTCAGTTTGCACTTGAGAGAGGGATACCTTCGACATTAGGTGTTTTGGGGACCAGAAGGTTGCCATATCCGAGCCACGCGTTTGAGTTGGCTCACTGCTCTCGGTGTAGGATTGACTGGCTTCAGAGGGATGGGATTTTGTTACTGGAATTGGATAGGGTGTTGAGGCCTGGGGGTTACTTTGTGTACTCCTCTCCAGAGGCTTATGTTCCGGACGAGAAGAATAGGAAGATATGGAGTGCGATGAGTGATCTTGTTCGGAGGATGTGTTGGCGGATAGCTTCAAAGAAGAACCAGACGGTGATATGGGTCAAACCTTTGACTAATGGGTGCTACCTCAGAAGAGAGCCAGGGACTCTTCCTCCCATGTGTGGTCCTGATGATGACCCTGATGCTGCTTGGAATATGCCCATGAAGGCGTGCATTTCTTCTTACTCAAATAGTAAGTTTACTGTCATTTTTGTTGGTTAATAGTAAGAGTATCTGCTGATTAATTGGTTTTCCTTTCTATGCATTTCCTATATATCATTTTGCAAAAGCAAAAATGGATCCGACCCGGCTTGAAACTAGCCAGTAGGCTGGGATTGACCGAAACTGGCATTCTTCGTTTTATCGATGAGGTTTAAATGAGTTTGATATTTTTCTTAAATAATTCCTTTTTCTTTTGACTTGTTTACTTGTGGTCCTATGCCATATAAATACTTTGGGTAGTTAATTTTTGAAGTTCATGAGTAATAATGAAGAAATGAAATTATCAAATAATATAAGAACAAATGGAATATCTGAACTTTATCTTCTGTTTTCATTTTTCTTTTACAGATACATTTCACATTTTAATGTTCTTCGAAAGCTTGTATTATGGATTAGACTCTTTGACGACGATTAACTATAGCTTGATATGACTTACTTCTAATTTAGAATATAAGTGATCTAAAAACATGATAGTAGGTGATAAAAGTACTGTAGACATCACAAAGCTGCAAATTCTAGTATCATGAAGTTGAGAAAGTGAAAGATAATATGACGCGGCAAAAAGTTGTGTTGCAATGTCTTAGTTTCATAGTAGTTCACTAGTTCCAATATCTTAGAGCTTTGATATATGGTATAAATTGACTCCAATTATCAGCTTATTCATTATCCTCTTGGCATTGAATAGTTTACTAGATAAGTTGCTTGAGTTCTTGTTAAGTAATAAATTGCTACAAGTTCTTGGAAATTTCCTATCTTTCAAATTTAGTAGTAGTTATTTCTTGTCACTTATTTACAGAAACTTCTATTGCATGCATGTCAGTTTTGCCTCCCGCTCCCTGTCATATTTAAATAGTAAGATGTGTACTTATTTGGAACAGGAGTTCATATGGCAAAAGGCAGTGAGCTGCATCCTTGGCCGCAAAGGCTTATAACGCCACCCCCTCGTCTAGAAGAACTTGGAATTAGTTCCAAGAAATTTCTTGTAGACAATGTGAGTTTCAGTATAGGCTAATAACACAATATCTAAATATTCTATGGCCACTCTTGTTTCATATGCTACTTATGTCTTAGCATAATACTGAGCTTCATTTGTCTAATGCAGGACATATGGCATTTTAGAGTGATAGAGTATTGGAATCAGATGAAATCTGAGATACAAAGGGATTCATTTAGAAATGTTATGGATATGAAAGCAAACCTTGGTGGTTTTGCAGCTTCTCTGGCACATGAGGATGTTTGGGTAATGAATGTTGTTCCTGGAAATGAATCTAGAAAATTGAAGGTCATTTATGATCGAGGTTTAATTGGAACCGTCCATGACTGGTATGTTTGTGACATTTAATCCCTATGATTCTATGGCAATTTATATTTATTCCTGTTATTTAGATTGTTTCTACCACTTCAAATATTCATACATCAACAATTTTCTACTTTGTGGTGAAAAAGGTTGCCTTCATGGCATTTGTGCAAAATTTTCTACAAAATTTAGTTAGGGTAACATCCTATTTCAGGATTGCACTCTTGTCCTGTGAATTTATGAGCGAGGAACCTGACATGCAGATGCAATTACAGACCATTGATTATCATACAACATACTTAAGATCCTTAGTAACCAAAAACACAGATATGAATACCACTTCCCTTGCAGATGATTTAATCATGAACATCATTAACGTTATACATACGAAAGATTCTCTGATGTGTCTCGAATTAGGGGGTGGTTTGGATGGAAGGGAGCTCGGTGGGATGGTGGGGATCGGCTAAGGTTAATGGTGGTTTGGTGGATCTAGGGCAGAGATGAAAGGGGTGTGGCTAGGTTAAAGGAGGTTGGTGATGGGGAGAAGGGACGACGAGAGAGGAAATGGACCGGTCCTAAAGTGGAAGGGGGTCGGTCGGAGGGAATGGAGAGAGAGTTCTAGTTGTGGGCTACACGAAGAGAAGGGGCTGGGAGAGAGGAAGGGAGAAGAGATTGAGAGAGAGGACAAAATACAAATGATCCTATTATCCCTACTAGGTGCGCACCACATACTTGGTGGCTACCTACGATTAATCCCCTTACTCGGGTCGGCCGCCACTCCCTCTGCTGAAGTGATAAAGCAGAGGTACTCCACTCTGCGCTCTTTCCAAAGGTATTTTCTTTTCTTCACCTTTAAGTAGTGATCCGCCAACAATCCCAATACTGAGCGCGAGTGAACCAAGTGCTCTTCCCAAGTTCTGCTATACACTAGAATATCAACAAAAAGTACTAACATATATCGCAGTAGGAGTGGATGGAATATATCATTCCTTAGCCACTGGAACGTCTCCAGTGCGTTCGTCAACCCAAACGACATTACCCCAAAATTCGTAGTGCCCATCATGAGTTCGGAATACTATTTTGTGGACATTCTCTGCTCGCACACGAATCTGATGATAACCGACACGGAGGTCGAGCTTGCTAAAGTATAATGCCCCTAGCAACTTGTCCAATAGCTCCTCTATGACTAGTATAGTGTTTCGATCTTTGACAGTGATAACATTTAGTGCACAATGCACGGTCGTCCATGCAGAAATGTCAGCTCTCGTCCTTCTTCCGCACCAGTAGCATCGGCGATGAATAGGATTTCCAACTCGGTTGGATAATGTCCTACTCAACTAATCTTGATATCTCCTTTTAGATGTGAGGATAGGGGTAGGCCAAACTTTAGCAAGTTTTGCCCTTGGAATGATCTTAATACTGTGGTCAAAATGTCTCACGGGTGGCAATCCTTGTGGAACCTCAAATAGGGCAGCAAAGTTAGTCAACAAAAGCTCTAAATCATCACGTATATCTGAGCTAGGGAGAGCCTTAGGCTTGGTTGGCGCAATTTGGAGAAAGTATGATGGATCACCAACTCGAGGTGCTCCATTCAATGGCTGCAATATGGGACTCGACTATGTCCGAACCCTGTCAAGCCATACTATCCATTCGTCTTGTCAAAAGGTAAGCCACATCTATGAGAAGTCAAAGGTGACTAGGCTAAAGCTTTGCAACCACTATATACCAAAACATCACATCCGCTCTTCAGAGAGCCAATGGATACAAGTCCACAATGAAGTTGTGGCTTTGCACCTAAATGAAGACACTCCAGCACACGCTGTTAGCCCGGAGTTTGGTGCCGTCGCCGATCGTCACCTCAAAGCCGATAGTGGGCTGCGCCTCAAGTCCGATCCTTTGCACGAGCCGCTCGTCCAAGAAAATGTGCATGCTTCTATTGTCAATGAGGAGGTACACGCACTATTTCTTGACTAGTCCGTCCACCTGCAAGGTCTTCGAGGCGCTCATACCAGAATATGCGTGCATGGAGATCTCGATCGGTATCTCCTCATTTAGCTCCTCATACATAGCCTCCCTAGCTTCCTTAGCCACCAAGTCATCACTAGCAACCTCCTTTATGTCGTTATGCTCGTCGCTTTGGCGCAACAATGGCCTGGAGTGAACCTCTTGTCACATCGGAAGTATAACCCCTTAGCTTATCACTCCCCCATCTGTGCAAGTGCGAGAGCATGGACACCAAGGGTTGCTTCACCTCCTCAAACTCCTAGTACAGCTCTCGGAGTCACCTTCTGTCTTGCTGTGGCCGCCAGAGGCCTAGAAGTCGTACCTAGCCCACCGACAACCTTGGTCATCGTAGGCGTATATCCGTTGTTCCACCTGGGTTTAGTGGCATTCCTCAAGGCTTAATGCTTCTGGTCCATCATGGTTACGTTCTCAAAAGCCTTGCTCAAGGTCCTAGGTCGTAAAGAGAGTACATCAGCTTGGACTTCCTCACGCAACCCAGAAATGAAGGTGCTGACCAGAATTTCCTACGACCATTGTGGTCGGCATTGACTACTGATGCACTTAAATTCCTTCTGATAAGCAGCAACCGACGTCTTTTGAACAAGCTTAGACAAGGTGACACTGTAATCTTCAAAGCTTGCTGTCTTGAAGTGTCTAGATAAGGCGATTATGAATGCTGACCATCTGTCGAACACCTCGTGGGCGCTCACGGACTGGTACCAATGCAATGTCGCGTCCTCCAAATTAAAGCTCGTTAACAGCATCTTGGCGTCTTCCGTGGTCCCTTGATATATAAAAAACTGTTCAGCACAAAAGATCCAATCTTAAAGGTTACCTTCTTGAAATTTAGGGAACTTAAATCTCACCATTCTTTTGCGCATAGGATTGTCGCGTCCCGTGTCAAACACGAGTTCAGATCTAATGATAGGAGGATCGAGGACTTATACCTCGTGTTCTTTGTGCCTTCGGTCATTCCCCTCACGATGCAAACCGGGGTCATCCCGATTTGACCAACTTGTGGCCACCTCAGCACGGTTAGGATTCAGATCTAGGTGCGGCCCTTCTGTGCCTCTTTGTCCACTGTAGAGGGCTTGACCGATGGGTGGTGGCAGCAGAGGTTCAACTTGGACAGAGGCTGCCCTAGCAATCGGTTGAGGCAACACCGCGCGACAGGGATTGCATGCGCTAGGGCTTCCGGCATGCGCACGGTGGCTGCAAGGTTTCGTAGCTCCTCACTCATGCCTCTCATCTCCTCCTACTGTGTACGCTATATGTCTATCATTTGCTGGAAGAGGGAAACTAAGGTTGGATCCATGGAGGGTACTGGACCAGTCGAAGTCAGCTCAGACTCGTATTAGCTCCACTTGTGGACACCATGGGTGTGGTATGCTCGACTTTTGTGGGCACCTCTATGACTGCGCGTCGATTGGCCATTGCTCTTGTGGTGGTCATAAGTTCGAGAACCGGTGGCTCTGATACCATTGGTGTGGCCTCGGATTAGGGGGTGGTTTGGATGGAAGGGAGCTCGGTGAAATGGTGGGGATCGGCTAAGGTTAATTGTGGTTCGGTGGATCTAGGGATGAAAGGGGGCATGGCTAGCTTAAGGGAGGTTGGTAATGAGGAGAGAGAGAGAGAGAGAGAGAGAGAGAGAGAGAGAGAGAGAGAGAGAGAGAGAGAGAGAGAGAGAGAGAGAGAACAAATGATCCTAATCCCCTAACTAAGTGCTCACCACATAAGTGGCTACCTACGGCTACAATGGCTCAGGTGGTCTAAGCCCCATCCTAGTCCGGTCCGACTAGTTTGACCCAAAGCAAAATACATAAGCAAATGAATCAAGCAAATACAGACTTGATCAGACTCATCCTGACCCACAAGTCGGGTCACAACAGCATCACAGTGAAAATCAATGGTTTTGTGTGCTCCTACCCTATCTATTGATAACTTCATTCTCTGAAGATGTTATGCTTTTTTCTTTGAAAGGATAGTTGATGTAGACACTGACACTTCTAGACAAGATAATCTTAATCACATTTGATTATGCCAACACAATAGCTATCTCCTATCAAACAAATTTTAACAAGTTCCTTCTCAACTTTACATCCAACAGTGTGAAATTTATAATTCATGGTTTTATGCTTACTAACTGGAAGTCAATGTCAAATCCAAATCCTATTAGGACTAGGGAAATTGAATACTAAAACTATGAAAACCAAATGCAAGTTGGAAAGTGAAAATTAAGAGTAGATAATGGATAACTGAGTAAGATTAGGAAAACTAAACACGATAAACAACGACCATGATTTTCTAATGTGGAAAACCTCTCAGTCCAAAGTAGATCAATCTTTCATAGACATAAGAATTTGTTACACACCTTAGACAGTCCATCATCTAACCGTTGAAGTCTACTTCTCTTGCTCGAAATCTATATTGGTTAACTACTCTATGATTAGATTGCTTTTGCATATTGTTCACAGTATGACAGTTCACTCATCAAAACTTCTTAGTGGTCGATGGTAGAAATCGTAGTAGATAACTCAGTTTAGCTCCTCTAGTGCTTGATGATTGATCACTTATGTAGACTAGCACTCGGACATGTATATATGGCTCTCCTCATATTTATTGAAAAGTTCTTTCTGTGAGAGAGAGTTGGAACTCACGAAATCTTAATCGAGAAGCTCCTTGAGTTCTTCCTTGATCCTTTGTTGTTCAGACTAGGCGAATCACAAAAGGAATTTCCTAGTCTCAATCAATTTCTGAAGTTTCCTTTGCTGCCCTGCTCGCTCAGTTCGAAATGACCAAGCTTAGTTTGCACTGAACATATATAATGTAAGTGTTTTCGGCTAAAGTATGCCAGCAGTCCGCACCATCCAGAGCTTAGTTCAGACGAACTTTAGCAGAATGCTGAAATTTTCTTCTTTCAACGAAACTTGGATTTCTTCACACCAATCAATCTTTCACTAGTAATGTGACTTGATCGTACAAATTTCCTAAATTGTATAATATGTTTTACTAGTGTATTGTATTCACGACTTTGTCATTAATAAAGTTGCAGTTATAGATGCCATTGGATAATTGCTACTATGTATTCACAGAGCTTACTTGTGCTCCTAAGAAACAGAAAATGATGTAGATTTTGTTTGATTGACTGCTACATACATAGGTATTGATAGGTTCTACGGTACCAAAAGATAAGCTCTGATACCAATGATTAGTCTACGGAATGATTTCTTCAAGATCTGGATTTATTGCAGGAAACAGTTCGCGGAACTGAAGGAAAATATTCACAAAATATTCTTCCGTAGTCAGAAAATTACGAAACCAAGTGGAATCGATTTAGTGTGGATGATGGTGGTGGTGACGGATGGACTGGATGTAGGGGCTATGGATGATAATGGAGATGAAGGTGAATGGTTGATGTTGTTTAAGTGATAAAGACGAAGGGGAAGAAGTGGTCGAGATTCCAAAAAAGAGGGAAGACTCGACAGACGAGAGAGATTAGAAGTTGGGCGAAATTTTGCCAACGGTAGAGGTGGTTGGTTGGTGGAGGAGGGAGATTAGGAATAGAGAGAATAGAGAGAAGATAGGAGGCAAGAAATCAATAATTCAATAGCATAATGAATTTGACTGCCATCCACACCTTTATAAAGGCTAGCCAACAAGCCAAAATACAATTATTAACCATAATTCTAGAAGATTCGCATCAATCGCGTTCGAACGCGCCCGATCGCGTTTGAATCCGCAAAAGGCGTTCTTTGTATGTGTGAACGCGATGCAGACTTTCGAACGCACCCGACTGCATTCGAACGCATTTTTTGCGTTCTCTGTTTTTGCGAACCTGATGCAGGCGTTCGAATGCGACCTATTCTGCATTCAAACTTGACCTGCAGGAATTTTATTTTAAATAAAAATAAACAACTAATGTAATAAGAAAAGATCCTAACTAAATGTATCAGTCCACCACGCTTCTCCCACTTTGTCCTCAAGGTGAAAAGTTAGGGAAACGCTCCAAAATATCAGTCTCCAACTCCTATGTCGCCTCATTGGATGGCTTGCCAAGGCACTCGACTAGAATCTCTATCTCTAATCTGGTACCATATCGTCATCGGTGTCTAGCAAGTATACGAACTAGTTGTACGATTTTTCTCCTTCAATTGCTCTAGTAGAACTGATCCAATGACCTCATGATTTTCAATCCGCTCCCTCAGCAATGAAACATGGAAGACATGATGCACTCTCAACCCCTCTGACAGCTTCAAATGATATGCAACCGGACCAATACGCTCTAACACCCGAAACGGACTGAAGTAGTGATGTGCTAATTTTTAGTTTGCATCGGACGCAAGGTCACTTGTCTATACGGTTGCACCTTCACAAACACCCAACTGTCGATGTTGAACTCCTGCTCCCTATGGCTGTGATCATAAACTTGTTTCATGCGGTTTTGAGTAAGTTTAATATGAGCACGCAAACTCCTCAATGTGGTGTTTCTATCCATCAACGCTAAGTCCACCTTCGTCCGATCTGCAGATGCCACTAGATTATAAGCGCATAATGTTGGAGCCGTGCGTCCATACATCACCTCAAATGGAGTCATGCCAATGCTGTTATGGTAGGCAGTGTTGTAAGACCACTCTGCCCATGGTAAGAGCTCTAACTATCGTCTCGACATCTCTTCAAGAAAACACCTCAAGTACTGCTCAATATTTTGATTGACTACCTCGGTTTGGCTGTTCGACTAGGGATGGTAGGCTGAACTGAAGTTCAATTGAGTCCCCTGCAATTTGAAAAACTCCATCCAAAAATCGCTCATAAATATATGATCACGATCCGAGACAATCGTGCGTGGCATGCCATTTAATCGAGCAACATCTCTAACAAAAATTTCAGCCACTGACTTGGCTAAAAATTGATGTGATAATATCGAAAAGTGCGCATATTTGCTAAATCCGGTGATGAAGCGGCGATAATATCCGGTCAGCCCCAAAAATCCTCGCAATCTAGTGGTGGTAGTAGAAATAGGCCAAACGGTCATGCATGCCACCTTTTGAGGATCCGCCACTACATCTTTCGCTGAGATGATGTGGCCTAAATACTCCATTTGTGGTACTCTCCATAGGCACTTGGACTTTTTGATCTTTAGCTGGTTTTGCTTCAACAAATTCAATATATCCTCCAAATGCCGCCAATGCTCCAATTCAGTCCTGTTATACACCAAAATATCGTCAAAGAATATCAAAACATACCTTCACAATAGAAGTCAAAATATATCATTCATGAGGCCTTGAAAAGTAGTTGGGGGCATTGGTGAGACTAAAAGGTATTACTCGGAACTCATAATGTCCGTTCGAAGTCCGAAAAGTAGTCTTGTGCACATCCGCCGGGTGAACTCTAATTTGATGATACCCGGCTCTCAAGTCAAATTTGCTAAATATAGTTGTCCCTGCAAGCTCGTCCAGCAGCTCTTCTATTACCGGAATGGGATATCGGTCTGTGACGATAATAGCGTTTAGTGCCCGATAGTCGATACAAAAATACCATGTTCCGTTCTTTTTTCGCACCAATAGCATAGACGATGAGTAAGAGTTATGACTTGGTTGTATGAGGCTTTGCTCTAACATCTCGACTACCATTTTGGAGATAACTTTCTTTTGCACATGTGGATACCGATATGGCCTCACATTCGTCGGTGCATCCCTGAGCATAATCTTTATACGGTGGTCCGCTGTTCTCCTTGGTGGCAACTTCTTTGATTCATCAAACAGTCCATCAAGCCGCACATCTTTGTTTCCTTGCTTAAATTTCATTCATATGCTTCGGAAATTAAAAGTGACGGGTCCCAAGTTTTGTAACCATTGAGTGCTAAAGACAATGTCCGCTCCTCGCAGTGTAAATGGATACAAGTTCACAATAATGTTGTGTCCTTGTACTCGTATATCGACTCGGCGACACAAGCTCTCTGCTGTAAGTTTCGTGCCGTCTCTAATAGCAACGTTAAATCTCGTGGTCGGTTCAGCATCTAAGCCCAATCTCCTCACTAACCTTTCGTCTAGAAAGTTGTGTACTCCCGGAATCGATGAGGATGTGCACACAATGTTTTCTAACGAGTCCATCTACTCGTAACACCCTCGGCGTGGAAGTACCTGAGTATGCATGCATCGATATTTTAGCTTGGATATCTTCCTCAGTGCCATCCTCAACGGTCTCCTTATGGACCTCCTCTGAACACTCTCCATCATCAGCAACCTCATCATCCTCCTCGAGACCGTCGATGAGCATCACACTCCCGATTGGTTTGGAACACCGATGACCAGGGGTGAAACGTTCATCGCATCGAAAGCAAAGGCTTTTCGCTCTTTGCTCTTCGCTCCTCCACCTGGGCAGGCGTGAGAGTTCAAACGGGGGGTCTTGTGTCTCCTCTAACATCGGAACAAGGTCTCAAAGGTGGTCGTGGTCTAGTACTTGCAGCTGCTGTCTTTGAACCCGCAGAATTTTCAGCTGGCGTTCTAGGTGCAAATCGCCCATCTCGATTGCCCCAACTTATTTTTGCTGCCATCTTGAGAGTCTTATGTTTTTGCTCCATCCTCACGGCCTTCTCAAAGGCCTCCTCAAGAGTGGTAGGACAAAGAACATGAACATCCGCTTGTATCTCATCTCGTAGCCTTGAAATGTATGTGCTCATCAATGTCGGTTCGGGCCGAGGTGGCTCACAACGACTACTAACTTTTTCAAATTCAGTTCAGTACTTCAATACGGTCGTCCTCTGAATCTTGTTTAATATGGCAGCAAAATATGACAGCAGAATCTTCGTATGCCATTGTCCCAAATCTGTGTAGTTCTCCTACAAAAGTTAGCCCAACCGGTAAATCCTCTACCACGATTAATCGATTTATACCAATGCAATGCTGTTTCTTGGAGGTGAAAGCTTGCCATCTGGATCTTTGCTTCCTCCGTTGTCCTTGGCAATTAAAGTATTGTTCAACTTGAAACACCTAATCCATTGGATCACCGCCTTGAAATTTTGGAAAGTCCAAAACCCGGTTCTCCCCCGAATAGCATTATCGGGTTCGCGAAGGTTCTCCCCTGAATGGCAATGCCGTTTCTTGGAGGTGAAAGCTTGCCATCTGGACCTTTGCGTCCTCCGTTGTCCTTGACAATCAAAGTATTGTTCAACTTGAAACACCTAATCCGTTGGATCACCATCTTGAAATTTTGGAAAGTCCAAAAGCGTGCGGTTCTCCTCCGAATAGCATTATCGGGTTCGCGAAAGATCCTTGGTTTAGGTTTGAACTTTTGTGCATGTTGATCTCCTCTAAATCTTCGAGTACGTCCATCACCATCTCCGAAGGGATCAACCTCATCCTCAAAGTGCCAATTCTCTTCGACGAACCGCACTGGTGCCGCTTGCCTCTCGGGTTCCACTACCGTCGGTCTTGGGTTTTGTAATGGAGGTGGGGGATGATGTGTAGGCATAGGTGAAAGAGGATCATTGATACTAACATATCGCATCGGGACCTGTAGGGTATTGGTTTTGTGTGGTCCCACCGCTGGTCCTTCTTGAGACACTGATCTTTGTTGAGCAGATGACGAAACCGATCGGTTCATGACATGTTCCTTTAAAGCATTATGATCATTTTGCTTTGCGTCAACTCTATGTAGCAATGTTTGGAATATGCCTCAAAGTTCATCTGCCAAACCCATATTTACACCCATGGACGTTGGTTGACTCGGTCCTGTCGTGGTCGCTCCAAAGGAATCGGTCTCACGGTTAGGATTATCGTGGGTTGAGTCTTCTTTTGTCGGTGTGTTCTCCATTGGTCTTCTTGTCGTCGTTATCTTCCTTGTTTCAACTATTAATGGAGGTCTGAGGTTCTCTTGGTTCTGCTACTAAATGATAAGTTCTACGATATCAAAAGATAGGCTTTGATATCAATGATAAGCCTACGGAACGATTCCTTTAAGATCTGAATTTATTGTAGGAAACAGTTCGCGCAACTAAAGGAAAATATTCACCAAATGTTCTCCCGTAGTTAGAAAATTACGAAATCAAGTGGAATCGATCCGTAACTTTCTAATCTACGTTTTTTTTGTATTTACACCCTTCATAGATACGAACTGCAATAGGGACGAAATTACGATTTAGTGCGGATAATGGTGGTGGTGACGGGTGGAGTGGATGTAGGTGTTATAGATGATAATAGAGATGAAGGTGGATGGTTGATATTGTTTAAGTGATATAGGCGAAGGGAAAGAAGAGGGAGGACTCGACAGATGTGCGAGATTAGAAGTTAGGAGAAATCTTGCCAACGGTAGAGAAGGTAGGTTGGTGGAGAGGGAAGAGGGAGATTAAGATAGAGAGAATAGAAAGAAGATAGGAGGCAAGAAATCAATAATTCAATAGCATAATGAATTTGGCTGCCATCCACACCTTTATAGAGGCTAGCCAACAAGTCAAAATACAATTATTAACCATAATTCTAGAAGATTCCCGTCGATCGCGTTCGAATGCACTCGATCGCGTTTGAACTCGCAAAAGGCATTCTCTATATGTGCGAACGCGATGCAGGCGTTCGAAAGCACACGTCTGCATTCGAACGCACTTTTTATATTCTCTGTTTTTGCGAACCTAATACAGGCGTTTGCAAAAGCGTTTGAACGCGACCCATTCTGCGTTCGAACTCGACCTGCAGGAATTTTATTTTAATAAAAGTAAACAACTAATGCAATAAGAAATGACTAACTAAATGTATCAAGTATCTTATCTCTTAGAGCACAGTGCAAGTACTATATATATATATATATATATATATTTAAACTATGTAATTTAATCTTCAAACTTGAACCTTGTGTAATTGCTTCTTGGTTACTCTTACATCTAAGAAATTGCTGTGCCTCGGGCACCTGTTGCTTTCTTGTGCTCCTTAGAAGCAGAAAATGATGTAGATTTTGTTTGACTGACTACTACACATTTAGGTATCTTATTTCTTAGAGCAAAATATAGGTACTATGTATATTTAAACTATATAATTTGATATTTAGACTTGAACCCTTATTTAATTGCTTCTTGGTTCTTGCATATTTGCATCCAAGACAGAAGACTGTAAGTCTATAAAATGACCATCACAATCACACTATTTCGCCTACATTTGTATTGTTTTATGAGTCCCAAGTCTTTCACACTCCTAATAGTTTGGTTTTCTATCAGTCTTGAGACTACCAGTTCTGTGCCAAAAATGTTGGGGAGTATTTAATATTTTAATCCCACAAATGGTATATCTTAGACAAATTTTTAACCAGCCTTCTCAAAGGAAGGATCGGCTCCTGTGCAACTCATTGTTAGCTCGAAGTTTGATTTGTGACAATGGTCACTTTTAATAACATAGGTGAAGCTTAAGCTTTCTTCTTTATTTTGAGTTAGAGAAATAACAGAAACAAGTAAACAAGTTAAAATATTTTATGATAAGTTAATATGAATGATATAATCTCTCAGGTCAAAATGATTACCAGCATTTTCAATCTTTCTGATCTCATTCCTTGTGCAATCTCTTCATTGGGCTATTAGTAATCAGCCCTTCACATAGCAAATGTTTTTTAATTGTGATATTTTTAATAAACAGGTGTGAGTCATTCTTAACATATCCACGCACCTACGATCTCCTTCATTCTTGGCTCTTATTTTCTGAGATTGAGAAGCTGGGATGTAGTTTGGAGGACCTGCTAATTGAGATGGATCGGGTGTTGCGCCCTCATGGATATGTGATTATCAGGGACAAAATTGCTATTATAAATGAAATTAAGAGGTTCTTGGCAGCATTGAGATGGAATGACTGGTCATCAGAACTGGAACCAAAAGTTGATGCTCTTTCCTCGGGTGATGAAAGAGTACTGATTGTGAGGAAGAAACTGTGGAAAGGTCCTGAAATGTTGTAATCACAGTAACTTTTCTATCTTTTCTTTTTTGTTCAGTTTAGGTTGTAAATGAGGAGCTATATGTGGTCTCACTGCCTTAATTTTGTATCCATCAACATAATTATCAGATGTAAAATAGTTGCTTGCTGTTTTTTCTTTTCTTTTGTAACTGTTAATAGTTCTGGTGTACTATGAATTCAAGCTGCATCAAGCTGCAGTTGATAATTTCAGTATCATAATTCCTTTTCTATGTCTGACTCGATGGGTTGTTCTCCCTGTAGTTAATTTTGTCTTTTCTGCATTCAGTTATTAAATGGTTTCTGGCATTGAGAATAACTTTCTGATGATGAATTGCATTGGCTTTTGCTATGATATAACTATTCTTGTTCCATGCCAGTCTAGGACATTGTGCAGTAACCGCAGTTTCACCTTAACATCCTATAATTACTTTCACCGTAAGCATATCAGCTCAGAGCTAGAGCTCATATGATTCACAAGCAGCCATGCCAACACAGTATAATGGCTCCAAGGTAGATAACCGCAGTTTCACCTTAACATCCTATAATTACTTTCACCGTAAGCATATCAGGTCAGAGCTAGAGCTCATATGATTCACAAGCAGCCATGCCAACACAGTATAATGGCTCCAAGGTAGAATATTACAGGAGAATGCTGTGCCAAAATTGCACATTATGATTATTCTACGAACTTACATGACATTCCATGCATCTTAGTTTGTAAAATTCTTGTAAAGTTTCCTCAGGCATAACATAAGAATGGGTGCTACTATTAACGTTGTAACTAACCTTCGACCAAAATTTGCATTATTTGAAATGTGAAGGAATGGAAGGAGCCACCTTAAACCATCTTTTGCTGCCTAACTATTAACTTTTTTTTTTTTTTTTTTTAAGACAATCTATAGACTTCATTCATTCCAAAGCAAGGTTACAATCCAAATCAAAGGGTGGATCAATCCATTCTTTACACATACTTTCTCGAATAGCAAGATTGGCAAGAGTATGGGCCGTTTTATTGTTAGACTTACTCATGTAACACACCTTGCAGCAAGGGTGAGAAGAAATCCACCTAGGGCATTCTTGCACTATTGGCCAGATAGACCAATGGATATTCTCAGCTTTTCCCTTGATGGAATGGACCACTCTGATTGACTCCGAGTTCGTGAAGTCCATGTTGCACAGTGAGTGCTTCATCGTGTAGTGGGCTAGAGCATTGGTTCAAAATACTGACTTCCCCAAAATAAAGTTGGTGGGAAATTGTGCCACAAAAACGCCAATTCCACCTGTGTAAGAACCTGCATCAATCCATGCAACATATCGCCCTTTGGCCACATGTCCAGCACGTCTAGAGTGACTTCCCCATGCACACCTCCAGTTCCAAACTCATTTAACTTGAGAGAATGCAGGTTTTTAGCCGCCCAGCATAGTTTAGTCTGATTAACCACCTCCTTTGGGGAGAAAGGGATATTCTTGAAAACTAGGTCATTCCACCCCTTCCAAATGTTCCACAAAAGCACCAGAGCAAAGTCCATAAGATCTTGGAGAAGAGAGGACAGCAAGCTGAGGAGCCAATCATCCAGCCTATCCATCATATTGTCTAACTTAAATCCCAGCCGGCTGTGGAACCAAGCTGTCCTGGCGCAAGCACAGTTCAAGAGAAGATGTTCTATTGTCTTATCTTCTTTCGAGTAGCAGGGGAAGTGGGAACAATTGCTTGGATTCTCTTGTGAAGAGCAGCTTGATCGAGAGTGCAGTAGCTAGACACACCCATAGGAAGGTCTTTATCCTTGGCAAGATGACTTTGCGCTCCTAGATCAGCTTCTAGATGTTCTTCGAGCCATGCAGAGATGTAGAACTATGCCAATCCCCTTTAGAGAGAGAACCATAAGCCAACTTGGTCGTGAACAAGCCATTTGGAGACGGTTTTCATATTAGTCGATCCAGACGTTCAAGCGATGCCGGTCCAATGCACAAGCCTAGGATATGGTTGGCCACCTCCCTAGGGAAGCTCCTACCAATCAGGTCTGTCCCAGCAATCTTCTCTCATGAGATCTTTAACCATCTTAACCTTAGGGGGAAGGTTGAATTGACTAATCTCCAGAACAGGCAGCCAAGGATCGTGGGTAATGGAGATTGAAGCGCCGTTCCCAACCTCCCAAAAAATGTTGGGCCTGAGCTTATCTTTGAGCTTGAATATGGAGCTCCACATCCGTGAGTGCTTGCCTTGAAGTCTTGCATCCCAAAGGGAGGATCGAGGGAAGTATCTCAACTTGATGAGTCTCGCCTAGTTGTTGTCAGGTGAAGAAATGAGCATCCAAACTTGCTTAGCGATTAAGCTCTCGTTGATTAGCTGTGGACAGCGAATCCAAGCCCGCCACTTGACAATGGCTGGCATAGAAATTTCCAGTGGTGTTGATAGATGTGTTTCATTCCATCCGAGTAGCCCCACTAGAAATCTCAAATTAAACCTTTTATCTTGTTGAAAAGAGCTTTGGGGAAGAGAAACGTTGCCATGAACAAGACAAGGATCGAGCCGAGGACTGACTTGATGAGAACTAATCTTCCTACCTACGAAAGATTTCTAGCCTTCCCACCCTACCAACTTGGCGTTTTAAGCTTGTCGACTACGAATAAATAATCTTCATCTCTTCTTCTCAATAATAGCAGTGGATTGCTAGGTACTTCTCTCCTGGAAATAGGGTTTGACTTTGAGGAGTGTAATGATCTGAGCTCTTGTCAAGTTATTTGTGTGACTATTGAAGTGAATCGCATATTTCTTTAGATTCAACACTTAACCTGAGAGCTTGCCATCGAGCCCTAAGACAGTCTTTAGGTTGGTTGCCTCGCTTAATGTTGCTTTGCCAAATAGTAGTAGATTGTCTGCAAACAACAGGTGAGTGATAGGGGAGCTCTTCTAGCTAGCTTGATTCCATTGATTAACCCAAGTCTGGCTTCTTCTTCTAGAAGTTTGGAGAGGATATTGGTGTTGTGATCTTGATTTCAATGGGGAATATTTGGGTATGAAGGAGAGTAGAAGAAGAAGAAGAAGAAGAAGAAGAAGAAGAAGAAGAAGAAGGAGGGCCTTTTCTAAGGGTCTAGGGGGATAGGCTAGTCGAGGAGATTAGAGGCGGTGTAGCCGTGGTAGGAGAGAATGAGAGAAGGAGAGGAGAAGATTTGGGGAAGAAACTCAATTCATTCAATAATCATTATAAGGTTGCCTTCCACATATTCAGAGGCCACCAAACAAACAAAATAGTCAAAAGAAGGACCTAGAAATAGTGCAGATTCGCCGATCACGTTCGAACGCAGTCGAGCATGTTCAAACGCAGTCGAGCACGTTCGAATGCGCTAAATACGTTCTCTATATTTGTGAACGTATGCAGGCGTTCGATTAGGAGCGTTCAAATGCAACATCAAACGCACTAAACATGTTCTCTATATTTGCAAATGTAGCAGGCGTTCGAACATGGGCATTCGAACGCGACTTCCTTGCATTCGAACACGATCATAAAAAAAAAAAAATTATTCCAGAAAGAAAATAAAAGAAACTCAGCTCGAGATAACTAGGTCCAATTCCAGTCATATTAATCCACCATGCTTCCGCCACCTTCTCCTTAAGGTGTGAAATGAGGGAAACGATCAATGATGTCTGACTCAAGCTCCCATGTAGACTCGTTGGACAGCTTGCTAAACCACTCCACCAAGATCTTTGTCTCTAGTCATCCTACTTGTCGTCTCCTACACCTAGCTAGCACACGAACTGGCTCTATAACTCTCCTCTCTTCAATTGGCTTTGGTATATCCGACCCTACTATCTAGTTGACAGATACAAGTCCACAATGATGTCGTGTCCTTACACCCGTATACCGACTCGGTGACACAAGCTCTTCTCCCTAAACTTTGTGCCGTCTCCAATAGCAACGTCAAACCCCGTAGTCGGTTCGGCATCCAAACCCAATCTCCTCACCTAGAAAGTTGTGTGTACTCCCCGAATCAATGAGGATGTGCACATAATGCTTTCTAACAAGTCCATCTACTCGTAAAGTCTACGGCGTAGAAGTATCCGAATATGCATGCATCGATATTTCAGCTTGGATATCTTCCTCAACGCCCTCCTCAACGGTCTCCTCATGGGTCTCCTCTGGACACTCTCCATCATCATCAATCTCATCATCCTCCTCAGGACTATCGATAAGCATCACACTTTCGATCGGTTTAGAACACTGATGACCGGGGGTGAAACGCTCATCACATCGAAAGCAAAGACCCTTTGCTCTTCGCTCTTCGCTCCTCCACCTGGACAGGTATGAGAGTTCGAACAGAAGTTCTAGTGCCTCCTCTAACATCTAAAGAAGGTCTCAAAGGTGGTCGTGGTCTAGTAGTCGCAGCCGCTGTTTTTAAAACTGCAGAATTTGCAACCGGCGTTCTAGGTGCAAACCGCCTATCTCGGTTGCCTCAATTGGTTTTCGTTGCCACCTTTAGAGCCCAATGTTTTTGTTCCAACCTCACGGCCTTCTCAAGAGTAGTAGGACATAGAGCACGAACATCCGCTTGTATCTCCTCTCGCAGCCCTGAAATAAATATACTCATCAATGTTCGTTCAAGCCACAATGGCTTACAACGAGTACTAACTCTTTCAAACTCAGCTTGGTACTCCAATACGGTAGCCTTTTGAACCATCTTGCTTAATGTGGCAGTAAAATCTTCATATGCCGCTGTCCCAAATCTGCGTGTAATCCTCCTACAAAAATTAGCCCATCCGAATAATCGATCTATACCAATGCAATGTCGTTCCTTGGAGGTGAAAGCTTGTCATCTGGACTTTTGCATCTTCCGCTGTACCTTGACAATCAAAATATTGTTTAACTTGAAATACTGAATCCGTTGGATCACCGCCTTGGAATTTTGGAAAGTCCAAACGTGCGGTTCTCCCCCGAATAGCATTGTTAGGTTCACGAAAGATCTTTGGTTCAGGTCAAAACCTTTGTGCATGTTGATCACCTTCTATAAATCCTCAAGCACGTCCATCACCATCTCCATAGGGATCAAGCTCATCCTCATAGTGTCAATCCTCCTCATCGACGAAGCGGACCGGTGCCTCACGCCTCTCAGATTCCACCATCGCTGGTCTTGGGTTTTGTAACGGAGGTGGGGGATGATGTGAAGGCATAGGTAGGAGGGGATCATTGACACTCATATGACGCACCTGGACTTGTGGGGTATCGGTTCAATGGGGTCCCTCGCTGGTCCTTTTTGAAACTCCGTTCGTCGTCGAGGAGATGATGAACCCAATTGATTCACGACATATTCCTTGAATTAATTGTGATCCTTTTGTATGTTGTCAACTCTATGCAACAATGTTTGGAACATGCCCCTTAGTTCATCCATATTCGAACCCATAGACGTTGGTTGACTTGGTTATGCCGTGGTCGCTCCAAGGGAATCGACCTCACGGTTAGGATCATCGTGCATTGAGTTCTCCCTTGTCGATGTGCTCTCCATAGGTCTCCTTGTTGATGTCATCTTTCTTGTTTCAATCAGTAATGGAGGTTTGAGGTTTGCCTGCTCTGATACCAATTGATAGGGCTCTAATACCAATTGTTAGGCTCTAATACCAATTGATAAGCTCTGATACCAATTGATAGGCTCTGATACCAATTTGTTAATGCTCGAATACTAAATTGATGGGATCTAGAACCAAAAGATCGGCTACGGAACAATTCCTTAAGATTTGAATTTATTTTAGGAAGCAGTCCGCGCAACCGTGAAAAAATATTCGTCAGATATTCTCCGGTAGTTAGAAAATTACGAAACTAATTGGGTTGGATCTGTTTATTTCTAATCTAAAACTTTTGTATTTATGTCCTTTGCATATTCAAACTGTAGCAGGGACAAAAATATGGAATAACATGGGTGATGGTGGTGGTGACGGGTGGAGTGGATGTTAGGGTTATGAATGGGTATGGAGATGAGGGTGGATTGTGGAAGTGATTAAGGGAAGTAGACGAAGGGAACAAAGTGGTCGAGATCCCAAAGAAGAGGGGTGGATCGACAGTCGAGGGAGATTACAAGCGAGGAGAAACCTTGCCAACGGTAGAGGTGGAAGGATGGTGAAGAGGGAGGAGGGAGGAGTCTAGAGAGAAGATAGGAGGAGGCAAGATATCAACAATCGAATAGCAATATAAAGTTGGGTGACATCCACATATTTATAGAGGCTAGCCAACAAGTCCTAAAATAATATGAAACCCAAACAAACCAACTAAATCAGTATTCCTTATCTTCTCCGAATACCTTTTATATTAAGCTTTCATTATCTAAGTTGTAGATCTAGAGGTTATCAACCTTATCCAACTGGTTTGATATTGTTTGGATATGTGTCAAATATTCTATAAATATTTTTCCGAAACTGAACAGAGTTTGATTTAGCTAATTAGATAAAATCCTAACTAAGTGTATCCGAATCCAATAGCAATATTAAGTTGGCTGCAATCCACATATTTATAGAGGCTAGCCAACAAGTCCTAAAACAATATGAAACCCTAACAAACTAACTAAACCAGTATTCTTTATTTTCTCCGATTAACTCTTAGATTAAGCTTTCATTTTGTCATAGATAGATTCTGAATATAGAAAAGTAATGAATATAAAAGTTGTAGATCGGGGGGTTGCCGACATTATCCAATTAGTTTGATATTATTTGGATATATGTAGAATATTCTACGAATATTTCCCCAAAACTGCGCAGAGTTGAATTTAGCTAATTAAATAAAATCCTAACCTACTAAGACTCTAACTAAACCAAATAACCAAATAAGATAATTAGACTCAATCCGTTGAGCTTAATCTTCTTTTGATGTGATCCAATTTGATCCAATTCGTATCAGAATTATTTGGTAGCCTCTAAAGGTGTGGATGGCAATCATGGAATCATTATTGAATGAATTGAATTTTACCCTTGTCTCCTTCGTCTTCTTCTCTCTCGTTCTCTCGTTCCTTAGTGACGCCGCTTCTAACCCCCCTCAACCGGCCACTCACCCTAGTCCCTTAGGGGCAGCCCACTCCTCCCCCTTCTTCCAATCTATCTATCACTTTACCCTAACCTCTACCATCACCCATAACCCTTCCACCTCCATGTATTCACCGGTGCCACCCCATTATTGCCGGTTTACCATCAACCATCATCACCTAAGATCTCGTGCCTCCATCCACGGATCCAAAGACGAACTCCTTGAACGATATCTTGAGATTCCACCGTCCGATTCGCCTAAAACTAGATATGTTGGAAAGCTCTTTTTCAGGATCTATTTTCAAAGTTCCGTATCAGATCCTGTCCAGATCTGAAAATCGGGATAGATCGAGCCTTGGCTAAAGGGGAGATCTTATCAACTTGGTACCAAAGCCACCATTCCTCGGACACACGCTTCCTATGACGACAACCCGAGCCATGGCTGCTCGGCGATATAAGGAAATTGAGATTTCCCCAATAGAGGAGGGGGAAACAATTGCAGGGACTTCCACCCGTGGAACTGCTCGACCAAATCTGAATACGGAAGAGCCAAGCGTTCAAGCCATGTTTGGGTCTCTTATCGAACAATTGGTCATCTACAACAAGATGATGATGGAGATGATGCGGGAATTACGGGCGACAAGGAAAGCCATGGCGAATTGCACCATCGACCCCACAACGCGAGTCCACCCCTATGAACCCGCCACCACCGGTTCAGAATTTACACCCACAAGAGTCTCTATTGCCACCACCCTATGGGAAGAGACAAGCAAGGATGCTTCTACCCAGCCCAGTCGCAGGTGAGCCTATTCGACGAGCAAACCACTATGGAGATCGTCTTGGAAATCTAGATCTGTGGGAGGGGCAATACGAACTGGAACTGCATCGAGTTAACCAAAATCGAAGGAGGGATCATCAACCATTCATGGTGCACTCTCCTCTGGTTAGACAAGGACTAGGATATGATCCGGATCAAGACAACGGTATCCGTGGGCAAATCGTGCATCTCGAATTTCCCAAGTTTAAAGGTGGTGATCCGATCAATTGGTTGAATAACGCAAAACAGTTCTTCACATACCAGGGTACAGCGAAAGAATATAAGGTGACACTTGTGAGCTTCCACCTTGAAGATGCGGCGCTTTATTGGTTTCGAATACCCAATGCCCATTAGACAATTAAAACTTGGGCCAACTTTTGTGCCGATATCACACGGCGATTTGGAGCGTCAGGGTATGAAGACTTTAATGCTCTCTTCCCAAAGACGGTGCAAAGGACCACGGTTGGGGCATACCAAGAAGAATTTGAGAGGATAAGTAGCCGATGCCAACCCTCATGGACGGATTAGCAACTTCGCAGCACTTTCATCTCCGAGCTGCGGGGAGATATACAAGCCGACGTGAGGGCTTTAAGGCCTAAAATCTTAAAGGAGGCCTTTGAAGATGCAGTACTCATGGAAGACAAACATCGAGCCATGAAGATACACCTCAAATAGAACTACAATCCAGCTCAACCAACCATAGCGGCAAGAAATGTTACTGGCTTACTAATAACCGTTGCTGCAATAGTGCCTCCTTGAACACCCCTGAAGCCCTCGCAAGATGTGAAGTACGCACCTAGAGGTCCGAGACGAGCACTCACACCTGCTCAAGTGGAGGAACGAAGAGCCAAAGGCCTATGATTTCGTTCTGATGAGAAGTTTGTACCCAGACGTCGCTGTGCTAAACCGATGGGATTGATGATGCTAATAGACTCGAGGAGGTAGAGGAAGAAATTGCAGCTAAAGATGAACGTGTGGCTAGATAGTAAGGAGGAGTAGCTAAGGAGCAACCCTTGGAGGACGTGATAGCCGAGATCTCCCTCCACACGTATTCCAGGATAGTTGCACCAAAGACTTCGCGAGTGAACAGTGTAATCAAGACAACCAAAGTGAGAATATTGATCAACATCGGGTCCACCCACAACTTCATTGACAAGAGGCTTCTTAGGAAGATTGGGCTTGAGTCAGAACCACCTATCCGTGTGACGATTGGAGATGGCACCACCTTGCGAGCAGATTTCATTTGTGAAGGTGTGGAGTTGATGGTGCAATGCCAAATTTTCACATTGGATCTTTATCCGTTGGCCTTGCGAGGTGCCGACATTATTTTAGGGACTCAATGGCTTTGAAGCTTGTGGCTCATAACATTTAACTTTACAAACCTCACATTGACATTTCGGAGGAATGGTCGAAGAGTGCTGTTGGATGGAAACTAACCGCGGCAAGGGCCAACGTTGCAACCATTATTGGAACTTCCATGTGCAGGGGACCGAGCTCTACTCTTGCAAATGGCTGTTGCTGAACCATAACATCCACCATTAAGGGAAATACCCACTGACATGCAAGAGCTGCTGTAGGAATTCAAGGATTGCTTCGAGGAGCTCCGAGGAATGTCGTCAAACTGTCGGCACGACCATTGCATTCAAATCATTCCAGGGGCTGAACCAGCAAATGTGCAGCCATATCGGTACCCACATGTCCAGAAGGAGGAGATCAGCAAATTGGTAGTGGAAATGCTAGAGCAAGGGATTATTCAACTGAGTAGAAGTGCCTACTCATCGCCAATGCTGTTGGTTCGAAAGAATGATAAGAGTTGCCGGTTTTGCATCGATTACCGAGCCTTGAATGCGATCACCGTCAAAGACTAGTACCCAATACCGGTGATCGAGGAGTTGCTGGACGAACTTATAGGGTCAGCTTACTTCAGCAAACTTGACTTAAGAGTGGGGTACCATCAAATTCGCATCAACCTGGAAGATGTGCACAAAACGGCATTTCGAACTCATGATGGCCACTATGAGTTTCGAGTCATGCCGTTTGGGCACACCAATGCACCGGCTACCTTCCAAGGGCTGATGAATTACCTTTTTTGCCCGCTCTTCCGTCGGTACATGCTTGTCTTCTTTGACGATATTCTAGTGTATAGTAGGAATATGAGCAAGCACTTGTGGCATGTGCGTGAGGTGTTGAATATCTTGCGACAAAACCAGCTAAAAGTCAAGATGAGCAAATGTCTATGGGGTGAGCCACGAGTGGAGTACTTGGGTTATATAATCTCAGCGAGAGAAGTGGAAGCTAATCCAAGCAAGATCAAAAATATGGTGGATTGGCCGATTCCCACTAATCAGTGGGAATTGAGGGGATTCCTTGTGTTGACGGGGTACTATCGACGATTCGTTGCCAACTACGGTAAGATTGCTGCCCTGCTGACCTCCTTACTCAGAAAAAGATGGTTTCAATGGACAGGCAAGGCGACGGAGGCTTTCGAAGCATTGAAGACAGTCATGTCTACTGCACTGGTTTTGGCTATATCGGATTTCAGTAAGCCCTTCGTGATGGAATGCGACGCTTCGGGTGAGAGTATTGGAGCTGTTTTGATGCAAGAGGGCAGGCCCATGGCATATATGAGCAAGGCATTGTCAAACCAGTCGTGACAGCTATCCACCTACGAGCGTGAAATACTAGCAATTCTACACGCTATCACCAAATAGCGACCCTACTTGATTGGCCAAAGGTTTACCATCTACACGGACTAACGTAGCTTACCCTACTTTATGGAGCAATGTGTGCACACCCCAGCACAACAATGGTGGGTCACGAAACTCCTTGGGTACGACTACGAGCTAGTCTATAAAAAGGGGATCGAGAATCGAGCAGCCGATGCACTTTCGTGCCAATCGGACACAAGTGAGCTCGCTTCCTTTTCAGCACCAACCCTTCCTCTATTGTCAGATATGTGGGGAACCAGTGTAGAGGATCAAGTCATGGAGGAGCTTGAGTCAGAATTCAATGACGCTTCCCTAATTTCACACCTTGAGGACAAGGTTGTGGAAGAGTGGTGGATTGATACGACGACTTCACCAATGTCGTCTTGACCATGGCTACACTTTAGGGGTGTCTTTTATTCTTGTTTTAGTATTTAATTCGTAAAAACATTAGTTTTCTATATGTTGTCTTCGAACGCGGGTGGACTGCATTCAAACGCGCTTGCAAATGCCTGCATTAGGTTCGCAAATACAGAGAGTGCAAAATGTGCGTTCGAATGCCACATTCAAACGTGCCTGCAAATGCCTGCATCACATTTGCACATACAGAGAATGCAAAATGTGAATTCGAACGTGATTGGGCGCGTTTGAATGTGGTCGACGAAAATCTACTATTTTAGGGTTAATAATTGCCATTTTTGAATTGTTTGGTTAGCCTCTAAAGGTGTGGAAGGTAACCATGGAATTATTATTGAATGAATTGAGTTTTACCCTTGTCTCCTTCGTCTTCTTCTCTCTCATTCTCTTGTTCCCCAGCGACGCTGCTTCTAACCCCACTTGACTGGCCACTCACCCTAGTCCCTCAGGGGCTACCCACTCCTCCCCCTACTTCCAATCTATCTATCACTTTACCCTAAACCCTACCATCACGCATAACCCTTCCACCTCCACATATTCACCGGTGTCACCCCATTATCGCCGGTCAACCATCAACCAGTATCACCTAGGATCTTGTGCCTCCATCCATGGATCCAAAGACGGACTCCCTAACGTTTTCTACTAATCTAATGATATCTTGAGATCTGACCGTCCGATTCGCCTGAAACTAGATTTTTTTAGAAAGCTATTTTCCGAGGCTACAACATATCAAAATTTCATGTCGATCTAACAGCGGCATCATTTGGGATCTATTTTCAAAGATCCGTGTCAGATCCTATCCAAATCTAAAAATCGGGATAAATCAAGCCTTAGCCTAAAGGGGAGATCGTATCAATTAGTTTTTTATTTTCATTAAAATAAATTTTTTGTAGGTCGCGTTCGAATGCAGTTGGTGGCGCGTTCAAAAGCATTTGTGAACGCCTACATTAGGTTCGCAAATACAGAGAACGTGTAATGCGCGTTCGAACGCGGTTGGGCGCGTTCGAATGCCTGCATCGCATTCGCACATATAGAGAACACCTTTTATGCGTTCAAACGCAATCGGACGCGTTTGAACGCGATCGGCGGGATGGAACTAGGATTAAGGTTAATTATTCTTATTAGAGCTTTTAGCTATGATACGATTCGGACTTCACCGATATCGTCTCGAGCATGAATTCACTTTAGGGGTGTCTTTGTTTCTTGTTTTAATGTTAAATTCTTAAAAAAATAAGTTTTCTGTATGTCGCGTTCGAATTCGGGTGGAGTGCGTTCGAACGTGGTTGTGAACGCCTGCATCATGGTTGCACATCTAGAGAGTGCGAATTGTGCACTCGAACGCGGCGTTCGAACGCGCTACGAACGCCGACATTGTGTTCGCAAATCCAGAGAAATGGGAAATAGGTGCGTTCGAACGCCTGCATCACGTTCGCAAATCCAAAGAAGAGGAAAATAGGTGTGTTCGAATGCGATCGGGCTTGTTTGAACGTGGTTAGTGAAAATGTACTATTTAAGGTTATTTTTTAATTATTTGGTTCGCCTCTAAAGGATGTGGATAGCAATCATGGTCAATATTGATGAATTGAGTATTTGCCTTGTCTCCTTTATCCTTTTCGCTCCCATTCTCTCGATCCCCGACAACGCCGTTTCTAACCTCCCTCGACCGGCCAATCACTCTAGCCCCTTAGGGGCAGCCTACTCCTCCCCGTTCTTCCAATCTATCCAACACTTGCCCTAACCCTTTCACCACCACTTATTCACCAGTGCCACTCCATTAATGCCGGTCCACCATCATCCACCGTCATCTTTGATCTCGTGTCTCCATCCACGGATCCTAAGAGAGCCTCCTTAATGTTCGTCAACTAATCGGATAATATCTCGAGATCCCAATCTCCGATTCACCTGAAACTTCATTTGTTGGAAAGCTCTTTTCCGGGGCTACAACATATCAAAATCTCAGGTCTATCCAACGGCGGCATCTTTTGGAATCTATTTTCAACGTTCCGTGTTAGATCCTATTCAGATCTAAAAATCGGAATAGATCGGGCCTTGGCCTAAAAGGGGAGATCGTATCAAGCTAGCTCGAACCTTGGCCTAAAAGGAGGGATCGTATCAAGCTAGATCGAACCTTGGCCTAAAAGGGGAGATCATATCAAGCTGGTATCAGAGTCACCGTTCCTCGGACACGCGCTTCCTATGACAACCACCAGAGCCATGGCTGCATGGCGAGATGAGGAAAAAGAGATTCCCCTAATAGAGGAGGAAGAAACGGTCGCGGGGACTTCCACCCGCGGAACTGCCTGGCGAAATCGGAATATGAAAGAACCTAGTGTTCAAGCCGTGTTGGGGTCTTTTTCTGAATAAATGGCTATCAACAACCAGATGATGATGGAGATGATGCGGGAATTACGGACGACAAGGGAAGCCATGGTGAACGGGAACGCACCATTGACCCCACGACGTGAGTCCACTCCCATGAACCCACCGCAACCGGTTTAGAATTTGCAACCACAAGAGCCGCTACTGCCGCCACCCTATCGACAAAGACAAGCAATGATGGTACCACCAAGCCCAGTTGCAGGTGAGCCCATCTGACGAGCTAACCACTATGGAGATCACCTTGGAGATCTAGATCCATGGGCGAGGCAATACAAACCTAAACCACGGCGAGTTAATCAAAATCAAAGGAGGGATCATCAACCATTCATGGTGCATCCTCCTTCGGTTAGACAAGGACTTGGACATGATCCAGATCGAGACAATAGCATCCGTGGGCAAATTGTGCGTCTTGAATTTTCCAAGTTCAAAGGTGGCGATCCAATTGATTGGTTGTATAGGGCGGAGCAATTCTTTGCATACCAGGGTACGATGGAAGAATACAGGTGACACTTGTGAGCTTCCACCTTGAAGATGCGGCGCTTCATTGGTTTCGAGCAACCAATGCCCATGAGACGATTGAAACTTGGGCCAACTTTTGCATCGATATCACGCGGCGATTTGGAGCGTCGAGGTATGAAGACTTCGATGCTCTCCTCCCAAAGACGGTGCTAAGGACCACGGTTGGGGCGTACCAAGAAGAATTTAAGAAGATAAGTAGCCGATGCCAACCCCCATGGACGGATCAGCAACTTCGCAGCACTTTCATCTCCAGGCTGCAGGGAGATATACAAGCCAACGTGAGGACTTTAAGGCCTAGAACCTTAAAGGAGGCCTTCGAAGATGCAGTACTCATGGAAGACAAACATCGAGCTATGAAGATACACCTCAAACAGAACTAGACGAGCCAAGGAAGCCATAATCTAGCTCAACCAACCATAGCGGCAGGAAATGTTACTGGCTTACCAATAACCAGTTTAGGCGTACCAAGAAGAATTTGAGAGGATAAATAACTGATGTCATCCCTTATGGACGGATCAGCAACTTCGCAGCATCTTCATCTCCAGGCTGTCGGGAGGCATACAAGCCGACATAAGGGCTTTAAGGCCTAGAACTTTAAAGTAGGCCTTCGAAGATGCAGTGCTCATGGAAGACAAACACAGGGCCATGAAGTTACACCAGAAACAGAGTTGGACGAGCCAAGAAACCGCAATTCGGTTCAACCAACCATAGCGACAAGAATTGTTACCGGAGTACCAAGAACCGTTGCTGCAATGGTGCCTCCTCGAGCACCCCTGAAGTACGCACCTAGAGGTTCGGGACGGGCACTCGCACCTGGTTAAGTGGAGGAATGAAGGGCCAAAGACCTATGCTTTCGTTGTGATGAGAAGTTTGTACCCGAGCATCATTGCACTAAACCAATAGGATCGGTGATGCTAATCGACGGATTGGAGGAGGCTGAGGACGAGATTGTAGATGAAGATGAGGGTGTGGCTAGGCAGCAAGGAGGAGTAGCTAAGGAACGATCTATGGAGAACATGATGACCGAGATCTCCCTCCATGCCTATTCCGGGACAGCCGCTCCATGGACTTTGTGGGTGAACGGTGTAATCAAGACATCTATAGTGAGAATCTTGATCGACACTGGGTCCACCCACAACTTCATTGACAAGAGGCTCCGTAAGAAGATTGGCCTTGAGTCAAAACCCATGGAAGGGTTCGACGTGACAATTAGAGACGGCACCACATTGCGGGCAGATTTTATTTGTGGAGGTGTGGAGTTGAAGGTGCAAGGCCTATTCTTCACATTGGATCTTTATCCGTTGGCCTTGCAAGGTGCCAACATTATTTTGGGGACTCAATGGCTTCGAAGCTTAGGGCTCGTGACATTTGATTTTATAAGCCTCACATTGACATTTTAGAGGAATGACTAGAGTGTGCTGCTGGATGAAAGTCAACCATTGCTTGAACTTCCAAACGAAGGGGACACAAGAGAGCTCGCTTCTTTCTTGGCACCCACCTTTCCTTTCTTCTCAGATCTACGGAGAGCCAACGCAGAGGATAGTGATCTGGTTCGACTCATGGAGGAGCTGAGAGAGAACCCCTCAAGCCACCCCGAGCATGAGGAGCGCAATGGGTTATTACTAGAGCGCGGGTGGAAAAAGGTACCCCGGAATGAAGAGCTACGGAGACTATTGATAACACACTTCCATGATACTCCTATAACAAGTCATGAAGGGATATTACATATCTACAAGCAGTTGGCCCAAAAATATACATAGATAGCAATGAAGACGGATGTGAAGAAGTATGTGCGTGAATGTCAAATCTACCAATGAATCAAATCGGAGGCAGTCAAGCCCAGCGGGCTGCTGCAACCACTGCTTATACCGGAGCGTATTTGGGAGGACATCTCCATGGACTTCATCAAGGGGCTACCAGAGGTTCGAGGACAATCGGTGGTGTTCGTTGTGGTGGATAGACTAAGCAAATATGCTCATTTCATAGCATTGACGCACTCGTTTTTAGCGAAAAAGTTGCTAAAATTTTTGTTCGGAAAGTGGCGCGCTTGCATGGGATGCCTAGGATGATCATGTCAGATCAGGATCTCATCTTCATCAACGTGTTTTAGTCCAAGTTCTTCAGATTGCAAGGGACTCAAATCAACCTTAGTTCAGCTTATCACCCCGAGACGGATGGCCAAACCGACGAAAGGATTGGGTCAAATTCCTTCCATGGGCCGAGTGGTCATATAATACAACTTATCACTCTAGCATCAGCATGACCCCCTTTGAGGCGGTTTATGGGCGCACTCCCCTTGTCTTGCGTGTCTACGATAGGCTCACGGCGGTAGATAGGACTGAGCTTGACTTGGAATTTGCTGATCGAGATGAAACCTTGAGACGGCTCAAGATACACCTAGCAACAGCCCAAAACCACATGAAGCAGACTCATGACAAAGGCTGGCATAAGCGAGAGTTTGAGGTGGATCAATTGGAGTTTGTTTGAGCTCAACCGTACCGGCAATCCACATTGAGGCCAATTTTAAACCAGAAGTTGGGTCACAAGTACTATGGCCCGTACCGAGTGCTACAACGAATTGGTCTAGTTGCTTGCCAGCTGGACCTACCCGACGGGACCAGGATCCATCCGGTTTTCCATGTATCAGCATTGAAGGCCCAGATCGGGCCTAACTATGTGGTGGGTTCGGCCTTGCCCGAACCAATAGAGGAAGATAGCCCAACTGAATCGGTCCGAGTCTTGGGCGGCAGGAGAAGACACCATGGATTCAGATTGGAGACCGATGTGCTGATTGAGTGGCTAGGCAAGCCCATTGATGAGTCTACCTGGGAGCTAGAGTTAGATATCATAGATGGCTTCCCAAATTTCAAACCTTGAGGGCAAGGTTGCGGAAGCATGGTGGATTGATACGATTCAGGCTTCACCGATATCGTCTCAAGTATGGATTCACTTTAGAGGTGTCTTTGTTTCATATTTTAATATTTAATTCTGATACACTTAGTTAGGATCTTTTCTTATTGCATTAGGTGTTTTTTTTTAATTAAAATAAAATTCCTGTAGGTCGTCTTCGAACGCAAGCGGAGTCGCGATCGAATGCTTGTGAACCCTTATGAACGCCTTTTGAATGCCCGCGTTTGTCAACGCCTTGTGAACGCGTTTGTGAACGCTCGCGTTCAAACGACTTGTGAACGCCTTGAAAAAACCCCTAGACTCACGTATGTATCTAAACACTAGGCAATGATATCGCTCGTTCGCTTAAATAAAAGATCGAAGAAATATTAAGAACGAAAGTAGAGATGAACGCCAAGATTTTAACGTGGAAAACCCAAACGGGAAAAAACCACGGATCCAAACTCGGATCAACCAATCACTATGATAGTAGCAGTTACAAGACTGACTCACAAAACAACCCGTCGATCCAAACGACTTTGTTCCTCTCAGTCTTGATCGCTAGAACCCACGATTCACTGCTTCTTATGATTGAAGTCCAATCTCAGTAGCCCTCGAGATTGATCTTTCGTCTAGATAGCCCTTAAGACGAAAGATTAAGATTTGTAGATGCGAAGGACCTTGTTTGTTGAAGAACCGATGTAGCCTCCAAAAAGTCTCCTTGAATAATCTTCTTCAACTCCCTTAAGTTAGGGCAACACTATCCTTATATATGATCTCCAAGATAGAGCCAAATCCAAGTCATATTCGTACTCACGAAAATCCAATAAATTGCAAACTTCATAGGTACATTCGAACGCGGCCCGAGTGCGTTCGAATGGCCTGACTTAATCTCAGGTGCGTTCGAACAGGCCTAAGTGCGTTCGAATGTGACAGCTTGAATTCTTCAGGTTGCGTTCGAACGCGTTTGTGAACGCTGCTCTCGGTCTGTGTGAACGCAGTACCCGCGTTCGAATGCGTTTGTGAACGTGGCTTTCTATCTGTGTGAACGCAGTACCCGCATTCGAACGCGTTTGTGAACGCGGCTCTCTGTCTGTGTGAACGCAGTGCCCGCGTTCGAACGCGTTTGTGAACGCGGCTCTCTGTCTGTGTGAACGCAGATTTTGCGTTCGAACGCGTTTGTGAACGCGGTGAGAATGCGATGGCTTTTCTCCAATGATCGTGCAATTCTTCACACGAGTGATATTCTAGACTTGTGTAAAGCTCATATACATGAAAAAAATACACTTAGAATATTTTGTACAAAATTTCCAACAAATAAAAAACCTAACAATCTCCCCCTTTGGCAATTTGTGACAAAACACCTAGGTTACAAGATATTACAATGACTTCAAACTGAGCAATCAACAAGTCTAGAATATTTTGCACATCAATCCCTGCAAGGAAACATATACCAATCCAAGATCAAGTGAAAATAACTTGAAATAGAAAAAAATCAAAACACAAGTTATCACAAGAGCAAAAATTTAAACAGACAAAGATTAAACACACGTTATCACAATTACTTCAAGTTAAGTTCAAATGCCAACGACACTAAGACAAAGCAAAGTTCAACCATCAAGTAAACTCCACTAAACTCCCCCTATGCCCATACTCCCCCTACACACCTAGACACCTAAACACTAAGACACTCTCCCCCTTTTTGGCACAAATGCCAAAGACTAGGAACTCGGAGGAAACTGACGATGAAGAATCGTCAACACGGAATCAAGTACAGTTCCCTGACGGACTTGCTCAGTACGTAAATCATTCACTACTGAATGGAGATCCTGCACTTGAGTACTAAGTTGATCAAACTGGTCCGAGTACTGTGGTAACTCCCCCTCAGTGAAAGATGAGTCATCGACAGAGCTATCATCAGAACTGTCGAGGTGCGATAACCGACCAGCGACGGAAGAGGATGGTTTGAGAGGAGACGACTGGTCGTGAGCTTGACTCCGCTTCAGAGTAATCCGATCCAATGGTTTCTGTGAAGTAAGAGAAGGTTCCGAAGCATCTACTGGCACCCCACTCTGAATGCACAAATTTGTAAGAAAAATGCCAAATGGTAATCCCTCACGAGGTGCTTCTTTCTGTGTAGTTGAGAGAATTGAATCATAGATCACTGCAGCTAAGTCAATAGAGACTCCCGATAACATGGCATGAAGAAGAAATGCACGATCCAGACTAATACTGGAATGTCGAGTCTTGGGGGTAACATTGTACAGACAAAAGAGGTGAAGCATGCGAGCCACAGATGTCAGCCTTGCATGCGGCATCATGTTACCTTTCCAACGTTCCCCTTTGATCAGGACTGTACCGGCATATTCATTGACATCAGGAAGTGGAGCAGACGTCGGATATTGGAACTCACCATCAGGCAGACTCAGTTCAGCATGAATAACATCGGAATCCAGGTATATAGATACACCACGAATAGTAGAACGTATACAGTGATCGAAAATCGTGGCATTATTAAAGAATTCTCGAACAACTTCCACATAAGCAGTCCCGCTCATCCGACACACTGATAACCATCCTCGTTCAGTAAAGATCTGTTCAATCCCCAACTCAGAAAAATCAGATATAACCATAGGTCTTTCACAGATAACAGGACGGGTGCCAAAATTATGTTTGTAACGACCCGCAGCCGTTGTTGAAGAAAACTTGGGAGCCGAGGATGGCGATGAAGTCGGCCTTGGTTTCTTGGTCACTGTCGGTTTTTTAGGCATTCTTGAAAAGAAAACACGTTGCAATATTCAATACATGCCCAAAGCAACTAAAAAATAGCAAGAATTCAAAAAAAAAATGGTAGAAACCATGAAGCCCCAAAAGGAAAAACATCTTTCACTTGAAAAACGCTAAGATATCACGTTCAATCTCACAAGAACCATCAAGAGTTTAACATTAACGTGATCAAAAGTTGAGAACGCACAAATCACTCAAGATCAAGCATGTTTATTGAATAAAAAGACTAAGAAAATAATGGATGATCATACCTTGCAAATGTGAGGAGAAACTCAAAAATTTGGTTGAAGGACACTAGATCCGGAGGAGATCTACCCCCAAAAAGGATTTGAAGTGAAAAATTCGATGAAAAACACCAAGATCTTGAAGATTTGAGAAGGGGAGAATGAAGGGTTTTGAAAATAGAAGATGAAACCCTTGGGTTCGGACGCAGTATTTAAAGAACCCACGAGTGCGTTTGAACGCACCAGTCCGCGCGTTCGAACTCAAGAATCCTCGTTCGAACAACTTTTCCTTTTTTTTTATAAACTAAAAACAAGTTAAAAATCATTCTGGAGATGCACTTCTAGAATTTCAAAATATATTCAAGACATAGAATATGACAATCAAATGAAATAAGTCATACACAGATCAATCAAATCATCAAAAGCATATTATAATCAATTCGAATGCATCACTCAAAATTAAATTAATCTTGATTGATCATAACGATATGCATATGCAAGATGAGAATAGATAACATGAACCAATCTTCTTAAACAAACTTTACTATATAAACAATGATGCAACACAGTAGTCAAACCGACTTAGTATTGAAATTTTGCACTTTTCGACTTATTCTTCATAAAATAACAGGAATTTTTCCTATATTATTATTTTTTTTTACTGAAATATATATGTGCAATGATGGCTTTCACACATGAGTAGGTAGCCATTTTCTTGTAGTACAAATCAAACAATGTGCAAGAAGAAATTCATATATATCATTTTTTTTAATTTGCAAATAATGTACTGAGTCAAACTGGACTTGAAACAAAACGGCTTTCACTCTAACTCATTGTAGCCCTTTTCATTGATCTTTTATGAACAAAATATTTGATAACTAAGCATGAGGTCAAACTGTGCAAATCAAAGTTAATAGAGAGCTATTTAAAAAAAAAAATTCATGATATCATGCTCACACAAGAATACACATACGTTATGAGTGCATTAAAAAATTTATTATTATAGAAGTCGAGGGAGTGACAAAATCAAAATTGAAACAATATACTACAAGATGACAAAATTAACTATAATAACTCATAATCAAAAGAAAAATCATATTTTTATGTCAAGAGTATATTATTGAATCTAGGAGTGCATCAATTTTTTTTTTATGACAAAAACTCTCGACAAATCTGAAACTAAAACCAAAGAAAATTTCAAAGTAAAAGAAAACCTAAAAAAAACGAAACGAAAGAAACTCGCAAACTAAAAAGAACACAAATCCCAATAAAATCAGTCCAAAGCACAAATCCCTAAAGAAGTACGAAAATACTCAAATCTCTGTAAATCCAAAGGTTTTGTAAACAAGTCACCTAACTGTTTCTCCGTCTCAACATGTTCTAGTGCTATTGTTTTGTCTTCAACTAACTCGCGTATAAAATGATGTCGGATATCAATATGTTTTGTACGCGAGTGTTGAACAGGATTTTCGATATATTAATAGCACTCATGTTGTCACAATAAAGCACAATAGTATCTTGTTCAATGTCATAATCCTTGACCATCTGTTTCATCCATAGTAACTGAGAACAACAACTTCCTGCTACAATGTACTCGGCCTCCGTAGTAGATAAAGATATCGAGTTTTGTTTCTTACTGTGCCAAGCAACAGATTGTTTCCAACATAAAAACATCAACCTGAAGTACTTTTTCTATCATCACATGAACCTGCCCAATCAGAATCCGTATATGTCGATATGATAGCACCCGAGTCATAAGTAAACCAGATACCTAAATCAACTGTGCCACTGACATATTTTATGATACGTTTCACAGCAAACAAATGTGACTCCTTAGGTTCAGACTGAAACCAAGCACACACACCGACACTAAATGCAATGTCAGGTCTACTAGCCGTTAAGTACAAAAGGCTACCGATCATGCTCCTATACACTGTCTGATCAACACTTTTTCCTGACATGTCCTCACCTAGTTTGGTAGTTGTACTCATAGGAGTTCTAGCAAGTTTTGCATTTTCTAAACCAAATTTAGTCACAAGATCCTTAGCATACTTGGTTTGAGCGATAAAAATCCCTCTCTCCAATTGAGTAATTTGAAGCCCTAAAAAGAACTTCAACTCACCCATCATACTCATCTCAAAATGACTGTGCATGAGATCTGCAAACTCCTTAGCTAATAATTGACTCGTCGCCCCGAAGACAATGTCATCCAAGGAAACACAACTAAAAATTGCATTTATTGCTTTGTTATTCCAGCCAACTTTTTCATAATCTGTTTTATCCCATGACTTAATCGGTTTCTCAACTAACTCATCATTCACCATGTACATTGGTGGACTCCAACCGTTCATAATGGCCATCCATACTCTCTCATCTATAGACTTCAAATAAGCTCTCATCCTAGCTTTCCAATATCCATAATTTGATCCATCTAGAATAGGAGGTCTAATAGATGAGGGTCCATCTCTATGAAAATCCATGTCTATTTGATCTCTCTCAAAGGGTGAGAGAACCTGCTCTGATACCAATTGAAAAAACCCCTAGACACACGTATGTATCTAAACACTAGGCAATGATATCGCTCGTTCGCTTAAATAAAAGATCGAAGAAATATTAAGAATGAAAGTAGAGATGAACGCCAAAATTTTAACGTGGAAAACCCAAACGGGAAAAAACCACGGATCCAAACTCGGATCAAAACCAATCACTATGATAGTAGCAGTTACAAGACTGACTCACAAAACAACCCGTCGATCCAAACGACTTTGTTCCTCTCAGTCTTGATCGCTAGAACCCACGATTCACTGCTTCTTGTGATTGAAGTCCAATCTCAGTAGCCCTCGAGATTGATCTTTCGTCTAGATAGCCCTTAAGACGAAAGATTAAGATTTGTAGATGCGAAGGACCTTGTTTGTTGAAGAACCGATGTAGCCTCCAAAAAGTCTCCTTGAATAATCTTCTTCAACTCCTTTAAGTTAGGGCAACACTATCCTTATATATGATCTCCAAGATAGAGCCAAATCCAAGTCATATTCGTACTCACGAAAATCCAATAAATTGCAAACTTCATAGGTGCGTTCAAACGCGGCCCGAGTGCGTTCGAATGGCCTGACTTAATCTCAGGTGCGTTCGAACAGGCCTAAGTGTGTTCGAATGTGACAGCTTGAATTCTTCAGGTTGCGTTCGAACGCGTTTGTGAACGTTGCTCTCGGTCTGTGTGAACGCAGTACCCGCGTTCGAATGCGTTTGTGAACGCGGCTCTCTGTCTGTGTGAACGCAGTGCCCGCGTTCGAACGCGTTTGTGAACGCGGCTCTTTGTCTGTGTGAACGCAGATTTCGCGTTCGAACGCGTTTGTAAACGCGGTGAGAACGCGACGGCTTTTCTCCAATGATCTTGCAATTCTTCACACCAGTGATATTCTAGACTTGTGTAAAGCTCATATACATGAAAAAATACACTTAGAATATTTTGTACAAAATTGCCAACAAATAAAAAACCTAACACGCCTGTGTCACGTTCGCAAATCCAGAGATGGGGCTTTTTGAGTGCGTTCGAACATGATCGATGGGAATCCTCTAGAATTAGGATTTCATATTGTTTTAGGACTTGTTAGCTAGCCTCTATAAATATGTGGATGGCAACCAACTTCATTATGCTATTGGATTCTTGATTTCTTGCCTCCTATCTTCTCTCTAGACTCCTCCCTCCTCATTTTTCACCATCCTTCCACCTCTACCGTTGGCAAAGTTTCTCCTCGCTTCTAATCTCCCTCGTCTATCGAGTGACCCCTCTTCTTTGGGTTCTCAACCATTTCATTCCCTTCGTCTACTTCCCTTAATCACGTCCACAATCCACCCTCATCTCCATACCCATCCATAGCCCTAATATCCACTCCACCTGTTACCACTACCATCACCTATGTTATTCCATAGTTTTGTCCATGCTACCGTTCGAATCTGCAAAGGGCATAAATATAAATCAGGAAGTTACGGATCCAACCCAATTAGTTTCATAATTTTCTGACAACGGAAGAATATCTGACGAATATCTTTTCATAGTTGCATGGACTGATTCCTGTAATAAATTCACATCTTAAGGAATTGTTCCGTAGCCGATCTTTTGGTTCCAGATCCTATCATTTGGTATTAGAGCCCATCAATTAGTATTAGAGCCTATCAAGTGGTATCAGAGCCTATCAATTTGGTATCAGAGCCTATTAAATTGGTATTAGAGCCCATCAAATTGGTATCAGAGCTTATCATTTGGTATCAGAGCAGGCGAACTTTAGACCTCCATTAATGATTGAAACAAGGAAGATGACATCAATAAGGAGACCTATGGAGAGCACACCGACAAGGGAAGACTCAATGCACGATGATCCTAATCGTAAGGCCGATTCCTTTGGAGCGACCACGGTAGGACCAAGTCAACCAACGTCCATGGGTTCGAATATGGATGAATTAAGGGACATGTTCCAAACATTGTTGCATAGAGTGGACAACAAACAAAAGGATCACAATGAATTCAAAGAATATGTTGTGAATCGATTGGGTTCGTCATCTCCTCGACGACGAACAGAGTTTCAAGAAGGACCAGAGGTGGGACCCCATAGAACCGATACCCCACAGGTCCACGTGCGTCATATGAGTGTCAATGATCCCTCCTACCTATGCTTTCATATCATCCCCCACCTCCGTTACAAAACCCAAGACCGGCTGTGGTGGAACCCGAGAGGCGTGCGGCACCAGTGTTCTTCGTCAATGAGGAGGATTGGCACTATGCGGATGAGGTTGATCCCTATGGAGATGGTGATCGACATGCTCGAGGATTTAGAGAAGGTGATCAACATGCACAAAGGTTTAGACCTGAACCAAGGATCTTTCGTGAACCTGACAATGCTATTTGGGGGAGAACCGCACGTTTGGACTTTCCAAAATTTCAAGGCGGTGATCCAATGGATTGGGTATTTCAAGTTGAACAATATTTTGATTGTCAAGATAGAGCGAAAGAAGCAAAATTCCAGATGGCAAGCTTTCATCTCCAAGGAATGGCATTGCATTGGTATAGATCGATTATTCGTCGTGGTGGATTTATCGGATGGGCTAATTTTTGTAGAAGGATTACATGCAGATTTGGGACAGTGGCATATGAAGATTTCGCTGCCACATTAAACAAGATGGTTCAGAGGACTACTGTATTGGAATACTTTTGAAAGAGTTAGTAGTTGTTGTGAGCTACCGTGGCCCGAACGTACATTGATAAGTATATTATTTCAGGGCTGAGAGAGGAGATACAAGCGGATGTACGTGCTCTATGTCCTACTACTCTTGAGGAGGCCTTTGAGAAGGCCATGAGGATGGAACAAAAACATAGGACTCTAAAGATGGTAGTGAAAACCAATTGGATTAACCGAGATGGGCAGTTTGCACCTAGAACGCCGGTTGGAAATTCTGCGGTTTCAAAAACAACGGCTACGACTACTAGACCTCGACCACCTTTGAGACCTTCTTCAAATGTTAGAGGAGGCACTAGACCCATGAGGAGATCGTTGAGGAGGGCATGGAGGAAGATATCCAAGCTGAAATATCGATGCATGCATATTCGGGTACTTCCGCGCCGAGGATGTTACGGGTAGACGGACTCGTTAGAAAGCATTGTGTGCACATCCTCATCGATTCGGGGAGTACACACAACTTTCTAGACGAGAGGCTAGTGAGGAGATTGGGTTTGGATGCTGAATCGACTACGGGGTTTGACGTTGCTATTGGAAACAGCATGAAGCTTAGCGCGTAGAGCTTGTATCGTCAAGTCGGTATAAGAGTGCAAGGACACGACATCATTGTGGACTTGTATCCATTGGCACTACGAGGAGCGGACATTGTCCTTGGTGCTCAATGGTTACAGAGTTTGGAACCATCATATTTGATTTCCGGAGCATGTGGATGAAATATAAATAAGAAAACAAAGATGTGCGGCTTGATGGTGTTCGGTCTTTGCCGATTCCTGCGATGCAGCCTTTGGTGGGACTGCCTTGTGCGTATGATTTGGCATATCTTTTTCAGTTAGGACCATTGGAAGATGAGCCTTAAACGAGTTCAGGTACTACTATTGAATTGTCTAATTTATTAGATAACTTTTCTCGACTATTTGAGGAGCCACAGGAGTTGCCACCGAGGAGAACGGCGGGCCATCGCATAAAGATTATACTCGGGGTTGCACCGGCGAACTTGAGGCCATATCAATCTCCACATGTGCGAAAAGAAGTTATCTCAAAAATGGTAGCCGAGATGTTGGAGATGGCCTCATACAACCAAGTCATAGCTCATATTCATTCCCCATGCTATTTGTTCGAAAAAGGGACGGGACATGGCGTTTTTGTGTCGACTATCGAGCACTAAATGCTATTACCATCAAGGACCGGTATCCCATTTCGGTTATCAAGGGTTCCTAAACGAGCTTGCAGGGGCAACTATTTTTAGCAAGCTTGACTTGGTGGGTGGGTATCATCAAATTAGAGTTCACTCGGTGGATGTGCATAAAACTGTATTTCACACTCCGGACGGGCATTATGAGTTCCGAGTGATGCCTATTGGTCTCACCAATGCTCTGGCTACCTTTCAAGACTTTATGATTGATATATTTCAACCTCTCTTACGAAGGTATGTCTTGGTATTTTTTGACGATATTTTGATGTATAGTAGGACTGAATTGGAGCATTGGCGATATTTGGAGAACGTGCTGAATTTGCTGAACAAAACCAATTGAAGATCAAGAAGTCCAAGTGCCCATGGGGAGTACCGAAGGTGGAGTATTTAGGCCACATCATTTCAGTGGATGATGTAGCGGTGGATCCTCAAAAGGTTGCATGTATGACCGCTTAGCCTATTCCTACTACTACCATCGAATTGAGAGGATTTTTGGGGCTAACTGGTTATTATCGTCGATTCATCACCAGATATGGCAAGATCGCTGCCCCTTTCACTTCTTTGTTGAAGGACTCGTTTAGATGGATGGATGAAGCCACTTTAGCCTTTTGTTAGGTTTTTTATTTGTTGGCAATTTTGTACAAAATATTCTAAGTGTATTTTTTCATGTATATGAGCTTTACACAAGTTTAGAATATCACTGGTGTGAAGAATTGCAAGATCATTGGAGAAAAGCCGTCGCGTTCTCACCGCGTTCACAAACGCGTTCGAATGCGGGCACTGCGTTCACACAGACAGAGAGCCGCGTTCACAAACGCATTCGAACGCAACCTGAAGAATTCAAGCTGTCGCGTTCGAACGCACTTGGGCCCGTTCGAACGCACCTGAGATTAAGTCAGGCCGTTCGAACGCACTCGGGCCGCGTTCGAACGCACCTATGAAGTTTGCTATTTATTGGATTTTCGTGAGTACGAATATGACTTGGATTTGGCTCTATCTTGAAGATCATATATAAGGATTGTGAAACCCTAACTCTAGGGTAGTTGAAGAAGATTATTCAAGGAGACTTTTTGGAGGCTACATCGGTTTTTCAACAAACAAGGTCCTTCGCATCTAAAAATCTTAATCTTTCGTCTTAAGGGCTATCTAGACGAAAGATCAATCTCGATGGCTACTGAGATTGGACTTCAATCACAAGAAGCAGTGAATCGTGGGTTCTAGCGATCAAGACTGAGAGGAACAAAGTCGTTTGGATCGACGAGTTATTTTATGAGTCAGTATTGTAACTGCTAATATTTTAGTGATTGGTTTTGATCCGAGTTTGGATCCATGGTTTTTTTCCCGTTTTGGGTTTTTCCACGTTAAAATCTTGGCGTTCATCTCTGCTTTCGTTCTTAATATTTCTTTGGACTTTTAATTAAGCGAACGAGCGATATCATTGCCTAGTGTTTAGATACATACGTGTGTCTAGGAATTTTTTCACCTTTGAAAAATTAAAAACAGCAATGACGACGGCACCCGTTCGAGCGCTGCCGGACTTCATCAAAGAATTTATTATTGAGTGTGATGCATTGGGTGTTGGCATAGGAGTAGTACTAATGCAAAAAGGACGTCCCATTACCAATCATAGCAAGGCTTTATCGCAAAAATCTTAGCAATTATCGACTTATGAGAGAGAGATGTTGACAATTCTGCATGTAGTGACAAAGTGGAAGCCTTATTTGATAGGTAGACGATTCATTATACGAACCGATCAAAGGAGCCTTCCATACTTTATGGGACAGTGCACACACTCCGACACAGCAACGATGGGTCACAAAATTGCTGGGGTATGATTATGAAATTCAATACAAGAAGGGAACAGAAGATAAAGTAGCAGATGCACTATTGTGCCAACCCGATACCGCCGAGCTTGCAGCCTATTCATCTCCTACCTTTCCCTTCCTTAAAGAGCTGAGGTATGCATGTTCATCTGACCTAGATATTTTGAGATTGTTGCAGGAGGTGATGGATGATCCAGAGTGCCATCCAGAGTTGGAGAATCGAGGAAGTTTGCTGTTGGACTACGGATGCATTTGGGTGTTGGAGCGTATTGGTCCAATTGCATATCGTTCGGAGCTGCCGGAGGGGTCAAGAGTGCACCCTATCTTTCAGGTTTCATTGTTCAGAGAGCACATTGGAGATCATGAAATTGTTGGATCGGTTCTACCGGAGCCATTGGAGGAGATAGAGATCGTAGAGCTAGTTCGAGTACTTGCTAGACGCTGACGACGACATGGTACCAGATTGGAGATGGAGATTCTAGTTGAGTGGCTTGGCAAGCCATCTGATGAGGTGACATGGGAGTTGGAGACTGATATCTTGGAGTGTTTTCCTGACTTTTCACCTTGAGGGCAATATGGGGGAAGCGTGGTGGGCTGATACACTTAGTTAGGATCTTTTCTTATTGCATTAGGTGTTTATTTTCATTAAAATAAAATTCCTGTAGGTGGCGTTCGAACGCAGGTGGAGTGGCGTTCGAATGCTTGTGAATCATTATGAACGCCTTGTGAACACTTATGAACGCCTTGTGAATGCCCGCGTTCGAACGACTTGTGAATGCTTGTGTCGCATTTGCAAATCCAGAGAAGGGGCTTTTTGAGTGCGTTTGAACGTGATCGACGGGAATCCTCTAGAATTAGGATTTCATATTGTTTTATGACTTGTTAGTTAGCCTTTATAAATATGTGGATGGCAACCAATTTCATTATGCTATAGGATTCTTGATTTCTTGCCTCCTATCTTCTCTCTAGACTCCTCCCTCCTCCCTCTTCACCATCCTTCTACCTCTACCGTTGGCAAGGTTTCTCCTTGCTTCTAATATCCCTCGTCTGTTGAGTCACCCCTCTCCTTTGGGATCTCGACTACTTCGTTCCCTTCGTCTACTTCCCTTAATCACTTCCACAATACACCCTCATCTCCATACCCATCCATAACCTTAATATCTACTCCACCTGTTACCACTACCATCACCTACGTTATTCTGTATTTTCGTCCCTACTACAGTTTGAATCTGCGAAGGGCAAAAATACAAAAGTTGTAGATCACGAAGTTATGGATCCAATCCAATTAGGTTCGTAATTTTCTGATTACAAGAGAATATTTGAAAAATATTTTCCCATAATTGCGCGGACTGATTCCTATAATAAATTCATATTTTAAGGAATTATTCCATAGCCGATCTTTTGGTTCTAGATCCTATCATTTGGTATGAGAGCCCATCAATTAGTATCAGAGCCTATCAAGTGGTATCAGAGCCTATCAAGTTTCAGGTATCAAAGCCTATCAATTTGTATCAAAGCCTATCAATTGGTATCAGAGCTCATCAAATTCTTAAAAAAATAAGTTTTCTGCATGTCGCGTTCAAACGCAGGTGGAGTGCGTTAGAATGCGATTGTGAACACCTATATCACATTCGCACATCGAGAGAGTGCGAATTGTGTGTTCGAACGCGCTGTGAACGCCTGCATTGCGTTCGCAAATCTAGAGAATTGGGAAATATGTGCGTTCGAACGTCTGCATCACATTCGCAAATCCAGAGAAGAGGGAAATAGGTGCATTCGAACGTGATCGGGCGCGTTTGAACGCAGTTGGTGAAAATGTACTATTTAGGGTTATTTTTAAATTGTTTGGTTAGCCTCTAAAAGATGTAGATGGCAACCATGGAGTCATTATTGATAAATTGAGTATTTGCCTTGTCTCCTTCGTCCTTTTCGCTCCCGTTCTCTCAATATCCGACGACGCCACTTCTAACCTCCCTCGACCAGCCACTCACCCTAGTCCGTTAAGGGCGGCCCACTCTGATACGATTCGGACTTCATCGACGTCGTCTCGAGCATGGATTCACTTTAGGAGTGTTTTTGCTTCATGTTTTAGTGTTTAATTTCCATTAAAACAAGTTTTCTGTAAGTCGCGTTCGAACGAGGGTGGAGTGAGTTCGAACGCGGTTTGTGAACGGGGTTGTGAACGTGGGTGAAGAGAGTGCATTGTGCGTTCGAATGCGGTGCATTCGAGCACACTGTGAACGCCTGCATCGCGTTCGCAAATCCAGAGGAACGAACTCGGTGAGTTCGAACGCGGTCGGGCGAGTTCGAACGCAGTCGACGAGAATTGTATTGTTAGGGTTAATTTGAGTTGTTGGTTAGCCTCTAAAAGGATGTAGATGGCAACCAAAGTCATTATTGATTATTGAGAATTGAGTTTGCATTGACTCCTTCATCTTCTTCGCTCCCGTTCTCTCAATCCCCGGCGACGCCGCTTCTAATCTCCCTCGACCGGCCAATCACCCTAGTCCCTTAGGGGCGGCCCTCTCCTCCCCCTTCTTCCAATCTATCAAACACTTACCCTAACCCTTCCATCAACCATAACCCTTCCACCACCACTTTTCACCGGTGCTACCCCATTAACGCCGGTCCACCTTCAACCACCATCACCTAGGATCACGTGCCTCCATCCACGGATCCAAAACAGACCACCCTGACCTTCGTCTATTAATTGGATGATATCTTAATATCCCCACATCTGATTCGCCTAAAACTAGATTTGTTGGAAAGCTCTTTCCTGCAACTACAACATATCAAAATTTCACATCGATCCGACGGCAGAATATTTTGGGATCTTATTTTAAAATTCCGTGCCAGATCTAGTCCAGATCTAAGAATCGAAAGAGATCGAACCTTAACCCTATAGGGGAGATCGTATCAACTTGGTATCAGAGCTCCATAGCTCGAGGCGTGATTGTATCAAACTTGGTATCAGAGCTCCACAGCCAGAGGCGAGATCGTATCACACTCCTCCCCTTCTTCCAATCTATCCAACACTTGTCCTAGCCCTTCCACCAACCATAACCCTTCCACCACCACTTAACACCGGTCCACCACCATCCACCGTCATCTAGGATCTCATGCCTTCATACACGAATCCTAAGATAGCATCCCCAATGTTCGTCCACTAATCAGACAATATCTTAAGATCCGAACCTTCGATTCGCTTGAAACTTGATTTGATGGAAAGCTCTTTTTCTAGGGCTACAACATATCAAAATATCAGGTCGATCCGGTGGCAGCATATTTTGGGATCTACTTTCAAAGTTTCGTGTCAGATCTTGTCCAGATCTGAAAATCGAAATAGTTCAAGCCTTGGCCTAAAAGGGGAGAACGTATCAAGCTAGATCAAACCTTGACCTAAAAGGGGAGATCGTATTTGGCTAGCCTCTATAAAGGTATGAATGATAGCCAAATTTAAAATACCATTGGATTATTGATTTTTTGTCTCTTATCTTCTCTGTATTCTCTCTCCCTTCTCCCTCTTCACCAACCTTCCACCTCAAGTAGTCTATCTTTTAGTACTGTAACCCATCATATTATTTGTTAAAATATAGGCTTTTCTCTTGTTTGTTATGTTGAAACCTTGACCAATATGTCAGGTGGGTTCCACCCACATGAGGGGCACATGTATTTAGTAGCGAGTATTAAACAAACACTTACTTATGCATATTTTGGTCAAACCTTGAATATGGTAAGTCAGGTGATAAGTTATGTACAAAATCTTATCACAAATAGAATGTGTAATAAAGTTATGCACACTTTCTAAATAAAATTTAGTAGAATTAATATACTTTTTCATTGTTAATAACCAAACAATTTTTTGCATAAACTTATTCAAGGTAATCATTATTACAACAAAATATGAGTACAATTATAGATTTACATAATTTATATTTAAGAGGTGTGCATAAGTTTATCCTTACAAAACTTTATGGATGAACTAAACGAGGCTTAAGTGTTATCACATGAAATACAAAGGTTGAGACTAAATATGTCGTAATACGTGGAAAGCAATAATTGTTATTAGAGAACCTATTGCTATGATTCATATGTTTATTTCTTAAGAACGACATTCAATGAGATTGAGGTATCTATTAAGTCAAACGTAAGGTCCAAGTGGGAAATGTAACCTTTTTTGTTATAGTCCAAATGTTTTCCTTTCTTATGTCAAATGTTTAATGGTTAAAATATTTTCTCATTGATTAGATGAAGGTTACCTTATTGATTGAGATAAAAGCTTTCTCATTGATTGAGATAAATGTTTTCTCATGAGAAGTGTATTTTCTTTTGATATGCTAACATATAACTATGAAGCTTGATGGAAGCTAGGCTATATACAGTGGATTTAGTCCCTAAGTTCTTTAATTAATTTAGAAAAGCCAAAGCTAACATGAGAAAAATCCATATTTGAGATATGAATTTGAACACCAATGGAGAGTTAAGATAATCTTTTGGGTCTTTAGTTTTCGATCATTTATAAAGTTTAATTCTATATTAGAGATCACATTTTTATTGTACAGAAGATTATTCTAAAGTTTCTAGTTTGTCTTTCTCTTTAAAATTATAAAACATTGTTATTAACAAATCTGAAATTCACATCCATGCCGAGATTAATGTTATAATCTCAATACACAAGACAAATATTCAGACAATTTTGACGTTCGAACTCGTTTGTGAACGCACCGCGTTCGAACTTGTTTGTGAACGCACCGCGTTCGAACGCGGGCACTGCGTTCACACAGACAGAGAGCTGCGTTCACAAACGAGTTCGAACGCGGTGCGTTCACAAACGAGTTCGAACGCAAAATCTGCGTTCACACAGACAGAGAGCCGCGTTCACAAACGCGTTCGAACGCGGGCACTGCGTTCACACAGACAGAGTGTCGTGTTCACAAACGCGTTCGAACGCAACCTGAAGAATTCAAGCTGTCGCGTTCGAACGCACTCGAGCCCGTTCGAACGCACCAACAAAGTTTAAAAAGATTCGGATTTGGCTTTATCTTGAAGATCATGAGTACGGATAAGATTCGGATTTGGCTCTATCTTGAAGAACATGAGTACGGATAAGACTCGGAGTTGGCTCTATCTTGAAGATCATGAGTATGGATAAGACTCGGATTTGGCTCTATCTTGAATATCATATATAAGGATTATGAAACCCTAACTCTAGGGTAGTGGAAGAAACATTATTGAGGGTGACTTCTTGAAGCTACATCGGTTCTTCTACCAACAAGGTTTCACTCATCTACAAGAATTTAATCTTTCGTCTTAAGGGTGATCTAGACGAAAGATCAATCTCGAGGGCTACTGAGATTGGACTTCAATCACAGGAAGCAGTGAATCGTGGGTTCTAGCGATCAAGACTTAGAGAAACAAAGTCGTTTGGATCGACGGGGTGTTTTGTGAGTCAGTTTTGTAACTGCTACTATTATAGTGATTGGTTTTGATCCGAGTTTGGATCCGTGGTTTTTTTCCCGTTTTGGGTTTTTCCACGTTAAAATCTTGGCGTTCATCTCTACTTTCGTTTTTAATATTTCTTCCGACTTTTACTTAAGCGAACGAGAAATATCATTGCCTAGAGGTTAGATACATACGTGTGTCTAGGGAGTTATTTTTTTTTCAATTGGTATCAGAGCGTTATTTTTTTTCCACGTTATTTTTTTTCACTAACAACTTTACTTTGAAATTAACCAATTTTATATTTGTTCTGATATGTAGCCACAAACTCACAATTAGTATACGTTATAGTTAACAAAAATTGGCAAAATGGGGGTTACTTGGGAGGCGAGGAAATCGGCTTGCCGCTAAGTATCCCGCTTACAAAGAGAAAACCGCAGCTTGCCCCCTTCAAGCCTCCCAGTGGGCCCTATTAGACAACCAAAGGAGAGTCAGCACAAGGCGTCGGTGTTTTTAAGGATTAAACACCGGATAAAATACCGTCCTAATAATTCCCTATTAAACCTCAAGATCAGAGGAAGGTTTAGGGTTTAAGGCACATCGTGCAACACTGAGTGTACTGAGCCTCCTTTACCACTTCACCCCCGGAAGATGACAGGTGTTTTGCTCGCAGTAATAAATGCAATGGAAGAAACGGAAAAGTAAGCGATGTGGGACTAAAGGGGAAATGTAGGGGTTTAGTTTCATTAATTCTCCTCAAATCCTACCAAAGCAGGCTAACTGCGGCCACCAAAGAAGGCTATTTTACTCAAAAATATTCTATGGAAAAGAAAATATGTTTTTTCTTTACATAATTTCGCTGGAAATGTTTTAAATATCATAACAGTTGTTATACTTTTGAGAAAAATATATTTTAGCTCCCTGTAGACCAAAATATTATTGTCACTCTAAATTCTTATCTGTATCATTTAATCTTTATATATTTCTAAATTTTATTTGTGTCAACGTTAGTTCTTCTATTCAAAAATAACAATGAAGGTAATATTTATTAAAATGGTTAAACTTTTAACAATTTTACCCTTTATATTATCTCCTGTTGGAAATGAAATATGTAAGTAAGAAAGATTGAGATGAAAAGAAGCATAAAACTAAAGGATTTTCATAGAAAATATAATTTTAAAAAAATTTGTTATAAAAGAGAAAATGTATTTTGTTCTTTTAAAATTGAAATTCACAATTGATAGTATGTTGGGAATATGTTAAAACTATAACGAGGTTAGGTTATACCAAAAGAGTAAGTAGGAGCAGTATGAATTTTGGTCTAATCACAATGGTATAGTATAAATTGTATTTCCATGTACTTATAATAATATCATAATTGTTGTTGAACAAATTGGACTTCTGAAAATTGTCATTATGCTTAATATTTAAAAAACATTTATAAAACACTCCTAGCGGATGACTCTTATAACTACCAATTCATCTAAATGTGCAAAAATACCCTTATTTCATGTAGTTTGAAGATTATTTATGGTTGATTTATTTTTATCATAGCCAAAAAAAAGTTATGGAATAAAATAGCATTTGGGCAATTTCAAACAATTTATAAATATATTTTACACCCCATATTTTACATTTTACTACCCCATATTTTGGATTAAATACATTTTACCACCCCATATTTTGGCAATAAATTACTTTGCCCCCCTTTATTTAACTATCGTCTATTTTTGTTTAACATGGAAATGTTAAATTTCCATCTAACAGTGCTAACGCCTAAAATAGTGGGGTCTTTGCTAGGGGTGAAAAACGGATCGGATACGGATCGGATAGTGCTCAACCCATATCCGAATCCGTATTTTTAGTTTGGATACGGATTCGGATATGGATATTGGACGGATAGCAAAATTTAAAACCATATCCTAACTAAACGGATACGGATAATTTTCGGATAAAGGATCGGATTTTAAACGGATATTGATTAAATTTAAAATAATTATAATATTTTATTTAAATATAATTAACACAAAATTATTAAGAGTTTTATAACAAATAATTTTTTTGTATGTCAAATATATAAAATTAGAGAAATTAATCTCTATAAATAATATATAATGTATTATTAGTAATAATATTAATACTTACTATTTAAATAAGCAAACTAAAAACTGTAAATCATTTAAAAAAATATGCGGGTAAACGGATATCCGATATCCGTATCCGAAAAATTTATCCGACCCGTATCCAAATCCGTATCCGAATTTTTTTCAAAAATTCTATCCGTATCCGAATCCGATCCGAGTCGGGTCGGATAGCGGGTCGAGTCGGAGTTAATCCGACCCGTTTTCACCCCTAGTCTCTGCGCATCGGATATCCAATAACTAGAAGAAGTATAATCAACTTCACTAAGCTAACTTGGCCAGCTAACCCATCTTAAACCTAACTATTCTATATTTAACCATATAACGGTCCAAATCAAAAAATACTAAGCTAACTTGACCGGCTAACCCATCTTAAACCTAACTATTTTATATTTAACCATATAACAATCCAAATCAAAAAATACTTTTAAATGTTATTCATATTCCAATCCGAATTTTAGATGGATAGCTTGCCCTACTAATATAAAAGAAAGTAACATGACACTAAAAGCCCATGAACTATCATAATCTCAATAGGAGATTACACAATCGACATAAAAATTAATTTTATAATATTATCTTTTATCCTTATGCACATTTTGGATGTAGAAAAAGAAAGAGGTTCATAGAGATTGAGAGATAGAGAGACATAGAGATAGAAGAGATTTAGTGGAAGAAGATAATTAGAAAAAGGATCACAATAGAACTAGCATTGTGTTGGAATTAGAAGAGAGAAATTGTAACATCGATAAAAACAAGAGGTTTGCATGTAGCCCCCTCTCGTCCCTATTTTCCCCTCCCTAATTGCCTCCTTTGTCAGAGTCAGGCCTAATGAGCTCCCTACACATGCCTCCAATGTTGCACGTGGAAGATGGTCAGCCTCGTGTAAACGGCCCACCCTTCCTTTTTCCCTGTATTATTTCCTCTTCTGCCCCTTCACCGAACTATAATTTCCACTAAGCTCCTAGCACTTCTCTTAACTTTTGTTTTGCTGCATCATGGTTGGAGCTAGTGTCATCGCCCTCCTTCCTTTGCTGGTGATGCCTTGACCTATCTTTCAGTAAGATTACCTTCCTCTCCTCCCTTATGTTGGGTCATTCCTCAACGTGTGAGTGTTGCGGTCAGCCGTCGCTAGCGGAGGTGTGAGAGGTTTTTAGTTGACTGATGATGACTAGACAGAAGATCCTTGAGGCCAGTGAGAATCCCGGGGTGATGGAGTACTGCATGGAACCCTCCCCATCATTAGTGAGGCACAGTTGGCCTTACTGATGGGTGCCCTTTTTGGCACTCGATGGATCACCTGGGCCTTGCTTGGCCCTTAGCAAGTAGTGGCAAACCATTGGGAAGCTTCTATTTCTCTATCAAACCTGTTTGGCACCTTGTTGTGGCATTTAGCCCTTCCTTGACGTCAAGGCCACCTCAGTCTCATCCTTCTTCTTTCTCACTTCGTCTTGGTCAAGGCACGTTAATGGTGACCACTAAGACTCTTCCCTATCCTCATTGATAGTTTGGCGACGAGTGGTTACTCGATAGTTTCTCATTTCCCCTCACAGTGGTATGCTGTTGTGGTGGCTTTCTTTCAGAGATACAATTAATCACCTGATTCTGATCTATGGTGGAACTTTTGTGAACAACTGTAGGCAATCTAACTATCCAAAAGATCTGAGATTTTTATGGGTTGTTCCTCTTAAAGTGAGGGATCCAACGCAACCAAAATTACGTCGAATGAAGGTGTAGATCAGATGGTGACGGAATGGATGTGATTAGTGAAAGACAGAGTAATGGATAGGGTAGTGGGAGATGACAATGGCAGCGATAGTGAGGATAAAGCATTAAGCTAGATAAAGGAATAGAGGGTAAACTGATCCTAGATAGGCAAAGGGGCAATGATCGATGTTGTTGTATGAATGAGATGGAGGTATAGGAAAGGAAACTTCAATAATTTATCAATAGTTCAATAAGGTTGCCTTCCACATATTTAGACGCTTAACAAGAAAAACAATCAAAAGATAGCCCTAGAAACAATGCAGTTTCGCCGATTGCGATCAAACACCGGTCGAGCATATTCGAACACGAGTTCCTAGCATTTGAGCACCACTACTAGAAATGTTTATTCTTCAAAAGTAAAAGTTATTTCTTTTGAGGCGGGTTGGTATGTTCCAAGCTCTATCTAGTTGAACCATAACATCCCACCTCGCTTCCCCTACCTTGCCCTCAAGGTGTGGAGTCAGAGAATTGATCAATGATCTTAGACTCCAGCTCTCATGTCACCTTGTCGGATGGTTTGCCCAACCATTCGACCTAGATCTCAGTCTCTAGCCTCGAGCCATGTCATCTCTGTCATCGTACTAGTATTCGTATTGGCTCAACATGATGCAAATCCTCGTCAGGTTAGGATAGAACCGAACTAGCCACTTGATTTGACCCAATCCTCGCCTTCAGCAACGAAACTTGGAACACTGGGTGCAGTTTGGTTCCCTCTGGTAGCTCAAGCTTTTAGGTGACAGGTCCAACACACTCACAAACTCAAAATGGACCAAAAAATCTGAATGCCAAAATTGGGGATGAAATTATAGCATATTTTAATATTTCAAAGGCCATCGTTGCCTTGTCGCTCCACACAAAGGAATCCTTCCTCAAAAGGCTTGTTAATGTGATCTTAGTTTCAATGGGGAATATTTGGATTAAAGGAGAGTAGAAAAAGAGGAAGAAGAGGAAGAAGAGGGCCTTCCCTAAGGGTCTAGGGAGATAAGCTTGTCGAGAAGATTAGAGGCTGTGTAGCCGTGGTAGGAGAGAACGAGAGTGAAGGAAAGAATAATATTTGGGGAAGAAACTCAATTTATTCAATAATGATCATAAGGTTGCCTTCCACATATTAGAGGCTAACCTAATAAGCAAAATAGTCAAAAGATAGGTCTAGAAATAGTGCAGATTCGTTGATCGCATTCGAACGCGGTCGAGCATCTTCAAATGTGCTAAATACATTCTCAATATTTGCAAACGTATGCAAGCGTTCAAATGCGACATCAAACGTGCTAAACATGTTCTCTATATTTGAGAATGTATGCAGGAGTTTGAACGAGGCGTTCGAACGTGATAATCAAAAATTTTTTGTTTCTAGAAAGAAAACAAAAAAAAACTCAGCTTGAGGTAACTAGGTCCAATACCAATCATAACAATTTTAATAGGTGTTGCAATCTTGCCATATCTAGCAACAAATCTGATACGATCTCCCCTTTTGGCCAAAGCTCGATCTATTCCGATTTTCAGATCTGGACAAGATTTGATACAAAATTTTGAAAATAGATCCTGAAAGATTTAGCCGTTAGATCGATGTGAAAGTTTGATATGTTGTAGCCCTGAAAAAAAAGCTTTCTAAAAAATCAAGTTTCAAGTGAATCGGATAGTGGGATCTCGAGATATCGTTCGTTTAGTAGACGAACATCAGGGAGTCCGTCTTAGGATCCGTGGATGGAGGCAAGGGATCCTTGGTGTTGGTGCAGGTTGGTGGACCGGTGTTAATGGGGTGGCACCAGTGAGGACGTGGAGATGGAAGGGTTATGGGTGATGGAAAGTTAGGGCAAAGAGATAGATAGAGTGGAAGAAGGGAAAGGAGTGGGCCACCCCTAAGGGACTAGGGTGATTGGTCGGTTGAGGGAGGCTAGAAGCGGTGACACCGGGGAACGAGAGAACGGGAGAGAAGAAGACAAAGGAGACAAGGCAAAACTCAATCCATTCAATAATGATTCCATAGTTTTCATCCACACCTTTAGAGGCTAACGAAACAATTCAAAATTGGCAATTATTAACCCTAAAACAGTAGATTTTCGCCGACCATATTCGAACGCGCCCGATTGCGCTCGAACGTATATTTTGCGTTCTCTGTATGTGTGAATGCGATGCAGGCATTCGCAGACACGTTCGAACGTTGCATTCGAACGCACATTTCGCACTCTCTGTATGTGTGAACTTGATGCAGGCGTTCACAAGCTCATTCGAACGCACTCCACCCGCGTTCGAACGCGACATACTAAAAACTTATTTTTCTATGAATTAAACACTAAAACAAGAAATAAAGACACCCCTAAAGTGTATCCATGCTCGAGACGATATCGATGAAGTCCGAATCATATCAATCCACCATGCTTCCGCAACCTTGTCCTCAAGGTTTGAAATTAGGGAAGCGATCCATGATATCTGACTTTAGCTCCTAGGTAGACTCGTCAGTGGGCTTGCCTAGCCATTCGATCAGCACTTCTATCTCCAATCTAGATTCATGGCACCTTCTCTAGCGCTCTAGCGGCCTAAGACGTGGACCGGTTCAGCTGGGCCATCTTCCTCCATTGGTTCTTGCAAGGCCAAACCCACCACATGGTTAGGCCCAATCTAGGCCTTCAATGTCGATACATCGAAAATTGGATGGATCCGGATTCCCTCGGGTAGGTCCAACCGGTAAGACACTACACCGATTTGTTGTAGCACTCGGTATGGACCATAGTACTTGTGACCCAATTTCTAGTTCAAAATTGGCCTCAATGTGGATTGCCGGTACGGTTGAGTTCGAACGAACACTAATTAATCCACCTAAAACTCTCGCTCACGTTGGCCTTTGTCATGAGTCTGCTTCATGCTGTTTTAGGCTATTGCTAAGTGAATCTTGAGCCATCTCAAGGTTTCATCTCGATTAGCAAGTTCCAAATCGAGCTCGATCATATCCGCCACTGCGAGTCTATCATAGGCACGCAAGATAGGAGGAGTGTGCCCATAAACCGCCTCAAAGGGGGTCATGCCAATGCTAGAGTGATGAGCTGTATTGTATGACCACTCAGCCCTTGGAAGGAATTTGACCCAATCCTTTGGTCAGTCTGCCACAAAGCATCGCAAGTATTACTCTAGTCCGCGATTTACCACCTCGATTTGGCTATCCGTCTCGGGGTGATAAGCTGAACTAAGGTTGACTCGAGTCCCTTGCAATCTGAAGAACTCGGACCAAAACTTACCGATGAAGATACGATCCCGGTTTGACACAATCGTCCTAGGCATCCCATGCAAGCAAGCCACTTCCCGAACAAAAATTTTAGCAACCTTTTTCGCTAAAAACGGGTGTGTCAATGCTATGAAATGAGTATATTTGCTCAGCCTATCCACCACAACGAACACCACCGATTGTCCTCGAACCTCCGGCAGCCCTTCGATGAAGTCCATGGAGATGTCCTCCCAAATATGCTCCGGTATAGGTAGCAGTTACAACTGCCCGCTAGGCTCGAGTGTCTCCGATTTGACTCGTTGGCAGATTTGACATTCACGCATATGCTTCTTCACGTCCGACTTCATCGCTGTCCAGGTACAGATTTGGGCCAGTCGCTTGTAGGTATGTATGAGCCCTTCATGGCCTGCTATAGGAGTACCATGGAAGTGTGCTATCAATAGTCTTTGTAGCTCTTCGTCCGCGGGTACCTTGATCCGCCCGCGCTCGAGTACTAACCTGTCGCGCTCCTCGTGCTCGGGGTGGCTTGATGGGTTCTCTCTTGGCTCCTCCATGAGTTAGACCAGATCACTATCAACTACGCAGGTTCTCCGCAAATCTGAGAAGAAAGGAAAGGTGGGTGCTGAGAAAGAAGCGAGCTCCCTTGCGTCCCCTACGCTTGGAAGTTCAAACAGCAGTTGACTTCTATCCAACAGCACTCTCTAGTCATTCCTCCAAAATGTCAATGTGAGGTTTGTAAAGTCAAATGTCACGGGCCCCAAGCTTCAAAGCCATTGGGTCCTCATGACAATGTTGGTACCTTGCAAAGCCAACGGATAAAGATCCAATGTGAAAATTTGGCCTTGCACCTTCAACTCCACACTACCACAAATCAAATCTGCTCGCAAGGTGATGCCATCTCCAATCGTCAAATCAAGCCCTTCCGTGGATTTTGACTCAAGCCAAATCTTCCTAAGAAGCCTCTTGTCAATGAAGTTGTGGGTGAACCCGGTGTCGATCAAGATTCTCACTGTGGTTTTCTTGATTACACCATTCACCCACAAAGTCTTTGGCACAACTGTTGTTGAATAGGCGTGGAGGAAGATTTTGCCTATCATGTCCTCCACAGGTTGCTCCTCAGCTACTCCTCCTTGCTGTCCAGCCACACGCTTATCTTCATCTGCAATTGCATCCTCAGCCTCCTCCAATATGTCGATTAGCATCACCGATCCCATCAGTTTAGCGCAGCGATGCCCGGGTACAAACTTCTCATCACAACAAAAGCATAGGCCTATGGCTCTTCGTTCCTCCACTTGAGCAGGTGTGAGTGCTCGTCCTAGACCTCTAGGCATGTACTTCACATATTGGGATGGCTTTAGGGGAGCTTGAGGAGGCATCATTGTAGCAACGGTTCTTAGTACGCTAGTAATATTTTCTGCCGCTATGGTTGGTTGAACTGGATTGTGGCTTCCTTGGCTCGTCCAATTCTATTTCAGGTGTAATTTCATGGCTCGATGTTTGTCATCTATGAGCACTGCATCTTCAAAGGCTTCCTTTAAGGTTCTAGGCCTTAAAGCCCTCACGTCGGCTTGTATATCTCCTCGCAGCCCGAAGAAGAAGGTGCTACGAAGTTGCTGATCCGTCCATGGGGGTTGGCATCGGCTACTTATCCTCTCAAATTATTCTTAGTATGCCCTAACCGTGGTCTTTTACACCGTCTTTGAGAGAAGAGCATCGAAGTCTCCATACTCTGACGTTCCAAATCGCCGCATGATATCAGTGCAAAAGTCGGCCCAAGTTTCAATAGCCTCATGGGCATTGGCTGCTCGAAACCAATGAAGCGTCGCATCTTCAAGGTGGAAGCTTGCAAGCGTCACCTTATATTCTTCCACTGTACCCTGGCATGCGAAGAATTGTTCCGCCCTATACAACCAATCGATTGTATCGCCACCTTTGAACTTGGAAAATTCGAGATGTACGATTTGCCCACGGATACTGTTGTCTCCATCCAGATCAAATCCAAGTCCTTGTCTAACCGGAGGAGGATGCACCATAAATGGTTAATGATCCCTCCTTTGATTTTGATTAACTCGACACGGTTCCACTTTGTATTGCCACGCCCACGGATCTAGGTCTCCAAGACGATCTCCATAGTGGTTCGCTCGTCGGATGGGCTCACCTACAACTTGGCTAAGTGGATCCATTCTTACTTGTCTCTGCCCATAGGGTGGTGGCAGCAGAGGCTCTTGTGGTTGCAAAATTTGAATTGGTGGCGGCTGGTTCATGGGGGTGGACTCGCGTCATGGGGTCGATGGTGCATTCCCGTGTGCCATGGCTTCCCTTGTCGCTCGTAATTCCTGCATCATCTCCATCATCATCTGGTTGTTGATGGCCATTTGTTCGAAAAGTGACCCAAACATAGCTTGAATGCTCGGCTCTTCCGTATTTCGATTTGGTCGGGCGGTTCCGCGAGTGGAAGTCCCCGCAATCGTTTTCCCCTCCTTTATTAGGAGAATCTCTTCTTCCTCATCTCGTCGTGCAGCCATGGCTCTAGTTGTCATCATAGGAAGCACATGTCTGAGGAACGGTGGCTCTGATACCAGCTTGATACGATCTCCCATTTTGGCCAAAGCTCGATCTATTCCGATTTTAAGATCTGGATAAGATTTGATGTGTAAATTTAAAAACAGATCCTGAAAGATCTGGATAAGATTTTGATATGTTGTAACGTCAAAAAGAACTTTCCAAATATTCAAGTTTCAGGTGAATCGGACGGTGGGATCTTGAGATATCATGCATTTAATAGATGAACATCAAGGAGTCCGTCATAGGATTTGTGGATGGAGGCACAGGATCCTTGGTGTTGGTGAAGATTGGTGGACCAGCATTAATGGGGTGGCACTAGTGAGTACGTGGAGATGGAAGGGTAATGAGTGATGGAAGTGTTAGGGCAAAGGGATAGATAGATTGAAAGAAGGGGAAGGAGTGGGCTGCCCCCTAAGGGACTAGGGTGATTGGCCGGTCGAAGGAAGCTAGAAGCGGCGACCCCGAGGAACGAGAGAACGGGAGAGAAGAATACGAAGGAGACAAGGCAAACCTCAATTCATTCAATAATGATTTCATGTTTGCGATCCACACCTTTAGAGGCTAACCAAACAATTCAAAATTGGCAATTATTAACCCGAAACAGTAGATTTTCGTCGACCACGTTCGAACACGCCAGATAGAGTTTGAATGCACATTTTGCATTTTCTATATGTGTGAACATGATGCAAGCGTTCGTAGGAGCATTTGAATAAACATTTTGCACTCTCTGTATGTGCGAACTTGATGCAAGCGTTCACAAGCGCGTTCGAACGCACTTCACCCGCGTTCGAACGCGACATACCAAAAACTTATTTTCTATTAATTAAATATTAAAACAAGAAATAAAGACACCCCTAAAGTGTATCCATGCTCGAGACGACATCAGTGAAGTCCAAATCGTATCAATCCACCACGCTTTCACAACCTTATCCTCAAGGTTTGAAATTAGGGAAGCGAGCCATGATATCTAACTGTAGCTCCCAAGTAAACTTGTCAGTGGGCTTGCCTAGCCATTCGATCAGCACTTTTGTCTCCAATCTGGATCCATGGTGTCTTCTCCTACGGCCTGAGACTCGGACCGGTTTAGCTGGGCCATCTTCTTCCATTAGTTCGGGCAAGGCCAAACCCACCACATGGTTAGGCTTGATTTGGGCCTTCAATGTCAATACATGGAAAACCGGATGGATCCAAGTTCCCTCGGGTAGGTTGAATCAGTAAGCCACTGGACCGATTCGTTGTAGCACTCAGTACCATGGCTTCAGGGGCGCTCGAGGAGGCACCATTGCAGCAACGGTTCTTGGCACGCCGATAACATTTCCTGCTACTATGGTTGGTTGAACTGGATTGCGGCTTCCTTGGCTCGTCTAGTTCTGTTTCAGGTGTAACTTCATGGCTTGATGTTTGTCTTCTATGAGCATTGCATCTTCGAAGGTCTCCTTCAAGTTTCTAGGCCTTAAAGCCCTCACGTCAGCTTGTATGTCTCCCCGCAGCCCAGAGATGAAAGTGCTGCGAAGTTGCTGATCCATCCATGGGGGTTGGCATCGGCTACTTATCCTCTAAAATTCTTCTTGGTATGCCCCAACCATGGTCCTTTGCACCATCTTTCAGAGGAGAGCATCGAAGTCCTCATACCCCAATGCTCTAAATCGCCACGTGATATTGGCGCAAAAGTCGGTGATACACTTAGTTAGGATCTTTTCTTATTGCATTAGGTGTTTATTTTTATTAAAATAAAATTTTTGTAGGTCATGTTCGAACGTAGGTGGAGTCGCGTTCAAACGCCCTTGTGAACTCCTTGTGAATACCTGCATCCAGTTCACAAATACATAGAATGCATATAGTGCATTTGAACGTAGTTGGGCGACTTCGAACTCCCGTGTTCGAATGCCTGTGTTCGAACGCAATCGAGCGCGTTCGAACACGATCGACGGGAATCCTCTAGAATTAGGATTTCATATTGTTTTAGGACTTGTTGGCTAGCCTCTATTAATATGTGGATGGCAGCCAACTTCATTATGCTATTGGATTATTGATTTCTTACCTGCTATCTTCTCTCAAGACTTCTCCCTCCTCCCTCTTTACCATCCTTCCACCTCTACTATTGGCAAGGTTTCTCCTCGCTTCTAATCTCCCTCGTCTGTTGAGTCACCCCTCTTCTTTGAGATCTCAACAACTTCCTCTACTTCCCTTAATCACTTCCACAATCCACCCTCATCTCCATACCCATCCATAACCCTAACATCCAGTTCACCGGGCACCACCACCATCACCTATGTTATTCCGTATTTCCTTCCCTGCTATAGTTGGAATCTATGAATGGCATAAATATGAAACCTATTGATGAGGAAGCTACGGATCCAAATCAATTAGTTTCATAATTTTTTGACTTCCGGAGAATATCTAACGAATATTTTCCCATGGTTGCGCAGATTGATTTCTATAATAAATTCAGATCTTGAAGAAATCTTAGCGTAGCCTATCTTTGGTTTCAGATCTTATCAATTTAATATTAGAGCCCATCAATTTGGTACCAGAGCTTATCATTGGTTCTAGAACCCATCAAATTGGTATCAGAGCTTATTATTGGTTCTAGAACCTATCAATTTGGTATCAGAGTCTATCAAATTGGTATCAGAGCCCTATCAATTGGTATTAGAGACTATTATTGGTATCAGAGTCTATCAATCGGCCCAAGTTTCAATAGCCTCATGGGCATTGGCTGCTCAAAACCAATGAAGTGCCGCATCTTCAAGATGGAAGCTCACAAGCGTCACCTTATATTCTTCTACTGTACCCTGGTATGCAAAGAATTATTCCACCCTATACAACCAATCGATCGTATCGCCACCTTTGAACTTGGGAAATTCGAGACGCACGATTTGCCCATGGATACAGTTGTCTCTATCCGGATCAAATCCAAGTCCTTGTCTAACTAGAGGAGGATTGATACACTAAGTTAGAATCTTTTCTTATTATATTAGGCGTTTATTTTTATTAAAAATAAAATTCCTGTAGGTCATATTCGAACGCAGGTGCGGTCGCATTTGAATGCCCCTGTGAACGCCTGTATCAGGTTCACAAATACAGAGAATGCATATTGTGCGTTCGAACGCCCATATCATATTCGCACATCTAGAGATGGGGCTTTTTAAGTGCGTTTGAACGTGATCGATGAGAATCCTCTAGAATTAGGGTTTCATATTATTTTAGGACTTGTTGGCTAAATATGTGGATGGTAGCTAACTTCATTATGCTATTAGATTCTTGATTTCTTGCCTCCTATCTTCTCTCTAGACTCTCTCCCTCCTCCCTCTCACCATCCTTCCACCTCTACCATTGGCAAGGTTTCTTCTAACTTCTAATCTCCCTCGACTATCGAGCCACGCCTCTTCTTTGAGATCTTGACCACTTCATTCTCTTCATCTACTTCCCTTTATCACATCCACAATCCACCCTCATCTCCATACCCATCCATAACCCTAACATCCACTTCACCCGTCACCACCACCATCACCCACATTATTCCATGTTTTTGTCCCTGGTATAGTTCAAATCTGCAAAGGGCGTAAATACAAAAGTTATAGATCAGAAAGTTACAGATCCAACCTAATTAGTTTCGTAATTTTCTAACTACCGGATAATATCTGGCGAATCTTTTCTTACGGTTGCGCTGACTGATTCCTATAATACACTCAGATCTTGAAGGAATCTTAGCGTAGCCTATCTTTGGTTTCAGACTCTATCAAATTAGTATCAGAGTAGGCGAACCTTAGACCTCCATTAATGGTTAAAACAGGGAAGATGACATCAACAAGGAGACCTATGGAGAGCACACCGACAAAGGAGGACTCAATGCACGATGATTCTAACCGTGAGGTCGATTCTTTTGGAGCGACCACAACAGGACCGAGTCAACCAATGTCCACGGGTTCAAATATGGATGAACTTAGAGACATGTTCCAAACATTGTTGTATAGAGTTGACAACATGCAAAAGGATCACAATAAATTCAAGGAATATATCGTGAATCGATTGGGTTCATCATCTCCTCGACGACGAACGGAGTTTCAAGAAGGACCAGCGGTGGGACCCCATTAAACCGATACCCCACAGGTCCAAGTACGCCATATGAGTGTCAATGACCCCCTCCTACCTATGCCTTCACATCATCCCACACCTCCGTTACACAACCCAAGACCGGTGGTGGTGGAACCCAAGAGGTGTGCGGCATCGATGCGTTTCGTCGATGATGAGGATTGGCACTTTAAGGATGAGACTGATCCCTATGGAGATGGTGATGGACGTGCTCAAGGATTTAGAGAAGGTGATCAACATGCACGAAGGTTAAGACCTGAACCAAGGATCTTTCGTGAACCTGACAACGCTATTCGGGGGAGAACCGCATGATTGGACATTCCAAAATTCCAAAGCGATGATCCAACGGATTGGGTGTTTCAAGTTGAACAATATTTTGATTGTCAAGGTACAGTGAAAGATGCAAAAGTCCTGATGGCAATCTTTCATCTGCAAGGAACAGTATTGTATTGGTATAGATAAGTTATTCGTGGTGGTAGATTTACCGGTTGGGCTGATTTTTGTAAGAGGATTACCTGCATATTTGGGACAGTGGCATATGAAGATTTTGCTGCCACATTAAGTAAGATGGTTTAGAGTACTACCGTATTGGAGTACCAAGCTGAGTTTGAAAGAGTTAGTAGTTGTTGTGAGCCACCGTGGGCCGAACGTACATTGATGAGTACATTTATTTCAGGGTTGCGAGAAGAAATATAAGCGGATGTTCGTGCTCTATGTCCTACCACTCTTGAGGAGGCCTTTGAGAAGGTCGTGAGGATGGAACAAAAGCATAGGTCTTTAAGGATGGCAGCGAAAAATAATTGGGGCAATCGAGATGGGTGGTTTGCACCTAGAATGTTGGTTGGAAATTCTGCGGTTTCAAAAACAGCGGTTGCGAGTGCTAGACCACGACCACCTTTGAGACCTTCTTCTAATGTTAGAGAAGGCACAAGATGCCCCATTCGAACTCCCACACCTACCCAGGTGGAGAACAAAGAGCGAAGGGCCTTTGCTTTCGATGTGATGAGTGTTTCACCCCAATCATTGGTGTTCTAAATCAATCAAGAGTGTGATGCTTATCGATGGTCCTAAGGAGGATGATGAGATTGATGATAATAACGAGTCCAAAGGAGATCCATGAGGAGACCATTGTGGTGGGCGTGAAGGAAGATATCCAAGCTGAAATATCGATGCATACATATTCAGGTACTTCCGCGCCGAGGACGTTACGAGTAGATGGACTCGTTAGAAAGCATTGTGTGCACATCCTCATCAATTTGGAGAGTACACACAACTTTCTAGATGAGAGGTTAGTGAGGATATTAGGTTTGGATGCTGAACCGACTACGGGGTTTGACGTTGCTATCGGAGACGGCACAAAACTTAGGGCAGAGAGCTTGTGTCGCCGAGTCGGTATACGGATGCAAGGACACGACATTATTATGGACTTGTATTCGTTGGCGCTGCGAGGAGCGGACATTGTCCTTGGTGCTTAGTGATTACAGAGTTTGGGATCCCTCACATTTGATTTCCGGAGCATGTGAATGAAATTTAAACAAGAAAACGAAGATGTGCGGCTTTGATGGTGTTCGGTCTTCGCCGATTCCTGTGATGTAGCCTATGGTGGGGCTGTCTTGTGCGTATGATTTGGCCTATCTTTTTTAGTTAGGACCAGCAGAAGAGGAGCCTCAAACGAGTTCAGGTACTACTATTGAATTGTCTAATTTATTAGATAACTTTTTTGGACTGTTTGAGGAGCCATAGGAGTTGTCACCAAGGAGAGCGGTGGACCATCGCATAAAGATTGTACCCGAGACTGCACCGACGAACGTGAGGCCATATCAGTATCCACATGTGCAAAAAGAAGTTATCTCAAATATGGTAGCCGAGATGTTGGAGCAAGGCCTCATACAGCCAAGTCATAGCTCATATTCATCCCCCGTGCTTTTAGTTCGAAAAAAGGATGGGACATGGTGTTTTTGTGTCGACTATCGAGCACTAAATGCTATTTATCATCAATAACCGATATCCCATTCTTGTTATCGAGGAGTTGCTAGACAAGCTTGCAGGGGCAACTATTTTTAGCAAGCTTAACTTGGTGGCCGAGTATCATCTATTTAGAGTTCACTCGGAGGATGTGCATAAAACTGCATTTCACACTCTAGACAGGCATTATGAGTTTCGGGTGATGCCTTTTGGTCTCACCAATGCTCCAGCTACCTTTCAAGGCATCATGAATGATATATTTCGACCTGTATTGTGAAGGTATATCTTGGTATTTTTTTGACAATATTTTAGTGCATAGTAGGACTAAATTAGAGCATTGGCGGCATTTGGAGGACATGCTAAATTTGTTGAAGCAAAATCAATTGAGGATCAATAAGTCCAAGTGCCTATGGAGAGTACCAAAGGTGGAGTATTTACGCCACATCATTTCAGTGGATAGTGTAGTGGCGGATCCTCAAAAGGTTGCATGTATGATCGCTTAGCCTATTCCTACTACTACTACCGGATTGAGAGGATTTTTGGGGCTAACTGACTATTATCGTCGATTCATCGCTGGATATGGCAAGATCATTGCTTCTCTCAGTTCTTTGTTGAAAAAGGTTTCTTTTAGATGGACGGATGAAGCCACTTCAGCCTTTGAAAAATTGAAAACAGCAATGACGATGGCACCCGTTCTAGCGCTCCTGGATTTCACCAAAGAATTTATTGTTGAATGTGATGCGTCGGGTATTGGCATAGGAGCTGTGCTAATGCAAGGAGGACATCCCATTGCCTATCTTAGCAAGGCTTTATCACAAAAATCTCAGCAATTATCGACTTATGAGAGAGAGATGTTGGCAATTCTGCATGCGGTGACAAAGTGGAGGCCTTATTTGATCGGTAGACGATTCATTATCCAAACCAATCAAAGGAGCCTTCTATACTTTTTGGGACAGCGCATACACACTCCGGCATAGCAGCGATGGGTCACAAAATTTTTGGGGTATGATTATGAAGTTCAATACAAGAAAGGAATGAAAATAGGGCAGCGGATGCACTATCACACCAACCTAATACCGTTGAGCTTGCAGCCTATTCATCTCCTATCTTTGGTTTCAGACTCTATCAAATTAGTATCAGAGCTTATCAAATTGGTATCTAAGCCTATCATTGGTATCAAAGCTTATCAAATTGGTATCTGAGCTTATCAAGGATGCACCATGAATGGTTGATGATCCCTCTTTCGATTTTGATTAACTCAACGTGGTTCCGGTTCATATTGCCACGCCCACGGATCTAGATCTCCAAGACGATCTCCATAGTGGTTCGCTCGTCGAATGGGCTCACCTACAACTGGGCCGGGTGGAACCATCCTTACTTATCTCTACCCATAGGGTGGTGGCAGCAGAGGCTCTTGTGGTTGCAAAATTTGAATCGGTGGCGGCGGGTTCATTGGGGTGGACTTGCGTCGTGGGGTTGATGGTGCATTCTCATTTGCCATGGCTTCCCTTGTCGCCCGTAATTCCCACATCATCTCCATCATCATCTGGTTTTTGATGGCCATTTGTTCGGAAAGAGACCCAAACATGACTTGAACGCTAGCCTTTTCCGTATTCCGATTTGGTAGGGCGGTTCCGTGGGTGGAAGTCCCCACAACCGTTTCCCCCTCCTCTATTGGGAGAATCTCTTCTTCCTTATCTCACCGTGCAGCCATGGCTTTGGTTGTCATCATAGGAAGTGCGTGCCCGAGGAACGGTGGCTCTGATACTAGCTTGATACGATCTCCCCTTTTGGCCAAGGTTTGATCTATTTCGATTTTCAGATCTGGACAGGATCTGATATGGAACTTTAAAAATATATTTCGAACGATTCAGCCATTAGATCGACGTAAAATTTTGATATGTTATAGCCCCAGAAAAGATCTTGCCAATAAATTAAGTTTCAGGCAAATCAAACGGTGGGATCCCGAGATATCTTTTGTTTAGTAGGTAAACAGCAGGGAGTCTGTCTTAGGATCCGTGGATGGAGGCACGAGATCCTTGGTGTTGGTGAAGGTTGGTGAAGGTTGGTGGACCAGCGTTAATGGGGTGGCATCGATGATTACGTGGAAATGAAAGGGTTATGGTGATGGAAGGGGTTAGAGCAAAGGGATAGATAGATTAGAAGAAGGGGAAGGAGTGGGCCGCCGCCTAAGGGACTAGGGTGATTGGCTGGTCAAGGGAGGCTAGAAGCGGCGACGCTGGGGAACGAGAGAACAGGAGAGAAGAAGACGAAGGAGACAAGTCAAAACTCAGTTCATTCAATAATGATTCTATGGTTGCCATCCACACCTTTAGAGGCTAACCAAACAATTCAAAATTAGCAATTATTAACCCTAAAACAGTAGACTTTCGCCGACCGCATTCAAATGCGCCCGATCATGTTCAAATGCATATTTTGTGTTCTTTGTATGTGTGAACGCAATATAGGCGTTCGCAGGCGCTTTTGAACGCACATTCCGCACTCTCTGTTTGTGCAAACTTGATGCAGGCATTCACAAGCACGTTTGAACGCACTCCATCCGCGTTCGAACGCGACATACCAAAAACTTATTTTTTTATGAATTAAACACTAAAACAAGAAATAAAGACACCCCTAAAGTGTATCCATGCTCGAGACGACATCTGTGAAGTCCGAATCGTATCAAAATCAATGGTAGTAGTCCAGCAACCAAAGAAACCCATTTAGCTCACGTATCGTCCTCGGAATTGGCCAATTGGTCGTGTTCTTTACCTTGCTTGGAATGGCATGTCCCAAATATTCCACCTTTCTTTCACACTACGAACATTTATAGATCTTGACTTTCAAGGAGTTTACTTAAGCAATATTCAGCACTTCATGTAAATATTTCAAATGATCTTCAAAACTTCTACTATATACCAAAATATCATCAAAAAACTACAACACATACCGATGCTATAGTGGCCTAAAAATGTCATTCATTAGGCTTTGTAGAGTGTTGGTCAATCCAAAGGGCATGACTCAAAATTCATAATGACCATCATGAGTTCAAAAAGTAGTCTTGTGCACGTCGTCGGTGTGAACTCAGATTTGATGATATCCAGCTCTAAGGTCCAATTTGTTGAATTAAGAAGCCCCCGCCAAATCATCCAATAACTCTCCTATCACTAGTATTGGGTACCAGTGTTTGACAGTTATGGCGTTGAGTGAACGGTAGTCAATACGAAAATGCCATGAACCAACCTTCTTGGTGCACCAGCAAAACCGGCGATGAATAGACACTATTGCTTAGTTGGATTATTCCTTGTCCTAGCATCTTGGCTACCAACTTTGTTATCTCTTCCTTTTTGATATGAGGATATCGATATAGAGGCACATTAGCCGATTCAGCCCCCAGTACAATCGCTATCTTATAGTTTTAATTTTTGCACGAGGGTAGTCCTTGTGGCTTTCCAAATAACACAGAAAATTCAGATAATAATTGCAACAATTCTTGGTGTTTTGTTACGATTCAGCTAGATATGGCTTAGATCTGACCAACCCATCTCAAAGGAATATCTTTTGCTTTAGAAGAATAAAAATTTCTAGCAGTTGCGTTCGAATGCACCGTTCGAACGGTTGCATATGTTTGCAAATACAGAGAACGCCTGCATACATTCACAAATATCATGCTCGAACGCACTGTTTGAACACCTACACATGTTCGTAAAGATAGAGAACAAATTTAGCGCGTTCAAACGCAATCAACGAACTACATTGTCCTTGGGTTAACTTTTGATTGTTTTGCCTATTAGGTTAACCTCTAAATATGTGGAAGGCAATCTAATTGAACATTATTGATGAATTATTGAAGTTTTTTCTTTCTATACCTCTATCTCCTTCCTTCAACGACATCTATCATTGGACGTCGTCTCCTTCCTCCTTCAATCTGACCGTGCCACCTTGCCTGTCAAGGATCGGTCCACTCTCTACCCCTTCATCTAGCTTGGCTTTTAATCATAGCTATTAAATTGAGATATTATGTGCTTTGACATGTTAGTTGTTTTGAAGGTACGAATTGGAGAGATAAGTTAATAAAGCTATTCATATTGCTTATAAATATGATCATTTATGATAACTAACAGATTATTTGAAAGTTGGATAAATGGCTTCATAGGATGGTAATGAAGGGAATATAAACAACTATAATCTTTCATATAAAGTGTATTAATAGATGTTTATTATATTGCTAGATGATAAATAGATAGTGATGTATAGAAAGTAACTGTTAGCATTTATATAACCTTTGGCGTATGTGATTGATTTTAATAATTGTAATGACTTACAGGTTCGTATTTAAGTTTTAAGATAAAAATATCTAATTGGGAAATGATAATTATAGGAATGATGATTCTATTATAGTTTGTGAAATTTCAATTTTTAATGAATTATAAAATTGTGTATGTGAGTTGATTTGAAACAAAAGGGAAGATATGGTACTGAGGTTGATAATTATTATTCTTGGGCGTTCTATTATCCATATGAATAAATTGGTTTCAGCTATTTTATTTGCAGATCAGATAATAGTATGAATAGTTTAGGAGATTGATCTTAGTAGCTTATTAGTTCATGGATAGTATTTTTACGGATTTATCTAAATTGCGTGTATGTATTCTTAAAGATGAATATGATGGATTAGTAAATATTTGGAACCGTATTAGTTACCTAATGCTATATTGATGTTATTGAGTATATGTTAATAGCCGTTGGATATGGATTGATATTATAAATGGAGTGCTATATTAAAAAGTTATAAAAAAGTTTGTTGGATTATTTGGCAAAATTTACTAGGAAGTCATTGCTTTAGCAATGGTGATTGAGTTGATCATGATTGGATTGGAACTATATGAGTCAATGAATATATAGTTTGGATACGAGAAATAATTGATAGAAAGAGCACTATAAATTTTTATCATGTATATTTTTTGAGGTAGTTTAAATTTAACCATTTAGATATTGCAAAATGAGAAGGCTGCATAAATTTTGGTTGATGTTGCAATATGATTAACATTGATAGGTTGGATTTGATGAGTTGTATATTATTTTGAAGAATGTATTATGAATATAAACTAATTTAGTAGTCTTATACGAATAGTTGTGATCTCTCATACTGATTTGTTTAGTAAATTACATAATAGCTTTACGTATATGAGTAGTGTATCTTTGGATAAGAGAATTTCCACTAATGTCTAGGATCAGAATAATTTCGAAGTATTTTATGATAGCAGTGTGGTTCTGAGTGAAAATTTGGGATTAGCAAGAAATGCATTTAGGAAAAGAAATTAGAATTTAGTATTTTGATCATTCCGTGGTATAATATATATTTACCATTCTACCCTATATTAGTGATAATATTGATAGATGATCGTTGGAGCATTTTTAGGTATTAGAGTATACATTCAGTAAATTGGAGATATTTTACTTAAATGGGTTGTATTGTATTATCATAGGTGATTAGGGCATTATATTGTTATATGGTTGTAGTTAATAGAAGAAGTGATAGATTTGGACAGGTTGAGGTATTTTAGAGTAGAACATGATACAATTAATAGATGACAGCACTTTCTATATTGTAGAATCAGTGTACATAATCATTGTGCTACAATAAGTCTTTCTTGTAGACTAGTGGTATTATCGACATCTATAGATATAATATGATTACCTGACTGACCTAGATCTAGGAATTTATTTTTATAGGGGAGCTACTTGTGGTTGTGTAATCTAAGGAGTTAATGAGTAAATTAGTAAACCAAGTATAAGTTATAGATCTAAAAAAGTGATATTAGACAATTGTCAATTTGATTAGAAGGTACAAGAACTAGATATGTTGATTTTCTTTCGATACTAGCGTGATTTAAATTTCAGGGTCGAAATATTCTATAAGGGAGGAATGAAATGTAATAATATAGATCTAAAATTTAAAAATAATAATAATATATAGATAGAATTAAATTTAAAAAAAAAGAAAGAAACTATTATGGGCACGACGTGGCCGGCCTCATGCCCATGCAATTGCTGTAGCCAACCGGCTATGGCCAGCTAGCGGCGGTGGGCCCCGACACTGCTCTAACATCGTCGACCCCCTAACACAGCCCTCTCTCTCTCTTTAAATCCCTCTCTCTATCAGTCTCTCTCACTCTCTCACTCTCCTCTCTCACTCTCTCAAGCTCTCTTTCTCTCTCTTTCTCTCTCTCACTCTTACCGATGTCGGCCTACAGCTACCGTCGTTGACACCTCCACTAACGCCAGTGAACCTCCTCCCTCCTACTCTCTCTCCCCCTCCTTTCTCTCTCTCTCCCTCTCTCCCTTTTTTCCTCTTTCTCTCTCGAGTTTGCTGGAACTGAGCCGCCAGTGAGAGGCCGGCCGCTGCTAGCCAAGCAGCGACCAAACCCCTCCCCGTTGGCTAGCTCCTTCTCGCTTCCCTTCCTTTCTTCTCCTCTTCTCTTCTACTTCTTTCTTCTTTCTTCTTCTTCTTCCTCAGCTTCTTCTCCTCTTGTTTCTACAACAATGCTTGGCTAAGCCTAGCACTAGTGGCAATGCTCTTTTTATTTATTTATTTAAGTATTTCTTTTTCTTAATTAATGCAAATAGATTATTTAAATATTAAATATTAATTATTTTAATAGTAATATATATATTCTTCAATATGATTATTATTAATTAATTAATTATAATTAGTATAATTAAGGACTACTTAGGTTATAACTTATTACACATAAGTATAAGTAATACTTAAATTTATTTATTTATATTTCTATTAGATTAATAGATAGATTCATAAATTATAATTATTAGATTTACATACTAATATTCTTATGATATACATTTTATGTAATTCTAATAATTTATTATATATTATTAATTTGTAACAAATAAACTACTAGGCTTATTTATTTACATATTTATTATTTTATAAAGTAAAGGCTACATAGTTCCTAATTAATCAAGATATAGTGAACCACAACTTAGTTATAATTAAATTTTAATCTATATTTCTATATTTATTTATAATTACTATTATATATATAATTATATATTTAGCCTTTTATTAAATTTTATTTTATTTTATAATGTCATTCTTAGACTATTTTTTTTAAAGGAGCTACCCTTTTATTCTTATTTCATATCTGACCTTTTATAATAATAATATATTCTTAACATTAGACATTTATTTATAATATAAATCTAACTAGTTATAAAGATAAGTATAAATTCTAAAACCTAATAAATCATCATATCTTACACGAACGGATTTTAATTAGATAAACAGCTAATTTCATGTTACCTAAATATGTTTAGATTCCGAACCCCTTATGTGAGACTCCGTGGATCCTATTAGTGATGGTTGACCCTCGGTTGGCAGACTTGAGGGATACATATTTTGTATCTTCTAATAAGATAGTGAGTAGTCTTATCCCCTAGACGTCTTTTTCAAAATAGGATATATTATATAATTATGTATATGCATGTTTTGAACTTCAGCATGATTATATGACCGTATCTATAGATAATTTTAGTTGAGCATAGTTTATCATGCATTTAATTAGACTTATCTAGAATATGAGTATACTGATAATAAATAGAGATGATTAAGGATGATTATACTGTTATGAGTAAGTTTATGTCGAGATGATCTCTAGCATTAGTATGCATGTGATAGGCTCGTATGGAGATGCATGTGTTAAATACATGGTTGGAGTCTGCATTGCATTATTTTTCTCTTGGCCTCTTTACCACGTATATTCTGAGTTGCATGATCTGTTGTAGTACTGGTGATGGTTGATAATTATACTCTTAGCGTATGACAGGGTACAATCATTGATATACCATTAGCGTATGGTAGGGTAATATACTCTTAGCGTATGGTAGGATAATATACCCTTAGTGTATGACAGGGTATGCTTATCTTCAGAGATACTCTTAGCATATGACAAAGTATGCTTTGAGCTTGTGACATGATAGGTATTGAGTTTGGAACTGGGTACCATGGTTCAGCATGGTCGATGATATTCAGAGTTGAGACGGATGATTGTAATAGTGAGAGATATGTGGATTATACTTGACTTTAACATATATGATATCGAGTGATTGGCATGATACATGCATCATTATTGACGTAACTAGTATCATTGGATCATAACTTTTATAGATTATATGTTGTTATATTCGGTGATGTTATATTATAATTTCATTATGAGATATATTTTTGATTGATGATATAATATGCCCATTTATGAGATAATATTTGAGTTTATTTATATATATGTTATTGGGGATACATATATACATACTAATACATGGTAGTATTCTTCTTTCTGATTCATATCCAGTACATAATTTACTCTATTTTGGCATCACTGACTCAGGGTAAAGTCTATTCACTGAACCTTTAGCTCATGACTATTTTTTTTCTAACCCCTTAGGTATATGGTAGATGATAGCAACTTGAGATATCCTAAGAAGATATTATAGAATAAAGATGAGAAGAGCTATAAATGTGAGACGGTATAAAAGATAGTTTATATAGATATTGAGTTGTACAATTATTAGATATTTGTACTCCATTGTATCAGACGATGAATTTTATAGTACATATCGGTTTATAGTGTACCCATGTATTAGTGATCTTTAGTTGTATATTAATAGTTTGTCGTGGCCTATGTGGGCTCTGCTAGATTATGTAACTATCTACTATGATTGTTATGGATATAGATATAGATATGTGATACATTACGAAACGATTCCTTTAAGATCTGGATTTATTGTAGGAAATAGTCTGAGCAACTGAAATAAAATATTCACAAAATATTCTTCTATAGTTAGAAAATTACGAAACTAAGTGGGCTTGATCTGTAACTCCCTGATCTATGTTTTTTGTATTTACGCTCTTCGCAAATTCGAACTACAACTAGGACGAAAACATGATATAGTGCGGATGATGGTGATGGTGACGGGTGGAGTGGATGTTAGGGTTATGTATGATAATGGAGATGAGGGTGGATGGTACTCCCCATAGGCACTTGGACTTCTTAATATTCAGCTAGTTTTGCTTCAACAAATTCAACATATCCTCCAAATACTACCAATGCTCCATTTCAGTTCTGATATACACCAAAATATCGTCAAACAATACCAAGACATACCTTCATAGTAGAGGCCAGAAAATATCATTCATGAGGCCTTAAAAAGTAGCTGGAGCATTGGTGAGACCAAAGGGCATCACTCAAAACTCGTAATGCCCATCTAGAGTCTGAAATGCAATCTTGTGTTATCCGCCGGGTAAACTCTAATTTAATGATACCCGGCCCTCAAGGCAAACTTGCTGAATATGGTCGCCCCTGCAAGCTTGTCCAGCAGCTCCTCTATGACTGGAATGGGAAACCGATCCTTGATGGTGATAGCGTTTAGTGTCGGGTAGTCGACACAAAAACGCCATGTCCCGTCCTTCTTTTGCACCAATAGCACAGGCGATGAGTAAGAGCTATGACTTAGTTGTATGAGGTCATGCTCTAACATCTCGACTACCATCTTGGAGATAACTTCCTTTTGCATATGTGGATACCGATACGGCCTCATGTTCACCGGTGCAGCTCGGGGTACAATATCTATGCAATCGTCTGCCGTTCACCTTGGTGGCAACTCCTTTGGTTCCGCAAACAGGCTAACAAATTTATCTAATAAATTAGACAACTCGATAGTAGTATCTAGACTCATTTGAGGCTCATCTCCTGCTAGCCCTAACTAAAGAAGATAGGCCAAATCACTCACACAAGGCAACCCCACCATTGGCTGCATCGCAAGAATCAGCGGAGACCGAATGCTATCAAGCCGCACATCTTTGTTTCCTTGCTTAAATTTCATCCACATGCTTCAGAAATCAAAAGTGACGGGTCCCAAGCTATGTAACCACTAAGTGTCAAGGACAATGTCCGCTCCTTGCAATGCCAACAAATGTAAGTCCACAATGATGTCATGTCCTTGCACTCGTATACCGACCCGGCGACACAAGCTCTCCACATGAAGCTTTGTGTCGTCCCTAATAGCAACATCAAACCCCGGCCTGCGGTCGGTTCAGCATCCAAGCCCAACTTCCTCACTAACCTCTCGTCTAGAAAGTTGTGTACTCCCGAAATTGATGAGGATGTGCACACAATGCTTTCTAACGATTCTGTCCACCCACAATATCATCAGCGTGGAAGTACCCGAATATGCATGCATCAATATTTCAACTTAGATATCCTCCTCCATGCCCTCCTCCACGGCCTCCTCATGGACCTCCTCTAAATACTCTCTCCATCACCAACAACCTCATCGTCCTCCTCGAGACAGTTGATGAGCATCACACTCCCGATTAGTTTGAAACACTGATGAACGGGGGCGAAACATTCATCGCATCGAAAGCAAAGGCCCTTCACTCTTCGCTTCTCCACCTAGGCAGGTGTGAGAGTTCAAATAGGGGGTCTTGTGCCTCCTCTAACATCAGAAGAAGGTCTCAAAGGTGGTCGTGGTCTAGTACTAGCAGCCGCTGCCTTTGAACCCACAGAATTTTCAATCGAAATTCAAGGCGCAAACCGCCCATCTTAGTTGCTCGAACTTGTTTTTGCTGCTATCTTAAGAGCCTTGTGCTTTTGCTCCATCCTCACGACCTCCTCAAGAGTAATAGGACAAAGAGCACGAACATCCGCCTGTATCTCCTCCTGCAGCCTTGAAATGAATGTGCTCATCAATGTTAGTTTGGGCCAAGGTGGCTCACAATGACTACAAACTCTTTCAAATTCTGCTTCGTACTCCAATACGGTCATCCTTTGAACCATCTTGCTTAATGTGGTAGCAAAATCTTCATATGCCGCTATCCCAATTCTACGTATAATCCTCCTACAAAAGTCAGCCCAACCGGTAAATCCTCGAGCACATCCATCACCATCTCCGAAGGGATCAACATCATCCTCCAAGTGCCAATCCTGTTCATCGACGAAGCGCACCAATGCCACACGACTCTCAGGTTCCACCACCACCGGTCTTGGGTTATATATCGGAGGTGGGGAATGATGTGTAGGAATAGGTAAAAGAGGATCATTGACACTAACATGTCGCACCTAGACTTGTGGAGTATCGGTTCGGTGTGGTCCCACCACTAGTCCTTCTTGAGGAACCGATTGTTGTCGAGGAGATGATGAAGCCGATCGGTTCATGACATATTCCTTTAAAGCATTATGATCATTCTATATTGCATCAACCCTATGCAATAATATTTGGAACATGCCCCTAAGTTCATCCGCCAAGCCCATATTCACACCCACGGACGTTGGTTGACTCGGTCCTATCGTGGTCACTCTAAGGGAATTAGCCTCATGGTTAGGGCTATTGTGGGTTGAGTCTTTCCTTGTCTGTGTGCTCTCTATTGGTCTCCTTGTCGACGTCATCTTCCTTGTTTCAACTATTAATCGAGGTTTGAGGTTCGCCTGGCTCTAATACCAATGATGGTTTATGATTCAATTCCTTCAAGATCTAGATTTATTGAAGGAAGCAGACTGCGCAACTGAGAAAAACTATTCACCAAATATTCTCCCTTAGTGAGAAAATTATGAAACTAAGTGGAATCAATTCGTAACAACGGAAGATGGAAAGGTCCAGATGGCAAGGTTTCACCTCCAAGGAATGGCATTAAATTGGTATCGATCGGTTATTCGTGGTGGAGGATTTACTGGTTGAGCTGAATGTTGTAGGAGGATTACACGCAGATTTGGGACAGCGGCATATGAAGATTTTGCTGCCACATTAAGCAAGATGGTTCAGAGGACGACCATATTAGAGTACCAAGCTGAATTTGGAAGAGTTAGTAGTCGTTGTGAGACACCTTGGCCCGAACTGACATTGATGAGCACATTCATTTCAATGCTGTGGGATGAGATACAGGCGGATGTTCGTGCTATTTGTCCTACCACTCTTGAAGAGGCTTTTGAGAAGGCCATTAGGATGGAGCAAAAACGTAAGGCTCTCAAGATGGCAGCGAAAACAAGTTGGGGTAACCGTGATGGACGATTTACGCCTAGAACGCCAGTTGGAAATTCTCATGCCTGTCCAAGTTAGAACGGGTTCAAAGACAATGGCTGCGAGTACTAGACCATGACCACCTATGAGACATTCTTCTAATGTTAGAGGAGGCACAAGATCCCCCGTTCGAACTCTCACGCCTGCCCAGGTGGAGGAGAATAGAGCGAAGGGCCTTTGCTTTTGATGCAATGAACAGTTCACCCCCGGTCATCGGTGTTCCAAACCAATCGGGAGTGTGATGTTCATCAACGGTCTCGAGGAGGATGATGAGGTTGTTTATGATGGAGGGTGTTCAGAGGAGGTCCATGAGGCCTCCATGAGGAGGGCGCGGAGGAAGATATCCAAGCTGAAATATCGATGCATGCATATTCGGGTACATTCGCGCCGAGGACATTATGGGTAGACGGACTCGTTAGAAAGTATTGTGTGCATATCCTCATCGATTCCGGGAGTACACACAACTTTTTAGACGAGAGGTTAGTGAGGAGATTGGGTTTGGATGCTGAACTGACCATAGGGTTTGATGTTGCTATTGAAGACGGCACGAAGCTTAAGGCGGAGAACCTGTGTTGCCAGGTCGGTATACAAGTGCAAGGACATGACATCATTGTGGACTTATATCAATTGGCACTATGAGGAGCGGACATTGTCCTAGGCACACAATGGTTACAAAGCTTGAGACCCGTCACTTTTGATTTCTGAAGCATGTGGATGAAATTTAAGCAAGGAAACAAAGATGTGCAGCTTGATGGCATACGATCTCCACTAATTCCTGTGATGCAACCGATGGTGTAGCTACCATGTGCGAGTTTTTTGGACTATCTTTTTTAGTTTGGACCAGCAGGAGACGTGCCTCAAATGAGTCCAGATACTACCATCGAGTTATCTAATTTATTAGACAAATTTGTTGGACTATTTGAGGAACCAAAGGAGTTGCCACTAAGGAGAACAGCGGACCACCGCATAGAGATTGTGCTCGGGGCTGCACCGCCGAATATGAGGCCATATCGGTATCCTCATGTGCAAAAGTAAGTTATCTCCAAGATGGTAGCTGAGATGTTGGAGCAAGGCCTCATTCAACCAAGTCATAACTCATACTCATCGCCCGTGCTATTGGTACAAAAGAAGGAAAGGATATGGCATTTTTGTGTCGACTATCGGGCACTAAACGCTATTACCGTCAAGGATCGGTATCCCGTCCCGCTTATAGAGGAGCTGGTAGATGAGCTTGCAAGGGCGACTATATTCAACAAGCTTGATTTGAGGGCCAAGTAGCACCAAATTAGAATTCACCTGGATCCGTGCACAAGACTGCATTTCCGACTCCGGACGGACATTACGAGTTCCGGGTTATGCCTTTTGGTCTCACCAATGCTCCAACTACTTTTCAAGGCCTCATGAATGATATATTTCGGCCTTTATTGCGAAGGTATATTTTGGTATTTTTTTTATGATATTTTGGTATATAGCAAGACTGAATTGGAGCATTGATAGTATTTGGAGGATGTGCTAAATTTGTTGAAGCAAAACCAGCTAAAGATCAAGAAGTCCAAGTGCCTATGGGGAGTACCACAAGTGGAGTATTTAGGCCACATCATCTCAGCAGAAGGTGTAGGGCAGATCCTGAAAAGGTAGCATGTATGACCGCTTGGCCTATTCCAACTATCATCATAGGATTGCAAGGATTTTTTAGGCTGACCGGATATTATCGCCGCTTCATTGCCGAGTATGTGATGCGTCGGGAGTTGGTATAGGAGTTGTACTAATGCAAGGAGGATGCCCCATTGCTTTTCTTAGCAAAGCTTTATCACAAAAATCTCAGCAATTATCGACTTATGAGAGATTTTGGCAATTCTGTATACGGTGACAAAGTGGAGGCCTTATTTGATCGATAGACGATTTATTATCCGAACTAATCAAAGGAGCCTTCCATATGGGACATCGTATACACACTCTGGCACAGCAGAGATGGGTCACAAAATTGCTGGGGTATGATTATGAAATTCAATACAAGAAAGGAATGGAAAATAGAGCAGTGGATGCATTATCACGCCAACCCGATACAGCCGAACTTGCAGCCTATTCTTCTCCCACTTTTTCTTTTCTTGATGAGCTGAGGTATGCATATACATCTGACCTAGATTTTTTAAGATTGTTATAAGAGGTGATGGATGATCCGCAGCGCCATCCAGAGTTGGAGAACCGAGGCGGTTTGCTGCTGGACCATGGATGCATTTGGGTGCCCGCAAATGATGGGTTGCGATAGAAATTATTGGAGCACTTTCACCAATCTCCAGAGACTGGTCATGAGGGTGTCTTGAGGACTTATAGGAGAATATCATAGAGTTATATGAGGTCAGGATTTAGGCGGGATATGAGGAGTTTTGTCCGTGCTTGCGAAGTCTTTCAAAGGGCTAAGGCAACCACATTAAAACCGACCGGATTGCACGCGGATTCGACTCAGTCTGATAATGCAGGCCACCGGTTCATTCCACCATTCATCCTCGGGCTTGTACTCATGCTCAGGGTTTTGTTCGTGGGTTCCAAACTGGTTCGCATGAGGTGGTCGAACTAGTTTGCAAAAATTTGGCCAGCCTTGAAAATCGTGCGCTTCATCTCCTTCATTCCAATAACCTAACCCTAGGGCTGAATTTGGAATTCGGCCTATGGGTGCTGCCGTAGGGTGCATGGAGGGCGGCGTCTAGGCTCGGTTAGGGATCACCGACAGTCGACCCCTGGCTAGCCCTCGCGACGGGGGAATGACGGTGAGTGATGGTGGTGGGCTAAACTTGAGCTCGGGCTCGAGCTATTGCAGCAGCAATCCTGGTGTGTCGTCGGTCGGTCCAGTGACCCCCAGCGGCTGCGGAAGGGACCAATGGCCCCACTGCAATGGAGTAGTGGTGGCGGAAAACTATAGCGGAGCTACCCTAACATAAAGGTAGCTTCCCGTGGCTATGGCCATCGGGACTGGCCACCCGACGGTCGTTGGCGGCTATGGCGGCCACCACTAGCCGGCAGTCGGCCCTAGGAAGCCAACTGTGGCCACCGATGGCCGTGGGAGCGTCGAACCTACAGCCACTAGCCTTAGATTTTCTACAGCACGAACCGCCGCAGCTGGCGGTCCTCCAGCCGGTGCCGGCGCGAAAGGCAGCTTGGGCTCGGGTGTGGGGGCCTCATGGAAGAGATCGATCATGGTGGTAGGGGCCGTGAGCATCTGGACAGCCGCCAATGAGAAGCTAGGGTTTTCGGCCCTAGCTCCCACCGCGGGTGGGGAAGATGATCTCGCGGGCACTATTGCGGGCAGTTTTGGCGTGCCACTGGCATTTGGGAAGGTTTGCAAGGCTGGAGGGGTCCCCACTGCGGCCAGAGGAGGGGTTGAAATGATTTGGGCTGGCTCATCCCCTCCCTCATGGGTTGATAATGGTGGCTACATTTGGCTTTGTCCCGTCGTGGCCGACGGCACTAACAGCACTGGTTGATGGAGGGCGGCTAGTAAGGCCTCCGTCAAGGCTTGGATCGAGTCTTTGAGGGCAGTTTGGATCTTTTGGATCTCCTTCGCGTTCTCCATCGCGTTCTCCTTCAACTCGATTGAAAATGCTTTAAAAGAATCTTTTGCCCACGCCGGTGGCTCATTGTCGATAATTGCTGGGATTGGAGGGGGTGCCAGATCAACTTCGACAGGAACGGAGATGAGATTGATACACTTAGTTAGGATTTTATCTAATTAGCTAATTCCAACTCTGCGCAATTTCGAAAAAATATTGGTAGAATATTCGACACATACCCAAATAATATCTATGACAAAACGAAAGCTTAATCCAAAAGGTATTCGGAGAAGATAAGGAATACTGGTTTAGTTGGTTTGTTAGGGTTTCATACTGTTTTAGGACTTGTTGGCTAGCCTCTATAAATATGTGGATGGCACCCATTTTTATATTGCAATTGGATTTTTGATTTCTTGCCTCCTATCTTCTCTCTAGATTCCTTCCTCCTCCCTCTTCACCATCCTTCCACCTCTACCGTTGGCAAGGTTTCTCCTCGCTTCTAATCTCCCTCGACTATCGAGCCAACCCTTTTCTTTGGGATCTCGACCACTTCGTTCCCTTCGTCTACTTCCCTTAATCACTTTTCACAATCCACCCTCATCTCCATACCTATCCATAACCCTAACATCCACTCCACCCGTCACCACCACTATTACCCACGTTATTCTGTATTTTCGTCCCTCATATAGTTCGAATCTGTGAAGGGTATAAATACAAAAGTTGTAGATTAGGAAGATACGGATGCAACCTTATTGGTTTTGTAATTTTCTATCTAACTGAGAATATTTGATGAATATTTTCTCACGGTTGTATGGACTGCTTCCTATAATAAATTCAGATCTTAAGGAATTGTTCCGTACCGATCTTTTGGTTCTAGATCCCATCAATTTGGTATCCGAGCTTTAACAAATTGGTATCAGAGCCTATCAATTGGTATCAGAGCCCTAACAATTGGTATCAGAGCTTATCAATTGGTATCAAAGCAGGCGAAGCTCAGACCTCCATTAATGCTTGAAACAAAGAAGATGACATCAACAAGGAGACCTATGGAGAGCACACCAATAAGGGAGGACTCAATGCATGATGATCCTAACCGTGAGGCCGATTCCCTTGGAGCTACCACAATAGGACCAAGTCAACCAATGTCTATGGGTTCGAATATGGATGAACTAAGGGGCATGTTCCAAACATTGTTGCATAGAGTTGACAACATACAAAAGGATCATAATGAATTCAAGGAATATGTCGTGAATCAATTGGGTTCGTCATCTCCTCGACGACGAACGAAGTTTCAAGAAAGACTAGTGGTGGGACCCCATCGAACTGATACCTCACAGATCCAGGTGAGTCATATGAGTATCAATGATCCCCTCCTACCTATGCCTTCACATCACCTCCCACCTCCGTTACAAAACCCAAGATCGTTGATGAGGAGGATTGGCACTATGAGGATGAGCTTGATCCCTATGGAGATGGTGATGGACGTGCTCGAGGATTTAGAGAAGGTGATCAACATGCACAAAGGTTTAGACCTGAACCAAGGATCTTTCGCGAACCTGACAATGCTATTCGGGGGAGAACGTTTGGGTATTTCAAGTTGAATAATATTTTGATTGTCAAGGTATAGCGGAAGATGCAAAAGTCCTGATGGCAATCTTTCACCTCCAAGGAATAGTATTGCATTGGTATAGATCGATTATTCGTGATGATGGATTTACCGGATGGGCTGATTTTTGTAGGAGGATTACATGTAGATTTGGGACTGTGGCATATGAAGATTTTGCTGCCATATTAAGCAAGATGGTTCAAAGGACTACCGTATTGGAGTATCAAGCTGAGTTTGAAAGAGTTAGTAGTCGTTGTGAGCCACTGTGGCTTGAACGTACATTGATGAGTATATTTATTTTAGGGCTGCGAGAGGAGATACAAGCGGATGTTCGTGCTCTATATCCTACTATTCTTGAGGAGTCCTTTGAGAAAGCCGTGAGAGTGGAACTAAAACATAGAGCACTAAAGATGGCAGCGAAAACCAATTGGGGCAACCGAGATGGGCGGTTTGAACCTAGAATGCCAGCTGCAAATTCTGCGGTTTCAAAAATAGCGGCTGCGACTACTAGACCACGACCAACTTTGAGACCTTCTTCCGATGTTAGAGGAGGCACTAGACCCCCCGTTCGAACTCTCACACCTGCCCAGGTGGAGGAGCGAAGAGCGAAGGGCCTTTGCTTTCGATGTGATGTGCTGCTTAATGGTGTACGGACTTCGTCGATTCCTGTGATGCAGCCTATGGTGGGGCTACTTGGTGCGTATGATTTGGCCTATCTTCTTCAGTTAGGACCAGTAGGAGATGAGTCTCAAACGAGTTTAGGTACTACAATTGAATTGTCTAATTTATTAGATAACTTTTCTGGACTATTTGAGGAGCCGTAGGAGTTGCCACCGAGGAGAGCGGCGGACCATCATATAGAGATTGTACCGATGGCTGCACCAGCTAACGTGAGGCCATATCGGTATCCACATGTGCAAAAAGAAGTTATCTCAAAGATGGCCGAGATGTTAGAGCAAGGCCTCATACAACCAAGTCATAGTTCATACTCATCCCTTGTGCTATTCGTGCGAAAAAGGACGGAACATGGCGTTTTTGTGTCGACTATCGAGCACTAAAAGCTATTACTGTCAAGGACCGGTATCCTATTCCAATTATCGAGGAGTTGCTGGATGAGCTTGCAGGGGCGACTATATTTAGTAAGCTTGACTTGAGGGATGGGTATCATGAAATTAGCGTTCACCCGGCGGATGTGCATAAAACTGCATTTCGAACTCCGGACGGGCATTACGAGTTCCGAGTGATGTCTTTTGGACTCACCAATGATCCAGCTACCTTCCAAGGCCTCATGAATGATATATTTCAGCCTCTCTTGCGAAGGTATGTCTTGGTATTTTTGACGATATTTTGGTGTATAACAGAACTGAATTGGAGCATTGGCAGCATTTGGAGGACGTGCTGAAATTGTTGAAGCGAAACCAATTGAAGATCAAGAAGTCCAAGTGCCTATGGGGAGTACCAAAGGTGGAGTATTTAGGCCACATCATTTCAACGGATGGTGTAGTGGCGGATCCTCAAAAGGTTGCATGTATGACCGCTTGGCCTATTCCTATTACTACCACCGGATTGAGAGGATTTTTGGGGCTGACTGGTTATTATCGTTGATTTATCACCGAATATGGCAAGATCACTGCTCCTCTCACTTCTTTGTTGAAGAAGGACTCTTTTAGATGGACGGATGAAGCCACTTTAGCCTTTGAAAAATTGAAAATAGCAATGATGACCGCACCCGTTCTAGCACTATCGGACTTCACAAATGAATTCATTGTTGAATGTGATACGTTGGGTGTTGGCATAGGAGCTGTATTAATGCAAGAAGGACATCCTATTGCCTATCTTAGTAAGGCTTTATTGTAAAAATCTCAGCAATTATCGACTTATAAGAGAGAGATGCTAGCAATTCTACATGCGGTGACAAGTTGGAGGCCTTATTTGATCGGTAGACGATTCATTATCCGAACCGATCAAAGGAGCCTTCCATACTTTATGGGACAACGCATACACACTCCGACACAGCAGCGATCGGTCACAAAATTGCTGGGTATGATTATGAAATTCAATACAATAAGGGAATGGAAAATAGAGTGGCAAATGCACTATCGCGCCAACCTGATACCGCCGAGTTTGCAGCCTATTCATCTCTCCTACCTTTCCCTTCCTTGACGAGCTGAGGTATGCATGTATATTTAACCTAGATATTTTGAGATTATTGCAGGAGGTGATGGATGATTAGGAGCGCCATTCAGAGTTGGAGAATCGAGGCAGTTTGCTACTAGACCGCGAATATATTCGGGTGTTGGAGTGTTTTGGTCCAGTTGCATATCCTTTAGAGCTACCAGAGGGGTCAAGAGTACATCCTGTCTTTCATGTTTCATTTTTGAGATAGCGTATTGGAGATCATGAGATTGTTGGATCGGTTCTACCGGAGCCATTGGAGGAGATAGAGATCGTAGAGCCAGTTCGAGTAATTGTTAGACGCCGACGACGACATGGTACCAGATTGGAGATGGAGATTCTAGTTGAGTGGCTTGGCAAGCCATCTGATGAGGCGACATGGGAGTTGGAGACTAATATCTTGGAGCATTTTCCTGACTTTTCACCTTGAGGGCAAGGTGGGAGAAGCGTGGTAGGCTGATACACTTAGTTAGGATTTTATCTAATTAGCTAAATCTAGCTCTGCGCAGTTTCAGACAAATATTGGTAGAATATTCGATACATATCCAAATAATACCAAACTAGTTGGATAAGGTCGAAAACCTCTAGATCTATAACTTTCATATTCATGACTTCTCCAGATTCGGAATATATCTGTGACAAAACGAAAGCTTAACCCAAAAGGTATTCGGAGAAGATAAGGAATACTGGTTTAGTTGGTTTGTTAGGGTTTCATATTGTTTTAGGACTTGTTGGCTAGCCTCTATAAATATGTGGATGGCACCCAATTTTATATTGCAATTGGATTTTTGATTTCTTACCTCTATCTTCTCTCTAGACTCCTCCCTCCTCCCTCTTCACCATCCTTCCACCTCTACCGTTGGCAAGGTTTCTCCTCGCTTCTAATCTCCTTCGATTGTCGAATATCCCACGTTATTCCGTATTTTCGTCCCTCCTATAGTTCTAATCTGTGAAGGGCATAAATATGAAAGTTGTAGATTAGGAAGATACGGATGGAACCCAATTGGTTTTGTAATTGTCTAACTACCTGAGAATATCTGACGAATATTGTTCCAAGGTTGCGCGGACAGCTTTTTATGATAAATTCAGATCTTAAGGAATTATTCTGTAGCCGATCTTTTGGTTCTAGATCCCATCAATTTGGTATCCGAGCTTTAACAAATTGGTATTAGAGCCTATCAATTGGTATCAAAGCCCTAACAATTGGCATCAGAGCTTATCAGAGATCATGGTCCTCCATGGTCAATGCCTCCTTATTGGCCTTGGAACGCGTGTTTTCTGAGGAACGTTGGCTCTAATATCAATGTTACGCACCAGATCTGGAACCATCTGTCTATAGGATGATTATGAAAATTTAGGTGGAGGTAGCCTCGTGAGTTAGGGTTCTAATGGCTCTAGTTTCACCTAAATCAGAGGTCGGGATAAAAAGATAAAAATAAAATAGTGGAGATATGTTAGGGAGGGCAGAACGGTAATATCCGATGTTGTGGCGGTCGTCGAAGGGTGGTGGACAGCCAAGGGTAGTGGTGGATGGAGAATAATAACTTGCTAAACTCATATTTCTCTCCATTCAATGATCATTATCAACTCATGTCCTCCCTAGCAGATCGGATCCATATGCGGATTATCCGATTTATTTGAAATTCAAAACAGAAAGATAAAGCTAAGTAACTAATTTGACTCGACTTAACCCATGTGGTCGAATCGTAATACCAACAAATTTAAGATTGTGAAGTTTGGCTAGGTAGATCTTGAGATATCATCTAAATAGTTACCAAAGATTAAAGAAGAACGAATCTACAAGATAGAGGTCTTAAGTGAATTGTAGGGATTCCATCGGTGGTGCCATGAATTCCTAGGTATAGAATGGAGATGATAATAGAGAAGAGGACAAATAGTTGATAGAGATGGCTCAACATTATATGATGGTGGTGGTGGCTTGCGGATGTGGATGCAATAGATGGATGAAGACTATGATTGGCTTACGACTATGGTATCAGGTAAAGGTAAAGACCGTACGGGAGATAGAGATGGTTAAGATAGAAAAACAAATGGGAAGAAGTAGGCCTACCCTACAGGACTAGGGCGATTGACAAAAAAGGGAGACTAGAAGCTAGACGAGACTATGCCAACGAAAGAGGTGGCACTAGTTGGTGAAGAAGGAGGATGGAGATGTTTAGGCCCGCGACCACGTTGAGAGAGATGCAAGGCAAAAGCCAATTACTCTTTCATTCTAAGCATGCCTAAGGTACAAGCCATAAAGCCATATTTATAAAGATTCAATCAAAAGAGTCTAAACAAACTTAACTAAACTAGTCTTCTTTATCTTTCTCAGATTAGCCCTTCGTTTCGTTATAGATAGAATTCGAATTTAGAGAAATCTTAAATTCAAAGGTTGTAGATCATGAGGTTGCAAATCTTATATAGATGGTTTTATAATATTCTAATATAGAATGAATATTTTCTGAATATTTTCCTAAAATTACGAAGAGCTATATTTAATTAATTATATAAAATTTCTAACTTACTAAGACTTTGACTAAACCACATAAGCATAATAAATAAGGTAACTAGACTCAATTCATTAAGCCTAATGTCTTTTAAGGTGATTCAATTTGGTCCAAATCACATTTGATCCACATTCCTCTTTTTAGTTTATTGTAAGTAGCCACACTGACTACCGAGGCCCCGGCCCTATAGGTTTACCCTACTCAAGCACAACGGTATTATTACCAAAAACATCAACCACGTACTCCTTCCCAAGGGCGTCATCCCTTACGCCTGAGCCCTAAAAGGCTCCAGAAATAGTGGTCGTTTTTGATGTGGGATTCGTCCCATAGTTCGCAACAGAATTTTGAGATGTCATCTCCTAATGGGACTATAATCTACAAGTATTTACCATAAAGAAATATTTTTTTCGAAATGGAGAGATAACCAACCAACTCCCTTCCCCATGACCAAAGAGGTCACAAAATCGACTCTAATCTCAAATAATTATTGATGGTTTGGCAGTGCGATTAACTTAAAAGAGCAATTCGGGCAATGACTTGGAGTAATATCTTAACGACGTTTAGTTTAGAGCAATAGTTTAGTAACGCATGCAGCTTACAGTCTAAACTAGACGGCTTTATATATTGACTAAAGTTTGATGAAAATTTATGTCTTTGCATCTAAGATGAGCTGTCTCTTTGTCCATACCTTTATCTAGACTTGAATCTTGAATGATAAAAAAAAAAAGTAAAAAAAAACTGGAATGATAGATACTTTGAAGAGCAGATAACTTTTCAAACAAAACAGTGAAAATTAAAGGCAACTTGTCCCGAGGCTAATAGACGTTTTAGTGCGTACTTGAAAATAACGTGTCAGTACTAGAAATTTTATATTGATAGAGAAGCACTGCGTAGCAAGTTGTTGTTTTCTAGACTTCTCTAGTCCTATAAAGGGCCACTAGACAGCCACATTAAATTGCATTACCACTTTCCTCTTGTCCTATAATTTGGCCCCATTCCCCGTGGACAGTCCTCTGGTACTATTATTGTTAATTTTGTAAGACCTACTAAATTATGAAAAACTTTAGTATAGATATTTTAGATTTTTAATTTTAAATTATACTTTGGTCTCCGTTCACTTCAGAAATAATAAAAATTATTATTCCGAAATACAATCTCTTATTTCAGAATAACAACTAAACATAATAATAATAATATTTTAAAATATAAACACTATTTATCAAAATTACATCTTATATTATATACTAACCCAAATAACAATCAATCCTCAATTTGGTTACAACATCTCTTAAATATATTATAAAAATTTATCATTTACTTCTTTCCTCTTTTAATATCTTATTATAATGCATTACTTATCTCACTTATCTTTCAAACATTTTATTAACATCTTATCATAATTTATTACTTCACTCTCTCCCCTTGAAAGGTTTAATTGTGTCGCAATTGGTTCTAGAGAGAATTTGCACGGAACTTTAGAAGGATATTCTGGAGGATCTAACCATTAGATCTTACTAAAATTTGGATATCTTATCGCTCTTGAAGAGTGCTTTCCGATGAATCCAAGATCTTAGGGTTTCGATAGCTAATATCGAGATATTAGCCAAACAGTGAACGAAGGTCGAATGAATTTTAGCTTGTTAGCCCTTCAATGGCTAGATAGGTGCTAGGAGAACTTCTCTTTTAGAGTGAAGGAGGAGAAGTTACTGTAGAAGAGGGGGATTAGGAGTTAGAGGAGGCTATCCAAAGACTTGGGCAATAAAAGGAAAGAGATGGGAAAGAGCATCGATAGCTAGAACAAGGAGAAAGGAGATAGGGGCAGCAATGCCAATGCAATTACCAGATTAGGATTAAATTAGGGTTTCCTCCACATATTTGTAAAGGCTCACTTTAGACTAACTTTGATCAGGAGAAATCAAACTAGATAAATAGGCTCATTCCAATGAACTCAATGCTACGAGTTTATTAAATATTATTTTAATTTTATAAGATTCTTAATAATATAGTATTTAATTAATATGATTGGGATTGGGCCCGGTTATCATAGGCTGAGTTTCTTTTTTTTTTTTAAATAAAATTTTTTAAAGGTTACGTTTGAAGGCAAGGATCGAATGAAAATAGTAGACGAAGATAACTATGGAATACCATTAAAAGTGGGGACAAACCCTACAAGAGCTAAGAGGAAAAATTAATAATTTTATAGTCTTATAGTTCATATCTTATAAACACTATTCTAGTACAATCAACTTGATTTTCAAGATATAGAGATATGAAGGGATATGTCGAAAATAAAATTTATTCTAACGTAATTGAAGGCTTTAAGTGTGCTAACCCAAAAATCATGAAAATAAATATATGAAAATTAATAGATCAGTTTTATATTCGATTGTTTTAATTAATATTAAAATAATTATTTTTATTGAAGGAACAGATGTGATGGGAGGAACTAATAAGTTATTCCATTAACTAATAGATGAGTTGATCAGGATTTATCTCCGAGAGCGCTCAAATATAAGCACTCTACTTTATCCTCAGTATAGAACTCTAGATTTTCTTTTTCTTTGCTAAGATTCTACACACATTTAAATTAACAATTCTAGTTGATAAATAGATTACATATCATCAAAGAAATATGATGTAATTTCATCATAATTGTTCAAGAAATATAAGTCATAGATGGGGCACAAGAGAAATAAGAATCTGGGCATTGTGAATATAGAGATTTTTATTTATTTATTTACCTTAGCAGAATTCAATACAATTTTCTTTTCTCAGTGAGGCCAATTTCTCAAATTACTAAAAATTAATTTGAAAATATTCGCTGCCATACCAATTTAATTAAAAATATTTTATTTTTAGAAGAAAAAAATCTAGATGATCTCAACTAATAAAATTTGAATTTGCTATGTACATGCTTTATCTTCCAATCCTAAAATATATTTATTTGGGACGAAAAAAGCATATGGAAATTATTTTTAGATTTTAAGTGGGGCTAATTAGTACTGCTATTTATAGGTATACACTAATAAATTCTTACGGTGAAAAACATTTCCAAATTTAGAGTATATCTTCCCCTTTCAGAAAAGGGGACAAAATCTCGATACGCTTTTATTATATTCTTTTGATAAGTAGCAACTATCATCTATATTAGGAAATACAGCTGCACCATATTAGAAGATTATAATTTTGTCCAATTTCTTATCATATGATACAAATCTTTTGTCCATTTTTGTAAACAAATTTTAATTCGGATAAATCAAGATCATAAATTACTCCTAGCTGCCAGAAGAGAAATAACCCAATTTACTGCATAACATTGGATGCAATTAGTAAGCAATTATCTTCCTTTAAAATGATGAAAAATTTTAGTATAAATTCTTCCCCATTCCATTGTCTTTGAGTCACCCACACTATTATCCACAGACTAGAGATCAAAAGTCTACTGTGCTAATACTTTGTAAGCTTATTAACTTTGCCTCTTCCAATTTGTTTCTAGACCTCAAAATTCAAAAGTCTACTGGTCACATACTACTATTGTCGTTGTCCTCCTTGTTATCTTCATTGGTACTTATCTGAATTCATTAGACTAATAGTTTACTAGCTTATATATATATAAGAATGTGTGTGTTCACTGTAATAATCCTATAATAAATAATAGAGAAAACATCTTGAAAGATGAAAAAATCTTGAAAAATATTGCTTAACTTCGAGCAATCAAAGACTGAATCAAGATTAAATTTAGTCAAACCCAAGCCTAATTTCTAGATGAATCGACCCTCCTCTAAACATTCGAAAATTATTATTATTATTATTATTATTACTATTATTATTATTATTATTATTATTATTATTGTTGTTGTTGTTATTTTAAACTAATCAAATGGGGTTGCCTAATATTCTAATAGGGAAGGAGGAGGGGAAGAACATGGAGGCGCAAAAACTAAGGGAGGGGAGAGTAGCTAAGAGGTAGTTGTAAAAACTAGAGAGATAATAGATACTACAGCGAAGAGAGTGAGGAGATCCAAAGAGACTGCACGATGAGTGCAAATGGAGATAACCGGAAAAGACCATTAAAAGTGGGGAAAAATCCTAGCAGAGCTAAGGAATTGATACGATCTCGCCTCTGGCTATGGAGCTCTGATACCAAGTTTGATACGATCTCGCCTCTAGCTATGGAGCTCTGATACCAAGTTGATACGATCTCCCCTTTAGGGCTAAGGTTCGATCTCTTCCGATTTCCTGATCTGGACTAGATCTAGCATAGAACTTTGAAATAAGATCCCGAAATATACAACCGTCGGATCGACGTGAAATTTTGTCAAGTTATAGCCCCAGAAAAGATCTTTCCAACAAATCTAGTTTTAGGTGAATCAGATGTGGGGATCTCAAGATATCGTCTGATTAATAGACGAAGGTCAGGGTGGTACGTGATCCTAGGTAATGGTGGTTGAAGGTGGACCGGCGTTAATGAGGTGGCACCGATGAAAAGTGGTGGTGGAAGAGTTATGGTTGATGGAAGGGTTAGGGCAAGTGTTGGATAGATTGGAAGAAGGGGGAGGAGAGAGTCGCCCCTAAGGGTCTAGGGTGATTGGCCAGTCGAGGGAGGTTAGAAGCGGCATCGCTGGGGATTGAGAGAACGGGAGCGAAGAAGACGAAGGAGGCAATGCAAACTCAATTCTCAATAATCAATAATGACTTTGGTTGCCATCCACATCCTTTTAGAGGCTAACCAACAACTCAAATTAACCCTAACAATACAATTTTCGCCGAATCGTATCAATCCACCACGCTTCCGCAACCTTATCCTCAAGGTTTGAAATTTGGGAAGCGATCCATGATATTTGACTCTAGCTCCCATGTAGACTCGTCAGTAGGTTTGCCCAGCCACTCAATCAGCACTTCAGTCTCTAATCTGGATCCATGGCGTCTTCTCCTACGGCCTAAGACTCGGACCGGTTCATTGGAGCCATCTTCCTCCATTGGTTCGGGTAAGGCCGAACCCACCACATGGTTAGGCCCGCTCTGGGCCTTTAATGCCGATACATGGAAGACCGGATGTATCTGAGTTTCTTTAGGTAGGTCCAACCGGTAAGCTACTAGACCAATTCGTTGTAGTACTCGGTACGGACCATAGTACTTGTAACCCAACTTTTGGTTCAAAATTGGCCTCAATGTGGATTGCCGATACGGTTGAGCTCGAACGAACACCAATTGATCCACCTCAAATTCTCGCTCACGTCGGCCTTTGTCATGAGTTTGCTTCATGCGGTTTTGGGCTGTGGCTAGGTGAGTCTTGAGCCGCCTCAATGTTTCATCTCAATCAGCAAGCTCCAAGTCAAGCTCGGTCCTATCCGCCGCCGCGAGTCCATCGTAGGCACGCATGACAGGGAGAGTGCGCCCATAAACCGCCTCAAAGGGGGTCATGCCGATGCTAGAGTGATGAGCGGTATTGTATGACCACTCAGCCCATGGAAGGAATTTGACCCAATCCTTTGGTCGGTCCGCCACAAAGCATTACAAGTATTGCTCTAGTCCGCAATTCACCATCTCGGTTTGGCCATCCGTCTTGGGGTGATAAGCTGAACTACGGTTGATTTGAGTCCCTTGCAATCTAAAGAACTCGGACCAAAACTCGTTGATGATGCGATCCCGATCTAATACGATCGTCCTAGGCATCCCATGCAAGCGTGCCACTTCCCGAACAAAAATTTCAGCAACCCTTTTCGCTGAAAACGAGTGAGACAATGCTATGAAATGAGCATATTTGCTCAGTCTATCCACCACAACAAACACCACTGATTGTCCTCGAACCTCCGGCAGCCCCTCAATGAAGTCCATGGAGATATCCTCCCAAATACGCTCCGGTATAGGCAGTGGTTGCAGCAGCCCGCTGGGCTTGAGTGCCTCCGATTTGACTCGTTGGCAGATTTGACATTCACGCACATGCTTCTTCACGTCCGTCTTCATCGCTATCCATGTACAATTTTGGGCCAGCCGCTTGTAGGTATGTAATACTCCTTCATGACCCGCTATAGGAGTATCATGGAAGTGTGCTATCAATAGTCTCTGTAGCTCTTCGTTCCGGGGTACCTTGATTCGCCCGTGCTCTAGTACTAACCCATCGCGCTCCTCGTGCTCGGGGTGGCTTGAGGGTTTCTCTCTCAACTCCTTCATGAGTCGGACCAGCTCACTATCTTCTGCATTGGCTCTCCGTAGATCTGAGAAGAAAGGAAAGGTGGGTGCCGAGAAAGAAGCAATCTCCCTTGCATCCCTTTCGTTTGGAAGTCCAAGTAGCGGTTTACTTCCATCCAGCAGCACTCTTTGGTCATTTCTCCAAAATGTCAATGTGAGGCTTGTAAAATCAAATGTCACGGGCCCCAAGCTTCGAAGCTATTGAGTCCCCAAAACAATGTCGACATCTCGCAAGGCCAACGGATAAAGATCCAATGTGAAAGTTTGGCCTTTCACCTTCAATTCCATACCTCCACATATAAAATCTGCTCGCAATGTGGTGCCATCTCCGATCGTCACATCGAACCCTTCTATGAGTTCCGACTCTAGCCCAATCTTCTTAAGGAGCCTCTTATCAATGAAGTTATGGGTGGACCCGGTGTCAATCAAGATTCTCACTGTGGTCTTCTTGACTACACCGTTCACCCGCAATGTCTTAGGCGCAGCTGTCCCCGAGTAGGCGTGGAGGGAGATTTTGGCTATTATGTCCTCCACGGGTTGCTCCTCAGCTTCTTCTCCTTGATGTCTAGCCACATCTTCATTTTCAGCTAAAAACTCATCTTCAGCTTCCTCCAATCTATCGATTAGCATCACTGATCCCATCAGTTTAGCACAGCGATGCCCGGGTACAAACTTCTCATCACAACGAAAGCATAGGCCCTTGGCCCTTCATTCCTCTACTTGGGCAGGTGTGAGTGCTCGTCCCAGACCTCTAGGTGCATACTTCACATCTTGGGATGGCTTCAAGGGTGCTTGAGGAGGAACCACTGCAGCAGCAACTCTTGGTGCTCTGATGTTGTTTCCTGCCGCTATGGTTGGTTGAGATTGATTGCGGCTTCCTTGTCTCGTTCAACTTTGTTTCAGGTGTAACTTCATGGCCCTATGTTTGTCTTCCATAAGCACCGCATCTTCGAAGGCCTCCTTTAAGGTTCTAGGCCTTAAAGCCCTCACATCGGCTTGTATGTCACCCCGCAGCCCGGAGATGAAGGTGCTGCGAAGTTGCTGATCCGTCCATGGTAAATGACATCGGCTACTAATCCTCTCAAATTCTTCTTGGTATGCCCCAACCGTAGTCTTTTACACTGTCTTGGAGAGGAGAGCATCAAAGTCTTCATACCCCGATGCTCCAAATCGCCGTGTGATGTCAGCACAAAATTCAGCCCAAGTTTCGATAGCCTCAATGGCATTAGCTGCTCGAAACTAATGAAGCGCTACATCCTCAAGGTGGAAGCTCGCAAGCGTCACCTTGTATTCTTCCACCGTACCTTGGTATGCAAAGAATTGCTCTGCCCTATACAACCAATCAATCGGATCGCCACCTTTGAACTTGGGGAATTCGAGACGCACGACTTGTCCACGAATGCCGTTGTCTCATTCTAGATCATGTCCAAGTCCTTGTCTAACCAGGGGAGGATGCACCATGAAGGTTCGATGATCCCTCCTCCGGTTTTGATTAACTCACCGTGGTTCCGGATCGTGTTGACCCGCCCACGGATCTTGATCTCCAAGGTGGTCTCCATAGTGGTTCACTCGTCGGATGGGTTCACCTGCAACTGGACCTGGTGTAATAATCTTTGCTTGCCTCTGCCCATATGGTGGTGGTAGTTGTGGCTCTTGTGGTTGCAAAGGCTGAACCGGTGGCGGTGGGTTCAAGGGGGTGGACTCGCGTTGTGGGGTCGATGGTTGTTGATGGCCATTTGCTCGAAAATAGACCCCAACACGACTTGAACGCTAGGTTCTTCCGTATTCCAATTAGATCGGGTGGTTCCGCGGGTGGAAGTCCCCGTAATCGTTTCCCTCTCCTCTATTGGGAGAATCTCTTCTTCATCATCTCGTCGTACAGCCATGGATCTAGTGGTTGTCATAGGAAGCGCTTGTCCGAGGAACAATGGCTTTGAAACCAACTTTGATACAATCTTCCTTTTTGGGCTAAGTTTCTGATACCAAGATCGATACGATCTCGCTTCTGGCTATGGAGCTCTGATACCAAGTTTGATACGATCTCGCCTCTGGCTATGGAGCTCTGATACCAAGTTTGATACGATCTCGCCTCTGGCTATGGAGCTCTGATACCAAGTTGATACGATCTCCCCTTTAGGGCTAAGGTTCGATCTCTTCCGATTTCCTAATCTGGACTAGATCTAGTATGGAACTTTGAAATAAGATCCCAAACTATACCGTCGTCGGATAGCCGTGAAAGTTTGATATCTTGTAGCCCCAGAAAAGATCTTTCCAACAAATCTAGTTGCAAGTCAATCTGATGTGGGGATCTCAAGATATCGTCCGATTAATGGACGAAGGTTAGGGTGGTATGTTTTGGATCCGTGGATGGTGGCACGTGATCCTAGGTAATGGTGGTTGAAGGTGGACTGGCGTTAATAGGGTGGCACCGGTGAAAAGTGGTGGTGGAAGGGTTATGGTTGATGGAAGGGTTAGGGCAAGTGTTGGATAGATTGGAAGAAGGGGGAGGAGAGGGCCGCCCCTAAGGGTCTAGGGTGATTGGCCGGTCGAGGGAGGTTAGAAGCGGCGTCGCCGGGGATTGAGAGAACGGGAGCGAAGAAGACGAAGGAGGCCAGGCAAACTCAATTCTCAATAATCAATAATGACTTTGGTTGCCATCCACATCCTTTTAGTGGCTAACCAACAACTCAAATTAACCCTAACAATACAATTTTCGCCGACCGCATTCGAACGCACTGCGTTCGAACTCACCGAGTTCGTTCCTCTGGTTTTGCGAACACGATGCAGGCGTTCATAGTGCGTTCGAACGCACAGTGAACTCTCTTCACCCACGTTCACAACCCTGTTCACAAACTGCGTTTGAACTCACTCCACCCGCGTTCGAACGTAACTTACAGAAAACTTATTTTAATGGAAATTAAACACTAAAACATGAAACAAAAACACTCCTAGAGTGAATTTATTCTCGAGGCGACGTCGGCGAATCGTATCAGGAATAAAGATAATTTTGCGATTTTATAGTTCATATTTTAGAAACACACCCTATAGTACAATCAACTTGATTTTCAAAATGCAGAGAAATAAAATAATAAAAATGTGGAAGGCTAACTCTAAAGTCATGAAAATGAATGTGTGAAATTTAATTTTTCCTATTTAAACAACTCTAGATGAAGGTAAGCCCTCTAGTTTATCCTAAATATCATCAAAGAAGTATGAATTAATTTCATCATGTTACTAACCAGCTTGATTCGATTCGAAACAGTTCTGGACTAAATTGGGGGCGTGATTTCCGAAGGAAGCTGCGGATAATTAATTGTTGGATCATCCTAAATTTTCGATATATTATTGCCCTTGAAAAGAGCTTTATAACAAATCCAAGATTACAAGGTTTGGATGGCTAGATCTTGAGATATCTGTCGAATAGTGGTCATAGGTCAGATAAATCCTAGCTTGATAGCCTTTAAATGGCTAGATAGGTGCTAGATTAATTCCTTGGTGTAAAGGGAGAGAAGTTGTTGTAGAAGAAAGGGATTAGGAGTTAGAGGAGGCCGACCAAAGACTTGGACGGTGGAAGGAAGGAGGTGGGAGAGAGTGCCAATGGCTAGAAACAATTGAGAAGGAGATAAAGGCATAATACCAATTTTAATTATCAAATTCATCTCCAATTAAGGTTTCCTCCACATATTTATAGAGGCTCACTCTAGAGACCAAAACAACTAAGTTAAAATCCTAACAAATCAACTAAACCAGTCTTCCTTATCTTCTCGGATTAACCCTTCGTTTTCGTAACATATCGCGCAATTTTTAAAATAATGATAATAATAAAAAAAATTGCACATGAGGGGCACGTGCGCCCCCCCCCCCTCACATCGTCTTCCTCCTCCTTCTCTTTTCCTTTTTCCTCTCTTGTAACCATCGCCATAACCTTCCCTCTCTCTTGTTGTGCCGGAGAGCCGCCGAAGGGCGCCAACACCGTGGAACAATGCGCTGGAACATCCTTTTCAACCAGGTATGAGTAATTTTGGGTTTAGTAAGGTTATAAAGTGTAACAACCTATCCTTAAAAAAAATTGTGCATAGCACGACGCAGCCGCTGCCATTTCCCCTCCTCCTCACTACCTATTTCTCTTTTTCTTCTCTCCACTCTCTCTTTCGGTCTCTCTCTCTCTCTCTCTCTCTCTCTCTCGCTACTACCATCACTGACCTACCGCCATGCTACCGACGCTGGTGAGCTCCCTCCCTCATCCTTTCCTTCTTCTCCCTTTCTATCTCTATCTCCCTCTCTCTTTCTCTATTTCTCTTTATTTTTCTCCCTCTCTCTCTTCCCCTATGACCATCGCCTTCAACCACATGATCCATTGCCCCCTCCCTTCTCTAACTCTTTCTCTCTCTCTCTCTCTCTCACACACACTTAGGCTTAAGTTCGTCGGAGTCGAGCCACCGGAGAGAGGCCGGTCGCTGGTTGGCAAGCAACGACCGAGCCCCTCCCTGTTGACCCGGCGACCCTCCTTCCCTTCTTCTCTTCTCTTCTTCTTCTTCTTCTCCTTTCTTAGCTACTTCTTCTGTTTCTGCAACAGTGCTAGGTCGAGCCCAACACTAGTGGCATTGTTTTTTTTATTTATTTTATTTTATTTTTATTTATTTATTTAGTTAGGTATTTCTTTCTTAATTAATACAGATAAATTATTTAGACATTAATTATTTTCATAATAATATATATTCTTCAACATGATGATTATTAATTATAATTAGTTCAATTAATGATTAATTAGGTTATAAACTATTACGCATAAATATAGGTAATACTTATATTTATTTATTTATATTTCTATTAGATTAATAGATAGTTTTGTAAACTATAATTATTAGATTTATGTACTAATATTCATAAAATATGCATTTTAAGTAATTTTAACAATTTATTATATACTATTGTGTGTAGAATAAAATACTAGTCTTATTTATTTATTTATTATTTTGCATAATTAAGTAAATACTATATAATTTCTAATTAATCAAGATAGAGTAATAATTTATTATAAAATAGATCTTGTCTATACTTATATCTTATTTATAATTATTTAGCTTTTATTTTATAATTATATATTTAGAATATTTTAGATAAAAAGAAAACAAACCTTTCTCCTTATGTTATAACTAGCATTTTATGATAATAGTATGTTATAGTATTTGAATCATACCTATAATGTGGCTCTAGTTATGTACAAAATAAAAGAAGTGATTTTAAACCTAATAAACCTTTATATTCTATTTAAACTAATTTTAATTTGATAAATGATAGGCTCTGATACCAAATTGATGGGTTCTCGTACTAAAGATAAGCTACGTAATGATTCCTTCAAGATCTGCATGTATTATAGGAATCAGTCTGCACAACCATGGGGAAATATTCGTCAGATATTTTTCGGTAGTAAGAAAATTACAAAAGCAAGTGGGTTAGATTTGTAACTTCCTAATCTCCAACATTCATATTTACGCCCTTCGCATATTCAAACTATAGCGAGGAAAAAAACACGGAATAACGTGGGTGATGGTGGTGGTGACGGGTGGAGTAGATGTTAGGATTATGGATGGGTATGGAGATGAGGGTGGATGGTGGATGTGATTAAGGGATATAGACGAAAGGAATGAAGTGGTCGAGATCCCAAAGAAGAGGGGTGCCTCGATAGACGAGGGAGATTAGAGGTTAGGAGAAACTTTGCCAACGGTAGAGGTGGAAGGATGGTGAAGAGAGAGGAGGTAGAGAGTTTATAGAGAAGATAGGAGGTAAGAAATCAATAATCCAATAGCATAATGAATTTGGCTGCCATCCACATATTTATAAATGCTAGCCAATAAGTTCCAAAACAATAAGTAACCCTAATTCTAGATGATTCCCACCGATCGTGTTTGAACGCACAAAAGACGTTCTCTGTATGTGCGAACACGGGCGTTTGAACTCGCCTAACTGCGTTTGAACGCACAATATGCGATCTTTGTATTTGCAAACCTAATGCAGGCGTTCGGAAGGGCAATCGAACACAAACCCCTCCTGTGTTCAAACGCGACTTACAGGAATTTGACTTTAATGAAAATAAACAACTAATGCAATAAGAAAATATCCTAATTAAATGTATCAGCTCACCACGCTTCCCCCACCTTGCCCTCAAGGTGAAAAGTCGGGAAAACGCTCCAAAATGTCAGTCTCCAACTCCTATGTCGCCTCATCGGATGGCTTGCCAAGCTACTCAACTAAAATCTCCATCTCCAATCTGGTACCATGTCATCGTTGGTGCCTAACAAGTACACAAACTGACTCTACAATCTCTATCTCCTCCAATGGATCCAGTAGAATTGATCCAATGATCTCATGATCTCCAATGCGCTCCCTCAGCAATGAAACATAGAAGATAGGATACACTCTCGACCCCTTCGGCAGCTCCAAATGTTATGCAATCGGGCCAATACACTCCAACACCCGAAACGGACCAAAGTAGCGATGTGCTAACCTTTGGTTATACATCAGACGCAAGGTCACCTGTCGATACGGTTATACCCTCACAAACACCCAACTGCCAATGTCGAACTCCTACTCCGAGTGGCTGCGATCATAAACTTGCTTCATGCGGTTTTGAGCAAGTTTAAGATGAGCACAATGTTAGGTTTTTATTTGTTGGCAATTGTGTATAAAATATTCTAAGTGTATTTTTTACATGTAAATGAGCTTTACACAAGTCTAGAATATCTCTGGTCTGAAGAATTTTGCAAGGTTATTGGAGAAAAGCTGTTGAGATCAATCTCGAGGGCTACTGAGATTGGACTTCAATCACAAGAAGCAGTGAATCGTGGGTTCTAGCGATCAAGACTGAGAGAAACAAAGTCGTTTGGATCGACTGGGTGTTTTGTGAGTCAGTCTTGTAACTGCTACTATTATAGTGATTGGTTTTGATCCGAGTTTGGATCCGTGGTTTTTTCCCGATTGGGTTTTCCACGTTAAAATCTTGGCGTTCATCTCTACTTTCGTTCTTAATATTTCTTCGGACTTTTACTTAAGCGAACGAGCGATATCATTGCCTAGTGTTTAGATACATACGTGTGTCTAGATATTTTTTTTCAATTGGTATCAGAGCAGGTTCTCTCACCCTTTGAGAGAGATCAAATAGGCATGGATTTTCATAGAGATGGACCCTCTATTAGACCTCCTATTTTAGATGTATCAAATTATGGATATTGGAAAGCTAGGATGAAAACTTATTTGAAGTCTATAGATGAGAGAGTATGGATGGCCATTGTGAACGGTTGGAGTCCACCAATGTACATGGTGAATGATGAGTTAGTTGAGAAACCGATTGAGTCATGGGATAAAACAGATTATGAAAAAGTTGGCTGGAATAGCAAAGCAATAAATGCAATTTTTAGTTGTGTTTCCTCGGAAGAATTTAGAAGAATATCTACTTGTGAAATAGCAAAACAAGCCTGGATGATCTTAGAAACAACTCATGAAGGTACTATGGCTGTAAAACTTTCGAAACTTCAGAGGTTGACTACTAATTTTGAAACCCTACGTATGGAGGAGAATGAGACATTTGATGAGTTCTATGCAAAGCTAAGTGATATAGTCAACTCTAGTTTCAACCTAGGAGAGAAACTTCCTGAAAATAGAATTGTCCGTAAGATCCTTAGGTCCCTTCCAGAAAGATTTCAGGCAAAAGTTACAGCTATTGAGGAAAGTAAGGATATCGATTCAATGAAAGTTGAACAATTGGTAGGAAATCTACAAACATTTGAGTCAAGTCTTTCAAAACCGAGGAAGTCCAAAGGGATGGCCCTATCTACAGTTGAACAAAATTTAGAGGAGTCGGATGATGAAGGTGATTTAGATGTTGAGATGTTGACCATGTTTGTCAAAAAGTTCAATAAATTCTTTCGGAAGCCAAACAAGTTAAATGCTGAAAAACTTGAGAAAAGCAAAGCTTTTGTAAAAAGGAAGAATACTGTGAGTTCAAATACAGGTGGTACCAACAACAATGTCAAACAGAAAAATAAGAATTTTGAGAATAAAGTTCAATGTTTTGAATGTTCTGGTTTTGGACACATCGCACAAGAATGCCCTAATCGTCTTAAGAGGAAGGGCAAAGCTATGAAAGTTACTTGGGATGACTCAGATGAATCTATTGATGATTCTGAAAAGGACGAAGAAAACTTTATAGCTTTTACCTCTTCTCTACTTTATACTGACTCTATTGTTGATACTGATAGTACAGATGATCAGGATATGTTACCTGCTGAGGAAGATGAATCTGAAATCCAAAAGGCATATAATGACTTATACCTAGAGTCGTTTAAACTCAAGAAAAGCAATCTTAGACTACTTCAACGACTCAAGGTAATCGAACCAGAAAGAATTCAATTTGAAGATATGTACAAATTGGAGCTTGGACGTGTCAAAGACCTTTCTGAACAACTTGACAATGCAAAAAATAAAATGAAGGCTGATGAAATTGAACTAGAGCGATTGCATAAGGAAGTTACATTTCTGAAAGGGAAGAACAAACTTGACGAAATTCTAAAAGCTCAGATCTCTGAAAAAGACAGGTATGGTATTGGATACATTGGTAATTCAAATAATAATAAAACTGTATTTGTTTCTGCAGGTATACAAAAGGAAGAATACCTGAAGCCATCAACCGCATTTACAAAGCAATCGTGGATGAACCCTTCTAAACAGAACTTGAATATACAAACTGGTGAATCTTCGATGGTACCAAAGGTAAACTCTAATCACTCTCCTCGACATAAGGTGAGTAGAAAAAGGTTTGTTCCGACATGCTATCATTGCGGCATTCTAGGGCATATTCAACCACATTGCAAAATTTGGCAAAAACCTAGAAGTGCTTTTATTTATGGGATGAAAACAAAGGCCATATGGATCAAGAAATCTGATTTGAAATGTTATGTTATGCATACTGCCTTGAAAGCCTTAAATTCTGAATTGTGGTATTTAGATAGTGGCTGTTCAAGACATATGTCGGGTAACAAGTCTTTATTTTCTAATCTTGAAAAACATGAAGGGGGAGTTGTGACATTCGGAGATGGTAACTCATCCAAGGTAATAGGTAAAGGAAAGGTAAGTACTCCAGGGATTCCTAGTCTCGAAAATGTTCTTTATGTTAATAGCTTGAAAGCAAATTTATTAAGCATCATTCAATTTTGTGATGAAGGTTATGAGGTAGAATTCTCTAAAAATGATTGTACTATTCTAGATCATGATGGTAATGTTATATGTTTTGGATCTAGAACATCTAATAATTACTATATTGTTATAACTTCACATAATCTGAAATGTAACAAGACAAAACAATAGCAATAGAACATGTTGAGACGGAGAAACAGTTGGGTGATTTGTTACAAAACCTTTTGATTTACAGAGATTTCAGTATCTTCGCACTTCTTTAGGGATTTGTGCTTTGGATTGATTTGTGTTTTAGTTTGCGAGTTTCTTATTATTTTGTTTCATTTTTTTTAGGTTTTATTTTACTCTGAAATTTTCTTTGGTTTCAGTTTTAGATTTGTCGAGAGTTTTTGTCATAAAAAAAAATTGATGCACTCCTAGATTCAATAATATACTCTTGACATAAAAATATGATTTTTCTCTTGATTATGAGTTATTATAGTCAATTTTGTCATCTTGTAGTATATTGTTTCAATTTTGATTTTTTCACTCCCTCGACTTCTATAATAATAAATTTTTAATGCCTCATAACGTATGTGTATTCTTGTGTGAGCATGATATCATGAATATTTTTTTAAATAGCTCACTATTAACTTTGATTTGCACAGTTTGACCTCATACTTAGTTATCAAATATATTTTTATAAAAGATCAATGAAAAGGGCTACAATGAGTTAGTGTGAAAGCCGTCTTGTTTCGAGTCCAGTTTGACTCAGAACATTATATGCAAATTCAAAAAAAAATGATAGATGTGAATTTCTTCTTGTACTTTATTTGATTTGTACTACAAGAAAAGGGCTACCTACTCATGTGTGAAAGCCATCATTGCACCTATTTTTTTTAAAAAAAAATACAGGAAAAATTCCTGTTATGTTATGGAGAATAAGTCGAAAAGTGCAAAATTTCAATACTAAGTCGGTTTGACTACTGTGTTGCATCATTGTTTATATAGGAAAGTTTGTTTAAGAAGATTGGTTCATGTTATCTATACTCATCTTGCATATGCGTATCGTTATGATCAATCAAGATTAATTTAATTTTGAGTGATGCATTAGAATTGATTATAATATGCTTTTGATGACTTGATTGATCTGTGTATGACTTATTTCATTTGATTGGCATATTCTATGTCTTGAATGTATTTTGAATTTCTAGAAGTGCATCTCCAAAGTCTATTGATCTTGATTGATTTCGTGTAGTTTCAAGTTTTGATCACGTTAAAGTTAATATCTTGATATTTTTTGTGCGATTGAATGTGATAACTTGCATTTTTAAGTGGAAGATGGATTTCACCTAGGGTCTTCATGGTTTCTAGAATTTTTGGATTTTTTTTTGTATTCTTTGGGCATATGTTGAATCTTGCGACTTTTTTCCTTCTCTAGAATGCCTAAAAAAAAAACTACAGTTACCAAGAAACCAAGGCCGCCTTCGTCACCTACCTCGATTTCGTGTTGACGATTCTTCATCGTCAGTTTCCTCCGAGTTCCTAGTCTTTGGCATTTGTGTCAAAAAGGGGGGAGAGTGTCTTAGTGTCTAGGTTAGTGTCTAGGTGTCTAGGTGTGTAGGGGGAGTATGTGCATAGGGGGAGTTTATGAGAGTCTTAAGTACTTTTGAACTTTGCTTGAAGTAACTGTGAACTTTGTCTGCTTAAGTACTTTTGAATTTATGCTACATTGATAACTTGTGTCTAGATTGTTTATTCATTTCAAGTTATTTTCACTTGATCTTGGATTGGTATATGTTTATTTGCAGGGCTTGATGTGCAAAATATTCTAGACTTGTTGATTGCTCAATTTGAAGTCTTTGTAATATCTTGTAACCTAGGTGTTTTGTTACAAATTGCCAAAGGGGGAGATTGTTAGGTTTTTATTTGTTGGCAATTGTGTACAAAATATTCTAAGTGTATTTTTTACATGTAAATGAGCTTTACACAAGTCTAGAATATCTCTGGTCTGAAGAATTGCAAGGTTATTGGAGAAAAGCTGTAGAGTTCACACCGCGTTCACAAACGCGTTCGAACGCGGTGCGTTCACAAACGAGTTCGAACGCGGTGCGTTCACAAATGAGTTCGAACGCGAAATCTGCGTTCACACAGACAGAGAGCCGCGTTCACAAACGCGTTCGAACGCGGGCACTGCGTTCACACAGACAGAGACTATCTTGAAGATTATGAGTACGGATAAGACTCGGATTTGTCTCTATCTTGAAGATCATATATAAGGATTAGGAAACCCTATCTCAAGGGAGTTGAAGAAATATTATTGAAGGAGACTTTTTGAGGCTACATCGATTCTTCAACTAACAATGTTCCACTCATCTACAAGAATTTAATCTTTTGTCTTAAGCGTGATCTAGACGAAAGATCAATCTCGAGGGCTACTGAGATTGGACTTCAATCACAAGAAGCAGTGAATCGTGGGTTCTAGCGATCAAGACTGAGAGAAACAAAGTCGTTTGGATCGACGGGGTGTTTTGTGAGTCAGTCTTGTAACTGCTACTATTATAGTGATTGGTTTTGATCCGAGTTTGGATCCGTGGTTTTTTCCCGATTGGGTTTTTCCACGTTAAAATCTTGGCGTTCATCTCTACTTTCGTTCTTAATATTTCTTCGGACTTTTACTTAAGCGAACGAGCGATATCATTGCCTAGTGTTTAGATACATACGTGTGTCTAGATATTTTTTTTTTGACACACAACCTCCTCAATGTGGCGTCTCTATCCAACAACGCTAAATCCACCTCTGTCCAATCTATCGATGCCACTGGATTATAAGCACGTAATGTCAGAGCTATGTGTCCATACACCACCTTAAATAGAGTCATATCAAAGCTACTATGGTAGGCAGTGTTGTAAGACCACTCTACCCATAGTAAGAACTTCAACCACTCTACCCGTAGTTATATCTGATTTTTCTGAGTTGGGGATTGAACAGATCTTTACTGAACGTGGATGATTATCAGTGTGTCGGATGAGCGGGACTGCTTATGTGGAAGTTGTTCGAGAATTCTTTAGTAATGCCACGATTTTCGATCACTGTATACGTTCTACTGTTCGTGGTGTATCTATATACCTGGATTCCGATGTTATTCGTGCTGAACTGAGTTTGCCTGATGGTGAGTTTCAGTATCCGACATCTGCTCCACTCCCTGATATAAATGACTATGCCGATACAGTCCTGATCAAAGGGGAACGTTGGAAAGGTAACATGATGCCGCATGCAAGGCTGACATCTGTGGCTCGCATGCTTCACCTCTTTTGTCTGTACAATGTCACCCCCAAGACTCGACATTCCAGCATTAGTTTGGATCGTGCGTTTCTTCTTCATGCCATGTTATCGGGAGTCTCTATTGACTTAGCTGCAGTGATCTATGATTCCATTCTCTCAGCTGCACAGCAAGAAGCACCTCGTGAGGGATTACCTTTTGGCATTTTTCTTACCACTTTGTGCACTCAGAGTGGGGTGCGAGTAGATGCTTCGGAACCTTCTCTTACTTCGCAGAAACCATTGGATCGGATTACTCTGAAGCGGAGTCAAGCTCACGACCAGACGTCTCCTCTCAAACCGTCCTCTTCCGCTGCTGGTCGGTCATCGCATCTCGACAGTTCTGATGATAGCTCTACCGATGACTCATCTCCCACTGAGGGGGAGTTACCACAGTACTCGGACCGGTTCAATCAACTTAGTACTCAAGTGCAGGATCTCTATTCCGTGGTGAATGATCTACGTACTGAGCAAGTCCGTCAGGGAACTGTACTTGATTCCATGTTGACGATTCTTCATCGTCAGTTTCCTCCGAGTTCCTAGTCTTTGGCATTTGTGCCAAAAAGGGGGAGAGTGTCTCAGTGTTTAAGTGTCTAGGTGTGTAGGGGGAGTATGGGCATAGGGGGAGTTTAGTGGAGTTTACTTGATTGTTGAACTTGGCATTTGAAACTTAACTTAACTTGAAGTAATTGTGATAACGTGTGTTTAATCTTTGTCTGTTTAAATTTTTGCTCTTGTGATAACTTGTGTTTTGATTTTTTTTATTTCAAGTTATTTTCACTTGATCTTGGATTGGTATATGTTTCCTTGCAGGGATTGATGTGCAAAATATTCTAGACTTATTGATTGCTCAGTTTGAAGTCATTGTAATATCTTGTAACCTAAGTGTTTTGTCACAAATTGCCAAAGGGGGAGATTGTTAGGTTTTTTATTTATTGGCAATTTTGTACAAAATATTCTAAGTGTATTCTTTCATGTATATGAGCTTTACACAAGTCTAGAATATCACTGGTGTGAAGAATTGCAAGATCATTGGAGAAAAGTCTCGCGTTCTCACCACGTTCACAAACGCGTTCGAACGCGGGCACTGCGTTCACACAGACAGAGAGCCGCGTTCACAAGCGCGTTCGAACGCGGGCACTGCGTTCACACAGACAGAGAGCCGCGTTCACAAACGCGTTCGAATGCGAGCACTGCGTTCACACAGACAGAGAGCCGCGTTCACAAACGCGTTCGAACGCGGGTACTGCGTTCACACAGACCGAGAGCAGCGTTCACAAACGTGTTCGAACGCAACCTGAAGAATTCAAGCTGTCGCGTTCGAACGCACTTGGGCCCGTTCGAACGCACCTGAGATTAAGTTAGGCCGTTCGAACGCACTCGGGCCGCATTCGAACGCACATATGAAGTTTGCAATTTATTGGATTTTCGTGAGTACGAATAGGACTTGGATTTGGCTCTATCTTGGAGATCATATATAAGGATAGTGGTGCCCTAACCTAGGGGGGTTGAAGAAGATTATTCAAGGAGACTTTTTGGAGGCTACATCGGTTCTTCAACAAACAAGGCCCTTCGCATCTACAAATCTTAATCTTTCGTCTTAAGGGCTATCTAGACGAAAGATCAATCTCGAGGGTTACTGAGATTGGACTTCAATCACAAGAAGCAGTGAATCGTGGGTTCTAGCGATCAAGACTGAGAGGAACAAAGTCGTTTGGATCGACGGGGTGTTTTGTGAGTCAGTCTTGTAACTGCTACTATCATAGTGATTGGTTTTGATCCGAATTTGGATGCGTGGTTTTTTCCCGTTTGGGTTTTCCACGTTAAAATCTTGGCGTTCATCTCTACTTTCGTTTTTAATATTTCTTCCGACTTTTACTTAAGTGAACGAGAAGTATCATTGCCTAGAGGTTAGATACATACGTGTGTCTAGGGGTTTTTCAATTGGTATCAGAGCGGGTTCTCTCACTCTTTGAGAGAGATTAAATAGGCATGGATTTTCATAGAGATGGACCCTCATCTATTAGACCTCCTATTCTAGATGGATCAAATTATGGATATTGGAAAGCTAGGATGAGAGCTTATTTGAAGTCTATAGATTAGAGAGTTTGGATGGCCATTATGAACGGTTGGAGTCCACCAATATACATGGTGAATGATGAGTTAGTTGAGAAACCGATTGAGTCATGGGATAAAACAGATTATGAAAAAGTTGGCTGGAATAGCAAAGCAATAAATGCAATTTTTAGTTGTGTTTCCTCGGAAGAATTTAGAAGAATATCTACTTGTGAAATAGCAAAACAAGCCTGGATGATCTTAGAAACAACTCATGAAGGTACTATGGCTGTAAAACTTTCGAAACTTCAGAGGTTGACTACTAATTTTGAAACCCTACGTATGGAGGAGAATGAAACATTTGATGAGTTCTATGCAAAGTTAAGTGATATAGTCAACTCCAGTTTCAACCTAGGAGAGAAAATTCCTGAAAATAGAATTGTCCGTAAGATCCTTAGGTCTCTTCCAGAAAGGTTTCAGGCGAAAGTTACAGCTATTGAGAAAAGTAAGGACATTGACTCTATGAAAGTTGAACAATTGGTAGGAAATCTACAAACATTTGAGTCCAGTCTTTCAAAACCGAGGAAGTCGAAAGGGATAGCTCTATCCACTGTTGAACAAAATTTAGAGGAGTCTGAAGATGAAGGTGATTTAGATGTTGAGATGTTGGCTATGTTTGTCAAAAAGTTCAATAAATTCTTTCGGAAGCCAAACAAGTTGAATACTGAAAAGTTTGAAGAAAACAAAACTTTTGTGAAAAAGAAGAATACTGTGACTTCGAATACAGGTGATAGCAACAACAATGTCAAACAGAAAAATAAGAATTCTGAAAATAAAGTTCAATGTTTTGAATGTTCTGGTTTTGGACACATCGCACAAGAATGCCCTAATCGTCTTAAGAGAAAGGGCAAAGCTATGAAAGTTACTTGGGATGATTCAGATGAATCTAATGATGATTCTGATAAAGACGAAGAAAACTTTGTAGCCTTTGCCTCTTCTCTGCTTAATACTGACTCTGTTGATGATACTGATAGTACAGATGATTTTGATATGCTACCGGCTGAGGAAGATGAATCTGAAATTCAAAATGCATATAATGACTTATACCTAGAGTCGTTTAAACTCAAGAAAAGCAATCTTAGACTATTTCAACGACTCAAGGAAATTGAACCAGAAAGAATTCAATTTGAGGAGAAGTACAAATTGGAGCTTGAACGTGTCAAAGACCTTTCTGAACAACTTGACAATGCAAAAAATAAAATGAAGGCTGATGAAATTGAACTAGAGCGATTGCATAAGGAAGTTACATTTCTAAAAGGGAAGAACAAACTGGACGAGATTCTAAAAGCTCAGATCTCTGGAAAAGACAGGTATGGTGTTGGATATACTGGTAATTCAAATAATAATAAAACTGTTTTTGTTTCTGCAGGTAAACAAAAGGAAGAATACCTAAAGCCATCAATCGTATTTTCAAAGCAATCCTGGATGAATCCTTTAAAATTGAAGTTGAATCTACAAACTGGTGAATCTTTGACGGCACCAAAGGTAAACTTTAGTCACACTCCTCGACAAAAGGTGAGTAGAAAAGGGTTTGTTCCGACATGCTATCATTGCGATATTCTAGGGCATATTCGACCTCATTGTAAATTTTTGCAAAAACCTAGAACTGCTTTCATTTATGGGATGAAAACAAAAACCATATCGGTCAAGAAAAGTGATTTGAAATGTTATGTTGTGCATACAGCCTTGAAAGCTTTAAATTCTGATTTATGGTATTTAGACAGTGACTGTTCAAGACATATGTCGGGTGACAAGTCGTTATTTTCTAATCTTGAAAAACATGAAGGGGGAGTTGTGACATTCGGAGATGGTAATTCATCAAAGGTAATAGGTAAAGGAAAGGTAAGTACTCTAGGGATTCCTAGTCTCGAAAATGTTCTTTATGTTAAGGGCTTGAAAGCAAATCTACTAAGCATCAGTCAATTTTGTGATGAAGATTATGAGGTAAAATTCTCCAAAAATGATTGTACTGTTCTAGATCATGATGATAATGTTATATGTTATGGATCTAGAACATTAGATAATTGCTATGTCGTTGGAACTTCACATAAACTGAAATGTAACAGTGCGTCTTTCGACATTGCAGATCTTTGGCATCAACGTCTTGGACATGTGAATCACAAGGAATTATTTACTCTGTCCAAACATGAAGTGGTAAGAGGAATACCTAAGATAAAAGAAATGTCAAAAAGAGTGTGCGGTTCATGTCAAATTGGAAAACAAATTCGTATCTCACACAAGAAGGTAAATACAGCTACCACTGACCGTGTGCTACAATTAGTTCACATGGACTTGATGGGATCAACAAAAACTGAAAGTCTTAGAGGTAAACGCTATATATTCTTAATGGTTGATGATTACTCCAGATATACCTGGGTTGCCTTTTTACGTGAGAAGTCTGAAACCTTTGAAGTTTTTAAATCACTATGCTTAAAATTGCAGAATGAAAAATCTACAACCCTAGTTAGGATTCGTTCTGATCATGGTAGAGAATTTGAAAATGAAAATTTTTCTATATTTTGCGATTCTCTTGGTATTCAACATGAGTTTTCAGCTCCTATAACTCCACAACAGAACGGGATTGTTGAAAGAAAAAATCGAGTTGTGTAGGAAATGGCTAGGGTTATGCTTCACGCTAAAAAGGTTACTCAAAGGTTTTGGGCAGAGGCGGTCAATACAGCGGTACATGTGATAAATCGTGTTTATCTAAGACCAGGTACAAATATGACTGCTTATGAAATCTGGAAAGGTAAGAAACCTAGTGTTAAGTATCTTCGAGTTTTTGGTAGTAAATGTTATATCTTGCGTGATCGAGAATATTTGACTAAATTTGACACTAAAAGTAGCGAAGGCATCTTCTTGGGGTACTCGAATAATAGTAGAGCCTACAGAGTATTTAACCTTGAAACTTCTACTGTTATGGAATCTGCTAATGTTATGATAGATGAATCCTCGACTGACTTAACTAAAGCTACTTCTATTTCTGTTTCTGCAGATACATATTACGAAGAAATAGGAAAGGAGCTTGATCTGGAAATGGATAATCAGGACGAGGACAAAGTTGAAATGAACAAAAATGACTGCAACCTACCGGAACCATCTGCTAGAGTGAAATCAAATCATCCACTGTCACAAGTGATCGGAGACTTGAATGGACCAATTAAGACAAGACGACAAATCCAAAGTGAGGTATCATTTACTTGTTATACATCTTCTTTTGAACCTAAAAATGTGAAGGAAGCATTGTTAGACGATTCTTGGGTAAATGCTATGCATGAGGAATTAGAGCAATTTTCTAGGAATGATGTTTGGTATTTAGTTCCTAGACCTAAGAATGTGAACGTTATTGGAACAAAATGGATCTACAAAAATAAAAGTGATGAACATGACAATATAGTTCGAAATAAAGCCAGACTAGTAGCATAGGGATACACTCAGGTTGAGGGTATAGATTTTGATGAGACATTTGCTCCTGTTGCTAGATTAGAGTCTATTCGTATACTGCTTGCCATTGCTTGTCATTTAAAATTTAAATTGTTTCAAATGGATGTTAAAAGTGCTTTCTTAAATGGTATCCTGAATGAAGATGTTTATGTGGAACAACCTAAGGGTTTCGAAGATCAAAAATTTCCTTCTCATGTTTTTAAATTGAAAAAGGCTCTTTACGGGCTAAAACAAGCTCCAAGAGCTTGGTTTGAGAAGTTGGCCACCTTTTTAATGGATGCGGGGTTCACTTGAGGGGGAGTGGACAAGACATTATTCATCAGACGTGAAAACAAGAGTTTAGTTGTGGCACAAATATATGTAGATAACATTGTCTTCGGGGCGACGAGTCAATTATTAGCTAAGGAGTTTGCTGATCTCATGCACAGTCATTTTGAGATGAGTATGATGGGTGAGTTGAAGTTCTTTTTAGGGCTTCAAATTACTCAATTGGAGAGAGGGATTTTTATCGCTCAAACCAAGTATGCTAAGGATCTTGTGACTAAATTTGGTTTAGAAAATGCAAAACATGCTAGAACTCCTATGAGTACAACTACCAAACTAGGTAAGGACATGTCAGGAAAAAGTGTTGATCAGACAGTGTATAGGAGCATGATCGGTAGCCTTTTGTACTTAACGGCTAGTAGACCTGACATTGCATTTAGTGTCGGTGTGTGTGCTAGGTTTCAGTTTGAACCCAAGGAGTCACATTTGTTTGCTATGAAACGTATCATAAAATATGTCAGTGGCACAGTTGATTTAGGTATCTGGTTTACTTATGACTCGGGTGCTATCATATCGGCATACACGGATTCTTATTGGGCAGGTTCATGTGATGATAGAAAAAGTACTTCAGGTGGATGTTTTTATATTGGAAACAATCTGGTTGCTTGGCACAGTAAGAAACAAAACTCGATATCTTTATCTACTGCAGAGACAGAGTATATTGCAGCAGGAAGTTGTTGTTCTCAGTTACTATGGATGAAACAGATGGTCAAGGATTATGGCATTGAACAAGATACTATGGTGCTTTATTGTGACAACATGATTGCTATTAATATATCAAAAAATCTTGTTCAACACTCGCGTACAAAACATATTGATATCCGACATCATTTTATACGCGAGTTAGTTGAAGACAAAACAATAGCACTAGAACATGTTGAGACGGAGAAACAGTTGGGTGACTTGTTTACAAAACCTTTGGATTTACAGAGATTTGAGTATCTTCGTACTTCTTTAGGGATTTGTGCTTTGGACTGATTTTATTAGGATGTGTGTTCTTTTTAGTTTGCGAGTTTCTTTTGTTTCATTTTTTTTTTGTTTTCATTTACTCTGAAATTTTCTTTGGTTTTAGTTTCAGATTTATCGAGAGTTTTTGTTATAAATAATAAAAAAAAACAAAAAACAAAAAAAAATTTGATGCACTCCTAGATTCAATAATATCCTCTTGACATAAAAATATGATTTTTCTCTTGATTATGAGTTATTATAGTCAATTTTGTCATCTTGTAGTATATTGTTTCAATTTTGAATTTGTCACTCACTCGACTTCTATAATAATAAATTTTTAATGCCTCATAACATATGTGTATTTTTTGAGTGAGCATGACATCATGAATATTTTTTTTAAATAGCTCTCTATTAACTTTGATTTGCATAGTTTGACCTCATGCTTAGTTATCAAATATATTTTTATAAAAGATCAATGAAAAGGGCTACAATGAGTTAGTGTGAAAGCCGTCTTGTTTCGAGTCCAATTTGACTCAGTACATTATTTGCAAATTTAAAAAAAAAATGATATATGTGAATTTCTTCTTGCACATCATTTGTTTTGTACTACAAGAAAAGGGCTACCTACTCATGTGTGAAAGCCATCATTGCACATATATTGTTCAATAAAAAAATTACAGGAAAAATTCCTGCTGTATTATGGAGAATAAGTCGAAAAGTGCAAACTTTCTATACTAAGTCGGTTTGACTACTGTGTTGCATCATTGTTTATATAGTAAAGTTTGTTTAAGAAGATTGGTTCATGTTATCTATGCTCATCTTGCATATGTATATCGTTATGATCAATCAAGATTAATGTAATTTTGAGTGATGCATTTGAATTGATTATAATATGCTTTTGATGATTTGATTGATCTTGTCTGACTTATTTCATTTGATTGTCATATTCTATGTCTTGATTATATTTTGGAATTCTAGAAGTGCATCTCCAAAAATATTTTTACCTTGTTTTTAGTTTAAAAAAAAAAGGCGTTCGAACGAGGATTGTTGAGTTCGAACGCGGCGCGTTCGAACGCGCGGACTGGTGCGTTCGAACGCACGCGTGGGTTCTTTAAATATTGCGTCCAAACCCAAGGGTTTCATCTTCCATTCTCCAAACCCTAAAAACCCTTCATTTTCCCCTTCTCAAATCTTCAAGATCTTGGTGTTTTTCATCGAATTTTTCACTTCAAATCCTTTTTGGGGGTCGATCTCCTCCGGATCTAGTGTCTTTCAACCAAAATTTTGAGTTTCTCCCCACATTTGCAAGGTATGATCATCCATTATTCTTTTTCAATAAACATGCTTGATTTTGAGCGATTTGTGCGTTCTCAACTTTTGATCACGTTAATGTTCAACTCTTGATGGTTCTTGTGAGATTGAACGTGATATCTTAGCATTTTTCAAGTGCAAGATGTTTTTCCTTTTGGGGCTTCATGGTTTTTACCATTTTTCTTTGGAATTCTTGCTATTTTTTTTTGGTTGCTTTCGGAGATGTATTGAATATTGAAACGTGTTTTCTTTTCAAGAATGCCTAAGAAAACGACGGTGACCAAGAAACCAAGGCTGCCTTCCTCGCCATCCTCGGCTCCCAAGTTTTCTTCAACAACGGCTGAAGGTCGTTACAAGCATAATTTTGGCACCCGTCCTGTTATCTGTGAAAGACCCGTAGTTATATCTGATTTTTCTGAGTTGGGGATTGAACAGATCTTTACTGAATGTGGATGATTATCAGTGTGTCGGATGAGCGGGACTGCTTATGTGGAAGTTGTTCGAGAATTCTTTAGTAATGCCACGATTTTCGATCACTGTATACGTTCTACTGTTCGTGGTGTATCTATATACCTGGATTCCGATGTTATTCGTGCTGAACTGAGTTTGCCTGATGGTGAGTTTCAGTATCCCTCAGCTGCACAGCAAGAAGCACCTCGTGAGGGATTACCTTTTGGCATTTTTCTTACCACTTTGTGCACTCAGAGTGGGGTGCGAGTAGATGCTTCGGAACCTTCTCTTACTTCGCAGAAACCATTGGATCGGATTACTCTAAAGCGGAGTCAAGCTCACGACCAGACGTCTCCTCTCAAACCGTCCTCTTCCGCCGGTAGTCGGTCATCGCATCTCGACAGTTCTGATGATAGCTCTGCCGATGACTCATCTCCCACTGAGGGGGAGTTACCACAGTACTCGGACCGGTTCGATCAACTTAGTACTCAAGTGCAGGATCTCTATTCCGCGGTGAATGATCTACGTACTGAGCAAGTCCGTCAAGGAACTGTACTTGATTCCGTTTGACGATTCTTCATCGTCAGTTTCCTTCGAGTTCCTAGTCTTTGGCATTTGTGCCAAAAACGGGGAGAGTGTCTCAGTGTTTAAGTGTCTAGGTGTGTAGGGGGAGTATGGGCATAGGGGGAGTTTAGTGGAGTTTACTTGATGATTGAACTTGACATTTGAAACTTAACTTAACTTGAAGTAATTGTAATAACGTGTGTTTAATCTTTGTCTGTTTAAATTTTTGCTCTTGTGATAACTTGTGTTTTGATTTTTTTTATTTCAAGTTATTTTCACTTGATCTTGGATTGGTATATGTTTCCTTGCAGGGATTGATGTGCAAAATATTCTAGACTTGTTGATTGCTCAGTTTGAAGTCATTGTAATATCTTGTAACCTAAGTGTTTTGTCACAAATTGCCAAAGGGGGAGATTGTTAGGTTTTTTATTTATTGGCAATTTTGTACAAAATATTCTAAGTGTATTCTTTCATATATTTGAGCTTTACACAAGTCTAGAATATCACTAGTGTGAAGAATTGCAAGATCCACTGCGTTCACACAGATAGAGAGCCGCGTTCACAAACGCGTTCGAACGCGGGTATTGCGTTCACACAGACCGAGAGCAGCGTTCACAAACGCGTTCGAACGCAACCTGAAGAATTCAAGCTATCGCGTTCGAACGCACTTGGGCCCGTTCGAACGCACCTGAGATTAAGTTAGGTCGTTCGAACGCACTCGGGCCGCGTTCGAACGCACATATGAAGTTTGCAATTTATTGGATTTTCGTGAGTACGAATAGGACTTGGATTTGGCTCTATCTTGGAGATCATATATAAGGATAGTGTTGCCCTAACCTAGGGGGGTTGAAGAAGATTATTCAAGGAGACTTTTTGGAGACTACATCGGTTCTTCAACAAACAAGGCCCTTCGCATCTACAAATCTTAATCTTTCGTCTTAAGGGCTATCTAGACGAAAGATCAATCTCGACGGTTACTGAGATTGGACTTCAATCACAAGAAGCAGTGAATCGTGGGTTCTAGCGATCAAGACTGAGAGGAACAAAGTCGTTTGGATCGACGGGTTGTTTTGTGAGTCAGTCTTGTAACTGCTACTATCATAGTGATTGGTTTTGATCCGAGTTTGGATGCGTGGTTTTTTCCCGTTTGGGTTTTCCACGTTAAAATCTTGGTGTTCATCTCTACTTTCGTTTTTAATATTTCTTCCGACTTTTACTTAAGTGAACGAGAAGTATCATTGCCTAGAGGTTAGATACATACGTGTGTCTAGGGGTTTTTCAATGTATATGCATGTTTTGGTCTCCAATATGATTATATGACCTTATCTAGAGATGATTTCAGTTGAACATATTTTGTCATGCATTTTATTAGATTGATCTGGGATATGAGTATGTTGATGACATATAGAGATGATTGGAGATGATTATACTATTATAATTTTATGTCGAGATAATCTCTAGCATGCGTATGCATGTGACAGACTAGCAGGGATATGCATTTTATGATATATAGTTAGAAACTACATTGCATTATTTTCCTGTTGACTTTCTTACCATCTAAATTCCTGATATGCATGACTTGTTATAGTATTACATATATGCACATGATCTATCATTGATAGGAAAGTTAAGAGAAAAAGCATGTGGGTACCTGAGTAGGCGCTAGGGTTAAAGGTGCCTGAATTGATGATTATAGTCGCTGATATGTGATATCTCTTGGCCCACATCTGAAGTCAGTTGAGTTTGTGTGCACGGACAATCGGACACCTGCTGTTCACTAGGGCATCTGTGTGGCGAGTTGCCCTCATGTGATTTATATTAACTGGTGGGGTACTCGATCTGGATGGATTTTGATATACCCTTAGCGTATGGTAGGGTATGATTATGATTGAGATACCTTTAGCTTAAGAAATATATATGATTTTATTATCCTGATATACTTAATTATCGAGTGGTCAATATGCATCATATGTGGTTACATTTGATATCATAGCATGGTCATGGTTAATATGTATCATATATGTCATATTGAGAGAGAGTTATGATGATGGTATGACATGGAGATTTATTTATATATTGTCGAGAATTATATATTTTAATCAGTTATGATATGATATCTATATTTATTTATATATATTATTGATGATACGATCATATACTCATTCATGACATAATGCTCATATGTGATTTATATTATCCAATACATAATTTACTCTTTGTTTGGCATTACTAATTTGGGGCACTGAGCCTTTTGCTCATAATTTTATATCTTTTATAGCCCCCTTAGATATGTGGTGCGTAATAGCGACTTGAGGTATCCTGAGAAGATATTTCTAGAATAATGAGGTGAGCTATATATGCGATACAGTATAGATAATAATTTGTATAGAAATTGAGTTGTATCATTATTTGTTATATTTATACTTTATTGTATCAGACGATGATTTATATAATATAGGTCGGATTATGTTATACTCATGTGTTAGTAGTTATAAGTTGTATCATGATAGTTTGTCATTACTTGTGTGGGCCCTACTAAATTATGTAGTGGTTTAGTGTATATTATTATGGACTTGGATATTCATATATTAACAGATTTATCTGCTTGATAGTATGATTTATTTAGTGATGGATTATGTGAGCATGGATATATTAGCAGGTTTTATTTGATGATGTCTTAATAATATAGGCACCAGAGTGTATCTATGCGTGACGGGCCCTGCTCAACCTGTCGTGTGTGTTGCACGTGTTGTGTGGGCTTGTGGGCGTGCACGTGCCCATGCCGGGCGGGGGCATTACATAAAGTTTTTCTCCCATTTTTCCTTCCATTCGGTTTTGCCGAAAATTCACTCGACCGACGGCCTCGTGCCTCCTGCCATTGGTCCCAATTGTTCCCTCTCGCCGCCCTCTTGTTGGTGATGCCCTTGATGGGTCGTTGCCTTCCCCGGTGGAGGCTACACGTGGTAGCCTCCCCTCGTCAATTTCGAGTCAGTCTTTCCGGCTATCGCCGCCGATTTTCCCTCTCCTTGGCCGTTCGGGAAGCTTCCCTCTCGAAGCAATGTACTATCGACTTCCCCTCCACAAGGGGAAGCTGATAGTACATTGCTTTGGGCCCTCGTTGCTTGAGCAATGGTGTAGGACAACTCAATGGCCACCAACCGAGGAAGAGCTTCCTTTCTCGTCACTAGCCACCCTGGCCGGCTACCTGTGGGTAGGCATGTGTTGGTCGGCTACCGGTGGTGGTGTTCACCGACAACCACTCCCTTCCTCCTCAGCCTACTTTAGGTAAGGAAGGGGGTGTTGCGTGGTTTAGTTGGGCTGAGTGTGGCCTAGCCCAGCACGGGTTTGGTTGGGTTGGGCTACGGCTTAGCCTAATTCTTTGGTTGGGTTAGACTATAGCCCAACCCAATTCTGTTGTGAGTTGGGCTATGGCCCAGCCCATATCTTTTGTGTGTTGGGCTATAGCCTAGCCTAAGTGGCAATTTTGGATAGTTTGGGCTTCAGGTCCAACCTCTGGGTTAGTTTTAGCCCAACCTATCACTTTGGGCCTTGGGCTAGTCAAATATATTAGTTGATCTTTAACTTATTTTAATATAATCTATTTGTTTTATTTAATTATCTTTGCCAATCTCAATCTCAATTATTAATCATTGTTAGAGGATAATTTTGAATAGTTATAATAATTATTATCAATCAATATTAATAAATGATATGATAATCATATTTATTAACTTTCAATCAATAATTATTAGGGAATAATGTTCATGATGATAATTGTATTTAATAATCCTTAATAGTGCGCCATACTGTCCAAATTAATATACCAACTCTACTCGATTAATAAATGTAAGGATTTTTAGGTGAACATACCTCAAACCCGTAATAGCTATCCGGATTAATTAATTAATTAATTAATTTAGGTAGCCTTGTGCTTATGTATATTATTTTTATTATCGAGGTAGATTTAGTATCGTGCGAGGATGATGGAGTTGATTAACTTGGAAGCGATGATAGGCAAGTGAATTCTCTGTAGTATAGGAATAGTGTAATATTAAAGTGATGTTTTATTTTATGAGTTTATCTCATTCATATCATACATAGGTAAATATTTATTCACTATTGAAAAATTATTCATGGATTATTAGAGCATATCTGATTATGATATCTTCGATGTGCATGTCCTATGATTGATCATATTAATTACTGCACCACCTACACATATCACCCTGTAGTTAAGTTTTGTCTCGGTAGTGCCAGCTTACTCACTCAGCCCAGGGTTAGGGGGCAGAGTGTATATTTATTATCTATATTTATATCGGCCAATGCCTGAGGTCATGAGGTTAGGAGGGGACTATTAGGCATCGCGTGCGTCGGTTTGAGCAGGCATAGCACTACCGAGTACTGAATTAGACACTAGATAATCTGAAATTATGATTGAGAGGTAGGGGTTATAGACCTAGCGATATCCGATGACATAGAGTTAGGGCGTCTATTAAGTTGTGATATCTTTTCAGTTATATGCGATGATTGTGCTATGTGCGATGATTAAGCTACAAGTAATGATTCTACTCTATGCAATGATTTACTCGGGCAGTGATGATGTTGATGATGATAAGCCTACGACTAGGGTCTTTAGTCTAGTGGCCACAGACAATCAGTCATATGTAGTATCGTCAGGCAGATACGAGCGGCATTACCGCTAGTTGTCTACCCCTCCTCGATGTTTGAGATAATGTGTGAGCCTATGTTTATTATGTGGTGGATAGCTCTTTGAGCATGTTATAAGAATTATGGCTATGGCTCAGTGTTAACTTGGTATAATTGATTTGTGAGCTTGATATAAATGATTTGATAGTTTAAATGATACATATCATGTGTTGTTTATTTAATACATGTGAGCTATTGATATGAATATATTGCATGTATTTATTTCTATAATCATATTGGCATACATATGTATCACGTGACATCCTTCATTATCCTATTTTTAGACTATAGAAATATATATTTACTGGGCTTTATGCTCACCACCTTTTGGTGAAAATAATTTTTAGATTAGTAGATGACCCCGAGTCTATGAAGGAGCTGGTGAAGATTTGATTATACTTTTCTTTATTTGTTTTAGTATTGTAAAATAAATTATATGAATTGTAACCCCTGTGTGGGCATTTTGATGAGGTGTATGGATACGTATTTTGGAGCTTATTGCGGCCTTTGGTAATTTAAACTTCATTTAACTTGTTTTTATTTATGAAAATATTGGGTTTATCTTGTATATTATGTACAAACATTGACCATCAGATCACGTGGAGACCACGTCGGTTCTACCAATGTGAGGAGCACGTATATTTGGAGGTGGGTGTTACAACATGGTATCAAAGTCAGGTTTCACTAAATCCTGCAAGCTTTCCAAAATACTATCCGTACGAGTGATATATAAGAAAATTTAGAGACTGCATATAGCTGAATGTGTTTGAAATTAGTGACATAATATGAATTTGGGGATTGTTGTAAGTCATTAAATAATATGTTATTACTCGTTTAAATCAGACAATTTGTTTGTTTATTATCTTTACCATTAAAGCAACAGATATGTAATCGGATTGGAAAATAAAAGTTGAATAATTTGTATTTTCGTCTTTTATGTGTGGTGATCCATGTAGAGAATGATATAGAGCTATATGCTGAAATCTTGCTATTAGTCAAAAGAAAAAAAAAATGTCAGTTGATGATGATTTCTTCTACCAATTGTCATAGGTGTTGCCTTTATAGGTTCCTTTGATAAGGTGGGTACCTTATTCTATTTTGGAGTCTATTCTTTAGTAAATAGATCTAAATTATCCCGTGCTAGTGTGGTGAGTGGTTGAGGTTCGCTGACTAGATTAACAATCAAATTCTTAAGTTTTGATGATAGAGTCATTATTGCTTTAGTCAGTTTATGTATTTGACCCTTATCATGTTTAGTTGTGTTTAATTATGATTGGATGTATAGTGAGTGTATCAATTATTGAGTTATTTAAAATTATTCTTTTTGTGAGATGAGTTGGTAGGAGTGGAAAAATTAATTGGTGGACTGATTGTTGGCACTATTGTCACTTGTCTAATATTTATGGTGCACCATATTTATTTTGGCGTTGCATTTGCTTATCGTAAAGTTCATTTGATTTGGTTTGATTTTCTGTTTCAAAAATAAAGGTGCTTATTCTTACGGATCAGCTTTTATGATAAGTGACTAAGTGCATACATTAGGTTTACCGAAATTTGGTTAGCTATCAGTTTAAGATATTTAAGGTTGGAATGGTGATTTGAGAGTGAGCTATTGATGTTTAGCTAGAGGTCGATTTGGCATAAGATTTTTCCAAGTACCAATCAGCTAGTCTTTAGAAGGTATGTGTTCTCTACCTTGTTTAAAGTTTTGATTGTGTGTTAATAATGTCTAAATGATACTTAAGATTAGATAATTTTTTTTTACTTAATGATAAGGACACTAGAGGAGTAAATCTCAAGGTACCTGGATTTGATTTTTCTTTCATTGGGTAATTAAAGGGGATTGGTTTAGGCTATATTATATTATCTATACCGTGCTTGTATTAATTTATTTCAGCTTTGTATAATAATTGGAAGTGATGTTAGTATTAACCAATGTGGTTCTTGTTAATGCTTGAAGTGAAGTTTGTTATATCTTTCTTATGCTCGTAGATGTGATAAATTATTAATAAGATAATTATCGATCAGTAATGTTCGAAATTCTATTGGAGAATGATTGATGACTAATCATAATTGTACTGAATATTTAAGCTAAAAGAAATTGTATTTAATTTAGTACCTATGGAAGTGAATGAAGAATGATATCATAAGTTTGATTTTTCATTTAGAGACTTAATTATCTAGAAGTTATGTGATTACTAGAAATTTTTTTCTATTTTGTTGGTGGTGATAGAATTACCCTATGAATTCTTATATGGCTAATGACTTCTGGCAGTTGACACGAAGATCATAATAAATAAATAAATAATTAATATGTTTGGTCTTAATGGAGTATTGCCATGTGGGAAATGAGAGTTAGAAATGATATAAATGATGATATATGAAAGTCTTTTATCTTGGGAGAAGTGAAACTCTTTAAGCTGTGTTTAGTGGATGTTGATTTAATTGGAAGGTCATCCTTTTATTTTTAGCGTGTGCCCTCTTTTCTTAATTCATTAGTAACTAGTATGAATCTTTCTTTTGTAAAAAGTTTAGTAGACCATTATATAGAAGATTTAAATGATTGAGGATATGTTATTAATAAATTGATGTTCTTTATAGACATATAGATAGAAGTAAGTTAGAAAAGTGGAATTCAAGGTTTGCAAATCGTTGGATCATTTGGAACTAGGAGAGAAATGTTTAGTTGGGTTTTATCAAGATGAGATGTTGATACACTTAGTTAGGATCTTTTCTTATTGCATTAGATGTTTATTTTCATTAAAATAAAATTCCTGTAGGTTGCGTTCGAACGCAGGTGGAGTCACGTTCGAACGCCCTTGTGAACGTCTGCGTTCAAACGCTTGTGTCACAATTGCAAATCCAGAGATCGGGCGCGTTCGAATGCGATTGACGGGAATCTTCTAGAATTAGGGTTTCATATTGTTTTAGGACTTGTTGGCTAGCCTCTATAAATATGTGAATAGCAACCAACTTCATAATGCTATTGGATTTTTGATTTCTTGCCTTCTATCATCTCTTTAGACTCCTCCCTCCTCCTTCCTCCCTCTTCACCATCCTTCCACCTCTACCGTTGGCAAGGTTTCTCCTCGCTTCTAATCTCCCTCAACTATCGAGCCACCCCACTTCTTTGGGATCTCAACCACTTCGTTCCCTTTGTCTACTTTCCTTAATCATTTCCACAATCCACCCTCATCTCCATACCCATCCATAACCCTAACATTCACTCCACCCGTCACCACCACCATCACCCACGTTATTTCATATTTTCGTCCCTGCTATAGTTCTAATCTACAAATCACATAAATACAAAATTTGTAGCTTAGGAAGTTATGGATCCAACCCAATTGGTTTTGTAATTTTATGACTACCGGAGAATATCTGACGAATATTTTTCCACAGTTGCACGGACTGCTTCCTATAATAAATTCAGATCTTAAGGAATTATTCCATAGCCGATCTTTTGGTTTCAGATCCTATCAATTTGGTATCAGAGCCTAATAATTTGATGTCAGAGCTTATCAAATTGGTATTAGAGCTTATCAAATTGGTATTAGAGCTTAATAATTTGGCATCAGAGTTTAACAATTTGGTATTAGAGCCTTATCACTATCATTTGGTATCAGAGACTATCAATTGGTATCAGAGCAAGCGAACCTCAGTCCTCCTTTAATGGTTGAGACAAGGAAGATGACATCAATAAGGAGACCTATGGAGAGCACATCGACAAGGGAGGACTCAATGCACGATGATCATAACCATCAGGCCGATTCCTTTGGAGCGACCACGGTAGGACCAAGTCAACCAACGTCCATGGGTTCGAATATGGATGAACTAAGGGGCATGTTCCAAATATTGTTGCATAGAGTTGACAACACACAAAAGGATCACAATGAATTCAAGGAACATGTCGTGAATCGATTGGGTTCGTCATATCCTCGACGATGAACGGAGTTTCAAGAAAGACTAGTGGTGGGATCTCATCGAACCGATACCCCACAGGTCCAAATGCGTCATATGAGTGTCAATGATCCCCTCCTACCTATGCCTTCACATCATCCCCCACCTCCATTACAAAACCCAAGACCGGCGGTGGTGGAACTCGAGAGGCATGCGGCACCGGTGCATTTCTTGGCACTTTGAGGATGAAGTTGATCCCTATGGAGTTGGTGATGGACGTGCTTGAGGATTTAGAAAAGGTGATCAACATGCACAAAGGTTTAGACCTGAACCAAGGATCTTCCGAGAACCTGACAACGCTATTCGAGGGAGAACCGCATGCTTGGACTTTGTAAAATTCTAAGGCGGTGATCCAACGGATTAGGTGTTTCAAGTTGAACAATATTTTGATTGTCAAGGTATAGCGGAAGATGCAAAATTCCAAATGGCAAGCTTCCACCTCTAATGAATGGCATTGCATTTGTATAGATCGGTTATTCGTGGTGGTGGATTTATCGGATGAGCTGATTTTTGTAGGAAGATTACAGGTAGATTAGAGACAATGGCATATGAAGATTTTGCTGCCACATTAAGTAAGATGGTTTAAAGGACTACCGTATTGGAGTACTAAGCTGAGTTTGAAAAAGTTAGTAATCGTTGTGAGCCACCGTGGCCTGAACGTACATTGATGAGTATATTTATTTCAGGGTTACAAGAGGAGATACAAGTGGATGTTCGTGTTCTATGTCCTACTACTCTTGAGGAGGCCTTTGAGAAGGCTGTGAGGTTGGAACAAAAGCATAGGGCTCTAAAGATGGCAGCGAAAATCAATTGGGGCAACCGAGATGGGCGGTTTGCACCTAGAACGCCCGTTGGAAATTCTACGGGTTCAAAAATAGCATCTGCGAGTACTAGACCACAACCACCTTTGAGACCTTCTTCTGATGTTAGAGAAGGCACAAGACCCCCCGTTCGAACTCTCATACCTGCCCAAGTGGAGGAGCGAAGAGCGAAGGCCTTTGCTTTTGATGTGATAAGCGTTTCACCCGTGGTCATCGGTGTTCTAAATCGATCGGGAGTGTGATGCTTATTGATGGTCCTAAGGAGGATGATGAGGTAGTTGATGATGGAGAGTGTCTAGAGGAGACCCATGAGGAGACTGTGGAGGAGGGTGTGGAGGAAGATATCCAAGCTGAAATATTGATGCATGTATATTCGAGTACTTCTGCGCTGAGAACGTTACGGGTAGATGGACTCGTTAGAAAGCATTGTGTGCACATCCTTATCGATTCGGGGAGTACACACAACTTTCTAGACGAGTGGTTAGTGAGGAGATTGGGTTGGGATGCCGAACCGACCACGGGATTTGACATTGCTATTGGAGACGGCACGAAACTTAGGGCAGAGAGCTTATGTTGCCGAGTCAGTATACGGGTGCAAGAACACGACATCATTGTGGACTTGTATCCGTTGGCGTTGCGAGGAGTGGACATTGTCCTTGGTGCTTAATGGTTACAAAGTTTGGGACCCGTCATATTTGATTTCCGGAGCATGTGGATGAAATATAAACAAGGAAACAAAGATGTGCGGCTTGATAATGTTCGAACTTCGCCGATTCCTACAATGCAGCCTATGGTGGGGCTGTTTCATGCGTATGATTTGGTCTATCTTCTTCAGTTAAGACCAGCAGGAGATGAGCCTAAAATGAGTTTAGGTACTACCATTGAATTGTCTAATTCATTAGATAACTTTTATAGACTATTTGAGGAGCCATAGGAGTTGCCATCGAGGAGAGCGGCGGACCATCATACAGAGATTGTACCTAGGGCTGCACCGGCTAACGTGAGGCCATATCGGTATCCACATGTGTAAAAAGAAGTTATCTCAAAGATGGTAGCCGAGATGTTGGAGCAAGGCCTCATACAACCAAGTCATAGCTCATACTCATCCCCCATGCTTTTGGTGCAAAAAAATGATGGAACATAGCGTTTTTGTGTCGACTATCGAGCACTAAACGCTATTACCGTCAAGTACTGGTATCCCATTCCGATTATCGAGAAGTTGTTGGACGAGCTTGCAAGGGTAACTATATTTAGTAAGCTTGACATGAGGGTCGGGTATCATCAAATTAGAGTTCACCCGGTAGATGTGCATAAAATAACATTTCAGGCTCCAGACGAGCATTACGAGTTTCGAGTGATGCCTTTTGGTCTCACCAATGCTCTTGCTACCTTTCAAGGCCTCATGAATGATATATTTTGGCCTCTCTTGCGAAGGTATGTCTTGGTATTTTTTGACAATATTTTGGTATATAGTAGGACTAAATTGGAGCATTGGCGGCATTTGGAGGACGTGCTGAATTTGTTGGAGCAAAACAAACTAAAGATCAAGAAGTCCAAGTGCCTATGGGGAGTACCAAACGTGGAATATTTAGGCCACATCATTTCAGCGGATGGTGTAGCGGCAGATCCTCAAAGGTTTGCTTGTATGATTGCTTGGCCTATTCCTACTATTACCACTGGATTGAGAGGATTTTTGGAGCTGACTGGTTATTATCGTCGATTCATCGCCGGATATTGCAAGATCGCTTCTCCTCTCACTTCTTTGTTGAAGAAGGACTCTTTTAGCCTTTGAAAAATTAAAAACAGCAATGACGACAGCACCCGTTCTAGCGCTACCGGACTTCACTAAACAATTCATTGTTGAATGTGATGCGTCGGGTGTTTGCATAGGAGCCATACTAATGCAAGAAGGACGTCCCATTGCTTATCTTAGTAAAGTTTTATCACAAAAATCTCAGCAATTATCGACTTATGATAGAGAGAAGTTGGCAATTCTGTATGCGGTGACAAAGTGGAGGCCTTATTTGATTTGTAGACGATTCATTATCCGAACCGATCAAAGGAGCCTTCCATACTTTATGGGACAGCGCATACAGACTCTGGCACAGTAGCGATGGGTCACAAAATTACTGGGGTATGATTATGAAATTCAATACAAGAAGGGAACGGAAAATAGAACGACGGATGCACTATCGCGCCAACCTAATACCGTCGAGCTTGCAACCTATTCATCTCCTATCTTTTCCTTCCTTGATGAGCTGAGGTATTCATGTACATCTGACCCAGATATTTTGAGATTGTTGTAGGAGGTGATGGATGATCCGGAGCGCCATATAGGGTTGGAGAATCGAGGCGGTTTCCTGCTGGACTGTGAATGCATTCCGGTGTTGGAGCGTATTGATCCAATTGCATATCGTTTGGAGCTGTCAAAGGGGTCGAGAGTGCATCCTATCTTCCATGTTTAATTATTGAGGGAACACATTGGTGATCATGAGATTGTTGGATCGGTTCTACCGGAGCCATTAGAAGAGATAGAGATCATAGAGCCAGTTCGAGTACTTGCTAGACGCCAACGACGACATGGTACCAGATTGGAGATAGAGATTCTAGTTGAGTGGCTTGGCAAGCCATCTAATGAGGCGACATGGGAGCTGGAGACTGATATCTTGGAGCATTTCCCTAACTTTTCACCTTGAGGGCGAGGTGGGGGAAGCGTGGTGGGTTGATACACTTAGTTAGGATATTTTCTTATTGCATTAGGTGTTTATTTTTATTAAAATAAAATTTCTATAGGTCGCATTCAAACGAAGGTGGAGTCGCGTTCGAACACCCTTAGATCAGATCGGATCACATCATGGGGACATTGGACTCAATGGATTGAGTCTAGTTATCTTATTTGCTATTTGGTTTAGTTATAGCCTTAGTAGGTTAGAATTTTATTTAATTAGCTAAATCCAACTCTGCGCAGTTTTGAAAAAATATTCATAGAATATTCTACAGATACCTGAATAATATCAAACTAGTTGGATAAGATTGTTAACCTCCAGATCTACAACTTTGGTATTCACAACTTCTTTAGATTCAGAATTATGTACAGCAAAACTATAACACCCACCTCCAAATACACGTGTTCCTCACGTTGGTAGAGCCCACGTGGTCTCCGTGACCTGATGGTTAATATTTGTACATAATATATAGGATAAACCTAATATTTTCATAAATAAAAGCGAGCTATATAGATTTTAAATTACCATAGACTGCAATAAGCACCAAAATACGTATCCATATACCTCATCAAGACAATGCCCACGTAGGGGTTACAATTCATATAACTTATTTTTCAATATTAAAATAATAGCTCACATGTATTAAATAAAGAAGACATGTTATGTATTATTTAAATTATCAAATCATTTATATCAAGCTCACAAATCATTTATACCAAGCTCACACTAAGACATAGACATAATTATTATAACATGCTCAAAGAGCTATCCACCATATAATAAGAGTAGGCTCACACATCATCTCAAACATCGAGGAGGGGTAGACAACTAGTGGTAATACCACTCGTACATGTTTAGTGATGCTACATATGACTGGTTGTCTGTGGCGATCAGACTAAGGAGACAACTAGTGGTAATACCACTCGTACATGTTTAGTGATGCTACATATGACTGGTTGTCTGTGGCGATCAGACTAAGGACCCCAGTCGTACGCCCATCATCATCAATATTATCACCACCCTAGTAAATCATCGCACAGAGCAAAATCATTATTTGTAGCTGAATCATCGCACATAGCAAAATCATCACTACAATTGAAAAGAGCTCACAACTCAATAGATGCCCTAACCTTGCATCACTGAGTACCGCTAGGTCTATGACCCCTACCTCTCAATCATAATTTTAGATCACCTAATGTCTAATCTTAGTACTCGATTCAAACCGGTACACGCGGTGCCTGATAGTCCCCTCTTGACCTTATGACCTCAGACATTAGTCGATATAAATATAAATAATAAATATACACTCTGCTCCCTAACCTTAGGCTGAGCGGGTAAATGGACACTATCGAGATGAAACTTAACTGTAGGGTGATACATGCAGGTGGTGCAGTAATTAATATCATCAATTATAGGCCATGCACATCGAAGATATCATAATTAGAAATGCTCTAATAATCCATGAATAATTTTTGAACAGTGACTAAATATTTATTTATACATGATATGAATGTGATGAACTCAAAATAAAACATCACTTTAATATTACACTATTCCTAGACTACAGAGAATTCACTTGCTTGTTATCACTTCCAAGTTAATCAACTCCAATTGACTCATGGATCATCCTCGCGCGATAATAAATCTACCTTGATAATGAAAATAATATACATAAGCACAAGGCTACCTAAATTAATTAATTAATTAATTAATCCAGATAGCTATTAAGGGTTTGAGGTATATTCACCTAAGAATCCTTACATTTATTAATCGAGTAAAGTTAGTATATTAATTTTGATAGTATGATGCACTATTAAAGATTATTAAATACGATTATCATCATGATCATTATTCCCTAATAATTGTTGATTGAAAGCAAATTAAAAATAGACTGCATTTAGTTAACTTACTTATTGAATATTAAAGCATAATTAAAATGATTATCATTTATTAATATTGATTTATAACAATTATTATAACTAATCAAAATTATCCTCTAAAAATATGATTAATAATTAAGATTCAGATTAACAGAAATAATTAAATAAAATAAATAAATTATATTAAAATAAGTTAAAGATCAACTAATCTATTTGACAAGCCCAAGGCCCAAAGTGATGGGTTGGGCTGAAACTAACTCAAAGGTTGGACCCGAAGCCTAAACTAGCTAAAATTGCCACTTGGGCTGGGCTACAGCCCAACCCATAAAAGATATGGGCTGGGTCATAGCCCAACTTATAACAGAATTGACTAGGCTATCTGCAGCCTAACCCACAACTTAGGGTGGGCTACCTATTGCCCAATCACGCAACACCCTCTTCCTCACCTAAAGTAGGTTGTGGAGGAAGGGAGTGGCTGCCGATGAACACCATCGTTGATAGACGACCAACACATGCCTGCCCCCTTCTCTTAGGTCGGGAGAGTGTGCATAACCCACAATTACCCGACCAGGGTAGCCAGCGACGAGGGAGGAAGTTCCTCCATGGCCAACAGCCATGGAGTTGGCCTACACCATTGCTCGGGCAACGAGGGCCCCGAAGCAATGTGCCATCGGCTTCCCTTTGTGGAGGGAAAGCTTCCTGAATAGCCAAGGAGAGAGGAAATCGGTGACGATGGCCGGAAAGAGTGGCTCAAAACCGACGAGGGGAGGCTACGATGTGTAGCCTCCACTGGGGAAGGGAACAGCCCACCAAGGGCATTACTAACAAGAGGGCGGTGAGAGGGAACAATTGGGACCGGTGGCGGGAGGCACGAGGCTATCGACCAACCGGATTTTCGTCGAAACCAAGAGGAAGGAAAAATGGGAGAAAAACTATAAAACCTTATTAAACCCAAAATTACTCATACCTAGTTGAAGAGGACATTTCGACACATCGTTACATGGTGTCGGCATCCTCCGACAGCTATCCGACACGGCAAGAGAGAGAGAAAGAGAAGGTTATGGTGGTGGTTACGAGAGAGAAAAAAAGGAAAAGAGAAGAGGAGGAAGACGACAACGAGGGCGGGGGGGGGAAGGGGAGGGCACGTGCAATTTTTTTTAATAAATTTATTTTTATTATTATTATTATTATTATTATTTTAAAAATTGTGTGGTATGTTACAATACTACCACTAATAAGAAAAAGTTTTTCCTCGAAATTAGAAGATAAACCTCTATTGGAGCAAGAGACATGGATAGAAGAAAATTTAAAAGTAACTCCTTACATGCTAACTTCCTGAACTATAGATCTAATTAGTTCATAAAGATTAACATCCCGATTAGGGAAAACAAACTTTTATGGTAAAGATTACTTGCATCGCAAACTTAACTCTCAGTGCTACAGATTACTATACACGTACCACAAAATAAATAATAAAAAAAACTCCTCAAAATGCGACCCAAAATTGAATTTTGTTCACATCTGCTCATTCTAATAGGCGTCCTAGCTTGAGATACTACCCAACAAAATATTAAACAAAACTTTAGTTATAAGGTCCAACTCGACTCTGTTGATGAACATCATCACCTAAGGAAAGATAGCTAAGGATCAAGAGTATCGAACTGACTAGTCGTGACAAAGAATTGCAGTGAAGAGGGAGGAAGGAGGAGTCTAGAGAGAAGATAGGAGGCAAGAAATCAAGAATCCAATAGTATTATAAAGTTGGTTGCCATCCACATATTTATAAGGGCTAACCAACAAGTCCTAAAACAATATGAAATCCTAATTCTAAAGGATTCCCGTCGATCGTGTTCGAACACACCCGATCGCGTTTGAACGCACTCAAAAAGCTCTTTCTCTGGATTTGCAAATGTGACACAAGCGTTCGAACGCGGGCGTTCACAAGGCATTTCACAAGCGCGGACGTTCACAATGCGTTCACAAGACGTTCACAAGGTGTTTACAAGCGTTCACTAGATCGTATCAATCCACCACGCTTTCATCCACCTTATCCTCAAGGTGTCTATGGTGGTTTACAAACCTTACATAGTTGCTCTATCGATTGTGCATCTTTTTCGGTTTGTCCATGCTCTTCCCGCAATTGGTCCTCCATGTTGCCCTCCAGATCATCCTTGATTGTCTCCTCTATGAGCATAATGGCAGCAAGCTCTTTGGAGCATTTATGGCTTGGTACGAAGCGTTGGTCGCAATAGAAGCATAGGCCCTTTGAGCGCCAATCTTTGATCTCCACTGGTGTGAGGCATCGACCTATCAACCTCGGCTAGCCCTTAGGGTCTAGTTCGGTTGGAGGTAGGGCTGGCTCGCTTGGATTTGGTCGAGCTTGTCCTGAATATGGCATACTCGAGCCTAGCAATCTTGGGTCGCTCCACAGCATTTGATCTATGGTTGTCGACTCCAATGTGGTCCACTTTACTTGGTGTCTTGCCTTCAACTCTCATATCTTTTCTTCCATCATTTGTGCCGCTAAGCTTGAATATAATGAAGAAGCTTGGAGAGTACTTTAGAGGGCTAAGTCCAACCACCCGTGGACTCGATTGCTAATTCTTTTGAACTCCTCTTGATAGGCTCTTACAGAGGTCTTCTTGGTTAACTTCGTCAAGGTGGCTTGGAAGTCCTCATAGTTGGAGGGTCCGAAACGCACACAAAGGGCATCGGCGAACTCTTCCTAAGTGGCGAAGGCGCGCGCATAATGTGCTGCTTGAAACCATCTAGCTACTACGTCTTCAATGTGGAATGAGACCAGAAGCACCTTTTGGTAATCAGGTGTCTTTTGATAAATGAAGAATTTCTCCACTTATAAATCCAACCCAATGGGTCATCACCACTGAATTTAGGAAAATCGACTCGAACGGTGCAATGTAGTAGCATTTGGTTGCGTCCATACTCGCATCCTCGATGAAGTGGCTCCTATTGCTAGACCCTTGGTTGATGTGGGTGCTCCTCCCACTCCTCCCAAGGGTCCTTCTCTCGATGTGGGGCCAAAGGTGCCCTCGGGTGCAAGGGTGGTAAATCAGTGCAGCGCCCGTGCAATTCATTGTGTTGTTGCCATGGTGCCTCCAAGATCGATCCTCGCTAGCTCCCATATCTTGGTAAGGGATGATCTTCTCATCTTTGATGATGCTCAGGGATATGCGTTGGAGGATTATGATTCTTGTTAGCAAGGGTTGCCTTGATCTCCAACAATGTTTGCGCCATGAGCACCATGGTTTGCGCGAGATCGGGAGGGCCCTCTGTCCGTCCTTGTGAGTTCTGTGGGGATGGAGATCTTGATGGAGCCATGTGGTCCGTCTCCAAGCCTTGATTGCTTGTGTGCTTTGCTACCTTCGATCTTGTGGTAGCCATGATATTCCAAGGAACATTGGCTTTGATACTAATTGTTACGAATCGGCTTGATTCGATCCGAAACGGTTCTAGACTAGATTGGGGGCATGACTTCCGGAGGAAGTTGCAGATAATCTAACCGTTGGATCTTTCTAAATTTTGGAGAAGTTGTCTCTTTTGAAAAGATCTTTCCAACGAATCTAAGATCGTAGGGTTTGGATGGCTAGATCTTGAGATATCGTCTAAGCAGCGGTCGAAGGTCAAATAAATCATAGCTTGATAGCTCTTCAATGGCTAGATAGGTGCTAGGTCAATTCCTTGGTGTGAGGGGGAAAAGTTGTTATAGAAGAGGGAGATGAGGAGTTAGAGGAGGCCGACCAAAGACTTTGACAATGGAAGGAAAGAGGTGGGAGAGGGCACCAATGGCAAGAGAGTGTTGAGAAGAAGATAAAGGCACAATACCAATTTCAATTATCAGATTCATCTCCAATTAGGGTTTTCTCCACATACTTATAAAGGCTCATCCTATGAACCCAAACAACTAAGTTAAAATCCTAATAAACTAACTAAACGAGTCTTCCTTATCTTCTCGAATTAATCCTTCGTTTCTCTATAGATAGATTCTGAATCTAGAGAAATCATGAATACCAAAGTTATAGATCTAGAGGTTAGCTATCTTATCTAACTATTTTGATATTATTTGAATATCTGTAGAATATTCTACGAATATTTTTCCAAAACTGTGTAGAGCTGAATTTAGCTAATTAAGTAAAATCCTAACCTACTAAGATTCTAACTAAACTAAATAATGTTCCAATGATGAATATATATATATTTATACCTAAGCAGAACTTTAATATAATTTTCTTTCATTATTAGTATTCAAATTATTTTGAGTTTTAACTGAGGAGCGGAGCTAAAAAATTTAATCAGCGAGGCAAATTTCCCAAATTACTTTTTAATTTGAAAATATTATCCGCCGTACTAATTTAATTAAAAATATGTTATTTTTAGAAAAAAGAGAAACAAATCTAATGATCTCAACTAATAAAATTTGAATTTATTATGTACATGCTTTATTTTTAAGTCCTATAATATATTTATTTGGAAAGAAAAGAGCATATGTAAACTATCTTTAGATTTTAAGTGGGGCTAATTAGTGCTATTCAGAGATATTCATTAATAAATTCTTACACTGAAATAGATTTCCAAATTTAGAGGGGAAAATAAGTGATATTTTACAAAAAGTTAATAATAATAATTTCTAGAGAAACAAAAAAAAAAAAAAAAATTAGGCGGTGCCATGGTCCCCACTTAAGTACGGAGGGCTATTTACTTATCTTTCCAGAAAAGGAGACGAAATATTTGGCTATTCTATTATTATTATTATTATTACTTTTGTTAAGCAGTATCTATCATCCATATTAGGAAATAGATGCATACAATATAATTATATATTTATTTTCCAAATTCTCTGATACAAATCCTGTCCATATCTGTAAACATTGTTTTAATTTGGATAGCTCTAAATCATATATTTCTCCTAATGCAAGGAACTTACCATGAATCCACTGATTTCTATCGTTTCTGTTATTGCTGCCAAAAGAGAAATAACCAAATTTATTACATAAGATTAGTCGTAATTAGTGGACAATTAAGCCATCTTTAAAAATGATGAAAAAATTATTATAAATTCTTCTCCATTCTATTGTCTTTGACTCACCCAAACCATCATCTAGAGATTGGAGATCAAATCTACTGAACTAACTCTTTGTTAGCTTACTAGCTTTTGCCTCTTTAGATTTGTTTCTACACCTCAAAATTCAAAATTGATCTTAATTTTTCTCATATTTCTTGAAGAAAATTTCTCTTATTTTTGTTGCAAAGATGAAGGCTAGCCACGTACCTGTTGTCCTCCTCGCTCTTTCGTCCACTGGTACTTCCTAAACCGAGTAGTCCGTGGTCTATTACTAGCTTATATCTTGCTACAAACTTTGTATACTGAAAGAACAAAAATTTCAATCAAACGACAGTAATCATCTTTAGTGAGGCTTTCCCTTTTACTAAAATGTTAAATTGATAAATTGAGCTGATGCCAAATGTGTCCATACATCGGTTCACATTTATCCTAACATGCAGAAGGTATAAACTCAGAAAGTATATACAAACTACAGAGGCAATAAAATATATTAATTTACCAATTACTCTAAAAACCGTAGCGGTAGTTTTGTTTAACTATGATATGTTTATTTTTATTATTGTTTGCTTATAATAATAGGGTTGGTGACGAGACTTCTGGTCTTTGATATCCCCCCTCAGAGCGTTTGTTATAAGAACATTGAAATTGGCAAATATGCAAAGGAGACATGCAACTCGGAGTGCTTCAAGAAGATTCATGGTGAAGGTGCCTGCCGAAGTGAAACAGTTTGCCGTTGTGCCTACCACTGCACTGGTCCTCCAAAGATTTAAATTAATTCTAAGCAGTCATTATGTTACCTTAATAAGAAATGCTGAGTTTGATGGTGTAGGCCATAAAATATTCTGGAGAATAAAGCAAGTTCTTACTATTGTTCTTCTTTTTCTTTTTCCACCTTATAAGCTATTATAATCCTAAAAGAGTTGAGCTTGATTTGAGTACGAGTCTGATAGAGCTCGCTTAAAACTAATTTTAAATTTAAATTTAGTGTTCAAGCTCAACTTGAGTCCAATTTTAGTTTAATTAAAACTCTACCCAATTTCAAGCTTATTATTATGAAATTTGATTCAAGCCTAATTTGAGCTTTAATCAAAATAGTAGACTCAAGCTTAATATAAGCTTAAATTGGTTAAATCTTAAAATCCAAGACTTCACCTCAGTCGACCGGTAATGGTGATGATGGTGGTGATGGTAGTGATGGTGGTGATGGATTGGTGGCATGAGGTGCTGTTGGATAAAGAAAGATAGGGGAGAAGGTGGTCAAGATTTTAAGAATGAGGGAGGACTTGATAGTCGAGGGGGATTAGGAGTAACTGGCATCGAGGTGCAAGTGGCTAGGTTTTGAGCAAGGAGAGTGAAGAGTTAGAATAGAGAAAGAAGGAAGGAAAATACAATATTCATTAATTATCCAAAATAGGTTGGCTAACCTAACAAGCAACACTAACAAATGATAAGAGGCTAACCTAACAAGCATGTGGCTTGTTCTTGTGTCTAACTGATCTAGCTCACCAACACCTCTATGACTATTTGTCTCTCACGTCTGACCCTCCGTCGTGCTAGGACCTTCTCTAGAGTGAGCTTAGTTGCCTCCAATTAGAGCTCTGGTAGTCCTGCCGCAACTTGCTCAATTGAACCAACCCAGGCTCTCAAGCTAGATACAAGGAAGACCCGGTGAACTCGACACGACTCAGGTAAGTCTAGCTTATATAAGACCGCTCCCTTCTTCCCTAGAATCTAAAATGAACCAAATAAGTGATGCGCTAAATTTTGGCTCTAAATGGGTCGTATTGAGATTTGCCGATATGGTTGGAGTTGAACATAAACTCAATCACCAACTTCATAACTTCTATCCTAGGTTTTGTGATCATACACTTGCTTTTATCCAATTCTATGCTACTACTAGGTGAAGCTTGAGTCGCTTGAGCACTTTATCTCATTCCGCTAGCACCTCATCTATGTCAAAATAGTCCGGTGCGCTTAGTCGGTCAAAGGATCGCAATGTGGGGGGGCATGCATCCATAAACCATTGCGAAGGGTGTCATCCCAATAGCTGTGTGGTGAGCCATGTTGTATGAATATTCTGCCTAGGGTAGGTAAGTTAGCCATCTCTTGGGTTGCTCTCTAGCAAAGCACTACAAATATTACTCAAGGCAATGATTAACCACTTCGGATTGCTCGTCGATATGTGGATGATACGCTGGGCTCATTTTGAGTTCAGTACCTTGTTACTTGAAGTACTCTTGCCAAAAGTGACTCATAAAGATTGAATCATAGTTTGAAACTATAGACCTTGATATGTCATGCAACTAGGCTATTATCACTATATGTCCTTTGACCTGAAAAGTCTTTCAATGAAATCCATTGCCACATCTTTCCAAATCTGGTCCGAAATGGGTTAGGGTTGTAGTAGCCCCATCAGTTTCCTTGAGTCCACCTTGGCGCACTAACAAATTTTACAAGCTCAAACATAGGATATGATAGGTTACAGAACGATCCCTTATAGATCTGGATTGATTGCAAAAAGCAGTCCACGCAAATGAGGAAAAATATTCACCAAATATTCTTCTGTAGTCAAAAAATTACGAAACTAAGTTTTATCGATCCATAACTTCTTGATCTACATTTTTCATATTTACGCTCTTTACAAATTTGAACTATAAATGAGACGAAAATATGATATAGTGCAGATGATGGTGGTGGTGACGAGTGGAGTGGATGTTAGGGTTACGGATGATAATGGAGATGAGGGTGGATGGATGATGTTGTTTAATGGATAAAGACTAAGGGGAAGAAGTGGTCGAGATCCTAAGAAAGAGGGAGGACTCGACAGACAAGGGAGATTAGAAGTGAGGAGAGACCTTGCCAACGGTAGAGGTGGTAGTTGGTGAAGAGGGAGGAGAGAGATTAGGGTAGATAGATGATACATTTAGTTAGGGTCTTTACTTATCGCATTAGTTGTTTATTTTCATTAAAATAAATTTTCTGTAGGTCGTATTCAAATGCAGTTGGGGGCACGTGCATCAGGTTCGTAAATACAGAGAACGTAAAATATGCGTTCGAATGCCTACATTGCGTTCGCACATATAGAGAATGTCTTTTATGCGATTGAATGCGATCGGTGGGAATCTTCTAGAATTAGGGTTAATAACTGAATTTTGGCTTACTGGCTAGCCTCTATAAAGGTGTGGATGGTAGCCAAAATAATCATGCTATTAGATTATTGATTTCTTGTCTCCTATCTTCTCTCTATTCTCTCTACCCTAATCTCCCTCCTCCCTCTTCACCAACCTACCAGATGGCAAGCTTTCACCTCCAAGGAACGATATTGTATTGGTATAGAGGAGATTAACATGCACAAAGGTTCAGATATGAACCAAGAATCTTTCGAGAACTCGACAATGCTATTTGGGGGAGAACCACACGTTTGGACTTTCCAAAATTCTAAAGCAATGATCCAATGGATTGGATATTTCAAGTTGAATAATACTTTAATTCTCAAAGTACAGGGAGGACGCAAAGGTCCAAATGGCAAGCTTTCGCCTCCAAGGAACGACATTGCATTGGTATAGTTCAATTATTCGTGGAGAATTTACCGGTTGGGCTGACTTTTGTAGGAGGATTACACACAGATTTGGGATAGCAACATATGAAGATTTTGCTGCCATATTAAGCATGATGGTTTAGAGGTGACTGCATTGGAGTATCAAGCTGAATTTCAAAGAGTTAGTAGTCGTTGTGAGCCACCTTAGTCTGAACCGACATTAATAAGCACATTCATTTCAGGGCTGCGGGATGAGATACAAGCGGATGTTCATGCTCTTTGTCCTACCACTCTTGAGGAGGCCTTTGAGCAGGTTGTGAGGATGGAGCAAGAGCTTAAGGCTCTCAAGATGGAAGCAAAAATAAATTGGGGCAACCGAGATGTGCGATTTTGGTACGAACCTCCCTTTTGGCTATGGCTCTGATACCAGCTTGTTACGATCCTTCCTCGGCTATAGGCTCTGATACCAGATTGATACGAACCCTCTTTTGGTGCTATGACTCTGATTCAAGATTAATACGATCTTGCACGGAACTTTGAGATCAGATCCCGAAATATCCCGCCGTTGGATCGCTGTGAAATTTTGATATGTTGTAGGCCCGGAAAAGAGCTTTCCAACGGATCTAGTTTCAGGCGAATCGGAGATGGGGATCTCGAAATATCGTTCGTTTAGTGGACGAACGTCAGGATACTCTGTTTTTGGATTCCGTGGATGAAGGCACGAAATCCTGGGTAATGGTGGATTGTGGAGGGCCGGTGTTGATGGGGTGGCACCGGTGTAAAAGTGATGGTGGAAGGGTTATGGATGATGGAAAGGTTAGGGATAGCGATGGATAAATTGGAAGAAGGGGGAGAAGAGGGCCACTCCTAAGGGACTAGGGTGATTGGCCTGTCGAGGGAGATTAGAAGCGGCGTCGCCGGGGAGATTAAGGGAACGGGAGCGAAGAAGATGAAGGAGGCAAGGCAAACTCAATTCTCAATAATCAATAATAATTTTGGTTGCCCTACACATACTTTTATAGGCTAACCAACAACTCAATCTTATCCTAAAACACAATCTTATCCTAAAACTCAATCTTATCCTAAAACTCAATCTTATCCTAAAACTCAATCTTATCCTAAGGTAAATCCAAACTTGAGACGATGTCGGTGAAGTCCGAATCGTATCAATCCACCACGCTTCCGCAACCTTGTCCTCAAGGTTTGAAATTTGGGAAGCGATCCATGATGTCTGCCTCTAGCTCCCATGTAGACTCGTCAGTAGGTTTGCCCAACCACTCAATCAGCACTTCAGTCTCTAATCTGGATCCTTGGCGTCTTCTCCTACGACTTAGGACTCGAACCGGCTCAGTGGAGCCATCTTCCTCCATTGGTTCGGGTAAGGTCGAACCCACTACATGGTTAGGCCCGATCTGGGCCTTCAATGCCGAGACATGGAAGACGGGATGTATCCTGGTTCCTTCAGGTAGGTCCAATCGGTAAGCTACTGGACCGATTCGTTGTAGCACTCGGTACGGACCATAGTACTTGTATCCCAACTTTTGGTTCAAAATTGGCCTCAATGTGGATTGTCGATACGGTTGAGCTCGAACGAACACCAATTGATCCACCTCAAATTCTCGCTCACGTCTGCCTTTGTCATGCGTTTGCTTCATGCGGTTTTGTGCTGTGGCTAGGTGAGTCTTGAGCCGTCTCAATGTTTCATCTCAATCAGCAAGCTCCAAGTCAAGCTCAGTCCTATCCGTCGCCGCGAGTCTATCGTAGGCACGCAAGACAAGGGGAGTGCGCCCATAAACCGCCTCAAATGGGGTCATGCCAATGCTTGAGTGATGAGCGGTATTGTATGACCACTCAGCCCAGGGAAGAAATTTGACCCAATCCTTTGGTCGATCCGCCACAAAGCATCGCAAGTATTGCTCTAGTCCACGATTCACCACCTCGGTTTGGCCATCCGTCTCGGGGTGATATGCTGAACTAAGATTGATTTGAGTCCCTTGCAATCTGAAGAACTCGGACCAAAACTCACTTATGAAGATGCGATCCCGGTCTGACACGATAGTCCTAGGCATCCCATGCAAGCGTGCCACTTCCCGAACAAAAATTTCAGCAACCCTTTTTGCTGAAAACGGGTGAGACAATGTTATGAAATGTGCATACTTGCTCAGTCTATCCACCACAACAAACACCACCGATTGTCCTCGAACTTCCGGCAGCCCCTCGATGAAGTCCATGGAGATATCCTCCCAAATACGCTCTGGTATCGGTAGTGGTTGCAGTAGCCCGCTAGGCTTGAGTGCCTCCGATTTGGCTCGTTGGCAGATTTGACATTCACGCACATACTTCTTCACGTCCGTCTTCATCCCAGTCCAAGTACAGTTTTGGGCCAGCCGCTTGTAAGTACGTAATACCCCTTCATGACCTGCTATAGGAGTATCATGGAAGTGTGCCATCAATAGCCTCCGTAGCTCTTCGTTTCGGGGTACCTTGATTCGCCCGTGCTCTAGTACTAACCCATTGCGCTCCTCGTGCTCGGGGTTGCTTGAGGGGTTCTCTCTCAACTCCTCCATGAGTCGGACCAGATCACTATCCTCTGCACTGGCTCTTCGTAGATCTGAAAAGAAAGGAAAAGTGGGTGCCGAGAAAGAAGCGAGCTCCCTTTCTTTTGGAAGTTCAAGCAGCGGTTTACTTCCATCCAACAACACTCTCTGATCATCTCTCCAAAAAGTCAATGTGAGGCTTGTAAAATCAAAGGTCACGGGCCCCAAGCTCCGAAGCCATTGGGTCCCTAAAACAATATCGGCACCTTGCAAGGCCAACGGATAAAGATCCAATGTGAAAGTTTGGCCTTGCACCTTCAATTCTGCACCTCCACAAATAGAATCTGCTCGCAAAGTGGTGCCATCTCCAATAGTCACATCGAACCCCTCCGTGGGTTCCGACTCGAGCCCAATCTTCCTAGGGAGCCTCTTGTCAATGAAGTTGTGGGTGGACCCAGTGTCAATCAAGATTCTTACTGTGGTCTTCTTGACTACTCCGTTCACCCGCAATGTCTTTGGTGCCGCCGTCCCCGAATAGGCGTGGAGGGAGATTTTGGCCATCGTGTCCTCCGCGTGATGTTGCTCCTCAACTTCTTCTCCTTGATGTCCAGCCACATCTGCACTTTCAGCTGCCATGGGTGGAAGATCGTGGCCTTCTCCTTTGAGTGGTAGCTTGGCAGGGAGCTGCAACGTCATCGCTGGTGATGAAGCTGTCGTGGTCGACTGTCGATTGACCGAGGAGAATAGTAGAAGATCGCTGGAGGCCATATGCGATTTCTTCTTAGTTGCCGACTCACTATGGTTGCAAAGGGAGCTAGTGAAAGGCGGCCCAAGTGTCGAAATTCGCGATTTCGGATCATCTCCTTCACCACTGATGAGGATTCCTGATGAGGGATATCCAGCGACCAGGTGTGGGGTAGCCAGCACTTCGCGGTTTGTCGACGAGGTCTCTGGTGCATGGGAAGATGTGGAGGTTCCGAGGGCTGCTACAATGGTTGAGGATCTCATTGTAGCCGGTGGCAGTTCGTTGCGGCTGACCATGGGTCGAGGTGTAGAATCTCGATCTTGCCGGATAGCCGAACTTTCCCCTATTTTTGTGATGAACGGGGAGGCCGTGGAGGATGTTGGGTATGTTGTGGAGGGTTCCCAATGCTGTCTTGTGATTGCCTTGCTTGTTGAAAAAGGTTTCGTCCATGCCCGTATTTCCTGCATCATCTCCATCATTATTTGCTTGTTGATGGCAATCTGTTTGGAAATAGACCCCAACATGGATAGAACGCTAGGTTCTTCCGTATTCCTATTAGATCGAGTGATCGTCATTGGAAGCGCTTGTCCGAGGAACGGTGGCTCTGATACCAGCTTGTTACGAACCTCCCTTTTGGCTATGGCTCTGATACCAGCTTGTTACGATCCTTCCTCGGCTATAGGCTCTGATACCAGATTGATACGAACCCTCTTTTGGTGCTATGACTCTGATTCAAGATTAATACGATCTTGCACGGAACTTTGAGATCAGATCCCGAAATATCCCGCCGTTGGATCGCTATGAAATTTTGATATGTTGTAGGCCCGGAAAAGAGCTTTCCAACGGATCTAGTTTCAGGCGAATCGGAGGTGGGGATCTCGAAATATCGTTCGTTTAGTGGACGAACGTCAGGATACTCTGTTTTTGGATTCCGTGGATGAAGGCACGAAATCCTGGGTAATGGTGGATTGTGGAGGGCCGGTGTTGATGGGGTGGCACCGGTGTAAAAGTGATGGTGGAAGGGTTATGGATGATGGAAAGGTTAGGGATAGCGATGGATAAATTGGAAGAAGGGGGAGAAGAGGGCCACTCCTAAGGGACTAGGGTGATTGGCCTGTCGAGGGAGATTAGAAGCGGCGTCGCCGGGGAGATTGAGGGAACGGGAGCGAAGAAGATGAAGGAGGCAAGGCAAACTCAATTCTCAATAATCAATAATAATTTTGGTTGCCCTACACATACTTTTATAGGCTAACCAACAACTCAATCTTATCCTAAAACACAATCTTATCCTAAAACTCAATCTTATCCTAAAACTCAATCTTATCCTAAAACTCAATCTTATCCTAAGGTAAATCCAAACTTGAGACGATGTCGGTGAAGTCCGAATCGTATCAGATTTACACCTAGAACGCCGGTTGGAAATTCTATAGGTTCAATAATAAGCTCTGATACAAAATTCATAAGCTTTGATACCACTTGATAAGATCTAAAACCAAAGATAGGCTATACTACTATTCTTTCAAGATCTGAATGTATTATAGGAATCAATCTGTACAACTGTGGAAAAATATTTGTCAGATATTTTTCGGTAGTCAGAAAATTACAAAACTAATTGGGTTAGGTCCGTAACTTCCTGATCTACAACTTTCATATTTACATCCTTCACATTCGCAGATTCAAACTATAGCAGGGACAAAAATACGGAATAACATAGGTGATGGTGGTGGTGACGGGTGGAGTGGATGTTAGGGTTATAGATGGGTATGGAGATGAGGGTGGATTATGGATGTGATTAAGAGAAGTAGACGAAGGGAACGAAGTAATTGAGATCCCAAAGAAGAGGGGTGGCTTGATAATCGAGGGAGATTAGAAATTAGGAGAAACCTTGCCAACGGTAGCGGTGGAAGGATGGTGAAGAGGGAGAAGTCTAGAGAGAAGATAAGGGGCAAGAAATCAATAATCCAATTCCATAATAAAGTTGGCTGCCATCCACATATTTATAGAGGCTAGCCAACAAGTCCTAAAATAATATGAAACCCTAACAAACCAACTAAACCAGTATTCCTTATCTTCTCCGATTATATCTCGGATTAAGCTTTCATTTTTTCATAGATAGATTATGAATCTGGAGAACTCATGAATATCAAAGTTGTATATCTGGAGGTTGACGACCTTATCCAACTAGTTTGATATTATTTATGTATGTGTAAAATATTCTACAAATATTTTCCAAAACTATGCAAAGTTAGATTTAGCTAATTAAATAAAATCTTAACTAAGTGTATCATTCAGAGACAGCGGCTGCGAGTACTAGACCACAACCACCTTTGAGACCTTCTTCTGATGTTAGAGGAGGCACAAGACCCCCCGTTCGAACTCTCAAACTTGCCCAAGGGGAGGAGCGAACAGCGAAGGGCCTTTGCTTTCGATGTGATGAACGTTTCATCCCTAGTCAACGGTGTTCCAAACCGATCGGGAGTGTGATGCTCATCGACGGTCTTAAGGAGAACGATGAGGTTGTTGGTGATGGAGAGTGATTAGAGGAGGTCCATGAGGAGGCCGTTGAGGAGGGCGCGGAGGAAGATATCCAAGCTGAAATATTTATGCATGCATATTCGGGTACTTTCGCACCGAGGACGTTACGTGTAGACAAACTTGTTAAAAATTATTGTGTGCACATCCTCATTGATTTTGGGAGTACACACAACTTTCTAGACCAGAGGTTAGTGAGGAGATTGGGCTTGGATACTGAACCGACCACAGGGTTTGACATTGTTATTGGAGACGGCACGAAGCTTAAAGCGGAGAGCTTGTGTCGCCGGGTTGGTATACGGGTACAAGGACACGACATCATTGTGGATTTATATCCATTGTGCTGCGAGGAGCAGACATTGTCCTAGGCACACAGTGGTTACAAAGCTTGGGATTCGTCACTTTTATTTTTCGGAGCATGTTGATGAAATTTAAGCAAGGAAACAAAGATGTGCGGCTTGATGGCATTCAATCTCTACCGATTTCTACGATCCAGTCGATGGTGGGGCTACCATGTGCGAGTGATTTGGCCTATCTTCTATATTAGGACCAGCAGGAGACGAGCCTCAAATGAGTCCAAATACTACCATCGAGTTCTCTAAATTATTAGACAAATTTGCTGGACTGTTTGAGGAACCAAAGGAGTTGCCTCCAAGGAGAACGGTGGACCACCGCATAGAGATTGTGCCCGGAGCTGCACCAGCGAATGTGAGGCCATATCAGTATCCACATGTGCAAAAGGAAGTTATCTCCAAGATTGTAGCCGAGATATTGGAGCAAGGCCTCATTCAATCAAGTCATAGCTCTTACTCATGGCCCGCGCTATTGGTGCGAAAAAAGGACGGGACATGGCATTTTTGTGTCGACTATCGGGCACTAAACGCTATTACCGTCAAAGACCGGTATCCCATTCCGGTTATAGAGGAGCTGCTGGACGAACTTGTAGGGGCAACTATATTTAGCAAACTTGACTTGAGGGTCGAGTATCATTAAATTAGAGTTCACTCGGCGGATGTGCACAAGATTGCATTTCGAACTCCGAACGGGCATTAAGAGTTTCGGGTGATGCCTTTTGGTCACACCAATACTCTAGCTACTTTTCAAGGCCTCATGAATGACATATTTTGGCCTCTATTGTGAAGGTATGTTTTGGTATTCTTTGACGACATTTTGGTGTATAGTATGACTGAATTAGAGGATTGACGACATTTAAAGGATGTGCTAAGTTTGTTGAAGCAAAACTAGCTGAAGATCAAGAAGTCGAAGTGCCTATGGGGATTACCATAAGTGGAGTATTTAGGCCACATCATCTTAGCGGAAAGTGTAGTAGCGGATCCTCAAAAGGTAGCATGCATGACCGCTTGGCCTATTCTTACTATCACCATAGGATTGCAAGGATTTTTGGGGCTGACCGAATATTATCACCGCTTCATTGTCGGGTATGGCAAGATTGCTGCTCCTCTCACTTATTTGTTGAAAAATGACTCTTTTAGATGGACGGATGAAGCCACTACAGCCTTTGAAAAATTAAAAACAGCAATGACGACGACGCCCATTTTAGCACTACTGAACTTCACCAAAGAGTTCATTGTGGAGTGTGATGCGTTGAGAGTTAGCATAGGAGCTGTACTAATGCAAGGAGGACATCCCATTGCCTTTCTTAGCAAAGCTTTATCACAAAAATTTTAGCAATTATCGTCCTACGAGAGAGAGAGAGAGAGAGAGAGAGAGAGAGAGATGTTAAAAATTCTGCATGCGGTGACAAAGTAGAGGTCTTATTTGATCAGTAGGCTATTCATTATCCGAACTGATCAAATAAGCCTTCTATACTTTATGGGACAATGTATACACACTCCGGCATAGCAGAGATGGGTCACAAAATTGCTGGGGTATGATTATGAAATTCAATAAAAGAAAGGAACGGAAAATAGAGCGACGGATGCATTATCACGCCGACCCGATACCGCCAAGCTTGCAGCCTATTCTTTTACCACTTTTCCTTTTCTTGATGAGATGAGGTATATATGTACATTTGACCAGATGTTTTGAGATTGCTGCAGGAGGTGATGGATGATACGGAGCACGACCAAGAGTTGGAGAACCGAGGCAGTTTGCTATTGGATTGCGGATGCATTCGGGTGCTCGCAAATGATAGGTTGCGGCAGAAATTATAGGAGCACTTTCACCAAACTCTAAAGGCTGGTCATGAGGGTATCTTGAGGACTTATAAGAGGATATCACAGAGTTGCACATGCCCAGGATTGAGGCGGGATATGAGGAGTTTTGTCCGTGCTTGCGAAGTCTGTCAAATGGGCAAAGGCAACCACATTGAAATCGGCTGGATTACTTCAGCCTTTACTTATATCGGACCATGTTTGGGAAGACATTGATACGATCTCCCCTTAGGCTAAGGTTCGATCTCTTCCGATTCTCAGATCTGGACTGATTCTGGCACGGAACTTTGTAAATAGATCCCAAAATATACCACTGTCGGATCAATGTAAAATTTTAATATGTTGTAGCCCCGGAAAAGAGCTTTCCAAAAAATCAAGTTTCAGGCAACTCGGAGTTAGGGATCTTGAGATATTATCTGTTTAGTGGACGAACATCAGGATGATCTATTTAGGATCCGTGAATGGAGGCACGAGATCCTAGGTAATGGTGGTTGGTGGATGACCGGCGTTAATGGGGTGGCACTGGTGAAAAGTGGTGGTGGAAGGGTTAGGGTTGATGGAAGGGTTAGGGCAAGTGTCGGATAGATTGAAAGAAGAGGAAGGAGAGGGCCGCCCTAAGGGTCTAGGGTGATTGGCCGGTCGAGGGAGGTTAGAAGCGGCGTCGCCGGGGATTGAGAGAACGGGAGCGAAGAAGACGAAGGAGGCAAGCAAAACTCAATTCTCAATAATCAATAATGACTTTGGTTGCCATCCACTTCCTTTTAGAAGCTAACCACAACTCAAAATTAACCCTAACAATACAATTTTCGCCGACCGCGTTTGAATAGACCTAACCGCGTTCGAATGCACCCTACCATGTTCGAACGCGATCGGTCCTCTCTGGATTTGCGAATACGATGCAGGCGTTCGAACGCGCGATCGAACGCGCCTGTTTTCCACTTCTCTGGATTTGCGAACGCGATGCAAGCATTCACAGTGCGTTCGAACAGGGCGTTCGAACACACAATGCACACTCTTCACCCACGTTCACAACCACGTTCGAACTCACTCCACCCGCGAAAGAGCATCGGCCGCTCGATTCTCAATCCCCTTTTTGTAGACTAATTCGTAGTCATACCCAAGGAGTTTCGTGACCCACCGTTATTGGGCTGGGGTGTGCACATGTTGCTCCATGAAGTAGGGTAAGCTATGCTGGTCCGTGCGGATAGTAAACCATTGGCCAATCAAGTAGGGTCGCCATTTGGTGACAGCGTGTAGAATCGCTAGCATTTCGTGCTCGTAGGTGGATAGCTATCGCGACTGATTTGACAATGCTTTGCTCATATATGCCACGGGTGTGCCCTCTTGCATCAAAACTGCTCCAATGCCCTCACCCGAAGCGTCACATTCCACCACAAAAGGCTCGTCGAAATCCGGTAGTGCTAGAACTGGAGCTGTAGATATAGCTGTCTTCAAGGCTTCAAAGGCCTCCGTTGCTTTGCTCGTCCATTGAAACCCACCTTTTCTGAGTAAGGAGGTCAGCGTGGCAGCAATTTTGTCGTAGTTGGCAACGAATCGCCGGTAGTACCCCGTCAACCCAACGAATCCCCTCAATTCTCGCTTATTAGTAGGAATTGGCAGCCAGTTCACCATATTCTTGATCTTGCTTGGATCGGCTTCCACTCCTTTTGCTGAGATTATATGCCCCAAGTACTCCACTCGTGGCTCTCCCCAAAGACACTTGCTCATCTTGACTTTTAACTGGTTTTGTCGCAAGATATTTAATACCTCCCGCACGTGCCGCAAGTGCTCACTCTAATTCCTGCTATATACTAGAATATCGTCAAAGAAGACGAGCATGTACCGACGTAAGAGTGGGTGGAAGAGGTCATTCATTAGCTCTTGGAAGGTGGCCGGTGCATTGGTGAGCCCAAACGGCATGACTCGGAACTCATAGTGGCCATCGTGAGTTCGGAATGCCGTTTTGTGCACATCTTCAGGGTCGACTCGGATTTGGTGGTACCCCGCTCTTAAATCAAGTTTGCTGAAGTAGGCCGACCCTGTGAGCTCATCCAGCAACTCTTCGATCATCGGTATTGGATATCGGTCCTTGACAGTAATTGTATTCAAGGCTCGGTAGTCGACACAACACCGCAAACTCCTGTTTTTCTTCCGAACCAGCAGCACCGACGATAAGTAGGCACTTCTAGTTGGTTGAATAATCCCTTGCTCAAGCATTTCCACCACCAATTTACTGATCTCTTCCTTCTGGACATGCGGGTACCGATAGGGCCGGACATTTGCTGGTTCAGCCCTTGGAATGATCTGGATGCAATGGTCGTGTCGACGGGTTGGTGGCAGTCCTCGGGGTTCCTCGAAGAGATCCTGGAACTCCTGCAGCAGTTCTTGCATGTCAGTAGCTATTTTCCTTGGTGGTGGATGTTCTGGTTCAGCGACAGCCATTTGCAATAGTAGAACTCGATCCCCTACACAAGGAGAGCCCACAAGTGGTTGCAATGTCGGCCCTTGCCGTGGTTGATTTTCATCCAGTAGCACCCTTCGTCCATTCCTCCGAAATGTCAGTGTGAGGTTTGAGAAATCAAATGTTACGGGCCACAAGCTTTGAAGCCATTAAGTCCCCAAAACAATGTCGGCCCCTCGCAAGGCCAACGGATAAAGGTCTAAGGTGAAAGTTTGGCCTTGCACCTTCAATTCCACACCTCCACAAATAAAATCCGCTCGCAATGTGGTGCCATCTCCAATCGTCACATCGAACCCTTCCGTGGGTACCAACTCAAGCCCAATCTTCCTAAGGAGCCTCTTGTCAATGAAGTTGTGGGTGGACCCGGTGTCAATCAAGATTCTCACTGTGGTTTTCTTGACTACACCGTTCACCCGCAAGGTCTTAGGTGCACCTGTTCTCGAGTAGGCATGGAGGGAGATTTCGGCTATTATGTCCTCCACGGGTTGCTCCTCAGCTTCTTCTCCTTGATTTCCAGCCACACCTTCATTTTCAGCTATAAACTCATCCTCAGCCTCCTCCAATCCATCGATTAGCATCACCGATCCCATCGGTTTAGCGCAGCGATGCCCAGGTACAAACTTCTCATCACAACGGAAGCATAGGCCCTTGGCCCTTCGTTCCTCCAGTTGGGCAGGTGTGAGTGCTCGTCCCGGACCTCTAGGTGTGTACTTCACATCTTGGGATGACTTCAAGGGTGCTCGAGGAGGTACCACTGCAGCAGCAATTCTTGGTACTTCGGTGATGTTTCCTGCCGCTATGGTTGGTTGAGATTGATTGCGGCTTCCTTGGCTCGTCCAACTCTGTTTCAGGTGTATCTTCATGGCTCTATGTTTGTCTTCCATAAGCACCACATCTTCGAAGGCCTCCTTTAAGGTTCTAGGCCTTAAAGCTCTCACATCGGCTTGTATGTCACCCCGCAGCCCAGAGATGAAGGTGCTACGAAGTTGTTGATCCGTCCATGGTGGATGACATCAGCTACTAATCCTCTCAAATTCTTCTTGGTATGCCCCAACCATAGTCTTTTGTACTGTCTTTGAGAGAAGAGCATCAAAGTCTTCATACCTCGATGCTCCAAATCGTCGTGTGATATCAACAAAAAATTCAGCCCAAGTTTTGATAGCCTCAATGGCATTGGCTGCTCGAAACCAATGAAGCGCCGCATCCTCAAGGTGGAAGCTCACAAGCGTCACCTTGTATTCTTCCGTCGTACCTTAGTATGCAAAGAATTGCTCTGCTCTATGCAACCAAACGATCGGATCGCCACCTTTGAACTTGGGGAATTCGAGACGCACGACTTGTCCATGGATGCCGTTGTCTTATTTCGGATCATGTCAAAGTCCTTGCCTAACCGGGGGAGGATGCACCATGAAGGGTTGATGATCCCTCCTTCGGTTTTGATTAACTCGCCGTGGTTCTGAATTGTATTGACCCGCCCACGGATCTTGATCTCTAAGGTGGACTCCATAGTGGTTCGCTCCTCGGATGGGTTCACCTGCAACTGGACCTGGTGTAACCATCCTTGCTAGACTCTGCCCATAGGGTGGTGGTAGCAACGGCTCTTATGGTTGCAAAGGCTAAACCGGTGGCGGTGGGTTCAACGGGGTGGACTCGCGTCGTGGGGTCGATGGTGCGTTCTCGTTCGCCATTGCTTCCCTTGTTGCCCATAGTTCTCGCATCATCTCCATCATCATCTGGTTGTTGATGGACATTTGCTCGGAAAGAGACCCCAACATGGCTTGAACGCTAGATTCTTCCGTATTCTGATTAGATCGGGCGGTTCCGCGAGTGGAAGTCCCCGCAATCGTTTTCCCCTCCTCTATTGGGAGAATCTCTTCTTCATCATCTCACCGTGCAGACATGGCTCTGGTGGTCGTCATAGGAAGCACTTGTCCGAGGAACGGTGGCTCTAATACCAAGCTTGATACGATCTCCCCTTAGGCTAAGGTTTGATCTCTTCCGATTCTCAGATCTGGACTGATTCAGGCATGGAATTTTGTAAATAGATCCTGAAATAAACCGTCATCGGAGCAATGTAAAATTTTGATATGTTGTAGCTCCGGAAAAGACTTTCCAACAAATCAAGTTTCAGGCGAATCGGAGATGGGGATCTTGAGATATCGTCTGTTTAGTGGACGAACATCAGGATGATCTGTTTAGGATCCGTGGATGGAGGCATGAGATCCTAGGTAATGGTGGTTGGTGGATGACCGGCGTTAATGGGGTGGCACCGGTGAAAAGTGGTGGTGGAAGGATTAGGGTTGATGGAAGGGTTAGGGCAAGTGTCGGATAGATTGGAAGAATGGGGAGAAGAGGACCGCCTCTAAGGGTCTAGGGTGATTAGCCGGTCGAGGGAGGTTAGAAGTGGCGTCGCCGGGGATTGAGAGAATAGGAGCAAAGAAGATGAAGGAGGCAGGGCAAAACTCAATTCTCAATAATCAATAATGACTTTGGTTGCCATCCACATCCTTTTAGAGGCTAACCACAACTCAAAATTAACCCTAACAATACAATTTTTGCCGATCGCGTTCGAACGTACACAACTGCGTTCGAACGCATCCTACCGCGTTCAAACGCACCCGACCGCGTTCGAACGCACCGAGTTTGCTCTTCTCTAGATTTGCAAATGCGATGCAGGCGTTCGAACGCTCGATCGAACATGCCTATTTCCCACTTCTCTGGATTTGCGAACGCGATACAGGCGTTCACAGTGCGTTCGAACGGGGCGTTCGAACGTACAATGCACACTCTTCACCCACGTTCACAAACGCGTTCGAACTCACTCCACCCGCGTTCGAACGCGAATTACAGAAAACTTATTTCATGGAAATTAAACACTCAAACAAGATACAAAGACACTCCTAAAGTGAATCCATGCTCGAGACGACATCGGTGAAGTCCGAATCGTATTAGACATTTCTGTGGATTTCGTAGAAAGTCTTCTACTGGTACGTGGTTATTCCGTTATCTTTACGGTGGTTGATAGATTGAGCAAGTATGCGCACTTTTCGTTATTGTCACATCTATTTTTAGCCTAGTGGCTGAAACTTTTGTTAGAGATGTCGCTCAGTTACATGGCATGCCACGCATGATTGTCTCGGATTATGATCATGTATTTATGAGCGACTTTTAGATGAAGCTTTTCTGATTGCAGGGTACTCGATTGAACTTCAGTTCAGCCTACTATCCACAGATGGACGGCCAAACAGAGGTGGTTAATGGAGGCATTGAGCACTACTTGAGGTGCTTTGTTGGAGAGATGCTGAGACGATGGTTGTAGTTCTTACCGTGGGCGGAGTGGTCTTACAACACCGCCTACTACGTAGCATTGGCATGAATCCATATGAGGTAGTGGATGGACGCACCTCCGACATTACGCGCTTATGATCCAGTGGTATCTGCAGATCAGACGGAGGTGGACTTAGCTTTGATGGATAGAGACGCCACATTGAGGAGGTTGCGTGCCCATCTTAAACTTGCTCAAAACCGCATGAAGCAAGTTTGTGAGGGTGCAACCGTATCGATAGGTGACCTTGTGTCCAATACGAAACCAGAAGTTAGCACATCGCTACTTTAGTCCGTTTCGGGTGTTTGAGAGTATTTGTCCGATTGCGTATTGTTTGGAGCTACCGAAGGGGTCGAGAGTGTATTCTGTCTTCCATATTTCATTGCTGAGGGAGCGGATTCGAGATCATGAGGTTGTTGGATTAGCTCTACTAAAGCTATTAGAGAAGACAAAGATCATAGAGCTAGTTCATGTACTTGCTAGGCGCCGAAGACGACATGGTACTAGATTAAAGATGGAGATTCTAATCGAGTGGCTTGGCAAGCTATTCGATGAGGCGACATGAGAGTTGGAGACTAATAGTTTGGAGCGTTTTCCTAACTTTTCACCTTGAGGATAAGGTGAGGGAAGCATGGTGGGCTGATACATTTAATTAGGGTCTTTTCTTATTGCATTTGTTGTTTATTTTCACTAAAGTAATTTTTTTATAGGTCGCGTTCAAACGCAGTTGGAGGCATGTTCCAATGCGATTGGGGGCGCATTCGAACGCTTTTGTGAACGCCTGCATCAGGTTCGCAAATATAGAGAACGTGAAATGTGCGTTCAAATGCTTGCATCGCGTTCGCACATATAAAGAACGCCTTTTGTGCGTTCGAACATGATCGGCGGGAATCTTCGAGAATTAGGGTTAATAATTATATTTTGACTTGTTGGGTAGCCTCTATAAAGGTGTGGATGGCAGCCAAAATTATTATGCTATTAGATTATTGATTTCTTACCTCTTATCTTCTCTCTATTCTCTCTACCCTAATCTTCCTCCTCCCTCTTCACCAACCTACCACCTCGACCGTTGGCAAGGTCTCTCCTAACTTCTAATCTCCCTCATCTGTCGAGTCCTTCCTATTCCTTGGGATCTCGACCACTTCTTTCCCTTCGTCTTTATCCCTTAAACAACATCAACCATCCACCCTCATCTTTATTATCATCCATAACCCTAACATCCACTCTACCAGTCACCACCACCATCATCCACACTAAAACATAATTTTATCCCTATTGTAGTGCCAATCTATGAAGGGCATAAATATGAAAAACGTAGATCAGGAAGTTACGGATCGATTCTACTTGGTTTCGTAATTTTTTTATTACGAGAGAATAATTGGTGAATATTTTTCCTCGATTGCGCGAACTGCTTCCTACAATAAATTCAAATCTTGAAGGAATCGTTTTGTAGACCTTTCAAAAGACTAGAGAGATAGAGGAGGAAAAAAACCAATATTCATTAAGCATAATGATTTGGCTTCTATCTATACCTTTATAGAGGCTAGCCAACAAGTCAAAATAACAATTATTAACCTTAATTATAGTGGACTTCCGCCGATCGCGTTGGAACGCACCCGACCGCGTTTAAACGCACAAAAGACGTTCTCTATCGATGCGAACTTGATGTAGGCGTTCGAACGCACCGTTCGAACATGCTCAATAGCGTTTGAACGTACATTGCGCGTTCTCTATTTTTGCGAATCTAATGCAGGCATTCGCAAAAGCATTCAAACGTGCCCCCTTTTGCATTCGAATGCGACCTACGAAAAATTTATTTTAATGAAAATAAATAAGTAATACAATAAAAAAAGTCTCTAAAAAGGTGTATTAGGATAGCACTTCTTTTCTCACTCTTACCTATACATAATTTTATGTTAACCTCTTATAGGTCCTGAATGTTCCTTTATGCCCCGCCATAGGAGTGTTGTGGTAATGGCAAATCAAAGTCATCTACAGTTCGGGTTTGGTCGATACCTGCGCTCGCCCTCGGTCTAGTAGTAGACCGTTCTTCACTTCTAACCCGGGATAGCTTGCTGGTTCTTCCTCTACTTTCTTCATGAGTTCCTTCATCTCTAGATCTTCTAAACGTGCAGCCCTAACCTCTAAAAGAAAGGGAAAAATTGGGATAGAAATCATGGCTAGATTTGTCGGTTTGGGTTGCCGCGATAGTGCATCGCGACCTGATTCTCAGTTCCCTTCTTGTAAAACAATTCGTTGTCGTAGCCCAGCAACTTTATCACCCACTATTGCTGTGCCGGAGTGTGAATCCATTGTGCAAAGAAGTAGAAAAGACTTTGATTAGTACGCACCACAAATCGCCGCTCGATGAGATATTCTCCATTTGGTGACGGCATAGATAATGGATAGCATCTCTCTCATATGTAGACATCATCTGGTTCTTCATTGACAATGCCTTTCTCATGTATGCTACTGGCCTCCCTTCTTGCATAAGGACTACTCCAATTCCAGTACCTGACACATCATATTCTACCACAAAAGGCCTCGGTCCAGTAGAACTCTCCCTTTTTTAGTTCTTCAAATGCCTTTGTTGTTGCCTCGGTCCACTAGAACTCCCCCTCTTTCAGTAGTGATGTCAAGGAGGCAGCGATCTTGCCATAGTTGGCAACAAATCAACGGTAATCGCCCGTCAGTCCAAGAAAGCCCCGCAATTCTTTTGTTGTCTTTGAACTCTGCCATTGCACCATGTTCTACACCTTGGAGGGATAGGTTTTCACTCCCGTCACCGATATGATGTGGCCGAGATACTCCACTGTTGGTTGGCCCCATAAACACTTGGACTCTTTCACATTTAGCCCATTGTCTTTCAAAATCTACAACACTTTACAGAGGTGGACAAGATGCTCCTTCCATGAGCTATTGTACACAAGGATGTCGTCAAAGAAGACAAACACATACCGCCTCAATAATGTCATAAAGATGTTGTTCATTAACCCTTGAAAGGAGGAGGGGGCATTGGTGAGTCCAAAAGGCACAACCTTGAACTCATAATGCCCGTCTTGTGTGCAAAATGCGGTCTTGTGCATATCCTTGGATCTCACTTGGATTTGGTGGTAGCCAGCTCACAAGTCTAACTTATTCAAGTAAGAGGCCCCTAAAAGCTCATCCAAGAGTTCTTCAATGATAGGAATAGGATACCTATCCTTCACCATGATGACATTGAGTGCACGATAGTCCATGCAAAATCGCCCTATGCCATCCTTCTTCCATGCTAGGAGCATTAGTGATGAGTACGAGCTCCGACTCGGTTGGATGATTCCATTGTCTAGGAGTGAATTGTTCATCACAATAAAAATATAGGCCTCTAGCTCTTCTTTCTCCAACCTGGGCTTGGGTGAGTTTACTGATGGTAGCTTGAGGTGGTCCCATCAACTCTAGTTATTGTCATGGAAGCAGTCTTGCACCCGTTGTCCTCAGTGGAGCCGTCGGCACATGACATGTGGCCATAGTTTGCGGAGGCACTCCTCTAACCTCCATGGTGCTCCAGCCTCTTTTGCTGCCAACCAAAGCTCCTTAAGCTTCTTTTACATCAATTGAATTGTGGCAAAAGCCTCAAACAATGTGGTTGGTCGAGCAACCTTCACTTTGTCTTGAATGGCCCGCCAAAGGTTGCTAATGAATGTGCTCTTGAGTTGGGAATCCAACCAGCCCCGAACTCAATTGCTAACATGCTTGAACTCCTCTAGATATGTGCTCTCACCGTAGTCCTTTGGGTTAGCTTAGTGAGAGCAACTCGGAAATCTTCTTAACTGGAGGGTTCAAATCAGATGCAAATAGCATCGGTGAACTCCTCCCATGTTTGGCAGGGTTGAGCTCCATTTGTGGCTTGGTACCCTTGGATGACGATGTCTTCGAGATGGAAGAATTACTCCGCTCGATAGACCAATTTAGCAGATTGCCTCTATTGAAGGGTGGAAAGTTGAGGCAAATGGTCCCCGGACAGACTCCACGTTCTTCTTCTTCACGGTCGGGCCTTCCTTCTCTTAGGTTTAGTCCAACATCCCTAGGATGATATTGAGGAGTCGTTGGTTCTTCAAAATCCACCCATTTGCCATCATCATCATGGTGAGGCAGATCTAGTGCTCAATTGCGGTGAAATGTTGGTGATGGTACGGTATGCCTTTCTAGCAGCGTAGGTAACAAGGACCCCTAGCTTGGCCACCCATGAAGTCCTCATGGTCATTCCTCTAGTCTACCGCAGAATGGTGGAGGCGCTATCCTTTGACAAAGAGGTGATTCTATTGTTGGTGCAAGCCAGGTGCGAGCAGGAAGCTCGATTGTCGTTGTACTACTTGGTGTGCCCAAGAGGACCTAAGTCATTGCTTCCATTGATGTTTGCATGGCTCGCTGCATCTCTATCATGTCTATGGACATCTTGATCAGATATTAGTTGATGGAAGAAGTCATTGGAGAAATCTGACCGATGAGTTTGGGTTAGTCTTAGATCTAACCATATCTGTGGCCTCTCCTTTGACAAAGGTGCCTTCATGAAATGAACCAAACTTAGCGCATATCAACTTCAGTTGCAGAAAGACAGACTACGCCATCTGAGGAGAAAATTCACCAAAAATTGTACAGTTGTCAGAAAATTACAAAACCAATTGGTTCAATACATAACTTCCCAACCTATATTTTTGGTATTTACACCCTATGTAGATTTGGATCTCTGCTAAGGGTAAAGTACGATGGAATCTCAATGGAAGAGTTGGTGACGGGAAGTGATGGTAATGGTGGAGATGAAATGAATGTGGGATATGATAAGGGTTGCCCGAGGGTTGTCGGAGGGCTGTAGCATGATAGAAGAGGAGGGATAATTTCCTTCCTAAACCCTAATGAGGATGTCATCAACATTATGTTTTGGTGGCTAACCTAGCAAAAACAACCTAAAAATCTTGTCCTAATATAAGCATCTTCATCGAGTGTGTTCGAACACGCCCAAGAAGCATTTGAACATGCTTTGAGTGATCTTTGTCTTTACAAATGCACTCAAGCATTTAAACGCAGTTGTCAAGCATGGTTTGTGCATTCTCTATCTTTGCGAACACACTCAAATGTTCGAACGGCCTGCTAGAAACTTTATTTTATAATGAAAAATAGAAATTACATAAGAAACAGAACCACAAGGCCAATCTTAGAAGTCCACCACACTTCCCCCACCTTGTCCTCAAGGTGTGAAGTGAGGAAAACATTCCAAGATCTCTGTTTCGAGCTCCCAAGTAGCCTCGTCGGTCGATCACCCCAACCACTCCATCAAGACCTCCATCTTGAGTCTAGCTCCATGTTGATGCCTCCTTTTGGCCAAGACTACATCCTATATCTCCTCCAAGGGCTTGGGTAGCTCGGTTCCCACAACTAGATCTCGTTCGATTCTAGCTTTGAGAATTGACACATGGAAAACCAGATGTACTCGACTCTCAGTTGGCAAATCGAGTCGATAAGCAACCGGTTTGACTCGCTCCTCGAAAGGCTTGGGTAGCTTGGTTCCCACAACTATATCTAGTTCGATTCTAGCTTTGAGAAGCGACACATGGAAAACCAGATGTACTCGAGTCTCGGCTAGCAAATTGAGTCGATAAGCCACTGGTTCGACTCACTCCTCGAAGCAAAACGTCGCTTGCCAGTACAGTTTTGCTATCACATAGACCACATCTCTTGTTGCAAACTCTCTTTCTTTGTAGCCCTTGTCGTGCACTGTCTTCATGTGACTTTGAGATGCTACCAAGTGGTCCCTAAGTCGCCTCAGTAAGTCATCTTGGTTCATCAAACTAAGATCCAACTTCGTGCGGTCTGACAGTGTAAATCAATCATAAGTCTACAAGACTTGTGGTGCTTTCCCATACATCGCCTCAAATTGGGTCATCCCTGTGCTAGTGTGGTATGCAGAATTATAATACCATTCCGCCAATGGTAAGTAACTCAGCCAAGTTTTCAGTCGATCCCCAATAAAACAACGAAGGTATTGCTCGATACCTCGGTTGACAACTTTGGTTTGGCCATCCATTGAAGGTGGTAGGCCGAACTACGGTTCAACTAAGTACCTTGCAATCTGAAATAATGTGTCCAAAAGTCACTGGTAAATACATTATCATGATCTAAAATGATGGACCATGGCATACTGTAGAGTTTGGCGACGTCGCGAAGAAAGATTCCAGCAATAGTTTTTGCTGAAAATGGATGCTTCAAGGCTAAAAAGTATGCTCCTTTGGTCAGCCGGTCCACCACCACTAAGATCACCGAATACCCTTTTATCTCAGGCAAGCCCTCTATGAAATCAATGAAAACATCCTTCTAAACCTACTTGAGAATCGGTAATTGCTGCAGCAAGCCCGATGGTTTCAATGTTTTAGCATTCACTCGTTGGTAGATTTTGCATTCCTTTACAAAGTTCTTCACTTTTGCTTTCATCCTTGCCTAGGTACAGCTGCAAGACACCCTCTTATATGTTCTCAAAATGCCCTCAAGACCTATTGTTGGAGTACCATGGAAGTGCTTTAGCAAGCAAGCCCGAAGTGTTGAGTCCACTAGTACTCGTACCCACTCGCACTCCACCAACAAAACATCGCATGAATCAAGCTCCCAATGCTTTGAAGGATCTGCTGCCACCTCTTGCAGCAGCCTACATACCTCTGTATCAGTAACACTAGCCCTCCTCAGATCCTCCAAGAAGGAAAAAATAGAAGTAGAAAAAGCTGCAAACTCCTCGGCAGCTGGGTGGCACGATAGTGAGCCCAGTCTTGGTGCAGGTGGTTCATGCCAAGGTCTACCTTGCTCTACTTTGGGCCAACCCTAGCTGTAGGTGGCTTAGTCCAAGCTCTAGGTGCAGATAGTTCAGGCCAAGCCCTAGGTGCCGTTGAATCAGACCAAGCCCTTGTTGATTGTGGTGGAGTTTTAGTGTGTCGAATTCCATCTCGTGCGCCTAACACTGGTGGGCTGTCTCTTGGTTTGCATGCCCAAGGTGTGGGTATACCCCAAACCCTAGGGCGTTCTCCTCCTCAACTAGTTTAGCATGCATAGGTTCGAGAGCCACAATCCACACTAATAGCCATAGTTCTGGCTCATGCCACTACATCCGTTCATCCTTGAGTTCGCGTATAGTGGGCATCATCTCTGTCATGGACGCATGTATTGCTTTAGTAAGGCTTGCAATACCTTCAACTAAGCTGTTGATAGTGATGGGGTCTACAATTCCGACGATGGAGTTGTGTTCTTAAGTGGTAGGCTAGTCGTTGCTGCCGGTGAACCTCTAATCATGGATGTGTCCCGGCTACTCTTACCATCCTTTGTGTGGTTGTCATTTGGTCTAAGGATAATCTGGCTCTAATACCAAATTGTTGTGAACCGGTATAGGTCGATTCCCAACAACTGTCTAAGGCATTGAATAGGGGTGATCGACTACTAGTGGAGATTGATCTCAATGCTCGAATAGATTAAAGGGAAATTTGTATGTAACACCCTACTTTATAATGTAATTGTGGTTTATACCCTATATTTTTACTATTTACAAATCGAGCCCTATGATTTAGCGAATATGTATAAAAAATACCATGTATTAGATTAGAACTAACACCGTAAGAATATTATATTAAGTAGAGATATTTTATTTCTAAAATAATTAAAATACCCTTATTTCTAAAATATCTAAAATGCCCTTAGTATGACTTGGTTGAGGGTATTTTTAAATTTTTTTTAGTATAGTTAACTTAATTAGAGATTTGGTTAAGTTTAATTAACAAATTTAATAGTAGGGTGTTTCTGCATATATTCGCTAAATCATAGGACTCAATTTGTAAATAGCGAAAATGTTGAATGTAAACCATAATTTCATTAAAAAGTCGAAAGAAATATTAAGAACAAAAGCAGAGATGAACGCCAAGATTTTAACATTGAAAAACCCAAAACGGAAAAAAAACCACGGATCCAAACTCGGATCAAAACCAATCACTATGATAGTAGCAGTTACAAGACTAACTCACAAAACAACCCATCGATCCAAACGACTTTGTTCCTCTCAGTCTTGATCGCTAGAACCCACGATTCACTGCTTCTTGTGATTGAAGTCCAATCTCAGTAGCCCTCGAGATTGATCTTTCGTCTAGATAGCCCTTAAAACGAAAGATTAAATTCTTGTAGATGAGTAGAACCTTGTTTGTTGAAGAACCGATGTAGCCTCAAGAAGTCTCCTTCAATAATGCTTCTTCAACTCGCCTAGAGTTAGGGCAACACAATCCTTATATATGATCTCCAAGATAGAGCCAAATCCAAGTCTTATCCGTACTCACGAAAATCCAATAAATTGCAAACTTCATAGGTGCGTTTGAACACGGCCTTGATGCGTTCGAACGACCTGACTTAATCTCAGGTGCGTTTGAACGGACCCAAGTGCATTCGAACGCGACAGCTTGAATTCTTCAGGTTGCGTTCGAACGCATTTGTGAACGCTGCTCTCGGTCTGTGTGAACGCAGTACCCGCGTTCGAACGCGTTTGTGAACGCGGCTCTCTATCTGTGTGAACGCAGTACCCGTATTCGAACGCGTTTGTGAACACGGCTCTCTGTCTGTGTGAACGCAGTACCCGCGTTCGAACGCGTTTTTGAACGTGGTGTGAACTCAACAGCTTTTCTCCACTAATCTTGAAATTCTTCAAACCAGAGATATTCTAGACTTATGTAAAGCTCATATACATGAAAAAATATACTTAGAATATTTTGTACACAATTGCCAACAAATAAAAACCTAACAAGATCAACTTACATAAGATAAACATGACTCAAGCTAAATATGACTAAAAGATAAATATAACTTAAAGATAAACATGAACTAAATAAAGATAACTAACCAAACTTCACATAGGGCCCACTTCTCTTTACGCAATCCCCTAAAGCCTTGTCACCGGGATTGACTTAATTCTATTCTGACCGTATATGAAAAAAAGAAGAAAGATTAAGATATGAAAGAAGTGAGAGATGAAAAAGAAAAAGAAGAAGAGTACTAGTCATTTATGTCTCTGTCCAAGACTTAAATAAAACTTTGCAAGGTTTAATTTTTTTAAAACCTTAGTCAACATCTTATATTGCCAATTTCTACTTCTCCCCTCATTTATTTTCATGACATATTGACCCATTAACTATAAAATATTTCAAATTGTCCCTTCTGTTAATTATCTGTTAAAATTTTCTATTAAAAACAACAGATGATCGTCAAAGAATTAATTTTAGAACCCCTATAAGTTATTTGTATTTTTTATAGAAAAGAAAGAGCAGAGAGTTGAGTCTAAAATTATCATTTGACAGTTTTCTTGAACACCTAAAAGATTTTTCCTAGTTTAAGCGGGTCAATGTGTAAAAAAAATTAAAATATATGCAAAAATAGATAATAATCCTGGAGGTTAATTATCTCTTACTTGTATACGAAATCAAACGTGTCCTTGGATCCAAGAAGGAAAACTTGTACGCAGTTTATTCCGTAGCAATGCAAAGGTTAACATTATTTCCCCTGTAATAAATATACTTGTACATACTTAAATGGATAACTATAAACTCTTTGTACCTGATTTGAACTAAATTACTCTTATTTGCCTGTTCAACAAGTTGTGCTGAATTGCAGACCAATAGGAAAAAGACAAGCAAAGGTGTTTATCTTGCCTTCTCTAATTAATTCGTGCAAATACGATACGAAGAGAGCAATTTGAAGACGAACAAGGAGTTTTAAATTAAAACTAATGTTGGGGTTTAGAGTTAGGCTTAGGTAGTGGAGAGGTTAGCAAGTACCCTTATTATTGATGCATTCATCCACTAAGAGCGAGGAGATACGTACGTGGATGATGCTTTAGACTTGAATAACGAATTTTCTACTTCCTCGTAGTCTTAACATAAGTCCTTTTTGGTCGTCCAGAAGTTGGCAAAATTTGAGACAAATTTAATGACTAGAATCCTGTTAGGGAACCCCAAATCCATATAATCCAATTGATTTAAAATTTTAGCTTTTTACCATGTCTAGGTTTTTTTTTGAATTACTTAGTTATAAAATTTTAAGTTTAATGGATTTGATGGATTTTAATGAGTGTAATGAAATATGGTGATTTTATGATAGTATTTGGACAGATGCGTTTCTCAGTTATGTTATTTTATATATGTTTATTATGATTTACCCTATTGTTAAGTTTTTACTTTTTTTTTTATTATTTTTCTTGACTCTTTGTTTTACTAAATTATGGAAATCATGCTATATTTTTAATTATTTTCATTCGATCCTTGGTATTCTTAGAATAAAATATAAAAAAGCATCTTGAACTAGGGTTGTCAAAAATAAATGGGCAGCTCGGGCTCGACTTGACTGAAGCTCAAGCTTAGCTCAGCTTAGCTAAATCTGAGACAAGCCCGAGCTGCCTTAGAAGGCTCGAAAATAATTTCAAGCTAAACCTAAGTTATAGCCAGCTCACTCAGACTCCGCTCGTTAGGCTCTATATAAAAGGGATAAGTCAAACCCTAATAAACCCCTAATTCTCAAATCCTAATCTTTCCCTCCACTATGGCCTACCTTCTCCTCCACTTTCTCTAACCTGCCTCCTTCTTCTGCTTCTCTAACCTGCCTCCTCCTCCTCTTTCTCCACCGCGAGGTCTACGACCTACCTCTTCCTTCTTCGGCAAGCTGGCTCCTCCTCAAGCCGCCGCCCCGTGTTTGTCTTCCTTCTCAAGTCGTCACCTCGTCCTCCTTCATCGGCTTGGCTTCAATATAGTTCGGTTTAGTTTGATTCAGCTTGGCTTAAATGAGGCTTGATAATAGGCTCATTTTAGGCTTGAGCTCGATTCAAGCTCGGTCTGGCCCAGCTTGAGCTCGGTTCAGACTCGGTCTGGCCCGACTCGAGTTCGGCTCTAGTTGAGCCGAACCGAATCTGAGCAGAATTATAAGGCTCGAAGCGAGGCTAAGCTTGTTTACACCCGTACCTTGAACCACGCCTATTTTTGTCATTGAGTTTTAAGAAAAGCATCCCAAGGATGTTTTCTATAATTTAATAAAATTTCAGGGTCGAATTAAAAATAGAAAAAGTAGACGGTGAAAACTGAGTTAAACACATAAGACAAGGTTTAAAATGAGAAAAAAAAATTACACTGTAAATGAATACTTGCCAAGAAGGAAACTCCACGTTTGATGAGAGAGAGAATGAGAGGAGAGAGAAGGAAAAATTGCTATTAGGAAACATTAGAATAGTTTGTGGGGTTGATTGCATTATTGCATAGAAATAGTCCGAAAGGAGATCATTAAGGTAGCTTCCTCCGTTGTATCATTGAGTCCCTTCCAACCTATCCTCCTTTTATATATGCTTTCCTTCGCTCCTCCATCCCTTAGCCATCACCAAGTTTGGCAAAAGATTTGCCCTTCTCCTACTCATTTCTTTCTGTTCTCTCCTCAACCTCTTCTTCAAGGTTTTGTTTTCCAGAAGGAGAAACCAATCCTTCCAAAAAAAAAGAAGAAATATATATATATACATATACAGTAACAGCAAAGGAAGAGTTAGAGGGAAAAGAGAACAGTTGCTTAATGTTCTTTGAGGTTTGAAGAGGAGATGTGGGATCTCAACGACTTAGAAGCATGCGAGGGGAGAGAGTTGGAGCGAGAACTCGGCTTTCCGTTAGTGACCCACCAGTTCTTTCCGGTAGTCGGCGCCGAATTCCGCGATACGTCGGAGCCAACGATTACTTTGAAGCCTGCGCTGACTTCGCAGCCGATTATGAAGAGTCGGCGGGGGCCGCGGTCGAGGAGCTCCCAGTACCGGGGAGTCACTTTCTACCGGCGGACCGGTCGTTGGGAGTCCCACATATGGTAGGGAAGTGGATAATCTGGAAGTTTTATTCTTGTTCTTGGAAAAATTTATTCTTATTCTCCATTCTTGTGTAGGGATTGCGGCAAGCAGGTATATTTGGGTACGTATCATCTCTTTATAGATGGATAAAAACTTTATTGCCAAATGGATTCATGCGAATATAATTTGATGCAGGTGGATTTGACACAGCCCATGCTGCAGCTCGGTAACGTCTCCTTTCTTCACCAAAATTAAACTTTGTTTCTTTCTTTATCAAGTCCCAAAATAAATCTAATTCCGTGATTGTTTCAACCACAGTGCTTATGATCGAGCAGCGATCAAATTTCGCGGCGTTGATGCTGATATAAATTTCATCTTAGAGGATTATGAGGAAGATAGGAAGCAGGTGCTGAGATTTGTTTTTTTTTTTTCTTTCCCTTAGGTTTGCAATTTTGTGCTCTACTACTTCTACAAGTTGGAACCTTGAATTAGATATGAAAGTGAGAAATTAATGGTTGGTGGCAGATGGGGAATTTAACCAAGGAGGAATTTGTTCATGCACTCCGTCGGCAGAGTGCCGGATTCCCTAGAGGAAGCTCCAAATATAGAGGTGTAACCTTGCACAAATGCGGGAGGTGGGAGGCGAGATTGGGTCAATTTTTGGGCAAGAAGTATGTCTTTCTTCCATGATTATACTCTGTTTGGTAGTAAATCTTGATAGAATTCAGCTGATTTTAAACTTGGAATGGTTTTTTTTTCTATTTGGATATGAACTGCATAGAATTTATAGATCAGAATTCATTTCAATGTACTCAGACTAAGGATGATGATGACTAGATCTACTACCACTTTCTTAATCTGCTTAATTTTGCTGCATATATAATTGTTTATACCCTACGGAGAATTCTAACTTCCTGATGCTGAAACAGATATGTTTACCTGGGTCTCTTTGACACTGAAATAGAAGCTGCAAGGTATGTTTTCTTCTCATTTGCAAGCTCTTGATGATAAGTATCAAACTCTAGGACAAGATTAAGTTTTGTGGGTTTCCAGGGCATATGACAGAGCTGCAATAAAGTTTAATGGCAAGGATGCAGTGACGAATTTTGATGCCAGCATGTATGCCGATGAGCTTAACTCCACCGGTAGGCTATCAGCTAAATTTATTCATTATATTCAGCTATCTACTTGCAACTGGTTCTTAAGTCATCTTTTTGTGTATTTTTCGATGTGTTACAGTTGACAACAGTGATTATAATCTAGACCTTTGTCTTGGAAGCTCAGGCTCCAAAAGAAGTAGCATTGAGTCTCTGGGTGATGATAGCCCTTATGGAATGGATGAGCTTGTTCCTATGGCAGTTGAGCCGGATTGGAACATGAGCACTAGAAGCACCAAACAAAAGGTATGTGTGATCTTAACTCAAATTTGTTATAATCTTATTTATCAGAATCATTCAATTGAAATGAATTTGTTCTCGTCATCTTTATATCATTAGTTCAATAATGAATTTGACCAGCTAGAACATGAAAGCAGAAGGAATTTAACACAAAAGCACATCTACATCCAATCCTCAACTCCACCACAACTTCCATACCAGCACTTCAGTTCTTTTCATCAAGTGAGTTGCTCCCAATTGCATCAAGATTGTTGTCATATACCTTGTTAGTCAAAAGCATGATCTGGTATTCTCATCCAATTGATGATTGTTGCAGACTCCGAACCGCAACCTTTCCTTGACGATCGGGAGTGAGCATCAACAACAACAACAGAGACAATTGACTTGGGGCAATGGCTACGCCAATTGGCCATCGGTGAGAGCAATAGTCCCGCCTCAATTGCTTGCCGCGCAGCTGCAGCATCATCAGGATTCCCACCACAGTTAGTAGAACCAGCCCAGCTTGGCTGCAAAAGAATGGGTTCCACTCTCTTACAAGACCCACATAATAAAAAGTCTTGCATTCTTACCACAACCAGGTAGATGCTCCTCTGTGCTGCACAAAGGGCTACCGCCACTCCTTTTAGTGAGAATGTGCTTTTAGTGAATTAGAAAGTGAGAATGTTAAGAGAGGGAATCTTCTTGGATATTTGGATCACCTTAGAGATTTATTTTGTTTGGTCATGTGCATTCATCTATGACTCAAGTCTCTTGATTGAATCGAAGAGGTAGAAATTTGAGAAAGTGAGTGGATTTTGTTTCCAGTTGTGGCATAATGATAGTGTAAGTAGATGCTGAGTCAGTTTCTTTACAGTTTGTGTATAATAACAATAATTTGATAGGGTTAAGAAGTAAGAAAGGGAAAGGGATTCTTCTATCTTTTTAGGTCACGGGAAGGGGTTAAATGGTCCGAATGGCTTGTCGCTGTCGTTGGTCCTTCGAATCAGATCATGCCAGCTGCAGTCAGAGTAGGCCGTAGGGTTATAATGACGAGATAGCAGCCCATAACAAGACCTGCGTCTGGTTAATTAGATCTGCCAAAGTTAGTTTTTTTTATCAAAATATTGATATAGTAAAATTTATTTCCCAAACTAGAATACTGTTTAAAGTATTTTTCAAAATAGTATAATAGGAAAATTATTTTTTCAGACAGCTACCATTCGTGTAACGAAATAAGTTTATGATAAGCTTTGATACCAGATTGATAGGTTCTTGCACCTAAAGATCGGCTACGAAATAATATCATAAGATCTGAATTTATTTTAGAATACAGTCTGCATAACTGTGAAAAAATATTCGTCAAATATTCTCCTATAGTCAGAAAATTATGAAACTAAGTGAATTCGATTTGTAACTTTCTGATCTACAACTTTCGTATTTACGCCCTTTACAGATTCGAACTGCAAATGGGATGAAAACACAGAATAACATGGGTGATGGTGATGGTGACGGGTGGAGTGGATGTTAGGGTTATATATAGGTATGGAGATGAAGGTGGATGGTGGATGTGATTAAGGAATATAGACGAAGGGAACGAAGTGGTCAAGATCCCAAAGAAGAAGGGTGGCTCGACAGTCGAGGGAAATTAGAAGTTAGGAAAAACCTTACCAACGGTAAGAGAAACTTTAGATGGCGCTCCGGATCATCCATCACTTCCTATAACAATCTCAAAATATCTGGGTCAGATATACATGCATATCTCAGCTCATCAAGGAAGAGAAAGGTAAGAGAAGAATAGGCTACAAGCTCGGCGGTATCGGGTTGGCGCGATAGTACATCTACCGCTCTATATTTTTCGTTCCTTTCTTGTATTGGATTTTATAATCATACCCCAACAATTTTGTGACCCATCTCTGTTGTGTCGGAGTGTGTATACGCTGTCCCATAAAATATGGAAAGCTTATTTTATCGGTTCATATAATGAATTGTCTACCGATCAAATAAGGCCTCCACTTTGTCACCACATGCAGAATTGCAAACATTTCTCTCTCGTAAGTTGATAATTGCTAAGATTTTTGTGATAAAGCCTTACTAAGATAGGTAATGGGACGTCCTCCTTGCATTAGTACAGCTCCTGTGCCAATACCCGATGCATCACATTCCATAATGAACTCTTTGGTGAAGTCCGATAGCGCTAAAACGGGTGCCGTCGTCATTGCGGTTTTCAATTTTTCAAAAACTATAGTGGATTTATCCATCTATCTAAAATAGTTTTTTTTCAACAAAGAAGTGAGAGGAGCAGCGATCTTGCCATATCCGACGATAATATCTGGTACACCATCCACTGAAATGATGTGGCCTAAATACTTTACTCTTGGTACTCCCCATAGGCACTTGGACTTCTTGATCTTTAAATGGTTTTTGATAAGCTTTGATACCAAATTGATAGGATTTGGAACCAAAAGATCGGCTACGTAATAATTCTTTAAGATCTGAATTTATTATAGGAAGCAGTCCGCGCAACAGTGGAAAAATATTTGTCAGATATTCTCCGGTAGTTAGAAAATTACGAAACCAATTGGTTGGATCAATAACTTCCTAATCTACATCTTTTCTATTTATTCCCTTCACAGATTCAAACTGTAGTAGGGAAGAAAACACGGAATAACGTGGGTGATGGTGGTGGTGATGAGTGGAGTGGATGTTAGGATTATGGATGGGTATGGAGATGAGGGTGGATTGTGAAAGTGATTAAGGGAAGTAGACGAAGGGAAAGAAGTGGTCGAGATCCCAAAGAAGAGGAGGACTTGACAGTCGAGGGAGATTAGAAATGAGGAGAAACCTTGCCAATGGTAGAGGTGGAAGGATGGTGAAGAGGGAGGAAGGAGGAGTCTAGAGAGAAGATAGGAGGCAAGAAATTAAGAATCCAATAGCATAATGAAGTTGGTTGTCATCCACAAATTTATAGAGGCTAGCCAACAAGTCCTAAAACAATATGAAATCCTAATTCTAGAGGATTCCCGTCGATCGCGTTGGAACGTGCTCGATTGCATTCAAACGCACTCAAAAAGCCCCTTCTCTGGATTTGTGAACGCGACACAGGCGTTCACAAGCGTTCATAAGGGCGTTCGAACACGACTCCACCTACGTTCGAACGCGACCTACAGGAATTTTATTTTAATGAAAATAAATACCCAATGTAATAAGAAAAGATCCTAACTAAGTGTATCAGTTTTGCTTTAATAAATTCAACACATCCTCCAAATGCCGCTAATACTCCAATTCATTCCTACTATACACCAAAATATTGTTAAAAAATATCAAGACATATATTCGCAATAGAGGCCAAAAGACATCATTCATGAGGCCTTCAAAGGTAGCTGGAGTATTGGTGAGACTAAAAAGCATCACCCGGAACTCGTAATCCTCGTCCGGAGTCCAAAATATAGTTTTATGCACATCTGCCGGGTGAACTCTAATTTGATGATACTCAGTTCTCAAGTCAAGCTTACTAAATATAGTCGCCCCTACAAGCTTGTCCAGCACCTCCTCTATAACCGGAATGGGATACCGATCCTTGACGGTAATAGCATTTAGTGCCCGATAGTCGACACAAAAATGCCATGTCCCATCCTCTTTTCGTACCAATAGCACGGGAGATGAGTATGAGCTATGACTTAGTTGAATGAGGCCTTACTCCAACATCTTGGTTACCATTTTTGAGATAACTTCTTTTTGCACATGTAGATATCTTTATAGCCTCACGTTCGCCGATACAGCCCCGCGTACAATCTCTATGCGATGGTCCGCTGCTCTCCTCGATGGCAACTCCTATAGTTCCTCAAACAGTCCAGAAAAGTTATTTAATAAATTAGACAATTCAATGGTAGTACCTGAACTCGTTTGAGGCTCATCTCCTGCTGGTCCTAATTGAAAAAGATAGGCCATATCATATGCACAAGACAGCCCCACCAAAGGTTGCATCGCAGGAATCGGCGAATACCGAACGCCATCAAGTCGCACATCTTTGCTTCTTTGTTTAAATTTCATCCACATGCTTCGGAAATACAATGTGACGGGTCCCAAACTCTATAACCACTGAGTACCAAGGACAATGATGTCGTGTCCTTGTACCCGTATACTGACCCGACGACACAAGTTCTCCGCCATAAGCTTTGTGCTGTCTCCAATAGCAACATCATATCCCGTGGTCGGTTCGGCATCCAAATCCAATTTCCTCACTAACCTCTCGTCTAGAAAGTTGTGTGTACTCTCCGAATCGACGAGGATGTGCACACAATGCTTTCTAACAAGTCCATCTACCATAACGTCCTCGGCGCGGAAGTACCTGAATATGCATGCATCAATATTTTAGCTTTGGTATCTTCCTCCGCACTCACCTCAACGGCTTCCTCATGGACCTCTTCTAGACACTCTCCATCATCAACAACTTCATAATCCTCCTCAAGACTATCGATGAGCATCACACTCCCAATCGGTTTGGAACACTGATGACCGGGGGTGAAACGCTTATCACATCAAAAACAAAGGCTCTTTGCTCTTCGCTCCTCTACCTGGGCAGGTGTGAGAGTTTGAACGGGGGGTCTTGTGCCCCCTCTAACATCGAAAGGAAGTCTCAAAGATGGTCGTGGTCTAGTACTCGCAGTCGTTGTTTTTGAACCCGTAGAATTTTTACCCGGCGTTCTAGATGTAAACCGCCCATCTCGGTTGCCCCAATTAGTTTTCGCTGCCATCTTTAGAGCCTTATGCTTTTGCTCCATTCTCACAAGCCTTCTCAAAGGCCTCCTCAAGAGTAGAAGGACATAGAGCACGAACGTCTACTTGTATCTCATCCCGCAGCCTTGAAATAAATGTGCTCATCAATGTCTATTCAGGCCAAGGTGGCTCAAAACAACTATTAACTCTTTCAAACTCAGCTTGTTACTCCAATACGATCGTCCTCTGAACCATCTTGCTTAATGCGGCAGCAAAATCTTCATATGCCGCTGTCCCAAATCTATGTGTAATCCTCCTACAAAAATTAGCCCATTCGATAAATCCACCACCTAATACACTTAGTTAAGATCTTTTCTACTACAGTAGGTGTTTATTTTTATTAAAATAAAGTTCCTGTAGGTCGTGTTTGAACGTAGGAGGGGTCATGTTCGAACGCCCTAGCGAACGCCTACATCAGGTTCACAAATACAGAGAACGCATATTGTACATTCGAACGCAGTCGGGCGAGTTCGAACGCCTGCATTGCGTTCGCACAGACAGAGATGGAGCTTTTTGGGTGTGTTCGAACATGATCGGGCGCGTTCAAATGCGATGGACGGGAATCCTCTAGAATTAGGTTTTCATAGTGTTCGAACATGATCAACCTCATCCTCAAAGTGCCAATCCTCCTCATCGACGAAGCGCACTGGTGCCGCACGCCTCTCGGGTTCCACCACCGTCGGTCTTGGATTTTGTAACGGGGGTGGGGAATGATGTGTAGGCATAGGTAAGAGGGGATCATTGACATTCACATGGACCTGTGGGGTATCGATTCGATGAGGTCCCACCGCTAGTCCTTCTTGAAGCTCCGATCATCGTCGAGGAGATGACGAATCCAATCGGTTCATGACATATTCCTTGAAATTATTATGATCCTTTTGATTTGGGTCAACTCTATGCAGTAATATTTGGAACATGCCCTTAAGTTCATCTGCCAAGCCATATTCATACCCATGGACGTTGGTTGACTCGGTCCTGCCGTGGTCGCTCCAAACGAATCAGCCTCACGGTTAAGGTCATCATGGATTGAGTCTTCCCTTATTAGTGTGCTCTCCATAAGTCTCCTTGTTGATGTTATCTTTCTTGTTTCAACCATTAAAAGAGGTCTGAGGTTCGCTTGCTCTGATACTAATTAATAAGCTCTAATAGCAGTTTGATGGGCTCTGATACCAGATCGATAAGTTCTTGTACCAAAATATCGACTACGGAATAATTCTTTAAGATCTGAATTTATTACAAGAAGCAGTCCGCGCAACCATGGGAAAATATTCGTCAAATATTGTCCTGTAGTTAGAAAATTATGAAACTAAGTGGATTAGATTCGTACTTCCTTATCTACAACTTTTGTATTTACGCCCTTCACATATTTGAACTGCAACTTGGATGAAAACACAGAATCTTGGAGATAACTTCCTTTTGTACATGTGGATATCGGTATGGCCTCACATTCACCGGTGCAGCTCTAGGGACAATCTTTATGCGATGGTCCGCCGTTCTCCTTGGTAGCAACTCCTTTTGTAACAACCCAATCCAAAAAAAAAAAAATTTCATGAGCACGACGCGACCGGCCACACTGTGGCCAGCCTCGTGCCCATGCCAGCTGCTCATGCAGCTTGGTGGGGCGCCACGCGCCTGCGGCCGCTGCCGCAACCAACCGGCTGCGGCCAGCTGGCCGCGGTGGGCCCCGGCGAGTCCCGGCGCCGCCACTACTTCTCCTCTACCGCCTTCCCTCTCTCTCTTTAAATCTCTCTCTCTCTCTCTCTCTCTCTCTCTCTCGCTAAGGCCGGTTGTCGCCGTCGCAACCTCCACGAGCGCCGGTGAGCTTCTCTCTCTCTCTCTCTCTCTCTCTCTCTCTCTCTCTCTTCTTGCCCGAGGGTGGGCTCGTCGGAGCCGAGCCACCGGCAAGAGGCCGACCGTTGGCTGGCCAACAGCGGCCGGTGCCCTCCCCGTCGGCCCGGGTCCACAACCGCCTCCCTCACCTCCTCTCTTTCTTCTCTTTCTCTTCTGTTCTTCTTCTTCTTCTTCCTTTTCTTCTTCTTCTTTCTTTCCTTCTTTCTTTCTTTCTTTCTTTTTCTCCTTCTTCCTCAGCTCCTTCTCTTTCTTTCTGCACAGTGTTGGGCTCGGCCCAGCACTGTAGCAGACAGTGCTGGGCCGAGCCCAGCACTGATGGCAGATGTGATTAATTTATTAATTAATTAGTTTATTTATGTTATTTATTTAGGTATTTTTCTTCTTAATTAATGCAAATAGATTATTTAGACATGAACTATGTTAATAATATTATATATCCTTCAATATAATTTTATTAATGATAATTTTTATCATTAATGATTAATTAGGTATAAATATATGTAATACTTATATTTATTTATTTATTTACATATCTATTAGATTAATAGATAGATTTGTAAATTATAATTATTAGATTTATATTCTAATATTCTTATGATCTACATTTTAAGTAATTCTATTAATTTATTATACATTATTATTTTGTAACAAATAAGATAATGACTACATAGTCCCTAATTAATCAAGATATAATTTAATTATAATTAGGTTTTTATCTATATTTATATTTTATTTATAATTAAAAGCTAGCCAATCATAAAAATAAGTAGAAATTCTAAAATCTAATAAATCATCATATTTTACTCGAACGGATTATAATGGGATAAACAACTAACTTTATGTTAGTTAAACATTTTCAGATCCCGAACCCCTTATTTGAGACCCCATTGTCCTTGCTAGCGAGAAGTGTCACACGGTTGATGGGCGGATGTAAGGGATACGTGGTTTGTATCTTCTGATCAGTGTGAGTAGTCTTATCCCCTAGATCCCTTTCTCAAATTAGGTTATATTATATATTATGTACATGCATGTTTTGGCCTCCAGCATGATTATATGATTTTATCTAGAGATGATTACAGTCGAGCATATTTTTATCATGCATATAATTAGACTGATCTTGGATATGAGTATGATGATGATAAATAGAGATGATGATAAATAGAGATGATGAGATATGATTATACTGTGGTGAGGTTATGTCTAGTTGATCTGTAGCATGGGTATACATTTAATAGATTAGCATGAGTATGCATGTGTTGACTATATAGTTGGAGACTACATTGCATCATTTTTCTCTTGATTCCTATTCCACCTAAATTCCTGTAATGCATTGACTTGTTATCGTACTGGATATATGCATATGATCTGTCATTTTGAAGGAAAGCATGAAATGTGATTGATAGGATAGTTGATAGAAAGCGTGAGGATACCCGAGTGGGCGCGAGGGTTAGGGCGTGCCTGGAGATGACTGATCGCTCGACATAGTCGCGATCCTGTTGGCCTTACGTCTGAGGTCGTTAGTCTGTGTGCGCAGCAGACATTCGGACACATGCCGTTCGCCAGGGCATATGTGGCGAGTTATCCTCACGAGGTTTCTATCAACTATGTGGGTGCCCGGTCTGGATGGATGTTGATACCCTAGCGGGTGGCGGGGTATCGTTATATTAGAGATACTCTTGCGGGTGGCGGAGTATGCTCTGAGCCTTTAGATATGATGTTGAGACCGGGTATTGACTGTGCACAATGGTCTAGTATGACGATATTATACTGAGATGTCGGTGATGATCGTGAATGTTGAGAAATGCATATGATTTCATTTTTTATCTGACATACCTGATTATTGAGTGGTCAATATATATCATATATGGTTGCATTTGGTATCATAGCATGGTCATGATCGGCATGCATCATGTGTCATTTTTGATAGAGAGTTATGATGATCATATGACATGGAGATTTGTTTATTCATTGTCGAGGATTGTATACTTTTATCAGTATGATATATTATCTACTTTTCATTTATGTATTATTGAGGATACATTCATATACTCATTCATATTATCCAGTACATGATTTACTCTCTGTTTGGCATCACTGATTCGGGGTAAGGTCTATTCACTGAGCCTTTTGCTCATGAATCTCTTTATTTCTTTTCTAACCCCTTAGATTTGTGATACGTGATAGCAACTTGAGAAGATATTTTAGAGCGATGATGAGGTGAGCTATAGATGCGAGATGGTATAGATGATAGTTTATATAGAAATTGAGTTGTACCAATATTTGATATTTGTACTCTTTTGTATTAGACGATGATTTGTATAATACAGGTCGAATCATAGTGTACCCTTGTATTAGTTATTTTAGTTGTATCTTGATGGTTTATTATGGCCTGTGTGGGTCCTGCCAGATTATGTAGCGGTCTAGTGTGTATATTGTGGACTTTGATATTTATTTGTTAACAAGTTTATTTGGTTAAGAGTATGATTTATTTGGTGATGGATTATGTGATCATGGATATGTTAGTAGGTGTTATTTGATGATATCATGATTATATGTGCACAGGAGAGTATCCGTGCGTGACAGGCCCCGCCCGACTTGTCACGTGCGTCGCGCATGCCGTGTGGCCGCGTGGGCGTGCACGTGCTGTGCCGGGCGGGGGCGTTACACCTTTGGTTCCTCAAACAGTCCAACAAATTTGTCTAATAAATTAGACAACTCAATGGTAGTATCTAGACTCATTTGAGGCTCATCTCTTGCTGGTCTTAACTAAAGAAGATAGGTTAAATCACTCACACATAGCAGCCCCACCATAGGCTGCATCGCAGGAATCGGTGAAGATCGAACGCCAGCAAGTCTCACATCTTTCTTTCCTTGCTTAAATTTCATCCACATGCTCCGAAAATCAAAAGTGACGGGTCCCAAGCTTTGTAACCATTGTGTGCCTAGGACATTGTCTGCTCCTCGCAATGCCAACGGATATAAGTATACAATGATATCGTGTCCTTGCACTTGTATACCGACCCGGCGACACAAGCTCTCCGCCTTAAGCTTTATGCCGTCTCCAATAGTAACGTCAAATCCCGTGGTCGGTTCAGCATCCAAACCCAATCTCCTCACTAACCTCTCGTCTAGAAAGTTGTGTGCACTCCCCAGATCGATGAGGATGTGCACACAATGCTTTCTAACGAGTTCGTCTACCCGTAACATCCTCGGTGCGAAAGTACCCAAATATGCATGCATCGATATTTCAACTTGGATATCTTCGTCCGCACCCTCCTCAACGGCCTCCTCATGGACCTCCTCTGAACACTCTCCATCATCAACAACCTCATCATCCTCCTCAAGACCGTCAATAAGCATCACACTCCCGATCGGTTTGAAATACCGATGACCACGGGTGAAATGTTCATCGCATCTAAGGCAAAGGCCCTTCGCCCCTCCACCTGGGCAGGTGTGAGAGTTCTAACGGGGGGTCTTGTGCCTCCTCTAATATCAGAATAAGGTCTCAAAGGTAGTCGTGGTCTAGTACTAGCAACCGCTATCTTCGAACTTGCAGAATTTCTAGCCGGTGTGTTAGGCGCAAATCGCCCATCTCGGTTGCCCCAACTTGTTTTTACTGCCATCTTGAGAGCCTTAATTTTTGCTCTATACTCACAGCCTTCTCAAAGGCCTCTTCAAGAGTGGTAGGACAAAGGGCACGAACATCTGCTTGTATCTCATCCCGTAGCCCAGAAATGAATGTGCTCATCAATGTTGATTCGGGCCAAGGTGGCTCACAATGACTACTAACTCTTTCAAATTCAGCTTGGTACTCCAATACGGTCATCCTCTAAACCATCTTGCTTAATGTGGTAGCAAAATTTTCATATGCCACTATCCCAAATCTGCGTGTAATCCTCCTACAAATGGCAGCCCAACCGGTCAATCCTCCACTACGAATAACCGATCCATACCAACGCAATGCCGTTCCTTGAAAGTGAAAGCTTGCCATCTGGACCTTTGTATCTTCTGCTGTCTCTTGACAATCAAAGTATTGCTTCACTTAAATCACCCAATCTATTGGATCGCCGCCTTGGAATTTTGGAAAGTCCAAGCGTGCGGTTCTCCCCTGAATCGCATTGTCGGGTTCGCGAAAGATTCTTGGTTCAGGTCTGAACCATTGTGCAAGTTGATCTCCTTCTTTAAATCCTTGAGCACATCCATCACCATCTCTGAAGGGATCAACCTCATCCTCAGAGTGCCAATCCTCCTCATTGACGAAGCGCACCGGTGTCGCACGCTTGTTGGGTTCCACCACCGTCGGTCTTGGGTTTTGTAAAGGAGGTGGGGGATGATGTGTAGGCATAGGTAAAAGAGGATCATTGACACTAACATGTCACACCTGGACCTGTGGGGTATTGGTTTGGTGTGGTCCCACCGCTGGTCCTTCTTGAGGCACCGATCTTTGTTGAGGAGATGACGAAGCCGATCGGTTCATGATATATTTCTTTAAATTTTTCTGATCCTTTTGCATTGCATCAACTCTATGTAGTAATGTTTGGAACATGCCAGTAAGTTCATCCACCAATCCCATATTCACACCCATAGACGTTGGTTGACTCGGTCCTACCGTGGTTGCTCCAAAGGAATCGGCCTCACGATTAGGGTTATCGTGGGTTGAGTCTTTCCTTATCGGTGTGCTCTCCATTGGTCTTCTTGTTGATGTCATCTTCCTTGTTTCCACCATTAATGGAGGTCTGAGATTCACCTGGCTTTGATACCAAATTGATGGGTTACGGTACCAAAAGATCGACTACGGAACGTTTCCTTCAAGATCTGGATTTGTCATAGGAATCAGCCTGCGCTACCGTGGAAAAATATTCACCAAATATTCTATGATAGTCAAAAACTTACGAAACGAAGTGTATTAGATTCGTAACTCTCTAATCTACGAATTTTGTATTATGCCCTTCATTCAAACTGCAACTGGGACGAAAACACGAAATAATGCGGATGATGGTGGTGGTGACGGGTAGAGTGGATGTTAGGGTTATGGATGGGTATGGAGATGAAGGTGGATGGTGGATGTGGTTAAGGGATGTAAACGAAGGGGAAGTAGTGGTCGAGATCCTAAAGAACAGGAAGGACTTGACAGTCGAGGGAGATTAGAAGTTAGGAGAGACCTTGCCAACAGTAGATGTGGTAGGTTGGTGAAGAGGGGGAGGGAGAGAGACTAGAGAGAAGATAGGAGGCAAGAAATCAACAATCCAATAGCATAATGAATTTGGCTGCCATCTACACTTTTATAGAGGCTAGCTAACAAGCCCTGATATAATAACTAACCCTAATCCTAGTGCAATCCTACCGATCACGTTCGAACATGCCCAATTGCGTTCGAACGCACAAAAGACGTTCTCTGTATATGCGAACGCGATGTAGGAGTTAGAACATGCCCGACTGCGTTTGAACGCACTTTTCGCGTCCTCTATATTTGTAAACCTGATGTAGGCATTCGATAGGACATTTGAATGCGACCCCTTAATGCGTTCTTGTACCAAAAGATAGGTTACGGAACAATTCTTTAAGATCTGAATTTATTGGAGGAAGCAGTCCGTGCAACCATGAAAAAGATTCATCAAATATTCTCTTCTAGTTAGAAAGTTACGAAGCCAAGTGGATTAGATTTGTAATTTCTTGATCTACAACTTTCTTATTTATATCCTTCACAGATTCGAATTGCAACTAGGACAAAAATACAGAATAACATGGGTGATGGGGGTGGTGACGGGTGGCTTGGATGTTAGGGTTATGGATGGGTATGGAGATAAGGGTGGATGGTGGATGTGATTAAGGGATATAGACGAAGGGAACGAAGTGGTCGAAATCCCAAAGAAGAGGGGTGGTTCGACAGTCGAGGAAGATTAGAAGTTAGGAGAAACCTTGTCAATAGTAGAGGTAGAAGGATGGTGAAGAGGGAGGAGGGAGATTAGTGTAGAAAGATGATAGAGAGGCAAGAAATCAATATTCCAATAGCATAATAAATTTGGCTGCCATCCACATATTTATGGAGGCTTGCCAACAAGTCCTAAAATAATAAGTAATCCTAATTCTAGAGAAAAAAACGTTCTCTATATGTGCGAACGCGATGTAGGCGTGTGAACGCGGCGTTCGAACTCGCCCGACCGCGTTCGAACACACTTTTCGTGTTCTATGTAATTGCGAACCTGTGTTCAAACTCGACCCCACTTGCATTCGAACGCGACCTACAGGAACCTTTTTTTAATGAAAATTAACAATTAATGCAATAAGAAAATATCCTAACTAAGTGTATTACCCCTCCTACATTTGAACGCGACCTAGAGAAATTTTATTTTAATAAAAATAAACAACTAATGCAATAAGAAAAGATCCTAACTAAAATGTCATCGAAGAATACTAACACATACCGTCATAAGAGTGGACAAAATATGTTGTTCATCAGCCCTTGGAAGGTCGTCGGAGTATTCATCAACCCAAACAGCATCACCCGAAACTCATAGTGTCATTCATGAGTTCAGAACGCTGTTTTGTTGATGTCCTCTACATGCACTCGGATCTGGTGGTACCCTACACGAAGGTCCAGCTTGCTGAAGTATGATGCTCTGGTCAGCTCATCCAGCAACTCCTTGATGATTGGGATCGGGTACCTATCCTCGATGGTTATAGCGTTCAGCGCGCGGTAATCCATGCAAAAATGCCAGTTGCTGTCCTTCTTTCTCACCAACAGAACTGGTGATGAATAGGAACTCCAACTTGGTTGAATGATGCCTTGCTCCAACATTTCCACAACCAGCCTCAATATTTCTTCCTTCTAGATGTGTGGATAGCAGTAGAGCTATACAATTAGAGGTTTGGCCCCCAGTACAATCTCGATCCTGTGATCAGTGTGCCTGGCAGGTGGCAGCCCTCATGGAGCCTCAAAGTGTCCAAAAAAGTCAGTTAATAAGCAATCCAAATCAGGACGAGTACCTAAGTCAGAGATGACTCTAGGTTCTGTGGGCGCCAGTTGTAAGAAGTAGGTAACCTCACTTATTTATGGAGCGCCAACCAATGGCCACAAAGAGGGGCTCGTTTGCGTGCGAACTCGCTCGAGTCATACCACATGTTCATCTCTCCGAAATGTGAGCCTCATTTGTGAAAAATTAAATGTGACGGGACCAAGACTCTATAGCCACTAGGTGCCTAGTACAATGTCAGCTCCTCGAAGGGCTAGTAGGTACAAGTCCAAAGTGAAGCTATGTCCCTGTACTTGTACCACTACTCCTCGACAGACGCTGTCAGCTCTAAGGCGGGTACCAACACCAATGGTCACATCAAATCCAATAGTAGGCTCAGCCTCAAGTCCTCTACGAAAATCTCTCGTCCAAAAAGTTATGTGTGCTCCCTGTGTCAATGAGAATGTGTACACATCGCTTTTGAATGAGCCCATCCAACCGTAGGGTCTTTGGGGCGCTAGTGCTGGAGTACGTGTGCATAGAGATCTCGGCCTGCATATCCTCCTCTACTATCTACTTAAGCTCATCTCCAACTATATCCACAGTGATGACCCCCTCCGCCTCTTCGTCATAGCCATCCCCAACATGATGTTGCCCGTAGCCTTGGTGCATCGATGTCTCGAGGTGTAGCTCTCGTCACACCAAAAACATAAGCGCTTGGCTCATTTTTCATCCACTTGTGCTTGGGACAAGGACCGGCCCTTAGGTTGCATGCCTCCTCTAAATCCGGCCGTCGGTCTCGGGGTACCCCATCATCCAAAAGAGGGCGCCGGTGGTTTCGTCATGGAATTGGAACCTGAAAAAACCTCTAGACACACATATGTATCTAAACACTAGGCAATGATATCGCTCGTTCGCTTAAGTAAAAAACCGAAGAAATATTAAGAATGAAAGCAGAGATGAACGCCAAGATTTTAACGTGGAAAAACCCAAAACGGGAAAAAAACCACAGATCCAAACTCAGATCAAAACCAATCACTATGATAGTAGCAGTTACAAGACTGACTCACAAAACAACCCGTCGATCCAAACGACTTTGTTCCTCTCAGTCTTGATCGCTAGAACCCACGATTCACTACTTCTTGTGATTGAAGTCCAATCTTAGTAGCCCTCGAGATTGATCTTTCGTCTAGATCGCCCTTAAGACGAAAGATTAAATTCTTGTAGATGAGTGGAACCTTGTTTGTTGAAAAACCGATGTAGCCTCAAGAAGTCTCCTTCAATAATGCTCCTTCAACTACCCTAGAGATAGGGTATCACAATCCTTATATATGATCTTCAAGATGAGCCAAATCCAAGTCTTATCCGTACTCATGAAAATCCAATAAATTGCAAACTTCATAGGTGCGTTCGAACGGCCTGACTTAATCTCAGGTGCGTTCGAACGGGCCCAAGTGAGTTCGAACGCGACAGCTTGAATTCTTCAAGTTGCGTTCGAACGCATTTGTGAACGCTGCTCTCGGTCTGTGTGAATGCAGTACCCGTGTTCGAACGCGTTTGTGAACGCTGCTCTCGGTCTATGTGAACGCAGTACCTGCGTTCGAACGTGTTTGTGAACGTGGCTCTCTATCTGTGTGAACGCAGTACCCGCGTTCGAACGCGTTTGTGAACGCGGTGTGAACTCAACAGCTTTTCACCACTAATCTTGCAATTTCCAACCAAAGATATTCTAGACTTATGTAAAGCTCATATACATGAAAAAATACACTTAGAATATTTTGTACACAATTGCCAACAAATAAAAACCTAACAATCTCTCCCTTTGGCAATTTGTGACATAACACCTAGGTTACAAGATATTACAAAGACTTCAAACTGAGCAATCAACAAGTCTAGAATATTTTGCACATAAATCCCTGCAAATAAACATATACCAATCCAAGATCAAGTGAAAATAACTTGAAATGAATAAACAATCCAAACACAAGTTATCAATGGAGCATAAGTTCAAAAGCACTTAAGCAGACAAAATTCACAAACAAAGTTCACAGTTACTAAGATTTAAAGACTCTCATAAACTCCGACTCTAATAAACTCCCCTTATGCCCATACTCCCCCTATACACCTAGATACCTAGACACTCTCCCCCTTTTTGACATAAATGCCAAAGACTAAGAACTCGGAGGAAACTGATGATGAAGAATCGTCAACACAGAGTCAAGAACAGTCCCCTGACGAGCTTGCTCAGTTCGTAAATCATTCACTACCGAATGGAGATCCTGCACTTGAGTACTAAGCTGATCGAAAAGGTCAGAGTACTGTGGTAACTCTCCCTCATTGTGAGATGAGTCATCGTCAGAGCTATCATCAGAACTGTTGAGGTGCGATGAACGACCAGCGGCGGAAGAGGACGGCTTGAGAGGAGACGACTGGTCGTGAGCTTGACTCCGCTTAAGAGTAATCCGATCCAACGGTTTTTGCGAAGTAAGGGAAGGTTCCGAAACATCCACACGCACCCCACTCTTAGTGCACAAATTTGTAATAAAGATGCCAAACGGTAACCCCTCACGAGGTGCTTCTTTCTGTGCAGCTGTAAGAATCGAATCATAAATCACGGCAGCCAAATCAATAGAGACTCCAGATAACATCGCATGAAGAAGGAATGTATGATCCAGACTAATACTGGAATGTCGAGTCTTAGGGGTGACATTGTACAGACAAAAAAGGTGAAGCATGCGAGCCACGGATGTCAGTTTGGCATGCGGCATCATGTTTCCCTTCCAACGTTCCCCTTTGATCAGTACAATACCAGCATATTCATTGACATCAGGAAGTGAAGCAGACGTTGGATACTGGAACTCACCATCAGGAAGACGAAGTTCAGCACGAATAACATCTGAGTCCAAGTATGCAGACACACCACGAACAGTAGAACGTATACAGTGATCTAAAACCATGGCATTACTAAAAAATTCCTGAACAACTTCCATATAAGCAGTCCCGCTCATCCGACACACAGATAACTATCCATGCTCAGTAAAGATCTGTTCAATCCCCAATTCAGAAAAATCAGAAATAACCACGGGTCTTTCACAGATAACAGGACGAGTGCCAAAATTGTGTTTGTAGCGCCCGGCAGCCATTGATGAAGAAAATTTTGGAGCCGAAGATGGTGACAAAGGCGGCCTTGGTTTCTTGGTCACTGTCACTTTTTTAGGCATTCTTGAGAAAGAAACAAGTTGCAAGATTCAATACAAGCCCAAAGCAACCAAAAAAAAAAACAAGAATTTCCAAAAATTTTAGAAACCATGAAGGCCCTAAATGAAACCCATCTTTCTCTTGAAAACTCAAAGATATCATGTTCAATCTCACAAGAAACATCAAGGTGTTAACATTAACGTGATCAAAACGTGAAAACGCACAAAATCAATCAAGATCAAGCATGTTTATTGAATAAAAAATAGGAAAAATGATGGATGATCATACCTTGCAAAAGTGAAGAAAAACTCAAAGATTTGGTCGAAAGATGCTAGATCCGGAGGAGAACTACCCTCTAAAAGGATTTGAAGTGAAAAATTCGATGAAAAACACCAAGATCTTGAAGATTTGAGACGGGGAAATTGAAGGGATTTTAGTGTTTGGAAAATGGAAGATGAAACCCTTGGGTTTAGACGCAGTATTTAAAGAACCCACGAGTGCGTTCGAACGCACCAGTCTGCGCGTTCGAACGCGCCAGTCATTGCGTTCAAACTCAAAAATCTAAGTTCGAACGCCCACTTTTTTTTTTTAAACTAAAACAAATCAAAAGTCTTTTTGGAGATACACTTCTAGAATTTCAAAATATATTCAAGACAGAATATGATAATCAAATGAAATAAGTCATACATAGATCAATCAAATCATCAAAAGCATATTATAATCAATTCGAATGCATCACTCAAAATTAAATTAATCTTGATTGATCATAACGATATGTATATGCAAGATGAGCATAGATAATATGAACCAATCTTCTTAAACAAACTTTCCTATATAAAAAATGATGCAACACAGTAGTCAAACCGACTTAGTATTGAAAATTTTGCACTTTTCGACTTATTCTCCATAACATGATAGGAATTTTTCCTGTATTTTTTTTTTACTGAAACATATAGGTGCAATGATAGCTTTCACACATGAGTAGGTAGCCCTTTTCTTGTAGTACAAATCAAGCAATGTGCAAGAAGAAATTCACATATATCATTTTTTTATAAATTTTGCAAATAATGTACTGAGTCAAACTGGACTCTAAACAAGACGGCTTTCACACTAACTCATTGTAACCCTTTTCATTGATCTTTTATGAACAAATTTTTGATGACTAAGCATGAGGTCAAACTGTGCAAATCAAGGTTAATAGTGAGCTATTTAAAAAAATAATTCATGATATCATGCTCACTCAAGAATACACATACGTTATGAGTGCATGAAATTTAGTTTCATTATAATAGAAGTCGAGGGAGTGACAAAATCAAAATTGAAACAATATACTACAAGATGACAAAATTGACTATAATAACTCATAATCAAGAGAAAAATCATATTTTTATGTCAAGAGTATATTATTGAATCTAGGAGTGCATCAATTTTTTTTATAACAAAAACTCTCGACAAATCTGAAACATAAAACCAAAGAAAATTTCAGAGTAAAAGAAAACCTAAAATAAAACGAAACGAAAGAAACTCGCAAACTAAAAAGAACACAAATCCTAAAAAAATCAGTCCAAAGCACAAATCCCTAAAGATGTACGAAGATATTCAAATCTCTGTAAATCCAAAGGTTTTGTAAACAAATCACCCAACTGTTTCTCCGTCTCAATATGTTCTAGTGCTATTGTTTTGTCTTCAACTAACTCGCGTATAAAATGATGTCGGATATCAATATGTTTTGTACGCGAGTGTTGAACAGGATTTTTCGATATATTAATAGCACTCATGTTGTCATAATAAAGCACCATAGTATTTTGTTCAATGCCATAATCCTTGACCATCTGTTTCATCCATAGTAACTGAGAACAACAACTCCCTGCTACAATATACTCGGCATCCGTAGTAGATAAAGATATCGAGTTTTGTTTCTTACTGTGCCAAGCAACCAGATTGTTTCCAACATAAAAACATCCACCTGAAGTACTTTTTCTATCATCACATGAACTTGCCCAATCAGAATCCGTGTATCCCAACATGATAGCACCCGAGTCATAAGTAAACCAGATACCTAAATCAACTGTGCCACTGACATATTTTATGATACGTTTCACAGCAAACAAATGTGACTCCTTAGGTTCAGACTGAAACCTAGCACACACACCGACACTAAATGCAATGTCAGGTCTACTAGCAGTTAAGTACAAAAGGCTACCAATCATGCTCCTATACAGCGTCTGATTAACACTTTTTCCTGACATGTCCTTACCTAGTTTGGTAGTTGTACTCATAGGAGTTCTAGCATGTTTTGCATTGTTACATTTCAAATTATGTGAAGTTCTAACAACATAGCAATTATCAGATGTTCTAGATCCAAAATATATAACATTACCATCATGATCTAGAATAGTACAATCATTTTTGGAGAATTTTACCTCATAATCTTCATCACAAAATTGACTGATACTCAGTAGATTTGCTTTCAAGCCCTTAACATAATGAACATTTTCGAGACTATGAATCCCTGGAGTACTTACCGTTCCTTTACCTATTACCTTTGATGAATTACCATCTCTGAATGTCACAATTCCCCCTTTGTGTTTTTCAAGATTAGAAAATAACGACTTGTCACCCGACATGTCTTGAACAACCACTGTCTAAATACCACAAATCAGAATTTAAAGCTTTCAAGGCTGTATGCACAACATAACATTTCAAATCACTTTTCTTGACCTATATGGCCTTTGTTTTCATCCCATAAATGAAAGCATTTCTAGGATTTTGCAAAAATTTGCAATGAGGTCGAATATGCCCTAGAATGCCACAATGATAGCATGTCGGAACAAACCCTTTTCTACTCACCTTTTCTCGAGGAGTGTGACTAGAGTTTACCTTTGGTGCCGTTGAAGAGTTACCAGTTTGTTGATTAAACTTCAGTTTAGAGACATTTATCCAGGATTGTTTTGAAAAAGCGGTTGATGTAACAACCCAATCCACAAAAAAAAAAAAAAAATTCATGGGCACGACGCGACCGGCTACACTGTGGCCGGCCTCATGCCCATGCCAGCTGCTCATGCAGCTTGGTGGGGCGCCACGCGCCTGCGGCCGCTGCCGCAGCCAACCGGTTGCGGCCAGCTGGCCGCGGTGGGCCCCGGCGGGCCCCGGCGCCGCCACTACTACTCCTCTACCGCCTTCCCTCTCTCTCTTTAAATCTCTCTCTCTCTCTCTCTCTCGATGCTCTCTCTCTCTATCTCTCTCTCTCTCTCGCCGAGGCCGGTCGTCACCGTCGCCACCTCCACGAGCGCCGGTGAGCTCCACTCTCTCTCTCTCTCTCTCTCTTTCTTGCCCGAGGGTGGGCTCGTCGGAGCCGAGCCACCGGCGAGAGGCCGACCGCTGGCTGGCCAGCAGCGGCCGGTGCCCTCCCCGCCGGCCCGGGTCCGCAACCGCCTCCCTCACCTCCTTTCTTTCTTCTCTTTCTCTTCTGTTCTTCTTCTTCTTCTTCCTCTTCTTCTTCTTCTTCTTTCTTTCCTTCTTTCTTTCTTTCTTTTTCTCCTTCTTCCTCAGCTCCTTCTCTTTCTTTCTGCACAGTGTTGGCCTCGGCCCAGCACTGTAGCAGACAGTGCTGGGCCGAGCCCAGCACTGATGGCAGATGTGATTAATTTATTAATTAATTAGTTTATTTAGGTTATTTATTTAGGTATTTTTCTTCTTAATTAATGCAAGTAGATTATTTAGACATGAACTATGTTAATAATATTATATATCCTTCAATATAATTTTATTAATGATAATTTTTATCATTAATGATTAATTAGGTATAAATATATGTAATACTTATATTTATTTATTTATTTACATATCTATTAGATTAATAGATAGATTTGTAAATTATAATTATTAGATTTATATTCTAATATTCTTATGATCTACATTTTAAGTAATTCTATTAATTTATTATACATTATTATTTTGTAACAAATAAGATAATGACTACATAGTCCCTAATTAATCAAGATATAATTTAATTATAATTAGGTTTTTATCTATATTTATATTTTATTTATAATTAAAATCTAGTCAATTATAAAAATAAGTAGAAATTCTAAAATCTAATAAATCATCATATTTTACTCGAACGGATTATAATGGGATAAACAACTAACTTTATGTTACTTAAACATTTTCAGATCCCGAACCCCTTATTTGAGACCCCGTTGTCCTTGCTAGTGAGAAATGTCACATGGTTGATGGGCGGATGTAAGGGATACGTGGTTTGTATCTTCTGATCAGAGTGAGTAGTCTTATCCCCTAGATCCCTTTCTCAAATTAGGATTTATTATATATTATATACATGCATGTTTTGGCCTCCAGCATGATTATATGACTTTATATAGAGATGATTTCAGTCGAGCATATATTTTATCATGCATTTGATTAGACTGATCTGGGATATGAGTACATTGGTGATATATAGAGATGATATATAGAGATGATTGGAGATGATTATTCCTGAGTTGTATGATCTGTTGTCGTACTGGATATATGCATATGATTTATCATGTATAGGAAATCATAAAAGTACATGTGTATGTGATGTGAGGTGATGTGATGTGATGGCTGGAACGGTATCTGGTCCGGACTGGTACTGGACATACTCTTAGCGTATGGCAGAGTATGGTAATGGCTGATAGTTGTACTCTTAGCGTATGACAGGGTACAACTATCATTGATATACCCTTAGCGTATGGCAGGGTATGATTACTTTCTTCAGAGATACCCTTAGCGTATGGCAGGGTATGATTTATCTACAGAGATACTCTTAGCGTATGACAGGTTATGCTCTGAGCTTGTGACATGATGTGTATCGAGTTTGGGGCCGGGTACCGTAGTCCAGCATGGTGGATGATATTCAGAGTTGAGACGGATGATTGTGATAGTGAGAGATATGTGAATTATATCTGGCTCTGACATATATGATTATATAGTAGTTGGCATGCATCATGCATCATCATTGTTGTGACTAGTATCATTGGATCATAATTGTTATACATGATATGGTGTTATATTCGGTGATGTTATATGGTAATTTCATCATGTTATATAATTTCGGTTGAGGATATAATATGGTCATTCATGAGAATTGATTTCATTCATATATATGTCATTGAGGATACATATATATATATGTTCATACATGACATCATACTGCTTTCTGATTCATATTATCCAGTACATGATTTACTCTCTGTTTGGCATCACTGATTCGGGGTAAGGTCTATTCACTGAGCCTTTTGCTCATGACTCTCTTTATTTCTTTTCTAACCCCCTCAGATATGTGGTACGTGATAGCGACTTGAGAAGATATTTTAGAGCGATGATGAGGTGAGCTATAGATGCGAGATGGTATAGATGATAGTTTATATAGAAATCGAGTTATACCAATATTTGATATTTGTACTCTTTTGTATTAGACAATGATTTGTATAATACAGGTCGAATCATAGAGTAACCTTGTATTCGTTATTTTAGTTGTATCTTGATGGTTTGTTGTGGCCTATGTGGGTCCTGCCAGATTATGTGGCGGTCTAGTGTATATTATTGTGGACTTTGATATTCATATACTAACAGGTTTATTTGGTTAAGAGTATGATTTATTTGGTGATGGATTATGTAATCATGGATATGTTAGAAGGTGTTATTTGATGATGTCATGATTGTATGTGCACAGGAGTGTATCCGTGCGTGACGAGCCCCGCCCGACTTGTCGCGTGTGTCGCGCGTGCCGTGCGGCCGCGTGGGCGTGCACGTGCCGTGCCGGGCGGGGGCGTTACAGTTCAGTTGGTATCAGAGCTTAGGTTTAAGGATGATCTGGCAAACCATCAAGATAGTAGTTATCGGTTTATTTTAGGGCTACCCTAGTAGTCAATCTCGATGAGTTTGATATTAATTGGTTGAGATAGGAATCTAGGTTGTGATGTTAAGATTATTAAGTTTTGATACTTGTCGATATTTATAGAAATAATGTGTGATATTTGTATATTGATAATTTATCTGAGCGCCTAATGAATAGGAAGATGTATTATTAAAATCATGCATTGATATTGATATTGATGTATCATAGTCTGTGAAGCCTAATATGGGACATATATAGCATTGTTCATATGTTGTGATAAAGTGTAGAAATTTGTAAATATGTGGAGATATGTATTTTGTACAGAAGAATTATTATAAGTAGATTTGAAGTTATTCTGAGCAGATATAGCATATTTTTGGATTTTTGATCTTTTATGGATATATTTGATATTAGGAGATTGATGTAAAGAGATATATGCTCAGAAAGACTATTTTGATCTTTATGAGGGTTATAATTATGGATTGTGGATGGATGAGTAAGACATATGATGATTTTGTATAGTGGAAAAGAAATTATGTGTTGTGATATAGATGATTATAGATTGTATATAGAAAATAATTTTCGGATGACTAGTATGATAAATTATGTTTGCAAGATGTTTGTGTTAGTAGGTATGAAATTTTGATTGTATCGATAAGATGAGTGATTCAGTAGGGATATGTGTAACTAACAATATTGTTAGAGGATTAACGTCTTATTTAAACCTTTGAGTTGATTACCAAATAGGGTAACGGGTATAAGAAATATGTCATGGATACAGTTATTAGTTTGTGAGTGGTGTTAGTAACTGAGAAGTAATGTATATCTTTCTGGATGGCATGATAGTAGGTTTAGTTTAGAAGTTGCTGACTGTGTGAATTTGATTAGATAGAAAGAATAATAATGAAAGGAATTATATCGGGTGATGATAGTTGCTAAAGTTGATAGTCTCAGGATATATCTTGTATGGCAGTGAAACTATATTATGGTTATTAGTTTAGTTTTGAAAATTGATTTAAAGGATAAGAATATTATAACTTGAAGATCGTGTATGTTGAGTGATGAATTTTAATTACAAGTATGCAGATTTATTTTATTATGATTATTAGGTGATATTAATGATGTTGTAGAGGGATATTGATGATTCTATACGATTAAATTGTGCAGCATATATAGTGGACTTTGTATAGAGGATGTGATAGAATATTAAATTACAACTCTTAAAGAAGTATGAGGTTTAAATGATTTAATTAGGAATGAGATATGTTGGTATAGATGTTAAATTGAGATATTATGTGTTTTGACATGTTAGTTGTTTCAATGATACTAATTGGTGAGCTAATTTGATAGCGTTATTCATAGAGCCTATAGACTTGATTATTTGTTATGACTGAGAGATGGTTTGGAAGTTGAACTAATTGCTTCATAGGACGATAATGAAAGGAATATAGAGGACTATGATATTTCATGTACAATGTATCGATGGATGTTTATTATTGTAACGCCCCCGCCCGGCACGGCACGTGCACGCCCACGCGGCCGCACGGCACGCGCGACACACGCGACAAGTCGGGCGGGGCTCGTCACGCACGGATACTCTGCTGTGCACATATAATCATGATATCATCAAATAACACCTGCTAACATATCCATGATCACATAATCCATCACCAAATAAATCATACTCTTAACCAAATAAACCTGTTAGTATATGAATATCAAAGTCCACAATAATATACACTAGACCGCCACATAATCTGGCAGGACCCACACAGGCCACAACAAACCATCAAGATACAACTAAAATAACTAATACAAGGTTACTCTATAATTCGACCTGTATTATACAAATCATTGTCTAATACAAAAGAGTACAAATATCAAATATTAGTACAACTCGATTTCTATATAAACTATCATCTATACCATCTCGCATCTATAGCTCACCTCATCATCGCTCTAAAATATCTTCTCAAGTCGCTATCACGTACCACATATCTAAGGGGGTTAGAAAAGAAATAAAGAGAGTCATGAGCAAAAGGCTCAGTGAATAGACCTTACCCCGAATCAGTGATGCCAAACAGAGAGTAAATCATGTACTGGATAATATGAATCAGAAAGAGTATCATGTCATGAATGAGTATATGAATGTATCCTCAATAATACATAAATGAAAAGTAGATAACATGTCATAACTGATAAGAATACATAATCCTCGACAATGAATAAATAGGTCACCACATCATATAATCATCATAACTTTCTCTCTCAAATATGACACATGATGCATGCCGACCATGACAATACTATGAAATCAAATGCAATCATATATGATTAATATTGACTACTCGATAATCAGGTAACCGAATGATAATGAAATCATATGCATTTCTCAACATCATAATCATCACCGACATCTCGATATAATATCATCATACTAGACCACTATGCACAGTCAACACCCGGTACCCGGTCTCAACATTATGCCCGAAGGCTCAGAGCATACTCTGCCATCCGCAAGGAGTATCTCAAATATAACCATACCCTGCCATTCGTTAGGGTATCAACATCCATCTAGACCGGGCACCCTTCTAGCTGATAGAAATCTCGTGAGGATAACTCGCCACATATGCCCTGGCGAACGGCATGTGTCCGAATGTCTGCTGCGCACACAGACTAACGACCTCGGACGTAAGGCCAACAGGATCGCGACCATGTCGAGCGATCAATCATCCACCAAGCGCGTCCTAACCCTCGCGCCCACTCGGGTATCCTCACGCTTTCTATCAACTATCCTATCAATCACGTTTCATGCTTTCCTTTTTAAAAGACAAATCATATGCATATATCCAGTACGATAACAAGTCAATGCATAACAGGAATTTAGGTGGAACAGGAATCAAGAGAAAAATGATGCAATGTAGTCTCCAACCATGTATCTAACACATGCATACTCCCGCTAGTCTATCACATGCACACTCATACTAGAAATCATCTCAACATAAAACCATAACAGTATAATCATCAACAACCATCCTTATTTATCATTATCATACTCATATCAAAGATCAGCCTAATTACATGCATGATAAAAATATGCTCGACGGTAATCATCTCTAGATAAAGTCATATAATCATGCTGGAGGCCAAAACATGCATGTACATAATATATAATATAACCTAATTTGAGAAAGGGATCTAGGGGATAAGACTACTCACCCTGATCAGAAGATACAAACCACGTATCCCTTACATCCGCCCATCAACCGTGTGACACTTCTCGCTAACAAGGACAACGAGGTCTCAAATAAGGGGTTCGGGATCTGAAAATGTTTAAGTAACATAAAGTTAGTTGTTTATCCCATTATAATCCGTTCGAGTAAAATATGATGATTTATTAGATTTTAGAATTTCTACTTATTTTTATGATTGGCTAGATTTTTATTATAAATAAAATATAAATATAGATAAAAACCTAATTATAATTAAATTATATCTTGATTAATTGGGGATTATGTAGTCATTATCTTATTTGTTACAAACTAATAATGTATAATAAATTAATAGAATTACTAAAAATGTAGATCATAAGAATATTAGAATATAAATCTAATAATTATAATTTACAAATCTATCTATTAATCTAATAGATATGTAAATAAATAAATAACTATAAGAATTACATATATTTATACCTAATTAATCATTAATTATAAAAATTATCATTAATAAAATTATATTGAAGGATATATAATATTATTAAAATAGTTAATGTCTAAATAATCTATTTGCATTAATTAAGAAGAAAAATACCTAAATAAATAACATAAATAAACTAATTAATTAATAAATTAATCACATCTGCCATCAGTGCTGGGCTCGGCCCAGCACTGTCTGCTACAGTGCTGGGCCGAGCCCAACACTACGCAGAAAGAAAGAGAAGGAGCTGAGGAAGGAGGAGAAAAAGAAAGAAAGAAAGAAAGAAGGAAAGAAAGAAGAAGAAGAAGAAGAGGAAGAAGAAGAAGAAGAAGAAGAAGAAGAAGAACAGAAGAGAAAGAGAAGAAAGAGGGGAGGTGAGGGAGGCGGTTGCGGACCCGGGCCGACGGGGAGGGCACCGGCCGCTGCTGGCCAGCCAGCGGCCGACCTCTCGCCGATGGCTCGGCTCCGACAAGCCCACCCTTGGGCAAGAAAGAGAGAGAGAGAGAGAGAGAGAGAGAGAGAGAGAGAGGAGCTCACCGGCGCTCGTGGAGGTGGCGACGGCGAGAGAGAGAGAGAGATTTAAAGAGAGAGAGGGAAGGCGGTGGAGGAGGAGTAGTGGCGGCGCCGGGGCCCGCCGGGGCCCACCGCGGCCAGCTGGCCGCAGCCAGTTGGCTGCGGCAGCGGCCGCAGGCGCGTGGCGCCCCACCAAGCTGCATGAGCAGCTGGCATGGGCACGAGGCCGGCCACAGTGTGGCCGGTTGCGTCGTGCCCATGATTTTTTTTTTTTTTTTTTTGGGATTGGGTTGTTACAATTATACTGCTAGATGATAAACAGATAATGATGTATAGGAAAGTGATTATATTAGAAATTGTTTAACCATTGGCTTACATGCTCGATTATTACTAGAGGTTATTGAGCGAGCCTTTTTGAATGATTAGATTGATTTAATGATTGTAAAGACTTACAGGTTTAAATTTAAGTCTTAAGATAAAGACATTTGATTGGAAGATAATGATTTCATGATTGGTTCTATTATAGTTTGTGGAAATTTGATCGTTTAATGGATTGCAAAGTTAAGGATGTGAGAATGTTGTTATCTATATTGTTGGATGTCTTCTAATCTATAGGAATCAGTTAGTGTCAGTTAGTTTATTAGCAGATCATAATAGCATTATGAATTCAGGAGGTTAATCTTAGTAACTTTAGTTCATTTATAATGATGATATGGATTTGTTTAAGATGTGTTTCTGTATTTTTTTTAAAAGATCAAGTATGATGGATTAGTATATATTGGTTTATGAATTGAATATTATATCTGTCGAGATATTGAAGAGATTATTGGATCACTTAATAGAACTCTATGGATAGTCTTTGGATCGGAATATCGATATCATTAAGCGATATTTTGGTGGATATACTAGTAGTGATGGTAATTAAATAGATAATGATCAAACTGGAATTATGTGAATCGAGGAATGAATAGTTTGGATATAGAAGTGATTGATAGAAAGATCATTATAAAGTTTATCATGTATGTTTCCTGAGATAGTTAAATCCTTTTAGATATTGCAGATTAAGAAGGAAGATAATGTGGAGAATTAGAAGAGGATATAAATTTCGGTTGAGGTTGCATTAGGATTTACATTGATAGGTCGGATTTGATGCATTGTATGTTATTCTGAAGAATGTATTATGAATACACGTTGATATTGTAGTCTTATATGGATAGGTATGATCTCTTATATTGATTTACCTAGTAATTTGTATAATAGTTTAAGCATATGAGCAGTGCACTTTAAATAAGAGAGTTTGTGCTATCGCCTAAATTTTATGAGGATATCGGATGATGCTGAGTATGTTTAGATTAGTGAGATTATTTATTTAGGAAGAGAAGCATGAGTTAAGTATTTCGGATGTTTTGAAATAACTTGTATTTATCGTTCTACTTGGTATTAGTGATTGTATTGAGGGATAATCCATTGTGTATGTTTGGAATCGGAGTATTAATTCAATAGATTGGAGATAATTTACTTAAATAGGTTGTATAGTATTATCATAGGTGATTATGGCATTACGATGTGTATTGTGGTAGTTAGCAGGAAAAGTGATAAAATTGGGATAGCTTGAGGTATTTTGGAGTAAAATATGATTTACTTAATAGATGACAACACATTTTATATTGTAGAATGAACGTACGCTTATTTGCAAACCAGTGGTATTATTGATGTTTATGGATATGGTATAATTACCTGACTCACTTAGATCTAGAAATTTAAATTTTGTAAGTGAGTTACTTGTGGTTGTCTAATGTTAGGAGTTAATGAGTGAACTAATAAGTGAAGTATAAGTTATAAATCTGAAAAAGTGAGATGGCTTAGTAGTCGATTTGATTAGAAGGTACTAGAACTAGATTTGTAGATTTCCTTACAATACCAGTGTGATTTAAATTTCGGGGTCGAAATTTTTATAAGGGGGGAAGGAAAATGTAACAACCGGTTGCGGCCAGCTGGCCGCGGTGGGCCCCGGCGCCGCCACTACTACTCCTTTACCGCCTTCCATTTCTCTCTTTAAATCTCTCTCTCTCTCTCTCTCTCTCTCTCTCTCTCTCTTTCTCGATGCTCTCTCTCTCTATCTCTCTCTCTCTCTCGCCGAGGCCGGTCGTCGCCGTCGCCACCTCCACGAGCGCCGGTGAGCTCCTCTCTCTCTCTCTCTCTCTCTCTCTCTCTCTCTCTCTCTCTCTCTCTTTCTTGCCCGAGGGTGGGCTCGTCGAAGCCGAGCCACGGCGAGAGGCCGACCGCTGGATGGCCAGCAGTGGCGGTCTCCCCGCCGGCCCGGGTCCGCAACCGCCTCCCTCACCTCCTTTCTTTCTTCTCTTTCTCTTCTGTTCTTCTTCTTCTTCTTCTTCTTTCTTTCCTTCTTTCTTTCTTTCTTTTTCTCCTTCTTCCTCAGCTCCTTCTCTTTCTTTCTGCACAGTGTTGGGCTCGGCCCAGCACTGTAGCAGACAGTGCTGGGCCGAGCCCAGCACTGATGGCAGATGTGATTAATTTATTAATTAATTAGTTTATTTAGGTTATTTATTTAGGCATTTTTCTTCTTAATTAATGCAAGTAGATTATTTAGACATGAACTATGTTAATAATATTATATATCCTTCAATATAATTTTATTAATGATAATTTTTATCATTAATGATTAATTAGGTATAAATATATGTAATACTTATATTTATTTATTTATTTACATATCTATTAGATTAATAGATAGATTTGTAAATTATAATTATTAGATTTATATTCTAATATTCTTATGATCTACATTTTAAGTAATTCTATTAATTTATTATACATTATTATTTTGTAACAAATAAGATAATGACTACATAGTCCCTAATTAATCAAGATATAATTTAATTATAATTAGGTTTTTATCTATATTTATATTTTATTTATAATTAAAATCTAGTCAATCATAAAAATAAGTAGAAATTCTAAAATCTAATAAATCATCATATTTTACTCGAACGGATTATAATGGGATAAACAACTAACTTTATGTTACTTAAACATTTTCAGATCCCGAACCCCTTATTTGAGACCCCGTTGTCCTTGCTAGCGAGAAGTGTCACACGGTTGATGGGCGGATGTAAGGGATACGTGGTTTGTATCTTCTGATCAGAGTAAGTAGTCTTATCCCCTAGATCCCTTTCTCAAATTAGGATTTATTATATATTATGTACATGCATATTTTAGCCTCCAGCATGATTATATGACTTTATATAGAGATGATTTCAGTCGAGCATATATTTTATCATGCATTTGATTAGACTGATCTGGGATATGAGTACATTGGTGATATATAGAGATGATTAGAGATGATTATGCTATTATGGTTTTATGTCGAGATGATCTCTATCATGAGTATGCATGTGATAGATTAGCATGAGTATGCATGTGTTAGATACATGGTTGGAGTTTGCATTACATCATTTTTCTCTCGGCTTCTTTACCACCTAAATTCCTGAGTTGTATGATCTGTTGTCGTACTGGATATATGCATATGATTTATCATGTATAGGAAATCATAAAAGTACATGTGTATGTGATGTGAGGTGATGTGATGTGATGGCTGGAACGGTATCTGGTCCGGACTGGTACTGGACATACTCTTAGCGTATGGCAGAGTATGGCGATGGCTGATAGTTGTACTCTTAGCGTATGACAGGGTACAACTATCATTGATATACCCTTAGCGTATGGCAGGGTATGATTACTTTCTTCAGAGATACCCTTAGCGTATGGCAGGGTATGATTTATCTACAGAGATACTCTTAGCGTATGACAGGGTATGCTCTGAGCTTGTGACATGATGTGTATCGAGTTTGGGGCCGGGTACCGTAGTCCAGCATGGTGGATGATATTCAGAGTTGAGACGGATGATTGTGATAGTGAGAGATATGTGAATTATATCTGGCTCTGACATATATGATTATCTAGTAGTTGGCATGCATCATGCATCATCATTGTTGTGACTAGTATCATTGGATCATAATTGTTATACATGATATGGTGTTATATTCGGTGATGTTATATGGTAATTTCATCATGTTATATAATTTTGGTTGAGGATATAATATGGTCATTCATGAGAACTGATTTCATTCATATATATGTCATTGAGGATAGATATATATATATATGTTCATACATGACATCATACTGCTTTCTGATTCATATTATCCAGTACATGATTTACTCTCTGTTTGGCATCACTGATTCGGGGTAAGGTCTATTCACTGAGCCTTTTGCTCATGACTCTTTTTATTTCTTTTCTAACCCCCTCAGATATGTGGTACGTGATAGCGACTTGAGAAGATATTTTAGAGCGATGATGAGGTGAGCTATAGATGCGAGATGGTATAGATGATAGTTTATATAGAAATCGAGTTGTACCAATATTTGATATTTGTACTCTTTTGTATTAGGCAATGATTTGTATAATACAGGTCGAATCATAGAGTAACCTTGTATTCGTTATTTTAGTTGTATCTTGATGGTTTGTTGTGGCCTGTGTGGGTCCTGCCAGATTATGTGGCGGTCTAGTGTATATTATTGTGGACTTTGATATTCATTTAAGAGTATGATTTATTTGGTGATGGATTATGTAATCATGGATATGTTAGCAGGTGTTATTTGATGATGTTATGATTGTATGTGCATAGGAGTGTATCCGTGCGTGACGAGCCCCGCCCGACTTGTCGCGTGTGTCGCGCGTGCCGTGCGGCCGCGTGGGCGTGCACGTGCCGTGCCGGGCGGGGGCGTTACAGTTGATGACCTCAGGTTTTCTTCCTTTTGTATACCTGCAGAAACAAAGACAGTTTTATTATTATTTGAATTACCAGTGTATCCTATACCATACCTGTCTTTTCCAGAAATATGAGCTTTTAATATCTCGTCAAGTTTGTTCTTCCCTTTAAGAAATGTCGCTTCCTTCTGCAATCGCTCTAGTTCAATTTCATCAGCTTTCATTTTATTTTTTGCATTGTCAAGTTGTTCAGAAAGGTCTTTGACACGTTCAAGTTCCAATTTGTACTTCTCCTCAAATTGATTTCTTTCTGATTCGATTACCTTGAGTCGTTGAAGTAGTCTAAGATTGTTTTTCTTGAGTTTAAACGACTCTAGGTACAAGTCATTATATGCCTTTTGAATTTCATATTCATCTTCCTCAGCTGGTAGCATATCAAAATTATCTGTACTATTAGTATCAACAACAGAGTCAGTATTAAGTAGAGAAGAGACAAAGGCTACAAAGTTTTCTTCGTCCTTTTCAGAATCATGATTAGATTCATCTGAGTCATCCCAAGTAACTTTCATAGCTTTGCCCTTCCTCTTAAGACGATTAGGGCATTCTTGTGCGATGTGTCCAAAACCGGAACATTTAAAACATTGAACTTTATTCTCAGAATTCTTCTTTTTCACAAAAAGCTTTGTTTTTTTCAAATTTTTCAGTATTCAACTTGTTTGGCTTCCGAAAGAATTTATTGAACTTTTTGACAAACATAGCCAACATCTCAACATCTAAATCACCTTCATCATCAGGCTCCTCTAAATTTTGTTCAACAGTGGATAGAGCCATCCCTTTGGACTTCCTCGGTTTTGAAAGACTAGACTCAAATGTTTGTAGATTTCCTACCAATTGTTCAACTTTCATAGAGTCGATGTCCTTACTTTCCTCAATAGCTGTAACTTTTGCCTGAAACCTTTCTGGAAGACCTAAGGATCTTACGGACAATTCTGTTTTTAGGAATTTTCTCTCCTAGGTTGAAACTGGAGTTGACTATATCACTCAGCTTTGCATAGAACTCATCAAATGTCTCATTCTCCTTCATACGTAGGGTTTCAAAACTAGTAGTCAACCTCTGAAGTTTTGAAAGTTTTACAGCCATAGTTCCTTCATGAGTTGTTTCTAAGATCGTCCAGGCTTCTTTTGCTATTTCACAAGTAGAAATTCTTCTAAATTCTTCCGAGGAAACACAACTAAAAATTGCATTTATTGCTTTACTATTCCAGCTAACTTTTTCATAATCTGTCTTATCCCATGACTCAATCGGTTTCTCAATAAACTCATCATTCACCATGTACATTGGTGGACTCCAACCGTTCACAATGGTCATCCATACTCGCTCATCTATAGACTTCAAATAAGCTCTCATCCTAGCTTTCCAATATCCATAATTTGATTCATCTAAAATAGGAGGTCTAATAGATGAGGGTCCATCTCTATGGCAATCCATGCCTATCTGATCTCTCTCAAAGAGTGAGAGAATCTGCTATGATACCAATTGAAAAAACCCCTAGACACACGTATGTATCTAAACACTAGGCAATAATATTGCTCGTTCGCTTAAGTAAAAAAACCGAAGAAATATTAAGAACGAAAGCAGAGATGAACGCCAAGATTTTAACATGGAAAAACCCAAAACGGGAAAAAAAACCACGGATCTAAACTCGGATCAAAACCAATCACTATGATAGTAGCAGTTACAAGACTAACTCACAAAACAACCCGTCGATCCAAACGACTTTATTCCTCTCAGTCTTGATCGCTAGAACCCATGATTCACTGCTTCTCGTGATTGAAGTCCAATCTCAGTAGCCCTCGAGATTGATCTTTCGTCTAGATCGCCCTTAAGACGAAAGATTAAATTCTTGTAGATGAGTAGAACCTTGTTTGTTGAAGAACCGATGTAGCCTCAAGAAGTCTCCTTCAATAATGCTTCTTCAACTACCCTAGAGATAGGGCATCACAATCCTTTTATATGATCTTCAAGATAGAGCCAAATCTAAGTCTTATCCGTACTCACGAAAATCCAATAAATTGCAAACTTCATAGGTGCGTTCGAACGCGGCCCGGGTGCGTTCGAACGGCCTGACTTAATCTCAAGTGCATTCGAACGGGCCCAAGTGCGTTCGAACGCGACTGCTTGAATTCTTCAGGTTACGTTCGAACGCGTTTGTGAACGCTGCTCTCGGTCTGTGTGAATGCAGTACCCGCGCTCGAACGCGTTTGTGAACGCTGCTCTCGGTCTGTGTGAATGCAGTACCCGCGTTCGAACGCGTTTGTGAACGCGGCTCTCTGTCTGTGTGAACGCAGTACCCGCATTCGAACGCATTTGTGAACGCACCGCGTTCGAACGCCTTTGTGAACGCGGTGTGAACTCAACAGCTTTTCACCACTAATCTTGCAATTCTTCCAACCAGAGATATTCTAGAGTTGTGTAAAGCTCATATACATGAAAGAATACACTTAGAATATTTTGTACACAATTGCCAACAAATAAAAACCTAACAGAACTGCCGGTTGTGGACGCCGTCCGTGGTACATACCAACTATCCTTCGACGTCCAATTCATCCTCATAACTCCTTTCAAGGTAGTGTACTTCTGTTCCATCCTTGTGGCAATCTCAAAAGCTTCTACAAAGTACACAGTTGCATTGAAAAGACGTTAGCTTTTATCTCCTCATGTAGCCCCACCAAAAATGTGCTCTTTAATGCTTCTTGTGGCCACCTAGGAAAACAACGACTTTTGAGATGCTCAAAGTCTTCTTGATATGCTGCCACAGTAGTCTTTTATGTCAATTTGGAGAGTGTAGTTCATATCCAATAGTCCTAAACTGTCAAGCTAATGCAAATGTGAATGCCATCTAATTGTTGAACGGTTGGTGCGCATGCATGGATTGGTACCAACATAAAGCCACATCTTCCAATAGAAAGCTTGCAATAGGTACCTTATCCTCTTCCAGCATGCCATGACATGAAAGGTACTATTTGGCATGAAAAATCTAATCAATAGGGTTACCTCCGTTAAACTTTGGGAATTCCAACCAAGCAAATCATCCGTGGAGGCCATAATCGCACCTATTGTCCATTAGAGGATCCATCCTCATTACTGGTGAACGAAGAATGTGGATTCTGGTCCACGATGTCTTCTTTCCTCTTCCTCACGAGCATGCACATGTTCATCAACATATGGCCACGCTGCTCCCGGTTCGCCCCTACCTTGATGGGGTTCATTCCTTCCTTCCTCTATGCCATGGTTCACTCCAAGTGGGGCCGGATAAGGTATCCTTGGTCTAGGTGGGTTGGGTAGTAATGCATCCATCTGCCCTAAAAACACTCTCATCGTTGGCGGAGTTTAATTGGCCACTGGTGTAGTTATGACGAGTTCTTCTGGTGTCAGCCCTCCACGCGATATCATACGAATCTCCTCGCGTAGAGACTACACAAGGGCTTCTTCCATTCATTGTTGGTGGTCCATTATTCTTTTTTGTTGCTCCATCATTTGCTAAATGAGCGCTGCCACATTAAGATCAAGCGGCGTGGAAAGAGGCGCACTCGGCATGGCACTGGTGCTAGCTTGGCTATTGCTGCCCACGATGGTCATAGCGTTTATATTTGGTTTCGAGTTGGCATCCATCGTCCCACACTTCGTCATCAATCTTGTGTTAGTCATAGTCCGAGAACCGTTGGCTCTGACACTACTGTTACATACTAGACCGATATGGGGATGGGTTGGTTATTTGGATTGAAGGGAGATTTTGATGATGATGGAAGGGAATGAGAAGATGATATGTGGATAGAGATATTTGCAATGAGAGGTGGGAATAGGATGAAGGGGAAGAAGAGGTCGCTCCTAGAAGAACTAGGGCCGCAATAGACGAAGAGGAAAATGATACGATTCGGACTTCACCGACGTCGTCTCGAGCATGGATTCACTTTAGGAGTATCTTTGTGTCTTGTTTTAGTGTTTAAATTCCATGAAAAATAAGTTTTTGTAAATCGCGTTCGAACGCGGGTGGGTGAGTTCGAACGCGGATGTGAATGCGGTTGTGAACGTGGGAGAAGAGTGTGCATTGTGCGTTCAAACGCCCCGTTCGAACGCATTGTGAACGCCTGCATCGTGTTCACAAATACCGACAGGCGCGTTCGATCACGCGTTCGCAAATCCAGAGGAACAAACTCGGTGCGTTCAAACGCGGTCGGCGAAAATTGTATTGTTAGGGTTAATTGGAGTTGTTGGTTAGCCTCTAAAAGGATGTAGATGGCAACCAAAGTCATTATTGATTATTGAGAATTGAGTTTTGCCTTGCCTCATTCGTCTTCTTCGTTCCCGTTCTCTCAATCCCCGGCGACGCCGCTTCTAACCTCCCTCGACTGGCCAATCACCCTAGTCCCTTAGGGGTGGCCCTCTCCTCCCCCTTCTTCCAATCTATCCGACATTTGCCATAACCCTTCCATCGACCATAACCCTTCCACCACCACTTTTCACCGGTGCCACTCCATTAACGCCGGTCGGTCCTCCTTCAACCACCATTACCTAGGATCACGTGCCTCTATCCACGGATCTAAAATAGACCACCCTGACCTTTGTCCACTAATCGGACGATATCTTGAAATTCCCACATACGATTCACCTGAAACTAGATTTGTTGGAAAGTTCGTTTTTGGGGCTACAACATATCAAAATTTCACGTCAATCTGACAGCAGAATATTTCGGCATCTTATTTCAAAGTTTCATGCCAAATCTAGTCCAGATCAGGAAATTGGAAGAGATCGAACCTTAGCCTAAATGGGAGATCATATCAAGCTTGGTAATATCAACTTGGTATCAGAGCTACCGTTCCTCGGACAAGCGCTTCCTATGACGACCACTAGATCCATGGCTGCACGGTGATATGATGAAGAAGAGATTCTCCCAATAGAGGAGGGAGAAACGGTTGCGGGGACTTCCACTCACGGAACCACCCGATCTAATCGGAATACGAAAGAACCTAGTGTTCAAGCCGTATTGGGGTCTCTTTCCGAGCAAATGGCCATCAATAGTCAGATGATGATGGAGATGATGTGGGAACTAGTGGCGATAAGGGAAGCAATGGCGAACAGGAACGCACCATCGACCCCACGACGCGAGTCCACCCCCTTGAACCCATCTCCACCGGTTCAGCCTTTGCAACCACAAGAGCCGCTGCTACCACCACCCTATGGGCAGAGGCAAGCAAGGATGGTTACACCAGGTCCAGTTGCAGGTGAACCCATCCGACGAGCGAACCACTATGGAGACCACCTTGGAGATCAAGATCCATGGGCGGGTCAATACGAACTGGAACCACGACGAGTTAATCAAAACCGAAGGAGGGATCATCAACCCTTCATGGTGCATCCTCCCCTGGTTAGACAAGGACTTGGACATGATCCGAAATGAGACAACAACATCCGTGGACAAGTCCTGCGTCTCGAATTCCCCAAGTTCAAAGGTGGCGATCCGATCGATTGGTTGTATAGGGCGGAGCAATTCTTTGGATACCAAGGTACGACGGAAGAATACAAGGTGACGCTTGTGAACTTCCACCTTGAGGATGCGGTGCTTCATTGGTTTCGAGCAGCCAATGCCATTGAGGCTATCAAAACTTGGGCTGAATTTTGTGCTGATATCACACGGCGATTTGGAGCATCGGGGTATAAAGACTTTGATGCTCTCCTCTCAAAGACAGTGCAAAAGTGTAACATCCGTTAAAAATAAAAAATAAAAAATTTAGCGCACGTGCGATGCACGTGCACCCTAACCGCAGACTCCTTCTTCCCCCTCCCCCACCTCTCGCAGTTAGTTGCGAGAGGTGGGAGAGGAGTGCGCCGGAGTGGAGTTAACTCCACTCTGTTGCCCTCTCCACCTCTTCTCTATTTAATCTCCACTCATCCCCCTCGAGTTTCCTTCTTTTCGGAATCTCCCCTTCTTCGCTTTTCCCTACTCTCTTTTCTCTTCCGAGCCGCTGAAGTTTTCGTCGCGGGCAGCGAGTCACCGGAGCGCCAGCAGCCAACCAAAACCTCTCACCTCGATCGTCAGGTTAGCCTTCATCCCCTTTTTAGTTCAATTTGAAAATAGCCTAGTTAATCATGCGTAATTAGGATTTTATTTTAGTTTACTTTCACCGAAGAAATTCGTCGACCGGCGACCTCGGGTCGACCACCCACCGGTTTGGGAAGTTTCCCTGTTTCTCCCCCTTGCTGTAGGTACCCAAATTGGGTACCCACGGAGCGCAAGGGAGGCGATTCCATGTCGCCTCCCACCGTCGGGTTTCTTTGGCACTAGCGGCCACCACCGGTGGTGGTGGCCTCACTCATCAACCTCGACTGACCCACCTCTTCACTTGGAAGAGGTGGGTACCCGAGAAGAGGGCTTCGAGCCCACCTAGCACTGAGTTGAAAACTCCATGGCCGCTGGCCATGGAGTTCCTCAACTCTCACCCTCCGGCCGCACTAGCCAGAGGTTCTGTCCACTCCTGCGCCCAAGTCGACCTAGTCAACTTGGGGAAAAGTTGCTCGAGCCGGGGGGTTGCCGGTGATGAGGATCACCGGCAACAACACCCCTCTCCTCTGTTTCTCCTTCTCTGTCAAAAGGACGAGGAGAGGGTGGAGGTTGGGCCCCCCCACCACTCTCTCTCTCTCTATGGGCTGTGGCATGGGCTGCGTTGCAGCCCAAGTCCATAGTCCCCTCATCTATAAGGTCTCGGTGGACTGGGCTTTGGAGCCCAGTCCACCCCCTTAGTTTCTGGTGGGCTGCGGGGTTCGTAGCCTACCTCCTTATTTGTTGTCAAACTGGGCTCTAGAGCCCAGTCCACCATCTCACCCTGCTAGACTGGGCTCTTGAGCCCAGTCCATTACCTCTCTCACTCTCCCTCTCTCACTCTCACTTAATTTGCTGGGCCTTGAGCCCAGCCCAACCTTTAACATTTTAACCCTAGACTAATTAATTTTGAGTTTGTTATTTTTCTTAAATTCTGTTAGCTACCTAAATTGTAATTATTATAATTTTCTCAACCATGTTATTAATAAAATTAGGAACTATATAAAATCAAAATAGGTATTTGAATTTATTAGTCTTCTCAATTATCTTCACATTTACAATGTGAACGGCTCAAATGACCATTATTATTTTAATTAAGACAAATAATATCTCGGACCTAGAGAATCAAGCTTAAATATACACAACAAGATGGTTAGTTTATAAGTCCATTAATTTTATGTTTATTTTATTTATAAATTATTAGATTCAGCATTGTTCGGGAAGGATCTTGAAATTCAAGAAGAGCCGACTGATTAGGAGAGTAAGACGGATTCCAGAAATACCCCAGGCGAGTAGAATTCTATAATAGTCTTTAAAAATGCATACTTATGTCATATCTTACCTGTGATAATTAAATGTCGTTTTCTTACTTATGAAACTTATATGACATCTCATATTTCAATTTAATTACATGTCAATTCTTACTTGTATTATTTATCACTTAATGCACATGTATGATAGACTCGATGCTTGTTTATAATATATGTTATTTTGATGTTTATGTTAAATAAATAATAGAGGTCATGGCACCATGTGCACGTATCACTATTAGTCAAGTCCTAGTTAGGCAGTGCCCTTTTACCTACTCAACCCAGGGTTAGGGGTAGAGTGTATATTATATAGTATTATATTAGCGGCCTACACCTGAGATCGGTAGCAGGTGGAGCATTCAGGTGATTACACTGCCCTAGTTGGAGACTTGACTAGTATGATATTAGGAAAGATGATTGAGAGGTAGGGATTGTAGTTCTACCGATACCCGAGGACGTAGGGTCAAGGCGTCTATTGAGCTGTGTGCTCTTATCAACCGTATGTGATGATTTCGCTCTGTGCGATGATTACTAGAACGGTGTTGATGGGCCTATGACTGGGGTCCTTAGTCTGATGGCCACAGACAACCGGTCATATGCAGCGTTGTCAGGCATGTATGGGCGATAATACCGCTAGCTGACTAGTTCCCATCTATTTTGATGATGCTTTGTGAGATATATTATTGTGACTTGACTCCTGTGTGGATTTCTCTATAAAATAAGCTATAATGATGAAAGCTATTAAAAGTCATAATGTACATTTTTCCTTGACATGTTATGAGTTGCATTTTTACTTATCATGCAATATTCTTAGATTATTATTAGATTTTACTTGCTGGGCCCCGTGCTCACCGCCATTTTTGGTGGAAATATTTCAGAGATGATTATAGAGGATGCGGACATCGAAGAGTAGCAGATTCATTCCTTATTTTTAGGATTTGTTTATTCTATTATTTCGATTGGACTTAGCCCCTGCGAGGGTATTTATGTTCTAGCAAATTTGTGATGGACTTGTATTCCTAGAGGCTTGTTGAGGCCTGTGATATTATAATTCAGGATTATTTGTTGGATTATTATGGTATTTCTTGACTTATTCAGATACTTGGTGAGATTATTTCACTAACCGATCATGTGGGAATCATGTGGACATGCTCCACGTGAGGAACACGTGAATTTTTGGAAGTGGGTGTTTCAAAAAGACTACGGTTGGGGCATACCAAGAAGAATTTGAGAGGATTAGTAGCCGATGTCATCCACCATGGACGGATCAGCAACTTCACAGCACCTTCATCTTCGGGCTGCGGGGTGACATACAAGCCGATGTGAGGGCTTTAAGGCCTAGAACCTTAAAGGAGGTCTTCGAAGATGCGGTGCTTATGGAAAATAAACATAGGGCCATTAAGTTACACCTGAAACAGAGTTGGTCGAGCCAAAGGAGCCGCAATCAAGCTCAACCAACCATAGCGGCGAGAAATATTACTGGAGTACCGAGAACCACTGCTGCAATGGTGCCTCCTCGAGCAACCTTGAAGCCATCCCAAGATGTGAAGTACGCACCTAGAGGTCCGAGGCGATCACTCACACCTGCTCAAGTGGAGGAACGAAGGGCCAATGGCCTATGCTTTCGTTGTGATGAGAAGTTTGTGCCCAAGCATCGCTGCGCTAAACCAATGTGATCGGTGATGCTAATCGATGGATTGGAGGAGGCTGAGGATGAGTTTGCAGTTGAAAATGCAGGTGTGGCTAGACAACAAGGAGAAGAAGCTGAGGAGCAATCCGTGGAGGACATGATAGCCGAAATCTCCCTCCATGCCTATTCGGGGATAGCTGCGCCTAAGACCTTGTGGGTGAACAGTGTAGTCAAGAAAACCACAGTGAGAATCTTGATTGACACCGGGTCCACCCACAACTTCATTGACAAGAGGCTCCTTAAGATGATTGGGCTTGAGTTGGAACCCATGGAAGGGTTCGATGTGATGATTGGAGATAGTACTACATTGCGAGCGGATTTTATTTGTGGAGGTGTGGAACTGAAGGTGCAAGGCCAAACTTTCACATTGGATCTTTATCCGTTGGCCTTCTGAGGTGCCAACATTGTTTTAGGGACTCAATGGCTTCGAAGCTTGGGGCTCATGACATTTGACTTTACAAACCTCTCATTGACATTTTGGAGGAATGACCAGAGAGTGCTGCTGGATGGAAATCAACCACTAAATGAACTTCCAAGCGAAGGGGACGCAAGTGAGCTCATCTCTTTCTCAGCACCCACTTTTCCTTTTTTCTCAGGTCTGCGGAGAGCCAGCGCAAGGGATAGTGATCTGGTCCGACTCATGGAGGAGCTGAGAGAGAACCCATCAAGCCACCCCGAGCATGAGGAGCGTGACGGGTTGGTACTCGAGCGCAGGCGGATCAAGGTACCCGCGGATGAAGAGCTATGGAGACTATTCATGGCACACTTCCATGATACTCCTATAGTAGGCCATGAAGGGGTCTTATGTACCTACAAGCGGCTGGCCCAAAACTGTATATGGACAACGATGAAGTCGGACGTGAAGAAATATGTGCGTGAATGCCAAATCTGTCAACGAGTCAAATCGGAGACGCTCAAACCCAGTGGGCTATTGCAACCACTGCCTATACCAGAACACATCTGGGAGGACATCTCTATGGACTTCATCGAGGGGCTGCCGGAGGTCCGAGGACAATTGGTGGTGTTTGTTGTGGTGGATAGACTGAGCAAACATGCTCATTTCATAGCATTGTCTCACCCGTTTTCAGCGAAAAGGGTTGCTGAAATTTTTGTTCGGGAAGTGGCACGCTTGCATGGGATGCCTAGGACGATCGTGTCAGACCAGGATCGCATCTTCATCAGTGAGTTTTGGTCCGAGTTCTTTAGATTGAAAGGGACTCAAATCAACCTTAGTTCAGCTTATCACCCCAAGACAGATGGCCAAACCGAGGTGGTGAATCGCGGACTAGAGCAATACTTGTGATGCTTTTTGGCTGATCGACCAAAGGATTGGGTCAAATTCCTTCCATGGACTGAGTGGTCATACAATACCGCTCATCACTCTAGCATCGGCATGACCCCCTTTGAGGTGGTTTATGGGCGCACTCCCCCAGTCTTGCGTGCCTACGATAGACTCACGGCGGCGGATTGGACCGAGCTTGACTTGGAGCTTGCTGATCGAGATGAAACATTGAGACGGCTCAAGACTCACCTAGCCAGAGCCCAAAACCACATGAAGCAAACTCATGACAAAGGCCGACGTGAGCGAGAATTTGAGGTGGATCAATTGGTGTTCGTTCGAGCTCAGCCGTACCGGCAATCCACATTGACGCCAATTTTAAACCAAAAGTTGGGTTACAAGTACTATGGTCCGTACCGAGTACTACAACGAATCGGTCCAGTACTACTCGAAGGGACCAAGATACATCCGGGAGGGTGAGTTCGAACGTGGTTGTGAACGCGGTTGTCTCGAGCATGGATTCACTTTAGGAGTGTCTATGTGTCTTGTTTTAGTGTTTAAATTCCATGAAAAATAAGTTTCTGTAAATCGCGTTCGAACGCGGGAGGGTGAGTTCGAACATGGTTGTGAACGCGGTTGTGAACGCAGTTGTGAACGTGGGAGAAGAGTGTGCATTGTGCGTTCGAACGCCCCGTTCGAACGCACTATGAACGCCTGCATCACGTTCACAAATACTAACAGGTGCATTCGATCACGTGTTCGAACGCCTGCATTGCGTTCGCAAATCCAGAGGAGCGAACTCGGTGCATTCGAACACAGTCGGCGAAAATTGTATTGTTAGGGTTAATTTGAGTTGTTGGTTAGCCTCTAAAAGGATGTGGATGGCAACTAAAGTTATTATTGATTATTGAGAATTGAGTTCTGCCTTGCCTCCTTCGTCTTCTTCGTTCCCGTTCTCTCAATCCCCGGCGACGCCGCTTCTAACCTCCCTCGACTAGCCAATCACCCTAGTCCCTTAGGGGTGGCCCTTTTCTCCCCCTTCTTCCAATCTATCCGACACTTGCCATAACCCTTCCATCGACCATAACCCTTCCACCACCACTTTTCACCGGTGCCACCCCATTAACGCCAGTCCTCCTTCAACCACCATTACCTAGGATCACGTGCCTCCATCCATAGATCCAAAACAGACCACCCTGACCTTTGTCCACTAATTGGACGATATCTCGAGATCCCTACATCCGATTAGCCTAAACCTAGATTCGTTGGAAAGCTCTTTTCGAGACCTACAACATATCAAAATTTCACTTCGATCCGACAGCACTATATTTCGGGATCTTATTTCAAAGTTCCGTGCTAGATCTAGTCCAAATCAGGAAATTGAAAAAGGTCGAACCTTAGCCTAAAGGGGAGATCGTATCAACCTTGGTAACAAAACCTTAGCGCAAAAGGGGAGATCATATCAGAAAATCTAACCATTGAAGGTTAAGGGACGATGAGAAGTTAGGGCAAAAAGAAGAAAGAGAGAAAGAGAGAGAGATAGATAGAGATAGGAGAAGAAAATATGATTTCATAACGTAACTCAACTAAGGTGCGCTCCTTAGAGGCTACCCTTTGGGCTCAAACAACAGAAATAAAACCCTAAAAAATAAAGTGTTTTCGTCGCAGTGCATTCAAACGCGCCCGAGGCCGTTTGAACGTGAATTTCCTATTCTCTATATTTGTGAACGCGTGTAAGCGTTCGAATGGGCACATTCGAAAGGGCTTGAGGCCATTCGAATGCACAAATCACATTCTCTATATTTGTGAATGCCTGCAGGTGTTCTCATAGTGCTTTTGAACGTGGTCCTTGGCATTCGAGTGCCCCCCGACAAAAAGCTTTATTTTCTTCCAAAATAAATTTATTTCTTCTGATACAACTTGACCTAGCTCTAGTTGTATCAAGGTGCTGATACGATTCGGACTTCACCGACATCGTCTCAAGTTTGGATTTACCTTAGGATAAGATTGAGTTTTAGGATAAGATTGAGTTTTAGGATAAGATTGAGTTTTAGGATAAGATTGTGTTTTAGGATAAGATTGAGTTTTAGGATAAGATTGTGTTTTAGGATAAGATTGAGTTGTTGGTTAGCCTATAAAAGTATGTGTAGGGCAACCAAAATTAGGATTGAATGATTGAGAATTGAGTTTGCCTTGCCTCCTTCATCTTCTTCGCTCCCGTTCCCTCAATCTCCCCGGCGACGCCGCTTCTAATCTCCCTCGACAGGCCAATCACCCTAGTCCCTTAGGAGTGGCCCTCTTCTCCCCCTTCTTCCAATTTATCCATCGCTATCCCTAACCTTTCCATCATCCATAACCCTTCCACCATCACTTTTACACCGGTGCCACCCCATCAACACCGGCCCTCCACAATCCACCATTACCTAGGATTTCGTGCCTTCATCCACGGAATCCAAAACAGAGTATCCTGACGTTCGTCCACTAAACGAACGATATTTCGAGATCCCCATCTCCGATTCGCCTGAAACTAGATCCGTTGGAAAGCTCTTTTCCGGGCCTACAACATATCAAAATTTCACAGCGATCCAATGGCGGGATATTTCGGGATCTGATCTCAAAGTTCCGTGCAAGATCGTATTAATCTTGAATCAGAGCCATAGCACCAAAAGAGGGTTCGTATCAATCTGGTATCAGAGCCTATAGCCGAGGAAGGATCGTAACAAGCTGGTATCAGAGCCACCGTTCCTCGGACAAGCGCTTCCAATGACGATCACTCGATCTAATAGGAATACGGAAGAACCTAGCGTTCTATCCATGTTGGGGTCTATTTCCAAACAGATTGCCATCAACAAGCAAATAATGATGGAGATGATGCAGGAAATACGGGCATGGACGAAACCTTTTTCAACAAGCAAGGCAATCACAAGACAGCATTGGGAACCCTCCACAACATACCCAACATCCTCCACGGCCTTCCCGCTCATCACAAAAATAGGGGAGAGTTCGGCTATCCGGCAAGATCGAGATTCTACACCTCGACCCATGGTCAGCCGCAACGAACTGCCACCGGCTACAATGAGATCCTCAACCATTGTAGCAGCCCTCGGAACCTCCACATCTTCCCATGCACCGGAGACCTCGTCGACAAACCGCGAAGTGCTGGCTACCCCACACCTGGTCGCTGGATATCCCTCATCAGGAATCCTCATCAGTGGTGAAGGAGATGATCCGAAATCGCGAATTTCGACACTTGGGCCGCCTTTCACTAGCTCCCTTTGCAACCATAGTGAGTCGGCAACTAAGAAGAAATCGCATATGGCCTCCAGCGATCTTCTACCATTCTCCTCGGTCAATCGACAGTCGACCACGACAGCTTCATCACCAGCGATGACGTTGCAGCTCCCTGCCAAGCTACCACTCAAAGGAGAAGGCCACGATCTTCCACCCATGGCAGCTGAAAGTGCAGATGTGGCTGGACATCGAGGAGAAGAAGTTGAGGAGCAACATCACGCGGAGGACACGATGGCCAAAATCTCCCTCCACGCCTATTCGGGGACGGCGGCACCAAAGACATTGCGGGTGAACGGAGTAGTCAAGAAGACCACAGTAAGAATCTTGATTGACACTGGGTCCACCCACAACTTCATTGACAAGAGGCTCCCTAGGAAGATTGGGCTCGAGTCGGAACCCACGGAGGGGTTCGATGTGACTATTGGAGATGGCACCACTTTGCGAGCAGATTTTATTTGTGGAGGTGCAGAATTGAAGGTGCAAGGCCAAACTTTCACATTGGATCTTTATCCGTTGGCCTTGCAAGGTGCCGATATTGTTTTGGGGACCCAATGGCTTCGGAGCTTGGGGCCCGTGACCTTTGATTTTATAAGCCTCACATTGACCTTTTGGAGAGATGATCAGAGAGTGTTGTTGGATGGAAGTAAACCGCTGCTTGAACTTTCAAAAGAAAGGGAGCTCGCTTCTTTCTCGGCACCCACTTTTCCTTTCTTTTCAGATCTACGAAGAGCCAGTGCAGAGGATAGTGATCTGGTCCGACTCATGGAGGAGTTGAGAGCGAACCCCTCAAGCAACCCCGAGCACGAGGAGCGCAATGGGTTAGTACTAGAGCACGGGCGAATCAAGGTACCCCGAAACGAAGAGCTACGGAGGCTATTGATGGCACACTTCCATGATACTCCTATAGCAGGTCATGAAGGGGTATTACGTACTTACAAGCGGCTGGCCCAAAACTGTACTTGGACTGGGATGAAGACGGACGTGAAGAAGTATGTGCGTGAATGTCAAATCTGCCAACGAGCCAAATCGGAGGCATTCAAGCCTAGCGGGCTACTGCAACCACTACCGATACCAGAGCGTATTTGGGAGGATATCTCCATGGACTTCATCGAGGGGCTGCCGGAAGTTCGAGGACAATCGGTGGTGTTTGTTGTGGTGGATAGACTAAGCAAGTATGCACATTTCATAACATTGTCTCACCCGTTTTCAGCAAAAAGGGTTGCTGAAATTTTTGTTCGGGAAGTGGCACGCTTGCATGGGATGCCTAGGACGATCGTGTCAGACCGGGATCGCATCTTCATAAGTGAGTTTTGGTCCGAGTTCTTCAGATTGCAAGGGACTCAAATCAATCTTAGTTCAGCTTATCACCCCGAGACGGATGGCCAAACCGAGGTGGTGAATCGTGGACTAGAGCAATACTTGCGATGCTTTGTGGCGGATCGACCAAAGGATTGGGTCAAATTTCTTCCCTGGGCTGAGTGGTCATACAATACCGCTCATCACTCAAGCATTGGCATGACCCCATTTGAGGCGGTTTATGGGCGCACTCCCCCTGTCTTGCGTGCCTACGATAGACTCGCGGCGACGGATAGGACTGAGCTTGACTTGGAGCTTGCTGATCGAGATGAAACATTAAGACGGCTCAAGACTCACCTAGCCACAGCACAAAACCGCATGAAGCAAACGCATGACAAAGGCCGACGTGAGCGAGAATTTGAGGTGGATCAATTGGTGTTCGTTCGAGCTCAACCGTATCGACAATCCACATTGAGACCCATTTTGAACCAAAAGTTGGGATACAAGTACTATGGTCCGTACCGAGTGCTACAACGAATCGGTCCAGTAGCTTACCGATTGGACCTACCTGAAGGAACCAGGATACATCCCGTCTTCCATGTCTCGGCATTGAAGGCCCAGATCGGGCCTAACCATGTAGTGGGTTCGACCTTACCCGAACCAATGGAGGAAGATGGCTCCAATGAGCCGGTTCGAGTCCTAAGTCGTAGGAGAAGACGCCAAGGATCCAGATTAGAGACTGAAGTGCTGATTGAGTGGCTGGGCAAACCTACTGACGAGTCTACATGGGAGCTAGAGGCAGACATCATGGATCGCTTCCCAAATTTCAAACCTTGAGGACAAGGTTGCGGAAGCGTGGTGGATTGATACGATTCGGACTTCACCGACATCGTCTCAAGTTTGGATTTACCTTAGGATAAGATTGAGTTTTAGGATAAGATTGAGTTTTAGGATAAGATTGAGTTTTAGGATAAGATTGTGTTTTAGGATAAGATTGAGTTTTAGGATAAGATTGTGTTTTAGGATAAGATTGAGTTGTTGGTTAGCCTATAAAAGTATGTGTAGGGCAACCAAAATTAGGATTGATTATTGAGAATTGAGTTTGCCTTGCCTCCTTCATCTTCTTCGCTCCCGTTCCCTCAATCTCCCCGGCGACGCCGCTTCTAATCTCCCTCGACAGGCCAATCACCCTAGTCCCTTAGGAGTGGCCCTCTTCTCCCCCTTCTTCCAATTTATCCATCGCTATCCCTAACCTTTCCATCATCCATAACCCTTCCACCATCACTTTTACACCGGTGCCACCCCATCAACACCGGCCCTCCACAATCCACCATTACCTAGGATTTCGTGCCTTCATCCACGGAATCCAAAACAGAGTATCCTGACGTTCGTCCACTAAACGAACGATATTTCGAGATCCCCATCTCCGATTCGCCTGAAACTAGATCCGTTGGAAAGCTCTTTTCCGGGCCTACAACATATCAAAATTTCACAGCGATCCAATGGCGGGATATTTCGGGATCTGATCTCAAAGTTCCGTGCAAGATCGTATTAATCTTGAATCAGAGCCATAGCACCAAAAGAGGGTTCGTATCAATCTGGTATCAGAGCCTATAGCCGAGGAAGGATCGTAACAAGCTGGTATCAGAGCCACCGTTCCTCGGACAAGCGCTTCCAATGACGATCACTCGATCTAATAGGAATACGGAAGAACCTAGCGTTCTATCCATGTTGGGGTCTATTTCCAAACAGATTGCCATCAACAAGCAAATAATGATGGAGATGATGCAGGAAATACGGGCATGGACGAAACCTTTTTCAACAAGCAAGGCAATCACAAGACAGCATTGGGAACCCTCCACAACATACCCAACATCCTCCACGGCCTTCCCGCTCATCACAAAAATAGGGGAGAGTTCGGCTATCCGGCAAGATCGAGATTCTACACCTCGACCCATGGTCAGCCGCAACGAACTGCCACCGGCTACAATGAGATCCTCAACCATTGTAGCAGCCCTCGGAACCTCCACATCTTCCCATGCACCGGAGACCTCGTCGACAAACCGCGAAGTGCTGGCTACCCCACACCTGGTCGCTGGATATCCCTCATCAGGAATCCTCATCAGTGGTGAAGGAGATGATCCGAAATCGCGAATTTCGACACTTGGGCCGCCTTTCACTAGCTCCCTTTGCAACCATAGTGAGTCGGCAACTAAGAAGAAATCGCATATGGCCTCCAGCGATCTTCTACCATTCTCCTCGGTCAATCGACAGTCGACCACGACAGCTTCATCACCAGCGATGACGTTGCAGCTCCCTGCCAAGCTACCACTCAAAGGAGAAGGCCACGATCTTCCACCCATGGCAGCTGAAAGTGCAGATGTGGCTGGACATCGAGGAGAAGAAGTTGAGGAGCAACATCACGCGGAGGACACGATGGCCAAAATCTCCCTCCACGCCTATTCGGGGACGGCGGCACCAAAGACATTGCGGGTGAACGGAGTAGTCAAGAAGACCACAGTAAGAATCTTGATTGACACTGGGTCCACCCACAACTTCATTGACAAGAGGCTCCCTAGGAAGATTGGGCTCGAGTCGGAACCCACGGAGGGGTTCGATGTGACTATTGGAGATGGCACCACTTTGCGAGCAGATTTTATTTGTGGAGGTGCAGAATTGAAGGTGCAAGGCCAAACTTTCACATTGGATCTTTATCCGTTGGCCTTGCAAGGTGCCGATATTGTTTTGGGGACCCAATGGCTTCGGAGCTTGGGGCCCGTGACCTTTGATTTTATAAGCCTCACATTGACCTTTTGGAGAGATGATCAGAGAGTGTTGTTGGATGGAAGTAAACCGCTGCTTGAACTTTCAAAAGAAAGGGAGCTCGCTTCTTTCTCGGCACCCACTTTTCCTTTCTTTTCAGATCTACGAAGAGCCAGTGCAGAGGATAGTGATCTGGTCCGACTCATGGAGGAGTTGAGAGCGAACCCCTCAAGCAACCCCGAGCACGAGGAGCGCAATGGGTTAGTACTAGAGCACGGGCGAATCAAGGTACCCCGAAACGAAGAGCTACGGAGGCTATTGATGGCACACTTCCATGATACTCCTATAGCAGGTCATGAAGGGGTATTACGTACTTACAAGCGGCTGGCCCAAAACTGTACTTGGACTGGGATGAAGACGGACGTGAAGAAGTATGTGCGTGAATGTCAAATCTGCCAACGAGCCAAATCGGAGGCATTCAAGCCTAGCGGGCTACTGCAACCACTACCGATACCAGAGCGTATTTGGGAGGATATCTCCATGGACTTCATCGAGGGGCTGCCGGAAGTTCGAGGACAATCGGTGGTGTTTGTTGTGGTGGATAGACTAAGCAAGTATGCACATTTCATAACATTGTCTCACCCGTTTTCAGCAAAAAGGGTTGCTGAAATTTTTGTTCGGGAAGTGGCACGCTTGCATGGGATGCCTAGGACGATCGTGTCAGACCGGGATCGCATCTTCATAAGTGAGTTTTGGTCCGAGTTCTTCAGATTGCAAGGGACTCAAATCAATCTTAGTTCAGCTTATCACCCCGAGACGGATGGCCAAACCGAGGTGGTGAATCGTGGACTAGAGCAATACTTGCGATGCTTTGTGGCGGATCGACCAAAGGATTGGGTCAAATTTCTTCCCTGGGCTGAGTGGTCATACAATACCGCTCATCACTCAAGCATTGGCATGACCCCATTTGAGGCGGTTTATGGGCGCACTCCCCCTGTCTTGCGTGCCTACGATAGACTCGCGGCGACGGATAGGACTGAGCTTGACTTGGAGCTTGCTGATCGAGATGAAACATTAAGACGGCTCAAGACTCACCTAGCCACAGCACAAAACCGCATGAAGCAAACGCATGACAAAGGCCGACGTGAGCGAGAATTTGAGGTGGATCAATTGGTGTTCGTTCGAGCTCAACCGTATCGACAATCCACATTGAGACCCATTTTGAACCAAAAGTTGGGATACAAGTACTATGGTCCGTACCGAGTGCTACAACGAATCGGTCCAGTAGCTTACCGATTGGACCTACCTGAAGGAACCAGGATACATCCCGTCTTCCATGTCTCGGCATTGAAGGCCCAGATCGGGCCTAACCATGTAGTGGGTTCGACCTTACCCGAACCAATGGAGGAAGATGGCTCCAATGAGCCGGTTCGAGTCCTAAGTCGTAGGAGAAGACGCCAAGGATCCAGATTAGAGACTGAAGTGCTGATTGAGTGGCTGGGCAAACCTACTGACGAGTCTACATGGGAGCTAGAGGCAGACATCATGGATCGCTTCCCAAATTTCAAACCTTGAGGACAAGGTTGCGGAAGCGTGGTGGATTGATACGATTCGGACTTCACCGACATCGTCTCAAGTTTGGATTTACCTTAGGATAAGATTGAGTTTTAGGATAAGATTGAGTTTTAGGATAAGATTGAGTTTTAGGATAAGATTGTGTTTTAGGATAAGATTGAGTTTTAGGATAAGATTGTGTTTTAGGATAAGATTGAGTTGTTGGTTAGCCTATAAAAGTATGTGTAGGGCAACCAAAATTAGGATTGATTATTGAGAATTGAGTTTGCCTTGCCTCCTTCATCTTCTTCGCTCCCGTTCCCTCAATCTCCCCGGCGACGCCGCTTCTAATCTCCCTCGACAGGCCAATCACCCTAGTCCCTTAGGAGTGGCCCTCTTCTCCCCCTTCTTCCAATTTATCCATCGCTATCCCTAACCTTTCCATCATCCATAACCCTTCCACCATCACTTTTACACCGGTGCCACCCCATCAACACCGGCCCTCCACAATCCACCATTACCTAGGATTTCGTGCCTTCATCCACGGAATCCAAAACAGAGTATCCTGACGTTCGTCCACTAAACGAACGATATTTCGAGATCCCCATCTCCGATTCGCCTGAAACTAGATCCGTTGGAAAGCTCTTTTCCGGGCCTACAACATATCAAAATTTCACAGCGATCCAACGGCGGGATATTTCGGGATCTGATCTCAAAGTTCCGTGCAAGATCGTATTAATCTTGAATCAGAGCCATAGCACCAAAAGAGGGTTCGTATCAATCTGGTATCAGAGCCTATAGCCGAGGAAGGATCGTAACAGGTGCAACGTCCTCATGAGATAAAGCATTAAAATGAGCTGGAGCTATAAAGTCCTCATGAGCTGGAGCTAGAAGGTCCTTATGAGCTAGATGTGCAGTAAAACATTGTTACTCATCAACTTATTTAATGCTGCCACATATCACTACTCCAAATCCATAGTGCATTCATACCCCTACTATGAATATCCATCAAAGTATGAACCTACGAGGAAACCTATAACAATCGCCATCGAGGAAGATTTTGTCTATCCGAGTTGCTAATCTAGGCAAGACTCAATGCGAAACTTTCGAAGGCAATAGGGATCGATTCAACCGTTAAAATGATTTGAGATTCAAATATGTTATTCCTCTGAAAGTTAGAAATCCAACACAACTAGAATCTCATCGTTCATTCGAGTAGATCAAAATATATGAAGAAAATAATGATCAAAGATTAGGAGGTGACAAGATAGACATGAATGTTATGGTTTGGGTTTAGGAGATGATGACGGCTTTGGTGGATGGATTAGTACCTTGAACAAGATGAGGTGGGAGAAGGGAGCTTTTAGGTATGACTGGTCATTGGAGTGAGAAGGGAGAAGCGACAGAGGATTATCCTTGACCGTAGAAGGAAGCTCGGGTTGAATACCAAGGGGAAGAAATGATGAAGGAGAAGTTTGCCTCAAGCCTAGATGCAAAACAAAGTTCAATATTCAATAATGCAAAGATGGTTGCTTTTCCACATATTTGGAGGCTAACCAATCATCCAACAACTCTAAATAAATTTTAATACAAAACAACTTAATCGAGTTGCGTTCGAACACCCCTCGATCGCATTCAAATGACTAAAATTAGGGCTCTGGATATGCGGATGAAAATAAGACTTTTAAACACTGCGTTTGAACGCACTTTGATCACGTTCGAACAGCCAAAACTGTGCTTTGTATACGCGAACGCTATTTAGACGTTCGAATGCTCTCCACTTGTGTTTGAATGCACTTGCTAGAAGTCAACTTATATTTTTAAAATAAAAATAAAATTATATAATTTGAAGCGGTTTGACATGTCCAAACTGTATCTCAATCAAGAATCATAACAAAACTACAAGTTAAATATACTACAAATAATAAGTTTAATTGTAAAAAACTATACATACCACAATATTAATGATGCTACGAGATGGATGAAATCGCATGGAGGGGGTTCATCAAATAAAGGAGGAATAAGTCATCGGGTGATCGTTCTATGTCACTCCATATAAGGGTTAGCAAATCTCATCAATCCAATATATGGGGCCTTATTCACTACTCTATGTATTTGCTACTCTCACATACGAATATATGCTACATGATGTGTCTGCTAGTGATAACTATAACTTTCATGCTTATCGACCTCATGAAGTGCTTTCTCTGTATTACATGCTACTAGGATATGCTGTATGCGACCAAACTGTCGTATAACACTATTGGGGCCACTCCACCACATCAAGGCATATGAGGGGAGATTTAGTCCTCTATATGTGACTATCTAATTTACATATGATAGGTAAAGTAGCCATGACATCCTTAGTATATGGCTCATATAACATCTACATTACAGCAAAATAATCAGTGAAAAATAAAAGACGTTCACTTTCTATTATTAACTATCAGCTAGCTAATTGTCTTTCTATTGATCTAGCTAATCTCTGTAGTATTGCAACACATGTGGCGCTAGATTATACTCAAAAGTTAAGCGGCACCCTGATAGGTCTATGGAACGATTCCTTCAAGATCTGGAAGTAGTTCGCACAACCGATGGAAAATATTCACCAAATATTCTTTCATAGTAAGAAAATTATGAAACTAAGTGGGGTTGATCCATATTCCCTGATCTATATTTTTTGTATTTATGCTCTTCACAGATTTGAACTGCCACCAGGACGAAATCATGATATAGTACGGATGATAGTGGTGGTGACGAGTGGAGTGGATGTTAGGGTTATGTATGAAAATGGAGATGAGGGTGAATGGATAACATTATTTAAGGGATAAATAAGAAGGGGAAGAAGTGGTTGAGATCCCAAGGAAGAGGGAGGACTCGACAGACGAGGGAGATTAAAAGTTAGGAGAGACCTTGCCAACAGTAAACGTGGCGGGTTAGTGAAGAGGGAGGAGGGAGATTAGAGTAGGGAGACTAGAGAGATGATAGAGGAGGAAAGAAATCAATATTCATTAAGCATCATAATTTTGGCTGCCATCCACACGTTTATAGAGGCTAGCCAATAAGCCCAGATAACAATTATTAACCCTAATTTTAGTGGACTCTTGCCAATCGCGTTCGAACGTGCAAAAAACGTTCTCTATCGATGCGAACCTAATGCAGGCGTTTGGAAAGGCGTTCATCTTCCACGTTCGAATGAGACCTATAGAAAATTTATTTTAATGAAATTAAATAACTAATATAATAAGAAAAGACTCTAACAAGGTGTATCAGCCCACTACGCTTCCCCCACCTTATCCTCAAAGTGTATAGTTGGAGAAATGCTCCAAGAAATCTGTCTCCAACTCCCATGTCGCCTCATCGAATGGCTTGCCAAGCCACTCAACTAGAACCTCCATCTCTAATTTGGTACCATGACGTCGTCAGTGCACAACAAGTATACGAACTAGCTCTACGATCTCTGTCTCCTCCAATGGCTTCGATAGAACTGATCCAACAACCTCATGATCACCAATCCACCCCCTCAGCAATGAAACATGGAAGACAAGATGCACTCTCAACCCTCAAGCAGCTCCAAACGATATGCAACCTGACCAATACGCTCTAACACCCGAAACGGACTGAAATACCGATGTGCTAACATCTGGTTTCGCATCGGATGCAAGGTCACATGTCGATACGGCTGCATCCTCAAACACCCAACTATTAATGTTAAACTACTGCTCCCGATGGTTGCGATCATAAACTTGCTTCATGCAGTTTTGAGCAAGTTTAAGATAGGCATGCAACCTTCTCAATGTGGCATCTCTATCCATCAAAGCTAAGTCCACCTCTATCCAATCTACAGATGCCACTGGATCATAGGGGCTTAATGTCGGAGTCGTGCGCCCATATACCACCTCGAACGAAGCCATGCCAATGCTGTTGTGGTGGGCTGTGTTGTAAGATCACTTCGCCCATGGTAAGAACTCCAACCATTGTTTCGACATTTCTCCAACAAAGCACCGCAAGTACTGCTCAATGCTTTGATTGACCACCTTGGTTTGGCCGTTCGTTTATGGATGGTAGGCCGAACTGAAGTTCAATCGAATCCCCTGCAATCTGAAAAACTCCATCCAAAAGTCGCTCACAAATACACGATTACGATCCAAGACAATGGTGCGTTGCATGCCATGCAACCGAGCAACATCTCTAACAAAAATTTCAGCCACTGACTTGGCTGAAAATGGATGTGACAATGCAGAAAAGTGTGCATACTTGCTCAATCTATTAACCTCCACAAAAATAATGGAATAACCATATACCAGCGGAAGACCATCTATGAAATCCATAGAAATGTCTTCTCAAACATGGTTCGGTATCGGTAGAGGCTGAAGTAATTCGGTCAATTTCAATATGGTTGCCTTCGCCTTTTAATAGACTTCGCAAGCACAAACAAAAGTCTTGACATCTCGCCTCAGTCCTTGCCACGTGCAGCTTTGTGATATCCTCCTTTAAGTCCTCAAAACACCCTCATGACCAACCTCTGAAGTTTGGTGGAAGTGCTCCAACAATTTTTGCCGCAATCCATCATTTGAGAGCACCCGAATGCACTCGCGGTCTAGCAGCAAACCTACTCAGTTCTCCAACTCTGGATGGCACTCCATAATCAAAAATTCAATAGCAATGTAAAGTTGGGTGCCATCCATATATTTATAGAGGCTAGCCAACAAGTCCTAAAATAATATGAAACCCTAACAAACCAACTAAACCAATATTCCTTATCTTCTCCGAATACCTTTTGAATTAAGCTTTCATTTTGTCATAGATATATTCTGAATCTAGAGAAGTTATGAATATCAAAGTTATAGATCTAGAGGTTGTGACCTTATCCAACTAGTTTGATATTATTTGGATATGTGCTTAATATTCTATAAATATTTTTCCGAAACTACACAAAGCTGGATTTAACTTAGTGTATCAGCCTACCACGCTTCCCCCACTTTGCCCTCAAGGTGAAAAGTCGAGGAAATGCTCCAAGATATCTGTGTCCAACTCCCATGTCACTACATTAGATGGCTTGCCAAGCCACTCAACTAGAATCTCCATCTCTAATCTCGTACCATGTCGTCGTCGGTGCCTGACAAGTATATGAACTGACTCTACAATCTCTATCTCCTCTAATGGCTCCGGTAGAACTAGTCCAACAATCTCATGATCTCCAATGCGCTCCCTCAATAATGAAACATAGAAGACAGAATGCACTCTCGACCCCTCTTGCAGCTCCAAACAATATGCAACCGAACCAATACGCTCCAATACCCGAATGCATCCACGGTCTAGCAGTAAATCGCCTTGATTCTCCAACTCTAGATGGCGCTCTGGATAATACATCACCTTCTGCAACAATCTCAAAATATCTGGGTCAGATGTACATGCATACCTCAGCTCATCAAGGAAGGAAAAAGTAGGAGATGAACAGGCTGCAAGCTCGACGGTATCGGGTTGGCGCGATAGTGCATCCACCGCTCTATTTTCCGTTCCCTTCTTATATTAAATTTCATAATCATACCCCAGCAATTTTGTGACCCATCGTTGCTGTGCTGAAGTGTGTATGCGCTGTCCCATAAAGTATGGAAGGCTCCTCTGATCGGTTCGGATAATAAATCGTTTACCGATCAAATAAGGCTTCCACTTTGTCACCGTATGTAGAATTGCTAGCATCTCTCTCTCATAAGTTGATAATTACTGAGATTTTTGTGATAAAGCCTTACTAAGATAGGCAATGGGATGTCCTTCTTGCATTAGTACAGCTCCTATGCCAACACCCGACGCATCACATTCAACAATGAATTCTTTGGTGAAGTCTGGTAGCGCTAGAATAAGTGTCATCATCATTGCTGTTTTCAATTTTTCAAAGGCTAAAGTGGCTTCATCCGTCCATCTAAAAGAGTCCTTCAACAAAGAAGTGAGAGGAGCAGCGATCTTGCCATATCAGGCGATGAATCGATGATAATAACCAGTCAGCCTCAAAAATCCTCTCAATTCAGTGGTAGTAGTAGGAATAGGCCAAGTGGTCATACATGCAACCTTTTGAGGATCCGTCGCTACACCATCCGCTGAAATGATGTGGTCTAAATACTCCACTTTTGGTACTCCCCATAGGCACTTGGACTTCTTGAACTTCAATTAGTTTTGCTCCAACAAATGCAGCACGTCCTCCAAATGCCGTCAATGCTCCAATTCAGTCATGCTATACACCAAAATATCGTCAAAAAATACCAAGATATACCTTCGCAAGAGAGGCTAAAATATATCATTCATGAGGCCTTGAAAGGTAGCTGGAGCATTGTTGAGTATGATTTGGCCTATCTTCTTCAGTTAGGACTAGTAGGAGATGAGCCTCAAATGAGTTTAGGTACTATAATTGAATTGTCTAATTTATTAGTTAACTTTTATGGACTGTTTGAGGAGCCACAGGAGTTGCCATCGAGCTGAATGACGGACCATCGCATAGAGATTGTACCCAGAGCTGCCTCGACAAACATGAGGCCATATCAGTATCCACATGTGCAAAAAGAAGTTATCTCTAAGATGGTAGCCGAGATGTTGGAGTAAGGCCTCATACAACCAAGTCATAGCTCATACTCATCCTCTGTGCTATTAGTGTGGAAAAAATGATGGGACATGGTATTTTTGTGTCGACTATCGGGCACTAAATACTATTACCGTCAAGGACCGGTAACCTATTACGGTTATAGAGGAGCTGCTGGACGAGCTTGTAGGGGCGACCATATTCAGCAAGCTTGATTTGAGGGCCGGGTACCATCAAATTAGAGTTCACCCGACGGATGTGCACAAAACTGCATTTCGGACTCCGGACGGGCATTATGAGTTTCCGGTGATGCCTTTTGGTGTCACCAATGCTTCAGCTACCTTTCAAGGCCTCATGAATGGTATATTTCGGCCTCTCTTATGAAGGTATGGCTTGGTATTTTTTGACGACATTTTGGTGTATAGCAGGACTGAATTGGAACATTGGCGGCATTTGGAGGATATGCTGAATTTGTTGAAGCAAAATCAATTGAAGATCAAGAAGTTCAAGTGCGTATGGGGAGTAACACAAGTGGAGTATTTAGGCCACATCATTTCAGTGGATAGTGTAGCGGCGGATCCTCAGAAGGTTGCATGCATGACCACTTGGCCTATTCCTACTACTACCACCGAATTGTTAGGATTTTTGGGGCTGATCGCATATTATTGCCGCTTCATCGCTGGATATGGAACGATCGCTGTTCCTCTTACTTCTTTGTGATATACTTAGTTAGGATCTTTTCTTATTGCATTAGTTGTTTATTTTTATTAAAATAAAATTTCTATCAATCACGTTCGAACGCAGAAGAGAGATTGCACTCGAATGCCCTTGCGAACGCCTACATTAGGTTCACAAATATAGAGAATACAAAAAGTGTGTTCGAATGAGGTCGGGCGAGTTCAAACGCCCGTGTTCGAATGCATGTATCGCGTTTGCACATACAGAGAACGTCTTTTGTGCGTTCGAACGTGATCAGGTGCGTTCAAACGCGATTGGCTTCTCCTCTAGAATTAGGGTTACTTATTGTTTTAGGACTTGTTAGCCAGCCTCTATAAATATGTGGATGGCCACCAATTTTATTATGGAATTGCATTACTAATTTCTTACCTCCTATCTTCTCTCTAGATTCTCTCCCTCCTCATTCTTCACTATCTTCCACCTCTACCGTCGGCAAGGTGTCTCCTAATTTTTAATCTCTCTCGACTATCGAGCCACCCCTCTTCTTTGGGATCTCAACCACTTCGTTCCCTTTGTCTACATCCCTTAATGACATCCACCATCTACCCTCATCTCCATACCCATCCATAACCCTAACATCTAATCCACCCATCACCAACACCATCGCCCATGTTATTTCATATTTTCGTCCCAATTGCAGTTTGAGTCTGTGAAGGGCATATAGACAAAAGATGTAGATCAAGAAGTTGTGGATCTAACCCAATTAGTTTCGTAATTTTCTGACTAACGGAGAATATTTGACAAATATTTTTCCACAGTTGCGTGGACTAATTCTTATAATACATCCAAATGTTGAAGGAATCATTGCGTAGCCTATGTTTGGTACGAGAACCCATCAATTTGGTATCAGAGCAGGCAAACCTCAGATCTCCATTAATGGTTGAAACAAGGAAGATGACATCAACAAAGAGACCTACGGAGAGCACATCGATAAAGGAAAACTCAATCCACGATGACCCTAACCGTGAGGCCGATTCTTTTGGAGTGACCACAATAAGACCGAGTCAACCAACGTCCATGGGTGTGAATACAGACTTGGCGGATGAATTTAGGGGCATGTTCCAAACATTGTTGCATAGAGTTGACACAATTCAAAAGGATCACAATGATTTCAAGGAATATGTCGTGAACCGATTCTGGTCGTTATCACCTCGATGACGATCGAAGCTTCAAGAAGGACCAGCTGTGGGACATCATCGAACTAATACCCCACAGGTCTAGGTGCATCATGTGAGTGTCAATGATCCCCTCTTACCTATGCCTACACATCATCCCTGACCTCCGTTATGAAACCCAAGATCGGCGGTGATGGAACCCGAGAGGCGTGCGGCACTGGTGTGATTCGTCGATGAGGAGGATTAGCACTTTAAGGATGAGGTTGATCCCTTTGGAGATGGTGATGGACGTGCTTGAGGATTTAGAGAAGGTGATCAACATGCATATTGACAGTCTTGAGGAGGATGATGAGGTTGTTGATGATGGAGAGTGTCTAGAGGAGGTCCATGAGGAGGCCGTTGAGGAGGGCATAGAGGAAGATATCCAAGCTGAAATATCGATGCATGCATATTCGGGTACTTCAGCGCCGAAGATGTTACGAGTAGACGAACTCGTTAGAAAGCATTATGTGCACATCCTCATTGATTCGGAGAGTACGCACAACTTTCCAGAGGAGAGGTTAGTGAGGAGATTGGGTTTGGATGCTTAACCGACCACGGGATTTGACGTTGCTATTGGAGACAGCACAAAGCTTAAGGCACGACATCATTGTGGACTTGTATCCGTTAGTGCTGTGAGGAGCGGACATTGTCCTTAGTACTCAGTGGTTACAGAGTTTGGGATCCATCACTTTTGATTTCTGGTGCATGTAGATGAAATTTAAACAAGGAAACAAAGATGTGCGACTTGATGGCGTTCAGTCTTCACCTATTCCTGTGATGCAGCCTATGGTGGGGCTGCCTTGTGCGTATGATTTGGCCTATCTTCTTCAGTTAGGATCAGCAGGAGATGAGCCTCAAATGAGTTCAGGTACTACCATTAAATTGTCTAATTTATTAGATAATTTGTTTGGACTATTTGAGGAGCCATAGGAGTTGCCACCGCGGAGACCGGCGAACCATTGCATAGAGATTGTACCTAGGGCTGCACCGATGAACATGAGGCTATATCGGTATCCACATGTGCAAAAAGAAGTTATCTCAAAGATAGTAGCCAAGATGTTGGAGCAAGACCTCATACAACCAAGTCATAGCTCATACTCATCCCCCATGTTACTGGTGCGAAAAAAGGACGGGACATAGCGTTTTTGTGTTGACTATCGGGTATTAAATGCTATACCATCAAGGACCGGTATCCATTCCGATTATCGAGGAGTTGTTGGACAAGCTTGCAACGGCAACTATATTCAGCAAGCTTGACTTGAGGGCCGGGTATCATCAAATTAGTTCACCCGGCGGATGTGTACAAAACTGTATTTTAGACTCTAGACGGTCATTACGAGTTCTAGGTAATGCCTTTTGGTCTCACCAGTGCTCTGATACGATTCGGACTTCACCGATGAAGCTTGACTTTAGGGATGTCTTTGTTTCTTATTTTAGTGTTTAATTCTTAAAAAATAAGTTTTATGTATGTTGCGTTCAAAGGCGGGTGGAGTGCGTTTGAACGCGCTTGTGAATGCCTGCATCAGGTTCGCACATCCAGAGAGCGAAAAGTGCATTCAAACGTGCCTACGAACGCCTACATCACGTTCGCACATCCAAAGAATGCAAAATATGTGCGTTCGAACGCGATCAGGCGCGTTCGAATGCGGTCGGCAAAAATCTACTATTTTAGGGTTTATAATTACCATTTTTGAATTGTTTGGTTAGCCTCTAAACGTGTGGATGGTAACCACGGAGTCATTATGGAATGAATTGAGTTTTTGCCTTGTCTCTTTCGTCTTCTTCTCTCTCGTTCTCTCGTTCCCCGACATCGCCGCTTCTTGCCTCTTTCGACCGACCAATCACCCTAGTCCCGTAAGGGAGGCCCACTCCTTCCCCTTCTTCCAATCTAAACATCACTTTGCCCTAACCCTTCCATCACCCATAACCCTTCCACCACCAATTATTCACCGGTGCCACCACATTAACACCAGTCCACCAACCTCCACCATCACCAAGGATTTCGTGCCTCCATCCACAGATCCTAAGACAGACCCACCAATGTTCATCCACTAATCAGACGATATATCAAGATCCTAACATCCGATTCGCTTGAAACTTGATATTTTGGAAAGCTCTTTTCTAGGGCTACGTCATATCAAAATCTCACCTTGATCCGACAGCGGCATCTTTCGGGATCTATTTCCAAAATTTCGTATTAGATCCTGTCCAGATCTGAAAATTGGAATAGATCGAGCCTTGGCCAAAAGGGGAGATCGTATCATCCCTCTTCACCAACCTACCACCTCTACCGTTGGTAAGGTCTCTCCTAACTTCTAATCTCCCTCGTCTCTCGAGTCCTCCCTCTTTCTTGGGATCTCAACCACTTCTTCCCCTTCGTTTTTATCCCTTAAACAACATCAACCATCTACCCTCATTTTCATTATCATCCATAACCCTAACATCCACTCCGCCCGTCACCACCACCATCACCCGCACTATATCGTGTTTTCATCCTAGTTAAAGTTCAAATCTGCAAAGGGCATAAAAAATACAAAAACTTAGATCAGGGAGATACAAATCGATCCCACTTAGTTTCGTAATTTTTTGACTATGGGAGAATATTTGATAAATATTTTTCCTCGGTTGAACGGACTGCTTCCTACAATAAATTCAAATTTTGAAGAAATTGTTCTGTAGTCTATCATTGGTATCAGAGCTAGACAAACCTCAGACCTACATTACTGGTGGAAACAAGGAAGATGGCATCAACAAGGAGATCAATGGAGAACACAACGACAAGGGAAGACTCAATCTATGATAGCTCTAACCGTGAGGCTGATTCCTCTGGAGCGATCACGGTAGGACCGAGTAAACCAACATCCATGAGTGTGAACATGGGCTTGGCTGATGAACTTAGGGGCATGTTCCAAATATTGCTGCATAGGGTTGACGCAATATAGAATGATCACAATGCTTTAAAGAAATATGTCATGAATTGATCGGCTTTGTCATCTCCTCGACGAAGATCTATGCCTCAAGAAGGACTAGCTGTGGGACCACACTGAATCAATACCCCATAGGTCCAGGTGCAACATGTTAATGTCAATGATCTTCTTTTCCATATTCCTACACATCATCCCCCCACCGCCCGCCGATACACACCCAAGACCGAGGGTGGTGGAACTCGAGAGGTGTGCGGCACCGGTGCCCTTCGTCAATGAAGATGATTAACACTTAGAGGATGATGTTGATTGCTTCAGAGATGGTGATGGTCATGCTCGAGGATTTAGAGAAGGAGATCAACTAGCACAAAGGTTTAGACCTAAACCAAGGATCTTTCGTGAACCCGACAATGCTATCCGAGGGAGAACCGCACGCTTGGACTTCCCAAAATTCTAAGGCAGTGATCTGATGGATTGGGTGTTTCAAGTGGAACAATACTTTGATTTTCAAGAGATAGCGGCGGATGCAAAGATCCGATGGCAAGCTTTTACCTCCAAGGAACGACATTGCATTGGTATCGATCGGCTATTCGTGGTGGAGGATTTACCGGTTGGGCTGACTTTTGTAGGAGGATTACTCATAGATTTGGGATAGCAGCATATGAAGATTTTGCTGCCACATTAAGCAAGATGGTTTAGAGGATGACCGTATTGAAGTACCAAGTAGAATTTGAAAGAGTTAGCAGTCGTTGCGAGCCACCTTAGCCTGAACCGCTATTGATGAGCACATTCATTCCAAGGCTGTAGGAGGAGATTTAGGCGAATGTTCGTGCTCTTTATCCTACCACTTTTGAGGAGGCCTTTGAGAAGGCCGTGAGGATGGAGCAAAGTACAAGGCTCTCAAGATGGCAGTGAAAATAAGTTGGGGCAATTGAGATGGTTGGTTTGCTCCTAGAACGCCGGCTGGAAATTCGATGGGTTCAAAGACAGCGGCTGCTAGTACTAGACCATGATCACCTTTCAGACCTTCTTTTGATGTTAGAGGAGGCACAAGACCCCCCATTCGAACTCTCACACCTGCCCAGGTGGTAGAGCGAAGAGAGAAGGGTCTTTGCTTTCGATACGATGAACGTTTCACCCCCGGCCATTAGTGTTATAAACCAATCGGGAGTGTGATGCTCATCAACGGTCTCAAGGACGACGATAAGGTTGTTGGTGATGGAGAGTATTCAGAGGAAGTCTATGAGGAGGTTATGGAGGAGGGCACGGAGGAAGATATCTAAGCTGAAATATCGATGCATGCATATTCGGGTACTTCTGCACCGACATTATGGGTGGACGAACTCATTAAAAAGCATTATCTGCATATCCTCATCGATTTCGGTAGTACACATAACTTTTTAGACTAGAGGTTAGTGAGGAAGTTGGGATTGGATGCTGAACCGACCGTGGGGTTTGATGTTGCTATTGGAGACAGCACCAAGCTTCGGGCGGAGAGCTTGTGTCGCCGGGTCGGTATATGGGTGCAAGGACATGACATCATTGTAAACTTGTATCCGTTGGTGCTGCGACGAGCAAACATTGTCTTAGACACTCAGTGGTTACAAAGCTTAGGATCCGTCACTTTTGATTTCTGGAGCATGTGAATGAAATTTAAGTAAGGAAATGAAGATTTGCAGCTTGATAGCATTTGGCCTCCCCCGATTCCAGCGATGCAGCCAATTGTGGATGATACACTTAGTTAGGATCTTTTTTTATTGCATTAAGTGTTTATTTTCATTAAAATAAAATTTTTGTAGGTCGCGTTCGAACGTAGGTGAAGTCGTGTTCGAATGCCCTTATGAACGCTTTGTGAACGCCCGTGAACACTTTGTGAACTTGTGAACGCCCACGTTTGAATGCCTTGTGAACACATGTGTCACATTTGCAAATCTAGAGAAGGGGCTTTTTGAGTGCATTCGAACGTGATCGAGCGCGTTCGAACGTGATCGACAGGAATCCTTTAGAATTAGGATTTCATATTGTTTTAGAACTTGTCGGCTAACCTCTATAAATATGTGGATGGAAACCAACTTCATAATGGAATTGGATTCTTGATTTCTTGCCTCATATCTTCTCTCTAGGACCAGTAGGAGATGAGCTTCTAATGAGTCCAAGTACTACAATTGAATTGTCTAATTTATTAGATAAATTTGCCAAACTGTTTGAGGAACCAAAGGAGTTGCCACCAAAGAGAACTACGGAACATCGCATAGAGATTGTGCTCGGAGCTGCACTTGGCGAACATGAGACCATATCGGTATCCACATGTACAAAAGGAAGTCATCTCCAAGATGGTAGTTGAGATGTTGGAGCAATGCCTTATAGAACCAACTTATAGCTCTTACTCATCGCCCGTGCTATTGGTGCAAAAGAAGGCTGGGAGAAGGTATTTTTGGGTCGACAACCGGGCACTAAACGGTATCACCGTCAAGGATCGGTATCCCATTCCAATTATAGAGGAGCTTCTTGACGAGCTTGCAGGGGCGACCATATTCAACAAGCTTGACTTGAGGGCCGGGTATCATCAAATTAGAGTTCACCCAACGAATGTGCACAAGACTATGTTTCAGACTTCGGACGGGCACTACGAGTTCCGGGTCATGCCCTTTGGTCCCACCAATGCTCCAGCTACATTTCAAGGCCTTATGAATAATATTTTTTGGCCTCTACTGCAAAGGTATGTCTTGGTACTTTTTGACGACAGTTTGGTGTATAGTAGGACTAAAATGGAGCATTGGCGGCATTTGGAGAATGTGCTAAAATTGTTGAAGCAAAACCAATTGAAGATTAAGAAGTCCAAGTGCCTATGGGGAGTACCACAAGTGGAGTATTTAGGCCACAACATCTCAGCGGAAGGTGTAGCAGCGGATCCTTAAAAGGTCGCATGCATGACCGCTTGGTCGATCCCTACTACCACCACAGGATTGCGATGATTCTTGGGGCTAACCAGATATTATTGCCGCTTCATCGCTAGGTATGGCAAGATTGCTGCTCTATTCACTTCTTTCCTGAGGAAGGACTCTTTTACAATAACAAATGAAACCACTACAGCCTTTGAAAAACTTAAAACAGAAATGACAACGACTTCAGTTCTAGCTCTACCGAACTTCACCAAAGAGTTTATTGTGGAATGTGATGCGTTGGGAGTTGGCATAGCAACTATACTAATACAAGGAGGACATCTCATAGCCTTTCTTAGCAAGACCTCATCATAAAAATCCCAGTAATTATCAACCTTTGAGAGAGAGATGTCGACAATTCTGTATGCGGTGACAAAGTGGAGGCCTTATTTGATCGGTAGGCTATTCTGATACATATAGTTAGGGTCTTTTCTTATTGCATTAGTTGTTTATCTTCATTAAAATAAAATTTCTGTAGGTTGTATTCGAACACGAAAGGGGTCGAGTTTGAACGCCCTTGCCAACGCCTACATTAGGTTCGCAAAAATAGAGAATGCAAAATGTACGCTCGAATGCGGTCGGGCATGATCGAACGCTTGCATCGCGTTCGCACATACAGAGAACGCATTTTGTGCGTTCAAACGTGATTGACGAGAATCTTCTAGAATTAGGGTTAATAACTGTATTTTGACTTGTTGACTAGCCTCTATAAAGGTGCGGATGGTAGCCAAAATTATTATGCTGTTAGATTATTGATTTCTTATCTTCTATCTTCTCTCTATTCTCTCTATCCTAATCTCCCTCCTTCCTCTTCACCAACCTACCACCTCTACCGTTGGCAAGGTTTCTCCTAATTTCTAATCTCTCTCGTTCGTCGAGTCCTCCTTCTTCCTTGGGATCTCGACCACTTCTTCCCATTCGTCTTTATCCCTTAAATAACATCAACCATCCACCCTCATCTCCATTACCATCCATAACCCTAACATCCACTCCACCCGTCACCACCACCATCATCCGCACTAAATCATAGTTTCATCCCTATTGTATTTTGAATCTACAAAGGGCATAAATACAAAAAATGTAGATTAGGAAGTTACATTTCGATGACACTTGGTTTCATAATTTTCTAAGTACGGGAGAATATTTGGTGAATATGTTCCCTTGGTTGTGCGAACTGCTTGCTATAATAAATCTAAATCTTGAAGGAATTTGAAAAAAATAAATCCCTAGACACACGTATGTATCTAAACACTAGGCAATGATATCGCTCGTTCGCTTAAGTAAAAGTCCGAAGAAATATTAAGAACGAAAGCAGAGATGAACGCCAAGATTTTAACGTGGAAAAACCCAATCGAGAAAAAACCACGGATCCAAACTCGGATCAAAACCAATCACTATAATAGTAGCAGTTACAAGAATGACTCACAAAACACCCCGTCAATCCAAACGACTTTGTTTCTCTCAGTCTTGATCGCTAGAACCCACGATTCACTGCTTCTTGTGATTGAAATCCAATCTCAGTAGCCCTCGAGATTAATCTTTCGTCTAGATCACCCTTAAGACGAAAGATTAAATTCTTGTAGATGAGTGGAACATAGTTAGTTGAAGAATCGATGTAGCCTCAAGAAGTCTCCTTCAATAATATTTCTTCAACTCACCTTGAGATAGGATTTCACAATCCTTATATATGATCTTAAAGATAGAGACAAATCCGAGTCTTATCCGTACTCACGAACTTCAAGATAGAGCCAACTCCGAGTCTTATCCGTACTCATGATCTTCAAGATAGAGCCAAATCCGAGTCTTATCCGTACTCATGATCTTCAAGATAGAGCCAAATCTGAATCTTATCCGTACTCATGAAAGTCCAATATTTTTAAACTTTGTTGGTGCGTTCGAACAGGCTCGAGTGCATTCGAACGCGACAGCTTGAATTCTTCAGGTTGCGTTCGAACGCGTTTGTGAACACGGCTCTCTGTCTGTGTGAACGCAGTGCCCGCGTTCGAACTCGTTTGTGAACGCGGTGTGAACTCAACAGCTTTTCTCCAATAACCTTGCAATTCTTCAGACCAGAGATATTCTAGACTTGTGTAAAGCTCATATACATGTAAAAAATACACTTAGAATATTTTGTACACAATTGCCAACAAATAAAAACCTAACAATCTCCCCCTTTGGCAATTTGTGACAAAACACCTAGGTTACAAGATATTACAAAGACTTCAAATTGAGCAATCAACAAGTCTAGAATATTTTGCACATCAAGCCCTGCAAATAAACATATACCAATCCAAGATCAAGTGAAAATAACTTGAAATGAATAAACAATCTAAACACAAGTTATCAATGTAGCATAAATTCAAAAGTACTTAAGCAGACAAAGTTCATAGTTACTTCAAGCAAACTTCAAAAGTGTAACAACCCAATCCCAAAAAAAAAAAAAAAAATGCATGGGCACGACGTGGCCGGCCACAGTGTGACCGGCCTCGTGCCCATGCAGTAGGGCTGCGTGGGGGAGGTGCCACGCACCCCCCCCCCCCCTCGCGTCGCCGTAGCCAACCGGCTACGGCCATCTGGCAGCGGCGGGCCCCAGCACCGCCGCAGCCACCGCCAACCTCCCACCGCCTTCCCTCTCTCTCTTTAAATCTCTCTCTCTCTCTCTCTCTCTAGATGCTCTCTCTCTATCTCTCTCTTTCTCTCGCCGAGGCCGGTCGTCGCCGTCGCCACCTCCTCGAGCGCCGGTGAGCTCCTCTCTCTCTCTCTCCCTCTCTCTCTCTCTCTCTCTCTCTCTCTCTCTCTCTCTCTCTCGCTGGGCTCGTCGGAGCCGAGCCACCGGCTAGAGGCCGGCCGCTGGCTGGCCAGCAGCGGCCGGTGCCCTCCCCGCCGACCCGGGTCCGCAACCTCCTCCCTCACCTCCTCTCTTTCTTCTCTTCCTCTTCTCTTCTTCTTCTTCTTCTTCTTCTTTCTTCTTTCTTTCTTTCTTTCTTTCTTTCTTTTTCTCCTTCTTCCTCAGCTCCTCTTTTCTCTTTCTACACAGTGTTGGGCTCGGCCCAGCACTGTAGCAGACAGTGCTGGGCCGAGCCCAACACTGATGGCAGTTGTAATTAAATTATTAATTAATTAGTTTATTTATGTTATTTATTTAAGTATTTTGCTTCTTAATTAATGCAAATAGATTATTTAGACATTAACTATTTTAATAATATTATATATCCTTCAATGTAATTTTATTAATGATAATTTTTATAATTAATGATTAATTAGGCATAAATATAGGTAATACTTATATTTATTTATTTACTTACTTATATGTATATTAGATTAATAGATAAATTTGTAAATTATAATTATTAGATTTATATTCTAATATTCTTATGATATACATTTTTAAGTAACTCTATTAATTTATTATACATTATTATTTTGTAGCAAATAAGATAATGACTACATAGTCCCTAATTAATCAAGATATAATTTAATTATAATTAGATTTTTATCTATATTTTATTTATAATTAAAATCTAGCCAATCATAAAAACAAGTAGAAATTCTAAAATCTAATAAATCATCATATTTTACTCGAACGGATTATAATGGGATAAACAACTAACTTTATGTTACTTAAACATTTTCAGATCCCGAACCCCCTTATTTGAGACCCCGTGGACCTTGCTAGCGATGAGTGTCACTCGGTTACCTGACGGACGTGAGAGATGCGTGGTTTGTATCTTCTGATCAGACGGTGAGTAGTCTTATCCCCTAGATCCCTTTCTCAAATTAGGATATATTATATATTATGTACATGCATGTTTTGGCCTCCAGCATGATTATATGACTTTATATAGAGATGATTTCAGTCGAGCATATTTTATCATGCACTGGATTAGACTGATCTGGGATATGAGTACATTGGTGATATATATAGATGATTGGAGTTAATTATGCTGTTATGGTTTTATGTCGGGATGATTTCTATCATGAGTATGCATGTGATAGATTAGCATGAGTATGCATGTGTTAGATACATAGTTGGAGTTTGCATTACATCATTTTGCTCTTGATTCCTATTCCACCTAAATTCCTGTTATGCATTGACTTGTTATTGATAGGATATATGCATATGATTTGTCATTTAAAAAGGAAAGCATGAAATGTGATTGATAGGATAGTTGATAGAAAGCGTGAGGATACCCGAGTGGGCGCGAGGGTTAGGACGCGCTTGGTGGATGATTGATCGCTCGACATGGTCGCGATCCTGTTGGCCTTACGTCCGAGGTCGTTAGTCTGTGTGCGCAGTAGACATTCGGACACATGCCGTTCGCCAGGGCATATGTGGCGAGTTATCCTCACGAGATTTCTATCAGCTAGAAGGGTGCCCGGTCTGGATGGATGTTGATACCCTAGCGGATGGCAGGGTATGGTTATATTTGAGATACTCCTTGCGGATGGCAGAGTATGCTCTGAGCCTTCAGGCATGATGTTGAGACCGGGTACCGGGTGTTGACTGTGCACAGTGGTCTAGTATGATGATATTATACCGAGATGTCGGTGATGATCGTGATATTGAGAAATGCATATGATTTCATTATCATTCGGTTACCTGATTATCGAGTGGTCAATATGCATCATATATGGTTGCGTTTGATATCATAGCATAGTCATGATCGACATGCATCATGTGTCATATTTGAGAGAGAGTTATGATGATAGATGACATGAAGATTTGTTTACTCATGGTCGAGGATTATATACTTTTATCAGTTATGACGTGTTATCGACTTTTCATTTATATATTATTGAGGATACATTCATATACTCATTCATGACATGATACTCTTTCTGATTCATATTATCCAGTACATGATTTACTCTCTCTTTGGCATCACTGATTCGGGGTAAGGTCTATTCACTGAGCATTTTGCTCATTACTCTCTTTATTTCTTTTCTAACCCCCTCAGATATGTGGTACGTGATAGCGACTTGAGAAGATATTTTAGAGCGATGATGAGGTGAGCTATAGATGCGAGATGGTATAGATGATAGTTTATATAGAAATCGAGTTGTACCAATATTTGATATTTGTACTCTTTTGTATTAGACAATGAGTTGTATAATACAGGTCGAATTATAGAGTAACCTTGTATTAGTTATTTTAGTTGTATCTTGATGGTTTGTTGTGGCTTGTGTGGGTCCTGCTAGATTATGTGGCGGTCTAGTGTATATTATTGTGGACTTTGATATTCATATACTAACAGGTTTATTTGGTTAAGAGTATGATTTATTTGGTGATGGATTATGTGATCATGAATATGTTAGCAGGTGTTATTTGATGATATCATGATTATATGTGCACAGGAGAGTATCCGTGCGTGACGAGCCCCGCCCGACTTGTCGCGCGTGCCGTGCGGCCGCGTGGGCGTGCACGTGCCGTGCCGGGCGGGGGCGTTACAAAAAGTACTTAAGTCTCTCATAAACTCCCCCTATACACATACTCCCCCTACACACCTAGACACTAACCTAGACACTAAGACACTCTCCCCCTTTTTGACACAAATGCCAAAGACTAGGAACTCGGAGGAAACTGACGATGAAGAATCATCAACACAGAGTCGAGGGAGGTGAAGAAGGCGGCCTTGGTTTCTTGGTAACTGTAGCTTTTTTAGGCATTCTAGAGAAGGAAAAAAGTCGCAAGATTCAACATATGCCCAAAGAATACAAAAAAAATCCAAAAATTCTAGAAACCATGAAGACCCTAAGTGAAATCCATCTTCCACTTAAAAATGCAACGTGATCAAAACTTGAAACTACACGAAATCAATCAAGATCAATAGACTTTGGAGATGCACTTCTAGAAATTCAAAATACATTCAAGACATAGAATATGACAATCAAATGAAATAAGTCATACACAGATCAATCAAGTCATCAAAAGCATATTATAATCAATTCGAATGCATCACTCAAAATTACATTAATCTTGATTGATCATAACGATATGCATATGCAAGATGAGCATAGATAACATGAACCAATCTTCTTAAACAAACTTTACTATATAAACAATGATGCAACACAGTAGTCAAACCGACTTAGTATAGAAATTTTGCACTTTTCGACTTATTCTCCATAATACAGCAGGAATTTTTCCTGTAATTTTTTTTTATTGAAACATATATATGCAATGATGGCTTTCACACATGAGTAGGTAGCCCTTTTCTTGTAGTACAAATCAAACGATGTGCAAGAAGAAATTCACATATATCATTTTTTTTTAAAAATTTACAAATAATGTACTGAGTCAAACTGGACTCGAAACAAGACGGCTTTCACACTAACTCATTGTAGCCCTTTTCATTGATCTTTTATAAAAATATATTTGATAACTAAGCATGAGGTCAAACTGTGCAAATCAAAGTTAATAGAGAGCTATTTAAAAAAATATTCATGATATCATGCTCACTCAAGAATACACATACGTTATGAGGCATTAAAAATTTATTATTATAGAAGTCGAGGAAGTGACAAATTCAAAATTGAAACAATATACTACAAGATGACAAAATTGACTATAATAACTCATAATCAAGAGAAAAATCATATTTTTATGTCAAGAGGATATTATTGAATCTAGGAGTGCATCAATTTTTTTTGTTTTTTTTTTATAACAAAAACTCTCGATAAATCTGAAACTAAAACCAAAGAAAATTTCAGAGTAAATGAAAACCTAAAAAAAATGAAATAAAAGAAACTCGCAAACTAAAAAGAACACATTATGAAATTGGATTATTGATTTCCTGCCTCCTATCTTCTCTTCAGACTTTTCCCTCCCTCTTCACCATCCATACACCTCTACCATTGGCAAGGTTTCTCCTAACTTCTAATATACGTTGACTGTCGAGCCACCCCTCTTCTTTGGGATCTCGACCACTTTATTTCCATCGTCTACTGATACACTTAGTTAGGATATTTTCTTATTGCATTAGGTGTTTATTTTCATTAAAATAAAATTTCTGTAGGTCGCATTCGAACGTAGGTGGAGTCGCGTTCGAATGCCCTCATGAACGCCTTGTGAATGCCTGCGTTCGAACGCCTTCTGAACGCCTGTGTCGTGTTCACAAATCAATAGAAGATGCTTTTTTGAGTGCGTTCAAACGTGATTGGGTGCGTTTGAACGCGATCGACGGGAATCCTCTAGAATTAGGGTTTCATATTATAGTAGGACTTGTTGGCTAGCCTCTATAAATATGTGGATGGCAACCGACTTCATTATGCCATTGGATTCTTTATTTTTTGCCCCGTATCTTCTCTCTAGACTCCTCCCTCTTCACCATCCTTCCACCTCTACCATTAACAAGGTTTCTTCTCGCTTTTAATCTCCCTCGATTGTCGAGTCATCCCTCTTCTTTAGGATCTCAGCCACTTCGTTTCCTTCGTCTACTACCCTTAATCACTTTCACAATCCACCCTCATCTTCATAACCCTAACATCCACTCCACCCGTCACCACCATCGTCACCCATATTATTCCGTGTTTTCGTTCCTGCTACAGTTCGACTTCTACATCTCCCTCCTCCTACTTTACCAACTAGCGCCACCTCTTCTTTTGGTACGGTCTTGTCTAGCTTCTAATCTCCCTCTTTCGCCAATCCCTGACAAGCCTACTTTTCCCCCTTCATCTCTCTATCTTAATTGTCTCTATCTCCCTAATATGATTCAGACTTCACCGATGTCGTCTTGAGCATGGATACACTTTAGGAGTGTCTTTTATTCTTGTTTTAGTGTTTATTTTATTGAATTGTTTGGTTAGCCTCCAAAGGTGTGAATGGCAACCAAGGAGTCATTATGGAATGAATTGAGTTTTGTCCTAATCTTCTTCTTCTTCTTCTCTCTCATTCTCTCATTCCCCAGCGCCGTCGCTTCTAGCCTCCCTTGACCGGCCACTCACCCTAGTCCCTTAGGGGCAGCCCCCACCTCCCCCTTCTTCAAGTCTCTATTACCTTGCCCTAACCCCTTCCATTATCCATAATCCTTCCACCAACAGTTACTCACCGGTGCCACCCCATTACCGCCGGTCTACCACCATCCATCTTCACCTAGGATCTCGTGCTTCTATCCACAAATCCATAGATGGATTCCGTGATGTTCGACTACTTCTTGGACAATATCTCAATATCCGACCGTTCAATTATTATAAAACTAGATTTGTTGGAAAGTTCATTTCTAGTGTTACAACATATCAAAATTTCACATTAATCCGACGGTTACAACTTCTAGAATCCTTTTTCAAATTTTGTGAAAGATCTTGTCCAGATAAGAAAACGAGATAGATCAAATCTTAGCCTAAGGGGAGATCGTATCAAGAGTGGTATTAGAGCCACCATTTCTTCAACACGCGTTTCCGATAACGACCACTAGAGCCATGGCTACAAATGAAACGAGGAGGAAGAGATCTCCCTAATAAAGGAGGGGGAGACGGTTATGGGAACTTCCACCCACGAAACAGCCTGACCAAATCTAAATACGGAAGAGCCTAGCGTTTAAGCCATGATTGGGTCTCTTTTCGAGCATATGGCTATCAATAACCAGATGATGATGGAGATGTTGTCGGACATACGGGTGACAAGAGAAGCCATGGTAAACAGAAATGCACCAACAACCCCAATGGATTGGGTGTTTCAAGTTGAACAACAGCGGAGGATGCAAAGGTCCAGATAGGAAGCTTTCCCCTACAAGGAACGACATTGCATTGATATATATCGATTATTTGTGGTGGAGGATTTACCGGTTGGGCTGACTTTTGTAGGAGGATTACACGCAGATTTGAGATAACGACATATGAAGTTTTTACTACCACATTAAGCAAGATGATTCAGAGGACGACCGTATTAGAGTACAAAGATGAATTTGAAAGAGTTAGTAGTCGTTGTGAGCCATATTGGCCCGAACCGACATTGATGAGCACATTCATTTCAAGGCTGTGGGATGAGATACAGACTGATGTTCGTGCTCTTTATCCTACCACTCTTGAAGAGGCCTTTGAGAAGGCCGTGAGGATGGAGCAAAAACATAAGGCTCTCAAGATGGCAGCCAAAACAAGTTGGGGCAACTGAGATAGGCAGTTTGTGCCTAGAACGCCGGCTGAAAATTCTAAAGGTTCAAAGACAACGGCTGTGAGTACTAGACCATGACCATCTTTGAGACCTTCTTCTGATGTTAGAGGAGGCACAGGACCTCCCGTTCGAACTCTCACACCTGCCCAAGTGGAGGAGAGAAGAGGGAAGAGCCTTTGCTTTCGATGCGATGAACATTTTACCCCCGGTCATCGGTGTTCCAAACCGATCGGGAGTGTGATGCTCATCGACGGTCTCGAGGAGGATGATGAGGTTGTTGGTGACGGAGAGTGTTTAGAGGAGGTCCATGAGGAGGCCGTTGAGGAAGGCACGGAGGAAGATATCCGAGCTAAAATATCGATGCATGCATATTCGAGTACTTCCACGCCAAGGACGTTACGGGTAGACGAACTCGTTAGAAAGCATTGTGTGCACATCCTCATCGATTCCGGGAGTACACATAACTTTCTAGATGAGAGGTTAGTGAGGAGATTACGCTTGGATGCTGAATCGACCACGGGGTTTGACGTTGCTATGGGAGACGGCACGAAACTTAAGGTGAAGAGCTTGTGTCACCGGGTCCGTAGTCAGGTGCAAGGACACGACATCATTGTGGACTTATATCCATTGGCGTGATACGATTCCTGCTTCACTAATGTCGTCTCGAGCATAAATACACTTTAGGGGTGTCTTTATTTCTTGTTTTTGTGTTTAATTCACAGAAAAATAAGTTTTTGCTATGTCGCATTCGAACGCGGGTGGAGAGCGTTCGAACGCGCTTGTGAACGCCTACATCAGGGTCGCACATGCAGAGAGTGCGAAATGTGTGTTTGAACGCCGTGTTCGAACGCGCGTAAGAATGCTTGGATCGCATTCGCACGTAGAGAGGACCCAAAATGTGCGTTCTAACGCGATCGAGCACGTTCGAGCGTTGTCGGCGAAAATCTACTATTTTAGGGTTAATAATTGCCAATTTTGAACTGTTTGGTTAGCCTCTAAAGATGTGGATGGCAACCATATAATCATTATTGAATGAATTGAGCTTTTCCTTGTCTCCTTCATCTTCTTCTCTCCTGTTCTCTCGTTCCCTGGCATTGCCACTTCTAGCCTCCCTCAACCGGCTAATCACCCTAGTCTCTTAGGGGCGGCGGTCCACTCCTCCTCCTTCTTCCAATCTATTTATCACTTTGCCCAAACCCTTCTGATGGACTCTAATACCAATTTGCTATGCTCTGTTACCAATTTTGTTATGCTCTGATACCAATTGATGGGATCTGAAACTAAAGATAGGCTATGGAACAATTCTTTAAGATTTGAATTTATTACAAGAATCACTCCGCACAACCGTGAAAAAATATTCGTCAGATATTCTTCGATAGTCAGAAAATTACGAAACAAATTCGGTTGGATCCGTAACTTCCTAATCTATAACTTTTGTATTTATGCCCTTCATAGATTCAACTGTAGAAGGGACAAAAACACAGAATAATATGGGTGATGGTGGTGGTGACGGGTGGAGTGGATGTTAGGGTGATGGTTGGGTATGGAGATGAGGGTGGATTGTGGAAGTGATTAAGGGAAATAGACGAAAGGAATGAAGTGGTCGAGATCCCAAAGAAGAGGGGTGACTCGATAGATAAGGGAGAATAGAAGCAAGAAGAAATCTTGCCAATGGTAGATGTGGAAGGATGGTGAAGACGGAGGAGGGAAAAGCCTAGAGAGAAGATAGGAGGCAAGAAATCAATAATCCAATAGTGTAATTAAGTTGGCTGCCTTCCACATATTTATAGAGGCTAGCCAAGAAGTCCTAAAACAATATAAAACCCTAATTCTAGAGGATTCCCATCGATCGCGTTCGAACGCGCTCAAAAAGCCTTATCTCTGGATGTGCGAACGCGATATAGGTGTTCGAACGCACAATATGTGTTCTCTGTATTTGCAAACCTGATGTAGACGTTTACAAGGGAGTTCGAACGGGACCCCACCTGCGTTCGAATGTGACCTACAGAAGTTTTATTTTAATAAAAATAAATACCTAATGCAATAAGAAAAGATCCTAAATAAGTGTGTCACCTTCCATCACTCATAACCATTCCATCTCCACGTACTCACCGGTACCACCCCATTAACGCTGGTCCACCAACCTTCACCAACACCAAGGATCTCGTGCCTCCATCCACAGATCCTAAGACAGACTCCCTAACGTTTATCCACTAATCGGATGATATCTTAAGATCCCACCACCCGATTCACCTGAAACTTAATTTGTTGGAAAAAACATTTCTAGAGTTACAACATATCAAAATCTCACATTGATCCAACAACGGCATCTTTCAGGATCTATTTTCAAAGTTCCATGTCAAATTCTATCCAGATCTAAAAATCGGAATAGATCGAGCCTTGGCCAAAAGGGTAGATCATATCATGGCGCTACGAGGAGCGGACATTGTCCTAGGCGCACAATGGTTACAAAGCTTAGGACCCGTCACTTTTGATTTCCGGAGCATGTGGATGAAATTTAAGCAAGAAAATAAAGATGTGCGGCTTAATGGCGTTCGATCTCCGCCGATTCCTACGATGCAGCTGATGGTGGGGCTGCCTCAAATGACTCCAGATACTACCATTGAGTTATCTGATACGATCGGGCGCGTTCGAACACAGTCGGCGAAATTGTATTGTTTAGGGTTAATTTTGAATAGTTTGGTTAGCCTCTAAAGGGATGTGGATGGCAACGAGAGATTATTATTGAAGAATTGAGTTTTGCCTTGCCTCCTTCGTTTTCTTCACCCTCGTTCTCTCAATCCCCGGCGACGCCGCTTCTAACCTCCCTCGACTAGCCAATCTCTCTAGACCCTTAGGGGCTACAACATATCCAAATTTCATGTTGAAAATCCCCTAGACACACGTATGTATCTAACCTTTAGGCAATGATATTTATCGTTCGCTTAAGTAAAAGTCGGAAGAAATATTAAAAACAAAAGTAGAGATGAACGCCAAGATTTTAACGTGGAAAACCCAAACGGGAAAAAAACCACGGATCCAAACTCAGATCAAAACCAATCACTATGATAGTAGCAGTTACAAGACTGACTCACAAAACAACCCGTCGATCCAAACGACTTTGTTCCTCTCAGTCTACCTTTTCCCCCCACTCTTGCATTGGTACGTGCTCGTCTTCTTTGACAATATTCTAGTGTATAGAAGGAATTAGAGCGAGCACTTACGGCATATGCGTGAGATGTTGAATATCTTACGACAAAACCAATTAAAAGTTAAGATGAGCAAGTGCCTTTGGGGAGAGCCACGAGTGGAGTACATGGGACATATAATCTCAACGAGAGGAGTGGAAGCCGATCCAAGCAAGATCAAGAATATGTTGGACTGGCCAATTCCCACTAATTAGCGGGAATTGAGGGGATTCCTTGGGTTGACTGGGTGCTACTGGCGATTCGTTGCCAACTACGGCAAGATTGCTGCCTCACTGACCTCCTTACTCAGAAAAGGAGGGTTTCAATAGACAGGCAAGGTGACGGAGGCCTTCGAAGCATTGAAGACAGCCATGTCTACCGCACCGGTTCTAGCACTACCAGATTTTAGCAAGCCCTTTGTAGTGGAATGCGACGCTTTAGGTGAGGGCATTGGAGTAGTATTGATGCAAGAGGGTAGACCTATGGTATATATGAGCAATGCATTGTCAAACCAGCAGCGATAGCTATTCACCTACGAGCATGAAATGCTAGCAATTCTACATGCCGTCACCAAATGGCGACCCTACTTGATTGGCCAACGGTTTACTATCCACACCGACCAGCATAGCTTACCCTACTTCATGGAGCAATGTGTGCATACCCCAGCACAGAAACAGTGGGTCATGAAAGTCCTTGGGTATGACTACGAACTAGTCTACAAAAAGGGGATCGAGAACCAAGTGTCCAATGCCCTTTCGCGCCAACCGGACACAAGTGAACTCGCCTCTTTTTCAGCACCAACCTTTCCTCTATTTTTAGATATGTGGGGAACCAATGCTGAAGATCAAATCATAGAGGAGCTTGAGTCAGAGTTCAAAGATCGTTTCCCTAATTTCAAACCTTAAGGACAAGGTTGCGAAAGCATGGTGGATTGATACGATTTGGACTTCACCGATGTCGTCTCGAGCATGGATACACTTTAGGGATGTCTTTATCCTTTATTTTAGTGTTTAATTCTAAAAAAATAAGTTTTTTGTCTGTCACGTTCTAACACGGGTGGAGTGCATTCGAATGCGGTTGTAAACGCCTATATCAGGTTTGCACATCTAGAGAGTGCGAATTATGCGTTCGAACGCGATCGGGGGTGTTTGAACGCGGTCGACGAAAATGTACTGTTTAGGGTTATTTTTGAATTGTTTGGTTAGCCTCTAAATGTGTGGATGGCAACCATGGAGTGATTATTGATGAATTGAGTTTTTGCCTTGCCTCCTTCGTCTTCTTCGTTCTCATTCTCTCGATCCTCGACGATGCTACTTCTAACCTCCCTCGACCGGCCAATCACCCTAGTCCCTTTGGGGCGGCCCACTCTTCCTCCTTCTTCTAATCTATCCAACACTTGCCCTAACCCTTCCATCACCCATAACCCTTCCACTACCACTTATTCACCAGTGCCACCCCATTAACGCCGGTCCACCACCATCCACCATCATCTAGGAGCAAGGCCTCATTCAACCAAATCATAGCTCATATTCTTCCCCCGTGCTATTGGTGCGAAAGAAGGATGGGACATAACATTTTTTGTGTCGACTATCGGGCATTAAACGCTATTACTCTCAAGGATCGGTATCCCATTTCGGTTATAGAGGAGCTGCTGGACGAGCTTGCAGGGGCGACTATATTCAGCAAGCTTGACTTGAGGGCCGGGTATCATCAAATTAGAGTTCACCCAACGAATGTGCACAAAACTGCATTTCAAACTCCGGACGGGCATTATGAGTTCCGGGTGATGCCTTTTGGTCTTACTAATGCTCCAGCTAAATTTCAAGGCCTCATGAATGATATATTTTGGCCTCTCCTGTGAAGGTATGTCTTGGTATGTTTTTTATTACATTTTGGTGTATAACGGGACTACATTGGAGCATTGACGACATTTGGAGGATGTTCTAAAACATATTTATAGAGGCTAACCAATAAGTCCTAAAACAATAAGTAACCTTAATTCTAGAGGATTCCCACCGATCGCGTTCGAACGTGCCCGATCATGTTCGAACACACAAAAGACGTTCTCTATATGTGCGAAGGTGATGTAGGCATTCGAACGGCGTTCGAACTCGCCCGACTACGTTCGAATGCACTTTTCATGTTCTCTGTATTTGCGAACCTGATGTAGGCATTCGCAAGGGCGTTCGAACGCGTCCCTCCTACATTCGAACGCGACCTATAGGAATTTTAATTTAATGAAATAAATAACTAATGCAGTAAGTAAAGATCTTAACTAAATGTATCATAGGACCAGTAGGAGATGAGCCTCAAATGAGTTCAGGTACTACAATTGAATTATCTAATTTATTAGATAACTTTTCTGGACTGTTTGAGAAGCCACAGGAGTTGCCACCGAGACGAACGGTGGACCATCACATAGAGATTATACTCGGGGCTGCACCAACGAACGTGAGGTCATATCGGTATCCACATATGCAAAAAGAAGTTATCTCCAAAATGGTAGCCGAGATGTTGGAGCAAGACCTCATTCAACCAAGTCATAGCTCATATTCTTTCCCCGTGCTATTGGTGAGAAAGAAGGATAGGACGTAGCGTTTTTGTGTCAACTATCAGGCACTAAACTCTATTACTATCAAGGACCGGTATCCCATTCTGGTTATAGAGAAGATGCTGGACAAGCTTGACTTGAGGGCCGGATATCATCAAATTAGAGTTCACCCGGTGGATATGCACAAAACTATATTTTGAACTCCGGACAGGCATTACAAGTTCCAAGTGATGCCTTTTGGTCTCACTAATGCTTAAGCTACCTTTCAAGGTGATACACTTAGTTAGGATCTTTCTTATTGCATTAGTTGTTTATTTTCCTTACAATAAAATTTCTGTAGGTCGTGTTCGAACGCCAGATGGGTTGCGTTCGAACGCCCTTGTTGCGTTCGAACGCCCGATGGGTTGCGTTCGAACGCCCTTGTGAACGCCTATATCAGGTTCGCAAATATAGAGAACGCATATAATGCATTCGAATGCGGTCAGGCAAGTTCGAACGCCCACGTTCGAATGCCTGTATCGCGTTCGAACACCCAGAGATGGAGCTTTTTGAGTGCGTTCGAATGCGATCGATAGGAAAGTTCTAGAATTAGGGTTTGATATTGTTTTAGGACTTGTTGGCTAGCCTCTATAAATATGTGGATGGCAACCAACTTCATTATGAAATTGGATTATTGATTTCCTGCCTCCTATCTTCTCTTCAGACTTTTCCCTCCCTCTTCACCATCCATACACCTCTACCATTGGCAAGGTTTCTCCTAACTTCTAATATACGTTGACTGTCGAGCCACCCTCTTCTTTGGGATCTCGACCACTTTATTTCCATCGTCTACTGATACACTTAGTTAGGATATTTTCTTATTGCATTAGGTGTTTATTTTCATTAAAATAAAATTTCTGTAGGTCGCATTCGGACGTAGGTGGAGTCGCGTTCGAATGCCCTCATGAACGCCTTGTGAATGCCTGCGTTCGAACGCCTTCTGAACGCCTGTGTCGTGTTCACAAATCAATAGAAGATGCTTTTTTGAGTGCGTTCAAACGTGATTGGTGCGTTTGAACACGATCGACGGGAATCCTCTAGAATTAGGGTTTCATATTATAGTAGGACTTGTTGGCTAGCCTCTATAAATATGTGGATGGCAACCGACTTCATTATGCCATTGGATTCTTTATTTTTTGCCCCGTATCTTCTCTCTAGACTCCTCCCTCTTCACCATCCTTCCACCTCTACCATTGACAAGGTTTCTTCTCGCTTTTAATCTCCCTCGATTGTCGAGTCATCCCTCTTCTTTAGGATCTCAGCCACTTCGTTTCCTTCGTCTACTACCCTTAATCACTTTCACAATCCACCCTCATCTCCATAACCCTAACATCCACTCCACCCGTCACCACCATCGTCACCCATATTATTCCGTGTTTTCGTTCCTGCTACAGTTCGACTTCTACATCTCCCTCCTCCTACTTTACCAACTAGCGCCACCTCTTCTTTTGGTACGGTCTTGTCTAGCTTCTAATCTCCCTCTTTCGCCAATCCCTGACAAGCCTACTTTTCCCCCTTCATCTCTCTATCTTAATTGTCTCTATCTCCCTAATATGATTTAGACTTCACCGATGTCGTCTTGAGCATGGATACACTTTAGGAGTGTCTTTTATTCTTGTTTTAGTGTTTATTTTATTGAATTGTTTGGTTAGCCTCCAAAGGTGTGAATGGCAACCAAGGAGTCATTATGGAATGAATTGAGTTTTGTCCTAATCTTCTTCTTCTTCTTCTCTCTCATTCTCTCATTTCCCAGCGCCGTCGCTTCTAGCCTCCCTTGACCAGCCACTCACCCTAGTCCCTTAGGGGCAGCCCCCACCTCCCCCTTCTTCAAGTCTCTATTACCTTGCCCTAACCCCTTCCATTATCCATAATCCTTCCACCAACAGTTACTCACCGGTGCCATCCCATTACCGCCGGTCTACCACCATCCATCTTCACCTAGGATCTCGTGCTTCTATCCACAAATCCATAGATGGATTCCCTGACGTTCGACTACTTCTTGGACAATATCTCAATATCCGACCGTTCGATTATTATAAAACTAGATTTGTTGGAAAGTTCATTTCTAGTGTTACAACATATCAAAATTTCACATTAATCCGACGGTTACAACTTCTAGAATCCTTTTTCAAATTTTGTGAAAGATCTTGTCCAGATAAGAAAACGAGATAGATCAAACCTTAGCCTAAGGGGAGATCATATCAAGAGTGGTATTAGAGCCACCATTTCTTCAACACGCGTTTCCGATAACGACCACTAGAGCCATGGCTACAAATGAAACGAGGAGGAAGAGATCTCCCTAATAAAGGAGGGGGAGACGGTTATGGGAACTTCCACCCACGAAACAGCCTGACCAAATCTAAATACGGAAGAGCCTAGCGTTTAAGCCATGATTGGGTCTCTTTTCGAGCATATGGCTATCAATAACCAGATGATGATGGAGATGTTGTCGGACATACGGGTGACAAGAGAAGCCATGGTAAACAGAAATGCACCAACAACCCCAACCCCCCCCCAACCCTATGGGCAGAGGCAAGCAAGGATGGTTCCTAATATGGCTCTGATACCAATTGATGGGCTCTGATACTAACTGATAGGCTTTGATATCAAATTGATAGGATTTGGAATCAAAAGATCGGCTACGGAACAATTACTTAAGATCTGAGGGCAACACTATCCTTATATATGATCTCCAAGATATAGCCAAATCAAAGTCATATTCGTACTCACGAAAATCCAATAAATTGCAAACTTCATAGGTGCGTTCGAACGCAGCCCGAGTGCGTTCGAACGGCCTAACTTAATCTCACGTGCATTCGAACGGGTCCAAGTGCGTTCGAACGCGCACCTTGAATTCTTCAGGTTGCGTTCGAAAGCGTTTGTGAACGCTGCTCTCGGTCTGTGTGAACGCAGTGCCCGCGTTCGAACGCGCTTGTGAACGCGGCTCTCTGTCTGTGTGAACGCAGTGCCCGCGTTCGAACGCGCTTGTGAACGCGGCTCTCTGTCTGTGTGAACGCAGATTTCGCGTTCGAACGCGTTTGTGAACGCGGTGAGAACGCGACGGCATTTCTCCAATGATCTTGAAATTCTTCACACCAGTGATATTCTAGACTTGTGTAAAGCTCAAATACATGTAAAAAAATACACTTAGAATATTTTGTACACAATTGCCAACAAATAAAAACCTAATAATCTCCCCCTTTGGCAATTTGTGACAGAACACCTAGGTTACAAGATATTACAAAGACTTCAAATTGAGCAATCAACAAGTCTAGAATATTTTGCACATCAAGCCCTGCAAATAAACATATACCAATCCAAGATCAAGTGAAAATAACTTGAAATGAATAAACAATATAAACACAAGTTATCAATGTAGCATAAATTCAAAAGTACTTAAGCAGACAAAGTTCACAGTTACTTCAAGCAAAGTTCAAAAGTACTTAAGTCTCTCATAAACTCCCCCTATGCACATACTCCCCCTACACACCTAGACACCTAGACACTAACCTAGACACTAAAACACTCTCCTCCTTTTTGACACAAATGCCAAAGACCAGGAACTCGGAGGAAACTGACGATGAAGAATCGTCAACACAGAGTCAAGGTAGGTGAAGAAGGCGGCCTTGGTTTCTTGGTAACTGTAGCTTTTTTGGGCATTCTAGAGAAGGAAAAAAGTCGCAAGAATCAACATATGCCCAAAGAATACAAAAAAAATCTTAAAATTCTAGAAACCATGAAGACCCTAAGTGAAATCCATCTTCCACTTAAAAATGCAAGTTATCACGTTCAATCGCACAAAAAACATCAAGACATTAACTTTAGCGTGATCAAAACTTGAAACTACACGAAATCAATCAAGATCAATAGACTTTGGAGATGCACTTCTAGAAATTCAAAATACATTCAAGACATAGAATATGACAATCAAATGAAATAAGTCATACACAGATCAATCAAGTCATCAAAAGCATATTATAATCAATTCGAATGCATCACTCAAAATTACATTAATCTTGATTGATCATAACGATATGCATATGCAAGATGAGCATAGATAACATGAACCAATCTTCTTAAACAAACTTTACTATATAAACAATGATGCAACACAGTAGTCAAACCGACTTAGTATAGAAATTTTGCACTTTTCGACTTATTCTCCATAATACAGCAGGAATTTTTCCTGTAATTTTTTTTTATTGAAACATATATATGCAATGATGGCTTTCACACATGAGTAGGTAGCCCTTTTCTTGTAGTACAAATCAAACGATGTGCAAGAAGAAATTCACATATATCATTTTTTTTTAAATTTGCAAATAATGTACTGAGTCAAACTGGACTCGAAACAAGACGGCTTTCACACTAACTCATTGTAGCCCTTTTCATTGATCTTTTATAAAAAATATATTTAATAACTAAGCATGAGGTCAAACTATGCAAATCAAAGTTAATAGAGAGCTATTTAAAAAAATATTCATGATATCATGCTCACTCAAGAATACACATACGTTATGAGGCATTAAAAATTTATTATTATAGAAGTCGAGGAAGTGACAAATTCAAAATTGAAACAATATACTACAAGATGACAAAATTGACTATAATAACTCATAATCAAGAGAAAAATCATATTTTTATGTCAAGAGGATATTATTGAATCTAGGAGTGCATCAATTTTTTTTGTTTTTTTTTTATAACAAAAACACTCGATAAATCTGAAACTAAAACCAAAGAAAATTTCAGAGTAAATGAAAACCTAAAAAAAACGAAACAAAAGAAACTTGCAAACTAAAAAGAACACACATCCCAATAAAATCAATCCAAAGCACAAATCCCTAAAGAAGTACGAAGATACTCAAATCTCTGTAAATGAAAAGGTTTTGTAACAAATCACCCAACTGTTTCTCCGTCTCAACATGTTCTATTGCTATTGTTTTGTCTTGTTACATTTCAGATTATGTGAAGTTCTAACAATATAGCAATTATTAGATGTTCTAGATCCAAAACATATAACATTACCATCATGATCTAGAATAGTACAATCATTTTTAGAGAATTCTACCTCATAACCTTCATCACAAAATTGAATGATGCTTAATAAATTTGCTTTCAAGCCATTAACATAAAGAACATTTTCGAGACTAAGAATCCCTGGAGTACTTACCTTTCCTTTACCTATTACCTTGGATGAGTTACCATCTCCGAATGTCACAACTCCCCCTTCATGTTTTTCGAGATTAGAAAATAAAGACTTGTCACCCGACATATGTCTTGAACAACCACTATCTAAATACCACAATTCAGAATTTAAGGCTTTCAAGGCAGTATGCACAATATAACATTTCAAATCAGATTTCTTGATCCATATGGCCTTTGTTTTCATCCTATAAATAAAAGCACTTCTAGGTTTTTGCAAAAATTTGCAATGTGGTCGAATATGCCCTAGAATGCCGCAATGATAGCATGTCGGAACAAACCTTTTTCTACTCACCTTATGTCGAGGAGTGTGACTAAAGTTTACCTTTGGTGTCGTCAAAGATTCACCAGTTTGTAGATTCAACTTCAATTTTGAAGGATTCATCCAGGATTGCTTTGAAAATACGATTGATGGCTTCAGGTATTCTTCCTTTTGTTTACCTGCAGAAACAAAAACAGTTTTATTATTTGAATTACCAGTGTATCCAACACCATACCTGTCTTTTCCAGATATCTGAGCTTTTAGAATTTCGTCAAGTTTGTTCTTCCCTTTCAGAAATGTAACTTCCTTATGCAATCGCTCTAATTCAATTTCATCAGCCTTCATTTTATTTTTTGCATTGTCAAGTTGTTCAGAAAGGTCTTTGACACGTTCAAGCTCCAATTTGTACATCTCTTCAAATTGAATTCTTTCTGGTTCGATTACCTTGAGTCGTTGAAGTAGTCTAAGATTGTTTTTCTTGAGTTTAAACGACTCCAGGTACAAGTCATTATATGCCTTTTGAATTTCAGATTCATCTTCCTCAGCCGGTAGCATATCAAGATCATCTGTACTATCAGTACCATCAACAGAGTCAGTATTAAGCAGAGAAGAGGCAAAGGCTACAAAGTTTTCTTCGTCTTTATCAGAATCATCATTAGATTCATCTGAATCATCCCAAGTAACTTTCATAGCTTTGTCCTTTCTCTTAAGACGATTAGGGCATTCTTGTGCGATGTGTCCAAAACCAGAACATTCAAAACATTGAACTTTATTTTCAGAATTCTTATTTTTCTGTTTGACATTGTTGTTGCTACCACCTGTATTCGAACTCACAGTATTCTTCTTTTTCACAAAAGTTTTGCTTTTTTCAAACTTTTCAGTATTCAACTTGTTTGGCTTCCGAAAGAATTTATTAAAATTTTTGACAAACATAGCCAATATCTCAACATCTAAATCACCTTCATCTTCGGACTCCTCTAAATTTTGTTCAACAGTGGATAGAGCTATCCCTTTCGACTTCCTCGGTTTTGAAAGACTGGACTCAAATGTTTGTAGATTTCCTACCAATTGTTCAACATTCATAGAGTCAATGTCCTTACTTTCCTTAATAGCTGTAACTTTCGCCTGAAACCTTTCTGGAAGAGACCTAAGGATCTTACGGACAATTCTATTTTCAGGAATTTTCTCTCCTAGGTTGAAACTGGAGTTGACTATATCACTTAACTTTGCATAGAACTCATCAAATGTTTCATTCTCCTCCATACGTAGGGTTTCAAAATTAGTAGTCAACCTCTGAAGTTTCGAAAGTTTTACAGCCATAGTACCTTCATGAGTTGTTTCTAAGATCATCCAGGCTTGTTTTGCTATTTCACAAGTAGATATTCTTCTAAATTCTTCCGAGGAAACACAACTAAAAATTGCATTTATTGCTTTGCTATTCCAGCCAACTTTTTCATAATCTGTTTTATCCCATGACTCAATCGGTTTCTCAACTAACTCATCATTCACCATGTACATTGGTGGACTCCAACCGTTCATAATGGCCATCCAAACTCTCTCATCTATAGACTTCAAATAAGCTCTCATCCTAGCTTTCCAATATCCATAATTTGATCCATCTAGAATAGGAGGTCTAATAGATGAGGGTCCATCTCTATGAAAATCCATGCCTATTTGATCTCACTCAAAGAGTGAGAGAACCCGCTCTGATACCAATTGAAAATCCCCTAGACACACGTATGTATCTAACCTTTAGGTAATGATATTTATCGTTCGCTTAAGTAAAAGTCGGAAGAAATATTAAAAACAAAAGTAGAGATGAACGCCAAGATTTTAATGTGGAAAACCCAAACGGGAAAAAAACCACGGATCCAAACTCGGATCAAAACCAATCACTATGATAGTAGCAGTTACAAGACTGACTCACAAAACAACCCGTCGATCCAAACGACTTTGTTCCTCTCAGTCTTGATCGTTTGAACCCACGATTCACTACTTCTTGTGATTGAAGTCCAATCTCAGTAGCCCTCGAGATTGATCTTTCATCTAGATAGCCCTTAAGACGAAATATTAAGATTTGTAGATACGAAGGGCCTTGTTTGATGAAGAACCGATGTAGCCTCCAAAAAGTCTCCTTGAATAATCTTCTTCAACTCCGCTAGGTTAGGGCAACACTATCCTTATATATGATCTCCAAGATAGAGCCAAATCCAAGTCATATTCGTACTCACGAAAATCCAATAAATTGCAAACTTCATAGGTGCGTTCCAACGCGACCCGAGTGCGTTCGAACGGCCTAACTTAATCTCACGTGCATTCGAACGGGCCCAAGTGCGTTCGAACGCGCACCTTGAATTCTTCAGGTTGCGTTCGAACGCGTTTGTGAACGCTGCTCTTGGTCTGTGTGAACGCAGTGCCCGCGTTCGAACGCGCTTGTGAACGCGGTTCTCTGTCTGTGTGAACGCAGTGCCCGCGTTCGAACGCGCTTGTGAACGCGGCTCTCTGTTTGTGTGAACGCAGATTTCGCGTTCGAACGCGTTTGTGAACGCGGTGAGAACGCGACGGCTTTTCTCCAATGATCTTGAAATTCTTCACACCAGTGATATTCTAGACTTGTGTAAAACTCAAATACATGTAAAAAATACACTTAGAATATTTTGTACACAATTGCCAACAAATAAAAACCTAACACATGTTGATCTGACGGCAGCATCTTTTGGGATCTTAGTACAAAGTTCTGTGCCAGATCCAATCCAGATCAAAGAATTTGAAGAGATCGAACCTTAGCCTAAGGGGAGATCGTAACAAGCTTGGTATCAGAGCCACCGTTCCTCGGACACGCACTTCCTATGACGACAACCAAAGCCTTGACTGCACGGCGAGATGAAGAAGAAGAGATTCTCCCAATAGAGGAGGGGGGAACAGTTGCAGGGACTTCCACCCGCAGAACCCCCTGATCTAATCGGAATACGGAAGAACCTAGTGTTCAAGCCATGTTGGGGTCTCTTTTCGACCAAATGGTCATCAGCAACTAGATGATGATAGAGATGATGCGGGAATTACGGGCGACGAGGGAAGCCATGGCGAACGGGAACGCACCATCGACTCCACGACACGAGTCCACTTCCATGAACCCATCACCGCCGGTTCAGAATTTGCAACCACAAGAGCCACTACTGCCACCACCCTATGGGCAGAGGCAAGCAAGCATGGTTCCACCAGGCCCAGTTGCAAGTGAACCCATCCGACGAGCGAACCACTATGGAGGTCACCTTAGAGATCAAGATCCGTGGGCGAGTCAATACGATCCGAAACCACGACGAGTTAATCAAAATCGAAGGAGGGATCATCAACCCTTCATGGTGCATCCTCCTCCGGTTAGACAAGGACTTGGACATGATTTGGATCGAGACAACGGCATCCGTGGACAAATCGTGCGTCTCGAATTTCCCAAGTTCAAAGGTGGCAATCCAATCGATTAGTTGTATAGGGCGGAGCAATTCTTCACATACCAAGGTACAGCGGAAGTATACAAGGTGATGCTTACGAGCTTCCACCTTGAGGATGCGGCGCTTCATTGGTTTCGAGCAGCCAATGTCATTGAGGCTATCGAAACTTGGGTTGACTTTTGCGTCGATATCACATGATGATTTGGAGCGTCGGGGTATGAAGACTTTGATGCTCTCCTCTTAAAGACGGTGCAAAAGACCACGGTTGGGGCATACCAAGAAGAATTTGAGAGGATAAGTAACCAATGTCATCCACCATGGATGGATTAGCAACTTCGCAGCACCTTCATCTCCGGGCTGCGAGGGGACATACAAGCCGATGTGAGGGCTTTAAGGCCTAGAACCTTAAAGGAGGCCTTCAAAGATGCGATGCTTATAGAAGACAAACATAGGGCCATGAAGTTACACATGAAACAGAGTTGGATGAGCCAAGGGAGTTGCAATCAAGCTCAACCAACCATAGCAGCGGGAAATATTGCTAGAGTACCGAGAACCGCTGCTGCGATGGTGCCTTCTCGAGCACTCTCGAAGCCATCCCAAGATGTGAAGTACACACCTAGAAGCCCAAGACAAGCACTCACACCTGCTTAAGTGGAGGAACGAAGAGCCGAAGGCCTATGGTTCCGTTGTGATGAGAACTTTGTACCCGGGCATCACTGTGATAATTCAATGGGATCGGTGATGCTAATCGACAGATTGGAGGAGGCTGAGGATGAGTTTGCAGTTGAAAATGAAGGTGTGGCTGGACATGGAGGAGAAGGAGCTAAGAAACAACTTGTGGAGGACATGATAGCTGACATCTCCCTCCACGCCTATTCGGGGACAGTTGTGCTAAAAACTTTACGGGTGAATGAAGTAGTCAAGAAAACCACAGTGAGAATCTTGATCGACACCGGGTTCACTCACAACTTCATTAACAAGAGGCTCCTTAGAAAGATTGGGCTTAAGTCAGAACCCACGAAAGGGTTCGAGGTGACGATTGGAGATGGCACCACATTGCGAGCGGATTTTATTTGTGGAGGTGTGGAATTGAAGGTGCAAGGCCAAACTTTCATATTGGATCTTTATCTGTTTGCCTTGCGAGGTGCCGATATGGTTTTGGGGACCCAATGGCTTCGAAGCTCGGGGCCTGTGACATTTGACTTTACAAACCTCTCCATGACATTTTGGAGGAAGGACCAGACAATGTTGTTGGGTGGAAATCAACAACTGAAGGAACTTCCAAGCGTAGGGGATTCAAGTGAGCTCGTCTCTTTCTCAGCACCCACTTTTCCTTTTTTTTAGATCTGCAGAGAGCCAGCACAGGGGATAGTGAACTGGTCCGACTCATGGAGAAGCTAAAAGAGAACCCATCAAGCCACCCCGAGTACAAGGAGCGCGGCGGGTTGGTACTCGAGTGCGGACGGATCAAGGTACCCGCAGACGAGGAGCTACAGAGATTATTGATGGCCCACTTCCATGATACCCCTATAATAGGCCATGAAGGGGTCTTACGTACCTACAAGCGGCTGGCCCAAAACTATACATGGACAACAATGAAGTCGGATGTGAAGAAATATGTGCGTGAATCTCAAACCTACTAATGAGTCAAATCGAAGACGCTCAAACCCAGCGAGCTGTTGCAACAACTGCCTATACCGGAGCATATTTGGGAGGACATCTCTATGGACTTCATCGAAGGGTTGCCGGAGGTCCGAGGACAATTGATGGTGTTTGTTGTGGTGGATAGGCTGAGCAAATATGCTCATTTCATAGCATTGTCTCACCCATTTTCAGCGAAAAAGGTTGCTGAAATTTTTGTTTGGGAAGTGGCACGCTTGCATGTGATGCCTAGGACCATCGTGTCAAACCGGGATCGCATCTTCATCAGTGAGTTTTGGTCTGAGTTCTTCATATTGCAAGAGACTCGAATCAACCTTAGTTCAACTTATCACCCCGAGATGGATGGACAAACCGAGGTGGTGAATCGCGGACTGGAACAATACTTGCGATGCTTTGTGGCAGGCCGACTAAAGGATTGGGTCAAATTCCTTCCATGGGCTGAGTGGTCATACAATACCGCTCATCACTCTAGCATCGTCATGACCCCCTTTGAGGCGGTTTATGGGTGCACTCCCCCGGTCTTGCGTACCTACGATAGACTCGCGGCGGAAGATAGAACCGAGCTCGACTTGGAACTTGCCGATTAAGATGAAACATTGAGACGGCTCAAGATTCACCTAGCAACAGCCCAAAACAGAATGAAGCAAACTCATGACAAAGGCTGGTGTGAGCGAGAATTTGAGGTGGATCAATGGGTGCTCGTTCGAGCTCAACCGTACCGGCAATCCACATTGAGGCCAATTTTGAACCAAAAGTTGGGTTACAAGTACTATGGTCCATACAGAGTGCTACAACAAATCGGTCTAGTAGCTTACCAATTGGACCTACTTGAAGGACCTAGGATACATCCGGTCTTCCATGTATCGGCATTGAAGGCCCAAATCGGGCCTAACCATGTGGGGGGTTCGGCCTTACCCGAACCAATGGAGGAAGATGGCCCCACTAAACCGGTCCGAGTCTTAGGCCGTAGGAGAAGACACCATGGTTCCAGAATGGAGACTGAAGTGCTGATTGAGTGGCTAGGCAAACCTACTGACGAGTCTACATGGGAGCTAGAGTTAGATATCATGGATCACTTCCCAAATTTCAAACCTTGAAGACAAGGTTGCGAAAGCGTGGTAGATTGATACGATTCGGACTTCACCGATGTCGTTTCGAGCATGGATACACTTTAGAAGTGTCTTTGTTTCTTATTTTAATATTTAATTTCCAAGAAAATAAGTTTTCTGTAAGTCGCATTCGAACGCGGGTGCAGTGCGTTCGAATGCAGTTGTGAACACGGTTGTGAACGTGGTTGTGAGAGTGTGCATTGTGCATTCGAACGCCGCGCTATGAACGCCTACATTGTGTTCGCAAATCCAGAGAAGTGGAAAATAGGCGCATTCGATCGCGCGTTCGAATGCCTGTATCATGTTCGCAAATCTAGAGAAGATCGAACTCGGTGTGTTCGAATGTGATCGGGCGTGTTCGAACGCGGTCAGCGAAATTGTATTGTTTAGGGTTAATTTTGAATTGTTTGGTTAGCCTTTAAAGAGATGTGGATGGCAACCAAAGATTATTGTTGAAGAATTGAGTTTTGCCTTGCCTCCTTCGCCTTCTTCGCCCTCGTTCTCTCAATCCCCGACGACGCCGCTTCTAACCGCTCTCGATCGGCCAATCACCCTAGACCCTTAGGGGCGGCCCTCTCCTCCCCCTTCTTCCAATCTATCCAACACTTGCCCTAACCCTTCCATCAACCATAACCTTTCCATCACCACTTTTCACCGGTGCCACCCCACAATCGCCGGTCCGCCCCCAACCACCATCACCTAGGATCTCGTGCCTCCATCTACAGATCCTAAACAGACCACCCTGATGTTCATCCACTAATCGAACTATATCTCGAGATCTCCACATCCAATTCGCCTGAAACATAATTTGTTCGAAAGCTCATTTCTGGGGCTACAACATATCCAAATTTCATGTCGATCCGATGGCGGCATCTTTCAGAATTTTAGTACAAAGTTCCGTGCCAAAACAAGTCCAAATCAAAGAATTGGAAGAGATCCAACCTTAGCCTAAGGAGAGATCGTAACATTGTCTAATTTATTAAACAAATTTGCCAGACTATTTGAGGAACCAAAAGAGTTGCCACCAAGGAGAATGGCGGATCATTGCATAGAGATTATGCCCAAGGCTGCACCGACGAATGTAAGGCCATATCATATCCACATGTGCAAGAGAAAGTTATCTCCAAGATGGTAGCCAAAATGTTGGAGCAAAGCCTCATTCAACTAAGTCATAGCTCATACTCATCGCCCGTGTTATTGGTGCAAAAAAAGGACGAGACATAGTATTTTTGTGTCGACTATTGGGCACTAAACGCTATTACCTTCAAGGACCAATACCCTAGTCCGACTTGAGTGCCGGGTATCATCAAATTAGAGTTGAGGGCCAAGTATCATCAAATTAGAATTCACTTAGCAGATGTACACAAGACTACATTTCGGACTCTGGACGGGCATTACGAGTTCGAGTGATGTCTTTTAGTCTCACCAATGCTCCAGCTACTTTTCAAGGCCTCATGAATGATATATATTTCGGCCTCTATTGCGAAGGTATGTTTTGGTATTCTTTGACGACATTTTAGTGTATAACAGGACTGATCGTTGCTCCTCTCACTTCTTTGTTGAAGAAGGACTCTTTTAGATACACAGATGAAGCCACTACAGCTTTTGAAAAATTGAAAACAACAATGACGACAACGTCGGTTTTAGCGCTACTGGACTTCACCAAAGAATTCATTGTGGAATGTGAAGCATCAAGAGTTGGAATAGGAGCTGTACTAATGCAAGGAGGATGTCCCATTGCCTTTCTTAGCAGAGCTTTATCATAAAAGTCTCAACAATTATCGACTTACGAGAGAGAGATGTTGACAATTCTATATGGGGTGACAAAGTGGAGGCCTTATTTGATCGGTAGGCGATTCATTATCCGAATCGATCAAAGGAGACTTTCATACTTTATGGGACAGCGTATACACACTCTGGCACAGCAGAGATGGGTCACAAAATTGAAGGGGTATGATTATGAAATTTAATACAATGAACAGAAAATAGAGCGGCGAATGCATTAGCACGCCAACCCGATACTGCCGAACTTGCAGCCTACTCTTCTCCTACTTTTCCTTTTCTTGATAAGTTGAGGTATGCATGTACATCAGACCCAGATGTTTTGAAATTGCTACAAGAGGTGATGGATGATCTAGAGTGCAATCCAGAGTTGGAGAATCGAGGCGGTTTGCTGCTGGACCGCGGATGCATTCGGGTACTCGCAAATGATGGGTTGCAGCAGAAATTATTGGAGCACTTCCACCAAACTCTAGAGACTAGTCATGAGGGTGTCTTGAGGACTTATAGGAGAATATCTCAGAGTTGCACGTGGCCAGGATTGAGGCGGGATGTGAGGAGTTTTGTCTGTTCTTGCGAAGTCTGTCAAAGGGCTAAGGTTGCCACATTAAAACCGACCGGATTATTTCAGCCTTTACTTATACTAGACCATGTTTGGGAAGATATTTCTATGGATTTTATAGAGGGTCTTTCGCTGGTACATGCTTATTCCGTTATCTTTGTGGTGATTGATAGATTGAACAAGTATGTGCACTTTTTGGCATTGTCACATCCATTTTCAACCAAGTCAATGGCTGAATTTTTGTTAGAGATGTTGCTCAATTATATGGCATGCCACGCACGATTGTCTCAGATCATGATCAGTGTATTTATGAGCGACTTTTGGATGGAGTTTTTAGATTGTAGGGGACTCGATTGAATTTCAGTTCGGCCTACCATCCATAGACGGACGGCCAAACTGAGGTGGTCAATCGAGGCATTGAGTAGTACTTGAGGTGCCGAGACGATGGTTGGAGTTCTTACTGTCGGCAGAGTGGTCTTACAACACTGCCTACTATAGTAGCATTGGCATGACTCAATTTGAGGTGGTGTATGGACGTACGGCTCCGACATTACACTCTTATGACCCAATAGCATCCGTAGATCGGACGAAGGTGGACATAGCTTTGATGGATATAGATGCCACATTGAGAACGTTGCGTGCCCATCTTAAACTTGCTAAAAACCGCATGGAGCAAGTTTATGATCGTAGTCATAGGGAGTAAGAGTTCAACATTGGCAGTTGGGTGTTCATGAGGGTGCAACCGTATTGTCAAGTGACCTTGCATCCAATGCGAAACCAGAAGTTAGCACATCACTACTTCGGTCTGTTTCGAGTGTTAAAGCGTACTAGTCCGGTTGCATATCGTTTGGACTGTCAGAGGGGTCGAGAGTGCATCCTATCTTCCATATTTCATTTCTAAGGGAGCAGATTGGAGATCATGAGGTCGTTAGATCAGTTCTATCGGTGCCATTGGAGGAGATGGTACCAGATTAGAGATGGAGATTCTAGTTGAGTGGCTTGGCAAGTTGATGGGCTTTGATACCAATAATAAGCTCTGATACCAAATTGATGGGTTATTATACCAAATATAGGCTACACAATGATTCCTTCAAGATCTGAATGTGTTACAAGAATTAGTCCGCGCAACTGTGGAAAAATATTTATCAAATATTATTCTGTAATCATAAATTAATGAAACCAATTAGGTTAGATCCAGAACTTCTTGATCTACAACTTTCGTATTTACGCCCTTTGTAGATTCGAACTACAACTGGGACAAAAACATGAAATAACATCGGTGATGGTGGAATGCGATCGAGCGCGTTCGAACGCGATTGACGGGATTCCTTTAGAATTAGAGTTTCATATTGTTTTAGGACTTGTTGGCTAGCCTTTATAAATATGTGGATTGTTAATTTCTTGCCTCATATCTTTTCTCTCAACTTCTCCCTCCTCCCTCTTCACCATCCTTCCACCTTTACAATTTGCAAGGTTTCTTCTAACTTCTAATGTCCCTCGACTATCAAGCCACCCCTCCTCTTTGGGATCTCAACCACTTTGTTACCTTTGTCTATTTCCCTTAATCACTTCCACAATCCACCCTCATTTCCATACCCATCCATAACTCTAACATCCACTTCACCCGTCACCACCACCATCACCCACATTATTCCATATTTTTGTCCCTTCTACAGTTCAAATCTCTGAAGGGTGTAAATACAAAAGTTGTAGATCAGGAAGTTACAAACCTAACCCAATTAGTTTAGTAATTTTCGAACTACCGAAGAATATCTGACAAATAGTTTCCTACGGTTGCGCGAACTGATTCTTGTAATATATTCAGATCTTGAAGGAATCGTACCGTAGCCTATCTTTGGTTTTAGATCTTATCACTTCAGCTGGTTTTGCTTCAACAAATTTAGCACATCCTCTAAATGCCGCCAATACTCCATTTTAGTCCTGCTATATACCAAAATGTCGTCAAAGAATAAAAAAACATACCTTCACAATAGAGGCCAAAAAATATCATTCATGAGGCCTTGAAAACTAGCTGGAGCATTAATGAGACCAAAGGGCATCACCCGGAACTCGTAATACCCGTCCGGAGTCTGAAATGTAGTTTTGTGCATATCCACCGGGTGAACTCTAATTTGATGATACCCAACCCAACTTGTTAAATATGGTCGCCCCTACAAGCTCGTCCAGCAGCTCCTCTATAACCAGAATAGGATACCAGTTCTTAATGGTAATAGCATTTAGTGCTCGATAGTTGACACAAAAATGCCATGTCCCATCCTTCTTTCGCACAATAGCACAGGCGATGAGTAAGAGCTATGACTTGGTTGTATGAGGCCTTGCTCCTACATCTCGGCTACCATCTTGGAGATAACTTCTGCTTGCACAATCTCTATGCAATGGTCTGTCGTTTGTTTTGGTGGTAACTCCTTTGGTTCCTCAAACAATCCAGCAAATTTATCTAATAAATTAGATAACTCAATGGTAGTATCTGGACTCATTTGAGGTTCGTCTCCTACTGGTCCTAACTAAAGAAGATGGGCCAAATCACTTGCACATGGCAACCACACCATCGGTTGTATCGCAAGAATCGGCGAAGATCGAATGTCATTAAGCCGCACATCTTTGTTTCCTAACTTAAATTTCATCTACATGCTTCGAAAATTAAAAGTGACGGGTTCCAAGCTTTGTAACCACTATGTGCCTAGGACAATGTCCGCTCCTCGTAGTACCAAGTCCACAATGATGTTGTATCCTTGCACCTGTATACTGACCCGGCGACACAAGCTCTTCGCCTTAAGCTTCGTGTCGTCTATATGATACATTTAGTTTAGGTCTTTTTTTATTGCATTAGTTGTTTTTTTTAAAAAAAAAATTCTTGTAAGTCGCGTAAGAACGCGCAAGGGATCGCGTTCGAACGCCTTTGTAAATGCCTGCATTAGGTTCGCAAAAACAGAGAACGCAAAATGTGCGTTCAAACGCGGTCAGGCGCGTTCAAACACCTGCATCGCGTTCACACATACAGAGAACGTCATTTCTGTGATCGAACGCGATCGAGCGCGTTCAAATGCAATCGGTAGGAATCTTCTAGAATTAAGGTTAATAATTATATTTTAGCTTGTTGGCTAGTTTCTATAAAGGTGTGGATAGCAGCCAAAATTATTATGCTATTGGATTATTAATTTCTTGCCTCCTATCATCTCTCTATTCTCTCTACCCTAATCTCCCTTCTCCCTCTTCACCAACCTACCACTTCTACCGTTGGAAATGTCTCTCCTAGCTTCTAATCTCCCTCGTCTGCCGAGTCCTCCCTCTTCTTTGGGATTTCGACCATTTCTTCCTCTTCGTCTTTATCACTTAAACAACATCAAAGGTCACAGGCCCAAGACTCTACAACCACTATGTCCTCAATATGACATCCATGCTACGAAGTGCAATTGGATACAAGTCCATGACAAAGGTATGGTCTGCACTCAAACCTAAATTGCACTACATATGTCTTTAGCTCTAAGCATTGTACCATCTCCAATGGTGACGTCAAACCCCACTATCGACTCATAAGTGAATCCAATCTTCTGAACTAGCCGCTTGTTAAGGAAGTTGTGTGTGCTCTCCATGTCAATAAGGATACACATGATATGCGTCCTTATGAAACTGTCCATGCAAAGGGTCTTCAGAGTTGTTGTCACTTTGGAGTAGGCGTGGAGAGAAATGCCCCCTCTAATCTCCTTCGTCTCAGTCTCCTCTACCTCGATCTACTACTGCTCATCTATCACGTCCTCTACAAGACCCTCATCATCCATCTAACTGTCCTCCTTGGTCTCCCCATTGATTATCATCACTAAATCGGTTTGCCACGCACAACGATGTCCCGAGGTGAACTTCTCATCGTATCTAAAGCACAACCACTTGGCCCTTCGCTCCTCCACCTGGGCTAGTGTGGGAGTCCATATGAGGGCCCTCGGAGCTATCTTCACATCTGAGAAAGTATGAAACATAGGTCATTGTCCAATTGTACCTATAGGGTCCTTGGTAGGTAAACTAAGCCACTAGGGTTGCTTGGTTTCATCTACGGCTTGCTAACCCATGAGTGCTTTGTATGCCTTCTTAGTGCTTGATGTTTGTGCTCCATGAGCAAGGTGTCCTCACTGCTTGCCCTAGGTTCAGAGGTCGCAAGGCACATACATCAACTTGAATTTCTTCCCTTAGTCTGGAGATAAAAGTGGCTTTGAGTTACTTGTCCATCCAAGGCTTTATACATTGGCTATACACCCGCTCGAATTCCTGTTGGTATGCCTTCACCGTCATCTTCTAGACTGTCTTCATCAACATAGCATCAAAATCCTCGTAACTCGATGATCCAAACTATTTGTAGATCAAACTGTAGAACTCTGCCCATGCTGCTATTACTATAGAAGAGGAGTTTAGGAGTTAGATGATGTTGACCAAGGACTTAAGCTAAGGTTCGATCTCTTCCAATTCTCTGATCTTGACTGGATCTGGTATGGAACTTTGTAATAAGATCTCAAAATATCTCATTGTTGGATTGATGTGACATTTGGATATGTTGTAGCCCTAGAAAAGAGCTTTTCAACAAATCAAGTTTCAAGCGAATCGAATGTGGGGATCTCGAAATATCGTTCGATTAGTGGACGAACGTCATGGTGGTCTATTTAGGATCCGTGGATGGAGGCACGAGATATTAGGTGATGGTGATTAGTGGAGGACCGGCGTTTGTGGGGTGCCACCGGTGAAAAGTGGTGATGGAAAGGTTATGGTTGATGGAAGGGTTAGGGCAAGTGTTAAATAGATTGGAAGAAGAGGGAGGAGAGGACCGCCCCTAAGGGTCTAGGGTGATTGGCCAGTCGAGGGAGATTAGAAGCGGTGTCACCGGGGATTGAGAGAACGAGAGTGAAGAAGACGAAGGAGGCAAGGCAAAACTCAATTCTTCAATAATCAATAATGACCTCTGGTTGCCATCCACATTCTTTTAGAGGCTAACCATACAACTCAAAATTAACCCTAACCAATACAATTTCGCCGATCGAGCACGTTCGAATGCACCGAGTCCGCTCTTCTCTGGATTTGCGAACGCGCAATCGAATACGCATATTTTCCACTTCTCTGGATTTGCGAACGCGATGTAGGCGTTCACTATGTGTTCGAACTTGACGTTCAAACGCACAATGCACACTCTCACAACCTGTTCACAACCGCGTTCACAACTATGTTCAAACACACTCCACCCGTGTTCGAACGCGAATTATAGAAAACTTATTTTCATGAAAATTAAACACTAAAACAAGAAACAAAGACACTCCTAAAGTGAATCTATGCTCGAGACGACATCGGTGAAGTCCGAATCGTATCAAGGAGGTGGGAGATGCCACCGACGACTAGAGGAAGAAGGAAGGAGGTAGGAGCGACAAGGTGATACATTTAGTTAGGATGTTTTATTATTGCATTAGTTGTTTATTTTCATTAAAATAAAATTCCTATAGGTCGCGTTCAAACGCAGGAGGGGTCGCGTTCGAACGCCCTTGCGAATGCCTGCATTAGGTTCACAAATATAAAGCATGCGAAAAGTGCGTTCGAACGTGGGAGGGACGCTCTAAGGACAAAGTCAATTGCATGTTGGATATCGTGTAAATGAGACAATTAGTCTGGCAGATCATCCGGAAACACATCTTGAAACTCATTTAGTATAGGAGCAGATTCGTCGGATGGTGGAGTGAGGGTAGTGCTTCCAACTTCACGAGCCACCAACGCAAACATAATAGAGCCTTGGTTTGCTTCCTTTTCAAATTCTTTAGAATTTATTATGTACAAACCCTTTTTACTTGGAGCATTTTTCTTGTTATCTTTATTAATTATTTTAGGGCGCATAGGATTTATCTTAATCTTTTTGCCTTCAAAATTGAAAGAGCACGAGTCAGAACGCCCAAAAATAATTACATCATGATCAAATAACCAAGGGCGGCCTAAAATGATATGCCCTACATCCATCGGCACTATGTCACACCACACATCTTCCTTATAAGAAAGGAAAGTGATAGGAACGAGGCATCTCTCATTTATAACAATGGAAGAATCATTTACCCAAGACACCTTATAAAGATTCGGATGAGGTGTAAACTTTAACGCCAGGCGAGATATAACGTTAGAAGAGATAGTGTTAATACAACTCCTATTGTCGATGATGACTTTGCAATCTTTAGTCCCACATTTAATGTAAGTGTGGAATATTGCATTCCTTCGCCAATCATTGATATCCCGGGGTTGCGTCAAAGCGCAACAAACAACACCAACAGTATGGTCTCCATAATCACAATCTTCGTCACTATCTTGGACATCATCAGGGTCAGGTTCATAAACTTGTTCATCGAGCTCATTTTCCCCGATAATGTCATCCTGTTCCCCAAGATAAAGGGCCTTTTGAGGATAGTTTGAGGCTACATGACCAACTTGTCTGCATTTGTAACATCGACGGGGGTCATGAACAAGTGCAGTTTCATAGAGCTGTCAGGTTGGGCAGGTGCGGCAGTTTAGATAGTTCTAGTAGGTACTGATGGTGGTGGAGCTTTTACGCTAGCAAGTGCGTAAACGGAAGGGGTGTGCCCAATTGGTCGCCTAGGCAATTGTTGCCTATTAACCATCTCGTAGTTCAATGCAAGAGTGTAAGCTTGGTCTAAGGAGGTAACCTCCCGGAAAACTAACTCTCTTCGAATGTCGTCATTAAGGCCACGCCTAAAACGACTCAATATCATCCTCTCATCCTCCACAACATTACACCTCAGCATATATTCCTCAAATTGGGAGACATAATCACTTACAGGGCTATTTCCTTGTTTAAAATTATTCCATTGATCCAAAAGGTCACCAAGATAAGAATGTGGCAAATATTTTTCTTTTAATTTTTCTTTCATTTCATGCCAATGAATTATGGGAGGTTGGTTTTGTCGCACTAATAGTTGTTCTATACTTTGCCAAAACAGTTTGGCTCGGCCAACTAGTTTCATTTGGGCAAATCTAACGCGTCGGTTTTTTGATAGATCATACCACTCAAATAAGTGGTCCATCTCACAGAGCCAGTTAGTAAATACAGCAGGATCTAAGCGACCGTCAAAAGTTGGGGCATCCACCTTAATATTTTTTATAATTTGATTGTCATGGTTTTGAGATTCTTTAAAGGCGACATTGCCTCTAAACCTCTTGTTATTTTGAAAATCAAATGTATCTTCACGATAATTTTGCCTATGAGGTTCTCTCTCAGGACCTCTCTTATGATGAGGGTAATATGGAGCCTGTTGATGGGTCTCGACATTAGGACCGGCACGCGTGGCACCCGTGTTGGACGCACCGACGTCACTCCTAGTCTCATGTCGGTCACGACCTATCTCAATAGCCTCAAGACGAGCATTGAAGTTGTCTAATCTGGTAGTAATGGTTTCAATGGACTCTTGTAAAAATCGACGAAAATCTTCCATGGTATTGGGTTCCATAACAAATTGGGATGAAGGATGAGAGACTCTCCTACCACTACGAAGGTTCATATAAAGTGTCTCTACCACTAAAAAAAATAAATGCAATAAATGAATGATGATATGTAAGCTAAGAGATCACACTGAACAATAAGGGAGTAATAACCAAAATAACCTACAACCACTTATGAAGTTTTTAGTAAGAGCTAGTCAGACTTAGTAGAAAAATTGCAAACCAGTAGTACAAGCTCCCGAGATCGAGACGGGGACTGCAGATATGTCAAGACTTTCCCTCTAACCTAGCTAGTTCTACCGTTAATATTAATTTTTTTTTTGTAACAAACAAAAAGAAGTAGGTAGGCAATATTAGGCTCAAGCGCTTGTTGAAGTAAAACAAATGAATTAAGCAATGTAAATAGATAGGCAATAGCAGGCAATAACAGGCTCAATATGGTTATGATCCACACCAACAGAAAGACAGTTGCTATTTTAAGACTAACAAATAACAGTAAAGAAAGGACGGATGTTATCGAATGTCGCACGTCCATTGTAGATGGTGGTCATGATAACAGTGACCGGAATCCGACAACAGCAACGGTGGCGACGGCTGCTATGGTAGGGACAGCGGCGGCAGTTGTGGTGGCAGGGAGCTGTAAGAATGGTAGTGACGACTGCGACGAAGCAATGGCAGGCCCACGCAGGGGCTGTAGCGACGGTGAAAAAATAAATCCCTAGACACACGTATGTATCTAATCTCTAGGCAATGATATTTCTCGTTCGCTTAAGTAAAAGTCAGAAGAAATATTAAAAACGAAAGTAGAGATGAACGCCAAGATTTTAACGTGGAAAACCCAAACGGAAAAAAAACCACGAATCCAAACTCGGATCAAAACTAATCATTATGACAGTAGCAGTTACAAGACTGACTCACAAAACAACCCGTCGATCCAAACGACTTTGTTCCTCTCAGTCTTGATCGCTAGAACCCACGATTCACTACTTCTTGTGATTGAAGTCCAATCTCAGTAACCCTCGAGATTGATCTTTCGTCTAGATAGCCCTTAAGACGAAAGATTAAGATTTGTAGATGCGAAGGGCCTTGTTTGTTGAAGAACCGATGTAGCCTCCAAAATGTCTCCTTGAATAATCTTCTTCAACACCCTAGGTTAGGGCAACACTATCCTTATATATGATCTCCAAGATAGAGCCAAATCCAAGTCATATTCGTACTCACGAAAATCCAATAACTTGCAAACTTCACATGTGCGTTCGAACGCGGCCCGAGTCCGTTCGAACGGCCTAACTTAATCTCAGGTGCGTTCGAACAGGCCCAATTGAGTAATTTCAAGGTTAAATACTCTGTAGGCTCTACTATTATTCGAGTACCCCAAGAAGATGCCTTCGCTACTTCTAGTGTCAAATTTAGTCAAATATTCTCGATCACGCAAGATATAACATTTACTACCAAAAACTCGAAAATACTTAACACTAGGTTTCTTACCTTTCCAGATTTCATAAGCAGTCATATTTGTACCTGGTCTTAGATAAACACGATTTATCACATGTACCGCTGTATTGACCGCCTCTGCCCAAAACCTTTGAGTAACATTTTTAGCGTGAAGCATAACCCTAGCCATTTCCTGCACAACTCGATTTTTTCTTTCAACAATCCCGTTCTGTTGTGGAGTTATAGGAGCTGAAAACTCATGTTGAATACCAAGAGAATCGCAAAATATAGAAAAATTTTCATTTTTAAATTCTCTACCATGATCAGAACGAATCCTAACTAGGGTTGTAGATTTTTCATTCTGCAATTTTAAGCATAGTGATTTAAAAACTTCAAAGGTTTCAGACTTCTCACGTAGAAAGGCAACCCAGGTATATCTGGAGTAATCATCGACCATTAAGAATATATAGCGTTTACCTCCAAGACTTTCAGTTTTTGTTGGTCCCATCAAGTCCATGTGAACTAACTGTAGCACACGGTCAGTAGTAGCTGTATTTACCTTCTTGTGTGAGATACGAATTTGTTTTCCAATTTGACATGAACCGCACACTCTTTTTGACATTTGCTTTATCTTAGGTATTCCTCTTACCACTTCATGTTTGGACAGAGTAAATAATTCCTTGTGATTCACATGTCCAAGACGTTGATGCCAAAGATCTGCAATGTCGAAAGACGCACTATTACATTTCAGTTTATGTGAAGTTCCAACGACATAGCAATTATCAGATGTTCTAGATCCATAACATATAACATTACCATCATAATCTAGAACAGTACAATCATTTTTGGAGAATTTTACCTTATAATCTTCATCACAAAATTGACTGATGCTTAGTAGATTTGCTTTCAAGCCCTTAACATAAAGAACATTTTCGAGACGAGGAATCCCTAGAGTATTTACCTTTCCTTTACCTATTACCTTTGATGAATTACCATCTCCGAATGTCACAACTCCCTCTTCATGTTTTTCAAGATTAGAAAATAACGACTTGTCACCCAACATATGTCTTGAACAACCACTGTCTAAATACCATAAATCAGAATTTAAAACTTTCAAGGCTGTATGCACAACATAACATTTCAAATCACTTTTCTTGACCCATATGATTTTTGTTTTCATCCCATAAATGAAAGCAGTTCTAGGTTTTTGCAAAAATTTATAATGAGGTCGAATATGCCCTAGAATGCCGCAATGATACCATGTCGGAACAAACCCTTTTCTACTCACCTTTTGTCGAGGAGTGTGACTAAAGTTTACCTTTGGTGCCGTCAAAGATTCACCAGTTTGTATATTCAACTTCAATTTTGAAGGATTCATCCAGGATTGCTTTGAAAATACGATTGATGGCTTCAGGTATTCTTCCTTTTGTTTACCTGCAGAAACAAAAACAGTTTTATTATTATTTGAATTACCAGTATATCCAACACCATACCTGTCATTTCCAGATATCTGAGCTTTTAGAATCTCGTCCAGTTTGTTCTTCCCTTTTAGAAAAGTAACTTCCTTATGCAATCGCTCTAGTTCAATTTCATCAGCCTTCATTTTATTTTTCGCATTGTCAAGTTGTTCAGAAAGGTCTTTGACACGTTCAAGCTCCAATTTGTACTTCTTCTCAAATTGAATTTTTTCTGGTTCAATTTCCTTGAGTCGTTGAAGTAGTCTAAGATTGCTTTTCTTGAGTTTAAACGACTCTAGGTACAAGTCATTATATGCCTTTTGAATTTCAGATTCATCTTCCTCAGCCGGTAGCATATCAAGATCATCTGTACTATCAGTATCATCAACAGAGTCAGTATTAAGCAGAGAAGAGGCAAAGGCTACAAAGTTTTCTTCGTCTTTATCAGAATCATCATTAGATTCATCTGAATCATCCCAAATAACTTTCATAGCTTTGCCCTTTCTCTTAAGACGATTAGGGCATTCTTGTGCGATGTGTCCAAAACCAGAACATTTAAAACATTGAACTTTATTTTCAGAATTCTTATTTTTCTATTTGATATTATTGTTGCTACCACCTGTATTCGAAGTCACAGTATTCTTCTTTTTCACAAAAGTTTTGTTTTTTTCAAACTTTTCAGTATTCAAATTGTTTGGCTTCCGAAAGAATTTATTGAACTTTTTGACAAACATAGCCAACATCTCAACATCTAAATCACCTTCATCTTCAGACTCCTCTAAATTTTGTTCAACAGTGGATAGAGCTATCCCTTTCGACTTCCTCGGTTTTGAAAGACTGGACTCAAATGTTTGTAGATTTCCTACCAATTGTTCAACTTTCATAGAGTCAATGTCCTTACTTTCCTCAATAGCTGTAACTTTCGCCTGAAACCTTTCTGGAAGAGACCTAAGGATCTTACGGATAATTCTATTTTCAGGAATTTTCTCTCCTAGGTTGAAACTAGAGTTGACTATATCACTTAACTTTGCATAGAACTCATCAAATGTTTCATTCTCCTCCATACGTAGGGTTTCAAAATTAGTAGTCAACCTCTGAAGTTTCGAAAGTTTTACAGCCATAGTACCTTCATGAGTTGTTTCTAAGATCATCCAGGCTTGTTTTGCTATTTCACAAGTAGATATTCTTCTAAATTCTTCCGAGGAAACACAACTAAAAATTGCATTTATTGCTTTGCTATTCCAGCCAACTTTTTCATAATCTGTTTTATCCCATGACTCAATCGGTTTCTCAACTAACTCATCATTCACCATGTACATTGGTGGACTCCAACCGTTCATAATGGCCATCCAAACTCTCTCATCTATAGACTTCAAATAAGCTCTCATCCTAGCTTTCCAATATCCATAATTTGATCCATCTAGAATAGGAGGTCTAATAGATGAGGGTCCATCTCTATGAAAATCCATGCCTATTTGATATCTCTCAAAGAGTGAGAGAACCCGCTCTGATACCAATTGAAAAGATAAATCCCTAGACACACGTATGTATCTAATCTCTAGGCAATGATATTTCTCGTTCGCTTAAGTAAAAGTCAGAAGAAATATTAAAAACGAAAGTAGAGATGAACGCCAAGATTTTAACGTGGAAAACCCAAACGGGAAAAAAACTACGGATCCAAACTCGGATCAAAACCAATCACTATGACAGTAGCAGTTACAAGACTGACTCACAAAACAACCCGTCGATCCAAACGACTTTGTTCCTCTCAGTCTTGATCGCTAGAACCCACGATTCACTACTTCTTGTGATTGAAGTCCAATCTTAGTAACCCTCGAGATTGATCTTTCGTCTAGATAGCCCTTAAGACGAAAGATTAAGATTTGTAGATGCGAAGGGCCTTGTTTGTTGAAGAACCGATGTAGCCTCCAAAAAGTCTCCTTGAATAATCTTCTTCAACACCCTAGGTTAGGGCAACACTATCCTTATATATGATCTCCAAGATAGAGCTAAATCCAAGTCATATTCGTACTCACGAAAATCCAATAACTTGCAAACTTCACATGTGCGTTCGAACGCGGCCCGAGTGCGTTCGAACGGCCTAACTTAATCTCAGGTGCGTTCGAACGGGCCCAAGTGCGTTCGAACGCGACAGCTTGAATTCTTCAGGTTGCGTTCGAACGCGTTTGTGAACGCTGCTCTCGGTCTGTGTGAACGCAGTACCCGCGTTCGAACGCGTTTGTGAACGCGGCTCTCTGTCTGTGTGAACGCAGTGCCCGCGTTCGAACGCGTTTGTGAACGCGGCTCTCTGTCTGTGTGAACGTAGTGCCCGCGTTCGAACGCGCTTGTGAACGCGGCTCTCTGTCTGTGTGAACGCAGCAGTGCCCGCGTTCGAACGCGTTTGTGAACGCGGTGAGAACGCGAGGCTTTTCTCCAATGATCTTGCAATTCTTCACACCAGAGATATTCTAGACTTGTGTAAAGCTCAAATACATGAAAGAATACACTTAGAATATTTTGTACAAAATTGCCAATAAATAAAAAACCTAACAGACGGCAGTAGTAGAGCGGCGACGGCGGTGAAGATGGGCCGTGGCAGGGACGGTGGAAGTGGTAGCAGTGGTCGTAGCAGCAAAGATGGCTACGGATGGGCGGTTGCAGCTGGAAATTGCGGCAGCGGGTGGCTGCGGTAGCGGCGGCCGCGGCAAGGGCTGCAGGGGCAGCGGTGGTGGTGAAGATGGTGGCACGGCAGAGCAAGGGCCATGGAAATCGACAGTGGTGTCGTCCGTGGAGGTCGGCGGCAACATCGACGAACAGAGAAAGAAGGGATGATGGATGTGAGTGGCGGTTGGGGCTAATGAGGAGGAAGATGACGATGGGTTTGGAATGGGTTGTGGGTAAACAGGTCGATTTTTGGGTAGGTTTCTACCGATTCACTAAGGCTAAAAGATGGGCTAGGTTAGGTTGGTGGGCTTAGTTGGTTAGTGGTCTTTGGGTTTTGGAATCAAGAGAGGTTTAGGCTAGTGGGTTAATGGGTTTAGGTTTTGGGTTGGTTGGATTAAGTTAGGGAAGTAGATAAGATAGGTATTTATCCTAAAATAAGGGAACTAATTTTCAAAATTATGGAAACTAATCCCTAAAATTATGGAAACTAATCCCTAAAATTTTGGAAACTAATCCCCAAAATTATGGAAATTAATCCCAAAATTATAGAAACTAATTTCCTAAAATGAAGGAAAGGTAAATAAGAAAAGGAAGAAAAAAAAATCTTCTAAAATTAATTTCGAAATTTTTGAAATTCAAAATTAAAGATAAAGATGAAACAAATAAACTGAATTTCGGATTTTGTTTTCTCTCTGTTTTTTTTTCTTTTTTTTTTCTTCAGAGAGCTCTTTCTTTTTTTTTCTTTTTTTTTGAGAGCTCTTTCTTTTTTTTCTCTGTTTTTTTATAATCTAAAATGGGGAAAGAAAATCTATTGAATAAAGCTTACTTGTGATTATCTCCTTGTGATGGTAATGGTTTATTGTTTTCCTCCTTGAAGGTGATCTTCTCGCGTAACTCGGATCCGGATCCTAATGTTATCGGGCGACGGATCTCGTAGCGATCTGGTGTTCGTGGAGCAATTGATCTAACGAAGAAAAGATGAGGCGCTACGTAGAATCCAAGTGATAGAGCGTCCATAAACTAGGAAACGATCCGCTCTGATACCAAAACTGATGCAGAACAACGTCTTGATTGTAGAGTTGAGAAGGAAAAGTATGGAGAAATAATCAAACTCGAGGAATCCACCAATCGGGGTGTCGGAATCCACCGACGTTGAAATCCACCAACAAACACTCAATAGGCAAAAGCTCTCAAAATATTCCTTAACTCATAAAAGATGATTACAAGCTTTTATATAGGCCAAATAAAGTAAAAGATAAAAGACGAAAATAGCCTTAGAAAGTGACTAAAAGATAAAAGATAAAAAATAACCCTAGAAGGTGACTAGTTACAACCCTCGTTAAGCCAAAGGGTCATGGGTGCAGCCCTTTTGTGCTTACGAGAATAAACGTGACAAGAAGTGGTGTCCCCGCCAGTCGAGAGGTTGCCAGACAAGGAGATAGGCAGTGGTGATTAGCCACAAGTAAGAAGAAGATGATTTTGCAAATTAATTCAATAATCCAAGATGGTTTGATGAGGAGCACACTACATTATTTATAGTGGCTCCCTAATCGACTAGGTCGACCTAGCTAGTCTTAGCTTAGGTATAACCGATTCCAACTAGCTCGTAATGCATCTAATCTAAAGGTCAAGTTCGTACCACATTGGGTTTGGTGGCTACCTGAACGAATCTAGCTAGTCGGCTCGAATAGGCTCGAGCCGACCTATACATAAAAGAAAATGGGCGAGATCACTATGCACCTAACATAGGATCTAATAACAAATTAAAACAATTAAAAGTGATGCAAAAATTTTCTAGAATGGATTTACCTCTAGCAGATTATTTTTAGTATAGGTTTATTTTTGTGTGAATGACACATTCGTCCTGTAACATCCATTACGCATGTTGTGTGAGTGCATGAGAATGCATGTTGTTGATGAGTGAGTATTATAGAAGTGATTGAGATCTTAAAGAACTCTACAACTGATACGAACCAACTTGGGGTCGATCCGAATCACTGATAGTTCTGCATAATTGAGAGATAATATTTGCCGAATATTCTCTAGATGCAAGAAAATCACAAACTAATTGGAATAGTTTCATAACTTCTAAATCTAGGTTTTTGATATTCATACCTTTCTCAAATTAGGATGATATCAGGAACTAATCTGGATGACAAACTAATAGTGATGTAGGTGGCGAATGTGGATCGGCTTGTAGATGATAATAGAGATTGCGTCAATGGTGAATGATGATGATGTTAGTTAGGTAGATTGATAGTTCAAAGGAGAAGAAGGGGGAAAAAGTAGGCCTACCTTATGGGACTAGGGGGAATTGAATTGGCTGATGAGAGAGATTAGAAGCTAGACAATACCGTTCCAACAAGAGAAAATACATTGGTTAGTAAAGAGGTAGGAGGGAGATTAAGGCAAGCGCCCAAATTGAGAGGGGAGATAATAATAGGATGCAAGATAAAAACCAATTAATCTTTCATTCATGCATACCTAAAATACAAGCCATATGGCCTAATTTATAGAGATTAAATCTAAGTAGTCCTAAACAACTTAACTAAACTACTATTTCTTATCTTTCAAATTAGTCATTCGTTTAGCCATAGATAGATTTTGAATCTAGAGAAGTCGTGAATACCAAAGTTGTAGACCTGGAGGTTGAGATCTTATCAAACTAGTTTGATAATATTCGAACATCTGCGGAATATCCTATGAATATTTTTCCGAAACTGCAGAGCTGAATTTTGCTAATTAAATAAAATCCTAACCTACTAAAACTTTAAGTAAACCAAATAAGTAGATAAGATAACTAGACTCAATTCATTGAGCCCAATGTCCCATTGATGTGATCAAAGCTAACCCGAATCGCATCAACGACATGAAGAATAGAAAGTTTAAGCCTACTAGAAAAGGAACTTGACTAGCATGACGAGATAGACTCAAGTGTCGATTGGTAGTAGCCAAAGAAGACCTCAATGAGGATGTTGAGATTCCAACCCTTCTACCTAAACGGAGTCTATTAGAGCATTTTTGTTCACAATGTCAGTTTTATTTGTATATTTCCTACTTTTGAGTATGTAAATGGGTTACCGACCCTATATCTTTTGATTCTTTTAGAGTGTCTTTTTTTTTTTTTCTCAAGAGCTCCATGTAAAGATCACAACATTAATACCTTCATATTTGCTTATGCGCTTACCGGGCCATGCCTATCTAGAACATAAGCCAAAACTCAAATTATGCTTAATTTTAAAGCATAAGACCCCATGATACTTTTGAACTCCTCGTTCGCAAATCTATATAAGAATTATCAAAACTAAGTGAGTTGGCTTTGCCAAGTTAAAATGCCACTGGTTCAATGACCTATATTTTGCGGTTGTTTTACCTTTTAATTTTCTTCTCATTGGCATGTATAATTCTATTTCAATATATAAAAAATTGCAACTAGCAATTATGTATTTTAATTGTCAATTATTTTATTGTTATTTATAGGAATTGTACTTACAAAGTGAATGGGCAGACCAATTATGTATTTTAATTGTCAATTATTTTATTTTTATTTATAGGAATTGTACTTACAAAGTGAATGGGCTGATTTGACTTTGTAAATCGAAAACCAAGTTCTACGTATTTCACGGTTATTCTACCCTTTAATTTTTTTATCATTGGCATGTATGATTTTGATTTCAATATATAAAAAATTGTAACTAGCAATTGTGTATTTTAATTATCAAGTATTTTATTGTTATTTATAGGAATTGTACTTACAAAGTGAATAGGCTGATTTGACTTTGTAAATCGAAAATCGAGTTCTCCTTATGTTTGTCTATCTCAAAAATTTAGTCCATGTTGGCACACTACAACATCTAATTTATTAGGAGAAATTGGTGGAGGATTGAGATAAAGAGCGCGATCATGAGGAAGGGGAAGGGGGAGGGTGGAAGGGGAAGGGGAAAGGGGAGGGGACTAAGGAGGAAAAGCCACCGGTTCCCCCCAATTACAATAAAGAAAAGAAATGAAATTTGTTAATTAGCAATTAATTCCCTGCGCTGGATATGGGGTGACGATAGGGGTGAAAACGGGTTGGATTAACTCCGACCCGACTCGCTATCCGACTCGATTCGGATCGGATTCGGATAAAAAATTTTTATCCGACTCGGATTCAGATTCGGATTCGGATACGCGTCGGATAAATTTTTCGGATTCAGATATGGATATCGGATATCCGTTTACCGCATATTTTTTTAAATGATTTACAATTTTTAGTTTGCTTATTTAAATAGTAAGTATTAATATTATTACTAATAATATATTATATATTATTTATAAAGATTAATTTATCTAATTTTATATATTTGACATACAATAAAATTATTTGTTGTAAAACTCTTAATAATTTTATGTTAATTATATTTAAATAAAATATTATAACTATTTTAAATTTAATTAAGATCCGATCATTTATCCGAAAATTATCTGTATCCGTTTAGTTAGGATATGGTTTTAAATTTTGCTATCCGTCCAATATCTGTATCCGAATCCATATCCGAACGGATCCGAATATGGGTTGAAAACAGTTCGATTCGGCTAAAAACGCTCGCCACCAACTCCACTAGTAGGCCTGCACAGTTTTTCTCACACGTGTGCAGCTGCCTCCAACGTGCCGCAAACGTCACCAAGCTCCATGGCATTGACGGCCTAAGATATCCCCGATTCATCTGGATCGGACGGTCCTGATATCATCTGGAGAAGCTAGGGTTTTCTTCCCCTCGGAGGAAGTATATACATCGATCAGGCCGCCATGAGCAGGTTGCGGTGCAGTCCCCGCTGCCCTCCCAAATCTTCTCCTCTTCCTTCGATCTCTTACTTACCCCTATTTTATTACCAAAAAAAGAAAAAATTCTCCCTCAGGAATCAAAAAATCCAAAAAATTCTTCGGAAGGAGGAAGGTTTGCTGTTATCATTGCTGCTACTGTTGTTATTCTTGGTATCGTTAGGAAAAAAAGACCAAAAAAAGAGAAAGGAAAGGAGAAGAAAAGGAGGAGAAAGCTATGGCGCAGGTGCAGATAGCGGCCAATGGCGCGGCGGCGAACAGCGGCGGCGGCGGCGGCGGAGGAGGAGGAGCAGGAAATCAGTTCCCGATCACGTCGCTTTACGTGGGGGATTTGGATTTGAACGTCATAGACGCCCAATTGTTCGATCTGTTCAGCCAGGTCGGACATGTTGTGTCGGTGCGCGTCTGCCGCGATGTCGACACCCGGCGATCGCTCGGTTACGCTTACGTCAACTATAGCAGCCCCCTTGATGGTGAGTGTTTGGAGTATTGTCTCACAAAATTTTATCTGAAATTGGTAAATTTTTGGTTTCTCTTTGTATTCATTTGGTATTTTTAGTCTGATAAAATATTAAGGAGTTTGGTTTTGTTTATGATGGTTGGAGTCGCTGTCTGAATTCTCAAATAATCTCTTTTGTAGTATAAAATGCTTGGATTGACACAGAAAGTGTCCCTGATTTCCTTTTCTTGGTATAGTGTGATATATCATTTCTTTTGGTTGCTATAGCAGTTATAGGAATTTGGGAGAATATATTTTAACCATCTGTGGTTAGACCAAATTTCTTAGTGCCTTATAAGACTTATTTCTGATACTTAGCACCCTTGTGGCACTGACCTATTTAGAACTAATTGATATACAAATTATTTGAGGTAAATGAACATATAGCTTGACAAAATGCTCATGGCGGTTTTAGGCCATCTCCCCTACAATATCTAAGCCAAAATCAACTATTGTCATGTTACTATCATATGCGCTAGCTATGTGGTCGGCACATTACATCTTAATTTATAGGTTTTTTCCCCCTGTTTTCTCTAGAGGATATTAGTTGATGGAAGATATTATTTCTTAGATTAGTGGCATCTTTTTCATATATTATTTTACTTTAATATATTTCACAAAAATACCAACATGAATCTTATAGATTTTAATAGCCCACTTTAGGCACAAGGCACCTGCTATGGAATCCGCCATCTTGTAAGCGCCATGAAACTTTAGATCTGCCTAAACTCTTTTCAAAATGTCAAATAGACCAAAATGCACCATTTATTTTGCAACAATTACTTGGGGAAAAGGTCTTTTTGTGAAAGCCAATGTCTTACACCCATTTTTTTAATGCCGCCCTTTTTTAAATTTTGGGATTGCACTCCAAAAAAGATGTTTGACTTGCTAGAAATTGCCTTCTCCTTTGTCTTTTGATAGAGAAAAAGGAAGAGATAACTACCATACTCACTTTGGCTTGTCGAAATGTCATCGTGGGTATTAGTCAGACCAATCAATGCATCCTCAAAGGGGAAAAAAATAACATAGCTTCTTAACCATTGTTTCAAGGAGTAAGGACATTCATCTGATTTCTCGATAAGAGTTGAATGGATTCATATTTTTAGTTTGATTATGTTGGAGATACCTTACCGACCAAGCAACTAAGATTTTCATGTGCGGTTGGCCAAGAGTAATAGACTAACTCATAACATGTAAATAACACTAAAAAAGGACATATGCCAACTATTGTGATAAGGGGCGAAATCGATTTTGCTATACTAGAAGACCTTAACTCAAGCCTAAATCGAGACCAAGTGCAAAATTTACTAGAGTAAAAGACTCAAATGGCTCAAATCTTAACTTGTTTTAAACACCAAAAACCAACTAAAACGGCTCTCTAGTTTGTAAATCCACATTAATTCTTTTTGGTCTTGCTTTAAAGCAGAACATAGAGTTATTGAAATAAAAAATGGTTTTTTTTTTTGTAATCCATCTAGACTAGTTTTTTAGGAATTACAAACAGTAACATATTGTTATTGAAATCATTTGCAAGAACAAGTGAAAGAGATGTAGTTATGGAAATAGTTAAAGGAAAAAAAAGAATCCAAAGAACCAAAACTTATTTCTTCTTATTTTAAAGATTCAATACTGAAGGCATTGGGAGCCCCAATTTTTATACAAAAGAAGTAGCAGTATAATAGTTGCAGTTAAGGTTAGTCAGTTTTGGTCACTGTTTGATAATTTGGATCAAAGGCCAATTGATTTAGATTTTATCTTGAGCTAAACATTTCAAACTGAAGCGGTAGCAGTTGAAAATTGAAGCCATGCTTGAGTGTAATCCATTCATCCTTTTGTATTTTGATATGTTTTTCAGAAGAGAAATGTTATACTGAAGTTTTTTTTTTATATAGTTCATGGTGTTTCTCTTCTTAGATATCTCCTCAGTGTTGACCTTTTGCTAACAAATTCTTTGGGTGTTCTCCATTCTATTGAAAGTCTTTGTCGAATGTTGTAACTCTTCCATTTATTGGCTTCAAACAATTGATTTTTTTTGTTTACTAAAACAATTGATTATTCAGTAGATATGATATAAATTAACTTCTCATCTGTTTGAACAAGATTGAGGAAGGCAGAGAGACAAGTAATTGGGGAATATGGAATGTGGCTTATTTTGGAGACCTGGGTTTATTTTGTTATGAAGAAAGACATTATCTGAAATTTGTAATCAGCTAATATCTGACACAGCATAATCTAAGAACTTGGCATTTCACAGGGAATTAGTAACACATTGTTTTTTGGGACATATATTTTTTCCTTTTCCTAGTAAATAAAAATTTATTTTATCAGGAAATGCAACACGAATGGCATCATGCTGTTGATAAGTCATTTTCCTTTGTTTCTTGTTTCCTTTTCTGCAAGAGCAATTTGCTAGTTTAATCATTTTGGTATTACAATTATTTTGCTCTCATGAGCTTCATGTTTAGTAAAAGAAGGAAGGCATGAGGAAGAATATGAGAGCTGCTATCAAGCGCTTGTGTCATTTACTGCTTTTTTAATACTTGTATCATTAATCTTTTCTCCCTTTTTGGATAATTCAAGTCTCTGAAGCATAACTCAAAGGTAATTTTGGTTTTCTTTGAGAATGTCATGAATCTCAGGTTAGGATGAAAATGGTTTTGTAGTTCATCCTGACCTTACCATATGAGAAATCACTTTTTGGGATATGGAAGTATTTCATCTTGATCTCAGCATTTACTAGTCTTTACATTTTGCTATGTTGTGATTTTACAGCTGCGAGGGCATTGGATATGCTAAACTTTACTCCTCTAAATGGCAAGCCCATTCGGATTATGTATTCAAACCGTGATCCAAGCAATCGCAGAAGTGGGTCTGCAAATATATTTATTAAGGTGCTTTTGGCTAAATTTGTTTCACAACTTCTTATTTGCTCTTTACTAGGATTTGAGTAGGCTTCTTCATTCCTTTACAATTTTATTATCTTGCTGTTCTTCGGATACTTATCTATTGCTTATATATTCAGAACCTGGATAAGACAATTGACAACAAGGCATTGCACGAGACTTTTTCTGCATTTGGTAACATTCTCTCTTGTAAAGTTGCTACAGATCCATCTGGTCAGTCAAAAGGGTATGGTTTTGTTCAATTTGAACAAGAGGAGGCAGCACAACATGCAATAGAGAAACTAAACGGCATGCTATTAAATGATAAGCCTGTTTTTGTTGGACCTTTTCTTCGCAAGCAGGACAGGGAGAACTCTGTAGACAAGACAAAATTTAACAATGTTTTTGTCAAAAATATATCTGAGTCCACCACAAAGGAAGATTTACAAGAAATTTTTGGTAAATATGGTACTATTACTAGTTCTGTAGTAATGACAGATGGTGAAGGTAAATCAAGGTGCTTTGGGTTCGTAAATTTTGAGAATTCAGATGATGCGGCTCATGCAGTTCAAGAACTTAATGGAAAGAAATTTAATGATAAGGAGTGGTATGTTGGAAAAGCACAGAAAAAGTCAGAAAGAGAGGTAGAATTGAAAGTAAGATTTGATCAGAGTGCAAAAGAGGTAGTGGACAAATATCAAGGACTGAACTTATATTTGAAAAATTTGGATGATAGCATTGGAGATGAAAAGCTGAAAGAATTATTTTCTAACTTTGGTATGATTACCTCATGCAAGGTAATGATTTACTTCACAATAAACATTATACCACTTGATTCTTTCTTCACTTCATTGCTTGTCTGAAGACTCTAAACTTGACATGGTTGATACTTGTAATGATCTCTAAGGTCATGAGGGATCAAAATGGCGTAAGTAGAGGATCTGGCTTTGTTTCTTTCTCAACTCCTGAGGAAGCATCTCGAGCTGTAAGTAAGCTGTTGTATTTATGTTATGTTTGGTAATTACCGACTGACACATTTATCCTTATTTTGTCCTCTAGCTAGGAGAGATGAATGGGAAAATGATTTCTGGCAAACCGCTATATGTTGCCATCGCACAGCGTAAAGAAGATAGAAGAGCTAGATTGCAGGTAATTTCAGTATTAAATTAAATTAGAGTAATTAGAAAAATATGCTACTTGTAGTAACTTATCAGTGCCTCAAATGGCTATTGGTAGCTAAATTTGTTGCCATTCCAGTTAAAATTTTAATCTGTCTCTTTGTGTACATGATCTTCATCTGTGTAGCACAAGCCATAGTTTTATACTTTTATTGTAGTACAGACTTCAAATAAAAGTATTTAATGAAGAATCCTACTTTTTATCTGCTAATTTACAGTTGCTGAAGTAACTGCTAGTCTTTCTGCTGACGTTAATATTCCAGCTCTGATGATCAGGACTTTAACTTTTAGTACCTGATGTATGCTCCTCATTTTCTTTCATGTCGGATATACTTTTCTTCTTGCATGCCAGACATTTGGTCTTAATTTTGCAGGGAAATTTTATATGTAGTATCATCGTACTCAAAAGTTTGTACTTCTAGGACATGACAACATGTTTAGTCAGTTTGCACTTGGTGGTACTGTATACCATTCAAATTGCTTGCTGTTTATAAATAAATGCACTTCACCCTGATTCATAGATAAAGGTTTTCTACTGTTTAGCAAATATTGATTAGGTAATGTGCATGCTTATTTCAATGCTATGCTTTATGATTTGTTTATCATGGGACATCCAATATTGGATTGTTTGCTGTCATTTTCATTTTCCTGGGTCATAATAAATTCTCGTTTTTCAGGCACAGTTTTCACAAATGCGACCTATAGCAATGACACCTGCTGTTGCTCCTCGTGTTCCCATGTATCCTCCTGGTCCCCCAGGTCTTGGACAGCAAGTATTCTATGGTCAAGCTCCACCTACCCTTATGCCCCCTCAGGTAGCCACTGTTGTTTTCACTAACAATTTTCTGAAATGATTGTTGTCTTCATAAAGGGGTCTTATATTCCCAAAGGTGATGTAATGTAACATGAACACCTTTTATTATATACCTGTTATCATCCACACGATTAGTACAAGCGAAAGCTAGTGTGTTTCTCAAATTTCTGGCAGTTTTGCCCAATGCAATTCATCGAATGCAGGCTGGAGTCATTTCATGACCAAATGCGCCTCATGGCTCTGATCACATCTGAAATATATCAGCATGTGAAAATGTTAAAAAGTTGTTAAATCATGAAATTGTGAAGCTTTTTTAGTTATTTTGTCTTCCAATACTTGTGAAATAGTGCACTTCCTTGTGCACAAAGCTACTTTTAATGGGGTTTGAGGATGGGGCATGTACTACTCAAGATATGGAAGATGTTCTTTCATCTTGTCTCCTCTACAAAAATTTAAAAGCTGTGAAAATCTGCCTGTATCTTGCATTATTGTGTCAACACTGATCCAATAAGCAGTCCACATGCCTACCTAGGCAGCCACTTGGGCATTTTTGTTCCTGATCCTGCTCGGCATAGGGATATCCTGCATAAGACCCACATATGACTTATTGGAGCCTCTCCCAACTATGCTAGACATACACAAGGTCTTTTTATATAAAGAAATATTTTATCTTCCATATTCACATCATGATTAATTTAATTTCATCAATTACCAATTTGCTTTGCCTATACTTTTAATTTAAATCTTTTAGTATTTACATCATATATGCCTCTGCATAACACAATATTTTTTATGGAATATGTATGTTCCGTTTTTCCAAATCGCTTGGAAGAGATCAGTTGGCTACAGCTTTATAAACTGTCAAAAACCTATTGAGGTTGTTATCTTTGTATATAAATAAGATGCTCGATGATCTTATATCATTCCTTTTCAATCTGAAAACCAGTAATAATTAACATACATTTAATAAAATAAAATTTGATGTTCTGAAAATATATAGCTATTTATGGAACGTAATGGCACTTACATGGAACATGAGCAAATTTCAGGCATGTTTTCTTCCTGTTCATATTATAGTTTGTGTAGTTTACAATTTATTATACTGTTAGCCAATAAATATGTAACAGTTGGTGAGATATATTCAATCAGTTACTAAATATATGTACCTTTTAAAAGAATTTGTCATCAGTTCACTCAGGGTATGCTTTACAATGTTTCTATATGCCACTCAGGAAGTAGTACAAGGGCTGGATAAACTACTGCTCTCTTTTTATAATGCCCATTGGTACAAAAGGTGTTCGATGGGTATTTATGTCACAGGTTGTAAGGCTATGGTGCTCAGCTGATGCCTAGGTTTGCTGGGTGCCTTGAGCCTAGAGCAACTTTGAAATGTTCTTTTATATATCTAAGACATCATACTTTTTGAGAGTATACTGATAATTCAACTGAGAGCATGAAATTATAGGTCTGCTTACAGTGGACCCAGTTTTGTGTCTGGATTATCTGTAATATAGGTCTGTCTTGTACCTGTTTTTTAATTCAGGAACTATTAAGAGGGATTGAGTATCTAACAACCATGCCTGTAACTATTAAGATGGAATGAGAATCCAGGTAACAACCAGAAGTTCATCCTCATCCTTATTTGTTCTTCAAATAGCAACAATTGAGAATTAAAGATCAGTTTCTTTCAGAATGTGTATGTCAAAAAAGTACATCTGATTGAGATGTGTCATCCTATTAAAGTTGCATCATGCATTCATACTAAATCTGGATATAATCTTCTAATGAGAACTTTCTCTTCTATTGGTTATTTGGATCTCCCATAGCTTCTCAACTAGTTATATCTATAGCCTGCTGAAGCTCGCTTCTGTTTAATTTTTTTATTTGATGTTAGCATTGTGAAGTTTTCTGAACACCGTTGCTTTATTATGTTGTATACTAATTAGAGTCTTTTTAATCGGTTGAGAATGACTACTTTTACCTGTACAGACTGGATTTGGCTTCCACCAACAGCTTGTTCCTGGGATGAGGCCTGCGGGTGCTATGCCCAATTTCTTTATGCCATTTGTTCAGCAAGGTCAGCAGGACCAACGACAAGGTGGCCGACGCACTGGAACTGGACCTATGCAACAGACACAGCAACCTATGCCAGTAATTCAGCAGCAGGTGTGATATATGTTCTCTACCATCAACTTTATCCCTACTTTTGTTGCAACTATTCTCACCATTATCCCCACCTCTTATGCCAATGTTATATGTAGGTTTGTATATAAATGAATCATTTGTGGTGATACAAGGGATGTCTCTGATGTAGGGGTGAAAAGGAGCCGAGCTTAATCGAGCTAAGCTTGGCTTGACAGCTCGGCTTAAAATTGTTAATAGTCCAGCTCGAGCTTGAGGAGAGCTTATAGTTGCTGGATCGCAACTCAAGTAGATTTCCAAGCTAACTTGGCTAACTTTGCTTAGCTCTGAGTTAACAAAATATTTCATTGCTTTTCTTGTATTCTCTATTGGAATAGCTCTACATTAATAAATTGTGGAAACAGCTCATTGACTTCTGGTGTGGACTAAAGATTATGAATTTAGAATGAGAATTAGTACAAATGGGACAAGTTACCACTTGAACCACTAACCTATTGTAGAATCTAAGAGCATCTCTAACCGGCCTCCAAAACTCTAAATTTGGAGCCCGGTGGAGCTCCAACTGGGCTTCAAATGGGGCTCCAAATTCGGAGCCAGCTATAGTGGAGCTCCAAATTTGGAGCCCCTATCTAAAAATTTGGAGTCCAGCTCCAATACTATTTAATTTTTAAAAATGCCAATTTTACCCTACAAAAGCTTAATCCGAAAATTTAAATTCTATCGGTATCTTTTATTAAATAATCTAATTAATTAAACTAAATATATAATTAGTTTTGCTAATCAATTTTTAACAAAAGTAGTACTATTAGAATGTTCTTATTGAGATTTTTAAAATGAGTCTAATATTAAATTATTTAAGTTATTAAATTTTTTTTTTTATTTTGTGTAATATAATTTTGATGTTTTTAATAAAAAATGGTAATTTAAAATTATTTTTGGAACTATTGAATATTAGTCTTATTATAAAGATATCGATGCGAGTTTTCTAACCATATATTTTTTATTAAAAAATAATAATATTAAGATGACTTATTAAGTAATTTAAAATATAATATATATATATATATATATTATATTAATTAAATGCACCAGGCTCTTGGCTCTATATTTGGAGCCTTGGAGATTTTGTAAGGGGACTAACCAGCCGGCGAGCAACCTTAGTTGCTAAAGCCTCGAGCGGTAATATATAATATAAATATATATGTCCTCTGGTTTCCTGTTAAGGAAAAATCTAAAGTAGCTATTTTAATTTTACTCTTAAATTGTACTAATTTTGAGTAGGGTAATTTGTTGTTTGGTTTGTAAACTATAATAGTGGTATAATAATTATTTTTGTTGTGACAAAGTTGAGGTAAAGGAACAAATAAGGAATGGAAATTGACTCAAATACCCTTGATTTGATATATAAATTTAAATTAAAATGTGTTGGTCTCTTGTAGGTATGTATTGTATCCTTGAGTAAGAATGAGATATGTGGGTTGCTGGAAAAAGGAGAGGTGGGAAATGTTTGTTTGTGGAATGAGATAAGTGAGTAGGAGAGACGATAGAGGATTTTGGAAGTACCTTTAGTCAAATCAAAGTTTTAAATTATAATTGGGCTAATGTGTGAAATAATTTGAATAATGTTTCTAATCTAGAGTATGGATAATTTGATATTTGATTACAAATCTAGAGTGGTTCTTAATCTAGAATAAAGAAGATAACCTATAACCAAACCAGTGCTATAAATCCAAGTCACACACTCATAATCCATCCTTCTTTTAGAAAATCCACATCAACTACTCAAATAAGGAATACAATATTTCAGAGTTGAAGTGAAGTATCCAGATAATGTCTTTTTTTCAATAACCCATATTTGTAGCAATCAAGGTTCCCGGTATTGGGATCGGGATCGCCTGTCCAAAAAAATGATACGTATCGGCCGTATCGGCCGTTCGTATCAGATCGGACTATTTTTTAATTATATAAAATTCTAAATATTATTTAAAAATGCAGAAAAATTTAGAAAAAATGATAAAAAATAAGAAAACAAAAATTACTCACATGAAGTCTAAAAACAATGTATTAACTTACTCAAAATTTAAAACTTTGTTGAATATCGAGCTGGTTCTCGTAAATTTCTAGTTTTCATCATCATAATCACTATAAGTTTGTAAATATTGATGTCTGGAACCTGATGCTCCAAAAAATAATTCCATCATACTAGTCATAATGTATGGATCTTATGTCTGAGAATATTGAGGATACTGAGGATAATAACTAGCATATGGATCTTGTGATAGCTCCAAACAATAAATACTCGATGTACCATAATATAGGAATCAAAATGCATCTCATGACGATCTCACCACCATATGTATCATCAAGACTATGACTGGTACTAGTAGGTATATTATCTCTCGCTGCTAAATGATTCGTACCAGCCTTTGCCCTTGTCATGGTCTCTCCCAATATTTCATCTAACCATGAGTTATCTCTGTCATCTAATAACCTGTTATCTATTTCTCTGATCCATGGAGTCAAAGGGTCTTCTTCATCAAAAACTTGATTTAAATCAATCAGTTTATTTTCTACATTTTTTCTTAAATTTCTCTCCATCAATCTCATATTATAATGACAAAAAATTAACTTCTCCAATCTTTTCATTGTCAATCGGTTGCGTGTTATTGTATGGATTAAGGAGAAAGTAGTCCAATTTTTTTCACACTGTGATGAAGATACAATTTGACTTAAAATCTTCTTTGCTATTGGCGTCAAATTTGGTGCCTTCTCCTATCCATAAATATAGCTGCAGCAACTTTAGTAGTACTGAATTGCCCAGCTTTTAATCTATGTCTCTCCATCTGAAATCAGAAATATATTATTAGCTTATTGATTATATTGAAAGTTAAAACTTGAAACAAATAATAATAAAATTATTTAATTGAATCATAACTTACTTCTTTATCGCACATGATTTGTTTATAAATATCGGGCTCAAGCTTGCTGATTATCTTTTTAACCTCTAACAAGACTTTACTATCATTATTGACATTTTTAGAGAATTGAAATCTTGGATTAAGAAAATACCTTGTAGAAATTTAAAATTATAAGCATTCAAATTTTTAAATATTTATAAATAAAAGTAAATTAAACCTAAAACTTAAAAACATACCTACTAGCAGTGTGTATATCTCTATGTAGTTGTTTGTTCCATCTAGAATCAATCATCTTCCACCACTTCTTATAACTTTGGCCCACATTTCTTTTTATTGATTCTTTAGCTATGTCCATTGCCTCATATAAGAAACTCATCTTAGACTTGTCATCACTGTCTATATAAGTCTTAATACTTTGATAAAAAGCTCAAATACTGCGGTGGCAATTGTAATATTATCCTAAAATGTATTTCCAAGAGCTATATTTTTTAAAGTTTCACCTAAAGATTTATCTTTAGGTTTTATATCCTTAATTTTTATAGATCACTCCTGTGATATAAACATCCGCATAATATCATCCTTGTAGCGCATGATGCTCTCCATAGCTAAAAAGTGAGTGACAAATCTAGTAATCCCAGGTCTGATGATCTCCTTACCACCAGTCATCTGCTTGAGTAAATTAAGAACCCAACCATGATTATATATAAAATTTGTTTATCTCTGACCTTCACATATGACCATGTCAATTTCAGGCTCTTTTGCATTATCCTCTAACATCAGATCAATACAATGTGTAGCACATGGCGTCCAATATAAATGAGGTCTTTTAGTCATCAGTAAATTTTCAGCAGCTTTATAATTTGCCCCATTATCAGTAACCACTTAGACTACTTTTTTTTCACCGATTTCTTGTACCACCTCATCCATCAACTTACAAATATAATCTGCATTTTTGAAATGAACAGTAACATCCACAGATTTCAAAAATATTGTTTTCATGCTAGAGTACACTAAGAAATTAATTATATTTCTTCTGTTTTGTGTACTCTACCCATCACACATCAGTGTACAACCAAATTCATTTCAATACCGTTTAAATGTCTCAATATAAGTATGAAGTTCATCTATCTCTGAGTTAAGATATTTAGTAGCAATATCATTTGAACTAGGAGAGGGAACATCAAGCTCTACTGATTGTATAGCATCCACCATAGTGTGATAGTAAGGGCTATCAGCTATATTGAAAGAAATATGGTTGTAGAAGAAAAATTTAGAGATAGCCCTACCAATGTGTTTCTTTGCGTTTTTAATTTTTTGAGAGCTGTCTTGATGGAAGTTTGTGTACGACTCCCTTTTTTTTTTGAAAATATGTATCCATTGGTCCAATATTTTCAGACTCTACTGTAACACCAGGAGTCTTATGGGTAGAACTGCTGTCTCCATATTCTCTTTCTCATATATTATCTGATCTAGATCTCTGAAAGTTACCACTAGTGCTTCTCATCTCTTCCTCTTCTCTATGCATATTTCTGTTATCTTTCATTGCCCTCATCTGTCTCTCCTCATCCTTCTCGCTTTGCTCACTGCTATCATCATCAATGTGTACAGGATTATGCATCAATTCTTTACGAATCATTGACTCTTTTTGTTGTGCAGATTGTTTATCTTTCTTTTTGCCAATTAAATGAGCTAATATCTGCTTTCTAATTTCCAAAGACATTTGAGTGCAAGTTGCTATATTTCCTTGTCTTCCAGCTAAATGTTCTTTTAAACGGCTAACATCACCACTCATTTCCTTTCCACACTAGTTGCATTTAACGTGTCTTTTATCTTACTCAATAGTGCTGCAATGTTGCCACCCAATGTTGGTATCATATGACTTGTCTTTTGGAGCCATTGATATTTTAGCTTTGCAACTAAAAAACATAAACAAAAATCAAAATAAAATATAAAATAATTTAAAATTTATGAGGCATAACTGTATAAGCAGCACTAGGTGTTGTTGTAGCAGAGAAGCTGCTGCTGTTGCCGCTTTGCTTCTGCTGCTGTGCTGAGAAGCAGCAGCACCTACTGCAGGTGCAGCTGCTGCACAATAAAAAAAAAAACTGAAAAAAAAATTTATCCAAGGTCGCCGGAGATCGAGATCATCAAATCTTCGTCGGAGAACGTCACCGAAGGTCGAGGTCACCGGAGAGGCGGAGATTTACTCACTACTCAGTCGTCGGTGAGAAAGAGAGTAAGAGATCCGTGAGAAAGAGAGAAAGAAAGAAAAGAGAGAAATAGAGGAAAAAAGAAAAGAGAGAGAAAAAGGAGAGAGGCAGGTGGGGGATGGGGGATGTGATGTCCCCCGGGTCAGATCCGTGTCGGATCCAACCCATTCCCACCCGTTTTGGGTGGGATCAGCCGATCTTGACTGAAATGGATCGGGTTTCGGCCGAATCTGCTAAAACCCCAGCCGGAACCAGCAAACTGACTGGTTTCGGCTGGGATCGGGATCGGCCGAAATTGGGAACCTTGGTAGCAATGACGCTAAACCAATTATCGAGCTAATTTGACCTGAGCTTGAGCAGCTCATGTGCCAACACCGTACTTGGATGTTCTTTGAAGAGATAAGCAGTTGCAGTTAAACTGGTTTTCTGTGATACGATATTGTAGATCAGAGTAGCCAGAGTGGCTTTCTTTTGGGGACAGCAGTTGCTAGGTCCCATTGTTCTTTCAACAACTCAAGTTTTATACACACACAAACACACACACACACACATGCATACATACATATATATGTATACACACACACACATACATATATATATATATATGGTGGAAGTAGGGTTGAATTATTTCTTATGGATGTCTCTGATGTTTAGACAGAAAGCCATCAGGTAGTTTGTGTTTTGTTTGATATACTTCTGACATAGTTGATCTGGGAGTTGTGTCATTGGAGAAAGGTGGTAGATTATGTTGTCCTTTGTTTTTCTAAACCTGAATAGAGAGAGCCTGCTATAAGCCCGTGATCAACCCTTCTTACTGGTCAGACGATTTTGTTTTGCTGTAACATAGAGTGGCAGTAAGAACTCTGACCTGATTAGGTTTTATTGTGTAAATTGGCACAAGTGACTATACTGTGGAAGTGTGGAGTTCATTTGTATACATGTCTTATTTCCTTGGTCTATCTTTATTTGGAAATAGTTTACAAGTCACAGAGTTGCTGCTTCTGCTGCACTAAGTTTTGAAGGGTTTCATATTTTTTTTTTCTTGTCAGAAAATTTGGATTATTTTAACAGCCTAGGTGGCTATGATTTTAGAGAACTAAATGCAGATAGCATTTATTTTTTCTTGTCTGTGTAGCAGATGTTTCCAAGAGGCCGAGTTTACCGCTATCCTCCTGGACGCAACATGCCTGATGCTCCGATGCCTGGTGCTGCTGGAGGAATGTTTTCTCCGTACGATATGGGAGCTCTGCCATTACGTGATCCTGGCATGTCCCAACCTATTCCAATCGGGACTCTGGCTTCAGCCCTTGCAAATGCTACTCCGGAACAGCAAAGGACGGTAATGCTCTTTCTGCAGAATATCATAAACACGGTCACTGCTTATCTGCAGATTTACCTTTCAATTTTTACAATGTTTAGATGTTCTGCCATGCATATAGTGCAAGAACAATCGTTACAAATTCAATTTTCCAATGCATAAATATTTTATGTTATGCATACCTTTCAATCTTTTCAATGCATAGATGTTCTGCCATGCATATAGTGCCAATTCAATCATTACAAATTTAATCTTTCCATTGCATAAATATTTATGTTATGCACACAGTGCAAGGCCCATCAAACAGTATCTGTCTAACCTGTAAATCAAGACTGTTATTACTGCAATGGTGGGAGAGTGTGCTGTTTATAACTCTAGATGTCTGATCTGTATTTCATTTGAGCCCTATAAAATCTTAGATTGTACAAGTACTCAAGAATATGTACCAAACATGATAGTTGCTATTTTCTTGACAAGATTCATCATTTAGCAGTTACTCTTTTTATTGTCACAAGTGGTTTTCCAGTCCAACATTAGTAATAAATTGCTTGTGGTCATGTAGATGCTTGGCGAGAACCTCTACCCACTCGTGGAGCAACTTGAACGTGATCATGCTGCGAAAGTCACAGGAATGCTCCTAGAGATGGATCAAACTGAGGTCTTGCATTTGTTGGAGTCACCCGACGCCCTAAAAGCAAAAGTAGCAGAGGCCATGGAGGTTCTTAGGAATGTAGCCCAGCAGCAGCAGCAGCAGCAGCAGCCAAGTGCACCAACTGATCAGTTAGCTGCACTATCTCTGAATGATGGGCTCATTTCCTGAATCTATCCACATCTTTCCAAGTTTGCAAGTGTGGTTCAGTTTGAAAAAGTGATGACTTACAGTAAATTTGGCTTTATTTGGAGTAAAGCATGTTTGGTAGTTTGCCAATTAGCTATATTATCAGCTACTTTAATCTGTTAGTAGGAATTGTGACTGAATTCTGCTGCTTGTGCTTCTCTGTGATATCTATTTCTTAAATTTGTCTTGCTGACTCTGTTTCTTGATCATCCTTTTGTGATATCTGTTGCTTTTTAACTTGGCTTGGTGTTTCTGTTATTTGGCGCTTATGCACTGCCAGGTCTTGTTAGTGAGGTGATATTATTGATGGATTGGACTGTCCAAGCTCTGCTCATGGTGAGCAGCATTTGGTAGTCCGAGATGTTGATGAGCCATGTTGGAGGATAGTTATTGCACACAAGATAGCTTCAGCGATGGCTTTTCAATTTGCAAATCTTTGGCTATGACCAAGGTGGCAACTCCTGCGAAGTAAGCATTCATATTCTTGCCCTTGGAAGCCCTGTAAGTAGAACACACCCATTAAGAGTGAAAGATAAATCCAATGCCATCTCTCGACGAGCCTTTGCATGAAGATAAAAGTACCTAATGGGTTTTCCAATATACATGGCATCTGCTTTAAGCCTAAGGGTGATTTACCTACAGATATCAATTGTTCCTACCTTCAGGATCACTATAGAGAATTAGCAACAATGACCGCCCTTTGGTCTGATCGCGCGTCATCTCCAGACAACCAAAGGCAAATCACAATACCAATGCTTGCGTGGTTCCATATAATGGTCTGCATCAATGGGTGTGTGATTCTTCTTTTTGGGTGACCAAAGGCGTCTCTGCACATCTCTTTTCTATCTTTCAAGAAATTCTAAAGATGGTGGCAGGCTTTGACACCAACTTCATTGTAGCAAAAACTTCTGATGACGGGGATTTTGGCGAACTCTATGTTTTCAAGGGGACCATTGTTTTGATTCCAGCAACAACTCTTCTTGTTGTCAGTCTAGTAGGTGTAGTTGTTGGGTTTTCCGACGCATCGAACAACAGTTATGAATTTTGGGGGCCTCTTTTTGGGAAGATGTTCTTTGCAATGTGGGTGATATTCCATCTGTATCCATTCCTCAAAGGTCTCGTAGGAAGGCAGAACCGAACTCCAATCATCATTGTCCTTTGTTTAGCGCCATTGGCCTCGATTTTTCCTCTTCTTTGGGTGAAAGATCGATCCATTCTTGAGCAGCTCAGATAGCGCTATATCGCAAGGCTGCATTTGTATTGATTGTTGAGCTTAATTTAAACTTCAAAGTGCAGTGCCTTTTGGTCAACACCGAGTAACATTTGCATACTAAAAACGCTTATCCTTTTAAGCATTTATTTTTTTCATTTTAGGAGAACGCTCAACAGTTCGACGTTTTATCCTTAAGCTTTAATTACCGCTTAACTGGTGGTTAATAGCGAAATAGAAAACTCTTTATAGTTTTCGTTTTTGACTAGAACACTTATCTTGTGAGTGTTATTCTTAAAACATTAAATGCTGAAATTTTTAAAGTTTTCATTAAGACTACAGTGACTTAGACACAACCCCCCCCCCCGGTAATAAGTGAGGAGTGATCTATTTAGTAAATTGGGAATTATATATAACACCCTACTTTATAATGTAATTATGGCTTACACCCTATATTTTTTACTTTTTGCAAATTGAGTCATATAATTTAGCAAATATGTGCAAAAAACACCCTGGGATAGATTTGAACTAACACCGTGAGAATATTTCATTAAGTATAGGTATTTTATTTCTAAAATAACTAAAATACCCTTAGTATGACTTGGTTGAATGTATTTTCATAATTTTCTTACTATAGTTAACTTAACTCTAAGATTTGATTAAGTTTAACTAACTAATCCAACAGCAAAATATTTCTATACATATTTACTAAATCATATGGCTCGATTTGTAAATAGTAAAAATATAAGGTATAAACCATAATTTCATTAAAAGATAGGATGTTTATATGCAAATTTTCCTAGTAAATTAAATTTGAAATAGTGTTATGATACACTTAGTTAGGATATTTTTTTATTGCATTAGGTGTTTATTTTCATTAAAATAAAATTCCTGTAGGTCGCGTTCGAACGCAGGTGGAGTCGCGTTCGAACACCCTTGTGAACGCCTTGTGAACGCTTTGTGAACGCTCGCGTTCGACACCTTATGAACGCCTGTGTCGCGTTTGTAAATCCAGAGAAGGGGCTTTTTGAGTGCGTTCAAACATGATCGGGTGCATTCGTGCGCGATCGATAGGAATCCTCTAGAATTAGGATTTTATATTGCTTTAGGATTTGTTGGCTAGCCTCTATAAATATATGGATGGCAACCAACTTCATTATGTTATTGGATTTTTGATTTCTTGCCTCCTATCTTCTCTCTAGACTCCTCCCTCCTCCATTTTCACCATCCTTCCACCTCTACCGTTGGCAAAGGTTTCTCCTCGTTTCTAATCTCCCTCGTTTGTCGAGTCACCCCGCTTCTTTGGGATCTCGACCACTTCGTTCCCTTCGTCTACTTTCCTTAATCACTTCCACAATTCACCCTCATCTCCATACCCATCCATAACCCTAATATCCACTCCACCCGTCACCACCACCATCACCCATCACCACGTTATTCCGTATTTTTGTTCCTACTAAAATTCGAATCTGTGAATGGCATAAATACAAAAGTTGTAGATCAGGAAGTAAGGATCTAACCCAATTAGTTTCGTAATTTTCTGACTACCGGAGAATATCTGATAAATATTTTCCTACGGTTGCACAGACTGCTTCCTACAATAAATTCAGATCTTGAAAGAATCTTAGTATAGTCTATCTTTGGTTTCACATCCTATCAATTTGGTATCAGAGCCTATCAAATTGGTATTAGAGCCTATCAATTTAGTATCAGAGCCTATCAATTTGGTATCAGAGCCTATCATTTAGTATCAGAGCCCATCAAATTGGTATTAGAGCCTTTCAAATTGGTATCAGAGCCTAACAAGTGGTATCAGAGCAGGCGAACCTTAGACCTCCATTAATGGTTGAAACAAGAAAGATGACATCAACAAGGAGACCTATGGAGAGAACATCGACAAGGGAGGACTCAATGCACGATGATCCTAACCGTGAGGCCGATTCCTTTGAAGCGACCATGGTAGGACTGAGTCAACCAACGTCCATGGGTTCGAATATGGATGAACTAAGGGGCATATTTCAAACATTGTTGCATAGAGTTGACAACATACAAAATGATCACAATGAATTCAAGGAATATGTCGTGAATCGATTGGGTTCGTCATCTCCTCGATGACGAACGGAGTTTTAAGAAAGACCAGCGGTGGGACCCCATAGAATCGATACCCCACAGGTCCAAGTGCATCATATGAGTGTTAATGATCTCCTCCTACCTATGCCTTCACATCATCCCCTACCTCTATTACAAAACCCAAGACCGGCGGTGGTGGAACGCGAGAGGCGTGCGGCACCGGTGCGCTTCATCGATGAGGAGGTTGGCACTTTGAGAATGAGGTTGATCCCTATGGAATTGGTGATGGACGTGCTCGAGGATTTAGAGAAGGTAATCAACATGCACAAAGGTTTAGACTTAAACCAAGGATCTTTCGCGAACCCGACAATGCTATTCGGGGGAAAATCGCACGCTTGGACTTTCCAAAATTCCAAGGTGGTGATCCAACGGATTGAGTGTTTCAAGTTGAACAATATTTTGATTATCAAGGTACAGCAGAAGATGCAAAAGTCCAGATGGCAAGTTTTCACCGCCAAGGACATTGCATTGGTATAGATCGATTATTCGTGGTGGTGGATTTACTGGATAGGTTGATTTTTGTAGGAGGATTACACGTAGATTTGGGATAACAGCATATGAAGATTTTGCTACCACATTAAGCAAGATGGTTCAAAGGACTACCGTATTGGAGTACCAAGCTGAATTTGAAAGAGTTAATAGTCGTTGTGAGCCACCGTGGCCCGAACGTACACTGATGAGTAGATTTATTTTAGGGCTACAAGAGGAGATACAAGCGGATGTGCGTGTTCTATGTCCTACTACTCTTGAGGAGGCCTTTGAGAAGGCCGTGAGGATGGCATAAAAGCATAGGGCTCTAAAGATGGCAGCGAAAACCAATTGGGGTAATCGAGATGGGCGGTTTGCACCTAGAATGCCGACGGGAAATTCTACGGTTTCAAAAACAACAACTGTGACTACTAGACCACGACCACCCTTGAGCCCTTCTTTCGACGTTAGAGAAGGCACTAGACCCCCCCCCCGTTCAAACTCTCACACCTGCCTAGATGGAGGAGTGAAGATCGAAGGACCTTTGCTTTCGATGTAATGAGCGTTTCACCCCCGGTCATCAGTGTTCTAAATCGATCGGGAGTGTGATGCTTATTGATGGTCCTGAGGAGGATGATGAGGTAGTTGATGATGAAGAGTGTCTAGAGGAGACCCATGAGGAGACCCATGAGGAGACCGTTGAGGAGGGCGTGGAGGAAGATATCCAAGCTGAAATATCGATGCATGCATATTCGGGTACTTCTGTGCCGAGGACATTACGAGTAGATAGATTTGTTAGAAAGCATTGTGTACACATCCTCATCGATTCGGGGAGTAACACAACTTTCTAGACGAGAGGCTAGTGAGGAGATTGAGTTTGGATGCCGAAATGATTACGGGCTTTGACGTTGCTATTGGAGACGGCACGAAGCTTAGGGCGGAGAGCTTGTGTCGCCGGGTCGGTATACGAGTGCAAGGACACGACATCATTGTGGATTTGTATCCATTGGCACTGCGAGGAGCGGACATTGGCCTTGATGCTTAGTGGTTACAGAGTTTGGGACTCGTCACATTTGATTTTCGGAGCATGTGGATGAAATATAAATAAAGAAATAAAGATGTGCAGCTTGATGGTGTTTAGTCTTCGCCGATTCGTGTGATGTAGCCTTTGGTGGGGCTGCTTTGTGCGTATGATTTGGCCTATCTTCTTCAGTTAGGACTAGTAAGAGATGAGCCTCAAACGAGTTCAGGTACTACAATTGAATTGTCTAATTTATTAGATAACTTTTCTGAACCGTTTGAGAAGCCGTAGGAGTTGGCATCGAGGAGAGCAGCGGACCATCATAGAGATTGTACTCGGGGCTGCATTGACAAACGTGAGGCCATATCGATATCCACATGTGCAAAAAGAAGTTATCTCAAAGATGGTAGCCGAGATGTTGAAGCAAGGCCTCATACAACCAAGTCATAGCTCATACTCATCCCTCGTACTTTTGGTGCGAAAAAAGGATAGAACATGGCATTTTTGTGTTGACTATCGAACACTAGACGTTATTACCATCAAGGACCAGTATCCTATTCCAGTTATCGAGGAGTTGCTGGACGAGTTTGTAGGGGTGACTATATTTAGTAAGCTTGACTTGAGTGCCGGGTATTATCAAATAAGAGTTCACCCGGCGGATGTGCATAAAACTGCATTTCGGATTCCGGACGGGCATTACAAGTTTTGAGTGATGCCTTTTAGTCTCAACAATGCTCCAGCTACCTTTCAAAGCCTCATGAATGATATATTTTAGCCTCTCTTGCGAAGGTATGTCTTGGTATTTTTTTGACGATATTTTGGTGTATAGCATAACTGAATTGGAGCATTGACGGTATTTGGAGGACGTGCTGAATTTGTTGAAACAAAACCAATTGAAGATCAAGAAGTCCAAGTTCCTATGGGGAGTAGCAGAGGTGGAGTATTTAGACCACATCATTTCAGTGGATGGTGTAGCGACGGATCCTTAAAAGGTTGCATGTATGACCACTTGGCCTATTCCTACTACTACCACCAGATTGAGAGGATTTTTGGGGCTGAATGGTTATTATCATCGATTCATCGCCGGATATGGCAAGATCGCTACTTCTCTCACTTCTTTGTTGAAGAAGAATTTTTTTAAATGGATGGATGAAGCCACGACAGCTTTTGAAAAACTAAAAACAGCAATGACGACGGTACCCAATTTAGCACTACCGGACTTTACGAAAGAGTTTATTGTTGAATGTGATGCATTGGGTGTTGGCATACAAGTTGTACTAATGCAAGAATGACATCCCATTGCCTATCTTAGTAAGGCTTTATCATAAAAATCTCAGCAATTATCGACTTATGAGAGAGAGAGAGAGATGTTGGCAATTCTGCATGCGGTGACAAAGTGGAGGCTTTATTTGATCGGTAGAGGATTCATTAACCAAACCGATCAAAGGAGCCTTTCATACTTTATGGGATAGTACATACACACTCCGGCACAGCAGCGATAGGTCACAAAATTGTTAGGGTATGATTATGAAATTCAATACAAGAAGGGAATGGAAAATAGAGTGGTGGATGCACTATCGTGCCAATCCGATACCGCCGAGCTTGGAGCCTATTCATCTCCTACCTTTCCCTTGACGAGCTGAAGTATGCATGTATATCTGACTCAGACATTTTGAAATTGTTGCAGGAGGTGATGGATGATTCGGAGCGCCATCCCGAATTGGAGAATCGAGGCGGTTTGCTATTGGACCGCGGATGCATTCGGGTGTTGGAGCGTATTGGTCTGGTTGCATATCGTTTGGAGCTGCCGGGGGGTCGAGAGTGTATCCTGTCCTCCATGTTTCATTACTGAGGGAGCGCATTAGAGATAATGAGATCATTGGATTAGTTCTATCAGAGCCATTGGAGGAGATAGAGATCGTAAAGCTAGTTTGAGTACTTGTTAGACGCCGCCAACGACATGGTGTCAGATTAGAGATGGAGATTCTAGTTGAGTGGGCTTAGCAAGCCATCTGATGAGGTGACATTGGAGTTGGAAACTGATATCTTGGAGCGTTTCCCGGACTTTTCACCTTGAGGGCAAGGTAGGGGAAGTGTGGTGGGTAGATACATTTAGTTATGATCTTTTCTTATTACATTAGGTGTTTATTTTCATTAAAATAATATTCCTGTAGGTCGCGTTCGAACGCAGGTGGAGTTGCGTTTAAACGCCCTTGTGAACGTCTTATGAGTGCCTTGTGAACGCTCGTGTTTGTGAATGCCTTATGAACGCTTGTGTCGCATTCGCAAATCTAGAGAAGGGGCTTTTTGAGTGCGTTCGAACGCGATCGACGGGAATCCTCTAGAATTAGGATTTCATATTGTTTTAGGACTTGTCTAGCTTCTATAAATATGTGGTTGGCAACCAACTTCATTATTTTATTGGATTCTTAATTTCTTGCCTCCTATCTTCTCTCTAGACACCTCCCTCCTCCTTCTTCACCATCCTTCCACCTCTACTGTTGGCAAGGTTTCTCCTTGCTTTTAATCTCCCTCGTCTGTCGAGTCACCCCTCTTCTTTGGGGATCTTGACCACTTTGTTCCTTTCGTCTACTTCCCTTAATCACTTCCACAATCCACCCTCATCTCCATACCTATCCATAACCCTAACATCCACTCCACCCATCACCACCACCATCACCCACGTTATTCCGTGTTTTCGTCCCTGCTACAGTTTAAATCTGTGAAGGGCATAAATGCAAAAGTTGTAGATCAGGAAGTTATGGATCCAATCCAATTAGTTTCGTAATTTTCTGACTACCGGAGAATATATGACGAATATTTTCTCACGATTACGCAGATTATTTCTTACAATAAATTTAAATCTTGAATGAGTCTTAGCATAGCCTATCTTGGTTCCAGATCCTATCAATTTGATTTCAGAGCCTATCAAATTGGTATCAGAGCCTATCAATTTAGTATCAGAGCCTATCAATTTAGTATCAAACCCATCAATTTAGTATCAAAGCATATCAAATTGGTATCAAAGCCTAACATGTTAGTTTGGTTGGAAACTCCGAAATCTTCACCTAGGTAAATTTATATCCGTGTAGAATTTCTTGTCTGCACTCCTGTTTACTGGCTATCAGTCAATGCTTTCTTTGACTATTCATATTTGAACAGGTGGATTTGGATGACCCGGAGGTGCAAGATGCTTTACCTGGATGGGGATAAAGAGCCAGAAAATGTATTCTCGCATATACTTAATTGGGAGGTTGCAGAGATGCCTAATTCATTTGTAGAATAAGGCTAAAATATTCATTACTGTTCTAATTTTTAATACCACAAGAAAAAAGTTAGTATTAATATAAGCTATTTTAATATTTATACTAATATAAGAAGTAATAATTATATTTGATGTGATATAAAATTAATACTAAAGCCTAAAATAATAATCTTAGATTATTAATAAATTAGTTTTTAAAAGTTGTATGGAATAAGATGAGAGAGAATGTTGAGTTAGTATACTAAAATAAAGTAAGTTGTTGTTTAGTTACTATATCAAAATAATCAGGCTTATTCTAAAATAAGTTTATTCCTATTCCACAAGTTAACGGCGATTAAAGCACTAAGGTATATAATAAGGTATATAAGGCTTCCAAAGGTGAGAAACTGCTTATCAAGTGCTTGCAAAGCAAGCCTGCCAAGTTTATGAACAACAACGTTACTGTACCTTATCAAATAATAGGCCTTTAAAGAGGGTTAATGGGACAACCACTTGAACAATGGAAATAATAGTCCAATCCATTAGTTTGCTCATACCATTAGCATAAAATTAAGTCACTAAAGAGCCAAACTTGAAACCAATGACATTAGCCGGTTCCTTCAAATCTTCAAGTATGGCGACGAATATACATTGCATTTAATTGTGGAAAATAGTTTCCAATGTATAAAGCCCCCGGAGTGTGAGCCAAGTGCCACATAGACTCCACCACACACGTCACCATGCCATGGGCGTCAACCATGGTGTACAAAAGCCATTACTAGCTTCATGCAACATCGGAAAAATGGAGACTTCTTTAGTCTGTCATCAAGAACAGTTGTACGGATAGCCTTTCAACATCTTCAGCCGCATTGCGTGGGCAAGCCTTGACTTGCTAGAAGACTTCACTATCTGTTGCCTTCCATTAGCTCCACATAATGCCAAACAGATGAGCAAGTTCACTTAAGGAGAGATGTTGGCTAACAAAGAAGATTAACTTGTCTAACTACTCCGAGGATGGGTCGAGCTTGAGGCTCAAACTATAGGAGAACTAGGAAACCATGGCGAGCAAGAAGTAAGGAAAAAGTGCTCCACTTTTTATAGTTTAGTTGTGCAAAGGAGACAGGATTCATCTAGGGTTGAAATTCGTCGATGAAGATTAGATATCTTATTGAGATGGTTCTGATGATACAACGACACATCAGAGTCCTAACCCGAGGTATGACATCCTTGCAGCACCATATCAGAAGCTTCCATATTCTATTGGAGTTTACTGAAGAGGAAAAGCTAACCAACTGCCATTGATAAGAGCAATATTTAGACGTCAAAAGATTATCTTCGAAATATTTTTTCAAATGTGAGCTAAATTAAAATTGTGTAGTTTAAATATGAAAATTATGTGACCATATCTTTTTCTTCTTATTCTTTTTGGTGCAAAAAACTCTTTTAGATAGATTTCTAATATAAAGAAACTCTAAATAGTAAAATTTCAGATTATGATGTCACCGATTTTGTCCAATTAGTTTTATATTATTTGGACATCGAATGAATATCTTCTAAATATTTTTTCAAAAATATGCACTGTTAGATTTTTTAATTGTTGGCAATTGTGTACAAAATATTCTAAGTGTATTTTTTACATGTACATGAGCTTTACACAAGTCTAGAAAATCTCTAGTTTGAAGAATTCCAAAATTATTGAAGCAAAGTTGATGAGATCAAGTCATACCAACGAAGTTTAAAAATCTTAGACTTTCGTGAGTACGGATAAGACTCGGATTTGGCTCTATCTTGAAAATCATGAGTACGGATAAGACTCGGATTTGGCTCTATCTTGAATATCATGAGTACGGATAAGACTCAGATTTGGCTCTATCTTGAATATCATATATAAGGATTGTGATGCTCTATCTCTAGGGTGGTGGAAGAAGATTATTGAAGGAGACTTTTTGAGGCTACATCGGTTCTTCAACGAATAAGATCCTTCTCATCTAAAAATCTCAATCTTTCGTCTTAAGGGCTATTTAGACGAAAGATCAATCTCGAGGGCTACTTAGATTGGACTTCAATCAAAGCAGTGAATCGTGGGTTCTAGCGATCAAGACTGAGAGGAACAAAGTTGTTTGGATCGACGGGTTGTTTTGTGAGTCAGTCTTGTAACTGCTACTATCATAGTGATTGGTTTTGATCCAAGTTTGGATCCGTGGTTTTTTTCTCGTTTTTGGTTTTTCCACGTTAAAATCTTGGCGTTCATCTCTGCTTCCGTTCTTAATATTTCTTCGAACTTTTATTTAAGCGAATGAGCGATATCATTGTCTAGTGTTTAGATACATACGTGTGTCTAGGGGTTTTTTCAATTGGTATCAGAGCAGGTTCTCTCACTCTTTTAGAGAGATCAGATAGGCATGGATTTTCATAGAGACAGACCCTCATCTATTAGACCTCCTATTTTAGATGGATCAAACTATGGATATTGGAAAGCTAGGATGAGAGCTTATTTGAAGTCTATAGATGAGCGAGTATGGATGGCTATTGTGAACGGTTGGAGTCCACCAATGTACATGGTGAATGATGAGTTCATTGAGAAACCGATTGAGTCATGGGATAAGACAGATTATGAAAAAGTTGGCTAGAATAGCAAAGCAATAAATGCAATTTTTAGTTGTGTTTCCTCGGAAGAATTTAGAAGAATTTCTACTTGTGAGATAGCAAAAGAAGCCTAAACGATCTTAGAAACAACTCATGAACGAACTATGGCTGTAAAACTTTCAAAACTTCAGAGGTTGACTACTAGTTTTGAAACTCTATGTATGGAGGAGAATGAGATATTTGATGAGTTCTATGCAAAGCTTAGTGATATAGTCAACTCCAGTTTCAACCTAAGAGAGAAAATTCTTGAAAATAGAATTGTCCGTAAGATCCTTAGGTGTCTTCCAGAAAGGTTTCAAGCGAAAGTTACAGCTATTGAGGAAAGTAAGGACATCGATTTTATGAAAGTTGAACAATTGGTAGGAAATCTACAAACAGTTGAGTCCAATCTTTCAAAACCAAGGAAGTCCAAATGGATGGCCCTATCCACAGTTAAACAAAATTTAGAGGAGTCTGATGATGAAGGTGATTTAGATGTTGAGATGTTGACTATGTTTGTTAAAAAGTTCAATAACTTCTTTCGAAAGCCAAACAAGTTGAATGCTGAAAAATTTGAGAAAAACAAAGCCTTTGTGAAAAAGAAGAATTATATGAGTTCGAATACAGGTGTGAGCAACAACAATGTCAAACATAAAAATAAGAATCCTGAGAATAAAGTTTGATGTTTTGAATGTTCTGGTTTTGGACACATCGCACAAGAATGCCCTAATCATCTTAAAAGGAAGAATAAAGCTATGAAAGTTACTTGGGATGACTTAGATGAATCTGATGATGATTCTGAAAAGTACGAAGAAAACTTTGTAGCTTTTACCTCTTCTCTACTTAATACTGACTCTGTTGTTGATATTGATAGTACAGATGATCAGGATATGTTACCTACTGAGGAAGATGAATCTGAAATCCAAAAGACATATAATGACTTATACCTAGAGTCGTTTAAACTCAAGAAAAGCAATCTTAGACTACTTCAATGACTCAAGGTAATTGAACCAGAAAGAATTCAATTTGAGGAGAAGTACAAATTGAAACTTTAACGTGTCAAAGATCTTTCTGAACAACTTGACAATGCAAAAATTAAGATGAAGGTTAATGAAATTGAACTAGAGCGATTGCAGAAGGAAGTGACATTTCTTAAAGGGAAAAACAACCTTGACGAGATATTAAAAGCTCAGATTTATGGAAAAGACAGGTATGGTATTGGATACACTAGTAATTCAAATAATAATAAAACTGTCTTTGTTTCTGCAGGTATACAAAAGGAAGAAAACCTGAGGTTATTAACCGCTTTTTCAAAACAATCCTGGATAAATGTCTCTAAACTGAAGTTTAATCAACAAACTGGTAACTCTTCAACGGCACCAAAGGTAAACTTTAGTCATACTCCTCGACAAAAGGTGAGTAGAAAAGGGTTTGTTCCAACATGCTTTCACTGCGGCATTCTAGGGCATATTCGACCCCATTGCAATTTTTTGCAAAAACCTAGAAGTGTTTTCATTTATGGGATGAAAACAAAGGCCATATGGGTCAAGAAAAGTGACTTGAAATGTTATGTTGTACATACTGCCTTGAAAGCCTTAAATTCTGATTTGTGGTATTTAGACAGTGGCTGTTCAAGACATATGTCAGGTGACAAATCTTTATTTTCTAATCTCGAAGAACATGAAGGGGGAGTTGTGACATTTGGAGATGGTAACTCATCCAAGGTAATAAGTAAAGGAAAGGTAAGTACGCTAGGTGTTCCTATTCTTGAAAATGTTTTTTATGTTAAGGGCTTAAAAGCAAATCTACTAAGCATCAATTAATTTTGTGATGAAGGTTATGAGGTAAAATTCTCCAAAAATGATTGTACTATTCTAGATCATGATGGTAATATTATATGTTTTGGATCTAGAACATCTGATAATTACTATGTTGTTAGAATTTCACATAATCTGAAATGTAACAATGCAAAATATGCTAGAACTCCTACGAGTACAACTACCAAACTAGGAAAAGACACTTCAGGAAAAAGTGTTGATTAGACACTATATAGGAGCATGATTGATAGTATTTTGTACTTAACTACTAGTAGACCTGACATTGCATTTAGTGCCGGTGTGTGTGCTAAGTTTCAATCTGAACCTAAGGAGACACATTTGTTTGCTGTGAAACGTATCATAAAATATATCAGTGGCACAGTTGATTTAGGTATCTGGTTTACTTATGACTCGGGTGCTATCATATCGGGATACACGGATTCTGATTGGGCAGGTTTATGTGATGATGGAAAAAGTACTTCAGGTGGATGCTTTTATGTTGGAAACAATTTGGTTGCTTGGCACAGTAAGAAACAAAACTCGATATCTTTATCTACTGCAGAGGCCGAGTATATTGCAATAGGGAGTTGTTGTTCTCAGTTACTATGGATGAAACAGATGGTCAAATATTACAGCATTGAACAAGATACTATGGTGCTTCATTGTGACAACATGAGTGCTATTAATATATCAAAAAATCCTATTCAACACTCGCGTATAAAACATATTGATATCCGACATCATTTTATATGCGAGTTAGTTGAAGACAAAATAATAGCACTGGAACATGTTGAGACAGAGAAACAGTTGGGAGATTTGTTCACAAAACCTTTGGATATACAGAGATTTGAGTATCTTCGTACATCTTTAGAGATTTGTGCTTTGGACTGATTTTATTAGGATTTGTGTTCTTTTTAGTTTGCGAGTTTCTTTTTATTTCGTTTCGCTTTTTTTAGGTTTTCTTTTACTCTGAAATTTTTTTTAGGTTTCAGATTTGTCGAGAGTTTTATTTTGTTTATAAAAAAAAAATTGATGCACTTCCAGATTCAAAAATATATTCTTGACATATAAGTATGATTTTTTACTTGATTATGAGTTATTATAGTCAATTTTGTCATCTTGAAGTATATTGTATCAATTTTGATTTTGTCACTCACTCGACTTCTAAATTAATGCACTCATAACGTATGTGTATTCTTGAATGAGCATGATATCATGAATTATTTTTTTAAATAGCTCACTATTAACTTTGATTTGCACAGTTTGACCTCATGCTTAGTCATCAAAAATTTGTTCATAAAGGATCAATGAAAAGGGCTATAATGAGTTAGTGTGAAAGCCGTCTTGTTTAGAGTCCAGTTTGACTCAGTACATTATTTGCAAATTCAAAAAAAATGACATATGTGAATTTCTTCTTTCATATTGTTTGATTTGTACTACAAGAAAATGGCTACCTACTCATATGTGAAAGCCATTATTGTACCTATATGTTTCATAAAAAAAAAACAACAGGAAAAATTCCTGTCATGTTATGGAGAATAAGTCGAAAAGTACAAAATTTTCTATACTAAGTCAGTTTGACTACTGTGTTGCATCATTGGTTAAATAGGAAAGTTTGTTTAAGAAGATAGTTTCATGTTATCTATGCTCAACTTACATATACTTATTGTTATGATCAATCAAGATTAATTTAATTTTGAGTGATGCATTAGAATTAATCATAATATGCTTTTGATGATTTGATTGATCTGTGTATGACTTATTTTATTTGATTGTCATACTCTATGTCTTGAATCTATTTTGAATTTTTTAGAAATGCATCTCCAAAAAGATTTTTTTTTTATTTTTACTGATTTAAAAAAAAAACAAATCTTCAAGATCTTTATCTTCACTTTTACTGATTTTTACTGATTTTATTTTCACTTCAAACCCTTTTAGAGGGTAGTTCTCCTCCGGATCTAAAGTCTTTTGGCCGAAACTTCAAGATTTTGTTCAATTTTTGCAAGGTATGATCATTCATGAATTTTCTTATTTTTTATTCAATAAAGTCTTTTGATCTTGATTAATTTCGTGCGTTTTCGAGTTTTGATCACGTTAAAGTTAATACCTTGATGTTTCTTTTGCAATTGAATGTGATAACTTAACATTTTCAAGCGGAAGATAGATTTCACTTAGGGTCTTCATGGTTTCTAGAATTTTTGGATTTCTTGTTATTTTTTTGTATGCTTTGGGCATATGTTGAATCTTGCGACTTTTTTCCTTCTCTAGAATGCCTTAAAAAAAAAGCTACAGTTACTAAGAAACCAAGGCTGCCTTCATCACCTACCTCGACTCCGTGTTGACGATTCTTCATCTTCAGTTCCCTCCGAGTTTCTAGTCTTTGGCATTTGTGTCAAAAAGAGGGAGAGTGTGTAGTGTGTGGTGTGTGGTTAGTTTAGACGTGAGTTTAAAGTTTAGGAGTTTACACCATTTAAAGTTTAGGAGTTTACTGGTGTAGGGGGAGTGTTGGCATAGGGGAGTTTATTAGAGTTTACTGGTTTATGTTTACTGCATAATAACTTTGCTTAAATACTTTTGAACTTATGCTTGCTTGATAACTTGTGTTTGGATTGTTATTCATTTCAAGTTATTTTCACTTGATCTTGGATTGGTATATTTTTATTATTTGCAGGGATTGAAGTGCGAAATCTTCTAGACTTGTTGAATGCTCATTTTGAATTCTTTGTAATATCTTGTAATCTAGTTGTTTTGTCACAAATTGCCAAAGGAGGGGATTGTTTGGTTTTTTAATTGTTGGCAATTGTGTACAAAATATTCTAAGTGTATTTTTTACATGTACATGAGCTTTACACAAGTTTAGAAAATCTCTGGTTTGAATAATTGCAAAATTATTGAAGCAAAGTTGATGAGATCAAGTCATACCAACGAAGTTTAAAAATCTTGGACTTTTGTGAGTACGGATAAGATTCGGATTTAGCTTTATCTTGAAGATCATGAGTACGGATAAGACTCAGATTTGGCTCTATCTTGAATATCATGAGTACGGATAAGACTCAGATTTGGTTCTATCTTGAATATCATATATAAGGATTGTGATGCCCTATCTTTAGGGTGGTGAAAGAAGATTATTGAAGGAGACTTTTTGAGGCTACATCGGTTCTTCAACGGATAAGGTCCTTCTCATCTAAAAATCTCAATCTTTCGTTTTAAGGGCTATTTAGACGAAAGATCAATCTCGAGGGCTACTGAGATTGGACTTCAATCACAAGAAGCAGTGAATCGTGGGTTCTAGCGATCAAGACTGAGAGGAACAAAGTCGTTTGGATCGACGGGTTGTTTTGTGAGTCAGTCTTGTAACTGCTACTATCATAGTGATTGGTTTTGATCCGAGTTTGGATCCGTAGTTTTTTTCCCGTTTTGAGTTTTTCCACGTTAAAATCTTGGCGTTCATCTATGCTTTCGTTCTTAATATTTATTCGGACTTTTACTTAAGCGAACGAGCGATATCATTGCCTAGTGTTTAGATACATACGTGTGTCTAGGGGTTTTTTCATGCACAACTAGAATTTCGTAGTTTCAGTATGGATTCATAGTTTAAGTACAAATGTCTTACTTAAACATAAAATTTAGTTATGTATAGTTTCTAAAAAATATTTAAAAGAATTATCTGACGTCCAAAAATTATGAAACCAATTGAATAAAATTCGTGACACCATGATCTACGACTTTTATATTCAAAGTTTCTTTAAATTCAAAATTTATCTACAATGGAACGAATAATTCATAGTTTAAGTATTAAATTCTGACATTAATTCATAGTTTTTAAAATAGATATTGTAATTTATTTGCAACATAGATTAAGTTCTCTCTTTAATACATTGATCAAAGAGTTTTTATTTATTTAAACTATCTCTTACTGTATTAATTAAAGAGCAATTAGAGAGATTTGTATAGGAAAAATAAAAAAGAAGAAGAAGTCCATTTTCGATTTCCTTTGCACTTGAGGCTTTTTCCCTCATATCCTTCCAACTTTGCCCTTCTGTCATTTAATACATCATTAAATATTGACGGGACACTATAAGAGAAAGAGAAATGGTCTTTATCTTTCTCATTTCTATGTTACAAACCGGCTTGGTCCGATACGTAACGGTTTTGGACCAGTTCAAGGACGTGACTTTTAAAGAAAACTATGAATGATCTAGCCGTTGGATCTTGCTAAAGTTTGGATATGTTGTCGTCATTAAAGAGAGCTTTCCAACGAATCTAAGATCGTAGGGTTTGGATGGCTAGATCTTGAGATATCGGTCGAACAGTGGCCGAAGGTCAAATGAACCCTAACATGTTAGCCCTTTAATGGCTAGATAGGTGCTAGGTTGATTCCTTCGGAGTGAAGAGAGAGAAGTTGTTGTAGAAGAGGAGGATTACGAGTTAGAGGAAGCCGACCAAGGACTTGGGCGGTGGGAGAAAGGAGGTGAGAGAGGGCGCCGATGGCTAGAGCAAGAAAGGAGATAAATGCACAATGCCGTTTCAATTATCAAATAAATTCCAATTAGGGTTTTCTCCACATATTTATAGAGGCTTACCCTTAAAATACAAACAACTAAGTTAAAACCCTAACAAACCAACAATTTTTGCCATGGTGCGTTCGAACACACCCGATCACGTTTGAATGCGCAAATATAGTTCTCTATCATTGCGAACGTATGCAAGCATTCGAAAGGCCCAGGCCATTCGAATGTGCAAATTACATTCTTTATTTTTGTAAACGCGTGTAGGCGTTCGCATGGCCCTTTCGAATGCGGTCTATTGCATTCGAACGCCCCCCCGAGCAAAAAGCTTTATTTCTTTGAGCAAAAATCCAACTAGATAAATAGGTTCACCCCAATGAACCCAATATCGCGAGTGGAGCCATTATGACCGAGTCGTATCACTCCACCACACTTCCGTTCACCTTGCCCTCAAGGTGTTAAATCTGGATAGCAGTCCATGAAGTTGGATTTGGGCATCCAAGTCGCCTCATCCACTATGCTTCCACACCACTCCACCAAAATCTCGATCACCTACTCATTCTGGACTCGAGTGTGTCATTTGGCTAGGATCCGAACTAGAATAGGCTACTCGGTTTGGCTTCTGACTCGTCTAGATCAGCCCTTATTGGCTTGGGTGGAATAGCTCCAATCAGCTTAGTAGGTAAAACTAGAGCCTTAAGGCTTGAGACATGAAAAAGCGAATGTATTCACGCCTCCTCAAGTAAGTCTAGGCGGTATGCCATGAGTCCAATCCTCTCGGTCACCTGATAAGGTTCATAGAATTTTAGAGCCAAATTTGATTAGGAATGGTCTAACAGAGCTTTGCCAATATGGTTGGAGCTTGATGTAGACCCAATCTCCAATCGAGAAGGACCTCTCTTGGTGCCGCTGGTCATAGACTTGCTTCATTCTGTTCTAGGTGGTTGCTAGGTGCATCTTGAGTCTCTTCAATACCTTATTACAATCTTGCAAAACCGCATCCACCTCAGTTTGGTTGGTTTGGGCTAATAACAGGTATGTGTGCAAGGTCGAAGGCGGCTAACCAAAAATGGCCTCAAACAAAGTCATGCCAACGGCCAAGTAGAAGGCCATGTTGTATGACCATTCTGCCCATGGCAAATAAGACAGCCGCTGTCGCTATCGCTTACCGATAAAGCACCACAAGTATTGCTCTAAGCATCAGTTTAGCACCTCGGATTAGCCGTCCGTTTAAGGATGATAGGTTAAACTCATACGAAAGGTAGTCCCTTGGAGAGCAAAGAATTCCTACCAAAATTGACTAACAAATATAGGATCATGATCTAAAACATCGACTTTGGCTTACCATTCATCTTGGCCACATCGTGCACATAAACCTCCATAACCTTCTTCGTCATGTAGGGATACGCCAAGGTTGAAAAATGTGCATACTTGCTGAGGCCATCCACCACCACCATGATCACCGAATGACCTTTGGCTTTGGGTAGACCATCAATGAAGTCCATGGCGACATCCTCCCACACCTTCATTGGAATCAGAAGCGGTTGAAGCAAGCTAGTGGATTTAGCCAATTCCATCTTCGCTCTTTGACACCTCGCAAGCCTTGACATAGAGGCTTGTACACACTTCTTCATTCTAGCTCATGTGCAACTTTGTCTTAGCCATTTATAGGTGCGCAACACCCCCTCATGTCTAGCCATAGGGGTGTCTTGGAAGTGGCGCACCAACTCCATGCGCAAGCAGCGATCAATTAGAATAATTATCTTGCCTTGGTCCACTAAGAGTCTGTCCTTCACGACAACTCCTTGCATATAGCTGGGATTTACAACAAGGTCGTCCCACGTCCTCATCCGAATCCTTTTTGTAGGCCTCCCACAGCTGTTGGAAAAATGAAAAATCAGTGCCGAAATAACTGCCAACTCGACTGGATTCAGGTGCCTTGATAAGGCATCGACAGCGCTATTTTCAATCCCTTTTTTGTATACTAACTCGTAATCATATCCAAGTAGCTTGGACACCCATCTTTGCTTGGTTGGTATGTGTATGCGTTGCCTAAGGAATTATGGCAAACTCCTTTGGTTGGTGCAGATCGTGAAGCGATGCCCGATGAGATAAAACCTCCACTTGGTGTTAGCATAGATGGTGAAGAGCATCTCCCTTTAATAAGTGGATAGCAATTGTGAACGCTCTGAAAGAGCCTTGCTCATATAAGCCACGATTCTGCCTTCTTGCATCAAAACAGCCCCAATGCTAACTCCGGATGTGTCACACTCAATGGTGAACAGTTTAGTGAAATCTGCTAAAGCAAGGACCAAGGTTGAGATCATCGCCTTCATGGCTTCAAATGCTTCCCTTGCTTTGTCCATCCATGTGAATGCACCCTTCCACAGCAAGGCCGTGAGGGGAGCCACAACCTTGCCATAGTTCGCCACAAACCAACGATAATAGCCGGTTAAGCAGAGAAAGCCACGTAGCTCTTTGGTAGTCTTGAGCAGCGACCATTTCACCATGCTTTGGATCTTCTTAGGGCCAACTTCCACGCCATCTTTAGATATGATGTGGCCTAGGTAGTCGACTCTTTGCTACCCCTATAAACACTTGGAGTCCTTGGCCTTCAATTTGTGTTGTCGTAATAAACCAAATACTGTTTGAAGATGTTGCAAGTGCTTCTCCCATGTGCGGATGTATATCAATATGTCATCAAAGAATATCAATACATATTGCCTCAAATAAGGCCTAAAGATACCATTCAATAAGTTCTGAAAGATGGTGGGAGCATTAGTAAGACCAAAGGGCATAATGAGAAACTCGTAGTACCCATCATGAGTTCTAAACGTCGTCTTGTGCACATTAGACAATTTTACTTGATTTGATGGTACCTCGCCCTCATATCCAATTTTGAGAAGTAGCATTAACCTGGCAATTCATCCCGCAACTCTTCGATCACCGATATGGGATACTAGTTTTTGACGGTGATGGAATTGAGAGCTCTATAGTCCACACAAAATCGCCATGATCCATCTTTCTTCCGCACGAGCAAGATCGGTGAAGAATATGCACTTCGACTTGGCCTTATCACCCCGCTAGACAACATCTCTTGCACTATCTTCATTATATCCTCCTTTTGAATAAAAGGATATCAATATGGCCTAACATTTGCTGGACCCACCTTGAGTATGATCTCAATACGATGATCTTGTGTCCTAGGTAGAGGCTATCCATGTGGCTGCCGGAATATATCTTCAAATTCTTGCAAAATAGCCTTTAAGTCAGTAGATAAGTGCGTTGGATCATCCACGCCTTTAGCCCCTCGATGAGTTGCATGAGGAACCCGCAGCACCTGGGTTTCGACAACCCTTCTAGGGACTACAGTGCTCCTTTGGCTTCCTTGCTCGATGTGGCTAGTAGCTGGATCGATTGGCCTTTATGAATGAACTCTATCGCCATGGTGGTGAAGTTGAAGATGACCAGTCCAAGATCCTAAAGCCATTGCGCCCCAAGCACCAAGTTAGCTCCTCGTAGAGCCAATGGATATAGATAAATTTGGAAGACATGACCTTGAATTTGCAATTGGACCTTGCGGCATATGCCCTCCATTCTCAACATGGTGCCATCACCAATAGGCACGTATGGAAGGCTCCAACTCCAATTCCAAATGCCTCACCATCCGAGAATCCAAAAAAATGTGAGTGCTTCCTGAATCAATAAGAATTAGGACTTTATTCTTTTTGATCATACCTTCAACCCAAAGAGTTTTCGGAGTCAACTCACCGGCGAAAGAATAAAGGGAGAGCTCGGCTTAGACATGAAGCGGGTTGTCCTCTTCGGTTTGGCCACCTTTTTCCTCTTGCTGCACCTCAATATCTTCAGTGGGATCATCCTCAATCATCTTCTCCATGAGTATGATGGCAGTAGACTATTTGGAGCATTTGTAGCCAAGTACGAAGTGCTCATCACAATAAAAGCATAGGCTCTTCGAGTGCCGATCTTCGATCTCAACTGGTGTGAGGCGTCGACCATCATCCGTGGCTATCCCCTAGGGTTAGGGGCTATCTGTAGTGGGGGTGGCCGATTGGGGTTTGGCCAAACCCACCCCGAATGTGACATACTCGAGACCAGCGGTCTAGGGTTAGAGTGCGGGTCGCTAGTGGACGGTGTGTCGCCTTTAACTCCCTTGTCTTCTCTTCCATCATTTGAGCCGCTAAGAAGGCCTCTAGCAAGGTAGTAGGACAAGTCGCCTTGACTTCTGCTTGGATATCTCGACGAAGCCCGGAGACGAAGGTTCTTTTAAGAGCAGAGTCTAACCACCCGTGGACTTGATTGCCAATTCTTTCGAACTCCCCTTGATAGGCTCTTATAGAGGTCTTTTGGGTTAGCTTCGTCAAGGTGGCTTGGAAGTCTTCATAGTCGGAGGGTTCAAAAAGAAACGCACACAAAGCGCATCTGAGAACTCCTCCCAAGTAATGAAGGTGCACGCGTGATGTGTTGCTTGAAACCACCTCACCGCTACGTCTTCAAGGTGGAATGAGGCCAGAAGCATCTTTTGGTAGTCAAGTGTCTCTTGATAGGTGAAGAATTGCTCTGCCCTATAGATCCAGTCCAACAAGTCACCCCCGCTTAATTTAGCAAAATCGATTTGAATGGTTCAGGGTTGTAGCATTTGATCAAGTCCATTCTCGTGTCCTCGATGAAGTGGCTTTTGTTGCTGGACCCTTGGTTGATATAGGGGCTCCTCCCACTCCTCCCATCGTTTCTCCTCTGAGTATGGGGCTATGGGAGCCCTCGGATACAAGGGTGGCAAATCGGTGTGGCGCCCTTGCGATTTGTCGCAATGTTGCCATGGTGTCGCCAGGATCAGTCCTTGCCGGACCCGATCTTATGGTAAGGGATGATCCTCTTGTCTTCGATAATGATCACGAGGTGGAGGTCAACGATCTGGTTGGGCAGCAACCGGTGGTGGAGCCATAAAAGTCGTAGCCCTGGCTAGATCTTCCTCGTTGTTTCTAGGCGGGATGTCGCCTTAATTAACTTCCCCACTATTAATATGCTTAGGGATACGCCTTTGAAGATTTTGGTTCACGTCCACCAGGGTTGCCTTCACGGCGTGCCCCTCGGGGCACCCGCGCGCCCCAGGCACCGGCCCGCGGGCTCCCCATCCGACCCGTCTTGAAACACGGACCAAGGAGTCTGACATGCGTGCGAGTCGACGGGCGCGAAAACCCGGTAGGCGCAAGGAAGCTGACGAGCGGGAACCCCCCCGAGGGGCCGCACCGCTGGCCGACCCTGATCTTAACATTGTTTGTGCCACGAACGTCAGGGTTTGTGAGAGATCGGAAAGGCCTTCTGTTCATCCTCGCAAACTTTGTGGGGATGGTGATCTTGACGGAGCCATGTGGTCCGTCTCCAAGCCTAAGTTGCTTGTTTGCTTTACTGCCTTCGATCTTATTGTAGCCATGACGGTCCGAAGATCGTTGGCTTTGATACCGGTTGTTACGAACCGGCTTAGTCCGATGCGTAATGATTTTAGACTAGTTCAAGGATGTGACTTTCGAAAGAAACTGTGGATGATCTAGCCGCTGGATCTTGTTGAATTTTCGATATGTTGTCGCCCTTAAATAGAGCTTTCCAACGAATCCAAGATCATAAAGTTTGGATGGTTAGATCTTGAGATATCAATCGAATAGTGGCCAAAAGTCGAATGAACACTAGCTTATTAGCCCTTCAATAGCTAGTTAATTTCTTTAGAGTTAAGGGGAAGAGGTTGCTGTAGAAAAGGGGGATTAGGAGTTAGAGGAAGCCAACCAAGGACTTGAGCGATGAAAGGAAGGAGGTGGGAGAGGGCGCCAATGAGCAAGAAAGAAAGAGATAAATGCACAATGTTATTTCAATTATAAAATAAACTCCAATTATGGTTTCCTTCACATATTTATAGAGGCTCACTCTTGGGACCCAAACAACTAAGTTAAAACCTTAACAAACTAACAATTTTCGCTGTGGTACATTCAAATGTGCCCGATTGCGTTCAAATGCACAAATACAATTCTCTATCATTCCCGTGGCCGTTCGAATGCGCAAATCACGTTTTCTGTTTTTGTGAATACGTGTAGGCGTTCACATGGCCCGTTCAAACGTAGTCCATTGCGTTCAAACGCCCTCCAACAAAAAGCCTTATTTCTTCAAGCAAAAACCCAACTAGATAATTAAGCTTATCCCAATGAACCAAATGTCGCAAATGGAGCCATTATGACCAAGTCGTATCATTCTACTACTACGTTCTTTTTTTTTTCTATACAAGTCTATCTAATTACTCATTAATCAATAAAGTAGAAGAATAATCAAAGATAGTGGTGAAATAATTATTAACCACTTGTGTAAAAACAAAAAGAGAACGATTAAGGGATAAAAGAAGAAAAAAGAAAGAAGAAACATAAAAGAAGAAAACAAAATCAAATTAATTTTTGCAAATAAAATAACAGCTTTCATTGTTTTTTTCATATACCGCAGAATTTACATATTTCATCATTATAATTTATATAGAAATAAATAATAATCATACAATTATGCTTCAATTATTTAACTAATCATAATTATCTTACTAGTATCTCTAATAAGCCTGTACTTTATTGATTAAATAGCGATTAAAAACTTACAAGAAAAAAATAAAAAATAATTAAGAGATAAAAGAAGAAGCAATAATGGCAAAAATATAGAAGAAAAAAAATATTAACAATTTTCACAAATATAATAATAACTTTCATTAATTTTTTATAATTTTTATTATTTTTTTTATACGTTACATAATTTACATACACCCGAACATATTCAAGTATAATTAATTAGATCTATTCACCATAATATATAATTGGAAAATATACATTTCATAAAGGCAATTTTTGGTTACTGATACAGAATAACCATCCTCGTATGAGTTGTCAATTGGATAAATCTGTGTTCAAACCTATCAGCACCGGTTACCATTAAGAGCGATTGTAATTAATAAAAAAAAAATGAACAAAAACATCTTTTTTCCCTATCACCAGCTCTATTAAGGACAACTGCTTTTATTAGCACATTCCCGAATATGATCAAGGTGTTGCGCAGAAAATCCAAAAAGAGGATGAGATCCTAGACAGCTATATCCAGCAGTTCACTACATGACGTCCATTTCAAATCCATAAAAAGCTGTGATTAAATACTGACTATCATTTAGAGACCAAATACATTAAAATACAATTTCTCTTATACAAATAATAAATTCACAAACTTTGAAGTAAATATAACAAATATTATTAGGTATGGGCCATGCCTAGTTTAAGGAATAAAAGCATAACAAGCTGTTATTGAATGAAAATATAACATCTGATTTCTTTGTTAAGTGGCAAAATGTGAAAGTTAGTACTATAGATGTGAATGAAGAGAACTTCCAAGAGGAAATCGGCAGGCTTGCATTCCTTGAAGACTACTAAAAATTGATTGCAAAAAGATCCGAAAAGTTTCTAGCCTTTCTAGAGATCGTGAGGCAATAATAATGTGCTATCAATTATCTGGTTGTTGCATATGAAGGATAACGAGGAACCTATTAACTGGCCAAGTTTAAACCTTATCATCAATTTCTTCTTGATCTGACAGCATCCTGTGCTTCTGGGATTTGTCACTGGGGATTACATAACTTCGGCGTTCTTTTCCTCCTGGCTTTGATGATGCATTTCCATACCAGATCATACCTACTACTGCCAAGATCATTCCGAGGACTACATGAAGATTGAGGCCCTCTTTCCCAAAAAGGAAAAACCCCAGAATTAACACAAGAATGGTCTTCATATGACCAAGAACTTGAAAGGAAACCGCTGTGAATCTTCCAATACAGATGAACTGGCTAAGATTGGTTCCTACTGCAATGGTGCATGATAATACCATGAAGAACTGGAAAAAAAAGGTAAGAGAGATGAAAAAGAGTAAGGGAATTAGAACTTTTGCATCTTTGAAAGGATACAGCACCAAATGCATGCATCATCAAGAAATAGTAGCCTTGCATGATTTAGGAACACAACATATGCCAAAAGAAAGCATGATAAGAATGAAATTGCAGATTCATAAAACAGATTGACGAAAACATTAGAGGACTTACCACTGCCACTACATTGTACTCAAAAGCATCCACTCTATTGTTGGTCAGCAAAAAATCCACAAAAGGCCCTAGTATCAACAAGGATGCTGCCTGGGCAGGAGCAGTGTGACCCAACAGATTGAATGATCCAATCGAGTACTTTCTTTGAAGGTAATGAACATACTGCAGAAGTTAAGCCAATCAAATACTCATAATCGAGTTCAAAAAACTATAGATGTACATATATGGAAATGACTTAATCTATTAGCAAAAGAAACGACATAACTCAAAAACATTTGAAGTAGCATGTAGTTTACTAGGCAATGTGACAAGATAAATGATGTTCAACAGTGGTGCTTATGAAAATGTTTCCGATTATTTATTACTCACAAATAAATAAATAACCAGTGAACCTGTAGGAGAACCATAATTTCCCTGACTACTGAGTCATCAAATTCATACTTTAAACATGCACTTGTCGATGTAATTAAATGGACAATTTGAATGCACTAACTTGTGGAACACAAGACCCTTACGTTCATGATCATGACAAAATAAGAACCATTGAAGAGAAAAGAGAAAGTACAGCTACCAAAGTTCCAATTATAAGCAGAGTATTTTAGAAAGAAAAGCACATCCACTGCAGCAACATCTGGGCTAAGATCAATATACATCCAAGCTATGGTCAGACAGAACTCTACATACTTCACAATCAAAAATAGTATCCAGGTACATGAGACTGCCACTGATTCGGGTATACAATTTTACCAACAGGTGAAACTAGAAAGAGGTGGAATGACACTAAATGACATGCTCCTAGCCCCACATGACAGTCCATGGTAAACATTATCCTAGACAACCATCTATTATAAACACTTCAGCACCTCTCGACCTCTTCCACATGCATTTGACCTCTTGCTGTGTATACACACTAATGACATGCTCCTAGCCCCACATGACAGTCCATGGTAAACATTATCCTAGACAACCATCTATTATAAACATTTCAGCACCTCTCGACCTCTTCCACATGCATTTGACCTCTTGCTCTGTGTATACACACCCATAATCATACATTCTCATCAGCCAAACTTTTAGGCCCAACATTTAAATCACATTTTCCCATTACTTTCCATTCAATGATGCACATCACTTTCACCACATCAGCCAAACTTTTAGGCCCAACATTTAAATCACATTTTCCCATTACTTACCACTCAACAATGCACATCACTTCCACCAGCACTTTGTTCCTCCTCATGGGCAGATCAACCCAGCAACCATAAACTCTACCACCATTCCCCATCATGCTTGTCTTTTACCTACTCCATTCACGAGCCAATAAAATACACATGGCCAAACGAGATGTGCTGACACAAGCAGACTCATGCTGGATAAAACCCACTGTTCAGCTCTTGGATTATGTAATGTGACCTGACAATTGCCAAGATACATATATATATATATATGTATGTATGTATGTATATATATATATGGGAATTAAGTGTCTACAATCTACATCTTGCCAAATCATTTGAATTTTGAAATGTCCAACTTCCATAAGATCAAGCATGAAAAAGAATTTCTGCAAAAGCTACAGAATGAGGGCATGTGAAACACACCCGTACAGCAATACAAAACATCCTTGGCCTAACAAATTAGTAATAAAGAATGGGTAGAAAATAATGTGCAAATGTATAATACTGAAGTTTATTTTGACCCAAAGGACAAGAAAAATTCTAGCTAAGATAAGCCAAGAAAACAATTAATAATTCACAGTACATATTGTCATGGCATGAAGTGAGACGCCCTACTTCAAAAGGAGCAGCAGCTTAGTTCCCAATAGAACTATTTGAAAAATACAGAGGTCAGTCAAGACAGACATAGAGACCCCATGCACAAAAATAGCGTATGTAAGAAAAGGACAGAAATATTGAGTTAATGACAACATACTAACACACACACACTATCTGACAGGCCTAAAACTTACATATTGTTGTAAAGCAGTGCTCCAAACTGCTACTGTTGCGGCCATTAGTCCTTTACCATTCACACTGACATCAGTAACAGTACAAACTGCAACACCTACAAGAACCACCAGTATACTGAGCTTTGTGTCTCTTGAGTAACGAACCTTGTCGTATAGAACTTCTAAAAGGCACGATACAGGGATCATACACAGCTTTGCAATCTGAAAAGCAGAATTAAAGGTATTATAATCTAGATTTAATTAAGGCCCTTCCACACAAATAAAAACACATTATTCTAGGATTAACCTGATAGAATCCCACAGAGTTCCACATCAAGCTCACATTCATGCCAACAATTGATAAATTTGCAAAAAACACAAACTTTATTAGTTCTGACAGTGGTAAATGGGTTGGCTGGATATATCCTAGCCATCTTAGGACTAACGTCATTAGAGTTGTAGTAGCGAAGTGCAAGCCTGTCAATGTGGTAGCTGCAGCACATAACCATAGAACATGGAATCAGAATCATCATAGGGAGAAGAATCCATTTGTTAGAATATCAACATCCTACTAATCTACTATTCTTCTTATTAGATAAATCCAAATCTAATTTTATGAAAGAAGAGATGTTCAGATTTATGATCATTTATCAAAATATTACTTGTTCTCAAATTCTGCAGAACAATTCTATAAAACTGATAAAGCAAGTATAGAAGGATGAAATAAGAATATCTACAGCATTAAGGAGCTGGATTATCTTCCATAATGCATAAAGAACCAGAGTCAATTTAAGGCTTTGACAGATAACCTCACTGCAGTACAGAAAATAGTTAAAAATCAGTTCACAAGAGTACAAAGCTAGCATAAAGTACATGGCAGATATTGTACACTAAGTGTAACACAAATTCCAAGCCATGATTTTCCTGTAGTGATTAGTTCTTTTTATAATATTTCATATTAGTATTCTTGAGAGCAATGTGTACAAAGAATAGTGGCTGTGCTTTTTTTTTTCTTTTGAAGGTTTTCTCAAAAGAAAATAGATGATAGGCATGTGTGTATTTGATGTTTGATAGGGAGAGGTTTGTCAAGAATCTTCCAGCTGTCATATTGTAAGTCAGAAAACCTACTTCAAATGACTAGCTGGCCATCCAGCTCTCATGTCTGGTTAGGACTGTGAAATGCGCAATAAAGAACAACTTGATTTTCTTGGTTTAGTGGCGTGGATAGTGTAAGACACAACTGAGCATGCATGACGCAAGATGAGACATCCTTACTTCATTATTAGGATAATGGAAGTCACATAAAGTTTGACTGTAATGAATAAGATATCAGCTAATTCTTGACCAATCCTCACAGAGCATCATCTCCTAGTTTATAAAATTGTTATGCAGATTCTTTAAGACCCAAATATCTTCAGGTGCAGAAGGCTTGAGCCATTCAGTATTCAGAAAATGTTTACATGCCCATTTGGCGGCATTTGACTTGACTGTGTTCCTTCTCAAGGATTGTCATGCTGGCCACCAATCGGCACACATCATACTACCACATCCATACCCTATTGGTTTATGTCACTGAGGCATACAAAAGATATTCCCTATGCCACTAGGTACTGAGTTGAATTGAGCAAGATTAAGGAAAACTCAACCAAATTAAAATCATTAGTTAAATTTCACCAATAAATACAAAAGTGGCATTTTTTCACCAAATTTTTACTCAAATACCTATTTAAAAGGCTTTAGTTGCTTTGTTTTCGATCCAGCTCTATGCCAGAGAACAAAAGTGCACTCTTGTCAGAATTCAATCCAAACACCAAGCTTAGCATTAAGCTTTTTCTTAGAACTGAGATATCGAGGAGCTTCATGGTCAGTGTATAGCATGACTTCATACGGAAGCAAATAATGGTACCAATAACACAAAGCTAATAAACACATAGAATTCTTTGTCAACAGTGGAATACTTTTGTTTGACTTCATTTAATATAGATAACAAAATGATGTTCTCATCTAAGAATGCCATCTGTTCCCAATCCCAAAGGCGTCACATACCACCTTGAATGCCTTAGAAAAGTTGAGAAGGTGCATCATAGGGGCTTCTATCATCAAAGGGGCTTTTAAAGGACGCGGTGTTATGTGAAGGTGCATCGCATACCACCGCGTCCATTAGAAGTCACCATTCTGAGGCAGTCAGTAATTAGAGACATAATTGTGTTGAATTAGTAGATAAAACATTGATAAAAAGTATCAAGCCTATGAGAACTGCAAACCTCATGAATGTTTGGCACCTCAGGCCAATCAACAATTGCCTTGATATTTTGGGAATCAATGCAGACTCCTTCAGACAGTACCAGCAATCGTAAAAAAATGACTCGATCAACAAGGAATGAGCACTTTCCTATTGGCACAAAGGTTTGCAGTACGAAGAGGCAAACTAGTTGCAAATGATACAACATTCATGGTGCGAGTGCTTGAGCAAAGAATAAGTGAGGAAGTGCATGGTACACATGAGGAAGTGGATGACAAAACATCTTTGTCAGCCACATATCATATGTGAGTGTGGTTGGCGGCTTGGAGGGCATACCAAGAGAGGAGATTCAATGATTATGTTCGGGTGAGGATAGATTGTTTGTAAACTAAGATCTTCAACAAAGTGGTCAAGGATGATCAAATGATGAACAGTGAGATCTTCAACTATGATGCCAATTCGATGTAGAACAATATGCAATAAACAATAGTAACTAAACTCGTAGAATCAACCAACAAAAGAAATGTGAAGAATGTCTCAAAATAACAATCATCCTTTAGCAAAACATTCCAAGCCTTTACGTAGGCAATACTAAAAAGGAAGACAAATTAAAATATCCCCACCAAGAAAGACCAAAATACCCAATAAATAAAAAAAACATGAAAAGAAACTCTCTCATAATCTATCACCCAATCAAAATGTCATTGGGTGAATTGTCCTCCTGTGCCTTCTACTATATGTGTCTGATTGATGATCCAAAATTTGTGTTCGCACAACAATTTTACCTTCATGACACTTATATGCCTTTGCAATGACTTATATTCCTTTTTCTACACAAAATTGGATGTTTTATACACAATATCTAGGACTAAAAAGCCTTCATTTAACTATTAAAAGCTATTGTATGTTTTGAAAAGGAAAAAATATCTATTTTAAGGGATACTGTAGTTGTGCTTGCATGCCAACAAATGCCAAGGTGTGCCTATACTTGCTGCAGGAAAATGAGTTATATGGAGCAAAGGTTAGCATGCCTCATGCCACTAGCACAATATGTCTTGCTTCGATATTATCTCTTCCCTCAATTTAATTAAGGAGGGTTCCACTCAAGCATCTTCCATACTAGATCATCATTATGAAACATGAAACATTTATTACAAGGCAAGCCTTGCGTACTAGTTTTCATTTTCCATTGTTGTAGGTCTTAATTGTTTGGGCCTATTGTCAAGGCTTTTTATAAAAGAAAGGTAGGTGGAAAACTAAAAAAAAATATAGTTAACTTTCATCAATTGGATGAATAATAACCTAATATCTAGAATCAGCTAAAACTATGAGAAGAAGAAAATTGCGAGACCAAGTCACCAACTAAGAAAACTAGAGTCAAGTAAACTTGCATTTATGCCCAAGTAAGTGCTGGCCTATGGATATAAATATGTGACCGCCAAAGAATTTGTACAAGAATCTAAAGCTAAAGGGAGATGAATGAAAGAAAAAGAAAAAATTGAATAAGATTATTAGTGATTTTATCTACTATTGAGTTGGGAACTTATTCTTGCATGTAGTTATTACAATAGTTTTGTGCAACATTATATAATCTATAAATACTTGTGTGACAATATTGTAAAAGTGACTTGTAAAATATTTCAAGATTAAAAAACAACACAAGTATCAAGGGCATCAACTCGATCAATATCCGTTACCCATTTTTCTAGTAGGGAACAATGCCCTAATATGATTTAACAGAAAAAAGAGAAAGGACATGGAATGGCTCTATACAATGAGGGATATAAGAAATAGAAGTCAAGATAGGCAGCAAAAAGAAGAGGTGGAAGGCAGGAATGAAAAACCAGAGATGAAAAGTAAGAAAACGAAAAGGTTGAGAAAGAGCTTATGAGAATAGATGATGGGCCTATAGATGATAAAATATACCAATAAGGAAAAAGATAAAAAGGTACCTAGATAAAACCTCAACTAGAAAGCATACGGTATCTGTGAATCTCCTTTTTTGCCTCCAAGTACCCTTTCCATATTAACTTGGCTAGATATATAGAAAAGATAGAAGATAACTCATCAAGCCATGGGGGAGAGGAGATCAATCTCACCTACCTGTAGCGGAAAGAAGATTAACCCACTTGTCTTGTGAAGAAAAAAGAAAGCCCACCTAAATTGTGAGGGATAAAGATATCGTGCAATCCACCACAAAAGAGATAAGGGAGGAGGAGAAGATGGAAGAGAAGATAGAGAAGAAGGGGGAAAGGGATAAACATAGAATCCTACAAAAGAATGATAATTTTCAATTGTTCATTATCTTTCTCTTCATTATAGGAATTTTCATCACCTCTCTATATAGACTTATAGAAATAAGGAGATTACATCAAATCACAACTTGAACTTATCTGGATCTCTCCCAATCTAATTTATAACCAAATGGATTGTTTAAAATTAAAAATCAACCAAAACTTAAGAAAACTGATCTAAAAACAAAATATCAATTAAATCTCCTACATTTTAGGAGTTTAACCAAATATGACATTCTAAGAATAAATCTAAATTTTAGCACAAAAACAAAATACAACCAAAAATAAAAATAAAAGAAAATTCAATTCTCATCAATAGTGAGAAGGATTTACAGTTTTACACAATATAGTAATAACAAGTTTTGTTTTCTCCAGTGTTAATTATATAGTGGTTCAACTTTCCACTCATTTCCAATTCCAAGAAAGGGTAAACCTAAAGAACTTTCTCTGTTGTAATCTGTATCATGTGAAAATATAATTATTTTTCATTTATATAAAATAAGAAATCAACAAAAATGTACATCACACCAAAAAGAATGATACATCATGTAATAACAAAAATCTATAAATGGAGAAATATTACTGCAAATGTATAATTAAGAACTAAAAGTATCAGATTCTCAATGGGATCAAGTAAATTTCAATGCAGTTCCATGAAGAAACACTTAAAATATAAGAACCTTTTAAAACTAATACAGAGAAAATTGTGGATGCAATTTCTGCTGAATGACTACAATTCTGAAGTAATATAACCTTGCATGATGGATTAGATAGGGAAGCAGAAGGGTCAGGAAGCCTAATAAATAGCTTACCAAAACTAAAGCCATGTGTAGCCATTAAGGCCTTGTTCACCATGATGATTCCAACAGAAGTCACAACATTGAACATCCATGCACCAGCATCTGACGCTGCTTTCTTATCTATATTACTTGCTGGTGCCATTGTTTTCCACCTGCTATTTAATCCTCAACTATTCTACAGAATTCCACAATTCAGCTTCCAGATCATTGCAAATGCTCCTATATCAAAATTCACAATTAAAACTATGACCATGAAATGCCAATCCCCTAGAATACATAGTGCAGTGGGAACTGGGAACATGCACTAAACAAAATTATTATGGAAGTGCAAAGTAATCATGAAGATAAATGGCTTGAGAAACAATTGGGCCAGCAATAGATTAACAACATAAACCAAAGGTAGGAAGAAGCATATCAGTAATGATGCAAATTAGAAGAATATGACATATAAACCTTTAGGCATTTATATCACACAAATTATTAGGAGAATGATGCTGAACTTTATCGTTAGCTAAGTTAAGAGAGTCAGATAACTTGGGATAGGTAATATAAATACGACATCCTTGGGGCCATATGATGTCCTAGGGAGTGTGGACTCTTAGGATTACCAAGGTTAAAATATAAGAGAATTCATAGATATTTAACAGATTTTAAAGTCCTTTGGCTTATCTTTTCCCTCTTTTTGCCCAATTTCTCTTCTATAGCAACATTTAGCTATATTCCTACAAATGATCTTGTCCCATTAGTAATTCCATACAAGTTCGTTACTTGGTGGGAAGCTGTTGAAGTCTTTAATAGTGTCTTAAATATTGGTGATGCAGACATCAATGACATATTACACAAGCGCATGTATTAGTACAATTCCTCTTTTAGAAAATTAGTCTAAGTCAATTATTTTTATTATACATTTGCTATTTATGGTGTTTAGGGTTATATTTGCTTTTTCGCAATTGTTTAGGGTGTTATTTGCTTATTGTCATTTGTAAGGTCTATATATAGGCCAACTTTTTACTCAATCGAGGTTAATAAAGAAATAAATTTTTTTTTTGAGATCTCTAATGTGAGTTTTGGGTGTGAAACCCTAATTGAGGATGGAGGTGTGAAACCCCATTCCTAAAATCCTAACGATCCATTTGTTTCACATCAATTAGATTATTGGCTCGTGATGAAAAAAAATCAAATCAAATCACATTCACCCTATTGTAGTTCTTGTAAATCTAGCCTGAGGTCTCTAATCTTTTCTCATTTCCTTCCATGAGAAGTCTCTACCATATACCCTAATCAGCATGGAAGACAAAAGTCAACTTGATAACTCATCAACCCAAGATTAGATTGTAAAATTTCCACTATGATGTGAGGTTCAGATGAAAAGCAATTTCTAAATCTAGTATTGACAACTCTGAAGTGCAAGATCTGAACAGATAATCATCTACAATTGAAGGAAATTCGGTAGATAACTAAGCTGCTGATCAATTTGATAAAAGTTGGTGCAAAGATCTAGTTGTTTCTGAATTGAAAAAATATTGTAAATGAGAAAGGAAAAACAAATGAGACTTATAACATCTAAATATCTAATTTTCACTTTATAGACCTGTACAGAGTTTCAGGGAAAACATTCTTTGGACGTAACTCTCAAATTGTTGTACCATCTAAAGGCTGAAGAAATTGATTATTTGGCAGGATTGCCATCATGCCTAAATATAGAATAACAATTGTTCAAAGACGATGGCATGAATTTTCGGTTTTGGTTTCAGCTGCATTTAAATATGACGCATTTCACTTTTTAGTTTCCTTGTGCGAATTTCAGACTTCTTTTGATAAATAGTCTTCTTTATCTTATTTTTTAATGCATATTGCACAAGATGTAATAGCATGTAAGTAATGAGGTTGATTTGGTTAGGACAGGTTGGATTCAAGTCAAATCTATATCAGAATCTAAAACATACTTTAAAAAAAATTGTTCATAAGGTTGTTTCAGTTGGATATGAGAAAAAAAAAACGAAAGTTTCAAGGTTAGAGTCCAATCAGATATTGTGACAAACTAGATCTGGACCAATCTATTTGCAAGAAAATTCTGAAATTTTTATGAATGGTAGCCTCGTGAGTCTCAAATCTAACAGGTGAAGTAATTCCAAGATATGGGTGAAAAGATATGAGTTATATGATTGAAATTATGGAGAAGGATCAAAACTAGACAAAAGTAGAAATATTGACGTTGCAATAGTTGTTGACGGGTGGTGGACGGTTGTAAAATGGTGGGGGTTGGCTGTATGAGTGGGTGGCTAATAGAGGAAGATAGTGACTAGGCTTTGGAGGTAGAATTATGGTTTCTAGATTTGATCTACTCCTAAAAAAATAAACAGCTACGATTAAATGGTTAATTAAGATAAAAAAATTAACTTAAACTAATATCCATTCCCTAATGATAAATAAATCATGACCACTCGTACTTATAGGAGTAGAGTCGTAGTGGGTCGGATCCAACTTGGCCTACTAGGCATATATACACGAATTATCTGCTTTAATTCAAATCTAATAATAAACAAAAAATAACTAACTAGACTCAACCTAACTGACTTGACTATCATGGTCAGATAAATAGGAACAAAACTTTTAAATGAAACTTCAAACCATGTCTAAGACTATCAAATTTCATCAACAGCTCTAAATAGCTTCCAAGATTTGAACAAGGAGTAGCATTACAATTAGAAGGGAATTGACTAGATTGTCTATAGCCATTATGATTAACTTTGATCAAATTAAGGTAGCTGTGCATTTAACTGTAGCATGTGTAATCAACTACTGACTAGTGTAGTGCGAGAACCTATTGTTGGCCAGTCGACAGAGGAAGGACACATGTTTCTAATCAAATAATGATACAGTGAAAGTAGATTCAGTGACCCTCAATTTTGGCACTAATCAAATAATTAACTTTATCTTGGGTTCTAAATAAAATTCTCATGCAATGCCATGTGGTAATGTAAGATTTCAATATGAAATTCGTAACTACTATGATATTCACCTTTGTGCTGCAATCATCACAACTTGGAAAGAGAAATCAATTAAAAGTCCTGGTTTAAGTATCTTCTGCATATATCAATAAGGAGAAAACAGATCGAATAGTGCTCAACTCATGTCTAATTCCATATTTCTATTCCAAATGTGGATTCAGATATGGATATTAGACGGATAGCAAAATTTTAAATCATATCCTATGGATACAAATCGATTCTTAAACGGATATAAACGGATACAGATCGATTAATGGATATGGATCGGATCATAAATGAATTATGAAATTTCTTTTCAACACAATTAACACAAAATACTATTAGGAATTTCTAGGGCTGCAAAGGTGGTTGCTCTTATTGATATTGGGTATTAATTTGTAGGTAAAATAAAGCTCATACGAAAGGACTGCAGTGGCTCTTATAGGGCTGCAGCAGAATTCTTGCAGCAGGACAGATCATCATTGACATGACAAAGAGGCCAGGTAGGGTTTTAGATCTTCAAATCTGAATGGATTCAGATCTCAAACAATTTAATGACAAATCAATCTAGATTAACTTCTGCAGTAATAGGATTTAAAGCCAAAGTTGGGCTTGGAATGGGATTGTTTTTCAGACACAATGGCAGCAGTAGCAAAACAGCAAAGAAGAACAAATAGGAGAAAAAGAGAAAAGGAGAAAGGAGAACTAATAAGTAGGTGGAGAAAGGTATATCAATCTCACTCTAGCTAGCATGAATCACACCGTAGGTTATGTTTTATATCAATTGATGGTCCACGCAATGGCGGCGAAGCTTGGTGACGGCGGAGAGGCTATGGCGGCGGATCTTGGTGACGGACCTCGAGGAGATAGGAGCCGGAACTTGAAGACGGCGAGCTCGAGGAGGGAGGATGGGAAGCTTGGTGATGGCAGAGAGGTGATGGCGGTGGAGGACGAGATGAAGACGGCAACGATAGGGTGGTGTGTTGCGTGGGATTTCGATGGTGGCTGGCTAGAGATTGCGTTTCGACAAGAGCAAGGAGGTGGAGAGAGAGGAAAGGTGAGGGTAGAGTTTGGGTTAACGGGTCCGATTTAGGATTTTTAGCGGATAGGATATATATAATATAAGTATATTATTTAAAATTTATAAAGGCAAACAGATATAGGGTTATTTGCACCGAAAACCCACCTAGTTTTCAATTTGATAGCCCAAGGTCATTTTCGATCTTCCTTGCACTTAAGGCTTTTTTTTATACTTTTCTTCCAACTTTGCCCTTCTTGTACTTAAGTATTGCATTAAATGTTGTAGAGTAAATAGAGAAATTAATATTTTTTACGTTAAGTTGATTGACTGGTCGTTGTAGGAACGGATTGAGCTACTTCTTCCTCTTCTTCTTCTTCTAATTTGTGCATTTGGAAACTTATCTTTATTATATTCATAAAAATGGAATATCTATCTGACCGTAATGTGAGAGTTTTGTTTCACTATAATAGTGTTATTATTTTGGACGATAAGAAGAGATTTTTATACTATGAGGGCGGTTGTATTATTCACATAAGTATAAGCAAACAATGTAGTTTGTTAGATTTAAAGTCGAAGTTCTCCGAAGTATTGCAAATCCCTCCAAGTGAGTTTGAAGTCTTTTTGAAGAAACTATTCCCTTTGAATAACTATGATATATTTATTGATATCTTCGAAGATTGTGATGTTGTAGAGATGTATGATCTGTCACCATTATTTTGTTGAGCTATACAAATTTTTGGAATGAGGAAAAAGAAGAATTTATCCGAGTTAGTTAATATTTTTATGTTTGTGATTACATTGAACATATGTAGTAAAATTACTTTTGCTTACTTTAATAATGACATTGAACATAAAAGTCATTATTGATTAACATATGACGTACTTTAATGACGACATTCGTAATTTAGCTACGAATTTCATAATTAAACTACAAATTTAGTTATAAATTTTGTAACTAAACTACGAATTCAGCTACAAATTTTGAAATTGAACTATTAGTTCAACTACAAATTTCGTAAATGAAGTACTTAGCTATGAATTTTGCAATTGAACTACGAACTTAGCTATGAATTTCAAAATTGAACTATTAATTCAACTACGAATTTTGTAAATAAAGTACGAATTTAGCTATAAATTTTACAATTGAACTACGAATTTAGCTACAAATTTCGAAATTGAACTATTAGTTCAACTACAAATTTTGTTATTGAAGTACAAATTTAGCTATGAATTTTGCAATTGAACTACAAATTTCGAAATTGAATTATTAGTTCAACTACGAATTTCATAATTGAAGTACGAATTTATGAATTTTGCAATTGAACTACGAATATAGCTACGAATTTCAAAATTGAACTATTAGTTCAACTACGAATTTCGTGAGTGAAGTATGAATTTAGCTATGAATTTTGCAATTGAACTACGAATTTAGCTACGAATTTCAAAATTGAACTATTAGTTCAACTACGAATTTCGTGAGTGAAGTATGAATTTAGCTATGAATTTTGCAATTGAACTACGAATTTAGCTACGAATTTCAAATTTGAACTATTAGTTTAACTACGAATTTCATAATTGAAGTATGAATTTAGCTATGATTTTTGCGATTAAACTACGAATTTTGAAATTAAACTATTAGTTCAACTATGAATATAGTAGCTAAATTCGTAATGAAACTATGGATTTCGTGATTGTACAATGAATTTAGTTACGAATTTCGTAATTGAACTACGAATTTAATTACGAATATCATAAGTTAGCTACGGGTTTCCTTAATATTTAACATCATCATGTTATTAATGTTCTTTTAGGACAATCCATATGAAAAGTTCCATGAATGAGCAATCGCCTATTGTTTCAAATGTTCCAAATCCTATCAATATTAATTTGGATACTTTAAGGGCAGGAGGATCATCTCTTCTCAATCATCCTATTGGTAACATTGTCCTGTACGTGATTAGCCCTTCAACTTAAATGGATAGTATGTACCAAATAGTGAGGTTGATTCTCCTGTACGTGATCTTGGTAACATTGTCACAACAAATGTTATTGATTCCCATGACAATAATGAGAATCTTGGTAAAGAATTTCCTATCATTGATTGTATCGATTCGTCTTTAAATGAGGAAACAGATCCAATCTTTAAGAAGAATTCCCTATCTTTGATTCTATTGATCCATCTCTAACTAATGAAGGTGATATGCCGACAAACTTGTGCATTCAACCTTATTGTGATAATAAACATATTTCAAGTACTATTAATTATGTACAATCTTATGTACAATATTTAGAAACTCTTAAAGCTGAAGTGGCACAATATATCACATCAGATGATCTATTTATAGGATAGATGTTCTGTAACTCATCAGAGTTTGCAAAAAAACTGAAATTATTTACTATTAAGCGTAGATTTGAATTAAAACCTATTAAAACTAACCCTTAGAAGATCATTGCCCGATGTAATTAAGAGGAATGTCTATAAAAAATAAAGGCTATAAAGATAGCAAGTGTTGACACATTCAGGATAAACAATCTTATTGGACAACACGCATGCAGCAGAGGTATATCTAGGAGGGATCATAAGCAATGTACAAGTTTATTCATACCCGATGAAGTACGTGAGCAGGCCCTAAAGAGTACTGAAGCATACATTCCAAAGATGATTCAAATTAAAATGCAGGAAAAATTTAGTGTTTCAGTATGTTACTATAAGGCATATCACGCTAAACGAAAGGCAATAGAAGAGGTCTATGGCAGCTATAAGGAATCTTACAAGTAGTTGTAAGGCTACCTCCATGAGCTTAAAAAGAGTGATCTTGATATAATAACTAAACTTCAATGGGCTAACTGTGGACGTTTTTAGCATGTATTTTAGGCTTTTGATGCATGCTTGCGTTCATTCAAGTCATACTTGCGGCCATTACTTAGCATCGTTGCTACTTTCTTAACTGGCAAGTTTTAAAGGTTGCTTACTTGTTGTGACAAGTTTGGATGCCAATAATCAAATCCTTCCAATAGCATTTTGTGTTGTCGAAGCTGAAACCACTAAATCATAGATCTGGTTTTTATATCATCTTTGAGTATCAATTAAATCGTTCAAGCATATGACGATATTATCAGATAGGCAAAAGGGGTTGATTCATGTAATGGATGATGCATTTTCTAAAAATTGTCATGGATATTGTATGGTGCACCTCTCCTAAAACCTTCTAAATGCTCCAAAGAATTCTCTTCGGTATAATAAGTTTTGAGTAGCAGCAAGCTTATAGGGAGGCGGAGTTCAATTACCTTATAGAGCAGATGAAATAAGAGTTTTCTCAACAGTATGCTTATACAAGTAAAATTCCTACAAGTACGTGGGTTAATTATTATTTTTCGGGTAGAAGATATTCTACACTAACAACCAACATGTCTGAAAGCCTAAACAATGTTATTCGTCAATCGAAGGCTATGCCTGTACAGTATTTGATGGAGACAACAAACAAAAGATAGCTGAATTCTAGTTTAATCGAATAGCACTTGCCGAAAAATGCAGTACTTATATGGTTAAAAAAATTGAAGATGCTTTCGATATTTCTCATGAAAATGCTCGATTTGTGGATGCCATTCCATCTTCTGTTTCTGAATTCTAGATCAACACCTTTAATTGAAAGTTATGTTGTGAATATTGAAAAAATAACTTGTAGTTGTCATGCGTGGTAGGTATCTTGGAATTCCATGCACACTTGGTGTAGCTGCTCTAAGCTTTAGGCATCTTGATCCTAATGAGTTATGCGAGAGATATTTCACTAAAGAAATATTTTTAGATACATATTCAGACTCAATTCCACCTACTGCATTAAGGGAATTTGGCCACTAGGTCCCTCAAATGAGATTGAAATGCTACCTCCCTTAGTAAGATTTCAAATTGGTCAGAAGTAGAAGAAAATAAAACCGTCGTATGGTGAAAACCAAGGAGTATAGAGGAAGAAGTGCTCGAACTGTAAAGAACCGGGACACAACTTTATGTCTTGCACAAATCTCCAAGCAATTTGTAGTGGAAGTATACAGTCACCTGCTACACAATGTGGCAACAAAATCTTTATATGCCGCTATCCTAAATCTGCGTATAATCCTCCTACAAAATTTAGCCCATTCGGTAAATCCGCCACCACGAATAACTGATATATACTAATGCAATGTTGTTCCTTGGAGGTGAAAACTTGCCATCTGGACTTTTGCATCTTTCGCTATACCTTGATAATCAAAATATTGTTCAACATGAAACACTCAATCTGTTGGATCACCGCCTTAGAATTTTAGAAAGTTCAAGCGTGTGGTTCTCCCCCGAATAACGTTGTCGGGTTCGCGAAAGATCCTTGGTTCAGGTCTAAACCTTTGTGCAGATTGATCACCCTCTCTAAATCCTCGAGCACGTCCATCACCATCTCCACAAGGGGGATCAACCTTATCCTTATAGTGCCAATTCTTTTCATCGACGAAGCGCACCAGTGCCGCACGCCTCTCGGGTTCCACCACCGCCGGTCTTGGGTTTTGTAACGGAGGTGGAGAGGTGGGGGATGATGTGAAGGCATAGGTAGGATGGGATCATTGACACTCATATGACGCACCTGGACTTGTGGGTTATCGGTTCGATGAGGTCCTACCGTTGGTCCTTTTTGAAACTTCGTTCGTCGTCGAGGAGATGACGAATCCAATCGATTCACAACATATTCTTTAAATTCATTATAATCCTTTTGCATGTTGTCAACTCTATGCAACAATATTTGGAACATGCTCCTAAGTTCATCCATATTTGAACCCATAAACGTTGGTTGGCTCGGTCTTGCCGTGGTCGCTCCAAAGGAATCGGCCTCACGGTTAGGATCATCGTGGATTGAGTCTTCTCTTGTCAGTGTGCTCTCCATAGGTCTCCTTGTTGATATCATCTTTTTTGTTTCAACCATTAATGAAGATCTGAGGTTCACCTACTCTAATACCCAATGATAGGCTCTGATACCAATTTGATAAGCTCTGATACTAATTTGATGAGCTTTGATACCAATTGATAGGTTCTGAAACTAAAGATAGGCTACGCTAAGATTCCTTTAAGATCTGAATATATTATAGGAATCAGTCCGCGCAATCATAGAAAATTATTCGTCAAATATTCTCCGGTAGTCATAAAATTACAAAACTAATTGGGTTGGATCCGTAACTTCTTGATCTACAACTTTCGTATTTACTCCCTTCACATATTCGAACTGTAGCAGGGACAAAAATATGGAATAATATGGATGATGGTAGTGGTGACGGGTGAAGTGGATGTTAGGGTTATGGATGGGCATGGAGATGAGGGTGGATTGTGGAAGTGATTAAGGGAAGTAGATGAAGGGAACAAAGTGGTGACTCGACAGACGGGGGAGATTTAGATGGTAGATGTGGAAGGATGGTGAAGAGGGAGGAGGGAGAAGTCTAGAGAGAAGATAGGAGGCAAAAAAAACAATAATCCAATTGCATAATGAAGTTGGCTGCCATCCACATATTTATAGAGGCTAGCCAACAAGTCCTAAAATAATATGAAATCCTAACAAACCAACTAAATCAGTATTCCTTATCTTCTCCGATTACCTTAGAATTAAGCTTTCGTTTTGTCATAGATAAATTCCGAATCTGGAGAAGTTATGAATATTAAAGTTGTAGATTTGGAGGTTGGAGACCTTATCCAACTAGTTTGATATTATTTGGATGTGTAGAATATTCTATGAATATTTTTCTAAAACCGTGCAGAGTTGGATTTAGCTAATTAAATAAAATCCTAACCTACTAAGACTCTAACTAAACCAAATAAGATAATTAGACTCAATCCATTGAGCCTAATCTCCTTTTAATGTGATCCGATTTGATCCGATTCGTATCAATATTTTACGAATATAATAACAACTTTCGCAAATATATCAACAAATTTCGTAGTTATATAACAACATTCGCGAATATAATAACAACTTGCCTTAAAATGGCTAGTCATAATAACATATCTTGCAAATATAATAACAACTTTCGTAGTTATATAATAATGTTCACAAATATAATAACGACTTGCATTAGTGACATATTAATAATTTTCGAAACTATATTAATAACTATCGCAAATATAATAACAATTTTCGCAAATATATAAACAAATTTCGTAGTTATATACAGAATAACAACTTGCCTTAAAACGGCTATTCATAATAACATATTTTGCAAGTATAATAACAACTTTTGTAGTAATATAACAACGTTCGCAAATATAATAACGGCTTATCTTTAAACTGCTAGTCATAATAACAACTTTTGCAAAAAAAAAAAAAATCGTAGTTATATAACAACATTCGCAAAAATAGTATCAACTGCCTTAAAATACCTAGTTATATAAACAACTTTTTTTTGTATAACAATGATAAGAACGGAACGACCTCTTCAATATCTGGATCGGATGCAGGAAAGTAATCCGCGTAAGCGATGAAAAATATTCACCAGATATTTTCTCATAGTTAGAAAATTACGAAACTAAGGATGGTCGATCCGTAACTTCCTGATCTACATTTTTGGTGTTTACGCCCTTCATAGATTTGCATTGTAACTAGGGCAAAAATATGCAAAAGTGGGGGTGATAGTGGTGGTGATGGGTGGAGGTGATGAGAAGGTTGGGATGATAGTGGAGATGAGGGTGGATGGTTCGTGGAGTTTATGGGATAAAGATGAAGAGGGAGAAGTGGCTGACATCCTAAGGAGGAGGGAGGACTCGACAGACGAGGGAGATTAGAAGATAGATTAGACCTTGCCAACGAAAGAGGTGGTTGGTTGGTTAAGAGGGAGGAGGGAGATTAGGGTAGAGAGATAAGAGAGAGGATAGAAGGAGATAGAAATCAAGATTCATTCATCATATTGATTTTAGTTGCCATTCACACCTTAAGAGGCTAACCAAACAAGCCAAAATGATAATTATTAACCCTAGAAACAGTAGACTCTCGCTGATCGCGTTCGAACGCACAAATTATGTTCTCTGTCGATGCGTATGCAAGCATTTGCACGCAGGTATTCGAACGCGGCCGAGCACGTTCATATGCACAATTTGAGTTCTTTATCGATGTGAACGTCTACAGGCGTTCGTAAGGGCGTTTGAACGCACCCTGTCCCGCATTCGAACGCAACCTACAAAAATCTTAGTTTTTAGAAATAAACAACTAGTATAATAGGAAAAGACTCCAGCAAGGTGTATCAACCCACCACGCTTCCCCTCACCGTGTCCTCAAGGTGCAAAGTCAGGGAAACGCTCCAAGATGTCCGTCTCTAGCTCCCATGTCGCCTCATCAGATGGTTTGCCAAGCCATTCAACCATGACCTTCATCTTCAATCTGGTACAATGACATCGTCGACGCCTCGCAAGTACACAAACTAGCTCCACAATTGTTGTCTCCTCCAATGACTCCGGTAGAACCGATCCAACGACCTGGTGATCTCCAATCCGCTCCCTAAGCAATGAAACATGAAAGACCGGATATACTGTCGACCCCTCAGGCAGCTGATACACTTAGTTAAGGTTTTTTCTTATTGCATTAGTTATTTATTTTCATTAAAATAAATTTTCTGTAGGTTGCGTTCGAACACGGTTGGGGGCCCAGAGAATGCCTTTTGTGTGTTTGAACATGATCGGGCGTGTTTGAACACAATTGGCAGGAATCTTCTAGAATTAGAGTTAATTATTGTTATTAGGGCTTTTGGCTAGCCTCTATATAGGTGTGGATGGCAGCCAAAATTATTATGCTATTGGATTATTGATTTCTTGCCTCCTATCTTCTCTCTAGTCTCTCTATCCTAATCTCCCTCCTCCCTCTTCACCAACCTTCCACCCTTACCATTGGCAAGGTCTCTCCTAACTTCTAATCTCTCTCGTCTATCGAGTCCTCCCTCTTCTTTGGGATCTCGACCACTTCTTCCCCTTCGTCTTTATCACTTAAACAACATCAACCATCCACCTTCATTTCCATTACATCCACTCCACTCGTCACCACCACCATCATCCGCACTAAATCATAATTTCATCCTTGTTGCAGCTCGAATCTGTGAAGGTGTGAATACAAACAGATCGATTCCACTTGGTTTAGTAATTTTTTGACTACGGAAGAATATTTGGTGAATATTTTCCCTCGGTTACGCAGACTGCTTCCTATAATAAATTCAGATCTTGAAGGAATCGTTCAGTAGCCTTATCATTGGTATCAAAGCCTATCTTTTGGTACCATAGAATCTATTATTTGGTATCAGAGCCAGGCGAACCTCAGACCTCCATTAATGGTTGAAACAAGGAAGATGACGTCAACAAAGAGGCCAATAATGAGCACACTGGCAAGGGAAAACTCAACCCACGATAACCCTAACCGTGAGGCCGATTCTTTTGGAGCGACTACGGTAGGACCGAGTTAGCCAACGTCCATGGGTGTGAATATGGGCTTGGCGGATGAACTTAGGGGCATGTTCTAAATATTGTTGTATAGAGTTGACACAATGCAGAAAGAACATAATGCTTTAAAAGAATATGTCATGAATTGATTGATTTCGTCATCTCCTTGATGACGATCGGTGCCTCAAGAAGGACTAGCGGTGGGACCACACCAAACCGATACCCCACAGGTCTCGGTAGTGACATGTTAGTGTCATAATCCTCTTTTATCTATGCCTACACATCATTCCCCACCTCCGTTACAAAACCTAAGACCGGCGGTAGTGGAACCCGAGATACGAGCGGCACTGGTGCGCTTCGTCGATGAGGAGGATTGACACTTTGAGGATGAGGTTGATCTCTTCGGAGATGGTGATGAACGTTCTCAAGGATTTAGGGAAGGAGTTCAACATGCACAAAGGTTCAGACCTGAACCAAGGATCTTTCGCAAACCCGATAATGCTATTCGGGGGAGAACCGCATGCTTGAACTTCCCAAAATTTTAAGGCGGTGATCTAACAGATTGGGTGTTTCAAGTTGAACAATACTTTGATTGTCAAGGAACAGCGTGTTACGATCCTTCCTCGGCTATAGGCTCTGATACCAGATTGATACGAACCCTCTTTTGGTGCTATGGCTCTGATACCAGATTGTTACGATCTTGCACGGAACTTTGAGATAAGATCCCGAAATATCCCGCCGTTGGATCGCTGTGAAATTTTGATATGTTGTAGGCCCGGAAAAGAGCTTTCCAACGGATCTAGTTTGAGGCGAATCGGAGTTGGGGATCTCGAGATATCGTTCGTTTCGTGGACGAACATCAGGATACTCTGTTTTTGAATTCCGTGGATGAAGGCACGAAATCCTGGGTAATGGTGGATTGTGGAGGGCCGGTGTTGATGGGGTGGCACCGGTGTAAAAGTGATGGTGGAAGGGTTATGGATGATGGAAAGGTTAGGGATAGCGATGGATAAATTGGAAGAAGGGGGAGAAGAGGGCCACTCCTAAGGGACTAGGGTGATTGGCCTGTCGAGGGAGATTAGAAGCGGCGTCGCCGGGGAGATTGAGGGAACGGGAGCGAAGAAGATGAAGGAGGCAAGGCAAACTCAATTCTCAATAATCAATAATAATTTTGGTTGCCCTACACATACTTTTATAGGCTAACCAACAACTCAATCTTATCCTAAAACTCAATCTTATCCTAAAACTCAATCTTATCCTAAAACTCAATCTTATCCTAAAACTCAATCTTATCCTAAGGTAAATCCAAACTCGAGACGATGTCGGTGAAGTCCGAATCGTATCAATCCACCACGCTTCCGCAACCTTGTCCTCAAGGTTTGAAATTTGGGAAGCGATCCATGATGTCTGCCTCTAGCTCCCATGTAGACTCGTCAGTAGGTTTGCCCAACCACTCAATCAGCACTTCAGTCTCTAATCTGGATCCTTGGCGTCTTCTCCTACGACTTAGGACTCGAACCGGCTCAGTGGAGCCATCTTCCTCCATTGGTTCGGGTAAGGTCGAACCCATTACATGGTTAGGCCCGATCTGGGCCTTCAATGCCGAGACATGGAAGACGGGATGTATCCTGGTTCCTTCAGGTAGGTCCAATCGGTAAGCTACTGGACCGATTCGTTGTAGCACTCGGTACGGACCATAGTACTTGTATCCCAACTTTTGGTTCAAAATTGGCCTCAATGTGGATTGTCGATACGGTTGAGCTCGAACGAACACCAATTGATCAACCTCAAATTCTCGCTCACGTCTGCCTTTGTCATGCGTTTGCTTCATGCGGTTTTGTGCTGTGGCTAGGTGAGTCTTGAGCCGTCTCAATGTTTCATCTCGATCAGCAAGCTCCAAGTCAAGCTCAGTCCTATCCGTCGCCGCGAGTCTATCGTAGGCACGCAAGACAGGGGGAGTGCGCCCATAAACCGCCTCAAATGGGGTCATGCCAATGCTTGAGTGATGAGCGGTATTGTATGACCACTCAGCCCAGGGAAGAAATTTGACCCAATCCTTTGGTCGATCCGCCACAAAGCATCGCAAGTATTGCTCTAGTCCACGATTCACCACCTCGGTTTGGCCATCCGTCTCGGGGTGATATGCTGAACTAAGATTGATTTGAGTCCCTTGCAATCTGAAGAACTCGGACCAAAACTCACTTATGAAGATGCGATCCCGGTCTGACACGATAGTCCTAGGCATCCCATGCAAGCGTGCCACTTCCCGAACAAAAATTTCAGCAACCATTTTTGCTGAAAACGGGTGAGACAATGTTATGAAATGTGCATACTTGCTCAATCTATCCACCACAACAAACACCACCGATTGTCCTCGAACCTCCGGCAGCCCCTCGATGAAGTCCATGGAGATATCCTCCCAAATACGCTCTGGTATCGGTAGTGGTTGCAGTAGCCCGCTAGGCTTGAGTGCCTCCGATTTGGCTCGTTGGCAGATTTGACATTCACGCACATACTTCTTCACGTCCGTCTTCATCCCAGTCCAAGTACAGTTTTGGGCCAGCCGCTTGTAAGTACGTAATACCCCTTCATGACCTGCTATAGGAGTATCATGGAAGTGTGACATCAATAGCCTCCGTAGCTCTTCGTTTCGGGGTACCTTGATTCGCCCGTGCTCTAGTACTAACCCATTGCGCTCCTCGTGCTCGGGGTTGCTTGAGGGGTTCTCTCTCAACTCCTCCATGAGTCGGACCAGATCACTATCCTCTGCACTGGCTCTTCGTAGATCTGAAAAGAAAGGAAAAGTGGGTGCCGAGAAAGAAGCGAGCTCCCTTTCTTTTGAAAGTTCAAGCAGCGGTTTACTTCCATCCAACAACACTCTCTGATCATCTCTCCAAAAGGTCAATGTGAGGCTTATAAAATCAAAGGTCACGGGCCCCAAGCTCCGAAGCCATTGGGTCCCTAAAACAATATCGGCACCTTGCAAGGCCAATGGATAAAGATCCAATGTGAAAGTTTGGCCTTGCACCTTCAATTCTGCACCTCCACAAATAGAATCTGCTCGCAAAGTGGTGCCATCTCCAATAGTCACATCGAACCCCTCCGTGGGTTCCGACTCGAGCCCAATCTTCCTAGGGAGCCTCTTGTCAATGAAGTTGTGGGTGGACCCAGTGTCAATCAAGATTCTTACTGTGGTCTTCTTGACTACTCCGTTCACCCGCAATGTCTTTGGTGCCGCCGTCCCCGAATAGGCGTGGAGGGAGATTTTGGCCATCGTGTCCTCCGCGTGATGTTGCTCCTCAACTTCTTCTCCTCGATGTCCAGCCACATCTGCACTTTCAGCTGCCATGGGTGGAAGATCGTGGCCTTCTCCTTTGAGTGGTAGCTTGGCAGGGAGCTGCAACGTCATCGCTGGTGATGAAGCTGTCGTGGTCGACTGTCGATTGACCGAGGAGAATGGTAGAAGATCGCTGGAGGCCATATGCGATTTCTTCTTAGTTGCCGACTCACTATGGTTGCAAAGGGAGCTAGTGAAAGGCGGCCCAAGTGTCGAAATTCGCGATTTCGGATCATCTCCTTCACCACTGATGAGGATTCCTGATGAGGGATATCCAGCGACCAGGTGTGGGGTAGCCAGCACTTCGCGGTTTGTCGACGAGGTCTCCGGTGCATGGGAAGATGTGGAGGTTCCGAGGGCTGCTACAATGGTTGAGGATCTCATTGTAGCCGGTGGCAGTTCGTTGCTGCTGACCATGGGTCGAGGTGTAGAATCTCGATCTTGCCGGATAGCCGAACTCTCCCCTATTTTTGTGATGAGCGGGAAGGCCGTGGAGGATGTTGGGTATGTTGTGGAGGGTTCCCAATGCTGTCTTGTGATTGCCTTGCTTGTTGAAAAAGGTTTCGTCCATGCCCGTATTTCCTGCATCATCTCCATCATTATTTGCTTGTTGATGGCAATCTGTTTGGAAATAGACCCCAACATGGATAGAACGCTAGGTTCTTCCGTATTCCTATTAGATCGAGTGATCGTCATTGGAAGCGCTTGTTCGAGGAACGGTGGCTCTGATACCAGATTGTTACGATCCTTCCTCGGCTATAGGCTCTGATACCAGATTGATACGAACCCTCTTTTGGTGCTATGGCTCTGATACCAGATTGTTACGATCTTGCACGGAACTTTGAGATAAGATCCCGAAATATCCCGCCGTTGGATCGCTGTGAAATTTTGATATGTTGTAGGCCCGGAAAAGAGCTTTCCAACGGATCTAGTTTGAGGCGAATCGGAGTTGGGGATCTCGAGATATCGTTCGTTTCGTGGACGAACATCAGGATACTCTGTTTTTGAATTCCGTGGATGAAGGCACGAAATCCTGGGTAATGGTGGATTGTGGAGGGCCGGTGTTGATGGGGTGGCACCGGTGTAAAAGTGATGGTGGAAGGGTTATGGATGATGGAAAGGTTAGGGATAGCGATGGATAAATTGGAAGAAGGGGGAGAAGAGGGCCACTCCTAAGGGACTAGGGTGATTGGCCTGTCGAGGGAGATTAGAAGCGGCGTCGCCGGGGAGATTGAGGGAACGGGAGCGAAGAAGATGAAGGAGGCAAGGCAAACTCAATTCTCAATAATCAATAATAATTTTGGTTGCCCTACACATACTTTTATAGGCTAACCAACAACTCAATCTTATCCTAAAACTCAATCTTATCCTAAAACTCAATCTTATCCTAAAACTCAATCTTATCCTAAGGTAAATCCAAACTCGAGACGATGTCGGTGAAGTCCGAATCGTATCACAGCGAAGGACACATATGTCCAAATGGCAAGCTTTCACCTCCAAGGAACGACGCATTGGTATAGATCCGTTATTCGTGGTGGAGGATTTACTAGTTGGGTTAACTTTTGTAGGAGGATTACAAGCAGATTTAGGACAGCGACATATGAAGATTTCGCTGCCACATTAAGCAATATGATTTATAGGATGACCGTATTGGAGTACCAAGCTAAATTTGAAAGAGTTAGTAGTCATTGTAAGCCACTTGATCCAAACCGACATTGATGAGCACATTTATTTCAGGGTTACGGGATGAGATATAGACTGATGTTCGTGCTCTTTGTCCTACCACTCTTGAAGAGGCCTTTGAGAAGGCCGTGAGGATGGAGCAAAAATATAAGGCTCTCAAGATGGTAGCAAAAATAAGTTGGGGTAACCGAGATGGGCGGTTTGCACCTAGAACGTGATAGGCTCTAATACTAATGATAGGCTCTGATACCAAGTTCATAAGCTCTGATACCAAGTTGATAAGCTCTGATACCAAATTGATAAGATCTAGAACCAAAGATAGGCTACGCTAAGATTCCTTCAAGATTTGAATTTATTATAGGAATCAGTCTGCGCAACTATGAAAAAATATTCGTCAGATATTTTTCGGTAGTCAGAAAATTACCAAAACTAATTAGGTTGATCCGTAACTTCCTGATCTACAACTTTTGTATTTATGCCCTTTGCAGATTCGAACTGTAGTAGAGACAAAAACACAGAATAACATGGGTGATGGTGGTGGTGACGGGTGGAGTGGATGTTTTGGTTATGGATGGGTATAGAGATGAGGGTGGATTGTGGAAGTGATTAAGGGAAGTAGACGAAGGGAATGAAGTGGTCGAGATCCCAAAGAAAAGGGGTGGCTAGAGAGAGATTAAAAGCGAGGAGAAACCTTGCCAACGGTAGAGGTGGAAGGATGGTGAAGAGGAAGGAGGGAGGAGTCTAAAGAGAAGATAGGAGGCAAGAAATCAAGAATCCAATAGCATTATGAAGTTGGTTGCCATCCACATATTTATAGAGGTTAGCCAACAAGTCCTAAAATAATATAAAATCCTAATTCTAGAGGATTCCTGTCGATCGCATTCGAATGCACTCAGGCGCGTTCGAACACACTCAAAAAGCCCTTTCTCTAGATTTGCGAATGCGACACAGGTATTCGAATGCAGGCGTTTACAAGGCGTTCGAACGCGGGCATTCACAAGGCGTTTACAAGTATTCACAAGGCGTTCACAAGGGCATTTGAACGCGACTCCACCTACGTTCGAACGCGACCTACAGGAATTTTATTTTAATAAAAATAAATACCTAATGTAATAAGAAAAGATCCTAACTAAGTGTATCAGAACGTTGGCTGAAAATTCTATTGGTTCAAAAACAACGGCTATTAGTGTTTAATATATAGAAAAATAAGTTTTTGCTATGTCGCATTTGAACGCGGGTGGAGTGCGTTTGAACGCGCTTGTGAACGCCTGCAGCAGGTTCGCACATGCAGAGAGTGCGAAATGTGCGTTTGAGACCTTCTTCCGATGTTAGAGGAGGCACAAGACCACCCGTTCGAACTCTCACACCTGCCCAGGTGGAGCGAAGAGCGAAGGGCCTTTGCTTTCAATGCGATGAACGTTACACCCCCGATCATCGTTGTTCCAAACCGATCGAGAGTGTGATGCTCATCGACGATCTCGAGGAGGATGATGAGGTTGTTAATGATGGATTGTGTTTAGAGGAGGCCGTTGAGGAGGGCGCGGAGGAAGATATCTAAGCTGAAATATTGATGCATACATATTCGGGTACTTCCGCGCCGAGGACATTACGAGTAGACGGACTTGTTAGAAAGCATTGTGTGCACATCCTCATCGATTCCAGGAGTACACACAACTTTCTAGATGAGAGGTTAGTGAGGAGATTGGGTTTGGATGCTAAACCGACCATGGGGTTTGACATTGCTATTAGAGACGGCATGAAGCTTAAGGCGAAGAGCTTGTGTCGCCGAATTGGTATTTGGGTGCAAGGACACGACATCATTGTGGACTTATATCCATTGGCGCTGTAAGGAGCAGACATTGTCCTAAACACACAATGATTACAAAGCTTGGGACTCGTTACTTTTGATTTCCGGAGCATGTGGATGAAATTTAAGCAATGAAACAAAAATGTGCGGTGCGGCTTGATGGAGTTCGATCTCCGCCGATTCTTGCGATGCAGTCGATGGTGGGGCTACCATGTGCGAGTGATTTGGCCTATCTTCTATAGTTAGAACAAGTAGGAGATGATCCTCAAATGAGTCTAGACACTACCATCGAGTTGTCTAATTTATTAGACAAATTTGCTGGACTGTTTGAGGAATCAAAGGAGTTGCCACTAAGGAGAATGGCGAACCACCGCATAGAGATTGTGCCCGGGGTTGCACCAGCAAATGTGAGGTCATATCGGCTACTAACATGTGCAAAAGGAAGTTATCTCCAAGATGGTAATCGAGATGTTGGAGTAAGACCTCATTCAACCAAGTCATAGCTTATACTCATCACCCGTGCTATTAGTGCGAAAGAAGGACGGGACATGACGTTTTTGTGTCAACTATCGGGCACTAAACACTATTACTGTCAAGGACCGATACCCCATTTTGGTTATAGAGGAGCTACTGGACGAGCTTGTAGGGGCGACTATATTCAGTAAGCTTGACTTGTGCACAAAACTGTATTTCGAACTCCAGATGGGCATTACGAGTTTCGGGTGATGCCTTTTGGTCTCACTAATGCTACAGCTACTTTTCAAGGCCTCATGAATGATATATTTCAGCATTTATTGTGAAGGTATGTTTTGGTAATCTTTGATGATATTTTGATGTATAGTAGGACTGAATTAGAGCATTGACAGTATTTGGAGGATGTGCTGAATTTGTTGAAGCAAAACCAGCTGAAGATCAAAAAGTCCAAGTGCCTATGGGGAGTACCATAAGTGGAGTATTTAGGTCACATCATCTCAGTGGAAGGTGTAGCGGCGGATCCTCAAAAGATAGCATGTATGATCGCTTGGCTGATTCCTACTACCACCATAGATTGTGAGGTTTTTTAGGGTTGATCGGATATTATCACCGCTTCATCGCCGAGTATGGCAAGATCGCTGCTCCTCTCACTTTTTTGTTGAAGAAGGACTCTTTTAGATGGACAAATGAAGCCACTACAGCCTTTGAAAAACTAAAAACAGCAATGATGACGACACCCGTTTTAGCACTATCGGACTTCACCAAAGAGTTGATTGTGGAATGTAATGCGTCGGGAATTGGCATAAAAGCTGTAGTAATGCAAGGAGGATGTCCCATTGCCTTTCTTAGCAAAGCTTTATCACAAAAATCTCATCAATTATCGATTTACGAGAGAGAGATGTTAGCAATTCTGCATGCGGTGACAAAGTGGAGGCCTTATTTGATCGGTAAGCGATTCATTATTCGAACTGATTAAAGGAGCCTTCCATACTTTATGAGATAGCGTATATACATTTCGGCACAGCAAAGATGGGTCACAAAATTGCTGGTGTATGATTATGAAATTCAATACATGAAAGGAACGAAAAATAGAGCGGTGGATGCATTATCACGCCAACCCGATATCACCGAGCTTGCAGCCTATTCTTCTCCTACCTCTCCCTTACTTGACGAGCTGAAGTATGCATGTACATCTGACTCAGATATTTTGAGATTGTTACGGGAGGTGATGAATGATCAGGAGCGACATCTAGAGTTGGAGAATCGAGGTAGTTTGCTCCTGGACTGTGGATGCATTCGGGTGCCCGCAAATGATGGATTGCGGCGAAAATTATTGGAGCACTTCCACCAAACTCCAGAGGCTGGTCATGAGGGATTTTTGAGGACTTATAAGAGGAGTTTTGTGAGGAGTTTTGTCTGTGCTTGCGAAGTCTGTCAAAGGGCTAAAGCAACCACATTGAAACTAGCCGGATTACTACATCATTTACCTATACCAGACCAAGTTTGAGAAGATATTTCTATGGATTTCATAGAGGGTCTTCCGCTGGTACATGGCTATTCAGTTATTTTTGTAGTCGTTGATAGGTTGAGCAAGTATGCGTACTTTTCGGCATTGTCGCATCCATTTTCAGCCAAGTTAATGGCTGAAATTTTTGTTAGAGATGTTGGTCGGTTACATGGCATGCCATGCACGATTGTCTCATATCGTGATCGTGTATTTATGAGCGACTTTTGGATAGAGTTTTTCAGATTGCAGGGGACTGAATTGAACTTCAGTTTGGCCTTCCATCCACAAACGAATAGCCAAATCGAGGTGGTCAATCGAGGCATTGAGCAATACTTGAGGTGCTTTGTTGGAGAGATGTCGAGACAATGGTTAGAGTTCTTACCATGGGCAGAGTGGTCTTAAAACACCGTCTACCATAGCAGCATTGGCATGACTCCATTTAGGGTGGTGTATAGACGCATAGTTCTAACATTACACGCTTATGATCCAGTTGCATCTACAGATCGGACGGAGGTAGACTTAGCTTTGATGGATAGAGATGCCATATTGAGGAGGTTGCGTGCCCATGTTAAACTTGCTCAAAACCGTATGAAGCAAGTTTATGATCGCAGCCTTAGGGAGTAGAAGTTTGACATCGACAGTTGGGTGTGGGTGCAACTGTATCGACGCGTCCGATGCGAATGATACACTTAGTTAGGATCTTTTCTTATTGCATTAGGTATTTATTTTCATTAAAATAAAATTCCTGTAGGTCGCGTTTGAACGCAGGAGGGGTTACGTTCGAACGCCTACATCAGGTTCACAAATACAGATAACACATATTGTGCATTCAAACGTAGTCAGGCGAGTTCGAATGCTCGCGTTCGCGAATACAGAGATGGAGCTTTTGATGTGTTCGAACGCAATCGGGCTCGTTCGAACGTAATCGACGGGAATCCTCTTGAATTAGGGTTTTATATTGTTTTAGGACTTGTTGGCTAGCTTTATAAATATGTGGATGGCAGCCAACTTCAGAATGCTATTGGATTATTAATTTCTTGCCTCCGATCTTCTCTCTAGACTCTCTCCCTCCTCCCTCTTCACCATCTTTTCAGCTCTATAGTTGGCAAGGTTTCTCCTAACTTCTAATCTCTCTTGATTGTCGAGCCACCCCCTCTTCTTTGGGATCTCGACCACTCATTCCCTTTGTCTATATCCCTTAATCACATCCATCATCCACCTTCATCTCCATACCCATTCATAACCGTAACATCCACTCCACCAGTCATCACCAGCATCACCCACGTTACTCCATGTTTTTATTCCTACTACAGTTGGAATCTGCGAAGGGCGAAAATACAAAAGTTGTAGATCAGGAAGGTACAAATCTAACCGAATTGGTTTCGTAACTTTTTGACTATCGGAGAATATCTAACGAATATTTTCCACGGTTGTGCGGACTGATTCCTATAATACATTCAGATCTTGAAGGAATCGCAGCATAGCCTATCTTTGGTATAAGAACCCATCAATTTAGTATTAGAGCTTATCATTGGTATCAAAGCAGGCTTTCACCTCCAAGGATGGGTATTGCATTGGTATAGATCGAATATTCGTGGTGGTGGATTTACCAGATGGGATGATTTTTGTAGGAGGATTACACGTAGAATTGGGACAGCGGCATATGAAGATTTTGTTGCCACATTAAGCAAGGTGGTTCAGAGGACAACCGTATTGGAGTACCAAGCTAAGTTTGAAAGAGTTGGTGGTCGTTGTGAGCCACCTTGGCCCAAACAGACATTGATGAGCACATTTATTTCGAGGCTGCGAGAGGATATACAGCGGTTGCAAATACTAGACCACGACCACCCTTGAGAACTTTTTCCGATGTTAGAGAAGGCACAAGACCCCCCCGTTAGAATTCTCACACTTGCCCAAGTGGAGGAGAGAAGAGCGAAGGGCCTTTGCTTTCGATGTGATGAACGTTTTACCCCCGGTCATCAGTGTTCTAAACCAATCGGGAGTGTGATGCTTATCGACGGTCTTGAGGAGGATGATGAGGTTGTTGATGATGGAGAGTGTCCAGAGGAGATCCATGAGTAGGCTGTTGAGGAGGGCATGAAAGAAGATATCCAAGCTGAAATATCGATGCATGCATATTTGGGTACTTTCGTGCTAAGGACGTTACGAGTAGACGGACTTGTTAGAAAGCATTGTTTGCACATCCTCATCGATTTGAAAAGTACACACAACTTTCTAGATAAGAGGTTAGTGAGGAGATTTGGTTTGGATACCGAACCAAGCACGGGATTTGACGTTGCTATTGGAGATGGCTCAAAGCTTAAGGCGGAGAGCTTATGTCATCAGGTCGGTATACGGGTGCAAGGACACAACATCATTGTGGACTTGTATCCATTAGTGCTGCAAGGAGCGGACATTGTCCTTGGTGCTCAGTCGTTACAAAGTTTAAAACCCGTCACATTTGATTTTCAGAGCATGTGGATGAAATTTAAACAGGGAAACAAAGATGTGCGGCTTGATGGTGTTCGATCTTCGCTGATTCCTGCGATGCAGCTTATGATGGGGCTGCCTGGTGCATATGATTTGGCCTATCTTCTTCAGTTAGGACCAATAGGTGATGAGCCTAAAACGAGTTTAGGTACTACTATTGAATTGTCTAATTTATTAAATAACTTTTCTAGACTGTTTGAGGAGCCGTAGGAGTTGCCACCGAGGAGAGCGGTGGACTATCGCATAGAGGTTGTACCTGGGGCTGTACCGGCGTACCTGAGGCCGTATCGGTATCCATATGTGCAAAAAGAAGTTATCTCAAAGATGATAGTCGAGATGTTAGAGAAAGGCCTCATACAACCAAGTCATAGCTCATATTCATCCCCCGTGCTATTGCTATGAAAAAAGGACGGGACATGGCATTTTTGTGTCGACTATCGGGCACTAAACGCTATTACCGTCGAGGACCGGTATCCTATTCCAGTTATTGAGGAGTTGCTAGATGAGCTTGCAGGGGCGACTATATTTAGTAAGCTTGACTTGAGGGCCGGGTATCATCAAATTAGAGTTCATCCGGCGGATGTGTAAAAAACTGCATTTCGGACTCCGGACTGGCATTACGAGTTCCGGGTGATGCCTTTTGGTCTCACCAATGCTCTAGCTACCTTTCAAGGCCTCATAAATGATATATTTTGGCCTCTCTTACGAAGGTATGTCTTGGTTTTTGACGACATTTTGGTGTATAGCAGAACTAAATTGGAGCATTGGCGGCATTTGGAGGACGTGCTGAATTTGTTAAAGCAAAATCAATTAAAAATCAAGAAGTCCAAGTGCCTATGGGGAATACCACAAGTGGAGTATTTAGGCCACATCATTTAGCGGATGGTGTAGCGGTGGATTCTGAAAAGGTTGCATGTATGACCGCTTGGCCTATTCCTACTACTACCACCGGATTAAGAGGATTTTTGGGGCTGATCGGATATTATTAATGCTTCATTATCGGATATGGCAAGATCGCTGCTCCTCTCACTTCTTTGTTGAAGGACTCTTTTAGATGGATGGATGAAGCCACTTCAGCCTTTGAAAAATTAAAAATTGCAATGACGAGGGCACTTGTTCTAGCGCTACCGGACTTCACCAAAGAGTTGATTGTGGAATGTAATGCGTCGGGTGTTGGCATAGGAGCTGTATTAATGCAAGGAGGAGGACATCCCATAGCCTTTCTTAGCAAGGCTTTATCATAAAAATCTCAGCAATTCTGCATGCGGTGACAAAACGGAGGCTTTATTTGATCGGTATGCGATTCATTAATCGAACCGATCAAAGGAGCCTTCCATACTTTATGGGACAGCGCATACACACTCCGGCATAGTAGAGATGGGTCACAAAATTGTTAGGATATGATTATGAAATTCAATACAAGAAGGGAACGGAAAATAGAGCGGCGGATGCATTATCGTGCCAATCTGATACCGTCGAGCTTGCAGCATATTCTTCTCCTACCTTCTTTGATGAGCTGAGGTATGCATGTACATCTAACCCAGATGTTTTGAGATTATTACGGGAGGTGATGGATGGTCAGGAGCGCCATCTAGAGTTAGAGAATCGAGGCGGTTTGCTACTGGACTGTCGATGCATTAGGGTGCCTGCGAATGATGGATTGCGGCAGAAATTATTGGAGCACTTCCACGAAACTCTAGAGGCTGGTCATGAGGGTGTCTTGAGGACTTATAGGAGGATATCTCAGAGTTGTACGTGGCCAGGATTGAGGCGTAATATGAGGAGTTTTATTCGTGCTTGCGAAGTTTATCAAAGTGCTAAGGCAACCACATTGAAACCGATCGGATTACTATAGCCTTTACATATACCGGACCGTGTTTGGGAGGACATTTCTATGAATTTCATAGAGGGTCTTTCGCTAGTATGTGGATATTCCGTTATCTTTGTGGTGGTTGACAGATTGAGCAAGTATGCATATTTTTCGGTATTATCACGTCCGTTTTCAGCCAAGTTGGTGGCTGAAATTTTTGTTAGAGATGTTGCTAGATTATATGGCATGCTACGCACAATTGTCTCGGATCGTGATCGTGTATTTATGAGCGACTTTTAGATGGAGTTTTTTAGATTGCAAGGGACTTGAATGAACTTTAGTTCAGCCTACCATCCACAAATGGATGGCCAAACTGAGGAGGTTAATCGAGGTATTGAGCAGTATTTGAGGTGATTTGCTGGAGAGATGACGAGACGATGGTTGGAGTTTTTACCGTGGGCGTAGTGGTCTTATAACACCGCCTACCATAGCAGCATTGGCATGACTCCATTTGAGGTGGTGTATGGACGCATGGCTCCGATGTTACGCGTTTATGATCTAGTGGCATCTACAGACCGGATAGAGGTGGATTTAGCGTTGATGGATAGAGATGCCACATTGAGAAGGTTGCGTGTTCATCTTAAACTTGCTCAAAACCGTATGAAGCAAGTTTATGATCAAAGCCATAGGGAGCAGGAGTTCGACATCGGCAGTTGGGTATTTGTGAGGGTGCAGCCGTATCGACAGGTGACTTTGTGTTTGATGCGTAACCAAAAGTTAACACATTGCTATTTTGATTCGTTTCAGGTGTTGGAGCATATTGGTCCGGTTGCATATCGTTTGGAGCTGTCGGAGGGGTCGAGAGTGCATCTTGTCTTTCATGTTTCATTGCTGAGGGAGCGTATTGGAGATCATGATATCGTTGGACGGTTCTACCGGAGCCATTGGAGGAGATAGAGATTGTAGTGCTAGTTCGTGTACTTGCTAGGCGCCGATGACAATATGGTACTAGATTGGAGATGGAGGTTCTAGTTGAGTGACTTGGCAAGCCATCTGATGAGGTGACATTAGAGTTGGAGACTAATATTTTGGGATCTTGACCATTTCATTCCCTTTGTCTATATCCCTTAATCACATCCACCATCCACCTTCATCTCCATACCCATCTCTATATCCCTAACTTCTAATCACATGCCCATCTTAAACTTGCTGAAAACTGCATGAAGCAAGTTTATATCACAGTCATCGGGAGCACGAGTTCGACATCAGTAGTTAGGTGTTTGTGAGGGTGCAATCGTATCGACAGATGACCTTACATCTGATGTGAAACCAGAAGTTAGCACATCGCTATTTTGGTTTGTTTCAGGTGTTGGAGCGTATTGGTCCGGTTGCATATCGTTTGGAGTTACTAGAGGGGTCGAAAGTGCATCCTGTCTTTCATGTTTCATTGATGAGAGAGTGGATTGGAGATCATGAGGTCATTGGATTAGTTCTACTGGAGCCATTGGAGGAGACAGAGATCGTAGAGCCAGTTTGTGTACTTGCTAGGCGTCACCGACAACATGGTACCAGATTGGAGATGGAGATTCTAGTCGAGTGGCTTGGCAAGCCATCCAATGAGGCGATATGAGAGTTGGAGATTGATATTTTGGAGCGTTTCCTCGACTTTTCACCTTGAGGATAAGGTGGGGGAAGCGTGGTGAGCTGATACACTTAGTTAGGATATTTTCTTATTGTATTAGTTATTTATTTTTATTATAATAAAATTTTTGTAGGTCGCGTTTGAATGCGGTTGGGGGCGCATTCGAATGCCTTTGTGAACACTTGCATCAGGTTCACACATATAGAGAATGCCTTTTGTGCGTTCGAACGTGATCGACGGGAATCTTCTAGAATTAGGGTTAATTATTGTTATTAAGGCTTTTGGCTAGCCTCTATATAGGTGTGGATGGAAGCTAAAATCATTATGCTATTAGATTATTGATTTTTTGCCTCTCATCTTTTCTCTGGTCTCTCTACCATAATATTCCTCCTCCCTCTTCACCAACCTTCCACCTCTACCATTGGCAAAGTCTCTCCTAACTTCTAATCTCCCTCATCTATCGAGTCCTCCCGCTTCTTTGAGATCTCGACCACTTTTTTCCCTTTGTCTTTATCACTTAAACAACATCAACCATCCACCTTCATCTCCATTACCATCCATAACTTCTGGTTTCGCATCAGATGTAAGGTCACCTATCAGTACGATTGCACCCTCACGAACACCTAACTACCGATGTCGAACTCGTGCTCCCGATGGCTGTGATCATAAACTTGCTACATGTAGTTTTCAGCAAGTTTAAGATGGGCATGCAACCTCCTCAATGTGGCGTCTCTATCCATCAATGCCAAGTCCACCTTTGTTCGATCCGCAGATGCCATAGGGTCATAGGCGCGTAACGACGGAGCCGTGCGCCTATACACCACCTCGAACGGAGTCATGCCAATACTGCTATGGTAGATGGTGTTGTAAGACCACTCTGCCCACGGTAAGAACTCCAACCTGCGTCTCGGCATCTCTCCAACAAAGCACCGCAAATATTGCTCAATACCTCGATTGACCACCTCGGTTTGACCGTCCGTATGAAAAACTCCATCCAAAAGTCATTCACAAATACACGATCATGATCGGAGACAATCGTGCGTGGCATACCATGCAACCTAGCAACATCTTTCAGAAAAATTTTAGCCATTGACTTGGCTGAAAATGGATATGACAATAAGGAAAGGAGCGCATACTTGCTCAGTCTATCAGCCACCACAAAAATAACTAAGTAACCACGTACTAGCGAAAGACCTTCTATGAAATTCATAGAAATGTCTTCCCAAACATGGTCCAGTATTGATAAAGGCTGAAGTAATTCGGCCGGTTTAAATGTGGTTGCCTTCACCCTTTGACAGACTTTGCAAGCATATACAAAACTCCTCACATCTTGCCTTAGTCCTGGCCACCTATTTGTAACAATCTCAAAATATCTGGGTCAGATGTACATGCATACCTCAGCTCATCAAGAAAAGGAAAGGAGGGAGAAGAATAGGTTGCAAGCTCGGCAGTATCGGGTTGGCGTAATAATGCATCCGCTGCTCTATTTTTCATTCCTTTCTTTATTGAATTTCATAATCATACCCGAGCAAATTTGTGATCCACCTCTATTGTGTTGGAGTGTGAATATGTTGTCCCATAAAGTATAAAAGACTCCTTTGATTGATTAGAATAATAAATCGCCTATCAATCAAATAAGGCCTCCACTTTGTCACCACGTCTAGGATTGCCAACATTTACCTCTCGTAAGTCGATAATTACTGGGATTTTTGTGATAAAGCCTTACTGAGAAAGGCTATGGGATGTCCTCCTTGCATTAGTACAGCTCCTACGCCAAATCCCAACGCATCGCTGATACACCTAGTTAGGATCTTTTTTTTTATTGCATTAGGTGTTTATTTTCATTAAAATAAAATTTTTATAGGTCGCATTCGAACGTAGGAGGGGTCGCGTTCGAATGCCCTTGCGAACGTTTGCATCAGGTTCGTAAATACAGAGAATGCATATTGTGCATTTGAACGCGGTCGGGCGAATTTGAATGCCTGTTTTCGAACGCTTGTATCGCATTCACACATCCAGAGATTGACCTTTTTGAGAGCGTTCGAACGCGATCGACGGAAATCCTTCAGAATTAGGGTTTCATATTATTTTAGGACTTGTTGGCTAGCCTCTATAAATATGTAGATGGCAGCCAACTTTATTATGCTATTGGATTATTAATTTCTTGCCTCCTATCTTCTCTCTAGACTTCTCCCTTCTCTTTATTCACCATTCTTCCACCTCTATAGTTGGCAAGGTTTCTTCTAATTTCCAATCTCCCTCAGCTATCGAGCCACTCTTCTTTGGGATCTCGACTACTTTATTCTCTTCGTCTATTTCCCTTAATCACTTTCACAATCCACCCTCATCTTCATACCCATCCATAACCCTAACATCCACTTCACCCGTCACCATCACCATCACCATCACCATCACCCACGTTATTCCATATTTTCGTCCCTACTACAGTTCGAATCTATGAAGGGCATAAATACAAAAGTTGTTGATAAGGAAGTTACAGACCTAACCCAATTGGTTCAATAATTTTTTGACTACCAAACAATATCTGGCAAATATTTTCTCATGATTAAGCAGTCTAATTCTTGTAATACATTCAGATCTTGAAAGAATCATACCGTAGCCTATCTTTGTTTCCAAATCTTATCAATTGGTATCAAAGCATGCGAACCTCAGACCTCCATTAATGGTTGAAATAATAAATATGACATCAATAAGGAGACCTATGGAGAGCACACTGACAAGGGAGTACTCAATGCACGATGATCTTAACCGTGATGCCGATTCCTTTGGAGCGACCACAGCAGGACCAAGTCAACCAATGTCCATGGGTTCGAATATGGATGAACTTATGGGCTTGTTCCAAACATTGTTGCATAGAGCTGACAACATGCAAAAGCATCACAATGAATTCAAGGAATATGTCGTGAATCGATTGGGTTCGTCATCTCATCAACGATGAATGGAGTTTCAAGAAGGACCAGTGGTGGGACCTCATCGAACCTCCGTTACAAAACCCAAGACCGGCGGTGGTGGAACCCGAGAGGCGTGCGGCACCGATACACTTTGTTAGGTTTTTATTTGTTGGCAATTGTGTACAAAATATTCTAAGTGTATTTTTTCATGTATATGAGCTTTACACAAGTCTAGAATATCTCTGGTGTGAAGAATTGCAAGATCATTGGAGAAAAGCCGTCGCGTTCACACCGCGTTCACAAGCGCGTTCGAACGCTGGCACTGCGTTCACACAGACAGAGAGCCGCGTTCACAAGCGCGTTCGAACGCTGGCACTGCGTTCACACAGACAGAGAGCTGCATTCACAAGTGCGTTCGAACGCGGGCACTGCGTTCACACAGATAGAGAGCTGCGTTCACAAGCGCATTCGAACGCGGGCACTGTGTTCACACAAACAGAGAGCCGCGTTCACAAACGCGTTCGAACGTGGGCACTGTGTTCACACAAACAGAGAGCCGCGTTCACAAACGCGTTCGAACGTGGGTACTGTGTTCACACAAACCGAGAGCAGCGTTCACAAACGCGTTCGAACGCAACCTGAAGAATTCAAGTTGTCGCGTTCGAACGCACTTGGGCCTGTTCGAATGCACCTGAGATTAAGTCAGGCCGTTCGAACGCACCCGGGCTGCGTTCGAACACACCCGGGCCGCGTTCGAACGCACCTATGAAGTTTACAATTTATTGGATTTTCGTGAGTACGGATAAGACTCAGATTTGGCTCTATCTTGAAGATCATATATAAGGATTGTGAAACCCTAACTCTAGGGTAGTTGAAGAAGCATTATTGAAGGAGATTTCTTGAGGCTACATTGGCTCTTCAACGAACAAGGTTCCACTCATCTACAAGAATTTAATCTTTCGTCTTAAGGGTGATCTAGACGAAAGATCAATCTCGAGGGCTACTGAGATTGGACTTCAATCACAAGAAGTAGTGAATCGTGGGTTTTAGCGATCAAGACTGAGAGGAACAAAGTCGTTTGGATCGACGGGTTGTTTTGTGAGTCAGTCTTGTAACTGCTACTATCATAGTGATTGGTTTTAATCCGAGTTTGGATCCGTGGTTTTTTTCCCGTTTTAGGTTTTCCACGTTAAAATCTTGGTGTTCATCTCTGCTTTCGTTCTTAATATTTCTTCGGAATTTTACTTAAGCGAACAAACGATATCATTGCCTAAAGGTTAGATATATACGTGTGTCTAGGGGTTTTTTCAATTGATATCAGAGTAGGTTCTCTCACTATTTGAGAGAGATCAGATAGGCATGGATTTTCATAGAGATGGACCCTCATCTATTAGACCTCCTATTCTAAATGGATCAAATTATGGATAATGGAAAGCTAGGATGAGAGCTTATTTGAAGTCTATAGATGAGCGAGTATGGATGGCCATTATGAACGGTTGGAGCCCATCAATGTACATGGTGAATGATGAGTTTGTTGAGAAACTAATTGAGTCATGGGATAAGACAGATTATGAAAAAGTTGGCTGGAATAGCAAAGCAATAAATGCAATTTTTAGTTATGTTTCCTCGGAAGAATTTAGAAGAATTTCTACTTATGAAATAGTAAAAGAAGCCTGGACGATCTGAGAAACAACTCATGAAGGAACTGTGGCTGTAAAACTTTTGAAACTTCAGAGGTTGACTACTAGTTTTGAAACCCTACGTATGGAGGAGAATGAGACATTTGATGAGTTCTATGCAAAGCTGAGTGATATAGTCAACTCCAGTTTCAATCTAGGAGAGAAAATTCCTGAAAACAGAATTTTCCGTAAGATCCTTAGGTCACTTCTAGAAAGGTTTCAGGCGAAAGTTACAGCTATTGAGGAAAGTAAGGACGTCGACTCTATGAAAGTTGAACAATTGGTAGGAAATCTACAAACATTTGAGTCCAGTCTTTCAAAACCAAGGAAGTCCAAAAGGATGGCTCTATCCACTGTTGAACAAAATTTAGAGGAGTCTGAAGATGAAGGTGATTTGGATGTTGAGATGTTGGCTATGTTTGTCAAAAAGTTCAATAAATTCTTTCGGAAGCCAAACAAGTTGAATTCTAAAAAGTTTGAAAAAAGCAAAGCTTTTGTGAAAAAGAAGAATACTGTGACTTTGAATACAGGTGGTAGCAACAACAATATCAAACAGAAAAATAAGAATTCTGAGAATAAAATTCAATGCTTTGAATGTTCTAGTTTTGGACACATCGCACAAGAATGCCCTAATCATCTTAAGAGAAAGGGCAAAGCTATGAAAGTTACTTGGGATGATTCAGATGAATCAAATGATGATTCTAAAAAAGACGAAGAAAACTTTCTAGCCTTTGCCTCTTCTCTGCTTAATACTGACTCTGTTGATGATACTGATAGTACAGATGATCTTGATATGCTACTAGCTGAGGAAGATGAATCTGAAATTCAAAAGGCATATAATGACTTGTATCTGGAGTCGTTTAAACTCAAGAAAAACAATCTTAGACTACTTCAACGACTTAAGGAAATTGAACCAGAAATAATTCAATTTGAGGAGAAGTACAAATTGGAGCTTGAACGTGTCAAAGACCTTTCTAAACAACTTGACAATGCGAAAAATAAAATGAAGGCTGATGAAATTGAACTAGAGCGATTGCATAAGGAAGTTACATTTCTAAAAGGGAAGAACAAACTGGACGAGATTCTTCAAGCTCAGATCTCTGGAAAAGACAGGTATGGTGTTGGATATATTGGTAATTCAAATAATAATAAAACTGTTTTTGTTTCTGCAGGTATACAAAAGGAAGAATACCTGAAGCCATCAATCGCATCTTCAAAGCAATCCTGGATGAATCCTTCAAAATTGAAGTTGAATCTACAAACTGGTGAATCTTTGACGGCACCAAAGGTAAACTTTAGTCACACTCCTTGACAAAAGGTGAATAGAAAAATGTTTATTCCGACATGCTATCATTGCGGCATTCTAGGGAATATTCGACCTCATTGCAAATTTTTGCAAAAACCTAAAACTGCTTTCATTTATGGGATGAAAACAAAGGCCATATGGGTCAAGAAAAGTGATTTGAAATGTTATGTTGTGCATACAGCCTTAAAAGCTTTAAATTCTGATTTGTGGTATTTAGACAGTGGCTGTTCAAGACATATGTCGGGTGACAAGTCGTTATTTTCTAATCTTGAAAAACATGAAGGGGGAGTTGTGACATTTGGAGATGGTAATTCATCAAAGGTAATAGGTAAAGGAAAGGTAAGTACTCCAGGGATTCCTAATCTCGAAAATGTTCTTTATGTTAAGGGCTTGAAAGCAAATCTACTGAGCATCAGTCAATTTTGTGATGAAGATTTTGAGGTAAAATTCTCCAAAAATGATTGTAATATTCTAGATCATGATGGTTCTGTTATATGTTATGGATCTAGAACATCTGATAATTGCTATGTCGTTGAAACTTCACATAAACTGAAATGTAACAGTGCCTTTTTCGACATTGTAGATCTTTGGCATCAACGTCTTGGTCATGTGAATCACAAGGAATTATTTACTTTGTCCAAACATGAAGTGGTAAGAGGAATACCTAAGATGAAAGAAATGTCAAAAAGAGTGTGCGGTTCGTGTCAAATTGGAAAACAAATTCGTATCTCACACAAGAACGTAAATGCAGCTACTACTGACCGTGTGCTACAATTAGTTCACATGGACTTGATGAGTCCAACAAAAACGGAAAGTCTTGGAGGTAAACACTATATATTCTTAATGGTCGATGATTACTCCAGATATACCTGGGTTGCCTTTCTACGTGAGAAGTCTGAAACCTTTGATGTTTTTAAATCACTATGCTTAAAATTGCAGAATGAAAAATTTACAACCCTAGTTAGGATTCGTTCTGATCATGGTAGAGAATTTGAAAATAAAATTTTTTCTATATTTTGCGATTCTCTTGGTATTCAACATGAGTTTTCAGCTCCTAAAACTCTACAACAGAATGGGATTGTTGAAAGAAAAAACCGAGTTGTGCAGGAAATGGCTAGGGTTATGCTTCACGCTAAAAATGTTACTCAAAGGTTTTGGGCAGAGGCGGTCAATACATCGGTACATGTGATAAATCGTGTTTATCTAAGACCAGGTACAAATATGACTACTTATGAAATCTGGAAAGGTAAGAAACCTAGTGTTAAGTATTTTCGAGTTTTTGGTAGTAAATGTTATATCTTGCGTGATCGAGAATATTTGACTAAATTTGACACTAGAAGTAGCGAAGGCATCTTCTTGGGGTACTCGAATAATAGTAGAGCCTATAGAGTATTTAATCTTGACACTTCTACTGTTATGGAATCTGCTAATGTTATGATAGATGAATCCTCGACTGACTTAACTGAAGCTACTCATATTTCTATTTCTGCAAATACATACTACGAAGAAATAGGAAAGGTGCTTGATCTGGAAATTGAGAATCAGGACGAGGACAAAGTTGAAATGAACAAAAATGACTGCAACGTACCGAAACCATCTGCTAGAGTGAAATCAAATCATCCACTGTCACAAGTGATCGGAGACGTGAATGAACCAATTAAGACAAGACGACAAATCCAAAGTGAGGTATCATTTACTTGTTATACATCTTCTTTTGAACCTAAAAATGTGAAGGAAGCATTGTTAGACGATTCTTGGGTTAATGCTATGCATGAGGAATTAGAGCAGTTTTCTAGGAATGATGTTTGTTATTTAGTTCCTAGACCTAAGAATGTGAACGTCATTGGAACAAAATGGATTTACAAGAATAAAAGTGATGAACATGGCAATATAGTTCGAAATAAAGCCAGACTAGTAGCACAGGGATACACTCAGGTTGAGGGTATAGATTTTGATGAGACATTTGCTCCTATTGCTAGATTAGAGTCTATTCGTATATTGCTTGCTATTGCTTATCATTTAAAATTTAAATTGTTTCAAATGGATGTTAAAAGTGCTTTCTTGAATGGTATCCTGAATGAAGATGTTTATGTGGAACAACCTAAGGGTTTCGAAGATCAAAAATTTCCTTCTCATGTTTTTAAATTGAAAAAAGGCTCTTTACGGGCTAAAACAAGCTCCGAGAGCTTGGTATGAAAAGTTGACCACCTTTTTAGTGGATGCGGGGTTCACTCGAGGGGGAGTGGACAAGACATTGTTCATTAGACGTGAAAACAAGAGTTTAGTTGTGGCACAAATATATGTGGATGACATTGTTTTCGGGGCGACGAGTCAATTATTAGCTAAGGAGTTTGCAGATTTCATGCACAGTCATTTTGAGATGAGCATGATGGGTGAGTTGAAGTTCTTTTTAGGGCTTCAAATTACTCAATTGGAGAGAGAGATTTTTATCGCTCAAACCAAGTATGCTAAGGATCTTGTGACTAAATTTGGTTTAGAAAATGCAAAACATGCTAGAACACCTATGAATACAACTACCAAACTAAGTAAGGACATGTCAGGAAAAAGTGTTGATCAGATAGTGTATAGGAGCATGATTGGTAGCCTTTTGTACTTAACTGCTAGTAGACCTGACATTGCATTTAGTGTCGGTGTGTGTGCTAGGTTTCAGTCTGAACCTAAGGAGTCATATTTGTTTGCTGTGAAACGTATCATAAAATATGTCAGTGGCACAGTTGATTTAGGTATCTGGTTTACTTATGACTCGGGCGCTATCATATCGGGATATACGGATTCTGATTGGGCAGATTCATGTGATGATAGAAAAAGTACTTCAGATGGATGTTTTTATGTTGGAAACAATCTGGTTGCTTGGCACAGCAAGAAACAAAACTCGATATCTTTATCTACTACGGAGGTCGAGTACATTGCAGCAGGGAGTTGTTGTTCTCAGTTACTATGGATGAAACAGATGGTCAAGGATTATGGCATTGAACAAGATACTATGGTGCTTTATTGTGACAACATGAGTGCTATTAATATATCGAAAAATTCTGTTCAACACTCGTGTACAAAACATATTGATATCCGACATCATTTTATACGCGAGTTAGTTGAAGACAAAACAATAGCACTAGAACATGTTAAGACGGAGAAACAGTTGGGTGATTTGTTTACAAAACCTTTGGATTTACAGAGATTTGAGTATCTTCGTACATCTTTAGGGATTTGTGCTTTGGACTGATTTTATTAGGATTTGAGTTCTTTTTAGTTTGCGAGTTTCTTTCGTTTCATTTTTTTTAGGTTTTCTTTTACTCTGAAATTTTCTTTGGTTTTAGTTTCAGATCTGTCGAGAGTTTTTGTCATAAAATAAAATTGATGCACTCCTAGATTCAATAATATACTCTTGACATAAAAATATAATTTTTCTCTTGATTATGAGTTATTATAGTCAATCTTGTCATCTTGTAGTATATTGTATCAATTTTGATTTTGTCACTCCCTCGACTTCTATTCTAATGAAATCAAATTTAATGCACTCATAACGTATGTGTATTCTTGAGTAAGCATGATATCATGAATTATTTTTTTAAATAGCTCACTATTAACTTTGATTTGCACAGTTTGACCTCATGCTTAGTCATCAAAAATTTATTCATAAAAGATCAATGAAAAGGGCTACAATGAGTTAGTGTGAAAGCCGTCTTGTTTAGAGTCTAGTTTGACTCAGTACATTATTTACAAATTTTAAAAAAAAAATGACATATGTGAATTTATTTTTGCACATTGTTTGATTTGTACTACAAGAAAAGGGCTACCTACTCATGTGTGAAAGTCATCATTGCACCTATATGTTTCAGTAAAAAAAAAAAATACAGGAAAAATTCCTGTCATGTTATGGAGAATAAGTCGAAAAGTACAAAATTTCAATACTAAGTCAGTTTGACTACTGTGTTGCATCATTGTTTATATAGGAAAGTTTGTTTAAGAAGATTGGTTCATGTTATCTATGCTCATCTTGCATATGCATATTGTTATGATCAATCAAGATTAATTTAATTTTGAGTGATGCATTCGAATCGATTATAATATGCTTTTGATGATTTGATTGATCTGTGTATGACTTATTTCATTTGATTGTCATATTCTATGTTTTGAATATATTTTGAAATTCTAGAAGTGCATCTCCAAAAAGATTTTTGATTTGTTTTAGTTTTAAAAAAATAAAAATAAAAATAAAAATAAAAAAAGGCGTTCGAATGCGGATTCTTGAGTTCGAACGCGCGGACTGGTGCGTTCGAACGCACTCGTGGGTTCTTTAAATATTGCGTCCGAACCCAAGGGTTTTATCTTCCATTTTCAAAACCCTAAAAACCCTTCATTTTCCCCTTCTTAAATCCTCAAGATCTTGGTGTTTTTCATCGAATTTTTCACTACAAATCCTTTTTGGGGGTAGATCTCCTCCGGATCTAGTGTCCTTCAACCGAAATTTTGAGTTTCTCCTCACATTTGCAAGGTATGATCATCCATTATTTTTCTAGTTTTTTATTCAATAAACATGCTTGATCTTGAGTGATTTTGTGCATTCTCAACTTTTGATCACGTTAATGTTAAACTCTTGATGGTTCTTGTGAGATTGAACGTGATATCTTAGCGTTTTTCAAGTGAAAGATGTTTTTCCTTTTGGGGCTTCATGGTTTCTACCATTTGTTTTGGAATTCTTGCTATTTTTTGGTTGCTTTGGGCATGTATTGAATATTGCAACGTGTTTTCTTTTCAAGAATACCTAAAAAAACGATAGTGACCAAGAAACCAAGGCCGCCTTCGTCGCCATCTTCGGCTCCCAAGTTTTCTTCAACAACGGCTGCGGGTCGCTACAAACATAATTTTGGCACCCGTCCTGTTATCTGTGAATGACCCGTGGTTATATCTGATTTTTCTGAATTGGGGATTGAACAGATCTTTACTAAACGAGGGTGGTTATCAGTGTGTCGGATGAGCGGGACTGCTTATGTGGACTGTATACGTTCTACTGTTCGTGGTATATCTATATACTTGGATTCCGATGTTATTCGTGCTGAACTGAGTTTGCTTGATGGTGAGTTCTAGTATCCGACATCTGCTCCACTTCCTGATGTCAATGAATATGCCGGTACAGTCTTGATTAAAGGGGAACGTTGGAAAGGTAACATGATGCCGCATGCAAGGCTGACATCTGTGGCTCGCATGCTTCACCTCTTTTGTCTGTACAATGTTACCCCCAAGACACGACATTCCAGTATTAGTCTGGATCGTGCATTTCTTCTTCATGCCATGTTATCAGGAGTCTCTATTGACTTAGCTGCAGTGATCTATGATTCGATTCTCTCAGCTGCACAGAAAGAAGCACCTCGTGAGGGATTACCATTTGGCATTTTTCTTACAAATTTGTGCACTCAGAGTGGGGTGCGAGTAGATGCTTCAGAACCTTCTCTTACTTTGCAGAAACCATTGGATCAGATTACTCTGAAGCGGAGTTAAGCTCACGACCAGTCGTCTCCTCTCAAACCATCCTCTTCCGCCGCTGGTCGATCATCGCACCTCGACAGTTCTGATGATAGCTCTGCCGATGACTTATCTCCCACTGAGGGGGAGTTACCATAGTACTCGGACCGGTTCGATCAACTTAGTACTTAAGTGTAGGATCTCCATTCAGCGGTGAATGATTTATGTACTGAGCAAGTCTGTCAGGGAACTGTACTTGACTCTATGTTGACGATTCTTCATCGTTAGTTTCCTCCGAGTTCCTAGTCTTTGGCATTTGTGCCAAAAAGGGGGAGAGTGTCTTAGTGTTTAGGGTCTAGGTGTAGGGGGAGTATGGGCATAGGGGGAGTTTAGTGGAGTTTACTTAATGTTTGAAACCTTGCTTTGTTTTAGTGTCGTTGGCATTTGAACTTAACTTGAAGTAATTGTGATAACGTGTGTTTAATCTTTGTCTGTTTAAATTTTTGCTCTTGTGATAACTTGTGTTTTGATTTTTTTATTTCAAGTTATTTTCACTTGATCTTGGATTGGTATATATTTCTTTGCAGGGATTGATGTGCAAAATATTCTAGACTTGTTGATTGCTCAGTTTGAAGTCTTTGTAATAACTTGTAACCTAGGTGTTTTGTCACAAATTGCCAAAGGGGGAGATTGTTAGATTTTTATTTGTTGGCAGTTGTGTACAAAATATTCTAAGTGTATTTTTTCATGTATATGAGCTTTACACAAGTCTAGAATATCTCTGGTGTGAAGAATTGCAACATCATTGGAGAAAAGCCGTCGCGTTCACACCGCGTTCACAAACGCGTTCGAACGCGAAAACTGCGTTCACACAGACAGAGAGCCGCGTTCACAAGTGCGTTCGAACGCGGGCACTGCGTTCACACAGACAGAGAGCCGCGTTCACAAGCGCGTTCGAACGCGGGCACTGCGTTCACACAGACAGAGAGCCGCGTTCACAAGCGCGTTCGAACGCGGGCACTGCGTTCACATAGACAAAGAGCCGCATTCACAAACGCGTTCGAACGCGGGTACTGCGTTCACACAGACCGAGAGCAGCGTTCACAAACGCGTTCGAACGCAACCTGAAGAATTCAAGTTGTCGCGTTCGAACGCACTTGGGCCCGTTCGAACGCACCTGAGATTAAGTCAGGTCGTTCGAACGTACCCGGGCCGCGTTCGAACGCACCTATGAAGTTTGCAATTTATTGGATTTTCGTGAGTACGGATAAGACTCAGATTTGGCTCTATCTTGAAGATTATATATAAGGATTGTGAAACCCTAACTCTAGTGTAGTTGAAGAAGCATTATTGAAGGAGATTTCTTGAGGCTACATCGGCTCTTCAACGAACAAGGTTCCACTCATCTACAAGAATTTAATCTTTCGTCTTAAGGGTGATCTAGACGAAAGATCAATCTCGAGGGTTACTGAGATTGGATTTCAATCACAAGAAGCAGTGAATCGTGGGTTCTAGCGATCAAGACTGAGAGAAACAAAGTCGTTTGGATCGACGGGTTGTTTTGTGAGTCGGTCTTGTAACTGCTACTATCATAGTGATTGGTTTTGATCCGAGTTTGGATCTGTGGTTTTTTTTTCTGTTTTGGGTTTTTCCATGTTAAAATCTTGGTGTCCACGTTAAAATCTTTCGTTCTTAATATTTCTTCAGAATTTTACTTAAGCGAACGAACGATATCATTGCCTAAAGGTTAGATACATATGTGTGTCTAGGGGTTTTTTCATACTTTATCGATGAGGAGGATTGGCACTTTGAGGATGAGATTGATCTCTATGGAGATGGTGATGGACGTGCTTGGGGATTTAGAGAAGGTGATCAACATGCACAAAGGTTTAAACCTGAATCAAGGATCTTTCGCGAACCGGACAACGCTATTCGGAAGAGAACTACACGTTTGGACTTTCCAAAATTCCAAGGCGGTGATCCAACGGATTGGGTATTTCAAGTTGAACAATATTTTGATTGACAAGGTATAGCGGAAGATGCAAAAGTCCAGATGGCAAGATTTCACCTCCAAGGAACGACATTGCGTTGGTATAGATCGGTAATTCATGGCGGTGAATTTATCGGATGGGCTGATTTTTGTAGGAGGATTACACATAGATTCGGGACAGTGGCCTATGAAGATTTTACTGCCACATTAAGCAAGATGGTTCAGAGGACTACTGTATTGGAGTACCAAGCTGAGTTTGAAATAATTAGTAGTCGTTGTGAGTGACTATGGCCCAAACGGACATTGATGAATACATTTATTTCAGGGCTGCGAGAGGAGATACAAGCGGATGTTCGTGTTCTATGTCCTACTACTCTTGAGGAGACCTTTGAGAAGGCCGTGAGGATGGAACAAAAGCATAGGGCTCTAAAGATGGTAGTGAAAACAAAATGGGGCAACCGAGATGGGCGGTTTGCACCTAGAACGCCGGTTAGAAATTGTGCGGTTTTAAAAATAGCGGCTATGACTACTAGACCATGACAACCTTTGAGACCTTCTTCCTATCTTAGAGGAGGAACAAGACCCTCCATTCGAATTCTCACAACTGCCCAAGTGGAGGAGCGAAGAGCGAAGGGCCTTTGCTTTCGATACGCTCAATGAGTCAGGCTAGTTCACTATCCCCTACGCTGGCTCTCCGCAGATCTGAGAAAAAAAGGAAAAGTGGGTGCTGAGAAAGAGACGAGCTCACTTGCATCCCCTACGCTTGGAAGTTCAATCAGTTGTTGATTTCCATTCAGCAGCACTCTCTGGTCATTCCTCCAAAATGTCATGGAGAAGTTTGTAAAGTCAAATGTCATGAGCCCCAACCTTCGAAGCCATTGGGTCCCCAAAACAATATCGGCACAGCGCAAGGCCAATGGATAAAGATCCAATGTGAAAGTTTGGCCTTGCACCTTCAATTCCACACCTCCATAAATAAAATCCGCTCGCAAGGTGGTGCCATCTCCAATCGTCACGTCGAACCCTTCCGTGGGTTCCGACTCGAGCCCAATCTTCCTAAGGAGCCTCTTGTTAATAAAGTTGTGGGTGGATCTGGTGTCAATCAAGATTCTCACTGTGGTTTTCTTGACTACACCGTTCACCCGCAAAGTCTTTGGCGTAGTTGTCCCCGAATAAGCGTAGAGCGAGATTTTGGCTATCATGTCCTCCACGGGTTGCTCCTCATCTACTTCTCTTTGATGTCTAGCCACACCTTCATTTTCAGCTGCAAACTCATCCTCAGCCTCCTCCAATCTATCAATTAGCATCACCGATCCTATCGGTTTAGCGCAGCGATACCCGAGCACAAACTTCTCATCACAATGAAAGCATAGGCCTTTGGCCCTTTGTTCCACCACTTGAGCAAGTGTGAGTGCTCATCCCGAACCTCTAGGTGCGTACTTCACATCTTGGGATGGCTTCAAGGGTGCTCGTGGAGGCACCATCGCAACAGCGGTTCTTGGTACTCTAGTAATATTTCCCACCGCTGTGGTTGGTTGAGCTTGATTGCGGCTTCCTTGGCTCGTCCAACTCTGTTTCAGGTGTAACTCCATGGCCCTATGTTTGTCTTCCATGAGCACCGCATCTTCGAAGGCCTCCTTTAAGGTTCTAGGCCTTCAAGCCCTCGCATCGGCTTGTATGTGTCCCCGTAGCTTGGAGATGAAGGTGCTGCAAAGTTGCTGATCCGTCCATGGTGGATGACATCTGCTACTTATTCTCTTAAATTCTTCTTGGTATGCCCCAACCATGATCTTTTGCACCGTCTTTGAGAGGAGAGCATCAAAGTCTTCATACCCCGACGCTCCAAATCGATGTGTGATATCGGCGCAAAAGTCAGCCCAAGTTTCGATAGCTTCAATGGCATTGGCTGCTCGAAACAAATGAAGTGCCGCATCTTCAAGGTGGAAGCTCACAAGCGTCATCTTGTATTCTTTCGCCGTACCTTGGTATGCGAAGAATTGCTTCGCCCGCCCTATACAACCAATCGATCAGATCGCCACCTTTGAACTTGGGGAATTCGAGATGCACAATTTGTCCACGGATGTCGTTGTCTCGTTCCGGATCATGTCCAAGTCTTTGTCTAATCGGAGGAGGATGCACCATGAAGGGTTGATGATCCCTTCTTCGCTTTTGATTAACTCGCTGTGGTTCCAGATCGTATTGACCCGCCCACGGATCTTGATCTCCAAGGTGGTCTCCATAGTGGTTTGCTCACCGGATGGGTTCACCTACAACTGGGCCTGATGTAACCATCCTTGCTTGCCTCTGCCCATAGGGTGGTGGCAGCAGCGACTTTTGTGGTTGCAAATTCTGAACTGGCGGCGGTGGGTTCATAGAAGTGGACTCGCGTCGTGTAGTCGATGGTGCGTTCTCGTTTGCCATGGCTTTCCTTGTCGCCCGTAATTTCCACATCATCTCCATCATCATCTGGTTATTGATGGCCATTTGTTCGGAAAGAGACCCCAACACGGCTTGAACACTAGGTTTTTCAGCATTCCGATTAGATCGGGCGGTCCCACGGGTAGAAGTCCTCGCAACCGTTTCCCCCTCCTCTATTGGGAGTTCTTCCTCATCTCATCGTGCAGCCATGGCTCTGGTTGTCGTCATAATAAGTGCGTGCCCGAGGAACAGTGGCTCTGATACCAACTTGATACGATCTCCCCTTTTGGCTAAGGTTCGATCTCTTCCAATTCTCAGATTTGGACTAGATCTGGCACGAAACTTTGTAAATAGATCTTAAAAGATGCCGCCATTGGATTGACCAGAAATTTTGATATGTTGTAGCCCCAGAAAATAACTTTCTAACAAATTAAGTTTTAGGCGAATCGGATGTGGGAATCTCAAGATATCATCCTATTAGTGGACAAACATCAGGGGTGGTCTGATCAGGATCCGTGGATGGAGGCACGAGATCCTAGATGGTGTTGGTTGGTGGAGGACTGGTGTTAATGAGGTGGCACCGGTGAAAAGTGGTGGTGGAGGAGTTATGGTTGATGGAAGGGTTAGGGCAAGTGTTGGATAGATTGAAAAAAGGGGGAGGAGAGGGTCGCCCCTAAGAGTCTAGGGTGATTGGCCGGTCGAGGGAGGTTAGAAGCGGCGTCGCCGGGGATTGAGAGAACAAAAGCGAAGAAGACGAAGGAGGCAAGGCAAAAACTCAATTCATCAATAATGAATGACTCTCTCATTGCCATTCACATCCTTTAGAGGCTAACCAAACAATTCAAAATTAACCCTAAACAATACATTTTTGCCAACCGCGTTCAAACGCGCCTAATCACGTTTGAATGCACTAAATTCGCTCTTCTCTGCATTTACGAACGTAATGCACGCGTTCGAATGCGTGACCGAACGTGCCTGTTTCCCACTTCTCTGGATTTGCGAACGCGATGCAGGCATTCACAGCGCGTTCGAACGCGGCGTTCAAACGCACAATACACACTCTCACAACCACGTTCACAACCGCGTTCGAACGCACTCCACCCGCGTTCGAATGCACTACACCCGCGTTCTAACGTGACTTACAGAAAACTTATTTTCTTAGAAATTAAACATTAGAACAAGAAACAAAAACACTCCTAAAGTGTATTCGTCCTCGAGACGACATCGGTGAAGTCCGAAATGTATCATTGGAGTTGGCACGAAGCTTAGGGTGGAGAGCTTGTGTCGCCGAGTCGTTATATGGGTGTAAGAACATGACATCATTGTGGACTTGTATCCATTGGCACTGCGAGGAGCGGACATTGTCCTTAGTGCTCAGTAGTTATAGAGTTTGGAACCCATCATATTTGATTTCTGGAATATGTGGATGAAATATAAACAAGGAAACAAAGATGTGCGGCTTGATGGTGGAGTATGAGCCTCAAACGAGTTCAGGTACTACTATTGAATTGTCTAATTTATTAGATAACTTTTCTGGACTATTTGAGGAGCCGCAGGAGTTGCCACCGAGTAGAGCGGCGGACCATAGCATAGAGATTGTACTCGGGGCTGCACAGGCGAACGTGAGGCCATATCGGTATCCACATGTGCAAAAAGAAGTTATCTCAAAGATGGTAGCCGAGATATTGGAGCAAGGTCTCATACAACCAAGTCATAGCTCATACTCATCCCCCGTGCTTTTGGTGCGAAAAAAGGATGGGATATGACATTTTTGTGTCGACTATCGAGCATTAAATACCATTACCGTCAAGGACCGATATCCCATTTCGGTTATCGAGGAGTTGCTGGATGAGCATGCAGGAGCGACTATATTTAGTAAGCTTGACTTGAGGGTTGGGTATCACCAAATTAGAGTTCACCCAGCAGATGTGAACAAAATTGCATTTCGAACTCCGGACGGGCAGTATAAGTTTCGAGTGATGCCTTTTGGTCTCACCAATACTCCAGCTACCTTTCAAGACCTCATGAATGATATATTTCGGCCTCCCTTGCAAAGGTATATCTTGGTATTTTTTGACGATATTTTGGTGTATAATAGGACTGAATTGGAGCGTTGGCAGCATTTGGAGGATGTGCTTAATTTGTTGGAGCAAAACCAATTAAAGATCAAGAAATCTAAGTGCCTATGGGGAGTACCAAAGGTGGAGTATTTGTGCCACATCATTTCAGCGGATCCTCAAAAGGTTGCATGTATGACCGCTTGGCCTATTCCTACTACTACCACCGGATTGAGAGGATTTTTGGGGCTAACTGGTTATTATCATCAATTCATCGCTGGATATGGCAAGATCGCTGCTCCTCTCACTTCTTTGTTGAAGAAGGATTCTTTTAGATGGACAGATGAAACCACTTTAGTCTTTGAAAAATTGAAAACAGCAATGACAACGGCACCCGTTCTTGCAATATCGGGCTTGACCAAAGAATTTATTGTTGAATGTGATGCGTCGGATGTTGGCATAGGAGCTGTACTAATACAAGAAGGACATCCCATTGCCTATCTTAGTAAGGCTTTATCGTAAAAATCTTAGCAATTATCGACTTATGAGATAGTGATGTTGGCAGTTCTGCATGCGGTGACAAAGTGGAGGTCTTATTTAATCGATAGACGATTCATTATCCGAACCGATCAAAGGAGCCTTCCATACTATATGGGACAGCGCATACACACTCCAGCACAGCAGCAATGGGTCACAAAATTGTTGGTGTATTATTATGAAATTCAATACAAGAAGGGAACGAAAATTAGAGCGGCGAATACATTATCGCGCCAACCTGATACCACCGAGCTTGAGGTGTTGGATGATCCGGAGCGCCATCCAGAGTTGGAGAATTAAGGCGGTTTGCTGCTAGGCCGTGGATGCATTCGGGTGTTGGAGCGTATTGGTCCGGTTGGATATCGTTTGGAGTTGCCGAAGGGGTCGAGAGTGCATACTGTCTTCCATATTTCATTGCTGAGAGAGCGCATTAGAGATCGTGAGATCGTTGGATCAGTTCTACCGGAGCCATTGGAGGAGATAGAGATGGTAGAGTGATAGGCTCTGATACCAAAGTAATAGGCTTTGATACCAAATTGATGGGATCTAGAACCAAAAGATCTGCTACGGAATAATTCCTTAAGATCTGAATTTATTTCAAGAAGCAGTCCACGTAATCGTGGGAAAATATTCGTCAATTATTCTCCGGTAGTTAGAAAATTACGAAACCAATTAGGTTGGATCCGTATCTTGGAGGCAAGCAATCAAGAATTCAATAGCAATATAAAGTTGGGTGCCATCCACATATTTATAGAGGCTAGTCAACAAGTCCTAAAACAATATGAAACCCTAACAAACTAACTAAACCAAGAATCCAATAGCAATATAAAGAGGGAGGAGTCTAGAGAGAAGATAGGAGGCAAGAAATCAAGAATCCAATAGCAATATAAAGTTGGGTGCCATCCACATATTTATAGAGGCTAGCCAACAAGTCCTACAACAATATAAAACCCTAACAAACCAACTAAACCAGTATTCCTTATCTTCTCCGAATACCTTTTCGATTAAGCTTTCGTTTTGTCATAGATATATTCCAAATCTGGAGAAGTCATAAATATCAAAGTTGTAGATCTAGAGGTCATCGACCTTATCCAACTAGTTTGATATTATTTGGATGTGTTGAATATTCTACAAATATTTTTCTAAAACTGCGCAGAGCTGGATTTAGCTAATTAGATAAAATCCTAACTAAGTGTATCATAGGGCCAGTTCGTGTACTTGCTAGGCGGCGGCAACAACATGGAACTAGATTGGAGATGGAGATTCTAGTTAAGTGACTTAGTAAGCCATTCAATGAGGCGACATGGGAGTTGAAGACTGACATTTTGGAACATTTCCCTGACTTTTTACCTTGAGGGCAAAGTGGGGGAAGCATGATGGATTGATACGAATCAGATCAAATTGGATCACATAAAAATGAGATTAGGCTCAATGGATTGAGTCTAATTATCTTATTTGGTTATTTGGTTTAGTTAGACTCTTAGTAGATTAGAATTTTATTTAATTAGCTAAATCTAGCTCTGCACAATTTTGGAAAAATATTCTTAAAATATTCTACGTATATCCAAATAATATCAACCTAGTTGGATACGATTGCCAACCTCCAGATCTACAACTTTGATATTCATGACTTCTCCAAATTCGGAATCTATCTATGACAAAACAAAAGCTTAATCTGAGAGGTAATCGAAGAAGGAATACTGGTTTAGTTGGTTTATTAGAGTTTCATATTATTTTAGGACTTGTTGGCTAGCCTCTATAAATATGTGGACAGCAGCCAACTTCATTATGGAATTGGATTATTGATTTCTTATCTCCTATCTTCTCTCTAGACATCTCCCTCCTCTCTCTTCACAAATCTTCCTCGACTGTCGAGTCACCTCTCTTCTTTGGGATCTCGACCACTTCGTTTCCTTCGTCTACTTCCATTAATCACTTCCATAATCCACCCTCATCTCCATACCCATCCATAACCCTAACATCCACTCCACTCTTCACCACCACCATCACCCACGTTATTCCGTGTTTTCGTCCCTACTACAATTCAAATCTACGGAGGCTGTAAATATAAAAGTTGTAGATCATGAAGTTACGGATCCAACCCAATTAGTTTTGTAATTTTCTAACTACTGGAGAATATCTGAAAAATATTTTCCCATAGTTGCGTGGACCAATTCTTCTAATAAATTCAGATCTTGAAGAAATCTTAGCCTATCTTGGGTTCCAGAGCTTATCAATTTGGTATCAGAGCCTATCAAGTGCTATCAAAGCCTATCACTCTCTCTCTCTAATATTTTTTCTCTCTCTCTTCCCCTCATTCTCTCGACCTCTCTCTTTCTCTCTCTCCCTCTAGTTCCCCAACAGTCACCGACCGCCGGGAAGAGCCACCGTCGACCCTTCTATCCACCTGTGAGCCTTCCTCTCTCTCTCTCTCTCTCTCTCTCTCTCTCTCTCTTTCTCTCTCTCTCTCCCTCTCTCTGAGTGGCCACCAGCGGCCGTACCCCTCCCCTGAGCCCAGCACTGTGTACAGTTTCTTTTATAAGAAAAGTTTATATATATATATATATATATATATATATATATATATGCATATTATTGATTACTATTTAAATTATATTTGATTATGTTATTAGTTATTTAATTAGTTTAGTTAATCTAATGTATTTAATTTATATTAATTAAATCTAATTATATCATAGTTAGTAAATAAATCTAATTATATCATGTTTAGCAAAATACCTAGAACATAAATAACTATATTAATCCTAGATAGGTAATAGTAATTGTTAGGGTTATGTACTTATATTCTTGCGTAATTATTTGAATTAACTTAATTCTTATTTTCTTAATTATCAAAGAGAATAATAGGCACATAATTATGTTTTAAATACACTATTAAATAATATAATTATGGTTAATAAATAACAAAACAAATATAGAAATAAGAGTGCATGATTAAAACGAGAAATTATCATTTAGCCGGGTTAATTTGAATTCATAAAAAGACTAACATTATTTGTTATAAATAATTTCAGATTCTGACCCCCTTGTTCAATAACTTGTGGACTTAGCTATCGAGGTCTGATTGTTGTCGTAGCAGCGTGAACGAGTGATTGTTTGGTAAGTACAGTGGTAGTGGGTAGTCTTATCCCCTAAATGCCTTTCTCAAATTAGGATATATTATATATTATGTAGATACATATTTTGGCCTCCATCATGATTATATGACTTTATTTGAAGATGATTTCAATCAAGCATATTTTATCATGCATTCGATTTGGCTGATTTAGGATATGAGTACATTGGTAATATATAGAGATGACTAGAGATGATTATACTGTTATGATTTTATACCGTGATGATCTCTAGCATGAGTGTGCATGTGATAGACTAGCAGGAGTATGCATGTGTTAGGTACATGGTTGGAGTCTACATTACATCATTTTTCTCTTGGCTTCTTTACCACCTAAATTCCTAAATTGCATGATCTGTTATAGTACTAAATATATACATGTGATCATGAAAATACTTGTGTATGTGATGTGATGGCTGGAACGGTATCTGATCCGAACTAGTACTGGACATACTCTTAGTGTATGACAGAATATGGTGATGGATGATGGTTGTACTCTTAGCGTATAACAAGGTACAACTATCTTTGATATACCCTTAGCGTATGGTAGCGTATGATTTTCTTCTAAGATACCCTTAGCATATGGCAGGGTATAATTTATTTCTAGAAATACTCTTAGCATATGATAGGGCATGCTTTGAGGTTGTGGCATGATGTGTATCGAGTTTGGGGCCAGGTGTCGTAGTCCAGCATGGTGGATGATATTTAGAGTTAAGACGGATGATTGTGATAGTGAGAGATATGTGGATTATATCTGGCCCTAACATATATGATTATCTAGCGGTTGGCATGCATTATGGATCATCATTGATGTGACTAGTATCATTGGATTATGATTGTTATTCATCATATGATGTTATATTGTAATTTCATCTTTAATATATTTTTAGTTGAGGATATAACATGCTCATTCATGAGAATTGATTACATTTATATATATGTTATCGAGGATACATATATACATGCTCATACATGGCATTATGTTTCTATTTGATTTATATTATCCAGTACATGATTTATATTATCCAGTACATGATTTGGCATCAGTGATTTGGGGTAAGGTCTATTCACTGAGCCTTTAGCTCACGACTCTATATATGCGTACGCGATGCAGGCGTTCGAACGCACATTTTACATTCTTTGTTTCTGCGAACCTTATACAGGCGTTCGCAAGGGCGTTCGAACGCGACCCCTTTCGCTTTCAAACGCGACCTACAAGAATTTTTTTTAATAAAAATAAACAACTAATGCAATAAGAAAAGACCCTAACTTAATGTATCAGCTCACCATGCTTTCCCCACCTTGTCCTCAAAATAAAATGTCGGGAAAACATGATACACTTAGTTAGGATCTCTTCTTATTGCATTAGTTGTTTATTTTCATTAAAATAAAATTCCTATAGGCGACCATTCAAACGTATGAGGGGTCACGTTCGAACGCCTGCATCGCGTTTGCATATATAGAGAATGTCTTTCGGTGTGTTCGAACGCGATCGGTGAGAATCCTCTAGAATTATGGTTACTTATTATTTTAGGACTTGTTGACTAGCTTCTATAAATATGTGGATGACAGCTAAATTCATTATGCTATTGGATTATTGATTTCTTGCCTCCTATCTTCTCTCTGGATGTCAAGCCACCCCTCTTCTTTGAGATCTCGATGACTTTGTTCCCTTCATCTACATCCCTTAACCACATCCACCATCCACCTTCATCTCCATACCCATCCATAACCCTAACATCCACTCCACCCATCACCACCACCATCACCTACGTTATTTCATGTTTTCCTCCCAGTTATGGCTCGAATCTTCGAAGGGCGTAAATACGAAAGTTGTAGATCAGGAAGCTGCGAATCTAATCCAGTTAGTTTCATAACATTTTGACTACCGAAGAATATTTGACGAATATATTTCCATACTTGTGCGGACTGATTCCTATAATACATAAAGATCTAGAAGGAATCATTGCGTAGCCTATCTTTGGTACGAGAACCCATCAACTTGGTATCAGAGCATATCAATTTGGTATCAAAGCTTATCAAAACGCTCCAAAATATCAGATGGCTTGCCAAGCCACTCGACTAAAATCTCTATCTCTAATCTGATACCATGTCGTCGTCGGTGACTAGCAAGTACATGAACTAGCTCTATGATCTCTGTCTCCTCCAATGGCTCCGGTAGAACTGATCCAACGACCTCCTGATCTCCAATCCGCTCCCTCAGCAAAAAAACATGAAAGACAGAATGCATACTCGACCCCCCCGGCAGCTCCAAACAATACACAACTAGACCAATACGCTCTAAGACCCGAAATAGACTGAAGTAGTGATGTACTAACTTCTGGTTTCGCATTGGATGCAAGATCACCTGTCGATATGATTGCACCTTCACAAACACCCAACTGCCGATATCAAACTCCTGCTCCTTGTGGCTGCAATCATAAACTTGCTTTATGCGATTTTCAGCAAATTTAAGATGGGCACGCAACCTCCTCAATGTGGCATCTCTATCCATCAAAGCTAAGTCCACCTCCGTCCGATCTGAAGATGCCACTGGATCATAAGCGCAAAATGTTAGAGCCAAGCGTCCATACACCACCTCAAATGGAGTCATGCCAATGCTACAATGATAGGCGGTGTTGTAAGACCACTCAGCCCATGGTAAGAATTTCAACCATCGTTTCGGCATCTCTCCAACAAAGCAACTGAAGTACTGCTCAATGCCTTGATTGACCACGTTTGGCCGTCTGTTTGTGGATGGTAGGCCGAACTGAAGTTCAATAAAGTCTCCTGCAATATAAAAAACACCATCCAAAAGTCGCTCATAAATACACGATCACGATCCGAGAGAATCGTGCGTGGCATGCCATGTAACCAAGCAACATCTCTCACAAAAATTTCAGCCATTGACTTGGCTGAAAATGGATGTGATAATGCCGAAAAGAGCACATATGTTAAGCTCTGATACTAATTTGATAAGCTTTGAAATCAATTTCATAGGTTACGCAACGATTCCTTCAAGATCTGGATGTATTACAGAAATCAATCCGTGCAACCGTAGGAAAATATTCGTAAAATATTCTCTGGTAGTTAGAAACTTATAAAACTAATTGGGTTAGATCCGTAACTTCCTAATCTACAATTTTTGTATTTATGCCCTTCATAGATTCGAACGGTAACTGGGACACAAACACAGAATAACGTGGGTGATGGTGGTGGTGATGAGTGTAGTAGATGTTAGGGTTATAGATGGGTGTGGAGATGAAGGTGGATGGTGGATGTGATAAAGGGATATAGACGAAGGGAATGTAGTGGTCGAGATCCCAAAAAAGAGGGGTGGCTCGATAGTCGAGGGAGATTAGAAGTTAGGAGAAACCTTGCCGATGGTAGAGGTGGAAGGATAGTGAAGAGGAAGAAGGGAGAGAGTCTAGAGAGAAGATAGGAGGCAGAAAAATGATACGATTTGGACTTCACTAATGTCGTCTCGAGCATGGATACACTTTATGAGTGTCTTTGTTTCTTATTTTAATGTTTAATTTCCAAGAAAATAAATTTTCTATAAGTCGCGTTCGAATGTGGGTGGAGTTCGTTCGAACACGGTTGTGAACACGGTTGTGAACGCGGTTGTGAGAGTGTGCATTGTGCGTTCGAATGCCACGTTCGAGCGCACTGTGAACGCCTGCATCGCATTCGCAAATCCAGAGAAGTGAGAAATAGGCGTGTTCGATCGCGCATTCGAACGCCTGCATTGCGTTCGCACATCTAGAGAAGAGCGAACTCAGTGCATTCGAACGCGATCGGGCGTGTTCGAACGTGGTCGGCGAAATTGTATTGTTTAGGGTTAATTTTGAACTGTTTGGTTAGCCTGTAAAGGGATGTGGATGGCAACCAGAGATTATTATTGAACAATTGAGTTTTACCTTGCCTCCTTCGTCTTCTTCGCCCTCGTTTTCTCAATCCCCAGCGACGCCACTTCTAACCTCCCTTAGGAGCGGCCCTCTCCTCCCCCTTCTTCCAATTTATCCAACACTTGCCATAACCGTTCCATCAACCATAATCTTTCCATCAGAGCCACCGTTCCTCAGACACGCGCTTCCTATGACGACAACCAGAGCTATGGCGGCACGACGAGATGATGAAGAAGAGATTCTCCCAATAGAGGAGGGGGAAACGGTTGTAAGGACTTCCACCGGCGGAACTGGCCGATCTAATCGGAATACGGAAGAACCTAGTGTTCAAGCCGTGTTGGGGTCTCTTTCCGAACAAATGGCCATTAACAACCAGATGATGATGAAGATGATGCGGGAATTACGGGCGACAAGAGAAGCCATGGCGAACGAGAACGCACCATCGACTGCACGACGCGAGTCCACTTCCATGAACTCACCGCCGCCGGCTTAGAATTTGCAACCACAAGATCCGCTGCTGCTACCACCCTATGGGCAGAGGCAAGCAAGGATGGTTCCACCAGGCCTAGTTGCAGGTGAACCCATCCGATGAGCGAACCACTATGGAGATCACCTTAGAGATCAAGATCCGTGGGTGGGTCAATACGATCCGGAACCACGGTGAGTTAATCAAAATCGAAGGAGGGATCATCAACCCTTCATGGTGCATCCTCCTCCGGTTTGACAAGGACTTGGACATGATCTGGATCGAGACAACGGCATCCGTGGATAAATCGTGTATCTCGAATTTCCCAAGTTCAAAGGTGGCGATCCGATCGATTGGTTGTATAGCGCGGAGCAATTCTTCGCATACCAAGATACGGCGGAAGAATACAAGGTGACACTTGCGAGCTTCCACCTTGAGGATGCGGCACTTCATTTGTTTCGAGCAGCCAATACCATTGAGGCTATCGAAACTTGGGCTGACTTTTGCGCCGATATCACACGGCGATTTGGAGCGTCAGGGTATGAAGACTTTGATGCTCTCCTCTCAAAGACAGTGCAAAAGACCACGGTTGGGGCATACCAAGAAGAATTTGAGAGGATAAGTAGCTGATGTCATCCACCCTAGACGGATCAGCAACTTCGCAGCACCTTCATCTCCGGGCTGCAGGGGGACATACAAGCCAATGTGAGGGCTTTAAGGCCTAGAGTCTTAAAGGAGGCCTTCGAAGATGCGGTGTTTATGGAAGACAAACATAGGGCCATGAAGTTACACCTAAAACAGAGTTGGACGAGCCAAGGGAGCCGCAATCAAGCTCAACCAACCATAGCGGGGAAATATTACTAGAGTACCGAGAACAGCTGCTGCGATGGTGCATACAACTTTTGTATTTATGCCCTTTGCAGATTCGAACTGTAGCAGGGAGGAAAATACGAAATAACGTGGGTGATGGTGGTGGTGACGGGTGGAGTGGATGTTAGGGTTATGGATGGGTATGGAGATGAGGGTGGACAGTGAAAGTGATTAAGGGAAGTAGACGAAGGGAACGAAGCGGTTGAGATCCCAAAGAAGATGGGTGGCTCGACAGTCGAGGGAGATTAGAAGCGAGGAGAAACATTGCCAATCTTAAAGGTGGAAGGATGGTGAAGAGGGATGAGGGAGAAGTCTAGAGAGAAGATAGGAGGTAAGAAATCAAGAATCCAATAGCAATATAAAGTTGGGTGCCATCCACATATTTATAGAGGCTAGCCAACAAGTCCTAAAACAATATGAAACCCTAACAAACCAACTAAACTAGTATTCCTTATCTTCTCCGAATACCTTTTGGATTAAGCTTTCGTTTTGTCATAGATATATTTTGAATCAGGAGAAATCATGAATATAAAAGTTGTAGATCTAGAGGTTATCGACCTTATCCAACTAGTTTGATATTATTTGGATATGTGTTGAATATTCTATAAATATTTTTCTGAAACTACATAGAGATGGATTTAGCTAATTAGATAAAATCCTAACTAAGTGTATCAAACAGCCCAAAACCGCATGAAGCAAACTCATGACAAAGGCCGGCATGAGCGAGAATTTGAGGTGGATTAATGGGTGTTCGTTCGAGCTCAACCGTACCGGTTATTCACATTGAGACTAATTTTGAACAAAAAGTTGGGTTACAAGTACTACGGTCCGTACCGAGTGCTACAACGAATCGGTCCAGTAGCTTACCGGTTTGACCTACCTGAAGGAACCAGGATACATCCGGTCTTCCATGTATCGGCATTGAAGGCCTAGATTGGGCCTAACCATGTGGGGGGTTCGACCTTACCCGGACTAATGGAGGAAGATGGCCCCCACTGAACCGGTCTGAGTCTTAGGCCGTAGGAGAAGACACCATGGATCCAAATTGGAAACTGAAGTGCTGATTTAGTGGCTGGGCAAACCTATTGATGAGTCTACATGGGAGCTAAAGTCAGATATCATGGATCGCTTCTCAAATTTCAAACCTCGAGGACAAGGTTGCGGAAGCGTGGTGGATTGATACAATTCAGACTTCACCGATGTCGTCTCGAGCATAGATACACTTTAGGAGTGTCTTTGTTTCTTGTTTTAATGTTTAATTTATAAAAAATAAGTTTCCTGTAAGTCGCGTTCGAACGCAGGTGGAGTGCGTTCGAACGCGGTTGTGAACGTGGTTGTGAGAGTGTGTATTGTGCGTTCGAACGCACTGTGAACGCCTGCATCGCGTTCGCAAATCCAGAGAAGTGGGAAATAGGCGCGTTCGATTGAGAATTCGAACGCCTGCATCACGTTCGCAAATCCAGAGAAGAGCGAACTCGGTGCGATCGAACGCGATCGGGCGCGTTCGAACGCGGTCGGCGAAATTGTATTGTTTAGGGTTAATTTTGAATTGTTTGGTTAGCCTCTAAAGGGATGTGGATGGCAACCAGTGATTATTATTAAAGAATTGAGTTTTGCCTTGCCTCCTTCGTCTTCTTTGCCGTCGTTCTCTCAATCCCCGGCGACGCCGCTTCTAACCTCCCTCGACCGTCCGATCACCGTAGACCCTTACGGGTGGCCCTCTCCTCCCCTTCTTCCAATCTATCCAACACTTGCCCTAACTCTTCCATCAATCATAACCTTTCCACCACCACTTTTCACCAGTGCCACCCCATAATCGCCGGTCCACCTCCAACCACCATCACCTAGGATCTCGTGCCTCCAACCATGAATCCTAAACAGATCACCCTGATGTTTGTCCACTAATCGAATGATATCTCGCGATCCCCACATCCGATTTGCTTGAAACTTGATTTGTTAGAAAGCTCTTTTCTGGGGCTATAACATATCCAAATTTCACATCAATATGATGGCAGCATATTTTGGGATCATAGTACAAATTTCCGTGTCATATCTAGTCTATATCAAAGAATTGGAAGAGATCGAACCTTAGCCTAAGGGGAGATCATAACAAAAAGTCAATAATCCAATAGCATAATGAAGTTGGCTACCATCCACTTATTTATAGAGACTAGCCAATAAGTCCTAAAATAATACGTAACCTCAATTCTAGAGGATTTTTGCCGATCGCGTTCAAACGCACAAAATACGTTCTTTATATGTGCGAACGCGATGCAGGAGTTCGAACTCGCCCGACCACATTCAAACACAAAATATGCGTTCTTTGTATTTGCAAACTTGATGCAAGCATTTACAAGGGCGTTCGAATGCGACCCCTCCTGCATTCGAACGCGACCTATAGAAATTTTATTTTAATAAAAATAAACAACTAATGCAATAAGAAAAGATCCTAACTAAGTGTATCAGCCCAGCCCACCACGCTTCCGCCACCTTGCCCTCAAAGTGAAAAGTCAGGGAAACGCTCCAAAATGTCAGTCTCCAACTCCCATGTTGCCTCATCGGATGGCTTGTCAAGCCACACAATTAAAATCTCTATCTCCAATCTAGTACTATGTCATCGTTGGCGCCTAGCAAGTATATGAACTGGCTCTACAATCTCTATCCCCTCTAATGGCTCCGGTAGAACTGATCCGACGACCTCATGATCTCCAATCTGCTCCCTTAGTAATGAAACATGGAAGACAGGATGCACTCTCAACCCCTCTGGCAACTCCAAACGATATGCAACCGGACCAATATGCTCCAACACCCAAAACGGACCAAAGTAGAGATGCGCTAACTTTTGGTTACGCATCAAACGCAAGATCACCTATCGATACAGTTGCACCCTCACAAACACCCAACCGCCGATGTTGAACTCCTACTCCCTATGGCTAGGATCATAAACTTGCTTCATACAGTTTTAAGCAAGTTTAATATAAGCACACAACCTCCTCAATGTGGCATCTCTATCCATCAACACTAAGTCCACCTCCATCCAATCTTCCGATGCCACTAGATCATAAGTACGTATTGATACGATCTCCCCTTAGGTTAAGGTTCGATCTCTTTCAATTTCCTAATCTGGATTAGATCTGGTACGGACATTTAAAATAAGATCCCAAAATATGTCATCGTCGGATCGATGTGAAATTCTAATATATTGTAGCCGCATAAAATAGTTTCCAACGAATTTAGTTTCAGGCGAATCAGATGTGGGGATCTCGAGATATCATCCGATTAGTGGATGATGGACAGGGTGGTCTGTTTTGGATCCATGGATGGAGGCATGTGATCCTAGGTGATGGTGGTTAGAGGTGGATCGGCGTTAATGGGGTGGCACCAGTGAAAAGTGGTGGTGGAAGGGTTATGATTGATGGAAGGGTTAGGGGCAAGTGTCGGATAGATTAGAAGAAGGGGGAGGAGAGGGCCGCCCGTAAGAGTCTAGGGTGATTGGCCGGTCGAGGGAGGTTAGAAGCGGCGTCGCCGGGGGATTGAGAGAACGGGAGCGAAGAAGACAAAGGAGGCAAGACAAAACTCAACTCTCAATAATCAATAATGACTTTGGTTGCCATCCACATCCTTTTAGAGGCTAACCAACAACTCAAAATTAACGAACATACTTCTTCACGTTCGTCTTCATCGCTGTCCATGTACAGTTTTGGGCCAGCCGCTTGTAGGTACGTAATACCCCTTCATGACCTGCTATAGGAGTATCATGGAAGTGTGCTATCAATAGTCTCCGTAGCTCTTCGTTCTGAGGTACCTTGATTCGCTCGCGCTCTAGTACTAACCCATCGCGCTCCTCGTGCTCGGGGTCGCTTGAGGGGTTCTCTCTCAACTCCTCCATGAGTCGGACCAGATCACTATCCTCTGCACTGGCTCTCCGCAGATCTGAGAAGAAAGGAAAGGTGGGTGCCAAGAAAGAAGCGAGCTCCCTTGCGTCCCTTTCGTTTGGAAGTTCAAGCAGTGGTTTACTTCCATCCAGCAGCACTCTCTAGTCATTCCTCCAAAATGTCAATGTGAGGCTTGTAAAATCAAATGTCACAGGCCCCAAGCTTCGAAGCCATTGGGTCCCAAAACAATATCGGCACCTTGCAAGGCCAACGGATAAAGATCCAATGTGAAAGTTTGGCCTTGCACCTTCAATTCCACACCTCCACAAATAGAATCCGCTCACAAGGTGGTACCATCTCCAATCGTCACGTCGAACCCTTCCGTGGGTTCCGACTCGAGCCCAATCTTCCTAAGGAGCCTCTTGTCAATGAAATTGTGGGTGGACCTGGTGTCTTTAGCGCAGCTGTCCCCGAATAGGCGTGGAAGGAGATTTCGACTACCATGTCCTCTACGGATTGCTCATCAGCTTCTTCTCCTTGATGTCCAACCACACCTGCATTTTCAGCTGCAAACTCATCCTCAGCCTCCTCCAATCCATCGATTAGCGTCACTGATCCCATTAGTTTAGCACAGCGATGCCCGGGTACAAACTTCTCATCACAATGGAAGCATAGGCCCTTGGCCCTTCGTTCCTCCACTTGAGCAGGTGTGAGTGATCGTCTCGGACCTCTAGGTGCGTACTTCACATCTTGGGATGGCTTCAAGGTTGCTCGAGGATGCACCATCACAGCAGCGGTTCTCGGTACTCCAGTAATATTTCCCGCCGCTATGGTTGGTTGAGCTAGATTGCGGCTCCCTTGGCTCGTCCAAGTCTGTTTCAGATGTATCTTCATGGCCCTATGTTTGTCTTTCATAAGCACCGCATCTTCGAAGGCCTCCTTTAAGGTTCTAGGCCTTAAAGCCCGTACATCGGCTTGTATGTCACCCCGCAGCCCAGAGATGAAGGTGCTGCGAAGTTGCTGATCTGTCCATAGTGGATGACATCGGCTAGTAATCCTCTCAAATTCCTCTTGGAATGCCCCAACCGTAGTCTTTTGCACTGTCTTTGAGAGTAGAGCATCAAAGTCTTCATACCCGGACGCTCCAAATCGTCGTGTGATATCCACACAAAATTCAGCCCAAGTTTCGATAGCTTCAATGGCATTGGCTACTCGAAACCAATGAAGCACCGCATCCTCAAGGTGGAAGCTTGCAAGCGTCACCTTGTATTCTTCCATCGTACCTTGGTATGCAAAGAATTGTTCTGCCTTATATAACCAATCGATCGAATCGCCACCTTTGAACTTGAGGAATTCGAGACGCACGACTTGCCCACGGATGTCGTTGTCTCATTCCGGATCATGTCCAAGTCCTTGTCTAACCTGGGGAGGATGCACCATGAAGGGTTGATGATCCCTCCTTCGATTTTGATTAACTCGCCGTGCCTCCGGATCGTATTGACCCACCCACGGATCTTGATCTCCAAGGTGGTCTCCATGGTGGTTCGCTTGTCGGATGGGTTCACCTACAACTAGACCTGGTGTAACCATCCTTGCTTGCCTCTGCCCATAGGGTGGTGGTAGCAGTGGCTCTTGTGGTTGCAAAGGCTGAACCGGTGGCGGTGGATTCAAGGGGGTGGACTTGCGTCATGGGGTCGATGTTGCGTTCCCGTTCGCCATTGCTTCCCTTGTCGCCCATAGTTCCCGCATCATCTCCATCATCATCTGATTGTTGATGGCCAATTGCTCGGAAAGAGACCCCAACACGGCTTGAACACTAGGTTCTTCCGTATTCCGATTAGATCGGGCAGTTCCGCGGGTGGAAGTCCCCGCAACCGTTTCCCCCTCCTCTATTGGGAGAATCTCTTCTTCATCATCTCGCCGTGCAGCCATGGCTCTGGTGGTCGTCATAGGAAGCGCTTGTCCGAGGAACGGTGGCTCTAATACCAAGCTTGATACGATCTCCTCTTAGGCTAAGGTTCGATCTCTTCCAATTTCCTAATCTGGATTAAATCTAACATGGACCTTTAAAATAAGATCCTGAAATATTCTACCGTCAGATCGCTGTGATATTTGATATATTTTGTAGCTCCAGAAAAGAGCTTTCCAACGAATCTAGTTTCAAGCGAATCAGATGTGGGGATCTCGAGATATCGTCCGATTAGTGGACGATGGTCAGGGTGGTCTGTTTTGGATCCATGGATGGAGGCATGTGATCCTAGGTGATGGTGGTTGGAGGTAGACCGGCGTTAATGGGGTGGCACCGGTGAAAAGTGGTGGTGGAAGGGTTATGGTTGATGGAAGGGTTAGGGCAAGTGTCGGATAGATTGGAAGAAGGGGGAGGAGAGGGCCGCCCGTATGAGTCTAGGGTGATTGGCCGGTCGAGGGAGGTTAGAAGCGGCGTCGCCGGGGGATTGAGAGAACGGGAGCGAAGAAGACGAAGGAGGCAAGGCAAAACTCAACTCTCAATAATCAATAATGACTTTGGTTGCCATCCACATCCTTTTAGAGGCTAACCAACAACTCAAAATTAACCCTAACAATACAATTTTCGCCGACCGCGTTCGAACGCACCGAGTTCGCTCCTCTGGATTTGCGAACGTGATGCAGGCATTCGAACGCGCTTGTTTTCCACTTCTCAGGATTTGCGAACGTGCAAGCGTTCACAGTACATTCGAACGGGGCATTCGAACGCACAATGCACACTCTTCACCCACGTTCACAACCGCGTTCACAACCACGTTCGAACTCACTCCACCTGCGTTCGAACGCGACTTACAGAAAACTTATTTTAATGGAAATTAAACACTAAAACATGACATAAAGACACTCCTAAAATGAATCCATGCTCGAGACGACGTCGGTGAAGTCCGAATCGTATCACTTAATGTTGGAGCCGAGCGTCCATACACCACCTCAAATGGAGCCATGCCAATACTGCTGTGGTAGGCGGTGTTGTAAGACCACTCCGCCCATGGTAAGAACTCCAACCATCGTTTCGACATCTCTCCAACAAAGCACATAAAATACTGCTCAATGCCTCGATTGACCACCTCGGTTTGGCCGTCTGTCTATGGATGGTAGGTTGAATTGAAGTTCAATCAAGTCCCCTGCAATCTGAAAAACTTCGTCCAAAAGTCGCTCATAAATACACGATCACGATCTGAGACAATCGCGCGTGGCATGCCATGTAACTGAGCAACATCTCTAATAAAAATTTCAGCCACACCGACTTGGCTGAAAACGGATGTGACAATGCTGCAAAGTGTGCATACTTGCTTAATCTGTCAACCACCACAAAGATAACGGAATAACCACGTACCAGCAGAAGACCCTCTTTGAAGTCCATAGAAATATCTTCCTAAACACAATCCGGTATAGGTAAAAGTTGTAGTAATCCGGCGATGAAGTGGTGATAGTATTCGGTTAGCCCCAAAAATCCTCTCAATCCGGTGGTAGTAGTAGGAATAGGCCAAGCTATCATACATGCAACCTTTTGAGGATTTGCCGCTATACCTTCTGCTGAAATGATGTCGCCTAAATACTCCACTTGTGGTACTCCCTATAGGCACTTAGACTTCTTGATCTTCAATTAATTTTGCTTTAACAAATTCAGCACGTCCTCCAAATGCCTCCAATGCTCCAATTTAGTCTTGCTATACACCAAAATATCATCAAAAAATACCAAAACATACCTTCGCAAAAGAGGCCAAAATATATCATTCATGAGGCCTTGAAAGATAGCTGGAGCATTGGTGAGACCAAAAGGCATCATCTGGAACTCGTAATGCCCGTCCGAAGTGCGAAATGTAGTTTTGTGCACATCTGCCGGGTGACCTCTAATTTGATGATACCCGGCTCTCAAGTTAAGCTTGCTGAATATGGTCACCCCTACAAGCTCGTCCAGCAGCTCTTCCATAACCGAAATAGGATATCGGTCTTTGACGGTAATAGCATTTAGTGCCCAATAGTTGACACAAAACGTCATGTCCCATCCTTTTTTCGCACCATAGTATGAGCTATGACTTAGTTGTATAAGGCCTTGCTCCAACATCTTAGCTACTATCTTGGAAATAACTTCTTTTTTCACATGTGGATACCGATATGGCCTCATATTCGCCGATGCAGCCCTATGTACAATCTCTATACGATGGTCCGCTGCTCTCCTTGGTGGCAACTCCTGTGACTCTTCAAACAGTCCAAAAAAGTTATCTAATAAATTAGACAATTCAATAGTAGTACTTGAACTCATTTGAGGCTCATCTCTTGTTGGTCCTAACTGAAGAAGATAGGCCAAATCATACGCATAAAGCAGCCTCACCATAGGTTGCATCGAAAGAATCAACGAAGACCAAACACCATCAAGCCACACATCTTTATTTCCTTGTTTAAATTTCATCCACATACTACGGAAATCAAATATGACGGGTCCCAAGCTTTGTAACCACTGAGTGCCTAGGACAATGTCTGCTCCTCGCAACGCCAACAGATAAAAGTCCACAATGATGTTGTGTCCTTGTACCCGTATACAGATCCGGCGACACAAGCTCTCCGCCTTAAGCTTCATGCCGTCTCCAATAGCAACGTCAAATCCCGTGGTCGGTTCAGCATCTAAACCCAATCTCTGCACTAACCTCTCGTCTAGAAAGCTGTGTGTACTCCCTGAATCGATGAGGATGTGCACACAATACTTTCTGACGAGTCCGTCTACTCGTAATGTCCTCGATGCGGAAGTATCCGAATATGCATGCATTAATATTTTAGCTTGGATATCTTCCGCCATACCCTCCACAACGGCCTCCTCATGGACCTCCTCTGGACACTCTTCATCATCAACAACCTCATCGTCCTCCTCAAGACCGTCGATAAGCATCACACTCCCGATGTGTTTAGAACACCGATGATCAGGGGTGAAAAGCTTATCACATCCAAAGCAAAGGCCCTTTGCTCTTCGCTCCTCCACCTGGGCAGGTGTGAGAGTTCGAATAGGGAATCTTGTGCCTCCTCTAACATCGAAAGAAGGTCCTAAAGGTGGTCGTGGTCTAGTACTCCCAGCCACTATCTTTGAACCTGCAGAATTTCCAGCCAGTCTTTCTAGGTGCAAAACGCCCATCTCGGTTGCCCTAATTGGTTTTCGTTGCCATCCTTAGAGCCTTATGCTTTTGTTCCATCCTCACGACTTTCTCAAAGGCCTCCTCAAGAGTAGTAGGACAAAGAGCACAAACATCTGCTTGTATCTCATCCCACAGCCCTGAAATAAATGTGATCATCAATATCTGCTCAGGCCTAGGTGGCTCATAACGACTACTAACTATTTCAAACTCAGATTGGTACACCAATACGGTTGTCCTCCGAACCATCTTGTTTAATGTGGCAGCAAAATCTTCATATGCCGCTGTCCCAAATCTGCATATAATACTCCTACAAAATTTAGCCCATCTAATTAATCCACCACCACGAATAACCGATCTATACCAATGCAATACCGTTCCTTAGAAGTGAAAGTTTGCCATCTGAACTTTTGCATCTTCCACTGTACCTTGACAATCAAAATATTGTTCAACTTGAAACACCCAATCTGTTGGATCACCGCCTTGGAATTTTAGAAAGTCCAAGCGTGTGGTTCTCCCTCGAATAGTATTGTCGGGTTCGTGAAAGATCCTTGGTTCGGGTTTAAATCTTTCTGCATGTTGATCATCTTCTCTAAATCCTCGAGCACGTCCATCACCATCTCCAAAGGGATCAACCTCATCCACAAAGTGCCAATCCTCCTCATCGACGAAGCACACCGGTGTTGCACGCCTCTCGAGTTCCACTACCGTCAATCTTGGGTTTTGTAACGGAGGTGGGGGAGGATGTGTAGGCATAGGTAAGAGGGGATCATTGACACTCACATGACGCACCTAGACCTATGGGGTATCGGTTCGATGAGGTCCCACCGCTGGTCTTTCTTGAAGCTTCGATCGTCGTTGAGGAGATGACGAACCCAATCGGTTCACGACATATTTCTTGAAATCATTGTGATCCTTTTGAATTGCGTCAACTATATGTAGTAATGTTTGAAACGTGCCCCTAAGTTTATCCGCCAAGCCCATATTCATACCAATGGACGTTGGTTAACTCGGTCCTACCGTAGTCGCTCTAAAGGAAGCGGATTCATAGTTATGGTCATTGTGGATTGAGTTCTCCCTTGTCGGTGTGCTCTCCAAAGGTCTCCTTATTAATGTCAACTTCCTTGTTTCAACCATTAATGGAGGTGTGAGGTTCGCCTACTCTAATACCAATGTTTAAGCTCTGATACCAATTTGATAAGCTTTGATACCAATTTGATAGGTTCTCATACCAAAGATAGGTTACGCAACGATTCCTTCAAGATCTGGATGTATTACTTAAATTAGTCCGCACAATCGTGGAAAAATATTCGTCAGATATTCTCTGGTATTTAGAAAATTATGAAACTAATTAAGATAGATCCGTAACTTCCTGATCTACGATTTTTTTTACGCCTTTTATAGATTCGAATTACAACTAGGATGAAAATATGGAATAACGTGGGTGATGGTGGTGGTGACGGGTGGAGCAGATGTTAGGATTATGGATGGGTATGGAGATGAAGGTAGATGGTGGATGTGATTAAGGGATATAGACGAAGAAAACGAAGTGGTCGAGATCCCAAAGAAGAGGGGTGACTTGACAGACGAGGGAGATTAGAAGTTAGGAGAAGCCTTGCCAATGGTAAATGTGGAAGGATGATGAAGAGTAAGGAGGGAGAGAGTCTAGAGAAAAGATAGGAGGCAAGAAATCAATAATCCAATAGCATAATAAAGTTGGTTGCCATCCACATATTTGTAGAGGCTAGCCAACAAGTCTTAAAACAATATGTAACCCTAATTCTAAAGGATTCTTGCCGATCACGTTCGAACGTATCCGATTGTGTTCAAACATACAAAAGACGTTCTCTGTATGTGCGAACGCGATGCAGGCGTTCAAACGCGAGCATTCGAACTCGCCCGACCGCGTTCAAACGCACAATATGTGTTCTCTGTATTTGCGAACTTGATATAGGCGTTCACAAAAGCGTTCAAACATGACCCCTCCTGCCTTCGAACATGACCTACAAGAATTTTATTTTAATGAAAATAAATAATGTAATAAGAAAAGATCCTAACTAAGTGTATCAGCATAATTGCTTAATCTATCAACCACCACAAAGGTAATGGAATAACCACATACCAGCAAAAGACCCTCTATGAAATCCATAGAAATGTCTTCCCAAACACAGTCCGATATAGGTAAAGGCTGAAGTTATCTGGTCAATTGCCTTTGCTCTTTGACAAACATCGCAAGCACGGACAAAACTTCTCACATCCCGCCTCAATCCTAGCGACATGCAACTCTGTGATATCCTTCTATAAGTTCTCAAGACACTCTCATGACCAGCCTCTAGAGTTTGGTGGAAGTGCTCCATCAATTTCTGTCGCAACCCATCATTTGCGGGCACCCGAATGCATCCACGGTCCAACAGCAAACTGCCTCGGTTCTTTAACTCTGGATGGCGCTCCAGATCATCCAACACCTCCTGTAACAATCTCAAAACATCTAGGTCAGATGTACGTCCATACCTCAGCTCATCAAGAAAAGGAAAAGTGGGAGAAGAATAGGCTGCAAGCTCGGCGGTATCGGGTTGTCGTGATAATGCATCCGCCGCTCTATTTTTCGTTCCTTTATTGTATTGAATTTCACAATCATATCCCAGCAATTTCGTGACCCATCTCTACTGTGCCGAAGTGTGTATACGCTGTCCCATAAAGTATCGAAGGCTCTTTTGATCGATTCGGATAATCAATTGCCTACCGATTAAATAAGGCCTCCACTTTGTCACCACATATAGAATTGCCAACATCTCTCTCTCATAAGTCAATAATTACTAAGATTTTTTGTGATAAATCCTTACTAAGAAAGGCTATGGGACATCCTCCTTGCATTAGTACAGTCTATCCCAACTCTCGACGCATTACATTCCACCATAAACTCTTTGGTGAACTCTGGTAGTGTTAAAACGGACGCCGTCGTCATTGCTGTTTTTAGTTTTTCAAAGACTGTAGTGGCTTCATCCATCCATCTAAAAGAGTCTTTCTTCAACAAAGAAGTGGGAGGAGTAGTGATCTTGCCATACCCGGCGATGAAGCGGCGATAATATCCTATCAGCCCCAAAAATCCTCGCAATCCTATGGTGGTAGTAGGAATAGGCCAAGTGGTCATATATGCTACCTTTTGAGGATCCGTCGCTACACCTTCTACTAAGATAATATGGCCTAAATCCTCCACTTATGATACTCCCCATAGGCACTTGGACTTCTTGATCTTCAACTGGTTTTGCTTTAACAAATTTAGCACATTCTCCAAATGCCGACAATGCTCCAATTCAATCATATTTTATACCAAAATATCATCAAAAAATACCAAAACATACTGATACGAACTGGGTCAGATTGGATCATATCAAAGAGAGATTAGGCTCAATGGATTGAGTCTAATTATCTTATTTAGTTATTTGGTTTAGTTAGAGTCTTAGTAGGTTAGGATTTTATTTAATTAGCTAAATCCAACTCTGTACAATTTTGGGAAAATATTAGTGGAATATTCTACGCATATCCAAATAATATTAAACTAGTTTTATAAGGTCACCAACCTCCAGATCTACAACTTTGATATTCATGACTTCTCCAAATTCAAAATCTATCTATGAAAAAATGAAAGCTTAATCCGAGAGTTAATCGGAGAAGATAAAGAAGACTAGTGAGTTGGTTTGTTAGGGTTTTAACTTAGTTATTGATTTATTAGGATTTGCTATAGTTGTTTAATTTAGTTGATACTAGGGTGAGCCTCTATATATATGTGGAGGAAATTCCAATTGGAATATGATGAGGATGATAGTGGAATTGGATTCTTGATTTCTTGCCTCATATCGTCTCTCTAGACTTCTCCCTCCTCCCTCTTCACCATCCTTCCACCTCTACCTTTAGCATGGTTTCTTTTAGCTTCTAATCTCCCTCGACTATCGAGCCACCCCTATTCTTTGGGATCTCAACCACTTCATTCCCTTCATCTACTTCCCTTAATCAGTTCCACAATCCACCCTCATCTCCATACCCATCCATAACCCTAACATCCACTCCACTTGTCACCACCACCATCACCCAAGTTATTCTTTGTTTTCGTCCCTTCTATAGTTCACATATGCAAAGGGAATAAATATAAAAGTTGTAGATCAAGAAGTTATGGATCTAACCCAATTAGTTTTGTAATTTTTAAGCTACCAGAGAATATCTAACGAATATTTTCTCACAGTTGTGCGGACTAATTTTTGTAATATATTCAGCTCTTGAAGGAATCTTAGCATAGCCTATCTTTGGTTCCAAATCTCATCAACAGGTATCAGAGCATATCAATTTAGTATCAGAGCCCATCAATTGGTATCAGAGCAGGCAAACCTCAGGCCTCCATTAATGGTTAAAACAAGCAAGATGACATCAACTAGGAGACCTATGAAGAGCACATCGATAAGGGAGGACTCAATCCATAATGGCCCTAACCGTGAGGCCGATTCCTTTGGAACGACCACGGTAGGACCAAGTCAACCAACGTCCATGGGTGCGAATATGGATGAACTTAGGGACATGTTCCAAACATTGCTGCATAAATTTGACGCAATTCAAAAGGATCACAATGATTTCAAGGAATATGTCATGAACCGATTGAGTTCGTCATCTCCTCATCAGTGCCTGACGAAGGAACACCGAGGTATACATCACCATTAGAGGAGACCTTGCTCCTACACCGATAACTAGGAATCCCAAAACGGTCATCAGCCATCACCAATCGCCACCCCAGCCATTCATTGAGGGCATTGAAGCTTTGAAAAATATCGAGGATCTGATACCTCGACGGCTCGATCCTATGGTTATGGCTTCCCATCAAGTTTCTTACCAATCTAAATGACAACCTCCTCAGCCCATAAGCAATGTGCCAAAGCCTAAACAGATCAGTCCTTGCGCGAGGCCTAAACTAGACTCGAGCATACATTGGATTGTGGGTGAGTTACATCTTAGCCTTGGACTAATTGGTCGAGCACAAATCAACGCGCTACATTTTGTTACACTTGGCCGAGCTATGACCTCCTCCACAAGTCTTGCACTCTTGGACTCGGCTCGGATGTTGATGGGAATGATTCAGCAAATACGGAAGGTTTAGAAACCACCATGGACACCTTGAGGACAAGGTGATCGGAAGCGTGGTGAATTGATACGAATCAGGTCAGATCGGATCACATCAAAGGGAGATTAGGCTCAATGGATTGAGTCTAATTATCTTATTTGGTTATTTGGTTTAGTTAGAGTGTTAGTAGGTTAGGATTTTATTTAATTAGCTAAATTCAACTCTACGCAATTTCAGTAAAATATTTGCGGAATATTCTACGCATATCCAAATAATATCAAACTAGAGGTGAGGCAGAACAATGGTGGAAAGTCTTAGTAGGTAGCCTTTGCTGCCTTTATGCTTAAAGGTGAGGCGGAACAATGGTGGAAAGCCACAGAAAGATTGATAAAATCAAGGATAGGGGACATCGTCATCACTTGGGAGTTATTTCTTAATGCCTTTGATCAAAACCATTTTCCAGCCTAGAGGAAAGAAAAGATGTAAGAAGAATTTCTACATTTACGTCAGGGTTCTATGACGGTGGCAGAATATGAGGTCAAATTTAATACTTTAGCCCATTTAGTGCCCCATCAAGTTCCAAATGAAGCAACTAGAGCTCGACGTTTCAAACATGGGCTGAATTATGCTATACGTCAGAGCTTGGAGGCAGCAGGCCTTATTCCTTATGCTAATACAATGGAGAGGGCTATGGCACTTGAGGGAGTGATTTAGGAGAAGAGGGCATTGGAGGCTTGGCGATCTGGGACACATTCTGGGTGAGGCGGGAGTTCTAGAACTCCTCTTGCTAGCTAGAGCCTGTCGTCTTCACAATCATAGCGTCACCCTTTCTACCATCCTTATCGAGGAAGTTCCAGTGTAGGATCATCTGCTAATAGATCTGATTCACGGGGATCTAGAGGACTTAGCCAGGTAGTGTCTCAGGTCAGTGTGAGTAGGCCATCCTCAAATGGTAGAGGAAGTGGATTTCCTAGGGGACTGCCAAGTCAAGGTCGTCCTTACTTCGGATGTGGCAAATATGGTCATCATCTTCGAGATTGCCCTAACCCACGTTTGTGCTATGAGTGTGGGAAACCTGGTCATATCCGTCGTTACTGTCCATGTGCCACCACCGCCCCGACTTTTGTTGCTGCAGCATCTTCTAGAACTCCACCTATTGGGGTTTCTACTACAGCTGGCCGAGGCAGAGGAGTTGGACGGGTAGTTTCCTCCCAGCCTGGGCGAAAGTGTAGAGGTGGCCGAATATTCGCGATGATAGAGCACGATGCTTTGGCATCCAATGATATGGCCACAGGTACTCTGAATTTATTTTCTTATACAGCAAGAATTTTATTTGATCCGGGTGCCACACATTCTTATAAATCTTGCACAATTAGTTTTGGGGATAGGGAGTTCAAAGTAGATTTTTTGCCACTAGAGCTGACAGATTTTGACGTTATCTTGGGGATGGATTGGTTAGCTACATATCATGCCAACATAGATTGCTATAGAAAGGAAATTGTGATGAATTTAACTGATGGGGCAGAATATAGAATTAAGGGCAATAAATCCAGCAACCCTATGAAGATAATCTCTGCATTTGAATCTTATAGGTTATTAAAGAAAGGATGTACATGTGTCTTAGCTAGCCTGTCAGGAGATACTAATAAAAAGATCAAATTAGAAGATGTTCGAGTTGTTAGAGAGCTTCGTGATGTTTTCCCAGATGATCTCCTCGGATTATCCCCGGATAGGGATGTAAACTTTTCAATTGATTTAGCTCCTGATAATTTACCTATTTCTAAAGCCCCCTATAGAATGGCACCAATAGAATTGAAAGAACTTAAGGTACAATTGGAAGGACTACTACAGAAAGGCTTTATAAGACCTAGTATTTCTCCTTGGGGAGCACCTGTTCTTTTGTTAAGAAGAAGGATGGGACACTCAGGTTGTGTACAGACTATAGACAGCTAAACCAAGTAACTATAAAGAACAAATATCCTCTACCTCGCATTGATGATTTGTTTGACTAGTTAAAGGGAGCTAGAGTATTCTCAAAAATAGACTTGAGGATTGGTTATCATTAGTTAAAAGTCCATGAGGAGGATATTTCTAAATCTGCTTTTCATACTAGATATGGACATTAAGAATTTTTGGTCATGCCATTTGGATTGACCAATGCTCCAACTGTTTTCATGGATCTGATGAATAGAGTTTTCCAACCTTATTTGGATCAGTTTGTAATAGTTTTCATTGATGATATACTAATATATTTAGCTAGTGAGGAAGAACATGAGTATCACTTGATGTTAATTCTCCAGATCTTTAGAGAGAAGAAGTTATTTGCTAAATTTTTAAAATGTGGGTTCTGGCTAGATCAAGTGGTCTTTCTAGGATATATGGTATCATAGGAAGGGATCAATGTGGATTAGTCCAAAATAGAGGTTGTATTGAAATGGAATAAACCAACTAATATCACGAAAATGCGTAATTTTCTTGGTCTGGCTGGGTATTATAGAAGGTTTCCAGAAGAATATGCAAAAATAACTATGCCTTTTACCAGGTTGACTCGAAAGAATCAAAGGTTTGAGTGGAATGAAGAGTGTGAAAATAGTTTTCAAGAATTAAAAAGAAGATTGACTTGTGCACCAATTCTGATTATTCCATGTAGTGGAATAGGATTTCAAGTGTATTATGATGCCTCATGCAAAGGATTAGGTTGTGTTTTAATGCAGAATGGTATGCATATACATCTAGGCAGTTGAAAGATTATGAACATAATTATCCTACTCATGATTTAGAGTTGGCTGCTGTAGTGTTTGCTCTAAAAATTTGGCAACACTATCTATATGGGAAAAAATGTGAAACATTTACAGATCATAAAAGTCTTATATATTTGTTTACTCAGAAAGAACTTAATTTGCGACAAAGGTGATAGTTAGAATTAGTGAAGGATTATGATTGTACCATAAATTATCATCCAGGTAAATCAAATGTTGTTGTAGATGCCTTAAGTAGGAAGTCAGCTAGGAGTCTAGCATTTAATTACCCAACAAACTATGATACTTAAGGATCTGCAAAGGCTAGAAGTTCCAATTGTGACCAGGAGTAGTGGAGTTGGTTTATTAGCACAATTTACTGTCAAACCTACATTGATAGATAGAATTAGTGCATCTCAAAAGATTGATACTAAGACTATGCAAATTATGAAACAAGTACAGAATTCTAGTAAACTCGATTACTCTATAGATTCTACTAAGATACTGCATTTTAGAGGTAGATTGTATGTTCCTAATTGTGAAGAACATAGAAATGAAATTTTAAATGAAGCTCATACTTCTGCTTATGCTATGCACCTCGAGGGAACCAAAATGTACCAAGAGTTATAGAAGAAATTCTGGTGGGAAGGAATGAAAAGAAATATTGGGGAATTTGTGGCTAAGTATTTGACTTGTCAGCAAGTCAATATTGAGCATCAGAGGCCTGCAAGTGCATTACAACCTTTGCAGATTCCTGAATGAAAATGGGAACATATTAATATGGATTTTGTGACAGGATTACCAAAGACACAAAAAAAGAAGAATGCAATTTGGGTGATTATTGATAGACTAACCAAATCGGCACACTTTTTACTAGTTAGTACTACTAATTTAATGGAGAAGTTAGCTATGTTGTTTAGAGATAAAATTTTTGCTCACCATGGAATTCCTATTAGTATCACTTCAGATAGAGATCCTCGCTTTGTGTCCAAATTTTGGAGGCAATTTCATGAGTTTTTTGGAACAAAATTACAGTTTAGTACAGCTTATCATCCTCAAACAGATAGTCAATCTGACGTACTATTCAATCATTAGAGGATATATTGAGAGCATGTGTAATTAATTTTGGATTGGGTTGGGACAAATATTTACCATTGATAGAGTTTGCTTATAATAACAGCTATCATGCTAGCATTGGTATGCCTCCCTATGAAGCATTATATGGTAGGAAATGCAGATCACCAATTGATTGGGAAAAAGTTGGAGAAAAGAAGGTTGAAAACTCAATACTAATGCAAGCTACAGTTGAGAAGATAAAGATAATTAGAGAACATATGAAGGTGGCACAAAGTAGACAGAAAAGTTATGCTGATAATAGGAGGCGTGATTTGGAGTTTTAGGTTGGGAACAAAATATTCTTAAGAGTTTCACCTTGGAAGGGTGTGATTTGCTTTGGAAAGAAAGGAAAGTTAAGTCTTAGGTATATAGGACCTTATGAGATTCTTAGACGGGTAGGGCCTGTATCTTATAGAGTAGCTTTACTACCTGACTAAACACAAATTCATAATGTGTTCTATGTGTCAGTATTAAGGAAATATATATCAGATCCTTTGCATGTGATTCATTATGAACCGGTTCAGCTGCAGCAAAATCTATCATATGAAGAGCAGCCTGTGAAAATCCTTGCTAGAAGAGATAAGGTACTGAGACCCAAAGTAATATCTTTAGTAAAAATCTTATGGAGAAACAATGCAGTAGAAGAGGCATCTTGGGAACGTGAGAATGAAATACAATCCAAATATCCAGAATTGTTTAGAGGTATGTAAATTTCGAGGTCAAAATTTTTATAAGGGGGGGAAGGAAAATGTAATAACCCAAGTAGGGTAAAAAAATATTAAATTAAATTTGCTGGGCACGACGTGACCAGCCACGTTGTGGCCGGCCTCGCGCCCAGCATACTATGCATGCCATGGCAGTAGTGGAGGTGCCACAGACCTCCACCGAGCCACTCTAATATTTTTTCTCTCTCCCTCTAGTTCCCCAGCACTCACCGACCGTTGGGAAGAGCCGCCATCGGCCCTTCTATCCACCAGTGAGCCTTCCTCTCTCTCCTTCTCTCTTTCTCTCTCTCTCCCTCTCTCTCTCTCTCTTTTTGTCGGTTTCCTCTCGGGGCCGTCGGAGGTTTGAGACGCCGGCGAGAGGCCAGCCGCTGAGTGGCCACCAGTAGCCGTACCCCTCCCCTGCGGCCCAACCCTCTTCCCCTTTTCTCCTTCCTCTTCTTCTTCTTCTTCTCCTCCTCCTCCTCCTCCTCCTTCCCTTCTTTCCTTCTCTCGGGTAGCACCTTGCAACAAGGTGCTGGGCTCAGCCTAGCACCCTTGTAGTTCAAGGTGCTGAGCTCGACCCAACACCCTACTGAGCATGGTGCTAGGCTGAGCCTAGCACTGTGTATAGTTTCTTTTATAAAAAATGTAAATATATAAATAAATAAATATATATATATATAAACATATTATTAGTTACTATTAAATTATATTTGATTATGGTATTAGTTATTTAATTAGTTTAGTTAATCTAATGTATTTAATTTATATTAATTAAATCTAATTATATCATGTTTAGCAAAATACCTACAACATAAATGACTATATTAATCCTAGATAGGTAATAGTAATTGTTAGGGTTATGTACTTATATTCTTGCGTAATTATTTGCAGTAACTTAATTCTTATTTTCTTAATTACTAAAGAGAATAATAGGCACATAATTATGTTTTAAATACACTATTAAATAATATAATTATGGTTAATAAATAACAAAACAAATATAGAAATAAAGAGTACATGATTAAAACGAGAAATTATCATATAGTCGGGTTAATTTGAATTGATAAAAAGACTGAAATTATTTGTTATAAATAATTTCAGATTCTGACCCCTTTGTTCAATAACCCGTGGACTTGGCTATCAAGGTCTGATCGTTGTCGTAGCAGCGTGAACGAGTGATTGTTTGGTAAATACAGTGGTAGTGAGTAGTTTTATCCCCTAAACGCCTTTCTCAAATTATGATATATTATATATTATGTACATGCATATTTTGGCCTCTAGCATGATTATATATATGACTTTATTTGGAGATGATTTCAATCAAACATATTTTATCATACATTTGATTAGGCTGATCTAGGATATGAGTACATTGGTGATATATAGAGATGATTGGAGATGATTATACTATTATGATTTTATACCAAGATGATCTCTAGCATGAGTGTGTATGTGATAGACTAGCAGGAGTATGCATGTGTTAGATACATGGTTGGAGTCTACATTATATCATTTTTCTCTTGGCTTTTTTACCACCTAAATTCCTGAGTTGCATAATCCATTGCAGTACTAGATATATGCATATGATCTATCATGTATAGGAAATTATAAAAATATGTGATGTGATGGTTGGAACGACTGGTATTGGATATATTTGATACATTTAGTTAGGGTCTTTTCTTATTCCATTAGTTGTTTATTTTCATTAAAATAAAATTCCTATAGGTCGTGTTCGAACGCCCTTACGAATGCCTATATTAGGTTCGCAAAAACAGAAAACGCAGAATATTAGTTTCTTGCCTCTCTATCTTCTCTCTACCCTAATCTCCCTCCTCCTCCTTCACCAACCTACCACATTTACCATTGGCAAGGTCTCGCCAAACTTCTAATCTCCCTCGTCTATCGAGTCCTCCCTCTTCTTTGGGATCTTGACCACTTCTTCCCCTTTGTCTTTATCACTTAAACAACATCAACCATCCACCTTCATCTCTATTACTATCCATAACCCTAATATCCACTCCACCCATCACCACCACCATCATTCGCAATATTTTATATTTTTGTCCTAGTTGCAATTCGAATCTGTGAAGGCCATACAGACAAAAAACGTAGATCAAGAAGTTATGAATCGATTTCACTTAGTTTCGTAATTTTCAGACTACGAAAAAATATTTGGTGAATATTTTTCCTTGGTTGTGCAAGCTGCTTCTTACAATAAATTCAAATCTTGAAGGAATGGTTCTGTGTTCTATCATTGGTATAAGAGCCTATCAATTTGGTACCATAGAACCTATCAATTAGTATCAGAGTCAGACAAACCTCAGACCTCCATTAATGGTTGAAACAAGAAAGATGATGTCGACAAGGAGACCAATGGAGAGTATACCAATAAGGGAAGACTCAACCCACGATAACCCTAACCGTGAGGTTGATTCCTTTGGAGCGACAACGGTAGGACTGAGTCAACTAGCGTCCATGGGTGTGAATATGGTCTTGGCGGATGAACTTAGGGGCATATTATAAACATTGTTGCATAGAGTTACCGCAATGTAGAACGATCATAATGCTTTAAAAGAATATTTCATGAACCAATCGGCTTTGTCATCTCCTCAACGAAGATCGGTGTCTCAAAAAGGACCAGCGGTGGGACAACACCGAACCGATACTCCACAAGTCCAAGTGTGACATGTTAGTGTTAATGATCCTCTTTTACCTAAGCCTACACATCCTCCCCCACCTCTGTTACAAAACCCAAGATCGGTGGTGGTGGAACCCGAGAGGTGAGCGACACTAGTGCGCTTCGTTGAAGAGGAGGATTGGCACTTTGAGGATTATGTTGATCCCTTCGGAGATGGTGATGGACGTGCTCTTGAGAATTTAGAGAAGGAGATCAACATGCACAAAGGTTCAACCCTGAACCAAGGATCTTTCGTGAACTCGATAATGCTATTCGGGGTAGAACCACATGCTTGGACTTTCTAAAATTCCAAGGCGATGATCCAACGGATTGGGTGTTTCAAGTTGAACAATACTTTGATTGTCAAGGGATAGGTGAGGATGGTCTAGATTGCAACTTTTCACCTCCAAGGAACGGCATCGCATTGGTATAGATCGGTTATTCGTGGTGGAGGATTTACCGGTTGGGTTGACTTTTGTATGACGATTACACGCAGATTTAGGACAGCGGCATATGAAGAGTTTGCTGCCACATTAAGCATGAGGGTTCAATGGACGACCGTTCTAGAGTATCAAGCTGAATTTGAAAGAGTTAGTAGTCGTTGTGAGCCACCTTGGCCTGAACCGACATTAATGAGCACATTCATTTCAGGGCTACGAGATGAGATACATACGGATATTCATGCTCTTTATCCTACCACTCTTGAAGAGGCCTTTGAGAAGGCTGTGAGAATGGAGCAAAAATATAAGGCTCTCAAGATGGCAGCAAAAACAAGTTAGGGCAACGGAGATGGGCGGTTTGTGCCTAGAACGCCGACTGAAAATTCTGTGAGTTCAAAGACAGCGGCTGCGAGTACTAGACCACGACCACCTTTCAGACCTTCTTCTCAGGTTAGAGGAGGCACAAGACCCCCCGTTCAAACTCTCACACCTGCCCAGGTGGAGGAGTGAAAAGTGAAGGGCCTTTGCTTTTGATGCGATGAACGTTTCACCCCCGATCATCGTTGTTCCAAACCGATACGATCTCCCCTTTTGGCTAAGGTTCGATCTCTTCCAATTCTCTGATCTAGACTAGATTTGGCACGGAACTTTGTAAAAAGATCCCAAAAGATTCCATCGTCGGATCGACGTGAAATTTGGATATATTGTAGCCCCAGAAACAAGCTTTCTAACAAATCAAGTTTCAAGCGAATCGGATGTAGAGATCTTAAGATATCATCCGATTAGTGGATGAACATCAGGGTGGTCTGATCAGGATCCGTGAATGGAGGCACGAGATCCTAGGTGATGGTGGTTGGAGGCGGATCGGTGTTAATGGGGTGGCACCGGTGAAAAGTGGTGGTGGAAGGGTTATGGTTGATGGAAGGGTTAGGGCAAGCATTGGATAGATTGGAAGAAGGGGGAGGAGAGGGCCGCCCTTAAGGGTCTAAGGTGATTGGCTGGTTAAGGGAGGTTAGAAGCGGCGTCGCCGGGGATTTTGAGAACGAGAGTGAAGAAGATGAAGAAGGCAAGGCAAAACTCAATTCTTCAATAATGACTCTCTATTTGCCATCCACATCATTTATAGGCTAACCAAACAATTCAAAATTAACCCTAAACAATACATTTTCGTCGACCGTGTTCAAACGCGCCCGATCGCGTTCGAACGCACTGAGTTCGCCCTTCTCTGGATTTGTGAATGCGATGCAAGTGTTCGAACACGCGACCGAATGCACCTTTTTCCCACTTCTCTGGATTTGTGAACGCGATGCAGGCGTTCACAACGCATTCAAACGTGGCATTTGAACGCACAATGCACACTCTCACAACCACATTCACAATCGCGTTCACAACCGCGTTCGAACGCACTCCACCCGTGTTCGAACGCGACTTATAGAAAACTTATTTTCTTGGAAATTAACATTAAAACAAGAAACAAAGACACTCCTAAAGTGTATCCATGCTCGAGACAACATCGGTGAAGTCCAAATCGTATCAATCCATCATGCTTCCACAACCTTGTCCTCATGGTTTGAAATTTGGTAAGCGATCTTTGAACTCTGACTCAAGCTCCTCTATGGTATGATCTTCTGCATTGGTTCCCCACATATCTGAAAATAGAGGAAATGTTGGTGCTGAAAAAGAGGCAAGCTCACTTGTGTCCGGTTGGCGTGAAAGGGCATCGGCCGCTCAATTCTTGATCCCCTTTTTGTAGACTAATTCGTAGTCATACCCAAGGAGTTTCGTGACCTACCGTTGTTGGGCTGGGGTGTGCACACGTTGCTCCATGAAGTAGGGTAAGATATTTAATACCTTCCGCACATGCCGCAAGTGCTTGCTCCAATTCCTGCTATACACTAGAATATCGTCAAAGAAGACGAGCACGTACCGACGCAAGAACGGGCGGAAAGGGTCATTCATCAGCCCTTGGAAGGTGGCTGGTGCATTGGTGAGCCCAAACGGCATGACTCGGAACTCATAGTGGCCATCGTGAGTTCAGAACGTCGTTTTGTGCACATCTTTCGGGTCGACGCGGATTTGATGGTACCCAGCTCTTAAATCAAGTTTGCTGAAGTAAGCCGACCCTATGAGTTCATCCAGCAACTCCTCAATCACCGGTATTAGATATCGGTCCTTGATGGTAATTGCATTCAAGGCTCGGTAGTCAACGCAAAACCTCCAACTCCCGTTTTTCTTCCGAACCAGCAGCACTGGCGACGAGTAGGCACTTCTACTCGGTTCAATAATCCCTTGCTCGAGCATTTCCACCACCAATTTACTTATCTCTTCCTTCTGGACATGCGAATACCGACAGGGCCGAAAATTTGCTGGTTCAGCCCATGGAATGATCTGGATGCGATGGTCGTGCCGATGGGTTGGCGGTAGTCCTCGGGGTTCCTCAAAGAGATCTTGGAACTCCTGTAGCAGCTCTTGCATGTCAGGGGCTATTTTCCTTGGTGGAGGATGTTTTGGTTCAACAACAGCCATTTGCGATAGTAGAGCTCGGTCCCCTACATAAGGAAAGCCCACAAGCCCACAAGTGGTTGCAATGTCAGCCCTTGCCACGGTTGATTTCCATCCAGCAACACACTTCGACCATTCTTCCAAAATGTCAGTGTGAGGTTTGAGAAATCAAATGTTACGGGCCCCAAGCTTTGAAGCCATTGAGTCCTCAAAACAATGTCGTCACCTCGCAAGGCCAACGGATAAAGATCTAATGTGAAAGTTTGGCCTTGCACCTTCAATTCCACACCTCCACAAATAAAATCCGCTCGCAATGTGGTGCCATCTCCAATCGTCACATCGAACCCTTCCGTGGGTTCCGACTCAAGCCCAATCTTCTTAAGGAGTCTCTTGTCAATGAAGTTATGGGTGGACCCGGTATCAATTAATATTCTCACTGTGGTTTTCTTGACTATACTATTCACCTGCAAAGTCTTTGGCGCAACTGTCCCCGAATAGGCATGGAGGGAGATTTCAGCTATCATGTCCTCCACGGGTTGCTCCTCAGCTACTTCTCCTTGATGTCCAGCCACACCTTCATTTTTAGCTGCAAACTCATCCTCCACATCCTCCAATCCATCTATTAGCATCACTGATCCTATTGGTTTAGCGTAGCGATGCCTGGGTATAAACTTCTCATCACAATGGAAGCATAGGCCTTTGGCTCTTCGTTCCTCCACTTGAGCAGGTGTGAGTGCTCATCCCGGACCTCTAGGTGCGTACTTCACATCTTGGGATGGCTTCAAGGGTGCTCGAGGAGGCACCATCGCAGCAGCGGTTCTTGGTACTTCAGTAATATTTCCCGCCGGTATGGTTGGTTGAGCTTGATTGTGGCTTCCTTGGCTCGTCCAACTCTGTTTTAGGTGTAACTTCATGGCCCTGTGTTTGTCTTCTATGAGCACCACATCTTCAAAGGCCTCATTTAAGATTCTAGGCCTTAAAGCCCTCACATCGGCTTGTATGTCTCCCCACAGCCCGGAGATGAAGATGCTGCGAAGTTGCTAATCCGTCCATAGGGGATAACATCTACTACTTATCCTCTCAAATTCTTCGTGGTATGCCCCAATCGTGGTCTTTTGCACCGTCTTTGAGAGGAGAGCATCAAAGTCTTCATACCCCGACGCTCCAAATTACCGTGTGATATCGGCGCAAAAGTCAGTCCAAGTTTTGATAGCCTTAATGGCATTGGCCACTCGAAACCAATGAAGTGCCACATCTTCAAGGTGGAAGCTCGCAAGCGTCACCTTGTATTCTTCCACCGTACCTTGGTATGCGAAGAATTGCTCCGCCTATACAACCAATCGATCGGATCACCACCTTTGAACTTGGAAAATTCGAGACGCACGACTCGTCCACAGATGTCATTGTCTCATTCCGGATCATGTCCAAGTCCTTGTCTAATTGGAGGAGGATGCACCATGAAGGGTTGATGATCCCTCCTTCGGTTTTGATTAACTCGCCGTGGTTCCGGATCGTATTGACTCGCCCACAGATCTTGATCTCCAAGGTGGTCTCCATAGTGGTTCGCTCGTCGAATGGGTTCACCTACAACTGGGCCTGGTGTAACCATCCTTGCTTGCCTCTACCCATAGGGTGATGGCAGCAGTGGCTCTTGTGGTTGCAAATTCTGAACCGGCGGCGATGGGTTCATGGAAGTAGACTCACATCGTGGGGTCGATGGTGCGTTCCCGTTCGCCATGGCTTCCCTCGTCGCCCGTAGTTCCCGCATCATCTCCATCATCATCTGGTTGTTGATGGCCATTTGTTCAGAAAGAGACCCGACACGGCTTGAACACTAGGTTCTTCCGTATTCCGATTAGATCGGGCGATTCCGTGGGTGGAAGTCCCCGCAATCGTTTCCCCCTCCTCTATTGGGAGGATCTCTTCTTCTTCGTCTCGCCGTGCAGCCATGGCTCTCTAGTTGTCGACATAGGAAGTGCGTGTCCGAGGAATGGTGGCTCTAATACCAACTTGATACGATCTCCCATTTTGGCTAAGGTTTGATCTCTTCCAATTCTTTGATCTAAACTAGATCTGGCACGGAACTTTGTAAAAAGATCTCGAAAGATGCCACCATCGGATCGACATGAAATTTAATATATAGTAGCCTAGAAAAGAGATTTTCAACAAATTAAGTTTCAGGCGAATCGGATCTGGGGATTTCGAGATATTGTTCGATTAGTGGACGAACGTCAGGGTGGTCTGATCAGGATCCATGGATGGAGGCACAAGATCCTAGGTGATGGTGGTTGGAGGCGGACCAATGTTAATGGGGTGGCACCAGTGAAAAGTGGTGGTGAAAGGGTTATGGTTGATGCAAAGGTTAGGACAAGCGTTGGATAGATTGGAAGAAGAGGGAGGAGAGGGCCGCCCCTAAGGGTCTAGGGTGATTGGCCGGTCGAGGGAGGTTAGAAGCGGCGTCGCCGGGGATTGAGAGAACGAGAGTGAAGAAGACGAAGGAGGCAAGGCAAAACTCAATTCTTCAATAATGACTCTCTAGTTGCCATCCACAGCCTTTAGAGGCTAACCAAACAATTCAAAATTAACCCTAAACAATACACCGAGTTCGAACGCGCTCGATCACGTTCGAACGCACTGAGTTCCCTCTTCTCTGGATTTGCGCGATGTAGGCATTCGAACGAGCGACTGAATGCGCCTGTTTCCTATTTCTCTGGATTTGCGAACGCGATGCAGACGTTCACAGCGCGTTCGAACGCACAATGCACACTCACAACCACGTTCACAACCGCGTTCGAACGCACTCCACCCGCGTTCGAACGTCACTTATAGAAAACTTATTTTCTTAGAAATTAACATTAAAACAAGAAACAAAGACACTCCTAAAGTGTATCCATGCTCGAGACGACATCGATGAAGTTCGAATCGTATCATGTGATGCTCATCGACAATCTCAAGGAGGATAATGAGGTTGTTAATGATGGAGAGTGTTCAGAGGAGGTCCATGAGGAGGCCGTTGAGGAGGGCGCAAAGGAAGATATTCAAGTAGAAATATCGATGCATGTATATTCGGGTACTTCCGCACCGAAGACGTTACGGGTAGACAAACTCATTAGAAAGCATTTTGTGCACATCCTCATCGATTTCGGGAGTACACACAACTTTCTAGATAAGAGGTTAGTGAGGAGATTGAGTTTGGATGCTGAACCGACCACAGGGTTTTGACATGGCTATTAGACGGCACAAAGCTTAAGGCGAAGAGCTTGTGTCGCCGAGTTGGTATTCGGGTGGAAGGACGTGACATCATTGTGGACTTATATCCATTGGCACTACGAGGAGTAGACGTTGTTCTAAGCACACAATGGTTACAAAGCTTGGGACCCGTCACTTTTGATTTTCAGAGCATGTGGATAAAATTTAAGCAAGGAAATAAAGATGTGCGACTTGATAGCGTTCGTACTCCGCTAATTTCAGCGATGCAGCCGATGGTGGGGTTGCTATTTGCGAGTGCTTTTGCCTATTTTCTACAATTAGGACCAGTAAGAGATGAGCCTCAAATGAGTCCAGATACTACCATGGAGTTGTCTAATTTATTAGACAAATTTGCTGGACTATTTGAGGAACCAAAGGAATTGCCACTAAGGAGAACGGCGGACCACCGCATAGAGATTGTGCCCGGGGCTGCACCAGCAAATGTTAGGCCATATCGGTATCCACATGTGCAAAAGGAAGTTATCTCAAAGATGGTAGCAGAGATGTTAGAGCAAGGCCTCATTCGACCAAGTCATAGCTCATACTCATCGCCCGTGCTATTGGTGAGAAAAAAGGACGGGACATGGCGTTTTTGTGTCGACTATCGGGCACTAAACGCTATTACCGTTAAGGATTGGTACCCTATTCTAGTTATAGAGGAGCTGTTGGATGAGCTTGCAGGGGTGACTATCTTCAGCAAGCTTGACTTCGGGCTGGGTATCATCAAATTAAAGTTCATCCGGCGGATGTACATAAGACTGCATTTCGAACTCTGGACGGGCATTACGAGTTCCGAGTAATGCATTTTGGTCTCACCAATGCTCCAGCTACCTTTCAAGGGCTCATGAATGATATATTTCGGCATCTATTGCGAAGGTATGTTTTGGTATTTGACGACATTTTGGTGTATATTAGATTTGAATTGGAGCATTGGCGACATTTGGAGGATGTGCTGAATTTGTTGAAGCAAAACTAGCTGAAGATCAAGAAGTCCAAGTGTCTATGGAGATTGCCACAAGTGGAGTATTTAGGCCACATGATCTCAGCGCAAGGTGTAGCGGCAGATCCTCAAAAGATAGCATGCATAACCGCTTGGCCTATTCCTACCACCACCATAGGATTGCAAGGATTTTTAGGGCTGATTGGATATTATCGTCGCTTCATCATCGGGTATGGCAAGATTGCTGCTCCTCTCACTTCTTTGTTGAAGGACTCTTTTAGATGGACGGATGAAGCCACTACAGCCTTTGAAAAATTGAAAACAACAATGACAATGACGCCTATTTTAGCGCTATCGGACTTCACCAAAGAGTTCATTATGGAATGTAATGTATCGAGAGTTGGCATAGGAGCTGTACTAATGCAAGGAGGACGTCCCATAGCCTTTCTTAGTAAGGCTTTATCACAAAAATCTCAACAATTATCGACTTATGAGAGAGAGAGAGAGAGAGATGTTGGCAATTCTGCATACCGTGATAAAATGAAGGCTTTATTTTGATCGGTAGGCGATTCATTATCCGAACCGATAAAAGAAGCCTTCCATACTTTTTGGGACAGTGTATTCACACTCCGACATAGCAAAGATGGGTAACATAATTGTTAGGGTATGATTATAAAATTCAATACAATAAAGGAATTGAAAATAGAGCGGCGGAAGCACTATCACGCCAACCTGACACCGCCGAGCTTGCAGCCTATTCTTCTTCCAGTTTTCCTTTTCTTGATGAGATGAGATATGCATGTACATCTGACTCAGATATTTTGAGATTGTTATAGGAGGTGATGGATGATCCGGAGCGCCATTTAGAGTTGGAGAACCGAGGCAGTTTGCTGCTGGACCGTGGATGCGTTCGGGTGCCTGCAAATGATGGGCTATGGTAGAAATTGTTGGAGCACTTCCACCAAACTCCAGGATTGAGGACTTATAGGAGGATATCACGGAGTTGCACGTAGCCAGGATTGAGGCGGGATGTGAGGAGTTTTGTCCATGCTTACGAAGTCTGTTAAAGGGCTAAGGCAACCATATTGAAACCGGCCGGATTACTTCAACCTTTATCTTTACTAGATCATGTTTTGAAAGACATTTCTATGAATTTCATAGAGTGTCTTCCGCTAGTACATGGTTATTCCATTATCTTTGTGGTGATTGACAGATTGAGCAAGTATGCGCACTTTTCGATATTGTCACATCTATTTTCAGCTAAGTCAATGGCTAAAATTTTTGTTAGAGATGATGCTCAGTTATATGGCACGCCACGCACGATTGTTTTAGATCGTGATTATATATTTATGAGCGACTTTTGGATGAAGTATTTTAGATTGCAGGGGACTCAATTGAATTTTAATTTGGCCTACCATCCACAAATGGATGGCCAAACCAAGGTGGTCAATCGAGGCATTGAGCAATACTTGAGGTACTTTGTTGGAGAGATGTTGAGACGATGGTTGGAGTTTTTACCGTGGGCGGAGTGGTCTTACAACACGCCTACTGTAGTAGCATTGGCATGACGCCATTTGAGGTGGTGTATGGACGCACGGCTCCGACATTACGTGCCTATGATCTAGTGGCATCTGTAGATCGGACGGAAGTGGACTTAGCTTTGATGAATAAAGACGCCACATTGAGGAGGTTGTGTGCCCATCTTAAACTTGCTCAAAACCGCATGAAGCAAGTTTATGATCGCAGTCATAGAAAGCAGGAGTTCGATATTGGCAGTTGGATATTTATGAGGGTGCAACCGTATCGACAGGTAACCTTGCATTCAATGAGAAACTAGAGCATATTAGTTCAGTTGCATATTGTTTAGAACTGTCGGAGGGGTCGAGAGTACATCCTATCTTCCATGTTTCATTGCTGAGGGAGCAGATTGGTGATCATGAGGTCGTTGGATCACCTTTACTGGACCCATTAGAGGATATAGAGATTGTAGAGCCAATTCGTGTGCTTGCTAGGCGCCGACGACGACATGGTACCAGATTAGAGATCGAGATTCTAGTCGAGTGACTTGGCAAGCCATCCGATGAGGCGATATGAGAGTTGGAGACTGATATTTTGGAGCATTTCCCTGACTTTTCACCTTGAGGACAAGGTGAGGGAAGCGTGGTTAATTGATACATTTAGTTAGGGTCTTTTCTTATTGCATTAGTTATTTATTTTCATTAAAATAAAATTTCTTTAGGTCGCATTCGAATGTGGAAGGAGTCGCATTTGAATGCCCTTGAGAACGCCTATATCAGGGTCGCAAAAACTAGAGAACGCAGAATATGTCTTCGAACACGATTAAGCACGTTTGAACGCCTGCATCATGTTCGCACATATAGAGAACGTCTTTTGTGCGTTCGAACGCACACATTCGAACGTGATCGGCAAGAATCTTCTAGAATTAGGGTTAATAATTATATTTTTGCTTGTTGGCTAGCCTCTATAAAGGTGTGGATGACAGCCAAAATCATTATGCTACTGGATTATTAATTTCTTGCCTCTTATTTTCTCTCTATTCTCTCCCTCCTCCCTCTTCACCAACCTACCACCTCTATTGTTGGCAAAGTCTCTCCTAACTTCTAAACTCCCTCATCTATTGATTCATCCCTCTTCCTTAGGATCTCGACAACTTCTTTCCCTTCATCTTAATCACTTAAATAACATCAACCATCCACCCTCATCTCTATTATCATCCATAAACCCTAACATCCACTCCACCCATAACCACCACCATCATCCGCAATATTTTGTATTTTCGTCCTAGCTACTGTTCGAATCTGTGAAGAGCTTAAATGCGAAAAACTTAGATCAGGAAGTTATGAATCGATTTCACTTAGTTTCATAATTTTCTAATTATAGGAATATTTGGTGAATATTTTCTCTCGACTGCACGGACTTCTTGCTACAATAAATTCATATCTTGAAGGAATAGTTCCGTAGCCTATCATTGGTATCAAAGCCTATCAATTTGGTACCGTAGAACTTATCAATACTCTTAGAATATGACAGAGTATGGTGATGGTTATACTCTTAGCATATAATAGGGTACAACTATCATTCATATACCCATAACGTATGGTAAGGTATAATTTTCTTCTGAGATACCTTTAGCGTATGATAGGGTATGATTTATCTTCAGAGATACTCTTAGCGTTTGATAGGTTATGCTCTGAGCTTGTGGCATAATGTGTATCGAGTTTGGGGTCGAGTACCGTAGTATAGTATGGTGCATGATATTCAGAGTGAGATAGATGATTGTAATAGTGAGAGATATGTGGATTATATCTGGCTCTGACATATATGATTATCTAGCTGTTGGTATGCATTATGCATCATTATTGATGTGACTAGTATCATTGGATCATGATTGTTATTTATCATATGTAGTTATATTCGGTGATGTTATATTATAATTTTATCATGAGATATATTTTTAGTTGAGGATATAACATGCTCATTCATGAGAATTGATTATATTTATATATATATTATCGAGGAGATATATATACATACTCATATATGGCATTATGCTTTTTCTGATTCATATCATCTAGTATATAATTTACTCTTTGTTTGTCATCACTAATTTAGGATAAAGTTTATTCACTAAGCCTTTAGCTCAGGATTCTTTTTATTTTCTCCTTTCCAACAACCCAAGTGAACGAGTGGGCAGGATACTCCCTTAGAGGTTTTGCTAGTGGGTAAAGAGTAGAGTGTGAGTAGTGCCATACGCTAGATGAGTTACATTATCTGATGTATCAGTTGACATCCTTCAAAGTGTGTCTTTATCATTGTCTTATATTCTAGCAGGTGACTTTGTACTTGTATAATTATGTATATACCATCGTTATGTATATGTAGTTATGAAAAGCTCTTAATAATGTATTATGGCTTGTGTAGAGCCTAAGTAGGGTTATCTGTATGTTGTTGATAGTCAAACTTGAGTTATTCTTAGTTTAGATGTTGAGGATAAAATTATGATGTTGATACAAGTTTATTTGATTGTCAATATCTAATCAAATGGTTAGGTGCTACACATGTGCTGTGTGGGCTCGTGCTATGCACATGTTTAGGGTTTGGGTGTTACAGATCTCCTTGATGTTGCCATCTTCCTTGTCTCCACCATTAATGAAAGTCCGAGGTTCGCCAGGCTCTGATACCACTGATAGGTACGGAACGTCCTCTTCAATATCTCGATCGGGTGTAGGAAAGCAATCAGCGCAACTGATGGAAACTATTCACCAGATATTATCCCATAGTTAAAAAATTATAAAACTAAGGGTGATCGATCCATAACTTCCTGATCTATGTTTTTGGTATTTACACCATTTGCAAATTCAGACTGCAACTAGGGAGAAAATACACAAGAGTCAGGGTGATGGTGGTGGTGACGTGTGGAGGTGATGATATGGTTATGAATGATAGTGGAGATGAGAGTGGATGGTTAATGGAGTTTAAGGGATAAAGATGAAGGGAAGAAGTGGCCGAGATCCCAAAAAGGAGGGAGGACTCAATATACGAGGGAGGTTAGAAGAACACCAACGTCGAGATGGTGCACGACTAGGGCTTGAAGGAAAGGGAAGAGAGATTATGGTAGAGATGATAGAAAGGAGATAGAAATCAATATTTATTCATCATAATGATTTTGGTTGTTATCCATATATTAAGAGACTAATCAAACAAACCAAAAATGACAATTATTAACCATAAAAACAGTGAACTCTCGTCGATCTCGTTTGAACGAGGTCGACCACGTTCGAACACACAAAATACTTTCTCTGTCGATATGAATGCTTGTAGGCGTTCGCAAGGGCGTTTAAACGCGCCTCCTCCCGCATTCTAATACAACCTACATAAATCTTATTTTTTGAAAAATAAACAACTAGTACAATAAGAAAAGACTCCAGCAAAGTATATCATATTGTCAAATATAATAAAAATAATAATTATAATTTATTTTGACTATGGGGGTTAAGTTCTTAAGTTAAAAAGTAAAATTGCGTTTGTGCACTTAAGGCCAAACCATATACACGTAATAAAATGTAATTTTACAAATTATCCGGTTACGCCACCCAATTTCATATGTTGATGATATATGTTCAGATTTTTTTCAAGACTAATCAAAATGCATCCTCCAACATCCACTGACATCACAAAACACACAGAGATGATATATCTTTTTCCTCTTTCAGTGTGCTTTTTGCCTTTTCCTTCTTTTTTTCTTTAATGTCTTTGTTTTCCTTTTGGGGATTTGCGGAATCTTTTTTTCTCTCATTCAGGAATGGCCAAAGAAGCCCCAGTAATTCATGAAAGCAACAATAACTGAAGGCTCTGACAAGCCAAATGTTAGGGGAACATCTTTCTGCCACCCAATTCAAACTACAACCTTCTCCTTTTATGTCCTTCCAGGTCAATTCATCCTGTCATGGTTTTTTTTTTTTTTTGTTGAGAAAACCCTGTCATTTGGGTTCCCTCCTTTGCATCCTTTGCATGCTTCCAACCCCTGTTCCATTTCAGATTCACTGCAACCCTAGTTGCACCCCCTTCTCCTGCATCTCTTCGGCTAGCATGTAAAAGAATTTAAAGAAGAAAAATTTAAACAAAGCACAACATTCTAGAATTATAGTTCTTAAATGTCAACCACCTTAATTCATATTATATAGTGCATATCCTTATGGGATCTGCACAAATAATATCATATATATCTTTCTATTGCGCAATACGAACTAGTTAAAATTTTATATATGCAGCAAGAATTAAATTTATAGTCAACATGATATTGATCATTTTACATCGAAGATCAATTATAACTTGAGAGTCTTCTACTTTGCTGATTACACCGCACGCATGTGGTATCCAGTGTTAATATGAATGCATGCGAAAAGACGCTAACCTCATCGCTTACAATTTTCAGGTAACTTGATGAGTTAATGATCTAATTAAGTTTCACTATTCTCAGGCCTATTTTTCATATTAATTCCACCATATCACCTGCTCTCTCATCACCATTAACACTCTATATGAGTATTTAGTTTAATTAACCCAACACGTAATACCTGAATAGAGAATATTTCTGTAAATTTGGAAACAGAAACAAAAATACCTAATACCTAAAACCTATCTTTTGACCTTAAGACTTTTTATAATAATAGATCTCTTTATAATAGATCTCAAGGGCTATGACGGTTATTAACCATATATATTAAATAAACTCATCTACGTGGTAATTATAGGTCAGACAAACTAACGGTAGGGTGCTTTTAAGGTAATAAGAAAAAAATAGTTGTCAAATGTTAAATACGAATATATGAGGTGCACGCTAATTAATACAAATAAGAGCAAACTATAGAGTGCAAAATTTCTTATAAAACAATCGTAAGAAAACATATAAACATTTAATATATAATATTTTTTTTATTGTCTCAAGCTTCGAGAGAAGTGCTAAGGGCTTGTTTGCTTTGAGTTCATGGGGTGCCTCTAAACTTACCGAGAGGGAGCGCTAACTTAGTTAAGTAACCAAACATAAAAAAAGGACATATTAGTCAAGAAGATTTGATTACGTACGTCTAGCTTTCCGATTACACATTTTTTTCTTCTATTAAGATTTCTCTCTTTTACAATAGATATGATTATGCCATAATTAGAGGAGATATTATTTAATATCAATCGGTTTAATGAAAATATAATGATTAAGATCCTCAAGGGTATAATAGGAATATAAAAAATTTAAAAGATATTAGTGGTTCAATAAGTATTACTATTTTTTAAATATATTATCTTGCACATTATTTTTTTATAATTATATTATCTTATAATTTAGTAAGTAAAAAACATATATATCCTTAATCGAGGATAATGTATATATATCATAATAAATATATTTTTATAATTAACTGGATGAAAGTTTAATTAAATTTTATCTATTTAATTATTTTTTATTATTTACATATATCTCTCGTTAGTTTAAAATTAATTTAAATTAAATTTAATAACAAGATAGAGATAGAGAATTATATTTAAATTAAAGTCTATCTCTAAAGAATCAAATTTAAATAGTTTAATATTAAAGAATATCTCTTGTAATTATGGCATAGTCATATCTATCGTAAAAGAGAGAAATCTTAATAGAATAAAAGAATATGTAATCAGAAAGTTAGGCTCACATAATCAAATCTTCTTGATTAATATGTTCCTTTTTTGAACGTAATGTGGTTTTGGAATCGGGTGTGAAAACTGGCTATTAGATCCATTAGATTAAGATTATAAATTTTAGAGGGGTATTGAAGTATTTGTCATATATTAATTCTAACATTATTTCAAATTGATTACAATTTTATCTTTGATACGACTTAAAACTATTATTTCTATATCTTATCAATTTTATCTCAACTCTCTTTCCCTTTCTATTCCAAAATATTCATATTTTATATTAAATATGTCCAACCAAGTATCTGTCATCTCACTACACCATTTAAACCAACAAATATGCATTTAAATCTAGAAACTACTATTGGAAACATTATATAAGCGAGCAAATATATACTTAAGTTCATAAATTACTATTATAAACGTCATAGAAACCAATAAACATGCACTTAAGTCCGCAAATTACTATTAGAGACATCATAGAAGCTAGCAAATATATATTTAAATTACCAAATTGCTATTATAGATACCATATAAGCTAACAAATATGTATTGCCTACAAATTACTATTATAGACACTATATAAGCTAGCAAATATATACTTATGCTTATAAATTACTATTAAAAACACCATATAAGTTAGCAAATATGCCCTTAATCCTATAAATTACCATTATAAACACTATATAAGTCAACAAATATGCATCTAAGCTCGCAATTAAATTGCTATTATATACATCATATAAACTAGTAAATATGCATTTAAACCCATAAATTAATTATAGACACTATATAAGCAAACAAATATGCACTTAAGCCTACAAATGATTATTATAAATATTTTATAAGCTAACAAATATGCAATTAAACTGACAATTGCTTATTATAATATATTCATATTTGTATATAATATATGAATATCATAATATTTATATATTACAATATTATAATATTCATATATTATAATATTATAATATTTGTATATTATAATAGTATAACATTCATATATTATAATATTATAGCATTCATATATTAAAATATTATGACATTTGGGTACTCTAATATTTGTATACTATAACATTATAATATTATAATATTATAATAAGCGAATATTACAATATTTAGTATTCGGATATAATAATATTTTTGTATTCATATTATAATATTACATTTTAATATAATAATATACAAATAATATAATATAATATAATAATAATATTCATAAGTTATGATACACCATATAATATGTATATTATAATAATAACCACCATAATGGTATAAGGGTATTTTTGTCTATCAAATTTATATATCATTTATTTTCCACCAAAATTAACTCTTTTCTACTTTCATGTTACATTACATAAAATAAACCGTAATGGTATAAGGGTACTTTTGTCTATCAAATTTATATATCATTTATTTTCCGCCAAAATTAACTCTTTTCTACTTTTCATGTCACATTACATAAAATAAATATACTCTTAACCTAATTTAAAATCAAACACTAAATAAGGAGGGCCCTTGATACCCTACATACATGCGTTGCACCTGCTGCAATAACCTAAAAAAAAAACTATGTCCTTACGTTGACTCCCCTCAGTCAACAGTTCCAGGAGTTGAACCGGAACAGTCTGGTCTGAATTTGGACTTCTGCATGATCTCATCTTTAACATTATTAAAAAGACAACACTCACTAGCATGTCTCAGTCTTTGGCAACGCAGACTGCTTCATGTTTTGGCATGTGTAATTAATAGATGATGAGGCAACCTACACTGTTTCAGCCTGGTGGCCGTGTCGTCTTTCGTCTGTCCTCTTACCTGATTGTGCGGTGGATGATGTACATGGATACAACACCGTGAATGGATTAATTAATTGTCACTGTGATGCAATTGCACAACATAAAAGAGGTTATTTGCTGTGTATACCTTTGAAATTTTTTTCTTATTTACTTATACCTCTCTAAAATTAATATTTATATTAATACTTCTCAAAATATATTATATTACATAGATATCATACCCATTACTTTTTTAATTAAGTTTCAATAATTAAATAAGAATTACTTTTAACTAAGTTGTACGTTTTTGAAAGATGTGCATGCAATTATGTGAATATTAACTTTAGATAGGCATACAAATAATTACGGAATTTTGAAGAATATATATAAAAAAACGGATAAATGATTTGCCTTTGAGAAATATTTCTCAACCATCTAGGACTTGCCATCTGGCTGGAGCATTACCAGGCTTGGAGACAAAGATCTGCCACCACTGTTCCAATAACTCCCTTTGCCTCTTTTAGATCCTCCAAATTGCAGGTGTACAAACTAATTTCCTCCATGGCTCATTGTCTCTTTCAAAATTTCAGGTCCAATTGTAGAGAAGCCTTATTTAATTGGTACGGTACTAAAATAAGTAAAAGTTGACAATAGATAAAGAGATCTAGTGTTCAATTGAAAGGATAGAATAAGTTTGTCGTAATTAACTCCGTAGATAAAAAAATAATCTAATAAAAAATATTAAATAAAAAATATAAAAATTATCATTCTCTAATCATTTTAAACTTTTAGAATAGTTGATGAGTTAGTATAATATTAACATAGAGGTCCTAACTAAATCACAAGTCTAATTTGAAGATCTTTATTAGAGATAAAGTTGTCAAGGATTGGGTAAACTTTATAAAACTATAAGGGTAAAGTGACATAAATTAAGAAATAAATTTAGGCTAATGATATGGAGATAAAATGTAATTTTCTCTAAATTAAAAATTAATTGCCCATTTAAATGAAGTCAACTTCTTGGGTTATTGAAACGTCTCAGTTCTGAAGTAAGAGTATTAAATATTAAATATAAAGTAGTATGTGAGTTAACTACTTATCTGACACTTTCATTCAAGATCAAAGCTGACGGCTTTGTATCTGACTACAGTGCTACAAATTGTTTGACTACCTCTTGGTCGAAGTTTCTCGTCTGAAGAAGGGTGAAGATGCATATATACAAGTTTACAAGACTTTCTTTGACTCCACTAGGATAAGAACACCACTAAGTTACTACTGAAACAGAGTCTTAGAGATATTATCATGTCGATTTCACCCAAACAGGAATCCTTCGAGCAAAAACGAAGTGCCGTTTTCCACAAGTAGCAGTACTGTCGATATGTAGTCGGCATATAAAAAATTAAGACTATTCTCAAATATAAGTTTCCAGAGAGTTCTTAAAAGATACTTTCACAGTTATTTCTATACATATTTTGTGACTTTGTTGTATTCACTAATTGTTAAAAATCAAAATTAGAAGTAGATGGTCATCAACTTAAAATATAATGTTCATCGAAGCACCTCGAAGACACATAGTACATATATATATGACAAGATACACTAAGTAACCAGCCAGTCAAAAGTTACTACAGCAAGCCTAGCTAGCTGTAGACACTGCACTGACCTTTATCTCTTCCTATAAATATAGTCTCATATTACTACATCATCCCCACGGCTGACATGAAGATTCAGCAATTACACATAGACCTCTGGGAGCAAGGCTCCTCTCCTCTCTCTTATTCTTCTTCTTCCTCTTCTTCCACCTACACATCCTCTTTAAACCACAACTTGATCAAACACCTTGGACCACTTGCACCTAAGCTCGCTACCTCCGAGATTGTCACCTCTCTCGAGTTCAGTAGTTTGCAGGACTCTCCAAAATCTCAGTGCAGTATGAGGAAGCTAAATACATTTCTTGTATGTCTTCTATTTCTCCAATACTACTTGTGTTGTATGTTGCTACTACTAACACGGACTTAATTGTGGAAGCAGATTGAGACGCAGTCAAATGGGAGACGTTGGAATCCCTCTCCAGCCCAAGTAAGAATACTGGAGGTGTTGTACCAGCGTGGTTTGAGAACGCCAAAACCCCACCAGATTGACTGGATCACTGCGGAGCTCCGCAAGTATGGTAGGATCGAAGGGAAGAACGTCTTTTACTGGTTCCAAAACCACAAAGCCCGTGAGCGCCAGAAGCAGAAGCACGCTGCTCTCTTCGCGTTCAGTATGAATAATGTTAGTCTTGAAACCATGAAATTAGAGTAGGGCTATAAAATCTAATTTCACACCTTGCGTATAAAAGAAAGGTTGCATGTAGTTATCTTAAGAAGACTGCTTGTTGTGGTGGATACAGGGAGAGGAGAGGAAAGAAGGCTGTGATGGGAGCTGCAAGCGTAAATGGAGGAGTCGGGCAGCCAAGCGTCTTGAAGTTGAAAAGGGTGTGGAGGATGGGACTTTGGAGCTATTCCCTTTGCGCCCTGAGAAGCATATCAGATAGAGAAGAACTGAAAGTTCTTCACTAATTTCCTTCATGTCATCTCTCTCTCTCTCTCTCTCTCTCTTCCCTGAGAGCTAATCTCTTCTTTGATATGTTTAAATTATTTAGTGCTACGTGCAGTTATGCGAAGTTCCTTTTCTTTTGACCTTTCTCTTTTCTGTTTGAGGACGATTTAAGGAGAAATTGTTATCAGTATTTAGCTCAATGTCTTTATATTAATGGCCTAACGAGTATGGTTGGTTTGGTTAATTTGATCATCCTACTATTCACACTATTTAAACATGTACCATTAAGCTGAATTCAAGTATTTTTATAACTGCACGTAAGGAAACATAGGTAAAAACTTTATAGGAGATTAGAAATAACACATTCATTCAACCCGCAAGGACATATGGTGCAAAATTTTATGAGGATCGAAGACATACTTACTGATATAGTAAATAGGATCTTGATCCATATTAAGACCTTTTAGGTAGAAGCGATTGTCTTTACGCATGAATTTTCACGTGCTAAATTACTTTCCCTTTACACTAGATGCGATGAATTTAATTGGTCAAATTACTTATCATCATGACAACGATAGGATACAAGTCTGAGTAAAAATTATCAAAATCCATGAATTGTAGGAAATTATGGTCTGCACAATTCAGAAATATTTTTTTTAAGGTATTAATGTGACATCTAAACAATATGCAACAAGATGGATTAGATTAACGACATCATGATCTATAACTTTCATATATAGAATTTTCTTCATATTTAGACTCTATTAGGGTGGAAATATGGAAGAGCTAGAGAATAGTTTATATAGGTTTAATTATTTATTTTTCTTACTCAATTTAAGACTCTTATTCTTTATAAATAGGGCCTATGGCTTGCATCTCATTGTGGTTTATGAATGTTTATGAATTGAATTTATCTTCTTCAATCTCTCTTCTCTCTAGTTTTCTCTCCATCATCTAGTAAGCCCTTCTCCTCATGCCACCCTCTCTTCTTAGCGGCTTTTCTTTCACCGCGATAGTTTCCTTTTCGTTGTATGTAACTCTACCAAAATCTTACTTATGTTAACTACAATAAAAATAAACTTTTAGGACATCTCATGTGTGGCAAAATTAGAAATGCGCCTCTGAAAGTGTTTGCAATGATATAAAAATTCATCACAAGTTGTTGCAAATATTATCATCATGAAAGTATCTATGACAATGCAACCCTAAGTTGACGCAATTAAGTAATTATTTGCGAAGATAATTGCCATCACAAATGTTTGTAAATTTTGACGAGAGTAATATCTTAGTGTCACCATCTGAATTAATTGTGTCCTTTTCATCGCTTTTTATGATAGCTACTTATAGCAACACATAAATAGATTTACATCATGCATAATATGAGTTGGAAATAATATATTTTTAACGACAAGTTAAGTCCGACACAAAATATTATTTATTTTAGTTTCTTTTTTGTATTCATCTAGCAGGTGGTATAAGTAGTACAATATTTTGTAACACTATTAGATTATCACAAAAGGTAGTTTTTTTATAGTCAAATTATATTTTTATCAACATTTATATGTTGTCACAAAATGTAGTTTTTATAAACAAAATTATTTGTCATTTGTATTCTTCATTACAAATATACAATGTAGTGATATTTTCAAGAATAAGAAACGACAACTAATCATCCACAACATTGAATAAAATTATAGTATAAATTTACCAAAGTAATAACCAATAATAGCATTAACTAAACAAAGCTTCATAAACATGACAACTTGTTTAGAAAATGCATGACAAACTAAACTAACACTTGCTTACTAGTTAAATACAATTTAAGATTTCAAATTTGATTGTTCAAGTAACTCATAAAAGCATATCATGCTCCATAGCAAGTACTTAAGAAAAAACTAGCAAGATTGTTGATACACTTAGTTAGGATCTTTTCTTATTGTATTAGGTGTTTATTTTTATTAAAATAAAATTTCTGTAGATCGTGTTTGAACACAGGTGGAGTCCTCATTCGAACGCCCTTGTGAACACCTTGTGAACGCCTGCATCAAGTTCACAAATACAGAGAACGCATATTTTGCATTCGAACGTGATCGGGCGAGTTCGAACGCCTGTATCTCATTTGCACATCCAGAGAAGGGGCTTTTTGAGTGCGTTCGAACGCGATAGACGGGAATCCTCTAGAACTAGGGTTTCATATTATTTTAGGACTTGTTGGCTAACCTCTATAAATATGTGAAAGGCAGCCAACTTCATTATGCTATTTGATTCTTGATTTTTTGCCTCCTATCTTCTTTCAAGACTCCTTCCTCCTCCCTCTTCACCATCCTTTCACCTCTACTGTTGGCAAGGTTTCTCCTCGCTTCTAATCTTCCTCGTTTGTCGAGTCAGCACTCTTCTTTGGGATCTCGACCACTTTATTCCCTTCGTCTACTTCCCTTAATCACTTCCATAATTCACCCTCATCTCTATACCCATCCATAACCCTAACATCCACTCCACCCGTCACCACTACTATCACCTACGTTATTCCATATTTTCGTCCCTGCTACAGTTAGAATCTGCGAAGGGCGTAAATATGAAAGTGGTAGATCAGGAAGTTACAGATCCAACCCAATTAGTTTGGTAATTTTTTAACTACTGAATAATATCTGACCAATATTTTCCCACGGTTGCACAGACTAATTTCTATAATAAATTCAGATCTTGAAGGAATCTTAGCGTAGCCTATCTTTGGTTTCAGATCTTATCAATTTGGTATTAGAGAAGGCAAACCTCAGACCTCCATTAATGGTTGAAACAAGAAAGATGACATCAATAAGGAGACCTATGGAGAGCACACCGATAAGGGAGGACTCAATGCACGATGATCTTAACCGTGAGGCCGATTCCTTTGGAGTGACCACAGTAGGACTAAGTCAACCAACATCCATGGGTTCAAATATGGATGAACTTAGAGGCATGTTCCAAACATTGTTGTATAGAGTTGACAACATGCAAAATGATCACAATGAATTTAAGGAATATATCATGAATCGATTGAGTTCGTCATCTTCTCGACGACGAATGGAGTTTCAAGAAGGACCAGCGATGGGACCTCATCAAACCGATACCCCATAGGTCTAGGTGCGTCATATAATTGTCAATGATCCCCTTTTACCTATGTCTTCACATCATCCCCCACCTCCGCATTAGCGGCATTTGGAGGACATGTTGAATTTGTTGGAGCAAAACTAATTGAAGATCAAGAAGTCCAAGTGCCTATGGGGAGTACCAAAGGTGGAGTATTTACCCCACATCATTTCAGCGGATGGTGTAGCGGCGGATCCACAAAAGGTTGTATGTATGATCGCTTGGCCTATTCCTACTACTACCACCGGATTGAGAGGATTTTTGGGGCTGACTGGTTATTATCGTCGATTCATCATCGGATATGGTAAGATCGTTGCTTCTCTCACTTCTTTGTTGAATAAGGATTCTTTTAGATGGACGGATGAAGCCACTTTAGTTTTTGAAAAATTAAAAATAGCAATAATGATAGCACCCGTTCTAGCGCTACCGGACTTCACCAAAGAATTTATTGTGGAATGTGATGCATCGAGTGTTGGCATAGGAGCTGTACTAATGCAAGAAGGACATCTCATTGCCTATTTGATCGCAAAAATCTATTTATCTCCTACCTTTTCCTTTCTTGATGAGCTGAGGTATGCATGTACATCTGACCTAGATATTTTGAGATTGTTGTAGGAGGTGATGGATAATCTAGAGCGCCATCCCAAGTTAGAAAATCGAGGCGGTTTGCTGCTGGACCGCAGATGCATTCGGGTGCCCGCAAATGATAGATTGCAGTAGAAATTGTTGGAGCATTTTCACCACACTTTAGAGGCTGGTCATAAGGGTGTCCTGAGGACTTATAGAAGGATATCTAAGAGTTGCACGTGGCTAGGATTGAGACGGGATGTGAGGGGTTTTGTCCGTACTTGCGAAGTCTGTCAAAGGGCTAAAGCAACCACCTTGAAACCGATCGGATTACTACAACCTTTACCTATACCTGACAGTGTTTGGGAGGACATTTCTATGGATTTCATAGAGGGTCTTTCGCTGGTACGTGGTTATTCTATTATCTTTGTGGTGGTTGACAGATTGAGCAAGTGTGCACACTTTTCGGCATTGTCACATCCGTTTTCAGCTAAGTCGGTGGCTGAAATTTTTGTTAGAGATATTGCTCGATTACATGGCATGCCACTCACAATTGTCTTGGATCGTGATCGTGTATTTATAAGCGACTTTTGGACTGAGTTTTTCAGATTGTAGGGGACTCGATTAAACTTTAGTTCGGCCTACTATCCACAGACGAACGGCTAAACCGAAGTGGTTAATCGAGGCATTGAGCAGTATTTAAGGTGCTTTGTTGGAGAGATGCCGAGACGATGGTTGAAGTTCTTACCGTGGGCGGAGTGGTCTTATAAAACCGTGATAGGCTCTAATACCAAATTGATGCACTCTGATACCAATTTGATGGCATTTGGAACCGTGATCGGCTACAGACCACGCAACTATGGAAAAATATTTGTTAGATATTCTCTGCTAGTCAGAAAATTACGAAACTAATTGGGTTGGATTTGTAACTTCTTAATTTACAACTTTAGTATTTATGCCCTTCATCGATTCGAACTATATCAGGGAAGAAAACACAGAATAATGTGGGTGATGGTGGTGGTGATGGGCAGAGTGGATGTTAGAGTTATGGATGGGTATATAGATGAGGGTGGATTGTAGAAGTGATTAAGAGAAGTAGACGAAGGGAACGAAGTGGTCGAGATCCCAAAGAAGAGAGGTGTTTCGACAGTCGAGGGAGATTAGAAGTGAGGAGAAACCTTGCCAATAGTAGAGGTGGAAGTTTGGTGAAGAGGGAGGAGTCTAGAGTAGGGCAGATCGGATACAGATCAAATAATGCTCAACCCATATCCGGATCCATATTTTTTGTCTGGATACGGATTCAGATATGGATATTGGACGGATAGCAGAATTTAAAACCATATCCTAACTAAACGGATACGAATAATTTTCGGATAGAGAATCGAATCTGAAAACGGATATTGATTGAATTTAAAATAATTATAATATTTTCTTTAGATATAATTAACACAAAAATATTAAGAGTTTTACAATAAATAAATTTTTTATATGTCAAATATGTAAAATTAGAGAAATTAATCTCTATAAATAATATATAATGTCTATTATTAGTAACAATTTTAATATTTACTATTTAAATAAGCAAACTAAAAACTGTAAATCATTCAAAAGAATATGCGGGTAAACGGATATTCGATATCCGTATCCGAATCCGAAAACTATATCTAACCCGTATTTGAATCCGTATCCGAATTTTTTTCAAAAACTCTATCCGTATCTGAATCCGTATCCGAATCGGATAGAAATTTTCTATCCAAATCCGATCTGAATTGGGTCGGATGCGGGTCCATTCGGATCGGATAGCGGGTCGGATCGGATTTTATCTGACCCGTTTTGACCCCTAGTCTAGAGAGAACATAGGAGGCAAGAAATCAAGAATCCAATTCCATAATGAAGTTGGTTGCCATCCACATATTTATAGAGGCTAGCCAACAAGTCCTAAAATAATATGAAATCCTAATTCTACAGGATTCCCGTCGATCGTGTTCGAATGCGCCCGATCGTGTTCGAATGCGCCCGATCGTGTTCGAATGCGCCCGATCGTGTTCGAATGCACTCAAAAAGCCCATTCTCTGGATTTGCTAACGCGAAACAGGTGTTCACAAGGCGTTCGAACGCGGGCGTTCACAAGGTGTTCACAAGAGTGTTCGAACGCGACTCCACCTGCATTCTGATACGATTCGGACTTCACTGACGTCATCTCGAGCATATATTCACTCTAGGAGTGTTTTTATTTCATGTTTTACTGTTTAATTTCCATTAAAATAAGTTTTCTATAAAGCGCGTTCGAACGCGGGTGGAGTGAGTTTGAACGTGGTTTGTGAATGAGGTTGTGAATGTGGGTGAACAGAGTGCACTATGTGTTCGAACGCGGTGCGTTCGAACGCACTGTGAACGCCTGCATCGCGTTCGCAAATATCGACAGGTGCGTTCGATCTCACATTCGAACGCCTGCATCGTGTTCGCAAATCCAGAGGAACGAACTCGGTGAGTTCGAACTCAGTGCGTTCGAACGCGGTCGGGCGAGTTCGAATGCGGTCGGTGAAAATTGTATTGTTAGGGTTAATTTGAGTTGTTGGTTAGCCTCGAAAAGGATGTGGATGGCAACCAAAGTTAGTATTGATTATTGAGAATTGAGTTTGCATTGCCTCCTTCGTCTTCTTCGCTCCCGTTCTCTCAATCCCCGGCGACGCCACTTCTAACCTCCCTCAACCGACCAATCACCCTAGTCCCTTAGGGGCGGCCCTCTCCTCCCCCTTCTTCCAATCTATCCAACACTTACCCTAACCCTTCCATCAACCATAACCCTTCCACCACCACTTTTCACCGGTGCCACCCCATTAACGCCGGTCCACCTTCAGCCACCATCACCTAGGATCATGTGCCTCCATCCACGGATCCAAAACAGACCACCCTGACCTTCATCTATTAATCGGACGATATCTTCATATCTCCACATCCGATTTGCTTGAAACTAGATTTGTTGGAAAGCTCTTTTCTGGAACTACAACATATCAGAATTTTACATCGATCCGATGGCGGAATATTTCGGGATCTTATTTCAAAGTTCCGTGCCAGATCTAGTCCAGATCTAAGAATCGGAAGAGATCAAACCTTAGCCCTAAAGGGGAGATTGTATCAACTTGGTATCAGAGCTCCATAGCCCGAGGCGTGATCATATCAAACTTGGTATCAGAGCTCCATAGCCAGAGGTGAGATCGTATCACATTCGAACGCGACTCCACCTGCATCCTAACTAAGTGTATCAGCCCACCACGCTTCCCCCACCTTGCCCTCAAGGTGAAAAGTTAGTGATGTGCTAACTTTTGGTGATGTGCTAACTTTTGGTGATGTGCTAACTTTTGGTGATGTGTATCAGCCCACCACGCTTCCTCCAACACCCAAAGCGGACCAAAGTAGTGATGTGCTAACTTTTGGTTTCTCATCGGATGTAAGGTCACCTATCGATACAGTTGCACCCTCACAAACACCCAACTACCGATGTCAAACTCCTGCTCCATATGGCTACAATCATAAACTTGCTTCATGTAGTTTTGAGCAAGTTTAAGATGTGCACGCAACCTCCTCGATGTGGCATCTCTATCCATCAATGCTAAGTCCACCTTCGTCTTATCTGCCGATGCCACTAGATAATAAGCGCGTAAAGTCGAAGCCATGCGTCCATACACCACCTTAAATGTAGTCATGCCAATGCTGCTATGGTAGGCGGTGTTATAAGACCACTCTACCCACGGTAAGAACTCCAACCATCATCTCGATATCTCTCCAACAAAGCACCTCAAATACTACTCAATACCTCGATTAACTATCTCGGGATGGCGCTCCAGATCATCCATCACCTCCTGCAACAATCTCAAAATATCTGGGTTAGATGTACATGCATACATCAGCTCATCAAGGAAGGGAAAGGTAGGAGATGAATAGGCTGTAAGCTCGGCGGTATCGGGTTGGCGTGATAGTGCATCTGCCGCTCTATTTTCTGTTCCCTTATTGTTTTGAATTTCATAATCATACCCAGCAATTTTGTGACCCATCACTGTTGTGCCAGAGTGTGTATGCATTGTCCCATAAAGTATGGAAGGCACCTTTGATCGGTTCGGATAATGAATCGTTTACCGATCAAATAAGGCCTCCACTTTGTCACCGCATGTAGAATTGCTACCATCTCTCTCTTATAAGTCGATAATTGCTGAAATTTTTACGATAAAGCCTTACTAAGATAGGCAATAGGACGTCCTTCTTGCATTAGTATAGCTCCTATGCCAACACCTGATCCATCACATTCAACAATAAATTCTTTGGTGAAGTCCGGTAGCGCTAGAATGAGTGTCGTCGTCATTGCTGTTTTCAATTTTCAAAGGCTAAAGTGGCTTCATTCTTCCATCTAAACGAGTCCTTCTTCAATAAAGAAGTGAGAGGAGTAGCGATCTTGCCATATTCGACGATGAATCGATGATAATAACCAGTCAGCCCTAAAAATCCTCTCAATCTGGTGGTAGTCGTAGGAATAGGCCAAGCGATCATACATACAACCTTTTAAGGATCTGCCGCTACACTATCCGCTGAAATGATGTGGCATAAATACTTCACCTTTGGTACTCCCCATAGGCACTTAGACTTCTTGATCTTTAATTGGTTTTGCTCCAACAAATTCAGCATGTCCTCCAAATGCCGCCAATGCTCCAATTCAGTCCTGCTATATACCAAAATATCATCAAAAAATACTAAGACATATCTTCGCAAGAGAGGCCGAAATATATCATTCATGAGACCTTGAAAGGTAGCTGGAGCATTGGTGAGACCAAAAGGCATCACTTAGAACTCGTAATGTCCATCCGGAGTCTAAAATGCAGTTTTGTACACATCCGCCGGGTGAACTCTAATTTGATGATACCCGGCCCTCAAGTCAGGCTTACTAAATATAGTTGCCACTACAAGCTCGTCCAGCAAGTCCTTGATAATCGGAATGGGATGCCGGTCTTTGACGGTAAAAGCGTTTCGTACTTGATAGTTGACACAAAAACGCCATGTTCCATCTTTTTTTTGCACCAAAAGCACGGAGGATGAGTATGAGCAATGACTTGGTTATATGAGGCCTTGCTCCAACATCTCGGCTACCATCTTTCAGATAACTTCTTTTTGCACATGTGGATACCGATATGGCCTCACGTTCGCCGGTGCAGCCCCGGGTACAATCTCTATATGATGGTCCGCCGCTCTCCTCGGTGACAACTCCTACGGCTCCTCAAACAGTCCAGAAAAGTTATCTAATAAATTAAACAATTTAATTGAGGTACCTGAACTCGTTTGAGGCTCATCTCCTGCTAGTCCTAACTAAAGAAGATAAGCCAAATCATACGCACCAAGCAGCCCCACCATAGGCTGCATCGCAGGAATCGGTGAAGCGCTCATCACATCGAAAGCAAACGCCCTTCACTCCTCCACCTGGGTAGGTGTGAGAGTTCGAACGGGGGGTCTAGTGCCTCCTCTAACATCAAAAGAAGGTCTCAAAGGTGGTTGTGGTCTAATAGTTGCAGTCGCTTTTTTTGAAACCGCAGAATTTCCTATCGACGTTCTAGGTGCAAACCGACCATCTCGGTTACCCCAATTATTTTTTGCTGCCATCCTTAAAGCCCTATACTTTTGTTCAATCCTCATGGCCTTCTCAAAAGCCTCCTCAAGAGTAGTAGGACATAGAGCACGTACATCTGCTTGTATTTCCTCTCGCAGCCCTGAAATAAATGTACTCATCAATGTCCATTTGGGCCACGGTGGCTCACAAGATTACTAACTCTTTCAAACTCAGCTTGGTACTCCAATACAGTAGTCCTTTGAACCATCTTGCTTAATGTGGCAGTAAAATCTTCATATGACGCTGTCCCAAATCTGCGTGTAATTCTCCTACAAAAATTAGCCCATCCGATAATCCACCACCATGAATTACTGATCTATACCAATGCAATGTCGTTCCTTGGCGGTGAAAGCTTGCCATTTGAACTTTTGCATCTTCCACTATACCTTGACAATCAAAATATTGTTCAACTTGAAACACCCAATCTGTTGGATCACCGCCTTGGAATTTTGGAAAGTCCAAACATATAGTTCTCCCCCGAATAGCATTATCAGGTTCGCGAAAGATCCTTGGTTCAAGTCTAAATCTTTGTGCATGTTGATCACCTTCTCTAAATCCTTGAACATGTCCATCACCATCTCCATAGGGATCAACCTCATGCTCATAGTGCCAATCCTCCTCATCGATGAAGCCACCGGTGCCGCACGCTTATCGGGCTCCACCACCACCGTTCTTAGGTTTCGTAACGGAGGTGGGGGATGATGTGAAGGCATAGGTAGGAGGGGATCATTGACACTTATATGACGCACTTCAACCTCTGGGGTATCAGTTTGATGGGGTCCCACCGCTGGTCCTTCTTGAAACTCCATTCGTCGTCGAGGAGATGACGAACCCAATCGATTCACGACATATTCCTTGAATTTATTATGATTCTTTTGTATGTTGTCAACTCTATGCAATAATGTTTGGAACATGTCCCTTAGTTCATCCATATTCGAATCCATGGATGTTGGTTGACTCGGTCCTGCCGTAGTCGCTCCAAAAGAATCATCCTCGCAGTTAGGATCATCGTGCATTGAGTCTTCCCTTGTCGGTGTGCTCTCTATAGGTCTCATTGTTGATGTCATATTCCTTGTTTCGACCATTAATGGAGGTCTGAGGTTCGCCTGCTCTGATACCAAATTGATGTGCTCTGATACCAATTTGATGGGATCTGGAATCAAAAGATCGGCTACGGAATAATTTCTTAAGATCTGAATTTATTGTAGGAAATAGTCTGCGCAACTGTAGAAAAATATTTGTCAGATATTCTCCGGTAGTCATAAAATTACGAAACTAACTGAGTTGGATCTGTGACTTTCTAATCTACAACTTTCGTATCTACTCCCTTCGCAGATTCAAATTGTATTAGGGATAAAAACACGGAATAACGTGGGTGATGGTGGTGGTGATGGGCAGAGTGGATGTTAGAGTTATGGATGAGTATGGAGATGAGGGTGGATTGTGGAAGTGATTAAGAAAAGTTGACGAAGGGAATGAAGTGGTTGAGATCCCAAAGAAGAGGGGTGGTTTTACAGTCGAGGGAGATTAGAAGCGAGGATAAACCTTGCCAACAGTAGAGGTGGAAGGATAGTGAAGGGGGAGGAGGGAGGAGTCTAGAGAGAAGATAGGAGGCAAGAAATCAAGAAGGCAAGAAATCAAGAATTAAAATAAAATTTCTATAGGTCGTGTTCGAACGCAGGTGGAGTTGCGTTCGAACGCTCTTATGAATGCCTTGTTAACGCTTGCATTAGGTTCGCAAATACAAAGAACGCATATTGTGCGTTCGAACACCTATATCGCGTTCGCACATCTAGAGAAAGGGCTTTTTGAGTGCGTTCGAACGCGATCGGGCCCATTCGAGCGTGATCAACAGGAATCCTCTAGAATTAGGGTTTCTTATTATTTTAAGACTTGTTGGCTAGCCTCTATAAATATGTGGAAGGAAGCCAACTTCATTATGCTATTGGATTCTTGATTTCTTGCCTCCTTGATTTCTTGCCTATAATATTTATAGCGGCTTATAATAAATTCAGATCTTGAAAGAATCTTAGCGTGGCCTATGTTTGGTTCTAGATCCTATTAATTTGGTATAAGAGTCTAATAATTTGGTATTAGAGCCTAACAATTTGGTATCAGAGTCTATCAATTGGTATCAGAGCAGGTGAACCTCAGACCTCCATTAATGGTTGAAACAAGAAAGATGACATCAACAAGGAGACCTATGGAGAGCACACCGACAAGGGAAGACTCAATGCACAATGATCCTAACTGTGAGGCCGATTCTTTTGGAGCGACCACGGCAGGACCGAGTCAACTAACGTCTATGGGTTCGAATATGGATGAATTTAGGGGCATGTTCCAAACATTATTGCATAGAGTTGACAACATGCAAAAGGATCACAATGAATTCAAGGAATATGTCATGAATCGATTGGGTTCGTCATCTCCTCGACGACGAACGGAGTTTCAAGAAGGACCAACGGTGGGACCCCATAGAATCGATACCCCACAGGTCTAGCTGCATCATATGAGTGTCAATGATCCATTCCTACCTATGCCTTCACATCATCCCCCACCTTCATTACAAAACCCAAACCGGCGGTGGTGGAACCCGAGAGGCGTGCGGCACCGGTGGCTACATCGATGAGGAGGATTGGTACTATGAGGATGAGGTTGATCCCTATGGAGTTGGTGATGGACGTGCTCGAGGATTTAGAGAAGGTGATCAATATGCACAAAGGTTTAGACTTGAACCAAGTATCTTTCGTGAACCCGACAATGCTATTCGGGGGAGAACCGCATGCTTGAACTTTCCAAAATTCCAAGGCGGTGATCCAACGGATTGGGTGTTTCAAATTGAACAATATTTTGATTGTCAAGGTACAACGGAAGATACAAGAGGATGTTCGGTTTGCAGCTAGATGGCAGCGAAAACCAATTGGAGCAACCGAGATGGGCGGTTTGCACCTAGAATGCCGGCTGGAAATTCTGCGATTTCAAAAATAGCGGCTACGACTACTAGACCACGACCACCTTTGAGACCTTCTTCCGACGTTAGAGGAGGCACTAGACCCCCCGTTCGAACTCTCACACCTGCCCAGGTGGAGGAGCGAAGGGCCTTTGCTTTCAATGTGATGAGCGTTTCACCATGGGTCATCGGAGTTCTAAACTGATCGGGAGTGTGATGCTTATTGATGGTCCTGAGGAGGATGATGAGATTGATGAGGAGACCGTTGAGGAGGGCATGGAGGAAGATTCCAAGCTGAAATATCGATGCATGCATATTCGGGTACTTTTGCGCCAATGACGTTACGGGTAGATGGACTCGTTAGAAAGCATTGTGTGCACATCATCATTGATTCAGGGAGTGGACACAACTTTCTAGTCGAGTGGCTAGTGAGGAGATTGGGTTTGGATACTGAACTGACTATAGGGTTTGACGTTGCTATTAGAGATGGCACGAAGCTTAGGGCGGAGAGCTTGTGTCGCCGAATCGGTATATGGGTGCAAGGACACGACATCATTGTGGACTTGTATTTGTTGGCGTTGCGAGGAGCAGACATTTTCCTTGGTGCTCAGTGGTTACAAAGCTTGGGACCCGTCACATTTGATTTCCGGAGCATGTGTTCGGACTTCGTCGATTCCTACAATGCAGCCTATGGTAGGGCTGCTTGGTGTGTATGATTTGACCTATCTTCTTCAGTTAGGACTAGCAAGAGATGAGCCTCAAATGAGTTCAGGTACTACTATTGAATTGTCTAATTTATTAGATAACTTTTCTGGATAATTTGAGGAATCGTAGGAGTTGTTTCCGCGGAGAGCGGCGGACCGTCGTATAGAGATTGTACCCCGGGCTGCACTGACGAACGTGAGGCCATATCCGTATCCACATGTGCAAAAAGAGTTATCTCAAAGATGGTAGCCGAGATGTTGGAGCAAGGTGATACACTTAGGATTTTATCTAATTAGCTAAATTCAGCTCTGCGCAGTTTCAGAAAAATATTTGTAGAATATTCGACACATATCCAAATAATATCAAACTAGTTGGACAACCTCTAGATCTACAACTTTGATATTCATGACTTCTCCAGATTCGGAATATATCTATGACAAAATGAAAGCTTAATCCAAAAGGTATTCGGAGAAGATAAGGAATACTGGTTTAGTTGGTTTGTTAGGGTTTCATATTGTTTTAGGACTTGTTAGCTAGCCTCTATAAATATGTGGATAACACCCAACTTTACATTGCTATTGGATTCTTGATTTCTTACCTCCTATCTTTTTTCTAGACTCCTCCCTCCTCCCTCTTCACCATCCTTCCACCTCTACCGTTGGCAAGGTTTCTCCTCGCTTCTAATCTTCCTCGACTGTCGAGCCACCCCTCTTCTTTGGGATCTCGACCACTTTGTTCCCTTTGTCTACTTCCCTTAATCACTTCCACAATCCACCCTTATCTCAATACCCATCCATAACCCTAACATCCACTCCACCCGTCACCACCACCATCACCCACGTTATTCCGTATTTTCGTCCCTGCTACAGTTCGAATTTGCAAAGGGCGTAAATACAAAAGTTGTAGATTAGGAAGATACGGATCCAACCCAGTTAGTTTTGTAATTTTCCCACGATTACGCGGACTGCTTCCTACAATAAATTTAGATCTTAAGGAATTATTCCGTAGCCGATCTTTTGGTTCTAGATCCCATCAATTTGGTAACCGAGCTTTAACAAATTGGTATCAGAGCCTATCACAAGGCCTCATACATCCAAGTCATAGTTCATACTCATCCCCCGTGGTATTGGTGCGAAAAAAGGACAGAACATGGTGTTTTTGTGTCGACTATCGAGCACTAAACACTATTACCATCAAGGACCGGTATCCAATTTCGATTATCAAAGAGTTGCTGGACGAGCTTACAGGGGCAACTATATTTAGTAAGCTTGACTTGAAAACTGGGTATTATCAAATTAGAGTTCACCCGGCGGGTGATGCCTTTCGATCTTACCAATGCTCCAACTACCTTTCAAGGCCTCATGAATGATATATTTCGGTCTCTCTTGTGAAGGACGTGCTGAATTTGTTGGAGCAAAACCAATTGAAGATCAAGAGGTCCAAGTGCCTATGGGGAGTACCAAAGGTGGAGCATTTAGGCCATATCATTTCAGCAGATGGTGTAGCGGCGGATCCTCAAAAGGTTGCATGTATGACCGCTTGGCCAATTCCTACTACTACCACCGGATTGAGAGGATTTTTGGGGCTGATTGGTTATTATCGTTGATTCATCGCTAGATATGGCAAGATCGCTGCTCCTCTCACTTCTTTGTTGAAAGACTCTTTTAGATGGACAGATGAAGCAACTTTAGCCCTACTGGACTTCACCAAAGAATTTATTGTGGAATGTGATGCGTCGTTGGCATAGGATCTGTACTAATGCAAGAAGGATGTCCCATTGCCTATCTTAGTAAGGCTTTATTATAAAAATCTCAGCAATTATCGACTTATGAGAGAGAGATATTGGCAATTCTGCATGCCGTGGCAAAGTGGAGGCCTTATTTGATCGGTAGACGATTCATTATTTAAACCGATCAAAGGAGCCTTCCATACTATATTAGACAGTGCATACACACTCCGACACAATAACGATGGGTCACAAAATTATTGGGGTATGATTAAGAAATTCAATGAAAGAAGGGAACAAAAAATGGAACGACGGATGCACTATCGCGCCAACCCGATTTTGCCGAGCTTGCAGCCTATTCATCTCGTACCCTTTCCTTCCTTGATGAGCTGAGGTATGCATGTACATCTAACCCAAATATTTTGAGATTGTTGTAGGAGTTGATGGATGATCCAGAGCGCCATCTCGAGTTGTAGAATCGAGGCAGTTTGCTGCTAGACTGCGGATGCAATGAAGTGCCCGCAAATGATGGATTGCGGCGGAAATTGTTGGAGCACTATCACCAAAGTTCAGAGGCTGGTCATGAGGGTCTCTTTAGGACTTATAGGATGATATCTCAGAGTTGCATGTGGCCAGGATTGAGACGAGATGTAAGGAGTTTTGTTCGTGCTTTTGAAGTCTATCAAAGGGCCAAAGCAACCACTTTGACAGATTGAGCAAGTATGCGCACTTTTCGGCATTGTCACATCCGTTTTCAGCTAAGACGGTGGCTGAAATTTTTGTTAGATATATTGCTCGATTATATGGCATGCCATGCACGATTGTCTCGGATCATGATCGTGTATTTATGAGCGACTTTTGGTCTAAGTTTTTCAGATTGTAGGGGACTCGATTAAACTTTAGTTTGGCCTATCATCCACAAACGGACGGCCAAACCGAAGTGGTTAATCGAGGCATTGAGCAGTATTGGAGGTGCTTTGTTGGAGAGATGCCGAGACGATGGTTGGAGTTCTTACCGTGGGCGGAGTGGTCTTATAACACCGCCTACCATAGCAGCATTGGCATGACTCCATTTGAGGTGGTGTATGGACGCACGGCTCCGACATTACGCGCTTATGATCTAGTGGCATCGGCTGATAAGACGAAGGTGAACTTAGCATTGATGGATAGAGATGCCACATTGAGGAGGTTTCGTACTGATCTTAAACTTACTCAAAATCGTATAAAGCAAGTTTATGATCGTAGCCATAGGGAGCAGGAGTTCGACATCGACAATTAGGTGTCTGTGAGGGTGCGCAAAAGTTAGCACATCGCTACTTTGGTCCATTTTCGGGTGTTGGAGCGTATTGGTCCAGTTGCATATCGTTTGGAACTGCCGGAGAGGTCAAGAGTGCACCCTATTTTTCATGTTTCATTGTTGAGAGAGCACATTGGAAATCATGAGATTGTTGGATCAATTCTACCGGAGCTATTGGAGGAGATATAGATCGTAGAGCCAATTCGAGTAATTGCTAAACGTCGACGACGACATGGTACCAGATTGGAGATGGAGATTCTAGTTGAGTGGCTTGGTAAGCCATCTGATAAGGTGATATCGGCGTTTTCTCGACTTTTCACCTTGAGGGCAAGGTGGGGGAAGCGTGGTGGGCTGATACACTTAGTTAGGATCTTTTCTTATTACATTAGGTGTTTATTTTCATTAAAATAAAATTCTTATAGGTCGTGTTCGAACGCAGGTGGAGTCACGTTCAAACGTCTTGTGAACGCCCGCGTTCGAATGCCCGCGTTCGAACGCCTGTATCGCGTTCGCACATCTAGAGAATGAGCTTTTTGAGTGCGTTCGAACGCGATCGGGCCCATTCGAACGCGATCGACAGGAATCCTGTAAAATTAGGGTTTCATATTGTTTTAAGACTTGTTGGCTAGCCTCTACAAATATGTGGAAGGAAGCCAACTTCATTATGTCATTGGGTTCTTGATTTCTTGCCTCCAATCTTCTCTCTAGACTCCTCACTCCTCTCTCTTCACCATTCTTCCACCTCTACTGTTGGCAAGGTTTCTTCTCGCTTCTAATCTCCCTCGTCTGTCAAGTCACCCCTTTTCTTTGGGATCTCGGCCACTTCGTTCCCTTCGTCTACTTCCCTCAATCACTTCCATAATCCACCTTCATCTCCATACCCATCTATAATCCTAACATCCACTCCACCTGTCACCATCACCATCACCCACGTTATTCTATATTTTCGTCCTTGATACAGTTCGAATCTGCTAAGGGCATAAATACAAAAGTTGTAGATCCGGAAGTTACAGATACAACCCAATTGGTTTCATAATTTTATGAGTATTAGAGATTATCTGACGAATATTTCCCCATGGTTGCGCAGACTGATTTCTATAATAAATTTAGAACTTGAAGGAATCTTAGCGTAGCCTATCTTTGGTTTCATATCTTATCAATTCTCTAAGGTTGTTCTCGTGTAGATATTCAAAGAAATAAACCATTTAGATACATATGTGTAAGTCATACATGCAACCATATAGTACCACCACCATCACCCACATTATTCCGTGTTTTCGTCCCTACTTCAGTTATAATCTGTGAAGGGCGTAAATACAAAAGTTGTAGATCAGGAAGTTATGGATCCAACCCAATTAGTTTTGTAATATTATGACTACCGGAGAATATCGAACGAATATTTTCCTATGGTTGCGCAGACTGATTCTATAATAAATTCAAATCTTAAGGGAATCTTAGCGTAGCCTATCTTTGGTTTCAGATCTTATCAATTCTCTAAGGTTGTTATCCTGTAGATATTCAAAAAATAAACCATTTAGAATACATATGTGTAAGTAATCTAATAATCATTAATTTATTTCTATGTAGTAAGATTATTATACAAATTCTTTCATATACCTGATTGGATGGTGAAACTACATGAGAATTTGGTGTGAATTGTGTTTTCAAAATGGATGATATTTCTAGAAAAATAGATCGCATTTGATCCATCTTGTTTTATACTGAACTCACTAATTCATCCATGCAATTTTGCATCTTAGTGAATTATTCCTCAATCTTAAACTTGCTCAAAATCGCATAAAGCAAGTTTATGATCATTGCCATAGGGAGTAGGATTTCAACATCGGCAGTTGGATGTTTGTGAGAGTGCAACCGTATCGATAGACTGCCTATGTCGAGTCCCCTACAATCTGAAAAACTTAGTCCAAAAGTCGCTCATAAATACACGATCATGATCCGAGACAATCGTGTGTGGCATGCCATATAATCGAGCAATATTGGTCTCACAAACATCCAACGTCTGATGTGAAACCAAAAGTTAGCACATCGTTACTTTGGTCTGTTTCGAGTGTTGGAGCGTATTGGTCTAGTTGCATATCGTTTTGAGCTGCTGGAGAGGTCGAGAGTGCACCCACCCTATCTTTTATATTTCATTGTTGAGAGAGCACATTGGAGATTATGAGATTGTTGGATCGGTTCTACCGGAGCCATTGGAAGAGATAGAGATCGTAGAGCCAGTTCGAGTACTTGCTGGACGCCGACGACGACATGATACCAGATTGGAGATGGAGATTTTAGTTGAGTGGCTTGGTAAGCCATCTGATGAGACGACATCAGAGTTGGTGACTAATATCTTTGAGCGTTTCCCCACTTTTCACCTTGAGGGTAAGGTGGGGGAAGCGTGGTGGGCTGATACACTTAGTTAGGATCTTTTCTTATTGCATTAGGTGTTTATTTTCATTAAAACCTGAAAAATTTCCTAGACACACGTATGTATCTAAACACTAGGCAATGATATCGCTTGTTCGCTTAAGTAAAAGTTGGAAGAAATATTAAGACCGAAAGCAGAGATGAATGCCAAGATTTTAACGTGGAAAAACCCAAAATGGGAAAAAACCACGGATCTAAACTCGGATCAAAACCAATCACTATAATAGTAGCAGTTACAAGACTGACTCACAAAACAACCCGTCGATCCAAACGACTTTGTTCCTCTCAGTCTTGATCGCTAAAACCCACGATTCACTGCTTCTTGTGATTGAAGTCCAATTTCAGTAGCCTTCGAGATTGATCTTTCGTCTAGATCGCCCTTAAGACGAAAGATTAAATTCTTGTAGAGTAGTGGAACCTTGTTAGTTGAAGAATCGATGTAGCCTCAAGAAGTCTCCTTCAATAATGCTTCTTCAACTGCCCTAGAGATAGGGCATCACAATCCTTATATATGATCTCCAAGATAGAGTCAAATCCAAGTCTTATCCATACTCACGAAAATCCAATAAATTGCAAACTTCATAGGTGCATTCGAACGCGGCCCGGGTGCGTTCGAACGGCCTGACTTAATCTCAGGTGCGTTCGAACGGGACCAAGTGCGTTCGAACGCGATAGCTTGAATTCTTCAGGTTGCGTTCGAACGCGTTTGTGAACGCTGCTCTCGGTCTGTGTGAATGCAGTACCCGCGTTCGAACGCGTTTGTGAACGCGGTTCTCTATCTGTGTGAACGCAGTACCCGCGTTCGAACGCATTTGTGAACGCGGCTCTTTGTCTGTGTGAACACAGTACCCGCGTTCGAACGCGTTTGTGAATGCACCGCGTTCGAATGCGTTTGTGAACGCGGTGTGAACTCAACAGCTTTTCTCCACTAGTATTGCAATTTTTCAGACCAGAGATATTCTAGACTTGTGTAAAGCTCATATCCATGAAAAAATACACTTAGAATATTTTGTACACAATTGCCAACAAATAAAAACCTAACAATCTCCCCCTTTGGCAATTTGTGACAAAACACCTAGGTTACAAGATATTACAAAGACTTCAAACTGAGCAATCAACAAGTCTAGAATATATTGCACATCAATCCCTGCAAATCAACATATACCAATCCAAGATTAAGTGAAAATAACTTGAAATGAATAAACAATCCAAACACAAGTTATCAATAGAGCATAAGTTCAAAAGTACTTAAGCAGACAAAATTCACAGACAAAGTTCACAGTTACTTCAAGCAAAGTTATAAATCTAAAGACTCATAAACTCCGACTCTAATAAACTCCCCTATGCCCATACTCCCCCTGCACACCTAGACACCTAGACACTCTCCCCCTTTTTGACACAAATGCCAAAAACTAGGAACTCGGAGGAAACTGACGATGAAGAATCGTCAACACAGAGTCAAGTACAGTCCCCTGACGAGCTTGCTCAGTTCGTAAATCATTCACTACCGAATGGAGATCCTGCACTAGAGTACTAAGCTGATCGAACGGTCAGAGTACTATGGTAACTCCCCCTCAGTGTGAGACGAGTCATCGTTAGAGCTATCATCAGAACTGTCCGGGTGCGATGAACGACCAGCGGCTGAAGAGGATGGCTTAAGAGGAGACGACTGGTTGTGAGCTTGACTCCGCTTAAGAGTAATCCGATCCAATGGTTTTTGCGAAGTAAGGGAAGGTTCCGTAACATCCACACGCACCCCACTCTGAGTGCACAAATTTGTAATAAAGATGCCAAACAGTAACCCCTCACGAGGTGCTTCTTTCTGTGCAGCTGTAAGAATCGAATCATAAATCACAGCAGCCAAATCAATAGAGACTCCAGATAACATCGCATGTAGAAGGAATGCACGATCCAGACTAATACTAGAATGTCAAGTCTTGGGGGTGACATTGTACAGACAAAAAAGGTGAAGCATGCGAGCCACGAATGTCAGCTTTGTATGCGGCATCATGTTTCCCTTCCAACGTTCCCCTTTGATCAGTACAGTACCAGCATATTCATTGACATCAAGAAGTGGAGCAGACGTTGGATACTGGAACTCACCATCAGGAAGACGAAGTTCAGCGCGAATAACATCTGAGTCCAAGTATATAGACACACCACGAACAGTAGAACGTATACAACGATCTAAAACCGTGGCATTACTAAAAAATTCCCGAACAACTTCCACAAAAGCAGTCCCGCTCATCCGACACATAGATAACCATCCACACTCAGTAAAGATCTGTTCAATCCCCAATTCAGAAAAATCAGATATAACCACGGGTCTTTCACAGATAACAAGACGAATGCCAAAATTGTGTTTATAGCGCCCGATAGCCGTTGATGAAGAAAATTTTGGAGCCGAAGACGGTGACGAAGGCAGCCTTGGTTTCTTGGTCACTGTCACTTTTTTAGGCATTCTTGAGAAAGAAACAAGTTGCAAGATTCAATACATGCCCAAAGCAACCAAAAAAAATAGCAAGAATTTCAAAAATTTTAAAAACCATGAAGGCCCAAAATGAAACCCATCTTTCTCTTGAAAACTCAAAGATATCACGTTCAATCTCACAAGAAACATCAAGGTGTTAACATTAACGTGATCAAAACGTGAAAATGCACAAAATCAATCAAGATCAAGCATGTTTATAGAATAAAAAATACGAAAAATGATGGATGATCATACCTTGCAAAAGTGAAGAAAAACTCAAAGATTTGGTCGAAAGACGCTAGATCCGGAGGAGAACTACCCTCTAAAAGGATTTGAAGTGAAAAATTCGATGAAAAACACCAAGATTTTGAAGATTTGAGAAGGGGAAAATGAAGGGTTTTTAGGGTTTTGGAAAATGGAGGATGAAACCCTTGGGTTCAGACGCAATATTTAAAGAACCCACGAGTGCGTTCGAACACACCAGTCTGCGCGTTCGAACTCAAAAATCTACGTTCGAACGCCCTTTTTTTTAAAAATTTTATTTTAAACTAAAACAAATCAAAAATCTTTTTTGAGATGCACTCCTAGAATTTCAAAATATATTCAAGACATAGAATATGATAATCAAATGAAATAAGTCATACACAGATCAATCAAATCATCAAAAGCATATTATAATCAATTCGAATGTAGCACTCAAAATTAAATTAATCTTGATTGATCATAACGATATGCATATGCAAGATGAGCATAGATAACATGAACCAATCTTCTTAAACAAACTTTCCTATATAAACAATGATGCAACAAAGTAGTCAAACCGACTTAGTATTAAAATTTTACACTTTTCGACTTATTCTCCATAACATAATAGGAATTTTTCCGTAATTTTTTTTTGAAACATATATGTGCAATGATGGCTTTCACACATGAGTAGGTAGCCCTTTTCTTGTAGTACAAATCAAACAATGTGCAAGAAGAAATTCACATATGTCATTTCATTTTTTTTTAAATTTGCAAATAATGTACTTAGTCAAACTGGACTCTAAACAAGACGGCTTTCACAGTAACTCATTGTAGCCCTTTTCATTGATCTTTTATGAACAAATTTTTTATGACTAAACATGAGGTCAAACTGTGCAAATCAAGGTTAATAGTGAGCTATTTAAAAAAATAATTCATGATATCATGTTCACTCAAGAATACACATACGTTATGAGTGCATTAAAATTAGTTTCATTATAATAGAAGTCGAGGGAGTGACAAAATCAAAATTGATACAATATACTACAAGATGACAAAATTGACTATAATAACTCATAATCAAGAGAAAAATCATATTTTTGTGTCAAGAGTATATTATTGAATCTAGGAGTGCATCAATTTTTTTTTATGACAAAAACTCTCGGCAAATCTGAAACTTAAAACCAAAGAAAATTTCAGAGTAAAAGAAAACCTAAAACAAACGAAACGAAAGAAACTCGCAAACTAAAAAGAACACAAATCCCAATAAAATTAGTCCAAAGCACAAATCCCTAAAGAAGTACGAAGATACTCAAATCTCTGTAAATCCAAAGGTTTGTAAACAAATCACCCAACTGTTTCTCCGTCTCAACATGTTCTAGTGCTATTGTTTTGTCTTCAACTAACTCGCGTATAAAATGATGTCGGATATCCATATGTTTTGTAGGGAGTGTTGAATAGGATTTTTCGATATATTAATAGCACTCATGTTGTCACAATAAAGCACCATAGCATCTTGTTCAATGTCATAATCCTTGACCATCTGTTTTATCCATAATAACTGAGAACAATAACTCCCTACTGTAATGTACTCGGCCTCTGCAGTAGATAAAGATATCGAGTTTTGTTTTTTACTGTGCCAAGCAACCAAATTGTTTCCAACATAAAAGCATCCACCTGAAGTACCTTTTCTATCATCACATGAATTTGCCCAATTAGAATCCGTGTATCCCGATATGATAGCACCCGAGTCATAAGTAAACCAGATACCTAAATCAACTGTGCCACTGACATATTTTATGATACGTTTCACAGCAAACAAATGTGTCTCCTTAGGGTCAGACTGAAACCTAGCACACACACCGACACTAAATGCAATGTCAGGTCTACTAGCAGTTAAGTACAAAAGAGTCCCAATCATGCTCCAATAGTGTCTGATTAACACTTTTTCCTAAAGTGTCCCGAGTCCACTACCATGAACCCACCGCCACCGGTTCAGAATTTGCAACCATAAGAGCTGCTGCTGCCACCACCCTATGGGCAGAGACAAGCAAGGATGGTTCCACCAAGCCCAGTTGCGTGTGAGCCCATCCGACGAGTGAACCACAACAGAGATCACCTTGGAGATCTAGATCCGTGGGCGGGGCAATACGAACCAGAACCACGTTGAGTTAATCAAAATCAAAGGAGGGATCATCAACCATTCATGGGGCATCCTCCTCCAGTTAGACAAGGACTAGGACATGATCTAGATCGAGACAATGGCATCCGTGGACAAATCGTGCATCTCGAATTCTCCAAGTTCAAAGGTGGTGATCCGATCGATTGGTTGTATAGGGCGGAGCAATTCTTCGCATACCATGGTATGGTGGAAGAATATAAGGTGATGCTTGCGAGCTTCCACCTCGAAGATGCGGTGCTTCATTGGTTTCGAGCATCCAATTCCAATGAGGTTATCGAAATTTGGGCTGACTTTGATGCTCTCCTCTCAAAGACGGTGCAAAAGACCACGGTTGGAGCTTATCAAGAAGAATTTGAGAGGTTAGGTAGCCGATGCCAACCCTCATGGACGGATCAGTAACTTCACAGCACCTTCATCTCCGGGCTGCGGGGATACATACAAGCCAACGTGAGGGCTTTAAGGCCTAGAACCTTAAAGGAGGCCTTCGAAGATGTGGTGCTTATAGAAGACAAACATTGGGCTATGAAGTTACACCTAAAACATAATTGGATGAGTCAAGGAAGCCGCAATTTGGTTCAACCAACCATAGCAACAGGAAATGTTACCGGAGTACTAAGAACCGCTACTACAATGGTGCCTCCTTGAGCACCCCTAAATCCATCCCAAGATGTGAAGTACGCACCTAGAGATCCAGGATGAGCACTCACACCTGCTCAAGTGGAGGAACGAAGAGCCAAAGGCCTATGCTTTCGTTGTGATGAGAAGTTTGTACCCAAACATTGCTGTGCTAAACCGATGGGATCGGTGATAATAATAGATGGATTGGAGGATGTGGAGGATGTGAAGGATGAGTTTGCAGCTGAAGATGAAGGTGTGGTTGGACATCAAGGAGAAGTAGCTGAGGAGCAACTCGTGGAGGACATGATAGCTGAAATCTTTCTCCACGCCTATTCAGGGACAGCCGCGCCAAAGACCTTGCAGATGAATGGTGTAGTCAAGAAAACCACAGTGAGAATCTTGATTGACATCAGTCCACCCACAACTTCATTGACAAAAGGCTCCTTAGGGAGATTGGGCTCGAGTCGAAACACATGGAACGGTTCGATGTGACAATTGGAGATGGCACTACATTGTGAGCAGATTTTATTTGTGGAAGTGTGGAATTGAAGGTGCAAGGCCAAACTTTCACATTGGATCTTTATCCGTTGGCCTTGCGAGGCGCCAACATTGTCTTGTGGACCCAATGGCTTCAAAGCTTGGGGCCCGTAACATTTGTTTTTTCAAACCTCACACTGACATTTCAAAGGAATGGTTGAAGGGTACTACTAGATGGAAATCAACCGCGGTAAGGACCAACGTTGCAACCACTTTTGGGCCTTCCTTGTGTAGGGAATTTATTATAGGAAGTAGTCCGTGCAATCGTAGAAAAATATTCGTTAGATATTCTCCAATATTCATAAAATTACAAAACTAATTGGGTTGGATCCGCAACTTCCTAATCTACAACTTTCGTATTTACGCCCTTTGCAGATTCGAACTAGAGTAGGGACAAAAATACGAAATAACGTGGGTGATAGTGGTGGTGACGGGTGGAGTGGATGTTAGGGTTATGGATAGTATGGAAATGAGGGTGGATTGTGGAAGCGATTAAGGGAAGTAGACGAAGGGAACGAAGTGGTCGAGATCCTAAAGAAGAGAGGTGACTCGACAGACGAGGGAGATTAGAAGCAAGGAGAAATCTTGCCAATAGTAGAGGTGGGAAGTATAGTGAAGAGGGAGGAGGGAAGAGTCTAGAGAGAAGATAGGAGGCAAGAAATCAAGAATTCAACTCCAAAATGAAGTTGGCTGCCATCCACATATTTATAGAGGCTAGCCAACAAGTCCTAAAATAATATAAAATCCTAATTCTAGAGGATTCTCGTCGATCGCGTTCGAACGCGCCCGATCGCGTTCGAACGCACTCAAAAAGCCCCTTCTCTGGATTTGCGAACGTGACACAGGCGTTCGAACGCGACCTACAGGAATTTTATTTTAATGAAAATAAACACCTAATGTAATAAGAAAAGATCCTAACTAAGTGTATCAGTTCCACTAGGCCAAGTTGTAGGTGAGCCCATTCGATGAGCAAACCTAAATGGAGATCATCTTGGAGATCTAGATCATTGAGCGGAGCATACGAACCAGAACCGCATCGAGTTAACCAAAATCGAAGGAGGGATCATCAACCATTCATGGTGCATCCTCCTCCGGTTAGACCAGTACTTGGATATGATCCAAATCGAGACAATGGTATTCGTGGGCGAACCTTGTGTCTCGAATTTCCCAAGTTCAAAGGTGGTGACTTGATCGATTGGTTCTATAGGGCGGACAATTCTTCGCATACCAAAATACAGCGGAAGAATATAAGGTGACGCTTGCGAGCTTCCACCTTGAAGACGCGACACTTCATTGGTTTCAGGCAGCCAATGCCCATGAAACGATTGAAAGTTGGGCCAATTTCTGCACCGATATCACACGGCTATTTGGAGCATCAGGGTATGAAAACTTCAATGCTATCCTATCAAATACGTTGCAAAGGACCACGGTTGGGGCATACTAAGAAGAATTTGAGAGGATAAGTAGCCAATGCCAACTTCCATAGACTAATCAACAACTTCGCAGCACCTTCATCTTCGGGCTGCGGGGAGACATACAAGCCGACGTGAGAGCTTTAAGGCTTAGAACCTTAAAGGAGGCCTTTGAGGATGCAGTACTAATGGAAGATAAGCATCGAGCCATGAAGATACACTTCAAATAGAATTGGACGAGCCAAGAAAGCCGCAATTTGGTTCGGCCTATCATAGCGGCAAGAAATGTTGCCGGTGTACCAAGAGCTGCTGCTACAATGGTACTTCCTCGAGCACTCGTGAAGCCCTCGCAAGATGTGAAGTACACACCTAGGGGCTTAGGTTGAGCACTCACACTAGCTCAAGTGGAGGAACGAAGAGCCAAAGGCCTATGCTTTCGCTGTGATGAGAAGGTTATACCCGGACATCGCTGCGCTAAACCAATGGGATTGGTGATGCTAATAGATGGATTGGAGAAGGCTGAGGAAGAAGTTGCAGTCGAAGATAAGGGTGTGGCTGAACATCAAGAAGGAGGAGTGGAGGAGCAGCCCGTGGAGAACATTATGGCAAAAATTTTCCTCCATGCCTATTCCGGGACAACCGCACCAAAGACCTTGAGGGTGAACGATGTAATCAAGAAAACCACAGTGAGAATCTTAGAAAGATTGGGCTCGAGTCGGAACCCACAGACAAGTTTGATGTGACGATTGGAGATGGCACCACATTATGGGCAGATTTTATTTGTGGAGGTGTGGAGTTGAAGGTGTAATGCCAAACTTTCACATTGGATCTTCATTCGTTAGACTTGTGGGGTGCTGACATTGTCTTGGGGACTCAATGGCTTCAAAGCTTAGGGCCTGTAATATTTAATTTTACAAACCTCACACTTATATTTCGGAGGAATGGTCGAAGAGTGCTGCTGGATGGAAATCAGCCGCAACAAGGGCCAGCTTTGCAACTGTTGTTGGGACTTCCATGTGCAGGGGACCGAGCACTACTCTTGCAAATGGCTATTGCTGAACCAGAACATGCATCGTCAAGTGAAATACCCACTAACATGAAAGAGCTACTGCAAGAATTCAGCGACCTCTTCGAGGAGCCTCGAGGATTGTTGCCGACTCGATGACATGACCACCAAATTTAGATCATTCCAAGGGCTGAACCAACAAATATTCGACCGTATTAGTACCCATATGTCCAGAAGGAGGAGATCAACAAATTGGTGGTCGAGATGCTAGAGCAAGGGATCATTCAACCGAGTAGGAGTGCTTACTCATCGCCGGTACTACTAGTTTGAAAGAAAGACGGGAGTTGGCGGTTTTGTGTCGACTACCAAGCCTTGAATGCGATCACCGTCAAAGACCAATACCCAATACCGGTGATCGAGGAGCTGCTGGACGAACTTACAGGGTCAGCTTACTTCAGCAAGCTTGACTTAAGAGCAGGGTACCATCAAATCCAGGTCAACCTAGAAGATGTGCACAAAATGGCGTTTTAGACTCACAATGGCTACTACGAGAATTCCAAGAGCATTCCAAGGGCTGATGAATGACCTTTTTCACCTGCTCTTGCATCGGTATGTGCTTGTCTTCTTTGACGATATTCTAGTGTATAGCAGGACTTGGAGCGAACACTTGCAGCATGTGCGTGAGGTGTTGAATATCTTACGACTAAACTAGTTGAAAGTCAAGATGAGCAAATGCCTTTGGGGTGAGCCACGAGTGGAGTACTTGGGTCACATAATTTCAGCAAGAGGAGTGGAAGCCGATTCAAGCAAGATAAAAAACATAGCGAACTAGTCGATTCTCACTAACCAATGGGAATTGAGAGGATTCATTGGGTTGACGGGGTACTATCTGTGATTCGTTGCCAACTACGGCAAGATCACTACCCCACTAACCTCCTTACTTAGAAAAGGAGGGTTTCAATAGATGAGCAAGGCGACGGAGAAATGCGACGCCTCGGGTGAGGGCATTGGAGCTGTTTGATGCAGGAGGGCAGGCCCGTGGCATATATGAGCAAGATCGAACCAGTCGTGATAGTTATCTACCTATGAGCGTGAAATGCTAGCAATTTTGCACGCCGTCACCAAATGGGGACTCTACTTGATTGGCCGACGATTTACTATTCGCACGGACTAGTGTAGCTTACCCTACTTCATGGAGCAACGTGTGCACACCTCAGCACAGCAACGGTGGGTCATGAAACTCCTTGGGTATGACAATGAGCTTGTCTACAAAAAGGGGATCAAGAACCAAGCTGTTGATGCCCTTTCGCGCCAACCGGACACCAGTGACCTCGCTTCCTTTTTAGCGCCAACCTTTCCTCTATTTTTAGATCTGTGGGGAGTCAGTGCAGAGGATCGAGTCATGGAGGAGCTCGGGTCAGAATTCAATGATAGCTTCTCCAATTGCACACCTTGAGGACAAGGTTGCGGAAGCGTGGTGGAATGATACAATTCAGACTTCACCGATGTCGTCTCGAGCATGGATATACTTTAGGGGTGTCTTTTATTCTTGTTTTAGTGTTTATTTCATTAAAAAATAAGTTTTTTGTAGGTCGCGTTTGAAAACGGGTGGGTGCGTTCAAATGCGCTTGTGAACGCTTGTATCAGGTTCACAAAAATAGAGAACACAAAATGTGCATTTGAATGCATGCATCAGGTTCGCATCGACAGAGAACGCTTTTAGTGTGTTCGAACGCGTTCAGCCCCGTTCGAACGCGGTTCGCGAAAATCCACTATTTCTAGGGTTAATAATTGCCATTTTTGAATTATTGGTTAGCCTCTAAAGGTGTTGATGGCAACCAAGGAGTCATTATAGAATGAATTGGGTTTTGCCCTAGTCTTCTTCTTCTTCTTCTTCTTCTTCTCTCTCGTTCTCTCATTCCCCGGCACCAACGCTTCTAGCCTCCCTTGACTGGGCACTCACTCTAGTCCCTTAGGGGTAGCCCCCTCCCCTTTCTTCTAGTCTCTATTACCTTGCCCTAACCCCTTCCATCATTCATAATTCTTCCACCACCAGTTACTCACCGGTGCCACCCCATTATTGCCAATGTACCACCATCCATCTTCACCTAGGATCTCGTGCCTCCATCCACGGATTCACAGACGGACTCCCTGACATTCGACTACTTCTCGAACGATATCTCGAGATGCCACCATCCAAAACTAAATTTGTTAGAAAGCCTTTTTACAGGGATACAACATATCAAAATTTCATGTTGATTCGACGGTTAAAACTTCTGGAATCTTTTTTTCATAGTTCTATACTAGATCTTGTCCAGATTTGAAAATGGGATAAATCAAACCTTAGCCTAAGGGGAGATCGTATTACTCCCGTACGGTTTTTACCATAGTTGTAGACCAATCATAGCCTTCAACCATCTATCGCATCTACATCCACAAACCACCACCACCATCATTGATTGTCGAGCTACCTCCATCAACTACTCGGCCTCCACTCCATCATCACCTCCATCCTATATCTAGGAATCTATGCCTCCACCCACGAATTCCAAGACCTATGCAGATCTGAATCTCAACTGCTACGAATTGGATCAAGCCAATTCGTAACAATTGGTATCAAAGCAGGTTAAGCCTTGGCCACCATTAATGACTACCTCAAGGTCAAGGACGTCGTCTTATCCAAAAGGCCCAAGATACACACCGATCGATTTGGGCTTGCCGAAGCCTTGGAAGGCCTTAATCGACGATGAGATGGGGTACCTCTTCTTCTGGAACACCAAGACTCAAGTTACACAATGGGAGGAGCCAAAGGTCTATGTGCAAATGTCATGGTGGTCTCCATGGACATAGGTGCCTTACAACAAAGCCACCACTGCATGTACATATGCCAACAAAACGGGGATGGCTGTGCTCAACCTACAGCAAGCCATTGTGGAACAAAACCATCATGCCATCTAGAACTCTGTCTCCCCTACGTTTGCAACATCTTATGGAGGGCCGTGTCAATCTATAGCAAACCATGGCACTCATGGCACAAACATTGTAGGATATCAATGCGATCCTTATGGACATGAACCAAAGTCGTCTAGGGCATACACCTAATCATACCAACTGTGGGGAAGGTAATCAAGGCGGCACACTAACGAGAGCAAGTGCACCCATCGAACTAGATTAAGCCATGGCAACGGGGGCTGAACCTGCACTAAGGGCACCTCCACAACATGACGAAGAACCACCGAGGTATACATCACCATCAAAGGAGATTTTGCTGCCCACATCGACAGCTAGGAATACCAAAGTAGTTGTCAACCATCACCAATTGCCACTCGAGTCGTTGATTCAGGACATTGAAGCTTTGAAAGATATCGAGGATCCGATACCTCGACAACCCAATCCTATGACCATGGCTGCCTATCATGTTCGTTATCAATCTAAAGGACAACCACCTCACTGATAAGTTCTTGTACCAATTTGATAAGATCTAGAACCAAGATAGGCTACGCTAAGATTCCTTCAAGATATAAATTTATTACAGGAATCAATCCATGCAACCATGGGAAAATATTCATCAGATATTCTTTAGAAATCAGAAAATTATAAAACAAATTGGGTTGGATCCGTAACATCCTGATCTACAACTTTCGTATTTACGCCCTTTGCAGATTCAAACTGTAGAATGGAAGAAAACACAGAATAACGTGGGTGATGGTGGTGGTGACGAGTGGAGTGGTGGTGACGGGTTATGGATGGGGGAGAATTGTGGAAGTGATTAAGGGAAGTAGATGAAGGGAACGAAGTGGTCTAGATCCCTAAGAAGAGGGGTGGCTCGATAGTCAAGGAAGATTAGAAATAAGGAGAAACATTGCCAACGGTAGAGGTGGAAGGATGGTAAGAGGGAAGAGGGAGGAGTCTAGAGAGAAGATAGGAGGAAAGAAATCAAGAATTTAATAGCATAATAAAGTTGGCTGCCATCCACATATTTATAGAGGCTAGCCAATAAGTCCTAAAATAATATAAAATCCTAATTCTAGAGGATTCCCGTCGATCACGTTCGAACACGCTCGATAGTGTTTGAATGCATTAGAAAAAGTCCCTTCTCTAGATTTGCGAATGTGACACAGGCGTTCGAAAGTGGGGGTTCGAACTTGCCCGACCGCATTCAAACGTGTGCGTTCACAAGGCATTTGAACGCGATTGTGTACACAAGGCACCTGCGTTCGAACCTATAGGAATTTGGTTTTGTTAGGTTTTTATTTGTTGGCAATTGTGTACAAAATATTCTAAGTGTATTTTTTCATATATATGAGCTTTACACAAGTCTAGAATATCTCTGGTCTGAAGAATTGCAAGACTAGTGGAGAAAAGCTGTTGAGTTCACACCGCGTTCACAAACGCGTTCGAATGCGGTGCGTTCACAAACGCGTTCGAACGCGGGTACTGCGTTCACACAGACAGAGAGCCGCATTCACAAATGCGTTCAAACGCGGGTACTGCGTTCACACAGACAGAGAGCCGCGTTCACAAACGCGTTCGAACACGGGTACTGCGTTCACACAGACTGAGAGCAGCGTTCACAAACGCGTTCGAACGCAACCTGAAGAATTCAAACTGTCGCGTTCGAACGCACTTGGTCCCATTCAAACGCACCTGAGATTAAGTCAGGCCGTTCGAATGCACCCGGGCCGCGTTTGAACGCACCTATGAAGTTTGCAATTTATTGGATTTTCGTGAGTACGGATAAGACTTGGATTTGGCTCTATCTTGGAAATCATATATAAGGATTGTGATGCCCTATCTCTAGGGCAGTTGAAGAAGCATTATTGAAGGAGACTTCTTGAGGCTACATCGATTCTTCAACTAACAAGGTTCCACTACTCTACAATAATTTAATCTTTCGTCTTAAGGACGATCTAGACGAAAGATCAATCTCGAGGGCTACTGAGATTGGACTTCAATCACAAGAAGCAGTGAATCGTGGGTTCTAGCGATCAAGATTGAGAGGAACAAAGTCGTTTGGATCGACGGGTTGTTTTGTGAGTCAGTCTTGTAACTGCTACTATTATAGTGATTGGTTTTGATCCGAGTTTGGATCCGTAGTTTTTTCCCGTTTTGGGTTTTTCCACGTTAAAATCTTGGCGTTCATCTCTGCTTTCGTTCTTAATATTTCTTTCGACTTTTACTTAAGCGAACGAGCGATATCGTTGCCTAGTGTTTAGATATATACGTGTGTCTAGGGGTTTTTTCAATTGGTATCAGAGCAGGTTCTCTCTTTGAGAGAGATCATATAGGTATGGATTTTCATAGAGATGGACCCTCATCTATTAGACCTCCTATTTTAGATGGAATAAATTATGGATATTGGAAAGCTGGGATGAGAGCTTATTTGAAGTCTATAGATGAGCGAGTATGGATGGCCATTGTGAACGGTTGGAGTCCACCAATGTACATGGTGAATGATAAGTTTATTGAGAAATCGATTGAGTCATGGGATAAGACAGATTATGAAAAAGTTGGCTGGAATAGCAAAGCAATAAATGCAATTTTTAGTTGTGTTTCCTCGGAAGTATTTAGAAGAATTTCTACTTGTGAAATAGCAAAAGAAGCTTGGACGATCTTAGAAACAACTCATGAAGGAACTATGGTTGTAAAACTTTCGAAACTTCAGAGGTTGACTACTAGTTTTGAAACCCTACGTATGGAGGAGAATGAGATATTTGATGAGTTCTATGCAAAGCTGAGTGATATAGTCAACTCTAGTTTCAACCTAGGAGAAAAAATTCCTGAAAACAGAATTGTCCATAAGATCCTTAGGTCTCTTCCAGAAAGGTTTCAGGCGAAAGTTACAGCTATTGAGGAAAGTAAGGATATCGATTCTATGAAAGTTGAATAATTGGTAGGAAATCTACAAACATTTGAGTCCAGTCTTTTAAAACCAAGGAAGTCCAAAGGGATGGCCCTATCCACAGTTGAACAAAATTTAGAGGAGTCTGATGATGAAGATGATTTAGATGTTGAGATGTTGACTAAGTTTGTTAAAAAGTTCAATAAATTCTTTCGAAAGCCAAACAAGTTGAATGCTGAAAAACTTGAGAAAAGCAAAGCCTTTGTGAAAAAGAAGAATTCTGTGTGTTCAAATACAGGTGTGAGTAACAACAATGTTAAACAGAAAAATAAGAATTCTGAGAATAAAATTCAATGTTTTGAATGTTCTGGTTTTGGACACATCGCACAAGAATGCCCTAATCGTCTAAAGAGGAAGGGTAAAGCTATGAAAGTTACTTGAGATGACTCAGATGAATCTGATAATGATTCTGAAAAAGACGCAGAAAACTTTGTAGCCTTTGCCTCTTCTCTACTTAATATTGACTCTGTTGTTGATACTGATAGTACAGATGATCTTGATATGTTATCAGCTGAGGAAGATGAATCTGAAATCCAAAAGGCATATAATGACTTGTATCTGGAGTCATTTAAACTCAAGAAAAGCAATCTTAGACTACTTCAACGACTCAAGGTAATAGGTGGAAGTCCCCGCAACCATTTCCCCCTCCTCTATTGGGAGAATCTCTTCTTCCTCATCTCGTCTTGCAGCCATGGCTCTGGTTGTCGTCATAGGAAGCGCATGTCCGAGGAATGGTGGCTCTGATACCAGCTTGATACGATCTCCCCTTTAGGCTATGGTTCGATCTCTCTCATTTTCTAGATCTAGACAAAATCTGCAACAAAAATTTAGAAATAGATCCCAAAAGATGTCGCCATCAGATCGACTTGAGATTTTGAAATGTTCTAGCCCTAGAAAATAGCTTCCAACAAATTAATTTTCAGGCAAATCGGATATTGGGATCTTGAGATATCATCTGATTAGTGAACAAACATCAAGGGGTCTGTCTTAGGATCCATGGATGGAGGCACGAGATCCTAGATGATGGTGGAAGGTGGTGGACTGGCGTTAATGGGGTGGCACCGGTGAATAAGTGGTAGTGGAAGGGTTAGGGCAAGTGTTGGATAGATTGGAAGAAGGGGGAGGAGTGGGCAACCTCTAAGGGACTAGGATGATTGGCCGTTCGAGGGAGGTTAGAAGCGGCGACACCGGGGATCGAGAGAACGGGAGATGTACCGATCTTTGTCAAGGAGATGACGAAGCCGATCAATTCATAATATATTCCTTTAGATCATTGTGATCCTTTTATATTGCATCAACTCTATGCAGCAATATTTGGAACATGCCCTTAAGTTCATCCGCTAAGCCCATATTCACACCCATGAATGTTGGTTGACTTGGTCCTGCTGTGGTCGCTCCAAAGGAATCGGCCTCATGGTTAGGGTTATCGTGGGTTGAGTCTTCCCTTGTCGGTGTGCTCTCCATTGTTCTCGTTGTTGATCTCATTTTCCTTATTTCAGCCATTAATGGAGGTCTGAGGTTCGCTTGGCTTCTGATACCAAATTGATGGGTTCTTGTACCAAAAGGTCGGCTACGGAACAATTCCTTAAAATCTGAATTTATTGTAGGAAGTAGTTCGTGCAACTGTGGAAAGATATTCATCAAATATTATTCTTTAGTCATAAAATTACGAAACTAAGTGGATTAGATTCATAACTTGTTGGTCTACAACTTTTATATTTACTCCCTTCACAGATTCAAACTAAAACTGGGACAAAAACATAGAATAACGTGGGTGATGGTGGTAGTGATGGATGGAGTGGACGTTAGGATTATGGATGGGTATGGAGATGAAGGTGGATGGTGGATGTGATTAAGGGATGTAGACGAAGGGAATGAAGTGGTCGAGATCCCAAAGAAGAGGGATGGCTCAACAGTCGAATGGTAGAGGTGGAAGGATGGTGAAGAGGGAGGAGGGAGAGAGACTAGAGAGAAGATAGGAGGCAAGAAATCAAGAATCTCATTGCATAATGAATTTGGCTACCATTCACATATTTATAGAGGCTAGCTAACAAGTCTTAAAACAATAAGTAACCCTAGTTCTAGAGGATTCTCGCTGATCGCGTTCGAATGTGCCCGATCGCATTAGAACGCACAAAAGACATTCTATGTATATGCGAACGCGATGTAGGTGTTCGAACTCATCCGACCACGTTCGAAGGCACTTTTTGCGTTCTTTGTATTTGCGAACCTGATCAGGCATTCGCAATGGCGTTCGAACGCGACCCCTTCTCCGTTTGAACACGACTTATATAAATTTTATTTTAATAAAAATAAACAACTAATACAGTAAGTAAAGATCCTAACTAGATGCATTAGCGGCTCACGCGACAGGACGGATGGGGCCCGTCATGCACAGATAAACTCTTGTGCACATTGCGTCCTGTCGCGTGAGCCGCTGGTGCATGCTCTTGTATTTTATTGTATCAAATAATACCTGCTACCATATCCATGCTCACATAATCCAACACCCAATAAATCATACTATCAGTTAAATAAACCTATTAACATATGAATATCCAAGTCCACAATAATATACACTAGACCACTACATAATTTGGCAGGACCTACACAGGCCACGACAAACCATCAAGATTCAACTAAACAACTAATACACGAGTACACTATAATCTGACATATGTTATACAAATCATTGTCTGATATAATAAAATACAAATATAACAAACAATGATACAACTCAATTTCTATAAAAATTATCATCTATACCGTCTCGCACCTATAGCTCACCTCATCAATCAATATTTAGTAAAACTATATTAGTGAGTGTAAATTATCAAAATAATTAATTATCTAAATAGACGAATTTACTTAACGTTAGAAAATAATTATATATTTAAAAAAATAATCCTCTTTCCTATAGGCCCATCACTATTGCAGCAAGAGGAGGAGGAGGAATCGAGAATGGAGAAGAAGAAACAAAGAAGATGAAAGAAGAAAGAAGAAAGAAGAAAGGAAAAGAAGAGAAGAGAAGAAGAAAAGAAAGAAAGGGAGGAGGAGGACTTGGCACCGACGGGGAGGGCACTGGTCATTGGTGGCCAACCAACGACTGGCCTCTCGCCGGTGCCTCGGCTTCGGCGAGCCCGAGCCCAAGAGTGCAAGCAAGAGAGAGAGAGAGAGAGAGAGAGAGAGAGAGGGGGGGGGAGAGGAGGGAGGAGGCTCACCGTGTTAGTGGAGGTGACGGTGACGGCGGCGGTTATAGGCCGACGTCGGCAGGGGGAAAAGAGAGAGAGAGAGAGAGAGAGAGACCGAAAAAGAGAGAGAGGGGAAGAGATATTTAGAGGGAGAGAGAGGCGGCTGGGGGTTGACGGAGCCGGTTGGCTGCGACGACGCTAGGGGGTGCATGGCACCCCCATGCTACACCCATTTGCATAGGCACGAGGCCGGCCTACAATCTGTCCATCTAAAAGAGTCCTTCCTCAGCAAAGCAGTGAGAGGAGCATTGATCTTGCCATACTGAGAGATGAAGCGGTGATAATACTAGGTCAGTCCTAAGAATCCCCTCAATCCTATGGTGGAAATAGGGATCGGCCAAGTGGTCATGCACGCCACTTTTTGAGGATCCGCCACCACTCCTTCCGCTATGATAATGTGGCATAAATACTCCACTTATGGTACTCCCCATAGGCACTTGAACTTCTTAATCTTTAGTTGGTTTTGCTTCAACAAATTCAGCATATCCTCTAAATGCCGCCAATGCTCAATTTCAGTCCTGCTATACACCAAAATATGGTCAAAAAATACCAAGACATATCGCAGTAGAGGTAACCCGACCATCGGCTACATCGCTAGAATCGACGGAGACCAAAGGCCATCAAGCCGCACATCTTTGTTTCCTTGCTTAAATTTCATCCACAAGCTCTGAAAATCAAAAGTGACGGGTTCAAAGCTCTACAACCACTAAATGCCTAGGACAATGTCCGCTCCTCACATCGCCAACGGATTCAAGTCCACAATGATGTCGTGTCTTTGCACCCGTATATTGACCCGGTGAAACAAGCTCTCTACCCGAAGCTTTGTGCTGTCTCCAATAGCAACGTCAAGCCCCGCGGTCGGTTAAGTATCCAAGCCCAACTTTCTCACTAACTTGTCATCTAGAAAGTTGTGCGTACTCCCAAAATCGATGAGGATGTACACACAATGCTATCTAAGGATTTCGTCCACCCGCAACATCCTCGGTGCGGAAGTACCCGAATATGCATGTATCGATATTTTAGCTTGGATATCTTCATCCGCGCCTTCCTCCACGACCTCCTCTAAATACTCCATCACCAACATTCTCATCATCCTCCTCGAGACTGTTGATGAGCATCACACTCCCGATCGGTTTGGAACACCAATGCTCGGGGGCGAAATGCTCATTGCATCGAAAGCAGAGGCCATTTTCTCTTCGCTCCTCCACCTGGGCACGTGTGAGAGTTTAAATTGGGGGTCTTGTGATACACTTAGTTAAGGTCTTTTCTTATTGCATTAGTTATTTATTTTCATTAAAATTAATTTCCTATAGGTCATATTCAAATACGAAAAGGGTCACGTTCGAACTGCTTTGCGAACGCCTGCATCAGGTTCTCAAAATTAGAGAATATGAATGATATGATCATAGATCGAGGCGTCTGTAGAACATATCGAATCCAACTGTCGGTTCTTGGATATGGTGGATGATTGGTCAGATGGAGGATGATTATGGAGGATTAAGGATGAATGGTGGAGATGGAATGGTAGATGAAATATGATGGAAGGGAATAGGGAAGATATGTAAGGATATTTTAAGGAAATATAGGAAAGAATTCGAAATAGATGATGATTGAGGTCTAATTTGGATCTAAATATAGCCGTATCTTCCGGGCTGATTTACCAATGATCCGACCGTTGGATACTTATCAAATTTGGATGGAAGATAGATCTCTGAGTCAGATTCTCGGAATGGGGTTGTGGGATCTGGGGCGATACGTGGATTTCTAGATATCAAGGTTTTACCAAATACTTCGTTGGATCAGAATAGATCTATGATACGATCTCCCCTTAGGCTAAGGTTCGATCTCTTCTAATTCTCTAATCTGGACTAGATCTGGCACGAAACTTTGAAATAAGATCCTAAAAGATACCGCTGTCAGATCGATGTGAAATTTTGATATGTTGTAGCCCTAGAAAAGAACTTTCTAACAAATCTAGTTTCAAGTGAATTGGATGTGAAGATCTCGAGATATCGTCCAATTAGTGGACGAAGGTTAGGGTGGTTTGTTTAGGATCCGTGGATGGAGGCACGTGATCCTAGGTGGTGGTGGTTGGTAGAGGACCGACGTTAATGGAGTGGCACTGGTGAAAAGTGGTGGTGGAAGGGTTATGGTCGATGGAAGGGTTAGGGCAAGTGTTGGATAGATTGGAATAAGGGGGAGGAGAGGGCCGCCCCTACGGGTCTAGGGTGATTGGTCGGTCGAGGGAGGTTAGAAGCAGCGTCGTCAGAGATTTAGAGAACGAGAGCGAAGGAGACGAAGGAGACAAGGCAAAACTCAATTCTTCAATAATGACCTTTGGTTGCCATCCACATCCCTTTTAGAGGCTAACCAAACAACTCAAAATTAACCCTAAACAATACAATTTTGTCGACCGTGTTTGAATGCGCTCGACCACGTTCGAACGCACCGAGTTCACTCTTCTCTGGATTTGCGAACGCGATGCAGGCATCCGAACGCGAGATTGAACTTGCCTGTTTTCCACTTCTCTAGATTTGCAAACGTGATGCAGGCGTTCACAGTGCATTCGAACGGGGCGTTCGAACGCAAAATGCACACTCTTCACCCACGTTCACAACCACGTTCGAACTCACTTCACCCGCGTTCGAACGCGACTTATAGAAAGCTTATTTTCATGGAAATTAAACACTAAAACAAGAAACAAAGACACTCCTAAAGTGAATCCATGCTCAAGACGACGTTGGTGAAGTCCGAATTGTATCAATCCACCACGCTTCCGCAACCTTGTCCTCAAGGTTTGAAATTTGGGAAGCGATCCATGATATCTGACTCTAACTCCCATGTAGACTCGTTAGTAGGCTTGCCCAGCCACTCAATCAGCACTTCAGTCTCTAATCTGGACCCATAGTGTCTTCTCCTACGGCCTAAGACTCGGACCGGTTCAGTGGGACCATCTTCCTCCATTGGTTCGGGTAAGGCCGAACCCACCACATGGTTAGGCTCGATCTGGGCCTTCAATGCCGATACATGGAAGACCGGATGTATCCTGGTTCCTTCAGGTAGGTCCAACTAGTAAGCTATTGGACTGATTCATTGTAGTACTCGGTATGGACCATAGTACTTGTAACCCAACTTTTGGTTTAAAATTGGCCTCAATATGGATTGCCGGTACGGCTGAGCTCGAACGAACACCCATTGATCCACCTCAAACTCTTGCTCACGCCGGCCTTTGTTATGAGTCTGCTTCATACGATTTTGGGCTGTTGCTAAGTGCATCTTGAGCCGTCTCAAGGTTTCATTTCGATCAGCAAGTTCCAAGTCAAGCTCGGTCCTATCCGCTGCCGCGAGTCTATCGTAGGCACGCAAGACAGGGGGAGTGCGACCATAAACCGCCTCAAAGGGGGGTCATCCTTAGTCGAGCTTGGATACTTGTACTTCTACTGGCCCAAGGTGGAATTCGGGTCCGTCTACATTGAGTCCACTTGGTCTCGGGTGGTCAAACCAATTGACTTAATGTCAGTTCAGCAATAGAAATCTGGTGCATCCAATTGCGCTTAGGAGGTCGAGTTAGATGTAGTTGGTGGATCCAGATTAGGTCCTCCTAGTGACTCGAGTTAGGTTCAGATAGCCGAACTGATTGTTGGTTGTGCTCATAATCATTCTGCCCACTCCATGGATTAGGATCCAAGTCAAATGTATCCTGGTATAAGCAAACTCGTCTTAAGTCAAATAGAGAGTTTCTAATTATGTCCCTTATTTGACTTAACTGGGTCCTGAAGTTCAGAGATGACTCACACTCGACTTGAACCCTTTGGCTCATAGGTCTAACCCAGCTCATGTCTAGCAATTCCACCTGGTCAAGCCCAACCATGTAGCCATCTTGAAATTCTAACCACTTAGGGTTTTCAAAAAAATTACAAACCCCTAATATTTCTCCCATAAGTTCATCTCCATCAGCCATTGCCAATAGGAGTTGCCTTGGCACGTAGCAACCTTGGCTGAGTAGTGACCATCTCTAGTAGTTGCTTTAACAGGGTTCCCAACAGTGTGGTGGCGGTCGACGGCGAAGGAAGGCTGAAGTTGGCCCAAAAAATGAAATCTTCATCTCCTTTGAAAATAGCTACCGGTGATGTCCCTCTTAGGGTGGTGGCGGTTGACAGCTGTGGAAGGCTAAGGTTGACAAAAAAAAAATCTTCATCTCCTTCTTCACTTAGTTGCAGCCATGGCAGGAAGCTTTCGGCCATCTGGGTGAGAAAAGCAGCAGCCCGCGAGGTCTTTACAGGGCTGTTAGCGGTCGGTGCTGCCAAGGGTGGAAGATCGCGGCCTTCTCCTTTGAGTTGTAGTTTGGCGGGGAGCTGCAACGTCATCACCGGTGACGACGCTGTCGCAATCGACTATCGATTGACCGAGGAGAATGGTGGAAGGTCGTTGGAGGCCATATGCGATTTCTTCCTAGTTGCCGACTCACCGTGGTTGCAAAAGAAAGTGGTGTAAGGCAGCCCAAGTGCTGGAACTTGCGGTTCTGTATCATCTCCCTCACCACTGATGAGAATTCTGGATGAGGGATATCCAGCGGCCATGCGTAGTCTTCCTCCATTCAATAGTGGTTCGCATGGTTGTCGACTCATCGAAAAACTCTGTTTTGACGTCAGGCTCGCCGAAGGAAACTGCTGCCTTGAAGCTGGACTCTTCGCTGGTTCTGCAGGGATCGGAAAAGGAATGGCTAGCCTTTTGCGGTTTATTGGCGAGGTCTCTGATGCATAGGAAGATTTGGAGGTTCCAAGGGCTGCTACAATGGTTGAGGATCCCATTGTAGCCGACGGCAGTTCGTTGCGGCTGACCATGGGTCGAGGTGTAGAAGCTCGATCTTGTTGGATAGCCGAACTCTCCCCTACTTTTGTGAGGAACGGGGAGACTGTGGAGGATGTTGGGTATACTGCGGAGGGTTCCCCATGCTGCCTTGTGATTGCCCTACTTGTTGAAAAAAGTTTCGGCCATGCCCGTGATACTATTCGGACATCACCGACGTCGTCTCGAGCATGGATTCACTTTAGGAGTGTTTTTGTTTCATATTTTAGTGTTTAATTTCCATTAAAATAAGTTTTCTGTAAGTCGTGTTCGAACGCGGTTTGTGAACGGGGTTGTGAACGTGGGTGAAGAGATCGCGTTCGATCGCGCGTTCGAATGCCTGCATCGCGTTCGCAAATCCAGAGGAGCGTACTCGGTGCGTTCGAACACGGTCAATGAAAATTGTATTGTTAGGGTTAATTTGAGTTGTTGGTTAGCCTCTAAAAGGATGTGGATGGCAACCAAAGTGATTATTGATTATTGAGATTGAGTTTTGCCTTGCCTCCTTCGTCTTCTTCGTTCCCGTTCTCTCAATCCTCGGCAACACTACTTCTAATCTCCCTCGACCGGCCAATCACCCTAGTCCCTTAGGGGTGGCCCTCTCCTCTCCCTTCTTCCAATCAACAGTTGCCCTAACCCTTCCATCAACCATAACCCTTCCACCACCACTTTTCACCGGTGCCACCCCATTAACGCCGGTCCACCTTCAACCACCATTACCTAGGATCATGTGCCTCCATCCACGGATCCCAAATAGACCACCCTGACCTTCGTCTATTAATCAGACGACATCTTGAGATCCCCACATCCGATTCGCCTGAAACTAGATTTGTTGGCAAGCTGTACAACATATCAAAATTTCATATCGATCCGATGGTGGCATATTTCGAGATCTTATTTCAAAGTTCCATGCCAAATCTAGTTCAGATCAGGAAATTGGAAGAGATCGAACCTTAGCCTAAGGGGAGATCGTATCAAGCTTGGTATCAGAGCCTTAGCCGAAAAGGGGAGATCGTATCAAGCTTGGTATCAGAGCTCCATAGCTAGAGGCAAGATCGTATCAGCCCGTATTTCCCGCATCATCTCCATCATCATTTCATTATTGATGACCATATGTTCGGAAAGAGACCCCAACACGGCTTGAACACTAGGTTCTTCCGTATTCCGATTTGATCGGGCGGTCCATGGGTGGAAGTCCTTGCAACCGTTTCCCTCTCCTCTATTGGGAGAATCTCTTCTTCCTTATCTCGCCGTACAGCCATGGCTCTAGTTGTTATCATAGGAAGCGCGTGTCCGAGGAACTTGGCTCTGATACCAAGCTTGATACGATCTCCCCTTAGGCTAAGGTTCGATCTCTTCCAATTCTCTGATCTAGACTAGATCTAGCATAGAACTTTGTAATAAGATCTCGAAAGATTCTGCTATCAGATTGATGTGAAATTTTGATATGTAGTAGCCCTAGAAAAGAGCTTTCTACAAAATCTAGTTTCAAGCGAATCGGATGTGGAGATCTCGAGATATCATCTGATTAGTGGACAAAGGTCAAGGTGTTCTATTTAGGATCCGTGGATGGAGGCACACCGGTTCAGAATTTGCACCAGCAAGAACCTCTGCTGCCACCACCCTATGGGCAGAGACAAGCAAGAGTGGTTCCACTAGGCCAAGTTGCGGGTGAGCCCATCCGACGAGTGAACCAAAATGGAGATCATCTTGGAGATCTAGATCCTCGGGCGGGGGAATATGAACCGGAACCACGTCGAGTTAACCAAAACCAAATGAGAGATCATCAACCATTCAAGGTGCATCCTCTTCCAGTTAGACAAGGACATGGATATGATCCGGATTGAGACAACAATATCCGTGGGCAAATCGTGCGTCTCGTATTTCCCAAGTTCAAAGGTGGTGATCCGGTCGATTGGTTGTATAGGTGTAAGAACCCAACCTTTTAAAAAACATTAATTAATTAATTAATTAATTAATTTTGGGCATGACTATGGCCGGCCTCGTGCCCTTGCAAGCTACTCATGCAGCTTGCGTGGTGGGTTGCCACGCACCCATTGTCGCTGCCGCAGCCAATCTGTTGCGGCTAGCTGGCCGCGGCATGCCCCGGCACCGCCGCTACCCCTCCTCCACCGCCTTCCCTCTCTCTCTTTAAATCTCTCTCTCTATCTATCTCTCTCTCGGTCTCTCTCTCTCTACTCTCTCCACTCTCTTTCACACTGCTTCCTCTCCTCATTGCCGACGTTGGCCCGCCGCCACCTCTCTTGAAGCTGCTACCGCCGGTGAGATCCCGTATTTCCCCCTCTCTTTCCTTTTCTTCCTCTCTCTCTCTCTCTCCCTCTCTCTTTCTTGCCTCGAGCTCGGGCTTGTCGGAGCCGAGCCGCTGGTGAGAGGCCGGCTGCTGGCTAGCCAGCAGCGGTCGGTGCCCTCCCTGCCGGCCCAGGTCTGCACCTCCCTCCTCTTCCTTCCCTTCTTCTCTTCTCTTCTTCTTCTTCCTTCTTCTTTCTTCTTCCTTTCTTCTTCTTCTTCCTCAGCTGCTTCTTCTCTTCTTGCTTTTCTACAACAGTGCTGGGCTCAGCCCAGCACTGTAGTAGTCCAGTCCTGGGCCAAGCCCAGCACTAGTACTAATAATCTCTTATTATTTTTAATTTTATTATTTATTTATTTATTTACACATAAATATAGGTAATACTTATATTTATTTATTTACTTATATGTATATTAGATTAATAGATAGATTTGTAAATTATAATTATTAGATTTATATTCTAATATTCTTATGATATACATTTTATGTAATTCTATTAATTTATTATTGTTATTGTTGTAACAAATAAAATACTAGGCTTATGTATTTATTTATTATTTTATAAAGTAATCTCTAATTAATCAAGATATAATTTATGTAATTCTATTAATTTATTATTGTTATTGTTGTAACAAATAAAATACTAGGCTTATGTATTTATTTATTATTTTAGATAAACGACTAACTTCATGCTACTTAATATTTTCAGACCTCGAACTCCTTATGTGAGACCCCGTGGACCCTGACGTTGAGTTGATGTCTGGCTGACGGACGTGAGAGTTGCGTGGTTCGTGTCTTCTAATCAAGAGTGAGTAGTCTTATCCCCTAGACACCTTTCTCAAATTAGGTTATATTATTTATTATGTACATATATGTTTTGGCCTCCAGCATGATTATATGACTTTATCTAGAGATGATTGCAGTCGAGCATATTTTTATCATGTATATAATTAGGCTAATCTTGGATATGAGTATGATGATGATAAATAGAGATGATGAGAGATGATTATACTGTTGTAAGGTTATATCCAGTTGATCTGTAGCATGAGTATACATGTAATAGATTAGCATGAGTATGCATACGTTAACTATATAGTTGGAAACTATATTGCATCATTTTTCTCTTAATTCCTATTCCACCTAAATTCCTATTATGTATTGACTTGTTATCGTACTAGATATATGCATATAATCTGTCATTTAGAAGGAAAACATGAAATGTGATTGATAGGATAGTTGATAGAAAGCGTGAGGATACCCAAGTGGGCGCGAGGGTTAGGGCGTGCTTGGAGATGATTGATCGCTTGACATAGTCGCGATCCTGTTGGCCTTACGTCTGAGGTCGTTAGTTTGTGTGCGCAGTAGACATTCGGACACATGCCGTTCACTAGGGCATATGTGGTGAGTTATCCTCACGAGGTTTCTATCAACTATGTGGGTGCCCAGTCTAGATGGATGTTAATACCCTAGCGGGTGACGGGGTATGGTTATATTTGAGATACTCTTGTGCGTGGCGAAGTATGCTCTGAGCCTTTGGACATTTTATTAAGACCGGGTACCAGGTGTTGACTATGCACAGTGGTCTAGTATGATGATGACATATAGAGCTAACATTGATGACTGAGATGTTAAGAAATGTAGATGATTTAATTATCATCTGATTGCCTGATTATCGAGTGGTTAATATACATCATATATGGTTGCTTTTGATATCATAGCATGGTCATGGTCGGCATGCATCATATGTCATATTTGAGTGATTTGTTTATTCATTGTCGACAACTATATGTTTTTATCAGTTATGACATGTTATCTACTTTTCATTTATATATTATTGAGGATGCATGCATATACTTATTTATGACATGTTGCTCTTTCTGATTCATATTATCCAGTACATAATTTACTCTCCGTTTGGCATCACTGATTCGGGGTAAGATCTATTCACTGAGCCTTTTGCTAATAACTCTTTATTTCTTTTATAACCCCTTAGATATGTGGTACGGTGATAGAGACTTGAGATATCTTGAGAAGATATTTTAGAGCGATGATGAGGTGAGCTATAGATGTGAGACGGTATAGATGATAGTTTATATAGAAATTGAGTTGTACCAGTATTTGATATTTGTACTCTTTTGTATTAGACGATGATTTGTATAATATAGGTCGAATCATAGTGTACTCATGTATCAGTTGTTTAGTTATATCTTGATGGTTTGTTGTGGCCTGTGTGGGTCCTCCTAGATTAGATAGTGGTCTGGTGTATATTATTGTGGACGTGGATATTCAGATGTTAACAGATTTATTTGGTTGATAATATAATTTATTTGGTGTTGGATTATGTGAGTATGAATATGTCAGCAGGTATTATTTGATGATGTCATGATTACATGTGCATAGTAGTGTATCTATGCATGATGGGCCCCGCCCAACCTGTTGCGTGCGCCGCGCATGCCGTGTGGGTGCGTGGGCGTGCACGTGCCCGTGCCGGGTAGGGAGCGTTACAATAGGGCGGAACAATTCTTTGCATACCAGGATATAGCGAAAAAGTATAAGGTGACGCTTGTGAGCTTCCACCTTGAAGATGCGGCACTTTATTAGTTTCGAGCAGCTAATGCCCATGAGACGTTTGAAACTTGAACCGATTTCTACACCGATATCACACGGTGATTTGGAGCGTCGGGGTATAAAGACTTCGATGCTCTCCTATCCAAGACAGTGCAAAGGACCACGGTTGGGGCATACCAACAAGAATTTGAGAGGATAAGTAGTCGATGCCAACCTCCATGGACGAATCAACAACTCCGCAGCACCTTCATCTCTGGGCTGCGAGGAGACATACAAGTCGACATGAGGGCTTTAAGGCCTAGAACCTTAAAGGAGGCCTTCAAAGATGCAGTACTCATGAAAGACAAGCATCGAGCCATGAAGTTACACCTCAAACAGAATTGGATGAGCCAAGAAAGCCGTAATCCGGTTTGTCCTACCATAGCAGCAAGAAATGTTACTGGCGTACCAAGAGTCGCTGCTACAATGGTGCCTCCTCGAGCACCCCTGAAGCCCTCCCAAGATGTGAAGTACGCACCTAAAGGTTTGAGTCAAGCATTCACACTAGCTCAAGTGGAGGAGCGAAGAGCCAAAGGCCTATGCTTTCGCTATGATGAGAAGACGTGCACAAAACGGCGTCTCGGACTCACGATGGCCACTACAAGTTCCGAGTCATGCCATTTGGGCTTACCAACACACTAGTGACATTCCAAGGGCTGATGAATGACCTTTTTCGCCCACTCTTGAGTTGGTATGTACTCGTCTTTTTTTATGATATTCTTGTGTATAGTAGGAATTGGAGCAAACAATTACAGCATGTGCGTGAGGTGTTGAATATCTTACGACTATACCAGTTGAAAGTCAAGATGAGCAAGTGTCTTTGGGGTAAGCCACGAGTGGAGTACCTGGGTCACATAATCTCAGCGAGGGGACTAGAAGCTGATCCAAGCAAGATCAAAAACATGGTGTACTGGCCAATTCTCACTAATCAGCGGGAATTGAGGGGATGCCTTGGGTTGACAGGTTACTATCGACGATTTGTTGCCAACTACGGCAAGATCGCTGCCCTGCTTACCTCCTTACTTAGAAAAGGAGGGTTTTAGGGGACGAGCAAGGCGACGAAGGCTATCGAAGCATTGAAGCAGCCATGTCTACCGCACCAGATTTTAGCAAGCCCTTTGTGGTGGAATGCGACGCCTCGGGTGAGGGCATTGAAGCTGTTTTGATGCAAAAGGCCCTTCGCTCTTCGCTCCTCCACTTGGGCAGGCATGAGAGTTCGAACGGGTGGTCTTGTGCCGGAAGAAGGTCTCAAAGGTAGTCGTGGTCTAGTACTCGCAACCGCTGTTTTTGAACCCGCAAAATTTCTAGCCGGCGTTCTAGGCACAAACCGCCCATCTCGGTTGCCCCCAACTTGTTTTTGCTGCCATCTTGAGAGCCTTATGTTTTTGCTCCATCCTCACGACCTTCTCAAAGGCCTCTTCAAGAGTGGTAGGACAAAGAGCACGAACATCCACCTGTATCTCACCCCGCAGCCTTGAAATGAATGTGCTCATCCATGTCGGTTCGGGCCGAGGTGGCTCACAACGACTACTAACTCTTTCAAATTCAGCTTAGTACTCCAACAGACCGTCCTCTGAACAATCTTGCTTAATGTGGCAGCAAAATATTCATATGCCGCTGTCCTAAATCTACGTGTAATCCTCCTACAAAAATCAGCCCAATCGATAAATCTTTCACCACAAATAACCGATCGATACCAATGCAATGCCGTTCCTTGGAGGTGAAAGCTTGCCATCTGGACTTTTGCGTCCTCCACTGTCCCTTGACAATCAAAGTATTGTTCAACTTGAAACACCCAATCTGTTGGATCACCGCCTTATAATTTTGAAAACTCCAAGTGTGCGGTTCTCCCCCAAATTGCATTGTCAGATTCACGAAAGATCCTTGGTTCAGGTCTGAACCTTTGTGCATGTTGATCTCCTTCTCTAAATCCAAGAGCATATCCATCACCATCTCTGAAGGGATCAACATCATTCTCAAAGTGCCAATCCTCCTCTTCAACGAAGTGCACTAGTGCCGCTTGGGTTTTGTAACAAAGGTGGGGAATGATGTGTAGACAAAGGTAAAAGAGGATAATTGACACTAACATGTCGCACCTATACTTGTGGGGTATCGGTTCGGTGTGGTCCCACCGCTGGTCCTTCTTGAGGCACCAATTGTTGTTGAGGAGATGATGAAGCCGATTGGTTCATAACATATCCTTTCAAAGCATTATGATCATTCTGCATTATGACAACTCTATGTAGCAATATTTAGAACATGCCCCTAAGTTCATCTGCCAAGCCCATATTCACACTCATAGACGTTGGTTGACTTGGTTCTACTATGGTCACTCCAAAGGACCTCACGGTTAGGGTTATCGTGGGTTAAGTCTTCCCTTGTCGATGTGCTTTCGAATCTGCGAAGAGCGTAAATACAACAAGCGCAAATCAGAGAGTTACGGATCGATCCCCCTTGGTTTCCTAATTTTTTGACTATGAAAGATTATTTGGTGAATATTTTCCCTCGGTTGCGCAAACTGCTTCCTACAATAAATACATATCTTGAAGGAATCGTTCCATAGCCTATTACTCTACTCCTAATAGGAATGGTCATGAATGGAATATTGGTTTGGCCAAATTATTATTTATCATATACTCTTTAATTATAGATGTTCATTTTCCTAGAATTATATCTAGCCTAAACACCCTAACTGTACATCAAATCGTAGCCACCATATAGCGAACCCCCACCATCTCATGGGCTAAAGAGCAGCAACCACTAGTAGAGTCAACCTAGCGTAAGCCACTTCTAACTGCACTAGTAGGTCACCACTTTGAGGAGGGCGATCCAACAGAATACGCTAAATCGCACCTTTAGGAAGATGAATCATGGGTAGATCTTAAGAAACGGTGCCTTGACGGATAAATCCAAGGGCTACTAAAGAGCCACCTCCTTAGCCCATAAGCAGCGTGCCAAAGCCCAAACAGGGTAGATCATACGCAAGGCTTAGATTAGACTTGAGTCCATATTGGATTGCGAGTGAGTCTAGTCCAAGCGGTAGACTATGTGGTCGAGTACCAACCATAGGGCTACATTGGGCTACACATGGCTAAGTTGTGGCCTTCACGAGTCTTGCACTCTTGGACTCAACTTGGAAATTGGATAAAATGATTTGGCTAACCCAAACCACAATAATTAATTAAACCACACCAAGTTCACCAACAAATCGACTCAACTACAAAAGATGGAAATAATTAAACATAAGTCCTAAATTAACTCTCTAACTAGATAACTGACTTGAGCCATGAGCCAAATGTGTGCGAGGCAATCTAGTGTGACCCGAATCACATCATTCCACCAAGCTTTCACTCACTTCCTCGAAGCAGCTAATGGCCGAGGCGAATTTAGTGTGTCTCCCTTAGCCCAAGGTGGTTTAGGTAGCCCTAACATTTGTAATAAGTCTTCATGAAACCTGATTTGCAGCAACCTAACCATCAAGCATAAATTGGTGCTCGAACTTCACCATTTTCTATTCCACTATACTTGTTGCCATTTAAACTTGAATTCCAACCACATCCTTGAAGTCAAATGTTACAAGACCCAACACAACATCTGCTCCCTAGAGAGCCAACACCCTAGACCCTTAGGGCAAAGATGGTGGTTGCTATAAAGGGAGGAGGCAACAAGGAGAGGAAGAAAATTAGGGTATAGGAATTCAATTCAATCGATAATGCCCTAATGATAATTGTTCTAGCTTATCGCCGCTTGCGCATGGAGTTGGTGCGCCACTTTCATGACACCCCTATGGATGGACATGAAGGGGTGTTGTGCACCTATAAACGGCTGAGCCAAAGTTGCACATGGGCTGGAATGAAGAAGGATGTGCAAACCTACGTCAAGGCTTGCGAGGTGTGTCAATGAGTAAAGATCTTTTGATTCCCAAGCAAGTTTGGGGGGATGTCGTCATGGACTTCATTGGCAATCTACCTAAGGCCAGAGGCCATTCAATGATCATGGTGATGGTGGATCGCATCAACAAGTATGCACACTTTCATCCTTGGCGCATCCCTACACGACAAAGAAGGTTGTAGAGGTTTATGTGCACAATATGGCCAAGATGCATGGTATGCCAAAGTCGATTGTTTTAGATCATGATCCTATATTTGTGAGATAATTTTGGCAATAATTTTTCGCTCTCAAAGGGACTACCTTCCTTATGAGTTTAACCTACCATCCTCAAACGAACAGCCAATCTGAGGTGCTGAACCAATGCTTGGAGCAATACTTGCAGTGCTTTCTCGGCAAGCGACCGTGGTAGTGGTTGTCTTATTTACCATGGGCAGAATGGTCATACAATATGGTCTTCCACTTAGCTATTAGCATGGCTTCGTTCGAGGCCATCTATGGTCAGCCGCCTTCGACCTTGCAGACTTACCTGCCAGTGGCTTGAGCCGACCAAACCGAGGTAGATGCAATTTTGCGAGATCAAGATGAGGTATTGAGGAGACTCAAGATGCACCTAGCGGCTGCCCAGAACCGAATGAAGCAAGTCTATGACCAGCTGCACCAAGAGAGGTCCTTCTCGATTAGGGATTGGGTCTATATCAAGCTCCAACCATATCGGCAAAGCTCAGTTAGACCCATTCCTAATCAGAAGTTGGCTCCAAAATTCTATGGACCTTATCTGGTGATCGGGCGGATTGGACCCATGGCATACCGTCTAGACTTACCTGAGGAGGCATGGATATATCCGATTTTTCATGTCTCAAGCCTTAAGGCTTGAGTTCCCCCTACCGAGCTGATTGGAGCTCTCCTACCCGAGCTAATAAGGGATGATCCAAATGAGTTAGATGCCAAACTGAGTACCTCTATTCTAGTTTGGATCCTAGCCAGACGATGCACTTGAGTCTAGGACGAGTGGGTGACCGAGATTTTGGTCGAGTGGTGCAGACACAGTGGATTTGCACGTTCACAAAAATGCCTACACGTGTTCACAAAAATAGAGAATGTGATTTGCACGTTCGAACAGCCATGGGCTCGTTCAAACGCGACCATTCGAATGCTTGCACATGTTCGCAATGATAGAGAATAGTATTTGTGCTTGCGAACGCACCGCGGTGAAAATTGTTGTTTTGTTAGGGTCACAAGGGTGAGCCTCTATAAATATGTGGAGGAAACCCTAATTATTTTTTTTTATAATTGGAACGGCATTGTTGCCCTTATCTCCTTCTTACTCTAGCCATTGGCGCCTCTCCCACCTCCTTCCTTCCACCGCCTAAGTCCTTGGTCGGCTTCCTCTAACTCTTAATCCCCATCTTTTGCAGTAACTTCTCTCCCTTCACTCTAAAAATTATCCTAGCACCTATCTAGCCATTGAAGGGCTAATAAGCTAGGGTTCATCCAACCTTTGGTCACTATTCAATTGATATCTCAAGATCTAGCGATCAAAACCTTGTAATATTAGATTCGTTGGAAAGCTCTCTTCAAGGGCGATAACATATCCGAAATTTAACAAGATCCAATGGTTAGATCCTCCGTAGTTTCCTTCGAAAACTATATCTTCAACTGGTCTATAATCTTTACTCATCGGATCAAGTCGGCTCGTAACAATTACAGATCAAGTCGGTTTGTAACAGTCTTAAGTAATAAAATTGAAAACTAATTAAGTTTTTCATGCAAATCACCTACAAAAGAATGTTTGACAAAGCTAATGTTTCAATATTCATTCGATAATCAAAATGTGGTCAACACCTAAATATTTATGTGGCCATAGTACAATTTAGTTTAGCTAATCCGACTATATTAATTCAAATCAACTCAAGCTGAAAGCAAATTAACTTAATACAAAGACTAAATGGCAGAAACAAATAAATCTAATTAAGCTAAGGGGTTTTGGCCCCTATCTAGTTAGCTCGAAATGAATGGGTTGGCCAAGAGTCGTATCAGTTCTCTTTCTTTTCAAGCTCATTAGACAAAAGCTAAAGAATGACAAAATTCATCAAGCACAACCACCAGAAAAGGTCGATCAGTAAGTTGTGAATATCGTTATACTTCAAGCAAAAGAATAAAGATTGGTGGAAGAGCCAGGATAGAATTATAGAAGTGGCAAATTTGTCGAAAGGTCATGCATTACCCACTCTGTCATGCTACCCATTGAGTGAAAAGAGAAAAAATAAATCAATAATTTAGATATAAATCAGAAAAAGGTCATTGAGGAATAAATTACAAGCTGAAAAGCATGGAGGCAGCACATACAAATGATTGTCGGGAATACTAATCAATTAAGGGTCCCAGCAGCCAAATAGGGGTCACTTGTTCCTCCTTTTTGGAAGTGAGTTTTTATGACAAGCATCCTATTAGGAGTCAACAATCCAATCAAACGGGAGCACAAAAGAACTTGATACAATAACCATCGGAAAAATTATCATCGGATTTTATCATAAAGATCTACCTTAATTGCCCATCAAACAGATCTGGATCGATCGCTTTATTGTACAACCAAAAGAAGGCATCTACTTCCAAATTTCCGAATGCCACTACGTTACGTACATAATTTTGGAAGTACTACTCTGCGAAGTATAAGAAAAAAAAGGATCACAAATTAATTTGCCTGAGTGCAGAGTACTTGATATAAATTTTTTATTTCATGAACTAGTGCACAATGGACGATATCAGCTGCTCGAGGTTCTCCTGCTGCCCATCCCTTGGATCCAGCAATCGGCTTGTCAGAGCACCTTCACCTGCAAAAAGAGTCTTCCCGAAATTCAGTGAGAAACGTAGCAACAGTAGGATGAAAGTAACTTGATGCAAAAGGCGAAAATAAAAGCAGCGTGAAGTTCAAGAGTTTGCTCAAGTGTACTAGTGCACATTTGTCAGCAAGATGGCTTCCTCTTGTTCTTACAGTTATCAGAACAACAGAAGCTCAAACTGGAAGGAGCTAATCAAAGGAGTTGGGCGAGACATAAGCATTTAAAGAGGAAGCAAACGAATACAACTAAATACTAAAATGGAAACTCGAGGTAAACTAAACCTCGCTCTTCCTTCGTTATCCTTCTTGAAGCGTCAAGCTACACAAAACACAGGAGAGAACGATATGGATCTCTTATGTTCTCTTATGTTTATTAATTACTTGCAACAGGAAGAATTCTATATTTTGGTGCCAACACTAACTTTACATCACCTTCATTGTAATAGGGTGCATTGAAAAGTTCGAGCGCTCATACATTAGACCAAGAAATCCTTCCAAAATTCTGTGGAACCAATAAGGGTGGAAGTCTTTAAAAAATCCAATAAAAAAACTACAACTTAAGCACTTACTCAAAAATCCCCTGTCATCTGATTTCTCCTGTGGTACTTTCATCGAGCATCTGGTGAGCATGTTTCTTCACTCTTCTCCTTCATCTCCTTCTTCTCCTTCTTCTTCATCCTTGGCCTCGGGTTCATTGGCTTCAAATGAGACGCCTGGAACCAAACCATGGCCCTCAGTATAGTTATCAACCACTCCTCGGCCTCCGAACCCCTTCCCTCAGGCTCCAGCACCCTCAGCGCCCTCGCCACCGCCTCCATCGTACTCAGGCATCCCTTGAACGGCTCCTTCTTCAAGATCAGATCGGACTCGAAGGTGCTTTCTCCCTCGACCGCAACGTCGCATCCGAGCGAGACCCACGTCGCGAACCGCGACAAGAATGGTAGGCTCGCGACCGCCATCTCCTTTGCTTGCCTCCACGTCCCGTCGAAGAGGACGAGCACCGGAGAGGACCGCAAGGAAGGAAGGGTAGACTTGGCCCAGACAGAAAGGTCGGTGGCGGCGGGGGAAGGGAAGAGGAAGAGGACGGGGGATGAGGAGGAAGGAGATAGGGAAGAGAGGGAGTCAAGGAGAGGGGAACAGCCGGGGCGGAGGCAGCGGCCGGAGATGAGGTGGAGACGGAGGAGGGAGCGAGATAGGAGAGGGAGGGTCGCGAGCCGGTTACGGCGGAGCTCGTGGGGGTGGTGGAGAATGATGATGGTGGTGGCAGTGGGGAGAGGGGAGGAAGGGAGGTGAGGGCACACGCACACGCTTGACGGGCGGCCACAACCGTTATAGCATATTGCCCTCCTACTTATCGTGCTCTCTTCTTGCTCCGCTTCCTCTCCTGCACCGCTACTGGGTACGGGAACATCGGATGCTGACGCTCCTGCTTCCATCGCGAGAACGATTAAAATGGGAATACGCGTTTGTTCTGCAACGAGATGTTCCGCTCGCAATTAGATTCGGGTTGTTTGGTCAGCGGAGAAGTAGAGATATGGCTCCAAACGAGCCAAGGTTGACTCGGCTTGAGCTCGATTCGAGCTGGAAAAGCTTAGCTCGGCTCGGCTCTTCTTCGGTTCGATAAGGCGCGAGCTCAAATCGACAGTTCGATGGGAAGGTTTGGGTGTGGGCATTGACGAGGCAACGGGAGCCAAGTATAGAGATTCTTCTCAAGGTGGGTGGTGCGGCCAATCGCATCGCAGCTAGGGATTAAAGTGGAGAAGGTTTACTTGGGTGGAACCAACAGATGAGGCAGTCGGAGAAGGTGCTTTGCTAAGTTCTGTGGATGGGGATGGTGGAGGATGTCGGAGCTCAATTGCTTCTTTCCATGTGGGGGGAGGTCGTTTTGCTCGTCTTCAAAAGCAGAGACAGATGGGAGGAGAAGCATGGGCTCGTGTGTGCAACTCTTTGTGAGGTGATTGATGGCAATAGAGGAGAGCGAGGAGGGGAACAGAGGAAGGGTGGTGGCGTTGGTGGTGGAGGAGAAGGGGAAAAGGGGAAGTGGGGTTTTGGGAGAAGGAAAGTGGAGGAGTTAGAGTTGGAGAAGAAAGATGAAGTCTTGGTGGTCGGGAAGGAGGAAAAGGAGGAGGATGTAAGGGTGAACGTTTGCACTCTGCCAAAGAACGCTTTGTTGTCTTCATGTGGTGGTAGCCTGATGGGTCGTAAGCTGTAAAAAACGAAATAGATTGCGTTAGAGCCTAATTGAGCCGAGCTCGAGCAAGATAGCTCCAAGGCTTGGCTCGATAATATATTCAAGCCCAAAGAATCAACTCAGCTCGAGCTCTAAACATGGTAGCCTAGTGGGTATGGGCTGCAAAAGAATAGATTGCATTAGAGAAATATAACAGTGTTTAGCCTAATTGAGCCGACCTCAAGCGAGCTAGCTCCAGAGCTCGTCTCCATAATACATTCGAGCCCAAAAAAATTAGCTCTGCTTGGCTTATTTAGAGCTCGAACCAAGCCCACGAGCCTCACAAGCTCATAGGCTTTTTTGATAGCCCTAAGTAGAGATGATCATTGGGCCTGATCAGTCCAATCACAGTCCGTATCCGTCCTATTTTAACTTGGATAAGCTAGAGCTTAGTTTGGGTCCAACTCGACTTGAGCCTGAGATAATAATGGGTGGCATAAGGAAGGCTTTTACTTGCATGGAATGATATGAAAGCTTGTGATGCGAATCGGGTCAGATCGAATCACATCAATGGAAGTTGATTTCTATTCGATTTGATAATCTAGATAGAACTCAGCATGAAAATTGTGAAGGTAATTGGGATCGATTCAACTATTGGAACAATTTGATCAAATATGCTATTCTTCTGTGAGTTAGGAATCCAATGAAACCGGAATTTCATTGATTGGGTGAGTATGTCAAAAGTTATGTAGGAAATAATGACCGAAGGTTAGGAGGTAGCAGGATGGACGTGGAATATGTGATTAGGGTTATGGGATATGATTATAGGTATGGTGGATTGATTAGTGCTTTAAACTAGATAAAGTGAGAGAAGGGAGCTTCCAAGTAGGAGGGAGAAGCGACGGATGATTAACCTCGACCGCAAATAAGAACTCGGGTTGGATTAAGGGGGAGGAAGAAGGGAGAAGTTATTGATATGATTCGGACTTCACTGATGTCATTTCGAGCATAGATACACCTTATTAGTGTCTTTTCTTATTGTTTTAGTATTTTATTTAGAGAAAAATAAGATTTCTGTAGGTCGCGTTCGAACGTGCTTGCGAGCGTCTCCATCAGGTTCACAAAAACAGAGAACATGAAATGTGTGTTCGAACGTGATCGGGTGCGTTCGAATGCCTACATCAGGTTCACATGGACAGAGAATGTCTTTTGTGCGCTCGAACGCGTTCTACCCCGTTCAAACGCAGTTGACGAAAATCCACTGTTTTTAGGGTTAATAATTGTCATTTTTGAATTGTTTGATTAGCCTCTTAAGGTGTGGATGGCAACCAAAGAGAGATTATTAAATGAATTGAGTTTTTTTCCTAATATTCTTCTTCTCCTTCTCTCTTGTTCCCTCATTCTCTAGCTCCACCGTTTCTAGCCTCCCTCGACCGGCAACTCACCCTAGTCCCTTAGGAGCAGCCTACTCTTCCCCCTTCTTTAAATCTCTCTACCCTTGCCCTAACCCTTTCATCATCCATAATCCCTCTATCACCACCTTACTCATCGGCGCCATCCCATTACCGCTGGCTTACCACCTCGATAATCCATCTAGTATCTCGTGCCTCCATCCACAGATCCATAGAACGGACTCCCTGATGTTTGTCTACTTATCTGATGATATCTCCAAATTCCGTAGTCCAATTTTTCTAAAATTAGATTGGTTGGAAAGCTCTTTTCCAGTTCTATAACATATCAAAATTTCACATTGATCCGACAGCTATAACTGACAGAATCCTTTTCTAAAGTTACATGCAAGATCCTATCTAGATCTGAAAATGGGATAGATCAAACCTTAACCCAAGGAGAGATCGTACCAAGAGTGGTATCAGAGTCACCGTTTCTCGGACGCACTTTCTATGATGACAACTAAAGCCATAGCTGCATGGCGAAACGAGGAGGACAAGATTTCCCCAATAGAGGAGGGGGAAATGGCTGCGGTAACTTCCACCTATGGAACTGCCCGACCAAATCTGAATACGAAAGAACCTAACTTTCGAGCCCTGATTGGATCTCTTTCTTAAAAGATGGCCATCAATAATCCAATGATGATGGAAATGATGCAGGAAATACGAGCGACAAAAGAAACTATGGCGATTGAAAATGCACCAACGACCCCCCGATGTGAGTTTACTATTATGAACCCGCCGCCACCGATTTAGAATCTTCACCAGCAAGAACCTCTGCTGCCACAACCCTATGGGTAGCAAGGGTGGTTCTGCTGCCACAACCCTATCTTGGAGCATTTTCTTGACTTTTCATTTTAAGGGCAAGGTTGGGTAAGCGTGGTGGGCTGATACACTTAGTTAGGATCTTTTCTTATTGCATTAGGTGTTTATTTTCATTAAAATAAAATTCTTGTAGGTCGTGTTCGAACGCAGGTCGTGTCATGTTCGAACGCCCTTGTGAACGCCTGCGTCATGTTCGTAAATACAGAGAACGCATATTGTCCATTCGAACGCGATCGGGCTAGTTTGAACGCCCGCATTCGAATGCCTGTATCGCATTCGCACATCCAGATATGGGGCTTTTTTTAGTACGTTCGAACGCAATCAGGTGCGTTCAAACGCAATCGACGGGAATCCTCTGGAATTAGGGTTTTATATTATTTCAAGACTTGTTGGCTAGCCTCTATAAATATGTGGATGGCAGCCAACTTCATTATGCTATTAGATTCTTGATTTCTTGCGTCCTATCTTCTCTCTAGACTCCTCCCTCCCTCTTTTCCATCCTTCCACATCTAACGTTGGTAAGGTTTTTCCTCGTTTAATTTCCCTCGACTATCGAGCCACCCCTCTTCTTTGGGATCTCGACCACTTCGTTCCCCTCGTCTAGTTCCCTTAATCACTTCCACAATCCACCCTCATCTTTATATCCATCCATAACCCTAACATCCACTTCACCTATCACCACCACCATCACTCACGTTGTTCCGTATTTTCATCCTTGGTACAATTTGAATCTGCGAAGGGCGTAAATACGAACGTTGTAGATTTGGCAGTTATGGATCTAACCCAATTAGTTTTGTAATTTTATGAGTATTGGATAATATCTGAGTAATATTTTTCCACGATTGCACGGACTGCTTCTTACAATAAATTCAAATCTTAAGGAATTGTTCAGTAGTCGATCTTTTGATTCTAGATCCTTTCACGTCGTCGCCTCGCCGTCCTACCGTCGCTGTCGCCACCTCTACTAATGTCGGTGAGCTTCTTCCTTATAGGTTCTACGGTACGAAATTAGTAGGCTCTGATACTAATGATAGCGCTACAGAATGATTCCTTCAAGATCTAGATTTATTGTAGGAAGCAGTCTGTGTAACTAAGGGAAAATATTCACAAAATATTCTCTCGTAGTCAAAAAATTACGAAACTAAGTGGAATCAATCCATAGCTCCCTGATCTACGTTTTTTGTATTTACGTTGTTCAAAGATTCAAACAACTAGGATGTAAATTTAATATATTATGGAATAACGTGGGTGATGGTGATGTTACGGATGATAATGGAGATGAGGGTGGATGGTTGATGTTGTTTAAGGGATAAAGATGAAGGGGAGTGGTCGAGATCCCAAGGAAGAGGGAGGACTCGGCAGATGAGGGAAATTAGAAGTTAGGAGAGACTTTGACAACGGTAGAGGTGGTAGGTTGGTGAAGAGGGAGGAGGGAGATTAGGGTAGAGAAGATAGAGAGAAAATAGGAGGCAAGAAACTAATAATCCAATAGCATAATGATTTTGGCTGCCAACCACAGCTTTGTAGAGGCTAGCCAATAAGCCAAAATACAATTATTAACCCTAATTCTAAAATACAAAATACGTTCTCTGTCAATGCGAATGCGATGTAGGCGTTCGAACGCGCCCGACTGCGTTCGAATGCGCATTTCGCGTTCTCTGTATTTGCGAACCTGATGCAAGCATTCACAAATGCGTTTAAATGCGCCCCTAACCGCGTTCGAACGTGACCTACAGAAAATTTATTTTAATAAAAATAAATAATTAATAAAATAAGAAAATACCATAACTAAGTGTATCACTTCCCTCCTCTATCTCTCCCTCTGTCTCTCCCTCTATGTCTCTCCCTGTCTCCCTTTCCTCTCTTTCTCTCTCGGGTTCGCCAGAACCGAGCTACCGATGAGAGGCCGAACGCTGGTTGGCTAGCAGCGGTCGAGCCCCTCCTTGCTGGCCCGACTCCTCCTCCTTCCCTTTGTTTCTCCTTTTTTCTTCTCTTTTTCTCCTCATTTCTTTCTTCTTTGTTTCCTCTTCACCTTCTTCCTCAACTCCTCTCTCCTAACTACAACATCGAGCCCAGCACTGTGACAGTGGTTACTTTTTATTTTTATTTTCTTTCTTTATTTTTTCCTTTTAGTTAAGTATTTTATGTTAGTTAATGTAGTTTAATTAAGTAGTTAATTATATATATGTGTATATATACATATATATATATATATATATATATATATATATATATATATATATTCGGTAATATAATTGTTAGCTAATTGTAATTAGTAGAATTAATAGTTATTATATTATAGACACCTAATTGTACATATTTTTTACATATAATTTTACTTGCATATAATAGATTAATACCTAGCTTCATTAAATATAGTCATGAAATTTATAAATATACCCTTCATTATATATATATATACATAAGGTATTTCTAGCACCTTATTAATATATAAACTATTTTATATAAAACTAAAATACTAAACTTTTGTAATTAATTTTATATGACCAGATAATAATTATTTTACCTATATTTAGCTATTATTAAAGTAAAAAGTAAGAACCGCAAAGATTAACTATGATTAGATTTTATCTATACTTATATTTTTATAATTATATATAAGCCTCTTATTATTGTTTTATAATTATTTACTTAGTCTACTTATATATATATAGATAATATTTTATTCTAATTGGATAAATGGCTAACATCATACTACTTAAGTATTTTCAAATCCCGAATCCCTTATTTGAGACCCCGTGGACCCTGCTAGTGATGAGTTGACTCTCGGTTGATAAATGTGTGGGATATGTGCTTATGTCTTCTGATCAGATATGAGTAGTCTTATCTCCTAGATGTCTTTCTTAAATTAGGTTATATTATATATTACGTATATGTATGTTTTGACCTCCAACATGATTATATGACTTTATCAAGAGATGATTACAGTTAAGCATATATTTATTATACATGTAATTAAGCTAATCTTGGATATGAATATGATAATGACAAATAGTAATGATTAGGGATGACTATGCTGTTATAATTTTATGTCTAGTTGATCTGTAGCATAAGTATGCGTGTGATAGATTAGCATGGGTATGCATATGTTGACTACATGGTTGAAGACTTTATTGTATCATTTTTCTCTTAATTCCTATTCCACCTAAATTTCTATTATACAATGACTTGTTATCATACTAGATAGGATAGTTGATACAAAGCGTGAGGATACTGATAGGCTATAGAATGACTCCTTCAAGATCTGGATTTATTGTAGGAAGTAGTTTGTGCAACCGAGGGAAAATACTCACCAAATATTCTCCTATAGTGGACAATTATGAAACTAACTGGAATCGATCCATAACTCTTTGATTTATATTTTTTTTGTATTTATGCCTTTCAAAGATTCGAACTGCAACTGGGATAGTTAATGTTGTTTATGGGGGTAAGAAACCAATAATCCAATAGCATAAATGATTTTGGCTGCCATCTACACTTTTATAGAGGCTAGTCAATAAGCCAAAATAGCAATGATTAACCTTAATTCTAGAATATTCCCATCGATCGTGTTCAAACACACCATATCAAGTTCGAACGCATAAAAGGCGTTCTCTATTGATGCGAACGCGATGCAAGCGTTCAAATGCCACATTTGAATGCGTATTTCGTATTATCTGTTTTTGCGATCTTGATGTAGGTGTTCATAAATGCGTTCGAACGCGCCCCCAACCGCGTTTGAACGCGACATACAAAAAATTTATTTTAATGAAAACAAATAACTAATGCAATAAGAAAAGACACTAACTAAGTGTATTAGCCTACCATGCTTCCTCCACCTTGTCATCAAGTTTAAAAGTCAGAGAAACGCTCTAAAATATCTGTTTCCAACTCCCATGTCACCTCATCAGATGGCTTGCCAAGCCACTCAACTAGAATCTCCATCTCTAATCTGGTACCATGACGTCGTCAGCGCTTAGAAAGTACACGAACTGGCTCTATGATCACTGTCTCCTCTAATGGCTTCGGTAGAACTGATCCAACGACCTCATGTCTCTAAGTGCCAATCCTCTTTATCGACGAAGCGCACTAGTGCCACACGCCTCTCGGGTTTTACCACCATTGGTCTTAGGTTGTGCATCGAAGGTGGAGGATGATGTATAGGAATAGGTAAAAGGGGATCATTGACATTAACATGCCACACTTGGACCTGTGGGGGTATCGATTCGGTGTGGTCTCATAACTAGTCCTTCATGAGGCACCGATCATCGTCGAGGAGATGACGAAGCCGATTGGTTCATGACATATTCCTTTATGTCATTCTACATTATGATCATTCTGCATTGCATCAACCCTATGTAGCAACATGCCCCTAAGTTCATTTGCCAAACCCATGTTCACACCCATGGACGTTGGTTGACTCATTCGTGCCGTGGTCGCTCGGAAGGAATCGGCCTCACGGTTAGGGTTATCATGGATTGAGTCTTCCCTTATCAGTGTGTTCTCTATTAGTCTCCTTGTCGATGCCATCTTCCTTGTTTCAACCATTAATAGAGATCTGAGGTTCGCCTGGCTCTGATTGCAATGATAGGCTACGTAATAACTCCTTCAAGATCTGGATTTATTGTAGGAAGTAATCCGTGCAACTGAGGGAAGATATTCACCAAATTATCTTCTATAGTCAAAAAATTACGAAACTAAGTGGAATCAATTACTAACTCCCTAATTTACGTTTTTCGTATTTACACCCTTCACAGGTACTAACTACAACTGGAACTAAATTATGATTTTGTGTGGATGATGGTGGTTGTGACGAGTGGAGGGGATGTTATGGTTAGGGATGATAATGGAGATGAAGGGGATGGTTAATATTGTTTAAGGGATAAAGACAAAGGGGAAGAAGTGGTCAAGATCCCAAAGAAGAGGGAGGACTCAATAGACGAGAGAGATTAGAAGTTAGGAGAGACCTTGCCAACAGTAGAGGTGTTTGGTTGGTGAAGAGGGAGGAGGGAGATTATGGTAGAGAAGATAGAAGGAAGATAGGAGGCAAGATACTAATAATCCAATAGCATAATGATTTTGGCTGCCATCCACCCCTTTAAAGAAGCTAGCCAACCAGCCAAAATACAATTATTAACCTTAATTCTAGAAGATTCTTGCCCATCACGTTTGAACGTGCCCGATCGCATTCAAACGCACAAAAGACGTTCTCTATCGATGTGAACACGATTCAAGCGTTCGAACGTGCCTGACCGTGTTTGAACGTGCATTTTGCGTTCTCTATTTTTGTGAACCTGATGCAGGCATTCACAAATACGTTCGAACGTGCCCCCAACCGCGTTCAAATGCGAGACCTACAGAAAATTTATTTTAATGAAAACAAATAACTAATGCAATAAGAAAAGACCCCAACTAATTGTATCAGATACCCGAGTCTGTGTGAGGGTTAGGACACGCTTGGTGGATGATTGATCACTTGACATAGTCGCAATCCTATGGCCTTACGTCCAAGGTCGTTAATCTGTGTATGTAGCAGACATTCAGACACATATCGTTTGCTAGGGCATATATTGCAAGTTATCCTCACGACATTTCTATTAGCTAGAAGAGTGCTCAGTCTTGATGGATATTGATACCCTTATGATAAACTCTGATACCAAATTGATGGGTTCTTGCACCAAAAGATCGGCTACGGAACAATTCATTAAGATTTGAATTTATTGCAACATGTAGTCTACGCAATCGTGAGAAAATATCTGTAAAATACTCTTCAGTAGTCAGAAAATGACAAAACTAATTGGGTTAGATCCATAACTTCCTGATCTACAACTTTTGTATTTACACCCTTCATAGATTTGAACTACAACTGGGACAAAAATATGAAAGAACGCACTCAAAAAGCTTTTATCTCTAGATGTGCGAACGAGATGCAGGCGTTTGAACGCGGGCGTTCGAACTTGCCCGACTGTTCGAATGCACAATATGCTTTCTCTGTATTGTGAACTTGATGCAAGCGTTCACAAGGGCGTTCGAATGTGACCCCTCCTGCGTTCGAACGTGACCTACACAAATTTTATTTTAATGAAAATAAACAACTAATGCAAAAAGTAAAGATCCTAACTAAGTGTATCAGCCCACCACGCTTCTCCTACCTTGCCCTCAAGGTGAAAAGTCAAGGAAACGTTCCAAGATATCAGTCTCCAACATTTATATCGCCTCATTAGATGGCTTGCCAAGCCACTCAATTAAAATCTCCATCTCCAATTTGATACCATATCGTCGTCGGCGTCTAGCAAGTACACGAATCGGCTCTACAATCTCTATCTCCTCCAATAGCTCTACTAGAACTGATCCAACGATCTCATGATCTCCAATGCGCTCCCTTAGCAATGAACCATGGAAGATAGGATGCACTCTCAACCCTACGGCAACTCCAAACGATATGCAACCGGACCAATACGCTCCAACACCCAAAATGGACCAAAGTAGTGATGTGCTAACTTTTGGTTACGCATCAGTCGCAAGGTCACCCGTCGATATAGTTACACCCTCGCAAACACCCAACTGCTGATATCGAACTCCTACTCCTTATGGCTACGATCATAAACTTGCTTCATGCCGTTTTAAGCAAGTTTAAGATGAGCACGCAACCTCCTCAATGTAGCGTCTCTATCCATCAATGCTAAGTCCACCTCCGTCTGGTCTATAGATGCCACTGGATCATAAGCGCGTAACGTCAGATCCATGCGTCCATACACCACCTCAAAAAGAGTCATGCCAATGCTGCTATGGTAGGCGATGTTATTAGACCACTCTGCCTACGGTAAGAACTCTAACTATCATCTCAGCATCTCTCCAATAAATACAGAGAACGCATATTGTGCATTCGAACGCGGTCCGGCGAGTTCGAGCGCCCGCGTTCGAACGCCTGTATCGCGTTCGCACATCTTGAGATGGAGCTTTTCGGGCGCGTTCGAACGCGATCGATAGGAATCCTCTAGAATTAGGGTTTCATATTGTTTTAGGACTTGTTGGCTAGCCTCTATAAATATGTGGATGGCAGCCAACTTCATTATGCTATTGGATTATTGATTTCTTGCCTCCTATCTTCTCTCTAGACTTCTCTCTCCTCCCTCTTCACCATCCTTCCACATCTACCATTGGTAAGATTTCTCCTCACTTCTAATCTCCCTTGACTATTGAGCCACCCTTCTTCTTTGGGATCTCGACCACTTCATTTCCTTCATCTACTTCCCTTAATTGAAGATTAAGAAGTCCAAGTGCCTATGGAGAGTACCAAGGGTGGAGTATTTAGGCCACATCATTTTAGCGGATGGTGTAGCGGCGGATCCTCAAAAGGTTGTATGTATGACCGCTTGGCCTATTATTACTACTACCACCGGATTGAGAGGATTTTGGGGGCTGACTGGTTATTATCATCGATTCATCGTCGGATATGGCAAGATCGCTGCTTCTCTCACTTCTTTGTTGAAGAATGACTCTTTTAGATGGACGAATGAAGCCACTTCAGCTTTTGAAAAATTGAAAACAGTAATGACGATAGCACCCGTTCTAGTGCTATCGGACTTCACCAAAGAATTCATTGTTGAAAGTGATGTATCGGGTGTTGGCATAGGAGTTGTACTAATGCAAGAAGGACATCCCGTTGCCTATCTTAGCAAGGCTTTATCACAAAAATCTTAGCAATTATCGACTTATGAGAGAGAAATATTGGCAATTCTTTAAACAAAGTGGAGGTCTTATTTGATCGGTAGACGATTCATTATCCGAATTGATCAAAGGAGCCTTCCATACTTTATGGGACAGCACATACACACTCCGGCACAGCAACGATGGGTCACAAAATTGCTGGGGTATGATTATGAACTTCAATACAAGAAGGGAACAAAAAATAGAGCGGCGGATGCACTATCGCGCCAACCCTATACCGCCGAGCTTGCAACCTATTTATTTCCTACCTCTCCCTTCTTTGATGAGCTGAGGTATGCATGTACATCTGACCCAGATATTTTAAGATTGTTGTAGGAGATGATGGATGATCCAGAGCGCTATCTCGAGTTGGAGAATCGAGGCAGTTTGTTGCTGGACCGTGGATGCATTCGAATGCCTACAAATGATGGATTGCGGCAAAAATTATTGGAGCACTTCCATCAAACTCTAGAGGCTGGTCATGAGGGTGTCTTGAGAACTTATAGGAGGATATCTCATAGTTGCACATGGCTAGGATTGAAACGGGATGTGAGGAGTTTTGTTTGTGCTTGTGAAGTCTGTCAAAGGGCTAAAGCAACCACATTGAAACCGACCGGATTACTACAGCCTTTACCTATACCGGACCATGTTTGGGAGGACATTTCTATAGATTTCATAGAGGGTCTTCTGCTGGTACATGATTATTCTGTTAGAATCCTTGTCGTGGTTGACAGATTGAGCAAGTATGCGCACATTTTGGCATTGTCACATCTATTTTTAGCCAAGTCGGTGGCTGAAATTTTTATTAAAGATATTGCTTGATTACATGGGCATGCCACGCACGATTGTCTCAGATCAGGATCATGTATTTATGAGCGACTTTTGGACTGAGTTTTTTAAAATTGCAGGAGACTCAATTAAACTTTAGTTCGGCCTACCATCCACAGACGGACGGCCAAATCGAAATGGTTAATCGAGGCATTGAGCAGTATTTGAGGTGCTTTATTGGAGAGATGCCGAGACGATGGTTGGAGTTCTTACCATGGGTGGAGTGGTCTTATAACACCGCCTACCATAGTAGCATTGGCATGACTTCATTTGAGGCGGTGTATGGACAAACGGCTTTGACGTTACGCGCTTATGATCCAGTGGCACCGGTAGATAGAACAGAGGTGGACTTAGCATTGATGGATAGAGACGCCACATTGAGGAGGTTGCGTGCTCATCTTAAACTTGCTCAAAACTGCATGAAGCAAGTTTATGATCGTAACCATAGGGAGCAGGAGTTCAACATCGCCAGTTGGGTGTTTGTGAGGGTGCAACCATATCGACAGGTGATCTTATGTCCGATGCGTAACTAAAAGTTAGCGCATCGTTACCGCGGATGCATTTGGGTGTTGGAGCGTATTGGTCCGGTTGCATATCATTTGGAGTTGCCGGAGGGGTCGAGAGTGCACCCTGTCTTTCATGTTTCATTGTTGAGAAAGCGATTGGAGATCATGAGATTGTTGGATCGGTTCTACCAGAGCCATTGGAGGAGATAGAAATTATAGAGCTAGTTCGAGTACTTATTAGACGTCGACGATGACATGGTACCAGATTGGAGATGGAGATTCTAGTTGAGTGGCTTGGCAAGCCATCTGATAAGGCGACATGGAAGTTAGAGACTGATATCTTGGAGCGTTTTTCTGACTTTTCACCTTGAGGGCAAGGTGAGAGAAGGGTGATGGGCTGATACACTTAGTTAGGATCTTTTCTTATGGCATTAGGTGTTTATTTTTATTAAAATAAAATTCTTGTAGGTCGCGTTCGAACGCAAGTGGGGTCGCGTACGAATGCCCTTGTGAACGCCTACATCAGGTCGCGTACAAATGCCCTTGTGCGTTCGAACGCGGTCGGGCAAGTTCGAACACCCGTATTCGAACGCCTGTATCACGTTCGCACATCTAGAGATGGGGCTTTTTGAGTGCGTTCGAACATGATCGGGCGCGTTCAAATGCGATCGACGGGAATCCTCTGGAATTATGATTTCATATTATTTTAGGACTTGTTGGCTAACCTCTATAAATATATGGACGGCACCCAACTTCATTATGCTATTGGATTATTGATTTCTTAACTCCTATCTTCTCTCTAGACTTCTCCCTCCTCCCTCTTCACCATCCTTCCACATCTACCGTTGGCAAGTTTCTCCTCGCTTCTAATCTCCCTCGACTGTCGAGCCACCCCTCTTTTGTCGAGCCACCCCTCTTCTTTGGGATCTTGACCACTTCGTTCCCCTCATTTACTTCCCTTAATCACTTCCACAATCCATCCTCATCTCCATACCCATCCATAACCCTAACATCCACTTCACCCGTCACCACCACCATCATCCACGTTATTTCATATTTTCGTCTCTGCTACAGCTTAAATATGAGAAGCACATAAATATGAAAGTTGTAGATCAGGAAGTTTCTGATCCAACCGAGTTGGTTTCGTAATTTTCTAACTACTACAGAATATCTAACGAATATTTTTCCATAGTTGCATAGACTGCTTCCTACAATAAATTCAGATCTTAAGGAATTATTCCGTAGCCGATTTTTTGGTTCCACATCTCATCAATTTGGTATTAAAGCCCATCAAATTGGTATCAGAGCTTAACAGTTTGTGGCTCCAGGACAAGAAAAAAAGATATGCAAATTAGTTAAGTCTCTTTATGTGATACGATTCGGACTTCACCGACGTCGTCTCGAGCATGGATTCACTTTAGGAGTGTTTTTATTTCAAGTTTTAGTGTTTAATTTCCATTAAAATAAGTTTTCTGTAAGTCGCATTCGAACGCGGGTGGAGTGAGTTCGAACGCGGTTTGTAAACGGGGTTGTGAACGTGGGTGAAGAGAATACACTGTGCGTTCGAACGCACTGTGAATGCCTGCATCGCGTTTGCAAATACTAAGAGGGGGTTCGATCGCGCGTTCGAACGCCTACATCGCGTTCGCAAATCCAGAGGAGTGAACTCGGTGCGTTCGAACACGGTCGGGTGAGTTCGAACGCGGTCGGCAAAAATTGTATTTTTAGGGTTAATTTTGAGTTGTTGGTTAGCCTTTAAAAGGATGTGGATGGCAACCAAAGGGAGGATTGATTATTGATTATTGAATATTGAGATTGAGTTTTGCCTTGCCTCCTTTGTCTTCTTCTCTCAATCCCCGACGACGCCGCTTCTAATCTCCCTCGACTGGCCAATCACCCTAGTCCCTTAGGGGTGACCCTCTTCTCCCCCTTCTTCCAATCTATCCAACACTTGCCCTAACCCTTCCATCAACCATAACCCTTCCACCACCACTTTTTATCGGTGTCACCCCATTAACGCCGGTCCACCTTCAACCACCATTACCTAGGATCACGTGCCTCCATCCACGGATCCAAAACAGACCACCTGACCTTTGTCCACTAATCGGATGATATCTCAAGATTTCCATATCCGATTCGCCTCAAAGTAGATTTGTTGGAAAGTTCTTTTCTGGTCTACAACATATCAAAGTTTCACGTCCATCTAATGGCAACATATTTCGAGATCTTATTTCAAAGTTCTGTGCCAGATCTAGTCCAAATCAGGAAATTGGAAGAGATCGAACCTTAGCCTAAGGGGAGATCGTATCAATTTGGTATCAGAGCTCCATAGCTCGAGGCGTGATCGTATCATTATGAGCTTAAACAAGCACCTAAACAATGGCATGAAAAATTTGACCTAGTTATGTTGTCAAATGGTTTTCACATTAATGAATGTGATAAATGCGTTTATGTAAAATGTATTTCAGATAATTATGTCATTATATGTCTTTATGTAGATGACATGATAATAACTGGTAGCAATATTAATGTCATTAAAGCTACCAAGAATATGTTGGCTAACAAGTTTAATATGAAAGATATGAGAGTTGTAGATGTGATTCTTGGTATAAAGATCACTAAGGCAACTGAAGGGTATGTTATATCTCAATCACATTATATTGAGAAATTACTTGATAAATTTGATAAAGATAATAACAATATAGCCAGAACATTTATAGATGTGAATCTTCATCTCACAAAGAATACAGGTGAATGTATATCTCAGTTAGAATATTCTCGGATAATAGGCAGTCTAATGTACGTCATGAATTACACTCGTCCGGATATTACGTACTCTATGAGTAAACTGAGTAGAGATACAAGTAATCCAGGCAGTGATCACTGGAAGGCGATAGTTAGGGTACTCAAATATTTGAGATACACCACTAACTATGGATTGCACTATTCAAGATATTCAGTAGTACTTGAAGGGTATAGTGATGCAAAGTGGATTTCTAGTACAAAAGATACCAAATTCACGAGCGGATATATCTTTACATTTGGGGGTGCATCTATTTCATGGAAATCTTCTAAACAAACATGTATAGCTAGATCTACTATAGAATCTAAATTCATAGCATTAGATAAGGCTGGAGAAGAAGCAGAATGGCTTCGAAATTTCTTAAAAGATATTCCTATGTGATCAAAACCTATGTTCACAATTTACATACATTGCGATAGTCAATCGGCTATTGGAAGGGCACAGAGTCAAATGTATAACTGTAAGTCACGACATATACGTCATAGGCATAATATAGTGCAACAATTGATCTCAAATGGTATAATATCCATTGATTATGTGAAATCAGAGGATAACATCGCAGATCCATTAACAAAGGGTTTAACAAGAGATCAAATATATTGTTCATCGAGGGGAATGGGTTTGAAGCCTACCACCTAAAGCACACAATGGCAACCCAACCTAGTTGACCGGATATCCTAAGATCTAGGTTCAAAGGGACAACCGAGTTGTGGGGGCGTTCTCTGAAATCACTAAGGAATTAAATTTCCTACACCTTTCCTATGATGACATAGTGATAAACCTGTACTAAGTGTTATGGTAAGCAATGCTTTTAACTCTTATACTTTGGAAATCTAAGTGAAGTATGGCAGGATACTCTTGATAAGAAGTCACCAATGTGAGTGTGAAGTAGGCCGCTTCTATGAGATAATTAGGGTAAATCTCTAGAGCACTCAAAGAATTACTAAATGCGTCTAGGGACGAAATGGACACAACATATAGAACCGACTATGTTGGAAAGAGCTGTGTGGGTATTATTGTCTTGGTTTATGCAAAAGTTGAACAATTCAAGACATCATGTTCACTGGTTAGCAAATAAATCCAATAATACTTCACTATCGAAGGTTCAAAGCCAAAAGCTACCTATCCTGATGCGATAACTTTTCATTGTACTCTCGATCAAGTCTGCATTTCGTATGCATTTTCAGCCAATTCATTCATGTGGGGGATTGTTGGTAATTTTATGTATTTGACATGAATTTTTTATTAACTTTGAGCTAGGTATTAAGTGAGGCCCATACATTATTAATGATGGTTTAATGGTGGAATTAATTTAGCTCAAAGAGTACTTTATTGTCATATATTCACTTAGTCAAATCCATGAAGAGAAGTGAATGAAAATTGGCTCTAAAGTGGGTATCATGGTAATAGAAAATAAAGAAAAGTGAGTTTAGTACCATATTTGATATTTGAGAAATGTTAGTATGGTATATAAGTAACAAACTTCTTATGGGCTTTGGACCCCAACTGAAACACTCACTTCCAAAATTCACGTGTTCCTCATATGGAGAATTTCCACGTGATTCTCACATGACCTGGCAGAGGCTAAGTCCAACTAAAAATAATATGACTTTTAATAACTTTCATCATTATACGTCATTTTACATAGAAATCCACACAGATGTCGAGTCACAATGACATATCTCACAAAGCACTATAAAATCGAGGGGGACTAGTCAACTAGTGGTATTATCACCCATACATGCCTGGCGACGCTGCATATGACCGGTTGTTTGTGGCCATCAAACTAAGGACCCCAGTCATAGGCCCATCAACACCGCTCTAATAATCATCGCACAAAGCGAAATCATCACATACGGTGGATAAGAGCACACAACTCGATAGACGCCCTGACCCTACATCCTCGGGTACCGCTAGAACTACAATCCCTACCTCTCAATCATCTTTTCTAATATCATACTAGACTACTCTCCAACTAGGGCGGTGTAATCACCTGAATGCTCCACCAGCTACCGACCTCAGGCGTAGACCGCTAATATAATACTATATAAGACACTCTACCCCTAACCCTGGGTTGAGTGGGTGAAAGGGCACTGCCTAGCTGGGACTTGACTAATAGTGATACGTGCACGTGATGCCATGAGCTCTATTATTTATTTAACATAATCATCACAATAACAGGTATTATAAACAAGCATAGAGTCTATCATACATGTGCATTAAGTGATAAATAGTGCAAGTAAGAATTGACATGTAATTAAATGCAAATATGAAATGTCATGTAATTTTCATGAGTAAGAAAACGACATTTAATTAATACAGGTAAGAAATGACATAAGTATGCATTTTTCATAGACTATTATAGAATTCTACTTGCTTGGGATATTTCTGGAATACGTCTTACTCTCCTAATCAGTCGGCCCTTCTTGAATTTCAAGATCCTTCCCGCACAATAATGAATCTAATAATTTATAAATAAAATAAACATAAGATTAATGGACTTATAAACTAACTATCTTGTTGTATAAATTTAAGTTTGATTTTCTAGGTCCGAGATATTATTTGTCTTAATTAAAAATAATAATGGTCATTTAGAGTCGTTCACATTGTAAGTGTGAAGATAATTGAAAAGACTAATAAATTCAAAAACCTATTTTGATTTTGTATAATTCCTAATTTTATTAATAACATGGTTGAGAAAATTATAATAATTACAATTTATGTAGCTAACAGAATTTAAGAAAGATAACAAAGATAACAGACTCATAATAAATTAGTTTAGGGTTAAAATGTTAAAGGTTGGGCTAGGCTCAAGGCCCAGCAAATTAGGAGAGAGAGAGTGGTCTGCAGACCTACCTGCAACCCACTGGACTAGAGATAGTGGACTGGGCTCTTGAGCCCAGTCCAACAGAATGAGGAGGTGGGCTGCGGGCCTACCGCAGCCCACCAGGTTCTAATGCGCTCTGGACTAGGCTCAAGGGCCCAATCCAGCAAGGTGAGATGGTGGACTGGGCTCCAGTCCACCCAGACCTTATAGAAGGTCTGAGGAACTGGGCTACAGTGCAGCCCATGCCACAGCCTAGCGGTGGGGGTTGGCCCAACCCCCACCTTCTCCTCGCCAGAGAAGAAGTAGCGGAGAAAGGGTGTTCCTGCCGGTGATCCCCGTCACCAGCAACCCCCATCTCCGGCAACTCCTCCCCAAGTCGACTAGGTCGACTTGGGTGCAGGAGTGATCAGAACCTCTAGCCAGTGCAGCCGGAGGGTGCGAGTTGAGGAACTCCATGGCCGACGACCATGGAGCTTCCGACTTAGTGCTAGGTGGGCTCGAAGCCCTCATCTCGGGTACCTACCTCTTCCAAGTGAAGTGGGTCAGTCGAGGTTGACGAGCGAGGGCACCAGTGTCGGTGGTGGCCGCTTGTGCCGAAGAAACCCGGCGATGGGAGGCGACATGGCATCGCCTCCCTCGCGCCCCGTGGGTACCCAATTTGGGTACCCATAGCAAGGGGTTGAAGCGGGGAAACTTCTCGGACCGGTGGGTTGTCGACCCGAGGTCGCCGGCCGACAAATTTCTCCGGTGAAGGCAGACGTAAATAAATTCCTAATTACGCATGATTAACTAGGCTATTTTCAAATTAAACTAAAGAGAGGATGGAGGCTAACCTGAGGATCGAGGTGAGGGGGTTTTGGTTGATTGCCGGTGCTCCGGTGACTTGCTGCCCGCGATGAGAACTTCGGCGGCTCAGGAGAGAAAAGAGAGAAGGCAAGAGCGAAGAAGACGAAATTGCGAAAGAAGGGAACTCGAGGGGAAGGAGTGGAGTTTAAATAGAGAAGAGGTGGAGAGGGCAACGGAGTGGAGTTAACTCCACTCCGGCGCACTTCTCTCCCACCTCCCGCAACTGACTACAAGAGGTAGGGGAGGGGAAGAAGGAGTCAGCGCACGTGCCAAACGTGTGCGTTGCGGTTAGAGCGCACGCGCATGGCGCATGCGCTAAAATTATTTTATTTATTTATTTTTTTTAAATACGGGTGTTACACCAACCTAAAAGGGGTACCTATTTTGTGGATGGGTGGAATTGAATATGCAAGGCCAAACTTTCACATTGGATCTTTATCCGTTGGGCTTGCGAGGTGCCGACATTGTCTTGGGGACCCAATGGCTTCAAAGCTTGGGGCCCATAATATTTGATTTTTCAAACCTCACACTGACATTTCGGAGGAATGGTCGAAGGGTGCTGCTGGATGGAAATCAACCGCGGCAAGGACCGACGTTGCAACCACTATTGGGCCTTCCTTGTGCAGGTGTTGTAGGAATTCAAGAATCTCTTTGAGGAACCCCAAGGACTGCTGCCGACCCGTCGACACGACCTTCGCATCCAGATCATTCCAGGGGTTGAACCAACAAATATCCGACCAGTAGGAGTTCGACATTGGTAGTTGGGTGTTTGTGAGGGTGCAACCGTATCGACAGGTGACCTTAAGTCTGATGCAAAACCAAAAGTTAGAACATCGCTACTTCGGTCTGTTTCAGGTGTTAGAGCATATTGGTCTAGTTGCATATCGTTTCGAGCTGCCGAAGGGGTCGAGAGTGCATCCTGTCTTCCATGTTTCATTGTTGAGGGAGCGAATTGGAGATCATGAGGTCGTTGGATCAGTTCTATCAGAAACATTGGAGGAGACAGAGATCATAGAGCTAGTTCGTGTACTTGCTAAGCACTAATGACAACATGTTACCAAATTAGAGATGGAGATTCTAGTTGAGTCGCTTGGCAAACCATCCGATGAGACAACATGGGAATTGGAGACGGATATTTTAGAGCGTTTCCTCAACTTTTCACCTTGAGGGCAAGGTGGGGGAAGTATGGTGGGTTGATACATTTAGTTAGGATCTTTTCTTATTGCATTAGTTGTTTATTTTCATTAAAATAAAATTCCTGTAGAGTTAGCGTGGTGGGTTGATACATTTAGTTAGCGTGGTGGGTTGCGAAAGGGGTCGCGTTCGAATACCCTAGTTCGCCTGCATCAGGTTCGCAAATACGGAGAACGCAAAATGCGCATTCGAATGCGGTGGGGCGCGTTCGAATGTCTACATCGCGTTTGCACATACAAAAAACGTCTTTTGTGTGTTCGAACGTGATCGGCGGGATTGCACTAGGATTAGGGTTAATTTATGTTATTAGGGTTGTTGGCTAGCCTTTATAAAGGTGTGGATGGCAGCCAAATTTATTATGCTATTGGATTATTGATTTTTTGCCTCCTATCTTTTCTCTATTCTCTCCCTCCTCCCTCTTTACCAACCTTCCACGTCAACCGTTGGTAATGTCTCTCCTAACTTACTAATCTCTCTCGTCTGTCAAGTCCTCCCTCTTCTTTGGGATCTCAACCACTTCTTTCCCTTCGTCTATATCCCTTAACCACATCCACCATCCACTTTCATCTTCATACCCATCCATAACCCTAACATCCACTCCACCCGTCACCACCACCATCACCCGCGTTATTTTGTGTTTCCATCCCAATTACAGTTCGAATCTATGAAGGGCGTAAATACAAAAGTTGTAGATCGAAAAGTTACGGATCTAATCCACTTAGTTTCATAATTTTCTGTCTACAAGAGAACATTTGGAGAATATTTTTCCACAATTGCGCGGACTAATTTCTATAATAAATTCAGATTTTAAAGGAATCGTTCTGTAGCCTATCTTTTGGTATTGTAACCCATCAGACAAAGAGCACGAACATCCGCCTATATCTCATCTCGCAGTCCTAAAATGAATGTGCTCATCATTGTCGGTTCAGGCCAAGGTGGCTCACAACGACTACTAACTCTTTCAAATTCATCTTAGTAGGCCAATAGGTCATCCTCTGAACCATCTTACTTAATGTAGCAGTAAAATCTTCATATGCCACTATCCCAAATCTGCGTGTATCCTCCTACAAAAGTCAGCCCAACCGATAAAACCTCCACCATGAATAACCGATATATACCAATGCAATGTCGTTCCTTGGAGGTGAAAGCTTGCCATCTGGACCTTTGTATCCTCCGCTATCCCTTGACAATCAAAGTATTGTTCAACTTAAAACACCCAATCCGTTGGATTACCGCCTTAGAATTTTAGAAAGTCTAAGTGTGCGGTTCTCCCCCGAATAGCATTGTCGGGTTCACGAAAGATTCTTGGTTTAGGTTTGAACCTTTGTACATGTTGATCTCCTTCTCTAAATCCTCGAGCACGTCCATCACCATCTCGAAGGGATCAACCTCATCCTCAAAGTGCCAATCTTCCTCTTCAACCAAGCGCACTAGTGCCGCTCACCTCTCAGGTTCCACCACCGTCGATCTTGGGTTTTGGAATGGAGGTGGGGGATGATGTGTAGGCTTAGGTAAAAGAGAATCATTGACACTAACATGTCACACCTGGACCTGTGGGGTATCGGTTCGATGTGGTCCCATCGCTGGTCCTTCTTGAGGCACTAATCATCATCGAGGAAATGATGAAACTGATCGGTTCATAACATATTCTTTTAAAGCATTATGATCATTTTACATTGCGTCAACTCTATGCAGCAATATTTGGAACATGCCCCTAAGTTTATCCGCCAAGCCCATATTCACACCCATGGACGTTGGTTGACTCGGTCCTGCCATGGTCGCTCCAAAGGAATCGGTCTCACGGTTAGGGTTATCATGGGTTGAGTCTTCCCTTGTCGGTGTGCTCTCTATTGGTCTCCTTGTCGACGTCATCTTGCTTGTTTCAACCATTAATGGAGGTTTGAGGTTCGCTTGGCTCTGATACCAATGATAGGGCTACAGAACGATTCCTTTAAGATCTGAATTTATTGCAGGAAATAGTGCGTGCAATCAAGGAAATATATTCACCAAATACCAATCAATCCGTAACTCCTTGATCTACGTTTTTCATATTTACGCCCTTCATAAATTCGAACTGCAATAGGGACGAAATTATGATTTAGTGCGGATGATGGTGGTGGTGACAAGTAGAGTGGATATTAGAGTTATGGATGATAATGGAGATGAGGGTAGATGGATGTTGTTAAGGGATAAAGACAAAGGGAAAGAAGTGGTCGAGATCTCAAAGAAAAGGGAGGACTTGATACACGAAGAAAATTAGAAGTTAAGAAAGACTGCCAACAGTAGAGGTGGTAGGTTGGTGAAGAGGGAGGAAGGAGATTAAGGTAAAGAGAATAGAGAAAAGATAGGAGACAAGAAATCAATAATCCAATAGCATAATAATTTTGGCTGCCATCCACATCTTTATATAGGCTAGCCAATAAGCTAAAATATAATTATTAACCCTAATTCTAGTGAAATCCTACCGATCGCGTTCGAACGCACCCGATCGTGTTCGAACACACCAGGCGTTCTCTATATGTGCGAACGCGATGTAGACGTTCGAACGTGCGAACTTGATGCAAGCGTTCGCAAGGGCATTCGAACGCGACCCTTTTTTCGCTTGAACGCAATCTACAAAAATTTCATTTTAATAAAAATAAACAACTAATGCAATAAGAAAAGACCAGAACTAAATATATCACCTTCCTCCTTCAATCTACCTCTTCGTCTAGCTTAATGCTCTACCTCACCATTGCTGCTATTGTCACCCACAATACCTAACAATTATTTCCTCTTCCATTAATCACGTCCATTATGCCACGACCTGACCAATAGTCAGTATTTCTCTGATAACTTCTAATCTACACCTCCGATCGATGTGATTTTGGTTGCGTTGGATCCCTTACTTTAAGAGGAACAAACTCTCAAAGTTTCAAATCTATTAAACAAGTAAATCATCCGTAGTTCTCCTCGAAAGTTCAGCCTTAGATCAGAGCCGGGACTGATCTCGAGTTTTAATTGCAACTTCATTAAGCCGGATCGTAACATTTTATTCTTATTATTGCATCTCTTAAGATAAATTATCGGTGTGACTGGTTTGTCTTCGGATTCAGCATGGAACATAATGTTAGCCTTCAAGTATTAGTGTTAACATAATTCTGTTAGTCTAAGTATGATTGTACCTACTTTAAAGTATTAAATAAAGTGAGGTAGGTATACCTTAGCTGGTGAACTAGAGTATTGATAGAAATGGAATGGATTTTTAACATGTTAATGGCTTTCCTGAAAAACATTCCGTGAGAGGTGGTGTACAATGGACAGTAATCTTCGAAAGATGTTGGAGCTGCAAGATGCTTAAGAGGTAGTCTGGGGACTCTAGGTAGATGAGCTTGAAATTTCAGATTTTCCAGAGTAAGATTAGATGGTTCCATTTGATGCTATTATTTATAAAACAAATATGTTTAGCTCACAGTGCTACCGGATCTAAATTTCGGGGGAAATTCTCTTTTGTGGGAGTCTTGTAACATCCCATTTCCAAAATCCATTAATAGCACTCCTTCCTCCTTAGAGTTGAACAATACTGGATGATCAAGTGGTCTAAATTACCATACAGAAGTTACATTATGGTTGGACAGATTATAGAAACAGAACTAACACTTAAATCATTGTCACACAATATTACCTCAATCTTTTAAGTAAAATAACACCATCACTTATAGTCCAGAAATATCCATACTAATCCTATTCATCTGTTTTTTCTTTGCAATTTTAAGAAAAAAAATTGAAGTTATAGAAATTTTGCTGAATTCTCAGGAACATCAGGTGAAATCAAAATTCTAGTTCTGGATCAGTTCCAGTTTTTAGATTAAGGAACAGAATAATGAGGATATCCTTCCAACAAACCTCCGTAGTCTATTAAAGAACTTTACAACCTTTACATCTTATCAGTATCAAATAAAACTGGAGTACACACATCATTTTATCGTCATTTATCTGTGCAAATTGCAAGATTAGATCTGCAGTTATGCGAGGAAAAAATACAGTCCAATATATATCATTAGCAATTAAATTGCTAGATTTAAGAAGACCCAATGTACTCTATATGCCCATATTGCACCTTGTATTACACTTTTTATCTAAAGATGCTGCCCACCAAGATCTTAAAGCTTTGAAGCACTCAATCCTACAACAAAATTGGAAGGTAAACAATATGCCTAAAATGAAAATATGACTGTAAGTTCAAAGGAGGTTCGTAGTACCGAGTTGTTTTGAATTCACGATGCTTGGACAAGCAGCCGGAGGTGGAGACTTCTCATCCAAGAAAGGTTCGACCCGATTGGTATCAGCCCATGCTGGATATCCTTTAATCTTACCCTGTTTGTCCCCAGAAATGGAGAGAATTTGTGACTCTTTGAAATATAGAAAGAAAGGAACTTTGAGAAACATTTGATGACAATATTAAACATACCAAAACATTCAAAGCAGCAAGTGTTGCCATTCCTTCTCGTGTCCACTAAAATAACAAATAAATTGATCACATATGTAATTAGAGAGACAGTATTTCTTTCCACAATGTTCTCAAAGTTGTACTCTTATCTTAAGAAGCATACCTTGGAGGCAGATGCAATATGTGGTACCACAATGGCATTTTTCATATCAGCTAGTCCAGGTTTCATGTAAGGTTCATCCTATTAAAATTCAAGAGCTCTTAGTATATTATGAAGAATGATTTGATGATCATAAATATGATGGTTCCATCAAATGAATACCTCAAAGACATCAAGCCCAACACGGAACATTGGGTTCACTTTCAGGTGTTCAACTAAGGCAGCTTCATCAATTACCGGTCCTCGGCTTGCATTCACAAGGATCGCCTCCTACAGTAGCTCAGTTATTGCCTCTAAAATTGTAAAGTACAAGAACACAAGCTACTAGTTGTTGACATGTTCTTGGCAAGGAAGTTTCACCTTCTTCATGATGGCTAGTCGCTCCTTATTTATGAGATGATATGTAGTTTTATCCAAGATTGGATGAAGACTTATCTGCAAAGAGCATACATTGTATTCTTTTAAACAGAAAAGAAATGCATATGAAGTTTTATAGCTATAGTGCTTACATGACCTTTTAAATATTATCATATTAGTTCAATCTGTGTATTATGATATCTTCAAAAATATTACCATGCATAGAAAGAGACAAGTGAAAACAATCACAAGTAATATTCTTATCTAAAAAGTCTCAGTGGTTTTGTAAAGTATAAAGGTCTGACCACATCAGCCTCCCTAAGTACATCCTCCATGGTAGCAGCCCTTTTCCATGTAACGGGCTGCTCACCATTTGCTTTCAGGAATTGGCCATATGCTGTAGAGGAAGAAGATATGCCAACAACAAGATAAACATCCTTAATTTAGCCTGTAACTGCAGAAATAAAATAGATTATACGATTAAAGAAAAGACTATAATAGCATGCCTGTGACAAATTTCTCCAATCTTGTTGCCTGATACAGATCGTAGTATATGAGGTTCATCTTAAAGCCCTCAATCTGCCAAAGGAAACATGGGACGGTAAAAATGTCATGCAATAAGAGGGGAGAAAAAAAGAAGCTTGCATCACTAATAATCTATTTTATCTCAGTGCTCAAGTTAGTTTCTAGACAACTGATCCTAGAAGCTATGGATTACAGGTGAAAGAACTTCCACCACCTTACGGTGTCATAAACATTCCTAATTGTTAGTGTTGATATGAATCTTTTCATCTGTAATGTGCCCTGAAGTAAATTCTGGAACAGTATTCAGTATACAACATGAAGTAATGAACCACGAAGATTAGTCGCAGTGAAGAATTTCTTCCAAGAGTAATTTCTTTCTGGCTGGTAATGTAGTTAATGTTAACACATGCAAAGGGAAGTAAATTTTGTGCTTGAACTAGAAATTTACATAATCTTAAATTTTTAATCAACAATTTCAATTCCACTCTATAGTAAATTAATAGTCAAAACTTCATTATGAAGTAGTTCCACCAATAACCTCATCTATCAAGAACCCAATTTAATTATTTATAGAACCTTTTGTTATTAATCTTTTGACATTTTCTGAATTGATTAAGTTTTAAAAGATAACTATTACTTGATAAATAGAAGTCAGGTATGATTCATCATGAGATAGGATATCTTACCATCATTCTGGCATATGCTGATCCAATACGGCCAGCTCCAATGACTCCGACAGTCTGTCCCTTCAGCAAATTTCCAACAAACCTATCGAGATAATGAAATAAGTATAAGATGATCCATTCAAAGGATATTTTTCCCCATGGGCAAATCACCATTAAGTCTATTAAAGTTTAAAGGGAATACAGATGAGGAAGCCATCCATCATAAAGTCCTGCCCTCATGAATTCATCTGCTTCGACTATTCTTCTGGCCGCAGATAGAGAAAGCGAAGCTGCTAACTCTGCAGTAGTTTCTGTAAGAACTCCCTAAAATGGGACATGCAAAGCCAAATTCAGCACACCATTATTGGTTTGAGCAAAACTAGCACTTGTGACCAATATATTAGTTTATGACATAACCAAATGCAAGCATAAAAATACAATCTTAAAGAACTAAACAAGTAGAACGTACTGGGGTATTGCCAACTGCGACTCCATACTTGGTAGCAGCATCCACATCCACATTGTTATACCCAACTGCCATGTTACTAAAAGCAGTCCCTCCTGCTCTCTTCAGAGCAGAGAACAGGGCCTCTCCCCAGTCCTCTGTCAACTGTGAGATCACTCAAACAATAAAACAAACAATACCGAGATGCCACTAATCAGAGTACAATTCAAAAAGTAACGTTCTTTAATACTCGCCTGGCCAATAACTCCATCACATTTATCACCAATAAGTGCAATGATGTCCTCAACAGACAGTATGGTCTTCTTCTCAGTGCATATCTGAACACAGGAAGAACAAATAAGAAGATTGCAGAGAGACCCAAGAAGGAATTAGTAACGAAGAAGAAGAACTTGCCTCAACGCGGCAGTCTTGGTCGGTCAGGAGACGAATCCAACGGGTTCCAGGCATGGGTTTGGTGCTGATGACTCTGTACTTGCCACTGGGATTCCATACCTCGATCGAAATGGGCTTTGCCATCTTAGCCTCAGGAAATGAAGATCAATTGCTTCTAGAGTCGCTTGTGAAGAGTTTGAGGAGGAAAGCAGGAGGTTAGTTTATATATCTATGTATATGAGGCTATCAAATTAATGGGCGTTATCTGCATGAGTAAAAATTTGTCCTTTTTTTCTGTAGAGAAATTGGTTGCATGGTGTGTATTGAGTCAGGTATGTAGACATCAAAGAAAGGCGACAAGATGAGGAGGGAACAGGGAAGGAAGAGAATGGGCCAGTCGTTTAGGACCTTCCGTTCGACTGGAGGAGGAAAGATAAGGGACGGATTAAGACCATAATACCTGTGTTATGGTTCAGTCATGAGGGTGAGCCCAACAACACTAGGTTCGGTGGTTATAGAGAGGTCAGAGATATTTACATCCAGCCCCCTAGCTAGTTATTTATTTATTTATTTATTTTATCTTTGTAATTGCTTATAGTTTATTTTTGCTGATCTTTTTAGTCCTTTTGCTTACGGGTATGAGTCGAACTTGAGCTTGTTTGAGTTGGTTAGCTGAGTCAAGTCAGGAAGCCACCTACAAAAGCTTTGGTGCGCACTTGAGTTAATCATCTTGGATTATTGGAAACCCTAGCATGTCTCTCTTTCTCTCCTTCCTTTTTCTTGTTTGACTCTTTAAGGGTGGTCAACCCTAGCATAGGGTGAAAATGGATTGGATTAAATCCGATCCAATCGACTATTTGACCCGGGTCGGATCAGATATAGGTCAAAATATTTTACTCGGCCTGGATTCAGATACTGATATGGATCATAGTTTATTAAAATATCTAGATACGGTGTACTATATTTGGTCAGGTATGAATTTGAATATCAGATATCCGTTTACCCGTATAGGGGTGGCAAAAATTAACCCAATCCAATAACCCGACTATTAATCGAGTTTGGGTTTAGTCTAATCGGGTTTAGGTTATAAACGGGACAACCCATCTAATCCGATTACTAATCGAGTCATGTTCGGGTTTATATCTCTGACCCGTTTGACCCGTTTAACCCGTTTAACCCGTTTAAGTAAACAAGTCGTGTCATCGTCCCTTATCCCAAGCTCCTCACGTCGTCGCCCCTTACTCGTTACTCCTCATTCCTCATTCCTCACTCCTCACGTCAACGCCCTTTACCCCTCACTCCTCACACTGAGTAACGCCGCTGGATCTCCCCCTCACTCACGCTGTCGAATCTCCTCACTAGATCACTCACGTCGATCATGCCGTCAGATCTCCCCCTCACCGATGACAAAGAAGGTTATATGGTTTTCTTAAATAGTGAACTTATATGGTTTTTGCTTCTTTTACTGTTTTCTTCTTCTTGGAGAAAATCTCGAGGAAGATGAGGTGAAAGAAGTGTGCCTTATTGTTGATTGTTTGAGAAAGTCTATGGAAAACATGACTTGATCTTGCGGTCAATTTCAAGAAATATAGGTATGTTTGTTTACCTTTTTTCGATATTTTGATAGATTTGAAAGCTGGATTTTAATGGCTCCATTTATGTAACGACCCAATCCCAAAAAAAGAATTAAAAATTAAAAAAAAAAATCTTTCTATGGGCACGACGTGGCCGGCCACAGTGTGATCGGCCTCGCGCCCGTGCAGTGGGGCTGCGTGGGGGGGGTGCGTGCACGCACCCCCGCCCCCTCGCGTCGCAGCAGCCAACCGGCTGCGGCCATCTGGCAGCGGCAGGCCCCAGCGCCGCCACAGCCACCGCCAACCTCCCACCGCCTTCCCTCTCTCTCTTTAAATCTCTCTCTCTCTCTTTAAACCTCTCTCTCTCTCTCTCTCTCTCTCATTGAGGCCGGCCTATCGCCGCCGTCGCCACCTCCGCGAGCTCCGGTGAGCTCCTTTCTCCCTCTCTCTCTCTCTCTCTCTCTCTCTCTCTCTCTCTCTCTCTCTCTCTCTCTCTCTCTCTCGCGCGCGCGCGTGCTCACACCCGAGCTCAGGCACGTCGGAACAGTGCCGCCGGCGAGAGGCCGGCCGCTGGCTGGCCAGCAGCGACCGGTGCCCTCCCCGCCGACCCTGTTCTGCAGTTCCCTCCCCTCCTCACTTTCTTCTCTTCTTCTCTTCTCTTTTCTTCTTCTTCTTCCTTCTTTCTTCTTCCTTTCTTCTTCTTCTTCCTCAGCTGCTTCTCCTCTTCTTATTTTCTGCAACAGTGCTGGGCTCGTTAGGACCGTATTGTTTGCAATGTCGGTCCTATTGTATTTTTCGCTTTTCGAGTATGTAAATGGGATGCCAACCCCATGTCTTTTGCATGTTTTTGAGTGTCTTTTGGTTTCCTTCAAGAACTCCTTGCGAAGCAACCTTGGGGTCGCAATATTAGTGTCGTCGCAACACTAGTTTGGGTTTTTCCCCGCACGTGCCTATAAAACTCATGGGCCAAAACCCCAATGGGGCTTACTTTCAAAACGTAACGCCCCACAAGACCTTTGAACCCCCCGGGTTGCAGAATTGGGGATGCTCATACTTAGTAGTATAGGAGAACTATCGAGAAGCATTAAGTGAGCCAGCTTCGCAACCGAAGTGCCACTGGTTCAATGGTGTTCATTTTGCCCTCGATGGCTATCCTGCCCCTTTAATTTTCTCGTCGTTGGCATATCTTGTAACTTCCTTTCCAATCAATAAAGAATCGCAATCTTGTTTGCCAAACCTTGTATTTTGCTTGTCTTTGCTTTGTCGCAATCCAGAAACAGGTGCATCGCTTGTGAAGCGAACGGCTGACTTAACTTTGCTACTTGAAAGTTGAGTGTCGCGCGGTCGTTGTCTATCTCAAAGACTTTGTCCGTGACTTTTATCCTTTTAATTTTATTATTTATTTATTTAGGTATTTCTGTCTTAATTAATACAAATAGATTTAGACATTATTTATTTTAATAATAATACATATTCATCATTATGATTATTATTAATTAAAGTTTATTGATGATTAATTAAGTGGTAAACTATTACGCATAAATATAGGTAATACTTATATTTATTTATTTACTTATATGTATATTAGATTAATAGATAAATTTGTAAATTATAGTTATTAGATTTATCTTCTAATATTCTTATGATATAAATTTTAAGTAATTCTGTTAATTTATTATACATTATTATTTTGTAACAAATAAGATAATGACTACATAGTCCCTAATTAATCAAGATATAATTTAATTATAATTAGGTTTTTTTATCTATATTTATATTTTATTTATAATAAAAATCTAGCCAATTATAAAATTAAGTAGAAATTCTAAAATCTAATAAATCATCATATTTTACTCGAACGGATTATAATGGGATAAACAACTAACTTTATGTTACTTAAACATTTTCAGATCCGGAACCCCTTATTTGAGACCCTGTGGACCTTGCTAGCGAGAAGTGTCACACGGTTGATGGGCGGATGTAAGGGATACGTGGTTTGTATTTTCTGATCAGTGTGAGTAGTCTTATCCCCTAGATCCCTTTCTCAAATTAGGTTATATTATATATTATGTACATGCATGTTTTGGCCTCCAGCATGATTATATGATTTTATTTAGAGATGATTACAGTCGATCATATTTTTATCATGCATATAATTAGGCTTATCTTGGATATGAGTATGATGATGATAAATAGAGATGATGAGATATGATTATACTGTGGTGAGGTTATGTCTAGTTGATCTGTAGCATGGGTATGCATATAATAGATTAGCATGAGTATGCATGTGTTGACTATATAGTTGGAGACTACATTGCATCATTTTTCTCTTGATTCCTATTCCACCTAAATTCCTGTTATGCATTGACTTGTTATCGTACTGGATATATGCATATGATCTGTCATTTAGAAGGAAAGCATGAAACGTGATTGATAGGATAGTTGATAAAAAGCGTGAGGATACCCGAGTGGGCGCGAGGGTTAGGGCATGCCTGGAGATGACTGATCGCTCGACATAGTCGCGATCTTGTTGGCCTTACGTCTGAGGTCGTTAGTCTGTGTGCGCAGCAGACATTCGGACACATGCCGTTCACTAGGGCATATGTGGCGAGTTATCCTCACGAGGTTTTTATCAACTATGTGGGTGCCCGGTCTGAATGGATGTTGATACCCTAGCGGGTGGCGGGGTATGGTTATATTAGAGATACTCTTGCGGGTAGCGGAGTATGCTCTGAGCCTTTGGATATGATGTTGAGACCGGGTACCGGGTATTGACTGTGCACAGTGGTCTAGTATGATGATATTATACCGAGATGTCGGTGATGATCGTGATGTTGAGAAATGCATATGATTTCATTATTATCTGACATACCTGATTATCGAGTGGTCAATATGCATCATATATGGTTGCATTTGATATCATAGCATGGTCATGGTCGGCATGCATCATGTGTCATGTTTGAGAGAGAGTTATGATGATAGTATGACATGTTATCTACTTTTCATTTATATATTATTGAGGATACATTCATATACTCATTCATGACATGATACTCTTTCTGATTCATATTATCCAGTACATGATTTACTCTCTATTTGGCATCACTGATTCGGGGTAAGGTCTATTCACTGAGCCTTTTGCTCATGACTCTCTTTATTTCTTTTCTAACCCCTCAGATTTGTGGTACGTGATAGCGACCTGAGATATCTTGGGAAGATATTTTAGAGTGATGATGAGGTGAGCTATTGATGCGAGACGGTATAGAAGATAGTTTAACCAGACATTGAGTTGTATCGTTGTTTGTTATATTTGTACCTTATTGTATCAGACGATGATTTGTATAATATAGGTCGAATCATAGTGTACTCTTGTATTAGTTATTTTAGTTGTATCTTGACGGTTTGTTGTGGCCTGTGTGGGTCCTGTCAGATTATGTAGCGGTCTAGTGTATATTATTGTGGACTTTGATATTCATATGTTAACAGGTTTATTTGGTTAAGAGTATGATTTATTTGGTGATGGATTATATGATCATGGATAGGTTAGCAGGTTTTATTTGATGATGTCATGATTATATGTGCACAGGAGAGTATCCGTGCGTGACGGGCCCCGCCCGACTTGTCGCGTGCGTCGCGCGTGCCGTGCGGCCGCGTGGGCGTGCACGTGCCGTGCCGGGCGGGGGCGTTACAAATTATAATTGTAACCTTTTTAATTATGAAAAAAACTGATTTCATTCTTCATCGATTATTTCCGGATCTCGTTGAGAAGGATCCAAACAGTATTAAAAATCCTCCATGTCAATTTGTTTCTTTTACTAGTTTCTTCTCCTCTGAGAAAATCTTGAGGAAGAGTAGGTAAGAGGCATAGGCCTTGTTGTTGTTGACTGTTAAAAAAAATTATGGAAAGCCTGAGCAGATCTTGTGATCAAATGCAAGAAGTATAAGGATGTTTATTTCAATATATTTTGTAGTTAGGCATAAGGAGAAAGTCAAATTTTGGTAGCTCCAGTTGTAATTGTTATTTTTCAATTATGAAAAATGTTTTCTTTCTACGTTCATCGATTGATTTGGTTGAGAAAAATATGGGGAGTATCAATTATACTCCATATCAATCTGTTTCAAGAAGGGAAAAATGTGAATATTACACTAATGATTCAATTAAATAGTTGGTTTTTATACCCTCTGTCTTTCCTTTTTTTTTTCCTCCCAGTGATTCATAGAAGTAATTGTGAAGATATATTTTTTTTATTTGCAATTACCATTAAGTTGTAACTTCCTAATTAGTTGCAATCTCGCAGAGATTTCTACGTACCAATTTATAGCTTGCTTAAATTAATTTAGCACGCTCGGTAAATTACATTAATTCTACCAATTTTTTGATGTATATTAATCAAAGGCCCAATATAAACTTTAGCAGTAATCAAAATTTTGGGACATGAATAAAAAGGTTGGATTTCATTCTTCTATATAATAAATTAGTAAATATTGAATTTGATATACGATTTATACTAAAACGGGTTAGACGGGTCATGTAACAGCCCCGCCCGTCACAGGCACGTACACGCCTACGCGCCCACACGTCACGCACGACGCACCCAACAAGACGAGTGGGGCCCGACACCCACAAATATACCTATGCACATATAATTCATCACCAAATAAATCATACTATTAATTCAAATAAACCTATTAACATATGAATATCTAAGTCCATAACAACAATACCAGACAGCTACATAATCTGGCAGGGCCTACATAGGCCATGACAAACCATCAGGATATAACTTAAAATCACGAACACACGAGTACACTATAATCCGACTTGTATTACACAATTCATTGTCTATACAATGAATTACAAATATTAAATAATGGTACAACTCAATATTTAAATAAACTATCTTCTATAGCATCTCACGTCTATAGCTCTCCTCATTTTTGCTCTAAAATATCTCCTCAGAATATCTCAAGTCGCTATCACGTACCATAATATCTAGAGAGGTTAGAAAAGAAATAAAGAGAATCATGAGCAAAAGGCTCAATGAATTATCCCGAATTAGTGATGTCAAACAAAGAGTAAATCATGTACTGGATAATATGGATCAAAAAGAACATTATGTCATGAATGAATATATAAATGTATCCTCAATACTATATAAATGAAAGGTAGATATTATGTCATAACTGATCAAAGTATATAATTCTCGACAATAAATAAATAAATCTCTATATCATACAATCATTATAACTCTCTTAATATAACACAAATGATACATGATGACCATAACCATGTTATGATATCAAATGCAATCGCATATGATGCATAATGACCACTCGATAATTAAGTATATCAGATAATAATAAAATTATATGCAATATCACGATTATTACTAACATCTCAGTATAATATTATCATACGAGACCACTATGCATAGTCAATACCCGGTACCTGATCTCAACATTCTGTCCGTAGGCTCAAAGCATACACTATCATACACTAAGGGTATCTTAGTTATAATCATAGCCTGTCATACGCTAAGGGTATCTTAGTCATAATCATACCCTACCATATGTTAAGAGTATATCAAAATCCATCCAAATTGGGTACCCCACCAGTTAATAGAAATCACATAAGGGTAACTCGCCACACGCATACCCTGACGAATGGCAAGTGTACAATTGTTTGTGCACATAGACTAAATTGACCTTGGATATAGGCCATAAGATATCGCATATCAACGACTATAATCATCACTCCAGGCACCCCTAACCCTGGTGCCTACTCGGGTACCCTCATGCTTTTTTTTATCAACTATCCTATTAATAAGATTTATGCATTTCTTTCGATATGATAGACCACATACATATATACAGTACTATAACAAGTCATGCATATCAGGATTTTAAGTGGTAAGGAAGTCAAGAGGAAAATAATGCAATGCAGTCTCTAACCATATATCTAACACATGCATATCCCTACTAGTCTATTATATGCATACTCATGCTAGAGATCATCTCGACATAAAGTCATATAGTATGATCATCTCCAATCATCTCTATATATCATCAGCATACTCATATCTCAGATTAATCTAATCAAATGTATAAAATATGCTTGACTGAAATCATCTCTAGATAAGGTCATATAATCATACTGGAGGCCAAAACATGCATATACATAATTATATAATAGATCATAATTTGAGAAAGACATCTAGAAGATAAGACTACTCACTGCAACTATAATTACCAAGCAACCACTCTTTCCCATTTTCTACAACAACGATTAGTTCTCGATAACAAGGTCTATGGGATCTTGAACAAGTGGGTCAGAATCTAAAATTATTTATAACATATAATGTCAGTCTTTCCATTAATTAAAATTAATCTGATTAGAAGATAATTCCTCGCTGTAATCATATACTATTAATTCCGATATTTGTTTTATTATTTATTAACCATAATTATATTATAGAATAATTTATTTAAAACATAATCATCTAACTATTATACTTAGCTATATATTGCATATATTTTGCTAATAATGGTATAATTAAATTTGTTTACTAATCATAATCTAATTAGATTTAATTCATAGAAATTATATACTTTAAATAATTAATGACATAAATAAATAATTATTTAAAAAAAAATAACCAAAAAGTTTAATTTTAAGCAACTTTGGGCTCAGCCCAGCACTTGAACATTGTGAGGAGAGAAGAAGAAGAAGAAGAAGAAGAAGAAGAAGAAGAAGAAGAAGAAGAAAAGGAAGAAGGAAAGGGGAAGAGAAAAGGAAGAAGGAAAGGGGAAGAGGGGCTAGGCCGTAAAGGAGGGGAATAGCCACTGGTGGCGACACAGTGACCGGCCTATCGCCAGCGGCTTAGTCCTCCGACAGTCCCAAGAAGGAAATCTAAGAGAGGAAGAATTACAAAGAGAAGAAAATAAAGATAAAGAGAGAGAGAGAGAGACTCACCGGTGGGTAAAATGGCCGACGGTGGCTCTTCCCAACGGTTGGAGGTGGTTGTGGGACTAGGGGGAAGAGAGAGAGCTAGAGAGAGAGAAGTCTAGAGAATGAGGGGAAGAGAAAGAGAAAATTAGGGAGAGAGAGAGGAAGAGAGAGACCTAGGGTGGTTGCGTGGCAGCGACGAAGTGGTCGGTGGGCTCCATCTCACCTCCACGCATCGCTGCGACGCCATGCAAGGAAGGCTTGGTGGAGGTGCATGGCACCTCCTCAGTTGCCATAGCATGCAAGGCAAGATGGGCACGAGGTCGGCCACAGCGTGGTCGGTCGCATTGTGCCCAGTTAATTTTTTTTTACTACTTGGATTATTACAAGTCGTGTTAATGCATCGGGTTAACACGACCCATTTAAGTATACGGGTTAGACGAGTCGTGTTAGCGTGTTGTGTTAATCCAACCTATTTATTAAACTGGTTAGGCGGATTGGGTCGTGTTACCCGTTTATTAATTGGGTTGTGTTTGTATTTACCAAATGCAACCCGTTTATTAATCAGGTCGTGTTCATCTAAAGGTAAAATTGACTCAACCCGAACCCACTTAACCCGACCCGATTGCCACCCCTACGTATTCCATGCAATATTGACAAACATCCTACCTTTAAAAACTAACCCGACTTGTTAGCATAAAACCCTCATAACTTACTTTAACTTCTGAACCCTCATTCTCAATCCCTCTATGTCTCTTCACCATCAAACTGCCTCACTCTCAAAGACAAGCCCATCCCCATTTCTCTCCTTCACTCTCTCCGGCGATCCGTCGACTCCTGCCTCACTATATTTGACAAATCACGTTGGGGTACTCCACGACCGTCACATCGTCACCTCCTTTCACTTCTCCTTCAACATCTTACAGTACCCTCTTTACCAATCTTGGAGTGGATTGAACCCTTCGATTACTACTACCATTGGCGAGTACCACTCACCTTGATATCTAATGCCTGGGCTATCATGCGCCGCCAGGGGATTCCGATATGATCCCTTCGGTAGGAATGCTTTCCAGACCTAGTCTATTCTCTTCATTGACACTAGTGGTGCTCTTCGGACCATCAACTCTAGTGACTTCTTTGACGCCATCCTCGTCTCTTTTCCTCATCTCAGGCAAACATTTATTTGGTTTTCATTTATAGGAGGCTACAAGTTTGGGCTCTATGATTATTTCAAAAAGATGTATTATGATGTATTGGTAGGACAAAATAAAAGCATGATATTCTTTGTTAGCAGTACATTTGCTCAAGTAATAGTAAATGTAGCCCTTTCTCCTTTCGAGGTAGTCAAAGTTCACGTCCAAACACAACCCAAGTTTGCAAAGGGCTTGCTTGATGGCTCCCAAAATTATATGCCTTTGAAGTCCAATGGCTTGCCTGGTGATCTTTAAGTGATGTCTAGTTTTTTGTATCTCTTCAATTTGGATTGATCTTAATGCGCCACTTAAACATTAACATGCTTCTTTTATGTTCCTTTTATTTTCTTTGCAGGCTTGAACTTTTTTAAGTGATTTTCAATTTGCTTTTTGTATTGTAGGTTTCACAGGGGACTTTCACCACTTTCGTGTCAGAATCTTCCATGTAATATCACAATTTCTCTATTTCAATGTTTTTCATTCTCGTGCTTCAATTTTATGAAATTAATGGAGGCTTAAATACCATGATTCTATGAATAAGATTTCAGTGCAGTTCCCTGCATCAAATGTTCAATTGAATTTTTGGGAAGGAATATAATTTAGCATCGATCATGCAGATTTTGTAGAAGTATGCATCTTGCAGAAGTATGCAATAGAAGTGTAGATTGCGAGTTTATTAGTTGATTTTGTGAGTTTTCCTATTTATGTATAGATACCAGTAATAGATTTATTTTGTATTTATATCCGATTAAGATTTGATTTTTATCCCATTTGTATTTGTGTTCAATGAAGATTCGATTCATATCTAGTTCGTATTTGTATCTGTATAATATCCGATCCATATTCGAAAAATATTTGTATCCATACAGAAATACCATACAAAGTAAACAAGTAAAAACTAATATAAACTAACCATATAAATAGTAACAGTAAACTATATACATATAAACATCATGCCTAATAGTAAACTATATACATGTAAAAACTAACATACATGCCTAACAATAAACTATATATATGTAAAAACTGTATTCATGCATCACAGTAAACCTTCAATTCTAAACTCCATGCCTAACAGTAAACTATAACATATAAAACCTAACATACATGTAAAAATTAATATAAACTAATCATATAAAGAGTAATAGTAAACTATATACATGTAAACTTCATGCCTAACAGTAAACTATATACATGTAAAAACTAACATACATGTAAATCTAATATTAAACTAACCATAGAAATAGAAAACTAACATAAGCTTAAACAGAAAACAAAAACAATAAACAGTAAACAATAACATAAACTTAAACAAAAAACAAAAATAGTAAATAGTGAATTTATACTTTTTGTCTATCACTAATAAAACACCACCCTTTTTCTTCAGGCCTCCCAATTAGTGAAATCAAATTCTCCAAAAACCAAGTCCACCTATCTCTACACTTTGCCTCAACGACTGCAACTGCAATAGGAAACATTTGATTAAGTTGGCCACCATAAGGTCCTTTTAAGTGACATGCATCTAGACCTATTATGGGTTATCCACTAATTTATCCATCAATGAACCCACTAATTTGTACAGCATATGATACAAACAATCCCTGGAAGACAGTGGCATTTTTCAAGATAACCCTATCAACCTTCAACATGGCAGCACTCCCTGGATTCTTTGCTCTTATCATTTCACAATAATCTCTTAATCTCATATATGGGTTATCCACTAATTTATCCAAATATTTGTTTGAAAGCCAAGTACTTGTAGCATTATGATTTGTATACACCCTATCACAAGTATAAGGACCTCTCAAACTTTTAATTTGAAAAGTACTTATGTGCCCAATAAGAAATGCATGACATCTAAAACCAAAACCCCTCTTACATACCACCGTAATTCTTCTTGTTTTATTTTTAATAAACTTAAAATCATAACCTTCTTTAATATGATACTCCCTTAGGAAACTCCTAAACTCGGTGGGTGTGGCAAATTTCATCCCATTTTAAAGGTTGAGTTCTTGTATATCTCTTTCTTCTCTAAATTCCAAAAAGTCAGGCTTACCACATTCATCATCAGAACCATACAAGCTACGCATGTTGTATCTACTGTCATCTTCTTCATTTTCCTCATTACTTAAGCTATCTATCCAAGGGATGTCATCACATTCTATATCATCAGTGCTATATTCATCATCTTCATCATCTCGATTCACACTCTTCATTCCCAACTGGTTCACTCCCAGTTGGTTCATTTACAGCTGGCTCATTCACAGCAGTGGCTTGAGTTAATGATTCTTCTAAAGTAAAAGTAGTCAATGTTGTAGTACTTTGACTTAAAAGCTCTTCTATGTTAATAGTACTATCCACAAAGTACATATCAATACTTTGTGAATCTAGAATTGTACTAAATATATGAAGAACATCTTTATCATGAACTATCTCCACTAAACCCTCATCCAATGATGTCCCTAACAACAGATAATATATTCTACAAGTAGGTGGGCAACCAAATTGAACTGCTATATCCATAAATTCAATAACTGACATCTTATCTGGGGCCACAAAAGAATATGATATCTCCCCACCCATGTAGTGTTTCTTAGGATCATGCAGCATCTTACCCCCATAAAATATCCTCAAGTTACGTCTGCAATCAGCCATCTGCCATGCAAAGAATAATAAAATTAACTATCTAAATCACATTACATTAAATGAGACCACATAATATGTGGAAAAATATCTTGCCTGCCAAAGAGGAGTAGAAATTAAAGCTTTAATATACCATGGGACCCATTTCTACAATTATGAACAAAGACAGTTGTTAGTTGACATTATAATTAAGGGCAAGGGACTACAATGGTAGGTTTAAGGATGATCTAGCAAACCATCAAGTACATTAGTTGTCGATTTGGTTTAGGGTTACGCTAGTAGTCGATCTTGATGAGATTGATATTAATTGGTTGAGATAGAGATCTAGGTTGTGATGTCGAGATTATTAAGTACTTGACGATATTGATAGAAATAATTTGTGATATTAGTATATTGAGAATTTATCTAAGCGACTAATGAATAGGAAGAGATAGTACTAAATCATGCATTGGTGTTATTGATGTCGAGATGTTATGGTCGGTGGAGCATAATATTGGAGATGTCGACATGTTCATATGATGTGATAAAGTGTAGAAATTCCTAAACATGTGGAGAAATGTATTTTATGCAAAAGGATTATTATCGGTAGATTTGAGGTTATTCTAAGCAGATATAGCATATTTTTGGATTTTTGATCTTTTATGGATATATTTTAGATTAGGAGATTGATCTAAAATGATAGATGTGTAGAGAGACTATTTTGATTCTTTATGCGGGTCACAATTATTGATTGTGGATGGATGAGTAAGATATGTGATGAGTTGGTATAGTGGAAAAGATATTAGGTGATGTAAGATAGATGATTGTAGATTGTATATGGAAAAGAATTTTTGGGATGATTAGTATGATAAATTATGTTTGCAAGATACTTGTGCTAGTAGGTATAAAATTTTGATTATACGGACAAGATGGATGATTTAATAGGGATATATTTGTCCAATAGTATTACTAGAGGATTAACGTCTCGTTTAAATCTTTAAGTTGATGATTACCAAATAGAGTAATGAGCATAGGAAATTTGCTATGGATACAGTTATTGGATTATGAATCATTTTAGTAGTTGAGACATAATGTATATATTTCTAGATGACATGATAGTAGGTTTGGTTTAAAAGTTGCTAATTATGTGAATATGATTAGATGGAAAGAATGATAGTGAAATGAATTATATAAGGTGATGATAATTACTAAGTTGATAGCCTCATGACATGTCTTGTATAACGCTGAAAATATATGTTGACTATTAGTTTAGTTTTGGGCTTTGATTTAGACGATAATAATATTATAACATGACGATCGTGTGTTTTGGGTGATGAATTTTGGTTACAAATATACAGACTTATTTTATTATGATTATTAGGTGATATTAATGATGTTATAGAAGGATGTTGATGATGCTATAAGATTAAATTGTGCAGTTTATATAATGGAGTTTGTATAGAGGATGTGATAGAATATTAAATTGAGACTTTTGAAGAAATATGAGGTTTAAGTGATTTAATTAAAAATGAGATAGGTTGGTTCTTAATCATAGATGTTAAATTGAGATGTTATGTGCTTTGGTAGGTTAGTTGGTTTGATAATACTAATTAGAGAGATTAACTTGATAGAGTTATTCATAGAGCCTATAGATATGATTATTTATTATGACTGATAGATGATTTGGAAGTTGAACTAATTGCTTCATAGGACGGTAATGAAAGGAATATAGAGGATTATGATATTTCATATACAGTGTATCGATAGATGTTTATTATACTGCTAGATGATAAATAGAAAATGATATATAGGAAAGTGATTATATTAGCATTTGTTTAACCGTTGGCTTACATGTTCGATTATTACTAGAGGTTATTGAGTGAGCCTATTAGAATGATGAGATTGATCTTAATAATTGTAAAGACTTATAGGTTTATATTTAAGTCTCAAGATAAACATATTTGATTGGAAGATAATGATTTCATGATTGGTCCCATTATAGTTTATGAAGATTTGATCTTTTAATGAATTGCAAAGTTAAGGTTATGAGTTGATATAAAGTAAAATTAAAAATATACTAGTAAGGTTATAATTTATATTTTTGGGATGTCTTCTGATCTATATGAAATCAGTTACAGTCAGTTATTTTATTGGCAGATCATAATAGCATGACCAATTCGGGAGATTAATTTTAGTAGCTTTAGTTCATGTAAAATATTGTGGATTTGTCTAAGTCATGTTTATGTGTTCTTAAAGATCAAGTATGATGGATTAGTATATAGTTGTGTGGCAATGGATTAATAGTATAAATAGAATATTATATTTGTCGAGATATTGAAGAGATTATTAGATTACTTAGTAGAACTCAATAGATAGCTTTTGGATCTGAATATCATTATCATTAAGTGATATTTTGGGTGGATATACTAGTAGTGATAGTAATTAAATAGATAATGATCAAACTAGAATTATGTGAATCAAGGAATGAATAGTTTGGATACAAAAAATGATTGATAGAAAGATCATTATAAAGTTTATCATATATGTTTCTTGAGATAGTTTGAATTTAACCTTTCAGATATTGCAGATTAAGAAGGAAGATAATGTGGAGAATTAGAAGGGTGTATAAATTCGTTTGAGGTTGCATTAGGATTAACATTGATAGGTTGGATTTGATGAACTATATGTTATTTTGAAGAATGTATTATGAATACAAGTTGATATTGTAGTCTTATATGGACAGGTGTGATATCTTATATTGATTTATTTAGTAATTTGTATAATGGTTTAAGCATATGAGTAGTGCACTTTAAATAAGAGAGTTTGTGCTATCACCAAAATTTTATGAGGATATCGGATGATGCTGAGTATGTTTAGATTAGTGACATTATTTGTCTAGAAAGTGAAACATGAGTTAAGTATTTCGGATGCTCTTGAAATAACTTGTATTTATCGTTCTACTTGGTATTAGTAGTATTGAGGGATAATCCACTGAGCATGTTTGGGATCGGAGTATATATTCAGTAGATTAAAGATAATTTACTTAAATAGGTTGTATTGTATTATCATAGGTGATTATAGCATTACGTTGTTATATTGTTGTAGTTAGCAAAAAAAGTGATAGATTTGGACAGCTTGAGGTATTTTGGAGTAGAATATAATTCAATTAATAGATGACAACACTTTTTATATTGTAGAATGAATGTACTTTGTCTTGCAGACCAGTGGTATTATTGATGTCTATAGACATGGTATGATTACCTAACTGACCTAGATATAGGAATTTTATTTTTTGTAAAGGAGTTACTTGCGGTTGTGTAATGTTATGAGTTAATGAGTAAACTAGTAAACGAAGTATGAGTTATGGATTTGAAAAAGTGAGATTGCATAATTGTCGATTAGATTAGAAGATAGTGGAACTAGATATGTGGATTTTCTTACAATACCAACGTGATATAAATTTCAGGGTAGAAATTTTCTACAAGGGGAGAAGGAAAATGTAACAACCTATTCCAAAAAAAAGAAAAAGAAAGAGAAATTGCATGGCGCGACGTGGCCAGCCTCATGCCATGTTGGGCTGGCGCGGGCTGGGAGTGCAACGCACTCCCAGCCGCTGGCCGGGCCAGCTAGCTCCAGTGGGTCCACCGGCACCGCAGTCGCCACGCCGACATCCCCACCGCCTCTCTCTCTCTCCCCCTTTTATAAATCTCTCTCTCTCTCTCTCTCTCTCTCTTGGTCACCCTCTCACTCTACTCTCTCTCGCTCTCTTTTTCTCTTCATTGCTGGCATCGGCCCGCTGCCACCTCCCCTGGAACCGCCACGCCGGTGAGCTCTCTTTTCTTCTCTCTTCTTTTCTCTCTCTCTCTCTTACTTTCTTCTTAGCTCGAGTTTGCCGAAGCCAAGCCGCCGGCGAGAGGCCGACCGCTGGTTGGCCAGCAACAACCGGCGCCCTCCCCACCGGCCTGGGTCCACGCCCTCCTTCCTTCCCCTTCTCCCCTTCTTCCTTCCCCTTCTCCTCTTCTTCTTTCTTCTTTCTTTCTTTCTCTTCTTCTTCTCCATTCTCGATCCCTCCTCCTCCTCTTGCTGCAACAATGCTGAGCTCGGCCCAGCATTGTATCAAAGAGGATTATTATTTTTTTATATATAATTATTTTCTAATGTTAGGTAAATTTGATACACTTAGTTAGGATCTTTTCTTATTGCATTAAAATAAAATTCCTATAGGTCGCATTTGAACGCAGGAAAGGTCGCGTTCGAACGCCTTTGCGAACGCTTGCATCAGGTTAGCAAATACAGAGAACGCATATTATGCATTCGAATGCGGTCGGACGAGTTCGAACGCTCGAGTTCGAAAACACAATTGCATTCGCACATACAGAAATGGAGCTTTTGGTGCGTTCGAACGCGATTGGGCGAGTTCGAACGCGATCGGTAGAAATCCTCTAGAATTAGGGTTACATATTATTTTAGGACTTGTTAGCTAGCCTCTATAAATATGTGGATGGCAGTCAACTTCATTATGCAATTGGATTATTGATTTCTTGCCTCCTATCTTCTCTCTAGACTCTCTCCATCCTCCCTCTTCACCATCTTTCCACCTCGACCGTTGGCAAGGTTTCTCCAAACTTCTAATCTCCCTCGACTATCGAGTCACCCCTCTTCTTTGGGATCTCGACCACTTTATTCCCTTCATCTATATCCATTAATCACATCCACCATCCACCTTCATCTCCATACCCATCCATAACCCTAACATCCACTCCACCCATCACTAGCACCATCACCCACGTTATTTCATGTTTTCATTCCTGCTATAATTTGAATCTACAAAGGGCGTGAATACAAAAGTTGTAGATTAGAAAGTTATGGATCTAACCCAATTGGTTTCGTAATTTTTTGACCACTAGAGAATATTTGACGAAGATTTTTTCACGGTTGCATGGACTGATTCCTATAATACATTCAGATCTTGAAGGAATCGTTGCGTAGCCTATCTTCGGTACAAAAACCCATCAATTGGGTATCAGAGCTCATCATTTTGGTATCAGAGCCTATCATCTGGTATCAGAACAGGCGAACCTCAGACCTCCGTTAATGGTTGAAACAAGGAAGATGACATTAACAAGAAGACGTATGGAGAGCACATCGACAATGAAAAACTCAATCCACGATGACCCTAACCGTGAGACCGATTCCTTTAGAGCGACCACGGTAGGACCATGTTAACCAACATCCATGGGTGCAAATATGGATGAACTTAGGGGAATGTTCTAAACATTGTTGCATAGAGTTGACACAATACAAAAGGATTACAATGAATTCAAGGAATATGTCGTGAACCGATTGGGTTCGTCATCTCCTCGACGATGATGGGAGTTTCAAGAAGGTCCAGCGCTGGGACCTCGTCTAACTAATACCCCACAAGTTCAAGTGCGTCATGTGAGTGTCAATGATCCCCTCTTACCTATGCCTACACATCATCTCCTACCTCCGTTACAAAACCCAAGACCAACAGTGGTGGAACCAGAGAGGCGTGCGGCACCGGTGCGCTTCGTCGATGAGGAGGATTGGCACTTTCAGGATGAGGTTGATCTCTATGGAAATAGTGATGGACGTGCTCGAGGATTTAGAGAAGGTGATCAACATGCATGCTACACTTAGTTTGGATCTTTTCTTATTGCATTAGGTGTTTATTTTCATTAAAATAAAATTCTTGTAGGTCACATTCGAATGCAGGTGGAGTCGCGTTCGAACGCTTGTGAACACCTTGTGAACGCCTTGTGAACGCTTGCGAATGCCTTGTGAACGCTCGCATTTGTGAATGCCTTGTAAATGCGTTTGTGAACGCTCGCGTTCGAACGACTTGTGAACGCCTGTGTCGCGTTCGCAAATTCAGAGAATGGGCTTTTTGAGTGCGTTTGAATACGATCGGGCGCGTTCGAATGCGATCGACGGGAATCCTCTAGAATTAAGATTTCATATTGTTTTAGGACTTGTTGGCTAGCCTCTATAAATATGTGGATGGCAACCAACTTCATAATGCTATTAGATTCTTGATTTCTTGCCTTCTATCTTCTCTCTAGACTCTTCCCTCCTCCCTCTTCACCATCCTTCCACCTCTACTATTGGCAAGGTTTCTCCTTGCTTCTAATCTCCCTTGACTGTCGAGCCACCCCTCTTCTTTGGGATTTTGACCACTTCGTTCCCCTCATCTACTTCCTTTAATCACTTCCACAATCCACCCTCATCTCCATACCTATCCATATCCCTAACATCCACTCCACCCATCACCACCACCATCACCCACGTTATTCCATGTTTTTGTTCCTGCTATAGTTCGAATCTGTGAAGGACATAAATACAAAAGTTGTAGATGAGGAAGTTATGGATCAACCAAATTAGTTTCGTAATTTTTTGACTATTGGAGAATATCTAACGAATATTTTCCCATAATTGCGCGAACTGCTTCTTGCAATAAATTCAGATCTTAAGAAAATGTTCCGTAGCCGATCTTTTGATTCCAGATCTATCAAATTGGTATCAGAGCCTATCAAATTGGTATCAGAGCGTATCATTGGTATTAGAGCATGCGAACCTCAGACCTCCATTAATGGTTAAAACAAGAAAGATGACATCAACAAGGAGACCTATGGAGAGCATACCAATAAGGGAGGACTCAACGCATGATGTTCCTAACCGTGAGGCTAATTTCTTTGGAGCAACCATGGCAAGACCGAGTCAACGAACGTCGATGGGTTCGAATATGGATAAACTAAGGGGCATGTTCCAAACATTGTTGCAAAGAGTTGACAACATACAAAAGGATCACAATGAATTCAAGGAATATATTATGAATCGATTGGATTTGTCATCTCCTTCACAACGAACGGAGTTTCAAGAAGGACCAGTGGTGGGACCCCATAGAACTGATACCCCATAAGTCCAGGTGTGTCATATGAGTGTCAATGATCCCCTCCTATATATGCCTTCACATCAATCCTCACATCCCTTACAAAACCCAAGACCAGCGGTGGTGGAACCCGAGAGGTGTGCGGCACTGGTGCGCTTCATTGATGAGGAGGATTGGCACTATGAGGATAAGATTGATCCCTATGGAGATGGTGATGGACGTGCTTGAGGATTTAGAGAGGGTGATCAACATGCACAAAGGTCTAGACCTGAACCAAGGCTCATTCGCAAACTCGATAACGCTACTCGTGGGAGAACCGCATGGTTGGACTTTCCAAAATTTCAAAGCAGTGATCCAACGGATTGGGTTTTTCAAGTTGAACAATATTTTGATTGTCAAGGTATAGCGGAAGAAGAAAAAGTCTACATGGCAAGCTTTCACCTCCAAGGAACGGCATTGCATTGATATAGATCGATAATTCGTGGTGGTGGATTTATCGGATGGGTTGATTTTTGTAAAAGGATTACACACAGATTTGGGACAGCGGCCTATGAAGATTTTGCTGTCATATTAACCAAGCTGAGTTTGAAAGAGTTAGTAGTCATTGTGAGCCATCGTGGCCCGAACGTACATTGATGAGTACATTTATTTCAAGGCTACAAGAGGAGATACAAGCGAATGTTCGTGCACTATGTCCTACTACTCTTGAGGATGCCTTTGAGAAGGTTGTGAGGATGGAACAAAAGCATAGGGCTCTAAAGATGGCAGTAAAAACCAATTGGGGCAACCGAGATAGGTGGTTTGCACCTAAAATGCCGGCTAGAAATTCTGCTGTTTCAAAAGCAGCGACTACGACTACTAGACCACGACCACCTTTGAGACCTTCTTTCGATGTTAGAAGAGGCAACTATCGAGCACTAAACGCTATTACCATCAAGGACCGGTATCCCATTCCGGTTATCAAGGAGTTGCTGGACGAGCTTGTAGGGGCGACTATATTTAGTAAGCTTGACTTAAGGGCCGAGTATCATCAAATTAGAGTTCACCCAGTGGATATGCACAAAACTGCATTTCAAACTCCGGATGGGCATTATGAGTTCCGAGTGATGCCTTTTGGTCTCACCAATGATCCAGTTAGCTTTCAAGGCCTCATAAATGATATATTTCGGCCTCTCTTGCGAAGGTATGTCTTGGTATTTTTTGACGATATTTTGGTGTATAACAGGACTGAATTGGAGCATTGGCGGCATTTAGAGGACGTGCTAAATTTGTTGGAGCAAAACCAATTAAAGATCAAGAAGTCCAAGTCCCTATGGGGAGTACCAAAAGTGGAGTATTTATGCCACATCATTTCAACGGATGGTGTAGTGGCAGATCCTCAAAAGGTTGCATGCATGATCGCTCGACCTATTCCTACTACTACCACCGGATTGAGAGGATTTTTGGGACTAACCGGATATTATCGTCGATTCATCGCCGGATATGGCAAGATCGCTGCTCCTCTCACTTCTTTGTTGAAAAAGGATCCTTTTAGATGGACGAATGAAACCACTTTAGCCTTTGAAAAATTAAAAACAGCAATGACGACGGCACCCGTTCTAGCGCTACCGGACTTCACCAAAGAATTCATTGTTAAATGTGATGCATCAGGTGTTGGCATAGGAGCTATACTAATGCAAGAAGGACGTCCTATTGCCTATCTTAATAAGGCTTTCTCACAAAAATCTCAGCAATCATCGACTTATGAGAGAGAGATATTGATAATTTTGTATGCGGTTACAAAGTGGAGATCTTATTTGATCGGTAAACGATTCATTATCTGAACCGATCAAAAGAGCCTTCCATACTTTGTGGGACAGCGTATACACACTCTGGCACAGCAGCGATGGGTCACAAAATTGTTGGGATATGATTATAAAATTCAATACAAGAAGGGAACGAAATATAGAGCAGCGGATGCACTATCGCGCGAACCTGATACCGCTGAGCTTGCAACCTATTCATCTCCTACCTTTCCCTTCCTTGACGAGCTGAGGTATGCATGTACATCTGGCCCAATTATTTTAAAATTATTGCAGGAGGTGTTGGATGATCCGGAGCGTCATCTAGAGTTGGAGAATCGAGGCAATTTGCTATTGGACTACGGATGAATTCGGGTGTTGGAGCATATTGGTCTGATTACATATCATTTGAAGCTGCCGGAGGGGTTGAGAGTGCACCCTGTCTTTCATGTTTCATTGTTGAGAGAGCGCATTAGAGATTATGAGATTGTTGGATCGGTTCTACAGGAGCCATTGGAGGAGATAAAGGTTGTAGAGTCAATTCAAGTACTTGCTAAATGCCAACGACGAAATGTTACTGGATTTGAGATGAAGATTCTAGTTGAGTGGCTTGGCAAGCCATCTAATGAGGTGACATGGGAGTTGGAGACTGATATCTTGGAGCATTTTCTTAACTTTTCACCTTGAGGGCAAGGTGGGGGAAGAGTGATGGGCTAATACACTTAGTTAGGATCTTTTCTTATTGCATTATGTGTTTATTTTCATTAAAATAAAATTCATATAGGTCGCGTTCGAACGCAGGTGGAGTTGCGTGCGAATGCTTTTGAACCCTTGTGAACACCTTGTGAACCCTTGTGAACATCTTGTGAACACCTTGTGAATGCTTGTGAACGCCTTGTGAACACCTTTTGAACGCCCGCGTTTATAAACGCCTTGTGAACGCATTTGTGAACACCCGCGTTCAAACGACTTGTGAACACCTGTATCGCGTTTGCAAATCCAGAGAAGGGCCTTTTTGAGTGCGTTCAAACGCAATCGAGCGCATTCGAGCACGATCGACGAAAATCCTCTAGAATTAAGATTTTATATTGTTTTAGGACTTGTTGGCTAGCCTCTATAAATATGTGGATGGCAACCAACTTCATAATGCTATTGGATTCTTGATTTCTTGCCTCCTATCTTCTCTTTAGACTCTTCCCTCCTCCATCTTCACCATCCTTCCACCTCTATTGTTGGCAAGGTTTCTCCTCGCTTCTAATCTCCCTCGACTGTCGAGTCACCCCTCTTCTTTGGGATTTTGACCACTTCGTTCTTCTCATCTACTTCCCTTAATCAATTCCAAAATCCACCCTCATCTGTATATCCATCCATAACCCTAACATCCACTCCACCCGTCACCACCACCATCATCCACATTATTCCATGTTTTTATCTATGCTACAGTTCGAATCTGTGAAGGGCATAAATATAAAAGTTGTTGATCAGGAAGTTATGGATCCAACCCAATTGGTTTAGTAATTTACTAGCTGTTAGAGAATATCTAACGAATATTTTCCCACGATTGCGCGTACTGCTTCTTTCAATAAATTCAGATCTTAAGGAATTGTTCCGTAGCCGATCTTTTGATTCCAGATCTATCAAATTGGTATCAAAGCATATCAAATTAGTATTAGAGCTTATCAATGCACAAAGGTTTAGACCTGAACCAATGATCTTTTGCGAATCCGATAATGCTATTCAGGGGAGAGTCGCACGCTTGGATGATAAGCTCTAATACCAAATTGATGGGTTCTCGTACCAAAGATAGGCTACGCAACAATTCCTTCAAGATCTAAATGTATTACAAGAATTAGTCTGCGCAACCGTGGGAAAATATTTATCAAATATTCTCTGATAGTCAAAAAAGTATAAAATAAATTGGGTTAGATCCGTAGCTTCCTAATCTATAACTTTTGTATTTATACCTTTTGTAGATTTGAACTGCAACTAGGACGACAATATGGAATAACGTGGGTAATGGTGGTGGTGACGGATGGAGTGGATGTTAGGGTTATGGATGGTATGGAGGTGAAGGTGGATGGAGGATGTGATTAAGGGATATAGACAAAGGGAATGAAGTGGTCGAGATCCCAAAGAAAAGGGGTGGCTCGACAATCGAGGAAGATTAGAAGTTAAGAGAAACCTTGCCTACAGTAAAGATGGAATGATAGTGAAAAGGGAGGAGGGAGAGAGTCTAGAGAGAAGATAGGAGGTAAGAAATCAATAATCTAATAGCATAATAAAGTTGGCTGTCATCCACATATTTATAGAGGCTAGCCAACAAGTCCTAAAATAATATATAACCCTAATTCTAGAGGATTCCTATTGATCGCGTTCGAACACGTCCGATCGCATTTGAACACACCAAAAGCTCCATCTCTGTATGTGCGAACACGATGCAGGCATTCGAACGCGGGTGTTCGAACTTGCCCGACCGCGTTCGAACTTGCCCGACCGTGTTCGAACTTGCCCGACCGCGTTCGAACACACAATATGCGTTCTCTGTATTTGGGAACCTGATGCAGGCGTTCGCAAGGGCGTTCGAACGCGACCCCTCCTACATTCGAACGAGACCTATAGGAATTTTATTTTAATGAAAAAAAATAGCTAATGCAATAATGAAAGATCCTAACTAAGTGTATCATTGGACTTTCCAAAATTTCAAGGCGATGATCCAAAGGATTGGGTATTTCAAATTAAACAATATTTTGATTGTTAGGGTACAGCGGAAGATGCAAAAGTCTAGATGGCAAGCTTTCACCTCCAAGGAACGGCGTTGTATTGGTATAGATTGATTATTCGTGGTGGTGGATTTACCAGATGGGTTGATTTTTATAGGAAAGCTACACGTAGATTTAGAATAGCGGCATATGAAGATTTTGCTGCCACATTAAGCAAGATGGTCCAGAGGACGGCCTTATCGGAGTTCCAAGCTGAGTTTGAAAGAGTTAATAGTCGTTGTGAGCCACCGTGGCCCGAGCAGACATTGATGAGTACATTTATTTTAGGGCTACAAGATGAGATATAAGCGGATGTTCGTACTCTATGTCCTGCTACTCTTGAGGAGGCCGTTGGGAGGGCCATGAGGATGGAATAAAAGCATAGAGCTCTAAAGATGGCAGCGAAAACCAATTAGGGTAACCGAGATGGGCAGTTTTCACCTAGAACGCCGGCTGGAAATTCTGCGATTTTAAAAACAGCGCCTGCGAGCACTAGACCCCCCATTCAAACTCTCACACCTGCCTAGGTGGAGGAGCGAAGAGCGAAGGGCCTTTTCTTTCGATGTGATGAGCGTTTCATAAATCTTGAGAAAAGAGAGACGTCCAGCAAACCCTTTGCGGCTTTTGTTGGTGGATTCGATGATATGCTCTTGCATTTTAGCTATAAAGACAGCTTGGTGAAGAATTTGAGGGTGAAATATGTGCACCATAGGTCTGATTTCATCACACAATCCACTAATAAAGCTCTAGATGAAATATTCTTCAATAAAAAATTTATTCTTAATCAACATTAAGGAATTATGTTCTTCAAATTTCTCCTGATAAGTAGTGACCGATTCATCTTGTTTGAGCTTATTGAACTCGCCAAACACATTGTCATGCCCAAGATCATCAAATCTTAGACATAAATCTTCTTCAAAATTCTCCCATCCAATAATTTGTTACCCTTTTGATACTCTTGAAACCATGATTCTTCTTTTACGAATAGAGAAGCATAGAGGACTTTTTGGTCCTCTGGAACGGTAATAAACGAAGAATTGCTGACACCTATGGAACTAGGATTGGGGTTTTTCTCCATGGAAGTGGGTTATCTTAACCTATGGGACCTTGAGTGAGTTTCCAATTCCTCCAACAAGCCAGTTACCTAGATCTCTCGGTTGAAGATCTAATGTGGCTGATGAGTGCAATCCACGGGTGCGTTCAGCTTCTCCTTCACTGTTTTTCAATTGCATTTCTTTTAAACTCCTAAATAGAGCTTCGATTTGAGAACAAACCTAAGATTGCAGTTGATCCATGGATTGCTTCATTGTATCTAAATGTGGTTGAAGTTGTTCAGGTGGATCCTGAATTTTCTACTTACTTTTCCTAAGTATTTCTACAAGAGTGGCAAGATGGATAGCTTCTCCAATTAATGGAGCTCAATGTCTTTAGCTTCTTCTCCAAGAACGAAGACTTCTCTGATACCACTTGTATGGTATGAAATCTTTAGATTTAGACCCCAATTTCCAGATCTCAACTAATCATGGTAATCAGAAAGAGGGCCTCGTAATTCACAAGATTGGCTAATACCCTTCTTCTCCGACTGAAAATAATTATGTTTTACTTATTTTTTCCTTACCAAGCAAAAAGAAGGCAGTTACAATATAAATTCCTACAAATCCCCATTGAGATTTCCCTCCCCCCACCAAACTCAATTCGGACACCATTGGCCCTAACTAACTCCACGTGATCTATGGCATGGTGACTTAAGGATTAGCTAATAAAAGGTAATGTGATATGGAGCTAATATGTAAAAATGATGCAATTTGGACTAGATCGGATCACCTCGAAAGACATTGGGCTCAATGGATTGAGTCTAATTATATTATTTGGTTATTTAGTTTAGTTAGAGCCTTAGTAGATAAGGATTTTATTTAATTAGCTAACCTCAACTCTGCGTAGTTTCGGAAAATATTCGCAAAATATTCTATAGATGTCTAAAATAATATCAAACTATTGGATAAGATTGCCAACCTCCAGATCTACAACTTTGGTACTTACGACTTCTCTAGATTCAGAATCTATCTATGGAGAAACGAAGAGTTAATCTGAGAAGATAAGGAAGATTGATTTAGTTAAATTTGTTTAGGATTTTTTGATTTAATCTCTATAAATAGGATTTTATGGCTTATATCTTAGGTATGTTTGGAATGAAAGATTAATTGGCTTTTGTCCTGGCATCTCTCTCAATTAGGCCGTCGACCTCTATATCTCCCTCCTCCTCCTTCACTAACTAGCGCCATCTCTTCCGTTGGCACGGTCTTGTCTAGCTTTTAATCTCCCTCTTCTACCAATCCCCCTAGTCCCGTAGAGTAGACCTACTTCTCCCCCCTTCGTTTCCTAATCTTAACCGTCTCTATCTCCTGTATGGTTTTTACCATAATTGTATATCAATTATAGCCTTCAACCATCTATCGCATTCATATCCGTAAACCACCACCACCACCATCATCGATTGCTGAGCCACCTCCATCAACTACTCGACCTCCACTCCATCGTCACCTCCATCCTATACCTAGGAATCTATGCCTCCACCTACAGATCTCAAATCCCATGCAGATCTGAATCTCAACTGCTACGAATCAAATCAAACTGGTTCGTAACAATTGGTATCAAAGCCAACGTTCCTCGGACCGTCATAACTACAATAAGATCAAAGGCAACAAAGCAAACAAGCGAGCAAGGCATGCAGACATGTATATGAGCTTTACACAACTCTAGAAAATCTCTGGTTTGAAGAATTGTAAAATTATTGGAGCAAAGTTGATGAGATCAAGTCACCAACGAAGTTTGAAAATCTTGGACTTTCGTGAGTATGGATAAGACTTGGATTTTGCTCTATCTTGGAGATCATATATAAGGATTGTGATATCCTATCTCTAGGGTGGTTGAAGAAGATTATTGAAGGAGACTTCTTAAGGCTACATCGGTTCTTCAACTAACAAGGTCCTTCTCATCTACAAAAACTTAATCTTTCGTCTTAAGGGCTATCTACACCAAAGATCAATCTCGAGGGCTACTGAGGTTGGATTTCAATCACGAGAAGCAGTGAATCGTGGGTTCTAGCGAGCAAGACTGAGAGGAACAAAGTCGTTTGGATCGACGGGTTGGTTTTGATCCGAGTTTGGATCCGTAATTTTTTTCCCGTTTGGGTTTTTCCATGTTAAAATCTTAGTGTTCATCTCTACTTTCGTTTTTAATATTTCTTCCGACTTTTACTTAAGCGAACGAATGATATCATTGCCTAAAAGTTAGAAACATACGTGTGTCTAGGGGTTTTTTCAATTGGTATCAGAGCAGGTTCTCTCACCCTTTGAGAGAGATTAGATAGGCATGGATTTTCATAGAGATTGACCATCATCTATTAGACCTCCTATTCTAGATGGATCAAATTATGGATATTGAAAAGCTAAGATGAGAGCTTATTTGAAGTCTATACATTGTGAACGGTTGGAGTCCACCAATGTACATGGTGAATGATAAGTTTATTGAGAAACCGATTGAGTCATGGGATAAGACAGATTATGAAAAAGTTGGCTGGAATAGCAAAGCAATAAATGCAATTTTCAGTTGTGTTTCCTCGGAAGAATTTAGAAGAATTTCTACTTGTGAGATAGCAAAAGAAGCTTGGACGATCTTAAAAACAACTCATGAAGGAACTATGGCTGTAAAACTTTCAAAACTTCAGAGGTTGACTACTAGTTTTGAAACTCTACGTATGGAGGAGAATGAGACATTTGATGAGTTTTATGCAAAGCTGAGTGATATAGTTAACTCTAGTTTCAACCTAAGAGAGAAAATTCCTGAAAACAGAATTGTCCGTAAAATCCTTAGATCTCTTCCAGAAAGGTTTCAAGCAAAAGTTACAGCTATTGAGGAAAGTAAAGACATTGATTCTATAAAAGTTGAATAATTGGTAGGAAATCTATAAACATTTGAGTCCAGTCTTTCAAAACCGAGGAAGTCCAAAGGGATAGCCTCATCCACAGTTGAATAAAATTTAGAGGAGTCTGATGATGAAGGTGATTTAGATATTGAGATGTTGACTATGTTTGTCAAAAAGTTCAATAAATTCTTTCGAAAGCCAAACAAGTTGAATGCTGAAAAACTTGAGAAAAGCAAAGTCTTTGTGAAAAAGAAGAATTCTGTGAGTTCGAATACAGGTGTGAACAACAACAATGTCAAATAGAAAAATAAGAATTCTGAGAATAAAGTTTGATATTTTGAATGTTCTGGTTTTGGACACATCGCACAAGAATGCCCTAATCGTCTTAAGAGGAAAGGTAAAGCTATGAAAGTTACTTGTGATGACTCAAATGAATCTGATGATGATTCTAAAAAAGATGAAGAAAACTTTGTAGCCTTTGCCTCTTCTCTACTTAATACTGACTTTGTTGTTGATACTGCTAGTACAGATGATCTTGATTTGTTATCAGCTGAGGAAGATGAATCTGAAATTCAAAAGGCATATAATGACTTGTACTTGGAGTCGTTTAAACTCAAAAAAAGCAATCTTAGACTACTTCAACGACTCAAGGTAATCGAATTAGAAAGAATTCAATTTAAGGAGAAGTACAAATTGGAACTTGAACGTGTCAAAGACCTTTCTGAACAACTTGACAATGTGAAAAATAAAATGAAGGCTGATGAAATTGAACTAGAGCGATTGCAGAAGGAAGCGACATTTCTTAAAGGGAAGAACAAACTTGACGATATATTAAAAGCTCAGATTTCTGGAAAAGACAGGTATGGTATTGGATACACTAGTAATTTAAATAATAATAAAACTGTCTTTGTTTCTACAGGTATACAAAAGGAAGAAAACCTGAGGTCATCAACCGCTTTTTCAAAACAGTCCTAGATAAATGTCTCTAAACCGAAGTTCAATCAACAAACTGGTAACTCTTCAACGGCACCAAAGGTAAACTTTAGTCATACTCCTCGACAAAAGGTGAGTAGAAAAGGGTTTGTTCCAACATGCTTTCATTGCGGCATTCTAGGGCATATTGTACTATTCTAGATCATGATGGTAATATTATATGTTTTGGACCTAGAACATCTGATAATTGCTATGAGGTAAAATTCTCCAAAAATGATTGTACTATTCTAGATCATGATGGTAATGTTATATGTTTTGGATCTAAAACATCTGATAATTGCTATGTTATTAGAACTTCACATAATCTAAAATGTAACAATGCAAAACATACTAGAACTCCTATGAGTACAACTACCAAACTAGGAAAAGACACTTTAGGAAAAAAGTGTTGATCAGACACTATATAGGAGCATGATTGATAGTCTTTTGTACTTAACTGCTAGTAGACTAGACATTGCATTTAGTGTCGGTGTGTGTGCTAGGTTTCAGTCTGAGCCTAAGGAGACTCATTTGTTTGCTGTAAAATATATTATAAAATATGTCAGTGGCACACTTGATTTAGGTATCTAGTTTACTTATGACTCGGGTGCTATCATATCGAGATATACAGATTCTGATTGGGCAGGTTCATGTGATGATAGAAAAAGTACTTCAGGTGGATGTTTTTATGTTGGAAACAATCTGGTTGCTTCGCACAGTAAGAAACAAAACTCAATATCTTTATCTACTGTGGACGCCGAGTACATTGCAGCAGGGAGTTGTTGTTCTCAGTTATTATGGATAAAATAGATGGTCAAAGATTACGGCATTGAATAAGATACTATGGTGTTTTATTGTGACAACATGAGTGCTATTAATATATCGAAAAATCCTGTTCAACACTCGCGTATAAAACATATAGACATCCGACATAATTTTATACGCGAGTTAGTTGAAGGCAAAATAATAGCACTAGAACATGTTGAGACAGAGAAACAGTTGGGAGATTTGTTCACAAAACCTTTGGATATACAGAGATTTGAGTATCTTCGTACTTCTTTAGGGATTTGTGTTTTGGACTGATTTTATTGGGATTTGTGTTCTTTTTAGTTTGCGAGTTTCTTTTTATTTCGTTTCATTTTTTTTAGGTTTTCTTTTACTCTGAAATTTTTTTTTAGGTTTCAGATTTGTCGAGAGTTTATTTTGTTTATAAAAAAAATTTGATGCACTTCTAGATTCAAAAATATTTTTTCTTGACATATAAGTATGATTTTTTACTTGATTATGAGTTATTATAGTCAATTGTGTCATCTTGTAATATATTATATTAATTTTAATTTTGTCACTCCCTCGACTTCTATAATAATGAAACCAAATTTAATGCACTCATAACGTATGTGTATTCTTGAGTGAGCATGATATCATGAATTATTTTTTTTAAATAGCTCACTATTAACTTTGATTTGCACAGTTTGACCTCATGCTTAGTCATCAAAAATATGTTCATAAAAGATCAATGAAAAGGGCTACAATGAGTTAGTGTGAAAGCCGTCTTGTTCAGAGTCCAGTTTGACTCAGTACATTATTTTCAAATTAAAAAAAGAATAATATATGTGAATATCTTTTTACATATTGTTTGATTTGTACTACAAGAAAAGGGCTACCTACTCATGTGTGAAAGCCATCATTGCACCTATATGTTTCAGTAAAAAAAAATAACAGGAAAAATTCCTGACATGTTATGGAGAATAAGTCGAAAAGTGCAAAATTTTCTATACTAAGTCAGTTTGACTACTGTGTTGCATCATTGGTTAAATAGGAAAGTTTGTTTAAGAAAATAGTTTCATGTTATCTATGTTCAACTTGCATATACTTATTGTTATGATCAATCAAGATTAATTTAATTTTGAGTGATACATTAGAATTGATTATAATATGCTTTTGATGATTTGATTGATCTATGTATGACTTATTTCGTTTGATTGTCATACTCTATGTCTTGAATCTATTTTGAATTTTTTAGAAGTACATCTCTAAAAAGATTTTTTTTATTTTTACTGATTTTAAAAATAAAAAAAAATAAAAAAACCTTCATTTTTCCCCTCCCAAATCTTCAAGATCTTTATCTTTTTCATCAAAATTTTCACTTCAAACACTTTTAGAGGGTAGTTCTCCTCCGGATCTAAAGTCTTTTGGCTGAAACTTCAAGATTTTCTTCACTTTTTGCAAGGTATGATCATTCATCAATTTTCTTATTTTTTATTCAATTAAGTCTCTTGATCTTGATTGATTTCGTGCGTTTTCGAGTTTTGATCACGTTAAAGTTAATATCTTAATGTTTCTTGTGCGATTGAACGTCATAACTTAGCATTTTCAAGTGGAAGATGGATTTCACTTAGGGTCTTCATGGTTTCTAGAATTTTTGGATTTCTTGTTATTTTTTTTGTATGCTTTGGGCATATGTTGAATCTTGCGACTTTTTTCCTTCTCTAGAATGCTTAAAAATGCTACAGTTACCAAGAAACCAAGGTCGCCTTCGTCATCTACTTCGGCTCCCAAGTTTTCTACATCTACGGCTACATCTTCTACATTCTTCATCATCAGTTCCCTCCGAGTTCCTAGTCTTTGGCATTTGTGTCAAAAAGGGGGAGAGTGTGTAGTGTGTGGTGTGTGGTGAGTTTAGACGCGAGTTTAAAGTTTAGGAGTTTACTGGTATAGGGGGAGTGTTGGAATAGGGGGAGTTTATTAGAGTTTACTAGTTTATGTTTACTGCATAATAAGTTTGCTTGAATACTTGTGAACTTTGTTTTCTTGAGTACTTATGAACTGTTTGCTTGATAACTTGTGTTTGGATTGTTATTCATTTCAAGTTATTTTCACTTGATCTTGGATTGGTATATTTTTATTATTTGCAGGGATTGAAGTGCGAAATCTTCTAGACTTGTTGAATGCTCATTTTGAATTCTTTGTAATATCTTGTAATCTAGTTGTTTTGTCACAAATTGTCAAAGGGGGAGATTGTTAGGTTTTTAATTGTTGGCAATGTGTGTATAAAATATTCTAAGTATATTTTTTATATATATATGAGCTTTACACAACTTTAGAAAATCTCTGGTTTGAAGAATTGTAAAATTATTGGAGCAAAGTTGATGAGATCAAGTCACCAACGAAGTTTGAAAATCTTGGACTTTCGTGAGTACGGATAAGACTTGGATTTGGCTCTATCTTGGAGATCATATATAAGGATTGTGATGTCCTATCTCTAGGGTGGTTGAAGAAGATTATTGAAGGAGACTTCTTGAGGCTACATCGGTTCTTCAACTAATAAGGTCCTTCTCATCTACAAAAACTTAATCTTTCGTCTTAAGGGCTATCTAAACGAAAGATCAATCTCGAGGGCTACTGAGGTTGGACTTCAATCATGAGAAGGAGTGAATCATGGGTTCTGGTGAGCAAGACTAAGAGGAACAAAGTCGTTTGGATCGACGGGTTGTTTTGTGAGTCAGTCTTGTAACTGCTAATATTCTAGTGATTGGTTTTGATCCAAGTTTGGATCCGTGGTTTTTTTCCCGTTTGGGTTTTTCCACGTTAAAATCTTAGTGTTCATCTCTATTTTCGTTTTTAATATTTCTTCCGACTTTTACTTAAGCGAACGAATGATATCATTGCCTAAAGGTTAGATACATACGTGTGTCTAGGGGTTTTTTCAAAGGCGGTCCTTGTGAACATGAACCAAAGTCGTCCAAGGCGTACACCTGATCATACCAACCATGGGGAACGTAATCAAGGCGGCACACTGACGAGAGCAAGTGTAGCCATTAAACCAGATCAAGCCATGGCAACGGGGGCTAAACCTACACTGAGGGCACCTCCACAACATGACGAAGGACCACCAAGGTATACATCACCATCAAAGGAGACCTTGCTACCCACACCGATAGCTAGGAATCCCAAAGCGGTCACCAACCATTACTAATTGCCACCCGAGCTGCTAATTGAGGGCATTGAAGCTTTGAAAGATATCGAGGACAATCTAAAAGACAACCTCCTTAGCTCATAAGCGATGTGCCAAAGCCTAAACTGATAAGCCCTTGTGCGAGGCCTAGACTAGACTCAAGCCTACATTGGATTGTAGGTGAGTTAAATCTTAGCCTTGGACTAATTGGTTGGGCATTAATTGGCGGGCTACATTGTGTTACAATTGGCCGAGCCATGGCCTCCTCCACAAGTCTTATGCTCTTAGACTCAGCTCAAATATTGGTGGGAACAATTCGGCAAATAACAAAAGTTTGAAAATCACCATGGATACCTTGAGGACAAGGTGGTCAGAAGTGTGGTAGATTGATGCGAACCGGGTCAGATCAGATTACATTAAAGGGAGATTGGGCTCAATGCATTGAGTCTAATTATCTTATTTAGTTATTTGGTTTAGTTAGAGCCTTAATAGGTTATGATTTTATTTAATTAACTAAATCCAACTCTCCGTAGTTTTGGGAAAATGTTCGTAGAATATTCTACAAACATTCGAATAATATCAAACTAGTTGGATAAGATTGCCAACCTCTAGATCTACAACTTTTGTATTTACGAATTCTCTAGATTCGAAATATATCTGTAGAGAAACAAAGGGTTAATCAAAGAAGATAAGGAAGACTAATTTAGTTAAATTTGTTTAGGACTTTTTGATTTAATCTCTATAAATCGAGCCTTATGGTTTGTATCTTAGGCATGCTTGGAATGAAATATTAATTGGTTTTTGCTCTGGCATCTCTCTCAACTAGGCCGTCGGCTCCTACATCTCCCTCCTCCTTTACCAACCAGCACCACCTCTTTTGTTGGCATGATCTCGTCTAGCTTCTAATCTCACTCTTCTGTGAATCCCCCTAGTCCCGTAGGGTAAGCTTACTTCTCCCCCTTCGTCTTCCTATCTTAACCGTCTTTATTTTCCGTATGGTTTTTACTACAGTTGTATGCCAAATTAACCATCTATCGCATCCGCAAACCACCACCACCATCGATTGCCGAGCCACCTCTATCAATTGCCGAGCCACCTCCATTAACTACTCAGCCTCCATTCCATCATCATCTCCATCTTATACCTAGGAATCCGTGCCTCCACCCACGGATCTCAAATCCCGTGAAGAGCTAAATCTCAGCCGCTACGAATTGGATCAAGCCAGTTTGTAAAAAAAAAAAATCAGTCCCTTTGATACAAGAGTTTTCTACTAAAATTATCTTCTTTTTCTTCAGATTTGAGTTGTAACCTTACGGTTTTCTTCAGATTTGAGTTGTGAGCTTACGGTCTTCGTCGCATGCTAAATCTCTGTATTAGATGCCCAAGGCCGCGTTCGGTGCGGGCCAGGCCTATGACAGAAGCCCGCCCGGCCCGGCCCGGCCCATGAACATCCTGGACTGGGGACCTCATAGGAAACTCCTGGAACTATCTGGTCTGTTTTAGTAGTGTCGCCTTTGAAGCACAAATTCCCAATGGCGAACCATAGCGGATCCGGTTCCGACGCGATGGAGGCGACGGACGTGGAGATGGATGCGGAGATGGCGGAGACTGGGCCGCTGTTGCCAGCGGTCGGCGCCGCACCGGTGGGCCTTCAATCACAGGACGACGCGTGGAGCTTGCTCGCTTTGGCTCGGCAGCTCGTCGATGAGGGCAAACCCTCTCTTGCACTCCAAGCGGTGAGCTCTCTTACTACACTTAACCCTGTTGAATCTATAAAAGATTTTTCTTGGTTATAGCCACTGTAACGACGAAGCCAAATGATGAGAAAACAGAGCTGCTCGTAACCTTGATTTTGCTTTCAGTTTTGATGGAGATTGTGACTATAGATTCCTTGGATGAGAAGGTAAGACAAGCTGGTTGTAAAGATTGGTGATTTGAGGAATGGAAGAAGGTATAAATTGATGGCTGTTACTAATCTTGATGGCAACCTTTAAAGCTGTAGTTTGCTTCTTACTGGGAACGAAACAAAAACCCACGCTAGCTTTTGTACAGAATGTTGAAGTGATTGGATTTTGATGCTATCTGCTGAAATCAGAAAAGAAAAAAAAAATGTAAACAGAAGAGACATATGATCAGTTCAAAGGGATCCTCCAATGACTTTCTGAAGCAATTGTTTTTTTATATGGTATCTACATGCTTAATAACATCTACTACAACAACTATAATCGAAGGATAACATTAGGTTTTAAAGATTGCTGATTTTTTGAAATAGGAGAAAGGCATCTTTGATTTTATGTTCTAGCAACAATTGGTGATTTAGATTTAGTCAGGTTTAAGTTCAAGATATCTCTAAGATCTATTGTAGATTAAAGATTTCATCCTTTAGTGTCTATATATTGGAGGCCTTCTAGCTTGCATGTACTTGACTGAAGATTCTAATGATAGCTTGGTGCCGTTGTTGTATTGGAATATCTTTTTTCTTGCCTGTCCCATTTGTTCAGCAGTTTCTTTTTCCTCTTTTTCAGGAAACATATTTCTTAGGCATCATGATATAGTTATTGACTTATTTGTTCTTCATGGGGTTTATCTAAATATCATGACTTTCAACCTGTTGTGCTTATTTTATTGCATTCGTTTCTCTAATAAGTAGTCTGTACAATTTCATAGGTTTACTTTCTTAAATTTTCAAAATGTATTTGGGCACAGGACTGCTTTTCTTAAACCTTTCTCTGCATGTTGCTTGCGGGTTCTGTTTCAGGAGTAGCAAATGTTTCAAAAAGCATGTGGCAAGTTGCTCATATCAGATTGGTTCCTTAAGATTTCTCTGTTTTGTATTTCAGATTGGCATATGCATTTCTTACCTAGAACTTTTCTTTAACGTGATGTGTTCCTTAATGAAAAGTAATGATAGTGCCTCTACGAATCGCTAGGATCAGTCAATAGATTAGTCATACTTCAGTGCTTATAGATGATATTTAGATGATCTTTCACTATAGATTGAGCTGATTATGATAAGCTAAGAAAGTTTACAAAAATTGATGTTAGATTTCTGTTGTGGTTCTCATGAACAAAAATGCATGGTAACTATTTCTCCCAGAAATGTCATTATTTTGTTGACATTGGGTGCTGATGATCTAGTACCTATGCCAAAATGGTAATATCATAGAATAGAAGCTACAACTTCTTGATGATAAATCCTATTTAAACATAAGGTTTAGATTAGATTCAATAACTTTCAGGTACAGTGACAATAGATTCATGGTAGTGGTGAATAAATATCATGTGCCCATTTATCAGACAATAATTTATATAGTTGACATCGGATGGTAGAGAAAGAACTTGATGTTCAGCAGCTTAGCACCAAAATCCTAGCCCTCCAAATCACTACTTAACTTGTAAGAAATGTAGGGAGTTATAAGACAGTGTCTCAAAATGGGTTGTGACTGAGCTGATTTCCTACTTGATTACAGTTAGGTTGGGCATGAGTTTGCCACTTAAGTGTAGTGACACTAGTCCAGGAAAAAGGAGAAAATCTGCTGCTTTACTAGATCATGTTTGATAGCCCACTTGCATATTGTTTGTCTGTCTTTTGTTACTCTTCTATAGAACCCATTGTGAAATTTATAAAACCCACTGCGAAATTTAAAATTGCATTTATTTTGATTGATCAATCATTTTGGAATGACTTTAGGAATTTTTTTTTTGTAAATTTTATGTTTATAGTCATTATAATTATAAAAGCATCACATATGGATTCATGAGTTATTTTAGATCTCCCAAAATTGGCATAACACAAACCAATACTGACCTTACCCTTGCACTATTGTTGTACATTACTATTTACATTTCTAGTTGTAGCTTACTTTAATATATGAAGTTCAGAGGTGGAAGACATTGTAAAGGGAGTAGGACATAGAGGAGCAGTCAGGTTTATACTGTAGATTTGTTACTTTAATTCTCATAAGTGGTATTCTGATCTTATCTCTCATATGTTATTCAGATTTAATATTGCTGTGACCTTGTAGTGCTTCCAGTTTCTTTGAGTAGTTTCCAAATTTGATTATGCTTTATGTGTTCTTGCTTAAATTGTTGGAATTTGGAGGATTTCTACCTTCTACACAAGCCTTAAATGGTGAGGAATATTGATGCAGGAACATAAATGCCAATGCATATTTTGGATTGTAAGCAAGGTTACACAACTTGGTAAAATGATACGTATTGGCCGCCCCGATCGGATCAACCTATTTTTTAAGTACGTAAATTTTAAATAATATTTGAAAATATAGAAAAATATCTATAAATTTAGAAAATTGACAAGGAAAGAAGAAAATAGTAATTACTCACATATGGACCTAATAACTAAATTTTTTTATCAATTTACTCAATTTTAATGAATATCGAGCTGGCTTTCCCTTTTCTTTCCCCTCTTTTCCTCCCTCTCTTCTTGTTTTCACTAAGGCAAAATATTTTTCTTTCTTCTCTCTCTTCTTTTTCCCTCTCTCTTTCTCTCTCTTAGTAAGTTAGGCAAATTTATTTTTTTATATCTTCTCTCTCCCTCCTCTCTCTTTTGCTCTCTCTTTGTCCCTTTCTCGCTCTCTCTCGTAGCATGGTAATTATGTTCTTTGATTTATTTGGCAATTTTTTTTCTCAGTAGATAGAGGGCTTGTCTCTGAGAGAGAGTAGAGAGAGAAATGAGAGAGATGTAGCATCGGAGAGATAGAGAGAAGAAAGAAAAAATATAAGAAAAATACTAACCTAAGGTTGTCGAAGGTTGAGTTCGCCGGATCTTGATAAAAAACGTCGAGGCTGTTGGTATTTGTGTTGGATGTCTCCAAGTGAGAACGAGAGAAAGAGAAAAGAGAGAAAGAATTGGGACATCAAATAATTGATGTCTCCGAGTCAAATTTGGATTGAATCCTTCTCTCATCCAACTCATTTCAAAAGGGTGAACCCGTATCAGGGTGAAATCGTCTGATCTAATACGACCATGGCTGATCCTGATCTGTTTCGGCAATCCTAAATGGAGCCGGCGAAAACTTGGAACCATGATTGTAAGGCCAACTTTGTAGTGTCATAATTGAGGTAGGTAGTTAGAATTAAGTTATTTGAGTCTTTCTTCTATTTCTTGTTATTTATTTGGCCAATTTTTATATATTTTCATAACGTTATTACTTGGGCCTCATTTAGACTTAATTAAAGTGTTTGCATGAATAAGATAGTAGTAAGTAGGTTTTGTGGTACCTAATGTGATGTGATCTTGGTTTCAATGAGAAATATTTGGATGTAAGGGAGAGTAGAAGAAGAGGAATAAGAGGGCCTTCCCTAAGGGTCTAGGGGGATAAGCCAGTCCAGAAGGTTAGAGGCGGTGTAACCGTGGTAAGAGAGAACAAGAGAGGAGAGAAGAAAATTTGGAGAAGAAACTCAATTCATTCAATAATGATCATAAGGTTGCTTTCCACATATTTACAGGCCAACTTAACAAGCAAAATAGTTAAAAGACAGCTCTAGAAATAGTGTAAATTTGCCGATTGCGTTCAAATGCAGTTGAGCGTGTTCGAGCGCGCTAAATACATTTTCTGTATTTGCGACCGTATGTAGGTGTTCAAACGAGGGCGTTCGAATACGACATTGAACACGTGACTTCCTAGCGTTTGAACGCGACAGTCAGAAATCTTTTATTTCAAAAAGAAAACAAAAGAAATTCAGCTCGAGATAACTAGGTCCAATCGCAGTCATATCAATCCATTATGCTTCCACCACCTTGTCATCAAGGTGTGAAATCAGGGAAACGATCAAAAATGTCCGACTCAAGCTCTCATATAGACTTGTCGGACGGCCTACCAAGCCACTCTACTAGGATCTCTGTCTCTAGTTATCCTGTTTGCCGTCTCCTATGCCTAGCCAGCATACGAACTGGCTTCAGAACTCTCATCTCTTCAATCGGCTCTAGTATATCCGATCCCACCATCTGGTCGATGTCTACTCAAGCCCGTAGCAAGGACACTGATAAGCTCTAATACTAAATTGATAAGCTCTGATACCAAATTGATGGGATCTAGAACCAAAGATAGGCTACGCTAAGATTCCTTAAAAATCTGAATTTATTACAAGAATCAGTCTCCGCAACCGTGGGAAAATATTCGTCAGATATTCTCCGGTAGTCGGAAAATTACGAAACCAATTGGGTTGGATCCGTAACTCCTGATCTACAACTTTCCTATTTACGCCCTTCGTAGATTCGAACTGTAGCAGGGACGAAAATACGGAATAATGTGGGTGATGGTGATGGTGACGAATGGAGTGGATGTTAGGGTTATGGATAGGTATGGAGATGAGGGTGGATTGTGGAAATGATTAAGGGAAGTAGACGTGGGGAACGAAGTGGTCGAGATCCCAGAGAAGAGAGGCGGCTTGTCAGTCGAGGGAGATTAGAAGTTGGCTGCTATCCATATATTTATAGAGGCTAGCCAACAAGTCCTAAAACAATATAAAACCCTAATTCTAGAGGATTCCCGTTGATCGCGTTCGAACGCGCCCAATCGCGTTTGAACGCACTCAAAAAAGCCCGTTCTCTGGATTTGCGAACGCGGGTGTTCGAACTCGCCCGATTGCGTTTGAACGCCCGATTCCACCTGCGTTCGAACGCGACCTACAGGAATTTTAATTTAATAAAAATAAACACCTAATGCAATAAAAAAAGATCCTAACTAAATATATCAGACACGTGGAATACGGGACGCACCCGCGATCTCTCCAAAAGCTCCAATTAGTATGCTACTGAACCAACTTGCTCCAATACATGAAAGGCCCAAAGTAGCAATGCGCCAACTTTTGATTGCGCACCGGTCTTAGCGTCACTTGTCGATAGGACTGAACGTGCACAAACATAAGATCTCCAACCACGAACTCCAACTCGCGGTGTCGGCGGTCGTAGATTTGCTTCATTTAGTTTTGTGCTGATGCCATCTGAGTTCTAAGCCTCCGTAAGGTCGCATCCCGATCAACCGACCTACAGGAATTTTAATTTAATAAAAATAAACACCTAATGCAATAAAAAAAGATCCTAACTAAATATATCAGACACGTGGAATACGGGACGCACCCGCGATCTCTCCAAAAGCTCCAATTAGTATGCTACTGAACCAACTTGCTCCAATACATGAAAGGCCCAAAGTAGCAATGCGCCAACTTTTGATTGCGCACCGGTCTTAGCGTCACTTGTCGATAGGACTGAACATGCACAAACATAAGATCTCCAACCACGAACTCCAACTCGCGGTGTCGGCGGTCGTAGATTTGCTTCATTTAGTTTTGTGCTGATGCCATCTGAGTTCTAAGCCTCCGTAAGGTCGCATCCCGATCAACCAACTCTAGATTTGCCTCCATCCGCACCGCTATCGCCTCTAGGTCATATGTCCGTAGTGAAGGTGGGGTTTGCCATACACTGCTTCAAACGGTGTTATCTCCTCAGACATCTAAGGGTGGTAGGCTAAACTAAGGTCTAACTAGGTCCCTTGAAATGTGAAGTACTATGTCAACTGAAGACTATCACGGTCAGACACGATCGAGCGCAGCATGCCATGAAACTTGGCCATGTCATGCATGAACACTTCTACAACTGCCTTCGCTGAATATGGGTGCACCAAAGCTGAGAAGTGAGCATACTTGCTTAGCTTGTCTACCACGACAAAGATGATAGAATGCCCTCTCACTGGCGGTAGTCCCTCAACGAAGTCTATGGAGATATCCTTCCAAATATGCTCGGGAATGGGCTAAGGCTGTAGTAGTGTAGTCGGCCTCAAGGAATCTGCCTTTGCTCGCTAACAAATATCACAATCTCGCACGAATCTCTTTAGGTCCTTCTTCATTATAGTCCATGTACAACTCTGGGAGAGCCTCTTGTAGGTCCTCAAGAGGTCTTGTGTCTTGCCTCCGCAAAGCATCATCCCCGGGTACTTGGATGCACTCGCGATCCAGTAGCAATCCTCTTCTACTCTTGAGCTCGGGTGACTCATGGGGTCGCTCTCCAACTCTTGTATCAACTTGGACACCTTTGGATCCGTGGTGCCTATAGTCCTCAAATTAGCAAGAAAAGGAAATACGGGTGTTGTATAAGTCGCCAGCTCAGCGGGCATGGGCTGCCTGAGAGCGCGTTGGCCGTCTTGTTTTCCATCCCCTTTTTGTATTGCAACTCATAGTCGTATCCTAGTAGCTTGGTGACCCACTTTTGTTGCACCGGAGTGTGAACCCGCTGCCTCATGGAAAATGGCAAACTCCATTGGTTCATTCGAATCACAAGCCGTCATCCGATCAAGTATAGCCTCCACTTGGTCACTGCGTGCAGGATAGCGAGCATCTCTTGCTCGTACGTAGAAAGTCGCTACGATCTCTCTAATAAGGCCTTGCTCAGATAAGCAATAGGCCTCCCGAATTGTATAAGAACAGCCCCAATACTTGACTTAGATGCATTGCATTCGATCACAAATGACTTTGTGAAATGGGTAGCGCCAACACCTGTAGGTCGCCATGGCATTCTTCAGCTCCTCAAATGCTTTCGTCGCTGCCTCGATCTATTGGAAAACGCCCTTCAGCAATGAAGTGAGGGGTGCCGCAATTTTCCCATAGCCTGCTACAAATCTACAATAGTACTTTGTTAGGCCAAGGAACCCCCGCAGCTCATGAACCGTCGCTGGTTGCAGCTACCCAAACATGCATGACACCTTGCTTGGGTCGGTTGCCACACCCTCCGCTGAAATGATATCGCCGAGGTACTCTACTCTGCATTGTTCCCAAAGGCATTAGTTTTCCTTCACCTTTAGGGAGTTATCCGCCAACAGCTCCAATACTGAGCATAGGTGAACTAAGTGCTCCTCCCAGGTCCTGCTATATACTAAGATGTCATCAAAAAATACTAACACATACCACCTAAGGAGTGGACAGAATGTTATTCATCAGGCTCTGAAAGGTTGCCGGTGCGTTCGTAAATTCAAACGGCATTACCCGGAACTCGTAGTGTCCGTCGTGAGTTTGGAATGCTGTTTTGTGAATGTTCTCCGCTTGCACACGAATCTGATGATAGCCGACGCGAAGGTCGAACTTGCTGAAATATGATGCTCCTGTCAACTTGTCCAGTATCTCCTCTATGATGGGTATCGGGTACCGTTTCTTGACGGTGATAGCGTTCAGCACGCAATAGTCCACGCAAAAACGCCAACTCCCATCTTTCCACACCAGCAGCATCGGCGATGAATAAGAACTCCGACTAGGCTGGATAATACCTTGCTCTAGAATCTCAGCAACTAATCTCGATATCTCCTCTTTTTGGATGTCAGAATAACGGTAGGGTTGAACGTTGGTCGGTTTTGCCCCTAGAATAATCTCAATTCTTTGGTCGGAGTGTCTCACGGGTGGTAGTCCCCCTGGAACCTCGAACAGGGCAGCAAAGTCAGTCAACACAAGCTCCAAATCATCATGTGTACTTAAGCTAGGAAGGACCTCAGATTCAATCGGTGCAATATGGAGGAAGTATGATAGCTCGCCAGCTCAGAGAGCTCCAATCACTGGCTGAAGAGTGGGGCTTGGCTGCGTCCGAACCTCGTTAAGCTGTACCCGTCTGTCTCGCCGAAAAGTGAGCCGTATTTGTGAAAAGTTAAGTCATTGGGAGAACCCTTTTCCTCCTTTGTTGTATGAATCAATTGGCTTGAGGTCAACCCTCTATGTGAATCTTGTGAGCCAACTCAAATATATTGCTTTACTAATGACCTCTAATTTTTTTTTTGGTTTGTTACTCGATTAATTGTCTCATAACTGCTTAAGTTTAAGGGCTGTTTGGTTTCTTGTATTTAGAAATACATGTTTCTCTAGATACAACATCTAGAGAAACAAATGGATTGTTTGGTTGGTTGTATATTATAATACTGTATTTGTTAAGTACATGTTTGGGTTATTGTATTTTATAATAATATATTTGGTAAACAAGTGTTTAATAGGTTGTATTTCATAATGCTATTTTATATAATTTTTTGTAAATTTTCTATTGTCTAAGAATGTAGAAATATTATACTCTGAAAATAAATAAGAGTGAATAAAATAGCTATAAATTCTTTCGGAGATTTAAAACTCCACTAGTATGAGTCGTTACAAATATAGCAAAAGATTAAAATTCAAATAAAACTATGTCATTACAAACATAGAAAACACTAAATTTAAATAAAACTATCTTAAAATAAGCAATGTCCTAATAAAGAAAGAAGAAAATCTCGACTTAGTTAAAGAAAGCAGATTCTTACAACTTATGCCTTGTGTTAAATGAAGTACATTACTATATAATATAGTATGAAAAGTATTAACATAAAGATGCATAGTCTCAAGAACAAAGTCTAACACTTGAAAATAATTAAAAATGCTATTTTACTTGAAGCAATCAGCTTCAGTGCCCTTAATATGAAAAAGATACTTCTCAAGCTATAACTTCCTATGTTTCACTAACTTGACTAAAAGACCTTTAGCTTGTGTATCCTTTTCAAACAAATAGTTATAGGCAGATGCCAAATCTTTATAGTTATACCCTTCCTGTTCTAGCTTTATTACTTCAATGTAGAGATCATCGGCAAAATGCCTTGATTTTGAGCTATCAAGAGCCATAGCAACTTTTGCAATTTGAGTTGCAACGTTTTCCATTAGCTTTATTTCAGCATCCCTAGATCTCTTCAAATTCTTGCCCTTTTTGGTTCATTACCCAAGCTAGATGATTATTCATCAAAATCTTTACTAGGCCTTGAATGATCCAGTAGGTTCGTCATTACTTGAAATACTATTGCTCTCCACTATTAGTTGCTTAGCAAAATAGTCGGTAGCATAATTATTGTTGCAAACAATAGCTAACAAATCATAATCTTCAATAGGCTTGTTGATAAAGGCTCATCTTTATTGTTATTACATTATAAACATAATTATCACAATGAAATAAATAATTTTAAAACTGATAATTTATATACATATCTTTAGATATGTTTCATACTCCTCTTTTTCCATAACTATTTTTTTCTCCTTCTCATCCTATCGTACACCACTTAACTTCTTAAGTTTCTTGAATCGCTTCAACACATTCACCAAATGCCTTAAATGGTATCTAATGTTGCTTTCTATCACAGACTTATCAAATTTTTGACGTATTTCTTTTGCTGCAACTATAATTGCAGTAGTTTTAAATCCAGTCTCATATTTTAGATCATCTTTAGTTTGACCGGCCATGAAGTCAAGAAAGAAATGATTCTTGCTAAAAGTCCAACAAAGATTGTGTGACTTTTTTAGAACCATTACTTGACTGATGTCAAAATTCATGATCTATACAAAGAAAGAAATAAGGGATCGCAAGCTGCCAATCATTTACGTAATCACATTTGAATTTATATTGGTGGAGAAATAAGATAAGAATTGTTCGATAATCTTTTCTGAAACATATGAGACATGAGGTAAAATTACTTTGCAGAATTTCTTATGCATAAAAAATTGCAAATGTATGTGAGATTTATGTTTTGCTCATCTATGTTATTGTCTAAAAGAAAATCAAATTTCAGATGAAATAGAAAATAAGTTATTGAAGACTATTGATCAACCAATAATAATAAAATTAATATGTTTCCCTTCAATCAATAAAACTAGTTCTCTACTTCTATTCCTAAATAAATTATTATACTATCCTACATGGCTTCTCCTACTCCATCTTAAGATTCTTCTCTAATCTCTTCTACTTCTTCTCTAAACCTCTCTCCTCCTTCAATCTCTACTTTTTATTGGTAACTGCGCTGTCCAGAAGATTCCAGTAGTGAAAGAGAATCTTTCGGCGCTCGGACATAAAGAGGACTTGATTTCAAAGTAAAAACACTACTATTCCATTTATTGGTAAATCTAAACTCTAAAGTCTTTCCTTACACCATATTTTAGGCCTTTCTACTATCGACATACCTATTTGAGAGTTGAGGAAGCTACTGCCTCATCTGAGTGGTTTTCTCTTCTTCCATCTAATAGTGATCCTTTTAATCAATTAACTTATTATCAGTTATTACTTACTATATTCTATTTTAGTTACTTGTTTAGGTCGATTGTTCTCCAAAACATTGCATTCATACTAGATTTGCATCAGAAGAAGAGGAAAGTGATTTATCTTCTTCAAAGCCTTCCCCACCATTTACTCTCAGTCTTTTGTCCAGTTTTCCTTCTAGGTAATAAGTAGGCAAAGAGTCCATCGAAGGTGTAACCGATATGGGGTAATGGTCCTTGACAGTGATGGCGTTTAGCATGCGATAGTCCACGTAAAATCGCTCAACTCCTATTCTTCCTCACTAGTAGGACAGGTAAAGAATACGCGCTCTGGCTCAGCTGGATGATGCCCTACTCTAACATCTCAGTGACTAGCCTCGAGATTTCCTTCTGCACATGTGGTTGAACGTTCGTCGGCTCGGCCCCTAGCACAATTGATAAGGCTACGGAATAATTCCTTCAAGATCTGGATTTATTACAGAAGCAGTCCATGCAACCGAGGAAAAATATTCACCAAATATTCTCCCGTAGTCAGAAAATTACGAAACCAAGTGGAGTCGATCCATAACTCCTTAATCTACGTTTTTTGTATATACGCCCTTCGCAGATTCAAATTGCAACAGGGACGAAATTACGATTTAGGAGGCAAGAAATCAATAATCCAATAGCATAATAATTTTGGCTGCCATCTACACCTTTATAGAGGCTAGCTAACAAGTCAAAATACAATTATTAACCCTAATTCTAGAAGATTCCTGCCAATTGTGTGCGTTCTCTGTATATACGAACGCGATGTAGGCATTCAAACGTGCCCAATCGCATTCGAGGGCACATTTTGCATTCTTTGTTTTTGCGAACCTGATGCAGGCATTTACAAGTGTGTTCGAACGCGACTTACAGGAATTTGGTGGAAGTGCTCCAACAATTTCTATCGCAATCCATCATTTGTGGGCACCCTAATGCATCCGCGGTCCAGTAGCAAACCGCCTCGGTTTTCCAACTCTGGATGGCGCTCCAGATCATCCAACACCTCCTGCAACAATCTCAAAACATTTGGGTCAGATGTACATGCATATCTCAGCTCGTCAAGGAAGGGAAAGGTAGGAGAAGAATAAGCTGCAAGCTCGGCGGTATCGGGTTGGTGTGATAGTGCATTTGCCGCTCTATTTTTCGTTCTTTTCTTGTATTGAATTTCATAATCATACCCCCAGCAAATTTATGACCTATTTTTGCTGTGCTGAAGTGTGTATACGCTATCCCATAAAGTATGGAAGGCTCCTTTGATCGGTTCGGATAATGAATCACCTACCGATCAAATAAGACCTCTACCTTGTCACTGCATGTAGAATTGCCAACATCTCTCTCGTAAGTCGATAATTGCTGTGATTTTTGTAATAAAGTTTTATTAAGGAAGGTTATGGGATGTCCTCCTTACATTAATACAGCTCCTATGCCAACTCCTAACGTATCATATTTCACAATTAACTCTTTGGTGAAGTCCGGTAGCGCTAAAACCGGAGCCGTTGTCATTACTGTTTTTAGTTTTTCAAAGGCTGTAGTGGCTTCATCTGTCCATCTAAAAGAGTCATTCTTCAATAAAGAAATGAGAGTAGCGATCTTGCTATACTCGGCGATGAAGTGGCGATAATATCTGATCAGCCGCAAAAATCCTCTCAATAGGCCAAGCGGTCATATATACTACCTTTTGAGGATCCGCCGCAACACTTTCCGCTGAGATGATGTGGCTTAAATACTCCACTTGTGGTACTCCCTATAAGCACTTAAACTTCTTGATCTTCAGCTGGTTTTGCTTCAACAAATTTAGCATATCCTCTAAATGTCGTCAATGCTCCAATTCAGTCTTGCTATATACCAAAATGTCATCAAAGAATATCAAAATATACCTTCGCAATAGAGGCTGAAATATATCATTCATGAGGCCTTGAAACGTAGCTAAAGCATTGGTGAGACTAAAAGGCATCACCCTGAACTCTAATTTAATGATACTCGGCCCTCAAGTCAAAGCTTACTGAATATAGTCGCCCTTGCAAGTTCGTCCAATAGCTCCTCTATAATCGGAATGGGGTACCGGTCCTTGACAGTAATAGCGTTTAGTGCCCGATAGTCGACACAAAAACGTCATGTTCCGTTCTTCTTTTGCACCAATAGCACGAGCGATGAGTATGAGCTATAACTTGGTTGAATGAGGCCTTGCTCTAGCATCTCAGCTATCATCTTTGAGATAACTTCCTTTTGCATATGTGGATACCGATATGGCCTCACATTCACCAGTGCAGCCCCGGGCACAATTTCTATACGATGGTCCGTAGTTCTCCTTGGTGACAATTCCTTTGGTTCTTCAAACAGTCCAACAAATTTGTTTAATAAATTAGACAATTTGATGGTAGTATCTAGACTCATTTGAGGCTCGTCTCCTACTGGTCCTAACTGAAGAAGATAGCCAAATCACTCGCACAAGGTAACCCTACCATTGGCTGCATCGCTGGAATTGACGGAGTACGAACGCCATCAAGCCGCACCTCTTTGTTTCGTTGCTTAAATTTCATCCACATGCTTCGAAAATCAAAAGTGACGGGTTGCAAGCTTTGTAACCACTAAGTGCCACGGACAATGTCCGCTCCTCGCAGTGCCAATGGATACAAGTTCACAATGATGTCGTGTCCTTGGACCCGTATACCGACCCGGTGACACAAGCTCTCCGTCTTAAGCTTCGTGCCGTCTCCAATAGCAACGTCAAATCCCGTGGTCGGTTCAACATCGAAGCCCAATCTCCTCACTAACTTCTCGTCTAGAAAATTGTGTGTACTCCCGGAATTGATGAGGATGTGCACACAATGCTTTCTAAAGAGTCCGTCTACTCGTAACGTCCTCAGTGCGGAAGTACCCGAATATACATGCATCGATATTTCAGCTTGGATATCTTCCTCCGCGCCCTCCTCAACGGCCTCCTTATGAACCTCCTCTGAACACACTCCACCTCCAACAACCTCATCATCCTCCTCGAGACCGTCGATGAGTATCACACTCCCGAACGTTCATCGCATCGAAAGCAAAGGCCCTTCGCTCTTTGCTCTTTGCTTCTCCACCTGGTCAGGTGTGAGAGTTCGAACGGGGGGTCTTATGCCTTCTCTAACATCGAAAGGTCTTAAAGACGGTCGTGATCTAGTACTCACCGTCGCTGTTTTTGAACCCGCAGAATTTTCAACAGGCGTTCTAGGCGCAAACCGTCCATCACGGTTGCCCAAACTTATTTTTGCTGCCATCGTGAGAGCCTTATGCTTTTGCTCCATCCTCACGGCCTTCTCAAAGGTCTCTTTAAGAGTGGTAGGACAAAGAGCACGAACATCCGCCTGTATCTCATCCCGCAGCTCTGAAATGAATGTGCTCATCGATGTCGATTCGGGCCAAGGTGGCTCACGACTACTAACTTTTTCAAATTCAGCTTGATATTCCAATACGGTCGTCCTCTGAACAACTTGCTTAATATGGCAGTAAAATCTTGATATGTCACTGTCCTAAATCTGTGTGTAATCCTTCTACAAAAGTCGGCCCAATTGGTAAATCCTCCACCACGAGTAACCGATTGATACCAATGCAATGCCGTTCCTTGGAGATGAAAGCTTGCCATCTGGACCTTTGTGTCCTCCGCTGTTCCTTGACAATCAAAGTATTGTTCAACTTAAAGCACTCAATCCGTTGGATCATCGCTTTGGAATTTTGGAAAATCCAAGCGTGCGGTTCTCCCCCGAATAGCATTGTTGGGTTCGCAAAAGATCCTCAGTTCAGGTTTGAATCTTTGTGCATGTTGATCTCCTTCTCTAAATCCTCAAGCACGTCTATCACTATTCATAAGGGATCAACCTCATCCTCAAAGTGCCAATCCTCCTCTTCGACGAAGCGCACTAGTGCCGCTCGCTTCTCGGTTTCCACCACCACCAATCTTGGGTTTTGTAATGGAGGTGGAGGATGATGTGTAGGCATAGGTAAAAGAGGATCATTGACACTAACATGTCGCATCTGGACCTGTGGGGTATTGGTTCGGTGTGGTCCCACCGCTGATCCTTCTTGAGGCACTGATTTTCGTCGAGGAGGTGACGAAACCGATCGGTTCATGACATTCCTTCAAAGCATTATGATCATTCTGCATTGCATCAACTCTATGCGGCAATGTTTGGAACATGCCCCTATGTTCATCCGCCAAGCCTATATTCACACCCATGGACATTGGTTGACTCGATCCTGCCATGGTCGCTCCAAAAGAATCGACCTCACGGTTAGGGTTATCGTGGATTGAGTCTTCCCTTGTCGGTGTACTCTCTATTGGTCTCCTTGTCGACGTCATCTTTTTTGTTTCAACCAGTAATGGAGATCTAAGATTCGTCTGGCTCTGATACCAAATTATAGGGCTACGGAACAATTCCTTCAAGATCTGGATTTATTACAGAAGCAGTTCGCGCAACCGAGGAAAAATATTTACCAAATATTCTTCTCTAGTTAGAAAATTACGAAATCAAGTGGAATCGATCCGTAACTCCTTGATCTACGTTTTTCGTATTTATGCCCTTCGCAGATTCGAACTGCAACAGGGACAAAATTATTATTTAGTGCGGATGATGGTGGTGGTGACGAGTGGAGTGGATGTTAGGGTTATGGATGGTAATGGAGATGAAGTTGGATGTTAAGTGATAAAAACGAAGGGGAAGTAGTTGAGATCCCAAAGAAGAGGGAGTACTCGACAGACAAGGGAGATTAGATATTAGGAGAAACCTTGCCAACAGTAGAGGTGGTAGGTTGGTGAAGAGGAAGGAGGGAGATTAGGGTAGAGAGAATAGAGAGAAGATAGGAGGCAAGAAATTAATAATCCAATAGTATAATAATTTTGGCTGTCATCCACACCTTTATAGAGGCTAGTCAAACAAGCCAAAATATAATTATTAACTCTAATTCTAGAAGATTCCCGCCGATCGCGTTCGAACGCGCCCGATCGCGTTCGAATGCACAAAAGGCGTTCTCTGTATGTGCGAATGCGATGTTGGCGTTCGAACGCACATTTTGTGTTCTTTGTTTTTGTGAACCTAATGCAGGTGCAAGGGCGTTCGAGCGCAACCCGTTCCGTGTTCGAACGCGACCGACAGAAATTTTATTTTAATGAAAATAAACAACTAATGGAATAAGAAAAGACCCTTACTAAATGTATCAATAATCTCAATCCTTTAGTCGACACACCTGGTGGGGTAGCCATGTCGGGGCCTCAAACAATCCAGCAAAGTCAGCAACTGGACTAGATCAGTAGGTTTACTTGGGCTCGGAGCAACTCAAGTACAATCGGGGCAGTTGCAGAAAACAGGAAAGCTCTCCGATGCCCAGCACTCCAATCACTAGCAACAACGTGAAGTGTGGTTGAGTCTAGACTCCAAATCTCGCCACCTGTCTGACTCTTCTAAAGGTGAGCTGCATGTGTGTGAAGCCAAATATAATTGAGTCAAGACTCTAGAGCCACTAGGTGCCCAAGACCACGTTTGCCCCACAGAGTGCAAGGTGTATAAGTCCACTATGATGATGGTGGTGGTTAGATAGATTGATAGTTTAGAGGAGAAGAAGGGGGAAAAGTAGGCCTGCCCTATAGGACTAGGGGGATCGGCGGACGAGAGTGATTAGAAGCTAAATGATACCGTTCTGATAGAAGGGTCGGTGTTTGTTGGTATAGAGGGAGGAGGGAGATTGAAGTCGGCGGCCAAGTTGAAAGGAGAGATACTAGGGATGCAAGGACAAAAATCAATTATTTTTTCATTCATGCATATTTAAGATACAAACCATGAGGCCATATTTATAGAGATTAAATCAAAATAAAAATTTTGAATACGAAAGTTGTAGATCCTGAGGTTGCCAATCTTATCCATGTGGTTTCATAATATTCGAATATCTGAAGAATATCTTCTGAATATTTTTCTAAAATTGCAGAGAGCTGAATTTAGCTAATTAAATAAAATTCTAACCTACTAAGATTCTACTAAATTATAAAAGTAGATAAACTAAATAGACTCACTCAATCCATTGAGTCCAATGTCCTTTTAATATGATTCGAGCTAACTTATTTGTATCAACTATCTAGGATGCATACACATTTCATACTGCAAAGAAAGATACAAGACAAGTTGATTTTCATGTGCAAAAAGTTCTTAAGCTAGGGATAAGTTTCTTCTTCAGATATTTCTTGTTTTTTCTTGTTAGCAGAGCAGAAGTGTCACTAAGATTTGAAAGGGCATATATGCACTATATTTTGCACTGCAATTTAATAAAAATTAAAGGGCCAAACAAATTACAGAAACAAATATTTGATACAATGTATTTTTCTTTGTTTTGTTGGACTGAGGTTATTATTGAAATTGCCTTTCTTGATGATATGAGATTGCAGATTATCATAAGTTCTAGGACGGGGGGTTCTATATCTGTTTAGCTGGATATCAGTTTCCAGGATTAGTTGGAATATCATAGTACAGTGGATGGATTTTTCTGCCCGCATACTAACCAATTGATGTGGGTTAATAGGTTGTTATGGCCACAAAATCTGAAGGTGGAGACCATGCTGTTCTTGATACAATGAATCGTGCACGTGAGCTTTATAGGCAGAGATTGCAAGCCAATGCTAGTATGGATCAACTGGCATCTTTGTTTGCTCAGTGCGCGATAGCTGAAGCCCGCCCCATAAGATCTACTACACCACAGTTTCCTGTTGTTGAACCATCTGTGCTGCTGGATGCTAATAATACGTCTATACTTGCGGAGATGGGCAGGAAGCAGATCATATTAGACGCTTTTGCAGATGGCAGCAGCTTCATCTGCTTGCAATGTGGTGGTCTCGTTAGTAATTCACGTAGGGATGAGCATTTGGCCTATTGGTGTGGTCATGCATGATCTTGATAGCATTTGCAGTTGCTCTTGTACATTACCCATCATTTTCATCATAATCATACAAGTTCATTCAGATCATGTTTTCTTTGTACTATATGTATGCTTAAGTTATTAGAACACTTGAGAGTGAGTCCAATGGAACAGTGAGCTGCAAATTTAGGACCTGGCATGATTATTTTTGGTGTTAAAAGGAAGACATCCAATGTCCTACCACTTTGTGATTGTGGAACCATAGTTTGCAGTTGTAGTATCTCTTTTCATGCAACGGAGTAGATGTTTCTTTTCCTATGCAACTTAATGTTTCTCTACATTGATTCTGGGAACCTGAGTTTAGGCCTTTATGCCTATCCTAAAAAGTTCGTCATTAGTTTTTCTGCTTATTTTAGTTCTTTGTTTTAGCTAAAATATGTTCCGATATGCATTTTACTTTAAATAATCAAATCTACTAATTACTATTCAGGAAAACTTTTTAGATACATGCCCTATTAATTTATTCAAGAGGAAATGATGCTGCTAAAATCTAATCCTAAGAGTCCAGTTTTTTATTTAAATAATAGAATTTAGGGTATAATTTTGCACGAAAAGTTTTGCTGCCGCTGTAGTTGGTCTGCTTTCTCATATGTTATAAAGAATTAATATCATCACTCTTATGGTCCACTTGGAGTGCTTAGTTAGGCTGTCTGCTAGGAGTGGCATCTGAACCTATTAAAATCTAGCTGTGCTTGGAATGAACCTTGTGAAACTGAGATATATAAACTGAGTACCATTACTATTATTGGTTAGAGTATATGGGTGCAGTGGCTGGACATTGTAATCTAACCTTTCACATATATGAGACTCAGATTTGCTATACATAAATATTATCTGCAACTTGCGTATTTACTACGTCAGAAAATCCTATATGGCCCATTCTAGTATAATACTCTCAAGCACAATATTATGAGGAATTTGACTATATGGCTAGGGACCGATGCACTTGTGGCTATTTGGCTTTTATGTATTTAGAAAAACTGCATCTATGCATTTGTAATACTAATACTAATAGTATTAATAATTATGATGTTTGATTATAATCTAGTATCCTGTGTAATACTAATATTTAGTGACAAATTTTAAATTAAAGAGGAGAGTAGTGAAATTGCATTTGGAATTGATCAGATTTTATACTAATAGAATAAAATATCCTTTCTAAGATGGATGTAGTAGTAATATATAAATAATATTTAGGGTTGATTATCGCTACACTTTTTGAACTATACCCAATTTTTATGGAAAAATCCTGAAACTTTTTTGTTACGGTTAGATAAATTGGATGAGCCAGCATGATGAAATGATCTAGATGCCCCTGTTAAAGGGAAGAGAACTCAATTTCATTTTAGTCCAAGAGTAATGGACGAATATACCTTTCCACTTTCCTACCCTTCAATTTATTTTCCTAATACTCCAATTAAAATACATAGGCGGTAATTAGAATCCCCAACACTCATTATGCATTATAATCAAATTAATCGAGATTTAAGTACATCACTAAGAAACCAAAAAAAGGAAAATTTAAAAGCTCCATTTCCATCTTCAGTAGGGTCTGCTCTGTTTTTGTTTGCGAGCACGCAGACTTTATATAGTCCAAGAAGGTCGGGTCAGGCGAGTCCAGTCTTTGGCAAAAAGATTTCTTGCCTATATGGGAGTGGAAGCATCATTGTAAGCTGAAGCTTAATGAGTTCTTGGCCTGGTCAGCAGCTTTGCTAGGCCTTACTCTTGTTTTGGTGGAACACTGCAGGTTTGGATGGGATCTGCTCTTTCTTGACGCGGGGTGGAAGATAACGAAAGGTAGTCCGAGGAATAGCAAAACGGGGCGAATAAATAACGAAAGGGAGCACATTCTCTTTGGTCATATCCCCGAGCAACATGGAAGACCGGGAGAATAGCTTTTCGAAAACGAACTCGCAAAAGTTTGATCTGCTAAGGCAAAATAAAAAATATAGTCACCTTCCCCATTGCCATGCCAAGATCGCCACCGCTGCCCTCCCTTGCACTCTAATTAGGGTTTGAGTGGGTTTGAGAGGAGGAATAAGTTAGTTGAGGCTATTTTGGTAATTTACTAATTTTATTTTATTTTGCTTGCTAAATTTATGAGCCTATTTACTTATTAGGGTTAGAATTATCATTAGGCATTTTTCATTACTATCATTAGCCATTTTACTTTACTCCAAAGTTTAGGAGGGTTATTGTAACGAAAAAATGAAATTTAGGGGGTCATCATAAAAACCAAATATAGTTCAAGAGTGTAAGCATAATTAATCATAATAGTTAAATTAATTATTACTTGTATAATTCTTTTGAGAAAATTGTATATGCACGACAAGATCCCCTGCATAGCCTCAGTAAAACTCGCACACAAACCTATCAAAAAAGATCTCCGCACCACTAAATCGCTACATACTTCTTATATTCATTGTAGGGTTATTTTATTATAGTACAAAGAAATAAAGCTACAATGCGAACTTGTTCGTCTATATTGTGAGTTTATTCCTTTGCATTCATAATAGGTATTGAATGTTTACAATAACATCAAATAATGCATGCAACAATCCATATGTTTTTTTTTCTTTTGCAGTTTCATCTCATAGTAAAAAAAAAACAAGTTTAATTATACCTGAATTATATGGTAGTATCACAAAAACCTCCTACCATTTAAAATGCTACAACTAGACCCGTTAAACTACTAGGGGGTATGATGTAGGCGGTGACATTTATCGAACATGGCATAATACTCTTTTATCCTTATCCACATGGCATTATTCTGCATTACTATTAACTAATATTAGAGACAATATAAATACCCATTTTATCCTTTATTATTAACGGATAGGATGTAATTTTATTAGGAGTACAACAACTTTCCCTTCCTCTCTCCCTTCTCATCCTCTCTTCATTTCGAAACTACTTTGTTGTAATCTCATCGGCCTTCTCTCCTTTTTATTTTCAAATTGAGAGGGAGATTGAGGCCGGTAGATTAGTCCTTATCTATCTTGGATTAGTCTTTCGTTTCACTATAGATAGAGTCTCAATCTGGAGAAATTTTGAATACCAAAGTTGTAGATAAGAATGTCGCCAATCTTATTTAAGTGGTTTCATAAAATTTAGATCACTGACAAATATCTTCAAAACATTTTTCCGAGACTACATAGAGTTGGATTTAGCTAATTACATAAAATTCTAACATAATAAGACTTGACTAAACCATATAAACATAATAATTAAGATAACTAGGCTCATCTATTGAATCTAATGTCCTCTTAATATGATCCAATCTGACTCGGCTCATATCACTTATCATATTGCCCATAGGTGTGAGCCATATTATAAGTTGCATACACTCCATGAGGAACAAGTTGGTTGCAATAGACAAAGATGGCACTCCTTAAACCTTTGCAATCCTTCGTTGAGTCACAAATTGTCCAATCTATCTACATTGGTACTATTAATTTCCTAGTCCACCCTAATTGGCTTAACGATATGTCTCTTAAAGGACTTCTAGTTTCTTCTGCCATTGTTGCTAATGTTATCAAATCCATTGTAGGCGAAATACACAATTGCAACAAATTAGAACACCCCTTGGGAGGGGGTGGTTAAATTGTTAGTCTTAGAACGAGCAAAGCAGCTACTATAACAAAAACTATGACCAAGGAGTGGATTATAGATGCTACCCAAATGAAGTTGATACGATTTGGACTTCATCGATGTCGCCTCTAGCATGGATACATTTTATGAGTGTCTTTTCTTAATTATTTTAGTATTTATTTTAGAGAAAAATAAGTTTTCTATAGGTTGCGTTCAAACGCGAGGTGGGTGCGTGTGAGCATGCTTGCAAACGCCTGCATCAGGTTCGCAAAAATAGAGAATACAAAATGTGCATTCGAACGCGATCGGACGCATTCGAATGCCTACATCAGGTTTGCATCGACAGAGAATGCTTTTTGTGCATTCGAACGCGTTCGACCCCATTCAAACGCAGTCGACGAAAATCCACTGTTTCTAAGGTTAATAATTGTCATTTTTGAATTGTGTGGTTAGCCTCTTAAGGTGTGGATGGCAACGAAGGAGTCATTATTGGAATGAATTAAGTTTTGCCCTAATCTTCTTCTTCTTCTCTCTCGTTCCCTCATTCCTCTGCTCCGCCGCTTCTAGCCTCCCTCAATTGGCCACTCATCCTAGTCCCTTAGGGGTGACCCACTCCTCCCCCTTCTTCAAATCTATTTACCCTTGCCCTAACCCTTTCATCATCCACATTCCTTCCACCACCACCTTACCCTCCGGTGCCACCCCATTACCGCCGACCTACCACCATCCATCATCACCTAGGATCTCGTTTCTCCATCCACGAATCCATAGTCAGTCTCCCTGACGTTTATCTACTAATTTGATGATATCTTGAGATCCTGCTACTAATTTGATGATATTTTGAGATCCTGCCGTCTGATTTTCCTGAAATTAAATTTGTTGGAAAGCTTTTTTTCAGGGCTACAACATATCATAATTTCACATTGATCAGAGCCATCGTTTATCAGACACGCACTTTGGATGATGACAACCAGAGCCATGGTTGCACAATGAAACGAGGAGGAAGAGATCTCCCCAATAAAGGAGGGGGAGACGGCTGCGAGAACTTCCACTTGCAGAACCGCTCAACCGAACCTGAATACAGAAGAGCCTAGCGTTCAAGCCATGATTGGGTCTCTTTTCGAACAAATGGCCATCAAAATTCAGATGATGATGGAGATGATGCGGGAAATACGGGCGACAAGAGAAGCTATGGCGATCGAAAACACACCAACGACCCCTCGATGTGAGTCTACCACTATGAACCCACCGCCACTAGTTCAAAATTTGCACCAACAAGAACCTCTGCTACCACAACCCCATGGGCAGAGACAAGCAAGGATGGTTCCACCAGGCCAAGTTGTAGGTGAGCCTATCCGACAAGCAAACCTAAATGGAGATCATCTTGGAGATCTAGATCATTGGGCGGGGCAATACGAACTGAAACTGCGTTGAGTTAACCAAAACCGAAGGAGGGATCATCAACCATTCATGGTACATCCTCCTCAAGTTAGACAAGGACTTAGATATAATCCAGACTAAGACAACGGTATCCATAGGTGAACCATGTGTCTCGAATTTCCCAAGTTCAAAGGTGGTGACCCGGTTGATTGGTTGTACAGGGCAGAACAATTCTTCGCATACCAAGGTACAACAGAAGAATATAAGGTGACACATGCAAGCTTCCACCTTGAAGATGCGGCATTTCATTGGTTTCGGGCAGCCAATGCCCATGAAACGATTGAAAGTTGGACCGATTTCTGCACCAATATCACGGAGCGATTTGGAGGGTTAGGGTATGAAAACTTCGATGCTCTCCTCTCTAAGACTATGCAAAGGACCACGGTTGGAGCATACCAAGAAGAATTTGAGAGGATAAGTAGCTGTTGCCAACCTCCATGGACTGATCAATAACTTCACAGCACCTTCATCTCCGAGCTGCGGGGAGACATACAAGCCAACGTGAGGGCTTTAAAGCTTAGAACCTTAAATGAGGCCTTCAAGGATGCATTACTAATGGAAGACAAGCATCGAGCCACGAAGATACACCTCAAACAGAACTGGACGAGCCAAGAAAGTCACAATCCAGTTCGGCTTACCGTAGCGGCAAGAAATGCGGCCGGCGTACCAAGAGCTACTGCTGCAATGGTGCCTCCTCGAGCACCCCTGAGTCCCTCCCAAGATGTGAAGTACGCACCTAGAGGTCTGGGTCGAGCACTCACACCAGCTGAAGTGGAGGAGTGAAGAGCCAAAGGCCTACGTTTTCGCTGTGATGAGAAGTTCGTGCCGAGACATCTAAACCGATGGGATCGGTGATGCTAATAGATGGATTGGAGGAAGCAAAGGATGAGGTTGTAGCTGAAGATGAAGGAGTGGCTAAACAACAAGGAGTATCGAAGAGTAGCTAGTGGAAGACATATTGGCTGAAATCTCCATCCACGCCTATTCCAGGACAGCCACACCAAAGACCTTGACGATGAACGGTGTAGTCAAGAAAACTACAATGAGAATCTTGATCGATGCTGAATCCACCCACAACTTCATTGACATGAGGCTTCTTAGGAAGATTAGGCTTGAGTCAAAACCCACAGACGGGTTCGATGTGATGTTCAGAGATGGCACTACATTACGGGTAGATTTTATTTGTGGAGGTGTGGAGTTGAAAGTGCAAAGCCAAACTTTCACATTGGATCTTTATCCGTTGGCATTGCGAGGTGCCGACATCATCTTTAGGACACAATGGCTTCAAAGCTTGGGACCCATAACATTTGATTTTACAAACCTCACGCTTACATTTCGAAGGAATGGTCGGACAGTGCTACTGGATGGAAATCAACCGCGGCAAAGGCTAGTGTTGCAACCACTGTTGGGACTTCCATGTGTAGCGGACTGAGCTCTACTCTTGCAAATAGCTATTGCTGAACTAGAACATCCACCACCAAATAGAATACCCGCTGACATAAAGGAGCTGCTGCAGGAATTCAACAACCTCTTCGACGAGCCCCGAGGACTACCGCCGACCCGTTGGCATGACCATCGAATTCAGATCATTCCAGGGGCTGAACCAGCAAATGTTCGGCCATATCAGTACCCATATGTCTAGAAGGAGGAGATCAGCAAATTGGTGGTCGAGATGCTATAGCAAGGGATCATCCAGCCGAGTAGGAGTGCCTACTCATCGCAGGTGCTTCTAGTTTGAAAGAAATACCAGAGTCAGCGGTTTTGCATCGACTATCGAGCCTTGAATGTGATCATCGTCAAGGTACCCAATATCGGTGATCGACGGGCTACTGGACGAACTTACGGGGTCGGCTTACTTCAGCAAACTTGACTTAAGAGCGGGATACCATCAAATCCGCGTCGACCCAGAAGATGTGCACAAAACGGTATTTCAAACTCCTAATGGCCACTATGAGTTTCGAGTCATGCTGTTTGGACTCACCAACACACCGGCGACCTTCCAAGGGTTGATGAATGACCTTTTTCGCCCACTCTTGCGTCGGTATGTGCTCATCTTCTTTGACGATATTCTAGTGTAAAGCAGGAATTGGAGTGAACACTTGCAGCATGTGCGCAAGGTGTTGAATATCTTGTGACTAAACCAGTAGAAAGTCAAGATGAGCAAGTGCCTTTGGGGTGAACCACGAGTGGAGTACTTGGGTCACATTATCTTAGCAAGAGGAGTGGAAGCCGATCCAAGCAAGATCAAAAACATGGTGGATTGGCCGATTCTTACTAATCAGCAAGAATTGAGGGGATTCCTTGGCTTGATGGGGTACTATCGGCAATTCATTGTCAACTACGGCAAGATTGCTGCCCCGCTGACCTTCTTACTCAGAAAAGGAGGGTTTCAATGGACGAGCAAGGCGACGGATGCTTTCGAAGCATTGAAGACAGCCATGTCTACCGCATCGGTTTTGGCTTTACCGGATTTCAGCAAGCCCTTCGTGGTCGAATGCGACATCTCGGGTGAGGGCATTGGAGCTATTTTGATGTAGGAGGGCAAGCCTGTGGCATATATGAGCAAGGCATTGTCGAACCAGTCGTAACAATTATCCACCTACGAGCACGAAATGCTAGCAATTTTACACGCCGTCACCAAATGGCGACCCTACTTGATTAGCCAACGGTTTACTATTCGTACGGACCACCGTAGCTTACCCTATTTCATGGAGCAACGTGCGCACACCCCAGTACAACAACGGTGGGTCACGAAACTCCTTGGGTATGACTATGCTAGTCTACAAAAAGAGAATCGAGAACCGAGCTGTCGATGCCCTTTAGCACCAACTGGATGCAAGTGAGCTTGCTTCCTTTTTAGCACCAACAATTCATCTATTTTCATATCTGTGGGGAGCCAGTGCAGAGGATCGAGTCATGGAGGAGCTCGAGTCAAAGTTCAATGATCGCTTCCCCAATTTCACACCTTGAGGATAAGGTTGTGGAAGTGTGGTGGATTGATACGATTCGGACTTCACTAATGTCACCTCGAGCGTAGATACATTTTATGAGTATCTTTTCTTAATTATTTTAGTGTTTTATTTCAAATACAAATAAGTTTTCTATAGGTTGCGTTTGAAAGCGGGTGGGTTTGTGCGAACGCACTTCCAAATGCCTATATCAGGTTCGCAAAAATAGAGAACGCGAAATGTGCGTTCGAATGCCCACGTTCGAACGCTCATGTTCGAATGCTTGCATCAAGTTCGCATCGATAGAGAACACTTTTTGTGCATTCGAACATGTTCGACCCCGTTTGAACATAGTCGGCAAAAATCAACTATTTCTAGGATTAATAATTAGATGGCAATCAAGAAGTCATTATTGGAATGAATTGAATTTTGCCCTAATCTTCTTCTTCTTCTCTCTTGTTCCCTCATTCCCCGGCTCCGCCGCTTCTAGCCTCCCTCGACCGACCACTCATCCTAGTCCTTTAGCCCACTCCTCCCCCTTTGTCAAATCTATTTACCCTTGCCCTAACCCTTTCATCATCCACATTCCTTCCACCACTACCACCTTACCCTCCGGTGCCACCCCATTACCACCGGCCTACCACCATCCATCATCACCTAGGATCTTGTGCCTCCATCCACGAATCCATAGTCGGTCTCCTTGACGTTTATCTACTAATTTGATGATATCTTGAGATCCTACGGTCCGATTTCCTGAAATTAGATTTGTTGGAAAGCTCTTTTTAGGGCTATAACATATCAAAATTTTATGTTGATCCGACGGCTACAACATCCGAAATAATTTTCCAAAGTTCCGTGTCCGATCCTACCCAGATCAAAAAAAAAAAAAGGAAAAAAAAAGGGGATAGATCAAACCTTAGCCTAAGGGGAGACGTATTAGAAGTAAGAAGTCCTCTTTGAGCTAATCATAAAAATGGTGGAAGCGATTTGATATGATTTCCCTTCAAAAGGTTTGATTTGTCTCGCAATTGGTTCTAGATAGAAATCTACATGGAAATTTTAGAGAGCTTTTTCGACTGATCTAGTCATTGGATTTTCATGATATTTTGATAATTGTAGTCTAATGTGAACCGTGTTAGCTTGGATCACATTAAGGAGACATTGGGCATAATGGATTGAGTCTAATTATCTTATCTTCTTATTTGTTTTAGTTAGAGTCATAGTTGGTTAGAAATTTATTTAATTAGCCAAATTCAGCTCTGCACAATTTCGGGAAAATATCTGCAGGATATTTTATAGACATCTGAATAATATCAAACCAATTGGAGAAGATAAAAAATTTCCTCATCTGTAATTTTTATATTCGGGGTTTTCTCAGATTCAGCATCTATATGACGAAATGAAGAATTAATCCGAGAAGGAAGACTGGTTTGGTTAAGTTGTTTAGGACTGTTTTAAATTTAATCTCTATAAATAAGGCATTTTGGCTTGTATCTTAGGTATACATGAATGAAAAATTAATTGGCTTTTGTCTTGCATCTTAATATCTCCCCTTTCAATTTGGCCGCCGACCTCAATCTCCCTCCTCTCTCTTTACCACCCAACATTGCCTCTACTGTTGGGGAACAATATCGTCTAGCTTCTTATCTCCCTCATCCATTGATCCCCCTAGTCCCGTAGGGTAGGCCTATTTCTCCCCTTTCTTCTCCTCTAAACTATCAATCTAGCTAACCACCACCACCATCATCCACCATCGACCTCATCTCCATTATCATCTACAAACCAAACCACACTCATTGCCTACGCCAATGTTGTTGGTTTGTCATCCAGATTAGACCCTGATATCATCCAAATTTGAGAAGGGTCTGAATATCGAAAACCTAGATCTAGAAGTTATGAAACTATTTCTATTGGTTTCGTAATTTTCTGGCATCTAGAGAATCGAATATTCTCCCTTAATTGTGCAGAACTATCCTAGATTTGGATTGACCCCAAGTCAGTTCATATCATAGTCTTAGGAGCGAGCTTTCCAAGCAACTAATTTCATACCAATCGAGTAGCTAGATTGGATGATATTTATGAAAGAGTAGATGAAGGTCGGATAGTGATACAACCTAATGAATCGAGATCGTATCTACACGTTGTTGCCCTTGATGGCTGTTTTAGTGTAGATCTACCTTGATTTTGTAATAGGGTTAGTGAATATAGGTTGAATGAGAAGAAGAGAAGGAGAAGATGGAGGCTAGAGGCTAGAAGAGACCGAACCAACAATAGTGGCGTGGTTGGAGGAGGTGGACGAGATAAGGTCGACAGCCAAGAAATAGAGATAGAGAGAGGTAGGGGGCAATAAAGCAATCCAATGAGATAATCTCCAAATTAAAGTTTCTTCTATATATTTATAGAGGCTAACACTAGATCGACCTAGATAAGAACATGATCAACCAATACAACTCAACTAGCCCAAGTTGAAATCGGGTTCCCAATAAAACTCATGACTCGACTAAAACATTTAATCGACTTGACTAGACTCAATTATCTAATTAACAAGTTGAGTCCACATTTAATAGAAACTTGAGTTCATAGCTCAACTAACAAGGCATCTGCCAAAAAGAATGCAAATAAATAACTAGATATAGGCTCAACCCTATGACCTCAATGTGCCGCGAATGGATCCAATTTGATTGAGCCGTCTTTCGTTCACCTTGACCTCAACATGTCAAATCTAAATAGTAGTCCATGAAGTTGGATCAGCCGTCCAAGTTGTCTCGTTAATGGTGCACCTCCACAACTCCACCAAAACCTTAGTGACCAACCTACCCTGGACTCGAGTGCATTGCATGGCTAAGATCATAGCTGGAATAGGGGTACCTGGTTTAGTTGCTGGATGAGTCCCTATCGACTCGAGTGGAATGGCTTTAATCGGCTTGGCAGGAGGAACTCAAGCTTTAAAGCTCAATACATGGAAGACTAGGTGGATTCGTACTTCCTTAGGTAGGTCTAGTCAATATGCCATGGATCCAATCCGCTTGATCATCTGGTATGGTCCAAAGAATTTTGGAGCCAATTTTTTATTAAGGATGAGTCTAACTGAGCTATGCCGATGTGGTTGGAGCTTGACATAAACCCTAATGCCCAACCACATATGTCCTCTCTTAGTGCTTTTGATCATAGACCTACTTCATTTGATTTTGGGCAATGGCTAGGTGCAACTTGAGCCTCCTTAGCACTTCATCTAGGTCTTGCAAGACTGCATCAACCTCAGTTCAGTTAGCTAGGGCTAACGACAAGTAAATGCACAATGTCGGGGGTGAGTAGCCATAGATGGTCTTGAACGGGGGTCATGCCAATGGCCAAGTGGCAGGCCGTATTGTATGACTATTCAGCCCGTGGCAAATAGAATAGCCATTGTCACAATCGCTCACAAAAAACACGAAGCACTGCAAGTATTGCCTAAGCATCAATTCAGCACTTTGGATTAGCCGTCCGTTTGAGGATGAAATGTTGAACTCGTATGGACATGTGTGCCTTGATGAGCGAAGAATTCCTGCCAAACTTGACTCACAAAAATAGGGTCACAATCTAAAATAATCAATTTTAGCATATCATGCATTTTGGTCACATTGTTGAGGTGGTCTAGTGCCACCAAGATCACTGAATGACCTTTGAACTTGGGTAGACCGTCGGTTAAGTCCATGGCTACATCATCCCAATGGCATGGAGGCGCACAGTTTGAGCAAGGAGGGAGAAGTTTTACATTAGATGGAAGAAGAAGAAATGTTAACTCAATAATTCATTCGATAATTATCTAACGAGGTTGTCTTCCACATATATAGACACTAAGCTAATAGCTAAACAACTAAAAAATTAACCCTAATATAATCATTCTCGTCGTGAGGTGTTTGAATGGCCTCGCGAGGCATTCAAATGACCAAAATAGGGTCTCTAACTTTGCGAACATGATGTAGGCATTTGAACACCCCTTTTTTGTGGTCAAACACCCCTTCTTTGCATTTGAACGCCCCAATTAGAAAACCTTATTTATCAAGACATCCTTCATTTAGGTTGCACTCCATATTATATATTGGAGGCTAACCGGTTACCCAAATTACATTAAGTCCAATGCTAAACTAACTCGACTAAGCTAGAAATAACTTAAACTAAGTGCTGGAACTAACTATCTATGTAGATAAGTGACTCAAGCCATGAGCCTAATGTCAACGAGGTGGTTTGGTCTGACCCGGATCACATCAACCCACCATGCATGATGAGTGGATGAGTTGTACTTTCAATCTTGCTCGAGTCGATTCGGTTGGATCGATCTGAACTAGCATCGCTTGTTAACTCAAGTCATTTGTGTCCCTTTGAAGGTGAGCTCAATCACTCTTGATCCATCATAGCAAGTTCCCTTAAGCTTTGATTTATTGGGAGGATTTGGACTCAGAAGAAAGGCTAAATCGGCCAAACTGATTTGACATGAATTTAACTCAACCCGTCGTAATGTCACACTCACCATGGTCTCAAGTGGAGTTGCCGGTGGCCGAGACAAATCCAGAGTGTATCCCTTAGCCCAATAAGGTTTAGGCCGCCTCAACATCTATAATAAGTCTTCGTGACACCCAATTTGGGGCAGCCCAACCATCAATTACAAATTGGTGCTAGTACTTCGCCAAATTCCATTCCACCGCATATGTTCGCCTTTAAACTTGAAGTCTAGCCACATATCCTTGGAGTCAAATGTAACGAAACCCAAGCATAGAGTCATTGAGTGCCTAACACGACATCCGCTCCTCGAAGAGCCAATAGGTGAAGGTCCAATTCCAAGGATGTTCTTGGAGCTTCAAGTTTACTCGTCGGCATATACTATTTGCGAAAGGCAGTGCTGTCTCCAATTATCACATTGAAGCCTAAGATTAGATCCGGTGTCAAGACCATTCTCTTGGACCAGCTACTCATCCACAAAGTTGTGGGTGCTATCAGTGTCGATGAGTATCTGCATGTCATGGCCTTTAATGGTATCATCAACTTGAAGAGTAGTTCTTGCGGCGAATTCTACAAAAGCATGAATGAGATTTTGGCTTGGACTTCACTATTTTTCAAAGGTCTTTGAAAAACAATCTCTTCATCTAAAACCTCGAGCAACATCATCTTCATCCACGTCATCTAGCACCATCATTGTTGCCATCATTTGAGCACATTTTGTATCCCAACATGTATCTTTTGTCATAATAGAAACAAAGCCCTTGCGCTCTTCTATCTTCCACTTGGGCTTGTGTGAGTCACTGAATAGGGTTCCCTCACTTCTGGAATTGACTATGGAAGGGGTAAATACTAGCTGTATGTGATAGGCCAATCGATGTGACGAGTGTGGCTATGGGCTGCCAGTGCACATCCTTCACCTCTAGTTCTGTCCAACTAATCCTTGATGTGTTCCAAAGCTCTTTTAGCTTCTCCTCCATCACTTAAGCAATAGAGAAATTGATACATTTAGTTAAGATCTTTTCTTTCTGCATTAGTTATTTATTTTCATTAAAATAAAATTCATGTAGGTCGCGTTCGAACGCAGGAGAGGTCGCGTTCGAACGCCCTTGCGAATGCCTGCATTAGGTTCGCAAATACAAAGAACGCAAAAAGTGTATTTGAACGCTGTCGGGCGAGTTCGAATGCCTGCATCGCGTTCGCACATACAGAGAACGTCTTTTGTGCATTCGAATGCGATCGACGGGAATCCTTTAGAATTAGGGTAATTTAGTCTTATAGTATTGTTCAAAATTATTCTACAATGTCATCAGTACCACATAATAATCGTAAATGAAATATAAATCTACATATTTTGAGTCAAATCCAATATCATCAAAAACACACAATCAACATGCTGTAACATTCTTACCCTCTAATTCGATGTCAAAAATAAATCAGTAAAGCATTTTTCACTGTCATACAAGGTATATCAATAATGCTACCATCTTAGCAAATTACTATCACCCTATATAGTTCATCTCATTCTCATTCTCATTCTCATTCTCTCTATCTAATCATATTCACATAATTAGCAATTTCTAAACTAAACCTACTTTCATATCATCCAAAAATATATATATTAAGTCTCAGCTACTGAAATCATTTATAATCTAATAACTATATCCATGTCATATTTCCTATGCTCATTACCTTATTTGGTAATCACCAACTTAAAAATTTAAAAGAGACATTAATCTTCTAATAATATTTTTGGACAAATATATCCTTATTAAATTATCCATCTTGTCGGTACAATTAAAATTTTATACCTACTAACATAAGTATCTTGTAGACATAATTTATCATACTAGTCACCCCAAAAATTCTTTTCTATATACAATCTACCATCATCTATATTACATCAATTAATATTTTTTTTACTATACAAAATCATCATATATCTTACTCATTGATCCACAATCAATAATTATGACCCTCATAAAGTATCAAAATAGTCTCTCTGCACATATATCTTTTACATCAATCTCCTAATCCCAAATATATCCCCAAAAGATCAAGAATCCAAAAATATGTATAAATTTCTACACTTTGTCACAACATATGAACAAGTCTATATATCCAATATTTTGCTCCATAGACTATGACACCGCAATATCAATAACATCAATGCATGATTTTAGTAATATCTCTTCCTATTCATTAGTCGCTTAGATAAATTATTAGTACACCAATATCTCAAATTACTTCCATCAATATCACCAATATCTCAAATTATTTCTATCAACATCATCAAATATCAAAATTTAATAATCTCAACATCACAACCTAGACCTCTATCTCTACCAAGAAATATCCTAATCGTACATATCGATTATTAGCGAAATCCTAAAATAAACCGACAGGTACTATACTTGATGGTTTGCCAGATCATCCTTAAACCTAGGCTCTGATACCACCTAGATTGTAACACCCCCGCCCGGCTCAGGCACGTGCACGCCCACGCACCCACACGGCATGTGCGGCGCACGCGACAGGTCGAGCGGGGCCCATCACGCACGGATACACTCCTGTGCACATATAATTATGACATCATCAAATAATACCTGCTAACGTATCCATGATCCCATAATCCAACACCAAATAAATTATACTATTAACCAAATAAACCTGTTAACATATGAATATCCAAGTCCATAATAATATATATTAGACCACTACATAATCTAGCAGGACCCACACAGACCACAACAAATCATCAAGATACAACTAAACAACTAATACACTAGTACACTATAAGCTGGCATGTACTATACAAATCATCGTCTGATACAATAAAGTACAAATATAATAAATAACGATACAACTCAATTTCTATACATACCATTATCTATATCATCTCACACCTATAGCTCACCTCATCAATCTAAAATATCTTCTCGAGATATCGTAAGTCGCTATCACGTACTACATATCTGAGAGGGGTTAGAAAAGAAATAAAGAGTCATAAACAAAAGGCTCAGTGAAAAGACCTTACTCCAAATCAGTGATGTCAAACAAAGAGTAAATCATGTACTGGATAATATGAATAAAAAAGAGCATCGTGACATAAATGAGTATATGAATGTTTCTCAATAATATATAAATAAAAAATAGATAACATGTCATGTCATAACTTATAAAATATATAATCTTTGACAATGTATAAATAAATCTCCATGTCATACCATCATCATAACTCTTTCTCAAATATAACACATATGACGCATGCTGATCATGGTCATGCTATGATATCAAATGCAACCACCTATGATGCATATTGACCATTCGATAATCAGGTATAACAGATGATAATGAAATCACATAAATTTTTCAACATCACAATCATCACCAACATCTCGGTATAATATCATCATAACTAGACCACTATGCACAGTCAACACCCAATACCCGATCTTAACATCCTGCTCATAGGCTCAAAGCATACCCTGCCATACGCTAAGGGTATCTCAGTCATAATTATACCCTGCCGTACGCTAATGGCATACCCACCAGTTAATAAAAATCACAAGAAGGTAGCTCGCGACACGCATGCCCTAGCGAACGACAGGTGTTCGATTGTCTGTGCGCACAAACTCAACTGACCTCGAACATGGGCCATGAGATATCGCATATCAGCGACCATAATCATCACTCCAGGCACCCCTAACCCTAGTGCCTACTCGGGTACCCTCATGCTTTTTCTATCAACTTTCCTATCAATAAGATTTATGTATTTTCTTCTATATGATAGATCACGTGCATATATCTAATACTATAACAAGTTATGCATATCAAGTATTTAAATGGTAAGGAAGTCAAGAGGAAAATAATGTAATGCGGTCTCCAACCATATATCTAACACATGTATATCACTACTAGTCTATCACATGCATACTCATGTTAGATATCACTCCGACACATAGTCATAACAGTATAATCATCTCCAATCATCTTTAAATATCACCAATGTACTCATATCCCAGATCAACCTAATCAAATGCACAATAAAATATGCTCGACTAAAATTATCTCTAAATAAAGTCATATAATCATGTTGGAGGCCAAAACATGTATGTACATAATATATAATATATCCTAATTTGAGAAAGGCATACAGGGGATAAAACTACTCATAGTCTAATCAGAAGACACGAACCACGCATCTCTCACGTCCATCAGTCAAACATCAACTCATCGTCAAGGTCTACAGGATCTCACATAAGGGGGTTCAGGGCCGCATCAGTGGAGGCAGCGGAATTGTTGTTACACTTCAAGCCCTAATATATCCTTCTTTTTTTAGTTCTAGGTTGTTAAACTTCAAGCCCTAACAGAGTTACCACAAGCAAACTACCATGTCTTGTTGATGCTGTTGGTCTCAACCATGGAGGAACTGAACCTAGTTAATACAATAGCTCCTAATATGGACCCACTTCTCTAGGGGTTCAATCAAATCTTCAAAGAGTCCCACGGAGTACCATCAATCCAAGACCATGATCATCGGATCAAGATCACACCAAGAGCGAGACCAGGGAATGTGAGGCCTTATCGGTATCCACACACCCAAAAGGATGAGATCACATGGCTAATCCTGGACTGACATCATCCAACCGAGCCATAACACGTATTCTTCGTCAGTGCTACTAGTGTGGAAGAAGGATAACTCATGGTCATTCTACGTGGATTACCAAGCACTAAATACCATCACCATTAAGGCCTGGTATCTGATTCTAATTATCGAGGAGTTATTGGACGAGGTAGCCAGAGCCACCATCTTCACCAAGCTAGATTTGCTTGCCAATTATCAACAAATCAGGGTTCGAGCAGCCAACCTTCACTAAACAGCCTTTCGAACCCATGACGAGCATTACAAGTTCTTTGTAATGCCTTTCGGCCTCACCAATGCCCCAACAACTTTCCCATGGTTGATGAAGGATGTATTTCACCCACTCCTTTGATGGTACGTTTTGGTATTTTTTGACGACATTCTCATTTATAGTCGATCAAGGGGGGAGCACCTACCTACACCACTTACAAACAATCATGGAGATACTACAAGTGCACAAGGTGAAGGTGAAGAAGAGCAAGTGCTTTTATAGGTAGACACGAGTTGAGTACCTAAGGCACTTTATCTCTTCCATAGGTGTGGAGGCCGATCCCGCAAAGGTGGCTAACAAGGTGCACTAGCCACGACCGAAGATGCCAAAGGAGCTCCGAGGCTTCCTTGGCATCACCGACTACTACTAACGATTCATCCAGGGCTACAAGATGATTGTAACCCCGCTGACCGCCCTACTCCACAAAGGCGGGTTTGAGTGGAACACCAAGGTGGAACGAGCATTTGAAGAACTCAAGCGAGCCATGACCGAGGTGCCTATGTTAGCACTACCAGATTTCACCAAGACCTTTGTGGTTGAGTGTGACGCATTTGGGTCAAGGATCATTGCAATTTTGATTCAAGAACAGCAACCCATAGCCTACATTAGCAAGGCTCTCTTAGAACGGTTGCGCCAATTGTCGACGTACGAGTGAGAGATGTTAGCCATGGTCCACACGGTTACCAAGTGGCGCCCATACCTAATCAGAAGGTGGTTCATAGTGTGTACCGATCAAAATTGTTTGGCCTACGTACTCAGACAAAGAATCCACACTCCAATACAAGAAAGGTGGCTCTCCAAATTGCTCGGGTATGACTATTACTTGGTTTACAAAAAGGGTTTAGAGAACGGCATGGCGAATGCACTCTCGCGCCAACTCAATGCAGTCGAGCTAGCCACTATATCAGTTCCAATCCTTGCCTTGTTGGACCGGATAAAGGAGGCCACGTTGAAGGACCCGAGCCTAGTGGAACTTACAACTCAATTGACTCAAGACCCTTCAAATCAGACCGAGTACAATGCGAGATAGACTCATGCTCAAGGGAGACCAAATCCTAAACCTGACCGCTGCAAACTTACGAACCGCTTTTATCAACCACTTCCACGACTCACCCCTCGCGGGACACAAGGGCATCTTTTAGACCCACAAGCGACTAGGGCTCAATTGTTGGTGGACCAGCATGAAGAAAGATGGGTGCAATTTGCACATGTAAAGTCTACTAATGAGCCAAAACAAATTCGACTCAACCAACTAGCCTTCTCCAACCCCTTCTCGTGCCTAAGCGGATCTTGGAAGATACTTTAATGGACTTCATTAAAAGCCTACCAACCGTGCAAAGGCAATCAATTATCATGGTGGTGGTCGACCGCCTCTCCAAGTATGCACATTTCTCAGCACTCGGCTACCCCTACATCGCACGAAAGGTCTATGGTGTCCGACCGAGATCTACTGTTCACTAGCCAGTTCTGGCAGGAATTTTTTCATCTATAGGCCGACTTTCCACATGAGCTCGGTATACCATCCATAAGTGGACGGGCAAACAAAGGTTCTAAACCGATACTTGGAGCAATAGCTATGGTGCTACGCACAAACATTGAGGAAACACCACCCACCACTCGACCATAGGCACCACACCATTCGAGGCAGTTTACGGGAGGCTGCCTCCTACCTTGGTCTCCTATGCACTGACCCGATGGACAAAATGCATGAACATTGAGGAAACCCTAGTGGATAGGGATGCTAAGATCCAATCCCTGAGAGCTAACTTGGTGAGATTGGATAAAGTAGATATACAACCGGTGACACTAGGATCGGACGTTTGCAATAGGAGATTAGGCCATACCAGGTGATTGAATAGAAAAGCAAGGTGGCCTACTAACTTGATCTTCTAGATGACTCGCGAGTGCACCCAGTGTTCCATGTTTTAGCTTTGTGAACCCGAGTTTAAGTTGAGACAGCTGTTGCGGCCAACATACCTGAACCAACCACACATGACTGAGAACCCATGCCACTATAGATTCTAGTGAAGAGAAGAATTCAGGTAGACAAAAGATTGATCACACAAATACAAGTGGAGTAGTCCAACGGACCAACGGGAGATCGAACTTGGGAGTCCGAGTTCAAGTTGATGCAGCGCTTTCTAGACTTCTCACCATGAGGACAAGATAGTCAGAAGAGTGGTGGAGTGATGTGATTCGAGCCTGATCGAATCGATTCATGGGGACATTAGGCTCAATGGATCGAGTCTATTTATTTTTTTTAATTATTTAATGATGTAAGCTTTTAAAGCAAGTCTAATTTAGTCATATGAGCCATTAAGGCAAGTCCAAATAAGTCTTAAAAACCCTTAAGTCTTAAAAGCCCTTAACGCAAGTCTAATTAAATCAAGTAAGCCTTTAGAGCAAATCCAATCAAGTCATGTAAGCCTTTACGGCAAATTCGAATTTGTGTAGTGTTAGCCTTTAAGACTAGTCCTAGTGGGACTCATTGTACCTAACCTCTATATATAGAAGGGCTGGGCTTCTTTGTGAATCGTCTAAGCATTAAGAAATTATTTTAGCCTTAAATTTATCTTAAGAATAAGAGTAAGATAACCTAGAAGTAGACATAAACTAATCTCCTTTCATCGCCACAATCACTGCCCATCGTTTTTCTCACCGTCATCGCCACCATCATCTCCTTCTACCCTCTGCATCTAATGTCATTCACCCTAATTGAAGCTTATACTCTCTTCTCACGGATTGACTCTAGTCGGTCTGTAACATGTGGCCCAACCCGCGACCCACCAAGGAGATGGATGGGAGTGGCTTAAGCCCAACCCTTCCTCGCCCTCTCCTTCTGAGGGACGGTGGTAGGGTCACTAGAGGGGCTGAGCCCCAAGGCCAACGGGTATGGCAACCGACACTCACCACCCGAGAGTAGGTGGTTGGTCGAAAAGAAAGACAAAAAGAGGAAGAAGAGGGTGGTTCGAGCTCATCGATGGGAGGGAGAGAACAAGCTCACAATCCAAGAAGGAGAGGATCTGAAGACTTATACCAACACCTTCAGTGGAAGGAGTAGGTGCTCAAGCACAAATGCCCATTAACCTGGGTGGAAAGGGGAGGTAGTCCATGGCTGGCGGCCATAGAAGTTCTCATTTTTGGCAAAAAGGGCGAAGCCCACCAAGCCGAGCATCCACCTCTTCTTATCAAAGAAGGGAATCAGACGAGGCCAACGAGCAAGGCCACCATCACTGACGAACACAACCGACGAACGGAGGCAACATGGCGTAGCCTCCCATGCACCCCATGGACATCCAAACTCGATACCTATGGCAAGAGGACAATGAGGCGGAGCTTCCGGATCGGCTAGAGGTCGACCTGAAGTCGCCATCCAATAGGTTCCTCCGGTGAAGATGAAATAGAAAAGCTAGAATTAAAACCATAATTTTTAACTAAAAACAAATTAATTAACGGGAGAAGCATAGGAGCTAACCTAAGGATGGTCTCGAGGGTTTGGATTAGTCCAGCATTGCTCCGGTGCTGGGGCCTTCGTTGGCTTCAACGTCAGTGGCAATAGAGGAGTAAGAGGGAGGGAGTGAAGGTGAGCTGGAGAGGGAGAGTGAACAGTGACAACAATGGGTATAATGAAAAAAATGATGGGGTGAGTAGTCAGTTAGACAATGCACGCACTTGACACATGCAGAATTTTTTTTCCCGAAGTGTTACACTTTCTTTCTTCAACTTTTTACTCTCACTACTAGATTCTAAAAAAAATAACATTAATAGATATGTCACTTATGGATACGAGATTATTTATTCACAGCATGGTTATAACCTTGCACTCTTAGGTTATAACCCTGCTCTGCAGGCGGGATTATTCATCTGCACAACGTGGTTAATATCTGCAGCCCCATACTACTATATAGAAATATACATCTTCGCACATGGACTTATTTCACAAATTCAACATGAATTGCATGGTCCAATAAATCATTACTTAATTTATGTGCTACAACTTGACGTTTTCGTATGACTTTGTCCGATGCCAAATATCTTTGCACAGGTAAGAGAACTTTGGCTTTGAACTTGGCCAGGTTGTTCGAGCGTCTAGCTTTGCAAGAGCAAAACAATCTAGAGGAGAAAGACTTCAAAGAGGTTAATAGGCCATGATCACACCAGTTGCAAAGAGATCACGACCAACCACAACGGACTAGCCACAACTAAATACAGGGTATTTCAACCACCGTTCTTCGTGTGCGCCAATTGAGATCCGAGGATGACGACAGCTTCGAAAAGATTACTATAATGGATGCCTCTCGAGATAGGGTGATGTGGGAAACTGGTTCACGCGAACAACTAGTGTTTGGTGATGCGCCCTTGTGAATTCCCTTTTCACAGTTGGGCAGAACGTGTAATTTTCACACACGGAATACTCAAAAATGTAAGAAAGCAGTGCTAGTGCAGAGATGTATGTGAAAGTAAGTGCGAAAACATTACTTCTTTGTGCAGAGAAAATTTCAAATATTTTTTTCTGCCTGTCATATAATGCGTGGAAGTTGCAAAATGTGAGGAAGTCTCTTTGTAATTATGTAGTGCAAGTATATAGAGAATTTAGTTCGCACTTCTAATAGTAAATATTGCAATTATACATAAATTTATATTACTACTACCTTAAATCTAATAAAAGGCATTTTAGTCATTTGATATAGAAAACATCATCAATTTACAATGCAATTTTAATATTCTCAAATACTTTAATATCAGCTTTATATCACATTAAATATAATTATTATTCCTTATACTAATATTCAACTAAATATTAGAATAGTGTATACCATTATTAGCTCTCTTTTTCTAGTATTAAAATTAGAATACTTACTTTAGAGTTGGCCTTCCATTCCACAAGTGGACTGAGCCTTAGGGTGTGAATATACTTATATTCAATTTGTGAAATAGGTCTAATTTATATATATATCCTGAAAATCCATATAACAAATGCTACCAAGAAAAACATATAGAAATTTAACTAATATCACGTTTATTATTAACTTACACGAAATGAATATGAACATATCTAATATTCAATCCATATCTATAATTAGCAAATATAGTAACAAAGTTCATTATCCATATCTGAAAACAAAAAATGCACATCAATATGATTTTGGCACTATCAAATCTGTATCAGATCCATTTATACCCCAGGCAACTGTCTTATTGACACTAGATCAATTAGAGCGACACATCATACATGGGTTTTAACCAATTTACATGGGTAAATCCTAGGACTCATTTATAAGTTCATAGATGGTCAAATTAGTGAAAGGACACATTTACATGAGAAAAGTGAGCGAAGAAATACACGGCAGTAAGTTTTGGAAAAATATAGAGATTTTTTGTCTCAATATAATTATCCCAAAAATATATTTAACATCCTTCTAAATTCCTCCAGCGATGAGTGGTTTAATCATCGAAATACTCATGCACCATAACATCATCCAGAATGAGTCCTGAGCAGAAATACGAGAATTTAAATTGACCAAAACACTCAGATCCAAACTATGCTGAAGACAGAATCTAGTGTTAATGAGACCACATAGCTAGCAATCCAACAGTAAAACATACATAACAAATTGTTGTGAGAACTAATAATAGTAACTTGGTGGTAGACAAAGCTCACAGCCTACTTGACCCGAGTTCAATTGTAAGAAATTTTAAACTGCCTTTTAGCAGCTTGGCGGTATCAAGTTCTCTTCTGGCGTTTACGAAGACCCATGCGCGATTTTGCATATCTAGGGTGGTTTTTGTTAAGAAAAAAAGTATATTTGTTATATCAAGAGGAATCTGCAACATGATAAAAGAGGAAAAAATATCCCCTTTATACTATATTGAATTAATAATGTGAAATAATTTTACACAGGATACTCCAATCGCATGCCTTCCCCTACTGAAGAGTATAAAATGGTACCTTGCAGATGATTTAGGGCAGCAGTTGAACTCTCCACATCCTATAATAAGCAATTACAGATTAAAAATCTGTCACGAGAAAGCTCAAGGTCGAAAATTTTACCAAAATAGCAAGTACAAATAGGCAGAGATATTTGCCAAGAATAAATTATGGAAGAAACATAGTAGCAGGTATACAGTTGGAATACATTAGCAATTCATCATCAAATTAAGTTCAAACTTCATCTTGCAAAGATCAGCTCATTGAAACACAGACTGATCCCGTCTTAAGAATAGCTGAAGAAAAATCTATTTTCTATATACTGTTGAATGCGACATTCTTGCAGAGCTATTATTTTGGTTGACGAAAATATTGTCAAATCCACTCAGAAGTTTTAAAGCTCCAACCAAGGAGGAAGGTATGGACTGAAAACTTTATGATGAAAGGTCTGATCGTCCCTTGTGTTTATACACTGTTCCTGAGCTCTCTGGAGAGTTTCTAAAGAAACTTCAGGTATTCCAGGGCGGCTATGATAAAAGAGCAAGCTAGGACGCAATAATGAGAGAGATGTTACAAGAAGAAAAGCGAGACAGAATCAATCCACATCAAAAGGAAACAGAGTTAAGAAGATAAATAAATAGAAGAAAGGGAAGAGAAAAAATAGAAAAAAGATTATAGTAAAGTGGCACCAGTTTAGCCCCATGGGCTTTCTATAAAAAAAATTAGGAAAAAAAGTGGTACCCTGTCATACTATGAATTAGAAAAAACTTCTTGAAGTTGGACAAAAGTCATATTTGTAGAAGAAAATAGCCAAGACTTACCTACATTTATGGAGCAGCTCATTATGTAAATTACTTGTAATTTTCTGTTTCTTTGACCAAGTCAGCTCAAAAATACCTTGTTAACTACCATCTTCCTAATAACATATAAATGAATAGGTAGTAAATTTCTCTCCAGTGGTACAAGGTCAGATGCTCACTGAATAGTAAATGAGAAATTAGAAGGGGAGGTGATTAGAACTTCATAGAATGAGGATAATTGTAGTCTTCAAAAGGTTAATGAAATATAGTTGGCAATCTAGTATCAAATGCAAATATCTAACTAAGGCACCCATACGTGGAAAGTAGAAAATACTGATGAAGTAACTAAGTTAAAATTAAGTAACTACGAAGAACTTTGGACTACCTGGAAGTCAACAAATGCAACAGGAATCCCATACTTGTTTTGCATCTTCAATTTTAAGAATCCAGGGCATCTGGGCACAAATTAAGTCGTACAACATAAAGAAGCATATGGATATAGTTCAACATGAAGTATACTTGATGTGTAACAGACCTTGAAAAAGCCTGTGCTAGCTCTTGTTCAGAACATGTCGGACCTAGATTAGCCACAAAAAGTGTTGGACATGCAGAATTATTTTGAGGCAGAAAAGCTGTGGAATTCTGTAAAGTAGGATATTTAAGTTACTCATTTCAAAAGAAAATAAAAATAACATAAACATTTTACATGTAAGAAATCTGAAGCTTATGCAAGCATGGAGAAGAACAAATTGAACAGAACTCCCAGTTAAACAGAAACAGCAATAGCATATTATGAGGGCTATTTGCACAAAAAGACTCTTAGGTTTTGATAATAGTAAAATTGGGCTCTTGAAACTAAACAAGTTTATTTTTTATATCAGATGTATACCTTTCTATAGAGAAATGCACACAATTCACATAAGAGATGCATATAAGGGCCCATTTTTATTATTTTAAAATTGACAGGCCTTTTTGGTACAAATGCCCCCCACATTATGAATTCCATAATTAATTAAGTATAGAAAAGAAAAACTTTTACTACTACAACAAATTCGAAGCAATAGTTGACATTTACGACATCAGAGTGAAATCATGTATCAGAAATAAGATAGATCATAGCATAGCAGCAATTATTAGATTTCTTATCAAGAACTATTTGAAAATATTAATAAAACTGGAATTTACTACATTGTATCAATATTAGTACCAGTATCGGTATCGGTATTGCTATCGGTCCCGGAGAAAATGATACGCAACAGCAATATCAACCATTTCAGCCACTATATTGATCGTTTCATTTTGGACTATTTTTTAATTGCTTAAATCTAAAAAATATACAAAAACCATAGAAAAATGTTAGAAGTTGAGGAAAATAAAGAAAAGAAAATTTAGATTACTCCCAAAAGAAGAAGAAAATACTATGAATAAATATTGAATTCTGGATGCATTAATTAAGTACATTTGTTTATTACCATCGTCACCTCTACAACAAAGACAGTAGAGAGTCTTATGCAGATGAGACCAATAACTACTTTTGCAACAGACGTGAGCGTAGAGGTGTTAAAATAAAAACTGAAAAAAGGTGAAGGAAGAAAAGGATAGGAACAACAAAGAAAAGAGAGAAAAATAGGATGGAAACGTAAAATATTTCCAGATTGCAAGAGCTTAATAATTAATGTCTCAAGTTGTATTTAGATTAGATGCAAATTATGATGTGTTCCACATAATTCATATCAAAAGAAAATCAAAATTTTGTGTTTATGCTTATACAGCTGAAAACTAAACTGATATGCCTGATATTAGACCGAAATTAAAGAAAAACAAGTTTCAACTCAAGTTTTGAATCGGTAAGCGTCGATACCAATACTTCAAACCATGGAGTTTACACCAAGATTCCAAATATCAGGATCGGCCGGCCGTATCGACCTATATTACTTTTTTAGAAAAAAATAATAATATATAAATATAAATTATTCAGTCTAAAAAATAAAAAATAAAAATTATTCTCAATCTCTCTCTCTCTCCCCACCCCCTACTATCCACATTCTCTATCTCCTCATATAAAAAAAAAATCTTACCTCTCACCCTCTCTCTCTCCCACTAACTCTCTCACTAACACTCTCTTTCATCTCTCCTTATCTCTAATCTTACTTTCAAAAAAAGAAAAAAAACCCTCCGATGCTGTCTCCCTCTCAGACATCCTCCCTCTCCCTTGCAAACTGACTCTTTCTTTTCCTCTCCCACTCCCACCACTCTCTCCCAAGCTAATGCTTCTCCAACATAATTCCGACCTCCATCAATGTCTCATGAACTCTCCCGACATAGATCCGGTGACCTCACATATGCAGTTTTTTTCTTTATTCTCTCTCTTCTCTCTTTCTCCTTTTCTTTCTTATTACCTCCCTCTTAACCTCCCTTTCTCTCTAACGATTTCGATTTATTTCAGTCAAAACTTGCCTAATCCGGATTGGGTATCGGCTAATCTAACATATACCCCACTGGAGCCAATCAATAGACTAGTTTCAAACTGGGATTAAGATCGGCCAAAACTAGGAACCTTGGTTTACACACGATAAATTATGTCAACATCATTAAACAATGAAACATACATCGACAACTTAGCAAAGCATATAATGGAGACCAAGTAGACAACATCCTACGGAGTTCCTCTGTTTTTTGGACAGATCATTAGCCCATAGGCTAATCTACAAATTCCTTTTTACAAAGAAAAGATCAAGAATTAGAAAGAGAGGTAAAAGTAGATTTTTGAAATGTATGCCAGAAGGTCAAGACGAGTATGGAGCCCTTTTTCCAGTACTAAAGTATTCAACCAACAAAAATAGGTATTCGACTAATTTATTTTGGTGTGACTTACAATTTTAGATCAAATACTAAGTATTAGGTGATTTTGTTGTGTTTGACTATACCTACAAAGTACAAAGTAAATAAACATAAAATGTCTTTCTTTCTTTTATAAGAGCTAAACATTTGCAACTTATTATTCCCATCAATTATTTCATCTGAGACTATGAAGTCATATAAATGGCTATTGACTGTACTCATAACTCCAATGCATCAAAATGCTCCCAAATTCAAAATTATTAAAAAGTCCTACTACTAAATATATATTTAGCATGGCAAGTCTTAGATTGAATAAGTATAAATAAGTCTCTGAAAAGTATAAAGGGTTATATGTTGAAGGTTTATTTTCAGAATTCAGATTTTAGGTTTCTGTATCCATGGTTAGAAGAGGTATTTTCAAATTTGATGTTGTTTAAAGAAAGTCATTAATTTGGTGATTTAGGATCTTTATTTGTGATTAGAGAATATATGTTCAGATTTAGTGTTGTCTAAAGGGGATGAAGAATTTAATGTTTTGAGTCCTTAATCCATGATAATAATATTGTGTATTTTCTAAAATTAGCAAACCTAATTTATTATTCAAGTTGGCAAGTTATTATTGCTGAAATGAATAGCTTAAGTATTATTGTTTTCCCCTTTCAGGTTAACCTAAAAGGCTTTTCTAACTAATGTTTTGGGAGCAGAAAATTGATTACCTAAAGGTGAGTAGAATTGGGTTTTGTTATCAATGTATTTAAACAAATAAATATGTTTTACATGTTGAATGAATAGGACTGGCCTTTCCAATCTCTGTAATTAAATAGTTTTGTGAAAAATATTTTGCATTATCACCAAGTAGAATTGGTTTTCATAATGCATTAGTGTGTTGTGAAACATGCTATTAGAAATATGATTTTGAATTTGGATTTTGAAAGAGTTATCCATTTGGTATTTGTTTATATATCTTGCTCGACGCAAATGTTCTCACATTTGATTTATGCAAAAGTTCGATTTATCAATGACTTGCTTTGACTTGTATGAATGCACTATAAATATTTACACTTTTGAAAGAGCTATATTTGCTAATTTTCGGCTCAAATGAGCTCAATATTTGAAGGCTTTGTAAAGCTATATGTTGGATTATGAGCTTGAAGCCTTGCCATCATCTTGAGTCCTTTCACAATAATCATGCATTATATTGATTGGTTAGTAGATGAATACTAACATATGATCACATAGATAGAAATTACAAAACTCTGGTATCCTAAAGTATAGACGGGAAGGACCATTATATCCCGAGGGATAATAGAGGTAGCCACTATTAGTGGGGCTAACACACTAGCATCCCAGAGTTAAAATGGGATGGGTTTATTAGTGGGCGATACTGACCATTGGTTTCCTGGGTTGATTTTCCTAAGTTGATATATATGTATACTTGAGGTGTTAAATATAACCTAGTTGTGTAGTATACATTGTTGATTATGCTATACATGCGTTGGATTTGTGCATCGAACTTTCATTTGATATAGTGGTTGCGCACTCTAATATGGTTTTTATTGCGCATTTGGTTTTTAAAATGGTTTCTTACAAAGCTACGTTGTGAACTCATTATATTATTCCCTCAATTTCAGATATCTCAAAAGTGTGAGGACATAGCAAGATGCTCAGCAACATCATTTTGGATTACTGCTTTTAAAGGCGGCCAAGGCGGCCGCCTTGGCGGTCACCATGAGGGCCAGATATCATCAAATTAGAGTTCACCCGGCGGATGTACACAAAACGGCATTTCGAACTCCGGACGGGCAATCGAGTTCCGAGTGATGCCTTTTGGTCCCACTAATGCTCCAACTACTTTTCAAGGTCTCATGAATGAAATATTTCGGCCTCTATTGCGAAGGTATGTCTTGGTATTCTTTGATAACATTTTGGTGTATAGCAGAACTGAATTGGAGCATTGGCGGCATTTGAAAGATGTGCTGAATTTGTTAAAGCAAAACTAATTGAAGATCAAGAAGTCCAAGTGCCTATGGGGAGTACCACAAGTGGAGTATTGCCATATCATCTCAGCGGAAGGTGTAACGGCGGATCCTCACAAAGGTGGCATGCATGACCGCTTGGCCTATTCCTACTACCACCACCGAATTGAGAAGATTTTTGGGGCTGACCGGATATTATCGTCGCTTCATTGCCAGGTATGGCAAGATCGCTGCTCCTCTCACTTCTTTGTTGAAGAACTCTTTTAGATGGACGGATGAAACCACTACATCCTTTGAAAAACTAAAAAGAACAATAACGACAACACCCGTTTTAGCACTACCGGACTTTACCAAAGAGTTCATTGTGAAATGTGATGCGTTGGGAGTTGGTATAAAAGCTATACTAATGCAAGGAGGACATCCTATAGCCTTTCTTAGTAAGGTTTTATCATAAAAATCTCAATAATTATTAACTTACGAGAGAGAGATATTGGCAATTCTGCATGCGATGACAAAGTGGAGGCCTTAGTTGATCGATAGGCGATTTATTATCCGAACCGATCAAAGGAGCCTTCCATACTTTATGGAACAACGTATACATACTCCGGCACAGCAGAGATGGATCACAAAATTGTTGAGGTATGATTATGAAATCCAATACAAAAAAAGAACGAAAAATAGAGCGACGGATGCACTATCGCGCCAACCCGATACCGCCGAGTTTGCAGCCTATTCTTCTCCTACCTTTCCCTTCCTTGACGAGCTGAGATATGCATATACATCTGACCCAGATGTTTTGAGCTTATTGCAGGAGGTGTTGAATGATCCGGAACGCCATCCAGAGTTGGAGAACCGAAACAGTTTGCTGCTAGACCGCAGATACATTAGGGTACCCGCAAATGATGGATTGCGATAGAAATTATTGGAGCACTTCCACCAAACTCTAGAGACTGATCATGAGAGTGTCTTAAGAACTTATAGGAGGATATCTAAGAGTTGCACGTGGCCAAAATTAAGACGGGATGTGAAAAGTTTTGTCCATGCTTGCGAAGTCTGTCGAAGGGCTAAGGCAACCATATTGAAACCGGCCGAATTACTTCAGCCTTTATCAATACCGGACCGTGTTTGAGAAGACATTTCTATGGATTTCATAGAGGGTCTTCTGCTGGTACGTGGTTATTTCGTTTTCTTTGTGGTGGTTGATATATTGAGAAAGTATGCGTATTTTGCGGCATTGTCACATCCATTTTCAGCTAAATCAATGGCTAAAATTTTTGTCAGAGATGTTGCTCGGTTACATGGCATGCCATGCACGATTGCCTCAGATCGTGATCGTGTATTTATGAGCAACTTTTAGATGTAGGTTTTCAGATTGTAGGGGACTCAATTGAACTTCAGTTCAGCCTACCATCCACAGACGGACGGCCAAACCAAGGTGGTCAATCGAGGCATTGAGCAGTACTTGAGATACTTTGTTAGAGAGATGCTGAGATGATGGTTGGAGTTCTTACCGTGGGCAGAGTGGTCTTACAACACCACCTACTATAGCAGCATTGGCATGAAGCCATTTGAGATGGCGTATGGGCGAACGGCTCAGACATTACGCGCTTATGATCCAGTGGCATCTACAGATCGGACGAAGGTGAACTTAGTTTAATAGATAGAGACGCCACATTGAGGAGATTGCGTGTCCATCGTAAACTTGCTCAAAACCGCATAAAGCAAGTTTATGATCGAAACCGTAGGGAGCAGGAGTCTTGACATTGGCAATTGGATGTTTGTGAGGGTGCAACTGTATCGACAGGTGACCTTACGTCCGATACAAAACCAGAAGTTAGCACATTATTACTTTGATCCGTTTCGAGTGTTAGAGCATATTGGACCAGTTGTATATCGTTTAGAGCTGCCGGAGAGGTCGAGAGTGCATCCTATCTTCCATGTTTCATTACTGAGGGAGCGGAGATCATGAGGTCGTTGGATCAGTTATACTGGAGCCATTAGAGGAGATAGAGATCGTAGAGCTAATTCGTGTACTTGCTAAGCGCCGACGATGACATGGTACCAGATTAGAGATGGAAGTTCTAGTCGAGTGGCTTGGCAAGCTGTCCGACGAGGCGACATGGGAGTTGGAGTCTGATATTTTAGAGCGTTTCTCTGACTTTTCACCTTGAGGGCAAGGTGGGAGAAACGTGGTGCACTTCTATCTCTACCGTTGACAAGGTCTCTCCTAATTTCTAATCTCCCTCGTCTGTCGAGTCCTCCCTCTTCTTTGGGATCTCGACTACTTCCCATTCATCTTAATTACTTAAACCACATCAACCATCCACCTTCATCTCCATTATCATCCATAACCCTAACATCCACTCTACCCATCACCACCACCATCACCCGCATTATATCGTGTTTTCGTCCTAGTTACAGTTAGAATCTGCAAAGGGCGTAAATACAAAAATTGTAAATCAAGGAGTTACGGATCTAATCCACTTGATTTCATAATTTTCTGACTACGAGAGAATATTTGGTGAATATTTTGCCTCAGTTGGGCGGACTACTTCCTGCAATAAATTTAGATCTTGAAGGAATCATTCCGTAGCCTATCATTGGTATCAAAGCCTATCTTTTGGTAGCATAGAACCCATCATCATTATCTCCTTTCTATTAATTATATTCATAATATTTTTATCTCATAAGTCAGCCCTCAAGCAAGAAAATCATGTCAGGCTCTATACTAAGTTTTATGTAGTCTTTTCTATTCAAAATCCTTTTAGTTTACCGCAGTGGTCAAATAACACATTTCTTCATCTTGTTTAGCATGTTCACAGAACTATGAGGAAAACATCTTATACACTCCAGGCTCATCTAACGTTGTTAAATGAGTTATTCAAAAGCTCGTAACTATTGATCAAGTGATCAAGGGCCACCATGAAGCCAAAGATTATAGAAAGTAAATGATGTACACCAACATATAGACAATCTCAAGCAAAGTCCAGATTCCTCTCAATATAGCGAAAGTAATTCAGCCATGGATGTCTAACCTATGTTTTAAATATTATTTTAGGCTAATTAGACTATTTTATTGATTTAGTTTTAGGTACTGAGCAGGCCTAGCCAATTATCAAATTTCGGTTGGCTTATATGTCAGGCTAATCCACATCAATTTTGAATAAGTAATAGGAAAGGATTTGAGGTTGAAAGTTGAATGAGGGTAGGATTTCTAGGAATCTAAGTATTCAACTACTATTCACATAAGGAATAGTAGACCTAGGCACCTCCAGTGCTTGGGGAGCCTGGCCATTCTTTTTCACTACTTCAGGGGACATTCATTATCTGAGGGCTTAAGCCTAAGTGTTGGCCCCTAGGTGTTTGACTCAAAAAATTAATAAAGTAATCCTACGCATATCCTAACCAAAATAGGACTTAAGCATAGCCAATATAAGGAAGGGCTGGTTTGGTGGATAGATAGAGAATCTGATTAAAAAGAAAGAACCCTACCTTAAGATCCATGTATTTCGAGGATATCAAATGCAGAATATCTTTTTGCACTTCGGTATTTCCCAGCCCAGTTAATGTCTCCCTTCTTCCTTTTTTTTCTCTTCTTTTCTTTTTGGGTAGAAAACTACCATCATGCTATCATTTCCCTCTTCTATTCTTTCTGATTAATATCTTTTTTTATCACAACCAACTCACTGGAATGAGCTTCACAGGAAGTATTATAATGCAGAATCTATTTTGGCCTGGACAAACAAATCCATCATTCCCATTATTAAAGCCTTCGCCATTTCGCTAAAACTGGAATGTGAGCATCTCTCAAAGTTAAGAAGACTTGATCAAGAGATTGATAAAATTTCTAACTTCAGATTTTGAAGGGCTCCCTTACATGTGTGCCAAAGAGAACAATCTTATTAGAAAACAAATTAAAATTAGGATGGAGCTTACTAAGAACTTGAAAAAGAAAAATTGGTGCGGACACCAGTCCTAGATCATCGATCAGACACATGCACAGTCGCAGGCACAGCAGAGCAGCTGATGCAGACTTCACCTTTACATGTGTATTCATGCATGTGCAAGATGGCAGCCCACCTGGTGACACTCTAGTTGGGTCATAGATCATGAGAAGACTTTTATGTTGAGAACATTTTGGCCTTTTATGTTTTTTTAAAGCTAGGACAAAAACCTTTATTAAGTCTATTGACGAGCGTGTTTGAATTTTGGTTGTTAATGGTTATTCTCCTACTACAGAAAAATCTAGAGAAACTATTGTGCCAAAAGCTGTGAAAAGTAGAATAAGATTGATCTCGAGAACTTGGGATGGACTAATAAGGCCCTCAATGTTATTTTCAGCGGTGTCTCCTAAAATGAATTACAAAGGATCTGTACTTGTGAAATTACAAAAAAAAGCATGGGATATATAAGAAACTACTCGCGAAGGTATGCATTATGTTAAATATCTAAAATTCATAGATTGACTACTTTTCCTGAGAGTCAGGTAGGACTGTCACAATAAACAAGCAGCTTGGACAAGGCCCAACTTAGGCTCGAGCTCAGATCAACTTGAGCTGAGCCAGAGCCTAAGTTGAGCCAAAAATAGGACTCGAAACTAATTTCAGGCTGAGCCTGAGTCAAAGCTGGCCCCCTTAGGCTTGGCTCAAAAGGCTCAAAAGTTAATATACTAAAATATACATAGTATATTTATAAGAATTGATCTTTAATTCAATGGCTCATATCTCTCCGCAATATCCTTAATATTATCATCACTAAATCCCACTCAAAACCCTATCGTCATCTCATCCCTCAATCCCTTGTCTCCTTAGCTTCTATCAGCCTCATCTCATCCCTTAATCCCTCGTCTCCTTAGCCTCTATTGGCCTCATCTCCTTAGCCTCTATCGGCCTCATCTCATCCCTCAACCCTTCATCTCCTTAGCCTCTATCAGCCTCCTCCACCTCCGACTTGCATCTCATACTTGCTAGTCACAAAGGACTCAACTTTCTTCACCAACACACCCAAGATTGCAGATCCTAACATCTCCTCAAAAGCAGCAGAGTGAACTCAATGTTTGAAGGAGAAAGACATAATAGAGTGCCTTCATCATTTGTGGCTTTTAATTTTTCTGTCATTCTCACAATAGCTTTCTTCATCTTGTATGATTCACGGAACAGTTTGAAGATCTAATCAAGTTGAAGACCTTAGAGTTGAAGACCTTAGACATAATAGAGTGCCTTACTCTAAGGTCTTCAACAGTTTGAAGATCTAATCAAGTTGAAGACCTTAGACATAATAGAGTGCCTTACATAAAGAATTGAAGATCTTGTATGTTCCACTCTAAGGTGTTTCATGTTCCACTCTCTAATCAAGTTGAAGACCTTAGAGTGGAACATGAAAAAACACAAGAAGAGAAGAGAACCTTACATAAAGAATTGAAGATTTCTAACTCTCTCAAATCTAAAAAATCTCTTTTGGACTTATAAAAGAAAAATTCTAAAGAGGAATTGGGTGAGAATATTAAAGGTTCCGAATCTAAAGTAGAGTCTAACTTGCATTTTCAAGCATTCCATCTATTCTCGCACAATTTAAACCACCTTCTTGGAGCTCAAAAGCAAAATCAAAATCTGAAAAATCTCCACAGATTTGCCATCTACATTTGAGAGAACATGGTGATGTGTACCCCTATCATCTAACTTGCTGAATTTTATTTTTCAAATTGATTTGGCCTTTGATTTCATATTCATTTAAAGAAGAGAAATAGATTGGAAGTAAAGAAGTTGAATGACCTTATTTATGTACAATTTAATGCAAGAATGAAATATCGAAAGATAGTAAAAGAGAAAATTCTAGTCCCTTCAAAAGAAAGAAATAATGCAAAGTAATAATTGCATAATAATCATATAGAACAAGAGGTCTTTCTAGATGAAGAGTTAACTTGGGAGATGGTAATAGAAGCATTAGAAGCCGAAGTGTATTTAAGATCAATGATTAGCACTAGATCTACTCAAGCAACTACTAGTAGCAATCCTTCAAATTCTCTATATGAGTAACTAATCGAGTTGGATAAAGAAACGGACAATAACAATGACATTGAGCTAGAGCTTGATGATGTTTTGAATGATAATCCATTAGCAAACGAACCTCCTCCTCTAGATTGTGAAGAAGATTTAAAAAATATTAGAAGAGGGCCTTTATTTTGTTATGGTTGTGAACTTCATAATTGATCATGTTATTTGTTAGTTTTGATATTTTTATTCATGTTATTTGTTATGGTTGTAAATTTGTTGCTAGAAATTTATGGTTGTGATAATTTTGAATCTTTGATTATATATTTATGTTATTTGTTACGGACCTTATGGTTGTGAACTTGCTAATATGGTTGCGAATTGTGATTATGTTATTTAGTATTTTGGCGTGGTGCACTATTAAATTATTTATATATACTATACTAGTTACATATTAGCATACAATGTATATTATATATTCGTATCATATATTTTACTTTTTATTTTTTATTATTTTATATTAAAAATGTTAGACAGTCTCGTCTTCCATCTTGTCATCCACCTTCCGTCTAGGCACTAGGTGGTGGGGTGACTGCCTGCCACCCACAACCACCTTAGAATACTTGCCACCCATGTCCACCTTACAATACATTGACCCTACCCTTTTATTTGTCCATCATGTGATGATCTATGAATAGGAAATCTTATGTTCCGATATGTCATTGATGCAAGATATAAAGTCATATTGGGGTTAGATGTTTTGTTCCTCCCACTACATTTGACACATTCATAGGGTTAGATAGAGTGCATGTAGATGATAATTGCGTCAGATTGAATCATATGATTGGGAAGAAACATAGGAAAGGTAGGAGCAGCATAAAGCATACAAAACCGGTCACTCGTTAGAATGTGAGAAGCTCAGAGCTACATACTACAGAGATTCAAGCTACATGGTCAGATCAATTTGGGTCGGAAAAGGAAGACATGGTGCAACCAGTGGGGTGATTGTTGCAAGTAATTCACACGAGGTAAGTAGGCTAGAGGGAGCTTGTTGGAAACAATTTATCCTCTTGGCACTTCATTGGAAGACTGATTTTAGTACCACTACAATTGGAAAAGTAACATGGTACTGAACTGAAAGAAAAGATGTTGCACTCACCAACCCACTGGGATCCCTGTCATTCACATATTCTTTGTCAAAGTTTGCATGGCTGCAAAAATCAACAATGGCAAATATTAGTGAACTGCAAAGAGGCAGAATTCAGCAGATGAACAATGTTCTAATTTGAGAATCAGTGTCCTTTCTCAATAGCAGAGACAAGAGAAGTTGAAACTACAATAAACTAACTAAAGGAACTGTGCTTAAGTTGTGTGCCATAACCTTTGTGCAGAAGGATAACCGTGCAAGCTGTAAGCAGAATTACCCATTCCAGACATGTGAATATTGCTTCCAGAACCTGTTAGTGTGCAGTGTCCCAAACATGTGCAAAATGAGATTTGTGGGAATGTGCATCAATGTAAGTGACAGTTGAAAGAAATCTACTGAGTGGCATGCAAAATCACCCATAGTTTTATTAGGTAGGTCATAATTAGGACCTACTGCAAGCAGTAGCACACTAGAAGGTATAGATGAACTGGCACCGCAATACATTGAATTAATGATAATCTCCAGATTCTCCACTACCAATTCTTAACATTGATGTAAAACTACGGGACTCTTAGGATTCTAAGAATGATGATGGTAAAAAGAAGAGAAAATTAATAGGGTTTCACACCTCTCCATTCTTAACTAGCGTTTCACACCCAAAACTCATATTGGAGATAAATCTCAACAAAAAACAAAATTTATTTTTTCATTAACTTCGACTGAGTAAAAGGCTGGCCTATATATAGACGTTAGAAATGACAATAAAATGACACCCTAAACAATTGCAAAAAAACAAATATAACCCTAAACACCATAAATAACAAATATATAATAAAAATAATTGACTTAAAGACTAATTTCCTAAAAGATGGATTGCACTAAAATATATGCCTGTGTAATATGTCATTGATGTCTGCACCATTCCCCTCGAGTGGGAGAGAACTCCACTATGTCGAGTGTATCCTCTACGGTATTTATATTGCTGCAGTCTGACCTGACACTCCAAATCATTTCGTTCAAGCAAAATATCATCAGATTTAGCGATAGGTTTCACACCCTCAAACAAAGGTTTCACACTCAAGTTTTTTTTTTATCATAAGACTTATCCTTAGTGACTTCGAACAGTGAACTGAGACTTTCCTCGTACTACTTTAGTCTGTCGAGCTCTTACCATTCCAAGTCACTTCAGTCAAGCCAAGTATCATCATGTTTAGGCTAGGTTTCATACCTTTACCCTCAAACTTTCATACCAAAATATTCCTGATGTCAAGACTTGTCCTCAATTTTAGAAAGAGCACCGATCATGGAGACGAGATATAAAGTCGATGGGGACACAATAGCGGTGGATAGGAGTTAGCGAATACGAGCAAGCAACAATAGGTAGTGGAGTTTAGAGAAGATGGCATTGGCGGTGGTGGAGAGCAACTTTGGCGGTGTCGATGTCGATGGAGAGTGACACTAGCGGGTGACAACATCAATGGAGAGCACTACTAGTGGCGACAATATCAGTAGAGAAGTTATGCTGGCTATAAGGAGTTTCAGGAGTCAACTAATGGCCACAGTCCATCCAGCTTATTACTCTAAAAAATTGGTAAAAGAAGGATTGGGTTGGGATTCGAGTAGGTTTAAATATGTTGAGGTTGAAGATGACTTAATAGGTGGGAATGGGTTGGGGTTAATGCTATCGGATCGGATTGGGTTGGATGCTAATAGATTTGAGGATTAAGTTGGTAAGCTAAATTGGTTTGGTTTTAGGTTGGTTTGGATTCAGGTGAGTTTATGTTTAATAGGTTGGAGAAGGTGAGAATTTTGGTATTTTGGGGGAAGTTAAAATTCGAAATTTTAGTAGATATGGTAAAGAAGAAAAGAAAGGGAATTTTAATATTTTGGGAGGAAAATTTAAAATTCAAACTTTAGGATAGGCCTAGGTAATTTTTTGGTAGTTAGGATTTGTTGGGAGGGTTAGGGGAAAAAAAGATTCGTTGAAATCTCAAGGAAAGGATAAGCCATTAGAATTTGAAATTCGAGAATTCAAAATTTCAAAATTCACAAAATTTAGAAATATGAAATTCAAAATACACGAACTTTGAAATTTTGAAATTCTCAAAATTCTTTGAAATTTGACTTTTTTTTGCTCCCCTGTGGCAAAGAAGAAAGTTGATTTAAATGATGATGGACTATTGGACGATGCACGAACACTCCACGCCCTGCCAAATCTTGCTTCACTAGTAGGATCTCCCCTTAAAAAGGGTTGAACCGACTTGCAACCAGATCTATATAGAAATATGCACGGAGCTTTCGAGATATTTTTTGACAGATCTAACCGTTGGATCGACATGAAATTTTGATATGTTGTAACCCTAGGTAAGAGCTTTCAAACGAATCTAATTTCACTCGAATTAAATGGCTAGATCGAGAGATATCGTCAAAATAATGTACGGAAGTCAGAAGGTCATAACTGATGTATTCTGATCCAAGCGGAAATTGAGGTCCGTGGGTGGAGGCACAGACTCCTAGGTGTGGTGGTAGACTAGCGATGATGGGGTGACACCGGTAGGGCTAATAGTGGTGGAAGGTTAGGGATGATGGATGGGGTTAAGGCAAGCCTCCCCTAAAGTTCTAGGGTGTTAGGCCGATTGACAAGGTTAGAGGCAATGTAACCGTGGTAAGAAGAGAAAAAGGAGAATATTTAGGAAAGAAACTCAATACATTTGATATCCATAATAAAATTGTCTTCCATATATTTAGAGGCTAACCAAACAAGCAAAACAAACAAAAGATAACTATAGAAACAATGCATCCTCGCCGAGTGCGTTCGAACCATAGTGTTAGAACCAAAAAAAAAAAAAAAAAAAAATTTGAGGTTGAGAGAGGAGGGTGCACGTGCAACCCTTCCCCTCTCCCTCTCCGGTACGCAACGGAGTGCGGTTAAGGGTGGATTTCATCTAATCCGAATCAGATTAGGTTTGATCCTCTCCTAACCTATAAATTTAACCCTAATCCTCTCTCTCCTCAACAACCCCCCCCCCCCCTCCCAGCCTTCTTCTCCTCCACCGTTTTCTTCTTTTCTCGCCGACGGAGTCACGCCGTGGAATCGGCCAGCCGGAGCATCGTCAGAGCCATCGGTGACCACCTCGTGATTCCTTTGTAAGCCTTCTCCCACCCCTCAAATTTAATTAAAGTTTAATAGAGTAAAACGAAAATACCTAATTTGGGATTTCGGCTTCACCGGCAACTCTCACCGGTCGGTGGCTTAAGGTCGCTGTTGCTCGTATACCAAAGACTTGCGTCATCGACCTCGTGTCGTAGGCGCACTCCCCTGAAGTCTTCGTGGCTTGAGGTATGGAGGAGACGACTCCAGGGCCGCCGGCCATGGAGTCGAGCTGTCGACCGCCATCTTCGGTTCCTCCACCTCTCAAGGTATGCTGGGTCGCGAGAGTGTAGAAGAGGTGAGGGTGCGGCCGGCGAACCTTCGCCGCCGCGGCCGCCGGCGTCTTCCTCTTCTTCTTTATCTTTTTCTCTCTCTTTCTTCGGCTTGGAGAAGACAGACTTAGGGTCTGATCTTCTCCCTTTTAGTATTTGGATTCGGGTCGGGTTGGATCCGAATCCAAGGAACCCGACCCGGTTCCATTAGCTAATTAGATTGGGCCTTGGCCCAATCCATTTAAGTAATAGTTGGGTGGGCTGCGGGCCAACTGCAGCCCAGCCCAACTGATTTGGGCTTATTTTAGCCTAAATTAATTATTCTTGGGTTAAATTGTAGAAAGATTTTTAATAACTGTTTTAATTAAAAATGTTATTGTTATTTATTATTTAAGGTGGTGATTTTTAGTACGTGAGCTAGAGATTTGAGATTTCGATTGTCTTGCCTAGACTCAAATGAGTGGGTTTACTCACATGTTTATTTATTGTATTTCGTATTTTTGTCAGACCATGTAAATTTTCTATGGGCAATTTATTTATTTCATCCTTATATGTAAAAAATTAAATTGTTGCAATTTCTGTATGAAAATCTATTTATTTCATCAGTACGTGCGAAAATTTAATTGTTTTATTTTCTGTGTGCATTTAATTATTATATTCAGTGCATCCCCATACTTTGTGCAAATATTGAAATTTGTGAAAAGAAAAATAAGACTAGTATTGATACGACTTAGAGAACAGTCCCGGTATAAATCCCTTGCGATTTTCCGTGGTGACTTAAGTCTATCTGGAAGTCCAGGGGAAAGTCCTAAATTAGATCACTGCGGTGACTTTCTTAGGTGACTCTGGCGGGGTTAGGAAACAGTCCTAGGAAGAATGAGAAAATTTTCTAGGTGACTCTAACTTCTCTCAACGGTTAGAGGAAAAGACAGAGTGTGTTGATGACATGGTGATACCCTCTGATGACCCCAACCGGATCAGCTATGAAGAAAAGTCCCGAGCGTCATCTCGAGGTGACTTCTAGTTGATGTGGATCCACAGGGTTTAGACCCATTGAGACATATGACAGTATAAATATCAAAAAGATGTTAATATGTTGAAAACGTGCAAGGTTACAAGTTGTGACATCTCTCTATTGTTATCATTGTTATTATTTAGAGAGCATGCCTATTGCATATTGTGATGGATATTGTTGCTTTTAGTTTAATTTATTCAGCATTGATATGATTTAAAATTTATTTGGTTTTCGAGTGGATTCCACTCACTGAGCTATAGTCATTGGCTCATGAGTTCTATTATTTTTTTTGTATTTGTTTATTTATTTCAGGTAATAGTCAGCGAGACGATTGAGCGAGATGTACCCGAATTCCACCTCCACTTAGGATTCACCTATTTACCTTTCCGCTCTTTTAGATTTTGTATTTTTAGATTAGAAGTTTTTATTTTTAGTTTAGAGACTCAAAAATATTAACATTGTTTTTATTTTAATTGCAATTAGTAATAAAATTTTAATAAAGCACATTCTCATTTTATTTATTTATCTTGTCATCGTTTACGTAGAGAGTATTATTAAGGCTTCGTGCATCTCAAGCATATTGAGATACATGGCCGGTCATGATTCCTATTTTGGGTCGTGACACATAGTTTCCAGTTTCGGTCGATCCCAAGTAGGATCGGCCGAAACGGAACGATCCAGGCCGAAACCAGCCGGTTTCAGCCTGTACAAGTGGCTGCAAGCAGCCACCTGCAGCAGCAGCAATGCAGTAGCTGTCACACAGAGGGAGAGAGAGAAAGGGAAAAAGGAAGAGAGAGTGAGGGAGAGGGAAAGATAAAAAAAAAGGGTGAGAAAGAGAAAAAAAATAGAAAAAAAAGGAGTATAGGAGAGAATGGATATTTCAGACTAACAGTTAGAGGGATAGGAAAGAAGAGAGGGAGGAAGAGAGATTTTTACCTTTTAGGCTTTATATGTGAGTAATTATTATTTCTTATTTTCTTATAATTTTTTCTAAATTTTTAAAAATTTCTCAACATTTTTAACAATATTTAGAATTTTATTTAATTAAAATAGTCCAATCCGATACAGGCGGCCGATATGGCCGACACGTATCGTTTTTCCAGACGGCCGATCCCGATCCCGATTTTTGGAACCTTGGTTCGAACAAACAAAACACACTCTTTGTATTTGCGAACATATGTAGACGTTTGAATACGATAGCCACATTCCTTATCCTTTGAAAACAAAAGTGATTCAGCTCGAGACAACTAGGTCCAACCCTAGTCGTATCATTCGCAATCTTGTTCCTCCCAAACGGTAGAGTTCATGATAATTCGACATTCGTAATGCAAGTGTCGAACGAAAGACAAATGTAGAGCGACATAGGACGTGGAAGACGAGGCCGTCTATACCCAGTGGAAATAGTGATAAAGGTTGGGGAAGATGGGTAGCCTAGATAAATTAATGAGCAATGGAAAAAGAATATGTGGTTTGGAGAAGATTTGAATCCCAAAAGACTATTGCTCTGATAGCAAAATGATATAAAACAACGGAATTGTTAGGATTTTAAGAATGATGATGGTAGAAGGACGAGAAAAGGAATGGGGTATCACATCTCTATTCTCAACTAGGATTTCACACCCAAAACTCACATTGGAGATAAATCTTTAAAAAAAAATTATTTCTTCGTTAACTTCGATTGAGCAAAAAGCTGGCTAACCTATATATAGACCTTACAAATGACAACAAGCAAATAACACCGTAAACAATTACAAAAAAGTAAATATAACTCTAAACATCATAAATAACAAATATATAATAAAAATAATTAACTTAAGACTAATTTCCTTAAAGTTTAACTGCACTGATACATGTACCCATGTAATATTCATTGATGTCCGCATCAAACATTCATGGAAAGGATCATATTACCTAAATCTGGAAAGCCTCTTGAATTTGCAACGGGCCCTCTTACTCTTTTATCAGAATAATACACCACCTCATCATCTGATGAAAAATAAGGAAACTCTAACTAAGTTCTAATCAAACATTCACATAGTAAGTGCAGACTAGAACAAAAAGACCAATTAGTATTGAGGAATTAATTGGAATGATGGACATTTTAAAAGAGGAAAGCCCATTAAGGACCTGTTCTTGAGCGTTTAGTTCTGGAGTTGGACTTTGCGAGCTCAACATAGAGAGAAGATTCCTTTTCAAGGTCAAAGATCATACCCTGCAAAAAGATATAAAGCTAAGAATGGCAGGAAAGAAAGTCCGCATAGTTATAAAATGCATACAAATTGAAGTGCCTCAAAGTTGCGTAACATGTTACTCGATGAATAATTGAATATCATAATCATATTGGATAATATAGGCTCTCTCAGCAAGGAACAAGAAAGAAGTTTAAGGACATTACAGTCCTCCAAAAAAATTTGATGTGTTCCAATCACCAATTCAACAACATAAAATCTTAGATGCAACATTTTATATGCTTAAATTTCTTCGAGAGTAAAATACTCAAACTAATAAATGCTTATGATTTTACTGTAAGTATCGAAAACCATCATTATTTTCTTTCTTTTCTCCTTTTAGATTACATGTGCACAGCAGGTTCACCATAGCAGTATACAGAAGGGAGATATATTTGTGCATATTATAGATTATTCCCTGTGAAAATTGTCATTCAGATTTCAACCACTCATCCATTTCTAATAAGCAATAATACATGTGAAAGATTAGTTAGGTCTTCATTGGAATCACACGTTTGACTTTCCTTTCACTTCATAGTGACTGACATTAGATTAAATATGCAAAATGTGATATTGTGATTCTAATTCAGCTGCACAGCGGATCAAATTTTATTTAGAGTTAGTTACTCCATCAGTATGGCAAGAACAGTAGTCTAAGAATAGTAGTATAATAAACAGGTTCCTGTAAAAGAGGTCCCACTTTTCTCCTCCTCATCCTAATTTAAAGAAAGAGTGACAATAAATTTGGAAAAGAAAGAGTTCAAGCATCAACTCGATTTATAAAATACAACTGGTAAAACAAACAATAGCAAGTAATGCTCCTGCACATCATATTCTTATTCCCATTAGAATAATTGTATGCTAGCTACGTACATTTAGAGTATGCATTGCAGCTATTGCAGATTGTTGATCAGAGAATACAGCAAAAGCATATGCCTGCAACAATGAAAGATAATATTAGTAGCCAGATCAAAACTAAAACTCTAAATATTATATGCCATACATCCTAGCCAAATAAAAGCTGATTAGGAATACAATATAGAAGAGACTTCAGGCCTATTTTTCTGAAGTTGCAATTTTCTAATATCATACAATTTTCTAATATCATACAATTTTCTTCCTGTCATTTTCTCTGATGAATTGGTGACAATGTTCTGAAAGGCGGCCGCTAGTTGCGAGCGGTCACCCCACTGTATAGCACCTAGGCAAAAAATAGGTGCCGATGAAATAGTATTTTTTATATATAAAAATTTAAAATAATTATATGTAATATACACTAATCATCTAGAAATGGAAAAAATGCTACACCCTCACATGCCACGTAACCCAAAATGATGAGACACACATCACACACTCAAATGTTGTTTCACTCAAAGTTAAGAGTTAAAACCCAAAATGATAGGACTTCAAGTTTTCTTCTCTACTAACTTTTCTTCTCCACTGCCTACATTATTCCCACAATTTTTGAATTTTGACTTTCCCTCCAAAACCAACCAAAAAGCCCCACCCTCGCGTGACCATCAACCCAAACCTAAATCCCATCTAAACCAAATCCAAACTAAATCAACGTTCTCCACCTAAACCGCACCCAATTATGTTCAACTTGACCGACCCAACCTGTTAAACCCTGATGCAAATCTAGTATGAATGCAATGTTTTGGAGAACAATCGACCCAAACAAGTAACTAAAGTAAAATATAGTAAGCAATAACTGATAAGAAGTTAATTAATTAAAAGGATCATTACTAGATGGAAGGAGAGAAAACCACTCAGATAAGGCAGTAGCTTCCTCAACTCTCAAATAGGTACGTTGATAGTAGAAAGACCTAAAATATGGTGTAAGGAAAGACTTTAGAGTTTAGGTTTACCAATAAATGGAATAGTAGTGCTTTTACTTTGAAAACCAAGTCCTCCTCTTCACGTCCGGGCACCCAAAGATTCTCTTTCACTACTGGAATCTTTTGGACAGCAGTAATAACCAACGAAAAGGTAGAGGTTGAAGAAGAAGAGAGGTTTAAAGGGGAAGTAGAAGAGATTAGAGAAGGATCTTAAGATAGAGAAAGAGAAAGGGAGAGAAAGAAAGAGAGAGAAGAAGAAGACCACAGGGGAGAAAGTGAGAGATCTCAAATAATTCTTATTCCAACTTGTCCTTATTTCTCATGCAATAACCCTTAAATAGGTTAGCAACTTTAATTCTAGCTGATTCTAATAGAAACTTATTTCCTAATAGGACTCTAATTGATCATCTTACCTAAATTGATTGATCCAATTTAGATAATAAATCAATGTGGACACCCCCCACATATAAGCTTACCATAACTATCAATTGAGATTCTAATAGGAATTCATTTCCTAATAGAATCCTAATTGATTAAACCTTACCTAAATTGACTAACCCAATTTAGGTAATAACTCAATACGAACATCCCCCACATATAGGCTACCATATCTGTCAATTGACTAATTCAATTGATTATTTGAATTAAAAAGCAACAATTAGACCAAAATTGGACTCAAGTAATTCTATTTTGGTCAAATTGAAGATGGTGCCCACATCAAACCCTTAGCCCCCATTTACTTCAAGAATAACTATCTTCTTATTCTGCAATATAACTCCTCTAAAATACAGATACTATTCATCAAAATTATATCATATATCATATATTAACTCAATTAATAATTTATCCTTAACATTTATCTCATCAACCTACTTTATATCAAAACAAAAGATATTTATGGTAATTTCATAAAAAATAAAATATATTTTCCATTTTTTTTCTTCACTTTATATCACATCAAATATAATTATTACACTTTTTGATGGAAAATATGGTGGATAGAAGGAGATGGAAAAGAAAACAATGGAAGAAACAAAATGGGGTTTCACACCTCCACCCTTAAAATAGTTTCACACCAATTTTCTCAACGGAGCAAAGTCAAATAATCTTTATTTATCTCAAAAGAAATTACAACGGATCTATATATAGACCTACAATGGAAATAAGCAAAAGACACCCTAAATAAGAAATAAACAAGAGACGCCCTAAATAAATAAATAAAGTATTTTACAAATCACACCCAACATTTTACTAATTTTATGATTCACACCCCGTCTTTGACGATTTTGTAACCTGACCCCTTCTTATTCTTTATAATTCTCGTTTATCACCCTGACGTTATTTGATATCGATCAAATTACTAAAATACCTTCACCATTATTTTTCCTCTCTGCCCTTCTCTGAAGAAGGCATAGGTAATTTAGGTATTTAAAAATTATTTCATATATTATAACAAAATATTCTTTTGCTGGTACCATTTAAATTAACGAAGAGTGTTAAATGAGAATTATAAGAAAAAAGTAAGAGTCAGATTACAAAAACTCAAAAAACGGGGTGTGAATCACAAAATAAATAAAATATAGGGTATGATTTGTAAAATTTCCTAAATAAAAATATAAAACGTCACAACCAAATCTCTATAGGATGGCCATCAACTATCGGCTGCTCCTACGCTGGTACACACGCCATCATGTTCTATCAGTGATATTCTCTCTAGGTAGGAGAGAACTCGACCCTATCGAATGTGCTGATATGCTGCTCTTATATTGCTTTAAAATATCAGGGTGATGCCTCTCTAAATTATGGTGATCAAGTCACGTGTCATCTGACATAGGTCGTCATTTTCAATATACTAGATACCGTTGAGTTCCACCTTCTCTAGTTGAAATAATCTATCATCTAAAATTTTATCAATTTCGTCTATTGTGTTAAGTGGAGGTAAAAAGGGTCTCTCATAAATAGGCTCATTAGTAGGCTCACTAACTAGTGGGTTATCTAGAGTGAAATATGGACCTTTATAAGTGACTAAATCATCAATATTAAAAGTAGAACTAATGCCGAAATTATTTGGTAGATATAGAATATAAGCATTATCACTGATTTTCTTGAGAATTTTAAAAGGTCCAGCACTTTGTGCATGCAACTTTTTGATAATTCCAGTAATTTTCATACATATCCAGACCATCATATAGTCTCCAACATTTAATTCCTTGAATCTCCTTCTTATATCAGCTCGAATTTTATAATTGGCAGTATTTTGAGCAATTTCTATTATTGATTTCTTTACGCAAAGTCATGAATATGTGATGCGACTACAGATGCAGACTCAAACAACCTATGATAATGGTTCATAGAAATGAGATCTATAAACTGTCTAGGTTTATAATCATATACTATCTCAATTAGACTTAGACCTATTGATCTATCAACAAAATTATTATATGCAAATTCAACAATTGACAGTTTTTTATCTCAATCCCTTAGATTTTCCTCAATTGGTTTCCTAAACTCCTATTGACTACTTCAGTTTGCCTGTCGATTTGTAGATGGAATGCGGTTGAATACTGAAGCTTGGTTCTCATTTTATACCATAGGGTTTTCCAAAAATAGCTAGTGAATTTCACATCCCTATCTGACACAATAGTTTTTGAGAGCTCGTGCAGCCTAATAATTTCATTAAGATAGAGTTCCGTAACTCAAGAAACATCAAAAGTTCAATAACAAGGTATAAAGTGGACCATCTTGGAAAATTGATCCACCACCGCAATAATGAAATTGTGCTTTTGAGTAGCCTTTGGAATCCAAGTACAAAGTCCATACTAACATCCTACCAAGGACAATTAGGAACAAGTAAAGGTGTGTACAATCTCGTGTTCTGCTTTCGCTACTTAGCGAGTTAATATGCGTGACATCAACCAACAAGTCTCACAACATCTCCCTTAAAGCTTGGCCAAAAAAATTGATGTCCATAACTTTAATAGTTTTTGCATGCCGAAAATGTCCTACTAGATCTCCAGCATGCAATTCCAAAATTAAAAATTTTCTTAACGAGGTGCTGGGAATGCATAATGTTTGAGATTTAAATAGTTAGCCATGACAGAAGCTTAAATAGTAAGGAGGCAAAATTGGCTGCAAAGGCCACCAAATCACTCAAAGGCTAAGTAGACTTTTCTTCCTTTTTTGTAACTTTGTGAAAAATGACTAGTTGTGCTTTTAGACTATTTCTATCAACTATTTGGTTGTTACCATGGTTTGCAGGATCGACTGATCCCAATCCGAATCAGCTAATTCAAGCCCGATCCCAACTCTCTCTCCCACTCTCTCTCTTTCTCCTCACTCTCTCTCTCTCTCTCTACCTCTCTTTCACTATTTCTTTCTCTTTTTCTCTCCTTACTATATAATCATTGTTTCTCTTACAGAGAAATCTAGCTCCAACAAACTCTAGTGACGCAGATCTAACTTCGACGAACTCCGATATATAATTTTTTAATTTATTTTTATATTTCTCTTAGTTTTTTTTTCATTTCTTCCGCTCCCTCCCTTTTTCTTCTCTTTTCTTCTTTTTTCTTTTTCTTTTTCTTCTTCACTGCACTATGGTTTTTCTCAAGGTTCCCAGTTTCAGCCGATCCCATGCCAGCTGAAACCAATCGGTTTCGGCCGTTTTGGCCAAAACGGCTGGGAACGGGTCGGATCCGACCCGGGGGACATCAATAATTGATGTCCCCATCCCCCACCTGCCTCTCTCTCTTTTCTCTCTCTCTCTCTCTTTTCCTCTCTTTCTCTCTTTTCTTTCTTTCTTTCTCTCTTTCTCACGGATCTCTTACTCTCGTTCTCCCCGGTGACTGAGTAGTGAGTAGATCTCCGTCTCTCCGGTGACCTCGACCTCCGGCGACGTTCTCCGACGACCTTGATCTCCGGCTACCTTTGGTAAGTTTTTTTTTCAATTTTTTTTTCCCTTGTATAGCAGCTGCTGCAGGTGCTGCAAGTGCTGCAGCACTGCTGCTGCAGCAGAGACTTCTCTGCCAGCAAAGCAGCAGCAGACTACTGCTGCTGCTTCTTAGCACAACAATAGAAGCAGCAGGCAGCAGCAGCTTCTCTACTACAACAGCACCTGGTGCTGCTTATGCAATTATGCCTCATAAATTTTAAATTATTTTATATTTTATTTTGATTTTTGTTTATGTTTTTTAGTTGCAGTCTTGCAGAGCTAAAATATCAATGGCTCCAAAAGAGAAGTCATATGATACCGGCATTGGGTGGCAACATTGTAGCACTATTAGGCAACATAAAAGACGCGTTAAATGCAACTGGTGTGGAAAGAAAATGAGTGGTGGTGTCAGCCGTTTGAAAGAACATTTAGCTGGAAGACAAGAAAATGTAACAGACTTAAGTGTCTTTGGAAATTAGAAAGCAGATGTTGGCTCATTTAATTATCAAAAAGAAGGATAAACAATCTGCACAACAAAGAGAGTCAATGATTCGTGAAGAATTGATGCATAATCCTATACAGATTGATGATGATAGCAGTGAGCAAAGTGAGGAGGATGAGGAGGAAAGACAGATGAGGAGGGCAATAAAAGAGAGCAGAAATATGTATAGAGAAGAGGAAGAAACGAGAAGAAGCACTGGTGGTAACTTTCAGAGATCTAGATCAGTTAATATACGAGGAAAGAGAGAATATGGGGGCAGCAGTTCTACCCATAGGACTCCTGATGTTACAGCAGAGTCTGAAAATATTGGACCAATGGATACATATCTTCAAAAAAGAAAGGGTCATACACAGACTTCAATCAAGACAGCTCTCAAAGGAATTAAAAATACAAAGAAACACATTAATAAAACTATCTCTAAATTTTTCTTCTACAACCATATTCCTTTCAATATAGCTGATAGCCCTTACTATCACACTATGGTGGATGTTATACAATCAGTAGGGCTTGGTGTTCCCCCTCCTAATTCAAATGATATTGCTACTAAATATCTTGACTCAGAGGTAGATGAACTTCATACTTATATTGAGACATTTAAACAGTATTGGGATGAATTTGGTTGTACACTGATGTGTGATGGATGGAGTACACAAAACAGAAGAAATATAATTAATTTCTTAGTGTACTCTGGCATGGGGACAATATTTTTGAAGTCTGTGGATGCTACTGCTCATTTTAAAAATGTAAATTATATTTGTCAGTTAATGGATGAGGTAGTACAAGAAATTGGTGAAAAAAGAATAGTCCAAGTGGCTACTGATAATGAGGCAAATTATAAAGCTGCTAAAAATTTACTAATGATTAAAATGCCTCATTTATATTGGACGTCATGTGCTGCACATTGTATTGATCTGATATTAGAGTATATTGCAAAAGAGCCTGAGATTGACATGGTCATATGTGAAGGTCAGTGGTTAACAAATTTTATATATAACCATGGTTGGGTTCTTAATTTACTCAGGCAGATGACTGGTGGTAAGGAGATCATCAGACCCGGCGTCACTAGATTTGCCACTCACTTTTTAGCCTTGGAGAGCATCATGCGCTACAAGGATGATATTATGCGGATGTTTACATCACAGGAGTGGTCTATGAAAATTAAGAATATGAAACCTAAAAATAAATCTTTAGGTGAAACTTTGAAAAATATGGCTCTTGGAAATACATTTTGGGATAATATTACAATTGCCACCGCAGTATTTGAGCCTCTTGTCAAAGTATTAAGACTTGTAGACAGCGATGACAAGTCTGAGATGGGTTTCTTATATGAGGCAATGGACATAGCTAAAGAATCAATAAAAAAAATGTGGGCTAAAGTTATAGGAAGTGGTGGAAGATGATTGATTCTAGATGGAACAAACAACTACATAGAGATATACACGCTGCTGGTAAGCATGCTTTTAAGTTTTAAGTTTCAATTTTCTTTTATTTATGAATATTTAAAAATTTGAATGCTTACAATTTTTAAATTTTATAGGGTATTTTCTTAATCCAAGATTTTAATTCTCTAAAAATGTCAATAATGATAGTGAAGTCTTGTTGGGGGTTAGAAAGGTAATCAGCAAGCTTGAGCCCGATATTCATAAACAAATCCTGTGCGATAAAGAAGTAAGTTATGATTCAATTAAATAATTTTATTATTATTTGTTTCAAGTTTTAACTTTCAATAATCAATATAATCAATAAGCTAATAATATATTTCTGATTTCATATGGAGAGATATAGATTGAGAGCTGGGCAATTCAGTACTGCTAAAGTTGCTGCAGCTATATCTCATAACACTCCAGCTGAATGGTGGTCTATTTATGGATGGGAGGAGGCATCAAATTTGACGCCAATAGCAAAGAAGATTTTAAGTCAAACTGTCTTCATCACAGTGTGAAAGAAATTGGACTACTTTCTCCTTAATCCATACAAAAAACACGCAACCGATTGACAATGGAAAGATTGGAGAAGTTAATTTTTTGTCATTATAATATGAGATTGAGGGAGAGAAATTTAATAAGAAAGACAGAAAATGAACAACTGATTGATTTAAATCATGTTTTTGATGAAGAAGACCCCTTGACTCTATGGATCAGAGAGATAGAGGATAGGGTATTAGATGACAGAGATAACCCATGGTTAGATGAAATATTGGGAGAGACCACGACGAGGGCAGAGGCTGGTACAAGTCATTCAACAGCGAGAGATAATATACCTACTAGTACTAGTCATAATCCTGATGATACATATGATGGTGAGATCATTCCATCTACATTTGTTGAGGAAAGTCAAGGAGATATAAGGAGTGAAGACAGAGAAACTGAGGATATATATACATATCAGCGACGTCGTCATGAGATGCATTTTGGTTCCTATGATTATGGTACATCGAGTATTTATTGTTTGGAGCCATCACAAGATCCATATGATAGTTATTATCCTCAGTATCCTCAGTATTCTCAAGCACAAGATCCAAATGCTGATTATTATCCTCCTCAAACGCAAGTCACACAACAAGATCCATATAATATGATTAGTATGATGGAATCACTTTTTGGAGCATCAGGTCCCAGACATCAATATTTACAAACTTATGGTGATTATGATGATGAAGACTATAGAAATTTACGAGAACCAGCTCGGTATTCAACAAAGTTTTAAATTTTGAGTAAGTTAATACATTTTTTTAAGTTTTTAGACTTTATATGTGAGTAATTTTTGTTTTCTTATTTTTTGTCATTTTTTTTAAATTTTTCTGCATTTTTCTGCATTTTTAAATAATATTTAAAATTTTATATAATTAAAAAATAGTCCGATCGATACGTATCGTTTTTCTGGACGGCCGATACCGATCCCGATCCTGATACTGGGAACCTTGGTTTTTCTTTCTTTTGTTTGGTTTTCTTTCACTCACTCTCTTTCTAATCTTCTTCTTTTCGGTTTCCATTGCACCATAATTTTTCTTTCTTTATTTTTTTATTTTTGATAATTTTTTTCTAAAGTTTTAGAAGTTTTCCTATATTTTTAAATAATATTCAGAATTTTACGTAATTAAAAAGTCCGATCTGATCCAAGTCACCGATACGACCGATACGTATCATTTTTTTCGAAAGGCCAATCCCAATCCCAATTTTTCGAACCTTGGTTGTTACTACAAATTAGAGCTCTGCTAGTTTACTTCATGTAGATCAATTGATGTGGTGATTGGGTTTGCCGCTTTATTTGTGTTCTTGAATTGAATCAATACTAGATTAGCTCTATTCTATCGTCTCACTTGTTTGAAGCAAGTGGTGATGATTTATTAATGCAACCTTGTGGTAGATTCACTTTTTCGAATAATTTGTGTTGTAGATTCCAAAACTTTGTTTCCATTTCGAATCCCTCCATTGATCTAACTTGCAGTAGTATTGTGCTAATTTGTTTCTTTTCTCATCCAATTGCATTATTGGAATCCAATTTTGGGATCTAGGGTACCATTGTGCTGCTAGTGGATCTCTTATAGACTTGATGTGAATTATTGTAGGATCTAATGAAGAACAATGTTTTTGGTCCATAAGATATACACTTCTAATAGGTTCCTTGCATATCTTCAATTTTCCTATCTTGTGTTTGTAAGCACTTGCACAAATTTAGAACAAACTCGTATTTGTACAACCTCGTATTCGTATTCACTTAAAATCTAATTCATATTCATATCTGTTTAAGATCCAATCCGTATCCATATCCATTTAAGAGCTTATTTGTATCTGATTAATATTTGTATCTATTTTGTTAGATATCATTTTAAATTTTGGTATCCATTCAATATCTATAACCAAAGTAAAAAAATAGAGATCTCGATATGGGTTGAGCACTATCCGATCCACATCCGGTCCGTTTTCACCTCTATCTGCCGAATATCTAATGTCAGTTGCCTCCAATTCAATTGACAATACCAGCACTTCACTAATCACTGCTCCACCGACCACCGCTCCACCACCCTAACGACCTTTCCTCCTTGTTGTTGTCATCACCGTCGCATCCTCCACCGCCGCAACCTACTTATAGTTGTCACAGTCGCTGATGTCGTTGCTTCTTCAACCGCATCAACTTCTTCTCAGTCGTTCCCATTGTGGCTTGCTCCACCGCACCACCATTATCATCAATTCTACTCCGTCATTGCCCCCCTTCTACTCCAACACAAGAGCTCTCTCCATCACTATTCTTCTCTTTGATTCTTCAATGTCGCCAACGCATTTGAATCGATCGAGCCACTCTACTATCGACAATCTCCAACCCACGTCATCACCATCACAAACTGCTACAATGAATCCGTCATCCAATGCCACAGTGAATCCATTGCCATCGCCGTTGCCGTCACCGATAGCTTTTGTCACACCACGTCAACTACACTCTCCCACGACCTGCTCCCTAGATGATTCATCGGAACAGGTAACTCTTTCCTGTTTTAGCGTTTATCCATTTATTCATAATAGTATCTGTCTTAACTTAGTGTGGAATTACTTACTTAAAAGCCTTATTCCTTATTTTTGGTAGCTTGATTACAACATAATTTTGTTGGAGCAGTAAACTTCGTATTAACACTGCAACTAGCAAAGTAAGAAGAAAGTATTAACATACTTGGATTATTGTTTTAATTACGGGGGCATATACTACTAGCTTGCAATTAAAATGCCAAATTGTGACTTTTTTCCAATATATTAATTCCTTATAATCAGCGTTAGATTATCCTGTTAATTACTAGCCATGATTTGTTATTGATCTTTTGACATCTCATTGCATATCTTGCACTAGTTGATTGCATCTTATGTTGTGAAGTCAAATTTGCACGAACATACATAGTGGGCGTGTGATCTCTAGTACTCAGTCCCAATCTATTATGGAACCCTCAGGCATGGAGGACATCCCTAAGATTATCCAAGAGACATTTGAGAAATATGTCACTAGCCTCTCCACTAAACTTGATGGCTTCACTGCCCGCCTCAAGGTTCTCGAAGCTAGTCGTGAACGAGAAGTAAACATAAATGATATTGAAGCTTCCAACATGGGAGCCGGTCGTGTTCCGATGTTAAGGTCCTTTGATAACAACCTAACAACCATCACTAACAGAGAATCCCAAAAAAGTTCCAACAACATAATAATTATCACAATGACACATTACATCAGGAGATGAGCAAAAGTTTTAGAAACAACGCTGCCTATGGAGAACTTAGAAACCTCAAAGATCAAATGATTGAAAAAGTTAAGGTTGATGCTCCTACTTTTGATGGGCGATCCAACAGTTTTCACTTATTGAGTTCATGAAATGGACCACCTTTTTAGTGGTATAACTTGTTGGAGGATAGGAGAGTTAAGTTTGCTCAAATGAAACTAATCAGTCGTGCCAAACACTTCTGGCAGAACATTGAGCAAAATTTTGCGCAGTTGGAATCAATCTTCAATAACTGATTGAGTAGAAATACATGAAAGAGAAATTGAACGAAAAATATGCTCCTTATTCCTATCATAGTGACTTATTGGATTAGTGAAATAATCTTAGCCAAAGAGTAAACTCTGCTACCGACTACTTTTTCCAATTTGAGGAATACATGATGAGGCGCAATATCATTGAAAACAAAAAAATGTTTTTGAGTCATTTCAGGCATGGCCTTGATAAGAATATTAGGCAGTAGTTAGTGTTCCACGAGATAACTTCATTAAATCGGGCCTACACTTTGGCACTGAATTAGAACTGGTCACCAAATAACGACTAGTTAGACAACGTATTGGTCCAACTCCTTTCACCATTGCTCCACTTGGAGCCAGACCTCGGACGACATAGATACCTCACAAATACAATCAAAGCACGTTGCCCACCAATCGAGACAAAGGCAAATGTCCGCTAAATGACTTTATGTCATCCAATGATCTCCTTCAATGTTACAACTATAAGTGGGACATATGGTCAAGAACTATTTTACGGAGGCATTATACCTTAGGGAACTGAAGGACATGGTTGAAGATGATGACATTGATGAGCAAGTCTATACTCCTGACCTTGATAACATGCGAGATAGTCACAAAAATCACGCTTATGAGGACCATCCTATAAGAATCGTCGGATGTGCATTGACCCAATCGAAGAAAACTGATGATTAGGGTCGAAGTACAATCTTTCGCACATATATCAAGTGTGGAACTAAATATTGCAAGGTAATTATCAATAGTGGTCGTTGCATTAATGCGGTTTTTTTTCAATATAAAGTCCCGCTTAGGACTTAAATCTACTCCCCATATATATCCTTACAAAGTATCTTGAGTTAATACTTATTATATTGCCATCAAGGAAAGGTGTCTAGTTTCTATCCAATTCCTTTCTTATAAGGAGGACATTTGATGCGACATTGTACCAATGAACATAGGGTCAGTCACCATGGCTCTTCGATGGAGATAGGTAGAACCAAATACTTATGTCATTGACATTCTTTCTAATTACAGCATTAGTTCCACTTTTAATATTGAGGTCCTAATTGCTTACTAGAATATTTTGCCTATCCAGCTGACCCATATGATACACCTATTCCTACTCTATCAGATATACCTATTTTTGACCCTTTCAGTTTCTTTTTTCAATCCACATGAAAGAAAAAGATACATGCTATTTTGGATGAACAGTTAATATCTACTACTGAAGAAAGAGCTCACCGTTTCCTAGTCCAATGAAAAGACTATCCAAATTCAAATAGAACATGAATTACTCGTGATAAGCTACAACATAAAGATTTAGACATATTGGAGCACTACTAGAGTCGCCGCCACAATTCCACTTATCATCCCAGGAGAGTTGGTGCCAACATTAGTCCTAAATCATCGATCAGATATGTGTGCAGCCCCAGGCCACCAACCAACACTTTGGTTGGGTGACAGATCATGAGGGAGAGATTTCAATGTTTAGGGTACTTTAGTCTTTTTCCTGTTATGAGTATTTTAGTCTATTAGTCTTTTTAGGGTTTGTCTTGTTACTTCTTATTTGAGGTTAATGAATACTATAAGATTTTGAGATCTACTTTAATTTCATCGGTATATTCCAACATCCCATAAGTGGATTCCATAGGTTTTCTTTTGTTGGTGGATTCCAACACCCTGTTGATGGATTCTGTGTGTTTGTTCTTCTTTCATTGCCCTACATCACTACCCTTTAAATTTTAATACATTGATTATAGAAAAGTAAATGAAAAAGAAAGGAATTTGAAGAAATAGGGGTTTTGGATTTAAAAGAAATGAATATGGTGTTATTCACTAAATGGTGGTAGAAGTTGATTAGTAGAGAGCATCACCTTTGGGCAAAAATAATTATGAAAAATACTACAAATAGTGGAGAGCTAAATCTTGTAGACAAAAATATTCTAATAGAATATCGCCCTTTTGGAGAGGCAAATATTATACTACAAAAGTTGGAGAGCTAAATCTTTTAGACAAAAATATTCTAATAGAATATGTCCCTTTGGGAGAGGTATCAATCATACAGTTATGACCTTCAAAGTCGGTGTTACTAAGAGTGTCTAACAGCACGAATACCATGTTTTGGTATCTAGGTGGAAAAGAGCTCATTGGCTTCTTATTTTTCTAACCTTCTTATGGTTGAGTTTATTTATGGTATGAGCTTGTGCTGCTATGTGTCTTGTGAAATCCTATTACTGACAGGCCATTTGATGCACCGCGTGAGAGGATTTACCCACGCGGTTTATACGTGTATTTAAAGGTTTTGGTGTTTCAATTCGGGATGATGAAATTATCATCTATGAAGTTTGGAATGAGGCAGCTGGAATAAGAGATACAGCAGATGTTCACTTGGGTACAAGAGGGACAAGACATATTTGATTACATCAAGGATATGAAAATTATGCCTTCTGCTGATATTAAAGATGAAATACTGTGGAAATTTGGAAAGTGCAGGGTTTACACACTAAGTCCTCGTTCCCTTTCCTAGATAATGGAGGAAGATTGTATAATATTTTGCTGAAGCTGTGGAAGTTGAAAATACCTCTTAAGGTGAGAGCTTTCATAGGATTAGCTTGTAATAATAGGATCCTTAATATATATAATCTGTTGAAGAGGGGTCGGAGTGGATCTAATAATTGTCTTGTTCTAAAACTGAGTATGTAGACCATCTTTTCCTTCGCTATAAGTATGGTAGGAAATTACTTGACTAGATGAGGGGCTAATCTTGGCTGTCATGTGAAAGAAAATTCAAAATTGAGTGCAACAATTTGGGCTTCAAAAAAAAGACACGCATATGGAAAATATGGATGTTTGCTTTCACTAGCTGCATCATTCACACAATCAAGAACAGAATACAGCACTTTAGGGCAATAGAAGGTTGCAGTCTGGTTTGCAGTTTAAATGTTCTTTGAGAAGATTTTGCAATCAGGGACAGTTAGGTTTGGAGTTTAGACATAGGGACTAAATCACTAAAGACAAGTATAATGAATTAGGGTCTATATGCTTTGGCATCATAGCATTAAGGCCAAAAAGAAGATCATGTAAGGGCAATTTTGCAGGAAACAAGGGTTGCAACGTAAGAAAAGCAGTAAAGAGAGAAGCACGAGAAGGAGAGAAAACATAAGAATAGATAAGAGAAAGTAGATAACTAACTACACTGGATGGCAAGAATCACACTAGAGGGTTGACCTCAAAGCAATCAACTCTTCACATGAAGGAAAAGAAGGACAAAATCTCTTTTGTATTACTTGAAAACAAATCTATAGACATAGTTACAAGAAACCTCCATCGTGTTTCTCACTTTTATATATTGTTTTAAAGAGTGGATGAAGAACTCCTGAAGGACTCAAATTCCTAGTTTGCATAAGTTGAAAAGGACCTTATTTGTAGAGATATTAAAACACAATCGAATACTAACTAAAATGGCCCCTTAGGCTTCAAGCCAAACTAAATTAGGTACAAAATTCCAAATAAAAAAGTTACGAAAATGCATGAAATTAGCCAAATAAATAATAAAAATTCTAAAAGATGTTGAGTGCTTGAATCCAACTATAAGAAAATTCAAAAAACACCAAAGACCAATTGTGCACTGTCTAATCCAAAATATCTCGGTCTTCAAGCTTCGGCATCAAAAAGAAAGAGAAGTTGGTGAGAGCAAACACGAACGGAAAGGCAACTGATGAAGAAAGATAAACCTAAGTAGGAAAAGACCATTGTAGAGAGAACTTGGTAAACTAGGAAGAAAATAAAGGGAATGGTATAGCACCACAGAGAATATTGGAACATGTAGGTATTGGCATATAACAACTTTCCCAACACGTCTGATCCAACTCATGCTAGTGAGATAAGGAACATTGCTAAGTAAGAACACTGACAAGATGAAGCTGAAGGATCAGGTAGGCAGAAAAAAGGATCTAATAATGAATTTTGGCATTGACAAACCAGCATTCAAACCAAAATTTTTTCAATTTAAGGGTCGCCTACCAAGGAAAATAAATCATCAGAAAGAGTGAAAGACTATATATTTGATCAAATGAACTGTTCTCAAAAATCACTTTATCAAGGATTGCTTGTTAATAAAGATGAATCAAATTATTCAAGTGGACTGTTTCATAAAGTATCAATAAGAGTCATGTTGTGGGTTGTTTAAATCAATAAGATAGGACATCCAAAAAATCTGATGGGCAGGCAGATTCACATTGCTTACAACCTACATGGTCCTGAATTCTTTGTGAGGAAGCAATTTTCCTAGCTTTATATCCATTCCAAGTATAGGAGGGTAATGTCAAAATCAACTTACTTCTAACTCAACTTTTCAAAGGATCTAGTCCATCCAACTAACATGACCACCAAATATGGTATCCTAGTTATATCCCATTACAGTTTCTAGTAACGTTGCCAACAGGTAATAACCTCAGGTAGAATTAAAGCCTCAAGAAAGCTGATCAAAGTCGCACAAAACCACGTAAAGGGCAGATCTATAACTTCCCAATGTCCCCTACGAAAGGCAAAACTCACCATCATCCAGCGAAAATTAGTCATGTAGAAAAGGAGACTCAATCACCAATTATTATAGTAAACTAAAAAATTTCAAAACCCTAATTTGCCAAACAAAGGGATAAAACTAAAATCATACAAAAGAGAACGCAAGAGTATCCAATATAACAGCGCGAACCTGAGAGGATTTGCCAGAGTTCCTGAGTTGGGACGACTGGTAACCGGGGAACTCGCGGAAGAGGTTATAGATCTCGCGAGGCTTCGAGTCCTCGGGGAGGCCGGCGATGAAGAGGGTGCGAACCTCGTCTCCATGGAGCTGTGGAGGTGGTGGGTGAGAGTAGGCAATGCTATATTGTGGCTGGTGGTGCTGGTAGTGGTGGGGATACGGATGGGTAACCGACGGTTGCGGCGGCGGAGCAGCAGCTCCGGGTGGCGGCGGTGGAGGGTAGTGGGAAGGGTAGTGGGAGGAGGAGGGAGGATGGTGGTAGTAGGAAGCGGTCATGTCGCCCATAGGAGAGGCGGTGCGTGGAGGGAAGAGGTCGGAAAGTGGAGGAAAAGAATGAGGGACCCCACTTCACCCGGTTGTTTGATGAGAGAGAGCCCAAGAGGAGTTGCAAGAGTGAAAACGGGTGGGGTTAAGTCCGACCCGACCCGCTACCCCTAGATGGGTGATACAGTTCGACCAAACTGAGCCAAATCAGGAGTGTGAAGGCCTTAGGTTCAACGCCTCAACGCCCTAAGGCTTAAATAGGGATATTCAATTTAGACAACTTATGCTTTGCTTAATTACTTTCAGCTTTGCTTGCTTATCGGACTTGTACTCGTCTAAGCTTACAACGTTGCGCACCACCTTGGTGTCGACTACTTCTAGCCTATTCCGATCGTCTAGCCCTCTCTCCTCCTTGGGACACCAACACCTTTTCCCCCCTCTTTCTTTACCCTACTGCACCATGTGCAAATCCTACTTGGAACCCACGGCTAGGTCTCCATCTCCACCTTTATCACCATGTCAAAAGCCTTCACCACCATCCGTCACCAACACCTCCTGAAACTTTGCCGATTTTAGCCCTAGCTACGTTCTGAATCTATGAAGAGCATGAACATCAAAATCGTAGATTAGGAGATTATGGGATGAATTCTTCTAGCTTATTAATCTTATTGCTATAGATAAATATTTGGCGAATATTCTCTTTTGACTATGCGAACTGCCTTCCTACACCCGAGCTTGAATCGGTAACCGAGATTAGGTCATAACAAACTCAAGCCTTCTTAACAATGCCCTTTACTTGAAGTGTGTGCGATGCCCTTGCTCTTAAATATGCGGGCAAGCTTAGCTCGACCTGCACGGACTCCTCATACTCGCTCGACTTGACGTCGTACATCGTGTCATCCCTAGTCTCGATCATGTTATCTTCCCCTACATCCAAAAACATAATCGCAATGGATTGTCTCTTACATTTGTGTCCAAGGGTAAATTTCTCACCGCAATAAAAGCATAACTCCTTCAATCGACGATCAACCACCTCGGCTAGAGTGAGGTGGCACCAGTTGCCTCCTCAAGGGCCATCTATCTCGATCACAAGTGTTCTCAATGGGGGGTACTGTTGCCACTAGGCTGTGATGTCAGCTCCATCCCTAGGGTTCAGCTGAGGGACCACCAACTCTAGTGGTGCACAAAACTAGCTTGGGCTAGTCCGCAACTATCGAAGCTTCTCTTCTATCATGGCTATATATGAGAAGGCCTTGCGTAGTGTAGCATGTCGCATGGCCTTCACCTCAGCTCACATATTATACTTCAAACCACTGATGAAGTTGCTCTTTAATTACGAGTTATTGTACCTCTAAATGTGATTAGGTAAGCGCTCGAACTCCTTCTGATTGGTGTGAACTATGATTTGTTGGTGGAGTTGCTTCGAAGCTTCTTGAAAGTCTTCATACTCTGTTGGCTCAGACTATTCACACTTGGCCGTAGAGAAATCAGCCCAGTTAGTAAAAGGAGAAGCACGATTGGCTGACTCATACCAGTCACCTATAGAACCCTCAAGGTGAAAGGGCAGATGGTGATCCTCGGGGTGAGCACCTTTCGATTTGATCGATAGTCACCCCTTCGATTGTATGCCCTTCTTGAGATGCTATGGCTACTTGCGGTGCTGTAGGTGGTGCCGCGGTCTCCTACTAAATGCAGCTAGTGTGTTCCCCGCTTCTATCTGCTCCATCATCACTTGAAATATTATCCTCATCTTAGCGTGCATGGCCTTGGGAATTACCACGATGTTTCGCATTGAAGAGAATTCCTTAATCACGAGTAGGTTGTCCTCGACATGTGAACCTAGCACTTGATATTGGCTCTGTCGTTGCCTCATCTTCTGTAGGTGCAACCAATGCTCTTGTCTACGCCATGTCCGAGGAACTATGACCTAAGGGAGAGGTGCTGCAACTAGGATTAAAGTGTGGGACATAGGCCTCTCAATTAGACTGAGAAGGGGCGAACCCACAGAGAAAGTAGGGAGAGGGGACTTAAAAATTGCAAAGTGGACAGTGGGTGGCTAGAGCTACTTCTATTGCAAGAAAATAATACTTCATCAATAACGATGAAAATGGGATGCACACCATATATAGGTGTCTATAAGACAAGTTAGTGACCTAACTCGACTGATGAACTCATGGACCTAAATAAGAGACTAATGCAATAAAACAAATAACATTAGCAAATGATAACTAGGGTCCTACGCCCTGCTAACCCACCTCTAGCTAAGGCCTTAACCCATTTCTACATCAAAATTCAAACTCAAATGCTACCTCTAAGAGCCCAAACTAGCCCAAAGCCCTAGTCGGACTGACAATATCATGCCAACATGTTGAGTCCAGAACTTAAACCTATTTGACCTATCTACTAGAAAAATTTCGCTACTAAGCCACTATGAAAAGGTATGCAAATAAAAATACACCACTGAGATTTTGACCTTCTAAAGAGGTAGTTTTGATATCATGTCAAATAATCACTCAATCCAAAACCTAAATTATTAAATAATATATCAATAATATATATCATATTTTAATAATTTTATTATCTCTATTATTTAGTTAAAAATTTAAAGCTTACAATTAAATATATTTTACGACTATGTATTATATCCAAAATTATTTTAACTTTATGTAATGAAACATAAAAATTCAAAGTGAAAATATATTTAACCGATATAAAGCTTAAAAAAAGATTGGCATGTGGGGCCATCATCACTGTATCATACTGCACCAACTTAGTTACAAAGAAAAAGAAAGGTAAGAAGGACAAAAACATAGAAATAGGAAAACCAACACTAGTCCTTTCTTTTAGTTCTTTTCATCACAAAGATGAGAAACCACTATACATCATTATTATCCTTAAACGTGCGAGTTTTCTAAGACGAGGCGGTGGCATTGGCGCCGGCGACGGCGTCGGCGTTGGCGTTGGTGCCATTTGTGGCAGTGGCGGTGGCGCAGAACTCGTCTCTTCTGGCTGCGCCGTCCCGGCGAACAATGAAATGCGCCAGAGTCGTCGTCCCCGGCACGATGACTTGATTCTCGAGGCAGAGGAACTCTTGGCTGCACACGCTCTGCACCTCGTGCTCGTAGTCGTGGACCAGCACGTCTGTGGGCCCCTCCCCCTTCCACCTCGCCATAACCGCTGCCGAGAATATCGACGCCATCCTTCCCGGTGAACCCTTCCCGGTCCCCCTCGGCCCGTCCACCAGCACCACGTCCCACTCCACGTCGTACAGATGGTTCGGCAGGTCGTTGATGGCGAGCCGGCAGTCCGAGAAGAGGAGGTTCTGTACCGGACGGCACTCGGTGGCTCGGCTCCGGCGGGCGGCAGCGAGGAGGGTGTCGAGATCCCGGATCTTGGTGGTGTAGGAGACGTCGTAGGCCTCGAGCCCCGGGTGGCGGAGCTCGAGATAGGCCGTGTAGTACTCGTTCTCGTCGATGAAGACGGTGCGGCCACCGTGGTTGAGCGCGCGCCAGAGAGGGCTCTCGGCGCCTAGGCCGAAGACTAGGAAGTTGCACGGAGCGCGTCGGCGGAGGACGGCGGCGATAGCGCGGAGGTCGGCGTCGGGCATGCGTGTGGTGGAATTGGAGAAAGAGGCGTAGTGGAGGAGGGCGTCGAAGACGGGAGGTGGAAGGGAAGAAGAGGAAGAGGAAGAGGAAGAGGAAGAGGAGGAGGACGAGGAGGACGAGGAGGGGAAGGTAATGGTGGTGAATGAGGAAGGGAGGGTGGGGCTATGTGTGGTGGAGAGAAGAGTGAGGAGAGAGGCGAAGGTGAAGAAGGAGAGGAAGACGATGAGCCAGAGGCGGTGATGGGATCCAAGGATGGAGAGAGGTGATGATGGTGGAGAGCTTGCATTGGAGTTGGATTTTTGGAGGGAAGGGTGGAGGAGGATGAGGTCTGCACTGTTGATCCCCTTCATTTGCCTGGCTCTAAAGTGATTGCAAAAGAAGAGGTTGGATTCCAGACTCCTCGTCTCTCTCTCTCTCTTCTCTGGCGATCAGTCGTAGGACAAAAGAGATGGAGTAGAAGAGAATGGGGAAGAAGAATGGAAGACAAAAAATTTAAACTAAAAAAAAAATCAGATAGAAAAAAGGAAGGTAGGATCGATAGCGATGTTAGGTGACAAAGAAGTACTCCCCGTGTTCTGCGGCTAATTTGGCAGATTTTTTTTATAAAAATTAAAATAGTTACACCTCGCCCTATGAACTACGGCATTCTTTTTGTTTATTTTTCATGGCATTTTGAATATTTAACTATGTAAAATTTTAAAAAATGTCTCTTAATAAAACATCGTGCGGCTGTCCGATAGTCAATATAAGACACTATATTTAACCCTCATTTTATTGGAAAGAAAGAGAAAAAAGTTGATAAAATATAATCATTTATTAACGTTGTATAGTGGCAAAATTGAAAAGTAAAAGGGGCACAAAATGTCATAAAATTTTTTAAGCATCTAGGTGTAATTAATTTATATATATATAAATTAATTATATATATAAATTAATTATATATATAAATTAATTATATATATAAATTAATTATATATATAAAGATATTAAAATGGAAAATAGTGAAATAAAGCAGAGGAGGAGGAGGGTGTCTATCAACAAACCCACTTAAAATAAAGAACAGAAAAATTAGGGTACGGTTGGTGGTTTTGCTGTTTGGTTATATAATATATATATATATATATATATATATATATATATATATATATATATAAAGGGCTTTTGACGAAGATGGGTAGAAGTTAGGAATAGATGCAATTTGGTGATCAATCGACTTTTAAATTTGGGAATGTTAGTGTGACAGCAGACCTAAAATAAGTGGTTAGATAGAAAGGGGCTATCAGTTAACACTTAAAATTTAAGTCATTCTCTGACAGTAATAGGATGCTTAGAATGTTGGACATGACAGCCAATCTAATAAATTCTTCTCGATCGCAAAGAAGAAACCATTTTTTAAATTAAAAAAAGTTCTGCTCGCTTTATAGACTACGCGGTTATGACCACAAAAAAAAACTCCGTTTAAATAGAAGACCGAAAACTATTTGCAAGTGAATCTACAGAAAGATCAACCTGTCTGTAGGTTGCTTGTAACTTTACAATTTTGGAAATTACTAAAATTTTACCTTTTTCACTATTTCATTTAGGAAAATTTTGATTACCGCTTTCATTTAAGAAAATTTGCCGTTTAGACTAGGGCTGGCAATCGGGTCGGGTTAAGATAGTACTAACACGAACACGACTTGTTTATTAAACGGGTCAATTTTTTTAAACACGAACACGATCCGTTTATTAAACGGGTAACACGACACGACCCGTATAACCCATTTAATAAATAAATTATATTTTTTATATAACCCGTTTAATAAATATATTATATTTTTTATTCAACTCATTTAACCACCCGTTTAACTCGTAAATACAACCCATTTAAATTTACATCCATTTAACCCGTTTAGAGTTAATCGGCGTAATACAACACCCATAGAGATAAAATATCACAAATTTACACAAATCCAGCAAAACTTACAATATTGTAGGAAAATTTAGTAAAAATAAATTCAAATTGTCTCAAGCTTCAGCGTTGGTGTTGACAAAGCAGCAGCGGTGGAGGCAAAGCTATAGGAGCTGGCTCCCATGGCGCAAGCTCCAGATTTGCCAAGGAAGATGAGGTGGTCGGTGTGGCTAGGGACAGAGAGGCGGTTAGAGGAGAGTGAACGCAGCAAAGAGAGGAGAGGAGGGCAGGCGGAAACGGGGATGGGATGGAGGCACCGTGGCAAGCAGATACAAGGACGGAGACACCACGGCAGATGATTGTAGCAAGCGGAGAAAGGGAGCGGGGGTGGCAGGCGGAGATTGCAGCACGGCGGCAGGCGGAGACTGCAGCACCACGAAAAGCGAAGACATGGAGAGGAGACTCGGCGGTAGGCGGTAGGCGGAGACAGAGAGAGGAGACGGCAGGCGGAGATGTAGGAGATGGGGAGTGCAGATGGCAGGCGGAGACGCGGGAGATGCGGAGTGGAGACGGCAGGAGGCAGGCAGAGATGCGGAAGGCGGCAGGCGGAGACGTGGTGGTAGACAATCGCCGCTGGAGAGAGAGATTAGAGATGGGGGCAAAAAATTTGGAAAGGCAGAGGCGGCTGGAGGAGTGGAGAGTGGAGAAGGTTAGCCGGTTAGGTTACTTTATAATATAATATATATATATATATATATTATATATAAACGGGTTGGCGGGTTGACCCGACCCAACTCGACCCGACCCGTATAATTAAACGGGTCAAACGGGTCAGTTGTGTAAACCCGAACACGACCCGTTTATTAAACGGGTTAGGCGGGTTGACCCATTTATGACCCGAACCCGATTATACCAAACCCAAACCCGATTAAATGCCGGGTTATCGTGTCGGGTTATCGGGTCGGGTCAAATTTTGCCACCCCTAGTTTAGACCGTGTCTTTTCAATATTTGCAAATCACACTATATTGTCAAATTAGAAAAAGTAAATAGAGTATATAATGTGATTATAAATCAGTATATAATATGTTTATAATTCACCAAAAATAAAAAATAAAAAATATACTAGTAGAAGATTAAAAATTCCATATTTCGTATTTTAATACAAAGTTTTCTTTAGTTTAAACAAAACATTTACGTAGTATTTACAAAGCAACTATAAACATCAAAATACACATTATTTTTTAATTATTTAATTCATGAGCAAGCAAGTTAATATATATATATATATAGGCGTGTATCTTACGGTATCCAATCAAAAGTCGAAGACTATGTTGTTGATATCGACTAGGCAATGATGTGTCTTTGATAAATTAGCGTATTGTTTTATTTCCTTAGCAAAAGAGATCCATTGGCAGAGCAACAACAGCCATTCTTAAATTAATCGAAATATAAACTTTTGTTTTATTAAGAAGAAAATTTCGGTAGAGTTGGTAGTTTTACTGAGTTATAAAGGGGATTGAAAATAAAAGAGTACAGTTCTAGATAGGTGTTGAGCATCGGTGTAATTCTTCTCTTGATACGGTACTCCACCAGTCCTTAAAATTTTTAAGATTGTGCACGATCTAATGAGATATCACATTACACGGAGAACAAAGTATTATTTACCGCTTAATACTTCTATAGGGATGGAGATTATAATAGTTTAAATATTGTATAATGTAACATTCTATATCCTTCTATAAGGATTGCGATTTTAATAGTTTAAATAGAATGAGGGACAAATAACTAGCTTTCAACGGTACAATGTGATAGTAGGTAGGGGTGTAAATGAGCTAAGCATTAGCGAGTTGGACCCAACTCGGCTCAGCTTGAGAGGTAGATTTTTCTGGCTCAAGCACAATTGGAGCTAGAAAAGTTCAGCTTAATGAGGCTTGAGCTTAGCTCGCCAGTTCGTGAGCAAGGATGATCCTCCTTGACAGCCATTGTAACGCCCCCGCCCGGCACGGACACGTGCACGCCCACACGCCCACACGGCACGCGCGACGCACGCGACAGGTCAGGCGGGGTCCGTCACGCACAGATACACTCCTATGCACATACAATCATGACATCATCAAATAACACCTGCTAACATATCCATGATCACATAATCCATCACCAAATAAATCATACTCTTAACCAAATAAACTTGTTAACATATGAATATCAAAATACACAATAATACACACTAGACCGCTACATAATCTGGCAGGACCCATACAGGCCACAACAAACCATCAAGATACAACTAAACAACTGATACAAGAGTACACTATGATTCGACCTGTATTATACAAATCATCGTCTAATACAAAAGAGTACAAATATCAAATACTGGTACAACTCAATTTCTATATAAACTATCATCTATGCCATCTCGCATCTATAGCTCACCTCATCATCACTCTAAAATATCTTCTCAAGTCGCTATCACGTACCACATATCTGAGGGGTTAGAAAGAAATAAAGAGAGTCATGAGCAAAAGGCTCAGTGAATAGACCTTACCCCGAATCAGTGATGCCAAACAGAGAGTAAATCATGTACTGGATAATATGAATCAGAAAGAGTATCATATCATGAATGAGTATATGAATGTATCCTCAATAATATATAAATGAAAAGTAGATAACACGTCATAACTGATAAAAGTATATAATCCTCGACCATGAGTAAACAAATCTTCATGTCATCTATCATCATAACTCTCTCAAATATGACACATGATGCATGCCGACCATGACTATGTTATGATATCAAATGCAATCATATGTGATGTATATTAACCACTCGATAATCAGGTAATCAGATGATAATGAAATTATATGCATTTCTCAACATCACGATCATCACCAACATCTCGGTATAATATCATCATACTAGACCACTGTGCACAGTCAACACCCGGTACCTGGTCTTAAAATCATGCCCGAAGGCTCCGAGCATACTCTGCCATCCGTAAGGAGTATCTCAAATATAACCATACCCTGCCATCCGCTAAGGGTATCAACATCCATCCAGACCGGGCACCCCACATAGTTGATAGAAACCTCGTGAGGATAACTCGCCACATATGCCCTGGCGAACGGCATGTGTCCGATTGTCTGTGCGCACAGACTCAACTGACCTCGGACATGGGCCACGAGATATCGCATATCAGCGACCATAATCATCAATCCAGGCACCCCTAACCCTGGCGCCTACTCGGGTATCCCCACGCTTTCTATCAACTATCCTATCAATCATATTTCATGCTTTCTTTTTAAATGACAGATCATATGCATATATCCAGTACAATAACGAGTCAATGCATAATAGGAATTTAGGTGGAAACAGGAATCAAGAGAAAAATGCTGCAATGTAGTCTCCAACCATGTATCTAACACATGCATACTCTCGCTAGTCTATCACATGCACACTCATACTAGAAATCATCTCGACATAAAACCATAACAATATAATCATCTCCAACCATCCTTATTTATCATTATCATACTTATATCAGAGATCAGCCTAATTACATGCATGATAAAAATATGCTCGACGGTAATCATCTCTAGATAAAGTCATATAATCATGCTGGAGGCCAAAACATGCATGTACATAATATATAATATAACCTAATTTGAGAAAGGGATCTAGGGGATAAGACTACTCACACTGATCAGAAGATACAAACCACGTATCCCTTATATCCGCCCATCAACCGTGTGACACTTCTCGCTAGCAAGGACAACGGGGTCTCAAATAAGGGGTTCGGAATCTGAAAATATTTAAGTAACATAAAGTTAGTTGTTTATCCCATTATAATCCGTTCGAGTAAAATATGATGATTTATTAGATTTTAGAATTTCTACTTAATTTTATAATTGGCTAGATTTTTATTATAAATAAAATATAAATATAGATAAAAGCCTAATTATAATTAAATTATATCTTGATTAATTGGGGATTATGTAGTCATTATCTTATTTGTTACAAACTAATAATGTATAACAAATTAATAGAATTACTAAAAATGTAGATCATAAGAATATTAGAATATAAATCTAATAATTATAATTTACAAATCTATCTATTAATCTAATAGATATGTAAATAAATAAATAAATATAAGTATTACATATATTTATACCTAATTAATCATTAATGATAAAAATTATCATTAATAAAATTATATTGAAGGATATATAATATTATTAACATAGTTCATGTCTAAATAATCGATTTACATTAATTAAGAAGAAAAATACCTAAATAAATAACCTAAATAAACTAATTAATTAATAAATTAAACACATCTGCCATCAGTGCTGGGCTCGGCCCAGCACTGAGCCCAACACTGTGCAGAAAGAACGAGAAGGAGCTGAGGAAGAAGGAGAAAAAAGAAAGAAAGAAAGAAAGAAGGAAAGAAAGAAGAAGAAGAAGAAGAGGAAGAAAAAGAAGAAGAAGAAAAAGAAGAAGAAGGAGAACAGAAGAGAAAGAGAAGAAAGAGGGGAGGTGAGGGAGGCGGTTGCGGACCCGGGCCGGCGGGGAGGGCACCGGCCGCTGCTGGCCAGCCAGCGGCCGGCCTCTCGCCGGTGGCTCGGCTCCGACAAGCCCACCCTCGGGCAAGAGAGAGAGAGAGAGAGAGAGAGAGAGAGAGGAGCTCACTGGCGCTCGTGGAGGTGGCGACGGCGACGACCGGCCTCGGCGAGAGAGAGAGAGAGAGATATAGAGAGAGAGATAGAGAGAGATTTAAAGAGAGAGAGAGGGAAGGCGGTGGAGGAGTAGTGGCGGCGCCGGGCCCCGCCGGGGCCCACCGCGGCCAGTTGGCTGCGGCAGCGGCCACAGGCGCGTGGCGCCCCACCAAGCTGCATGAGCAGCTGGCATGGGCACGAGGCCAGCCACAGTGTGGCCGGTCGCGTCGTGCCCATGAATTTTTTTTTTTTTTTTGTAGGATTGGGTTGTTACAGCCATCGACAAAGATAGGGGAAGATGCAAATGCTGATGCCGATGTAGCAAAACTAGTGTGAGGGAGAGGGCAAGCACGGTCTCGGGATGACCTCAGCCTCACCATCATAGGAGAGGAATCAGGTGTAGATGGAGGTAGTGGTAGCTGGAGAGGCGGTTGGAGGAGAGCGAAAGTTATGGGGAGAGAATGCGATGCGGAGGCAAAAGCGAGCAATCTCTATACCTCAAATGCGGTTGGACGTGAGGGACGACGGTGGCAGAGGAGGGCAGAGACGGGTGCATCGAGGGCGGTGGACGGTGAGATGTTCTCTTCACTGCAAAGGAAGCAGAGGATGTTGACCATGGACACCTTTCCCCTAACTTCTTTCTTCTCTAGCGAGATCGGAACTTCGACGAATGTGCCGCAATTGATAGCGATCACAATGCTAGATTCCCGATGCAAAGGATTAAGTAGGGTTTTATGTGGTGGGGTGTTTCCTACAGTAGAAAATATGAGGGTGGATGTAATAACCCAAGTAGGGTTAAAAAAAACTACTATTAAAGCTTGCTAGGCACGACGTGACCGGCCACATTGTGGTCGGCCTCGTGCCCAGCATGCCATGCATGCTGTGGCACGGTGGGGGTGCCACGCACCTCCACCGATCCACTCTTCTCCATGCCGCGGCGAAGCATGGAGGTGGGACCCGGCCTATCGGCCACTCCGCCGTTGCCGCGAGACCCGCTCTTTCTCTCTCTAATATTCTTTATCTCTCTCTTCCCTGCATTCTCTCTCTCTCTAGCTCACACTCTCTCTCTCCCTCTAGTGCACCAATAGTCACCAGCGTTGGGAAAAGCCGTCGTTGGCCCTTCGGTCCGCCGATGAGCTTCTCTTTCTCTCTCTCTCTTGCTCTTCTTCTTTGTCAGTTGTCGTTCGAGACGCCGGAGGTTTGAGCCGCCGGCGAGAGGCCGGCCGCTAAGTGGCTACTAGCGGCCGTACCCCTCTCCTGCGACCGCTAAGTGGCCACCAGCAGCCGTACCCCTCCCTTGCGGCCCAACCCTCTTCCTCATTTCTTCTTCTTGTTCTTCTTCTTCTTCTTCTTCTTCTTCTTCTTCTTCTTCTTCTTCTTCTTCCTCTCCTCCTCCTTCCCTTCTTTCCTCTTAGACTGCACCCTACAAGTGGTGCTGGGCTATGTATAGTTTATATATATATATATATATATTAATGATTTCTAATTATATCTGATTATGTTATTAATTATTCAATTAGTTTAGTTAATTTAATGTATTTAATTTGTATAAATTAAATATAGTTATATCGTAGTTAGTAAATAATTCTAATTATATCATGTTTAGCAAAATACCTGCAATATAAATTACTATTTTAATCCTAGGTAGGTAATAGTAATTATTAGGGTTATGTACGTATTCTTACGTAATTATTTGCAGTAACTTAATTCTTATTTTCTTAATTATCAAGGAGAATAATAGACATATAATTATGTTTTAAATACTCTATTAAATAATATAATTAGGGTTAATAAATAACAAACAAATATAGAAATGAAGAGTGCATAATTACAACAAGAAACTATCTTTTTGTCAGGTTAATTTTAATTAATAGAAAGACTGACATTATTTATTATAAATAATTTCAGATTCCGACCCCCCTGTTCAAAACCCCGTGGACTTAGCTATCGAGGCTTGATTGTTGTCGTAACAACGTGAACGAGTGGTTATTTGGTATTTGTAGTAGTGGTGAATAGTCTTATCTCCTAGACTCCTTTCTCAAATTAGGTTATATTATATATTATTGTACATGTATGTTTTGGCATCCAGCATGATTATATGACTTTATCTAGAGATGATTACAATTGAGCATATTTTTATCAAACATCTAATTAGGCTGATCTTGGATATGAGTATGATGATGATAAATAGAGATGATGAGAGATAATTATACTGTTATAATGTTATGTCCAGTTGATCTGTAGCATGAGTATGCATGTAATAGATTAGCATGATTATGCATGTGTTGACTACATGGTTGGATAGTACATTGCATTATTTTTCTCTTGATTCCTATTCTACCTAAAGTCCTATTATGCATTGACTTGTATCGTACTGGATATATGCATATGATCTGTCATTTAGAAGGAAAGTATGAAATATGATTGATATGATAGTTGATAAAAAGCATGAGGATACCCAGGTGGGCACGAGGGTTAGGACGCGCTTGGTGGATGATTGATCACTCGACATAGTCGCGATCTTGTTGGCCTTATGTCCGATGTCGTTAGTCTATGTGCGCAGTAGATATTCAGACACATGCCGTTCGCTAGGGCATATGTGGCGAGTTATCCTCATGAGATTTCTATCAGCTAGAAGGGTGCCCGGTCTGGATAGATATTGATACCCTTAGCGGATGGCAGGGAATAATTATATTTGAGATACTCCTTGCGGATGGCAGAGTATGCTCTGAGTCTTCGGGCATGATGTTGAGACCAGGTACCAGGTGTTGACTGTACACAGTGGTCTAGTATGATGGTGGTGTACCGAGATGTCGGTGATGATTGTGATATGGAGAGTTTCATATGATTATTGAGTAATTATCATAATTTATACACCATTGCATTTGACATCATAACATAGTCGGCATGCATCATATGTATCATATTTGAGAGAAAGTTATGATGATAGTATAATATGGTGACCTATTTATTCATTGTCGAGGATTATATACTTCTATCAGTTATGACATTTTATCTACTTTTCAATTATGTATTATTGAGGAACATTCATATACTCATCCAGGATAGAATACTCTTTCTGATTCATATTATCTAGTACTTGATTTACTCTATGTTTGGCTTCACTGATTTGGGGTAAGGTCTATTCACTGAGCCTTTAGCTCATGACTTTTTATTTTCTCCTTTCTAAAAACCCAAGTGAGCAAGTGGAGCAGGATACTCCCTTAGAGATCTTGTCAGTGAGTGATGAGTAGAGTGTGGTTATGTTATATGCTAGATGAGTTATTTTATCTGATGTATTTGTGAACATCCTCCAAAGTGTGACTATATCCTTGTCTTATGTTTTAGCAGGTGACTTTGTATTTATATAATTATGTATATACCACCGTTGTGTATATGTAGTTGTGAAAAGCTCTTGATGATGTGTTGTGGCCTATGTGGGGCCCATGTAGGGTTATTTGTATGCTGTTGACAGTTAGACTTGAGTTATTCTTAGTTTAGATATTGTCGATAAAATTATGATGTTGCTATAGATTTATTTGATTGTCAGTATCTAACCAAATAGTTAGGTGCTACGCACGTGCCGTGTGGGCTCGTGCCATGCACGTGTTTAGAGTTTGGGTGTTACAGTGGAGAAGGGCGAAAGAGGAGAGAAGCTTAAAGATGGAGTCATGGAGATGGGTTTTAGCGGTGAATGGGTTTAGCTGAGTGAGTTTGGGGATGGATGCTAAGGTTTTAACTTATTTATCATCATTCTATTTGTTGGATCTTAGATCCAACAATTCTAAATATATGTTATAAATAAAATATACGAGCCTAATTGAGCCAAACTTCAGTGAGCCAATGCTAGCTTGCCTCGACTCATTTAAAGCTCGAGCCAAGCTTTAAACCAACCGAGCCCACGAGCCTTACAAACCCATAAGCTTTTTTGACAGCCCTAATAGTAGGTGATCACAAAACATAGGAATATCATAAATTGCATATCAATTCTAACATAGCACTACAAAAATGAAATGCAATCCACAAATAAGGTTTTATGTTTTGTAAAATTAAAAATCTCATTAAGCAAGCAAAACGACAACAAGTCATTCCGAAGAATAGTTTGGTACTCGGGATACCCAATCCATCACAAAAATAGGAAGGATTAACCTAGCAAAATTAAGTAACTAGGTTGCTAATAAAGTCAGAAGGTACTTACCCCAATATTGAGCCTCTAAATAGAGATATTTATGCAAGTGAATAGATGCATAATTTCAGGCTTCTACAATGGAACAACAAAAAGGGTGAAGATGGGTTGGATTAAGTCCAACCCGACCTGCTACCTAGCCCAAGCAATATCGGATCAAATATGGATAAATAAAATATATCCGATCCAAATATAGTCTTTTAGAAAGAAAAAAAAAGAAATCCAGATCTAGATATCCGATATCATTTTAACTCCATAATATAAATAACTAAGTTAGTAAATCAGATTGCAATATCCAACCCTACTTCAACCCGACCCACTAACACCAACCTCCATCTCTTTCCTTCAATCTCTCTTCATCCGCTGCCTCCACCAGAAGTGAGAAACCCTACATCTATCTCATCACAAGCGACCTCTTCTATGAAGCTACTCAACTTCACTCTCAACCTATCCTCCTAGGTTACCACATTTGTACTCTAGCTCTTAAATCTATTAGTGATCAAAATCAAGGACCCGCCCATTATAGAGATCTGTCTGGAAGCGGCTACACCAAATTGACAACAATCCCATCTTGAGCACCCTTCCGAGTAGCAAAAGAGAGATTTATGTTGCAATAAGACGCCGCAGTCCATCAAGTAGTAGTAGAGTGAAAGACGATGGTGAAAGCAGTAGCAAAGAGGAAGACAGTGACGAAAACTTTGTTGGATTTTTTTTTCTTTTCAAAACTTACAGTTTGTGAAGCTAATATTTAGGCTATGATTTTTCTATGCTTGGAAAGTTAGCTAAATTCTGGAGGTATGCACAAAATTATGTTTGCCAATTTAAGTTTCTTTTTCTCCTTCTTCAATCTTCATGTAGAGAAAAAAATGACATCTTCTTATTCTAAGTTACTCTTTTTCTGAAAGATTAATTTGAACTATTTTGATCTAGTTAAAATTTATAATAGAGGACAGTAGGGAAGTGAATTATCTATTAATGGTCCGAGGTTTAAAGATAGTGTAACACCCGGTCTCAATCATGTGCATGCCACGAGCCAACACGAACATGCAGCACGTGCAACGACTTAGTTAGTGACCGACAATCAAATAAATCATGTAATTAACACTATAATTTATTGAACAATATCTAAACTAAAAATAACTCACGTTAGGGTATCAATAAAATACTTGTAACAACCTAAAAAAAATTAAATAAATAATTTTTTTTTGCATGGTACATCTAACCCCGATGGGCTCGTCGGCGTCGGCGCCGCAGCTGCAGTGCTGACATCCGTACCGCCTCTCTCTCTTCCTCTAAATATCCTCTCTCTCTCTCTCTCTCTCTCTCTCTCTCTCGGTCTTTCTCGCTCCCCCTATTATCGATGCCGGTCTGCAGCTGCTGCCGCCACCACCGCCACCTCCACTAATGTAATGAACCTCCTCCCTCCTCTTCTCTCTCTCTCTCTCTCTCTCTCTCTCTCTCTCTCTCACGCACTCTTGGGCTCGCCGGAGCCAAGCCGCCAACGAGAGGCTGGCCACCAGCGGCCGATGCCTTCCCGACCGACACCAGTCCTCCTGATCCCTTCCTTTCCTTTCTTCTTCTCTTATTTCTTTTTCTTTTTTCTTTCTCGATCCCTATACTGTAGCAATTTCTTTTTTTCTCTTATTTCTTTTTCTTTCTTTCTTTTCTATTAATTAATGCTTTGGTCTAATTAGGCAGTTAATTATATCGTTATATATATATATATATTCAATAATATAATTATTATCTAATTATAATTAGTATAATTAATGATTAATTTATCTTACAAAACACATAAATATACCTATTATTTAATTTACATATTAGCTTACTTGCATATGATAGCATATAATAGCATTATAATAATAATAATAATAATAATATATTTATGACATTAAAACCTAATAAATTATCATATTTTATGTAAATTAATTCTAATTGGAGAAACGGCTAACATCATACTACTTAAATATTTTCAGACCTTAAATCCCTTATGTGAGACCCCGTGGACCTTGTTAGCGATGAGTTGACACTCGATTGCCGGATACGAGGAATACATGGTTTGTATTTTCTGATCAAAACTGAGTAGTCTTATTATTCCCTAGACGCTTTTCTCAAATTAGGATATATTATATAATTATGTATATGCATGTTTTGACCTCCAACATGATTATATAACTTTATTTAGAGATGATTTCAGGCATGCATATTTTATCATGTATTTGATTGGGCTGATCTGGGATATGAGTACATTGGTGATATATATAGATGATTGGAGATGAATATACTATTATGGTTTTATGTCGAGATGATCTCTATCATGGGTGTGCATGTGATAAACTAGCAGTAGTATATATGTGTTAGATACATAGTTGGAGTCTACATAGCATCATCATTCTCTTGGCTTCTTTACCATCTAAATTTCTGAGTTGTATGATTTGTTGTAGTACTCGATATATGCATATGATCTATCATATATTAGAAAATCATGAAAATACTTATGTATGTGATGTGATGGCTAGAATGGTATCTGGTCCGGACTGGTATTGAACATACTCTTAGCATATTACAGAATATGGTGATGGTTGATGATTATACTCTTAGCGTATGACATGGTATGATTATTTACTAAGATATCCTTAGCGTATGGCAGAATATGATTATCTTCTGAGATACCCTTAGCATATGACAGTGTATGATTATCTTCAGAGATACCCTTAGCGTATGACAAGGTATGCTCTGAGCTTGTGTCATGATATGTATCAAGTTTGGGGCTGGGTATTGTGGTTCAACATGGTGGTTGATATTCAGAATTGAGACGGATGACTGTGATAGTGAGAGATATGTGGATTATATCTAGCTCTGACATATATGATTATCTTGATATTTAGAGTTAAGACGGATGACTATGATAGTGAGAGATATGTAGATTATATCTAACTTTGACATATATGATTATTTATTGATTAGCATGCATCATGCATTATCATTGATGTGACTAACTAGTATCACTAGATAATGATTGTTATACATCATATATTGTTATATTCGGTTGTAACGCCCCTGCCTGGCACGGGCACGTGCACGCCTACACGGCACGCATGGCGCACGCCACACGTCGGGCGAGGCCCATCACGCACAAATACACTTCTATGCTCATATAATCATGATATTAAATAAAACCTACTAACATATCAAATACTTACATAATTCATTACCAAATAAATTATACTATCAGATAAACTTGTTAACATATGAATATTCAAATCAATAATAATATATACTAAACCACTACATAATCTAGCAGAGCCTGCATAGGTCATGACAAACCATCAAGATATAACTTATAACCACCAACACATGAGTATAATATAGTTCAACCCGTATTATACAAATCATCGTCTAGTATAATAAAGTATAAATATAACAAACAACGATATAACTCAATTTCTATACAAATTATTATATATACCGTCTCGCACCTATAGCTCACCTCATCATTCAAGAAATATCTTCTTAGGATATCTCAAGAAACTATTACGCATCACATATCTAGGGGGTTAGAAAAAAAATAAAAAGAGTCATGAACAAAAGGTTTAGTGAATAAACCTGTAACAACCCAACCAAAAAAAATAAAAATAAAAAATAAATAAATAAATAAATTTTGCATGGGCACGACGTGGCCGGCCACAGTGTGACCGGCCTCGTGCCCATGCAGTGGGGCTGCGTGGGGGAGGTGCCACGCACCCCCCCCCTCGCGTCGCCGCAGCCAACCGGCTGCGGCCATCTGGCAGCGGTGGGCCCCAGCCACCGCCAACCTTCCACCGCCTTCCCTCTCTCTCTTTAAATCTCTCTCTCTCTCTCTCTCTCTGGATGCTCTCTCTCTATCTCTCTCTCTCTCTCGCCGAGGCCGGTCGTCGCCGTCGCCACCTCCTCGAGCGCCGGTGAGCTCCTCTCTCTCTCTCTCTATCTCTCTCTCTCTCTCTCGCCGAGGCCGGTCGTCGCCGTCGCCACCTCCTCGAGCGCCGGTGAGCTCCTCTCTCTCTCTCTCTATCTCTCTCTCTCTCGCCGAGGCCGGTCGTCGCCGTCGCCACCTCCTCGAGCGCCGGTGAGCTCCTCTCTCTCTCTCTCTCCCTCTCTCTCTCTCTCTCTCTCTCTCTCTCTCTCTCTCTTTCTTGCCCGAGGGTGGGCTCGTTGGAGCCGAGCCACCGGCGAGAGGCCGGCCGCTGGCTGGCCAGCAGCGGCCGGTGCCCTCCACGTCGGCCCGGGTCCCTCCCCGTCGGCCCGGGTCCGCAACCTCCTCCCTCACCTCCTCTCTTTCTTCTCTTCCTCTTCTCTTCTTCTTCTTCTTCTTCTTCTTCTTTCTTCTTTCTTTCTTCTTTCTTTCTTTCTTTCTTTCTTTCTTTCTTTTTCTCCTTCTTCCTCAGCTCCTCTTTTCTCTTTCTGCACAGTGTTGGGCTCGGCCCAGCACTGTAGCAGACAGTGCTTGGCCGAGCCCAGCACTGATGGCAGTTGTAATTAAATTATTAATTAATTAGTTTATTTATGTTATTTATTTAAGTATTTTGCTTCTTAATTAATGCAAATAGATTATTTAGACATTAACTATTTTAATAATATTATATATCCTTCAATGTAATTTTATTAATGATAATTTTTATAATTAATGATTAATTAGGCATAAATATAGGTAATACTTATATTTATTTATTTACTTACTTATATGTATATTAGATTAATAGATAAATTTGTAAATTATAATTATTAGATTTATATTCTAATATTCTTATGATATACATTTTTTAAGTAATTCTATTAATTTATTATACATTATTATTTTGTAACAAAGAAGATAATGGCTACATAGTCCCTAATTAATCAAGATATAATTTAATTATAATTAGGTTTTTATCTATATTTATATTTTATTTATAATAAAAATCTAGCCAATTATAAAAATAAGTAGAAATTCTAAAATCTAATAAATCATCATATTTTACTCGAACGGATTATAATAGGATAAACAACTAACTTTATGTTACTTAAACATTTTCAGACGATCCCGAACCCCTTATTTGAGACCCCGTGGACCTTGCTAGCGATGAGTGTCACTCGGTTACCTGACGGACGTGAGAGATGCGTGGTTTGTATCTTCTGATCATACGGTGAGTAGTCTTATCCTCTATATCACTTTCTCAAATTAGGTTATATTATATATTATGTACATGCATGTTTTGGCCTCCAGCATGATTATATGACTTTATCTAGAGATGATTACCGTCGAGCATATTTTTATCATGCATGTAATTAGGCTGATCTTTGATATGAGTATGATAATGATAAATAAGGATGGTTGGAGATGATTATACTGTTATGGTTTTATGTCGAGATGATTTCTAGTATGAGTATGCATGTGATAAACTAGCGGGAGTATGCATGTGTTAGATACATGGTTGGAGACTACATTGCATCATTTTTCTCTTGATTCCTGTTCCACCTAAATTCCTATTATGCATTGACTTGTTATCGTACTGGATATATGCATATGATTTGTCTTTTAAAAAGGAAAGCATGAAATGTGATTGATAGGATAGTTGATAGAAAGCGTGAGGATACCCGAGTAGGCGCCAGGGTTAGGGGTGCCTGGATTGATGATTATGGTCGCTGATATGCGATATCTCGTGGCCCATGTCCGAGGTCAGTTGAGTCTGTGCGCACAGACAATCGGACACATGCCGTTCGCCAGGGCATATGTGGCGAGTTATCCTCACGAGGTTTCTATCAACTATGTGGGGTGCCCGGTCTGGAAGGATGTTGATACCCTTAGCGGATGGCAGGGTATGGTTATATTTGAGATACTCCTTACGGATGGCAGAGTATGCTCGGAGCCTTTGGGCATGATGTTGAGACCGGGTACCGGGTGTTGACTGTGCACAGTGGTCTAGTATGATGATATTATACCGAGATGTCGGTGATGATCGTGATGTTGAGAAATGCATATGATTTCATTATCATTCGGTTACCTGATTATCGAGTGGTCAATATGCATCATATATGGTTGCATTTGATATCATAGCATAGTCATGATCGGCATGCATCATGTGTCATATTTGAGAGAGAGTTATGATGATAGATGACATGGAGATTTATTTACTCATGGTCGAGGATTATATACTTTTATCAGTTATGACGTGTTATCTACTTTTCATTTATATATTATTGAGGATACATTCATATACTCATTCATGACATGATACTCTTTCTGATTCATATTATCCAGTACATGATTTACTCTCTGTTTGGCATCACTGATTCGGGGTAAGGTCTATTCACTGAGCCTTTTGCTCATGACTCTCTTTATTTCTTTTCTAACCCCCTCAGATATGTGGTACGTGATAGCGACTTGAGAAGATATTTTAGAGCGATGATGAGGTGAGCTATAGATACGAGATGGTATAGATGATAGTTTATATAGAAATCGAGTTGTACCAATATTTGATATTTGTACTCTTTTGTATTAGACAATGATTTGTATAATACAGGTCGAATCATAGTGTACCCTTGTATTAGTTATTTTAATTGTATCTTGATGGTTTGTTGTAGCCTATGTGGGTCCTGCCAGATTATGTAGCGGTCTAGTGTATATTATTGTGGACTTTGATATTCATATGTTAACAGGTTTATTTGGTTAAGAGTATGATTTATTTGGTGATGGATTATGTGATCATGGATATGTTAGCAGGTGTTATTTGATGATGTCATGAACGTATGTGCACAGGAGTGTATCTGTGCGTGACGGGCCCCGCCCGACCTGTCGCGTGCGCCGCGCGTGCCGTGTGGGCGCGTGTGCATGCACGTGCCCGTGCCGGGCGGGGGCGTTACAGATCAGGTGGTATCAGAGCTTAGGTTTAAGGATGATCTGGCAAACCATCAAGTATAGTAGTCGTCAATTTGGTTTAGGGTTACGCTAGTAGTCGATCTCGATGAGTTTGATATGAATTGGTTGAGATAGGAATCTAGGTTGTGATGTTAAGATTATTAAGTTTTAATACTTGTCGATATTGATAGAAATAAATTGTGATATTGGTATATTGAGAATTTATGTGAGCGACTAATGAATAGAAAGAGGTATTATTAAAATCATGTATTGATATTGATATTGAGGTGTCATAGTCTGTGGAGCATAATATTGGATATATAGAGTTGTTCATATGTTGTGATAAAGTGTAGAAATTTGTAAATATGTGGAGATATGTATTTTGTCTAGAAGAATTATTATAAGTAGATTTGAAGTTATTCTGAGCAGATATAGCATATTTTTGGATTTTTGATCCTTTATAGATATATTTGATATTAGGAGATTGATGTAAAGAGATATGTGCACAGAAAGACTATTTTGATCTTTATGAGGGTTATAATTATGGATTGTGGATGGATGAGTAAGACATATGATGATTTTGTATAGTAGAAAAGAAATTATGTGTTGTGATATAGCTGATTGTAGATTGTATATAGAAAATAATTTTCAGATGACCAGTATGATAAATTATGTTTGCAAGATACTTGTGTAGTAGGTACGACATTGTGATTGTATCAATAAGATGGGTGATTTAGTAGGAATATATGTTTAACAATATTGTTAGAGGATTAATGTCTCGTTTAAACCTTTGAGTTGATTACCAAATAGGGTAATGGGTATAAGAAATATGACACAGATACAGTTATTGGTTTGTGAGTGATGTCAGTAATTGAGATGTAATGTATATCTTTCTGGATGACATGATAGTAGGTTTAGTTTAGAAGTTGCTGACTGTGTGAATTTGATTAGATAGAAAGAATGATAATGAAAGGAATTATATAGAGTGATGATAGTTGCTAAAGTTGATAGTCTCAGGATATATCTTGTATGACAGTAAAAATATATTATGGTTATTAGTTTAGTTTTGAAAATTGATTTAGAGAATAAGAATGTTATAGCCTGAAGATCGTGTATGTTGGGTGATGAATTTTAATTACAAGTATACAGACTTATTTTATTATGATTATTAGGTGATATTAATGATGTTGTAGAAGGATGTTGATGATACTATACGATTAAATTATGCAGTATATATAGTGGACTTTGTATAGAGGATGTGATAGAATATTAAATTGAGACTCTTGAAGAAATATGAGGTTTAATTGATCTAATTAGGAATGAGATATGTTGGTATAGATGTTAAATTGAGATATTATGTATTTTGACATGTTAGTTGTTTCGATGATACTAATTGGTGAGATAATTTGATAGCGTTATTCGTAGAGCCTATAGACTTGATTATTTGTTATGACTGAGAGATGGTTTGGAAGTTAAACTAATTGCTTCATAGGACGATAATGAAAGGAATATAGAGGACTATGATATTTCATGTACAATGTATCGATGGATGTTTATTATACTGCTAGATGATAAACAGATAATGATGTATAGGAAAGTGATTATATTAGCAATTGTTTAACCATTGACTTGCATGCTCGATTATTACTAGAGGTTATTGAGCAAGCCTTTTTGAATGATTAGATTGATTTAATGATTGTAAAGACTTACAGGTTTACATTTAAGTCTTAAGGTAAAGATATTTGATTGTGAGATAATGATTTCATGATTGGTTCTATTATGGTTTGTAGAAATTTGATCGTTTAATGAATTGCAAAGTTAAGGATGTGAGAAAGTTGTTATCTATATTTTTGGATGTCTTCTAATCTATAGGAATCAGTTAGTGTCAGTTAGTTTATTAGTAGATCGTAATAGCATTATGAATTCGGGAGGTTAATCTTAGTAACTTTAGTTCATTTATAATGATTTTATGGATTTGTTTAAGATGTGTTTATGTATTTTTAAAAGATCAAGTATGATGGATTAACAAATATTTGTGTGGCAATGGATTAATATTATGAACTGAATATTTTATCTGTCAAGATATTGAAAGGATTATTGGATTACTTCGTAGAACTCAGTAAATAGTCTCTGGATCTGAATACCGATATCATTAAATGATATTTTGGTGGATATGCTAGTAGTGATAGTAATTAAATAGATAATGATCAAACTGGAGTTATGTGAATCGAGGAATGAATAGTTTGGATATAGAAGTGATGGATAGAAAGATCATTATTGTGACACCCAACTCTAAACACGTGCATGACACGAGCCCACACGGCACGTGCATAGCACCTGACCATTTGGTTAGATACCAACAATTAAGATAAACCTGTAGCAACATCATAATTTTATCCACAACCTCTAAATTAAGAATAACTCAAGTCTAACTGTCAACAGCATACAAGTAACTCTACATGGGCCCTACACAGGCCACAACACATCATCAAGAGCTTTTCACAACTATATATCCACAACAGTAGATTATACAGAAATATACAAGTACAATGTCACCTGCTAAAATATAAGATAAGGATACAGATACACTTTGGAGGATGTCCACTAGTACATTGGATAAGATAACTCATCTAGCAGAAAACACTAACCACCCTCTACTCCTCACTCACCGGCAAAACCTCTAAGGGAGTATCCTGCTCCTCTCGTTCACCTGGGTTTTTGGAAGGGAGAAAACAAGAGAGTCATGAGCAAAAGGCTCAGTGAATAGACCTTACCCCGAATCAGTGAAACCAAACAGAGAGTAAATCAAGTACTGGATAATATGAATCAGAAAGAGTATCATGTTATGAATGAGTAAATGAATGTGTCCTCAATACTACATAAATGAAATATAGATAACATGTCATGTCATAATTGATAAAATACATAATCCTCGACAATGAATAAATAGATCACCACGTCATATGATCATCATAACTCTTTATCAAATATGACACATGATGCATGCCGACTATGATAATGCTATGATATCAGATACAATCATATATGATTAATATTGACTACTCGATAATGATACGATTCGGACTTCACCGACGTCGTCTCGAGTTTGGATTGAGTTTTAGGATAAGATTGAGTTTTAGGATAAGATTGTGTTTTAGGATAAGATTGAGTTGTTGGTTAGCCTATAAAAGTATGTGTAGGGCAACCAAAATTATTATTGATTATTGAGAATTGAGTTTGCCTTGCCTCCTTCGTCTTCTTCGCTCCCGTTCCCTCAATCTCCCCGGCGACGCCGCTTCTAATCTCCCTCGACAGGCCAATCACCCTAGTCCCTTAGGAGTGGCCCTCTTCTCCCCCTTCTTCCAATTTATCCATCGCTATCACTAACCTTTCCATCATCCATAACCCTTCCACCATCACTTTTACACCGGTGCCACCCCATCAACATCGGCCCTCCACAATCCACCATTACCTAGGATTTCGTGCCTTCATCCACGGAATCCAAAAACAGAGTATCCTGACGTTCGTCCACTAAACGAACGATATCTCGAGATCCCCAACTCCGATTCGCCTGAAACTAGATCCGTTGGAAAGCTCTTTTCCGGGCCTACAACATATCACAATTTCACAGCGATCCAACGGCGGGATATTTCGGGATCTGATCTCAAAGTTCCGTGCAAGATCGTATTAATCTTGAATCAGAGCCATAGCACCAAAAGAGGGTTCGTATCAATCTGGTATCAGAGCCTATAGCCGAGGAAGGATCGTAACAAGCTGGTATCAGAGCCGTAGCCAAAAGGGAGGTTCGTAACAAGCTGGTATCAGAGCCACCGTTCCTCGGACAAGCACTTCCAATGACGATCACTCGATCTAATAGGAATACGGAAGAACCTAGCGTTCTATCCATGTTGGGGTCTCTTTCCAAACAGATTGCCATCAACAAGCAAATAATGATGGAGATGATGCAGGAAATACGGGCATGGACGAAACCTTTTTCAACAAGCAAGGCAATCACAAGACAGCATTGGGAACCCTCCACAACATACCCAACATCCTCCACGGCCTTCCCGCTCATCACAAAAATAGGGGAGAGTTCGGCTATCCGGCAAGATCGAGATTCTACACCTCGACCCATGGTCAGCCGCAACGAACTGCCACCGGCTACAATGAGATCCTCAACCATTGTAGCAGCCCTCGGAACCTCCACATCTTCCCATGCACCGGAGACCTCGTCGACAAACCGTGAAGTGCTGGCTACCCCACACCTGGTCGCTGGATATCCCTCATTAGGAATCCTCATCGGTGGTGAAGGAGATGATCCGAAACCGCGAATTTCGACACTTGGGCCGCCTTTCACTAGCTCCCTTTGCAACCATAGTGAGTCGGCAACTAAGAAGAAATCGCATATGGCCTCCAGCGATCTTCTACCATTCTCCTCGGTCAATCGACAGTCGACCACGACAGCTTCATCACCAGTGATGACGTTGCAGCTCCCTGCCAAGCTACCACTCAAAGGAGAAGGCCACGATCTTCCACCCATGGCAGCTGAAAGTGCAGATGTGGCTGGACATCGAGGAGAAGAAGTTGAGGAGCAACATCATGCGGAGGACACGATGGCCAAAATCTCCCTCCACGCCTATTCGGGGACAGCTGCGCCAAAGACATTGCGGGTGAACGGAGTAGTCAAGAAGACCACAGTAAGAATCTTGATTGACACTGGGTCCACCCACAACTTCATTGACAAGAGGCTCCCTAGGAAGATTGGGCTCGAGTCGGAACCCACGGAGGGGTTCGATGTGACTATTGGAGATGGCACCACTTTGCGAGCAGATTTTATTTGTGGAGGTGCAGAATTGAAGGTGCAAGGCCAAACTTTCACATTGGATCTTTATCCGTTGGCCTTGCAAGGTGCCGATATTGTTTTGGGGACCCAATGGCTTCGGAGCTTGGGGCCCGTGACCTTTGATTTTATAAGCCTCACATTGACCTTTTGGAGAGATGATCAGAGAGTGTTGTTGGATGGAAGTAAACCGCTGCTTGAACTTTCAAAAGAAAGGGAGCTCGCTTCTTTCTCGGCACCCACTTTTCCTTTCTTTTCAGATCTACGAAGAGCCAGTGCAGAGGATAGTGATCTGGTCCGACTCATGGAGGAGTTGAGAGCGAACCCCTCAAGCAACCCCGAGCACGAGGAGCGCAATGGGTTAGTACTAGAGCACGGGCGAATCAAGGTACCCCGAAACGAAGAGCTACGGAGGCTATTGATGGCACACTTCCATGATACTCCTATAGCAGGTCATGAAGGGGTATTACGTACTTACAAGCGGCTGGCCCAAAACTGTACTTGGACTGGGATGAAGACGGACGTGAAGAAGTATGTGCGTGAATGTCAAATCTGCCAACGAGTCAAATCGGAGGCACTCAAGCCTAGCGGGCTGCTGCAACCACTACCTATACCAGAGCGTATTTGGGAGGATATCTCCATGGACTTCATTGAGGGGCTGCCGGAAGTTCGAGGACAATCGGTGGTGTTTGTTGTGGTGGATAGATTGAGCAAGTATGCACATTTCATAACATTGTCTCACCCGTTTTCAGCAAAAAGGGTTGCTGAAATTTTTGTTCGGGAAGTGGCACGCTTGCATGGGATGCCTAGGACTATCGTGTCAGACCGGGATCGCATCTTCATAAGTGAGTTTTGGTCCGAGTTCTTCAGATTGCAAGGGACTCAAATCAATCTTAGTTCAGCATATCACCCCGAGACGGATGGCCAAACCGAGGTGGTGAATCGTGGACTAGAGCAATACTTGCGATGCTTTGTGGCGGATCGACCAAAGGATTGGGTCAAATTTCTTCCCTGGGCTGAGTGGTCATACAATACCGCTCATCACTCAAGCATTGGCATGACCCCATTTGAGGCGGTTTATGGGCGCACTCCCCCTGTCTTGCGTGCCTACGATAGACTCGCGGCGACGGATAGGACTGAGCTTGACTTGGAGCTTGCTGATCGAGATGAAACATTGAGACGGCTCAAGACTCACCTAGCCACAGCACAAAACCGCATGAAGCAAACGCATGACAAAGGCCGACGTGAGCGAGAATTTGAGGTGGATCAATTGGTGTTCGTTCGAGCTCAACCGTATCGACAATCCACATTGAGACCCATTTTGAACCAAAAGTTGGGATACAAGTACTATGGTCCGTACCGAGTGCTACAACGAATCGGTCCAGTAGCTTACCGATTGGACCTACCTGAAGGAACCAGGATACATCCCGTCTTCTATGTCTCGGCATTGAAGGCCCAGATCGGGCCTAACCATGTAGTGGGTTCGACCTTACCCGAACCAATGGAGGAAGATGGCTCCAATGAGCCGGTTCGAGTCCTAAGTCGTAGGAGAAGACGCCAAGGATCCAGATTAGAGACTGAAGTGCTGATTGAGTGGTTGGGCAAACCTACTGACGAGTCTACATGGGAGCTAGAGGCAGACATCATGGATCGCTTCCCAAATTTCAAACCTTGAGGACAAGGTTGCGGAAGCGTGGTGGATTGATACGATTCGGACTTCACCGACGTCGTCTCGAGTTTGGATTGAGTTTTAGGATAAGATTGAGTTTTAGGATAAGATTGTGTTTTAGGATAAGATTGAGTTGTTGGTTAGCCTATAAAAGTATGTGTAGGGCAACCAAAATTATTATTGATTATTGAGAATTGAGTTTGCCTTGCCTCCTTCGTCTTCTTCGCTCCCGTTCCCTCAATCTCCCCGGCGACGCCGCTTCTAATCTCCCTCGACAGGCCAATCACCCTAGTCCCTTAGGAGTGGCCCTCTTCTCCCCCTTCTTCCAATTTATCCATCGCTATCCCTAACCTTTCCATCATCCATAACCCTTCCACCATCACTTTTACACCGGTGCCACCCCATCAACACCGGCCCTCCACAATCCACCATTACCTAGGATTTCGTGCCTTCATCCACGGAATCCAAAAACAGAGTATCCTGACGTTCGTCCACTAAACGAACGATATCTCGAGATCCCCAACTCCGATTCGCCTGAAACTAGATCCGTTGGAAAGCTCTTTTCCGGGCCTACAACATATCACAATTTCACAGCGATCCAACGGCGGGATATTTCGGGATCTGATCTCAAAGTTCCGTGCAAGATCGTATTAATCTTGAATCAGAGCCATAGCACTAAAAGAGGGTTCGTATCAATCTGGTATCAGAGCCTATAGCCGAGGAAGGATCGTAACAAGCTGGTATCAGAGCCGTAGCCAAAAGGGAGGTTCGTAACAGATAATCAGGTAACCGAATGATAATGAAATCATATGCATTTCTCAACATCATAATCATCACCGACATCTCGATATAATATCATCATACTAGACCACTGTGCACAGTCAACACCCGGTATCCGGTCTCAATATCATACCCGAAGGCTCATAGTATACTCTGCCATCCGCAAGGAGTATCTCAAATATAACCATACCCTGCCATCCGCTAGGGTATCAACATCCATCCAGACCGGGCACCCTTCTAGCTGATAGAAATCTCGTGAGGATAACTCGCCACATATGCCCTAGCGAACGGCATGTGTCCGAATGTCTGCTGCGCACACAGACTAACGACCTCGGACGTAAGGCCAACAGGATCGCGACTATGTCGAGCGATCAATCATCCACCAAGCGCGTCCTAACCCTCGCGCCCACTCGGGTATCCTCACGCTTTCTATCAACTATCCTATCAATCACATTTCATGCTTTCCTTCTAAATGATAGATCATATGCATATATCCAGTACAATAACAAGTCAATGCATAATCGGAATTTAGGTGGAATAGGAATCAAGAGCAAAATGATGTAATGCAAACTCCAACCATGTATCTAACACATGCATACTCATGCTAATCTACCACATGCATACTCATGATAGAAATCATCCCGACATAAAATCATAACAGCATAATCATCTCCAATCATCTCTATATATCACCAATGTACTCATATCCCAGATCAGTCTAATTAAATACATGATAAAATATGCTTGACTGAAATCATCTCTATATAAAATCATATAATCATGCCGGAGGCCAAAACATGCATGTACATAATATACAATATATCCTAATTTGAGAAAGGGATCTAGGGGATAAGACTACTCACCCCACGGCAAATACCAAACCACCACTCGTTCACGCTGTTACGATAACGATCAAGCCTCGATAGCTAAGTCCACAGGGTCTTGAACAGGGGGGTCGGGATCTGAAATTAGTTGTAACAAATATGTCAGTCTTTTTATTAATTAAAATTAACCCGACAAAAGACAGTATCTTGTTGTAAGTATGTACTCTTCATTTCTATATTTGGTTCATTATTTATTAACCATAATTATATTATTTAATAGTGTATTTCAAATATATTTTATCTGTCTATTATTCTCTTTGATAATTAAGAAAATAAGAATTAAGTTACTGCAAATAATTACGTAAGAATATACGTATATAACCCTAATAATTACTATTACCTACTTAGGTTTAAAATAATAATTTATATTGCAGGTATTTTACTAAACATGATATAATTAGAATGATATACTAACTATGATATGATTGTATTTAATTTGTACAACTTAAATACATTAAATCACTAAGCTAAACTAATTGAGCACACACACACACACACACACACATATATATATATATATATATATATATATATATATATATATATATATATATATATATAGTGCTGGGCTCAGTCCAGCACCATGCACAGCAAGGCGCTGGGTCAAGCCCAGCGCCTGGCGCTACAAGGGCGCTGGGCCAAGCCCAGCGCCTAGCGCTGCAAGGGCGCTGGGCCGAGCCCAGCACCACTTGCAGGGTGCAGCCAGAGGAGAGAAGGGAAGAAGGAAGAGGAGGAGAGGAAGAAGAAAGAGAAGAAGAAGAAGAAGAAGAAGAAGAAGAAGAAGAAGAAGAAGAAAGAAAAAGGAAGAAGAGGGTTGGGCCATGGGGGAGGGGTGCGGCCGCTGGTGGCCACTCAGCGGCCGGCCTCTCGCCGATGGCTCAATCCTCCGGCGGTTCCGAGAGGAAGCCGACAAGGTGGAAAAGAGAAATAGAGAGAGAGAGGTGGAGAGAGAGAGAGAGAGGGAGAGAGAGAGAGAGAGGAAGGGAGGCTCACCGGAGCTAGGGGAGGTGGCGGCGGCAGTGGGTAGAGAGAGAGTGTTTGAGAGAGAGAGAAGTAGAGAAAGGTCAAAGAGAGCTCGAAAGAGAAAGAGAGAGAGAGAGAGAGGAAGAAAAGGGAGAGAGAGGCGGTGGGGAGGAAGGCTGCTGCGGCGGCGGCGGGGCCCACCGCGCTAGCTGGCTCGGCCAGGTTGGCCGGGCCAGCGCTTGGGGCGCGTGGCACCCATCTCCGTTGCCACTGCATGGCACGACAGCTTGTGCCATGCAGTGCAGAAATTTTTTTTTTTTTTTTTTTTTTAACCTTGGGTTATTACATTTTCCTTCCCCTCTTATAAAAATTTCGACCTCGAAATTTACATACCTCTAAACAATTCTGGATATTTGGATCGTATCTCATCTTCACGTTCCCAAGAAGCCTCTTCTACTGCATGGTTCCTCCACAGGATTTTTACTAAGGGTATAACTTTTGTTCTTAGTACTTTATCTCTTCTAGCAAGGACCTTCACAGGCTGCTCTTCATATGATAAATTTTGCTGCAGCTGAACTGGTTCATAATGAATCACATGTGAAGGATCTGATATATATTTCCTTAGTACTGATACGTGGAATACATTATGAATTTGTGCTAAATCAGGGGGTAAAGCTACTCTATAAGCTACAGGCCCCACTCGTCCAAGAATCTCATAAGGTCCTATATACCTAGGGCTTAACTTTCCTTTCTTTCCAAAGCGAAACACACCCTTCCAAGGTGAAACTCTTAAGAACACTTTTTCTCCAACCTGAAACTCCAAATCACGCCTCCTATTATCAGCGTAACTTTTCTGTCTACTTTGTGCCACCTTCATATGTTCTCTAATTATCTTTATCTTCTCAACTGTAGCTTGCACTAGTATTGAGTTTTCAACCTTCTTTTCTCCAACTTCTTCCCAATCGATTGGTGATCTGCATTTCCTGCCATATAATGCTTCATAGGGAGGCATACCAATACTTGCATGATAGCTGTTATTATAAGCAAACTCTATCAAGGGTAAGTATTTGTCCCAGCCCAAACCAAAATCAATTACACATGCTCTCAACATATCCTCTAATGATTGAATAGTACGCTCAGATTGACCATCTGTCTGAGGATGATAAGCTGTACTAAACTGTAGTTTTGTTCCAAAAGACTGATGAAACTGCTTCCAAAATCTAGACACAAAACGAGGATCTCTATCTGAAGTGATACTAACAGGAATTCCATGGTGAGCAAAAATTTCATCTCTAAACAAGATAGCTAACTTTTCCATTGAATCCGTAGTACTAACAGGTAAAAAATGTGCTGATTTGGTTAATCTATCAATAATCACCCAAATTGCATTCTTCCCTTTCTGTGTCTTTGGTAATCCTGTCACAAAATCCATATTAATATGTTCCCATTTCCATTCAGGAATCTGCAAAGGTTGTAATACGCCTGCGGGCCTTTGATGTTCAATCTTGACTTGCTGACAAGTCAAACACTTAGCCACAAATTCTCCAATATCTCTTTTCATTCCTTCCCACCAGAATTTCTTCTTCAACTCATGATACATTTTTGTTCCCCCGGGGTGCATAGCATAAGCAGAACTATGAGCTTCATTTAGAATTTCAGTTCTAAGTCCTTCACAATTAGGAACATATAATCTGCCTCTAAAACGCAGTATCCCAGTAGAGTCTATAGAGAAATCTGGTTTATTGGAATTCTGTACTTGTTTCACAATTTGCATAGCCTTAATATCAGTCTTCTGAGATGCACTAATTCTATCTATCAATGTAGGTTTGACAGTAAATTGTGCAAGTAAACCAACTCCACCACCCATGGCCACAATTGGAACTTCTAGCCTTTGCAGATCCTTAAGTATCATAGTTTGTTGAGTAATTAAAAATGCTAGACTCCCAGCTGACTTCCTACTTAAAGCATCTGCAACAACATTTGCTTTACCGGGATGATAATTTATGGTACAATCATAATCCTTCACTAATTCTAACCATCTCCTTTGCCGCAAATTAAGTTCTTTCTGAGTAAACAAATATTTAAGACTTTTATGATCTGTAAAAATTTCACATTTTTCTCCATATAGATAGTGTCGCCAAATCTTTAAAGCAAACACTACAGCAGCCAACTCCAAATCATGAGTAGGATAATTCTGTTCATAATCTTTTAACTGCCTAGATGCATAAGCCACTACATTACCATTCTGCATTAAAACACAACCTAATCCTTTATGTGAGGCATCACAATACACTTGAAATCCTATTCCACTGGAAGGAATAATCAGAATTGGTGCACAAGTCAATCTTCTTTTTAATTCTTGAAAACTATTTTCACACTCTCCATTCCACTCAAACTTTTGATTCTTCCGAGTCAACCTGGTAAGAGCCATGGCTATCTTTGCATATCCTTCCACAAACCTCCTATAATATCCAGCCAGACCAAGAAAACTACGCACTTCCGTGATATTAGTTGGTTGACTCCATTTCAACACAGCATCTATTTTGGACTGATCCACACTGATCCCTTCTTGTGATACTACATGTCCTAGGAAGACCACCTGATCTAGCCAGAACTCACATTTTGAAAATTTGGCAAATAACTTCTTTTCTCTCAAGATCTGGAGAATTAACCTCAAGTGATACTCATGTTCTTCCTCACTAGTTGAATATATTAGTATATCATCAATGAAAACTATTACAAACTGATCCAAATAAGGTTGGAAAACTCTATTCATCAGGTCCATGAAAACAGCTGGAGCATTTGTCAATCCAAATGGCATGACTAAAAACTCATAATGTCCATACCTAGTACGAAAAGCAGTTTTAGAAATATCCTCCTCACGGACTTTTAACTGATGGTAACCAGTCCTCAAGTCTATTTTAGAGAATACTCTAGCTCCCTTTAACTGATCAAACAAATCATCAATGCGAGGTAGAGGATATTTATTCTTTATTGTCACTTGATTCAGTTGTCTATAGTCTATACACAGCCTGAGTGTCCCATCCTTCTTCTTAACAAAAAGAACAGGTGCTCCCCAAGGTGAGACACTAGGTCTTATGAAGCCTTTCAGTAGAAGTTCTTCCAACTGCACCTTAAGTTCCTTCAATTCTATTGGTGCCATTCTATAGGGAGCTTTAGAAATAGGTGAAGTATCAGGAGCTAGATCAATTGAAAAGTTTACTTCCCTGTCCGGGGGTAATCCAGGGAGATCATCTGGGAAGACATCAGGAAAATCTCTAACAACTCGGACATCTTCTAATTTAATCTGTTTATCAGTATCCCCTGACAGACTAGCTAAGACACCTGTACATCCTTTCTTTAGTAACCTACAGGCTTCAAATGCAGAGATTATCTTCATAGGATTGCTGGATTTATTGCCCTTAATTCTATATTCTGCTCCATCAGCTAAATTCATTACAATTTCCTTTCTATAGCAATCTATGTTGGCATGATATGCAGCTAGCCAATCCATCCCCAAGATAACATCAAAATCTGTCAGTTCTAGTGGCAAAAGATCTACTTTGAACTCTCCATCACCAAAACTAACTGTGCAAGATTTATAAGCAGAATCAATAACAACTGTCTCCCCTACTGGTGTGGCAATCAACAGAATATCCTCTAAAGGTTCCATGAGTATATCGGCATGGCAAGCAAAAGAATTTGAAATAAAGGAATGCGTGGCACCCGGATCAAATTAAACTCTTGCTGTATGAGAAAATAACTTCAGAGTACCTGTGGCCACATCATTGGATGCCAAAGCATCGTGCTCCGTCATCGCGAAGATCCGGCCACCTCTAGACTTTCGCCCAGGCTGAAAGGAACCTGCCCCACTAACTCCTCTACCTCGGCCAGCTGTAGCAGAAACCCCAATAGATGCAGTTCTAGAAGATGCTGCAGCAGCAGAAGTGGGGGCGGTGGCAGCACGCGGACAGTCACGACGGATATGACCAGGCTGCCCACACTCATAGCATAAACGTGGGTTAGGGCAATCTCGAAGATGATGACCAAACTTCCCACACCCGAAACAGCTACGACTCCTCACTGGTGATCCACCAACAAATCCACTTCCTCTGCCCCCGGAGAGTGGTCCAGTCACACTAACCTGAGATACTGCTTGGCTAAGTCCTCCAGATCCCCGTGAATCAGATTTGTGAGTAGCTGAACTAGCACTGGAACTTCCCCGATAAGGATGGTAAGAAAGGCGACGCTGTGACTGCGAAGGCGGTAGGCTCTGGCTAGTAGAAGGAACTCTAGAACTCCCACCTCGCCCAGACTGTGTCCCAGATCGCCGAGCTTCCATAGCCCTCTTCTCCTGAATCACCCCCTCCAGTGCCATAGCCCTCTCTACTGTATCAGCATAAGGGATGAGGCCTGCTGCCTCCAAATTCTGACGTATAGCATAATTCAGCCCATGCTTGAAGCGTCGAGTTCTGGCTGCTTCATTTGGAACTTGATGGGGTACAAAACGGGCTAAAGCATTAAATTTGACCTCGTACTCTGCCACCGTCATAGGACCCTGACGTAAATGCAGAAATTCTTCTTCCATCTTTTCTTTCCTCCAGGCTGGAAAATGCTTTTGATCAAAGGCATCTAGAAATAACTCCCAAGTGATGACAGCGTTCCCTATCCTTGATTTTATCAGTCTTTCTGTAGCTTTCCACCATTGTTCTGCCTTACCTCTGAGCATAAAAGTAGCAAAGGCTACCTTCTGCTGATCATTACATCCTAAAGTATCCAACATTTTCTCTATGTCCGATAACCATCTACTAGCCTCCAGTGGATCAACACCTCCACTGTAAATCGGGGGGTTCAACTGCATAAACTTATTTAAGGTGACGCCCGCTGTAGGAGGCGGCTCAGAACTCTCTGCTGATATGCCAGCTCCTCTACCCCGAAGGATTTCCTCAATAAGTCTTTCTTGGCTGTCCAAGAGGCGTGAAATAGGATCACGCTCCTCCACAGAGGGAGGAACTTCTGGGGTCTCAGTAGGGGCCTCAGCTGTGGAGGTCACCCTAGACTGTGAACCTCTACGACGGGGTGGCATCTTTCTGTAGAAATGATCAAATTCATCAACTGATTAGTGATCAAGTAAAATTCTAAAATTTATCTCTTGCGTAACCCTAAGACCGTAGTATTTTCCTAGACTCAAGGTGACAATGTACAAAAGCTCTTGATGATATGCCGGATACTTAACAAACCTGGCTCTGATACCACTCTAAAATGTGACACCCAACTCTAAACACGTGCATGACACGAGCCCACACGGCACGTGCATAGCACCTGACCATTTGGTTAGATACCAACAATTAAGATAAACCTGTAGCAACATCATAATTTTATCCACAACCTCTAAATTAAGAATAACTCAAGTCTAACTGTCAACAGCATACAAGTAACTCTACATGGGCCCTACACAGGCCACAACACATCATCAAGAGCTTTTCACAACTATATATCCACAACAGTAGATTATACAGAAATATACAAGTACAATGTCACCTGCTAAAATATAAGACAAGGATACAGATACACTTTGGAGGATGTCCACTAGTACATTGGATAAGATAACTCATCTAGCAGAAAACACTAACCACCATCTACTCCTCACTCACCGGCAAAACCTCTAAGGGAGTATCCTGCTCCTCTCGTTCACCTGGGTTTTTGGAAGGGAGAAAACAAGAGAGTCATGAGCAAAAGGCTCAGTGAATAGACCTTACCCCGAATCAGTGAAACCAAACAGAGAGTAAATCAAGTACTGGATAATATGAATCAGAAAGAGTATCATGTTATGAATGAGTAAATGAATGTGTCCTCAATACTACATAAATGAAATATAGATAACATGTCATGTCATAATTGATAAAATACATAATCCTCGACAATGAATAAATAGATCACCACGTCATATGATCATCATAACTCTTTATCAAATATGACACATGATGCATGCCGACTATGATAATGCTATGATATCAGATACAATCATATATGATTAATATTGACTACTCGATAATCAGGTAACCGAATGATAATGAAATCATATGCATTTCTCAACATCATAATCATCACCGACATCTCGATATAATATCATCATACTAGACCACTGTGCACAGTCAACACCCGGTATCCGGTCTCAATATCATACCCGAAGGCTCATAGTATACTCTGCCATCCGCAAGGAGTATCTCAAATATAACCATACCCTGCCATCCGCTAGGGTATCAACATCCATCCAGACCGGGCACCCTTCTAGCTGATAGAAATCTCGTGAGGATAACTCGCCACATATGCCCTAGCGAACGGCATGTGTCCGAATGTCTGCTGCGCACACAGACTAACGACCTCGGACGTAAGGCCAACAGGATCGCGACTATGTCGAGCGATCAATCATCCACCAAGCGCGTCCTAACCCTCGCGCCCACTCGGGTATCCTCACGCTTTCTATCAACTATCCTATCAATCACATTTCATGCTTTCCTTCTAAATGATAGATCATATGCATATATCCAGTACAATAACAAGTCAATGCATAATCGGAATTTAGGTGGAATAGGAATCAAGAGCAAAATAATGTAATGCAAACTCCAACCATGTATCTAACACATGCATACTCATGCTAATCTACCACATGCATACTCATGATAGAAATCATCCCGACATAAAATCATAACAGCATAATCATCTCCAATCATCTCTATATATCACCAATGTACTCATATCCCAGATCAGTCTAATTAAATGCATGATAAAATATGCTTGACTGAAATCATCTCTATATAAAATCATATAATCATGCGGGAGGCCAAAACATCCATGTACATAATATACAATATATCCTAATTTGAGAAAGGGATCTAGGGGATAAGACTACTCACCCCACGGCAAATACCAAACCACCACTCGTTCACGCTGTTACGATAATGATCAAGCCTCGATAGCTAAGTCCACAGGGTCTTGAACAGGGGGGTCGGGATCTGAAATTAGTTGTCACAAATATGTCAGTCTTTTTATTAATTAAAATTAACCCGACAAAAGACAGTATCTTGTTGTAAGTATGTACTCTTCATTTCTATATTTGGTTCATTATTTATTAACCATAATTATATTATTTAATAGTGTATTTCAAATATATTTTATCTGTCTATTATTCTCTTTGATAATTAAGAAAATAAGAATTAAGTTACTGCAAATAATTACGTAAGAATATACGTATATAACCCTAATAATTACTATTACCTACTTAGGTTTAAAATAATAATTTATATTGCAGGTATTTTACTAAACATGATATAATTAGAATGATATACTAACTATGATATGATTGTATTTAATTTGTACAACTTAAATACATTAAATCACTAAGCTAAACTAATTGAGCACACACACACACACACACATATATATATATATATATATATATATATATATATATATATATATTTATATAGTGCTGGGCTCAGTCCAGCACCATGCACAGCAAGGCGCTGGGCCAAGCCCAGCGCCTGGCGCTGCAAGGGCGCTGGGCCAAGCCCAGCGCCTAGCGCTGCAAGGGCGCTGGGCCGAGCCCAGCACCACTTGCAGGGTGCAGCCAGAGGAGAGAAGGGAAGAAGGAGGAGGAGGAGAGGAAGAAGAAAGAGAAGAAGAAGAAGAAGAAGAAGAAGAAGAAGAAGAAGAAGAAGAAGAAGAAGAAGAAGAAGAAAAAGGAAGAAGAGGGTTGGGCCATGGGGGAGGGGTGCGGCCGCTGGTGGCCACTCAGCGGCCGGCCTCTCGCCGATGGCTCAATCCTCCGGCGGTTCCGAGAGGAAGCCGACAAGGAGGAAAAGAGAAATAGAGAGAGAGAGGTGGAGAGAGAGAGAGGGAGAGAGAGAGAGAGAGAGAGAAGGGAGGCTCACCGGAGCTAGGGGAGGTGGCGGCGGCAGTGGGTAGAGAGAGAGTGTTTGAGAGAGAGAGAAGTAGAGAAGGGTCAAAGAGAGCTCGAAAGAGAAAAAGAGAGAGAGAGAGAGGAAGAAAAGGGAGAGAGAGGCGGTGGGGAGGAAGGCTGCGGCGGCGGCGGCGGGGCCCACCGCGCTAGCTGGCTCGGCCAGGTTGGCCGGGCCAGCGCTTGGGGCGCATGGCACCCATCTCCGTTGCCACTGCATGGCACGACAGCTCGTGCCATGCAGTGCAGAATTTTTTTTTTTTTTTTTTTTTTAACCTTGGGTTATTACAATTATAAAGTTTATCATGTATGTTTCTTGAGATAGTTCGGATTTAACCTTTTAGATATTGCAGATTACGAAAGAAGATAATGTGGAGAATTAGAAGAGGATATAAATTTCGGTTAAGGTTGCATTAGGATTTACATTGATAGGTCGGATTTGATGCACTGTATGTTATTCTGAAGAATGTATTATGAATACACGTTGTAGTCTTATATGGATAGGTATGATCTCTTGTATTGATTTACCTAGTAATTTGTATAATAGTTTAAGCATATGAGCAGTGCACTTTAACTAAGAGTTTGTGCTATCGCCTAAATTTTATGAGGATATCGGATGATGCTGAGTATGTTTAGATCAGTGAGATTATTTGTTTAGGAAGAGGAGCATAAATTAAAGTATTTCAGATGTTTTTGAAATAACTTGTATTTATCGTTCTACCTGGTATTAGTGATTGTATTGAGGGATAATCCATTATGTATGTTGATATCGGAATATATATTTAGTGATTGTATTGGGATAGCTTGAGGTATTTTGGAGTAGAATATGATTTACTTAATAGATGACAACACCTTTTTATATTGTAGAATGAATGTACGCTTCTTTGTAGACCAATGGTATTATTGATGTTTATAGACATGGTATAATTACCTGACTCACCTAGATCTAAAATTTTTAATTTTGTATGGGAGTTACTTGGGGTTGTGGCATGTTAAGAGTTAGTGAGTAAGTTAGTAAACGAAGTATGAGTTATTGATTTGAAAAGTAAGATTGTGTAGTTGTCGATTTGATTAGAAGGTACTAGAACTAGATTTGTAGATTTTCTTACAATACCAGTGTGATTTAAATTTCGGGGTCAAAATTTTTATAAGGGGGAAGGAAAATGTAACAACCCAACCAAAAAAATAAATAAATAAATAAATAAATAAATAAATTTTGCATGGGCACGACGTGGCCGGCCACAGTGTGACCGGCCTCGTGCCCATGCAGTGGGGCTGCGTGGGGGAGGTGCCACGCACCCCCCCCCCTCGCGTCGCCGCAGCCAACCGGTTGCGGCCATCTAGCAGCGGCGGGCCCCAGCGCCGCCGCAGCCACCGCCAACCTTCCACCGCCTTCCCTCTCTCTCTTTAAATCTCTCTCTCTCTCTCTGGATGCTCTCTCTCTCTCTCTATCTCTCTCTCTCTCTCTCGCCGAGGCCGGTCGTCGTCGTCGCCACCTCCTCGAGCGCCGGTGAGCTCCTCTCTCTCTCTCTCTCTCTCTCTCTCTCTCTCTCTTGCCCGAGGGTGGGCTCGTCGGAGCCGAGCCACCGGCGAGAGGCCGGCCGCTGGCTGGCCAGCAGCGGCCGGTGCCCTCCCCGCCGGCCCGAGTCCACAACCTCCTCCCTCACCTCCTCTCTTTCTTCTCTTCCTCTTCTCTTCTTCTTCTTCTTCTTCTTCTTCTTCTTCTTCTTTCTTCTTTCTTTCTTTCTTTCTTTCTTTCTTTTTCTCCTTCTTCCTCAGCTCCTCTTTTCTCTTTCTGCACAGTGTTGGGCTCGGCCCAGCACTGTAGCAGACAGTGCTGGGCCGAGCCCAGCACTGATGGCAGTTGTAATTAAATTATTAATTAATTAGTTTATTTATGTTATTTATTTAAGTATTTTGCTTCTTAATTAATGCAAATAGATTATTTAGACATTAACTATTTTAATAATATTATATATCCTTCAATGTAATTTTATTAATTACATAGCAAACATCATGTGTTAGAATGTCTGCTGCACATACAGACTAACGACCTCGAATATAAGGCCATAGGATCGCGTCTATGTTAAGCGATCAATCATCCACCAAGCACGTTCTAACCTTTGCGTCTACTCAAGTATTCTCACGCTTTCTATCAACTATCCTATTAATCAAATTTCATTCTTTCCTTCTAAATGATAAATCATATGCATTTTATCTAATAGTATAATAAGTCATGCATATTAGAAATTTAAGTGGAAAATGAGTCAAAAGAAGTACATGATGCGATAAAATCTCCAATGGTACATGTATCACATATGCACTCATGCTATAGATCAATTAGACATAAAATTATAACAGTATAGTCATCTCTAATCATCTCTATATATCACCATCATACTCATATCTAAGATTAGCTTAATTACATGCATGATAAAATATGTTGGACCGTAATTATCTCTAGATAAAGTCATATAATCATGCTAGAGGCCAAAAGATGCATGTACATAAAATATAATATAACATAATTTGATAAATGCATCAGGGGATAAGACTACTTACATCTGATCAGAAGATACAAACCATATATCCCTCTCATCCGGCAACCAAATGTCAACTCATCGCTAATATGGTTCAGGGGGTCTCACATAAGGGGTTCGGGATCTGCAAATGTTTAAGTAGTAGAAAGTTAGTTGTTTATCCTATTAGCATCCATTCGTGTAAAATATAATTATTAAATTTTATTAAATAATTGAGTTAACATTATATATATATATATATACATATAATTATGATAACCTTATTCTAATTATATATTAGGCATATAATAATTAATCTCTTTTGATATAAAACCATAAAAGAATCAGATATAAAATAATATAATTAAAAATACATGTACATAAAATAACTAAGTATAATTCAATTATTTGGCAATGACTACTTTTAACTAGTCATTAGTTATACATAAAATAATTATTATCTATTTATATATAAAAATAATTATCACAGCTTAGCATTTTATTTTATGAAAAATAATATAGATAATAGTAAGTGCTATAAATGCATTGTATATATATAAAAGCATACATGAACATTAATGGAAACTTATATAATTTTATTATTTTTAATAAACTACATACATTAATCTAATAATGGTAATTAAGCTATAAATACCAAAATACTTATAATTACAATTAATTATATTTGTCCTACTTATTCTTAGCTTAATAATTATATTTGTGAGTATATATACATCTTTAAACTAATTAACTATTTATTTAAATTTATTATAAATAAAATAAATAATTAAAAGAAAAGAAAAGAAAAATTCCTATTACAAAGCTGTGCCGCCAATGGAGAGTAGCACAAAGAGGGGAGGAAGGAAAGAAGAGGAAGAAGAAAGAAGGAGAAAAGAAGAAGAAAAAAAAGAAAGAAGAAGAAGAAGAGAAGAGAAGAGAAGAGAAGAGAAGAGAAGAAGGAGAAGGGAAGGGAGGAGGAGCTAGGCCGTTGGGGAGGGGCACGGCTACTACTGGCCAGCTAGCGACCGGCCTCTTGCTGGTGGCTCAGTTCCAGTGAACAAGAGAGAGAGAGAGAGAGAGAGAGAGAGAGAGAGAGAGAGAGAGAGAGAGTCACCTTGGTGGTGATAGGGCAGCGGCAGGCCGACAGTGGCAAAAGGGAAAGCGAGGGTGTGAGAGAGTGGCCGAGAGAGAGAGAGAGACAGAGAGGGAGAGAGAGGGAGAGAGAGGGAGAGAGAGGGAGTGAGAGGTTTAAAGAGAGAGAGAAGGCGGTGGAGGAAGGGGATGGCGGCGACGATAGGGCTCGCCGCACCAGCTAGCCGGGCAGTAGTGCGTGGCAGCCTCACGGCTTGCCATAACAGGTGAGAAATTTCTCACTTGCACTAGGCTCGACTTGGGCACAAGGCCGGCCACAACGTGGTCAATCGCGTTGTGCCCAAATTAATTAATAGTTTTTTTTAGGTTAGGTTAATATATCAGTGATGTTATATTATAATTTCATCATGAGATATATTTTGGTGGAGCATATAATATGCTCATTTATGTGATAATATTGAGTACATATATATATATATATATGCTCATACATGACATTATGCTTCTTTCTTATTCATATTCTTTAATACATAATTTACTCTCTATTTGGCATTACTGATTCAAGATAAGGTCTATTCATTGACCCTTTAGCTCATGACTCTCTTCATTTCTTTTCTAATCCTCCTAGATATGTGGTACGTGATAGCGATTTGAGATATCCTTAGAAGATATTTAGAGCGATGATGAGGTGAGCTATAGATGTATCTATATATTAAGTTATACAATTATTTGATATTTGTACTCCAAAGTATAGACGTATGGTTATAAGTTGTATCTTGATGGCTTTCGTGGCCTATGTGGACCTTGTTAGATTATGTAATGGTCTAGTGTATATTATTGTTGACTTGGATATTTATGTGTTAATAAGTTTATTTGGTTAATAGTATGATTTATTTGGTGATGAATTATGTGAGCATGGATATTTTAGCAAGTTGTATTTGATGATGTTATGATTATAGGAGCATAGGAGTGTATTTGTGTGTCACGGGCCTCGCCAGATGTATCGCGTGCGCCGCGCGTGCCGTGTGGGCATGTGGGCACATGCCCGTGCCGAGTGGGGACGTTAAAATACTAATAATCCTAATGGAGCCCCACACATGCCATAATATGTCATTAAGAGCATCTTATATTTACATATACACACAACAATTGTATATATGTAATACATCAAGCATAAAGTCACATGGTTATAGTAATGATAAAGTTAATGATATTAATATGAAAAGTCATCTAATATATCATATAATATAAATTCTTCTAACATATAATGCAAACAACACTTTACTCCTCAAACGTTGACAAAGTCTCTAATGGAGTATCCTTCTCAATCTGTTCACCTGGATTTTTGGGAATGAAAAATAAAGAGGTCATGAACTAAAAGCTTAGCCCCTAATTTTTTAAGGAATAAAAAAATCTTTATTCCAGAATACAACCATTTATTATAGAATAACAGCTATACACCATAATATAAACACTAATTATTAAAATTATATCTTATACCATACACTAACATAATTACCAATTTATTCTTAATTTGACTGCAACCTCTTTTAAATATCTTTATTATGATTTATTACTCTTCTCTTATCTCTTTCAAACATTTTATCATAACCCATTACTCCTTTTTTTCTCTCTCTTAAACATCTTATAATAATCTATTACTCTTTCGGGCACGTTTGAACACGATTGACGTGAATCTTCTAGAATTAGGGTTAATAATTATATTTTGGCTTGTTGGCTAGCCTCTATAAAGGCGTGTGAAAAAAATAAATCCCTAGACACACGTATGTATCTAAACACTAGGCAATGATATTGCTCGTTCGCTTAAGTAAAATTCCAAAGAAATATTAAGAACGAAAGCAGAGATGAACGCCAAGATTTTAACGTGGAAAAACCCAAAACGGGAAAAAACCACGGATCCAACTCGGATCAAAACCAATCACTATAATAGTAGCAGTTACAAGACTGACTCACAAAACACCCCGTCGATCCAAACGACTTTGTTTTTCTTAGTCTTGATCGCTAGAACCCACGATTCACTACTTCTTGTGATTGAAGTCCAATCTCAGTAGCCCTCGAGATTGATCTTTCATCTAGATCACCCTTAAGACGAAAGGCTAAATTCTTGTAGATGAGTGGAACATTGTTAGTTGAAGAATCGATGTAGCCTCAAGAAGTCTCCTTCAATAATATTCTTCAACTCACCTTCAGATAGGGTTTCACAATCCTTATATATGATCTTCAAGGTAGAGACAAATCCGAGTCTTATCCGTACTCATGATCTTCAAGATAGAGCCAAATCCGAGTCTTATCCGTACTCATGATCTTCAAGATAGAGCCAAATCTGAATCTTATCCGTACTCATGAAAGTCCAATATTTTTAAACTTTGTTGGTGCGTTCGAACAGGCTCGAGTGCGTTCGAACGCGACAGCTTGAATTCTTCAGGTTGCGTTCGAACGCGTTTGTGAACGCGGCTCTCTGTCTGTGTGAACGCAATGCCCGCGTTCGAACGCGTTTGTGAACGCTGCTCTATGTCTGTGTGAACGCAGATTTCGCGTTCGAACTCGTTTGTGAACGCATCGCGTTCGAACTCGTTTGTGAGCGCACCGCGTTCGAACGCGTTTGTGAACACGGTGTGAACTCAACAGCTTTTCTCCAATAACCTTGCAATTCTTCAGACCAGAGATATTCTAGACTTATGTAAAGCTCATATACATGTAAAAAATACACTTAGAATATTTTGTACACAATTGCCAACAAATAAAAACCTAACAGCGTGGATGGTAGTCAAAATCATTATGCTATTGGATTATTGATTTCTTGCCTTCTATCTTCTCTCTATTCTCTCTACCCTAATCTCCCTCCTCCCTCTTCACCAATCTATCACCTCTACCGTTGGCAAGGTCTCTCCTAACTTCTTATCTCCCTCGTTTGCCGAGTTCTCCCTTTTCTTTGGAATCTCAACCACTTCTTCTCTTACGTCTTTATCCAACATCCACCATTCACCCTCATTTCCATTATCATCCATATCCCTAACTTCCACTCCACCTCTCACCACCACCATCATCCGCACTATATCATATTTTCGTCCCAATTGCAGTTCGAATCTACAAAGGGCGTAAATATAAAAATCGTAGATTAGTGAGTTACAGATTGGTTCCACTTGGTTTCGTAATTTTCTAACTACGGGAGAATGTTCGGTGAATATTTTTCTTCGATTGCGTGGACTGCTTCATACAATAAATTCAGATCTTGAAAGAATCGTTCCATAACCTATCACACTCTCTCTACTCTCTTTTCTCTCTTATTGTATTCTTTTATTTTATACTAAATAAATAAAATTTAATTTAAACAACATAAATGTCAATAATTTAATATTTCATAAAAGTAAGCACATTTTAAAAGGTATTATTATTAAATGCTGTTTTAATTTCATATCCTTAAATATAAATACAAATATTATAAAATTCTTAATAATATAGTATATAATTGATATAATAATGTTTTATAAATTATTTTATTATTAAAATAATTTTTATATGTACTAATAACATCAAAAATATAATATTAATAAATTAATATTTTATCGAATTAAATATTAACTCATAGATAAAATAATATATTTACTATTTAAACTATATATTAACCAAATTAAATATTTATTTCTTTACAATAATAAAATAAGAAATTTTAGAAAATTATAATATAATATTATTAATAATCTCAAATTTTAATCTAAAATAAAACATATGAAAGTGTAAATATTTTAATATTATTAATAACCTCATTTTGGAAAGATTATTACAAATATATGTTCAATGTAAAATAAAATTTTATTATTTTCTACCAGAAAATATGCTATTAAATATTATAAAATATAATAAGATTTAAAATATTATAAAATATGAAATATATGAAATATTTATAATAATAAAGTATTATTATTTTTTATATAGGTATTAATATAAAAAATAAGATAAATATTAATAAACCAATATTCTATAAAATTAATATATTTAAATTGTATTGTATTACATATTTATCTCTATAGTATTACGTTCAAGCATTGCATATTTATTTCTAATTCTGTAGCATTACATTTAAGCATTGCATATCTATAGCATTACATTCATATATATCTCCGTAGTATTGCATTAGATATCTATTTCTACCATTATATTGCATATTAATATTTTTACTAAATATTACTTTAATTATATACTTAAATATAAATAGTACAAAATTCTGAATAATATAGTATTTATTTGATATAGTATTTTGTATAAATTATATTATTGTTAAAATGATTTTATATAAACTAATAACATCAAAATAATAATATTAATAAACTAATATTTATCAAATTAAATATTAACTCATAGATAAAATAATATATTTACTATTTAAACTATGTATTATTTTAACTAATATTTATTTCGGTAATTTGATAAAATAAGAAATTTTGGAAAAAAAGATAATGTAATAGTATTAGTAATCTCATGTTTTAAGCTAAAATAAAACGTATAAAAGTTTAAATATTTTAATATTATTAATAATCTCATTTTGGAAAGATTATTAAAAACATATGTTCGATGTACAATTTTTTAAATAATTTTTGACAACAAAATATAATAATATTTAAAATATCATAAAATATAATAAGAATTAAAATATCATAAAATAATAATATTTAAATATTATAAATATTTATAATAGTAAATATTATTTTCAACTATAACGCAATTGATTTAAAAAAGATATTAACAAACCAATATTTATCTCTCTCTAACATTGCATTGTACTGCATATTTATTTATCTAACATTGCATTGAAACATTGCACATCTATTTTCATAGTATTTCATTGCATATTTATCCCTCTAGCATTGCATTGAATTAGATATCTATTTTCACATTTTATTACATTTTTGTCTAGCGTTGTATTACATATTATTATTACTATTAAATATAATTTTACTTTTATATACTTAAATATAAATATTATAAATAAATTATCTTATTATTAAAATAATTTTTATACGTACTAATAACATCAAAAATATAATATTAATAAACTAATGTTTTATCAAATTAATATTAACTCATTGATAAAATTATATATTTACTATTTAAACTATGTATTAACTTAATTAAATCTTTTTCTTTAGATAAAGTGAGAAACTTTAGAAAAAAATAATATAATAATATTATTAATATCATGTTTTAAACTAAAATAAAACATATGAAACTATAAATATTTTAATATTATTAATGATCTCATTTTGGAAAGATTATTTAAAATATCTGTTCTATATAAAATAAAATTTTATCAATTTTGACAACAAAATATAACAATATTGAAAATATTACAAAATATAATAAGACATAAAATATTATAAAATATAATAATATCTAAAATATTATAAATATTTATAACAATAAAATATTATTTTCCACTATAATATATGTAGGATTGATTTAAAAAGATAAATATTAATAAACCAATATTTTATAAATTTAGATATATTCAAATTGCATTCAAGCATTACGTTCCATTTAAGAGTGAAAACGGATCGGATTTAATCCGATCCGACCCGCTGTTCGACCCGGATCGGATCGGATATGGGTCAAAATAACTGATCCGGATACGGATACGGATAGCAGTTTATAAAAATATCCGGATACAAGTATAGTCTACCCGTATACTATAGCATATTAATAAATATCTAAAAGGCCAATCCGACCCATTAAGATGAAACCCCTCACCCTAACTAATCCCTCGATCCCTCTTCACCGTCACCAGCCGCCACTTCTCAAACCCATCCGCATTTCTCTCCCTCGCTCTCTCCGACGATCCGTCGACTCCGGCTGTCGGACGACTTCGCCAGTTAGTCTCCGACGACTCCGACGATTCCGACGTCTCCGAAGCTATCCCCATTTCTCTCCCTCACTCTCTCCGACGATCCATCTTATCCGGATGTCCGATGACTCCGACGCCATAAGAGATGGTTTTGGAAGAGCTGATGAGGTCTGGGAGTTGGTGCGTTCTTGCCTTCAAACATTTCCATCCTCTTTTCTTTCAAAGAACTGTGAGTTCACTTCTAAGATCTCAAATTTATTTATAAATTATGTACTTGTTTAGGTATTTGTGTGATTATGATGTAGGGATGTGAGTTGCAATTACATTAGTGGTGAGATTCCTTCTGCATTGCCCCCGAATGCAGCATGTGCTTCTACATTTTTTTCATTGTCTTTTAATTTGGGTATTGTTGTTGGTTTTTAATGGTGTTTGTGGTGTTAGAATGTAGAAAATTTGCTACGAATAAGTTAATGGGCAACATTGTGCCATCGTTGGCTTCATTAAAGTTTCTCAAGAATTTGTGAGTTTATTAGCTGCATTTATCTCTTTTGGTTTGGGGAGGAAGTTTAATCTTGGAGCTTATCTAATTTTTCCTTATGGTGCAATTATCTGTTTGGGTTTGGGGAGGAATTTGTGAGTTTTTTGCTGCAATTATCTGTTTGGGTTTCTTGGACTTGTCATTCAATTACTTTACTGGTGATCTTCCAAGTTCATTTGGTTCCTTGACAAACCTTCATCCTGTGTAAGTATAATCTGCAGAATTATTTCGGTGTGCATATCTTTGAATTTTTTATTCTTATATCGATACTTTTTTGCTGTTACTTACAAAACAATGAGTTCACAGGATCTGTGACTTTATTAGCAAATCTCCCACTATTGTTCTGTAAGCCACATATACTTGAAGTTCAATGTAATTGGATATTTTCCATCCCTCTCTTACACTCTCTGATGCTAATTGATTTCATCTTTCCAGAGACATTGACAATAATCATTTCAGTGGTTATGTACCAAAACATTGAAAATAATCATTTCCGTTGACCTCAACTAAGGTAACACTCTGTAGTTTCTTAATTGCACCTTTCCTTATTACTCTACTTTTTTTCATTCTATATGTTCATATCTTAAACTTTATCTGATGTCCTTGTTAACTATGCAGGGTCAACGGAAACTTGTTCCAACAGATGGGTAGAAGTTGCATCTTACCAAATGAGCATTTATTATTTGATATATCATATTCTTCATTATTAGGGCTGTCAAAACAAATAAGCTGCTCGGGCTCGGCTCAATATGAGCTGAGCCTTAGCCTAAATTTGAGGCTTGAAATTAATTTCGAGCCAAGCCTGAGCTTTAGTCGGCTCGCTCAAGTTCGGCTCGCTCAAGTTCGGCTCGATAGGCTCGGTTTATATAAAAAAATCAGTATTCATAGTCACATAGCTTAAATTTCCCAAATCTTACCCTAGCTCAGTTGCGCCTCGTCGTCCTCCTCCTCAAGCTATCGTCGCCTCGTCATCCTCCTCCTCAAGCTGTCGCCGCCTCGTCGTCCTCTTCCTCAAGCCGTCGCTGCCTCGTCGTCCTCCTTTTCAAGCCGTCGCCGCCTCGTCGTCCTCAATTCGTCGCTGCCTCGTCCTTCGCATCCACCCGTCGCCGCATCGTCCTCCATTGGCAAGCCGTGCATCATCTCGATGGAGGAGAGCCTCGCCAGAGGGAAACCTCTTAGCAAGGAGTAGGAAGTAGTAGTCTGCTCTAAGCTCTTCGTCACTGCCCTCATCAATGGGCTCGAGAAGCTTCGTCTCCCCCTCGTTGTGCCCCTAGGAGGTCTCCCCCCACCACCGTCGCCATTGCCACCATCGAAATACGAGGAGAAGATAGCCGAGGGTTCCGTGGAGAATCTGCTATTTGGACTTGTGATTTGTTGATCTCTTTGGTCTTGGTTGGTGTTTATGTGACGATGGGTTTAGAGTATTTAGTATTTTGGTTTGATTGATTCGAGATGCAGTTTTGAGGGAGAAGCTAAAGAAGATCCAGACGTCGGACTTCTTTACCACCATCCGCTTCATCGCCTCCTCCTCCTCTAATAAAGCTCGAGTTCGGTCTGGCTCGGCTCAAGTTGAACTGAGCCGAGCTTGAGCCTAAATTTGATGCTTGAAATTAATTTTGAGTCGAGCCTGAGCTAGAGCCTGCCTGAGCAGGGTCGGCTCGTTTACACCCATATTCATAATTTTACATATGTTGTATAATAGATGTGTAGAATAGATAACCATGAACCTTATTATGTATATGCATCTTATGTTTGTGTGGTGAATTTATTAATTGATTTTATGAATTTTCCTCCTTAGATATAGATGCTAGTAATAGATTCATTTTGTATTTGTATCAAATTAAGATTTGATTCTTATCCATTTGTATTCGTATCCGATTAAGATTCGATTTATATCCGATTTGTATTCATATTCGTTTAATATCTGATTTGTATTCGTTTAATATTTGATCCGTATTTGTTTAGTTAGGATATAGTTTTAAATTTTGCTATCCGTCTAATATCTATATTCAAATCTGTATTCGGACTAAAAATATAAATTTAGATGTGGGTTGAGCATTAATGCAAGCATTCTTATCCCTTTCAATTATATATCTATTTCTATATTGCATTTTATATTTATCTAATATTATATAATGATATATAAAATAATATAGATATTTATAATAATAAAATATTATGTTTAACTATAATATGTGTAGGATTGATATAAAATGATAAATGTTAATAAACTAATATTTTGTAAATTTAAATATATTGACATTGCATTACATTATCTATTGCATATTTATCTTTTTAACATTCCATTCAAATATTACACATCTATCTTACATATTATTATTATTATTATTAAATATTATTTTAATTTTACATACTCAATATTTTAAAATTCTTAGTGATATAATATATAAAATATTTTTTTATAAATTATCTTATTATTAAAATGATTTTATATATACTAGTATCATCAAAAATATAATATTAATAAATTAATGTTTTACCGAATTAAATTATTAACTCATAGATAAAATAATATATTTATTATTTAAACTATATATTAACCGAATGAAATATTTTTTAAAATAATAAAATAAGAAATTTGGGAAAAATTAATATAATTAATAATCTTATGTTTTACACTAAAATAAAACATATGAAAGTGTAGATATTTTAATATTATTAATAATCTCATTTTGCAAAGATTATTAAAAAATATATGTTCCATGTAAAATAAAATTTGGTTATTTTTGACTAAAGTATAATAATAGTTAAAAAATTATACAATATAATAATATTTAAAATATTATAAAATATATTAATATTTAATATATTATTAATATTTAAAATTATTTTTGACTATAAAATATGTACGATTAAATGTAAAAAAAATTTAAATATTAATAAACCTTTTATCAAATTAAAATATATTTGAAATTTGTATTATATTGCATATTTGTCTCTAGAATTATATTCAATCTTTGCATATCTATCTTTCTAACGTTATATATCTCCTTAGATTGCATATGTAACTACTTAGTCTAGTAATGTATATGTAATGTCGTAGCCTAATTAGTCTAGTAATGCATATCTAAACGTTACATATATAAAATATATTAATTTATTTACTATCTATTCAATAAATCTACTTTAAATTAAATTGAAGGGTATTTTAGTAATTTTTTAATTTTTAGTTTATATCATATCAAACATAATCATTGCACTATTATTCCATAATACAAGTAACATAGAAATAATTATTCCTAGAATAACAGCCTCATTTGATTTAGTAATAATTAATTAGACTTTGTTATACTTATTCCCCTCTATTCTTAATGTGAACAAGTCCCTTATGAATAAATTTTACTCTGAATCTACTAAACAGAAACTAAATTATATTTTAAATAGTATAAATTAGAAAGAATATCATATTATGAATAAATATATTCTTAATAATATTTAAATGTATAGTAGATATCATGTCATGATATATTAAGTATATAATTTTTGATAATATAAATAGTCTCCGGTCATATAATCATTATAACTCTCTGCAATATAACAAGTATGATACATATGAATCATGACCATATTATGGTATAAAAACGCAACCACAATGATGTATGATAATTAATTGAATACCATGTATATTAGATGATAATAAAATCATACATATTTCTTAATATCTTAATCATTAATGCTATCTTAGTATAACATCATCGTACTAGACTACTGTGCATAGTCAACACTGGGTATCCGGTCCTATCATTATGTTCGAAAGTTCAAAGCATACTTTATTATCTACTAAGGGTATCTCAATTATAATCGTATATGTCATCTGCAAAAGGCATATCAACATCCATCTAGGCTAAGTAGGGTATCTAGTTGATAGATTCACATGAGGATTACTCATTATATATGTTATAGCAAACGACATATATTCGAATGTCTGCTGCACACACACAAACTATCGACTTTAGATGTAAGACCAAAAGATTGCATCTCTTGCGATCAAACTACCCGAAGCACCACTATTCCTAGTGCCCATGCTAGTATCCTCATATTTTAACCAATTATTTTATAAGATCATATTATGGTAGAGGCCAAAACAGAATGAATATATATATATTATAGAATATATTTGCCTTTAAGTATATTAAATCATTCTATTATATAGATAATGTCTAAATATACAAGTATTTAAAATCAAATTAATTTAATCTCTATAATAATTATATCTGACTATGGTTAATGTAGTAATTAATCGTGGATAACTAAACTAGTATAGAAAATTTTTAATTCAAATTAGCTACAGTAACAATATCTAATTAACATAAAATAAAATAAATTAAAATAAATGCCAACTTTTCTATTGCTAAACAATGTTTCCAGAGCGCTGTTAGAACCACCAACCCCCTATATCGAAGCGCTGGAGCTCTCTCATTCTCCAGATAAGTTTGATTTACAATTCATTAATTAATTTAAAATTTTCTCTAGTTTTTCCTGCTTGTGGTCTTGCCAGGTATTTGGTCAACTAGCAGACTTATGCCTCGTCATGTTGGCTCTGTTTGCTTTCCCTCATCCTCATCTTTTCAATGGCGCCCTTTGTGGGCCGTGCTGGACCCTTAGTGAGGCTACATGTGATAGCTTCCCCTTGTTGGGTTTTGGGTGCTTTTCCGGCCGCCGTTGTCGTTAGCTGGGCTACCTAACTAGCGGGTTAGCTTCTTCTCCGAGAGGAGTTGCCATGGGCCCTGACATTTGGGCCCTTCGCGAGGACGGCCCTCACTGTCGGTCACCTCTGGTAGGTGGGCTTCCCCTCGACGAGCTGATATCGTTGGCTCACCCCACTAGCGAGTACCTTAGGTGGGACAAGCTTTGCCTTAGTGGGCTGTGGCCCGGCCCGAGGTTGCTTAGGTGGGCTGCAACCTAGCCTAAGTGTGGTTTGTGTTGGGTTGGGTTGCTTAGTCAGCCTAGCTCATATCGGGTTTGGGCTAGGTGCGACCCAACCCAAGTTAGTGGGGTGTTGGGTTTGGGCTAGGTGCAGCCCAACCCATGTGATTATGGGTTGGATTGCGGCCTAACCCATGTTGTTGTGGGTTGGGCCTTTCCTTTTGATTTGGGCCTAGGGGCTGGGCCCATTGGATTTTTAATTATTCTTTAAATTATGGTAATCTTTTTTTATCCTTTTTAATTAATGATCATTGTCAACTCGAGTTTTAATAAATCTTTTTTAAAGGATAGCTTGCTAATTATAATAATTATTATAACTCAATTTTACTTAATTAAATTGTGGTTTTTGAGTGCTATTACTTAATTTTACTTAAGTAGAGTTTAGAGTTGTCAATTATGTTTTTGGTTAAATTAATTGTAACAAATGAGTTGGTGATCGAGGTTTATCTATATTAATTGCTCATTACGAAGAATTAATACATATCAAAGAAGAGTTAGGATATTAAGCAAATTTTACTATTTAATGAAGTTGATTAATTAAATGTTAACTACATGAATTACTATAAATCGATAATAGTTAGTGGAACGTTAATTCAAGGTTTTAATAACTTTTTATAATGTGTCAGGCTTTGGTATAGCTATGCCAGCTCTACCTGATTAATAATTATGGGAATTATGAGATGGACCTATCCAAGTGATGTGATTCGGGTCTGATCGGATCGATTCATGGGGATATTAGGCTCGATTGATTGAGTCTATTTATCCTTTAATTATTTTATAATGTAAGCCTTTTAGGCAAGTCTAGTTTAGTCATGTGAACCATTAAGACAAGTCCAAATAAGTCATGAAACTCTTAAGGCAAGTCTAGTTAAGTCAAGTAAGCTTTTAAGCTAAGTCCAATTAAGTTATGTAAGTCTTTAAGATAAATCCTAATTTGAGTCATGCTAGCTTTTAGGATTAGTCGTAGTCGGATTTATTGTACCTGACATTTGTATATAGTGGGATTCATTGTACTTGCCCTCTATCAATAGTTCACTTTATTTTTGCTCTAAAATATCATATCTGAATAACTTAAGTCGTTATCACATACCACATATCTGATGGTTTAAAATAACGAATAAAAAGAGTCATGAGTTAAAGACTTAGTGAACAGATAAAAATATAATCAATATTATTTTATGAATGGGCATAATATATCCTCAACTAAAAATATATCTTATGATAAAAATTATAATATAACATCACTTAATTAAAAATACTCACATAAATAATGATGCTTGATGTATGCCAACCACTCGATAATCATATATGCCAGGGTCAAATATAATATACATATCTTTCACTATCACAGTCAATAGTCTCAACTCTGAATAAACTCGATATCTATCCTAAGAGTGTAAAGGAACCGAGCCTGAGCGAGCTGGCTGTTGCTCAATTTCGAGCCTATTTATTGGGCGCAGGCTCGAGCCGAGCCTGATTGAGCCCAAGCCGAACCCGAGCCTAAAATGAGCCTATTATCAAGCCTCTTTCAAGCCGAGCTGGCTCGAGTTGGACCAAGCCAATTAGAGCCCCAACTGAGCCACAACCTATTTAAAGTGAAAAAAAAATTGAAATTGAATAACAAATTTAATCCATAAATAAAATAAAAGTCAACTAAATTGACTATAAATTTTAAAGTTAATCAGTGATTAGCAATCATACCAATTTCAAAAAATTTATCAGTAAATATAACAAAAACCAACCAAATGAACTTAACTTAAATTATACAAAACTTTACTAGAGCCAACCAAATTATCACACCAATTGGAAATTATTAACATAGTACCATTCATCAAAATTTGGCTCAAAACAAATCCAAATTTTGACATCCAAATCATAAGTTTATCACTCGCTAAATATTACAATATAAAGTACTTAACTTATATCTTGCCAAATATTACAATAAAATCTGATAACATGCCAAATATTACAACTGAATTTATTTGGCACTCTCAAGTCTCAACACCAAAAAGAAGCTTCATCCTACCAAAAAAAGAGAAACAAGTTAATTGCAGCTTAAACATCATTGCAACCAGTATAAACAAACAATAATGGAAAAATTCAAAAAATTCAGTTGTTAATAAACTTAAACATCATTGCTCTCAATTCAAAACATTTTTAATATATCGTTGCCTCTTCTATCATCTATGCAAATGAAAATGCTATACTGATGGAAAAGACATACAATGTATGATACTTAAATATCAAACTATATTTGGAATCTTTACAAACACATTTTCTATCGCCGATACCTAAAGAAAATAAGATTATAAGCAAGAAGTTAGCAATAGTTTATAAAAGTATAAAATGGGAAAAATTTATTATGAGAAGAAGTATAGTACACATACCTTAGAGGAGCTGATTCATTTTTCTTTTTATGATTCACTAATCCAATTCCCTCCACGTATCAAAGTCTCCATCTTCTCTGAAGACAAAGAGCTTCGAAAATCATTTAGAATCCTATCGCCAGCGCTAAAAGCTGATTTAGGTGCAACAGTGGTAACATGAATCGAAAGGATATCTCGAGCCATCTTGGAAAGAATAGGATATCTCAACATGTTTAGTCTCCATCATTTTAGAGTATCAAACTTGTAGTCTGCTCCTCTAAGTATATTTCTAATTCAGATTTTAGAGGTTCAACTACATTTGTTTGACCTTTTGATCCTTTAGCACCAATCAAGTCATCACTCTTATCAAGTTGAGATCTATCATTCATTCCATTATTTTCACCTAATGCATTCTCAAGTTCATATGATTAAAAAATAGTATACAACACTCTTTGGACTCTTTGTATGTTTATTTGAGCTTCTGCAGAGCAATATATTTTTGAAAAACAAAGGTTAATAAGTTTTATTTTGTATCGGGGATCTAATATTGCTGCCACTACCAACATGTCACATTCTTTCCAATACTTATCAAATTTTTTTCTCATTTCTATAGTCATATCTTTCAAAAAGTAGAATTCACTTTCAGATCCTTTATTTAAAACTTCTTTAATTTTCCATAAATCAATCAAAAATAGATTTACAATAGGATATGAACTTCCCTATATAATTTGAGTAACATCATAAAATGTTTTCAGAAATTCATAGACTTTTGCAGCTTTAAACCAATCATATTCTGAAGGTAGCCATTTGTAATTTGCAGCTCTCGTTGCATATTGTTTAAAAACTATTTTGTATACAAAAGCATGTTCTAACATAATATATGTAGAATTCTAACGAGTTGCAATATCCAAAGCTAAACCTTTAGAAGTAGGAACATAGATTTGTTTTGCAATTTCACCAAACTTATACATACGCAAATGACTTTTTTTTAAGTAAGTAACACGGCATTCTGACTTTTTCAATAACATCTTGAATGACATGGATCCCATTTTGAACAACTAGATTTAAAATGTGAGCACAACATCTAACATGAAAAATAGGCCCATTGAAGCACAATTTATCTCTAACTTAAAAGTTATTCATAATAGTTTTAGCAGCAACATCATTAGTGGAGGCATTGTCTAAGGTAATAGTTGATACTTTATCCTCTATTCCCCAAGCAATTAAACAATTAATAATAGCATCTAAAATAATAACTCCAGTGTGTGGAGGTTCCAATTGACAAAAGTTGATAATGCGTTTTTGTAAAGTCCAATCAGAATCAACAAAATGAGCAGTCAAAGACATATATCTAATATTTTGATTTGAGGTCCACAAATCTGAAGTCAAACTAATTCTATTAGTTCCTTTCAAAAGCAATTTCACTTTTTCTTTTATAGATTCATATACTTTCATGACATCACTTCTTATTGTGTTTTTAGAAATCTGTTCATAACGTAGATTAAGAACCTTTAGAAGAATATTGAACTATGTATGCTTAACCATATTAAAAGGATACTCATGTACCATCATCAATTTTACCATTATTTTTCTCACCACATTTTGGTTGTATCTTAATGAAATAGTTTTGAGATAATTTTCTTCTATAGTTGAAGCCTAAGTAACACTAGATGCAGAAGCAAAATGAATTTTTTTGATCGTTTGCCTACCAAACCAGTGCAAAATTTCACATGTCTTTTTATGTGTGAAGTGATGCCTTGCTTAGGAACATTAAATAATGACGGGCAATTATTACATCGATACTTTTCTACCTCTTCTCTATTTTCTCTCACCTTAACCCGCTTGACAGACAACCATACATCAAAAGTTCTTCTCCTCTTTTTTTTTTTGACTATTACTTTCTTCTTCCTTGTTAGTTTCATTATTTTCTTCGCCAATATCAATTTCAATAGGTTCATTTTCACTAACAGCATTAGAAAGATTCTTAGTTACGGACACTGACATCTACATAAAAAAACAAAAAACAAAAATAGAAGTACTGCTTAAAATTTTATAATACTAAATTAGTACAAAACAAAAACAGATAGGACAGATAAAACAGATAGGACAGATACAACATAAATTACTGCCTTGATGTTCATAAATGAAAGACTTAGGAGTAGCAAAGCAATTTAATAGGCAATTGTAAACTCTATTCTAACAAGCATGACAAATTAAAGCCACTGATCTACAATCAAAAGGGTCCCGTCCATTGTAGCACGTGTGTCTTGCTCTCAATATAGGATCATTCAACTCCAGAGATGAATCGAAAAAGAAATCTTTATGATGTGAGATGGATCCAAAAAAAGGAGGGTTCCAACTAGGGGTCACGGGCCGACCATAGACCTTGTTCAATAAGTGGGAAAAAAAATCCGAAAAAGGATCTGGACCTTATTTTTTTGTATCTTAGATATTATTTGGATCAAATCAATGATTGTAAATCAAAAAGAAAAGTCAATAAGTAGGGATTCATCAAATATATCTGAACCCCCGAATATAGAGCCGTTTGACATTCCAGCTTAGTTCCAACAATGCACTTCTCGAAAAATCTTTTCTGGCGATATTCATTTTCCAGCTGAGATAGATAAGATATCCAGGCACAGCGGCATTTTGATACCACCACCAGAAACATGAAAAAAAACTCTAAGGACCAATGGACTGGTGGAGGAGGACGATAGAGGGGATACCTCTTGCTAGCTGATGGAGGAGGATGACGCGATGGCCGCGGCTTGGAGAAGGAAGGCGAGGCAGCACCGTGGGTCCGTGGCAGCTTGACGAGGCGGCACCGCAGCAGCTTGAGGAGATGCCTAGCACAGGTGTCGATGTTCCGAATTGCCAATTGCCGAAGGAGGAGGAGGAAGAGGTGGCGGTAGCTCGAGGGGATGAGCACGGGGATATTAGATTTGGGGTAAGAGGTGGGGAGGGGATGTGGGACTGGGATGTTAGATTTGGAGATTAGGGTTTTATAACTTAGTTTTATACCGAGCCTATTGAGCCGAGCCTGAGCGAGCTGGCTTCAGTTTAGGCTCACTCAATATTGATTTCGAGCCTTTTTCAGCGGCTCGGGCTCGACTCAGCTTTGACCGAGTCGAGTCGGACTTGAGCTTTGACCGAGCTGAGCCAGACTCAAGCTTTAGTCGAGCCGAGCCCGAGCCGCTCGTCAAGCTTGACACCCCTAATCTATCCTGCAATCATGCCACAAGCTCAAAGCATACCTTGCCATATACTAAGGGTATTTTTCAAGATAATCATACCTTACCATACGCTGAGAGTATCTCTGAAGATAATCAAACTCTACGCTATGCTAAAGGTATCTCTGAAGATAATCATACTTTGCCATATGCCCAGCACTGTTGTAGAAAGAGGAGAAGGAATCAAGGAAGAAGAAGAAGAAAGGAAGAAGAAAGAAAGAAAGAAAGAAAGATAGAAAAAAATAGAAACAAGAAGAAGAAGAGAAAAGAAGAAGGGAGAGGAGAAGGAGCCAAACTGGCGAGGAGGGGCTTGGCCGTGTTGGCTAGCTAGTCGTTCGGTTTTGGTGAACTTGATAGGGAGAAAGGAAGAAAGAGAGGGGGAGAGAGAGATAGAGAGAGAAAGAGGAGGAAGAAGCTCACCAGTGCTTGGTGGAGGTGGAGGTGGAGGTGGTGGTGGTGGGTTCCAAGGTCGATGTCGACAAATCCGTGAGAGAGAGTGGGAGAGAGGGTGAGAGTAAGAGTAAGAGAGATAAAGAATGAGAGAGAGAGAGAGAGAGAGAGGTCGAAAGAGAGAGGTTTAAAGAGAGGGAAGGCGATGGGGAGGGGGTTCTACAACGGTGACGATGACTGCGAGACCTGCTGCGCCTATTTGGCCTGGCCTCATCTGTTGGCTTGGCTTGGGCATGAGGCCAGCCATAATGTGGTCAGTCGCGTCATGCCCAAAATATAATTTCTTTTTATTTTTTTCAAGGCTAGGTTGTTATAGCCATCATCCCTTCCTACAACTGAGATCCACCACCTTCCATCATCTCCATCAAAAGTTATTTAGCCTAACCAAAGCCTAGATCCCCTTGTTGCGGATTGACTCTAATCAGTCCGTAATAATTTGGTATCAAAGCCGTCGTTATCCTTAGACCGGATGTCAACCACACGAGGGATGGCAGCAAGATTCGACAGGGAGACTTCTATGATCAAGGACCACTACTAGCGATGACTACTTGAGAACACAAAATAACCGACCCCACCACCCTCGATAGCTTAGTCGGAGGTGCTGTAATCCTTGCAATTAATATAAGCGTTCATGGCTGAGATAGTGTTTGCTATTCGCGAACTTTGTGATGAACAGATGCCACGAGTACAAATAGAAAGGAACGTTGTGGCTATCGAACTGATGAGCGCTGAACCGGTTAAAGAGAAGGATGCCGTAGGGTTTAGGGTGGACCCATATGTTGGGCGTGCACACCGATGGCCGAACCAACCAGGGTTTGGCACACGAGATGGAGTTCGACTCACTGAAACTCCACCCCATTCAACGTCTAGGACTTGGTCTAACCTGACGGTGCTTAGGGCTTGGCGTAAACCACTTGCGTCTAGGTCTTGGATCGAGCCACCCACAGCAAGGGTTTGGCCTAAAACAGAGCAGGGTAGACGCTGCCATGAATTGCCTACACCAAGACTAGGGCTTAAGTGACCCATAACTAGAGATTGGCCCGAGCAACCTACAACTAGGGCAAGCAATGGTCTGAACCAATAGATTATGGAGCCGATGCCACAGTGGCCCCCCCTCCACATGGTAGAAGAGACTCACAGAGGGAACGAGGACATGTCATCCATAAAGACAAGCCAGCCATTTGTAGGGGCTCAAGTTCGAACCATACGACTCGATTTCCCCAAGTTTATGGGAGGTGATCCACTAGACTAGCTTTATCGAGTAGATCGGTTCTTCAGCTACCAAGGGACCCCAGACCATTAGAAGGTCCTAATAGCCTTGTTCCACTTGGAAGATGTTGCAATCACATGGTTCTAAGCGGCACAACGAACTAAATTGTTTCCGTCTTGGGATAAGTTTGCATCCACCTTATGTACTTAGTTCGGTCCGATTAAGTATGAAGACTTCTAAGAAATCTTGACTAAGCTCAACAGACCATAGTTCGAGTTGATCAAGAAGAGTTTGTGAGAATTTGCAATTGGGCTGGTCAAACTCAGCCCATGACAGCACCTTCATTAGTGGACTCAGGTCCGACATACAGGCAGAGGTCAAGACCATGAGGCCTAGGACATTGTTGGAGGCCCTTTTTATAGCGGCCATGATAGAGGAGAAGGTCAAGGAGCTATGAAGAAGCTCCATGGTGCCATGGAGCCCTACAGACTAGAGGGGATCCTGACCAGCTCCATCGAGCAGTGCTAGATTTGGTCCTCCAACTCAGCCGCAAGGAGAGAAGTCCCTACCACCTAGTGCTCCTCTCATCGACTTCAGACAACGAAAGCAATGGAAGAGCTTCTCCCAGCAGCTAACCCCAGCACAAATCAAGGAAATGAGAGCTAAGGGTTTGTGCTTCTATTGTGACGAGAAGTTTGCTCCGGGCTACAAGTGTGGAACACAACCTATGACAATCATGTTCCTTGGAGGAGATGAGGAGGGCAAAATGGAGCCGTGGGGTGATGAAGAGGAGGTAGCAGACATGAAGGCTGCGGACCACGAGAATAAGGTGCATGCCGAGTTGAGCTTACATGCATATTCAGGCTTGCGAGCACCTCGAACCCTAGGGGTAGAGCATTTGATCAAGAAGTATTGTCGAGATACTAATCAACTCAGGCAACACACATAATTTCATGGATGAGAAGTTGGTGCGACAAATTGGGTTGGGGGTGACTCCAACCATTGAATTTGATATAGCTATCGGAGATGGCACAGTCTTGTGGACCGATAGTAGGTGTAATGGAGTTGAGGTGTAGATCCAAGGTGAGATGTTCTGGTTGGACCTGCACCCGTTGGCGTTCAAGGGTGCTGACTTGGTCCTAGTTGATTTAACATGATGCGAATGGACATCGAGTTGAGAGGAGACCAATTCGACTCGAAAGGTTGCGACAGAACCGTAGGGCTAGCCTTCAATCCCTAACTGGGTTACCACAAGTGGGTTGCTGTGGCTTGTTGATGCGGTTGGTCTCAACCACAAAGGAACCGAACCCAAGTAACACAATAGTCGCTGATTTGGACTTACTTCTTTAAGGGTTTGATCAAGTCTTCGAAGAGCCGCTTGGACTACCACCAATCCAAGACCACGATCATCTAATTGAGACCACAATAGGAGCCGGACTAGCGAATGTGAGGCCCTATCAGGATCCACATGCCTAAAAGGATGAGATAACATGGAGATGTTGGACCAAGGCATTATCTAGCCAAGCCATAGCGCCTACACTTTGCAGATGCAACTAGTGCGGAAGAGGGACAACTCATGGCAATTCTGCGTGGATTATCGACCATTAAATGCCATCATTATCAAAGATCGATATCCGATACTGGTTATTGAGGAATTATTGGATGAGTTAGCTGGTGCCACTATCTTCACCAAGCTAGATTTGCGAGCTGACTATCACCAAGTTAGGATTTGAGCGGTTGACAATTACAAGATAGCCTTTCAAACCCATGATGGGCATTACTAGTTCTTTGTAATGCCCTTTGGCCTCACCAATGCCCCCGACAGCTTTTTAAGGGCTGATAAACAATGTGCTTCGCCCACTACTTCAACAGTATGTTTTGGTTTTTTTGACGACATCCTAATTTATAGTCGATCGAAAGAGGAGCACCTACACCACCTATCGACGATCATGGAGATACTACAAGAGCACGGGCTAAAGGTGAAGAAAAGCAAGTTCATAGTGTGCACTGATCAAAGAAGTTTGCCTTACCTGGGCAAAGGATCTACACTCTAGCATAACATAGGTGGCTCTCCAAGTTGCTCGAGTATGACTATGACTTTGTTTACAAAAAATGATCAAAGAAAAGAGCAGCCGATGCACTCTTGCGCCAACCTGATGTTGTCGAGCTAGCTATCCTATCGGTTACAACCCTTCCCTTGTTGGACCAGATCAAGGAGGTCACCTTGAAGGACCCAAGCCTAGTGAAACTTATGACTCAGGTAACTCAAGACCCATCATGTCACATTGAGTACAACACGAGAGACAGACTCATGCTCAAGGGGTACCGGATCCTAATCCCAACTACTGTAGACTTGCAGATCGCTTTGATTAGCCACTTCCACGAGTCACCCATTGCGGGCCACGACGACATCTTTTGGACCCATAACCGACTAAGCCTAAATTACTGGTGGGCCGGCATAAAGAATGACGTGCGTAACTATATCCTCACATGTGAAGTCTGTCAACGAGCCAAAGCTTATTCGACTCGACCAGCTAGCCTTCTCCAACCCTTTCTCGTGCCCGAGGGAACCTGGGAAGATATTTCAATGGACTTCATTGAAGGCCTACCAACCATCCAAGGGCGATCGGTTATCATGGTAGTGATCGATCGCCTCTCCAAGTATGCGCACTTCTTAACGCTCGGCCAACCCTACACGAAGGTTGTAGAGGTCTTCATCCATGATGCGGCTAAACTTCATGGGATACCACAATCTGTTGTGTCCAACCGAGATCTGGTGTTCACTAGTCAGTTTTGGTACAAATTCTTTCGTCTATAGGGCATGACATTCCGGATAAGCTCAGCATTCCATCCTCAGACGGATGGGCAAACAAAGGTCTTGAACCTGTGTGTGGAACGATGCTACGTCGGAGAGCAGCCAAGGTGGTGGCTCCAATTCTTACCATGGGCGGAATGGGCCTACAACACTGCCCACCAGTCAGCCACAGACACCACGCCATTTGAGGCAAATCCTAATTCGAGTCGTGTCAGCCTTTAAGGTTAGTCCTAATGGGACTCATTATACCTGACTTTTATATATAGAGGGGTTTGACTCTTTTGTTAAGCATCCAAGTATTGAAAAATTATTTTAACCTTAAAATTATCTTGGGAGTAGGAGTAAGAAAATTGAGTAGTAGTCCAATAATTCTATCTTCTCCACCACCACCACCCATTGACTCTCTCTTTCTCTCCACCGTGCTCCATCTTCCTTTACTACCACCACCGCCATCATCCCTCTTATAATCGAGATCCACCATCTTCCATCATCTCCATCAATCATTATTTAGCCTAACCAAAGCCTAGATCCCGTTGTTGCTAATTGACTCTAATCAGTCTGTAACACCAAGCCTATAGTGAACGTTAGTAAAATTATTTAATTAATCAGTGATAGGAATATTGTGCTTTTGCTTCTTATTACTTTTCTTATTGAGGTGGACTCTATACCCTATGAGGATGATCCTGTGGCGGGTATTAGGAAAGCAATGTCAGACAAGTAAAACTTTTACAATTTAAGAGTAGTGTAAAGAATGCAATATCTTACCTTATGGCATCATTGCATCCATATTATGTATGTGTAGACGTTTTCCTATTATTAGTAATGCATGTCGTGCATGATAATTTTATTTAGTAAGATTATGCATATTATGAATTTTTATGCAAATCTATTATGCATGATCATGTGTGATAGCATGTAATACATGATAATGATATGTATTCCATTATGCTTGTTATGTTGTATAATATCATGTCACTTGCAGACATGCATGATCATAAAAGGGGTGATTTCTGCGTCTCGACAATACCCGACACCTCCTTAGGTAGAGTTATGGGCAAGGACATTATTATACTTATATATTAGGGGCCACACTTGAGGTCTTAGTTGTTGTGATATCAATTTCAATGGGGAATATTTGTATGTAAGGGAGAATAGAAGAAGAGGAAGAAGTGGGCCTTCCTTAAGGGTCTAGGGGGTAAGTCAGTCGAGAAGGTTAAAGGCGGCGTAGCCATGGTAGGAGAGAACAAGAGGGAAGAAGAGGAAGATTTGGGGAAGAAACTCAATTCATTCAATAATGATTATAAGGTTGCTTTCCATATATTTAAAGCTAACCTAAAAAAGCAAAACAGTCAAAAGATAGCCCTAGAAATAGTGCAGTTTCGCTAGTCGTGTTCAAATGTGCTAAATATGATATCTGTCTTTACGAATATATGCAGGTGTTCGAAAGCGACGTCGAATGTGGGCGTTCAAACATGATATTGAATGTGGGAGTTTGAATGCGACATGGAATGCGCTAAATATGTTATCTGTATTGCGAAAGTATGCAGGTGTTCGAACGTAGGGAAGAATGCAACAATTAGAATTTTTTTTATTCTGTAAAAAAATAAAAGAGACTCAGTTCGAGATAACTAGGTCTAATCTCAGTAATATCAATCCACCATGTTTTTGACACATTGTTCTCAAGGTGTGAAATTAGGGAAGCAATCAATGATGTCCAACTCGAGCTCCCGCTCGTCGGATGGCTTGCCTAGCCACTCCACTAGGATCTCTGTCTCTAGTCGTCCTCCTCGTCGTCTCCTATGCCTAGCCAGCACACGAACTAGCTACAGAACTCTCATCTCTTCCATCGGCTCTAGTAAATTTGAACCCACTATTTGGTTGACTCCTACTCGAGCCCACAGCAAGGACACATAGAATACGGGATGCACTTGCGACCCCTCCAAAAGCTCCAATTTGTATGTGATGGGGCCAACTCACTCCAATACACGAAAGGGCCCAAAGTACCAATGCGCCTAACTTTTGGTTGCGCACCGGCCTTAGTGTCACCTGCCAATAAGGCTGAATGCGCACAAACACAAGATCTCTGACTGCAAACTCCAACTCACAACATCAGGGGGTGTAGATTTGCTTCATGCAGTTATGTTCCAGAATCTTCCCATAGTCTACCACAAATTTGCGATAGTACCCTATCAGGCCAAGGAAGCCCCACAATTCACGTAGTCGCCGTTGCGGCCCCCAAAGCATACACGATACCTTGCTTGGGTCAGCTGCCACGCCCTCCTTTGAGATGATGTGGTCGATGTACTCTAGTCTACGCTCTCCCTAAAGGCATTTGCTTTTCTTCACATTTAGGGAGTGATCTGCCAATAGCCCCAACATTGAGGGCAAGTGAACTAAGTGCTCCTTCTAAGTCAAAATACTAACACATACTACCTAAGGAGTGGATAGAATATGTCCTTCATCAGCCCCTAGAAGGTCGTTGGTGCATTTGTCAACCCAAATGGCATTACCTAGAACTTGTAATGCCCGTCATGTGTCCGAAATGCCATTTTGTGAATGTCCTCCACTTGCACATGAATTTGATGATAGCCGGCATAGAGGTCAAGCTTGCTGAAATATGATGCTCCTATCAAGTCGTCTATGTCGGGTATCGAGTCCCTGTCCTTAACAGTGATAACATTTAGCACGTGATAGTCCAGGCAAAAATGCCAACTTCCATCCTTCTTCCACACTAGCAGCACCGACGATGAATAAGAACTCCGACTAAGCTTAATAATACCTTGCTCTAGTATATCAACAATCAATCTTGATATGTCTCCTCTTTCTGGCCGTGAGGATAACTGTAGGACCAAACATTGGCCGGTTCCGCCCCTAGAATGATGTCAATTTTGTGGTCGGCATGTCTCACGGGTAGGGGTGAAAATGGGTAGGATTAACTCCAACCCAACCCGTTATCTGACTTGATTTGGATAAAAAATTTCTATTCGATTCAGATACGGACAGAATTTTTTTAAAAAAACTCACATACGGGTCGAATATATTTTTCAGATTCTAATACGAATATCAGATATCCATTTACCTGCATATTTTTTTTAATTAATTTACAATTTTTAGCATGCTTATTTAAATAGTGAATATTGATATTGCTACTAATGATGTGTTGTATATTATTTGTAGAGATTAATTTCTCTAATTTTATATATATTTGACATATAAAAAGTTTATTTTTTGTGAAACTCTTTAATATTTTTGTGTTAATTATATCTAAATAAAAGATTATAATTCATATAAAATTTGATCAACATCCGTTTAAGATCTGATCCTCTATCCGAAGATTATTCGTATCCGTTTAGTTAGGATATGGTTTTAAATTTTTCTATCCATCCAATATCCATACCCGAATTCGTATTTGAATTAAAAATATGAATCCAAATATGGGTTGAGCACTATCTGGTCTGTATCCGGTGGTACTCCTCGTAAAAACTCAAACAGGGTAGCAAAGTCAATCAACACAAGCTCCAAATCATCATGTGTACCTAAGCTAGAAAGGGCCTCAGGTTCGGTCGGTGCAATCTAGAGGAAGCATGATGGCTCGCCAACTTGGGGAGCTCCAACCAATGGCTGAAGATTGGGGCTTGGCTGCATCCGAATCCTGTCATGTACTTTGGCAAAGTCATTCAAAGTAGGCACAAAATTATTGTTGTCCACCTATCCTTTGTAGATCTAATACAATGGTAAATTGTCAGTCTACCAACCTTTGGTTTCTTTATGTTAGTGCCTGCTGAGCTTTAGCATGGTCCGAAACATAGTTCTAGAGACAACTATAATTTAAGATACTCTTGTTAACCTTCTTCAGCGTGAATTGCTAAAGAGTTATATTACGACCCGCCCGTCTCGCCAAAAAGTGAGTCGCATATGTGAGAAGTCAAAGGTCACTAGGCCAAGACTCTGCAGCCATTGGTACCCAAGACACATCTGCTCCTCGAAGAGCCAATTGATATAAGTCCATGATGAAGTTGTGGCCTTGCACCCACCCGAAGGGAGACACTCTGGCATATACTGTTAGCGCAGAGTTTAGTGTCGTTGCCAATAGCCACCTCGGAGCCAACGGTGGGTTCCACGTCGAGTCCGATCCTCCGCATGAGTCGCTCATCCAAGAAATTGTGCGTGCTTCCCATGTCTATGAGGAGACATACGCACTATTTCTTGACTAGCCCCTCCACCCGTACGGTCTTCAGGGCACTCGTGCCTGAATATGTGTGCATGGAGATCTTGGCTAGTACTTCCTCTCTGGCTCCTCATATACCTCCTCCCCTATCTTTTTAGCCCCCAAGTTCATCACCAGTAATCTCCTCCTTGTCCTCCTCATGCCCATCAATCAATATAACGTTGCCCATCGCCTTGGCACAACAATGGCCCGGACTAAACCTCTTGTCACACCTTAAACATAACCCCTTGGCTCGTCACTCAGAGTACACATCCCAATAGGTGCTCCACCTCCTCGGACTCATAGTACTAGCCTTGGAGCAACCCTTGGCCCTGTCATAGCCGCTGGTGCTCTTGCAGCTGCACTCGGCGTGCCAACCGCCCTGGTCACTTGTGGCGTAAATCTGTTGTTCCAGCTGAGCTTGGTAGCATTTCTTAAGGCTTGATGCTTATGGTCCATTCTAGTTGCATCTTCAAAAGCCTCACTCGATGACCTGGGTCATAAAGAAAGTACATTAGTTCGAGCCTTCTCGCGCAGCCCAAAAATAAAAGTGCTGATAAGAAGGCCATTGAGGTCGGCATCGACTACTAATACGCTCAAATTCTTCCTAGTAGGCAGCAACCGATGTCTTTTGGACAAGCTTTGATAAGGTGGCGATGTAATCCTCAAAGCTTGCAATTCTAAAGCGCCTAAATAGGGTGTTTACGAACGCCGGCCATCCATCGAACAGCTCACAGATTGGTACCAATGTAATGCCGTGCTCTCTAAATGGAAGCACGCCAACAACACTTTGGCATCTTCCATTGTCCCTTGATACATGAAAAATTGTTCAGCACAAAAAATCCAATCTAAAGGATTACCTCCTTGGAACTTAGGGAACTCGAGTCTCGTCGTTCTTCTGCGCATAGGATTGTCGCGCCCCATATCATACGTGAGTTCAGGTCCCAATGGCAGGAAGATATAGGATCTGTACATCGTGCTCTTAGGCCTCTGGTCATCTCTCATGGCACAAGCCGGGGTCATCCCGATTCGGCCAACCCGCGGCTACTTTAGCGTGGTTGGGATTTAGATCTGGACACGCCCCTTTTGCACCTCTTAGTGGATCGTAGGGACTTGGTAAGGTCCTTGAGAACCGATGGGTGATGGTTGCAAAGGTTCATTATGAACATGGGCTGCCCTAGCCCTGGTTGAGGCAACACTATCGTAGCTAGATTTGTCGGCGCTAGAATTCTGGCGTGCGCACGATAGCTGTGAGGTTCTACAACTCCTTCCTCATGCCTCTCATCTCCTCCTGCTGTGTTTGCTGTAAATCCATCATTTGTTGGAAGAGGGAAACCAAGGTTGGATCCACGGTAGGTGCTAAACCAGTCGGAGTCATGCTCGGGCTCGCGTTCGTTCTACCCGTCAACATTAAGGGCGTGGTAGGCTCGGTCTCCATGGGTACCTCCATGGTTGTGCGTCAATTGGCCATTGCTCTTGTAGTGGTCATAGGTCCGAGAACCGATGGCTCTAATACCACTGTTGTGATCTCAGTTTCAATAGGAAATATTTGGATGTAAGGGAGGATAAAAGAAGAGGAAGAAATAGGCCTTCCCTCAGGGTCTAGGGGGGTAAGCTAGTTGATAAGGATAGAGGCAGCGTAGCCGTGGTAGTAGAGAACAAGAAGGAAGGAGAGAAGAAGATTTGGGGAAGTAACTTAATTCATGCAATAATAATCATAAGATTGCCTTCCACATATTTAGAGGCTAACCTGACAAGCCAAACAATCAAAAGATTGCCCTAGAAATAGTGTAATGTCTTTAGTCGCGGTCTAGCGCATTTGAACACACTAAATACTTTCTGTTTTTGCGAACGTATGAACGCGCTAATCACGTTCTTTGTATTTGCGAACGCAAGTGTTCGAATGCGAAAGTAAACAAAATTATTTGTTTAAAAAAATAAGAGACTTAGCTCAAGATAACTAGGTCCAATCCCAATCATATCATTAGTCTATTGATCACAGATAATCAGGTAGTCGTTTTGCCAGACGATGAGCAATTTACTGTCAATCGACGAGTCATACCCTTTTAGAGTATTTAAGATAGAGAGAGAGAGAAAGGTAGTATGTCGTAGACCTAGAGGTACCAAATGATGCAGGTTGAGAGCATTTGTGAGTGATGACTCATGATTTTTGCACGGTGGTGCGATGATGTGGAGCCGAGGGCTTGAATGGTAGTATAGATGTGCGATATTGACCTATGTGATGTGCTTATGACTGAGATTCTTAGTATGCGGTGGTAGACAATCGGTCATATTGTTCGCCATGTGATGGTTTGGCGATTCTACCGCTAGAGTCTACCCTCTCTTATGGGTATGTGTTAGGTCGGGTGTGAATATTAATATGGCCTACAAGCATAGCTCTACTTGAACCTATGTTACAGACTTAATAGTTTGAAATGAGGCATATCATGTAGTATATTGTTGACATGGCCTATGGGTAGAGCTTGGTGTGAGCTCGAGTTTGAGGACTTGATAGTCTGGATTTAATGGATGGTAGGTTATTGATTGCTAATCTATGTGCGCATTAGATGAACATGTTGAGTATGGGATACTGATGCACTGATTTGATTGTGAGGTGCATATTCATATATACTTGCGGGGATTTATGCTCACCACTTTCTGGTGGAAATATTCTTAGATTGGTCGATGGTCCCGAGCCTGTGGAAGATCTGGCGAAGAGTAGTTTTAGTTCTTTTTATCTATTTTATTCTTGTAAAAGTAAGCTAGATAGCTTGTAGCCCTGCATGGGCATTATAGGATCTAGTTTTAGATATGTATTTTGGGACTTGTTATGGCCTTAGGTGTTATGAGCTTAAATTTTTGTCTATATTATTTATGGAAATGTGGGCTTTCCTATTATTTATTGTGTTGAAACATTGATTGACAGGTCACATGGACATCACGTGGGTTCCATTCATGTGAAAGACACGTGTATTTGGTGGCGAGTGTTACTGTAATAACCCAAGTAAATATATATATATATATAGTTGGGCACGATGCAACCGGACGCGCTGTGGCCGGCCTCATGCTCAGCATGCTATGCATGCTGTGGCAGTGGCAGAGGTGCCATGCACCTCCACCGAGCCACTTTCCTTGGCTACGCGTGGAGGTGGGATCGAGCCCACCTGCCACTCCGCTACTGCCATGTGACTACTCGGACCTCTCTCTCTCTCTAATTTTTCCTATTTTGCTTCCTCTCATTCTCTCGATCTCTCTCTCTCTCTCTAACTCTCCTTCTCTCTCTCTCCCCCTAGTAGCCATCGACCACCGGGAAGCGTCGTCGTCAGCCTTCTACCCACCGGTGAGTCTCTCTCTCTCTCTCTTTCCTTCTCTCTCTTTCTCTCTCTCTTTCTTTCTCTCTCTCTCTCTAGTCTTACTGTTTCTTCTCAGGGCCACCGGAGGTTTGAGTCGTCGGCGAGAGGCCGACCACTAAGTGGCCACCAAAAGCCGTACCCCTCCCCTACGGCCCAGCCCCTTCACCTCTCCTTCTTCTTCTTCTTCTTCCTCCCCTTCTTTTCTCCTCTAGGGCGGGACGCACCCTGCATGTGCTAGGCCGAGCTAGCACCCTTACAGCGCAAAGCTCGGCTTAGCACCTTACTATGTTGAGGTGCTGGGTTGAGCCCAGCACTGTGTATAGTTTTTTTTAAAAAATTATTATTGATGACTATTTAAATTATAATTGATTATGTTATTAGTTATTTAATTATTGTAGTTAATCTAATGTATTTAATTTATATGAATTAAATCTAATTATATCAAGTTTAGCAAAATACCTGCAATATAAATTACTATATCAATCCTAGCTAGGTATAGTAATTATTAGAGTTAGGTACGTATATTCATATGTAATTATTTGCATTAATTTAATTATTATTTTCTTAATTATCAAAGAGAATAATAGGTAGATAATTATGTTATATATATACTATTAGATAATATAATTATGGTTAATAAATAACAAATCAAATATATGAATTAAGAGTATATGATTACAACAAGAAATTTTCTTCTAGTCAAGTTCTAATTAGTGGAAAGACTGACATTATATGTTATAAATAATTTTAGATTCCAACCCCCTTATTCAAGACCCCGTGGACCTAACTATCGAGGACTAATCGTTGTTGTAGCAACGTGAACGAGCGGTTGTCTAGTAATTTCAGTTGTGGTGAGTAGTCTTATCTCTTAGACGTCTTTCTTAAATTAGGATATATTATATATTATGTACATGTATGTTTTGGCATCCAACATGATTATATGACTTTATCTAGAGATGATTACAGTCAAGCATATTTTATCATGCATGTAATTAGGTTGATCTTGGATATAAGTATAATGATGATATATAAAGGTGATTAGAGATGACTATACTGTTATAATTTTCTTCTAAAATACCCTTAACGTATGACAATGTATGATTTATTTCTAAAGATACTCTTAGCGTATGACAGGGTATGCTCTGAGCTTGTGGCATGATGTGTATTGAGTTTGGAATCAGGTACCGTAGTCCAGCATGATGGATGATATTCAGAGTTGAGACGGATGATTGTGATAGTGAGAGATATATGGATTATATATAACTTTGACATATATGATTATCTAGTGGTTGGCATGCATCATGCATCATCATTGATGTGACTAATATCACTAGATCATGATTGTTATACTCCATATGTTATATTGGGTGATGTTATATTATAATTTCATTATGAGATATATTTTGGTTGAGGATATAATATGCTTCTTCTTGAGACAATCTTGATTTTATTTATATAGATATTGTCGAGAATACATATATACATGCTCATGCATGGCATCATATTCTTTTCTTATTCATATTATCCAGTATACAATTTACTCTCTGTTTGACTTTACTAATCGGGGTAAAGTCTATTCACTGAGCTTTTAGCTCATGACTCTTTTTGTTTTTCTCCTTTTCAAAAACCCAAGTGAGTGAGTGGAGCAGGATACTCTCTTAGAGGTCTTACCAGCGAGCAAAGAGTAGAGTGTGGTTAGTGTTATACGCTAGATGCATTATGTTATATAGTGTATCAGTTGACATTTCAGAATATCTTTACCTCTGTCTTATATTTTAGCAGGTGACTTTGTACTTGTTAAATTATGTATATACTACTGTTGTGTATATGTAATAGTAAGATGTTCTTGATGATGTGTTGTGGCCTGTGTGGAGCCATATTAGGGATTATTTGTATGCTGTTAGCAGTTTTGAGTTATTTTTTGTTTAGACGTGGATAAAATTATGGTGTTGATATAGATTTATTTGACTGTCGGCATCTAACCGAGTTGTCAGGTGCCTTGCATGTGCCATGTAGGCTCGTGCCATGCATATGTTTAGGGTTTCGGTGTTACAGTTACAACCAGGTTTTATCAAATAATTCGACAAGCTTCCTAATGTGAGTTGCATTGCAGATAATTAAATATTATTAAAATTAGCAACATTTAGGTTTTCACCTTTTGTATTCATAATGTAATTGAATAACTTGGAAAATAACGATTAGTAAGATCTTACGGTGGAGCTATGCTGTTAAACCAAATATTTAGTTAGCTAATTATTATTTTTTTAAATTTGAGGAAGTAGATATGCAATCGTGCTAGAAAGAAAGAGTTCAACGTTTTTTCGTTCTTCCTTCATGTGCAGTGACTCATGTAGGAAATGATGTAAAACTATTTACTGAGATCTAATCGTAATTAAAAAGGAATTAATAATGTTGCATTTACTAAACTTCGTATGTGTCATTATTAGGAGTTTCTCAATAAGGTGTAGACCTTATACTGTTTTGAGCCTATTCTAATAATTAAGCGGATCTAAATTACCTCACGTTTGTTATGAGTGATTGTAGTTTAATGAGTAGTTTAGCACTCAAATTCTTGAGTTTTGATGTTAGAGATGTTAATTGTTCTAGTTAGTATTGGTACTTGACCCTTATTATACCTTAATGCGTTTAGTTCTTTAATTTGGAGGTTTCGTGAGTATCTCAATTGTTGAGTGGTGCAAGTCATTTGTTATAAGACGAGTTGGTCGGAGCGAAAATTAGATGGTAGACTCACTACTAGCACGATTGTCACTTGTCTGATATTTTATGGTGCACCACATTTGTTTTGGCGACGCGTTTTAAAGTGATTTTTTTTTATGTTATTTGCTTTCGTTTTTGTTTCAAAAAAAACGTGTTAGTATATTCTCAAAGATTATGGCTTTTATGACAAGTGACTAAGTGTGTGCATTAGGTTTATCGAAACTGCTTAGATGTTGGCAATGAGTGACTTATTAATATTTAGTGAAGATCACCTTGGCATAGGCCTGTCTAGTTGTCATCTATTTATTAACGAATGTGTTCATTATCTTAGTTGTCAAAAGGTTTAGTCATGTGTCCAGGCGTTAATTAAGTTTCTTTTACCTACCTTTATTTAGTAATAAGAATATTAGAGGAGTTGACTTCAAGATGTCTAGTATTAAATTAGGATTGCATAAATTCTACCTTTAAGTGGAAGCTGACTTGTGATTAATTCAGACTTGTGAATGATATTAGCTCGACGTGCCAACCCCACTGTTGGCGGTAGTGCCCGCCGGCAGCCCCTTCTCTTCTCTTCCTCTGCTAGGCTGGGTCAAGGAGGGGGTGAGGGGGGAGGTTAGTTGGGTTGGGTCGAGCCCTGCCTTGGTGGGCTGCGACCCAGCCCAAGGTTGTTCTGGTGGGTTGCAACCCAACCCAAGTGGGCCTTGTGTTGGGTTGGGCTACTGTCAACCCAACCCATATTCGGTTTGGGCTGGGTGGGTGCAGCTCAACCTATGGGGTTGTGTTTGGTTGCGATTTAGCCTATGTTGTTAGGGGTTGGGTAGCGGCCCAACCCAAGTTAGCGGTGTGTTGGGTTGGGCTGCTGTCAACCCAGCCCATGTGGTTATGGGTTGGGCTACGACCCAGCCCGTGTTGTTGTGGGTTGGGCTGTGGCCTAATCCAAGTGGCTTTCTTTTTGATTTAGGCCTAGAGCCCATGGTTTTTAATTGTTCTTTAAATTGTGATAATCTTTTTTATCCTTTTTAATTAATGATTGTTGTCAACTTGAGCCTTAATTAATCTTTTTTTGAGGATAGCATGCTACTTATAATAATTATTGTAAATCAATTTTACTGAATTAAATTATGGCCTTTGAGTAAAATTGCTAATTGCTCCTAAATGGGAATTAGCTCTAAGTAGAGTTTAGAGTTGTCAATTATGTTTTTGGTTAAATTAATTGTAACAAAGGAGCTGGTGATTAGGGTGTATCTCTGGTAGTTGCTCCTAACGGAAAATTCATACAAATGTAAAGTCAGGATATTAAGCAAATTGCACTATTTTACAAAGCTAATTAATTAAACGTTGACTATGTAAATTACTATAAATTGATAATAATTAGTAGAACGCTAATTCAAGGTTTTTAATTACTTTTTATAACATGTCAGGCCTTAGTACACTGTGTCGGCTTTACCTGATTAATAAATATAGGAATTATGAGATGGACCTACCTAAGCCTATAGTGAATGTCAGCAAGATTATTTAACTAATTAGTGTTAGGAATATTATGCTTATGCTTTTTAATATTTTTTTTTTTATTGAGGTGGACTCCATATCCTATGAGGATGATCCCGTGGATGGTATCAGGAAAGTAGTGTAAAGAATGCAATGTCTTACCTTATGGCATCATCGCATCCATATTATGCATGTGTAAACATTTTCTTATTATTAGTAATGCATGATAACTTTATTTGATGTGTTTAGTAAGATTATGCGTATTATGATTTCTATGCATATTTGTTAGGCATGATCATGTGTGATAGCACGTAATACATGATAATAATATGTGTTCAATTATGCTTGTTGTGTTGTATAATATTATGCCACTTGCACACATGCACGACCATAAAGAGGGTGGCTTTTGCGTCTCATCAATACCCGACACCTCCCAAGTTGGGATTATGGGCGAAAGATATTATTGTACTTATATATTAGGCCCCTTTAAGGTCTTAGTATATTGATCATAGACAATCAGGAAGTCGTTTCGCCGGTCGATAGGTGATTTACTGTCAATCGACAATAGTCATACTCTTTAGGGTATTTAAGATGAAAGAGAAATGTATGATGACGTAGACCTAGTGGTACCCGATGACGCAGGATGAGAGCATTCATGAGCGATGTCTCATGATTTCTGTACTAGATGTAGAGCCAATGGTTTGGATGGTAGCATCGATGTGCAATATTGACCTATGTAATGGGTTTATGACTAAGGTCCTTAGTCTGTAGTAGCAGACAATTGGCCATGTTGTTTGCCAAGTGATAGGTTGGCGATTCTACCGCTAAGGTATACTCTCCCTTAGGGATATGTGTTGGGTCGGGTGTGAGTATTGATAGGGCCTACGAGCATAGCTCTTCTATTTACTATATTGATACATTAACCAATAGATCACATGGACATCACGTGGGTTCCACCCACATGAGGGGCATGTGTATTTGGTGACAAGTGTTACACGGTGTTTGTTTGGTGATTCCAAATTTCATGAAAGATGCAATTACCCACAACTGTGAGGTGCAATTTGTAAAACCCTCACAACTATGGGGTGTAATTTGTAAAACACTCACAACTATGGGGTGTAATTTGTAAAACACTCAACCGTGGGTGTAATTTGTTAAACCTTTTTGTGATTATCAAGCTTTTTTATTTGAGGTCTTTATCAAGCTCTATTGTATGATTACTGGTTGGCACTTTATTTTTTACGATTAAAAATTAGTTTAGACCATATTCATCTGGGATCCAAATGTACTCGGATTTGATTAATATCTGATCTGTATTCCATTTATACCCGTATCCATTTAGTTAGAAGATAATTTTAAATTTTATTATCCATCCGATGTATATCTAAATAAAAAAAATATATATAAATTTAAATATGGTTAATATGCATCCGATCAGGTGTCACCCCTACTGATAGATGAGGTAATTCCATCACTGCCTTATGCAAAGGCTGAATCAGATTTATTAGTGCAACAAAACAAGATGAGAAGATGATCTAGAAGAGCCATGTTTAGGCTGAATCAGATTTATTAGTGCAACAAAACAAGATGAGAAGATGATCTAGAAGAGCCATGTTTAGGCTGAATTCCATTTCTGTACCAACTCAGAATTAAAAGACTACAATGTCTTCGAATACTTGATCTTCCTGACCTGTGCTATGCTTCTTTGTGGCCACTGAAAGTGCCATCAATGTTCTGCTGAACTTAAATACTTAAGCAGATAAATAGATGTTAATTTTATTCTTCTCTTTTCTTCCATGAAGTGGAAATCTACCGGATCTTATGCAAGGACACCCTAGCAATGTGGACCGTGCAGTCCATATCGGCGAACAGGCAGAATAATTAATCAAACAAAGACACAAAATCCAAGAAAACAAAACGAAATAAATTTAAATTTGACTACATTAACAACTGCCCAAGTGCAAATAACAGTTCAAACAAATTCTCCTGGGGCAGTGGTCCGACAGTAAGTGCAGATACAACAAGACATATTATAGGCACAGCATGAAGAATTCTGAATCCAATTTCCACGAACAAGCAGTCTGCACTGTATTCAGGGAACATCAATAAGTTTGAAAGGGATACCTTACTATGATAAAGTCGACCTACTTGAGGCAGCCACTTGGAAAAATATGAGTGTTAGCAGCTTGACGTGACAGATTAGATATCCACTAGACTCACGAGTTTTTTGTAAAAGATGCGGTCATCTCTTGCGGAGTTGCTTTCAAACAGAGCACTCTGTACCATTTCCTATTACAAGAAAAGAGGAAATTACATTACTATTATACCCAGCATGAGATGTTGTCATTGTCTTGGTCTTCATTTATCAGATAAATAATTACAAGCTATAAATCAAGATTTGTACTGGCACATTGGAACACATGAACATTTTATCTGAGACCATTCACATGATATCAGTTCTCCAAATATACTGCTGTTGAATTTGCAATGCATGGTAAATTAGAGAAAAAGCAGCTGCTAAAATGTAGAGGGCAAAGTGCTTGGGATGAAACTACCTTATGGCGGCAATTTCAACATTATTTACCCTAGACAAGGAAATATTAATGGTAAAGAAAAAAGGTAGCAATCAGATATAGTTTTGTATTATTTCTATAGCAGATATAAGAGAACATAGTTATCAGAACTGGATCAAACATTAACCCGGTTAAGAATCGGATCACTAGGTTATTAGTTCAACTGGTAGTTCACCCGATCGGGTTGTTAGTTTTTTAAAAATATTTAAATAATATAGAAATAGATCTAAATAATTCTAAAAATAAAAAATATCTATAAAAGTAGTATAATTGTGTGTATATCCCTTGAAACAAATGTTAATTATATAGATACCCTTTATTTTCAAGTTACGTTATTTAGTATAAAAAGATAAAAATACTATTAACTAAGAGAAATACTTGAAAATAAAAATAATGATATTTTTGTCTTTTTACATTTAAATTGTTCAAATTTTAATGGTAGTTTATTTTAAGAGTTTTATGCAAAAACTAGCCGAGTTGCATGGTTCACGATTCAACCGACGGGTTAGTCGATTTTTACCAAATCGATTGCTTATCCGGTTTGATAACAAAACTGAATCAGTTTGGTGGTTAGTTCACCGGGTCACCGGTCTGACCACCCGATCTATTCTGTTAACTATAAGAAAAAGAGTCGAATAAAAGATAATCTAAGAAAACCATACTGGAATACACAGTAAAAACTGTAAAGGAAAAAAGAAAGTGCACTCAATATTTTATGTGTAGGATAACAAACCTTAACATCCCTATGGCATAAAAATTTTCCCAAGTTGTGAATAATGCACCTCAAATCTTCTACCTGCAGCATCAAATTTAGCATTACATTAGTGGAGAAACAAGTTAACATATTCAAAAAATAAAATGAAAATTCTCATCCTTATGTTTACCTTTATGTAGCCCACTCTATTTCTGTCAAAGTACCTAAAAGCCTACAGAAATTGGCAGGCCCATATCAGAGACAAAATCCAGAATATGGATGTGAAGTTTTACTTGTAAAGACTTACAAACAAGATGGGGTAGAAAAATACCTGAAATAGTTCCTTGTCAACAACATCCTCCTTTACTGAATCCCTCTTCTCTGATGCAGCTTGTTTGTCCTGAGCATCAGATTTCTCATCCAGCTCAACAGTTTGATTCTTTGGTAGCTCATTTGCAGCTTTCTCTTCTTTGTCATCTTCTACTGTCATCTTCTCTGGCTGCTCCACTAAAATGGCTGACTTGTCCTCATTCATATCCTGCCGCAGAAAGAAGAAAAACAAAATAATAACAAGCACAACTTTCACCATTGATCAGTCCTATTTACAGCCCAGAAAGGTCAATTACCAACAGGAAACAGATAATGAAATAAAAGTATAAGAGAAAATATACCTCCTGATCACCATCATTTGAAGCAGCAGCAGCATCCATATCTTGATCCTCCTCAAGAATTTCCTCCGGATCATCTTCGTACTCGATCTCGTCCTCAGTTTTGTTTTCCAATTTAGGTTCATCAAAGGTATAAGCGGAATCATCTACACCTGCACTCTCTCCGGTGCTTTTGTTAGATACATCTTCCTTCTCAAATTTCACAGAAATGTCTTCAGTTGGACATCCATTGGTCTTCTGGCGTTTTTCTGAGAGCTTCTCATTGCCTTTCTCAGATTTTTCATCTCTTTCTCTTTTCCGTTGATTTCTTCTAATAAGATATCTTTTTCGCAATCTCTGAAAAATAGAAATGCATATCAATAACTTTCAACACCAACCAAGAAACCAAAACAATCTAACGAGATAGAAGTTCCAAAATATACCTCCAGAAAAGCCAATAGACGACATCCCATTTGGTACTGAAGCATTTCATTGAATGACTCAGCAAATAGTGAAAGCTATCAAGAAACACAAAAGAACAATGAAATGTCATCAGATATACTATAACTAACTTATTTTAAGAAAGATAAATAAATTAACAACTTTATTCCGGTGTCGCTGTACTAAGAATCATTTCAGGAAACAGCTTTTCCACTATAAAGAAATATTTTTTTTCCAAATTCCATCACAGTATTTGGTATCAGAGCTGATAAGTAAATTACTAGATACAGTATTAGCCAAATGATCAAAAATAACAAAGGCCAGATTAGAAAAACATTTTCATCAAAGTTATGATGCCTATTAGGTACAACAAAGAAGGCAAACCTCAAATGTTGACTCTTCTATGTCCTTGTCATTATAATCAAGGAGGGCATCCAACGAGAGGGTCACAGAACGAATCTGCAAAATTTCGTTCCATAAAAATGATAAAATTCAAATAAAATAAGTACAATAAAGTATTCTTTAAGATGACAAATAAGAGATCTAAATTCTAGTGAACATACTTTAGTTTCGTTGCTTCTCTTGGTCTGCAGAACCAATCCTGGGTGTTTAGGAGGTTCTTCAGCCTTTGTCTTTCCCTTCACTTCTTTATGTGAGCTCTGTTTTGGCTCCAGCTTTTCTTCAGTGCTTCTTTTCACTTTCTCATCTATTCTGCCTATATCATCTTGGCCATCTTTCTTAGTGTCCTTTGGATTTGGGAGTTCCTCATTGCTACCCTTCGAGCCTCCTTTAACAGCCTTTAAATTGTCATTTGATGATACACTCTCCTTTGTGTCACCTTTTTCTTCCTTCATTTTCTTTTCAACTGAGTTATCTTTCTCAAGAGGCATTTCTTTAGACTCTGTGATCTTATTTTGGGGGCTTCTACTGCTGATTGTATCTTCATCCTTCTTTTCAAGGTGATCCTTTAGGCCTTCTTTGCTTGCTTCATCAATATCATTAGCTGCATTGAAATCCTTCTCTTTAGAAGAAACCTTTCTTTTAATCACCCTTCTAATGACTTTCTTCTTTCCTGTTGTCTTACCTCCTGACTCCTGCAAAATGCTGGACCCATCCTGTTCTTTCTCAACCTTCCATTTGTCATGTTGAACATCCATTTCTTCAGGTTCATTCTCAACCTTAGCTTTGACGGACTTATCCTCCTGAGCTGATTTATTCACAGGAACCTTTTTAACAATTTTCTTCCGCACAAAAGTTCTAACACTTAATGAGATGGTCGAATTATGATCTTCCTGGGTAGCCTCTTCCTCCTTACCATGTTTATCTCCTTCCTTGACCTCCATCAGTTGATTGTTCTTGGCAATTGCCTCTTCTGCAGTTTCAGTAGTTTCTTTTTTGCGAACTACCTTTCCTTTCACAACTTTTTTCACGATTTTCTTCTTCATAGGCTTTTTATTCTCAATGGCTGGGTCAACAGGGGTGTCATCTTGAACTATAATTTCATTTGTTTTTCCCCCGGAATCAACAAATTCCTCATTCTTCAGCTCAGTTTGTTTTTCATCCAATGAAGGCCTTCTTCCTTCATGCTCAGCAGCATCTTCATTAGATCCATTAGTGCCACATTTGTCCAGGTCATCTGTATTTGGGGAAATCTTGTCAACTTTGACTATATTGTCATCGGATTTGTAACTTTTAACAGAATCAGCTTTCAAAGTTTTGTTATGGCTCTGGTCCCCTGAAGATGTTAACAAAATAATATAACCTTCACAATAATAACTAAAGAAAGAAAAAGAATGCCACAATAGCTGCAGAATTGAAACTAGGAAAACCAAAACTTCCCAGTACCTCGCAGAGTATCCTTGCTTTCACCTGGTTTCTGAGACGAAAGGAGAGATAGAATGACATTCAATGTGTCAATCCAAAATTAAGCAGATCAAAGCTGTTTAGTAGTATAGGTAATTTCAGAAACAATAATGAACAACAAACCTTCTCATGCTTCATGGTCTGTCGTTGTTCTCTTTCTGCCATCTCCTTCTTATGTGCAAGCCATTGACTTCTCCATAGTTCTATTGAAGGGAGGCATTCCGATAGATCAGGCAGAAATAACACGGTGATTTCTCGATGACTAAAGAGTCCATCCTTGCCAACTCTATCATAGTGCAGCTGCCAAAATAATAAAATACTCAGAAAAAATTTCAACCATTAAGCTAACCAGAAACCAAATTCTGGCCCTGGAAAAGCAGAGAACGTCAACTTAGGGAAAAAAAAAACCCCATGCTTCTAGTGTAGCAATATTTTTTTTTGTTGTTGACCACTAAATGAAGGCTATCACCGAGCCACATCCTCGCTGCATTGTTCTTGTTTTACCCCCCATTTCGTCCAACCCAGAACCTTGCTTCTAATGGTTTACAGCAAGAGGAAACAAAATAGTGTTTACTACCATGAAGGCATAAAGTAATGATCTTTTGCAACATTACAAATTCATGGCCTTCAGTGACTTATTTTAGAAACTGAGGCACCTGTTAATATGAGGGACTAGCAAGTTACAACCATTTGACAATGTATGAGGAAGATGAAGCAAAAACAAAGATATATGTTTACAGCTCACATTATGCAGGGGAATGACATGAATAAGATTTAGGAGCTCTGCAGGGAAAAGTACTACAGTACAACAATGGAGTCTGCACTGTCAGAATATATTGTGGGAACCACTGTAATTCGATGAAGTAGCTTCCATCAGAAATTAGATGCATATACTAGAAAGAAGCTAAGATTATAGGGAGAAAAAAAAGGAGGCCTACAACAAGAAACAAACATCAGTATATCAGTGGGCTTTATGAGGAAGACTGAAGCAGTTAAAAAGACAATGGTATATGTTCTGTCATTTTCTACAGAACACATAGTGTAGAGTAATAGGACAGGCAAAAAAAGGACATGAACGGGATTTAGGTCTGCAAAACTACATATAATGATGGAATGGGCATTGTCAATATATATTGCAGAACCACCAACCAGGCACTAGTAATACAATGAATTATCTTCTATCGAATATTAATATGAGCTGCACATACTAATATTCTTGAGAAAGAAAAGGGGGGCATACCTCAAGAAAACGATTCCAGTGCTGGCAGTTATGTAGATCAAGTTGAGTGAGATCCTTGACATGTCTATGCAACAAAAAAAAACTTTAAATTCAAGAAACAAATTATTGATTGCAGTACACAATACCATAAGCAGCACATACCTGACAGCTGTTTGAATCAAGCAAGAATCATTAGCCAAAGGATCTCCACCATCAATTGCCACATTCCATGGGCCTCCAATTGCCATGAAAGAACGATCCTTCCTGAGAACAGCAAACTTCAGAATATTGTTGAAGTGCATTATCCGTTCACTGGTGCTTTTCTCAGAACACAGGCCATCCAATGCATCAATGCTAGCACCACTAACCAAGATTACCTGCTTATATAAAACACTTGTTACCTAAAAAAATTGATAGGCCTGACTTCATAATGCCATTGACTTTAATATGCAACAAAAAATCTCAAAATCAGAAATAATGTGAAAAATAGCCATTGCAGCTTGTAGCATATTGATATTATTTTCGGATGAACTTTTAAATAGAATCCATTAGAATGTAGAATGACAAATTGAACTAAGAGTTAAGAGATGTATTGTGCAATCATACTATGGAGACCCAGGAAGGACTGATTTGCGGATGTTTAATGAATTGGTCTACTAGGGAAACAAGACTTTCTAAGTTCAGGGGTTGATTTTGGTATCTAATAAGTTCTACCTACTATTGGATTTGAACCAATGATTCCCGCCATATGAATCGCAAGAAAAGCACTTCGAATTGTTGATTCATCGCCAGAGATGGCTTAGTAATTATATAAAATAAACTAATAACCAACAAACTCCTCCAGTTATCAAAATCCGTAGTAAACTAAAGTTCTTAATTATTCAACTTAGCTGCAGGGGAATTTATCCTGGAAGGTATTTGAATGATGCATAATTATTTCTGCATCGGAGGAGTAGCTGCTGTATGTACTCCCAGTAAAATATGGACACAAATTGGTTATTAAGCATTTATCTATATGATCAGAATTCTTTGCAATAAATAGTTGTAGTTGCAACTCCGGACGAGGGGGGACATGTCAAGTCTGCCTAGGATCATGTCTTCTTAGGTCAATTCTGGAAGCATGGGAGAACGTTCTTTTGCTGATATTATTACCAGTATTCAAGAGGTCAACCTGCTTCAAATATACAACATTTTTTATTATCCGATGGATTTACATGGTTTCATTAATGGAAATTGTTTGACGTAGTGAATACTCTGGTTGTTCAGATGCCACAGAGATATGTTTTTATATCTCGCTTGAATCTATCGTTTGGCTCATAACAAATTAAAAGTTGCTCCTGCTACTCAGCCTACAAACAACCCGGCGAACTGAAATATCTTAGTAGCCAGAGGAAATGTTCGAAAGAACAAAGAGAAGCAGACTCTCAAAGTCATGTGCGGTAGCAATACCAAACCAAATACCACGAGGGATTTGCAATCCCAAGCAAGATCAGTTCAGGATCATGGGATCCTGATGAAGTACCACATGAGTGGATATATAGGAATCCAAATCTGCCCCGGTAGCACCTCCTCAAGTAAAGGCTTCTTACAGCTGGTTGACCACAAGATATTGAGGAATTGTCCATATATAAGATCATAATTATGGATACGGGCTTTTTTTGAATAAGCCAATTCATTTGGGACCCTACGGATCCATTCTTTCTATGGGGCGTAGGCCTCCCAAAAGATAACGGAGGCATGCAAAGGTTTCATGGATTCGAACCTACGATCAGTCAGTTAACAGCCAACCGCTGCAACTTGCCTCCACGAAGCCGGAATGGCTAGTAGTCGCTGGTCAGCCCAGGTAGTTTGGCCAATAGTAGGTCAAGAAATACAGCACATTAGGTGGTACAACTTCAACAAACAGGCAACAGAAATCATAAATGCTTGGAAAAACTCACACTTGTAACTTCATGTACTTGTGTGATGAATACTGGCAGCACAGACAACTAAATACAGCACAATTAAAAATGCTTTTTGGTGGCAATGATAGAACTGAATATAAGACCACGAAGAGCAGTTGAGCAAACAATATATGAGTCAAAGATATGCTATAAAGAATGTTTAATTCATTCGAGCTACAAAATGTCCACAAATTACATAAATAAGTGTTAAGTATCTACTTCATACCTTAGCATTCCAAACTGTATCTCCACCCTTGGCTCTTAGTGATCCATCAGAGCAAACTACTCCTTTTTCATCAGCTTTCTCAACTGCTTCTACAAAACCATGCTCAAAGCTGCTCCATGTAAGAATTGTGAGCCACAGACATTGAAGACACTAAGATGTGCTAGAAGATATAAATAATAAACTGAAGCAAATGCCATCAATAATCCCCCATACAATAACCAACTAGTTAAAAGAGAAAAAGTAAGCAAATATATATATATATATACCTCACAGGAGTATGAAGCGAAAGACTTAACCTTTCCTTTGGCCAGTTGAAAATAACCTAGAAATAATTAGGGTCCAAAGTTAAGTTAAATGTCAAAAATAAGTGATGAAGTTTACCAATAAGATTAGTGATGCAATTTTAACAATTTATCAATTTGTGTGACTAGTGAAGCAATCTTACTAATTATTAACTAGTTAAGATAAAAAGCTTTAGTCATGAGATCGCAATTGGAGTACATACCACAGAAAAGCATAGAGTTTGACAATTAACAAAAGAAGAGTACTATCACTTTAATCGAATATGAATGCACCTTGCAAAAATCTGAAGCTATTGTTAGCTTGGGATATCGCTTGCTCAAAGATAGGTAATCCCTTTCAACATCCACCAAGCGGAATGGGAAGACCTGCCAAGACCACTTTAATCAATATATGCAATAACTAAAAGCCATTGCGATAATGTTTCTTAAACTCAGCAAACTTATCTGCAGCAGCTAGTGATTGCAAATAGATGTACAAAGTGGCAGAAAATAAGCAAAATTAAAGCACATCGAACAAAGAAAGAACATCACATTGAAATAAATAAGCATGCTACAAAGAAATAAACTAGAATAATATCACATGAGCCTTTTCCAACACTAGGAAAAATGAGAATATACTCAAATTCCAAAAGACCTCCAAAAGGATGAGATTGATAGAGAATATTTCTGAACTAGAATTGAGAAACGGTCTGTCAGAATTAAAAGACACTGCAAGAATTGAGCTAGAAATGAGAAGATGAAAAGAGGCAACAATCTGTGAACAGTAAACTTGGACGATAAGCCAAGAAAGTTCAAGGTCATATCCGGATAGTGTCATGAACAAAATTGTTTATCAAGCTGTGACAAGCAGACATGAGAGCAGCTGAGAGACTTCAAGAACATTAATAGAACAGAAGAATCTATGGTAACGGGACAGCAACAAAAAGTTGCGAGTTATCCAGTCTACGTCAACACTGATCAGAAAACCTATGACTTTTTTTACCTTGCAGATATATTCTCTCTTTTTCTCTTTGACAGGGGAATGGTGCCTTCAGGACAACAGAATAAATAGTTAGTTCAGAATGCTTCACCAAGTGAAGCAGCAACCTATTTGAAGCCATAGTGGGCACAAGGAAACATGGAGGTCAACCTATGCACAGCATCCCGTCGTGGAGAAACTCGACGCAAAGGTTTCTCATCCCTTATAGAAGAAGAACCTCTGCGTTCTCTAGTTGCTCTTGGTGGAGTCCTTTCCCGCCTAGAATCAGGTCCTCGCTTACGATCCCGTTCTCTCTCCTTCTCGCGGCGTACACGAAGGCGTTCTCTTTCACGTTCTCTTTCTCTTTCACGTTGGCGCTCCTCCCTTTCTCGTTCTTTCTCTCTCTCCCGCATTAGCTCCCTACGACGCTCCTCATCTCTTATCTCAAGTTCTCGACGATAGGCAGTTCTGTCATCCTTCCTTTCATCATCCATCGAGACACCAAAGCCTGGATGTCCACGTGACATAACACTTCCTTGATAATTAGACTCAATGGTTGGGCCATGAAGACCTTTTCCTGCACCATAATCACGACCAGGAGGTAAACCCACCCCATAACTAGCACTAGATGACCCCTGTGCATATACAAGGTCATCAACATTTCTCCTCGGAGCTCCCCCTAACAAGGAAGCTGCATGTTGTCCGCCATATGGAGCGCTACCAAGAATGGATAAGCTACGAGGATCAGCATCCAATCGTCCACCATATGAGCTAGTATCTTGAGACCCATGATGGGTTGGAGCAGCCCTTGCTGCAAAGTAGTCGGCTTGTCTGCCAGAAATGTACATTCTACTCAGTGCAATAGTTGTAACTTCTAACAGAGGAAAGCATGGAACTGTCATTACTGAGTGATTAATATTTAGTAGATTACCTATAACAGGCATTGAGACAAATTCACCACCAAAACCCAAAAACTGAGGAAAAATTTCAAAGGAATGCGCATGATAAACCATTCATTTGGTTATAAGAACTTTTGACATGGAACTATACGGAATAATTTGCAGTCTAGTAGACACAGTAATCTAATGCGAAGAAAATAGATGATAAACTACCTCATATCTGAACCAGACTGCAATGACTGAGCTTTCAATATTTGTTGTTGGCGAAGCAGTGACGTCTAGTAAAAATTCCACAAGGGTGATCAACATTTCTGACTATATGATGACAATAACAAGTACAGAAAAGTAATTCTAGTACCTGGTCCATGTGATCATGAAATTCAGACTGCATCAATAACCAAGAAAAAGAATCAGATTTTACTAAAAGTCCAGGATAGATAAATAATCAAAGTAAGGTAACAAAAATAACTAGAAAAAAAATATCAGTTGGCACACCTGATGTTGATGGCTTAGAGAAACTGAATCTGGGTATCTCCTACCGGTATCACTCTGAAAGTCCCTACCTGTATAACTACCCTGATTTTCACCATAATTCCTCCTATCCAATGAGGCATAGTCCATATTTGTCAATGAAGAATACTGCTCAGCTTTTTGGCTAAATCCACGATTTGATGCTGAAACATAGTCATCATTAGTCATCCCCAAATTAGAGCCCAATGCTCCAGATGAAAATTTAGATGGCTCAGGCAGCGCTGACGGATAAGTTGTTCGACCAGTCAAGCTGGTTGAAATTGGTCCTTTACCACTAACTCCCGCAACCTGTATTAGAATAAATGTTATTTAGGGACGATGCAGTAATGCAGAACTAATAATTTATAACACTGTCTAGCATATGTTCCACAAATTCAGACGCTGGAGAAACAACAAGGTCAAAAGAACATACAGCAACATAAATGAAGCCATTCAATTATAATATGTCTATCAGAACATAGAAAACTACAAACCAATTGCAAGAGAACTCAAGGAGTTGCTATAGAGCTAAGGAAATCCCACATGTAACAACTAGATAATCAACCAAGATAAATGGAAAATAGAATATAATCTATGGAATATTTGTTATATAGTATCATCTCCTTGATAGTAACTCTCTAGGACATTTAAATCATAATCTATAAATATGAGCAGACTTTATTTGGGAATTTTTGAGATAGCTCGAATGAAGAAATCATATAGAGACCCTACTGTCAGTACTCCATGAATTTGTTGGTGGGTGATACAGAAATACAACAGCATATTTCTATTACACACTGCTTACCAGTATCTGCTGTCCATTTTTTTCCCCATATAGCCACTCAAGCACATGAAGAGTTCAATCTTTATCACTGAATCATTTTCTGTTTCTCTCATTCTTCTGCTCTATGGATTTTAGATGCATAATATTTCTTTTTCTCTGCTGAATGTGAGATTGTTACAACAGTCATCAGCTCCTTGTGAGCTGTTAATTCATTTGATAGGACTGAAGGATTATGTGGGTCACGCAGACTTGAGGAAATTTAAAAATGGCTTGAGAAAGAAGTAGCATAGGTATAGTAACGGTAGACATATTTTTTTAGAACAAAGGGTATTTCAGCCACAAAAGGAAATGAAAGGGAGAGATGAGAAAGGATGAGTTAATCAATAGAAGAGAAGAATGGAAGGGAAGTGAGAAGACAAGAGAAGTAGGCAGAGGAGCAGGCGGCAAAAACAGAGACACCAAGTTAGATAGTGTCAGCCCTACTCATGATAACTTAGTGACCATCATAAAAGTCGACATCTTGCTCTCTTCCATGTAGAAACTGTCCATGGTTATCAAAACTATTCTGGAAATTCCCTTTCATGTCATCGAACCCTATTTCCAATGATAGGGTTTTGGCCGGCAAAAAAACTTAAACTTAAGAAGGGCTATGAGAAGAATAACATATTTCAGCAGTTGCAACCATCACTTGACATAAACCCTCCAGGATGTGCTGCCAAAATATTGAGTAGCTAGTAGGTTTATCTACTAGTGAAGAATTGGCTCATGTAACCAGAGAACAAGCATTGATAAGTGATAACATAAATAAAGAAGAAAAGATAAGAATGGCGAACAACGTTGAGAATTGCCAAATAAGACAAAAGAATCAAATAGAACACATGAAACATGTGTATTAATTTTGGATTACCTTCTACCCTTGGACTCATCCTACAATGATAATAATATATTTAGTTTCCATTTTGCAATTGCCTCTATTGCAATAATACCATAACCCCATATTATCATGACTCCATTGAAATCCAATAACATGCATGTGAGTGGAATTGTAGAATTAAAACTATAATATAAGAATCACTATTGCGAGCCTCTATAAAATGAAGCCAAGGAACTGAAATGAATCATCTTTGACAACATGTTGCTCAATATCATTAGTTGCAAAGAGATTTGATTTTCAAGCTACAATTAAAAGATATGGAAATAATAAAACAAGGGTGTAAAGAGGCACACCCGAGCCTAACCACTTAGGCTAGCCTTAATCCAAATCTCAAACCTAGATCAATTAAAACCAGGGTCAAGTCAAGGCTACAAAATAGGTTTAGAGGCCAAACACAGGTCCTAAAATTCACTTCCTTGTTCAAAGTTCGACTCCCAACCCATGCATGCCCCTACATGTTGAAGAGTCAAAAAAGCTCATCAGCTCGTTTTAGGCCCCTACTTACATGGAGCTTCTACATTCACATTGTGAGGTAAAAAGAAAAATACTAATAATAGCACAATTTTATTGATCCAATAGATCAATATGGACCATAGATTTAGGATATTGCTGTGTCAATTTGTCATCTTTCCTTCAAGAATTTAACAAGATTATGGCCATTATATAGCTTGTAGAAGTCAAGACAAAATTAGGAAAACTAGCAAAAGCAAAACAGAAGCAAAAAGGACGTAAGGGAGGACAATCATAGTATAATGTGCTAGACAATTACATGATAGTATGATTACCTTACAACTTGTCACAGTTAGGTATAAACAATAGAAACTCTTCTCAGACGCATTTGCAAATACTAGAGGTGCAGTCAGAAGTGGAAGGCTATATCTTATGCATTCTTAAATAAGTAAATGATGAAAAACAATGTTTCAAATGATTTAGTGATACATAACTACTAAGGGTTAGAGAAATTTTAGAGCCTAATTGGTGTAGACACCACTATTCGTCACATTTACTCTCATAGGCACAAGAGAGTTGCACATATGACTCTCTAATGAGGGTTTTGACTAGCCTTGCAGAACTATTTTTATCATTTTTGCTTATTAGGCTATTTTTGTCTTCTGCTTTACTTTGCATATATAAAGGCTTGTAGTCCTCTCTTTTCAATTAATAAATTTTTGAAGAGTTTTGATATATTGGGTATTTCGTTGATAGATTTCAATACCCTGGTTAGTGGATTCCTTGGGTTAGCTACTTTTATTACGTTTCTTCTCAAATCTGCAATCAAGGAGTTTGCCCTGCATCAGCTTTAGTATCGGAGCATTTCTCCGACATCAAAGCCCAACACCGACATCAACAAGGTCTCACCACTGAACTTGCCCTCATCGGAGTGCTTCGCCATGGCCATCGGGTTATCGCTACGAAAGTTAGTGACAACCTTCACGCCCCTCATGCCCATGGTGGCACGGTCTTACGCGGTGGCCGCCTTCTCGACCGTGTCAAACATGCCTAACCAAACACCCTCTCCACGACACGCCGCGACTGCGGGGACCTCAAGCATGCTCTTTTAGGCTAGGCGCCCTGAGCGTTCACCGTTGCTTAATGACGAGGAGCCAATGGCATTGGCAACAACGACGAGGATCTGCACAATCCTCATCGCATTACACAATCTCTTATCGGATCAGGCCATTACCTGATCAACAAACAAGCTTAGAATTCCATTAAGAGAGGAATAAGAGCTTACATGACGATGAGGTCTCATTTAGGGTTTCCGGCTAGGGTTTTTGAGCGGGAGATGGAAGGCTATATCTTGTGTAGTGGAAGGCTATATCTTATGCATTCTTAAATAAGTAAATAATGAAAAACAATGTTCCAAATGATTTTAGTGATATGTATCTACTAAGGGCTATGGAAATTTTAGAGCCTAATTAGTTCCAAAACATGGGGTTTATCCCTCTAATCACAGTTTCAGCCAAATGCCACCTAGATCCAAAATGGTGCAGACTATGATCAAACCACACCCTTAGAGGGGGATTTGATAAGAACCAACTCTAAGAAATTGAAACTGAAGGACATCGCAGTCCTTTACCTTTTCTCCTATCTATTTTCTCTAAGAGGATAACAATAGAATTTCACCTCTAAAAGTGGCATTCCATTAATTACTAGTTCACTACACCTTATCACCATATCAACCAAATGGTGACTTAATAGGCGGTTAATCTTAGGATACATATTTTAAGTATGTTCTTTTTTCATGGAACCAAACTGGCCCTTACTCATTCGTCAAGGGCCAAAGATCAAGAAAGCCCAAAAATGAAGAATAGTTATCACAATATTGACTACAAACATAATAATTAACAAACCAGGAACCAATAGTGAATAGCATTCATCAATGATGATTTGATATTTCTAACAAACATAAAAAAATTCCTAGGTCATCCTGTGTCATTATTTACATTGGTTGTGCAAGAATAGTAAAATCCAGTCTTGAGAAATAATAATAATATATTACAATTAGAACAAAATACTGCACTTGCAAATTCGAGACCGTATACTTAATAGTTTCTCAATAAACGACAATTGGAAGATTAACTTAACCAGTGACTTACAGATTGGCATACAGCAATTATACAGTTTGAATAGCTAAAATATCCAAATATCCTGCAGTCAGAAACAATGGAACATACCTGTTGAGCACTACTCAAGGATGAAGATCCATAAATATTAGCATATGGCCCTCCATATTGGGACGCTTGCGAAGGATGGCTCCTATATCCACTGATATCTGATTCTTGAGCAGAACCAAGACCCATCATTGAAGACTGCCGAGACGCAAGGGCATGTTGAGGCCCTGAATCCATGCCACCAACAGCATAAGCACTGCCGGGCTGCAAAAGGTAACAAGAAATCGATCAAAGTAGATTTACGATGGTTTAGCAAGTTATTCATTTGTTCATCAGATGAAAAGTTTTCTACGGCAACGCAGAAACAAAAATTGCAAGCTTACCATCTGCCCATACGCCTGCTGCGCACCATAGGGCTGCTGCCCGTATGGGTTGCTCCCCTTCGAGGGATACATGTCCTGCTTCCGACCAATTTATAACCCCCTATCAGAAGCGCTTCTTTTCACTTAAAATTCTACGACCAGTTGTTCCTTTAATCGATATAAAGAAAGTTCTTATCAACTCGATATACGAAAGATTAGAGTCACGAGGTTGATCGAAACAGCTTAAGATTTCCATATTGCGCAAAAGGAAACATTACAAAGTGAGGAAATCGGAGAAAGATCTGACCTTTTCGGGAGACGGAGGACCGCGGTGAATCGAATCGAGGAGGGGAGATGAGGTAAGAGGTTGGATTTGAAGAGGGTTTTGGGTCGGACGGGTTTCCCTTTGGGGCTTTCTGTTTTTTAATGGTAGGGTTTCCAACGGAGGCAGCTCAACTATCCCAGCCGAGGATGAGGATGAGGACGATGAAGAATAAGCACGAATCGCAAAGCAGTGCTACCGACTTTTGTTGCGCGTACGATACGTGACGGGGATAAATGTGTAATACATCAGAGGCGCTGGGCATCCCTATGCTTATTTAGGAAGCTCAATAGGAATTACTATTCCGGAAACTTTTAGGTCTTTATTATTGTTTTGTCATTTATAAAATTACTGAAATATCTCTTGATTTAATATAAAGTATTAAATCAAAGTAAAGTGATGGGATTAATGGACTACAAAACATTATATGCTAATGATTTGTATAGGTGGCAATACTCCGGAGATCATCTAGGTGTGTAATGCTTGAAAGCTCGTTGTTAGGTATGCAATGCTTTAGAGGTAGCAATGTAATGCTTGAGAGTTTGTTTCTAGGTGTGCCGTAACACTCTTGCTTAGCACGAGCACATGCACACCCACGCGCGCACACGGCACGCGTGATGCACACAGATTTAGATATACACATGCGCTCACATAATTTATCACAAAATAAATTATGTCATCATTAAATTAAATATATTAACATATCAATATTTATATCAATAACAATAATACCAGGCGGCTATATAATCTAATAGGACCCTCACATGCTACGATAAACCATTAAGATATAACTAAAACTACTGATAGACAAGTACAATATAATCCGACATGCATTATACAATTCATCGTCTAATATAATAGAGTACAAATATCCAATAAAAGTACAACTCAATATCTATATAAACTATCTTCTATATTATCTCATATCTATAGCTCACTTCATCTATGCTCTAAAGTATATTCTCAAGATATCTCAAGTTGTTATCGCATACCATATATTTAAGAGGTTAGAAAAGAAATAAAAAAGTCGTGATCTAAAGGCTCAGTGACTAGACCTTATCTCGAATCAGTGATGTCAAACAGATAGTAAATCATGTATTGGATAATATAAATAAAAAAAGAGTATCATATTATGAATGAGTATATAAATGTATCATTAATATTATACAAAAATATGATAAATATCATGTCATGACTGATCAAATATTAAATTCTTAACAATGTATAAATAAATCTCCAGTCATACTATCATCATAGTTCTCTTAAATAAAACACATATAATGTATATCGACTATAACTATTCTATGATATCAAATATAACATAATAAAGTATGTGACCGATCGAATATCATATATATCAAATGATAATGGAATCATATACATTTCTCAATCATCAATGTCATCTCTAAATAACATCATCATACTAGACCACTATATACAATCAATATTCGATATCCAATCTCATCATCATGCCCAAAGACTAAAAGCATACCCCGCCATCCGCTAAAGGTATCTTAGTCATAATCATACGTTGACATTCACAAAGAGTATATCAACATCTATTTAGACCGAACACCCCTTCTAATTAATAAAAACCAAGTGATGATAACTCATCATATATGCCCTAGCAAACAACATGTGTCCAAATATCTACTGTGCACATAGACTAACCACCTTGGATATAAGGCTATAGAATCACCAATATATCGAGCAATCAATTATCTACTAAATGTGTCCTTACCCTCGTGCCCACTCATGTATCCTTACGCTTTTTATTAACTATCGTATCAATCAAACTTTATGTTTTCCTTTTAAATTGTAGATCTTATGTAATTTATCCAGTACTGTAACAAGTCATACATTAGGAATTTAAGTTATAAGGTAGTCAAAAGAAATATGATGCGATGCAATCTCTAATCATACATCTATCATATAAATACTTATGCTAATCTATTATATGTATACTCATGCTAGAGAAATCATTTCGACATAAAGTCATAACAATATAATTAGTTATCTCCAATCATCTCTATATATTAACAGCATATATATATCCAAGATCAATCTAATTAAATGAATGATAAAATATACTTGACTATAATCATTTTAAATAAAATTATTTAATCTTGTTGGAGGCCAAAACAAAATGCATACATATAATCATAATATGGGAAAACATTTTACGAGATAAGACTACTTACTATTTGTTTAGAAGAGAGAAACCAATTATTCATCTCATCCGTGAATCAATTATCAACTCATCACTAGTAAGATTATTGAGGTCCTAAATAAGGAGTTCGGGATCTGAAAATATTTAGGTAACATAAAGTTAGTTATTTTTTTTAGAATCCATTCATGTAAAAATACGATGATTTATTAGATTTAAAATTATTCCCTTTATATTTAAGAGAAATTTGCATATAACATTGTATCTTTTAATGAAATCATAGTTTACACTTTATACTTTTACTATATGCAAATCAACCCTATGATTTAGTGAATATGTATAGAAAATACCTTACCGTTAGATTAGTTAGTTGAACTTCAAATATTTGAGTTTAGTTAACTATACTAAGAAGAGTACGAAAATACCATCAACCAAGTCATACTAAGGGGCATTTAAGTCATTTTAGAAATAGCAGCATTTTAGTCATTTTAAAAATAAAATATATCTACTTAATGGAATATTCTCATGGTGTTAATTCAAATTTAACCTAGAGTATTTTTTGCACATATTTGCTAAATCATAGTGTTTGATTTGTAAATAGTGAAAATATAAGGTATAAACCACAATTACGTTATAAAGCATGATGTTTTATACAAACTTCTCTATATTTAATAATAAATAGATCTATATTGTGGATATAATTCTAATACTATAAATATATCCTTTTATTATTAAAATGCTAGTGACGAAATATGATTAAAAAGGGTTACGCTTTCCTTTTTATAAAAATATTCTAAATATGTAATTATAAAATAAATGGCTAATATGTCTAATTATAAATAAAACTATGAGAAATTTGCATATAACACCCTACAGTTTAATGAAATTGTGGTTTACACCTTACAACTATTTTGCAAATCAAACTATATAATTTAGCGAATACGTGTAGAAAGCACCCTGCCGTTAATATCTGATAGATCTATTAGTTAAACTTAACCAAATCCCCAGGTTAAGTTAACTATACTAAAAAAATTATAAAAATACCCTCAGCTAAATTATACTTACCTAATAAATTTGAGGATATTTTAGTTATTTAAAAATAATTTAACAAAATATTTTTATCAAACGGTATTAGTTCAAATCTAACCTAATGTGTTAGATCAAATCTAACTCAAGGTGTTCTAATATATAGCTCAATTTACAAATAGTGAAAATATAAGATGTAAACCATAATTTTATTAAAATCTAGGGTGATATATGCAAAGTTCCCTAAAAAATATAAGGTAGTCAAAAATATAATTACAACTAATTTAAGATTCTTACTGTTTCTTAATGAATTAGAAACTACATAGTCTTTACTTAATTATATCATATAAGAAATAAATAAATAAATAAGAAGCCTATTATCTCATTTCTATACAAAATAGTATAAATTAATGATAGAATTACATACTAGCTATATATTTATAATGAATATTAGGCTATATCTATAAATCTCATAACTATAATTAATGAAGCTAAGTATTAATCTATTATGTGAAAGTAATTTTATAGGTAAATAATAGGTATATTTAGGTGTTTATAATATAATTAATCATTAATTATACTAATTATAATTAGCTAATAATTATATAACCGAATATATATATATATACACACATACAAATCAATATAATTAACTCCCTAATTAAACTAATTGCATTAACTAACATAAAATATCTAATTAAAAGCAAAAGGAAAGGAAAAACAGAGGAATCGAGGAGGGAGAAGAAGAAAAAGAAAGGAAGAAGGAAAAAAGAAAGAAAGAAGTAGAAGAAGAAAAGAAGAAATGAAGAGAAGGAGAATGGAAGGGAAGGGAGGGGAGCCGGGCTAATAGAAAGGGGCTCGACCACTATTGGCTAGCCAGCGGCCAGCCTCTTGTTGGCGACTCGAGTCTAGCTAAGCCGCAATAGAGAGAGAGAGAGAGAGAGAGAGAGAGAGAGAGAGAGAGGAGGAGGAGGAGGAGCTCACCTAACGGCAAGCTAGCGCCCGTAAGAGTGAGAGAGGGAGACTAAAAAAGAGAGAAGGGAGAAATAAGTAGAGAGAGGCGGTGGGAGAGCCGGCAGCGGCGAGGTTGTCGTAGCCAGTTGGCTGCAACCGATTGGTTGCATCAGCGATGCACACAAAGCCGATCACATCGTGCCTAATATTTTTTCTCTTTTTTTTACGGCTAGGTTGTTATATGCAATGCTTTGCTAATAGTTATGCAATACTTGCGAAGCCACTACTACACAGAGAGGTGAATAGGTGTGCGTTGCTAGAGAAAAATAGAGTATAAATGTATAATCGTGATAATTTACATATGACTTAGAACCATTGAATATACACTACTTGTCCACCAAACAAATAACAAAACACTAATATTCATCAGCCAGAAATTATAAGTAGGAATATAATTACAAATCTTTTAACAAAAGTGCATAAAGTTCATGATAATTTAGGGGAAAAAAGTTTATAAGTGTTAAATATATACCTCCTTTCAAACAAACAAAACAAATTATGTTTTGACTCGACCTGGCTCTAGTTAGTTAGATCGAGTTATTTTATTTCCTGCATTATTATTTTCTGCATTGGGCTGGGTTGAGTCATGAGATATTTGGTTTGGTCGAGTCATGTATGTCACCACTTAGTGCTAGTTGGATTGGGTCTAATCTATTTCAGTTTTACTTGGAGGACAAGTCACTTAAGTCATGGGTAGCCACTATATAAGGTATGGTAAGGATCCGAGAAGGATAATGAAAATTACTCTAATTTAGCTTTTACTAGTTAGTTCTCTCTTTACTCTCCTATGCTCTATCTCGCGAAGCTCACGTCAAATGGCGACGCTCTTACTGAGGCCACCAGTTGTAATAACTCAAACCTAATAATAAAATAAAATAATATTATAATGATAATTAATAAATTAATATTTAATGATAATAAAATATTTAAATTAATATTTAAAAAGATAAGAAAAGAAAATTTTTAAATGTACATGTTACGACGTGGCTGGCCACGGTGTGATAGGCCTCATGCCATGCATCGTCGGGCACGCTGAGGGCACCATGCGCCCTCAACCGCCACTACCGTGTCCAACTGGTTGCGGTCAGCTTGTCGCGGTGGCCTCACTGCTGCACCTCCCACCGCATCTCCCTTTCTCTCTAAATTTCTCTCTTTCGGTCTCTCTCTCTCCGTCTCCCTTTCTCACTCACCTTTCTCTCACACTCTCTATCTTTCTCTCCCTATTGCCGATGCTGGCCTGTCGCTGTCCTTGGAACTTGTCGCCACCACCTCTATTGTAACGCCCTCGCCCGGCACGGGCACGTGCACGCACACGCGCCCACACGGCATGTGCGGCGCACACGACAGGTCGGGCGGGGCCCGCCACGCACAGATACACTCCTGTGCACATACAATCATGACATCATCAAATAACACCTGCTAACATATCCATGATCACATAATCCATCACCAAATAAATCATACTCTTAACCAAATAAACCTGTTAGTATATGAATATCAAAGTCCACAATAATATACACTAGACCGCCACATAATCTGGCAGGACCCACACAGGCCACAACAAACCATCAAGATACAACTAAAATAACTAATACAAGGGTACACTATGATTCGACCTGTATTATACAAATCATTGTCTAATACAAAAGAGTACAAATATCAAATATTGGTACAACTCGATTTCTATATAAACTATCATCTATACCATCTCGCATCTATAGCTTACCTTATCATCGCTCTAAAATATCTTCTCAAGTCGCTATCACGTACCACATATCTGAGGGGGTTAGAAAAGAAATAAAGAGAGTCATGAGCAAAAGGCTCAGTGAATAGACCTTACCCCGAATCAGTGATGCCAAACAGAGAGTAAATCATGTACTGGATAATATGAATCAGAAAGAGTATCATGTCATGAATGAGTATATGAATGTATCCTCAATAATATATAAATGAAAAGTAGATAACATGTCATAACTGATAAAAGTATATAATCCTCGACCATGAGTAAACAAATCTCCATGTCATCTATCATCATAACTCTCTCTCAATTATGACACATGATGCATGCCGATCATGACTATGCTATGATATCAAATGCAACCATATATGATGCATATTAACCACTCGATAATCAGGTATGTCAGGTAATAATGAAGTCATATGCATTTCTTAACATCACGATCATCACCGACATCTCGATATAATATCATCATACTAGACCACTGTGCACAGTCAACACCCGGTACCCGGTCTCAATATCATGCCCGAAGGCTCAGAGTATACTCTGCCATCCTCAAGGAGTATCTCAAATATAACCATACCCTGCCATCCGCTAGGGTATCAACATCCATCCAGACCGGGCACCCTTCTAGCTGATAGAAATCTCGTGAGGATAACTCGCCACATATGCCCTAGCGAACGGCATGTGTCCGAATGTCTGCTGCGCACACAGACTAACGACCTCGGACATAAGGCCAACAGGATCGCGACCATGTCGAGCGATCAATCATCCACCAAGCGCGTCCTAACCCTCGCGCCCACTCGGGTATCCTCACGCTTTCTATCAACTATCCTATCAATCACATTTCATGCTTTCCTTTTTAAAATGACAAATCATATGCATATATCCAGTACGATAACAAGTCAATACATAATAGGAATTTAGGTGGAATAGGAATCAAGAGCAAAATGATGTAATGCAAACTCCAACCATGTATCTAACATATGCATACTCATGCTAATCTATCACATCCATACTCATGATAGAAATCATCCCGACATAAAACCATAACAGCATAATCATCTCCAATCATCTCTATATATCACCAATGTACTCATATCCCAGATCAGTCTAATCAAGTGCATGATAAAATATGCTCGACTGAAATCATCTCTATATAAAGTCATATAATCATGCTGGAGGCCAAAACATGCATGTACATAATATACAATATATCCTAATTTGAGAGAGGGATCTAGGGGATAAGACTACTCACTATCTGATCAGAAGATACAAACCACGCATCTCTCACGTCCGTCAGGTAACTGAGTGACACTCATCGCTAGCAAGGTCCACGGGGTCTCAAATAAGAGGGTTCAGAGTCTGAAAATATTTAAATAATATGATGTTAGTCGTTTATCCCATTTAGAATTCATTGGTGTAAAATATAATAAATTATTTGATTTTATTAAATAACTTGATATACCTTATATATATAATTATGATAACCTTATTCAATTATATGGCAATTATTACTTTTACTTAACTAGTTACTAATCATACATATATTAATCATTATTCATAAAAATAAAAATGATTATCTGAGCTCGGCATTTTATTGCATAGAAAATAATATATAATAATAATGATAAGTTGCTAGAAACACATTGTATACTCAAATGTATTAAATATATGCATGTATAAGCATACATAAACATTAATAGAAACTTATAAAATTTAATTATTTTTAATAAAACTAACTATATAAAATATAAGATTATTATCTATATGATTACATGTATTAATCTAATAAACAGTGGTTATACAATATATAATCATATGCAAGTACTTATAACTATAATTAATAAATTATTATACTAATAATACTTAACTAATACTTATGCTAGAGAGTATAAATTATTAAAATAATCTATCATCCAGATAACTGATTCACCTAAATTTTAAAAACTAAATCATATAATTAATATAAACAAATTAAAAAGGGAGCAATCCCTTGTCACAGTGCTGGGCTCGGCACTGTCTGCTATAGTGCTGGGCCGAGCCCAGCACTATTGCAGAAGGGAAATAGCTGAGGAAGATGAAGAAGAAGAAAGAAGAAGGAAGAAAGGAAGAAGAAGAAGAAGAGAAGAAAAGAAAAGAGAAGAAGGGAAGAAGGAGGAGGGAGGTGCGGACCCGGGCCGGCGGGGAGGGCACCGGCAGCTGGTGGCCAACCAACTGCCGGCCTCTCGTCGGCGGCTCGGCTCCGACGGGCCCGAGCCCAAGGTAAGAAAAAGAGAGAGAGAGAGAGAGAGAGAGAGAGAAGAAGAGAGAAGAAGAGAGAAGAAGAGAGAGGAGGAGAAAGAGCTCACCGACGTTCGTGGAGGTGGCGGCGGCGGCGATAGTCCGGCCTCGGCGAGAGAGAGAGAGAGAGAGAGGTTTAGAGAGAGACCAAACGGGAGAGAGAGAGAGAGAGATTTAAAGAGAGAGAGGGAAGGCGGTGAGGGGGGGGGGGGGGGGCGGTTTGCGGCGGCGCCGGGGCCCGCCGCGGCCAGCTGGTCGCAGCCCATTGGCTACGGCAGCGGCAGCGGGCACGTGGCGCCCCCACCACGCAAGCTGCATACGCAGCTTGCATGGGCACGAGGCCGGCCACAGTGTGGCCGGTCGCGTCGTGCCCAGAAATTTTTTTTTTCTCCCTCCTCTCTCTTCTTCTCTTCTCTCTCTATCTCTGTCTCTATCTCTCTCTCTCTCTCTCTCTTTCTTTCACTTAGGCTCTGGCTTGCCAGAGCTGAGCCATTGGCTGGCCAGCAGTGACCGGTACCCTTCTCGCCAGCCCGGATTTGACCTTCCTTCCCTTCCCTCTTCTCTTCTTCTTCTTCCCTACTTCTCTTTCTTCTCTTCTTCTTTTTCTTCTTCTGCTTCCTTTCCTTTCCTCCTCTATTCATTTTCCTCTCTTTGCTAACTACAGTGCTAGGCCAAGCATAGACAGCAGTGGACTTGGCCTAGCACTACAACATAGAGCTCTTCTTTTTCTTTCCTTAATGGCTTATTTTATTAATGTAAAGTATAGGAATTAGATAAGTAATTATTTTTAAATAATATATATATATATATATACTCATTAACATAGTTATTAGCTAAGTATAATTAGTAAAATAATTAATGAATTATAATTATCAATATCTGTATATAAATATAGCTATAGCTTATACATTGTTATTAGATTAACATATAATATCCATGTTTATATTATATATAACTATTTTAGCATTTTATTATTATATAATGTTTTGTATAGAATGAAATACTAAGCTATGATAATTATTTTTATATAAACAGATAATAACTATTTTATGTATAACTAGTGACTAGTTAAGTAAGAGTAGTAATTGCAAAATAATTGAATTATACTTAGTTATTGTATGTACATGTATTTTTAATTATATTATTGTAAATTTGATTCTTTTATGTTTTGTATCAAAAGATATTAATTATTATATGCCTAATATATAATTAGAATAAGGTTATCATAATTATATATATATATATATATATATATATATATATATATATATATATATATATATATAAAATATAAACCCAGCTATTTAATAAAATTTAATAAATTATTATATTTTACACTAATGAATACTAAATGGGATAAACCACTAACTTCATACTAAAATATTTTCAAATTCTGAACTCCTTATTTGAGACTTCGTGGACTTTGCTAAAGATAGTTGACACTCAATTGATGGATGTAAGGGATATGTGGTACGTATCTTCTGATCAAATGTGAGTAGTCTTATTCCTTAGATGCCTTTTTCAAATTATGATATATTAGATAATTATGTATATGCATGTTTTGGCTTCTAGCATGATTATATTATATTAGAAACTGGGGTAATGTGAATATTAGGTTGGGTATTTGGATTGAAGGTAGCTCTTTTAATGATGGAAGGAGATGACGTGGGATGAATAGAGATGGGGATGGGAGCGAATAGGGAAGAAATAGGAGGATGGGGGAGAAGGGGTCACTCTTAGAAGAAGTAGGGCAACGATAGATGATAGGAGGAAGGATCTAATCGGGGTCGACTAGAGGTCGACAGGAAGGTTAAGGCACGAGGAGGAAGAGAGATTAAGAGAGATAAGGGAAAAAAAGATTCATATCCAAAAACTAATCCAATTAGGGTACACTCCACAATACTTAGAGGCTACCCTTTTGGCCCAAACAACTAAAATAAATTTCTAAAAACCACACATTCTCGTCACGACACATTCGAAATGCGCTCAAGGCCGTTCGGACATGTAAAACCTATTCTTTGTCTTTGTAAACTCATTTAGGCGTTCGAACGGGCCCGAGACTATTCGAACGCATAAATCTTATTCTCTGTCTTTGCGAACACATGCAGGCATTTGAATGGTGCATTCGAACTCCAATCCTGGCATGAACCACCTCCACCTTCAAGTACTAATAATGATGAAACCGTGAAGACTATCCAAACCATAGTGACCATCCCTTCTCTGATTGCGGTGGAGCACCTTCATCCTCGTAGATGGAGCCCTCCATTGTAGCAACGCCAGAGCAGCCCCTAGTGACAGCCCCATCGTCATCTTCCCTGGTCAAGGGAGAAAATAAAGGTCAAAACCCTAGTTTTTCACCGATGGTGATTTAGGCACTTTCGCTCTAAGCCACCACTATTAGCCCCTTCCTTGGATCACCTACGCCCGAGCCATGGCCTAAACCACATGCACTAAGACCTTGGCTCGAACCACTTGTGGCTAGGATTTGGCTCAACTCACCCGTGGCTAGGGCAGACTATGACTTGAATAAGTGGGCCCTAGAGCAGAACCTGTAACAACCTATCCTTAAAAAAAAATTTCAAAATCAATAGTGTTGGCACGATGATATGGCCAGCCATAGGCCCGGCCAACCTGGCTAGGCTAGCTAGCGCGGCGGGCCCCGCCACTACTGCCTCTCTCTCTCTCTTTCTCTCCTTTTCTTCTCTCCCCTCTCTCTCTCAAACTCTCTTTTTCCTCCTCCTTGTTGGCGCCGGCCTGCTGCTGCCGTCGCCATCGTCGCCACCTCCATCGACGCGGTGAGCTCTCCTTCTCTCTCTTCTTCCTTTTCTTTTCTCTCTCTTTCTTCCTTTTTGGCTCATGTTCATTGGAGTCGGGCTGCCGGCGAGAGACCGGTCGCTTGCTGGCCAGTGATACATCTTGCTGGAGTCTTTTCTTATTATATTAGTTGTTTACTTCCAAAAAAAAAATAAGGTTTTTATAGGTTGCGTTCAAACGCAGGAGGGGCGCGTTCGAACGCCCTTGTGAACGCCTGTAGGCGTTCACATTGATAGAGAACGCAAATTATGCGTTCGAACGCACTCAGCTGCATCCGAACGCTAGCATGCAAACTCCTGCATACGTTTGCATCAACAGAGAAGGTAATTTGTGCGTTCGAACACGGTCGATCCTATTCGAACGCGATTAGTAAGAGTTTACTATTTCTAAGGTTAATAATTATCATTTTGGCTTATTTGGTTAGCCTCTTAAGGTGTGGATGACAACCAAAATTATTATGATGAAATCTTAGTTTCTATCTCCTTCTATTCTCTCTCTTGTGTCTCTACCCTAATCTGTCTTCTCCCTTTTTACCAACTAGCTCACTTTTCCATTGGTAAGGTCTTATCTATCTTCTAATTTCCCTCTTTTATCGAGTCCTCCCTCTTCCTTGGGATTTCAGCCATTTCTCTCTCTTCATCCTTATCCCCTAAACTCTACAAACCATCCACCCTCGTCTCCACTATCATCCCAACCTTCTCATCACCTCCACCCATCACCACCACCATCAGCCCCACTTTTGCATATTTCCACCCTAGTTGTAGTCTGAATCTGTGAAGGGCGTAAGTATAAAAAATGTAGATAACGAAGTTACAGATCGATCACCATTGGTTTCATAATTTTCTAACTACGAAAGAATATCTAGTGAATATTTTCCATCGGTTGCGCGGACTGCTTTCTTACACCTGATCCAAATATTGAAGAGGACGTTCCGTTCTTATCAGCCAGCAGCGATCGGTACCCTCCCCGCTGGCTCGAGTTTGCACTCCCCTCTCTTCCCTTCCCTTCCCTTCCCTTCTTTATCTTCTTCTTCTTCTCTTCTTCTTCTTCTGCTGTTTTCTTTTTTTTTCTTTTTTCTCCTTGTTGCAATAGTGCTGGGCTCGGGCAGAGCTAGGCCAAGCCTAGCACTATGGCAGTGGTCTTATTGCATTTTTTATTATTTATTTCTATCTTAATTAATGCAAATAGATTATTTAGATATTAATTATTTTAATAATAATATATATTCTTCAATATGATCATTATTAATTTTAATTAGTATTAATTAATGATTAATTAGGTTATAAACTATTACACATAGATATAGGTAATACTTATATTTATTTATTTATATTTATATTAGATTAATAGATAGATTTGTAATTATAATTATTAGATTTATATATTAATATTCTTATGATATACATTTTAAGTAATTCTAATAGTTTATTATATATTATTATTTTGTAACAAATGAAACACTAGGCTTATTTATTTATTTATTTTATAATTTTATGAAGTAAAGACTACATAGTCCCTATTTACTCAAGATAGAGTGAGAACCATAAATTACTTTTAATCAGATTTTTATCTATATTTTTATTTTTATTTATAATTATAAATCTAACTAGTTATAATGATAAGTAGAAATTCTAAAACCTAATAAATCATCATATTTTACATGAATGGATTTTAATTAGATAAACAACTAATTCTATGTTACCTAAACATTTTCAGATCCTAAACCCCTTATTTGAGACCCTGAGGACCTTATTAGCGATGAGTGAGGGATACATGTGTTGAGTAGTCTTATCCCCTAGATGCTTAAGAATATATTATATAATTATGTATATGTATGTTTTGACCTCCAACATGATTATATGATCTTATTTAGAGATAATTTCAGTCGAGCATATTTTATCATTCATGTGAGTAGACTGATCTTGGATATGAGTATGTTGATGATATATGTAAAGATAATTAGAGATGACTATACTGTTATGACTTTATATCGAGATGATATGTAGCATGAGTATGCATGTAATATATGTACCATTGGAGATTTCATCGCATCATTTTGACTCCATTTTCACCTAAATTCCAAATATCATGACTTGTTATAGTATTGGATAAAATGCATATGATCTGTCATTTAGAAGGAAAGCATGAAATCTAATTGATAGGATAGTTGAAAGCGTGAGGATACATACCTAAGTGGGTGCAAGAGTTAGGACGCGCTTGGTGGATGATTGATCGCTCGACATAGTCGCGATTCTATAGCCTTATGTATAAGGTCGTTAGTCTGTGTGCGCAGCAGACATCACTATAGCATATGTGGCAAGTTATCTTCATATATTTCTATTAGCTAGAAGGGTGCTCGGTCTGGATGGATATTGATACCCTTAGCGGATAGCAGAGTATGATTATGGTTGAGATACCCTTTGCGGATGGCAGGGTATGCTCTGAGTCTTCAGACATGTTGAGAAGACCGGGTATCAGGTGTTGACTATGCATAGTGGTCTAGTATGATGATATTTAGAGATGACATTAATGATTGAGATGTTAAGAAATGTATATGATTTTTATCATCATCTGATATACCTGATTATTGAGTGGATAATATGCATTACATGTGGTTGCATTTGATATCATAACATAGTCATAGTCGGTATGCATCATATGTGTCATATTTGAGAGAGAGTTATGATAATGGTATGATATGGAGATTGTTTATACATTATCAAGAATTATATACTTTGATCAGTAATGACATGATACCTACGCTTCATTTATATAGTAATATATTCATATACTCATTCATGACATGATGCTCCTATGTGATTCTTATTATCTAGTACATGATTTACTTTTTATTTGGTATCACTGATTTGAGATAAGGTCTATTCATTGAGTTTTTTTTTTGTGCTCATGACTCTCTTTATTTCTTTTCTAACCGCCTCTCCAAATATTATGGTATGTGATAGTGACTTGAGATATCCTGAGAAGATATTTTAGAGCAAAGATGGGATGAGCTATATGCATGAGATGGTATAGAAGATAGTTTATCTAGATATTAAGTTGTACTATTATTTGATATTTGTGCTCCTTTGTATTAGATGATGATTTATATAATATATGTCGAATTATATTGTACTCCTGTGTCAATGGTTTTAGTTGTATCTTGATGGTTTGTCGTGGCCTGTGTGGGCCCTACCAGATTATGTAGTGGTCTAGTGTATATTATTGTGGACTTAGATATTCATATGTTAACAGGTTTATTTAGTTAATCATATGACTTATTTGGTGATGGATTATGTGAGCATGGATATGTTAGCAGGTTTTATTTGATAATGTCATGATTATATGAGCACAAGAGTGTCTGTGTGTGATGAGCCCTGCACGACCTATCCCATGCCGTGGCATGTGCTGTGTGGGCGCGTTGGTGTGCACGTGCCCGTGTTGGGCGAGGGTGTTATAGAACCTATTATGGGGCCCCTCTCCTCATGGCAAACAAGATCCACATGAAGATCGAGGACATATAATTCGAGAGCATCGGAGGGTATGGAAACCACCATGGACACCTTGAGGACAAGGTGGTTAGAAGCATGGTGGATTGATGTGAACCAGATCAGATCGGATCACATCAAAGGGAGATTGGCTCAATGGATTGAGTTTAGTTATTTTATCTACTTATTTGCTTTAATTAGAGTCTTATTAGGTTAGAATTTGTTAGTTAATTTAGCTCTGCGTAATTTCGAGAAAATATTTGAAGGTTATTCCACAGACGACCAAATATTATGAAACCACTTAGAAAAAGATCGAAGACGTCATGATCTACAACTTCCGTATTCAAGGTTTCTCTAGATTTAGATTATATCTCTGGCAGAATGAAGAATCATTATGAGAAGGATAATGAAGGCTGATTTAGCTAAGTCATCATGTTTATCTTTAGGTCATGCTTATCTTTTATGTAATCACTTAAGGCAAGTCTAGTTAAGTTATATAAGTCACTAAGGCAAGTTCAATTAAGTCATATAAGTCTCTAAGGCAAGTCTTAATTTGAGTTGTATAAGGACTCATTGTACCCGACCTCTATACATAAAGGGGTTGGGCTTCTTTGTTTAGGCATGGAATTGAATGAAAGGAATATTAAGTTAAATTAAATTTATTTACCTTGCATTACTTATCATCCTTATCTTTTACCGTAGCCGTTAGATCGTCATTATCTTTTTAGGAGTAGATTTAAATTAGAAACCCTAATTCTACTTCCAACCCATAGCCACCATCACCTCCAGCAGCCACCCTATCCTACGGCCATCCACCACCACCCTTGGTCGTCCGCCACCCTTCGACGACCATCGCAATGTTGGATATTTACTACTCTGCCCTGTTTAGACCTTGCTCCACTATTTTAATTATATCTTTCCATCTAGACATCTGATTGACATGAAACCAAAGCCATTAGAACCCTATCTTGTGAGGCTACCACACTAAATTTTCATAATCATCCTAATGGATGGATCGGTCCAGATTTAGTTTGTAACAAATCAAATGTGATAGGGCCAAGATTCTACAACCACTAGGTGCCTAGCACGATGTCCACTCCTCGAAGTGCTAGCAAATACTAGTCCAAGGTGAAACTATACCCTTACCACCACTCCTCGATAGACACTATCGGCTCTAAGGCAAGTGCCGTCGCTGATGGTCACATCAAATCCGATAGTGGGCTCAGCCTTGAGCCTTATACTTCATACCAATCTCTCGTCCAAATAGTTATGTGTGCTCTTCGTGTCAATGAGGATGTGCATACACTACTTTCGGACGAGCCTATCCACTCATAGGGTCTTTGGGGCGCTAGTGCCGGAGTATGCACACATCAAGATCTCGGCCTAGATATCCTCATCCACTATCTCCACTATGACATCCCCCTCAGCCTTGTCGTCATAGCTGTGAATCAACATGACATTGCTCGTAGCCTTGGTGCATCGATGCCCCGGAGTATAGCGCTTGTGACAAGGATTGGCCTTTGGGCTGCATGCCTCCTCCTTTGAACCCAGTCGTCAGTCTTGGGATACCTTGCTGTGGTCTTGCTATGGAATTGGAGTTGCCGGTTAAGGGCGCCATCCGTGGCATATGCAGACTATCTTTCGACGTCCAACTCGTCCTCATAGCCCCTTTCAAAGCAGTATACTTCTGTTCCATTCTTGTGACAGTTTCGAAGGCCTCCATGAAAGTTTGTGGTTGCATAGCATAGACGTCGGCTTTTATCTCGTCACGCAGCCTCGCAAAAAATGTGCTCTCCGATGCTTCTTGTGGCCGTCTTGAAAGCAACAACTACTAAGGTGTTCAAAAATCTTATTGATATGCTGCCACAATAGTCTTTTGTGTCAATTTGGAGAGTGTAGCTCTATAATTTTCGTATCCAACTGTATCAAACCGTCTAGCTAATGCGAAAGTTAATGTCATCCATTTGTTGAATGGTTGGTGGGCATGTACCAGTTGGTACCAATGTAAGGTCGCATCTTCCAAATGAAAGCTCACAATAATCTTAGCTTCTTTCGGCTTGCCATGACATGAAAAGTACTATTTGACACCAAAAGTCCAATCAATTGGATTACCTATGTTAAACTTTGGAAATTCCAGCCAAGTGGGTCGCTCGCGGATGCCATAGTCGCATCCATTGTCTATTAGGGGATCCATCCTCACTGTTGGTGGATGAAGGATGTGATTCTTCGGACCATGACGCCTCCTATCTTCTTCCTCGTGAGCAGCTTCATGTTCGTCATCATATGGCCATGCTACTCTCTATTCTTCCTCCATCTATGCCATGTTTCACCCCTGGTGGAGCCTAGTATGGCATCCTTGGCCTAGGAGGGTTGCGTAGCAACGCGTCTGTCTACCCGAGGAAAGCTCTTGTCGTTGGTGGAATTGGGTTGGTTGTTGGTGTAATTGTGGTGGGTTCCTCCAGCTCCAGTCCTCCGTGCGATATCATTCAGATCTCACATAAGGACCGCACAAGGGCGTCTTGCATTCGCTGCAGCTGGTCCATCATCCTTTGTTGTTGATTCATCATTTGCTAGATAATTGCTGCAACATTAAGATCGAGCGGCGTGGAAAGAGGCGCACTCGACGTGGTGCTCGTGCTAGCGTGGCTGGTGCTGCTAGCGGTTGCCAGTGAGCTTGGGTTTGGGTCTGAGTTGACATCCATTGTCTCGCGCTTGACCATTGTCCTTGTGTTAGTCATGGTCCGAGAACCGGTGGCTCTAATACCATTGTTACAAACCGTAATGTGGGTATTATGTTGGGTATTTGGATTGAAGGTAGCTCTTTAATGATGATGGAAGGAGTTGAGGTGGGATGAATATGGTGATGGGGATGCGAGTGAATAGGGAAGAAATAGGCCGAGGAGGGAGAAGGGGTCGCTCCTAGAAGTAGGGCAGCGCCATACAAGGGGGGAAGGATCTAACTGCGGTCAGCTAGAGGTCGATGGGAAGGTTAGGGCACGAGGAGGAAGAGAGATGAGCAGAGAAGGGAAAAGAAGATTCATTTCAAAAACTAATCCAACTAGGGTGCACTCCACAGTATTAAGATGCTACTCTTTGGACCCAAACAACTAAAATAAATCCATAAAAATGAAACATTCTTGCCACGGTGTGTTCGGATGCACTCGAGGTTATTCAAACATGCAAAACCCATTCTCTATCTTTGTGAACGCGTGCAAGCGTTTGAATGGGCCCGAGATCGTTCGAACATGCAAATCTCGTTCTCTGTCTTTGCTGTAGGTATTGTGTTCGAATGCAATCGGGTAGGAAGCTTTATTTCTCAATCAAATTTATTCCTTTTGATACAACTTGATCTAGCTCTAGTTGTATCATATTATCTTATCTAAAGATGATTTCAATTGAGCATATTTTATCATTCTGTTGTGGTCAGTGAAGGAAGTGGGGTCGTCACTTGGTCGGTTTAGTGATTGAGTTGGTCTCAGCTTGGTGAATTGGAAACCGGTAGTGGAGGTGGAGGCGGCTTTGGAAAGCTAATGGAGAGGAGATGGTGGCTGTGGAGGGTGAGCGATTTGGGGAAGTAGGTGGGTGGTGTGTCACATGAGCTGAGGGAAGGAATGAGGTGGGGAGCTGGCATGCCTGGGTTCAGCTGGTGGCCCAGCTGAAGAGAGAGAGAGAGAGAGAGAGAGAGAGAGAGAGAGAGAGAGAGAGAGAGAGAGAGAGAGAGAGAGAGAGAGAGAGAGAGAGAGAGAGAGAGAGATCAAACTTCAAATTGAGCAAAATCAGGCTGAATCGGACCACACCATGAGGGATGGCCTGATTCTGATTCAAAGGCACATTATGGTGCTTACAAATGCTGAACTTAGAAGAGCTATAATCAGCTACTTCCATGACTCTCTAGCAGCCGGCCATGAAGGTATGACTAGAACTTATCTCTGTCTTAAACGCAGCTGTAGATGGACAGGGATGAAGAAGAATATACAAGCCTATGTCAAGGCTTGTGATACATGCCAATGGGTCAAGACTGAGTCAATCAAGCTCGCTGGCTTGCTGCAGCCCCTGCCTATACCAGATCAGATATGGGAGGACCTCTCACTTGATTTCATCAAAGGTCTGCCAACGGTTCGAAGAAAATCTGTGATCATGGTTGTGGTTGATTTCCTCAGCAAGTATCTGCATTTCATTTTGCTAAGTCATCCTTACACGGTGCGGACAGTGGCGGAAGCTTTTATATGCGAAGTGGTTTGTCTTCGTGGGGTTCCATGCTCTGTTGTGTCCGACCGAGATCCTATCTTCACCAGCAAGTTCTGGACTGAAATGGCACATCTCCAAAGGACCGAGTTGAAGATAAGCTCCGCCTACCATACTCAAACTAATGGGCAAACTGAAAGAATTAATCATTGCTTGGAGCAATATCTATGTTGCTATGCTGGCAAGCAACCATGAAGATGGCTGGAATTCCTCCCATGGGCGGAGTGGGCAAACAACACTGGCCACCATTCTGCTACTAGTGCCATGCTGTTTGAAGCTGTCTACTGTGACCACCACCTACTATTGTGCCATATCTTCCAGAACAGCGTTCAGAGAGGACAGAAGTAGAAGAAGCTCTAATGGAGCGGGACGAGCAACTCAGGAAATTGAAGCTCAATCTAACTCGAGCTCAGAATCAGATGCATCAAGTTTATGATCGCAAACAAATGGATCAAGTTTTTTGCTATAGGAGATTGGGTCTTTGTCAAACTACAACCATATCGCCAAATTTCAGTTCGACCGGTGCCCAACAAGAAATTAGCTAAATATTTCGCTCCATACCAAGTTGTGGAGCGAATTGGTGAGGTAGCATACAGATTAGACTTGCCCAATGATGTAAGGATACATCTTGTATTTCACATGTTGGCTCTACGAGCGCGAGTTGGAGCTGAGAAGGTCGTGCTGGATCAACTTGCTTAGCCTATCATAGGAGACCATGATCTGATTCCACTTCGGACTCTAGCCAAGCAAAGGAAACGGGTGGGAGGTCGACTTGAGACCCAAGTCCTGGTGGAGTGGATCAGTGGACCAGCTGAGGACTTGACATGAGAGTTGGAGAGTCAGAGTTGATGCAATGCTTTCCAGAATATTCACCTTGAGGACAAGTTGAATGGAAGCGTGGTGGAGTGTTATGACCCAAGCCCAAGCTGAGCCTAGCCAAGCAAAATTGCTTGATCTGTTATTGGACTCACACACTATCTATCTTAGATTTGCTTATTTCTTTTAAGTTGTTCAATTAAGACCTTATGGTCTGTTGCATTTCCTTATTAGACCTAGTTGCTTATTAGCATTAGTCAGTCCAGATGAGGGTTAACCAGTCTAATTTGGAGTTAGCCACCTATAAATTGTGGTGTGCAACTCTTTTGCTCATTATGAAATGAATCAGCTAGTTTTAGCCTTAGGAGTAGCCATAATCTTAAATAGCCTCCTCCAACACCTCCGAAATTTCCCTCTGCACACCCCCATTGCAGCCATCCTCCACTACTCCTCCACTAGGTTGTGGCCACCCTCTCTCGACCCTAAACGAGAGAATTATAGCTGTTAGGGTCGAGAGAGGGTGGCCCCAACCTAGTGGAGGAGTAGCTTGTCAGGCCCAAAAAGCCACGAAGCTATCGGATGGTCCTCAGTTGTGGCCAATTGACCATGCAAGGGACCTTGCCTGGATTAGCTGCCACGCCCTTAGCTGAAATGATGTGTCTGAGGTACTCTACTAAGTGCTCCCCCCACAGGCACTTGCTTTGCTTCACCCTCATGGAATGCTTGGCTACTAGGGTCAACACCACTCTCAAGTGCTCCATGTGGTCCGACCACGTCCTGCTGTATACAAGAATGTCATCAAAGAGTACTAGCACGTATCACTGGAGAAGTGGCCAGAATATGTCATTCATCAGGCCCTAGAATATCGCAAGTGCATTTTTGTTAGTCCAAATGGCATGACTCTGAACTCGTAGTGCCCGTCATGAGTCTGGAACACTGTCTTATGCACATCTTCGAGTCAAACTTGGATCTGATGGTACCCTGCACGGAGGTCGAGCTTGCTGAAGCAGGATGCCCTTGTCAACTCGTCTAATAGCATCTCAATAATAGGTATCTGGTACGGATCCTTGACAATGATGGTGCTTAGCACACGGTAGTCCATGCAAAAATGCTAGCTCCTGTTCTTCTTCCTCACCTGTAGGACCGATGAAGAATACGCTCTCTAGCGCAGCTGGATGATATCCTGCTCTAGCATCTCGGTGACTAGCCTCGAGGTTTCCTCCTTCTGCACATGCGGGTATCGGTATGGTCGAACATTGGCTAGTTCGACCCTCGGCACAATCTCAATCCTATGGTCGGTGCACCTGATAGTGGGTAGACCCATTGGGACTTCAAACAACCCAGCAAAGTTAGTAAGCAATTGGATTAGATCAGCAAGTTTACTTGAGCTTAGAGCGGGCTCAGGCATCGTTGGGACCAACTGTAGGAAATAGGAGAGCTCTCCGGTGCCCGGCACACCAATCAGTGGCTGCAGTGTAGGATGTGGTTGAGTTCAGACCCCGTTGAATCTCACCGCTCATCCATCCCTTCGAAAGGTGAGCCGCATGTGTGAAAAGTCAAATGTAATCAGGCCTAGGCTTTGGAGTCACTGGATGCCCAAAACAATGTCTACTCCAAGGAGTGCTAGGGGGGGTACAAATCCACTATCAAGTTGTGGCCCTGCACCCTCAATGAGACCCCGCGACAAATGCTCTCTGGTTGGAGCTTCGTGCCATCTCCGATGGTCACCTCAAAGCTGATGGTGGGCTCGGTCTCCAAGCCAATCCTTCGCACAAGCCGTTCATCAAAGAAGTTATGTGTACTCCCGGTATCAATGAGTATGTGTACGCTATGTTTCTTGACCACCCGGTCCACTCATAGGTTTTCGGGGCACTTGTTCCCGAGTAAGCGTGCATGAAGATCTCAGTAGGTATATCCTCCTCTAGGTGCTCGTCCCCAGCATCAGATCCTCGACGGCCACGTCAGCCTCTATCAACTCCTTGCCCATTTCCTCGTGACCGTCAATCAACATCACACTCCCGGTGGCTTTGGCACAACGGTGGTTCGAAGTGAACCACTCGTCGCACCAGAAGCACAACCCCTTAGCTTGTCGCTCTTTCACCTATGTAGGTGTGAGATTGCGAGCTACGATTTGGGCCCCTCCTCCTCCGGGTTCCGTAGTCAGTCTTTGCGTTGTCCTCATAACAAAGGGGGCATGATTAGCCCTCGGATCGGCTGTTGGCCCTACGCCCCCATCAGGTGCACGTGGGATATTCCGACTGTCTCGACTAGTCCATGAGGTCCTTAGGGCACTCCTCAGGGCACATGCTTCTGCTCCATCCATGTGGCATCCTCAATTTGGAGAGTGTGGCATGATAGACCTCAAAGCCGGAGGTCTTGAATCGTCTCGAGAGCCCCTCTATGAACTCGATCAACGACTCGAACATTTGATGGACGCTCACCGATTGGTACCGGTGTAGGGCAACCCCTTCCAAATGGAAGCTCGCCAACAACACCTTAGCATTCTCCGCTGTGCCCTAATACTTGAAAAACTGCTCTAATGGGTTACCTCCTTGGAACATTGGAAAATCAAGCCGAGTAGTAAGCTCGTAGATGCCGTTGTTGTAGTTGGGGTCATATGCCGCCTTGGGTCTAATCATGGGTGGGTGTATGATGTGCACTTCCGGTTCACGCCACCTCCGGTTTTCTCTACCGCGATGCATTTCGAAGTCCTCTCGGTTCCCTCAAGGGCCCTTCAGTGTGACGTCTTCTCCTTCTAGATCCCATCCACGTCTGTGGTCCCGTCCTCCTCCCTTCGGTCCTTGAGAGTGAGTCCTAGGATCCAGTGGGTTGTGTGGCCCCCCTATTGGCCTGGTGGTAGCCGCACAAGGAAAACCCATCCTTGGAGGTAGGCCGAGGTGTGGTCGCTCATGAGGGGGTCCGTGAATTAGTTTGGCGTCTTCCCTGTTCGACAAAGGCATGAAGGTAAGCTTTGGGCTGGGGGGCTGTGACAGCAAGGGTTCATAGTAATCGGTGGCTGCCCATGTTGGCGTTGGCTTTGGCACGAAGCCCTTTGGGCTGGAGTTGGTGGTTGCAAGCCAAGAACTAGAGCCAGCGGTTGCTGACCGTGGGTGGCCGGCTATGATGGCTGCAGGCCATGAATCTCCGCAGTGTATGTTGCTGGTCGTGGCTTGTCTGCTACAGATCGAAAACAGCCGGCGGCGAGGGTCGCTGCAAGCTCGATGGTCGGCTGGTTACCCTCCTCCCATCCATGGCCTATCGAAGTGAAGGTGGCCTTCGGGGTAGGTGGATGTTGAAGAAAGGGGGGTGGGGACGGTTGAGGGCAGTACCTAGGTTGACCCGGTTCTTTGTAGTGGTTCTGATGGACGGGAGGAGGCTGTAGTGGTTCCGCCGAGTATCAAGGTCCACAGGTCGGCCCTCAAATCTCACATCTTCTCTTGCGACCGCTCTTCGAGATCAAGTAGTTGCTGTCAGAGAAGGGTCACTATAGGCTCCGGTTGCGCCCCTCCTGCCGCCGGTGGTGTGCTCGGTGTTCTCTCGTAGGCCTTGGCCTCAGTCAGGGCAGCGACATTGGTGGTGGTCGTAGGGTCACCATCCGTTGTCATCTCGGCAGCAACTTGCTGGTTTGCTGTCGCTTGGGCAGTGGTCATGGTTGTCGGTCAGAGGCTCTAATACCAATGTTGTGGTTGGTGAAGGAAGTGGGGTCATTGCTGATTCGGGTTGGTGATTGAGTTTGTCTTAGTTCGGTGAAGTAGAGACCGACAGTGGAGCTGGAGGGTTTAGGAAGCTAATGGAGAGGAGATGGTGGCTGTCGCGGGTGAGCGATACAGGGAAGTAGGTGGGTGGTGTCATGTGAGCTGAGGAAAGGAGTGAGGTGGGGAGCTGACGTGTGTGGGTTCAGCTAGTGGCCTTGGTGTTGCTGCCAGCTGAAGAGAGAGAGAGAAAGAGAGAGAGAGAGAGAGAGAGAGAGAGAGCAGAATAGAAAATTAGGGTAATTCTCATTGGCTTCTTGGGGTGCTCAGCACACCATTTTTATAGTGGCTACCATATGCTAGGTTACTTGTTCTCCAAGCAACCCTAGACTAGACTCAACTCAACTAGACTGACCTTGACTCGACTACTGACCCTGACTCGACTAGACCAACCAGCTCTAGACTTGTTCACAAAAATTCACCACGCTTCCACCACCTTGTCCTCAAAGTGTGAAGTCAGAAAGCGCTCGGCTATCTCGGACTCAAGCTCCCATGTAGCGTTATTGGAATGTCGTCCCAACCACTTTACCAGAATCTCCATTTGTAGCCTCTCTTCTCTACATTATCGCCTCTTGGCCAGAACCCTCATCTGCTCCATTGGGTGTCTCCTCCACTGGGTCGGGGTATATCTTTGTCCACAATCTGGTCTGTTCCGACTCTAGCCTTTATGAGTGAAACATGGAAAACTTGGGTGGACGCGGGATCCCTCAGGCAATGCCAATCGGTGTGCTACCGGACCAAGTCAGTCGAGCACTCGAAATGGCCCAAAGTGCCTATGCGCTAGTTTTTGGTTACGCACTAGTCGTAGAGCCACCTGCCTAGATTGCCGATTGCAAACTGTTGCTCACGATGGTTGCGATCATAGACCTCAGGGTAGCATCTCGATCAGTCAGCTCTAGGTCCGTCTTCGTCTGTGCCGTAGAGGCTTCTGTGTCGTATGTCCGCAAGGTCGGTGATGGCCTACTATACACTGCCTCAAAGGGTGTCATCTGAATGCTAGTGTAAAAGTAGTCCTGTACGATCACTCTGCCCAAGTAATTGAGCCATCTCCCGGGGCGCTCTCGTACAAAGCAGTAAAGATATTGCTCAATGCCCCGGTTCACCACCTCTATTTAGCCATCAGTCTGCGAGTGGTAAGCTGAACCTAGGTCTAATCAGGTCTCCTAAAGTGCAAAGAACTTTATCAAAAAGTCATTAATGAAGACCCGGTCTCTGTCTGATACTATACAGCATGGCATGCCATGGAGCTCCCCGACGTCGTGCACAAACACCTCCCTACAATTTTCGCCGAGAATGGGTGCACCAGGGCTGAGAAGTGGGCATACTTGCTCAGCTTGTCTACCACCACAAATATGACCGAGTACCCCCACACCACCGGTAGCTCTTCGATGAATCCGTAGAGGTGTCCTCCCAAACTCAATAAGGGATCCGTAAGGACTGTAATAATCCTGTTGGTCTGAGGGAATCAGTCTTTACCCATTGGCACACCTTGCACACCTTCATGTTTGCTATCATTGCCTTATTCATCCCGGCCCACGTACAGCTTAGTGAGAACCGTTTGTATGTTGTTAGCATGCCCTCATGTCCAACCTCTAGAGTTGAGTGAAAGTGGTCCATGAGTTGTGCGTGCAACCCATCATTTGCTGGCCACCCGGATGCGCCCTCTGTCCAATAATAGTTCATCGTGGCTCTTGAACTTGCGGTGGCTCGCCGGGCTGTCCACCAATTCCTGCATCAACCTCAATATCTCTAGGTCGGCGCTACTTGCTAGCCGGTGGTCCTTAATGAATGAAAAACTCAGCATCGATATGGCCGCGAACTCCACTGGTGCGGGTTGTCATGATAACGCATCATGGGTGGTGCTACGTGCTGTTCTGATCTTTCCGATAAGGCTTTGCTGAGATAAGCTATAGGTCTTCCCTTCTGCATGAGTATAGCGCCGATGTTGGCCCCAAAGGAGTCACACTCCACCACAAACTGTTGAGGGAAGTCTGGCAGGGCTAGCACAGGGGCAGTGGTCATGGTGGCCCTTAGCTCCTTGATGGCATCCTTCCTTAGTAAGGAGGTGAGCAGGGCTGCCATCTAGCCTTAACCAGCCACAAATCGATGGTAGTAACCTGTCAGGCCCAAAAAGTCGCGAAGCTCTTGGATGGTCCTCGGTCGTGGCCAACTAATCGTGTAAGAAATCTTGCCTAGATCAGCCGCCACACTCTCAACTGAAATGATGTATCCGAGGTACTCTACCGAGCACTTGCTCTGCTTCACTCTCATGGAATGCTCGACTAAGTGGTGTTGGATGTGGCTGAGTCTGGACTCCATCTAATCTTACCACTCCATCCATTCGTTCAAAAGGTGAGTCAATGCATGAGAAGTCAAATGTAACCGGGCCTAAGCTCTAGAGCCAATGGGTGCCCAAAATAATGTCTGCTCCATGCAGTGCTAGGGGGTACAAATCCACTCTGAAGTTGTGGCCTTGCACCCTTAATGAGACCGCACGACAAATGCTCTCCGCTCGAAGCTTCGTGCCGTCTCCAATGGTCACTTCAAAGCCGATGGTGGGCTTTGCCTCTAGGCCAATCCTTCGCACGAGCTCCTCGTCCAAGAAGTTATGCGTACTCCTGGTATCAATGAGTACGTGTATGCTATGCTTCATGACCACCCCGTCCATCTGTAGGGTTTTCGGGGTGCTCGTTCCCAAGTTAAGCGAGCATGGAGATCTCGGTGGGTATATAGTCCTCTAAGCCCTCGTCCTCGTCCTCTATTAGATCCTTGGTGGCCACGTCATCCTCTATCAACTCCTTGCCCGTCTCTTGACCGTCAATCAACATCACACTCCCGCTGACTCTAGCGCAATGGTGGCCCAAAGTGAACCGCTTGTCTCATCGAAAGGACAACTCCTTAGCCCGTTGCTCTTCCACCTATGTAGGCATAGGAGTGCAGACTACGGGCTGGGCCCCTCCTCTAATGGGTCCCGCTGCTGGTCTCTATGCTGTCCACATCCCAAAGGGGGCATGATTGGCCCTCGGAGTGGCTGTCGGGTGCACGTGGGAAATTCTAGCTGTCCCGACTAGTCCATGAGGTACTCAAGGCACTCCTTGGGGCCACGTGCTTTCTGCTCCATTTGTGTGGCGTCCTCAGAGCCCTTGCTCAAGGTCCGAGGTCGTAAGCAGAGGATGTCGGCCTTGACCTCCTCACATAGGTTGGAGATGAACGTGCTGATCAACAGTTGTTGTGGCAAAAGGGGTCGGCAACGGCTACTCATGCACTCAAACTCCTCTTGGTATGCGGCCACGGATGTCTGTTGAAACAATTTGGAGAGTGTGGCATGATAGTCCTTGAAGCCAGAGGTCCGAAATCGTCTCGAGAGCCCCTCTATGAACTCGGTCCACGACTCGAACATCTAATGGGTGCTCACCGACTGGTACCAGTGTAGGGCAACCGCTTCCAAATGGAAGCTCGCCAACAGCACTTTTGCATCCTCCGCTGTGCCTTGATACTCGAAAAATTACTTAGCTAGAAACATCTAATCTAACGGGTTACTTCCTTAGAACTTTAGAAAATAGAGGCTAGTAGTGCACCGCGGATGCCCGTTGTCGCGGTTGGGGTCATATGCCGCCTCGGGTCTAATCATGGGTGGGTGTCTGATCTGTTCTTCTACTTCACATCGCCTCTGGTCGTCTCTATCGTGTTGTAGTCCGAAGTCCTCTTGATTCCCCCAAGGGCCCTCGAGTGTGACGCTATGGTCCCATCCTCCTCCCTCCAGTCCATAGTGGGCATGAGGGTGAGTCCTAGGATCTGGTGGGTTGGGTGGTCCCCGCTTTAGCCTAGCGGCAGCCACCCAAGGAAAACTAGTTCGTGGAGGTAGGCCAAGGTGTGGCCTGCTCATGAAGGGGTCCGTGAATTAATCCGGCATCTTCCCTGGTGGGAAAGGCATGAAGGTAAGCTTTAGGCCGAGGGGCTATGGCAGCAAGGGCTCACCGTAACTGGCGGCTGCTCATGTTGGCGTTGGCTTTGGCACGAAGTTCTCTGGGCTGTAGTGTTGTGGGCTGAGGGCTGGAGGGTGTGGTTGCAAGCCAAGGACTAGTGGCGACAGCTGCCAATCGTGGGTGGCTGGTTGCAATGGCTGCAGGCCATGAATCTTCGGTAGTGGATGTTACTCATTGCGGCTTCTCTACTGTAGACTGAAAATAGCCGGCGGCGAGGATTGTTGCAGGTTCGGTGGTCGACCGGTTCCTTACTGCAGGTTCGGCGGTCGACTGGTGGAGGGGAGGGCTCGCGCAACTGTCTGCTGAGTATCAAGGTCTGCAGGTCGTCCCTTAGACCCCAGATCTCCTCTTGCGACCGCTCTTGGCGATTGAGCAGTCATTGGAGGAGAAAGTTCGCTACAAGCTTGAGTTGTGCCCCTCCTCTTGTTGGTGGTGTGCTCGGCGCGCTTGCGTAGGCCTTGCCTCAATTGAAGCAGCGACATTGGCGGTGGTCACAGGGTTGCCATCCATCGTAGTCTCAGCAGCAGTTTGCTGGTTCGTCATGCTTGCGTGGTTGTTAGTGCTGGCAGTTGGAGGCTCTGATACACATGTTGTGGGGTCATCGCTTGGTTGATTTGGTGATTGAGTTTGTCTCAGCTCGGTGAAGTGGAGACTGGCAGTGGAGGTGGAGGCTTTGGGAAGCTTAATGGAGAGGAGATGGTAGCTGTGGAGGGTGAGCCATTTGGGTTAGGTAGTAGGTGGGTGGTGTGTTACATGAGCTGAGGGAAGAAGTGAGGTGGGGAGCTGGCGTGTGTGGGTTCAACTGGTCGTCTTGGTGTTGCCGCTAGATGAAGAGAGAGAGATAGAGAGAGAGAGAGAGAGAGAGAGAGAGAGAGAGAGATGGAAAATTAGGGTAAATCTCATTGGCTCCTTGGGGTGCTCACCACACCATTTTTATAGTTGCTACCCCATGCTGGGGTTACTTGCTCTCCAAGCAACCCTAGACTAGACTCAACCCGACTAGACTAACCCTGACTCAACTAGACCAACCAGCTCTGGGCTGGTTCACAATACAATCATTTGGTTAGACTGATCTTGAATATGAATATGCTATTGATATATATAGAGACGATTGCAGATGACTATATATTGTTATGACTTTATTTCGAAATGCCCTCTAGTGAGAGTATCCAAACTAAATCTCCTGGATCATAGCTTACTTGCTTTCTTCCTTTGTTGGCAGCCTTCTTAACATTCTGATGCAATGTTTTGATAAATTCTGCCTTTTGTGTGCCATCTAGACAACCTCTTACGATAGCAGGAATCGGTAATAGATCAAGTGGAGTATTTTGGGTTGAATCCATAAACTACCTCAAAAGGAGTATGTTTAGTAGTCCTATGCAAACTTCTCTTGTAAGCAAAATCAACCGAAGGCAGACACTCGTCCCAATTCTTCAAATGTTTATGAACAATAGTACAAAGCAAAGAAGAAAGAGTTTGATGTACCACTTCAGTTTGGCCATCCGTTTGAGGATGACATGCGGGGCTAAAGAGAAGTTTGGTGCCTAGGTTTTCCCAAAAGGTCTTACAAAAATAACTCAAGAATTTGGCATCCTATCCTCCTTAGAACTCCATGCAAGCAAACATCTTCCGAAACAACAAATCCACAATAAGAGAAGCATCATCAGTTTTGTGGCAAGGAATGAAGTGCCACATCTTTGAAAATCTGTCACAACAATGAAAACTGAATCTCTTCCTTGTTGAGTTTGTGGCAGCCAAAACACAAAATCCTTGCTCACATCCATCCAAGGTTGGTCCAGAACTGGAAGAGGCATATCCAACCCGTAGAAAGCCTCTTTGCCTTTTGCCTTCTTGCATATAACACAACACTCAATTATCTTGTGGACATTTTTAGTTGACCTTGGCCAACAAATGTGTTCCTTGAACATCTTCAGCATCTTTTTTTTCTCCAAAATGCCCAGCCAATCCACCACCATGTGCCTCCCTTACTAAGAGCTCCCGAATTAAACCCCTTGGAATGCATAGCCTTTCTGATTTGAGGAGGAATTCTTCATGTTTATAGAACCCTTTCACAGCCCGCTTTTCACAAGCTGTATAGATAATGCCAAAATCTGGATCGTCCAAGTTGCCCCAACAATTTAACATTAAGCATAGAAACCAAAGCACATCTCCTTGAAAGAGCATCAGCCACTATGTTTACTTCTCCCTTTTTATAGTTGATAATATAAGGAAATGACTCTAAGGACTCAACCCACTTAGCATGCCTTCGATTCAACTTGCTTTGCCCCTTTAAATGCTTCAAAGCTTCATGATCTGTGTGTATGACAAACTCCCCTGGAAGTAAGTAATGCTGCCAGGTCTCCAATGCTCGAATTAGTGCATAATTATCGTAAAGGGAATAGTTCAAGTAAGCACCATTTAACTTCTTACTAAAGTAAGCTATCAGTCTCTTTGACAATAGGACTATTCCCATCCCTGAAGCATCACATTTGATCTCAAAAATCTTCAAAAAATCTGGAAGTGCTAGTACTGGTACAGTTCGGAGCTTCTCCTTGATTGGTTCAAAACTCTTTTGTTCTGCTTCATTCCATGCGAATTCTCTGTTCTTCTTGATACATTCATCCAATGGAGCAAGTATATAACTAAAATTCTTGACAAATCTTGATACAAAGAAGCCAAACCATGAAAGCTCCTTACCTTCGAAATGCTAGTTGGAGTGGGCCATTTCTCTTATAGCTCTAAGGCAAGGATCCAAGCATTGAGAAGTTATTCTAGACTTGAGTTTATCTTAGGAGTAAGAGTAAGATAATCTACGAGTAGAAGTAAATTAATCTCCCTTCACCGTCGCCAATGCTGCCCTTCGTCTTCCTCACCATCACAAGTGCCATCATCCCTCCTTCCACCCTCTCTATCTACCGTCATTTAACCCAATTGCGGATCTTCTCTAGTCGGCTCGTAATAATTTGGTATTAGAGCCATCATTATCCTTGGACCAGATGACAACCACACGAGGGGTGGCGGCATGAGTAACTAGGGAGACTTCAACAGTCAGGGATCGACCGCTACCACGGACTATCCAAGAACACAAGTCCACCACCCAAACTGCTAACCCCTGCTCCCTCGACAGCTTAGCCGGAGGTGCTTCAATCCTCGCAATCAATACAAGCTTCACGAACTCTGTGATGAACAGATTCCAAGAGCTCAAATAGAGAGGAATGTTGTCGCTCCAGAATCGATGAACGCTGAACCGGTTGAAGAGGAGGATGCCCTAGGGTTTGGGGTGGACCCATCCCTGAGGCGTGCACACCAATGGCTGAACAAACTAAGATCAGATGCACGAGATGGAGTTTGGTGCATGAAACTTGACCACATCCAATGGCTAGGGCTTGGTCTGACCTGATGGCGCCTAGACCTTGGCCCAAACCGCCCATGCCTTGGGCTTGGATCGAGCCATTGGCATCTAGGGTTTGGCCCGAAACAGAGCAAGGTAGACCCTGGCATGAACCACTTGCACCAAGACCAAGGCATGAACAACCTGCAGCTAGAGATTGGCCCGAGCCACCTGCAGCTAGGGTAATGGTCCGAACCAATGGGTCATGGTGCTGATCCCATAGTGGGCCCCCATCCACGTGGTAGAAGGGACCCTCGTGCGGAACGAGGACATGTCATCCATGAAGATGGGCCATTTGTAGGGGTTGAAGTTCGAACCATACAACTTGATTTCCCTAACTTTGTTGGAGGCGATCCACTAGACTGGCTCTATTAGGCAAATCAGTTCATCACGACCAAGGGACCCGAGACCACCACAAAGTCCTAATAGTCTGTTCCACTTGGAGGATGTCACGATCAGATGGTTCTAAGCAGCATAACGAACTCAACCATTTTCGTCTTGGGATGACTGTGCGTTCACCATATGTACTTCCAAGCAATCTTGTGATATGACTCAGTCAGATTTGATCCACTCGCAGCATTGAGTTCATTGGGATGAGCTATTTATTTAGTTTGTGATACAATTAGAGTTGTGTTACGATCCTTCCTCGGCTATAGGCTCTGATACCAGATTGATACGAACCCTCTTTTGGTGCTATGGCTCTGATTCAAGATTAATACGATCTTGCACGGAACTTTGAGATCAGATCCCGAAATATCCCGCCGTTGGATCGCTGTGAAATTTTGATATGTTGTAGGCCCGGAAAAGAGCTTTCCAACGGATCTAGTTTCAGGCGAATCGGAGATGGGGATCTCGAAATATCGTTCGTTTAGTGGACGAACGTCAGGATACTCTGTTTTGGATTCCGTGGATGAAGGCACGAAATCCTAGGTAATGGTGGATTGTGGAGGGCCGGTGTTGATGGGGTGGCACCGGTGTAAAAGTGATGGTGGAAGGGTTATGGATGATGGAAAGGTTAGGGATAGCGATGGATAAATTGGAAGAAGGGGGAGAAGAGGGCCACTCCTAAGGGACTAGGGTGATTGGCCTGTCGAGGGAGATTAGAAGCGGCGTCGCCGGGGAGATTGAGGGAACGAGAGCGAAGAAGATGAAGGAGGCAAGGCAAACTCAATTCTCAATATTCAATCCTAATTTTGGTTGCCCTACACATACTTTTATAGGCTAACCAACAACTCAATCTTATCCTAAAACACAATCTTATCCTAAAACTCAATCTTATCCTAAAACACAATCTTATCCTAAAACTCAATCTTATCCTAAGGTAAATCCAAACTTGAGACGATGTCGGTGAAGTCCGAATCGTATCAATCCACCACGCTTCCGCAACCTTGTCCTCAAGGTTTGAAATTTGGGAAGCGATCCATGATGTCTGTCTCTAGCTCCCATGTAGACTCGTCAGTAGGTTTGCCCAGCCACTCAATCAGCACTTCAGTCTCTAATCTGGATCCTTGGCGTCTTCTCCTACGACTTAGGACTCGAACCGGCTCATTGGAGCCATCTTCCTCCATTGGTTCGGGTAAGGTCGAACCCACTACATGGTTAGGCCCGATCTGGGCCTTCAATGCCGAGACATGGAAGACGGGATGTATCCTGGTTCCTTCAGGTAGGTCCAATCGGTAAGCTACTGGACCGATTCGTTGTAGCACTCGGTACGGACCATAGTACTTGTATCCCAACTTTTGGTTCAAAATGGGTCTCAATGTGGATTGTCGATACGGTTGAGCTCGAACGAACACCAATTGATCCACCTCAAATTCTCGCTCACGTCGGCCTTTGTCATGCGTTTGCTTCATGCGGTTTTGTGCTGTGGCTAGGTGAGTCTTGAGCCGTCTCAATGTTTCATCTCGATCAGCAAGCTCCAAGTCAAGCTCAGTCCTATCCGTCGCCGCGAGTCTATCGTAGGCACGCAAGACAGGGGGAGTGCGCCCATAAACCGCCTCAAATGGGGTCATGCCAATGCTTGAGTGATGAGCGGTATTGTATGACCACTCAGCCCAGGGAAGAAATTTGACCCAATCCTTTGGTCGATCCGCCACAAAGCATCGCAAGTATTGCTCTAGTCCACGATTCACCACCTCGGTTTGGCCATCCGTCTCGGGGTGATAAGCTGAACTAAGATTGATTTGAGTCCCTTGCAATCTGAAGAACTCGGACCAAAACTCACTTATGAAGATGCGATCCCGGTCTGACACGATCGTCCTAGGCATCCCATGCAAGCGTGCCACTTCCCGAACAAAAATTTCAGCAACCCTTTTTGCTGAAAACGGGTGAGACAATGTTATGAAATGTGCATACTTGCTCAATCTATCCACCACAACAAACACCACCGATTGTCCTCGAACCTCCGGCAGCCCCTCAATGAAGTCCATGGAGATATCCTCCCAAATACGCTCTGGTATAGGTAGTGGTTGCAGCAGCCCGCTAGGCTTGAGTGCCTCTGATTTGGTTCGTTGGCAGATTTGACATTCACGCACATACTTCTTCACGTCCGTCTTCATCCCAGTCCAAGTACAGTTTTGGGCTAGCCGCTTGTAAGTACGTAATACCCCTTCATGACCTGCTATAGGAGTATCATGGAAGTGTGACATCAATAGCCTCCGTAGCTCTTCGTTTCGGGGTACCTTGATTCGCCCGTGCTCTAGTACTAACCCATTGCGCTCCTCGTGCTCGGGGTTGCTTGAGGGGTTCTCTCTCAACTCCTCCATGAGTCGGACCAGATCACTATCCTCTGCACTGGCTCTTCGTAGATCTGAAAAGAAAGGAAAAGTGGGTGCCGAGAAAGAAGCGAGCCCCCTTTCTTTTGGAAGTTCAAGCAGCGGTTTACTTCCATCCAACAACACTCTCTGATCATCTCTCCAAAAAGTCAATGTGAGGCTTGTAAAATCAAAGGTCACGGGCCCCAAGCTCCGAAGCCATTGGGTCCCTAAAACAATATCGGCACCTTGCAAGGCCAATGGATAAAGATCCAATGTGAAAGTTTGGCCTTGCACCTTCAATTCTGCACCTCCACAAATAGAATCTGCTCGCAAGGTGGTGCCATCTCCAATCGTCACATCGAACCCTTCCGTGGGTTCCGACTCGAGCCCAATCTTCCTAAGGAGCCTCATGTCAATGAAGTTGTGGGTGGACCTAGTGTCAATCAAGATTCTCACTGTGGTTTTCTTGATTACACCGTTCACCCGCAAGGTCTTTGGCGCGGCTGTCCCCGAATAGGCGTCGAGGGAGATTTCGGCCTTCGTGTCCTCCACGTGTTGTTGCTCCTCAACTTCTTCTCCTCGATGTCCAGCCACATCTGCACCTTCAGCTGCCATGGGTGGAAGATCGTGGCCTTTTCCTTTGAGTTGTAGCTTGGCAGGGAGCTGCAACGTCATCACCGGTGACGAAGCTGTCGTGGTCGACTGTCGATTGACCGAGGAGAATGGTAGAAGATCGCTGGAGGCCATATGCGATTTCTTCTTAGTTGCCGACTCACGGTGGTTGCAAAGGGAGCTGGTGAAAGGCCGCCCAAGTGTCGAAATTCGCGGTTTCGGATCATCTCCTTCACCACCGATGAGGATTCCTGATGAGGGATATCCAGTGACCAGGTGTGGCGTAGCCAGCACTTCGCGATTTGTCGACAAGGTCTCCGGTGCATGGGAAGATGTGGAGGTTCCGAGGGCTGCTACAATGGTTGCAGATCTCATTGTAGTTGGTGGCAGTTCGTTGCGGCTGACCATAGGTCGAGGTGTAGAATCTCGCTCTTGCTGGATAGCCGAACTTTCCCCTATTTTTGTGATGAACGGGGAGGCCGTGGAGGATGTTGGGTATGTTGTGGAGGGTTCCCAATGCTGTCTTGTGATTGCCTTGCTTGTTGAAAAAGGTTTCGTCCATGCCCGTATTTCCTGCATCATCTCCATCATTATTTGCTTGTTGATGGCAATCTGTTTGGAAATAGACCCCAACATGGATAGAACGCTAGGTTCTTCCGTATTCCTATTAGATCGAGTGATCGTCATTGGAAGCGCTTGTCCGAGGAACGGTGGCTCTGATACCAGCTTGTTACGATCCTTCCTCGGCTATAGGCTCTGATACCAGATTGATACGAACCCTCTTTTGGTGCTATGGCTCTGATTCAAGATTAATACGATCTTGCACGGAACTTTGAGATCAGATCCCGAAATATCCCGCCGTTGGATCGCTGTGAAATTTTGATATGTTGTAGGCCCGGAAAAGAGCTTTCCAACGGATCTAGTTTCAGGCGAATCGGAGATGGGGATCTCGAAATATCGTTCGTTTAGTGGACGAACGTCAGGATACTCTGTTTTGGATTCCGTGGATGAAGGCACGAAATCCTAGGTAATGGTGGATTGTGGAGGGCCGGTGTTGATGGGGTGGCACCGGTGTAAAAGTGATGGTGGAAGGGTTATGGATGATGGAAAGGTTAGGGATAGCGATGGATAAATTGGAAGAAGGGGGAGAAGAGGGCCACTCCTAAGGGACTAGGGTGATTGGCCTGTCGAGGGAGATTAGAAGCGGCGTCGCCGGGGAGATTGAGGGAACGAGAGCGAAGAAGATGAAGGAGGCAAGGCAAACTCAATTCTCAATATTCAATCCTAATTTTGGTTGCCCTACACATACTTTTATAGGCTAACCAACAACTCAATCTTATCCTAAAACACAATCTTATCCTAAAACTCAATCTTATCCTAAAACACAATCTTATCCTAAAACTCAATCTTATCCTAAGGTAAATCCAAACTTGAGACGATGTCGGTGAAGTCCGAATCGTATCAAGTTGGATCAAGTTGTACGGAAGAAATAATTTTACTTGAGAAAATAAGGACTTTTGTTGGAGGGCGTTCGAACACCATGGACGCGTGTTGGAACAGACCATTCGAACACCTACATGTGTTCACAAAGACAGAGAATGGAAATTGCTTGTTCGAACGGCCTCTGGAACGTTTGAATGTATGCACGCATTCAAACGGCCTCGGGACTGTTCAAATGCCTACACGCATTCGCAAAGACAAAACGGAATTTGCGCGTTCGAACACACCACGGCGAGAACGCTCGTTTCTAGGGATTTACTTTTGTTGTTTTGGTCAGAAGTGTAGCCTCTAAGTATTGTCAAGTGCACCCTAGTTGGGTCATGTTATGAATGAATCTATGCAAGTACCCAACCTAAACCTTTCTTCAGTCCGATTCGTAACAACTGGTATCAGAGCCAATGATCCTCGGACAGTCATAGCTACAACAAGATCGAAGGAAGCAAAGCAAACGAGGCAATCATCTCAAACATCAGAGCAAGGCATGGAGACGGACCACACAACTCCATCAAGATTGCCATCTCCACCTTGCTTGCGAGGTTGGACGAAAGGCCCTCCAGATCTCTCACAAACCCTAGCGCTCATGCTGTCCCATCATACTTTCGCCGGCGAGACAACTCTGAAAACTCTTCGGGTCGAAGGTATGATCAAGAAGAATAAAGTCCAAGTCCTTATTGATTCAGAAAGTACCCACAATTTTGTGGATTCTCGGATGGTGAGGCATTTGGGATTGGAGTCGGAGTCTTTCAACGGCTTCGATGTGGCTATCGGTGCTGGCACCATGTTGAGAACAGAGGGCATATGCCGTAAAGTCCAGCTACAAATTAAGGGCGATGTCTTCTAGATTGATATCTATCTGTTGGCTCTACGAGGGGCTGACTTGGTGCTCGGGGTGCAATGGCTTCAGGATCTTGGACTGGTCACCTTCGACTTCACCACCACGACGATGGAGTTCAGCCATGAAGGCCAGCCAATCCAGTACTAGCAGCGCCAAGCAAGGAGGCCAAGGGCGCACTGCAGTCCCTTGAAGGGTTGCTGAAACCCGGGTGCCGCGGATACCTCATGCAACTCATTGAAGGGGCTAAAGACGTGAACGATCCAATGCATTTACGCATTGATTTAAAAGCTATTTTGCAAGGCTTTGAAGATGTATTCTAGCAGCCATATGGATTGCCTCCACCTAGGATGCAAAACCATTGAATCAAGATTTGATACAATTCGGACTTCACCGATGTCGTCTCGAGCATGGATTCACTTTATGAGTGTTTTTGTTTCATGTTTTGGTGTTTAATTTCCATTAAAATAAGTTTTCTGTAAGTCGTGTTCGAACGCGGGTGGAGTGAGTTTGAACACGGTCTGTGAACGTGGGTGAAGAGAGTGCAAATCTAGAGGAGCGTTCACAAATACTGACAGGCACATTCGATCACGCGTTCGAACACCTGCATCACGTTTGCAAATCTAGAGGAGCGAACTCGGTGCGTTCGAACGCGGTTTGCGAAAATTGTATTATTAGGGTTAATTTGAGTTGTTGGTTAACCTCTAAAAAGATGTGGATGGCAACCAAAGTCATTATTGAATTGAGAATTGAGTTTTGCCTTGCCTCCTTCGTCTTCTTCGCTCCCATTCTCTCAATCCCCAGCGACGCCGCTTCTAACCTCCCTCGACTAGCCAATCACACTAGTCCCTTAGGGGCGACCTCTTCCCCCCTGCTTTCAATCTATCCAACACTTGCCCTAACCCTTCCATCAACCACAACCCTTCCTCCACCACTTTTCACTAGTGCCACCCCATTAATGCTGGTCCTCCACCAACCACCATTACCTAGGATCACGTGCCTCTATCCACGGATCCAAAACAGACCACCCTGACCATCGTCCACTAATCGGACGATATCTCGATATCCCCAAATCCGATTCGCCTGAAACTATATTTGTTGGAAAGTCTTTTCTGAGGCTACAACATATCAAAATTTCACGTTGATCCGACGACGGCATATTTTGAGATCATATTTCAAAGTTTCGTGCTAGATCAATGATTTAGAAGAGATCGAACCTTAGCCTAAAGGGGAGATCGTATCAAGCTAGGTATTAGAGCCTTAGCCCAAAAGAGGAGATCGTATCAAGCTAGGTATCAGAGCCTTAGCCCAAAAGAGGAGATCGTATCAACTTGGTATCAGAGCTCCATAGCCAGAGACGAGATCGTATCAACTTGGTATTAGAGCCACTGTTCCTCGGACAAGCGCTATGACAACCACTAGATCCATGGCTGCATGGCAAGATGATGAAGAAGAGATTCTTCCAATAGAGGAGGGAGAAACGGTTGTGAGGACTTCCACCCGTGGAACCGCTCGATCTAATCGGAATACGGAAGAACTTAGCGTTCAAGCCGTGTTGGGGTCTCTTTCCGAGCAAATGGCCATCAGTAATCAAATGATAATGGGGATGATGCGGGAACTACGGGCGACAAGGGAAGCAATGGCGAACGGGAACGCACCCTCGACCCCACGATGCGAGTCCACCCCCTTGAACCTACAGCCACCAGTTCAGCCTTTGCAACCACAAGAGCCGTTGCTACCACCACCCTATGGGCAGAGGCAAGCAAGGATGGTTACACCAGGTCTAGTTGCTGGTGAACCCATCCGACGAGCGAACCACTATGGAGATCAAGATCCGTGGGTGGGTCAATACGAACCGGAACCACGGCGAGTTAATCAAAACCGGAGGGATGATCAAACCTTCATGGTGCATTGTCCCCTGGTTAGACAAGGACTTGGACATTATCCAGAACGAGACAACGGCATCCGTGGAGAAGCCGTGCGTTTCGAATTCCCCAAGTTTAAAGGTGGCGATCCGATTGATTGGTTGTATAGGGCGGAGCAATTCTTTGCATACCAAGGTATGGCGGAAGAATACAAGGTGACGCTTGCGAGCTTTCACCTTGAGGATGCGGTGCTTCATTGGTTTCGAGCAGCTAATGCCATTGAGGCTATCGAAACTTGGGCTGAATTTTGTGCTGACATCACACGGCGATTTGGAGTGTCGGGGTATAAAGACTTTGATGCTCTCCTCTCCAAGACAGTGCAAAAGACTATGGTTGGGGCATATCAAGAAGAATTTGAGAGGATTAGTAGCCGATGTCATCCACCATGGACGGATCAGCAACTACGCAGCACCTTCATCTCCGGGATGCGGGGTGACATACAAGCCGATGTGAGGGCTTTAAGGCCTAGAACCTTAAAGGAGGCTTTCAAAGATGCAGTGCTTATGGAGGACAAACATAGGGCTTATGGATGAGCGTAGAAAGCCGCAATCAATCTCAACCAACCATAGCGGCAGGAAATATCACTAGAGTACCAAGAGTTGATGCTGTAGTGGTACCTCCTCGAGCAACCTTGAAGCCATCCCAAGATGTGAAGTACGCACCTAGAGGTCTGGGACGAGCACTCACACCTGCCCAAGTGGAGGAATGAAGGGCCAAGGGCCTATGCTTCCATTGTGATGAAAAGTTTGTACCCAGGCATCATTGCGCTAAACCGATGGGATCAGTGATGCTAATCGATGGATTGGAGGGAGCCGAGGATGAGTTTGTAGCTGAAAATGAAGGTGTGACTGGACATCAAGGAGAAGAAGCTGAGGAGCAAACCACGGAGGACATGAGAGCCGAGATCTCCCTCCATGCCTATTCCGGGACAGCCGCACCAAGGACCTTGAAGGTGAACGGTGTAATCAAGACATCTATAGTGAGAATCTTGATCGACATCGGGTCCACCCACAACTTCATTGATAAGAGGCTCCTTAAGAAGATTAGGCTCGAGCCGGAACCCACGGAAGGGTTCGATGTGACGATTAGAGATGGCACCATATTTGCGAGCAGATTTTTGTTTGTGGAGGTGTGGAATTGAAGGTGCAAAGCCAAACTTTCACATTGGACCTTTATCATTTAGCCTTGCGAGGTGCCGACATTGTTTTGGGGACTCAATGGCTTCAAAGCTTAGCGCCTATAACCTTTGATTTCTCAAACCTCACACTGACATTTCGGAGGAATGGATGTAGGGTGTTGCTGGATGGAAATCAACCGCAGCAGGGGCCAACATTGCAACCACTTGTGCCCTCCTTGTGCAAGGGACCGAGCTCTACTATTGCAAATGGCTGTCGCTGAACCTAACTCGAGTCATTTGGAGGACCTAATCCGGATCCACCAACTGCATCTGACTCGACCTCCCGAGCGCAATTGGATGCACCAGATTTTTATTGCTGAACTGACATTGAGTCAAGTGGTTCGACCACCCGAGACCAAGTGGACTCAATGTAGATGGACCCGAATTCCACCTTGGGCTAGTAGGAGTACAAGTATCCAAGCTCAACTAAGGATGAACCCCTTTGAGGCGGTTATGGTCGCACTCCCCTTGTCTTGCGTGCCTACGATAGACTCGCGGCGACGGATAGGACCGAGCTTGACTTGGAACTTGCTGATCGAGAATCGAGCGGCTGATGCTCTTTTGCGCCAACTGGACACAAGTGAGCTTACCTCTTCTTCAGCACCAACATTTCATCTATTTTCAGATATGTCTGGAACCAAAGCAGAAGATCATACCATGGAGGAGCTGGAGTCAGAGTTCAAAGATCGCTTCCCAAATTTCAAACCTTGGGGGCAAGGTTGCGGAAGCGTGGTGGATTGATACGATTCGGACTTCACCGACATCATCTCGAGCATGGATTCACTTTAGGAGTGTTTTTGTTTCATGTTTTAGTGTTTAATTTCCATTAAAATAAGTTTTCTGTAAGTTGCATTCGAACGTGGGTGGAGGGAGTTCGAACGCGGTTTGTGAACGTGGGTGAAGAGAGTGCACTGTGCGTTTGAATGCGCTGGGAATGCCTGCATCGCATTCGCAAATACCGATAGACGCATTCGATCGCGCGTTTGAACGCCTGCATCACGTTCGCAAATCCAGAGGAACGAACTCGGTGAGTTCGAACACAGTGCGTTCGAATGCGGTCGGGCGAGTTCGAACATGGTCGGCGAAAATTGTATTGTTAGGGTTAATTTTAAGTTGTGGTTATAAAAGGATGTGGAGGTTAACCAAAGTTATTATTGATTATTGAGAATTGAGTTTGCCTTGCATCCTTCGTCTTCTTCGCTCCCGTTCTCTCAATCCCTGGCGACGCCGCTTCTAACCTCCCTCGACCGGCCAATCACCCTAGTCCGTTAGGGGCGGCCCTCTCCTCCCCCTTCTTCCAATCTATCCAACACTTGCCCTAACCCTTCCGTCAACCATAACCCTTCCACCACCACTTTTCATCGGTGCCACCCCATTAATGCCGGTCCACGTTCAACCACCATTACCTAGGATCACATGCCTCCATCCACGGATCCAAAACATACCACCCTGACCTTCGTCCGTTTATCGGACGATATCATGAGATCCCCACATCCGATTCACCTGAAACTAGATTTGTTGGAAAGCTCTTTTCTAGGGCTACAACATTTCAATATTTCACATTGATCCGACGGCGGCATATTTCGGGATCTTATTTCAAAGTTCCATGCCAGATCTAGTTCAGATCAGAGATTTGGAAGAGATCGAACCTTAGCCTAAAGGGGAGATCGTATCAAGCTTGGTATCAGAGCCTTAGCCCAAAAGAGGAGATCGTATCAAGATTATACCCGGGGCGGGTCCAGCAAATGTTAGACGATACCGTTACCCTTTCATTCAAAAGGACGCTATAATGAAGATAGTCCAAGAGATGTTGTCCAGCGGGGTGATAAGATCAAGTTGAAGCGCTTACTCTTCATTGGTTTTGCTCGTGTGGAAGGATGGCTCATGGCAGTTTTGTGTGGACTACCGAGCTCTCAATTCCATCACCGTCAAGGACCGATATCTCAAACTAGTGATCGAAGAGTTGCTAGATGAATTGGCAGGTGCATGCTACTTCTGAAAGCTTGATTTAAGGGCAGGGTATCATTAAATAAGAGTGGAACCGTCCGATGTGCACAAGATGACGTTTCGAACACATGATGGGCATTACGAGTTCCTCGACCCTTTGGTCTTACCAATGCTCCCTCCACCTTTCAGAGCTTAATGAATGACATCTTTTGTTGTCATTTGAGGCAATATATGCTAATATTCTTTGTTGGCATATTGGTACACAATCGCACGTGGGAGGAGCACATGCGACATCTTCAGATGGTACTTGGCCTATCGCGACAACACAAATTGAAGGCCAAAGACACCAAGTGTTCATGGGGGCAGCGAAGGGTCAATTTCCTAGGCTACATCATATCTTAGGATGGCGTGGAGGCTGCCCAAGAAGCTTCCTTGGCTAAACCAGCTACTACCGTCGGTTTGTGGCAAACTACTGCAAAGTTCCGGCTCCCCTCACGGCTTTGCTGTGGAACGGTGAATTCACTTGGATGGACAAGGCAAGGGAAGCATTTAAAGCCATGAAGAAGGCGATGGTCTTAGCCTCGGTCCTTGCCTTAGCTGACTTAACCAAACTATTCACCATTGAGTGCGAGCATTGGGGCTATTTTGATGCAAGAAGCAGACCCTGGCCTACATGAGCAAGGCTCTGTCGGAGCGTTCACAGCTGCTATCTACCTACGAAAGGGAGATGCTCGCCATCATCCATGTGATCACCAAGTGGAGGGCCTTATCTCATCGGGCGTTGCTTCACGATCCGCACTGATCAAAGGAGTTTGCCATAATTCCTTGGGCAGCGCATACATACACCAGCCTAGCAAAGACAAGTGTCCAAGCTACTTGGATACAACTACGAATTGGTGTACAAAAGAGGGACCGAAAAATAGCGCCGCTGATGCATTATCAAGGCATCCGAATCCAGCCAAGTTGGTTGCAATATCGGCGCCGGTTTTCCAGCTTTTCTAGCATCTGGGAGAGGCCTACAAGAAGGATCCTGACACCATGAGTATGATGGACGACCTTGCTGCAGATCCCAGCAGAATGCAAGGAGTTTTGGTGAAGGACGGACTTATGGTACACCATGGTAAGGTGGTCGTTCCAGCCGATGGCTGCTTCCATGATACCCCTATGGTTGGACATGAAGTAGTGTTGCACACCTATAAATGGTTGAACCAGAGTTGCACATGGGATGCAATGAAGAAGGATGTGCAAGCCTACATCCAATCTTGCGAGGTGTGCTAAAGAGCGACGACTGAATCGGCTAAACCCACCGGCTTGCTTCAACCGCTCCTGATTCCCAAGCAGGTATGGTAGAACGTCGCCATCAACTTCATTGACGGTCTACCTAAGGCTAGAGACTGCGGTGATGATGGTGGTGGTAGACCGCCTCAGCAAATATGCACACTTTTCGGCTTTGCCGCATCCCTACACGGCAAAAAAGGTTGCGGAGGTTTATGTGCGCAACGTGGCCAAGATACATGGTATGCCAAAATTAATTGTTTCAGATTGTGACCCTATATTCGGGAGACAATTTTGGCAAGAACTTTCCATATGAGTTCAGCCTATTATCCTCAAACGGATGGTTGATTTGATGTTTCGAGTAATACTTACAGTGCTTTATTGGCGAACGACTGTGATAATGGCTATCTTATTTGCCATGGGCAGATTGGTCATACAATATGGCCTTCCACTCGGCCATTGGCATGACTCTGTTTGAGGCCGTCTATAGTCGTCCGCCTCTAACCTTGCCCACATACTTGCCATCGGCTTGAGCCGACTGAACTGAGGTTGATGCAATTTGCGAGATCGAGTTGAGGAGACTCAAGATGCCTATTGGCTGCTCAAAACTGAATGAAGCAAGTCTATGATCAGAGACACTAGGAGAGGTCCTTTTTGGTTGGGGATTAGGTCTACGTCAAGCTCTAACCATATCGGCAAAGTTCGGCTAGACCCATCATCCTTAAGCAGAAGTTGGCTCCAAAATTCTATGGACCTTATCGAGTGATTGAGCAGATTGGATCTGTGGCATAGTAGCCTAGACCTACCCGAGGAGGTGTCGATTCATCTGGTTTTCATGTCTCGAGCCTTAAACCTCGAGTTCCTCTTGCCGAGGCAATTGGAGTTGTTCCACCTGAGCCAATAAGGGCTGATCCGGATGAATCGAAAGCTGAGCCGAGTACCCCAATTCCATCTCAGATTCTACCCAGACGACGCACTTGAGTCCAGGGCAGGTTGGTGATTGAGGTTTTGGTGGAGTAGTGTAGACGTACTGTGGACAAGGCGACTTAGATGCCTGAATCCGACTTCATGGACCGCTATCCAGCATGGTGGAGTGATATAAGTCGGTCAGATCGGATCCACTAATGTATTGGGTTTATTGGGATGAGCCTATTTATCTAGTTTGTGATACAACTAATGCTGGATCAAGTTGTATCAGAAGAAATAAATTTGCTTGAGAAAATATGACCTTTTTTGCTAAGGGGGGCGGCGTTTAAATGCCAGGGACCCTCGTTCAAACTCACAATTCGAACAGCTGCACGACTTCACAAAGACAAAAACAGGATTGCGCGTTCGAACGGCCTTGGGCCCATTTGAACGTACCCGTTTGAATGCTAATTTCACATCGACCCCTAGCCAACATTGGTTAGATCCTTCCCCTCATCTGTTGCGGCCCTAATTCTTCTGGGAGGGTCCTTTCTTCCCCCTTGTCTTGTCCGTTACCATTAAAGAACTTCCTTCAATCACAGTACCCAACCTAAACCTTTCGTAAGCCTAGTTTGTAACATCTTGACTAAGCTAACTCAATTGACCACAGTCTGAGCTTGTCAAGAAGAGTTTGAGAGAATTTGCAATTGTGTACCAGGTTGGTCAAACTCAATCGTCCGCAGCACCTTCCATCAGTGGACTTAGGTCGGACATACAAGCGGACGTCAAGGCCATGAGGCCTAGGACATTATTGGAGGCCTTTTCTACAGTGGCCATGATGGAGAAGGTCAAGGAGCTATGAAGTAGTTCCAAGGTGCCATGGAGCTCTACGGATCAGAGAGGATCTTGGCCGACTCCATCAAGTAATGATGGGCTTGGTCCTCCCGCTCGGCCACAAGGGGGGAAATCCCTACCACCTAGTGCTCTTCTCACTGACTTCGGAGGGCAAAGGAAGAGCTTCTCTCGATGGCTAACGCCAGCACAAATCAGGGAAAGGAGAGCCATGGGTTTCTGCTTCTATTGCTACAAGAAGTTTGCTCTTGGCCACATATGTGGAAAACAACCTACGATGATAATGTTCGTTAGAGGAGATGATGAGGGAGAAATGTAGCCGTGGGGCGATGAAGAGGAGGTAGCGGATATGGAGGCCACAGACGATGTGGATGAGGTGCTTGCCGAGTTGAGCTTACATGCCTATTCGGGCTTGCGAGCACCCCAAACCCTTCGGGTAGAGGGTTGGATCAAGAAGCACCAAGTCGAGATACTAATCGACTTAGGCAGCACACATAATTTCGTGAATGAGAAGTTGGTGGTGACTCCAACCATCAGATTTGATGTATAGTCATCAGAGATGGCACAGTCATAGTAGGTGCGATGGAGTTGAGGTGCCAATCCAAGGTAAGAGTTTAGGTTGGACCTGCACCTGTTGGCACTCAAGGGGACCAACTTGGTCCTAGGAATTCAATGGCTTCAGGGCTTAGGCTCAATCCTAGTTGATCTCGGTATGAGGGAGACCAATTCGTCTCAAAGGGTTGTGGTCTTGAAGCCCTAACCGGGTTACCACAAGCAGACTGCCATGGCTTGTTGATGCAGCTGGTCTCAACCACGAAGGAACCGATCCTTGGTAACACAATAGCAGCTGATTTGTACTCACTTCTTGAAGGGTTTGATCAAGTCTTCGAAGAGTCACATGGACTACCGTTGATTTGAGACCATGATTAATGGATCAAGATCATACCAGGAGTTGGACCAGAGAACGTGAGGCCTTACTGATATCCACATGCTCAAAAGGATGAGATCACACACTGGTACGAGGCATGTTTGACCAAGGCATCATCCACCCAAGCCATAGCGCTTACTCTTTACCGATCCTACTAGTGCAGGAGAAGGACAACTCATGGTGATTCTGCATGGATTACCGAGCACAAAATGCCATCACCATCAAGGATTGGTATCCGAAATCGGTTATTGAGGAATTATTGGACGAGTTAGCTGGTGCCACCATCTTCACCAAGCTAGATTTGCTGCATGTATCACCAAATCAGGGATCGGGTGGCTGATGTTCACAAGATAGCCTTTCTAACCCATGGACGAGCATTACGAGTTCCCTGTAATGCCCTTTGGCCTGACTAATGCCCCAGCCAGTTTTCAAAGGCTGATGAACGATGTATTTTGGCCACTCTTTCGATGGTATGTTTTGATGTTTTTTTATGACATCCTCGTTTACAGCTGATCAAGAGAGGAGAACCTACACCACCTACGAGTAGTCCTTTAGGGGCAGCCACAAGTTGAGTACCTAGGGCACTTCATCTCTTCCGTAAGTGTGGAGGCCGATCCCTTGAAGGTGGCTAGCATGGTGTGCTGGCCACGGCCAAAGATGCCCAATGAACCTTGAGGCTTCCTCGGCCTTACGGGCTACTACCATTGATTAATCCAGGGCTACGGGAAGATTTTAGCCCCACATGACCAAGGCGCCCATGTTAGCTCTACAAGATTTCACCGAGACCTTTGTTGTCGAGTGTGATGCATCTGGGTCCAAGATTGGCACAATTTTGATGCAGGAAGGGCGACCCATAGCCTACATGAGCAAGGCCCTCTCACAAAGCCATGCTCTCCAAGTTTCTCGGTTATGACAATGACTCAGCTTACAAAAAGCATTCGGAGAACGACACAGCTGCTGCATGCTTGCGCCAACCTGATGTTGCCAAGCAAGCCAACCTATCGATTCCAACCCTCGCCTTGTTGGACTGGATCAGAGAAGCCACCTTGAAGGACCCATGATGTGATTTGAGTATGATCGAATATAATTCATAGGGACATTGAGCTTGATTAATCTACTCCATATATCTTTTAATTATTTCATGATGCTTACCTTTTAGGCAATTCTAGTTTAGTCATGTGAGCTATTAAAGCAAGTTGAAATAAGTCATGACAGCCCTTAAGGCAAGTCTAGTTAAGTCAAGTAAGCCTTTACGGTAGGTCCAATTAAGTCATGTAAGCCTTTAAGGCAAATCTTAATTCGAGTCGTATTGGCCTTTCGGGCTAGTCCAAGTGGCACTCGTTGTAACCGACCTCTTTATATAGACGGGTTGGGCTCCTTGTTAAGCATCCAAGTATTGAGAAAGTATTCTAGCCTAGAGTTTATTTTTGGAGTAAGAATAAGATAACCTAGGACATGAAGTAAATTAATCTCTCTTCATCACCGCCATAGCTGCCCATCATCTTCCACACCATCACCCCCACCACCATCATCCTTCCCACCACCCTCTCCATCTACCATCATTCACCCTAATAAAAAAGCCTACACTATCTTGTTGCGGATCATCTCTAGTCAGTCCATAATAATTTCTGTTGTTATCCTCGGACACGAGGGATGGCAGAAAGAGTAATCAGGGAGACTTCTACTGTCAGGGATCCACCACCAACGATGACTACCCAACTACTTGACAACACAAGTACACCTACGGAACAGCCGACCCCACCATCCTCGACAGCTCAGCCGGAGGTGCTTCAATCCTTGCAATCAATATAAGCATTTATGGCAGAGATGGTGTCTGCTATTCGCGAACTCCATGATGAATGGACTCTACGAGCACAAATAGAGAGGAGTGTTGTGGCTCCCGAACCTATGAGTTCTGAACCGATTGAAAAGGATGATGTCGTACGGTTTGGGGTGGACCCATCCGGTGGGCGTGCACACCAATGGACGAACCCACCAGGGCTAGGCACACAAGATTGAGTTTGACGCACTAAAACTTCCCCACATCCAACGGCTAGGGCTTGGTTTGTCCCGACGGTGCCTAGGGCTTGGCCTGAACTTCCTACGTCTAGGGCTTGGACCAACTAGTGTTTGGCCTGAAATAGAGGAAGGTAGACCCTGGCATGAACTGCCTACACCAAGACTGGGGCTTGAGCAACCTGTGGCCAGAGATTGGCCCAAGCCACTGATACGATCTAGAAACGGTGGCTCTGATACCAGCTTGATACGATCTGGCTCTGGTACCAAACTTGATACGATCTAGGAACGGTGATACCAAACTTGATACGATCTCGCCTTTGGCTATGGAGCTCTGATACCAAGATTGATACGATCTCCCCTTAGGCTAAGGTTCGATCTCTTCCAATTCTCAGATTTGAACAAGATCTAGCACGGAACTTTGAAATAAGATCCCGAAATATGCCGCCGTCGGATCAACGTGAAATTTTGGTATGTTGTAGCCCCAGAAAAAATCTTTCCAACAAATTTAGTTTCAGGCGAATCGAATGTGGGGATCTCAAGATATTATCCGATTAATGGATGAAGGTCAGGGTGGTATGTTTTGGATCCCTGGATGGAGGCACGTGATCCTAGGTAATGGTGGTTAAAGGTGGACCGGCATTAATGGGGTGGCACCCGTGAAATGTGGTGGTGGAGGGGTTATGGTTGATGGAAGGGTTAGGGCAAGGGTTGGATAGATTGGAAGAAGGGGGAGGAGAGGGCGGCCTTTAAGGGTCTAGGGTGATTGGCCGGTCAAGGGAGGTTAGAAGCGGCATCTCCGGGGATTAAGGGAACGAGAGTGAAGAAGACAAAGGAGGCAATGCAAAACTAAATTCTCAATTCAATAATCCTTTGGTTGCCATCCACATCCTTTTAGAGGCTAACCAACAACTCAAATTAACCCTAACAATACAATTTTCGCCGACCGCATTCGAACTCGCCCAACCGCGTTCGAACGCACCGAGTTCGCTCCTCTGGATTTGCGAATGCAATGCAGGCGTTCGAACGCGATGCAGGCATCCACAACCTCGTTCACAAACTGCGTTCGAACTCGACTTACAAAAAACTTATTTTAATGCAAATTAAACACTAAAACATGAAACAAAAACACTCCTAAAGTGAATCCATGCTCGAGACGACGTCGGTGAAGTCCGAATCGTATCAGCCACCTACGGCTAGGGCAGAAAATGGTCTGAACAAATGGGTTATGGAGCCAATGCTACAATGATGCCCTCCTCCACGTGGCAGAAGGGACCCATGCGGGGAAGACATGCCATCCATGAAGAAGGGTAATTTGCAGGGGCTCAAGTTCGGACCATAAGAATTCAATTCCCCAAGTTCGGGGGAGGCGATACACTAGCTGGCTCTATCGGACGAATCAGTTCTTCACCTACCAAGGGAACCGAGACCATTAGAAGGTCCTAATAGCCTCATTCCACTTGGAGGCTGTCGTGATCATGTTCCAAGTGGCACAACGAACTCAACCGTTTCCGTATTGGGATGAGTTTGCGTCCACCCTATGTACTCTATTCAATCCAACTGAGTTTGGAGACTTCCAAGCAATCTTGACTAAGCTAACTCAACGGACCATGGTCCAAGCTTATCAAGATAAGTTCAAAAGAACTTGCAATTGCGTACCGGGTTGGACAGACTCAGCCCTCCGTAGCACCTTCATCAATGGACTCAGGTCTGACATACTAACGGAGATCAAGGCCATTAGGCCTACGACATTGTTGGAGGCCTTTTCTTTAGCGGCCATGGAGGAGAAGGCCAAGGAGCTACGAAGTAGCTCCAAGGTGCCCTGGAGCACTACTGACTGGAGAGAATCCCGACCAACTCCATCGAGCAATGCTGGATTTAGTACTCCCACTCGACCGGAAGGGAGGAAGTCCCTACGACGTGGTGGTCCTTTCACCTATACTTCGGTGCGCAATGGAAAAGCTTCTCTCCATGGCTAACCTCGGCACAAGTCGAGGAAAGAAGGGCCAAGGGTTTGTGCTTCTACTGCAACAAGAAGTTTGCTTCGGGACACAAGTGTGGAAAACAACCTGCGATGATCATGTTCCTCGGAGGAGACGAGTAGGGCGAAATGGAGTCATGGGGGCAATGAAGAGGAGGTAGAAGATATGGAGGTCGCGGACCACGAGGATGAGGTGCATGCCGAGCTAAGCTTACATGGTTATTCGATCTCGTGAGCACCCCGAGCCCAATGTGTAGAAGGTTCAATCAAGAAGCACCGCGTCGAGATACTAATTGACTCTGGAAGCACACATAATTTCATGGATGAGAAGTTGGTGCGTCAAATTGGATTGGAGTTGACTCCAACCATCGGATTCGATGTAGCCATCGGAGATAGCACAGTCTTGCTATGATAGTAGGTGCGACAGAGTTGACATGCAGATCAAAGGTGAGATGTTCTGGTTGGACTTGCACCCTTTGGCGCTCTAGTGGGCTGACATCGTCCTAGGAGTTCATTGGCTTCAAGGCTTAGGTCAAATCCTAGTTGATTTTGGCATGATCTGGATAGACTTCGAATATGAGGGGAGACCAACTCATACTTGAAGGGTGGTAGTAGAACCCTAGGGAGCCTTCAAGCCCTAATTGGGTTACCACAAGCCGCTTAGCGTGGCTTGTTGATGCGGTTGATCTCAACCACAGAGGAACTGAACCCAGGTAACACAATAGTGGCGGATTTGGACTCACTTCTCCAAGGGTTTGATCAAGTCTTTGAAGAGCCGCATGGACTACCATCGAACCGAGACCACAATCATCAGATCGAGATCACACTGGGTGTCGAACCAGCGAGTGTGAATCCTTACCAGGTATCCACATGGCGAAAAGAATGAGATCACACGGCTGGTATTAGAGATGTTGGACCAAGGCATCATCCAGCCAACCCATAGCGCCTAGTGCAGAAGGACAACTCATGGCTATTCTGCAAGGATTACCGAACACTAAATCCCATCACCATTACCATCAAGGACCGATATCCGATATTGGTTGTCGAGGAATTATTGGACGAGTTAGCTTGTGCCACCATCTTCACCAAGCTAGATTTGTGGGCTGGCTGTCACCAAATCAGGGCCCGGGCAACCGGTGTTCACAATAGCCTATTGAACCCATAACAGGCATTATGAGTTCGTTGTAATGCCTTTACACTTTTAAAGGGCGTATGAACATTTTAGTGTTTTTTAACAACATCCTCATTTACACTCGTTCGAGAGAGGAAAACCTACACCTACAGATAGTCATTGAGATATTACAGGCGCATGGGCTGATGGTGAAGAAAAAGCAACTGCCTTTGGCTGCAGCCACAAGTTGAGTACCTAGGGCACTCATCTCTTCCGCAGGTATAGTGGCTGATCCCGCAAAGGTGGATAGCAGGTTGCATTGGCCACGACCAAAGACACCCAAGGAGCTCTGATGGTTCATTGACCTCACCGGCTACTACTATCGATTCATCCAGGGCAACGGGAAGATTGCAGCCCCGCTGATTGCCCAACTCCGCAAAGGCAGGTTTGAGTGGGATGACAAGGCAGAACGCGCATTTGTACTGCGCACCGATCAAAGAAGTCTGTCGTATTTACTCAGCCAAAGTATCCACACTCCTACACAATAAAGGTGGCTCTCAAAGTTGCTTGAGTATGACTATGACTTGGTTTACAAAAAGGGTTTAGAGAACAGCGAAGCCGATGCACTCTCGTGCCAACCTAATGTTGCCGAGTTAGTTACCCTATTGATTCCAACCCTCCCGTGCCACCTTGAAGGACTCAAGCCTTGTGGAACTTGCCGCTAAGGTGAGTCAAAGACCCATAAGGTTATAGATCGAGTGCAGCACGAGAGACGGACTAGTGCTCAAGGGGGACAATGCTAATCCCAAATAATGCAGACTTGCGGACCGCCTTAATTAGCCACTTCTACGACTCACCCCTCGCGGGCCACGAGGGCATCTTTCGGATCCACAAGCGACTATACCTCAATTGCTGGTGGACGTGCACAACTACATCCGCACATGTGAAGTCTGCCAATGAGCCAAAGTAGATTCGACTCGATCAACCGGACTTCTGCAACCCCTTCTCGTGCCCGAGCAAATCTGAAAAGATATTTTAGTGGACTTCATTAAATGCCTACCAACCGTCTAAGGGCGATCGGCTATCATGGTGGTGGCCGACTGCCTCTCCAAGTATGCACACTTCTCAGCGCTTGCCCACCCCTACACCGCGCAGAAGGTCATGAAGTCTTTGTTAACAACGTTGCTAAATTTCATGGGATACCACAATTTATAGTGACCAACCGAGATTCGGTGTTCGCTAGTAAGTTCTAGCAATAATTCTTTCATTTTACATGGCACGATGTTTCGGATGAGTTCGGCATACCATCCACAGACGGACAGGCAGACAAAAGTCTTGAACCAGTGTTTCGAGAAATACCTACGGTGCTGCGCTGGAGAGCAGCCAAGATGGTAGCTCCACTTCTTACCATGGGCGAAATTGGCCAACAACACTGCCCCCACTTAGCCATAGACATCACACCGTTTAAGGCAGTTTATGGTAGGCCACCTCCTACCTTGGTCTCCTATGCACTGACTCGATGGACGGAACGCACAGACATCGAGGAAACCCATGTGGATAGGGATGCTCAGATTCGACGGCTAAAGGCCAACATTGCGGTTACACAAAACCAAATGAAGTATATCTTCAATCGGCAACAGCAGGATCGGACGTTCACAATAGGAGATTGTGTCTATATCAAATCCAGCCCTATCACCAGACCTCGGTTCGACCTACCGACTTGATCTTCCAGATGACTTGCGAGTGCACCCAATGTTCCGTGTTTCAGCTTTACTAGCCCAAGTTGCAGTTGAGATAGTTGTTGTGTCCAACATACCCGATCCAGCCACACATGACCAAGAGCCCATGCCACTTCAGTTTCTAGCCAAGAGAAGGATTCGGGTAGATGGAAGATTGATCACACAAGTAATCCTGGAGTGGTCCAATGAACTAACGGGAGATCCGACTTGGGAGTCTGAGTTCAAGTTGATGCAATGCTTCCTAGACTTCTCAGCTTGAAGACAAGGTGGTCGGAAGCATGGTGGAGTGATGTAATCTGGGCCCGATTGGACTCGCTGTAATCGAGTCTATTTATCTTTTAATTATTTCATGATGTAAGCCTTTAAGGAAATCTAGTTTAGTCATGTGAGCCATTAAGGCAAATCGAAATAAGTTTTGACAGCCCTTAAGGCATGTCTAGTTAAGTCAAGTAAGCCTTTAAGGCAAATCTAATTCAGTAATGTAAGATTTTAAGGCAAATCCTAATTTGAGATGTGTCAGCCTTTAGGGCTAGTCCTAGTGGGACTTGTTGTAACCGACTTCTATACATATATAAGAGGGGTTGGGCTCCTTGTTAAACTTCCAAACATTGAGTTTATCTTAAGTGTAAGAGTAAGATAACCTAGGAGTTTGTAAATTAACCTCCCTTCATCACCGCTGCCAACTGCCCATGATCTTCCTCACCATCACCACTGCCATCATCCCTCCTTCCACCCTCTCCAGCTACCATCATTCACCCTAATAAAAGCCTACACTCCCTTGTTGCAGATCATCTCTAGTCAGTCCGTAAAAACCCAAGCCTAGTGGAACTTGCGGCTCAAGTGATTCAAGACCCATCAAGTCATATCGAGTACAGCATGAGCAATGGACTCGTGTTGAAGGGGGACCAGATCCTAATCCCAACTAATGCAGACTTGTCTAGCGCTTTGATTAGCCACTTCCACAACTCATTCCTCATGGGCAAAGAGGGCAATCTTTCGGACCCATAAGTGACAAAGTCAATTGCTGGTGGACCAGCATGAAGAAAGACGTGAACAACTACATCCGCACTTGTGAAGTATGCCAACAAGCCAAAGCAAATTTGACTCGACCTGCCAGCCCGTGCCCAAGCAAATCTGGGAAGATATTTCAATGGACTTCATTGGAGTTCTACCAACCGTCCAAGGGTGATCGGTTATCATCTTGGTGGTCGACTGTCTCTCCGAGTATGCACACTTGTCAGCGCTCGGCCACCTCTACACAGCACAGAAGGTCGCAGAGGTCTTCATTCGCAATGTGGCTAACCTTCATGGGATACCACGATCTATTGTGTCTGACCGAGATCCAGTGTTCACTACTTAGTTTTGGCAAGAATTCTTTCATCTACAGGGCACAATGTTCGGGATGAGTTTGGCATACCATCCACAGACGGATGGGCATATAGAGGTCTTGAACTAGTATTTGGAGCAGTACCTATGTTGGTAGTGGCTCCAACTCTTACCATGGGCAGAATGGGCCTACAACACTGCCCACCATTGAGCCATACACACCACGTTTTCAGTAGGCCGCCCCCTACATTGGTCCCCTACTCATCGACTTGATAAACAGAACACACAAACATCGATTAAAACCCTAGTGGATAGGGATGCTTAGATCGGGATGGTTGAGGGCCAACTTGGCGGCTGCACAAAAGCAAATCTACAATGGCGACACTAGGATTCGACGTTTGTGGTAGGAGATTGGTTCTACATTAGACTCCAGCCATACCGTCAGATCTCGGTTCGACCCATTATGAACCAAAAGCTGGCACATAGGTACTTTGGGCCGTACTAAGTGATTGAATGGGTAGGTGAGGTGGACTACTGACTTGATCTTCCAGATGATTTGCGATTGCACCCAGTGTTTCCATGTTTCAGCCTTGCGAACCTTAGTTCCAATTGAGACAGCTGTTGCGACCAACATACCCAATACAGCAACACATGACCGAGAGCTCATGCCACTTCGGGTTCTAGCAAAGAGAATTCAACTAGACGGAAGATTAATCACACAAGTACAAGTGGAGTGGTCTAACCGACCAATGGGTGATCCTACTTGGGAGTCTAAGTTCGAGCTGATCCAGTGTTTCCCAGACTTCTCACCTTGAGGACAAGATGGTCGGAAGCATAGTGGAGCAATGTGATCTGAATTTTATCGGATCGATTCACTGGGACATCGAACTTAATTGATTGAGTCTATTTATCCTTTGATTAGTTCATGATGTAAGTCTTTTAGGCTAGTCTAGTTTAGTCATGTGAGCCATTAAGGCAAGTCTAATTAAGGCAAGTCTCTTGAGGCAAATCCAGTTAAGTAAAGCTTCTGACAACCTTATCCTCAAGGTGACAATTTTGGGAAGAGCTGCATCAACTCAAACTCAAACTCCCAAGTCGGATCTCCCGTTGGTCCGTTGGACCACTCCACTTGTACTTGCATGATCAATCTTCCATCTACTCGAATCCTTCTCTTGGCTAGAAACCGAAGTGGCATGGGCTCTTGGTCATATGTGACTGGATTGGGTATGTTGGCCACAACAACTATCTTGACTGCAACTTGGGCTCACAAAGCTGAAACATGGAACATTAGGTGCACCCACGAGTCATCTGGAAGATCAAGTTAGTAGGCCTTCTAGTGGTTTGGGGTCCCTTGGTAGGAGAAGAACTGTTCCGCTCGATAGAGAGAGTCTAGCGGATCGCCTCCTGTGAACTTGGGGAAATCGAGTTGTATGGTCCAAACTTGAAACAAATGGCCCATCTTCATGGATGGCATGTCCTCGTTCCCCGCATGTGTCCCTTCTACCATGTGGAGGGGGGCCCCACTGTGGCATCAGCTCCATGATCCATTGGTTCGGACCATTGCTTACCCTAGCCGTAGGTGGCTCAAGCCAAGCTCTGGCCGCGGGCTGCTCAAGCCCTAGTCTTGGTGCAGGTGGTTAATGCCAGGCTCTACCCTGCTATATTTCGAGCGAAACCCTAGCTGTGAGTGGCTCGGTCCAAGCCCTAGTGCAAGTGGTTTGAGCCAATCCCTGGGCGCCGTCTGATCAGACCAAGCCCTAGCTGTTGGATGGGGTGGTGTTTCAGTACAGCTAACCCTAGTGGGTTCATCCATTGGTGTGCACGCCCAAAGGATGGGTCCAACCCAAACCCTACGACACACTCTAAATACCACGTAGCCTTTACCCAGGATTATCATCTACCAAACTATGTCCTTTCTCCAAATCATCACCACCAGCATATTCCTCTCGTACTTCTCATCAATTTATCCTACTCATACGCCTGATTTCATCACAAAAATCATATTCCATGCCTTAAGCCCAATCGCCCATAATTTCGAGAATTCTGATATGATGTCCCCTCAAAAACATTTGATCTGTCTTGCTATCGATTTTGGATGAACTTTGTACGGAAATTTCTAGAGATTTTCCAATAGATTTAACCATTTCCTTTGTGAAATTTTGATACTTTGTAGACCTTGGAGAGATCTTTCTATTGAATCTAATTTCATGCCAATCGGTTGGCTAGATTGGAAGATATCTTCAAACGAGTAGATGAAGATCGGAGGATGATAACCTGACGAATCGAGATCACATCAACTTGGATTGGTTCACATGTTGTTGCCCTTGATTGCTGTTCTGTTCTAGTGTAGATCTGCCTTGCTTTTGTAATAGGGTTACTGAAGAGAATGAAAAGTAGAGAAGGAGAAGAGGGAGGCTAGAGGCTATAAGAGACCAAACAAACAACAGTGGCGCGGTTAGCTAGGAGGAAGGTGGAGCAGATGAGGCTGATGACCAAGAGATAAAGATAATAAGGGTAGGGGCAAAGCAATCTAATAATGAGATAATCCCCAAATTAGATTTCCTCCACATTTATATAAGCTAACCCTAGATCAATTAAGATATGGAATCGACCAACCAATACAACTTGACTAGCCTGAGTTGAGCTCAAGTTCCCAATACAACTCATGACTCAACTAAAACATTTTAATTGACTTGACTAGAATTAATTTATCCATATAACAAGTTGAATCCACATTTTGCAAGTACACAAGTTCATGGCTCAACTAACAAGGCAGTTGCCAAGAAGAATGCAAACAAATAACGAGATAAATAGGCTCAACCTTATGAGCCCAATGTGCTACGAATGGATCCAATGCAACTGAGTTGTATCTAATTGACGTCAAGACCAATTAAACTCTGATACATTCGTAACTTGAATGTATCATTTATATTAAGTTTGCATTTCTTATATATTGCTTTTTTAAAATGTGAATGTTTGATAATCTACTTTATTATATCATATGAGTTGTGAGTGCTTGTTACTACTTATTAGTTGCTAATTATTGTGTATCTCTTGTATGAAACACTCTTATGCATCAATCTGTTGTATATGTGTAGATCTTGATAACCACGACATAAATTATATGATAGAAGACCTTGCACCACTTGAATATATCATTAGTTAGTCAAATTCTGATTAGATAGTGCCCTCCATTCACTGAGAAGTTTTCTCTCACAAAAGAGTTACGAAATTCTCATCTAAACCTTGGTTTAGTGGCGAATTTATCAATTCTTTTCTCTCACCTTCTTCTCCTTCTTGAGTGTGGCGAATTACCCTAACAAGATTTGTTTATGGTGTTCCAAACTTATTAACCAAAGGCTGTTAGTTCTTTTTTTGTTTCTTCCGTTTGAAGCTTGTGAAGGCCCATCACTAAGCCTTTTAGCTCATGACTCTCTTTAATCTATTTTCTAACCTCCTCAAATATGTGATATGTGATAGCGACTTAAGATATCTTAATAAGATATTTAGAGCGATGATAAGGTGAGCTATAGATGTGAGCGGTATAGATAATAGTTTATATAGAAATTGAGTTGTACGATTATTTGATATTTGTCCTCCATTGTATTAGACGATAATTGATATAATACAGGTTGAATTATAGTGTACTCATGTATTAGTTGTTTTAGTTGTATCATGATAGTTTATTGTGGCCTGTGTGGGCCCTATCAAATTATGACATGCCAGATATAGATATGTTAATAAGTTTAACTTAATGTTGTCATAATTTATTTTGTGATGGATTATGTGAGCACAGGGGTGTACTGTGTGTGGCGGCCCCGTTCATCCTATCGTGTACATCGCGCACGCCGTTTTGGTGCGTGGGCGTGCATGTGCTCGAGTCGAGCGAAGGTGGGGGATGAGCATTACAGGTAGCGTTATGAGTTACGGATCTAATGGCTTTAGTTTCACATGAATTTGAGGTTGACATGAAAAGTTAAAAATAAAACAGTGAGAGAAGGTTGAATTTGGACATATTGAAAATTATCTAACATTGCGATAGTCATGGTAGACAGCCAAGCAAGGGTGGTGGTAGAAAGCTGTTAAATAGGTTAGTTCATGATGGACGATTGTGGCTAGGGATTGGGCGTTTTGAATGGACCTAGGATTATGATCTATTCATATAAAGATAAGGATGATTTAACTGCTACAATTAAAGATAAAGATAAAAATAAAATTAGCTAAACGCAATATTCATTCCACGATAGTAGATACAATCATAAATGATCGGATCATGCAAATTATTCATTTTAATTCAAAATTAAAGACAATAAGCAAATTAGACTAACTAGACTCAATTAACTCAACCTATGTGGTCGGATCATAATAATCTGCCACGCTTCCAACATCTAGTCCTCAAGGTGTCTAGTATGCAAGCTAGATCTCCTAGCTTACGTCATGCTTGTAGGCCCACGGGTCTACATGTAGGTCAAGCTCAATTAGCTAGAACAGGTACACCGAGTTGTTCCACCAGTCATTTGGGCTTGTACTTGGGCCCTGAGTTGCACTCATGAGCTTTCAACTGGTTCACGTGATGTGGTCGAGCCGGTTTGCAAAACTTCAGCACACCTTAAGATACATTTACTTCATCTCTCCCACCCAATAGCCCAAACCCTAACCCTAGGGCTGAAAATAATTTTTTGGCCTACAGGCACCATCATAGGCTTCATTGGTACCGACGGCAGTTGAGCAAGCTTTTTGGCCTGTGGCAGTCGATGGTTGGTGGGTCCTTGCGGCAGTGAGAGGTGGTGGAAGCCAAAATCAAACTCGAGCTCGGTATACAATGGTGATAGCCATGGCACGTTGCCGACGAGTACACTAGCCTCCGTTGGTTGTAGTTGGTGGCCATGGCCCAACTGTAGTAGAGCCGTGGCAGTAGAGATGCTTGCAAAAGCCACCGCAATGTGGCTTGGCTTGGGTGATATCACCGCGAGCATGGCAATCAAGTTTGCTATGCAATGGTTGCTGGTGGCTATGACGGCCACCATTGGATGGTAGTCAAGCTAGGGAGGCTAGTCGTGGCCACCAGTAGCCATGCAAGGCTTAGACTCAAGGCCACGAGCTATAATTTCACTATAGTCGTGAGGGTTATTGAAGGCAGCTTTCTAGTTAGTGCTAGCACGAATGACGGCTATTGTTCAAGTGCGAGTGGTCAAAGGGCAGGGTTGGCAATGGTGGCTTGGACCGAGAGGGTTTGGATCACTACTGAAAGACAGGTTTTGGGCCCGAGATCCCACCACGGGTAGGGAAGATGGTGTCAAGGCTGCCATTTGGGGCTGCTCTGGTGTTCTTGCAGCGAAGGGCTTGGTCTTGAAGGTGGTGACGGCGGCTGTTACATATTCTTATGTAAATCAATTGCGAAATTGATTTAAAAATTACAATGGATTTAAAATGAGAACTTATTCTTAGGTAAATCAATTGCGAAATTCTTCTGTAGAGTGTCCAATATCTGTTTTACATCTTCCATGCGAAGATATTCGATTCTCATAAGATCTTCTTGACCATTACTCAAAAGTGGTCAGTGATAGTGGCGGCTATTCCATACTGGTCGGAGGCAGTGGCGGCACTGATGGGTGGTGCTGGTTTAATAGGGCTGCCGGCAAGGCTTGGATAGCCGTTTCGATCCTCTTGGCGTTCTCTTTGGCAGATCTTGCGTATTCCTCCACAGATTCAAGTATCATCATTGTCCACACCTGTCGCTCGTCATCTGCAGTGGTTGTTGCTGGTGGTGGCACTGCCGCTCGTCATCTTGGTCCTCCCTGGAGCGATCTCCCTCGAATTTGTCTTGTAATTGCATATTCACCGATGACCAAGGAATGGTGGCTCTAATACCGCTGTTACGAGTCAGATCTAGACCGATTTGGATATAAGAAAATGATGAGATTTTCATGAGTGGTAGCATCATGAGATATGGATCTTAATGATTTTGTTTTCACGTAAATTTAAAATCAATGTGAAAAGAAAAAAACGAAAAAGTGAGAATGTCAAATCTCGACAGATTGATAACTTAACATCATGGCTTCTTTTGGGAGGTCTTGCTTCGGTCACCTTCTCTTTCTCCCTCAACGGTTCCACTAGGGGTTTACTTGGAGACCCCTTTGCTGCTCTCTTGGCACTCAACCATTAGAATTTCGTGAAGAAGGTTATTTACTCCCCGTGGGACCAGATGGAACAACCCTAATTGGACCCTATTTCTTTGTCTCTCCACCTTCACAAGTAGCTTGATGACATCTTCAAGTAACAAAATGTAGCAATGTACCTGCAATTTCTTTTTTTTATCCTCCCAAGAATGTAGCAATGGTTTGCTTTTGTGGTTCTTGCTCTACACACCTCATCGTAAAAGTTTTAAACTCTTTAACATAGTCTTCTACACACATTTGACATTGTCTATGTAACATCCCATACCAGTTTAAAATAGTAATAATAATAATAATAATAAATAAAATAATGCACGTGAGGGGCACGTGCCACACTCCCATGTCGTCTTCCTCCTCCCTCTTCTCTTTTCCTCGCTTATCTCTCTAGTAACCACCTCCAAACCATCTCTCTCTCTCTCTTATCACACCAAAGAGCCACCGGAGGATGCCAACCACGTGGAATGATGCATCGGAACGTCCTCTTCAACTAGGTATGAATAGTTTTGGATTTAATAATGTATTTAATGTTTTTCTCCCATTTTTCTTTCCTCTTAGTTTCGCTGAAAATCTGACTGATCGGCAGCCTCGTGCCTCCGGCCACCAGTCCTAATTTTCCCTCTTGTTCGCCTCTTACTGGTGAAGCCCTTGGTCGGTTGTTCCTTTACCTAGTAGAGGCTACACGTGGTAGCCTCCCATCATCGGCTTCGAGCCATTCTTTCCAGCAGCCGCCGGCTTCCCCTCCCCTTGGCCATTTGGGAAGATTCACCTCCACAATGGGAAGTCGATGGCACATTGCTTTGGGGCTCTCATAGCCTGAGTGATAGTGTAGGCCAACTCCATGGTCGTCGAACATGGAAGAGCTTTCCTCCTCATCACCGGCCACCCGGACCGGCCTATAGGTTATGCACACTCCCTTGACTTGAAAGAAGGGGATTAGGCATGTGTTGGTCGGTTGCCGGCGGTGGTGTTCACCGGCAGCCACTCCCCTCCTCGGGTTACTTTGGGTGACGAAGGGGGTTGTTGTGTGGTTGGGCTAGGCTTGGTACGGCCTAGCCCAGCATGGGTTTGGTTGGGTCAGGCCTAACCAATGGGTTAGCTACAGCCCAACTATTGCTTTGGGCCAACCAAATAGATTAGCTGATCTTTAATTTATTTTACGATAATTTACTCACTTAATTTAATTACTTGTCAATTTGAGTCTCATTCATTATCATTTTTAGGGGGTAGTTTGATTAGCTATAATAATTGTTATAAATCAATATTAATAAATGATAAATCATATTAACGTGCTTTAATATTCAATAAGTAAGTTAATTAAATGTGTTCTATTTTTAATTTACTATCAATTGATAATTATTAAGGGAATAGTGATCATAATGATTACTGTAATAGAGCATCAGATTGTTATAATTAATATACCAAATCTACTTGACTAATAAATGTAATGATTCTTAGGTGAACAAACCCTATAACGGCCTAAATTATAGAAAAGCATATCTGGATTTGAAGAAGATGCAGATGCTTCTAGGTGTGGTAATTCTCTTGTTTGGGGTTGAGGGAGGGTGGCCACGACTTGGTGGAGTGGTGGAGGACGGCTCCAATGGAGGTGTAGACGGAAATTTCGGAGGTGTTGGAGGAGGCTATTTAGATTATGGCTACTCCTAGGGCTAAACCTAGCTGATTCATTTCATAATGAGCAAAAGAGCTGCACACCATAATTTATAGGTGGCTAACTCCGAATTAGGCTGGTTAACCCTCATCTGGATTGACTATTGCTAATAAGAAAACTTAGACTAACTAGGTCAAATAAGTAAATGCAACAGACCACAAGGTTTTAATTGAACAACTTAAAGGAAATAAGCAAACGTAAGATAGATAGTGCATGCGTCCAATAGTAGATCAAGTGATTTTGCTTGGCTAGGCTAGATCAGCTTGGGCTTGGGTCATAACATTCCACCACACTTCCATTAACCCTGTCCTCAAGGTGAATATTCTAGAAAGCGTTGCATTAGCTCTGACTCCAACCCCTATGTCGGGTGTTCAGCTGGTCCACTGATCCACTCCACTAGGACTTGGGCCTCAAGTCGACCTCCCACCTGTGTCCTTCTCTTGGCTAGAGTCCGAAGTAGAACCGGATCATTGTCTTCTTTGATGGGCTCACGAAGTTGATCCAGCACGACCTTGTCAGCTCGAACTCACGCTCGTAGAGCCGACACGTCATTGGGCAAGTCCAATATGTATGCTACCTCAGCAATTCGCTCCACAACCTAGTATAGACCAAAGCAACGGTGGGCTAATTTTTGGTTGGGCACACCAATTGAACTGAAATTTGGTGATATAGTTGTAGTTTGACAAAGACCCAATCTCCTACAGCAAAAACTTGATCTGTGTGTTTGCAATCATTAACTTGATGCATCCGATTCTGAGCTCGAGTTGGATTGAGCTTCAATTTCCTGAGTTGCTCATCCCGCTCTATTAGAGCTTCAAAGGGTGTGACACCAATAGCAGAATGGTGGCCAGTGTTGTATGCCCACTCCACCGATGAAAGGAATTCCAACCATCTTTGTGGTAGCTCACCAACGTAGCAATGTAGATATTGCTCCAAGCAACAATTCACTCTTTCAATTTGCCCATCAGTTTGAGGATGGTAGGCAGAGCTTATCTTCAACTTGGTCCTTTGGAGATGTGACATTCCAGTCCAAAACTTGCTGGTTAAGATAGGATCTCGGTCGAACACAATAGAGCGTGGAACCCCATGGTGATGAACCACTCTATGTATATAAGCTTTCACCACTGTCCAAGCTGTGTAAGGATGACTTAGCGCAATGAAATGCGTGTACTTGCTGAGGTGATCAACCACAACCATGATCACAGATTTTCTTGGAGCTGTTGGTAGGCCTTCAATGAAATCAAGTGAGGGGCTGCAGCAAGCCAACGGGCTTGGTTGACAGTCTTGACCTGTTGGCATGTATCACAAACCTTGACATAGGCTCGTGTATCGTTCTTCATCCCTGTCCATCTATAGCTGCGTTTAAGACAGAGATAAGTTCTAGTCGTACCTTCACGGCTGGCTACTCGAGAGCCATTGAAGTAGCTGATTAAATCTTCTAACTTCAGCATTTGTAGGCACCATAATGTGGCCTTGGATTAGAATCAGGCCATCCCTCATGGTGTCGTCCGGTTCAGCTTGATTTTGCTCAATTTGAAGTTTGATCTTCTAGAGCTCTGAGTCTTCTTTGGTGGCAGTCCTGATTCTGTCCAAGAGAGGAAATGTTGGACAAGACAAGGTTGCTAGTTCAGCCAGTTCTAGTTGCCTTGATAGAGCATCTGCAGCACCATTTTCGCTGCCCTTCTTGTAGACTAAGTCGTATTAACTTGGCTAACCATTTCTGCTGTGCTGGTGTATGGATTCGCTGTCCTAGGAGGTATGTCTTTGAACAAACAGCCGGTAGTATCCGGTCAATCCTAGAAACCCTCTAAGCTCCTTGGGTGTTCTTGGCTTAGGCCAACTCACCATGGCCGTAATCTTTTCCGAATTTGCCTCTACACCTTTGGCTGAGATTATGTGGCCTAGATAATCAACTCGAGGCTGAGACCAAGTGCATTTACTACTCTTGACTCGTAGGCCATGTTAGTCCAAGATCCCCATAATTGTGCATAGGAGGTCCATTTGTTCCTCTTGGGTTCTGCTATGACAAGAATATCGTCAAAGAAAACCAAAACATACTGCCTTAGTAGGCGAAGAAACAAATTACTCATTGGCCCTTGAAATGTCACTACGGCATTAGTGAGGCCGAAAGGCATCACGAGGAAATTGTAATGCCCATCGTGAGTCCGGAAGGATATCTTGTGAACGTCTTCTACTCAGACTCAGATTTGTTAGTATCCCGCACATAGATCCAGGAAGGCTGCAACCGCCAACTCATCTAAGAGCTCCTCAATGATCGAAATAGGGTGGTCTTTGATGGTGATCGAGTTGATGGTGCAGTAGTCCGCAATAGAACCGCCATGAATTGTCCTTCCGGACAAGAAGTACAGATGAAGAGTTGGCGCTATGGCTTAGTTGGATGATCCCTTGATCTAGCATCTCACACACCAGCCTTGTGATTGCCTCCTTCTAAGTGTGAGGGTATCAGTAGGGCCGTACATTGGTTGGACCAGCTCCTGGTGTGATCTCAATGCGGTGGTCACAGGCTCCAACCAGGCAAAGCCCTTCTGGTTTTTCAAATACTCGTGGGTAGGCTTGCAAGACAGAATTCAAATCAGCCTTAATTTTCATTATCCAGTGCTCTGGGTCCTTCTCGGGTTGAAACAAGCCGTGGCAGCCAGCTTGTGGAAGTCCTTCTAGGGCCTGAAATGATGCTTTTGGGCAACGTTTGATCCCTTCTAGTTGCACCTTCTTGCCTTTGGATTTGAACTCCAGCATCGAACCAAAGTCTAATGTGATGGGACCGAGCACTTGTGATGCGAACCGGGTCTGATCAGATCACATCAAGGGGGCTCAATGCATTGAGTCTAGTTATCTTATTTGCTTATTTTCTTTTAATTAGAGTCTTATTAGGTTAGAATTTGTTACTTAACTAATTCAGTTCTGCGCAGTTTCGGGAAAATATTCGAAGGATATTCCACAGAAGACCAAATATTATAAAACCACTTGGAGAAGATCGAAGACGTCTTGATCTACAACTTCCGTATTTGAGGTTTCTCCAGATTTGGATTCAAGTTAGCCATGATCCAGGAAATTTAATTTGTATACAGTTTAGTTTCAAGATTTCTAAGCAAGAGAAAATCCAAACTCATGCCCCAAGCCGAAGGACCTTTCAAGGTGTTGGAAAAGGTAAATGAGAATGCTTACAAGATTCAATTACCAGAGGGCTACAAGATATCTACAACTTTCAATGTTAGAGATTTAACTCTATATTTTGAGGATAATGACTTTTCAGATTTGAGGACAAATCGAAATCAACCTGGGGAAGATGATGTGCCTCATGTTGGATCATTGGCTCCTAGTTCTAGGCCAATTACTCATTCTATGTCCAAGTCTTTCCAAACTACTCTTCAGCAACTCTTTGTAGAGAAAATTGGCCGTATAGAAGACTCAGCAAATAAAGAAGTGGAAATAAAGCCTAAAGGGACCACTTTGCTCATTTGTGAGAGTAATTAACTTGGTTTACATTTGTGCATGATTCAGCCCATTTCAGGACCAGAAGAATATGGATTAAGTTTTCATTTTCATTCATCTTTTAGTGTTTTTTTAGTTCCTTTGAACAGACTTGTTTTGGAAGTTGAATGGACATGAAAGGAGTTCAGAAATTTCTCTTGATTAAGTGTTATGAAATTCTTATCTAAACCTTGGTTGAGTGGCGAATCTATCAATTCTTATCACTTAGCTTCTTCTCCTTCTTGACTGTGGCAAATTATCCTAACAGATTTTGTTTGTGGCGTTCCAAACTTATCAAACAAAGGCTATTAATCTCTTTTTATTTCTTCCTTTTGGAGCTTGTGAAGGCTCATTATTTCAAGTGGTTCTACCGCAACATATCATTCATTAAGCTGTAAATGCTCTTCCGATAACAAAGTCCTAAAAATATCATTCATTAAGCTCCGAAATATAGCTAGAGCATTAGTAAGTCCAAAAGGCGTAATGAGAAACTCATAGTGTCCGTCGTGGATGAAAAAAAACTCTCAAATCAGTCGGTAAAGAAGGTAACACATCATCATCCTTGGCACCCGACTCTTGGCAACAATTCAAGGGAAAGCATGGTGCTTTCGACGTTTCTTTGTGGTGCTCAAAGCAGGTTGATGGGGCCATTTTCATGAATGAACTCCATAGCCATGGTTGTGAAGTAGAGGGTGGCTGGTCTAAGTTTTTGAAGCTCTTGCACGCCCAAGACTAAGTCAGCTCCTCTAAAGGTACAGCGGGTATAAGTTGCTGTAGAAGATATGGCATGAATGTGTAGTTGAACCTTGCAACATATGCCCTTTGTTCTTAGTACCGATTCATCTCTTATTGCCACATCGAAGCCTATGGAACTCTGCGACTCAAATCCTAAGTGTCTCACCATCCACAAATCCATGAAATTATGGGTGATACCTGAATCAATAAGGATTAGAAATTTATGCTTTTTAATCATACCTTCCACTCGAAGAGTTTTCAGACTGGTTTTGCCAGTGAAGGTATGCAATGATAACTCGGCACGAACTTATTGGTCGCTATCCTCTTCAATATTGTATGCTTCTTCCTCCGTTTGGTAATCAATGTCGCCCTCGATATCATCCTCATTTGCTTCTTCCATAAGCAAGATAGCAGCTAGCTGCTTAGCACACTTATGCCTGGAAACAAAGCACTCGTCACAATAAAAATATAGTCCTTTAGTGCATCGTTCCTCTTACTCTTCTGGTGATAGTTGACATCCAATCGTCCTTGGTTAGACCCTCTGGTTAGGTGGATCAAGGAGCATGAGGTCTGTTAGGGGCTGGTCAAACCTGCTGCAGACAATCAAACCTCGGGCCGATTGTCTAGTGCCGCCCCATGGTCGTTGGCCCCAGTCCAGCCCCCTCTCTGTTAGGGGCTGGTAAAGGCTTTTTAAGTGATCAAAGCCGCAACGTCTTGACTTTGGCTTGTATATTGGGGAGTAGACAGCTAATGTAGGTGCTCCTCATTGCAGAATCACTCCAACCTTTAGCTCATTTGCTGTTTCTTTCAAAGTCTTCTTGATAAGCATCTAATACTTGAAAATTGTCATATTCGGTGGGAGCAAAATAGCAGCATAACGACTCTGCAAAATCGGTCCAACCAATAAAAGGACTGGTACGACCGATTGATACCATCTTAGTGCTGTTTCTTCTAGGTGGAAAGATAATAAGAGTACTTTCTGGTCCTCAGGTGTTCCGAAGTATTCAAAGAATTGCTCCACTCAAAAAATCCAATCTAAAGGATCCCCATCATGGTATTTAGGAAACTATAGACAGATTGAGTGGCCTCTATCTTGGTGTCGTCGAGGTCATCTATCAACTTATTGATATCTGGACCTGGGCTCTCTAATGTCGAGATCATTATTAGATTGGAAGTCATCTTGGGCAGTGACGCTCCTCTTGGCATATGGTATTCTTTGGTCTGATCTATATTTGATGTGATCCAGGTCTGATTGGATCAATTCATGGGGACATTGGGCTCGATTGATCGAGTCTATTTATATTTTAATTATTTCATGATTTAAGCCTTTTAGGTAAATCTAGTTTAGTCATGTGAGCCATTAAGACAAGACAAAATAAGTCATGACAGCCTTAGCCGAGCTTTGGAATCCTAGCCACCATCTAGGATCTTCATTGCTGCCTTCCTTTTCCTCTAGCAAACCCTCTTGACCTAAGGAATGACCCTACTTCTTCTCTTTCCCTCTCCAACCGACTACCTCGTGTTCCACCATTGTCATCTTCAGCCTCCCATTTCCAAAATACATCCTAATAGACTCATTCTCCATCCTGAATCTATCCCAATCCAAAAAGCACTCAACCATCTAACCATTTGATCTTGAGTTACCCTCTTAACTTTGGAGAACCATGATAACGCTAACTTTCTCTAAATGAGTCAAAATCTAGTTCTGTCTTTGGATTTGGACTCGCAGTGATCGTGGTTAGGAAGGTGATACAATGTCCCATCCGAAAGTCTATCAGGAAACTGTTATGAATCAGATCAAGCCAGTTCTGAACATTATAGAGAATAAAATAAAAGAGTCCTAAACAAACTAATCAGCTTAGCTAAACCAGTGTTCCCTATACCTTCTCGAATTATTTCTTTGTCCCGCCATAGATAATGTCCAAATCTAGAGAAACTGTGAATTTGAAAGTTTTAGGTCATGACATTTCCAATCATATTCAATTAGTATTCTAATATTTGGATGTCATATGAATATTCTATGAATAGTTTACCAAAACTATGCGGAGCTGGATTTAGTTGGCTAAACTAAATAAGGTAAATTAGACTCAACCCATCGAGCCCAATGTCCCTATGACTTGATCTGATCTGACTTGGTTCATATTAATCTACCACGCTTCTGGCCCCCTTATCCTCATGCTGATCATGGTGATTTTCAAACCCTCCATCACTCCCAAACTACTTGTCCTCGATGTCTGCTTGGGTCTCCTCTGCAATATGGAGGGGGGAGGGTCCCGGTGGTTTCTTCTATAGGTCCCACTGGTCAAGTCATAGTCCGCCCTAGCCATGGGTGGCTCAGGGCAAATCATAGTCGTAGGTGGTTTTGTCAAAGCCCTAATTGTCAGATGAGATGAGTTTTTAGCTTGGGCCTTGTATGCACCCAAGGGAATAGTCTATTTCTCTCACTCTCCTCTCTCTCATTCTTCTCTCCTTTCTTTTCTTTCTTTCTCTCTTTCTCTCTCCCTCTCTTTTTCTTGCCTCGGGCTCGGACTCGCCGGTGAGAGGCCAATCGCTGGCTTGCCAGCAGCCCCTCCCTGCTGGCATGGTGCCCCTCATTCTCTTTTTTCTCTTCTTCTTCTTCTCCCCGCTACTTGGTTGCTCTCTCCTAGTTGTAATACTCGATTTTATTTTATGTTGCTAATGCATTTAGTATCTATTTTATAATGTATATACATGTTTCGACCTTCAGCATGATTATATGATCTTATCTAGAGATATTTTCAGTCAATATGACTGATCTTCGATATGAGTATACTGGTGATATATAGAGATGATTGGAGATGACTATACTGTTCGAGCTCAAATTCGTACCCCTGTACCAGCACATTGACTCACTCGCATTTTCTTCAGTCCTAAGAATCGTGCCATCTCCAATCACGACATCGAACCCAACAGTAGGAGTTATGGTTAAGTCCAATCGTCGCACCATCTTCTCCTCTACAAAGTTGTGGGTGCTGCCCCAATCAATCAAAATCTCAACTCAGATTAGTTTGATCATTCCTTTTGCCCGTAGTGTCCTAGGAGCACATGAGCCCGGATAGGCATGATCTCCTCCTCTTGTTCCGCAGCCTCTTCATGGGTTTCATGCTCATCTTCCCATTGTTTAATTTCCTCCTCTTCTTTGGTGGCATTAAGTAGCATCATCACTGTAGGTTGCTTCTTGCACTTATGGCCCGGTGTAAACAATTTGTTGCAGTAGAAGAATAAGCCTTTGGATCTGTGATTGACTACTTCAGCAGGTGTAAGTCACTGCTGGCTCTACTCCTCACTTCACCATCGGTCAGGGGTGCTCCAGGTGGTGGTAGGTGTGCACTAGGTGCTCCTCGACTCGATCCTGCTCCAAACATAGGGCTATGTCTGAATGGAGTCAGCCTTGATGTAGGATGTGTGCACTTCCAATTCGAGGCCATTCCTGATCTATTGGTCCGCCCCATCCCTTGCAGTTTCTCCTCCAGGACTTCTACACATGTATAGGTGTCCAAGAGGATCATCGGATTCATGGCTCTCACCTCAACTCAGCTTTCAGGTTTGTCCCCTAATGAAAGCTGAGCGTAGCTGCGAGTCAGACCATCCTCTGGTATGATTGCTGATTCGGTCAAATTAGCTTTGTATGCTTGCACTGTGGTTTTCTGTTGGAGTAGGTGTAGAGCCTCCTCGAAGTTCTTGTAGTGTGGGTTGGACCAAATTGCCTACATATGGCGTCACCGAACTCGGCCCAGGTCTGAAATGGTTGGCTACGATTGCAAGCCCAGAACCAATCACATGCCTCATCCTGTTAGTGGAACAACGCGAGTATGACTTGTTACTGCGCCTTGGTAGTTAAATAGCTGCTCGACTCGATGCAACCAGTTCACCAGATCTCCACATGAAAAATTAGGAAATTCAAGTCTCAAAGTACGAACTTGAACTCCAGGGATCTGCCTTTCATCTCAACCCACTTGGGCCCAAGGCTGCTTGCGCGCGCCTATACCCTTGAACTGGTGGAACTCTTTGGTGTGGGTTCCCACTGGCCCGATTGCGATCTTGGCCCTCTAGCCCATGGATCTACTTGTTCTGGTGTGATTTCCACTAGCCCTACCAGATTAGATCTGCTAATGTAGTATGATTGTTGTGGATTTAGATGTGGATATGTTAGCTGTAGCAGCCCAAATCCTAGAAAAGCAGATCTGGATTTGAAGAAGATGCAGGAGTGGTGGAGGACGGATGAAATGCAGGTGTAGAGGGAAATTTCGGTGTTGTTCTACCCTCCGGTATTCTCGAACATGCCCCTGGTCATCTCTGAATGGATCAAGGTTGTCAATGCTTTGCCAATCATCATCACCAACATAACGGACGGGCACTTGGCATAGTAGCTCATGATGCTCCACCGCTGTTGGCCTTTGGGTCACCACCAGGGGAGGATGAGGTGGAAAAGGTAAAATAGGTTCATTATCATGAAGATGCTGTACTTGGGCTAGTGGTGTGTCTGTCGGTCTCCCTTGTGGTTCTAGACTTTTTCAAAGAGTAGATATGGTTGATCGGTTCATGATCTACTCCTTCAACATGGCGTGATCACATTGCACACTATCTAATTGACCATCAATACTTAAAACATGTCCTAGATCTCATCTGTCACGTTATCCGCTCCAATCGATGCTGGTCAGCTAGGACACGCTATTGCCAACCCAGTGTGCTCGGTCTCACCTTTTAGGATGTCAGAGGCTGAGCCTTCTTAGTGGTGGGGAACCCTCGAGTTGTCTCTTTGCCACCATTAATCTAGTATCCATCATTAATCCCTTGCCTCACATCGTCTGGCCGCTAGTTACCTCTACCCTCTTTTGTTTGTTGGAACGAACCCTTATTCCTTGGGACACCAATACCTTCTTCCCTCCTCTTCCTACACCCTACAGCAGCTCATGCAAAACCCTACATATATCCCACATCCACTCCATCTCCACTTTCACCACCACCAACCGTCATCAACACATCCATCAGAAGTTTGCCAATCTTTGCCCAATCTACATTCCAAAATATTGGAAGGGCGTAAATATCAACATTGTAGGACAGGAAGTTATACAACGAACCCAACTAATTTCATAATTTTCTATGTTACGAATTAGGATTTGTTTTATAGGCTTACATAACTTAATTGGATTTGCCTTAAGGATTGTCATGACTTATTTCGACTTACCTTAATGCTTGCATGAGTAAACTAGACTTGCCTAAAAGGCATACATCATGAAATAATTAAAAGATAAATAGACTCAATCAATCGAGCCCAATGTCCCCGTGAATTGATCCGATCAGACTTGGATCATATCGCTCCACTACGCTTCCAACCACCTTGTCCTCAAGGTGAAAAGTCTGGGAAGTGCTGCATCAACTCAAACTCAGACTCCCAAGTGGGATCTCCCATTGGTCCGTTGGACCACTCCACTTGTACTTGTGTGATCAATCTTCCATCTACCCGAATCCTTCTCTTGGCTAGAACCCAAAGTGGCATAGGCTCTTAGTCATGTGTGGGTGGATCGCATATGTTGGCTGCAACAGCTGTTTCCGCTGCAAGTTGGGCTTGCAAAGCTGAAACATGGAACACTGTGTGCACCCACTAGTCATCTGGAAGATCAAGTTGGAAGGCCACCTCACCTACCCATTCAATCACTTGGTATGGCCCAAAGTAACTATGTGCTAGCTTTTGGTTCATGATGGGTCAAACCAAGGACTAGCACTAGGGCTGGATGTAGACCCAATCTCCTATTGCGAACGTCCGCTCTTGGTGTTGCCAATTGTAGATCTGCTTCATCCGATTCTATGCAATTGCAAAGTTGGCCTTTAGTCGTCAGATCTGAGCATCCCTATCCACAAGGGTTCCCTCGATGTCCGGGCATTCCGTCCGTCGAGTCAACGCGTAGGAGACCAAGGTAGGAGGCGGCCTACCATAAACTGCTTCAAAAGGCATGGTGTCTATGGCTGAGTGGTGGGCAGTGTTGTAGGCCCACTCCGCCATGGTAAGAAGTCAAGCCACCGCCTTGGCTGGTCTCTGGCATAGCTCCATAGGTATTGATCCAAACACATAAATAATTAATGCAATAAGAAAATATCCTAACTAAGTGTATCAATTTTCCATCACCTTCTCCTAACAAAGTGGTATCAAAGTTAGCTTTCCTTAAAATACGATGGCTTCCAATAGCTTGTTGCAACCTCAACTTCCTCGCTTCACTGAGAAGAATTTCAACCAATGGAGTATCCAAATGAAGGTTCTCTATGGATCCCAAAATCTATGGGATATCATAGAGAAAGGCTATGCTGAGCCAGAGAACGTGACGACACTCACCCCACAACAACTCAATGAGTTAAAGGAGACTCGCAAAAAGGACAAGACTCGCAAAAAAGACCTCTGTCTGTCCATCCGTTTGTGAATGGTATACTGAGCTCATTCAGAACGTTGTGCCCTGTAGATGAAATAATTCTTGCCAGAACTGACTAGTGAACACCAGATCTTGAAAGGGCACAATAGATCGTGGAATCCCGTGAAGTTTAGCCACGTTGCGAGCACTGATAAGTGAGCATACTTGGAGAGGCGATCGACCACCACCATGATAACCGATCACCCTTGGACAGTCGGAAGGCCTTCAAAGAAGTCCATTGAAATATCTTCCCAGATCTGCTCGGGCATGGGAAGGGATTGGAGAAGGCCGGCTGGTCGAGTCGAATCTGCTTTGGCTCGTTGGCAGACTTCACATGTGCGGATGTAGTTGCACACGTCTTTCTTCATGCCGGTCCACCAACAATTGAGACATAATCGCTTTTGGGTCCGAAAGATGCCCTCATGGCCCGTGAGGATTGAGTCCTGGAAGTGGCTAATCAAGGTGGTTTGCAAGTTTGCATTAGTTGGGATTATGATCTGGTCCCCCTTGAGCACTAGTCCATCTCTTATGCTGTACTCGATTTGACTTTATGGGTCTTGAGTCACCTGAGCCGCAAGTTCCACTAGGCTTGGGTCCTTCAAGGTGGCATCCCTTATCCGGTCCAACAAGGGGAGGGTTGGAATCGATAGGGTGGCTAGCGCAGTGGCATCAGGTTGGCTCGAGAGTGCATTGGCTGCGTCGTTCTCCGAACCCTTTCAATAAACCAAGTCATAGTCATACCCGAGCAACTTGTAGAGCCACCTTTGTTGCGCTTGAGTGTTGATCGGTGCACACTATGAACCACCTTCCGATCAAGTATGGGTGCCACATGCTAACAGCATGGACCGCGACTAGCATCTCTCGCTTGTACGTCGACAATTGGTGTGACCATTGTGAGAGGGCCTTGCTCATGTCAGCTCCATGACCCATTGGTTCGGACCATTTCCTACCCTAGCCATAGGTGACTCGAGCCAATCTCTGGTTGCGGGTCGCTCAAGCCCTAGTCTTGGTGTAGGCGGTTCATGCTTGGGTCTACTTCGCTCTATTTTGGGCAAGACCCTAGCTGCCGGTGGCTCGATCCAAGCGCTAGCTGTTGGATGGGATGGAGTTTCAGCACGCCAAACTCCATCTCGTGCGCCTAACCCTGGTGCGTTCGTCCATTGGTGTGCATGGCTAAGGGATGGGTCCACCCCAAACCCTACGACATCCTCCTCTTTAATCGGTTTCGCGTTCATTGGTCCGGGAGTCGCAACACTCCTCTCTATTTGTGCTCGTGAAGTCCATTTATCACAGAGTTCGCGAATAGCGGACACCATCTCAGCCATGAATGCTTGTATTTATTGCAAGGATTGAAGCACCTCCGACTGAGATGTCGAGGGTGGTGGGGTCGGTGGTTCCAATGGTGGATTTGTGCTCTCAGGTAGGCATCGCTGGTGGTGGATCCCTGACCATAGAAGTCTCACTAGTTATTCTTGCTGCCATCCCTCGGGGGATTGTCATCTGGTCTGAGGATAACGATGGCTCTGATATCAAATTGTTATGAACCACTAGAGATGATCCGCAAAAAGGGAGTGTAGGCTTTGATTAGAGTGAATGATGGTAGATGGAGAGGGTGGAAGGAGGGATTATGGCGATGATGATGGTGAGGAAGATGATGGGCAGCAATGGTGATGAAGGGGTATTAATTTACTTCTACTCCTAGGTTATCTTGCTCAGGTAGCGACCTTGCTTGAGGCTTTCACCACAGCTCGAGTGATGCAAGAGAAGCTTAGGGAGCTTTAGATAACAGCAAAAGGGGGCTGGAACACCACAGAGGCCCAAGGAGCACCTTGACAAACCGCAACTGCACACACAATGTGCTGCCAGGATCGCCAAGGTCAACGGGTGCAAGGCCATTTCCTCGACCACAACTAGAGTCAATTAGTATCTCAACTCAGTGCTTCTTGATAGAACCCTCTACCCATAGGTTTCAGGGTGCTCACGAGCCCGAATAGCCATGTAAGCTCAACTCGGCGTGCACCTCATCCTCGTGGTCCCCGGCCTCCATATCTGCTACCTCCTCTTCATAACCCCATGGCTCCATTTCGCTCTCCACATCCCCTTCGAGGAATATAATCATCGTAGTAGAAGCACAAACCCTTGGCCCTCCTTTCCTTGATTTGTGTTGGGGTTAGCCATCGGGAAAGCTCTTTCGTTGCCCTCCGAAGTCAATGAGAGGATCACTAGGTGGTAGGGACTTCCCTTGAGACCGAGTGGGAGGACCAAATCCAGCATTGCTTGATGGAACGGGCCGAGATCCTCTCCAGTCTGTAGGGCTCCATGGCATCTTGGTGCTTCTTTGTAGCTCCTTGACCTTCTCCTCCATTATGGCCGCTGTAGAAAAGGCCTCCAACAATGTCCTAGGCCTCATGGCCTTGACCTCCGCTTGTATGTCGGACCTGAGTCCACTAATGAGGTATGGCAGCGACCACTGAATCAGTGCGCACAATGAAGCAGCGCCCAAGTAGATAAGGTCTACACTTCTCAATTGCATGGACCACCACTAACATCTTGCGTTCATAAGTGCTAAGATGGTGTGATCTCTCTAATAGAGCCTTACTCATGTATGCGCCATTGGTTTTCCTTCCTGCATCAAAATCACTCTTAGACCTGTCCCTGATGCATCACATTCCACCACAAAGGTCTTAGTGTAGTCATAAGGTTAGCACCAGTGCATTCGTCATAGCTCATTTCAGTTCCAAAAATGCAGAGTTAGCTTTTTCACTCCGATTGGATTCGTTCTTGTGCAATAGCACGTTAAAAGGTGCTGCGATCCGTCCATATCCCTGAACGAACTGCCGGTAGTATTCAGTCAAGCCAAGAAATCCTCTAAGCTCCTCAGTTATTCTTGGGTTAGGCTAGCTCACCATAGCCGAAATCTATGGAAGACCACCACCCACTCTTGTGGCATACCTTCCAAAACAACCGTAACAACCCAACCTAAAAAAATATAATAATTTTTTAAATTTTTTTTATTATTATTATGGGCACGATGTGGCCGGCCACACTATGGCTGACCTCGTGCCCATGCTGTTTGCATGGGGCATGGGGGTTCCAGGCACCCCGTAATGCCGTTGCTGCAGCCAACTAGCCACAACGAGCCCCAGCACCACCATAGAGCCGCTGCCTTTCCCCTTCCTGTATCGCATTCTTTCTCTATAAATCCCCTCTCTGTTTAGGTCTCTCTCTCTTTCTTTCTCTCGCTTACTCTCTTACTCTCTCTCTCTCTTACTCTCTTATAGATTTGCTACTGTTGTCCTTGGAACCCACCGCTGCCACCTCCACCGACGCCAATGATCCTCCTCCCTCCTCTATCTCTCTAGTGGCCCAATTTCTAGAAAAGCAGATCTGGATTTGAAGGAGTTGCAGATTCTTCTAGGTGTGGTAACTCTCTCGTTTGGGATCGAGAGAGGGTGGTCACGACCTGGTGGAGGAGGGTTGCAATGGAGGTGTAGAGGGAATTCCGGAGGTGTTGGTGGAGGTTATTTAGATTATGGCTACTCCTAGGGCTAAAACTAGGTGATTCATTTCGTAATGAGCAAAAGAGCTGCACACCATAATTTATAGGTGGCTATATCCGAATTAGGCTATTTTACCCTCATCTGGACCGACTAATGCCAATAAGCAAACTTAGACCAACTAGGTCTAATAAGCAATAAGGTCTTAATTGAACAACTTAAAGGAAATAAGCAAATCTAAGATGGATAGTGTGTGAGTCCAATAGTAGATCAAGTGATTTTCCTTAGCTAGGCTAGATCAGCTTAGGCTTGGGTCATAAGATTCCACCACACTTCCATTCACCTTGTCCTCAAGGTGAATATTCTCGAAAGCATTGCATCAGCTTGACTCCAACTCCCATGTCGGGTCCTTAACTGGCCCATCGATCCACTCCACTAGGACTAGGGTCTCAAGTCGACCTCCCACCCATGTTCTTCGCTTGGCTAGAGTCCGAAGTGGAACCAGATCATGGTCTTCTGTGATAGGCTCAGGAAGTCGATCTAGCATGACCTTCTTAGCTCCAACTCGCGCTCGTAGAACTGACATATGAAATATAGGATGTATCCTCACATCTGTATGCTACCTCACAAATTCGCTGCACAACCTGGTATGGACCGAAGTAACAGTGAACTAATTTTTGGTTGGGGCACCGGTCAAACTGAGATTTGCTGATATAGTTGTAGTTTGACAAAGACCCAATCTCCTACATCAAAAACTCGATTCGTGTGTTTGTGATCATAAACTTGAAGCAAGCATCTGATTCTGAGCTCGAGTTAGATATAACTTCAAAATTCTGAGTTGCTCATCCCACTCCATTAGATCTTCTTCTACTTCTGTCCTCTCTAAACGTCGTTCTGAAAGATATGCCACAAGAGTGGGTGGTTTGTCTTCCATAGACAGCTTCAAAAGGCGTGACATGCAGAATGGTGGCTCGTGTTGTATGCCCACTCCACCCATGGGAGGAATTTCAGCCATCTTCGTGGTTGCTTAGTAGTGTAGCACTCTTTCAGTTTGCCCATCAATTTGAGGATGGTAGGTGGAGCTCATCTTCAACTCTGTCCTTTGGAGATATGCCATTTCAGTCCAGAACTTGCTGGTGAAGATAGGATCTCAATTGGACACAATAGAGCATGGAACCCCATGGAGACGAACCACTTTGCATATAAAAACTTCTACTACTATCCGAGCCGTGTAAGGATGACTTAGTGCGATGAAATGCGCGTACTTGCGGAGCCGATCAACCACAACCATGATCACAGATTTTCTCTGAACCGTTGGCAGGCCTTCGATAAAATCAAGTGAGAGGTCCTCCCAGATCTGATCTTGTATGGGCAGGGGCTGCGGCAAGCTAGTGGGCTTGGTTGACTCAATCTTGACCCATTGGCATGTATCACAAACCTTGACATAGGCTCGCGTATCCTTCTTCATCCCTGTCCATCTACAGCTGCGTTTAAGACGGAGATAAGTTCTAGTCACATACCTTCATGGCTGGCTGCTAGAGAGTCATGGAAATAGCTGATTAAATCTCTTCTAAGTTCAGCATTTGTAGGCACCATAATGCGACCTTGGATCAGAATCAGGCCATCCCTTATAATTATGGCAGTCATGATTCTGTACAAGAGAGGAAATGTTGGACCAGACAAGTTTGCTAGTTCAGCCGGTTCTGATTCCCTTGATAGAGCATCTACAGCACCATTTTCATTGCCCTTCTTGTAGACCAAGTCGTATTCATACCCGAGTAACTTGGTTAACCATTTTTGTTACGCTGGAGTATGGATTCGCTGTCCTAGGAGGTATGGCAGCGACCGCTGATCAATGCGGCGCACAATGAAGCAGCACCCAAGTAGATAAGGTCTCCACTTCTCAATTGCATGAACCACAGCTAACATTTCGCACTCATAGGTGCTGAGATGGCGCGATCTCTCCAATTGAGCCTTGCTCATGTATGCCATTGGTCTTCCTTCCTGCATTAAAACCACTCCTAGACTGTCCCCAATGCATCACATTCCACGACGAAGGTCTTAGTGAAGTCAAGTAAGGCAAGGACTGGTGCACTCATCATAGCTTGTTTCAGTTCCAAAAATATAAATTCAGCTTTTTCACTCTAATTGAACCAGTTCTTGTGCAGGAGTGCAGTCAAAGGTGCCACAATCCATCCATATCTCTAAACAAACCGTCCAGTCAAACCAAGAAACCCTCCAAGCTCCTTGGGTGTTCTCGGCTTAGGCCAGCTCACCATGGCCATTATCTTCTCTGAATCTGCCTCTACACCATTGGCTAAGATTATGTGGCCCAGATGAATCCAGAAGGCTGTCTTGTGAACGTCTTTAGCTCGGACTCGGATCTGGTGGTATCCTGCGAACAGATCCAGTTTGGTGAAGATTGCTGCACCTGCCAACTCATCTAAGAGCTCCTCAATGACCAGAATAGGGTACTGGTCTTTAATGGTGATCGAGTTAAGGGTGCGATAGTCCACACAGAACCACCATGAATTATCCTTCTTGCGCATAAGAAGTACTGGTGAAGAGTATGCACTATGGCTCAGTTGGATGATCCCTTGATCTAGCATCTCATGCACCAGCCTTGTGATTGCCTCCTTCTGAACATGAGGGTACCGGTAGGGCCATACATTAGCTAGACCAGCTCTTGGTATGATCTCAATGTGGTGGTCACAAGCTTGAACAGGGGGCAGCCCTTTTTGGTTCTTCAAATACTCGTGGGTAGGCACGCAAGAAAGAATTCAAATCAGCCTTAATTTCATTACTCAATGCTCTGGGTCCTTCTCGGGTTGAAACAAACAACATCAACAAGCCATACAGCCAGCTTGTGGAAGTACTTCTAGGGCCTGAAATGATGCTTTTGGGCTCGGTTTGATCCCTTCTAGTTGCACCTTCTTGCCTTTGGATTTGAACTCCATTCGCATTGTACCAAAGTCTAATGTGATGGGACCGAGCACTTGGAGCCGTTGGTCTCCTAAGACCAAATCCTCACCTTTGAGAGCGAGGAGTAATAGATTAAGCTCAAATTCGTACTATTGTGCCAGCACCTTGACTCGCTCGCATTTTCCTTTAGTCCTAAGAACCGTGCCATCTCTAATTGCGACATTGAATCCAATAATAGGAGTTATGGTCAAGCCTAATCGCTGCACCATCTTCTCCTCTACAAAGTTGTGGGTCCTGCTCGAGTCAATCAAAATCTCAACTTGGCTTCGTTTGATCATTACTTCTACCCGTAGTGTCCTAGGAGCACATAAGCCTGAATTGGCATGGGGACTCAACTCAGCGTGCATCATCTCCTCTTCTTCCGCGGCCTCTTCATGGTCTTCATGCTCATCTTCCCATTGTTCAGTTTCCTCCTCTTCTTCAGTGGCATCAAGTAGATCGCCGCATGTTGCTTCTTGCACTTATGGCCCAGTGTGAACCGTTCTTTGTAGTAGAAGCATATGCCTTTGGATCTGCGATCAGCTACTTCAGCAAGTGTAAGTCGCCGCTGGCTACTCCTTTGCCCTTCACCATCGGTCAAGGGTGCTCGAGGTGATGGTAGGTGTGCACTCGGTGCTCCTCAACTCGATCCCATTCCAAACCTAGGGCTAGGTCTGAACGGAGTCGAGCTTGATGTAGGACGTGTGCTCTTCCAATCCGAGGCAATTCGTGATCTGCTAGTTGACCCCATTTCTTGCAGCTTCTCCGGCATGACCTCTGCACATGTATAGGTATCCAAGAGGGTCATCAGATTCATGGCTCTCACTTCAGTTCGGATTTCAGGTTTGAGTCCCCCAATTAAAGCTGAGCGTGCTGCAAGTCAAACCATCCTCTTGTTCAATTGCTAATTCGGTCATACTGAGCTTTGTACACTTGCACCGTGGTTTTCTGCTGGAGTCGGTGTAGAGCCTCATCAAAGTTCTTGTAGTGGATTGGACCATATCGCCTACATATGGCATCAGCGAACTCAGCCCAGGTCTGAAATGGTTGGGTATGATTGGCAACCCAGAACTAATCACACGTCTCATCTTGTAAGTATAACAACACAAGTCTAACTTGTTGGTGCGCCAAGCTCCCTTAGTAGTCAAATACTTGCTCGACTCGATGCAACCAGTTCAGCAGATCTCCACTTGAAAAAGTAGGAAATTCAAGTTGCAAAGTACGAACTTGAACTCCAGGAATCTGGTTTTCATCTTGACCCACTTGAGCCCAAGGGTGGTTCTACGCTCTATACCCTTGAACTAGTTGAACTCTTTGGTGTGGATTCCATTGGCCCGATTGTCGTTTTGGCCCTCTTGCCCACAGATCTGCTTCTTCTGGTTCGATGTTGAACCATGCAACTTGTGGCTCAATCTGCGTGTCTAGTTCAGTAGAGCGAACCCAAGACTTAACTAGTTCATTAAGAACCCTAGTGGTTGGATCTGGCTCATAGGCTACACGATAAGATGAACCAGGTGCATCTTGGGCTGGGCCTTGGGGAGTGCACCCTAGGTCTTGGTTTGCACGAAATCCTAGGGGCTCCTGAGTATTTGTTGCAGCTGTTGCTGCTGCTGGTGCAAATGTGGAAGGAGATCCTTGACAACCAAAAATAAGGGAAAACATTATTTCAAATTTTCTTTCCAATGGTGCTTCTCTTTCCTTCTCTCTCATATCCTGCTCTTGCAAAAGGAAGGCCAGCCACTCAGGTGGTGTTGGTGGTGCGATCGGAGGTGGTACCACCATGGTCAGAGTTGTGTGGTCTCTCGATGGTGTCAATGTTAGGGGAGAGGTGTCTTCAATCCTAATGATTCAGAGGTGTGGGGAGCTTCATCTGCTGCTGCCCTTGCTGCTCTAGATCTAGTTTGCGCCATGGAAACGTTTCAAGGAAGGAAGGGCTCTGATACCAATTGTAGTGTCCCAATTTCTAGAAAAGCATATCTAGATTTGAAGGAGTTGCAGATGCTTTTAGTTGTGGCAGTTCTCTCATTTGGGGTCAAGAGAGCGTAGCCACGACCTGGTGGAGAAGCGGTGGAGGAGAGCTGCAATGGAGGTGTAGAGGGAAATTTTGAAGGTGTTGGAGGAGGCAATTTAGATTATAGCTACTCCTAGGGCTAAAACTAGCTGATTCATTTCATAATAAGCAAAAAAGCTGCACACCACAATTTATAGGTGGCTAACTCCGAATTAGGCTGTTTTACCTAGAGTCGTCTTTGACTTAGGTACTCGTCATGATTTGGATAGTTTATTAGCTGACTTTTCTGGACTTTTTGAGGCTCCATGAGGCCTGCCACTTGCCAAGCACGCTGATCACAGGATTGAGATTATACCTAGGGCCGAACCGGCAAATGTACGACCCTACCGCTATCCACACATCTAGAAGGAAGAAATATAGAGGCTGGTTGCGGAGATGTTGGAGCAAGGCATTATTCAACCGAGCCGTAGTTCCTATTCATCACCAGTTTTGATAGTGAGAAAGAAGGACGGCAGCTAGCGTTTCTCCATAGATTATCACACGTTGAACACCATAATCGTCAAGGATAGATACCCGATACCAGTCATTGAAGAGTTACTGGACAGTGAGGACGGAGATAGAGATAGAGCTAGCAGATTGGGATGTGGTTTTATAGAGATTACGGAAGCACATGACAACGGCCCAGAACCGCATGAAACTATGTATGATTGCTGGCATTGGGAGTTGGAGTTTGAGGCCGAGGACTTATATTGTGTGAGCTTAGCCATATCAGCGAGTTACCCTACATCCTATATGCAATCCCAAGTTAGCACATTGGTATTTTGGACCGTTCCGCATATTGGAGCAAGTGGGACCTATTGCGTACAAATTGGAGTTGCCGGAGGGATCTTAGGTTCATCCCATGTTTCATCTATCACTACTGCGAGTGAGAGTAGCAGATCAAGCAGTGAGCACACAGATACCCGATCAAGTGGAGGAGATACAGGCATACGAGTCGGTGTGTGTGTTGGTGAGACAGAGGCGTCATTGGGAAGGTTGTCTTGGTGGAGTGGCTCGGACGGCATTTCGACGAGGCGACATGGGAATCTGAGGACATCATGGAACACTTTCCGAACTTCTCACCTTGAGGTCAAGGTGACGGAAGCGTGGTGGATTGATACAACTAGACCTGGATCAAGTTGTATCGGAAAAAATAAATTTGTTTTGGAAGAAAATAAGGCTTTTTGTTGGGGGCGTTTGAACACCTCGGACCACATTCGAACGCACTATGCGAACACCTGCACGCATTCGCAAAAATAGAGAACAAGATTTGTGCGTTTGAACGGCCTCGAGCCCATTCGAACGCGCCGGTTCAAATGCCTACACACGTTTGCAAAGACAGAGAATGAAAATTTTGCATTCAAATGCGCCGTGGTGAGAACACTTTGTTTTTAGGGCTTTATTTTTGTTATTTGAGTCCAAGGGGTAGCCTCTAAATATTGTGGAGTACACCCTAGTTGGGTTATATTATGAAATTTATCTTCTTCTTCTATCTCTCTCCTTCTCTCTCTCTTTTCATCTTCTCTTCTTGCCCTAAGTTCTTATCGTCCCCTAGCCTACATTTGTTAGATCCTTCTCTTCCATCTGTCACAGCCCTACTTCTAGGAGCGACCTCTTTTTCCTCTTTGTCCTATTTCCTTCTCTAATCACAAATATCCCTATCCACATATCATCTTCTTCCACCCCCTTCCATCACCATCAAGAACTCCCTTCAACCCAAATATCCAACCTATCCCTCATCAGTCCGGTTTGTAACATAAATCTTAGCCTTGGACTAATTAGTCGAGCACCAATCAGCGGGCTACATTATGTTACACTTGGCCGAGCCATGGCCTCCTCCACAAGTTTTGTGCTCTTGGACTCGGCTTGAATGTTGATGGGAATGATTTGGCAAATACAAAAGGTTTGGAAACCACTATGGACACCTTGAGGACAAAGTGAACGGAAGCATGGTGGAATGATATGATTCAGACTAGATCGGATCACCTCAAAAGATATTACCTTAATGGATTGAGTCTAATTATCTTATTTGATTATTTGGTTTAGTTAGAGCATTAGTAGGTTAAGATTTTATTTAATTAGCTAAATTTAACTCTGCGTAGTTTCGGAAAAATATTCTATAAAAATCTGAATAATATCAAACTAGTTGGATAAGATCACGAACCTTTAGATCTACAACTTTGGTATTCACGATTTCTCTAAATTCTATATCTATCTATAGAAAAATGAAGAGTTAATCCAAGAAGATAAGACTGGTTTAGTTAAATTTGTTTTAGACTTTTTGATTTAATTTCTATCAAATAGGGCCTTATGTGTTGTAGATCAGATTTGGAACGATCCGTCCGTAGGATGATTATGAAAATTTAGGTGGTAGTAGCTTACGAGATAAAGTTCTAATGGCTTTGGTTTCACGTTAATCAGATATCATAGAAAGATATAATTAAAATAGTGGAGCAAGGTCAGAATAGTAAATATCCGACGTTACGGTGGTCATCGGAAAGTGGTGGACGACCAAGGGTGATGGTGGACAGTTCTAAGATAGGGTGGTTACTAGAGGTGATGGTGGCTATGGGTTGGAAGTAGAATTAGAGTTTCTAACTTAGATCTACTCCTAAAAAGATAATGATGATCTAATGGTTACGGTAAAAGATAAGGATGATAAGTAATGCCAAGATAAATAAAATAACTTAACTTAAACTGAATATTCCTTCTATTCAATTCCATGCCTAAACAAAGAAGCCCGACCCCTTTATATATAGAAGTCGGGTACAATGAGTCCTACTCGGACTAGCCTTAAAGGCTTATATGACTCAAACTATGACTTGCCTTAAACTAACCCTAAAGGCTTATACAACTCGAACTAGGACTTGCTTTAGAAACTTTCATGACTTAATTGAACTTGTCTTAGTGCTTTACATGAATTAACCGAACTTGCCTTAGTGGTTTACATAACTTAATTAGACTTAGCTAAATCAGCACTCCTTATCCTTCTCGGATTGATTCTTTATTCTGCCATAGATAGAGTCTGAATCTGGAGAAACCTTTGTAAACAGAAGTTGTAGATCAGGACATCTTCAATCCTCTCCAAGTAATTTTGTAATATTTGGTCGTCTATGGAATATCCTTTGAACATTTTCCTAAAACTACGCATAGTTGAATTAGTTAACTAATAAATTCTAATTTAATAAGACTATAATTAAAGCAAATAAAATAACTAGACTCAATCCATTAAGCCCAATCTCCCTTGATGTGATCTGATTTGACTCGGTTCGTATCATTATGGCTTGTATTTAGATATGCTTGGAATGAAAGATTAATTGGCTTTTGTTTTGACATTTCTCTCAAACTAGGCCACCGGCCTCTACATCTCCCTCCTCCTCCTTTACCAACTAGCGCCACCTCTTTCATTGGCATAGTCTCTCTCATCTAGCTTCTAATCTCCTTCTTCCACTGATCCCTCTAGTCCTCTATGGCAGACTTACTTCTCCCCCTTCATCTCTCTATCTTAATCGTCTCTACCTCCCGTACAATTTTTATCTTTACCGCTACCACAGTTATAGGCCAATTATAGCTTTTAACCATCTATTGCATCCATATCTACAAGCCACCATCCCCATCATCTATTGTCGAGTCACCTCCATTAATTATCGGTCTCCAATCCATCATCACCTCCATCCTATACCTAGGAATCCATGCCTCAACCTAAGGATCTCAGATCTCGTGCATATCTGAATCTCAACTGCTACGAATCGGATTAAGCTGGTTTGTAATAGGTATGCTCTAACCATTTGAGCTGAATTTGAGACTACGTACCAGATGTTGATTGTGCACAATAGTCTAGTATGATGATTATGTTATTTGGAGTTAACGTTGATGATTGAGATATTGAGAAATACATATGATTCCATTATTCTTTGATTTAACTAACTATTGAGTAGTCATCATGCATCATATATAGTTGCATTTGATATCATAATATGATCATGGTCAATTGACATATATCATATGTATTATATTTGAGAGAGTTATGATGATGATATGATGGTATGATTTGATATTTATTTATATATTATCAAGAATTATATAATTGATCAGTCATGACATGATATGTACCATACATGTTTATACTCATTCATGACATAATACTTCTTTCTAATTCATGTTGTCTAATACATAATTTATTCTCTATTTAACATCACTAATTCAGAGTAAGGTCTATTCAGTGAGCCTTTAACTCATGACTATTTCTTTCTTTTCTAACTCCCTCCCTTCAGATATGATGCGATTTGAGATATCATGAAGAGACATCTTTAGAGCAAAGATGATGTGGCTAGATGTAAGATAGTATAGAAATTAGCTTATTTGAAATGTACCAATATATATTTTTGTATTCTATTGTATTAGATCGTGTTTTATATAATAAGAAATATTATACAGGTTGGACGGTGTGGTATCTTGATCGTTTGTTGTGGTATGTATGGGTCTTGTCAAATTATGTAGTAATCTGAACAATTTTTATGGATAATATTGATATGTTAACATGTTTATTTGGATGATAACAAGATTTATTTTAAAATAGATTATATACGTATAAGTGTATGTCCGCATGACGGGCTCTGCCTATCCTATAGCATACTCCGTGCGGGCACATGCCTGGCAGGGGTGGGGTCAGGAGTGCATTACACTAATGTTTTATTCCATGAGCCTAATATCCATAAGGTATCTACTCGAATCATATCATAGGAACTCACTTTCCTAAAGGTATATTGTTGTGTATAGCCCTAAGGCTAGTAAGAGAACAATCACATTTATCCCGGAAAGAATATAGACTCGGAAATGGTTGTCACCGTCCGGTTCTTTTTCGCTACTGTCACAGTAGCTAAGACTTACTCGTGTCACTTTCGGATTTCTACGACCGCCCTGCAGATCGAGTAGGCATCACATCTCTCCACCACGTTCAGGTCACGTGCACGTCTCAGGTCCTACTAAATGCCTCGTTAGTCATTACGGCTTACGGAGTGCTCAGTGCTGTGTCTTTTAGCGCTCCTTAATCCTTATTATATACGTAAACGACTCACTAAAAGCCTCCAAGTCGTATGCGTCGGTGATCACTTGTCTCCTGCTCGATCGCACGGCTGTTCTCCGAAGTGTTACTGATCAGCGACAATGGGTTCCGACTTCAAGGCCATACCCGTAATAGGTATAGATTTCTCTTCTTTCATCTTCTTGATAATAATTCGTTTTTAATTTAGTGAGACAACTCGAAATTTATCCTCTTTCGATTTCTATCCGTTAGACTGCATAGATCACATGGCAGCAATCTTACGCTATTCACACAACTTTTTATTACCAATTACCATTTTGGGGTGAAATTAGATTGGGATATGAATTTGATACCACTGTGTTCTTACTATTGTAAGCAATTTATATAGAGGGAGATTAATTGCTTGCTTCTAGGTTTTTGTTCTTCTTCATTTCCACTTCCTAAGAATAATTTCCAACATATTAAAGCCCCACTTTGTTAAATTTTGGCGAACATAATCTCTTCTAGAGTCATTATTCTTGTTGTATTAAGTGGATATGAGCATATATCGGGTATTAAACAATACTGCAGTACATAATCTAAAAACAAGTTTATGGTGATAATATACAACTTAGTTTTGGTTACGTTCATAACTAAACAATATAAACAACAGAGCCTCATGTGTGAATTTGCTGTCTTGACCATCAATCTATAGAGCATCACAACTTTTGAAAGCCTTGGAAATGCCATCTTAACTTGAAGAACAATCTTCATCTCAGTATATCACATTAAGTGAAGGCAAGATGCTGAGAAGTCAACAAGCACTGTTGTATGAGCATTCTCTTTACAGTTGTGGCTTTTGCAAAAACATTTTAAAATAGAATTAAGTGAATGTCTGAATATTCTTTTCTCAGAATATTTTATGGGTTGCTTATGAGTGCAAATTTTGTCAATATTTTTGGTTGAATGGTTAATGCTTCCAGAGCATAATGCTCTCGCTATAGCAGGCACTGGGAAGGGAAAAGTTCTCTTATTGGAGCCCATGACACTATAGTGAGTGGTGTCATGCCTTTTGCCGTAGTAAGTTGTACTTTCTAAGAAATGATTAATAATATACTAAACAGAACATGAAGGAACATTTGGAAACTGTAAGGGAGTAGCATAAGAAGCTTTGTTATAAGTTGCGCATCATTGTCAAATACTCAAATTTTGTTTGGGAAGATTAGTTTAAGAAGTTAGAATCATGGAACTAAGTGAAATGTTTATAATTCCCAATTCTTGGCACAAGTTGGAATTATTAAGACATGACAGTGAGTTTCACTTGAATGAAATTTCTACCTCACTACTACAAAATAATTTCGGTCTCTTATATAATATTTTCATTTATGTAGTTTGTTTTTATCTTCAGATGTTAGTCCACTTGTCAATAAGATTGATGATCCAAATATGGTTCAAGACAAAGATCTGTTGGAAGTTGTTAGATTGTTGGATGAGGCTTGTAAAGATACTGGATTCTTTTATGTGGTATGGTTGAAATTCCTGTGCACTATTTATGTTGAAACCATCTTACATGAACTAATTTCTCTGTTTTACAATACATCATGATAGTCAGCATTGAGGAATCTAGGCAGGTTATCTTGTTGTTAAATGGTACATTTCAGCTATGTGTTTGTTGGCATTATGCATGTCTTCTTGCTCTTTTATCATTCACATATTGCATCATCGCAATAAATCCCGATACATGTTTGTTGTCCCATATTTCCTAGTATGTAAAACTTGAAAGTAGTCCCATTAATTTATGGAACATGCATTTAATGTTTTATTTAGTTGTTCTATAATTGGATCGACATTTCAGTTTTGGTTTTAGTTTCACCTCTAGAAAAAAAATGAAACTTTTTGGAGTTTCAGTCGATTTCAAAGTGAGAGGAAGATCAGTGTTGATGGTGTCGTCATCAGCTAGTTCGTCGAGAGAGAGGGGGAGCGATGCCATTCAGTTGTCGAAGAGAGGGCCTAGGGCACGTTATTTTTTAGAGAGCCGGATAACAAAAGGGGCGCATGGGGGAGGGGAGATGATACGATCTCTCCTTTAGGGCTATGGAGCTCTGATACCAAATTGATACGATCTCCCCTTTAGGCTAAGGTTCGATCTCTTCCAATTTCCTGATTTGGACTAGATCTGGCACGGAACTTTGAAATAAGATCCCGAAAGATACCGCCATCGGATCGACGTGAAATTTTGATATGTTGTTGCCTTAAAAAGAGCTTTCCGACAAATCAAGTTTCAGGCGAATTGGAGTTGGGGATCTCGAGATATTGTCCGTTTAGTGGACGAACGTCAGGATGCTCTATTTTGGATCCGTGGATGGAGGCACGAGATCCTAGGTAATGGTGGTTGATGGAGGACCGGCATTAATGGGGTGGCACCGGTGAAAAAGTGATGGTGGAAAGGTTATGGATGATGGAAAGATTAGGGCAAGTGTTGGATAGATTGGAAGAAGGGGGAGGAGAGGGCCACCCCTAAGGGACTAGGGTGATTGGCCGGTCGAGGGAGGTTGACATCGCCGGGGATTGAGGGAACGGGAGCGAAGAAGACGAAGGAGGCAAGGCAAACTCAATTCTCAATAATCAATAATCAATTCTTACTTTGGTTGCCATTCACATCCTTTTTAAGGCTAACCAACAACTCAAAATTAACCCTAAAAATACAATTTTCTTCGACCGCGTTCGAACTCGCCTGACCGCGTTCGAACGCACGATCGAACGCGCCTCTCGGTATTTGCGAACGTGATGCAGGCGTTCGAACGCACAGTGCACTCTCTTCACCCACGTGCACAACCCCGTTCACAAACCGCGTTCGAACTCACTCCACCCGCGTTTGAACGCGACTTATAGAAAACTTATTTTAATGGAAATTAAACACTAAAACATGAAACAAAAACACTCCTAAAGTGAATCCATGCTCGAGACGACGTCGGTGAAGTCCGAATCGTATCAGGAGACGAAAGGGTAATAAGCTTAATGGGTAATCGGGTAGGGTAACAAGTTTATAAAATTAAACCTGCATTGATTACCCATTAAAACCAAAAATATATCCGGGTTGTATACAAAACATATTCGAGCCGTATCCCAAACGTATTCGAACCATATCCAATTGTATCCATCCCATATTCGAAAACAAAAATTAATTATTTTAATTCCGGATACTCTAAAAACATATTGAATATGTATTCGGGCCATATCGTATCTGATAAGTATCAGATATGGATACTCTGCTCAAAATGGAGTATTCGTGCTTCCTAGAGGCGGACCTTGAGAAAATTACAAACTTGGTGAGATCAAGGTTCCCAATATCGGGATCGGGATCGGGATCGGGATCGGTATCGGTTGTCCAAAAAAACGATACGTATCAGTCGTATCGGCCGTTCGTATCTGATCGGACTATTTTTTAATTATATAAAATTCTAAATATTATTTAAAAATGCAGAAAAATGCAGAAAAATTTAAAAAAATGACAAAAAATAAGAAAACAAAAATTACCCACATATGAAGTCTAAGAACTTAAAAAAATGTATTAACTTACTCAAAATTTAAAACTTTGTTGAATACCGAGCTGGTTCTTGTAATCACCATAAGTTTGTAAATATTGATGTCTGAGACCTAATGTTCCAAAAAGTGATTCCATCATACTAGTCATATTGTATGGATTTTATTATGTGACTTGCGTTTGAGGAGGATAATAACCAGCATTTGGATCTTGTGCCTGAGAATACTGAGGATACTGAGGATAATAACTAGCATATGGATTTTGTGATGGCTCCAAACAATAAATACTCGATGTACCATAATCATAGGAACCAAAATGCATCTCATGACGACGTCGCTAATATGTATATATATCCTCAGTTTTTCTGTCTTCACTCCTTATGCCTCCTTGACTTTCCTCAACAAATGTAGATGGAATGATCTCACCACTATATGTATCGTCAGGACTATGACTAGTACTAGTAGGTATACTATCTCTCGCTGCTGAATGGCTCGTACCAGCCTCTGCCCTCGTCGTGGTCTCTCCCAATATTTCATCTAACCATGGGTTATCTCTGTCATCTAATAACCTGTCATCTATCTCTCTGATCCATGGAGTCAAGGGGTCTTCTTCATCAAAAACATGATTTAAATCAATCAGTTGTTCATTTTCTGTCTTTCTTCTTAAATTTCTCTCCCTCAATCTCATATTATAATGACAAAAAACTAACTTCTCCAATCTTTCCATTGTCAATCGGTTGCATGTTTTTGTGTGGATTAAGGAGAAAATAGTCCAATTTCTTTCACACTGTAATGAAGACACAGTTTGACTTAAAATCTTCTTTGCTATTGACGTCAAATTTGATGCCTTCTCCCATCCATAAATAGACCACCATTCAGCTGGAGTGTTATGAGATATAGATGCAGCAACTTTAGCAGTACTGAATTGCCCAGCTCTCAATCTATATCTCTCCATCTGAAATCAGAAATATATTATTAACTTATTGATTATATTGATTATTGAAAGTTAAAACTTGAAACAAATAATAATAAAATTATTTAATTGAATCATAACTTACTTCTTTATCGCACAGGATTTGTTTATGAATATCGGGCTCAAGCTTGCTGATTACCTTTCTAACCCCCAATAAGACTTCACTATCATTATTGACATTTTTAGAGAATTGAAATCTTGGATTAAGAAAATACTCTGTAGAAATTTAAAAATTGTAAGCATTCAAATTTTTAAATATTCATAAATAAAAGTAAATTAAAACTTAAAATTTAAAAGCATGCTTACCAGCAGCGTGTATATCTTTATGTAGTTGTTTGTTCCATCTAGAATTAATCATTTTCCACTTCTTATAACTTTAGCCCACATTTTTTTATTGATTATTTAGCTATGTCCATTGCCTAATATAAGAAACCCATCTCAGACTTGTCATCACTGTCTACAAGTCTTAATACTTTGACAAGAGGCTCAAATACTTCGGTGGCAATTGTAATATTATCCAAAAATGTATTTCCAAGAGCCATATTTTTTAAAGTTTCACCTAAAGATTTATCTTTAGGTTTCATATTCTTAATTTTCATAGATCACTCCTATGATGTAAACATCCGCATAATATCATCCTTATAGTGCATGATGCTCTCCAAGGCTAAAAAGTGAGTGGCAAATCTAGTGACGCCGGGTTTGATGATCTCTCTACCACCAGTTATCTGTCTGAGTAAATTAAGAACCCAACCATGGTTATATATAAAATTTGTTAACCTCTGACCTTCACATATGACATATGAACCCAACCGGGTCTGATGATCTCCCTACCACCAGTCATTTGCCTGAGTAAATTAAGAACCCAACCATAGTTATATATAAAATTTGTTAACCTCTGACCTTCACATATGACCATGTCAATTTCAGGCTCTTTTGCAATATCCTCTAACATCAGATCAATACAATATGCAGCATATGGCGTCCAATATAAATGAGGTCTTTTAATCATCAGTAAATTTTCAGCAGCTTTATAATTTGCCCCATTATCAGTAACCATTTGGACTACTCTTTTTTCACCAATTTCTTATACTACCTCATCCATCAACTGACAAATATAATTTGCATTTTTAAAATGAGCAGTAGCATCCACAAACTTCAAAAATATTGTCCCCAAAGCAGAGTACACTAAAAAATTAATTATATTTCTTCTGTTTTGTGTACTCCACCCATCACACATCAGTGTACAACCAAATTCATCCCAATACCGTTTAAATGTCTCAATATAAGTATGAAGTTCATCTACCTCTGAGTCAAGATATTTAGTAGCAATATCATTTGAACTAGGAGGGGGAACACCAGGCCCTACTGATTGTATAGCATCTACCATAGTGTGATAGTAAGGACTATCAGCTACATTGAAAGGAATATAGTTGTAGAAGAAAAATTTAGAGATAGCTCTACCAATGTGTTTCTTTGCATTTTTAATTCCTTTGAGAGCTGTCTTGATTGAAGTCTGTGTACGACCACTTTTTTCTGAAGATATGTATCCATTGGTCCAATATTTTCAGACTCTGCTGTAACACCAGGAGTCCTATGGGTAGAACTGCTGCCCCCATATTCTCTATTTCCTCGTATATTAACTGATCTAGATCTCTGAAAGTTACTACCAGTGCTTCTTCTCATCTCTTCCTCTTCTCTATGTATATTTCTGCTCTCTTTTATTGCCCTCCTTATCTGTCTCTCCTCCTCACTTTGCTCACTGCTATCATTATCAATCTGTACAGGATTATGCATCAATTCTTCACGAATCATTGACTCTCTTTGTTGTGTAGATTGTTTATCCTTCTTTTTGCCAATTAAATGAGCCAACATCTGCTTTCTAACTTCCAAAGACATTTGAGTGCAAGCTGCTACATTTCCTTATCTTCCAGCTAAATGTTATTTCAAACGGCTGATACCACCACTTATTTTCTTTCCATACCAGTTATATTTAACACACCTTTTATCTTGCCCAATAGTGCTATAATGTTATCACCCAATGTCGGTATCATATGACTTCTCTTTTGGAGCCATTGATATTTTAGCTCTGCAAGACTGCAACTAACAAACATAAACAAAAATCAAAATAAATATAAAATAATTTAAAATTTATGAGGCATAATTGCATAAGCAGCACCAGGTGCTGCTGCAGTAGAAAAGCTGCTGCTGCTTCTGCTGCTGCTCTGCTAGCAAAGAAGTCTCTGCTGCAGCACCTGCTACAGCAGCATTGTTGCAGTTGCTATACAATGGAAAAAAAAACTGAAAAAAACTTACCGAAGGTCGCCGGATCGAGGTCGTCGAAGAACGTCGCCAGAGGTCGAGGTCATCGGAGAGACGGAGATCTACTCACTACTCAGTCGCTGGTGAGAAAAAGAGTAAGAGATCCATGAGAAAGAGAGAGAGAAAGAAAGAAAGAAAGAAAAGAGAGAATGAGAGAAAAAGAGAGAAAGAGAGAGAGAAAAGGGAGAGGCAGGTGGGGGATGGGGACATCGATTATTGATGTCCCCCGGGTCGGATCCGACCCGTTCCCACCCATTTTGGCCGAAATGGCCGAAACCCCAACCGATTAGTTTCGGCTGGCCGATCCCGATCCGTTTCGGCCGATCCCACTCGGGATCGACCGAAACTAGGAACCCTGGGTGAGATGACCTTTACTGACGAATTTGTGGTCTTATGGGCAACTATTGTCATCTTATTGGGCATGATAAGATTATTACCCTACTGACTTCCTTACTGAAAAAGGATGAGTTTATATGGATGGCTAAGACACGAGATGCTTTCGAGAAGTGGAAGGCTACCCGTTTTGATATTTTTGAAGACATTCGTCATCGAATATGATGCTTCGAGGGTTGGCATTGGAGTTATGCTCATGCAAGAAGGTCGATCCCTGACCTATCTCAACAAGGCTCTCACCCAAATCTCAGCAACTGTTTGCATATGAGCAAGAGATATTGGCCATTATTCATGTTGTGACAAAGTGGCGCCCATATCTTATTGGTCGTTGCTTCACTATTCTCGTTGATCAATGAAGTTTATCTTACTTTTTGGGTCAGTGAATACATACATTGGCATAACAATGATGGGTATTTAAGCTACTTCGATATGACTATAAAATAGTGTGTAGGAAGAGTGTTACGGATCAATTATTTGATTCGCAACAAGAGAGTTTATGCTTCGGTTAGAGTGAATGATGGTTGATGGAGAGGATGGAAGGTGGTGGATCTAGGTTATAGAAGGGATGATAGCGGTGGTGATGGTGGAGAAAGAAGATTAATGTAGTTTTACTCCTAGATTATTTTACCCTTACTCCTAAGATAACTTAAGACTAAAATAATTTCTCAATGATTGAATGATTAAACAAAGGAGTCCAACTCCTCTTATATAAATGTCGGGTACAATAAGTCCCATTAAGACTAGCTCGAAAGACTTTGCACAACTTAAATTAGGATTTATCTTAAAAGCTTATATGACTTAATTTGACTTGTCTTATAGGCTTACTTAACTTAACCAGATTTATCTTAAGAATTTATATGACTTAATTAGGTTTGCCTTAAGGGCTTACATGATTTAACTAGATCTATATCAAAAGTTTACATCATGAATTAATTAAAAGATAAATATACTTGATCCATCGAGCCTAATATCCCCATGATGTGATCCAATCAGATTTAGTTTGTATCAAAGAGAATGGAGAATTGAGTTATGGATATGCTATCATGGCCACCCGATACAAGCGAGCTAATGTTTGGTTTGAGACTAAGCACCGAACTCGATTAGTTAGTCTCATTTCATAGTCTTGATTTTTTGGAGAGTAAATTTGATTAGATATGAAAAAAATAAAAAATAAAATGTTTGGTTACTAAACTAGTTTAGGTCTTTAGGGGTCCTTGAACTAGTTCAGGGGGGGGTTTCTAAACTCAAAGCAAACAAGGCCTAATAAACTATTAACTTATTAACCCATACACCTTTAAATTAAGCCTAAAATATACCTAAATACAAAAGTTAAGAAAATACATCTAAGTATGTCAAATAAATGACAAAAATAGAAGAATGGCCCCAATAAACTTAGTCTAGCTGGTCTTGACTCAATTTTGACTTCAAAGATCAACTACTTGATCTCTAGCATTTAAAATTCACATTTATCACTATGCTTCGGCATTAGGTTTCTATGATGTCAGACGGTCGAAACCTCCAATTCTTGTAATGACATCACGTCTAATTTGTATCTTCCTTAGTTAAGACATCATGTAGCCAAATGAAAGAATCCCTTGGTAATTTTCCTGCATTTATGATATTTTCATGCATTTTTTATCTGTTCCGGATGCCCGCTAAAAGTTTGTTTTGAGACCACAAACACTGGTGAAAGTTTGTTTTATCCTTGTTATTGCTCCTACATGATAGTTTTGTTATCTGAAGCTCCAAAAGGGATAGCTTATGTTACTTTTACATGGCATGAGCCCTGAGATAGATTATTTTTGCTTTCACTAGATTCTATTTATCTTCAATCTGTCATACTCAATATGTTGTACAAGAAAGGCTATATTACAGTACTATATCATACGAAAACTGAAATGTAGTTCACTCCTGCTACGACATTACTGACTAGTGAAATAGGTGTCTTTGTTCTCCATGTTATATTAAATTAAATAGAGGAATATATGCACAGTTCTTTTCATGTTTCAACTATTTTTAACCACCTATCATTAACAGAAAGGTCATGGCATTCCTGATTCACTTGTCAATGACGTTAGAGATATAACACATCAATTCTTTGATCTTCCTTATGAGGAAAAGATTAGGGTTAAGATGACCCCAGAGAGTGGATACAGGTAATGCTTCTTTAATCTAAAACAAATTTATTAGATTAGCTGCAACAAATGGCAGATCTTATACCTAATCAGTTAAAAGCATGTGGAATCTGATGCTGTTTACTTGTTCTTGGTTTTGCTCATCAGAGGATATCAGGGAGTTGGAGAAAATATTACTAAAGGAAAACCTGATATGCATGAAGCTATTGATGTAAGTTTCTGTTTCTCCATGTACTTGGATATATTTGTTTTCATTTTTAACATCTTACTAATAAATATCTATATAGAAACTCATCAATAAAATAATAATGCAGTGCTATAGACCTGTGGAATCTGGAACTTATGGAGTTCTAGGTAAACCTCTAGAAGGGCATAACTTATGGTATGTCAATTATGCTCCAAAATTGAGTTATTATAGCAGTATTGTGGAGTAGTAGCTTTGATTGCCTATTGTTCTTTCTCTACTTCAGCTGAGGATTTTGGTGGTTCATTTGCTTTTGTTTTGAACTTCATTCTATGCTATGATTTATATATGATACTTGGTATGGGTTCTTATGTTACATGCCCTGCATTGATGCTACACTTTCTTAATGTTAATTTCATCCATTGGGATCTTTAGGTTCATGCTTTAAGACATTTGAAGAATTTCCTCATGGTTTTAGGAGATTTAGATAGTGCATCATAAATAACAAGTCTACCATGTAAGAAGTTCATCAACTTTCCTTTCCTAGTTAGGTGTTTTATTAATGACTTTCAAGTTGTATTATCTTTTCAAAATATATAAACCCAAGTTGTGTCATATTAAGACAACCTACTATCTTTTAACATCATAAAATAGTTTTCAATCAGGAGGTTTTATAGTAGTTTTTAATCTACAAATATTGTCTATCCATCATTTAGGTCAGAAAAACATAGCCTTAGACTCTTACTCTAAACACGACTTTTTCCTAAATAGGAAGTCATGAACTTGTAATTGATTCAATTTTAAGCAAATGTTAGACTTGTGTAATTCAAAATTAAGCATTAATTTTCTTAAGTAAATTGTCTTTTTGGTTCATTTTTTCATGTATGTTTATTCCAAGTGCCGAATTTTATCCAATAAAAAGTTAAAAACAGTATTTCATGAGTCAAAAGAGTGAGAATGAGTTATCCAGTTTCTCATGAAGTGTCCTATTCTTGTCTAGTATTGTCTTAATTTCCACCTTCGGATCTTCAACTTGGTTTAATAGGACTTCTTTTAATTGCTTGCTGCTTTGATTTTTCCTACTAGTTTCACGTTTGACCTTTTTATCTTGTAGAATTCTTGGAACAGTGTGTTATAGGCAGTTTGGATTTCCATATCAATGTCCTCATCATTCTCACTTTCAACCTGCTCATCTATAAATGACATCTCACAGCATTCATTAACAGGTATCAAAGAAATAATAAAGACAATATATTTATCTTGGTAGGACTTGGATTCTTCTTCATTAAAATCATCCGAATCATTCCAAGTAACTTTCATAGCTTTGCCTTTTTTCTTGTGACCAACGCACTCTTGAGCAATGTGCCCAAAACCATGACACTCATAGCACTGAATTTCTCCCCTTGAGTTCTGTTCTTAGGCTTGGTACCTTTAGGAGTAGAGGATTTTAGGAATTAATAGAATTTTTTCCCTTTTCAAGACTCTTTCCTTTCATTTTCCCTGCAGAATTGTTAGTGTTCTTAAAAATTTTCTTAATTTTTTTAATATATAAGACAAACATCTTACAATTAATATCATCATCAGAATCAAAATCATCTTTCTTGACAGATGACAATGCAATGCATTTTCATTTGTTAGGGAACCTTAGAGTAGATCCATAAGTTTGAAGATTTGCTATAATTGTTTTACTTTAATAGAATCAATATCTTTACTTTCCTCTATAGTAGTAACCTTAGCTTAGAAATCTCTCGGGTAAGGACCTCATAATTTTTGTAACAGTTTTACTTTCAAAAATTTTCTCATCAGGATTGAAACATGAATTTGCAGTATCACTCAATTTTGCATTGAACTCATCAAGTTATTCATTTTCTTCCAACTGAAGGGGCAGTCATCTCTGAAGTTTTGACAATTTAACAGTGGCTGCACTTTCATATGTCGTCTGTAAAAATATCCTAAGCTTCTTTAGCTTCCTCACATGTAGAATTTCTCCGGAGTTCATCCTAAGAGACGTGACTAAAAGTTATGATAATAACTTTTCTGTTCGAACTGGAACTCGCTGAAGTCAATTTTATCCTATTTGCCTACATGGAGTTTAACCATTAATTATAGCAAGCTAAACTCACAATCTATCGATTTGAGAAATGCCCTCATCCTAGGCTTCCAATTCTGACAATTAGTGCCATCTAAAAATGGGGGTTTTAACTGTAGACTGTCTCTTTCTAGGTAAATCTATATCTAGTTTTCTCTCTAAAATAAGAGAAATATGCTTTAATACCAAATGGAATTCTGGAATAGGGGACATGTAATACTGCATAGGCCCACAAGATATGGAAAACCAATCAAAAACCAATACCAACAATTTTTTAACGTGAAAAAAAACTCAATGTAGAGAAGAAAATACCATGGATGTGTGATCAATCTGTTACACTAAAATCGTAATTATAAGAAAACTTACAATTTTCACTGCTGGTCTGATTTAGATCACTTTAAGTACCGATAGTAGTCAATGAAGCTCCTCTAAGGTTCTTGATAATGTATGGTGATGTAGACTTGCTCTCGAACAATTGATTTCCTCACAATTGATGTTTTTTACTCCTTAGACTTGAGGGACCACTTGGATGCCTTGAGAAACCTGCTGAGGTCCTTATATAGATGATGAGTAACATCACCAGTCCGGACTCATGCAATCCCCTAAAGGAAAATCTAGCAACCCCTAAATGAAAATCTAGTCCAAATATGAAACAGTAGGCTTCTTATTTTGCTTTACAATCATTGTGCTGTTATTATTGTGTCACTGGCAGAGGTGGAGATGCAAGTTGGTTAAAGAAGTACATGTGTTGTGTTATCTGAAATGGGGGGAATAATATAATGAGTTTAAAAACTGAATATGCTATTGAAATCATATCAGAGTACGCAAATAACCATAATTCCAAATGGAATTTCAATGCATAAATCCAATGCATGTAGCATAAACAAAACTACATCATATATCACATAACTAGGATACTAGGATATACTTAACATCTCAAGTATATATATATATATATATATATATATATATATATATATATATATAGTATCAATGAATTAGGTCAACTAATGGAGCCCACCCTTATTAACCTCCGAGATACTAGGATCCATCCCATTTATACTCCGGAATACTAGAGTTTTCGAATTTCTATCCGTGCTATCACATGTTAGTTCATCTACTGACCAACCGTTATAATGCATGGTTCCTGTCAAATAGCTCAAATGATGGCTTTTAAGCCTATAGTCCAATATATAACTTCACAAAAACTTCAATTATCAAGCTCATTTTGAGTCTGAAATCAACAAATATAGCGCTTTCAAGATAACAATTTTTTTATAGTGCATTCATGCAAATCAAAGCAAGGTATCGACAAAATTGAACTTTTGCATAAATTAGATGTGAATCTTTGCATCAAATAAGAAATGTAACTAAGTAGCAGATATAGAGAAATCATGTCAAATCCAAATCCTATTGCTCATATAATATTTCACAAAACACACCATTTCATTATGAAAATCAATTCTATTCACTCACAAGGTACGCAACATATTTCCCTTTAGCTAATTACATAAATATGATAAGTAGTCCTACTCATCTAAATGCTAGATTTGGAGGATAAGATTCTCTATACCTGAAAAGTGCAATAAGATAACTAAAGCTACTATTTTATGCACCTCAAAATCTGTAACTAATTTCTTCTAATTTAATTATTGCAATAGCTTTGCTAACTTAATCCATAAGCCCCATCATTTATATTCATTTTGGATATATGATGTTTTCATCTAGAATCTAGTCTCTCTTACTTACAATGATATGATCCAAGTTTGAATTGAGTCTGAGTCAGAATTAATCTGAGTTCCTAGATTGCTGAAATTTACAGTTTCAGTTTTGAAAAAATAATTAGCAAATTTTCATACCATATCCAAAAAATATGATATTATATATATTAGATCAGTGATGTCATGATCTACGTTTTTCCTTAGACATCTTTAGATTCGGACTCCATTTGCGAAACAAAAAACCAATCTAAGGGAGATTTCGAGATTGTTTAGATTAGCTTAGTAATTTGTTTTTTGTTCGATCTTAGGACTCTTTGTTTTATTTCCTACAGGGGTGGCAATCCGGTCGGGTCAACTTCACTCTGACTCGAACACGCCCCGATTAATAAATGAGTTGCATTTGGTAGACACGAACACGACCCGATTATTTAACGGGTAACATAAAATGATCCGCCTAACCCGTTTAATAAACAGGTTGGGTTAACACGACACATTAACACCACAAGTTAACATGATCCGCCTAACCCGTTCAATAAATGGATCATGTTAACCCGACACATTAACACGATCTATCTAACTCATTTTATAAATCCTATATAAATTTAATATTTATTGATTTATCATAAAAATAAATAACCTATTTTCAATAATTCATACAACATCAAAATTACAATTTTAATAATTCATCATAACAAAATCCATATAACTAACTAACAAAGTTTAGAGTTTAGATTATTATAACAAACTAACACAGTTTAGAGGAGCCGGTAGGGGATGTTAGAGGTAGGGGAGATGAGGCGGTGGTCGCAACGATGTGGGGACTGGGGATATGAAGGCGATGGCTATTAGGGCTTGGAGTCGGGACTCGGAAGGGGAGGAGCCGGTGGCGTGGGGAGATGCCGATAATCTTAGAGTAGGGGAGATGCTGAGATGACGCCGGCAGTTGCAGTAGCATGGGGACTAGGGAGATAATGGTCGGCGACTGCAGCAGCATGGGGACTAGGGAGATAATGGTCGGTGGCTGCAACAGCATGGGGACTAGGGAGATAATGGTCGACTGCCGCAGCGGCATGGGGACTAGGGAGATGAGTGCGGCGGCTGTTAGGGTTCGAAGTCGGGACTCGGGAGGAGAGGAGCTGGCAGCGTGGGGAGATGCCGAGAGCCTTAGCCCTTAGAGTAGGGGAAATGTCGAGATGCCGAGAGCCTTAGGCCTTAGAGTAGGGGAAATGTCAAGATGACACCGGCGACTGCGTGGGGAGATGATGCCGGCGGCCTCAGCAGCGTGGGGACTAGAGAGCTAAGGGCGGTGGTGGCGTGGGGGAAGAAAATGAATGGGAGATGAGTTGAGGGAGTCCGAGTGTGTGAGAGTGTGTGAGAGAGTGGGAATTAGGGTTATTTAGTTTAAAATATATAGTGCAGGTTAGCGGGTTGATCCGACCCAAATCGACCCATATACTTAAACGGGTTAAACAGGTCAAAACAGGTTAGCTATATAAACCCGAACGCAATTTGATTATTAATCTGGTTAGGCGGGTTGATTCGTTTATGATCCGAACCCAATTAAGTTAAACCCAAACCTAATATTGCGTTGGTTTATCGGGTCGGGTCAAGATTTGCCACCCCTAATTTCCTATAAGTAGAGCCCTATAACTTGTATCTTTGGTGTCCATTGAATTATTTAATAGACAACTCTTCTCTTCGAACTCTCTCTATCTCTCTATTTCTCTTGGCCCTAACCGTCTTCTTTGTCTCTCTTTGTCTTAACCATCTCTACCTCTTGTATGGTTCTTTTCTTTGCTATTGCCGTGTTGTAGGTTAATCATAGCCCTTAGCCATCTACCACATCTGCAAGCCATCACTGCAACATCTTGTCAAGCCATATCTATCAACTATTTGGCTTCCATTCCATCATCACCTCCACTATATGGCTATCCTCTATCACTAGTCGCATCATATCCTCAGCTTTAGCTATGTTCCTCCATCATCCACAATAGCCTGTATTATCCTATCTCCTAGCTAAGCTTTTTCACAACCTTCTCTTCAGTCCAAACACCACCCTGTAGCTCCCTACAATACCTGGAAGTGCCACTTAAAATCCTGTCTAGGCACTCATTAGCCTTCATCGGTGCACACCCTCGGTACTCGGCACTTGGTACGCACCACTTCCAAAAATACGTAAGCAGCATGAGGCCCAGACTAAGATTGGAGCACACCCTCCTTGGTTTGTGCGCCACTTCCGGATAGCAGCAAAAGACCTTATTTATTGCCTAGGTTCGAGTCGATTACAATCCTTCATCGGGTATCATCAAATTTGGTGTCAGAGCTAATGTTTCTTGGCAAGCCCACCACTAGAGTCAAGTCTATGGGGAGAAATACAATGGATTAGAGTTCCTTGATACAATATGTCAACCCAGCTGACTAGGCGGTGCTTCACTTTGCCATCTTCGGGGTGAGAGTGGCCATCGAGGAGAACACGAAGGTGCTCTACGAGATGAGAAGCAATAGCAGATTTTGACCTACAATTGGATCGTGGCTATAGCTATAGAGGCCATGTCTATTCGTAGTTCTATTCTGCTATATCCATTGCTGTATGATATATGCCTTCTCCATCCACACAACAACCCTAAGCACCATTGAGGTCATACCAAATCAAAAGGCAACTGACACATCCATAGGCAAATATTGTGCACTCACGGTCACGGAGTTGCGCAATGTCTATGGGATGAATATACCGATCTATGGCAGCCTTATTAGAGGTTAGTAGAGCCTTGGTCCAACCCTTCTCAAGGTTACATCCTAGTTAACTACTTGACCCTTCTAGATGCGCACAATAGCATGAATGAGCTAGAGTCCCAACCTGTTAGCCTAAAGCCCAACCTAGACTAGACTCAAGGTCTTATAGCGGCATCCAACCTTGGCCCACTAGCACAAGTGGGCCAAGTCTTTGTTTGGCCTGAGAACCGGTTAGTTTGTGCAGGTGTCTAGACTAGACTGGAGGTTTTATAGCGGCATCCAACCTTGGTTTACTATCACAATTGGGTTGAGCCTTTGTTCGACCTCTCTCAGGCCTTCCCACTTCCAGGTCGGCCCATTACTTGCTAAGGACACTCTTGTCAGGCTGAGACACACCAAAGTTCAACCCGAGAGCCCTCCTGTTGATCTGAATTGTGTTCGGGCCTTACCCAAGCGTAAACCCAAGCCAAGTCCTGGTCTAATCCTTACTAGGGTCTTTAGTTATGTGATATTAGCAGTTTAGGGTTTCTCAGATTTTGAATTACACTTTGGGACATCTTCTACCCATTTAGCTCTAACAAAGTATGTCACGACCCAAAATAGGAATCATGACCGACCATGCATCTCAATATGCTTGAGATGCACGAAGCCTTATTAATACTCTCTACGTGTACGATGGCAAAATAAATAAATAAAATGAGAATGTGCTTTATTAAATTTTATAACTAATTGCAATAAAGATAAAACAATGTTAATGTTTTTGAGTCTCTAAACTAAATGAAGAAAACTTCTAATCTAAAGCATAAAATCAAAAAAGCGGAAAGGTAAATAGGTGAATCCTAAGTGGAGGTGGAGTCCGGGTACATCTCGCTCAATCGTCCCGTTGACTATTACCTGAAATAAATAAACAAATACAAAAAAAAAATAATAGAACCCATGAGCTAACAACTATAGCTCAGTGAGTGGAATCCACTCGAAAACCAAATAAATTTTAATTCATATTAATGCTGAATAAATTAAACTAAAAGCAACAATATCCATAACAATATGCAATAGGCATGCTCTCTAAATAATAACAATGATAACAATAGAGATGTCACAACTTGTAACCTTGCACGTTTTCAACATATTAACATTTTTTGATATTTATACTGTCATATGTCTCAATGGGTCTAAACCCTGTGGATCCACATCAACTAGAAGTCACCTCGAGATGACGCTTAGGACTTTTCTTCATAACTGATCCGGTTAGGGTCATCAGAGGGTATCACCCTATGATCAACACACTCTGTCTTTTCCTCTAACCGTTGAGAGAAGTTAGAGTCACCTAAGAAATTTTCTCATTCATCCTAGGACTGTTCCCTAACCCCACCAGAATCACCTAAGAAAGTCACCGCAGTGATCTAATTTAGGACTTTCCCCTGGACTTCCAGATAGACTTGAGTCACCACGGAAAATCGCAAACGATTTATACCGGAACTGTTCTCTAAGTCGTACCAATACTAGTCTCATTTTTTTTTCACAAATTTCAATATTTGCACGAAGTATGGTGATGCACCGAATATAATAATTAAATGCACAGAAAATAAAACAATTAAACTTTTGCACGTACGGATGAAATAAATAGATTTACACATAGAAATTGCAACAATTTAATTTTTACACGTAAGGGTGAAATAAATAAATTACACATAGAAAATTTACCTGGTCTGACTAAGATACGAAATACAATAAAATAAACATGTGAGTGAACCCACTCACCTTAGTCTAGGTAAGACAACCGAAATCTCAAATCTCTAGCTCACGTACTAAAAATCACCACCTTAAATAATAAATAATAATCAAAATTTTAATTTGAATAATAACAATATTTTTAAAATTTAAAAACCAAAAAGAATTAAAATGGATTTAAATTTACCCATTGGATTGGGCTGGGCTACTGCTGGCCCGGCCCATTCCAAAAAATGAAGCTAATCGGGCTGGGCCAAAGCCCAGCCAAAAGAAACTAACTTGGCCCAGCCAAGAAAATGGATTGGGCTGCGGCTAAACCGCAGCCCATCCAATTTAATTGGTTCGGGTCGGGTCTGTGGATCCAAAATCCAAACCCGAACCCAAACTCGAATTTAAAAGAAAAGGGGTTGGCTTGGGTTAAACCCGAGCCCAACCCACCCCTTCTTCTCTCTTCTCGCATCCGACACGAGGAAGGGAGAAAACTAGAGAGAGTGGTCGCCGGTGACTCTGCCGGCGGCGGGTCACGACCGGCTCCCACTCTCTCTCTCTCTCTTTACTTCGTCGTCCTTACGAGGTGAACTCACCACCGACGGCCGAAATCGAAGTCGACGTCAATCGGAGCCACGAGGGCTCCCTAGAAGACATCACTGACACCGGCTTGGAGCACGAAGCTTCCGGTGACGATGCGGTTGCAACCTGAAGCCGCCGGCCAGCCAGATTTGCTGACGAGGCTGAATTCCGCGAATTAGGTATTTCTGATTTACCTATTTAAATTTAAATTAAACTAGAGGGATGAGAGAGGGCTCACCGGGGAGGAGTTGTGGTGGTCCCAATTTCCTCCGGCGATGCTCCGGCAATCCGATCCCACAGCGATGACTCCGACGATGAGAAAAGAAAGAAAACGGTGGAGGAGAAGGCTGGGGAGGGTGTTGAGGAGAGAGAGAGGATTAGGGTTAAATTTATAGATTAGAAGAGGATCAAATCTAATCCTATTCGGATTAGATGAAATCCTTTTTTTTTTTCTTCTGTGCCTCGTTGTGTGCCGGAGAGGGAGAGGGAGAGGGGAGGGGCTGCACGTGCACCCTCCTCTCTCAACCCCCAAATTTTTTATTCTTTTTTGGTTCTAACAAAGTAAAAAATGATTGCCGTGTCGTACGTAAAGACTATGCAAAAAGTATGGTTTCAGTTTTGCTAAGATACGTCTCCAAATATAGTAAAAAATGATATGCAGTACCTATGTAAATAATACGCAAAGAGTATGCAAAATGTACATTTTCATTTTGCCAAGATACACATCTAAATGTATGCTTTCAATAAGGGCTAAATGAGTAAAAGAATCCCAAATTTACCATTCGAAAACTAACAAGACCAAAACAGCCAATAACCAGGGGACTTTCTCATGGAAATCGCCTTAGAACTAGGACTAATATTCTGAAAGAACTACGGCACAAGAAAATAGTGTACCTTTGTTAGTAATACCATTTTTTCTGTCATTTTATAGTATAGACCTTTATTTTTTTGTTATTTACATTTTAGTCCCTCATATCCTGAATATTAAATTTTTACTTCTAATTGCAAATTCTTATTAGCTTTATTTACGGTTCTCTTAAATGAAAAGTCATGGAATAGCTTAAATATATCATAGAACATATTAGTAGTCAAAGCTTACTTTGTCATGGACCTGAGAAGTTTAATAAAAAATGATTCTTTGGTACTTAAGCTTGAAAAGCTCAATGGTCTAATGGATTTAGGATGTGGCAAACTCAAGTTAAATTTTGGGTAATGACCATAGGGTTGTGGTCAATAATAGAAGAACCCTCCTTAGAATCAACATTTTGTGATAGTCCTGCTCCTTTCTCCGCCCTTAGTATCCCGCAACTCCACTTATTTTGATCCTCGTTCTCAGAAATCTCTAAGAAATTTAGACTTCCAATATAAACATTGCATACTTATCTGTGTAATAAATTCCTCGCATAACTTGCAGTTTTCCACAAAAAGTGCCAAAGAGCATTGGAATCTTCTTGAATCCATAAATCCAACACCCCTATATGCCACTGGCACGCATTTATAATATTTTAAAGATATTTAGAGATGTTTTTGAATTTTCGTTATATCAATCTTTGGTTTTTAGTTTAAATATATGTATTAAAACCTACATTATAAATTTTTATCTTTAGATTATTTTTGTAAATGACATTTTTTATTTAAGATAAAGCAATAGTTAAAATATACATATTATTCAACACATAATATGATTGAATACATTTATTAAAACTAATATTAATGATTGAGCACTCCGTAATATAATTGAATACTCCATAATAAATTTGAACACATAATATTAATTGATAATAGTTCAATAATTAAAACTAATATCTAGTTGAATGTATATTGATGAGGAGGATCAAAGACTTCATTTGACGGCACAAGAATAACACGAGAATGTTGCATTAAATAATGTCGATAATATTCAAAACTCATCTATTGATAGTATTGCTCGTTCTAACGTTTCACATAGTCTTCATACAAATAAGAATCTTATAATTGTCTTATGATATGATATGAATATTGAATATGCACGGGAATAATTGACACTGGCACAAACACATTATAAGCATATGCAGATTATGGATATAGAATATAATAAGGGTGTTATGGCTCTGGTGGGTATGATTGTTATGATGATAATGATAATGAACTCATATCATCCTATGGGTGCACCTCTCCTAATGTCTTACAATTTGTAGACTCAAGTCCTCTATAAAAATAATATCTATTTGAGAAGATTTTGTAATAGGGATGCATGCCTCATTTTCATTATTACTACCACCAAATTGAGTCTCGTCATCATCACTATCACCATCATCATTATCATTTCTAGTCTCATCATTATTAATTTTATCTAAGTCTTGTAAATGGTCAAATGATTAGTTGATAATAATTGATGAAAATAGAATTTTTTTAAAAAACTCGACATGACACAGTGACCAACAAGCAGTCGTGTCAGACCAGCATGGCTCGGCACGACATGCATGCCGACCAGCACAGGGGTGTGCCGTTGGCAACCCCGTGCCAAGTGTCGTGCCATTATTGATACAAGGCATGCCGACTGGCACGACTATCCATGATTCTCTATATATCCAATCTTATAGAGATTTAAAGGAATATGTGAAAACACACCTTTAGCTTAAGAGCCTCCAATTTAGTCTTCAGTCTTCTTTCTTTCTACCTTCCTTTATAAATACACCCTTTGGTAAAAGAATATATGATAGAACATACCTTTGAGAAATGAGAATTTATGAGGAGCAACCAAAAGTCATAGAAGCATCCTAATTTACTTTCTTCTCATCTCTCTTTTCTTCTCTCTATTCTAAGGAGAAACTCTTCTAAAATGGTAGCTCCTATAACCATAATTGTCCTCCCTTAAATTTACCATGAGGTGTCACATGTAACCCTAGTAAGGTGACACCTAGTTTATAAGATATTAAGCTTATTAGGTTTACTAAACTACACTAAAACATAAAATAATGAAGTTCTAGATTAATACTACACTCACTTAGGTGATTATTTTTAGTCATAGAATATCAAGCCAATTAACTCACTAATCAAATCATTAGTGTTAATGTAGTCATTAAATCAAAAATCTAATTTCATACATGATATTCTTGAGAAAACATAACCATTCCTTTGATTCTCATCATGCTTAGCAAATTCCTTTAGGTCTAATATGGTGATGTGGGCATTATCTTCAATTTGACCAAAATAAAGTTGCTTGAGTCCAATTTTAGTCTAATTGATCTAATTAGGCTCAACTTATTTTTGCATTTAATTTGTTGAGTTGATTTTTAATTCAAATGATCAATTGAATTAGTTAATTGATAGATATGGTAAGCCTATATGCAGGGGATGTTCGCATTGAGTTATTACCTAAATTGGGTTAGTCAATTTAGGTAAGACCTAATCAATTAGGATTCTATTAGGAAATGAATTCCTATTAGAATCTCAAATGATAGTTATGGTAAGCTTCTATGTAAGGGATGTCCACATTGATTTATTACCTAAATTGGGTTTGTCAATTTAGGTAAGATGATCAATTAGAGTCCTACTAGGAAATAAGTTTCTATTAGAATCAACTGGAATCAAAGTTGTTAACCTATTTAAGGGTTATTGCATGAGAAACAAGGATTGAATAAGATTTATTTAAAATCTTTCATTTTCTCCCATGCGGTCTTCTTCTTCTCTCTCCCTTTCTCCTACTTCATTTTAAGATTCTTTTCTAATCTCTTCTATTTTCTCTCTAAATTTCTCTCCTTCAATCTCTACTTTTCATTGGTTATTATTGCTATCCAGAAGATTCCAGTAGTGAAAGAGAATCTTTGGGTGCCCGAACGTGAAGATGACGACTTGGTTTCAAAGTAAAAACACTACTATTCCATTTATTGGTAAACTTAAACTCTAAAGTCTTTCCTTACACCATATTTTAGACCATTCTAGTGTCAACATACCTATTTGAGAGTTGAGGAAGTTACTACCTTATCTGAGTAGTTTTCTCTTTTTCCATCTAGTAATGATCATTTTAATCAATTAACTTATTGTCAGTTATTGCTTACTATATTTTATTTTAGTTACTTGCTTGGGTCAATTGTTTTCCAAAACATTGCATTCATACTAGATTTGCATCATATGGTGATTTCAATATTAGAAAAATACACTCTCTTTTATTGTTGCAAAATACACTAACTGAATGTGTAAAGGAAACCAGAAGAAGCATTACAATTTCTTCGGACACTTCCCAAGCTTAGCTAGCTCTTTAGGGTTTAATGGTGAGATTATAACAAGTAGGTACTCTTCTTGTAAGTCTAGGATTTATCAACGATTAAGAGACTCCACATTTTACCACTGTTAAAATAAATTTCATCCTTGAAACTGAGTAATTCTCGTTAGGCACAGGCCTGACATAAAGATGAGTTTGATCATACGTGACTTTGGGAGCATGGTACATAGAGAACTATCTGTGTTAAGGGTTACTACATTCTACCAACATAAGAATAAGTTTTGTCCTCAAAACAGAGTGAATATCATTAGAGATCATATTGTATTTATTTTTAGTCCAGGGATATCACTTGTTTCAAGGTATCTTACTAGGTCTAACATTACATCTTCAATTATTTGTACACATAAGATAGTTCATTGTTCTCTTTTGGTTTGCAGAATGCTTTTGTTCAAGTTTCTTAGGGTATTTAGTCAGGACAATTTTTGGTGTCTGATATTCACTGGAGATACTTTATTAATCGAGAAAGATATTTTTGGATTACAGGCCTGATCATCCACCAAAGTTCAAGGAACTAATGGAAGATTATATCAGTCTTGTTAGAGGTCTGCATTTCAATGTGTATCCATGCTTTCTGCAGTATGCCTTTCTGATGTACTTCATGTATCTATTTTCTGTTTATATTTAATTGCAGATCTTTCAAGAAAGATTATGCGTGGAATTGCTTTAGGATTGGGTGGGTCTCTTGATGCATTTGAAGGTGAAAGAGCAGGAGATTCCTTTTGGGTGATGAGATTAATTGGATATCCAGTGTCAGCTGATATTCCAGAATCACAACGCACGGATACAGGATGGTATTAACTATGGACTTTTTGGTCTATATTTTTATGAAGAATACAATTTGATTTCTGAAATTCTTTTTTTGCCTTTCTCGATGCATCGGGTGAAAATGCAGTGGAGCTCATACAGATTATGGTGAGTAGCTTGCGACATACTTTTTCAATGAAGCAAATTAATATTGATAAAACTATGGTATTAGTTATTAGGATTTTTATAAATCACAGCCTATTTTATATATTTTATGATTTGCACTCCGTCTTTCAGGATTTTGTAACCCGACCCTTTTTTTTTCTTATAATTCTCATTTAATACATTGACGTTATTTTAACTAACTAACGTCGACTAAATTATTAAAATATTTCTAATTTTCTTTCTTATTTTCTATATCCCTCCACCATCTTCCCCACCTATCTCCTTCATTGTCGCCATCGTCGTCGCCGCCGCTACCACTTTTCCCTATCTGCCCCCCCCCCCCCCACCCGCCCCTCCTCCTTTTCTTCTTCTTCTTCTTCTTCGGGAAGAGAAAAAGGATAAAGAAGACGGGGACAATATAGGTACTTATAAATTATTTTGTATACAATAGAACATTCCTTTTTTAGTACCATCTAAGTTAACCCAAGGTGTTAAATAAGAATTATAAAAGAAAAGGAAGAATCGGATTATAAAATCTTCAAAGACGAGATGTGAATAACAAAATAGGTAAAATGTAGGGTGTGATTTATAAAAGTCTCTTAGTTATTTAGACATTATTTTATTGTCTTCATATGATTGGTTAGTAGTTCTCAGTATTATGCTTTTCAGTGAAGATCTTAACTTCCCCTTTGAATCTTATGGCATGATTTGAAATAGGTCTGCTGACCTTAGTTAACCAAGATGATGATATTCGTGCTCTTGAGGTACTATTCCTTTGTAACTTCATATTTCAGACTTTTCAGTTGGCATGTCTAGGTTCATAATGGATGGTTATTTACATTAATAATGATTTTTATGTAGAAGTTTCGCAATACATTAATTAAATAGATGGTAAATATGGCTGTGCTAGTTTTACCTTCACTTTCCTAGGAGCAATTTGCATATATCCTTTTGTAGGCTTCTCATTGCTTAATTTCATATATGCCTAGATGCACTTTTTAAGATTCACAAGAAAATTAATGATTATGCTTATGTTTCAGATCTACCAAATGAATTCGCCATCAGTTCTATTTTTAATATTGAGGATCTAGTAGCTTATAAAGGTCCAGATTTTACTTTAGATAATCCACTAGCTAGTGAGCCTACCGATGAGTCTATCTATGAGAGACTCTCTTTACCTCCGCTTCCAAAAATTCTACCTAACACATTAGATGAAATTGATAAAATTTTAGATGATGAGATTATCTCAACTAGAAAAGGTGGAACCCGACAATATCTGATACGTTGGAAAGAACGACCTATATCTGATGACATGTGGTTTGATCGGCATGACTTTGAGAGGCACCATCTTGATATCTCGGAGTAGTATGAGAGCAGCAGAGAGGCACATTCAACGGACTTGAGTTCTCCTACTCGGGGAGAATAATATGGGCATCATTGACAAGACGCGATAATGTGTGTACTAGCACAAAGAGGCGCTGACATTTGATGATCCCTTGTGTAGGAAAATGGTTCAGATTGAGAGTTCATATCATTGTATTTATTATGTGACATTTATGGTTGTTTTTATATTTTTTATTTGTCTAGAGTATCTTTTGCTTTTTGCTTATTCTCATTGTAGGTTTTTATATAGACCCGTTGTGTTTTCTTTTGAGGTTAATAAAGATTTTTTTGACTTAACTTACTCTCCTTTGTGGAAATTTAGTGTGAAACTATTTTTAAGGGTGGAGGTATGAAACCCTATTCCTCGTCTTCTTACATTCTCTTTCACCTTCTTCTCCACTATGTTTTGCATCACATAGTCACAGACTTACCACACATTACAAAAGGTTCTTTTCATTGCTCAAGCAAATGGGCACTTAGAGGTTCAGCATTTCGTGCATGCAACTTTTTGACAATTCCATGATGGAACTGTTCTGGACGTATTCAGACCGTCATATAGTCTCCAACATTAAATTTCTTAAATCTTCTTAGATTAGCACAAATTTTATAATTGACAATATTTTGATTAATTCTGTTACTTTTTTTTTTATACACTACCTCATTTAGACTTAAACCTACCGGCTTATTAACATAATTATTAGTCTTGAGAAGTCCAAGTCATAGTTCTCAGTTTCGGCCGATCCCGATCCCAGCCGAAACCAATCGGTTGATTGGTTTCGGTTGGGGTTTCGGCCGTTTCGGCCGATCCCGACCGAAACGGGTGGGAACGGGTCGGATCCGACCCGGGGGACATCAATAATTGATGTCCCCATCCCCACCTGCCTCTCTCCCTTTTCTCTCTCTCTCTCTTTCTCTCTTTTCCTCTCTTAGTCTCTTTCTCTCTTTCTCACCGATTTCTTACTCTCTTTCTCCCCGGCGACTGAGTAGATCTCCATCTCTCCGGTGACCTCGACCTCCGGCGACGTTCTCCGACGACCTCGATCTTCGGCGACCTTCGGTAAGTTTTTTTTTTCAGTTTTTTAATTTTTTTCTCCCCTGCTGCTGCTCACTGCTGCTGCAGCAGCAGGTGCTGCCGCAGCACCTTGCTTGCTGCTGCAGCAGCAGCAAGCTGCAGGTGTTGCTTATGGCTTTATGCAATTATGCCTTATTTTAAATTATTTTATATTTTATTTTGATTTTTGTTTATGTTTTTTAGTTGCAGTCTTGCAGAGCTAAAATATCAATGGCTCCAAAAGAGAAGTCATATGATACCGATATTGGGTGGCAACATTGTAGCATTATTGGGCAAGATAAAAGGCGCGTTAAATGCAACTGGTGTGGAAAGGAAATGAGTGGTGGTGTCAGTCGTTTGAAAGAACATTTAGCTGGAAGACAAGGAAATGTAGCAGCTTGCACTCAAGTGTCTTTGGAAGTTAGAAAACAGATGTTGGCTCATTTAATTGGCAAAAAGAAGGATAAACAATCTGCATAACAAAGAGAGTCAATGATTCGTAAAGAATTGATGCATAATCCTGTACAGATTGATAATGATAGCAGTGAGCAAAGTGAGGAGGATGAGGAGGAGAGACAAATGAGGAGGGCAATGAAAGAGAGCAGAAATATGCATAGAGAAGAGGAAGAGATGAGAAGAAGCACTGGTAGTAACTTTCAGAGATCTAGATCAGTTAATATACGAGGAGAGAGAGAATATGGGGGCAGCAGTTCTACCCATAGGACTCCTGATGTTACAGCAGAGTCTGAAAATATTGGACCAATGGATACATATCTTTAGAAAAAAGGGGTCGTACACAGACTTCAATCAAGACAGCTCTCAAAGGAATTAAAAATGCAAAGAAACACATTGGTAGAGCTATCTCTAAATTTTTCTTCTACAATCATATTCCTTTCAATGTAGCTGATAGCCCTTACTATCACACTATGGTGGATGCTATACAATCAGTAGGGCCTGGTGTTCCCCCTCCTAGTTCAAATGATATTGCTACTAAATATCTTGACTCAGAGGTAGATGAACTTCATACTTATATTGAGACATTTAAACGGTATTGGGATGAATTTGGTTGTACACTGATGTGTGATGGGTGGAGTACACAAAACAGAAGAAATATAATTAATTTCTTAGTGTACTCTGGCATGGGGACATCTGTGGATGCTACTGCTCATTTTAAAAGTGCAGATTATATTTGTCAGTTGATGGATGAGGTAGTACAAGAAATTGGTGAAAAAAGAGTAGTCCAAGTGGTTACTGATAATGGGGCAAATTATAAAGCTGCTGGAAATTTTTTTATGAATATTTAAAAATTTGAATGCTTACAATTTTTAAATTTTTATAGGGTATTTTCTTAATCCAAGATTTCAATTCTCTAAAAATGTCAATGATAGTGAAGTCTTGTTGGGGGTTAGAAAGGTAATCAGCAAGTTTAAGCCCGATATTCATAAACAAATCCTGTGCGATAAAGAAGTAAGTTATGATTCAATTAAATAATTTTATTATTATTTGTTTCAAGTTTTAACTTTCAATAATCAATATAATCAATAAGTTAATAATATATTTCTGATTTCAGATGGAGAGATATAGATTGAGAGCTGGGCAATTCAGTACTGCTAAAGTTGCTACAGCTATATCTCATAACACTCCAGCTGAATGGTGGTCTATTTATGGATGGGAGGAGGCACCAAATTTGACGCCAATAGTAAAGAAGATTTTAAGTCAAACTGTGTCTTCATCACAGTGTGAAAGAAATTGGACTACTTTTTCCTTAATCCACACAAAAACACGCAACCGATTGACAATGGAAAGATTGGAGAAGTTAGTTTTTTGTCATTATAATATGAGATTGAGGGAGAGAAATTTAAGAAGAAAGGTAGAAAATGAACAACTGATTGATTTAAATCATGTTTTTGATAAAGAAGACCCCTTGACTCCATGGATCAGAGAAATGGAGGACAAGTTATTAGATGACAGAGATAACCCATGGTTAGATAAAATATTGGGAGAGACCACGACGAGGGCAGAGGCTGGTACGAGTCATAGTCTTGATGATACATATGGTGGTGAGATCGTTCCATCTAAATTTGTTGAAGAAAGTCAAGGAGGCATAAGGAGTGAAGACAGAGAAACTGAGGATATATATACATACAAGCGACGTCGTCATGAGATGCATTTTGGTTCCTATGATTATGGTACATCGAGTATTTATTGTTTGGAGCCATCACAAGATCCATATGCTAGTTATTATCCTCAGTATACTCAGTATTCTCAGATACAAGATCCAAATGCTGGTTATTATCCTCCTCAAACGCAAGTCACACAACAAGATCCAAATGTTGGTTATTATCCTCCTCAAACACAAGTCACACAACAAGATCCATACAATATGACTAGTATGATGGAATCACTTTTTGGAGCATCAGGTCCCAGACATCAATATTTACAAACTTATGGTGATTATGATGATGAAGACTATAGAAATTTACGAGAACCAGCTCGGTATTCAACAAAGTTTTAAATTTTGAGTAAGTTAATACATTTTTTTAAGTTTTTAGACTTCATATGTGAGTAATTTTTGTTTTCTTATTTTTTGTTATTTTTCTAAATTTTTCTGCATTTTTAAATAATATTTAGAATTTTATATAATTAAAAAATAGTCCGATCCGATACGAACGGCCGATACGTATCGTTTTTCTGGACGGCTGATACCGATCCCGATCCCGATACTGGGAACCTTGGTCCAAGTACAAAATCCGTACTAACATCTTGCCAAAGACAGGAATAGGCAAAGGTGTGTACAATCTCGTATTCTGCTTTCACTAAGCAATATTGTGGTTCTTAATTTAGATACATATTGGACAAGATTAAGCCGCTACAAATTGTAATAGGATTTGTTTAGGATTTTTGAATGATTAGCTAGCCTCCAAATATGTGGAAAAGTTGCCTCTTTGGATTATTTATTCTTGGAACTTGTTTTGTATTTAGGCTTGAGTTAACTTCTTCCTTTTCCTTCTTCTCTTTCGATATCCAACTCGAGCTCTTGTCTACGACCGAGATTAATCCTCCATCGCTTCTCCCTCCTCCCTCTAGCGACCAGCCATACCTAGAAGCTCTCTTCTCTCACCTATCTTGTTTCAAAGCACTAATCCAACCACCATACCTATCAACATCTTCCATAACCCTAACCACATAATCCATGTCCATCCCGCCACCTCCTAACCTTCGGTTATTATTTCCTATATAACTCTTGATCTACTAACCTAATCGACGAGATTTCGGTTGCGTTGGATTCCTAACTTTCAGAGGAACAACATATCTAAATCTTAGATCGTTCAACAATTGGATCGATCCCAATTGTCTTTGTAAGTACGGTGCTGAGTTATGTCCACATTATCGAATCAGATAGAAAATCATCTTCACCAAAAGCGACTGTAATAAGTTGGTACTAGAGCCAGCTTTCCTTGGCACCCATCTATAATGACGTCAACCACTAGATCCATAGCAACGCGAAGAAGAGAAGGGTAGACATCCATGCGCGCGCGAGAGAGAGGAACTCTACACCTCCATGCACGGGCACCCAAGGGCAAGAGGATCATACACATACAACGCTGCCTTCTTCGTCCTCCTTCACAGATCTAAACATAGAGATGGTATCAAGGTCTATTGAAGTTTTGGGACAGACCTTCTCCACCATTGCTTGCCCAAACCATCGGAATCTTGAGTCAAACAAGCACATAACAGAATGCTAGTTTGTTGCAGGCAATTTGAGAATGGTTGATCCGAGGACATGAGGCACCCAGATCTTCTACACTAGAACCTCCCATGATGGTTCCACTAGTTGGCCAAGAACAAAAGAGAGACCACGTCCAAGCGGAGGCAAGGTGGGCCTTGCCGACGAGCGCAACTTGTAGATGAAGATGATGATGATCCTTGGATTGAGAGGGATGAAGAGCAAGATTGAGAAGCTGATGGAGGACGTCGGAGGAATTATGTATGGCTAGAGGAGCACCCGTCTTCGATTAGAGTTGAAGCAAGATTTGATCCCAACCGCGATACTGGCATTCGTGGGCGCACTATTCAGTTGGAGTTTACGATTTTTCGAGGTGGAGATCCAGTAGATTGGCTCTAACGTGCCGAACAATTTTTTAGTATCCAAGGCACGAAAGAGGATCAAAAGTTCTCCTTTCTTCTTTCCACCTCGAGGATGTAGCGCTACGGTGGTTTTGGTTGGTTACCACCCATAGGCCGACCAAAATATGGGTGGAGTTTCATCGTTTGGTCTACAAACGGTTTGGATTGTCAGGCTACAAAGACTTCCATGCTATCTTAACAAAGACGATCCAGAAGACGACGGTGAGATCCACCAAGAGGAAATTGAATGAGTGTCTAGCCTATGCACACCACTATGATCGGATATTTAGCTCAAATCTATATTTATCGCCGGTTTGCGCGGGAGGACATTCAAGCTGATGTACGAGCGCTACGACCTACAGATCTAGGGCAAGCCATAGAGGATGCTCTACTCATGGAGAAATAATATCAAGCACTTAGAGGGCACTCGAGACAACCATTAAGTAGCAAGCTACATCCAATGTTCACGCATGGACTTGATGGCTTGGATTACCTGCATGCAGTTGGACAGCGGCCACATTTTCGCATTTCTAATGATGTGAAAATAACCCCTAGGATCCCTATGCAAACTCTAACACCTACTGAGGTAGAGGAGTGAAGAGCCAAGGGGTTGTGCTTCAGGTGACGAGAAGTTTAACCTAGGACACTGTTGTGCACGGTCGACCGGTACGGTGATGCTAATTGATGGAGAGACCGAGAAGCCTAAGGGATTACCACCAAAGCGTGAAGGAGGTTCTAGTGGAGTGGCTTGGACGGATCATCGACGAGATGACGTTGGAGATGAAGGATGACTTGATAGATTGTTTTTCTCACTTTGCACCTTGAGAACAAGGTGAGCAAAGTGTGGTGGGTTGTTGTAGTTCTTGATTTAGATACATATTAGATAAGATTAAACCGTTTCAAATTGTATTATTTTGTACGAAACCGGACTGATGAGGGATAGGTAGGGTATTTGGATTGAAGGGAGTTCTTGATGGTGATGGAAGGGGTGGAAGAACATGATATATGAATAGGGATATTTGCGATTAGAGAAGGGAATAGGATGAAGAGAAAGAAAAGGTCGCTCCTAGAAGAAGTAGGGCCGCGACAGACGAGAAGGATCTAACCAATGTAGGCTAGGGGACGATAAGAAGTTAGGGCAAGAAGAGAAGAAGAGAAAGAGAGAGAGAGAGATAGGAGAAGAAGATAGATTTCATAATATAACCCAACTAGGATGTATTTCACAATACTTAGAGGCTACCCTTTGGACTCAAACAACAGAAATAAAGCCCTAAAAATAAAGTGTTCTCGTTGTGGCGGGTTCGAACGCGCCTGAGGCCGTTCAAACGTGAAATTCTCATTCTCTGTCTTTGTGAACGCATGCAAGCGTTCGAACGGGCGTGTTTGAATGGGTCCGAGGCCTTTCGAATGCACAAATCCGGTTCTTTGTTTTTGTGAACGCATGCAAGCGTTCGCATAGTGTGTTTAAACACAGTCCCAGGTGTTCGAACGCCCCCCGACAAAAAGCCTTATTTTCTTCCAAAATAAATATATTTCTTCCGATACAACTTGATCTAGCTCTAGTTGTATCAATCTACAAAGCTCCATAATGTCCTCCTCAGACTCCCATGTCGCCTCGTCGGAATGCCGTCCGAGCCACTCCCCCAAGATCTCGATCTCTAGTCGACCTTCCCGACGATGCCTCCGTCTCGCCAACACATGCACTGGCTCATATGTCTGTATCTCCTCCACTAGATCGGGTATCTGTGTGCTTACTGCCTGATCCGCCCCTACTCTCGCTCGTAGTAGCGCTACATGAAACATGGGATGAACCCGAGATCCCTCTGGCAACTCCAATCTGTACGCAATAGGTACCATTTGTTCCAATATGCGGAACGGTCCAAAATACCAATGCACTAACTTGGGATTGCATATAGGACATAGGGTAACTTGTCGATATGGTTGGGCTTACACGAATACAAGGTCCTCGACCTCAAACTCCAACTCCCAATGCCGGTGATCATACACTTGTTTCATGTGGTTCTGGGCCATTGTCATGTGCTCCCGTAATCTCTATAGAACTACATCCCGATTTGCTAGCTCCATCTCTGTCTCCATCCTCACTGTTGATGCCTCGGGGTCGTATGTTCTCAAAGTAGGTGGCGGTCTACAATACACTGCCTTGAATGGTGTCATCTCAATGGTGCTATAAAATGCAGTATTATAGGACTACTCCACCCAGGGTAAGTAGTGGAGCCATCTCCTCGGTCTTTCGCCCATAAAAAATTGCAGGTACTGCTCTATGACCCGGTTCACCACTTCCGTTTGGCCATCTGTTTGTGGGTGATAGGTTGAATTAAGGTTCAACCGAATACCCTAGAGTGTGAAATACTCGGTCCAAAAGTCACTGATGAAGACTTGATATCGGTCGGATACAATCAAACACCGCATGCTGTGAAGGTTGGCAATGTCGCGCATAAACACCTCTGCCACCATCCTTGCTGAATATGGGTGCGCTAAGGCTGATAAGTTAGTATACTTACTCAGTTTGTCTACCACAACGAATATGACCGAGTACCCCCTTACAGAAGGTAAGCCATCAATAAAGTCCATAGAGATGTCCTCCTAAATCCTCTTTGGCACGGGCAATGACCGGAGTAGTCCAGTTGGCCTCAATGAGTCGGTCCTTGCCCTTTGGCATACCTCGCAAGCACGTACGAACGCCCTTTGCTCCTGTCATACTCCCGACCACGTATAGCTTTGTAGTAGTCTCTTGTGAGTCCGTAGGAGTCCCTCGTTTCCTGCCTCAGGGATGGAATAAAAATGTTCCATCACTCTTCGTCGTAGGTCCGCAGGTATCCGAATGCGCCCATGGTCCAATAGCAATCCGCCTCGGCTCACCATTCTAGGATGACTCGTGGGGTCATCCTCCTCCTATAAGATTCTCAAGATATCTGGATTGTTAGTTCTTGTGGCTCGTATGTCATCTATGAAAGGAAAGACAGGCACGGACAGGGCCGTCAGTTCGGCCAGTTCGGGTTGGATAGCACGTTTGCTGCCTTGTTCTCCGCTCCTTCCTTATATTACTGCTCATAGTCATACCCTAATAGCTTGGTGACCCACCTCTGTTGCATGGGCATGTGAATCCGCTGCCTCATAAAATAAGTAAGCTCCTCTAATCTGTCTAGATCACAAATCGCCTCCCAATTAATTATGGTCTTCACCTCGTCATAGCATGCAAGATAGCGAGCATCTTCCGCTCGTAGGTGGATAGCTACTATGACCTCCCAGTCAAAGCTTTGCTAAGGTAAGCAATGGGCCTCCTGGTCTGCATCAATACAGCTCCTATACTTGCTCCCGACGCATCACATTCGATCACAAATTGCTCAGTGAAGTCGGGTAGTACCAATACCGATGCGGACGCCATTGCTATCTTCAGCTCCTCGAATGCCTTTTGTCGCTGCATCAGTCCATTCAAAGGCATCCTTCTTCAGCAAGGCTGTCAGTGGTGTTGCAATCTTCCCATAGTTGGCCACAAATCTGCGATAGTAGTCTGTTAAACTAAGGAAACCGCATAGCTCCCCTATCGTCCTCGGTTGTGTCCAGCTGAGCATGCACGCCACCTTGCTTGCGTTGGCCACGACTCCCTCTACTGAAATGATGTGCCCTAAGTACTCCACTTGTCGTTCGCCCCATAGGCATTTACTTTGCTTCACCTTGAAGAAATGGTCACTTAAGAGCGCCAACACGGATCGTAGATGATTCAAGTGCTCCTCCCAACTCTTTTTGTATACCAAAATGTCATCGAAGAATACTAACACATACCGTCGTAAGAGTGGACAGAATGTTGTTCATCAGCCCTTGGAAGGTCGCCGGAGCATTCGTTAACCCAAACGGCATCACTCGAAACTCATAGTGCTCGTCATGAGTTTAGGATGTCGTTTTCTGGACGTCCTCAACATGCACTCGGATCTAGTGTTACCCTGCACGAAGGTCCAGCTTGCTCAAGTATGATGCTCCGGTTAGCTTGTCCAGCAACTCTTTAATGACTGGTATCGGGTATCTATTTTTGACGATTATGGCGTTCAGCGCGCAGTAATTCACGTAGAAACGCCAACTGCCATCCTTCTTTCTTACTAACAGAATTGGTGATGAATAGGAACTCCGGTTTGGTTGAATAATGCCTTGCTCCAACATCTCCGCAGCCAGGCTCAATATTTTTTCCTTTTGGATGTGTGGATAGCGATAGGGCCGTACATTTGCCGGCTCGGCCCTCGGTACGATCTTGATCCTGTGATCAGCATGCCTGGTAGGTGGTAGCCCTCGTGGAACCTCAAAAAGTCTAGAAAAGTCAGCTAATAAGCAATCCAAGTCATGATGAGTACCTAAGTCAGAGATGACTTCGGGCTCTGTAGGTGCCAGCTGAAAGAAGTAGGTAACCTCGCCTATCCATGGAGCTCCAACCAACGGCTGTAAAAAGGGGCTCATTTGTGTACGAAATCCCTCAAGTCATATCACACGTCCATCTCTTCGAGATGTGAGTCATCTATGAAAAATTAAATGTGACGGGACCGAGACTCTGTAGATATTGGGTGCCTAGCACGATGTTAGCTCCTCGCAGTGCTAGCGGGTACAAGTCCAAGGTGAAGCTATGTCCTTGCACTCGGACCACCATGCCTCGACAAACGCTGTCGGCTCTAAGACGGATATCATCACCAATGGTCACATCAAATCTAATAGTGGGCTCGGCCGTGAGTCCTATACTCCGTAACAATCTCTCATTTAAAAAGTTCTGTGCTCCCCGTGTCAATGAGGATGTTTACACATTGCTTCTGAATGAGCCCATCCACCCGTAGGGTCTTTTTGGGCGCTAGTACCAGAGTATGCATACATTGAGATCTTGGCCTACATATCCTCCACATCTCCTCAAGCTCCTCTCCGACTATCTCCTCTTTGACGTCTCCCTCAGCCTCTTCGTCATAGCTGTTGAATCCGGTTGTTGGTCTTGGGGTACCCCACTATACAAAAGAGGGTACCGGTGGTTTTGTCAGAACCGCCGGTTATGGACGCTGTCCATGGCATATATCGGCTGTCCCTCGACGTCCAATTCGTCTTCATAACTTCTTTCAAAGCAGTATACTTCTGTCTATTCTTGTAGCAATTTCAAAAGCCTCCATCAAAGTTCGTAGTTGCATTGAATAGACATCGGCTTTTATCTTTTCGCGTAGCCCTGCCAAAAATGTGCTCTTCAATGCTTCTTGTGACCACCTTGGAAAACAACGGCTGCTGAGACGCTTAATGTCTTTTTGATATGTTACCACAATAGTCTTTTGTGTTAATTTGTAGAGCGTAGCACCATAATCTTCATATCCAATAGTCCCAAAGAGTCGAGCTAATACAAAGTTGAATGCTGTCCAATTGTCGAACGATTGGCAAGCACGCATTGATTGGTGCCAATGTAAAGCCGCATCTTCCAAATGAAAGCTCGCAATAGGTACCTTAGCTTCTTTCGGAGTGCCATGACATGAAAAGTATTGTTCGGCACGAAAAATCCAATCAATAGGATTACCTCTATTGAACTTTGGAAATTCCAGCCGAGCGGATTGTCCGCGGAGGCCATAATCGCGTCCATTGTCCATTAGAGGATCCATTCTGACAACAGGTGGATAAAGGATGTGAATCTCCGGTCCACATCGTCTCCTTTCCTCTTTCTCACGAGCAATCACATGTTCATCATCATATGGCCACGCTGCTCCTAGTTTGCCGCTACCCTAATGGTGTTCATTTCTTCCTCCATTTATGCTATGGTTCACTCTTGGTAGGGCCGAGTAAGGTATCGTTGGTCTAGGAGGGTTGGACAGTAATGAGTCTATCTGCCTTAGGAAAACTCTCGTTGTTGGCGGAGTTTGATTGGCTGCTGGTGTAGTTACGATGGGTTCTTCCAGTGTCAGCCCTCCACGTAATATCATACGAATCTCCTCTCGTAGGGATTGCACAAGGGCTTCTTACATTTGTTGCTGGTGGTCCATCATCGTTTATTGTTGATCCATCATTTGCTGAATGACCGTTGCCACATTAGGATCGAGCGCCATGGAAAGAGGCGCACTCGGCGTGGCGCTGGTGCTGGCTTTGCTATTGCGACTCACGGTGACCGAAGCGTTTGGGTCTGGTTTTGAGTTGGCATCCTTCGTCACAAACTTTGCCATCGATTTTGTGTTAGTCATAGTCTGAGAACCGGTGGCTCTGATACCACTATTACAAAACCGGACTGATGAGGGATAGGTAGGGTATTTGGATTGAAGGGAGTTCTTGATGGTGATGGAAGGGGTGGAAGAAGATGATATGTGGATAGGGATATTTGCGATTAGAGAAGGAAATAAGACGAAGGGAAAGAAAAGGTCGCTCTTAGAAGAAGTAGAGCCACGATAGAGGAAAAGGATCCAACCAATGTAGACTAGGGGATGATAAGAAGTTAGGGCAAGAAGAGAAGAAGAGAAAGAGAGAGAGAGAGAGAGAGAGAGAGAGAGAGAGAGAGAGAGATAGGAGAAGAAGATAGATTTTATAATATAACTCAACTAGGGTGCACTCTACAATACTTAGAGGCTACCCCTTGGACTCAAACAACAAAAATAAAGCCCTAAAAACAAAGTGTTCTCGTTGCAGCACATTTGAACGCGAAATTCCCGTTCTTTGTCTTTGTGAATACGCGCAGGCATTCGAACAGGCGCGTTTGAATGGGCCCAAGGCTGTTCGAACGCACAAATCCCGTTATCTATTTTTTTGAATGCGTGCAGGTGTTCGAACGCCCCTTGACAAAAAGCCTCATTTTCTTCCAATAAATTTATTTCTTTCGATATAACTTGATCTAGCCCTAGTTGTATCACATTTTATATTTATGTTTTAGGCAAATAAGATAATTCTCGCGTTCGTACATTCAGAGCCCTGTTTTTGGGCGTTCGAACGCAATTGGGGGGTGTTTGAACATGATGGATAAGTTGAGTCGTAATAGGATTTGTTTAGGGTTTTTAGATAATTTGCTAGCCTCCAAATATGTAGAAAAACAACCTCTTTGGATTATTAATTATTGGAACTTGTTTTGTGTCTAGGCTTGAGTCAACTTCTTTCTCCTTCCTCCCCCTTAGTATCCAACTCGAGGTCTCGTCTACAACCGAGGTTAATCCTCCATCTAACAACCAGCTATACCTGGAAGCTCCCTTCTCCCATCTCATCTTGTTCAAAACACTAATCTATCCACCATACCCATCGACATCTTCTATAACCCTAATACCATATAATCTATGTCCATCCCGCCATCTCCTAACCTTTGGTCATTGTTTCCTATATAACTCTCGATCTACTAGCTTGATCGACGAGATTCCGATTGCGTTGGATTTCTAACTTCTAGAGGAACAACATATCTGAATCTCAGGTTGTTCCAACGGTTGGATCGATCTCAATTGTCTTCGCAAGTTTTGTGTTGAGATCTATCCAGATTATCAAATCAGATAGAAAATCATCTTCACCAAAAGCAATAGTAACAAGTAAGTTGACATATGTGTCATTGACCAAAAAGTCTCATAACATCTCTATTAAGACTTGGCCAGAAAAATTAACGTTCAATGGCTTCAATGCTTTTTGCATGCCTAAAATGTCCTACTAGACCTCCAGCATGCAATTCCTAAATTTATAATTCTCTTAATGAGGTCTCAGAAATGCATGACTTTTGACACTTAAATAGAGCCATCCTACATGATGAAACCATTTATTTCTTGAGTCACTCTGCTTAACAGCTTGTGAACTTCATGAAAATCCGAACACACTCGTATTCAATTTTGATTTTGTCAAAGCCTAACCTCCACACTTAATTTTGAAAGAAAGGTCATGCGACGGCTTTGTTCTTATTTCCAGATTTGTGGCGCAGGGTATGTATAATCTTGGTGAAATTCAACCCACCTAACTTGTCTGGCTTTAAGCTTATTCTGGGAGTTGATATTGCGAAGGGCCTCATGGTCAGAGAAAATAACAAATTATTAAGGGAGTAATGCCTCCAGTGATGAAGAGATTGAACCACCATAAAAAATTTCTTATCATAGGTGGTGTATTGCTGATTGGTTTCATTCAATTTTTCACTAAAATAAGCAATCAGATGACCCTCTTGGCTCAGGGCTCCAGATATACTAATTCCTGATGCATCACATGCAACCTCAAATACTTTAGAAAAATCGAGAGTTGCATGACAGGTTTTTTCACCATTTTCCTCTTGATTTCAACGAAAGCTTGTCACGACCCAAAATAGGAATCATGACTGGCCATGCATCTCAATATGCTTGAGATGCACGAAGCCTTATTAATACTCTCTACGTGTACGATGACAAAATAAATAAATAAAATGAGAATGTGCTTTATTAAATTTTATAACTAATTGCAATAAAAATAAAAATCTAAATTAAATAAATAAAACTTCTAATCTAAAGCACAAAATCTAAAAGAGCGGAAAGGTAAATAGGTGAATCCTAAGTGGAGGTGGAGTCCGGGTACATCTCGCTCAGTCGCCTCGCTGACTATTACCTGAAATAAATAACAATACAAAAACAATAGAACCCATGAGCCAACAACTATAGCTCAGTGAGTGGAATCCACTCGAAAACCAAATAAATTTTAATTCATATTAATACTGAATAAATTAAACTAAAAGCAACAATATCCATAACAATATGCAATAGGCATGCTCTCTAAATAATAACGATGATAATAATAGAGAGATGTCACAACTTGTAACCTTGCACGTTTTCAACATATTAACATCTTTTGATATTTATACTGTCATATGTCTCAATGGGTCTAAACCCTGTGGATCCACATCAACTAAAAGTCACCTCGAGATGACGCTCGGGACTTTTCTTCATAGTTGATCCGGTTAGGGTCATCAGAGGGTTTCACCTTGTGATCAACACACTCTGTCTTTTCTTCTAACTGTTGAGAGAAGTTAGTCACCTAGAAAATTTTCTCATTCATCCTAGGACTGTTCCCTAACCCCGCTAGAGTCACCTAAGAAAGTCACCGCAGTGATCTAATTTAGGACTTTCCCCTGGGCTTCCAGATAGACTTGAGTCACCACGGAAAATCGCGAACGATTTATACCGGGACTGTTCTCTAAGTCGTATCAATACTAGTCTCATTTTTCTTTTCACAAATTTCAATATTTGCATGAAGTATGGTGATGCACTGAATATAATAATTAAATGTACACAGAAAATATAACAATTAAATTTTCGCACGTACGGATGAAATAAATAAATTTGCATATAGAAATTGCAACAATTTAATTTTTACACGTAAGGGTGAAATAAGTAAATTGCACACAGAAAATTTACATGGTCTGACAAAGATACGAAATACAATAAAATAAACATGTGAGTGAACCCACTCACCTGAGTCTAGGCAAGACAACCGAAATCTCAAATCTATACCTCACGTATTAAAAATCACCACCTTAATAAATAACAATAACATTTTTAATTAAAACAATTATTAAAAATCTTTCTTTAATTTAACCCAAGAATAATTAATTTGGGCTAAAATAAGCCCAAATCAGTTGGGCTAGGCTGTAGTTGGCCCGCAGGCCACAGCCCACCCAACTATAACTTAAATGGATTGGGCCAAGGCCCAATCCAATTAGCTAATGGAACCGGGTCTGGTTCGTTGGATTCGGATCCAACCCGACCCGAATCCAAACACTAAAAGGGAGAAGATCAGACTCGGGCAACCCGAGTCTGTCTTCTCCAAGCCGAAGAGAGAGGGAAAAAGAGAGGAAAAGAGAGAGAAAGGAAAAGAGAGAGAGAGAGATAGAGAGAGAGAAAAGGAGAGTCCATCGGCAACCACCGTCGTCGGCAGTTGCTAGCCAACTCTAGCTCTCCCCCCCCCTCCCAGCCCCTCCATACGGTGCCGCCATCATCGCGAGGTGGGGGAAAACCCGCATACGGCGGTCGATCCCATGATCGACGGCGACCGGTGCCACGAGAGCTCCAACGGTGAATGCCCACAGCACGAGGCCAACGGCAAGATGCTTCAAGACGGAGCGGCTGCGACCCGAAGCCGCCGGCCGGCCAGATTTGCCGGTGGAGCCGAAATCCCAAATTAGGTATTTTTGATTTACCCTATTAAACTTTAATTAAATTTTATGGGTGGGAGAGGGCTTACCGACGAGTCGCGTGGTGGTCTCTGATGGCTCAGGCGGCGCTCCGGCGGACCGATCCCACAGCGACGATTTCGACGGTGAGGAAGAAGCAGAAAAAGGGAGGAAGAAGAGAGAGAAGAGGGCTGAGATGGTTAAGCAGAGAGAGAGAGAGAAGAGATTATGGTTCTAATTTATAGATTAGGAGAGGATCAAATCTAATCCGATTCGGATTAGACGAAATCCACCCGTATCTGCGCTTCATCGCTGACCGGAGAGGGAGAGGGGAGGGGCTGCACGTGCAGAGCATGTGCACCCTCCTCTCTTAACCCATATTTTTTTTTATTCTTTTTTTAATTTTTATTTTTTTTTATTTCTGGTTCTGACAGCTTTGGTAGCACTCTTTAATCACTCAAATTCACTCTTCTTGAGGCAATCAGTTATTAGAGCCATGATGGTACTAAACCTCTAATAAACCGACAATGGAAGGTAGCGATCCCATAAAAATTTCTTGCATCTCTTATATTACAGAGCATAAGCCATTCATTAATAGCTTTGAGCTTCTTAGGCCGACAGAGGTTCCTTCAGACGAAGCAATAAAACCCAAGTTTGTAAATAATGAATTTTGTTGTGTGACTTGTCTAAGGAGAATAATAACCAGCATATGGATCTTGTGTTTGAGAATACTGAGGATATTGAGGATAGTAATTAGCATATGGATTTTGTGATGGCTTCAAACAATAAATACTCAATGTACTATAATCACAGAAAGTAACATTCTCATGACGACATTGCTGATATGTATATACATCCTTAATTTCTTTGTCTTCAATCCTTATGCCTCTTTGATTTTCCTCAATAAATGTAGATGAGACAATCTCACTACCAGGTATATCATCAGGATTATGACTAATACTGATAGGTATACTATCTCTTACTGTTGAACAATTCGTACCAGCCTCTGCCCTCGTTGTGATCTCCCCTAGTATCTCATCTAACTATGGGTTATTTCTATCATCTAATAATCTGTCTTCTATTTCTTTGATCCATAGAGTCAAAGGGATTTTCTTCATAAAAAACATGATTTAAATCAATCAGTTCATTTTCTGGCTTTCTTCTTAAATTTCTTTCCCTCAATCTTATATTATAATGATAAAAAATTAACTTCTCTAATCTTTTCATTGTCAATCGGTTGCATGTTTTGGTATGAATTAAGAAGAAAGTAGTCAAATTTTTTTCACACTATGATGAAGACATAGTTTGATTTAAAATCTTTTTTGCTATTAATATTAAATTTGGTGTCTCCTCCCATTCATAGACCACTATTCGACTGGAGTGTTATAAGATATAGCTACAGCAACTTTAGTAAGATTATATTGCCCAGCTCTTAATCTATATCTCTCCATTTGAAATTAGAAATATATTATTGCATACTGATTATATTGAAAGTTAAAACTTGAAACAAATAATACTAAAATTATTTAATTGAATCATAACTCACTTCTTTATATTCTGTGGAAATTTAAAATACCCTATAGCAATTTAAAATTTGTAAATATTTAAATTTTAAATATTCATAAATAAAAGTAAATTAGTAAATTAAAACTTAAAAGCATACCTATCAACATCGTGTATATCTCTATATAGTTGTCTGTTCCATCTAGAATAAATTATCTTTCACCATTTCCTATAACTTTAGCCCATATTTTTTTTGATCGATTCTTTTATTTTGTCAATTACCTCTTATAAAAAACTTATCTCATACTTATCATCACTATTTACAAGTTATAATATTTTAACAAGAGGCTCAAATACTACAGTGGCAACTGTAATATCATCCCAAACTATATTTTCAAGAGCTATATTCAAAGTTTCACCTAAATTTATCTTTAGGTATCATATTCTTAATTTTTATAGATCACTCCTATGATGTAAATATTCATATAATATCATCCTTACAATGCATGATGCTCTTCAAGTCTAAAAAATGAGTGACAAATCTAGTGACGACCAAGTTTGACGATCTTCCTACCACCAATCATCTACCTAAGTAAATTAAGAACCACCAATCATCTACCTAAGTAAATTAAGAACCCAACCATAGTTATATATAAAATTTGTCAACCTCTGACCTTCATATATGACTATGTTAATTTTAAGCTCTTTTGTAATATTTTCTAATATTAGATCAATACAATGTACAGCACATGACGTCTAATATAAATGAGGTTTTTTTATCATAAGTAAATTGCTAATAGCTTTATAATTGGTTCATTATCAGTAACCACTTGGACTATTTTTTTTCACCAATTTTTTATACCACCTCATGCATCAATTGACAAATATAATTTGTATTTTTGAAATAAGCAGTAGCATCCACAAACATCAAGAATAGTCCCCATGCCCAAGTACACTAAGAAATTAATTATATTTTTTCTGTTTTGTATACTCCACTCATCACACATCAGTGTATAACTAAATTCATCCCAATACCATTTAAATATTTCAATGTAAATATGAAGCTCATCTACCTCTGAGTCAAGATATATAGTAGCAATATTATTTAAACTAGGAGATGAAGCATTATGTCCTACTAATTGTATAGCATCCATCATAGTGTGATAATAAAGGTTATTGGTTACATTAAAAGGAATATGATTGTAGAAGAAAAATTTAGAGATAGCCCTATTAATGTATAACTTTATCAATGTGTTTCTTCCATTTTTAATTTCTTTAAGAGCTATTTTGATAAAAGTCTGTATATGACATTTTCTTTTCTGAAGATATATATCCATTGGTCAAATATTTTTAAATTGCTATAACATCAAGAGTCCTAGAGGTAGAACTACTACTCCCATATTCTCTCTCCCTGTATATAAACTGATCTAGATCTTTAAAAGTTATCACCAGTGCTTCTTCTCATCTCTTTCTCTCTTCTTTGTATAATTCTGCTCTCTTTCATTGCCCTCCTTATCTTCCCCACTTTGCTCACTGCTATCATTATCAATGTATACATGATTATGCATCAATTCTTCACGAACAATTTACTATCTCTGCTATTTAGATTGTTTATCCTTCTTTTTGCCAATCAGATAAACTAACATCTGTTTTCTAACTTTTAAGTACATCTGAGTGTAAGTTGTTACATTTCTTTCCTTTCCAGCTAAATGTTCTTTTAAACGGTTGACACCACCACTTATTTTCTTTCGACACTAGTTGCATTTAATACATCTTTTATCTTTCCTAGTAGTGCTGCAATGTTGCCACCCAATGTTGGTATCATATGACTTCTCTTTTGGAGCCACTTTTATTTTATATTTTTAACTGTAACTTTGTAACTAAAAAAAGAAAACAAAAATCAAAATAAAATATAAAATAATTTAATATTTTTTCTAATTTTCTTTCTTTACTTCTTTCTAGTTTCTAGTTTCCACTTTCCACTTTCCTCTCCTCTCTCGCTCAGGTTCTTAGCAGCAGCAGGTGCTGTTGCTTCACCACCAAAAGGAAGAGAAAAAAAGAGAATGAGAGGAATTAGAAACTAAAAGAAAAAGCTCACCTAAAGTCGTCGGAGGTTGAGGTCATTGGATCGTCGTCAAAGAACATCGCCAGAGGTCGAGGCCGCTGGTGAGAAAGAGAGAAAGAGAGAAAGAAAGAAAAGAGAAAGAGAAAAGGGAGAAAGAGAGGCAGGTGGGGGAAAATTAATTATTGATATCCCTTGGGTTTGATCTAGGTTAGATCTGACCCGTTCCCAACAGTTTCGGCCAGCATTAGGATCGGCTGAAACTGAGAACCTTAGTCTGTATATAGACTTATAATGAGAATAAACAAAAGACACCCGACACAAATAAAAAATACAAAAATAACATAAATATCACAGAAATAAAATTATATAAACTCTCGACTAGAACCAAATCTATACAGAGGGATCATCAAATGTCGATGTCACCTATGCTAGTACACACACCATTATGTCCTGTTAGTGATGTTCACATCACTCTGGGTATGTCTTGCACTCCCTGTACTTTGAGATTGTTGGAGCATCATGCACTAGGAAGCCCTTTTTGAAGAAAAGATTAAACCCTATTATCCTCTCATTTATCTATTTTATTTAATCGGTATTTAGTGTAGAGAACAACTAAAAGTAGTTAGTACTTATAAATAATTAATTAGACTGTTCATGATCTCTCTTCTTTCTATTGGGTATCTATTTTGCAATTTATTGTTGCAGCTTTCTTGTCTGTTTTCATATCACTATGAAAGGTGCACTATCAGATTGCTAATTGCTAGGCTATGTGCACAGAAAAGCTCTTTAACTTTCAAAATAGGAGAATTAGACCTTTGTATGCATTTCTTATGTAAATTTTGTGTATTTCATTATAAAAAGGCACGCATCTAGTATAAAAAATGAACGCATTTAGTTTGAAGCCAGAAATGTAAATTTTACCAAATTGGACTCGGCCCTACCAAGTTGTAATAATTCCTAGGTTTTAGGAATATTTGGGCATCCTAATCTATTTAAGATTTTTACTGGGGAAGTTTTCCTATTACCATTAGTTTTCTTTTGAGGCCTTTTCTATTAAGGATTGTCTTTTAAGGACTTTCCTTTAGAGGTTGTCCTTAGGAAAAGGAAAACCTACCTAAGATGTTTATCCCAAGTCTATTTATACTCCCTTGTCTCCCCTCTATGAGAGCCTATAAATATGAGGGGTAGTCCAAATATAGCGGAGTGTATCTTGTAGAGAGAAAAGAAGAGAGAATGAGAGTTATTCAGTTTGGTTGAGAGTGGTTTTTCCTTTGGATTTTCTTCTTGTTATCTACTGATAGCATCTGACCTAATGAATCCTATCAAACAATACCACAACAAGAAATTATAAACCCTAGCCCTCTTGCTAGACTTGAAAAAGAAAAGGAAAGAGAAAAAAAAATACTTCAATTGCTTTCCAAACTCTCTTTTTTTGGGGGGTGGGGGGCCGTTTTCTCGCTATTTCCCTTATTTATTTCGCTTAGCTCAATGCGCACAACTTAGGTGACGATTTTTAGAGTTAAACAACCTATAAATAGTCTCCCAATTGGACTAAATCACTTAAGAAAAGAAACAAACTAAAACAAGTCCTTACCCAACACAAACTAATAAAAATAACATAAATCTTCATCATCAGGTGTTTGAATGCTAGAAAGGGGCATTCGAACGCTTTAGCCTTTACCACGAATAGTTGCTCACAATTCGGAAGCGTCAAGACTAGTGTTGTACTCATTGCCTTCGTCAACTCCTCAGTTGCCTCCGTTGCCTCTTTTGATCGGAACTTATCCTTCCGTAGTAATTTGTTTAGGGTAGCTGCTATCCGTTCGTAGTGCTGAATGAACTTGTAGTAACTTGTCAGCCCCAAAAACCTTCGTAGTTCGTGGACATTCCTTGTCGTCGTCCACTCCAGCATGCATGTAATCTTACTTGGGTTGGTCTTTACCTTACTCAGATTCTCCATTTTGGTGTGACCAAAAGAGCATTTCTTGTTTACAAAAGTGCATGATCTTGCATAGTAACAAAGACCAAATGCAAGTATTGTACATACTCCTAGGTCCTATATATAAAAATGTCAAAAAAAATACAAGAACGAACTTTCGGAGGACCGATTTGAATACTATGTTAATCAAGGCTTGAAAAGTGATTAGCACATTTGTTAGGCCAAATAACATCGATAAAAACTCATAATGCCCGTCGTGTATTCGGAATGCCATCTTTGTTGTGTGTAAGGATCGGCCTTCCAGAAAACGATACGTGTCAATCGTATCAGTCGCCCGAATTAGATCGGACTTTTTTTAATTATATAAAATTTTAAATATTATTTAAAAATTCAAGAAGATTTTTTAAAAGTTTAGAAAATAATAATTTATTCACATATGAGCCCTAAAAATTAAAAAAGGTACTTACTCGAAAGTCAAAACTTCGATGAATATTGAGCTGACTCTTGTAAATCTTGTGGTGTCATCATCATAATCACCATAAATTTGAAAAATAATGATGTCTAAGGCCTAGTGTTCCAAAGAGTGGTTGTATTATATTATTCATATTAAATAGATTTTATTGTCTCGAAGGAGGATAATAATTTATATGTGGATTTTGTGTTTGAGAATATTGAGGAGGAAAATAACCAGCATATGGATAATGTGATGGCTCCAAATAATAAATACTTGATAACCATAGTCATAAACAGCAACATCTTGATAACGACATCATTGATATGTATGTACATTCGCAGTTTCTTTGTTTTCAATCCCTATACCTTGACTTCCTTCATCAAATGTGGAAGGAACAATCTCATCACTAGGTGTATTATTAAGATCATCAGGATTATCACTGGTATTGGTAGCTATACTATCTCTCGCTGCTGAACGACTCGTACCGGTCTCTATTCTAGTCGTGGTCTCACCCAATGCCTCATCTAACCATGGGTTATCTTAATCATCTAATAATCTTACTTTCCTGATCTATAGAGTTAGGGGGTCTTCATCAAAAACATGATTTAAATCAATTAGTTGATCATTTTCTATTTTTCTTTTTAAACTTCTCCCTTTATCTCATATTATAATGGCAGAGCACTAATTTTTCTAATCTCTCCATTGTTAATTAATTACGTGTTTTAGTGTGTATCAAGAAAAAGTTAGTAAAATATCTTTCACACAATGATGAAGACGGTTTGACTTAAGATTTTCTTTGCAATTAGTGTCAAATTTAGTGTATCCTTCCATCTATAAATGGACTATCATTCAATTGGACTGTTATGAGATATAGTAACAGCAACTTTAGCAGTACTGAATTGGCCAACTCTCAATCTATACTTCTCTATCTGAAATATATTATTGAATACATTTTATAAGAAATTGATTATATTAAAATTTGAAACAAATAATAATAAAATTATTTAATTGAATAATAACTTAACTTTCTATCGCAAAGGATTTACTTATGAATGTTAGGCTCTAAACTACTAATTATTTTTCTAACTCCCAGTAAGATTTCAATATCATTATTAAAAAAATATCCTGTAGAAATTTGCCCTTTGATTCTCTAAGTCAGACCAATACTAATTTTATTTTTCTTATAATTTGCACAAGGTATAGCGATGCTTTGAGTGTAATAATTAAATGCACACAGAAAATGTAATAATAAAATGTGCATGTAAGAATAAAATAAATAAATTTGCACATAGCAAATTACATAGTCTGACAAAGATACGAAGTATAATAAATAAATATGTGAGTGAACCCACTCACCTGAGTCTAGGCAAGACAACTGAAATCTTAAATCTCTAGCTCACGTGCTAAAAATCACCACCTTTAATAATAAATAATAATAAAATTTTTAATTTGAATAATATCAATATTTCTAAAATTTAAAACTAAAAAAAATGGGTTAAATTATCTATTGGATTAGGCTGGGCTGCTCCTAGCCCGGCCCACTCCAATAAACTAATCGGGTTGGGCCAAGGCCCAACCAAAAATAAAGGACTAGGCTGTGGGTTAGCCCGCAACCCACCCTCCATTTAAGTGGTTCAGGTCGGGTCTTTGGATCCGAAATCCAGACCCGAATCTGAACACGAAATCATAAGAAAAATGGTTGGCTCAGGTTAAACCTGAGCCCAACCAAATCCTTCCCCTCACATGACCAACGCGATGAAGAGAAGATAGAGGGAGAGAGTGTCCGTCGTTGATGGTTCAACAACTGCACCTCAAGCCCCTCGACTCTCTCGCGACGTTGCCGTCCTCATGAGGTGGAGGAGAAATTATAAAAGACGATCGATTCAATGGCTGACGGCGACTGGAGCCACGAGGGCTCAAAAGGCGAATACCGACGGCACGAGACCAACGGTAAGAGGCCTCCAGTGGTGGAGCGGCAGCAACCCGAAGCTGCCGGCTGACAAGGTTCACCGATGAGGCTGCAACACCGAAATTAGGTACTTCTAATTTTCTCCATTAAATTGAAATTAAATTAGAGAGATGAGAGAGGGCTTACCGAGGAGGAGCGTAAGGGTCCCTATTTACTCCGGCGATGCTCCGACAGACCAAACCCACGTTGTGAATCCGACGGTAAGGAAGAAGAAAACAAAGGAGACGAAGAAGTGGAAAAGGAGGCTGGGGGTTAAGGAGAGAGAGAGAGAGAGAGAGAGAGAATTAGGGTTTAATTTATTGGTTAAAAATTCAAATCTAATTTGATTTGGATTCGGCGAGATCTCCAATGCGCCTCGTCACATGCCAAAAAGGGAGAGGGGAGGGGGTTGCACGTGCACCCTCTTCTCTCTCAAACCTTTTTTTTTTCGGTTCTCACAATCTAACTTGGGATCGACTGATTTTAGGAACTATGATTACAAGCAAAAGGCCGACATCTAGAATTCATGGACCTATTCCTTATGATTGACACCCATCCTTTTTTTTAATGTGGAATCCATTTTTGCATGTAACTCTTCAGTCACTTTCTAGCATTAGTAGGAAAATTTGTGCAAGTTAACAGTGCAACATGTGGTGCCCATGTGAGTTTACCCTTTCTTTTCAATACCATTATCATAGCATTAACCAGTACAGTGTTAACACTAATTTATTCTCCCCATTCTGGAACAAAATCTTGGTAGGCGCAAGCAGACTGATCAAATCTGATTATCTAGTAGTGTGCCACTAGAAAGACCTTTCACCTAGAAGTTACAAGGAAGATGGTAGTAGCTGTATTCTTCCTGTTATCTTCTACAACATAAAGCTCAGAACCCAAGGGATTCAGAAATTATTGTCCCCAAGGTTTAATTGAAATTGTTAATTTGTCATAAAGTAGATTACTTCTTGCATCTGATTCTATGTGTGAAACCATGGTGTGAATTAACAGTACATGGTACGCATTAGTCAGAATATCTCAGATTATAAAAATTGTTCTTGGTTGTGTGAGCTCAATTGCAGGTAAGAAATCGATCTGGTGAATGGATTTATGCTGTGCCGATCCCTGGTACCTTTGTTTGTAATATTGGGGATATGTTAAAGGTTATTATTCATCATACATTCCTGTTTTTCTCTCTATTAACTTGGATGCCCATTGATCGGTTTTAGAAATTTTAGGTGTGGTCCAATGGACTCTATGAGCCAACCTTACACAGAGTAATCAACAATTCTCCCAAGTATAGAGTTTCTGTTGCATTCTTCTATGAGGTAATTAAACCCTGCAACTTTTTCGTTGTTCGATATTGTTAATTTCCTCATTGTTTTGAATAACATTATGCAGCCAAACTTTGATGCAAGCATAGAGCCCTTGGATTTCTGTAAACAAAAGACAGGTGGTATATTACGATATGAAAAGGTTGTATATGGAGAGCATCTAGTTCGCAAGGTCCTTACCAATTTTGTCATGTGATCCATATTTTGAGCTTTATCTGTAAGATTTTTATGTACTTTGTACATCAAATGTCAATTTAATTATGTCGCCTTACATTTCTTGGATAAATTGTTATCACAATTTCAATACAATTTTTACTATGTTGGTCCCTTGGTCTTTGTTATAGTAATGCTAAAAATATTCCTTTTTCCTTTTTGTTTCGAATGGGAATCCGCATTCTATGCCCCACTCCTGATGGTCAATCTTCTCTTTCTCATACTAACTGTATCACTTCTCTTTTCATGTTAATTATTACTCTTTGCTGATGTTATGAAATTGTGGCTTGCTGGATTTACAACGAGTTCTTTGAATAATGTACTTGAAGGCACTTTATTGTTTCTTTGGTGGTAGTACAAACTCCGTCCATATGTATCTGAAAAGTAAATACCTGTTTCGATTGGACAAATCGTCGGAGTTAAGATTGGTGGGTTCTTGAGTTTCCTTGAACCTTTGATCTAATTTTTTTAAGTAAAAAGAAATTTTATAGATTAACCTGGTGGTTATAAAAATCTCCAAAAATTGAAATTTGCACAATATAACGTTGATAATTTTGTAATGGCAAATTCGCAGATAAAATTACATTTAATTGAGCTATACAAATTGGTTTCGTATATAGACGAGTCACAACTTATGAAAGATTGGATTGTGCAAAGAAATCAAGTGAAAATGAGAATAAAAACAAAACCAACATGCGAACTTTCGGACCCCGTCTGGATGAGGCCAAGGGCATCGAGATGGCTGAATTGCTTCACTTAAGAAAAGTAAAGTGGCGTACGGATGGCAGGTGAAGAATAGAACAAGAAATTCGGAAACCTGTTCAAACTTGGAATTTCATTTTCTAGTGCGAAGTAAGATGTTTCTTATCTCTATATAAGTAATCTAGAGGCTTAAATAAAGTCATTCACTTAGAGGAATTAAAGTAAATCATTTGAGTTCTATGATCTTGTGCGGAGTATGTTTTATATCAATTGTGAGGAGAGCGATCATCACAAGTCTAACAGCTGGAGCTCAATAAGGCTCAATCAAGCTAGGTGATATGAATCCTCGTCTGTTCCTGATTAAACTTGGACGTATGGAAGAAGTCTGTGCAGTGGGAAGAATATTCTTAAAATATTCTTTCGTAGTTAGAAAATTACCAAATCAGTCGGGATCGTTCCGTATCTTCTTGATCTACGTTTTTTATATTCATGCCCTTCGCAGATTTTGACTGCACTACACCTAGAGTGAAAATAAACAATATTACAGTGGAGGTGGAGATGGCGAGTGATGGTGATGATGATAATGAAGATGGTGGTAATGGTGATAGATTTGGTGGCACGAGGTGTTGAAAGGATAAGGATAAGGGGAGAGAAGTTGGTCGAGATCCCAAGGAGGAGAGAGGACCCGACAATTGAGGGGTATTAGGGGTAACTGGTATCGAGATGACAAATGGTTAAGGCTTGAGTGAGGAGGGTGAGCTAGGGTAGAGGGAGAAGAGAAGAAAACTCAATATTTCTTGATAATCTCAATTAGGTTGCCATCCAAATATTAAGAGGCTAACCTAACAAGCCAAACTAACAAATGGTAAACATAGAAACAATACATTTTCACTGATCGACGGGGGCTAATGCGTTCGAACGCACAATTCGCGTCCTCTGTATGTGCAAACGTATGCAAGCGTTCAAACGCACAATTCATGTCCTCTATATGTGTGAACATATATAGGCAGTGATGATAGAGATAAGACATACATCTATGTTACACAACTTTCTTAGAGAGGTATTATTTTTGTGGAGGATTTGAGTCTGTAGGTAGCAGAACATCAAGAGAGATGCGCCGAGCAGCACCGCACAGCATTAGCCACTAGCACGACCATCATTAATATGATGGAATACTTTCTATACGATACTATACTTTTATTATATTCTAAAGTTTACATAAGTGGATTGTTATTGTAACACGCCCACTCGGCATGGACACGTGCACGCCCACGCGCCCACACGGCACGCGCGACGCACGCGACAGGTCGGATGAGGCTCGTCACGCACAGATACTCTCCTGTGCATATATAATCATGATATCATCAAATAAAACCTACTAACCTATCCATAATCACATAATCCATCACCAAAATACATCATACTATCAACCAAATAAACTTGTTAACATATGAATATCCAAGTCCATAATAATATACACTAGACCACTACATAATCTAGCAGGGCCCACATAGATCATAATAAACCATCAAGATACAACTAAACAACTGATATACGAGTGCTCTATAATCTGACATGTACTATACAAATCATCATCTGATACAATAAGGTACAAATATAACAAATAATGATACAACTCAAAGTCTGGTTAAACTATCTTCTATACCGCTTCACGTCTATAGCTCAGCGAATAGACCTTACCCCGAATCAGTGATGCCAAACAGAGAGTAAATCATGTACTGGATAATATGAATCAGAAATAGCATCATGTCATGAATGAGTATATAAATGTATCCTCAATAATATGAAAAGTAGATAACATGTCATAATTGATAAAAGTATATAATCCTCGACAATGAGTAAACAAATCTCCGTATCATACTATCATCATAATTCTCTCTCAAATATGACACATTATGCATGCTGACTATGACTATGTTATGATATCAAATGTAACCATATATGATGTATATTGACCACTCGATAATCAGATAATCAGATGATAATGAAATCATATGCATTTTTCAACATCTCGGTCATCAATGTTGTCTCTATATATCATCATCATACTAGACCACTGTGCACAGTCAACACTCGGTACCCGGTCTCAACATCATGCCCGAAGGCTCAGAGCATACTCTGCCACCCGCAAGAGTATCTCAAATATAATCATACCCCGCCACCTGCTAGGGTATCAACGTCCATCCAGACCGGGCACCCTCATAGCTGATAGAAATCTCGTGAGGATAACTCGCCACATATGCCCTAGCGAACGGCATGTGTCCGAATGTCTGCTGCGCACATAGACTAACGACCTCGGACGTAAGGCCAACAGGATCATGACTATGTCGAGCGATCAATCATCCACCAAGCACGTCCTAACCCTCCCTCGCACCCACTCGGGTATCCTCACGCTTTCTATCAACTATCCTATCAATCACATTTCATACTTTTCTTCTAAATGATAGATCATATGCATATATCCAGTACAATAACAAGTCAATGCATAACAGGAATTTAGGTGAAATAGGAATCAAGAGAAAAATGATGCAATGTAGTCTCCAACTATATAGTCAATACATGCATACTCATGCTAATCTATTACATGCATACCCATGCTACATATCAACTGGACATAACCTTACAACAGTATAATCATCTCTCATCATCTCTATTTATCATCATCATACTCATATCCAAGATCAGCTTAATTATATGCATGATAAAAATATGCTCGATTGGAATAATCTCTATATACCATATAATCATGTTAGAGGCCAAAACATGCATGTACATAATATATAATATATCCTAATTTGAGAAAGGCGTCTAGGGGATATGACTACTCACCGTCTGATCAGAAGATACAAACCACGCATCTCTCACATCCATCAATTAACCGAGTGACACTCATCGCTAGCAAGGTCCACGAGGTCTCAAATGAGGGGTTCGGGATCTGAAATATATAAGTAGTATGATGTTAGCCGTTTATCTAATTAGAATTAATTCAATTAAAATATAAATGTTTATTAGGTTTAGAATCACTTTTCTTTATTTTTGATTATATAACTAGGGCTATAATATAGATACGATTCAAATACTATAATTATATTATTATTATAAAATGTTAGTTATAACATAAGGAGAAGAGGCATGTTTCCTTTTATATGAGAGTATTTCTAAATATATAATTATAAAATAAAATAAAATAAAAGGCTAAATAACTATAAGTATAGACAAGGTCTAATTATAATTAATTTTATAATTCATACACTATCTTGATTAATTAGGGATAATGTAGTTTTTACTCATTAAAATAATAAATAAATAACTAAATAAGCTTAGTATTTTATTTGTTGCAGAATAATCATAAAATTAATAGAAATACTTCAAATATATATGATGAGGGTATTAGAATATAAATCTAATAATTATAATTTACAAATCTATCTATTAATCTAATAGATATATAAATAAATATAAGTATTACCTATATTTATGTGTAATAGGTTATAACCTAATTAATCATCAATTATAAAATTATCATTAATAAAATTATATTGAAGGATATATAATATTATTACAATAGTTAATGTCTAAATAATCTACTTGCACTAATTAAGAAGAAAAATACCTAAATAAATAACATAAATTAATTAATTAATTAATTAATTAAGTTCGGCCCAGCACTGTGCAGAAAGAAGAAGGAGCTGAGGGAGGAGGAAAGAAAGAAAGAAAGAAAGAAAGAAAGAAAGAAGAAGAAGAAGAAGAAGAAGAAGAGAGGAGGAAGAGAAGAAAGAGAAAAGGTGAGGGAGGAGGTTGCGGACCCGGGCCGGCGGGGAGGGCACCGGCCGCTGCTGGCCAGCCAGCGGCCGGCCTCTCGCCGGCGGCTCGGCTTCGACGAGCCCGAGCTCGGGCAAGAGAGAGAGAGAGAGAGAGAGCTTCTCACCGGAGGCGGCGGCTTCAGGAAGGTGGCGGCGGGCCGACGTCGGCAACGAGGAGAGGAAGGAGTGCAAGAGAGACTAGAGAGAGAGTAGAGAGAGAGTGACCGAGAGAGAGATTTAAAGAGAGGGAGGGAAGGTGGTGAGGGGATCTTGGCGGTGGCTGCGGTGGCGCTGGGGCCCGCCGCGGCTAGCTGGTCACAGCCAGTTGGCTGCAGCGACGCGAGGGGGTGTGTGGCACGCTCCCCTCCCGCCACTGCATGGCACGAGGCCGGCTACACTGTGGCCAGCCACGTCGTGCCATGTATCTAGTTTTTTTTTTGTTTTTTTTATTTTATTTTTTTAAGGTTGGGTTGTTACAGTTATTGTTACAATCGCCCTTCAGGAAGATAATTCAAGATCGAGAGACAATTTAGGACAAAACTAAACACGAAACTTTCAAATGCAATATTGAAAGTGCCTCTTTGTATATGAGAATGTATATGAGAATGATCTGTAGGCATTCAAATGGTCAAACAGCCCTTCTTAGCGCTTGAACACCCCAGCTAGAGAGCCTTATTCTTTAGACACAAAAATGATCTAGTTCGAGGTAGGCTGGTCAGGGTCCAATCTGTATTATAATCACAAACCGTAACAACCTACCATGCTTTCCTCACCTTGTTCTCACGATGCAAATTAGGGAAAACAATCCATCAAGTCATCCTACTTCTACGATCACCCTTTGGGTGGTTGTGATCTCAATAAAGGACCAACTTTGGACAATTCTGGAACTGGAAGTTTGGAGGACAATGCCAATCGATCTAACCGTCCAAAAGCCTAAAACTCTAGTAGGTTATTCCCTTAGAAGTCAAGAATCAAAGGTGATAAAAAATTGTGTTGTAAATACTGACCAAGGGTCAATGGGTGGCGATATGGATGTGTAAGATGGAAAATGGAATAATTGGCTAGGGTTGGGGTTTTGGAAGGTAGATATGGCTACCGTAGTGGGGATAAAGCATAAAGTTAGACAAAGAGGAAGAAGTGGACATACTTTCAGGGACGAGAGGGAACGATCAGACATAAAGGAAGGGTGACGACGGCATTAACCACGACCGAGGATGGAGCTTGGCGAGAGAGAAAGATGCTGCATAAAAGGGAGAGCAAGGGAGAAGAGTCTTGTGGCAAAACTAATGGGTTCAAAATTCATTCGGTAATTAAAATGTTGTCAGCACCTAAATATTTATAGGTGGCCACAGTACAACTTGGTTCGACTAGTCTGTATGCTTCGACTTAACTCTAATTAAAGAACTAAAGCAAACGCACCTAACATCAATGCTACATGTACGCACCATAAGTTGGTGGCTATCTAACTTAACTCAACCGGCCTGCTTTAAGAGCCCAACCTAGCTAACTTAAATAAGGACTAAATTGCAAAAGCACACAAGCAAATATAAGGGGTTTCATCCCTTATCTATTAACTCGAGACAACTAGGTTGGCCCAACTCATATCATTCCACCACTTTCCGTCACCTTGACCTCATCGATGGCTTCCTATCTTGCTCTCGATCATATGATCTTCTTAAGCACCCTTTGGTTGGCTCAGATCAACCGACCTGATTGCCTTCTTAGGTCCAATCCGAGAGACCGACTGGGCTTTAGCTCTCTTCGACAATTGCTCCCTCGACTAACTCATGCAGTTCTCCCATCCTTGACGTGCCTTGCGGTCTTGTGGTGTTTCGTGCCTTAGTGACTGAGTGTTGATCCCAACTTGGTTTGCGACCTTCCATATGAGGTGGTTGACACCTCAAGTTGGGAAAAACACTCAATCTTCGATGTAGCCACTGCTCCATGCTTCCCACCATTGGTTCGGTTGGATCGGTATGATATTTTGGGGTTTGATAGATCTGGGATGGAGGACCGAATCTATCAGAATGGATCAACAAAAGGGTGGCTAAGTGGTGGTAATAGTGGAGCTCGACTAGGGTTAGTGAAGGTGGATTAATGGAGGTGTTAGGTAGATCAGGTGTTGCGCAAAGCATAGAAGAGAGGAAAGAAGGAGGTTATTTCTTAGGGTTGAGAGGGGGGAAGGAGCTCGGCCAATAATGGTAGTCGACTAGATTGAGGGAGGTTGAGGGAGAAGATAGATGAAACAAGAAGAAGATTTGATTCAATTTCTAAAGTTACTAATTAGGTGCGCACCACAAGTATTTATAGGTGGACCTGCAACTCAGTTGGCCTAACCCATGCCTTTTGGTTTGATTCTACTAAGTAGAAACTTATAAGCAAATAACATAACAAAAGACTAGAAAATAAATACTCTAGACAAGAACTCTCCGTCATGCATTCAAACGACCTCGTGAAGTCATTCAAACGGCCAAAACAAGTTCTCGAACTTTGCGAATGCTATGCAGGTGTTTGAATTCCGCATTTGAAAGGCCTTCTTGGTGTTAAAATGCCCTAGCTAGAAATTCATATTATTTAGCAAGCAAGCAAATAATTACTACAAAACCAAAGTGAGAAAACAATAAGTGGCTAGGGAACTATCTCATATCAGCCCACCATGCTTTCTCCACTTTGTCCTTAAGGTGAGAAGTCGAGAAATCATTCCATCATATCGGTCTCTAGCTCCCATGTTGCTTTGTTTGATGATTTGCTGAGCCATTCAACTAAGACCTTAGTCTCCAATCTGGTTTCATGTCGATGCCATCGTCTAGCAAGCACATGCACCACCCCAATAACCTCTATGTCCTCCAAAAGCTCGGGCAAATATGTCCCCACCTTAAGGAAACCTTTTTTTTTGAAATAAATAACTAGTACAATAAGAGAAGACTCTAGTAAGGAGTATCAAAGGCTAGCCCTAGGGTCCAGCCGCAACCCTTCGAGTCGAATTAGTCTCCTCTCATACTCGAAGTTCATTCACGTCATGCCGAAATCAACTAGGATTGGGCCTAAGCTTTAAAGCCATTAAACTCCTACAACCAAGTCAACCCCCTTGAGTGCCAATTGGTGTAGGTCCAACCGGAACATCTCACCTTGGATCTACATCTCAACACCATCGCACCTACTATCGGTCCGCAAGACGGTGCCATCTCCGATGGCTACATCGAATCCAATGGTTGAGTCACCCCCAACCCAATTTGTCGCACCAAATTCTTATCTATGAAATTATGTGTGCTGCCCTAGTCAATAAGTATCTCGACTTGGTGCTTCTTGATCGAACTCTCTATCCGTAGGGTTCGAGGTGCTCGCGAGCCCAAATAGGTATGTAAGCTCAATTCGGCTGATATGATCTCCCCTAGATTAAGGTTTTATCTATCCCGTTTTTTATATCTGGACAAGATCTTGCACAAAAATTTAGAAAAGGATTCGTGGAAATATAGCTATCGGATCAATATGAAATTTTGACAAGTCATAGTCCTAGAAAAGAGCTTTCCAACGAATCTAATTTCAGGTGAATTGGATGGTGGGATCTGGAGATATCTTCGGATAAGTGGGCAAACGTCAGGGAGTTCGTTCTTTGGATCTATGGATAGGGGTACGAGATCCTAGGTGGATTATGGAGGTGGTAAGCTGGAAGTAATGGGTGGCACCAGTAGGGAAGGTGATGGTGGAAGGATTATGGATGGTGGAAAGGGTTATGACAAATGTAGAGAGATTTGAAGAAAGGGGAGGAGTTGGCCGCCCCTAAGGGAATAGGGTGAGTGGTCGGTTGAGGGGGGCTAGAGGCGGCGGAACCGTGAGATGAGGGAACGAGAGAGAAAGAGAGGAAGAAGAATAGGGCAAAAACTCAATTCATTTAATATCCTCTTTTTGATTGTCATCCACACCTTAAAAAGCTAACCAAACAATTCAAAAATGACAACTATTAACCCTAGAAACAGTGGACTTTTGTCGACCGTGTTAGAACAGGGTCGAACGCATTTGAATGCACCAAATGCGTTCTCTATATTTGTGAACACCTGTCAACGTTCGCAATTGCCTTCGAACGCACTTATCCACGTTCGAACGCAACATACAAAAGTCTTTTTTTTTTATCTGAATAAAATACTAACACAATAAGAAAAGACACCCATAAGGTGTATCCTTGCTCGAGACAACATCGATGAAGTCTGAATCGTATCAATCCACCATGCTTCCACCACCTTGTCCTCAAGGTGTGAAATTGGGGAATCAATCCATAACATTTGACTCAACCTCCTCCATGACTCGATCCTTTGCACTGGCTCTTCGTAGATCTAAAATAAAGGGAAGGTTGGTAATGAAATGGAAGCGAGCTCACTTGCATTCGGTTGGCATGAAAGGGCATTAGCGGCTCGGTTCTCGATCCCCTTTTTATAGACTGGCTCGTAGTCATACCCAAGGAGTTTCATGACCTATCGTTATTCTGTTGGGGTGTACACACGTTGCTCAATGAAGTAGGATAAGCTACGCTGGTCTGTACGGATAGTAAACCGTCGGCCAATCAAATAGGGTTGCCATTTGGTGACGACGTGTAGAATTGCTAGCATTTCACGCTCATAGGTGGATAATTGTCGCGACTGGTTCAACAATGCCTTGCTGATATATGCCATGGGCTTGCCCTCCTGCACATCAAAACAGCTCCAATGCCTGCACCCGAGGCATCGCATTCCACCATGAAGGGCTTGCTGAAATCTAGCAAAGCCAAAATCGGTGCGATAGACATGGCTGTTTTCAATGCTTCGAAAGTCACCGTCGCCTTGCTCGTCCATTGAAACCCTTCTTTTCTGAGTAAGGAGGTCAGCGGGGTAGCGATCTTGCTGTAATTGTAAATGAATCGCCGATATTACCCCATCAACCTAAGGAATCCCCTCAATTCTTGAGGATTAGAGGGAATCGGCCAATCCACCATGTGTTTGATCTTGTTTGGATCGGCTTCCACCCCTTTCGCTGAGATTATATGACCCAAGTACTCTACTCGTGGCTCACCCCAAAGGCACTTGCTCTCTTGACTTTAACTGGTTCAGTCACAATATATTCAACACCTCATGCACATACCACGAGTGTTCGCTCCAACTCCTGCTGTATATCAAAATATTATCAAAAAAGATGAGCACACACCGATGCAAGAGCGGATGAAAAAGGTCATTCGTCAACCCTTGGAAGGTCGTTGGTGCGTTGGTGAGCCCAAACAGCATGACTCAAAACTCGTAGTGGCCATCGTGAGTTCGGAACGCCGTTTTGTGTACATCTTCCGAGTAGACGCAAATTTGATGGTATCCCGCTCTTAAGTCAAGCTTGCTGAAATAAGCCGACCCTATGAGTTCATCCAGTAGCTCCTCGATCACCGGTATTCGATATCGATCTTTGACAGTGATTGCATTCAAGGCTCGGTAGTCGACGTAGAACCGCCAACTCCCATCTTTCTTTCGAATCAGCAGCACCGATGATGAGTAGGCACTCCTACTCGGCTGGATGATCCCTTGCTCTAGCATCTCGATCACCAATTTGTTGATCTCCTCCTTCCGGACATATGGGTACCGATACGATCGAACATTGGTTGGTTCAACCCCTAGGATAATCTAGATTTGGTGGTCATAGTGGCGGTTCGACGGTTGTCCTCGGGGCTCCTCGAAGAGGTCGCTGAATTCCTACAACAACTCCTTCATGTTAGCGGGTATTTCATTTGATGGTAGATGTTCTGGTTCAACAATAGTCATTTGCAAGAGTAGAGCTCAGTCCCCTACATATGGGAGTCCAAACAGCGATTGCAACACTGGCCCTTGCCGCGGCTGGTTTCCATCCAGCAGCACTCTCCGGTCATTCCTCCGAAATACCAGTGTGAGGTTTGTAAAATCAAATGTTACAGGCCCCAAGCTTTAACGTCATTGAGTCCCCAAGACGATGTCGGCACCCGGCAAGGCCAACGGATAAAGACATAATGTGAAAGTTTGGCCTTGCACCTTCAATTCCATACCTCCGTAAAAAAAATCAGCTCGCAATGTGGTGCCATCTCCGGTTGTCACATTGAACCCGTTCGTGGGTTCCAACTTGAGCCCAATCTTCCTAAGAAGCCTCTTGTCAATAAAGTTATGGGTGGACTCTGATGTTGATCAGGATTCTCACTGTGGTCTTCTTGACTACACCGTTCACCTGCAAGGTCTTTGGTGTGGCTGTCCCGGAATAGGCGTGGAAGGAGATTTTGACCATAATGTCTTCCACGGGTTGCTCTTCCACTACTCCTTTATATTCAGCCACACCCTCATCTTCAATTGCAACCTCATCCTCAGCTTCCTCTAACCCATCTATTAGCATCACTGATCCCATCGGTTTGGCACAGCGATATCCAGGTACAAATTTCTCATCACAGCGAAAGCAAAGGCCTTTCGCTCTCTGCTCCTCCACTTGAGCAGGTGTGAGTGCTCAACTTGGACCTCTAGGTGCGTACTTCTCATCATGGGACGGCCTCAAGGGTGCCCGAGGAGGCACCCTTGCAGTAGCAGCTTTTGATACGCTGACTACATTTCCTACCACTATGGTAGGCCGAACCGGGTTGCGGCTATCTTGGCTTGTCCAGTTCTGTTTGATGTGCATCTTCATTGCTCGATGCTTGTCTTCCATTAGTACTGCATCCTCGAAGGCCTCCTTTAAGGTTCGAAGCCTTAAAGCCCTCACGTCAGCTTGTATGTCTCCCCGCAGCCTTGAGATGAAAGTGCTGCAAAGTTGTTGATCGGTCCAAGGAGGTTAGTAACGATTATTCATTCTCTCAAATTCCAACCGTGGTCCTTTGTACAGTCTTTGAGAGAAGAGCATCAAAGTTTTCATGCCCCAACGCTCCAAATCGCCGAGTAATATTAGTGCAGAAATCGGCCCACCTTTCAATCGTCTCATGCACATTGGCTACCCGAAACCAATGAAGTGCCGCATCTTCAAGGTGGAAGCTCACAAGCGCTATCTTATACTCTTCCGTTGTACCTTGGTATGCGAAAAATTATTCTGCCTTATGTAACCAATCGACCGAATCGCCACCTTTGAACTTCGAAAAGTTGAGACGCACAGTTCACCCATGGATACTGTTGTCTCGGTCTGGATCATATTCGAGCCCTTGTCTAACCTAAGGAGGATGCATCATGAATGGTGGATGATCCCAAGGGTCTAGACCACCAAGATGATCACCATTTAGGTTTGCCCGACAAACAAGCTCACCCGCAAATTGGCCTGGCAGAACAACCCTTGCTGGTCTCTGCCCAAAGGGTTATGGTAGCAGAGGTTCTTGCCGGTGAAGGTTCTGAACCGGTGGCGTCGGGTTCATGGTGGTAGACTCGCGTCAGGGGGTTGTTGGTGCATTTTTTATCGCCATGGCTTCTCTCGTCGCCCTTATTTCCCGCATCATCTCCATCATCATATGATTATTGATGGCCATCTATTCAAAAAGAGATCCAATCATGGCTTGAACGCCAGGCTCTTTCATATTCAGATTCGGTCGAGCGGTTCCGCGGGTGGAAGTTTCTGCAACCGTTTCCCCCTCCTCCATTGGGGGAATTTCATCCTCCTCGTTTCGTCGTGCAGCCATGGCTCTGGTTGTCGTCATAGGAAGCGTGTGCATGTGGCTCTGATAACACTTTTGGTACGATCTCCCCCCCTAGATTGAGGTTTAATCTGTCCTGTTTTCAAATCTAGACAAGATCTTGCATTGAAATTTAGAAGAGTATTCCTGGAAATATAGCCATCGGATCAACAAGAAATTTTGATAGGTCATAGCCCTAGAAAAGAGCTTTCGAATGAATCTAATTTCAGATAAATCAAATGGCGGGATCCGAAGATATTTTTGGATAAGTGGGCGAATGTTAGGGAGTCCGTTCTTTGGATCCATGGATAGGGTTACGAGATTCTAGGTGGATTATGGAGGTGGTAGGCCGAAAGTAATGGGTGGCACTGGCAAGGAAGGTAATAGGGGAAGGATTATGGATAGTGGAAAGGGTTAGGGCGAATGTAGAGAGATTTGAAGAAGGGAGAGGAGTTGGCTGCCCCTAAGGGACTAGGGTGAGCGGCGGGTCGAGGGAGGCTAGAGGCGGTGAAGTCGTGGGATGACAGAACGAGAGAGAACGAGAGAGAAAGAGAGGAAGAAGATTAGGGCAAAGATTCAATTCATTCAATATTGCCTTTTTGGTTGCCATCCACACCTTAAAAGGCTAACCAAACAATTCAAAAATGACAATTATTAACTCTAGAAATAGTGAATTTTCGTCGATCGCGTTCGAATGGGATTGAATGTGTTCGAACACACTAAATGCGTTCTCTGTATTTGTGAAAGCTTGTAGGTGTTCGCAAGCGCGTTCGAATATACACACCAGCGTTCAAACGTGACCTGCAGAAATCTTATTTTTTTTCTCTAAATAAAACACTAACATAATAAGAAAAACTCCCATAAGGTGTATCCTTGCTCGAGACGACATCGGTGAAGTCCAAGTCATATCATCAGCATGCACCTCATCCTCATGGTTCGTGGCCTCCATATGCGCAACTTCCTCTTCATCACCCCACGGCTCCATTTCGTCCTCCTCATCTCCTCCAAGGAACATGATCGTCGTAGGTTGTTTCCCACACTTGTGGCTCGGAGCAAACTTCTCGTCGTAGTCAAAGCACAAACCCTTAGCCCTCATTTCCTCAATTTGTACCGGGTTAGCCATCGGGAGAAGCTCTTTCGTTGCTCTCTGAAGTCAGTGAAAGGAGCACTAGGTGGTAGGGACTTCCCTAGTGCCATCTTCAAGTTGTATAGTTCAAAATTGAGCCCCTACAAATGACCCATCTTCATGGATGGCATGTCCTCATTCCTCGCGTGGTCCCTTTTGCCACGTGGAGGAAGGGGGGCGGGGGGGGGGGCACTGTGGCATTGACTCCATTAGTGTAGGTGGCTCGGGCCAATCTCCAGCTGTGGGTCATTCAAGCTTTGGTCTTGGTGCATGTGGTTCATGCCAGGGTCTACCCTGCTTTGTTTCGGGCCAAACCCTAGCTATGGGTGGCTTGGTCCAAAGCCTTGGGGAATGGTGGTTTGGGCCAAGCTCTAAGCACTGTCAAGTCAAAACAAGCCCTAGTCGTTGGATGTGGTGGAGTTTTAGTGCGCCGAACTCCATCTTGTGCGCCTAACCCTGGTGGGTTCAACCATTGGTGTGCACGTCCAAGGGATAGGTCCACCCCAAACCCTACGACATCCTCCTCTTCAATCAGTTTAGTGCTCATTGATTCGGGAGCTACAACATTCCTCTCTATTTGTGCTCGTAGATCCATTCATCACGGAGTTCGCGAATAGCAGGCACCATCTCAGTCATGAATGTTTGTATTAGTTGCAAGGATTGAAGCACCTTTGACTAAGTTGCCAAGAGTGGTGAGGTCGGCGGTTTCGGTGGTGGACTTGTGTTCTCGGGTAGTTGTCGCTGGCGATCAATCCCTGGCCGTAGAAGTCTCCTTGGTTACTCTTGCTATCATCCTTCGTGTGGTTGTCATTTAGTCCGAGGATAATGATGACTCTGATACCAAATTGATATGGACCAACTAGCGAAGATCTGCAACAAGTGAGTGTAGGCTTCGATTAGGGTGAATGATGGTAGATGCAAAGGGTGGAAGGAGGGATGATGACGGTGGTGATGGTGAGAAAGATGAAGGGCAGCAATGGCGATAGTGAAGGAAGATTAATTTACTTCTACTCCTATGTCATTTTACTCTTGCTCTTAAGATAAACTCAGGCTAGAATAATTTCTCAATTCTTGGATGCTTAATAAAGGAGCCCAACCACTCTATATATAGAGGTCAAGTACAACGAGTCCTACTAGGACTAACTCTAAAGGTTAACATGACTCGAATTAAGATTAGCCTTAAAGACTTACATGCCTTAATTGGACTTGCTTTAAAAGCTTACTTGATTTAACTAGACTTATCATAAGTGCTGTCATAACTTATTTAGACTTGCCTTAATGGCTCACATGACTAAATTAGATTTACTTAAAATGCTTACATTATAAAATAATTAAAGGATAAATAGACTCAATCAATCGAGCCTAATGTTCTCGCTAAACAATCCGATCAAATCCGGATCACATTTGTATCTATAGATCTATCCAACCGAACGGCCGTTAGATCAAACTAAGAATTGCTCAAAAATAGCAATCGAGTTAAGAGTAGACATCCAGCAAGAATTTTGAAAAGGACTTCCAACTTATAATAGCGCTGCCCTGTTAACTAATGCCTAAGAATAGAACTTCGAAACTCTCCGTATAACTTAGTTGTCTCCCAAACGCAACTTCTTCTTTAAAGTCCAAGTAGATAATGACTATTTTGCAATGTTGCCTTTAAAATCTAAAAGTTCCAACTCATATCCGACAACTTATGCAAATAAAGAAAGGTAGTAGGCAACATCAGCTTGAGAAATTATTCCTAATGGAATCAAGTGGTGCATACGACAAAGAAATAGATCAGCAATTTCCCTCACTGCTATGGAAATCGATATAAATGAAGAATATTTGTACATATATATTCCTACAAATTTTTCTTATTTGCGTGCAGGCAGCTTATAAATTTTATATACTTTTCAAGTCATGGAAAAAGCATGGATTTTTATGATATTTTACGAATCACAACCTATATTTTACTTATTTTATGATTCACACCCTATATTTTATTTATTTTATGATTCACACCCTATATTTAACTTATTTTATGATTCACACTCTATCTTTAATAATTTTATATTCTAACACTTCTTTTTCTCTATAATTCTCATTTAACATCCTGATGATATTTTGACTAACTAATATCAACTAAATTACTAAAATACTGTCACTACTCTTTTCATAAATTATTTTTTATATTCCAATAGAATACTCAATGAAGTGCGTTAAATAAGAATTATAAAGGAAAAATAGATGTTGAATTATAAAAATCTCAAAGAGGGATGTAAATCACAAGTGTGATTTATAAAATTTTTATATTTTAACATATATAATTATGAATTTTAATAATCTAACGGATAAAACTGCATATATATTCTAACTGAAATATATATATACAAATATAAGTATAGGTCTTTCTATCTTTTTATAATTGAATTGATAAAATTTCAAGTGTGAATTAAATTTGGGAGACTATATGCATGAAAATACAAGCGTTTTAAGTGGTACCCATGAAACCAAGTGTTCTGGGTGGTTAACATTCGAATATTGATTTTTTGAGCTGTAACACGAAATAAGATATTTTAGAAGCGTATGCATGCAAACCAAGGATAAGCAATGCAAGACATGACAATTTGGTTGTCACAAGGCACCATTATTAACATGAAGGAATATTAAAATAAAAGAAGGCATCGAATAAAATATAGCTTAGTTAATCTGCATTATAATCCAATGGAGTAAATTTGCAAGATTCTTGAAAGTAATCACATAAACTGTCCAGCTAATCAGGCAATTGGGAAACTTAGGATATGTACAATAGCATCTAACATTACCAAATAACCCAACAACCAACTGCCTCTTATAACCATATAATGAGTCCAAAGGCAATCTGGCACCAGTTTCAGTAACCCACGTCCCCACTCCTTGCCTGCCCAAATGGGTCGTTTCACTTCCTCACGCACTGCTCCTCTTGCCTTCAGCACCAGAATGAGCCCAGAAAGGCTTTGCAGGAGTGCGCTTAAGAGCCTTCACTCCCAGTGGGTTGTTCTTGCTCTGTAATTAAACCAAAGAAAAGAATATATTAGATAGGTAGGTAACGATATATACTAGAGAAAGTTGAATATTACATCAGACAGAACATAAATCTAATAACAGTTCTACTTACAGGAGACCTAGATAACTACATATCAGATTGATAAATGGATAGATAGATACACTAATAAAATATTAAAATAACAACTATCTGTTTCTAAACAGAACAGCATAAATGATAAAACTTATGTCTCAAGGCATAAATTAAGCACAAGTACTCTTAAGTTTGAGAGTTACCATCAAGCAAGTTCCTTCGCGGATGTTGCAAATGGGGTAATCATGGGGACAGCAGCTGTAATGGTCTTCACAGCATGTAGCTGCCTCAAGTGGGCAGCATCCCCATCCAAAGCATTCGCGGCCAAATTCGAAGACACAGCAGCATGTGGTGCTCTCTGGGCAAGTGTAATAGTTGTCGCAGACGGTCGGAGGCTTCACAGGAGAAGGGGGTGATGGCCCAGGGTTTGGTGGGTTCTGACCATTCTTGATGGGGTAGGATGCTTCCATTGCGATTCCACATTTGCCAGTTGCAGCGGCAATGTTGCGCTCCATCTTCACGTACCCATCCTCTCCCCAATCTCCGCCCCATGAGTTCTTTACAATCCAGTAGTCTTTGCCATTCTCAGTGCCATAGCCTACAGCAGTGACACCATGATCCAGCTCGGTCCCGCAAATTCCAGTGAATATGCCCTGAGAAAACCAGTGCGGCACATTACTTTCTTAGAAAGATACAAGTCTAAATTGTGATCTATGACCTATAAATCAGGCATATTCGTGCAGTAGAGTCTCCTCACTTGGTAAGTTAATGATTCAAGTATAACCCTTGATCCCATCCACAATCAGATAAAAGGTTTCAGGCATACAGGGATATTTGCAAAGTAATTGCCACAAAGTGTTGGTCGGCAATGAGATATGCTAATGGTTAAAATTCCAACCAAAAGTTTCCATAAAGAATGACTAACTAGTATTAGTTAAAAGTGTGTAACAACAAGACAGAATTAGGTTTTCAATCATGAAAATGGGGAAAAGAACAAAAAAAAGTAGTGGGCCACCATGTGGCAGAGGTTGGCCAACTATAGGCAAGATTGTTAAATACAACTCTCCACTAGAAGATAATTTTACATTTAAATTGGTCGACAATCCACGAGATTACCCACTTCCATCTCGAGAAAATGAAGTGGGCACTTAAAGTCAACAACCACTAGAGTAAATAATCAACAGGGCTTATCCTAAGGCAAGAATCTGAAATAATTTTAGTGCTCGAAGATCAGCACCATTATCAGAGTTCTTTAGAATGCAAAAGAGTCAACATAGGACAGAAGCCAATATTTTCAGGATCAGATAAAGATATATGGTGTTAGTGCAGAAAAATCATAGATGGGGTAATAAACAAACAGATCAGCAATTTTCTATAGCAAGCGAAGACATAATTGTCTTAATCAAGAAGCAACATATAAGATTGAGATCCAATTATCATCTCCATGTATAATCAACAGAATCTTACCGATTGATACAGCTGGAAGGCCCTGCCTCCAGCTTCAATGGCAACACTAATTGGTTGATTTGCAACAGCCTTCTGCAAAGCTTTCTCATCGTTGACTGGAACATCCTCATATGAGTCAATAGATACAACCCGTGCATTTTTCTGCAAAACATAAAAATACATAAACAAAAAGTTGTCATCCAGACACCAATTTAGGAATGAAACGAGTCAATACAACTTAGCAAAGAGGAACGAGGATGGTACCCTGTAGGTATCGCATCTGCCATCTCTGGCATTGTACGGGTAGTCCTCCTCGGTGTCAATGCCACCATTGTTGATGATAAACTCAAAGGCATAGTCCATAAGACCTCCATCGCAACCTTGGTTGTAGCTTGTATCACAGTCAACAAGCTCCTGCTCGGAAAGCGAGATCAGATCTCCGGTAACAATCTGATTTATACCTTCAACGGCAGCAATTGTTGAGAACGCCCAGCAGCTTCCTATAATTCCAAAAGATCAAATCGTTAGATTAAGCAAGGGGCGAACCATTTTATCTAACCTTTGTAACCACCCCCTTTAATCCTTAGCATGCATATAGGATCATCGATGCTGTTTAAATAATATAGATATCAAATCTATTAAATGTATGCATCCTTTCAAATAATTCTCGAATAACTCTTATATGATAGCTTTAAATTACTTTAGCAGATAACTCAGGTGATTTCCACCTTGAAAGAAGAAGTGAGGAAGGAACCAGATAGCAAAAAGGACAGTAAAAAGAAATCTTATAGGTAAAACACAATACAAAGCATATACAGAGGATCTCCATAGAAGCAACCTAAGGAAACATGTGAAAAAAAAATTAAAAGAAGAGGGTCCTCCCTAAACTCAAATATAAGTACCAGAGAGGAGGTGTTATGGGGGAAAAGTATCATAGCTTTCACATGAATAAGAAAAACTAAGCACTAATTTTGTTGCAAAATACCCAAAAAAAAAATATAATTAAAAAAATTAAAAGAAGAGATAAAACTTACCACAACTCCCTTGATCCTTGACACTAACAACCGCTCCCTTCTTCCTCCAATCAACGGAATCCGGCAGCGCATCGCCGGCCCGCAGCCGGTACCGATCACTGCCCTCCCCCTCGTCCCTCCGGCGGTGGGATCCCTCAGCACGGACGCCGAGGAACTTCGCCCGGTACTCCTCGTTGGTGAGATCGGCGAACCGGTTCAGGCCGAGACGGAAGGCGTGAACCCCAGCGTCGGCGGCCGCGTTGTGCTGGTCGATGTACCTGAGGTTGTCCTTGAAGATCTCAAACCTCTTCTCCTCCTCGTCGATGGCGTTGTACGACTTCCGATGCTCCGCCATCCACGAGCGGTAGAGCCGCCTCACCTCCTCCTCACTCCTCTCGCCATACCCGACGATTGACAACTCCGCCAAAGACAAGCCCAGGAAGAGAAAAAGGACGAGCAAGGTAGAAAGCTTGGAACCCATTGTCTTTTCTTTCTTTCTTTTTCTTTCTTTCTTCCGTATGAGCAACTCTGGGTTCATTTTATAGGGAGGGTGAGAAAGAGAGGGGATGGTGGGAACGGGGTGGATACTTTTTAGTTAATCAGATTTATTTTATTTATGAAAAGTTTTAATTATAATAGGAATAATGAGATGTACAGATTGTAACTTTTCTTATTTTATATTGGAATTATTAATAGACAGTGTTCTCATCTTAGAGAGAGAGAGAGAGGAGATAAGGAGAGAGAAGAAAAAGAGGATGAGGTGAGAGGTGGAGATAGTTCAGCCAATCGAATGAAAACCAACCAAATACCTATCATGGAATCGGGAGCGACGGGGGGAATCCGTGGCCTCGTTTCCAACATATGTTCCAACGCTTGTACTTACAAATTTTATGCGGAAGACTCCATCATTTTCTTCTTTTTTACTGGGCAATTTTCGTTCATTCTATGTATGTTCAATTTTGATGATCTCATATTATTCGTATATCCTCTTAAATTTTGTATTGGCAATGCATTATGTACTCTTGAAAACTTTTTTTTATGAGAAATTATATTTACCTCCTATGGTTAAGACTAAATTGATTTCACTCTTTATAGTTTTATTTCTATTAATTAATTCTCTCATGATCTAGATTAAAATATAATTATTTATTTTTTAATATATTTAACTAAATTATATGTTGAATTTTAAAGATACTCATTAAAAATAAAGTTATAAATAATTAAATAAATTTTTAATGCATCTAAAATAATACAAATTAGATTTTTAGATAACACAGATTAAACAAACATTTAAAATCCGATTGATTTTTATTTTAGATGCATTGGAATTCTCTATAACTTTGTCTAATAAGTATCTTCAAATTTAACTTATAAATAGACAATATAATAAATTAATTAATAATTTTAGTTTAGATTTAATCATAAGGAGGTAACAAAGTACACATGAAACTATACCGGCAAAGTGAATTATAGTCTAACCACACAAGGAACTAAAAATATTTTCTCTTTTTTGGATAGATGCCTTTCAAAACTTTTTTTGATAATTATATTAATGCAACCCAGTGAAGGACTGCAACTAAATTAATTAGTCTTAGATAGCAAAACTGGCTTCTCTTAGGTGTTGTTAGGGTTCGATGTGCACCGACTCAAGTAGTCTATCTCGTCTCTAAAGGGTGACACGGTGAAGGGGAAAGCTGCAAAAAGGAGATGGTAACAAGGTTAGAGAGAGGATTTGATACCAGAGAAAGAAAATTATGGAAGACTAATTCATTAATAAATTAATAATTCAATGCAAAGATACAAACGATAAGCTCTATTTATAAGAAATAAAATAAAGAGTTCTAAGATAACTAAAGTTGAAAAAAAATAAATTAATGAGCTTATGTAAATGAGTATCCATATCTCATTCGAATTAGATTACAATTATATCCAAAATAGAATATGAATATGAACAAATTTAAATATAAAAATTATAGATTACAATGCTACTGATCATATCTCTCTGGTTTCATAGTTTTCGGATATCGTATGAATACTTATTTATTATCTTCTCAGAACTACGTAGATTATAAATTTCTATAATTCATGGATCAGACTAGTGCGAAATCAGAATTCTTACGCTAAAAATGTCCATCTGTAGTAGTTATCGTTGTTACTCATACAATGTTTATGCGAGAGCTCGTAGATTCATTGTGGAAAAGAGAAATGCAGCAATCGCATGACCGGCGACTACGGGTTAACTGGGTGTCCTGACCGCTAATTCCTCCCAACCCCCGTTCCAAGGATTCCGATCTAAAACAATTTCGAATCTTCGAGTGTTTCGAGGGTCGCCGTGGCTTCATTTGATTGGTTTTCGTGGGGAAGTGGTATACTATATACACGATTTAAAAAGAAGAAAAATAAGCGAGAATAAAAAGAGTGGACCCGGGATGCACGCCACTATTATTGGTCGCTTTCCTACCAAATTAGCTTCTAGTTTCGTACTCACTGAATAATTGTTCTTTTTTTTTATATTTATATTCTATGGCATAGTAATTATCTTAACCATGTAAAATCTCTCAACTACTTCTGTTATTATTTATTTAATATTTCTACTAAAAAGATTAGATGACAGTCACGTAATTATTTTTATGCACTCTCGGATGATTTTATTTTTATATAAAAAATTACCAGTAAAATAACTATTTAACATTTTATTGGCACTATCTTATTATAAAAGAAAAGTGCCGGCTGCAATTGAATCTAGATATTTAAACCCTACACTCAATGACCTCTTTAACGACGGAAATTCGTTGGGTTACGTCTCTACGACCAATTGTGTATTGATAAGGAGTGTATTAGAAATATAGAACAGGCCACATCTTGGGGTACACAAGTAATTTAAATTAATTGGGTTTTGTGGACCCACTTGACGGCGATCCGTCTGAGTGAGAAGCATGATTTTGGGTAAAATTATGAACGGCGTGACAATAATGTCAAAATAATTGCTGGCAATTGTTTCTACGAAAGAAACTCTCTACCTAGCCTACTACCTTGGGAGGTTGGACGGATCTATCTGCATTTATGAAACTCCGTGGTAACTAAAATGTGTCAAATTACCTTAGTTTGTGTTTGGTTGCACAAAAAGCGAGACAATTTATATGGGTAGTTTCGCAAACTTTTTATTATTTGGTTGAAGAAAGTGAATTAGTGTTCTACTCATTTTGTGACTGAATTGGTGAATTCAAAGTGCATGGTCAATGGGTGCTCTTGAAAGCAACATTAAACTTGCGTACTCTGATTGTTATGATCGGACCATGTGGGTTAGGTTAGTTGAGTCACTTGATTCGACTCGAGTCAACTTAGGAGTGGCAATCGGGTCAAGTTAAATAGGTTCAGGTCGGGTCGAGTCGGATTTGAGTCGAGTCAACTTTACCTTAATACAAACACAACCTGATTAATAAATGGGGTTGCATTTGGTAAACATGAACACGAGTCAACCCGCCTAGACTGTTTGATAAACGGGTCGAGTTAACATGACAGCTAACATGACCCGTTTAACCTGTATACTTAAACATGTCATGTTAACTCGATCCGTCTAATCTGTTTAATATAAATCTTATATAAAATTTAATATTTACTTATTTATCACATATAAATAGTGTATTATACATACAAAATAACCTATTACCAACTCAAAACTCATACAACATTAAAATTACAATCCTTATTGTAATACCCTCTCCCGGCATGGGCACGTGCACGCCTACGCGCCCACACAACACGTGCGGCTCACACAACAGGACGGGCGGGGCCTATCATGCACATATACACTCCTATGCACATATAATTATGACATCCTAAAATAATACCTACTAACATATTCATGCTCACATAATCCAACACCAAATAAATCATACTATCAACCAAATAAATTTGTTAACATATGAATATACAAGTCCACAATAATATACACTAGACCAATACATAATCTAGCAGGACCCACATAGACCACGACAAACCATCAAGATACAACTAAACAATTGATACATGAGTATACTATAATCTGACGTGTACTATAATCGTATGATACAACAAAGTACAAATATAACAAACAATGATACAACTCAATTTTTATACAAATTATTATATATACCATCTCGCATCTATAGCTCACTTCATCAATCTAAAATATCTTTTCGGGATATCTCAAGTTACTATCACGTACCACATATCTGAGAGAGTTAGAAAAGAAATAAAGAGAGTCATGAGCAAAAGGCTCAGTGAATATATCTTACCTCGAATCAGTGATGCCAAACAGAGAGTAAATTATATATTGGATAATATGAATCAGAAAGAGCATCATATCATGAATGAGTATATGAATGTATCCTCAATAATATATATGAAAAGTAAATAATATGTCATAACTAATAAAAGTATATAATCATTGACAATAAATAAACAGACCACCATATCATACTATCATCATAACTCTCTCTTAAATATAACATATGATGCACCATGCTATTGTACCAAATACAACCATATATGATATATATTAACGACTCGATAATCAGGTAATTAGATGATAATGAAATCATATGTATTTTTCAACATCTTAATCATTAATGTCAGCTTTATATGTTATCATCATACTAGACCACTATGCATAGTAAACACTCGGTACCTGGTCTCAACATCATGCCCGAAGGCTCAGAGCATACTCTGCCACTCACAAGAAGTATCTCAAATACCTTGCCACCCGCTAGGGTATCAACATCCATCCAGACTGGGCACCCTTCAAGCTGATAGAAATCTCATGAGGATAACTCACCACATATGCCCTAGCGAATGGCATGTGTCCGTTTGTCTGCTGTGCACACAAACTAATGACCTCGGACGTAAGGCCACAGAATCATGACTATGTCGAGCAATCAATCATCCACCAAATGCGTCCTAACCCTCGCGCCCACTCGAGTATCCTTAGGCTTTCTATCAACTATCCTATCAATCATATTTTATGCTGTCCTTCTAATTGACCGATCATATGCATATATCTAGTATGATAACAAGTCAATGCATAATAGAAATTTAGGTAGAACAGGAATGAAGAGAAAAATGATGCAATGTAGTCTCCAACCATTTAGTCAACATATGCATACTCATGCTAATATATCACATGTATACTCATGCTATAGATCGACTAGACATAAAATTATAATAGTATAGTCATCTCTAATCATCTCTATTTATCATCACCATACTTATATCCAAGATCAGCCTAATCACATACATGATAAAAATATGCTCAACTATAATCATCTCTAGATAAAGTCATATAATCATGCTGAAGGCTAAATTATGCATGTACATAATATATAATATAACCTAATTTAAGAAAGGCGTCTAGGAGATAAAACTACTCACTTATGATCAGAAGACCCAAACCACTTATCCCTCACATCCGTTAATCAAACGTCAACTCATCGATAAGTAGCAAGAAGTTAGTCGTTCATTTAATTAAAATCTGTTCATGTAAAATATGATGATTTATTAGATTTTAGAATTTCTACTTACCTTAATAACTAGCTAGATTTTTTAATTATAAATAAAAATAAAAATATAGATAAAATCTAATTATAAGTAAATTGTGGTTCTCACTCTATCTTGATTCATTAGGGACTATGTAGTCATTACTTTATAAATAAATAAGCCTAGTATTTTATTTGTTACAAAAGAATAATAATATATAATAAATTATTAGAATTTCTTAAAATGTATCTCATAAGAATATTAGTATAGAAATCTAATAATTATGATTTACAAATCTATCTATTAATCTAACAGAGATATAAGTAAATAATAAATATAAGTATTACCTATATTTATACCTAATTAATCATTAATTAAACAAATTATAATTAATAATAATTATATTGAAGAATATATATATTACTATTAAAATAATTAATGTCTAAATACTTTATTTGCATTAATTAAGAAAGAAATACCTAAATAAATAACATAAATAAAATAAAATAGAAAACTAGTGGTGCCACCAGTGCTGGACCGAGCGCAGCCTGCTACAGAAAGAGAAGGAGAAGAAGCTGAGGAAGAAGAAGAAGAGAGCAAGAAGAAAGAAGAAAGAAGAAAGAAGAAGAAGAGGAGAAAGAGAAGGAAGGAGGGTGTGGACCCGAGCCGACGGGGAGGGCACTGGCCGGTGTTGGCCAGCCAGCAGCGGCCATTCACCGGCAGCTCGGCTCTGGCAAACCCGAGCTAAGGCGGAAGAAAGAGAGAGAAAAAAAGAGGAAAGAAAAGAGAGAAGAAGAGAGAAAGGAGATAGAGCTCACCGGCATCAGTAGTTCCAAGGGAGGTGGCGGCGGGCCGGTGTTGTCAATGAGGAGAGAAAGAGAGTGTGAGAGAGAGTAGAGTGGGAGGGTGACTACGAGAGAGAGAGAGAAGGTAGTGGGGATGTTAGCGCTATGGCTGCGGCGTCGGCGGGCCCATCGGAACTAGCTGGCCCTGCCGACAACTGGGGGTGAGTGGCACCCTCAGCTCGTGCCACCCAGCAAGGCACGAGGTCGGCCACATTGTGGCTGGCCATGTCATGCCATGCAATATGTTATTTTTTTTAAGAATAGGTTGTTACACTAATACATATATATCCATCTCTTAAGGCCAAACGAATGTCGTGTCACATGTTGCCGCTAAACACGTCGTATCTAGAAGGTCCCATCGTAGTATTCAAATCCATTTCCTTCACTTACTCACTCTTCTTCCTCCTCCGCCTTCCCATTTTTCTAGAGATGATGACCATGGCGCTCCTCCATCACCTCTCCTCTTCTTCCACCTCCCCCATCCGCTATTTCTTTATCACTCCTTGTGGCTTCTCCTCCCCTCTGACAATGAAACCCTAACGATCAGACGAGCATCCCCTTCACCGGCAACCGGATTGATCCCCCATCTTGCGTCGTCGATACAAACCCCTTCGAGTTCCTTTCCTTCTTCTGAACCATGTCCACAATGCATCATATGGAGATTGCCGCCGACTCCCTATACAAGGCAAAGCTCAGCCGTGGCTTCTACCACCTCTACGACGGCTAGGAGGTCATTTAAGTCGGCATGGAGGCTGCTGTCACTAAATTTAACGCCATCGTCACCACCTACCGTGACCACTGCATTTACCTCGGCCACGGCGATGATCTCATATCCAACTTCGCTGAGCTCATGGGCCGTCGCAACGGGTGCTCTAGAGAAAAGGGCTGATTGATGCATTTCTACAAGAAGGATGCAAATTTCTACAGGGGGCACGGGATCGTTGGGGTGCAGGTTCCCTTGGGATATGGCATTGCGTTTGCTCAAAAGTATAACAAGGAGAGGATGATGATGTTTACATTATATGGAGATGGGGCGGCGAACCAAGGGCAACTATTTGTGGCACTTAATATGTTGGCACTGTGGGAGCGGAGGCATCGTAGATGGACATCGACGAACTCTTGTGGTAGATGGCAGGTGGAAACTAAGCGAGAGGCACCGCGATAGGCAGCAGACGACGATTAGAGAGATTGGAGAGAGAGAGGTGGTGTGGCAAAAAATTTTTGCCCTTTTGGTGAGATGAGGCGGTTACGGCTAGACTGCTAGAGAGTAGAGAGAACGAGAGGCTGATTTAGATTTTAGACTTTAGTTATCTTATATATATGGGTGATAGGCTCTGATACTAATTTGTTGGGCTCTGATACCAAATTGATGGGCTCTGATACCAATTGATGGGCTCTGATACCAAATTGATAGGCTCTAATACTAGATTGATGGGATCTGGAACCAAAAGATCGGCTACGGAACAATTCCTTAAAATATAAATTTATTGTAGGAAGCAGTCCACACAACCATGGAAAAATATTCGTCAAATATTCTCCGATAGTCAAAAAATTACAAAACTAATTGGGTTAGATCCATAACTTCCTGATCTACAATTTTTGTTTTTACTTCCTTCACAGATTTGAACTATAGTAGGGACGAAAACACGGAATAACGTGGTTGATGGTGGTGGTGACGGGTGGAGTGGATGCTGCGGTTTTGGATGGGTATGGAGATGAGGGTGGATTGTCGATGTGATTAAGGGAAGTAGACGAAGGGAACGAAGTGGTCGAGATCCCAAAGAAGAGGGGTGGCTCGATAGTCGAGGGAGATTAGAGGTTAGAAGAAAACTTGCCAACGGTAGAGGTGGAAGGATGGTGAAGAGGAAGGAGGGAGGAGTCTAGAGAGAAGATATGAGGCAAGAAATCAAGAATCCAATAGCATAATAAAGTTGGCTGCCTTCCACATATTTATAGAGGCTAGCCAACAAGTCCTAAAACAATATGAAACCCTAATTTTAGAGGATTCCCATCGATCGTGTTCGAACGCACTCAAAAAGCTCAATCTTTGGATGTGCGAACGCGATGCAGGCGTTCGAATGCGGGCGTTCAAACTCGCCCGACTGCGTTCGAACGAACAATATGTGTTCTTTGTATTTGCGAACCTGATGTAGGCGTTCACAAGGGCGTTCAAACGCGACCCCACCTACGTTCGAGCACAACTTATAGGAATTTTATTTTAATGAAAATAAACACCTAATGCAATAAAAAAAGATCCTAACTAAATGTATCAATGGGTTAGTGGGTTGGCGGGTTGACTCGACTCGGCCCAACTTGTGTACTTAAACGGGTCAAACAAGTCAAAACAGGTCGGCTATATAAACCCGAACATGACTTGATTATTAAACAGGTTAGGCGGATTGACTGATTTGTGACCCAAACCAAATTATTCTTTTCATCTTTATCTTTACCGTAGCCGTTAGATCATCTTTATATTTCTAGGAGTATATCATAGATGTAAAAGCATTTCGATCTCCTAAACCCTGGCCATCTTTAGCACTAGCTGCCATCCTACTTTATGGTCATCCACCACCACCCTTGGCCATCCGCCACCCTCTGACGACCACCACAACGTCAGATATTTACCATTTTGCCCATTCTGACCTTGCTCCACTAGTTTAACCATAACTTTCCATTAGTATCTTCGATTAACTTAATTCCAAAGCTATTAGATCCGAGACTTCCAAGGTTATTACCATCAAAATCTCAGGATCATCCTGCAAATCATTCCAGATCTAGTATGCAATATTGATTGAATCCATGCCTAGATTATTGAACTTCTGAGGCCTAAGTTTACAATGCTCGTCGAGGACTCCTCATAGAAATTTTTCACCATGACAAGTAATAGTGAGATGATGGGCTATGCGATGGTTAATAGGTTTGGACAAAACCATCATGCACTTTGGCATGCTGACATGATAGGTTACGTAACGATTCCTTCAAGATTTGGATTTATTATAGGAAGAAGTCCGTACAATCGAGAAAAAATATTTACCAAATATTCTCTAGTAGTCAGAAAATTATGAAACCAAGTGGGATCGTTCCGTAACTCCCTGAGCTATGTTTTTCGTATTTATACCCTTCATAGATTCGAACTGCAACTGGGACGAAAATATGATATAGTGCAGATGATGGTAGTGGTGATGAGTGTAGTGGATGTTAGGGTTATGGATGATAATGGAGATGAGGGTGGATGGTTGATGTTGTTTAAGGGATAAAGATGAAGGAGAAGAAGTGGTCGAGATCTCAAGAAAGAGGGAGGACTCGATAGACGATGGAGATTAGAAGTTAAGAGAGACCTTGCCAATGGTAGAGATGGTAGGTTGGTGAAGAGGGAGAAGAGAGATTAGGGTAGAGAGAAGATAGAGAGAGGCAAGAAACCAATATTCCAATCGCATTCTGATTTTGGCTGCCATCCACACCATTATAGAGGCTAGCCAACAAGCCAAAATAATAATTATTAACCCTAATTTTAGTGGACTCTTGCCGATCACATTCGAACGTGCCCGATTGCGTTCGAACGCACAAAAGGCGTTCTCTGATTTTGCAAACCTGATGCAAGCTTTCGAATGCACCCAACCGCGTTTGAACTCGCATTTCACGTTCTCTATTTTTGCGAACCTGATGCAAGCGTTTGCAAAAGCGTTCAAACGCGACCTATAGAAAATTTATTTTAATGAAAACAGATAACTAATGCAATAAGAAAAGATTAACTAAGTGTATCATGACACCCCAACTATTGATTACAACACTTGTCAGTCTAGTGTTGCTTAACCACTTATAAACATAGCCTGCTATAAATACGAGTTCTATTACATTTATAATGATACGAATCGAGTCAGATTGGGTCACATTATAGAGACATTGGGCTTAATGGGTTGAGTTTATTTATCTTATCTACTTAAATAATTTAGTCATCTTAGTAGGTTAGAAGTTTATTTAATTAGCTAAATCTAACTTTACACAATTTTAAAAATAATATATATAAAATATTAGTTAGATATCTGAAAATTATGAAACTAAGATTAGCAATCTCAAGATCTACAAAGTTTTAAATTCAAGATTTCTCTGGATTTGAACTCTATTTGCGGTGAAACGAATGAATAATTAGAGAAGATAAGGAAGACTATTTAATTAAGTTTGTTTAGGGCTTTTTAATTTAATCTCTATAAATAGGGCCTTATGGCTTGTATATGAGAAAGGATTAGTCAACAATTATTTGTTTACTACTATATAGGGCCTTATGGCTTGTATCTCTAGGTCGTTGGCCACCATCTTTCATTGGATAGGTCTCTACTAGCCTCTAGCCTCCCTCTTCTTATCATCTACTTCTCCTTCATTTTATATTCCCTAATATCTGTTACGGTCAACATCGAGGAAGATGATTGTTTATCCAAGTTACTAAAATGAACAGAACTCAATACGAAAATTTTGAAGGCAATAGGGATCAATCCAATTGTTGGAACGATCTGAGATTTGGATATGTTATTCCTCTAGAAGTGAGGAATCCAATGCAATCAGAATCTTGTCAATCATGTAAGTAGATCAAAAGTTATGAAGGAAATAGTGACCAAAGATCAAGGGATGGCGGGATGGATGCGGATGATGTGGTTAGGGTTTTGGAAGATGATAATAGCTATGGTGGATGGATTAGTATCTTGAACAAGATGAGGTGGGAGAAGGAAGCTTCCATGTATGGTTAGTTGCTAGAGTGAGAAGGGAGAAGCGACGAAAGCTTGGGTTGGATACGGGGTTGGGAGGGAGGAGGGAGAAGTTTGGCTCAAGTCTAGATGCAAAACTAAGTTCAATATTTAATAATGCAAAGATGGCTATTTTCCACATATTTTGGAGGCTAACTAACCATCCAAAAATCCTAATACGAAACAACTTAACTGATGTGTGTTCGAATGCCCCTCGACCGCTTTCGGATGGCCAAAAACAGGGCTCTGGATATGCGAGCACGATTTGCGTTCAAAAACACTTGCTGAAAGCCATCTTATTTTTTTAAAATAAATTTAGAAAATGATACAATAGTATCCATTAAAGAGTGAGTTAATATTTGCACTAATCTGGCCATTAAGGACAACCAAGGTGCAATAGATCCAAGTAGATACGATCTCAATTAATCGAGTTGTATCACCCTCAGACCTTCGACCACCTCTTAGAAGATATTTTTTAATCTAACCATCCGATTGGCATGAAATTAGATTCGTTGGATGCTCTCTCCGAGCATATCAAAATTTCACGTCAATCTAATGGCTAGATCCAACTAAAAGATCCCTCAAATTCTATGAGAAGTCTAGGACTGTTACGAGTCGGACTAAGCCAATTCGTATTAAATTGGTATTAGAGCGAACTTTCCTTGGACCACCATGACCACAAACTTGCTACTCCTCTTAATTGATGGATATGGGCAGATCGACAAAGGATGCAAGCTGATCGAGAAGAGACTAGGGCATCATGGGAGAGGATGATAATGATCCTAGCCAACGCACAAGGAGCGAGGATCACCATATAGAGCTCTCTACCTACAGCAATCACAGTGGAAACACTAACCTATCCGAGTGAACCCGACGAACTAGATCTAGTTACTACAACGACAGTTGAACTAACACTAGCAGCGGCCTGTGGAATACCACCACCACCATCTCCTATTTATCTAGATCGACGTCCACCACTACTTGTCATCTAGCCATGGGTCGAAGAGTGGCCAACACTAGTGGAGTCAGCCAATTGCGAGAAGCTCCTAATCACACTGATAATGCAACACTTTGAGGAGGGCAATCCAACGAAATGTGTAGAATCGCAACTTCGGGAAGAATAATCATGGGTATATCTCGATGATTTAGCATTTTGATAAACAGAACCAAGGGCTGCTAAAGAGCCACCTCCTCAGTCCATAAGTGACGAGCCAAAGCCCAAACTGGTTAGACCGTGCACGAGGTTTAGATTAGACTCATATCCATATTGGATTGCGAGTGAGATTAGTCCAAGCATTGGACTAATTGGTTGAGCACCAACCAGTAGGACACATCAGGCTATATTTGGCTGTGCCCTAGACTCGGCTAGAAGGTTAGTGGAAATGATTCGACAACTATAAAAGGTTTGAAAACCAATATAGACACCTTGAGGACAAAGTGATCGGAAGTGAAACACCCACTAATTTCCCATTATAAGCAATTAGTAGAGGTACACTTAGACCATAGTCTAATTTATTAATATGAATTTATAATAATTATTATGTTTAACAAAGCTATCATCTAAAGGTGATTAATATTTAAGGTTCAAGTTGACAAAGATAATTAAATAAAAAGACTAAATTATATTAAAATAAATTAAAGAGTAGTTAATCTATTCGGGCCAGCCCAATGCCCAAAGCAATGGGTTGGGTTGTAACTAATCCAAAGACCACAACACTAACTCACCATGGTTAGGTTCGAAGCCCAAACTATCCAAAGATAGCCACTTGGGCTGGGTCGCACAACTAGCATGGGCTACAATAGAAACAGAATCCACATGGTTTGATGGGTCCAAGGTGGCCAAACTCACTAGCATTACTTGAATGAAGGGAATAAATAATCATAATAGGTGAACAATATAAAAGAGAGAGAAAAGAGGAACTCATCTGCCAAAGGAGGTGTTAGACAAAAATTTGCATGAAACGTTCAAGAGATTTTTCTGCTCATCTAGTCGTTGGATCCTCGTGAAATTTTAATATGTTATAGATCTAGGAGCGAGCTTTTCAACATAGATTTCACACCAACCAGATGGCTAGATTGGAAGATATCTTCAAAATAGTAGATGAAGGTTGGAGGGTGATACAACCTAACAAATCGGGATTGTTTCTACTTAGATCGATTTGCACGTTGTTGCTCTTGATGGCTGTTTTGGCGCATATCTACCTTGCTTTTGTAATAGGGTTAGTGAACATAGGTCGAATGAGAAGTAGAGAAGGAGAAGAGGGAGCCTAGAGACTAGAAGAGACCGAACTAACAATAGTGGCGTAGTTGGCAAGGAGGGAGATGGAGGAGATGAGGCCGATGGCCAAGAGATAGAGATAGAGAGAGGTAGAGGGCCGCAAAGCAATCTAATAATGAGATAATTCTCAATTACGATTTCCTCCACATATTTATAGAGGCAAACCCTAGACCAGTCTCGATAAGGACTCAATCAACCGACTAGCTCGAGTTGAACTCGGGTTCCCAATACAACTCATGACTTGACTAAAACATTTAATCGACTTTACTAGACTAAATTATCAAATTAACAAATTGAGTCCACATTTATACGTACTTGAGTTCATGGCTTAACTAACAAGACAGCAGCAAAAAAGAATACAAATAAATAACTAAATAAATATGCTTAATCCTATGAGCCCAATGTGCCGTGAATGGATTCAATCCGACTGAGTCATATCAGAGAGAGAGAGAGAGAGAGAGAGAGAGAGAGAGAGAGAGAGAGAGAGAGAGAGGAGAGGGAGGGGAGACTGAGGGGTAGTGGGGCACATGTCTAGAAATAATTTTTATTTATTTATTTTAGTATAGGCTATTACAATACTATACACTAGGTGATTTGAAATTATAATTGAGAGGTAGGGATCAGGGTGTTTATGAGCAGTGTGCTCTTATTTTTGCTATGAGAAATGATTATGGTATATGTGATGATTCAGCTACAAGTAATGATTCTACTATGTGCGATGATTTACTAAAGAGGTGATGATGATGATGTTAGGATATAGGCCTACAATAGGAGAGAATGATGACGATCCTAGCCAACGCTCTAGGAGCGAGGATCACCACACTAAGCTCTCTACCTACAAGTGAACTTACTGAACTAGATCTAGTCGCTGCATCGATAGGTGAACTGGGCATTAGCGCTGGCCCATGGAATGTCACCACCGCTTCCTACTTATCCAGATTGACGTCCACCGTCCACTTGTCATCCAGCCACAAGCAGAAGCATGACCACCACTAGCGACTACCCATCGCAAGAAATTACTACCCTCACTAATAATTGATGTGATTCGGACCAGACCGAGTCATCTCGTGTATAGATACAACATAGGAATCTTTTCATGTTCCAATTTCTTAGTTTTCTTGAAGAATAAGAATTCTAGCTATCACGTTCGAACGTGAGAAAGTCGAGTTCGAACGCCCTATTCGAACGCCTGCATACGTTTGCAAATACATAGAACATAATTTGCCATTTGAACACGCCCAACCCCATTTGAACCATTTGAACACACTCAACGAGAATGTATTATTTTTAAGTTTATCATTTGTTTGTTTTGCTTGTTAGATTAGCCTCTAAATATGTGGAACGTTGGTTACCCCTAGCCTCCTTCAACTTTAACCCTCCATCTTCTTGGGATACTGACCACCTTCTTCCCCCTCTTCTTTCACCCAACAACACCTCGTGCAAACCCTACGTATAACCCATGTCCACTCCATCTCCTCCTTCATCACCACCACCCATCATCAACACCTCCACGAGAACTCTGCCTATTTTCTCCCTATCTATATTCCAAATATGTGAAGGTCATCAATACAAAAAAACTACACCAAAGAGATATAGAATGAACGCATCTATATTTGTAATTTTTTGGCTATAGGAGAATATCTAACAAATATTTTTCTACGACTGCGCGGATTGCTTTCCTACACCCGAGCTAGATCGAGTAGTCAAGATCGGGCCATAACAAGGTTTTAGAGCCACTGTTCCTTGGTCACCATGCCAACAACCAGATCCATGGCATTGAGACCCAATGAAGGGACCTCTATCGAAGGAAAGGCCACGGATGTGGTTAGATCTTAGAAGAACCCCAGCACACCAGTCAGGATTTCTCCCTCGACTTCTTCCATCAACTCAGATTTGATCAAGATATTATAAAGTTGCCTTCTACATATTTAGAGGCAAACTTAACAAGAAAAATAAACAAAAGATAACCCGAGAAACAATGCAACCTTGCCGAGCGTGTTCAAACGGGGTTGGGCACGTTTGAACGGACAAAACATGTTCTCAGTATTTGTGAATGTATACAGGCGTTCGAACGCGACAGCTAGAATCCTTATTCTTTGAAAAGAAAAGTGATTCAGCTCGAGACAACTAGGTCCAACCCCAATTGTATGTATCGTCATGAACTCAAATCAACTAAAGGTAAAAGCAATAAACTAATACAAGGACTAAATGGAAGAAGCAAATAAATCTAATTAAACTAAGGGATTTTGACCCAAGTCCTATCAACCCCTTGTAACCTAAAAAACTCAGTATAGAAATTGCTGATAAACACACGGTCATGATTGGAGGCTATCGTGTGTGGCATGCCATGGAGTCTAGCGACAACTCAAATAAAAATTTTAGCCACCGACTTAGTTAACCTGTCAATTACCATAAAAATAATAAAATAACTATGTACCAACAAAAGACCTATGAAATTCATAGAAATATCTTCCTATACATAGCCCGGTATAGGTAGTGGTCACAACAATCCCGTCGGTTTCAAAATTGAAGACTTCGCCCACTGTCAAGTTTCACATGCTTGGATAAAAGCCCTTATGTCACGCTGATATAGTTTTGCCAAACCAAGCCTTATTCGACTCTAGACTGGGTTGATATAGAACCATTACTTGTTAATAATTCCTTATTTATGAGTTCTAGTAGTTATTTGCTTATTTGCTAAAAATTAAGGATTTTCAAGCTAGGGCGTTTGAACACTAGGGAGGCCATACAAACATGGCATTCGAACGGCTGATGGAAGAGTACTTGCTTGAAATGTTTATTTTCTAGTCTTTTCTTATGTTATTTGCTTATGAGTCATTAGTTAGTGGAGTTGGACCACGCAACGTGGGTTAGGCTAATCGAGTTGTAGGTAGCAACCTAATTAGTCACTTCTTTTTGGAAATTGAATAAATTCGTTTTCTTGTTCCTTTATCTTATTTTCTAGTCTTTTTTTCTTATGTTATTTGCTTATGAGTCATTAGTTAGTGGAGTTGGACCACGCAACGTGGGTTAGGCTGATCGAGTTGTAGGTAGCAACCTAATTAGTCACTTCTTTTTGGAAATTGAATAAATTCGTTTTCTTGTTCCTCTATCTTCTCCCTCAACCTCCTTCAATCTAGCCGACCACCATTGTTGGCTGAGCTCCTCCCCCCTTCGTCTGGACGCCCCTCTCGACCATGAGAAATGACTCACTTCTCCCTCCTCTTCTCTGCCTTGCTTAGCATTCCGACCTACCTTACATCTCCATTCATCTACCTTCATCAACCCTAGCCGAGTTCCACCACCACCACCACCACTTAGCCACCCTTTTGCCGATCCATTCTGATACATTTGATCCCCACTCTAGATCCATCAAACCCTAAATTATCTTTCTAATCCAACTGTTGAATTTTGAAGAACCTATTAATCTTGAAGGTTCACGATAGACCTAGCTTTCAAATCAGAGGTTCAATCATGAATTAGATATCATATTTGGACTCGCATTGCTCGAGGAAGTTGGAAGCCACCTACGGATCACTATTTGGAGGTAGTTCTTATCATTGATATCAGAGCCAGGCAGACCTCCAACCTCCGACCTCCGACCTCCTTTAATGGTGGATACAAGGTCAATGGCAGTAAGGAGACAACCAAGAGATACGCCACTACAAGGAGATATTTCAGCTACCGGAAACTCAAAACACGGTGTCAAGCCAATCGATAATCATGGCTAACCCAAACCATAGAAGCTACTTTGCGGCAACCTTGGGCCTTACAAATGCCATGCTCAAGTTGACGATACAGCGGATGGACCACCTACAAAACGAGCAAGCTAAGTTTGAGAGAGATTATGCGGAATTGGTCAGCCGCTTCTACACCACGTTGAAGAATAGAGCGCAAGACGGAACAATGATGATTCCACCACCAGCACCAATATAGACCCAAAGACATGAATATCCATTGATACCTCTCCTAATGAATTTAGACCTACACCAGTGGTAACATTAAGGCCAACTACAGTGGAACCAGATCGGCGTGCCAACCTGATGAGATAGACCATGAAAGAGGATACCCCAAGTTCAATCCACTGCCTCGAAGGTTTAGAACTGAACCGAGAGCCAACCGCGAGGTTGATCACAAGATCTAGGGTCGAATTGCTCAATTGGACTTTTCAAGTTCCAAGGGGACAACTCCACAGATTGGATATTTCAAGTGGAACAATAATTTAACTATCAACGCACAATGGAAAAAGCCCAGGTGAAGATAGCAAGCTTTCGCCTCCAAGAGACGGCCCTTTATTGGTATTGATCTATCATTCATGGTCAAACAATTGATAAGTGGGCAGATTTATTAAGGAGTATATCTAGGCGATTTAGGACAGCACACTATGAGGATTTCCATGCCATCCTCAATAGAATGATGCAGCGAGCAACGGTGTTAGAGTACTAGGCGGAGTTTGAAAGGGTTAGTAGCCAATGCATACCAACATGGCCGGACCAGACATTATGAAGATCTTTCATATCTAGGCTACGGAAGGAGATTAGGGCGGATGTTGATACGATCACGCCTCGGGCTATGGAGCTCTGATACCAAATTGATACGATCTCCCCTTAGGCTAAGGTTTGATCTCTTCCAATTTCCTGATCTGAACTAGATTTGGCATGGAACTTTGAAATAAGATCCCGAAATATGTCGTCGTCGGATCGATGTGAAACTTTGATATGTTGTAGACCCAGAAAAGAGCTTTCCAACAAATCTAGTTTTAAGCAAATCGGATATGGAGATCTCGAGATATCGTCCGATTAGTGGACGAAGGTCAGGTGGTCTGTTTTGGATCCATGGATGGAGGCACGTGATCCTAGGTAATGGTGGTTGAAGGTGGACCGGCGTTAATGGGGTGGCACCGATAAAAAGTGGTGGTGGAAGGGTTATGGTTGATGGAAGGGTTAGGACAAGTGTTGGATAGATTGGAAGAAGGGGGAGGAGAGGGCCACCCCTAAAGGACTAGGGTGATTGGCCGGTCGAGGGAGGTTAGAAATGGCATCGCCAGGGATTTGAGAGAACGGGAGCGAAGAAGACGAAGGAGGCAAGGCAAAACTCAATCTCAATATTCAATAATCAAATCCTGACTTTGGTTGCCATCCACATCCTTTTAAAGGCTAACCAACAACTCAAAATTAACCCTAAAAATACAATTTTCGCTGACCGCGTTCGAACTCACCCGACTGCGTTCGAACGCACCGAGTTCACTCGTCTGGATTTGCGAACGCGATGCAAGCGTTCGAACGCACGATCGAACGCCCCTCTCGGTATTTGCAAACGCGATGCAGGCGTTCACAGTGCGTTCGAACGCAACGCACAGTGCACTCTCTTCACCCACGTTCACAACCCCGTTCACAAACCGTGTTTGAACTCACTCCACCTGCGTTCGAACACGAATTACAGAAAACTTATTTTAATGAAAATTAAACACTAAAACAATGAAACAAAAACACTCCTAAAGTGAATCCATGCTCGAGACGACGTCAGTGAAGTCCGAATCGTATCAGATGTACAAGCTCCCAACCCACTTACACTTGAAGAGGCCTTTGAGAAGGCTGTGAAGATGGAGCAAAAGCATAAGGCACTCAAGCAAGCGATGAAATCTAGTTGGACCAATTGAGAGGGCCAATGGGCATCACCTACTACTAGTGAACCTACTGCGATTTTGAGGACAACAATTGCTACTTTTGAGTTGAGGCCTCCTTTGAAGCCATCTTTAGATGTTAAAGGACGCACATGACCCCCTACTCAAGTTCTCACCCCTATCTAGGTGGAGGAATGAAGAGCAAAAGAGTTGTGCTTTTGCTGTGATGAACGTTTCACTCTTAGACATCGATGTTTGAAACCAACCAAGAGTATAGTGTTAATCGATGATTTTGAGGATGCTGAGGATGGAATTGCTAGTGATGAGCCCACAGAGGACTATCAGGAGAAGGACTAGGATGAGTGCGCGGAAGAGAAAATGCTAGTGGAGAATTTCTTGTATGCGTATCTGGGTACTGTCGCATCGAAGACCCTACGTGTCGATGGCCTTGTCAAAAAGCATTGCATGCATATTCTAATTGACTTTGGGAGCACACATAAATTTATAGATTGAGTGGCTGGTTAGAATGATTGGATTAAGAGAGGAACTAATGATCGGATTTGATGTGGTGATCAACAACAATACCATGTTACGGGCGAATAGTTATTGTTGCTGGGTTGGAATTCGAGTGCAAGGCCACAATTTTATTGCAGACATATATCCGCTGGCCTAGCGAGGAGCTAATGTGATTCTAGGAACACAATGGCTACAGAGCTGAGGACCAATGGATGACATTTGATTTCAGCAAGTTGTGGATGATGTTCCAACATGACGATAAGGTGATACGATTAGATGGGATGAGATCACTGCCAAACCTAACCTTGCATTTGATGGTTTGGCTACCTCAACCCACTTGGATAGGAGAAGACATGTGGGAGATACCTCAACCACCAGTAGCATCACTTCACGTCGTCCCAATTTGGAGCGTTCCCCAGTTTCACACCTTGAGGAAAAGGTGGGGAAAGTGTAGTGGACTGATACGATTTCGCCAAGCCAAACATTATTCGACTCTAGAGTGGTCTAATACGGACTTGCTCCTTACTTAATAATTCCATGTTTATGAGTTGTAGTAATTATTTGCTTGTTTGCTAGAATATAAGGATTTTCTAATTGGGGTGTTGGAATGCCCAACAAAAGAGCACTTGTTAAGTATTTATTTTCTAGTATTTTGTTATATAATTTGCTTATGTGTCATAAGTTTGTAGAGTTGGACCAAACAATGTGGGTTAGGTTGACGAAGTCACAGATAGCAACCTACAAATAGTTACGGTGCGCACCTAATTAGTCACTTTTTTGAAAATTGAATCAATTCTTCTTTTTCTTCCTCTATCTTCTCCCTCAACATCCCTCAATATAGCCGACTACCATTGTTGGCCGAGCTCCTCCGCCTTCCGTTTAGTCGCCCCTCTCGATCCTAAGAAACAATCCACTTTTCCCTCCTCTTCTCTATCGTGCGCAACACCCCGACCTACCTTACATCTCCATTAGTCTACCTTTACCAACCCTAGCCGAGTTTCACCACCACCACCACCACTCAGCCACCCTTTTGCCGATCCATTCAGGTGGATTCAATCCCCCACTCCAAATCTATCAAACTCTAAATTATCTTTCCGATCCAACTGTTTAATCTCGAAGACACTATTAACCTTAAAGGTTCACAGTAGACCTAGCTTCCAAACCGGAGGCCCGATCGTGAATCTAAGATCATATTCTGAAATCTTTACTGACAGTCCAGATAAACCTATTGAACACTGCATAGAAATGCTAAGTGCAGAACAATAAATGAGAGATGTAATATACTGTGATACAAAAGAATGTTTGGCATTTTCTCGATTTCTCAGATTCACAAAGTGCTGTCTTCAATAGCATATAGAAGCTTCTGCACTACATCCCTAACATCCAATTCAGAGAAAAAAAAAGGCAATGATTAGGATGTGATAGTAATGGTTGTAAAATATCATACATAATCTACATTGGAACTGCTTGCGCCATATGATCTGAGGCAGGCCTCCAGAAGAAACCCACTACAATCTTTCTTAGTCCATTGAGCAACTGTTGTAGATCCTGTACCCAGGACCATGTAGGGTCGTTAAGAGCACGGATTGAGTTCAAGCAAACCAGAAGTGTTCCTCCCTCATGAAGAAGTACCTGAAATTTAACCACCATAAGGTATCAAAAATATTAATAGTTAGTTAAGAATTGAATTCTGTTAAACCAAAAGCAGACACATTTCTGATCAAGAGTAATGTGGACTACATGGGTTGACTTTAACGATCCACTTCTGTAAGGGATTATGCAATAGAGGAATTGTACCATATGCACAATCTTATGTTAAAAGATGATAAAGAAATAGAAGCTGAAACAGATTAGTAGTTCAAAACGGATCTATAAAATTCAATAAGAAATATAATTCTAAGGACAGAAAACATTCACATGCAACACCCAAAAAAAAAGAAAAAACAAAGGTGCATGTCAAAGGCACGTGCGTGACTGTTCTCCTTCACCCTCTCGTTTACCCATTACAAGAGGGCGTGACCGGCACCATCCTCACCACGATTTGGGGGAGATGAATCATCAATCCAATCCCTAGATCCTCACCTCTTCAAAACCCAACCCCCTTCAAAACTCTTCTTCTCCACCCTTTCATTTGGTATTTCTTTCCAAAACCTCCTCTTTTTTGTTTTCAGGCTGAAGTGTTCAACGTACCATGTTCATTGTTGGAGCATCACAGGAGAAATCCAACCAATCCATTAGGATCACAAGACATAGGAGATCGACATTTGAGGAGAGTTTATTGCAATTCAAATATACTTTCTAGGCAAATAAATCTTCCATAGTCTAGGAATAATATAGACTGTAACATGATGTGGTAATTATTATAATAAAGTAGATATATTATAGCATGCATCATATTCGTTAAGCTCTTATTCTTTATTGTATTTATTTATTGTGTTTCTGATGATCTGATCCATGCATTATAGAATCATGTGTGCTATAATTATCCTAAACATCACATGGCGAAGATAATAAAAGAACTTATATATGTGAGGAAGGGATTATAGACCTAGCAGTATTTTATGGCGTAGGGTTAGGGCATCTTTTTGAGTTGCATGCTCCTTATTTCGTTGTCTGCAATAATTCGAGCTATGTGCTCCTAATTCCACTACGTCCGATAATATTAGATATAAGGTTTATGAGCTTACGACTGGAGTTCTTAGTTTGATGACCATAGACAACCGATTTGATCATATGCAATATCGTCAAGCATGTACTAGTAATATTATCACTAGTTATATATCCCTCATTGTTGTGTATTGCTTTATGCAAGCTATTATATATTTGTGACTGCTTTTCGTGAGCTTATGATATGTCGAGTAGCAATTAGTGTAAATTTTGTGAGTGAAAAATATGATATGAAATTATATAATTGTATTTTGACATTTGAAAAATGGATAATCTATTTAAGTTGTTAAGGGACAATGAATGAGATTTCATTATCATACATTTGGATTGCATATTACCGAAGCATTTTTGTGACTGTTACACATTATGTTTACATTATCTTTAGACTATCGTAGATTGCACTTCCTGGATATTTATGCTCATCATCTTTTAGTAGAATATATATAGAACTAGAGGAGGATTACGAATTTATCTACTCCTTGATTGTTAGTTGTTTTATATTGACTTTGTTAGATAAATTATTACTCCTAAGTATGTTGGATATTTTGAGTTGTATGGACATAATTCTGGAGGCTTGTTGTGGCCAATGTTTTGTGTGAGTTATTTCTTGTGGACTTATATTTTTTTAGTAAAACTAATTTTTGCTTTAATACTATATGGAAATGTTAATCGGGTCACATGAGCACCACATGGGAAATTCCCATGTGATTAGCAGGTGCTTTTTTGGTGGTGGATGTTTCATTACAAGTCCTTGAAAGACTATATACTAGTAGGTAACAAATTCAGCAGCATTAGAAGACTTTAAGACTATACTAGTAGATAACAAATTCAGCAGCATTAGAAGACTATAGAAAGTAATAAATGTGTGAAATGAAAGGTTAACCATTACGTATAATGTCTAATCTACAAATTACTTAACGATTGCTTTGTTTCAGCCATTCAATTGATATTTTAAGCAAAGGATTTAAGTGTTGTCCTATACTTGGCATGACAAGTTGCACGACTCGCTGACAGCTCTTGGGGATGAGAGCAACATGAAAAGAGACAGAGAGAAAAGAAGCGAGTAAATTGGCTAGTATTCATGCTTTTAGCAAAACGTATTTTGTTTTTCCCTGATCTTTCCCATGCTCAATTGTTGCATCTCAGTGTGAACATAAATATGGTGTTTTCTTATATTCAACACCTTGCATAAAATCTTGCTTATGCAAACTATTTGCTGAAATAAGACAAGAAGGTAAAGTGTCTAGAAACTATGCAACCTCAAATGGAAAACAAGGATAGAGGGCTGATATTTAATCAAGCAACTTCTCAATTGGGCTTGTTAAAACTGCGGTATACATTGTTGATCCATATATCACAAGTTAAGTTTCTGGGACAACAAGTTATTTAACATGATATCAGAGTGTTTTTCTATAGGTCCAAAGTTCAAACATCATTTAGCTTAATCCCTATTTTCTATTATTTATTTTTGTTCAGTGTAGAGGGCTGCACACTCATTAGCTTTAATCTGTTAACATACAGTGCATAGAGCTGCATGTGAGAGGGCATATTAAACGTATGACATATATTGCTAGTTCGTTACATAATAGCTAAAGTTTTTAGGCCAACTAGTCATCTAACAGGATTAATTAACAAAAAAAGGAAAAGAAGATAATGGTAGTTTAAGGACTGAACAACGATTTACTAGAAGTTTAGATTAGGACAACAATTAATATGAAGAGATTGATGACTTTCAACATGGATTTAGGAGACAAACATCATAGATGATTCACATTATATATTTCAAGAGCCTATGTTAAATCATGTTAAAATTAAGAATATTGTAATTGCAGACACCTATTGATAGGTGAAATAAAGAGAGTGTGCACATTGGATTGACAAAATTCCCAGTTCCCACTTCCCAGAACCAAAATCTTATAAAATAATGTGGTATAAAGCAACACCCCTCTTGAGGACATCATTTCTATCACATAATTGCATGCCTCCAGAATGGTTATTGCATTGTAGCGAAAGTGACATTGGATTGGGAGGGAACAATTTAATGCAATAATTTGTGTGAGAAACAGTCCGAAAAGAGAATCATCCACCAGATGAACTTCTCAGTGTCTTTGAGTCAGACAAGTATCAGAAATCAGAATATCCAATGAAGTAGAACAAAATGGTGCACGAAATTTTAAGATTTTATTCAATTACTACAAATGAAAAAACTCTTAAGAAGATATAAAACATGTAGCTATATGAAACTTGGAGATCATTTATTCATATAAGTGTCCTACATCCAGCTAAAAACTTGAAGATCCTCAATAGTATTAAGCTCAATGGAGTTGCAGATATATGATGTTAAGAAAAACAATAGGTACAAACTGATTGTTCTTGTCCTGATATATATGATGTCATTGACCAGATAAGATAATTAATTTATATAAGTGAGAAATAAAGAATTAACAGATAAAATGGTGGTTAAGGAAGATCCGTAAAGATGAGACAACTGAAAAGTCTATTTTAAGGTAGACCTACATGAATCTTATAAAAGGAGAACTATAGAGCAAAAGTAAACTAGTATTATATCAAACAACCAAAGAGAAGTCTTGTCTACCAATATTACTAATTTTACAATCATTTCTCCAGGATAGTCATATATATCAATACTAAGCTTCAATATACAATGAAAAATTTCAATGAACACATGCAACCAGGCAAAACTTCTCCGGTCATAAAAAGCTCTTAAGCTCTAATCAAAGTAATGTGTTATTCAAATTAAAGCAAATGAAGATGCATGATAATAAGCTACAAGGGAATTGCCATAAAATTTGAGATATCAAACACTTCTGTTGATTTAGTTGTGGAGAAAATGATGATGTAGGATCCAACAAGACTAATTCAACAATTTATGCAGATTTTTTTTTTTTTTTTTTTGCTTTCTGTGATTTTACCAATTCAGTGAGACATTATACCTGATGCATTAATTTGCTATAAATGGAAGCTAGTTAAATAGTCAGTAGGAAGTGACTTACGTAAAGAATCATATCCAACAGATAATAATAGTGAGAAAGCATATGAAATAATAGAGTTGAAAGCATACCGTCAACCATAGAGGAACACATCCTAATACAGAAGAAAGAGCAGCAAAAAGAATACAAGATAAGGCAAGTGCAACACTTTGCTTGACCTGCAAATACAATTGAAATTTGGAAAGTCAAAAGATAGCATGATAGACAGAGAACAAAGGATTGGAAGATCACAAAGACCATACCAATGAAGTAGTTTGACGAGCTTTAGCTATACAAAATGGAACAGCAGAAATATTATCTTGTAACAAAAGAACATCAGCAACAGCTATTGCGGTTGCACTAGCACGTTGGGCCAGAACAATACCCACGGTTGAAGCAGCAAGAGCAGGTGCATCATTGATACCATCACCTACCATAATCAAACCTCTACCTGCAACACAAGTAAGGAAGCACCACTATGAATCACTTGTTAAATGCAAGTTAAGCTGGACCAGTAGCCCAAATATTCTCCCAAACGAAATCTAGCACAGACACTCGATAATACAAAATCTTCAAATAAAATAGTAAATATATAGCTGCGGCAAAAGTAGACAAGGATAATCTTCAGGATCATTCAACAATGGAAATTAATCAACCTGAATCCACTACTACATGACCCAGAACTACAATGCCAACCACCAAAGCAGCAGCAGGAGTAACAGAAAGAACATTATGACACAACTAATTGATTTTGCCTGAATGATTTTTTCTTCATTCAACTAAGGAAAAGGGACAGTTAATGGAATAAGATTAAAGAACTACAGGTCAGCTTTTCAACTAGATGTTCGTTCTCCAATTAAGCGGTGATTACAATATGCGGATCATTTCCAGGTCACTCCTGATTGCCGATTCTTTCCTAGTGACTTCAGGAGGTCCTAAAAGAGTGAAAGTATCTCAGGTCTGAAATCAAGTACTTGTAAAATAGCATGATATTCCATGGTTATAGTTGAAAATCAAATAAAATGGTATGCAGTACTTCTCTCTACACTACCTGTATCTCTTGAAGCAGTTTTGACTTGATTGAGCTTATCTTCAGGCTTCAAGGAGCAATGCACTTCGTTGATACCAACAGCTTTAGCAACTCTCCAAGCACTCGACTCATGATCACCAGTTAGCATCATAATATGTAGCTTTGCCTTGTCTCTAAGAATAGATATAACTTCAGCAATACAAGGACGAGGTTCATCCTCAAAGTGGAAGAGTGTAACCTAAAAGGAAGATTAAACCTCATAAAGATCACGCTTTACTGACTAAATAAGTCTACTGGTACATTCAAATCCCATTGTGTATGAAAGTCATTATTTGTATCCATTAGCAAAACCACTATTTACAGCTGAAGATAATTACAGAAATCAGTGAAACTAAAAAAATCAACTTGAAAAATACAAATGCACAATATTCACGTTAAAGTTACAAAATAATAAGATCAAAATATAGTAGACATCATTACTAAATCATGCAATGTTAGTTGGCAAAATGTTCTGCATAATTTCACAGGATTTTTAGTACTAAATGATGAGCATATAAAGACTTACTCTGTAAGCAATTGACAAGACATACTATCTGTGAAGCACAAATACCCCAAATTGGGGTAAGTATCCGTATCATATACGTTTTCGGAGTATCCTAAATTAAAATAATAAAGTTTTATTATCGGCTACAGATGGATACATTAGGGATATGTATTTTGAGTTTATTTGGGTAATCGAGCGGGTTTAATTTTATAAACCTGTTAAGCTTATTAACTTACCCACCCCCCACCTCCCACCCCAATTCGTTCTCCTCCCCGTTCTTTCTCCCCCACTCAAACATTTCATGCCCTAGCTGTCCCACTCTCTCTCTCGACAAACCAGCCGCCGACGACAGCATTACCTCGACACTCGACTGCGACGATCTTCCTATCTCACTCTCTCACAATGGTATTTTCTTCTCCCTTCTAATTGACTCTTTTTTTCCTCAATTTCTTCTTAGTTTCTTCTTTGAATTTTCTTCATCAGATTTCTTCCACTTCCCCTTCTCAAATTCAATTTTCCATTTCGTACCTCAGTTTTTTTTCTTTTTATTTCTCTCAGTTTTTCTCCCTTGTTCTCTGAACTTTTTTCCTTTAAAATTGTGCACAGTTTCTTCAATGGATTTTTCTTCTCTACCTTATTTGCAGTTTAATTAATTCTGATATGGTTACTTAAGTATCAGATGATTAAGTAAGGTTACTTAATTCTGATATGGTTACTTAAGTATTATAGTTTAATTAATCCTCTCTCACTCACAATTTTTTCAGATAGAGACTCGTTTTACAGAATTGTTTCCAATCTGTTGCTTTAGATTCCTAGTTCAGCTACTTATATTTACCTTGAATGATGTGGTTTCATCTTCTTAAATGTTCAATTGTTGTGGAATGTGAATGATTAGTAGAATTCTCTGTTTTATTTCAGAGAAGAGAAACTGAATACTAACAATTAGATTAGTATAGTGTTAAAACGTAGACAGAAATGGCTACTGAAAGTATGAGTTCTAGTACTAGTAGAGTGCGGCGGTAGATGACAGCGCCTCACATTGAAATATGTAACCAAATTGGAAAAGATGGGGAGAAGGAGGTAATACAAGGTTTCGGCGCAATTATTGTCATCAAACATATGATGGATCTTGCTATAGAGTGAAGGCTCATGTGATAAGAATTAGTAGATGTGGAATCAAAACATGCCCTAAAGTTAATTGTGACGGTTCATTGGAGTCCCTAGTTACCTTAACTTTTAGCTTTTGCTTAATTATGCATTGCATTTCATTTTTAGATCTTAAAGTCTTGTTAATTGCTTACTAGGTGTTTAGGAAAATAAGATAGTTTCTGGCGACTGCGTTCAAATACAAATGGTTGGCGTTTGCAAATTCAAAGACTTGTTTTGGGGCGTTAGAACGCAATCGATGCAAATGGTTGGCGTTCGAATGCCTGATTCACGTTAGCAAATCCATAGACCTGATTTGAGGCATTCAAATGTGATCGGGGTGCGTTCGAACACGCGATGGAAAAGTTGAGTTGTAATAAGACTTTGCTAGAGTTTTTGGATGATTAGCTAGCCTCGGCAGCTTCTTTTCATTATTGATTTATCAAAAAACTTGGACTCTTATTCTTCTTCTCTTCTCCTTCCTCAAAGCTTGGTTGACCTAGATCTTCCTAGGATCCACCATTGCTGACCACCTACTCGACTGGCCATACCCCCTTGACCCTAAGGTGTGACTCACCTTCCTTTCTATCCTTCTCTTGCAACCTAGCCACCTTCCTTACGCCCTAATCCATCCATTCATTTTCATCCAAACCCTTGGCCGTTCTCCACTTCATTCACCAGCCTTCCCCACCTCCATCCACACCCCTAGATCAGCCCTACATACCTGGTCTATTCCTTACATAAATAGTCACCATATTGTGAAAATAAAAAGGATTATAGAGCAGGTTCAGTTAAATATAAAGAACTCTATGCCAAAGTCAATACCATTGCCAATGTCAGCTCAACATGGAACTTCTAGTATACCATTTGCAACTTCTTCTAATTAGCTTATTAGGCTCTTACTACTCTAAGTCACTTCAGTCAAGCTAAATATCATCATGCTTAGGAATAGGTTCTAGACCTTCACGCTTAAGCTAGGGTTTCACACCCAAATCTTCTTGATGTTAAGACTTATCCTCAATTTCAGAAAGGGCACCGATCATGGGGATCAGAGAAGAATTCAATAGGGACGTGGCAGCGATGGATGGAGGTTGGAGGCTACAAGTAGGTGATGGTAGGTAGTGGAGTTCAGAGAAGATGGCACCGGTGGTAGTGGAGAGCAACTCTAGCGGTGTCAGTGGAGAGCGAAACTGGCGGTAACAGCATTAGTGGAGAGCACTGCTGGCGGTGATAATGTCAGTAGAGAAGTTGCTAGCTATAGAGAGTCCGATGAAAGAAGAAATAGAGACCTTCACCCTCAAGTTAGGGTAGATTTAGATATGTTGAGGTTGAAGACGACTTAAAGCTAATAGGTGGAATTGGTTGGGGTTAAGACTAATGGATTGGATTAGGTTGGGTGCTAATAGATTTGAGGATTGAGTTGGTGAGCTGAATTGGTTGTGTTTAGGTTAGGTTTGAATTCAGGTGAGTTTGAGTTCAGTAGGTTAGAGAAAGTGAGGGAATTTTGGTATTTTGAGGGAAGTTAAGATTCGAAATTTTGGTAGATATGATAAGGAAGAAAAGAAAGAATTTTTGATATTTTGTGGGGAAAATTTAAAATAAAAAATTTTGGGATAGGCTTGGGTAGTTTTTAGATAGTCAAGATTTGTTGGGAGGGTTAGGAAAAAAAAAGATTCTCAAAGAAAGGATAAGGCATTAGAATTTGAAATTCAAAAATTTGAAATCCATGAAATTTGAAATTCGAAATTTCAAAGTTTTCAAAATTCTTTGAAATTTGATTTCTTTTTTTGCTCTCCTATGGTAGAGAAGGTTGATTTAGGTGATGATGGACTATGGGATGATGCACCAACACTCCACGTCTGGCCAGATCTTGCTTCACAATTTCATAATGATGGCTAATTTTTCTCGTTCCTCCTCAACGGTGATCTCTTCATGCAAATGTGATAGGTTCGTGATGATCAAGCATTCGTAATGCAAGTATCAAACGAAGGACAAGTGTAGAGAGGCATAGAACCTGAAAGGCGGGCCCATCTATACCCAGTGGAAATAGTGATAAAAGTTGGGGATGATGGATAGCACAGGTAAATTAATGGGTAACTGAGAGAGATGGTGATTTGGAGAAGATTTGAATTCTAAAAAACCTAGCTCTGACACCAAAATGATGTGAAACAATGGGACCGTCAAGATTCTAAGAGCGATGACGGTGAAAAAAAGAGAAAAAGAATGGGGTTTGACACCTCCATTCTCAACTAGGGTTTCACACCCGAAACTCACATTGGAGATAAATCTCAAAAAAAATTATTTCTTCATTAAACCCGATTGAGTAAAAAGATGGCCTATATATAGATCTTACAAATGACAATAAGCAAATAACACCTTAAATAATTACAAAAAAGCAAATATAACCTTTTTAAACACCATAAATAGCAAATATATAATAAAAATAATTGATTTAAAACTAATTTCTTAAAGGAGAAATTGCACTGATACATGTGCCCATGTAATGTTATTGATGTCCGCATCATTCTCCCCGAGAGGGAGAGAACTAAACTCTATCAAGTGTCCTCTGTAGTATTTATATTGCTCTAGTCTCACAGATTCTTGACATTCCAAATCACCTCATTCGAGCAAAATATCATCAGATTCAAGGATAGGTTTCACATCTCCACCTTTAAACAAGGGTTTCATACCCAAGTTTGTCTAACGATAAGACTTGTCCTTGGTGACTTTGAGCAGTAAAGTGAGACTTTCCTCGTACTGCTTTAGCCTATCAAGCTCTTACCATTCCAAGTCACTTTAGTCAAGCCAAATATCATCATGCTTAGAGATAAGTTTCATACCTTCACCCTCAAGTTAAGGTTTCAACCCAAATCTTCCTAATGTCAAGACTTGTTCTCAGTTTTAAAAAGACCACCGATTATGGGGACGAGAAAAGAAGTCGACGAGGACGCGACAGTAGTGGATGGGGCTTGGCGACTACAAGAAAGTGATGGTAGGTACGGAGTTCAGAAAGGTGGTGGAGAGAGAATCTGGCAATGTCAGCGTCGGTGGAGAGCACTGCTGGTGACGACAACGTCGGTAGAGAAATTGCTAGCTATGGGGAGTCTACAACAAAGAAGAAGGTTGATTTTGGTGATGGACTATTGGATTATGCACGAGCACTCCACGTCTAATCCGATCTGGCTTCGCAATTTCGTAATGATGATTGGTTCTCGTTCTTCCACAATAGTGATATCCTCATGCGGACGTGGTAGAGTTCATAATGCAACGACATTCATGATGCAAGTATCGAACGAATGACAAGTGTAAAGCAGCACAAAACCTGGAAGGAGGGCCATCTATACCTGGTGAAAATGGTGATAAAGGTTAGGGAAGATAGGTAACACAGGTAAATTAATAGGTGATGGAGAGAGAAAAGGATGGTTTGGAGAAGATTCAAATCCTAAAAATCATTATTCTAATACCAAAATAATGTGAAATAATAGGATAATTAGGATTCTAAGAATGATGATGGTTAGGAAGAGAAAATGAATGGGATTTCACTCCTTCATTCGCAACTAAAGTTTCACACCAAAACTCACATTGGAAATAAATCTCAAAAAAATTTAATTTCTTCATTAACCCATCATCATTTCGTAAAAAGACAGCCTATATAACAATAAGCAAATCCCACCCTAAACAATTGCAAAAAAAGCAAATATAACCCTAAACACCATATATAGCAAATATATAATAAAAATAATTGACTTAAGACTAATTTTCTAAAGAAGAAACTACACTAATACATGTGCTCGTGTAATATGTCATTGATATCCGCATCAAGTAATATACCTCTTTATTGTTTAGCATAGTTTGAATCCAAGGTAACATCAATATCCTAAAATAATTTACATAGTTTCCTTTGGTTCTTTTATGTAACTTATTTGGGTGTTTGTCTTACTATGTACTATAGGGGATCTTGGAATGGAGAGGATCCAAACTATACTCCTCCGCACAGGACTTAAGGATCTCGCGTATGAGAAATAAATGTTTAAAAATGTTCTTTCCATATTTAGAGAAAAGAATTATGAATGATGAATATGCTAATTTCTGAACCGTCACCGAGGATTTCAAGATCATGACTCTATTGAAGATAAAGAAGCTATTGAATCAAAGAAGTGGTGGCTTATCCATAGTGCTTGTGCACCAACACCTTAAAATTTGGCACTCGATTTACTTGGATAGTCATGGTCATCTTCATGTTGTAAAGGAATTGACCAAGATGTGGGATGTTGAGGGGAGATGCATTTGTTTCGTTCAACAGAGAGGATGTGTTAGAAATTGTCAAGCTCTCACTTGATGAACCAGATTTAGGAGTGTTGTATTCACCAATGATGGCAATGAGGGCAAGAATGAGGAAGTTAAAGAAGAAAATGAATTATCAATTTAGTAGCAATGGCTCTTCTAGTTTTATTTGTCCGAGCACTTTTGGTCATTTGGTGGCATGGCGTATGTACTTACTTAGTATATATATTATGTAATGATGGAACACGGTTGGTGACTTTCTTTATGAACTTTTGGCACTATTTTGGTGCTATGAATAGTTTATTATTGATCGAATGATATGCACTTTTTTGCCATATATTACGTTGGTTGACAATAGATTGCAAATATAGTTTATTAATTTATTTGCTGTTCTATCCTTGCCATATTTGTGTCCTGTCTTTTAAGGATTTGTCATATCCCTTTATCTATATCTGGTATCCGCATCCGTGCTCTATAGTGCATCAATCATAATTGACAGCTTTCAGCATGTTTAACATAGAAGTAAATCCATAATCATGAAGAGCTCAAAGTAGCAGGTTTTTATTTCATATTAGAAAAAATTAATACAAATGAGATCATATTCAAAACATAAGATTGAATTGAAGGCGTATCTTACCTTTCTATTGACACATAGAGCGGCTTGAACAAAATTAGGACCATAGGCAGATGCCTTTACTGCATTTTTTATTCTTTCAGAGTCATCATTAGATTTGCATAAAGAAACAATGTACTCCACCGAACCAAGTGATGCATTCAAAGGCTCATTGTCACCATTTCCTGGCTGTTTAAAGAGATAGGCCAGTGTCAAGCTAATCACAATATGGGTTTGGCATAATTGCATTTTCAATACAAACAGTCATGTAAATTGAAAAAAGTATTACACTTGCTAAAGTACTTACCAGTCTCAAACTCAATCCAAACAGGACAGAAAAAGCAATTTACTTTGAAAAGTATGATAATCAAATTGAGTTGAATTAATAGTTAAAGTTAAATGATATTTCAATATCACAATCATCATGATCCAAGAAAAGTGAATTGCTTCAAGCGGAAAAGGTAACTAAACAATCTGAACTTCTAAAGTTTACTGTATTTCTCAAATTCTCACATTCTATTCACTAAAACTATGAAACAAGATAGTACAGCTAGCTACTTGAAATCCATCAGGCAGAAAACGAAAGGTTCATGTTAATCATAGTTTACTTAAGAAGCATTCTCAAGTAGCAATGCAAGGAAACTTGTAAATGGAAAGAAAATATCTATAGTTCACTATAAAATCAGTTAAGAAAATGAGTAGGTCTCTTGTGTGATGTATTTTTTTTTCTTTGAGTTCATCTGAGTAACTCACATATAAGTATCCTAGGAATAACAAAGAAACAGAATGAGAAAATGCAGTATGGTATTCTTTTCTTCTTAGTAGGTGAACCCCACGCTGTATCTCAATCAGTAACTGGAGCTTGCAACTAAATTATGAATAATCTGACTGTACGAATATATACTTAAAAAACTAGCTAGTCTATGCTCGTCTGGCCATTCGTGCAACTAAGAGTAAAATCTGACCTTTTCTCAGATAAGAGAAAAAGGATTAGTTTCTCAATTTATCATGCCTCTTCATTTAGAAGACATGGTGTGAGAGGAAGGGCAGACCATCAAGGTGAGGAAAGTGGATCCTGTTGACAAAAGGATTCAAGAGTAATGCCACTAAATTAGATTGAGACAGATTAATAACAATTAAAAATCATGGTCAGAAAGAACATACAGTCATAGAGATATGCAAAATCTGTTAAGAAATTACGGTATATTACCATCATACCCACACTGGTTCTTTTTCTTTAAAGAAGAAGGCAATTTTCCATATCATTTCAGTTGATTTGATAGAAAACCAATATTACGCGGTACTTATTGTACAGAATGGAATTGAGAAAAACAAATACAAAGATCATTTAGATAGCATAGACTGCCTACCTTCCTTGCGAGAGTTGCAACAAGACCTCTACCGGGTAAACACTCGAAACTTTCAACTGCAACCTCTGGAAGAACTTTCCCTAGAGTGTGATCTAAAACAGCTCTGTTCATCGTGCAGTTGTCAGAATAAGTGGAAAGCACAATTCTTAAGTAGGCAATGAAATTTTGAGATCTTCATCTAAAAACACCTAAACAGTAAGCAGGCTTATAACCTGAAGAAAGAGCATCAGATTATCAAATATACAGATATTTATAGTCGAGAGTACAAGATGCATTTTAAGCATTAAGGAAAAGAAGAAGTTCATTTGTCTAATTCAGGGTTTGTTTATTACCTAGTAACATGTCCTGCTAATCCTAACTAAATCAATCATGAGGAAGTTTACATGCTTAAACTTTACCTGCCAATAGGATGCGTAGTTCCTTTCTCCATGGCTGCCGCTACAGCTAGAGCTTCTCTTTCACAGTTAGGGACACAACAAGATGCGTCTTCAGATCTACTCTCCATTTCAGAATGTCCATGAATGGGCTCGATTGCTTTACACATAAGCTTCCCTGTTGTTAGTGTACCAGTTTTATCAAATGCAATTGATTGACAAGCAGCAAGGGCATCTAGTACATTCCCACCCTTCAGCAAAACACCCTACAGAGAAGAAGGAAACATAACACACAATTCCAAATGTGCAATATAACCTTCAGAAAGAGCAGCTTTCTGACATAGGAAATTTGAAACCTAGTAAGTGGATGATCATCTATGAAATGTATTTGAAACACAATAATGTAGATTAAGTTGATCTCCTCAATTGCATATTTTAGCTTCACAAAACATCCTAATTCTAGATATATTGCAAGACTTCTAATAAGATATGATTCAAATTTTGAAGAATCTAATGGCATCACAGGAAAATAATACACACTACGCCTTATCACAGATTTAAGCTAAGACATAAAAAGGGAACTGAACTGTGATAAATAAAGCCAACAACACAAATTAAAAATATGAATACACAAACATCCTCTTCGAAGCAATGAAGGCAAAGTTAGAGATCCATCTAGAAAAGAAAAATAAAGGTCAAATCCTCTAATAAGATTATAGGTTATGAGAACTGTTGATTGGCATTTGATAAGAAGAAAATTACAGAATGTCAGGTCACAATGATGGAAAAAAGATATCCACATCACCTGGCCCAATTAAATGACTATGGTTGTGTGATGCAATAGATCAATTTACAATGCAGCTTTTATTTTCGATAAGGTTACAAAGATGGAGTTGTACAATGCAGTTCTTGCAGCAATGTGAGCTTACCTTGGACCTACAACATGGCAACTAAACATTATGGATCCAAGACTTTTTTCCTTCACAACATTAGAAATAAAATCCTACAAGTGATCAAAACAGATCAACTCTAATAAAGAAAATTACGCAGTGTTTCTAATCAAGGCAAACTCATCCACTGCAAATGATACTATGGTGATGATCAAGACAATGGTTATTGCAATTTGTAGTTGACCTTAATTCAGCTCATTGATAAGCAACAAAAATTGGAGGCGACGAGTTGCACATTCAGTAATTTCCAATTTACCATATTGTCTCAATATGCACATCCAAAAGCACACAAAATACCAAATACAATTTTCACCCCTATGGTTAGGCCAAAATTTAGAGTGCCTCCTTGGACTTTCATTTTTTGTTAACCCTTATAGTTCTAACCTATATGCAACTACCTGACAGACATAAATTTTAATATAGAAAGACCAAAATGCTTTTTTTGTTTTACAACAACTAACTAGAAAAACAAGCTTTTGTGAAAATCATTTTGTCTTACGCTTCTTTTATTTCAATCATTCTAAATTTACATTCTGGGCATTTAAATTTTCAAAAAGAGATAATATACTGCAAATTGTCAAAAGTTTTAACAGTTGTAATAAAAAATTACCTTCACTGATAGTTTTGGACAAAAAAATAATAGTTGCAAATTCCAATAAATTATTACTAAAATGAGTTAAGTGACACTAATGAAAGTTCAATAAGGCACTTTCAAATTTGGCCCAATTATAGAGGGTCGTAACCTTGTAGAGTACTAGAAATTCTAGGTGTGCAGTGATGAAAACCGGGTGGATAGATGGGCAAGCAAGAAAAGGAAGGGAGGAGAGACAATGGTAGTGAGGCTCTCGGCTAGATGGTGGCTGGCGTGTGAGGGAGTTGGCCTTGTGGGTAGATGGCTGGCAGCAGCAATGATAAGCCAACGACGGCCAAGGAAAGGAAAAAAGTCATATGGGTGGTAGAGACGGCTAGGGCTGAGAGAGACAAGAGGGGAGAATACACAGATGAGAGAGTTGGAGAGAAGATTAAATATTTAAATCAACTCAATTCATCATTCCATTTGATGCCTAGGGTTATAAGCCATAAGGCCATATTTATAGGAAATAAAATAAAGAGCCCTGAGGTAGCTAAAACAAACTAAGAATTAATTATATCCATCCAACTTTTGTCTCTACCTTAGATTTGATTGCAGTTCTGCCCTAGATAGAATCTAAAACTGTAGAAAGTCCAAATACGGAAAACATAGATAATGACATCCCCGATCTAATCCATCTAATTTCATATTTTTTGGATATCGAATGAATATTTGCTGATTACTCTCCCTGAACTGCGCAGACTGTAAATTCCTACAATTCATGGACTCAAGCTAACTTGGACTTGGGCTAAATCCAGACTTGGACCGTATCTTGCAGCTATTATCCTAAACCAGCTATCTGGAAGCTAGCATACTTCATCTCAAAACAAAATCTAGTGTCAAACCAACTCCCGGCACTAAAATCCACACAGAACAATCCTTATTAAACATTTAAAAGTTCAAACCTGAACTTGCTGTTCTAATACTACCCTTTGCTGTGAACCTTAATTTGTGGGTCCCAGTCTTCACTTATCACACATCAATTTGGTATTAAAGCTATGTGGTCTCATGCGAATGTCCTAGAGGCTAGAGGAATGAACTCCAAAGTAGTTCACCTAGGAGCATCATTAAAGTAACCTGAGCAACTTCATTTATCAATAGAGCAAATTTAATTGAAATTCAAATGCATTTCCATGCTTAATTTTGTCCATATTATTTTAAAAACCTACTGAATTTGCTAATAGAATAACAAAGAAATAAACAGTAATTTAAGAAGAAAATTGGTTTAAAGACTAAACAACTAACCATCATTAGTTGATTACAGCAGATGTTGATATTTTTCTAGTGGAAGATCAGCTGAAGAAGTAGCAGTTATTCAGAAATTAAAGATATTATTAAAATGAGATATAGCCAATTACCTTATTTGCACATGCACTGATTGCAGTAGCATATGCTAAAGGAGCAACAGCCAATGCACATGGAGATGCTGCAACCATAAGACCTAAGGCACGGTAAACAGAACCCCTCGAGACTGCAAGGAAGTCACATTCAAGAAAAAGTCATTTAGACCTCCAGCTCAACATATGAGGATAAAATTACACAATGTCGAGGATTATATATAATATAACCTTCAATGTCACTGTAATAAAAGAAAAAGACGAAAAAACTGCATCTGTAGCACATACACCATTTTTTAAAAAAGTAGAGAAGAATTTTGTACAATTGTTAGATAACATATGAAAGCTTTCATATGTTTAGGCTCATAACCAGCAGAAATTTTGTAGACGTATTCAATTTGATCACATTATCAAGTTCTTTAATTCTTCTGTGCAGAGTAATCAACTTAATGCACTGTCCATTTTCCAGTACAAGTTGGAAGACATTGTCTGGAACTTGGAAGTCTTGTACTGATTGGCTTTATCAAAATATAGAAAACAAAAAGATGCAAGTAACAGTGGAGACAGTAAAATTACTATATTAGGTCATATTCTATTAGTTGCAGGAGAGAACAGGCTACGCCTTCAGTGTCATTATGAATCTATTATCTACCTAAAGAAAGTTGTGCAAGTTTGGAAACCTTCAGCCTGGCACAAAAATCAATAGATCAATTTATTGCTCCTTTTCATCTTACCAACATATAATTCCTTTTCACAGAGAGCAAGTTCTGGAGGGCACAAGCAAGATTATGTGAATGTTATCTGCATATATTTCCAAAGCATATCAATAGATGTCAACGCCAGTTTTCTCCCAAAAATGTTTCCTACTATTTTAGCTTTTTGGGTGGATCATACAGTTGATTTCCATGTAGCATCATGAGTCATGAACATATGAAATGAAAAACAATATGATGAATGATACTACATTCATTTGAGTGTGCAACTTACGCAGATGCCCACATCATTTATAGTAAACAGGATATCCACAATAAAGTCTAGATAGGTTGTAATTGACAATCCAAAGATTAACAAACTAATTGGAACAGAGCAAAAAAATTGTCTAGTAGGAAACCTGAGTTGCCAATGAAGGGCCATTTAAAAAGAAACGGTCCAAGAAGAGCTACAACTAAAGATATAGCTACAACTGCTCTGCCGTAATATTCACCAAACTCATCTAGCCATCGTTGTAGCTTTGGTTTGTTTAGTTGACCTTCTTCAGCTAACTGCACAATTTTATTTAATGTTGAATGCTCCCATGACTTTGTCACCTACAAATGGTAAATTAAATGGAAATAAATATCTTGGAAATTATTGAAATAGCACTATATGAACATATTGTGAAAGAGTTGAAAACATAACAGATAGAATATTCCCTTTTAGCTGAGCACTGAAAACTTAAATCCAACATAAATTACACATGGAATTTATAGGTTAAATTTCTTGATGTAGAGCTATTACACCATAAACGATATTGACTAGGTTAGCTATACCGGTCGGTATGCCCAGTGCTAGTCGACACGGGTTTTCTATTTTTATCTTTTTATTTTTGCACTTTAAAATCAAGGTTCGTCGGATCGGCTGGTCCGGATCGAGATCGGCCTGTTTTAGTTAAACTGAGTCAGATCCATTATGGATCTTAACCAGATCCGACCCAAGGACATCAATTATTGACGTCCCCAAGCCAAGCCAGACAACTTTATTTTTTTCTCACTCTTTCTCTCTCTTCTCTCTTTCACTCATTCTTTCTCATTTTCTTCAAAGTTCCCAACTCTCACACTCTTTCTAAATTCTAACGGAGAGATCTAGCTCCGACAAAAACTCCGACGAACTCCAGCGACGCAGATCTAGTTCTAACAAACTCCGGTATATAATTTTATAATTTTATTAAATTTTTTCTCAGTTTTTTAATTTCTTTTATTCTCTCTTTTTTCTTCTATCATTCTTCTTCTCCTTCACTGCATCATAATTTTTCATTTTTTTTTGGTTTTCTTTCTCTCTCTCTCTCTAATCTCTTTTTCTTTTGATGTTCTTCTCTCTAATCTCTTCTTTTTCTTCTCTTTACTGATTTTTTTCTACATAATAACTCTTTAAAATCCAAATTGTTCTTTGCTGAATTTACTAAAATTGTAACTAAATATTTGCTGAATTATTTAATCTGCTGAAATTATGATTAAATATTTGCTGAATTATTTAATTTTCTGAAATTGAAATTAAATATCTATTGAATTATTTAATTTGCTGAAATTGAGATTAAATATTTGCTGAATTATTTAATTTGCTGAAATTAAAATTAAATATCTGTTGAATTATTCAATTTGCTAAAATTGAGATTAAATATTTGCTGAATTATTTAATTTGCTAAAATTGAGATTAAATATTTGCTGAAATTGAAATTAAATATCTGTTCAATTATTTAATTTGCTGAAATTGTGATTAAATATTTTCACAGTGTTAGTTCAAATCTAACATGGAGTATTTTCTGCACATATTTACTAAATTATAGGCCTCAATTTACAAATAGTAAAAATACAGGGTGTAAACCATAATTACATTATAAAGCAAGATGTTATGTACAAATTTTCCTAGATTCTAATCTAATAATCTTTCCACAAAAAAAAATTTGGAACCAATTTGTTAAGGAAAATAACTTGCGGAAAACTAAAATTTCCCTTGGATTTCTAAAATTTTAAATATAATTTATATAGATTAAGCACTAAAATACAAAGAAGTGAGACTTCAAATTATGTTTGTTTAAAAAAAGGTACGTTCAATTCCTAATGGCACACACCGGCATAAGTGGCCATGGAGTATCAAGATACTCCCTTTGTATCGATGTTGATAATTCACTAGCACAATACATATCGACCCGTGTCGATTGTATCAACCAGCAAAGTGATCCATGAGCACAGTAGACATACATGAATAAAAGGATTTACACTACATGTAAATTTCGCCCACTTAGCTTGCTAAAAAGTTCTAGGTCTCAATTGTTTAAGGCAACAAAATTTGGAGGCAAAAAATAGAGTTGACAAAAAGATTTGAACTAACTATGTCCAAAGAAGGAAAAACCAGTGTTACTAAGAAGCAAAATGATAGACAGAAGAAACAATAGATAAAAAAATGGCATTGTCTATACTTAGCATTGCTAAAGAAATCAAACAATGGATAAGTCAAGCAATGGCATCATTAGTTGCCATGAAATATTCTTCCATACCTTAATAATCATCATTCCTTCCAAGTTTCTAGCACCTCCAGGGATAGTATCTCCAACCTTTCTTTCTAGTGGCTTTGTTTCACCGGTAAGATGTTCAATAGTAACTGTAGATGACCCCTGGAAAACTTCCCCATCAACTGGCACAGCCTAATCAAAATATGATTTGTCAAATTGTGAGGTGAAAATATGCAAACCATACACAAGAACAAAGGATCCTTGAAAATACCAGAACTAAAATAAACCTTAATAACAAACTTAAAGGATGGAAAAATAAAAAGACTGCATAACAAACCCAATGGATAAAAAAGAGGACAAAAGATGAACGAGCATAAAATCTGAAGAACTACTTCAGATTAGAGAGTTCATAGATAGTCTTGGGGTATTTTTGTTGAGTCAAAGTCTAGTTAGGCTTAAAGCTCATTTAGGCTAATTATCAATTTGTATGTATTTTCATAACTTCTATATTTGGGCCGGTTTTATGGTCAAATTAAGGCTTTTCAGGTCAAAAAGCAGTTGGTTAGTTCTTATTGGTGCATATATCGGTAAAGTATCTTTTGCCTTAATCAAGCTAGGAATGTGAGACTTTACGATTTCTTATCCACCCAATATTAAAAGAACAAGATATGGGCCTTTTGTAATGATGGTTATGGTTTTGCATCAAAGAAATAAAGAAAAAATGTTGGTTTCTCCTTCATTCAGATGCAGCATTGAATATGATGCCAATCCTTCAGTGTGATTCTATGAGACAATATTTATCCCTTATATCTAGTCTATTGTTCTCATTCTTTCCTCTCTTTCTTCTTTTCTTCCTGGGTTATTCTCTTTCTTCTCTACATATCCTTTTCCTTGCTATGTTTTATTTGACTATTCACTACTGAAAACCAGAAGATCTTTTTGGGGTTGCAGTATTGTAACAGTTCCTGTTAGCAACCATGCCGTGGGGACTACAGCAGTGATAGAGTAAGGTACTGTAGCAGTTCGTACAAACATTTTTTTTTAATTAGATTTTAGATCTGACTCTCTTTTTTTCCTTATGTTCTTTTCTTGTTTTTCTATTTGAACTCTTAACTCTTTTTCTCATCTTTGATCTTCTTCCATGAATCCTTTGTTATCTTATATCTGTCCTACATCAGTTTAGTCTCAAAGCTTCGCTTAGCCATCACATTCCGTCATAGTGGCCAATCCAAAGTTCATAAAATACGGATGCAGTGGTCTATCGAGGGCCTATTCATAAATCATAACCTAGTTTTTGCTGGAATATAGGAGAAACATCAAGCATGGAGATGGTTTATTGATATTGAAGAATATTTTGCTAATTTAAGCATGTTGGAAAAAAAGTCAAATTAACTCATTTCAAGAAGCTTCTGCAAAGAAGCTTATCAATGTTGGAGCAAAATGCAGCAGCAACTGTTCCATCAGGAAGATGTGAAAAGGTCTTTCAGAGGATATATCTGTCAAGTAAAAAAGTCCATCTTTTTCTATGAACGACTCTACTGAAATTTATTCTTCTGATTTAGATTCTTGGGGAGAATTAGAGCCAAATGAGTCATTGAATGTCTTAAAGCTTTGGAAAGTTGATTGTCTTTCAAGATGTAATTGCAATGCATATTGAGTTATATTCACGAAATTTAAATTAAGAGGCAAAGCAATAAAATGGTAGGACAAGGAGTCACAATTTCTTTCATCATCACTCGTCAACCTGCTCAAAATATCTATCCAGTAGGTTGTGACGCTAGAGCTAGACAAGATCAGGGAGAAATATTGCAGTCGTCAAGCTTATTTTAATGTTACAGTAAAAGAATTCTGGCAAGAGTTTCAACGTTGGGAAATTCAAAAACTATGAAGATCCTCCAATGAAGAAATCATTATATTCTGCCAAAGACAATGAATTTCCACATTGGGAAGCTCGAAAAGAACGAAATAATCACATCAATTCAGCAGTTTTGAATCAAAAATTGCTAGAAGAAGCCAACAGGAAAGATCTATCTCTTAGTGATATCACATGTCAAATTAATTTATTATATGAAGAAGTCAAACCTGACTTGGAAAATTCAGAAGCAGATGTCAAGTCTATAATGCAAATTGAGGCAATCCCTATTGAGAATTCTAAAGATAACTCACTAGAGATGGAGAAAGAACTAGTGGAACCCACAGAAGATATTTTTTAAGGAAAAAAATTTCAATTTGAAGAAATTGTTACCGAATTGTCCATTGAATAGGGTGATTAAGTGTATTATTCTCCATATGAAGTTCAATTGAATCAAATGATGATAATACATTTAACAGAAGTCATATAATCAGCACTGTTCTTCCTAAGTACTTAAAAGTCATATTGAAGAGGAGAAATGGCTTTGATGAGATGAAGATTTCAGAGAACAAATCATAATTTGGTGGTCTTCAAGCTTCCTATGAAAGTGATAAGAAATGTTCAACATTGATAATAACTTCAACTGACTATAAAATTGAATACAAGACATCACAATCTTAATTATATTGAAGCGTCAATTTGTAGGAATACAGCATCTGCTAACTTTTTAAGCAAATGACTCCAATGTACTTCAGATTGCAAAAAATCAGGAGAATTTATTATACAGTGTAAGTGTTTGATGCAGGGGAATAAAGATTGAAGACATATTTCAAATTAGAGAATTGATGGATGGTCTTTTAGTGCTTTCATTGAGTGAAGTCTAGTTAGGATCAATGAAGGCAGTGCAAATTGGCATCATCCACTACTTGAGTTAGACTCATCAAGCAAATCTTTGTTATTTCGACCCATATAGGTTGTCTTCTTCCTCCGAACAACGCTAAGGCATGCACCTCTCTTTGAGGGAACGCGAGTGATGGAGAGAGCTGCATAGTAAGTAGTATCCCTCTCCTCACTCCTTCTCTTATTCTCTCCATCTATGCCGACCATAAAGCTTCTTTTCTTGAGACCTCAGCGAGTGTCGTGGCATGTGATGTGCCGTGCCAATAAGGGGTGGCAATTGGGTCGAGTTAGCAGGGTGCAGGTTGGGTCATGCTAATGCAAACACAAATACAACCCATTCAATAAACATGTTACACGAGTCATAAATGGGTTCTCGGGAGACAAGTTATTCAAATTTTTATAAGTTACTCAAGTTACAAACGAGTTTATTCGAGTTTCAAACAGATTTATTCAAGTTTCAAACAGGTTTTTTCATATTAATAAACGAGTTAATGGGATCATAAACTAGTTAGTCAAATCATAAATGAATTAATCAAATAAATGGGTTAACGTGTCATAAATGAGTTGGCGGGTCATAAATAGGTTGACGGGTTGAGTTATAAACAAGTTAATCGGAATTTGATAATAAATATAAACATGATCCATTTAATAATAGGGTGAGATGAGTTGATTTGTTTATGACTCCAATCCGATTAGACTAAACTCAAATCCATTTAAAAGTCGGGTTACTATGTCGAGTTATTGGGTCAGGCTAATTTTTACCACCTCTAGTGCTAGTTGATGGTCGGCATGGGTTTATTTCACCATTTATTTGACATGTTCTTATGTATTTTCATAACTTCTGTATTTGGATTTATTTTAGGCTCAATTTAAGTCCTTTTAGGTTGACTGATATTTTAATATTTAGGTTTGACACTGATCAATGCTTCATCATATTTTAATATTTAGGTTGACTGATACAATCCTACCACGTGTATTAAGTCAGAGCGAGTCAGTTGAGTCAAAATCAAGTTAAATTGAGTCAGTTAGTTAGATTTATCTTATTGCTTTATATTTTAAATAAAATAGTTAATCCGCAGGTGGATCTGATCCACTAAGACTTTCCTTCTATAAATAGGAATGATCATGAGTTGATTATTATCATGAAATGAATCTTAAGTTTAGACAATTTATTCTTATTATCTTTATTTTTTATTATAGCCATTAGATCATTTTTATCTTTATAGGAGTAGATCATAATCCTAGATCCACATTCAAGCGCTCAAACCCTAGACATCATCCTCCACCACAAGCCATCCTACTATACGGCCGTCCACCACTACCCTTAGTTGTCCACCACCCTACGACGACTACCGTAACGTCAAATATTTATCAATCTTTCCTATTCTGACCTACTTCTATTGATTTTTTTTAACTTTTCATCTCGATCTCCAATTTAAATAAAATCAAGGTTATTAGAATCCTAACTTCTGAGAATACCACCACAAAAATATCATAATTTTTTAACTTTCAGATTAGTATCGATCTGGTTGATAACAATGATATTACAATCGATGTTCCTCCACACGACATCAACCCCTCTTTCAGCCGCGATGGAGACCCCTCCAGCCCTGGGGAGCCTCCTAGACGCCATACCATGCTAGAGCTGCCAACAGCAGTGGCCACCCGCGACGGAAGCTAGGGCCGAAATCCCTAGATTTCCACCAGCGGCGATCCAACCTCCACCAGCCTAGACCTCAACATCTAGTCCCTTTTACAAGACCCTGGCACCCTAGATAGGTCAGCGATAGCCGCTAGAGACAATCAAAAGACCGCCATTGACAGCCATTACCGCTGCAACCAACCCGCAGCTGGTGGCAGCGGGTCCGATGCTCCCACAACCACCAACGGCCACGGCTAGCTTCCTCAGACCGACTGCCAGCCAGCAGTGGCCACCACAGACACCAAAGATCGTCAAGTGGCTGAATTCAATGGCAACCACCACGAGGGCCTATCCCTTCATTGAGATGGCTTCGCCAGAGCTTCCTACCCCCACCACTTCCCTAAAGTGGGGTCGCCAGCCCCCTTAACCAGCTGCCACTGAGGCTATGGCTTACGACAACGCCCCTAGGCCGAAATTCTATCATAGCCCTAGGGTTAGGGCAAGTGTACAAGGAAGATGAAGTGTGCAAATTTCGAGGCAGGCCAAATTTTTGCGAATCAGTTCAACCATCTCGTGCGAACCAGTTTGAGGCCTATGTGCATGACCCCGAGCCCAAGTACGAGCCTGAGGATGACTGGTGTAACAACCTGGTGGGCCCGCACCATCAAACTAAGTCGAACTCGCATGTAGCTCTAGTGCGACATGAGCCGAACCCATAAGCTTATGACCCACGCGACCAACATCGACTACGAGGTCGCTTGGCTCGCAACGATAGGCCACATTTTGGAATCCAAGCTCGAACTGTCAAGCTTGAAATTTCAAAATTCTCTCTAGAGGAGACCCGCTAGACTGGACTTATCTAGCGAAGCAATTCTTCACGTACCAAAACACGCCTGACCACCAGAAGGTTGGACTAGCATCATTCCACTTAGAAGCAGTTGCGATTAAATAGTACTAGTCGGCTAAGCAAACTCGAACATTCAAGTCTTAGCAGGACTTCCCGAATGCAATTTGTGCTCAATTCAATCTGACCCAGTATGAGGACTTTCAAGCCATGTTGACTAAACTGACTCGATCAACAGTTCGAGCTTACCGAGAAGAGTTTGAGCGGATCTATAATCGGGTCACTAGCTGGCCTAACTCGGCCCTAAATAGTACCTTCATTAGTGGGCTCAAGCCTAGCATTCAAGCTAAGGTCAAGACTTTAATGCCCACTACTTCTGATGAAACCTTTTCCCTAGCTGTTCTGATGGAATCCAATAACTTCTAAGTCTACCACCACAAAAATATCATAATTTTCTTACGTCTAGACTCTGGTTCGTAACATTGACCTTTAAATTTGAACTTGTTTTAGATGTTGCTAGGCTGCCGAGACTACCACCACTTTCATACACATGTACTCATTCAAACGCAGGAGAGCAGCTCATTCAGTAATACTTTGGCAAGGCGATAAGTCGTGATGAAGAGACTTTGATGTCGAGGGCATTTTAGTCTTTTCTTCCTGTTATGGGTAATTTAAATGGGTTGGCCTATTTGTCCTTTTAAGATTTCCGTATAGAGAGGCTTGTTATCTTCTTATTTAGATTTATTTGAGATTTTGAGATCTACTTTCTTTTTCGCTAGTGCTCACACACCATTGGTGGATTCCATGAGTTATTCTATTGTTTTTCTTCGCCTACCATCGTATATGAACATCCCACCTCTCGAGTTCTATGCCACCTTGCACATGTTCTTCGTTGGACCAATCGCACCACAAATGTCGGAATGTCACGAACTCCGTCACACGATGGATATGACGAGTTCCGAATTGCACGAGAAGATCGTCGTTGAACAACAAAAAGAACCCATCATCACCACAAAACCTTGAAGCGAGATTCAATAGCCATCAAAAGTGAGCCTTGTCTTAATTTTCATGTTGGAATTGTTCACTTTGAACGTAACTAGCTGGAACCATCAACATTTAGCTATGTAACTAGCTAGATTAAAAGGAAAATCTTAACATCTGAGTCGCTGTTATGATTATGGAGGTGTGTACTACTAGATAGCACTTTATGTCAAGCACGGCACGTGCCAGCCATGCTGTAAGAGAATGAGAGAAAGAGGTAAGGGATACTCACCTTTGCCATTGTTCGCCGCCCGCTTCGTGCCCTAGCCCCCAAGAGAGAAGAGAGATTGAGACAGAGAGATCGAGAGAGAGAGAGAGAGAGATCGGGAGAGGGTTTAAAATTTAAGTTGTGGGTTCGGATCCAAATCTCTCTCTCGATCTCTCTTCTCTCTCGAGGGCTAGGGCATGAAGCGGGCGGCGATCGATGGGCAGCAATCAGCGGGCGGTGATCGGCAACGAGGTCGATGGTGAGCGGCGATGCATTAGGAGGGGTGTCGTGCGGCACCCTCATGCCACGTGCCGGTATGCCATCGGCACGGCCATCCTTGCTTTATGTCATATTTTGACATTTTATCCGGCTAGAAGTTCCCAAAGATTAGACTTAGATTATTTAGTTCATTACTAGTTGAGATTCGTTGTTATCAAGGTTCCCAGTATCAAGATCGGGATCGGTATCGGCCGTCCAGAAAAACGATACGTATCGGCCGTTCGTATCGGATCGGACTATTTTTTAATTATATAAAATTCTAAATATTATATAAAAATGCAGAAAAATTTTAAAAAAAATGACAAAAAATAAGAAAACAAAAATTACTCACATATGAAGTCTAAAAACTTAAAAAAAAATTTATTAACTTATTCAAAATTTAAAACTTTGTTGAATACCGAGCTGGTTCTCATAAATTTCTATAGTCTTCATCGTCATAATCACCATAAGTTTGTAAATATTGATGTCTGGGACCTGATGCTCCAAAAAGTGATTCCATCATACTAGTCATATTGTATGGATCTTGTTGTGTGATTTGCGTTTGAGGAGGATAATAACCAACATTTGGATCTTACCGAAGGTCGTTGGAGATCGAGGTCGTCGAAGAAAGTCGCCGGAGATCGAGGTCACCGGAGAGACGGAGATCTACTCACTACTCAGTCGCCGGTGAGAAAGAGAGTAAGAGATTCGTGAGAAAGAGAGAAAGAAGGAAAGAAAGAAAAGAGAGGAAAAGAGAGAAAGAGAGAGAGAAAAGGGAGAGAGGCAGGTGGGGGATGGGGACATCAATTATTGATGTCCCCCGGGTCGGATCCGACCCGTTCCCACCCGTTTCGGTTGGGATCGACCGTTCGGGTTTCGGCCGAAACCGATTGGATTCGGCTGGGATTGACATCGACCCTAGCCGATCCCACTCGGGATCGGTCGAAACTGGGAACCCTGGTTGTTATCTCTTGTCATTCATCAGCAGCATTAATTGTTGCATTTCCCACTGCATTGTCATTAGTGGAATTCTTTTTGCATGGACCTATGTAGATGTCAGATAGCATATAACTCTCAATCTCACTCTGTTATGGAGCCCGATGCTATGAATGGCATGCAAAAATTCATTCAAGAGTCCTTTGAGAAGTATGCCACCAAATTAGATGATTTTAATGCCCATCTTGAGGCTCTTGAAACTTGTCGTAAGAGACAAGGGAGTGGAAGTGATGTTGAAGCTTCCAACATGGGAGCTAAGCCTGTCGCTCCTGACCTCAAGATCCCTTAACAAGCCCCTAACCATCCTTACCAAGAAAGAATCACTAAAAGATTCTCATAATGGCACAATATCGGAATAACATTTTAGATCAGAACATGAATAGAGAGTTTAGAAATAATGCTATGTATAGAGAACATAAAAACCCAAAGGATCAAATGATAAAAAATGTTAAGGTGGATGCTCCGAATTTAATTGGACAAATGGACCTGATGGTATTCACTGATTGGATTTGTGAAATAGACCATTTCTTTCAGTGGTACAATTTGACTAAATATCGAAATGTTAGATTTGCCCAAATGAAACTAATCGGGCATGCCAAACTATTTTGTCAAAAGCACTAAACAAATCTTAATTCGAAGGATCAACCACCAATAACTTATTAGATCAAAATGTAAAAAAAACTAAAAGAAAAATATTTACCTCATTCATAACATAGCGACCTATTGGATCAATAAAACAATTTTAGGTAAGGAGCAAAGTCTGTGTGTGCTTATGTTTTCTAATTTAAGAAATACATGTTTAGATGCAACACTGTAGAAGATGAGAGAATGACCTTGAGCCATTTTAGACGCAGCCCCACAAAGATATTAGATAATAATTTATTGAAAAGTAACCATGCTAGACTAGGCCTACCCTTCCAATCTAAATTATGTGATGGTCACAAAATAATAAGTATTGAGGCAACCCACTGATCGAACCATTATTACTTTTGCTTCAAATAGAACTAAAACCCAAACATCAACAACATTTTCCAAAAATACTCAAAATATGGTACTTTTTAGTCGCCTTGGAAATGCCTTCATGATGTTTTGATGCCATGGCTCTCATGGTCGACATCTAGTCCAAGGAACACATTCTCTGATACCAGCTAATATGAACCAATTTTGGTTGGGGTAGATCTATTAGTTCGGCGTAGTTAAATGCTCTAGTACCAGCTAATACGACCTGGCATAAGGGTCCTCTCAAAAGTGATACTGGTGATAGTGGAACGTGGCTAGGATTGAGAATATGATGCAATCACTGATGGAGCTAACCATAGGGCAAAGGTAACGATGAAGTGGAGGTCGAGTAGTTAATGGAGGTGGCATGCGAATGAAGTAGATAGCTGAAGGCTATGACTGGCTTACAGCTATGGTAGCGAGTAAAAACAAAAATGGTACAAGAGGTACAGACGATTAAGACAAAGAGAAACAAATGGGGAGAAATCTGAGACGAAAGGTATACGAACTATGAGAAAGAGTACCGTTGCGGTGAAGGTGAAAGCCGCTAAAAGGAGAGGGCGGCAAGGGAGAAAATGATATACTAGATGATAAGGAGAAGCTAGAGAGAGATAAACAAAGAGATTAAGAAAGATAAATTCATTCCATTCCGAAGCATGTCTAAGATACAATCCATAAGGCTCTATTTATAAAGAATAAAACAAAAGAGTCCTAAACCGAATAAAAATAACAAAAACTTAGCTAAGCCAGCCTCCTTATCTCCCTTGGATTGGTTCTTAGTTCTGCCGCAAATATTTCTAATCTGAAGAAATTCTAAATACAAAAATTCTAGATCATAATGTCACCGATCTTATTCATCTAGTTTCATATTATTTGGATGTCTAAGGAATATCTTCTAAATATTTCTAAAACTACGAAAACTTAAGTTAATTGGACTTAACCAAGGTTCGAAAAATCAAGATCGAGATCGGCCTTCCGAATAAACAATATGTATCAGCTTTATTGGTCGCCTATATCAGATCGGACATTTTAATTACGTAAAATTCTGAATATTATTTAAAAATACAGAAAAGCTTTTAAAATTTTAGAAAAAGAAATACCAAAAAAAAGAAAATAAAGAAAAACTATGGTGCAATAAAAACTAAAAAGAAGAGATTAGAGAGAGAGTGACGGGAAGAAAACCAAACAAAAGAAAGAAAAACCATGGTGTAGTGAAGAAGAAAAAGAAGAAAAAAGAATAAAAGGGGAGAAAGTAAAAGAAATGAAAAAAACTGAGAGAAATAAGAAAATAAATTAAAAAATTATATACCGGAGTTCGTCGGAGTTTAGAGCTAGATTTCTCTTTAAGAAAAACAATGATGATACGGTAAGGAGAGAAAAAATAGAAAGAGCGAAAGAGAGAAAAAGAGAGAGAGTGAGAAAAAAGAGTGAAAGAGTGAAAGAGAGAGAGAGAGAGTTCGAATCAGGCCCGGATCAGGATCGAGTTCGGTCGATCCCGATCCGACTATGGACTTAACTAATTAAACAAATTCTAGCCTACTAGGACTCTAACTACCTAATAAAATAATAAATAAATAAACTCGATCCATCGAGCCTAATATCTTTCGAGGTAATCTGATTAGGTCTAAATCACATCGGAAACACAATTTTTCACACATACATCAAGTGTAACACCCCAAATAAATAAAAAATAAAAAAATAAAAAAATCCCATGATGCACGCGCTCGCGTCACAGGCACCTGCCACCCCCCCATCCCCCCGTGTCCTCTCTTCTCCTTCTTCTTCCCTTTCTCTTGCCGTGCACGCCACCTTTCCTACCTCCTCTATCTCCTTCTTCCCCTCACCGCAGCCATCCCACCCCAGCCTCTCATCTTCTCCTCCACCTCACCTCTCTCCTTCTCTCGCGAATTGCCGAAGCCGGAGTCGACGAAGTGTCGTTGCCGCCGAAGCCGGACCGAGAGCTGCCGAGCCTGCCAACCAACCCCCCGGTAAGCCTCCCCCCCCCTCCCCCCCCCCCCCCCCCCCCCCCCCCACTGCCATTAATTTTGATAGTGTAACCCCCTCCCTCGCCGTCGTCGGAGCCCACGGCGGCCAACGACCTCGCGTCTAGCCGCCGATCCGAGAAGCCATCTCTGGGCTTCGGGCCCATGGTAATGGGGGAAGGATGGACTCCCCATGGCCGCCGGCCATGGAGCGCGGTCATCGCCGTCGGGTCCACCTCCTTCCCCTTTTTCTTTCCTTTTTCCCCCTTTCACTTACCCGTCGATCTCGTGGCCACCGCCGGCCTTGTGCTGCGCCGCCGGCCTCGTGGCCGTGTCGTCGGCCTCGTGCTGCACCGCCGACCTCATGCCGCGCCGCCCGCAGCCCCGCAACCTCGTGGATCCCTCTCACCGCCTCGACCTCCTTCCCTCAGGAGGAGATGGGGTGGAGGGGTGGGGGTTTAACCCCCACCCATTTCCCCCTTAGTGGGTTGCAGTGGCCTGCAGCCCACTAAGCTGGTTTTGGGTGGGCTGTAGGCTGCAACCCACCTGGACTCAGGTGGGCTACAGGGCGCAGCCCACCTGGCCTTGGACCTGGGTGGGCTGCAGGCTACAGCCCATTAGCCCAATGTTGGGTGGGCTGCAGTCTGCAACCCACTATTCCAACCTTGGTGGGCTGTGGCTGGGCCCCCAGCCCACCAAGGCCCTCTTGCTTGTTGGGTTAGGTTTGAGCCTAGCCATTGCCTCTAGCCTAGCCCATTTGGAGCCATTTGGACTCTATAACCCTGTTTATCTTTTTCACCTGATTTAATTAGCCTGATCCGTCGTAATGACAATTTAGTATCATGTGAATTTTCGGATGACATAAGATTCGCCCTAGGAGACCCCGACTCATGTTTGCTAAGCATAAATACGCTAACAAGATAATTAACTCTATTAGTTCGCTAATCTTCGTATGGCGTTACTTGCGTGAATTAATAGGATTGATACCGCGCGAGGAGGATTTTGGGACTTCGGAGGAGCCGGCTAGCTGACGAGATTTACCATACTGGGGAGACCCCCCAAGCGAGTAGAGTTATACAAATCTAGAATAGTATAATTACAGTCATTATACTTGTCATGACACTGTGGGAAAAGTCGGTATTAATGCATGCATTTAGTACACCATGTTATATCTTTGCAAATGCAGTTATTACTAACTTGCTCATCATAACATTATGAGAATGTTAATGTAGCAGAAACATTAGTGTGATAATGCTTTACTTGTATCCTATATGGTATACCATTACATAGATGTATAGTTGTTGTGAATATAGAATGTAATGATCATAATGACTATGACATGCTTTATACACTTATAGACACTGCACCACTTCCACCTATCATTAGTAGTCGGATTCTGACTAGGCAATACCCTTACTCACTCAGCCCAGGGTTAAGGGTAGAGTGTATTTTATATGACTATACCATTAGCGGCCTACACCTGAGGTCGGGAGTCTGTGTGACATTCAGATAGTTATACTGCATAGTCAGGACTAGATTATGATGATAGAAGAACATGATTGTGAGGCGGGGATATAACTCTAGCGGTACCCGACGACGCAGGGTTAGGACGTCTGTTGATGAGCCGAGGGCTCCCGATTCTCCCGCTGAGAGCGGTGATGATTTAGAAAGAGTGAGATATGGGCTTACGACTGGAGTCCTTAGTCTGATGGCCATAGACAACCGGTCACATGTAGTGTCGCCATACACGTGTAGGTGACATTACCGCTAGATGTGTATATATCCCCCTTCGATGTATGAGATGATGGATGATTGTTTCTTAAGAGTATTTACCCTGTGTAGTGAATAGCTCGGTGAGCGATGATAAGTATGATTAATGCTTTGGTAGGCATGAGATGACTAAACTGCTATTTTATTGCTATGCATAACATGTAAAACCTATGATTGAAATGTGTACGAATAAAAGATTGTATCAAGCTTTATATCTGTGTGAACTTATCATGATACGTTTAGGAACTAGCATGTTCCATGATAGTGACTGGTAATCTTTATCAATTGCATTGATTTAGTAAATTGTGGTAAGTATTTTCAATAAGCATATCATTATCGTTAGTAAATATAGGCATACATTGGATATACACATGTGATTTCATTATTTTAGATTGTATGGATCCTACTCGCTGGGCTGTAAGCTCACCACCTCGTTGTGGTATTATTTCAGAGCTAGGGGACGCAGGTGCAGGTAGCGAGGAGTAGCTGCTTTTCCTTTTCAATATGTATGTTAGTTGTATTAAACCCCTGCGAGGGCATGATGATGTTGTATTTTGAACTTTAGCATTGTATTTTGGATGTATATTTGAAAGGCTTGTTGTGGCCTGTGGAACTTGTATCCGGACTCTTATAGTTGAGTTTATTTATGGTAAAATTGTGCTGTTATGTGCCTTGTGAAATCCTTGTACTGACAGGACATGTGATGCACCGTGTGGGAGGATTTACCCACGCGGTTTACACGTGTTTTTGGAGATTTGGGTGTTTCATCAAGTGTGAAACAAAAGGTTGCAAAGTGATCATCGATAGTGGTAGTTGCATCAATGCGGTTTGTTCCAATGTAGTGTCCTTCTTAGAACTAAAACCTACTCCTCACCTAAATCCTTACAAAGTATCTTAGGATAATAATGATTATTCTATCTCCATCAATAAGCGATGCATGTTCGCATCCAATTTCTTTTGTACAAAGAAAATGTTTGGTACGACATCGTACCAATGGACATGGGCGCCCTTGGTTGTTCAATCTAGATATGATCATTTTTGCTAGATTGAACTCGTGCTCTTTCATGTTTGAGGGCATGAAGATTAAAATTTTATTCAATGCACCTCAACTAGCTAACAAAGATAATAAGAAGAATGCAACTAGCAAAAAGTGTTTACACATGATATAAGCAAAAGAATTTAAAAATGAGGCAAACCAAGAATCCAATATATTTGCCTTACTAGCCCAGGAAGCTAAAGGTCAAACTATTGTTCCACTTTCGAAAAAGATAGCTTCTTTATTGAAAGAATTTCAAGATGTTTTCCCTCAAGATCTTCCAGATCATTTACCTACCGCCAATGTGTGACGTCCAATATGGCTATCAATTTAGTTTGTAGTGCATCTTCCTAATTTGCAAGAGCCTAAGTCCGTGCACTATCCCTGTTCACGCCTAAAAAGATGGCTCGTGGCACATGTAGGTTTATAGTCAAGCTATCAATAAAATAAGTATCATTTCCCAATTCCTCGACTTGATAGCATGCTTGATATGATGGTAGAAGCTACAATTTTCTCCAAAATCGACTTAGAAATATAGAGTGGTTATCACCATATTAAAATTTGTTCACAAGATAAATGAAAGACTGCTTTCAAACCAAGGATGGTCCGTATGCATGGTAAGTGATGCCTTTTCGACTTTTTTGCATGTTATCATACAAGTGTTCCAATCATTTATGGGCAAATTCCTATTGGTGTAATTTGATGACATTCTAATTTATAGTCATTCAAAGGAACAACATTTGGATCATTTGCGGTAAGTCTGTCTCACCCTTCACGCCTCTAACCTCTATGCAATAAGTAAAAGTGCTCATTCCTCATGGATCGAGTTATAACATTAGACTATGGTTTCATTAAAAAGGAATATGTGCTGACCCCTAAAAAATTAAAGCAATTGTCGATTGGCCTGAACCACAAACATTTCTGATGTTCACAGTTTTCATAGCTTGCTACATTCTATCGATATTTTGATCACGAGTTTAGCACAATTACGTCTCTAATTACTGACTGTCTCCAAAAAGGTGACTTCCAATGGACTTAGATCTGCAAATAAGGCTTTTGGGGAAAACAAGAGAAGAATGATGGAAGCTCATGTAATGCACCTTTCTCACTTTTCTAAAGTTTTTTGAAGTGGAATGTGATGCCTCTAGAATTGGAATAGGCGATGTCCTTCGCCAAGAATGTCATTTTGTTTCCTAATTTTAACAATAAGTTGAATAAGACTAAACAAAGGCATTCCACATATAACAAAAATTTATATGCAATTATTCAAGCTCTTTTCTACTAGCGTCATTATTTACTCCTGCATGTGTTTGTGCTATACTCCGACTATGAAACCCTTTGATACTTCAACTCTCAAAAAAAATGTTCAATGCTAGGCATAATCACTAAATAGAATTTTTACAGGAATACAAGAAGGCGGCCAATGCACTCAGTCAAAAAGTTAATCTTCTTTCCATCATAAGTATCACTATGACTGGATTTGACAAACTAAAAGAAGATTACGCTTCCTGCCCTGATTTTGGATAAGCCTACCTCACACCTTATCTAATAACTCGAATATATCTCTTAATGGTTATTCCCTCCAAGGAGGGTATTTATTTAAAGCCAACAAACTCTGTATACCTCCTATGTACGTGACTTTATTCATGTTGGTAGCCTTTCGAGTCATTTTAGCCAAGTCTCAGATATGATGTAGCCAAAAGAATCGTCAATGACGTACTTATCGTCCTTGTGGAAAACTTTATGGCATGAAACTAAAATTTTCAGTAGCCTATCGTCCTTCTAGAAAACTTTATGGCACATGGTAGGTATAAAACTAAAATTTTGAGTAGCCTATCATTCTCAAACTAATGGTCCAACAAAGATTGTCAATTGTAGCGTAAAAAATCTTTTACAATGTCTCATATGTGACATAACAGAATATGGGATTTCATTTTTCCTATAGCTCAGTCTACGTATAACAATTCCATTAGTAGGCTTATAGGCATGAGTACATTTAAGATTGTCCATGGTTTTAAAGGTTATAAACCTTTAGATCTACTTTATATGTCATCTCATTTTAAAATCTCTAAATCTGCTGAAGCATTTACTTATCATGTTCATTTATTATATCAAGAGATTGGCAAGCCAATCAAAACTAGTAATATTCAATATAAACTATTGGCCAATTTGCATTGATATGCTAAGGATTTCATGATGGAGATTATGTCATTTTTCGTATTAGAACCAAGCAGTTTTCATCTAGAACTGCAAGGAAGTTGTAAGCCTATAGTGTTGGACCTTTTCAAATATTAAAACGTGTAGGATTTAATGCTTATGTCATCAATATTCTCTCTAATTGTGGCATTAGTTCCACTTTTAATATTAAAGATTTAATTGCTCATAAACCACCTATGATCATCCTAGATGATCCTTATAATACACCTCTACTTCCACCCTTCTAGTTATGCCTTCTTCTAACATTACTATTTCCTCTCTTCCATCCACACGAAGAAATTAGAGAGATGCTATTTTGGATGAACATTATCACATTTAATAATGAGGGAGTTCACCGTTTCCTAGTCCAATAGAAAGACTCTTAGATTCTGACAGCACGTGGATTACTCGCAAAGAGCTATAGCAAATCGATCCAAATCTCTGGGAGTTCTACTGGTGCGGCCCTTAGCCTCACTCGACTAAGTCGAGTTTCTCCCATTCCGAGAGAGTAGGTGCAAACACCATTTTCAAACTAGTGTAATCATGCAAATGCGGGAGGGTAGCCTACTCAGTGACACTTTGCCTAGGCGACGAATTGTAAGAAAGAGACTATGATGTTGAGGTATTTTAGTCTTTTTTTCCTGTTATATGTATTTTATTCTATTTGTCATTTTAGGGTTTGCCTATATCAAGGCTTGTTATCTTCTTATTTGGACTTAATGAATATTCTGAGATTTTGAGATCATCTACTTTCTTTTTTGTTGATGGATTCCACGGCTTTGTTCTTTTGTTTTTATTTGCCTACCTCATTTAGGATCAAACACATTGGAAACTAAAGGGCATTTTTTACAATTGCTTCGGGTGCATACTAATAGGGCCATAAGTGAAAAATGTTGTAAGAATTGTTAGTGAATTTTTTGAGTGTGGAATAGTTAAATACTTAAGTCACCTTTTCTTTGTTGGTTTGTTAATTCTCTCATCTTTATATTTCTGTCTCTCTCCAAACTGTTTTCTTATATTGGAAGGTTGATTTCCAAATACTATTTCCTATCTTCTGTACAGCAGACCAGTTTCCCTAGCAACATTACTCAAGCAAATGATTACAGCTCTTCTTTGAAATTACATCAAATTAAATACCAAACAGTTCAGAAGCAAGAAATCAAGTAACCACAAAGTTCGAACAGTCTCAAGATGTTCAGAGTGATGGTCAAATTGAAATTAGTATACATTTCAAATAGATTTCAAGATTTCGTGAATTAAGTGTCATGGAACATTTAACCAAGCCAGGTTAAGACTGCAACATGGAAATAGATATCAGTATTTCATGAATTCAGTACCACAGAATATTGTATATAGGTTGAATCTAGAAGTAGACCAAATGCACATTGTATTTTTCAATATTTCTTTTAAAGGAACGATGCCAAATCACTTTTTTTTCCCATGCCATATACTTCTACATACAATTCCGATATAATGTAATAGAAATAGACATGGGTAATTAAATATTGGGTAAAAGCTGCAAAATGATTGCATGAGCAAAATTTTCCACAGAAATGAAGTTTTCATTTTCTTCAAATTAAAACCTTTTTTGTAAACAATTGGAAAAAATAAATGAACTGAGACACTCCTAGCAAAGATCAGCATGAATCTGAGTAAGAAGAAAACAGGAGTTCTTATGCTCAAGATTAGCTAATGCCACAATTTTATCAGAAAACCTAGCATCGCTAATGCCACAAGCAAAAAAGAAATTCAAAATTAGCTAATGCTTAAGATTAGCTAATGCCACAAGCAAATAAGTGCATCAAATAAACACAACTTTAAGTCTCAAAATCTTATTCACCTAGAAGCCGCAAAAGAAATATCAAAATCAACATCACTGCCACTAAAACAGTGAATTTAACTAAGAGCCGCAAAAGATATAACAATATCAAGTTTCGCAAGAACAAAAAAAGGCAAACTTTAAAGTCTCTACTGGAGAATTTTCTAATCAGATTAGTTCCTTCAACAAAATAAATTAAATATAATGCAATTACAGTGAAAATATGGTCAAGGATAAGCAAATAGACAAGGCAATGAATCAAAAGAGTTGTACTTATTACTATTCGGCCAATAATACAAACTAAAGGTCCCAAAATTCATAGCTCATAAGATATCAAAATACACCATAAGAAAATGAATCTATTCAATTAATCGTAGAAAATTCAAGCATCAAAGAACATTGATTTAGTGATACAGTCATACCAATATAAACATTAATTGCAGTAAGCTGCACAATCAAACAATATCTCCAACAATATAAAGAGTAATGTGGCATGGGATAAGAAAATGTGCCAACAAGGAGAAAAATAAGAAGGTACATAGATCCATACCTAGGAGAGAAGATTGGGCATCAATTGATCTATTTTTCCACCTCAAAGTACCTTTATCCATACTAGCGTAACTACATAGATAAGATTTGGGAAGATAACCCACTTAACTGTGAGATGAAAGGAAGGCAACACACATGGCTGTCAGGGAAGGAAGCGCACATAGATTGCATGGGATAAGAGAAATCATGGAAAATACCACAAAAGGAAAGATAGGAGGAGGAGAAGGAAGAGGGAGAAGAGATATACGTGGAATTTTCCACAAGAATTCTCTTATTTTCGGGATTCCCCTTTACCCTAAAAAAAGAGACTGTGATTATATCAAATGACAATCTAAACTAATAAAAAAACCTTTCTAATCTAATCTATAACCATACTATGACTCTTCTCATTTGAAAATCAACCAAATCCTAGCAAAACTTCTCTAAAAAGAAAGTAACAACCAAATCTCATAGATTTTAAGAGTTTTAACCAAATAAGACAATCTAAAAATAAATCCATTTTTTAACTAAAACATCCGAAAATACAAAAAGTGAATGAAACTATCTTCCCCATCGAAAAGTCTCAAATGTGCTTCTGGATTCTCATATCCCTAAGATAGCTCAATTTATTTTCACAGAAGTAACAGATAACAATTTTTAATCTCCCAAATTTTGTCAGATAATTAAAATTATCTATTCGAAAATCCTATATGGTATCCAATAGTGTTACTTCAAGTTAAGATTCCTTTATGGCTAAATGTAAAGATGGTCGTCTGGATACCCATAAATACAAGGGAACGACAAATTTGTATAGTTTATGGCAAGGGAAGACCTTGATAGGGTTGTCTATTGCTCTGCATCTCAAGTTCCCAATCATCTTCCGACCATGGGCTTTATCATCCCTTAGATCAGTTTTTAGACAATCCTAATTTAGCTCAAGTTTCCCTAATATGAGATTATTGGTTGTTTTCCAAGTAAAGTCATTATCACATGAAGAGATTAAGATCCTCATGTAATTGCCAATCTGGCAAACCATGTGACTCCTACTTCGATAAACAAGCCTACAAAGGAACAATCATCCAAGCCTTTCCATTGTAACAATAGATGCATAAGTGCAGATAGCATAACAACAGGCTCAATGGGTCTAGGAATGAAAGATCAGTGGTTAACAAAAATTTCTCTTTATCTTGATCACAAAATTGCGAACTCCAATACCAGGTAATGCTTGAAAGCACAAAATTGGAGTTCAAGGATGTAGGCTAGTAGTAATAAGAGCAAAAACAGGTTCTACAGGATACCTTAGCAGCAGGTAATGAACTAGCAGTAAACAGTAAATTTAGGTCAAAAAATGCAAGGAATTTCTTCCAACGAACCTCACCAGCCCTGACCAATATATAAGAGCCCACTTCAAGATCACGTACAGGAATTTTGATGTAACTCAATTTTGAAAATTGATGTGGTCCATCACCACTCGTTTCTAATAGAAGTGCAAAGTCCGGATAGCTATCCTTGAGTTCCTTCACATCAATCATCGATCGACTTGTGAAATACTCTTCCGCTGTGAAGATTAACATCATCCTTTAAATAACAGAGATGAGACCTTAAGATGCCTCAATCATATTACTAAATAATGAAAGCAAACATTATGCCTCAATCATTACCAAATAATGGAAACAAACATCAAAGTTCAACGAGAAAAAATTACCAATATGGGCCAGGTTAAACATTGCAAGAAGCAAACCACCTTCCAACGAATTCCCCATAAATACAGAAGCAAACGCTGCAAGAGCCATGAGGACATGGATATTTATTTTTCCAGCAGCAATATTTACAAGAGCATCAAGTGCTGCAGAAACCTAAAATACGAGCAGGAAATGAACTTAGAGATATTCTATCCACAAATGATTCTCTCGACATATGAAAATCCACAAGATCTGAAACTATAACCAAAGATGAAAGTAAAAGATGGTTATAACTTATAAGCATTAATAACAATGTGTGAAAACTGAAAAGATAAATAGATGAAAAAAGGAAAGGGGGAACTTTGGGCCAACAGAAATCTAGTTCTTAATAAAGTTAATATGTCTAGCTCTGCTTTATAGGCTTCCTTTAGGCCATCAAACAACAACTATGTAGTTAACATCTAAAAAATTCCATATCTTTTCTTCATTTCAAAACAAAAGAAGCCAAGGCGAGTGACCAAGTGCATCAGCAGTGTAGCATCAAGGCATACATAATTCCTAGGTTTCCTACGGTTTCCAAATATCCATAGGTTTCCTAGGCTTGTTTCTACAGGTTCCCCTCCCCCAGTTGGTGCATATTTGGTTATCAAGAAGTGAGAGAAGTGAAGTAATCTTAGGAAGTAGAAGTTCCTAAGGAACTTACTTCCTAAAAGTCATAATTGTATATATTTCTTTTATATTAGTTTTTAACAGAGTTTTTGACCAAACTGTTGCTACAGTAAAAAAATTCAAAATATAACACTGTTCAAACTATTTCTCAAAAAGTACAACCGCAAAATCGCTCTCTCACACAGCAACTTTTAGTAAATTAATCAGTTTTTCAATAGGCTAAATATAAAGAAAAAGTTTAAATTATCGTAACTTTGTGCTGAGTTATTCGTTTCAGTCATAAAATATATTGCTATGAAGATATGAAAAAAAATCTATAAGATAACATGACGTAGTCATTCCCTCAACCATCTGCGCTCTGAATCGCAAAATAAAGACCATAACACCTTTAAATTTTAATTTCAAATTTGTTATATAATAGTCATGATTCCAAGTTTCAGCCAATCCTGGTTTCAACCAGGTATATCGCCAATCCCGAGTTATCGGCTGTATCGGCCAATCCCTCACGATACAGGCTCTCCCTCTCTTCTCTCACTCCATCTCTCTTCTCTCTCTAAGTTTTTTTCATTTCTTCTCTCACCAGTGCCCCATCTCTCTCTAGCGTCTCTCTCTCTCTAGCAACAGGAATGAAACTTATTGAGAAGTCATTTAATTCTGATGCTCGCAATCAATTATATTGTGAGATTATAAGAATGTTTTATTCAGCTAGGTTGTCTTTTCATTTAGTAAGAAACCCTCACTATGTTAGAGCCTTTCAATTTGCAGCAAATAATAATATTTCTGAATTTGTGCCCCCTGGCTACAGTGTGTTGAGAACTACACTACTTCAACAAGAGAGAGCAAATATTGAAATGTTGCTAAACCCTATTAGAAGCACATGGGAGAAAAAAGGGCTAAGTCTTTTCTTAGCAATTTGCTGCCCTTATCCAGCTAGAGTCCTTCAAAGACCAAGTGGAATTCCTAAACAGATTGTCTTGCTTTGAGGCTTCACTATCAATCCTTCTTTGGTCCATTTGTACCTTCCTTATTGCTATATAAAGGACAAACCTCTATGTATAAGAGATCTCATTTAGAGTATTTAGTTGCCAATAATACTAAAGAAAGCCTTTGCAATTTCTGCAACCTTCTTGTAGTGGATTTGCTACCTTATTTTTCCTCTACTAACCTCTCTCTTGTGCTGAAATTGGGTGAGGCTTACTCTCCTTTGCGAAGACGAAGGAGTGCCGCATCGATCTTCAACCAAGAAAACAATTAAGTCCATGACAACAGGCCAGCAATACGTACAATTTCGAGCCAAGGTCGGCACCGCCATCCAACAAGATAGTAATAGGCGATAGTGCTAGTGTTGCAAATGATGCTACTGAATCTTGAACTCTGAATTTAACTAATTTCCTCAACCTTCAATATTCTACAAATGAGTTGCTAGCGTGTAATTTGTATTGCATAGACCAACAAAGAGCCGCCCCATTGGGAACTAATTGGGTAGGAGAGGCTACGCTAAACCTCCTTGTCCTGTCTATGATGAGAACACCACCAATAATGAAGTGCAGTGGCTCTTTCTTGGACACAGTACACTTCGTCATTTCGCAATCCGGTACATGACCATAGTTATGATTTTCCTATGAAGGTTCTCATTGTTATCATTTAGAAAGTAACACCATGATCGAACAAGCAAGGGCACAATAGCCAACAAGGGAATGACGCAAGGAAAGAGAATTGAGAAAGAAATTAAAAGTAATAAATAAATAAAAGGGATGAGCAGAATGAGGAGCTAGGAATGTCAATCCACTAAAATCCTCATGCAATGACCCTGACGCAAAGCCCAAGCTTATAATCTTTATCAAACTGTTTGTGGAGGACGTTTTGCATGGTCATTCACTGACATCCTCACACAATGATCATAGAACAAAGCCCTGAGCCTAGCTGCTTTGTCAAATTGAGCTTCTTCACCAATGAATGGAAGCAACCTATTGAAGCAAGGCAGATTTCAGTGTCTAACATCCATTCTGTCACAAAATCGAAGCACATGGAGTCAGTTATGCAAACTATGTGTTTCTCTAGCTTCTACCATGAAAAAGGATCTGCCGTTCTAGTGCAATTGGAGGCTTTATTCACATCGATTTCCACAAATCCCCTCCAAATTCATCCATAAGAACCTTTTTATTGTGATGATAGGTAGAACCCTAGGACTAATATGAGATTCAAGTGGAGCCAAGAGCATGGTTAACAATATTGACATCCCTTACTCTTGAGTACCATATACACCTAGAAATATTTGGAGCCCGTCAAGCACTTCTCATATTTTCAAAGTTCAGAGAGGAAACAGAGATACAACGCATAATTTAATGTTTATGGATTCATATACCAACGAATCTTTATTTGATCAAAATGATAGGCCCGTGTACATAAAGAAGATAATACTAGTAGTTTTCAGTCCTAGTCCTCTTTGGTATGACACTTGAGAAATTTCTTTGGTATATGTAAATAGTCCTCCATAAATAGTAGTAATCAGACACTAAATGATGTTCCAGAGAAGGAACGTATTTACTAATAAATGAAATGCCATCACCTACTGCTACCATCAAAGCCAAGATGTGTCACTTTACAAACCCCATCTATACTCCATGTTTCCCTCCTCCCGATAGACATACAAGATAGTGTCAACGTTGATTCACAAGCGCCACCCTCACCGGGTAAATCCGGAAAAGGGCAACTGCTTCTTGATAGAGTGAAAATATGCTCAGTCATGGAAAGTAAATCAACATACCCCAACAAGAGGGAAGGCGACAGCAATGAGTGTGCTCTGCAACGGCTTCACGGCTCGGCTGGGGACCGCATAGGGGCAGGTGGCCGCGAGAAGCAGCAGTGCCATCGAGCAGCAGCAGAGCTGGAGGTGTTCCCGCAGGATATCCGCTAGGTCGGCCCACCCAACCGCCTTAGCGAATAAGATAATCGCCTTCTGTGCTCTTGTGATCGGCTCCCGATCTTCTCCATGAGCATGACTGTGCCCATGACTATGGTGGTGGTGATCGTAATGACGGTGGTGGTGGTCATGGGCACGGCATGTCATCGATCGACGAGGGGGCAGCCAGGGTGGTCTAAGGGGAGTACAGAGTGGGCTTTTCGTTAGTTGCAGACAGGAACGAAGAGGGTCAGAACGGTCGCAGCGTCGATCAAGAAACGGAGGAAAGGGGGTGGGCCGTTGCTTCGCGGGGACGGAGAATTGGAGGCATGCGGTGCCTCTACCGGCTGCGGCCATGGCGAGAGTTTCCATCATAATAGATTATTTCTGGGTTTTGGGAGGGCAGATGTCAAGAATATAGAGGTATCAGAAGAAATCGGGTCATTTGGTGAACTTGTTAGGACGAAGAAGGAAAACACAGATTGGTGGATCTGTTACGGCAGACGAGAAAGGTAGAGGAAGATCATGTTGTGATACTAACCACATCGTGAGCTCATCGATTTAGTTTTCAACCGAACTAGCCCTCTCCTAACTTTTATTTACCGAAATAGAATGCTAAAAAAATTCCTTTTTTTAAGAAAACTCAGAATAGCCACAAAAAATTAAAATTAAAATTTGAAGGAGCTATTGTACTGCCCGCAGCGAGACATTGGAAGCATCCTAATATTACTCTGGACTAAGCACACTTGGCTACGGAGTTTTGATGTATACAGTGTATTAATGTTAGTATAAGCACGTCTAAAGGATTTACTCCACTAAATATATATAAGAAGATAGTGAGCTTCAAAAGACAGTGGTGCACAAGTGAGATGGCGAGACATGGAAAGCATCGTATTACTACTCTTGAGCAAGCACATTTGACTACAGAATTTTGATGGATATGGTGCATTAGTGCTAATATGGCTGCATCTAAAGGATTTACTCCACTTAATATATATAAGAAAAGAATAAGCCTCAAGAGGCAGTGGACGTTCTTCTTTTATGGAGCCACATTAGCAACACAATGTGCGAGTCTGATAGCTAGACATAGGAAATTAATTTTCTAAGCCATATAAGTGATTTTCGTAGCTTCACAATGGCATATCATAACGCAAAATTATGACCAAATAATGTTTAGTCATATATTTTCTACCACATTTTCATATGCAGTGCAGCTTCAGTCAGGACCACTATTCCAGAAGGCAAAAAGAAGGGAGCAACACCAGAATCCTAGAGAGTCAATCATCCTAGGAATTCTCTCACCTAAGCATACTTAACTATGGGGTTCTCTGCAATTATGCATTAGTGCCAGTATGTTCGCACCTAAAAAATTTACCAATAAATATATATATATATATAAGAAGAGAATCGAAAGATGATGCTCTCGCTTACAAAGTCGCATCTATAGCACATCTCGCACAAGTAACATGGTGAGTCATGGAAAGCTATTTTATAAGGCATAGATGATTTTATAACTACACAGCAGCATATCATAGCACAAAGTTATGATCGAGTAAATTTTGATCACATATTTTTACCACATTTTTGCATTGTGAGATGTGATGATTCTTCTGTTAGGACCACTACGCCCCTCTCCTAAAATACCTTCCAGATGACACATCATATCCTGTTCGAGGCGAATGAGAAAAGAGTGGAAGAATTGTAATGCTCCTGCTAGGCAAGAGCATGTGCACACCCACACACCTACATGGGGTGCACGGCACACATGAAAGATGAGCGGATCCGCCACATGGAGATACACTTGTACTCATATAATTCATCTCAAAATAAATTATGCTATTCTCCAAATAAACATATTAGTTTATGAATAACACAATCCATAATAACCATACTAAATGGCTACATAATATGGCAGGACCCACACGAATCATAACAAACCATCAAGATACAACTAAAATAATTAATACATGAGCAAAATATAATCCAACCTATATTATACAAGTCATCTCTAATATAATAGAGTATAAATATATCTAATAATGGTACAATCATTTTCTATATAAACTAACTTTTATACTATTCCATGTTTAACTTACCTCATCTTTGCTCATATCACACCTGGACCTGTGGGTATCGGTTTGGTGTGGTCCCACCGCTGGTCCTTCTTGAGACACCGATCGTCATCGAGGAGATGACGAAGCCGATCGGTTCATGACATATTCTTTTAAAGCATTATGATCATTCTGTATTGCATCAACCCTATGCAGCAACGTTTGGAACATGCCTATAAATTCATCCACCAAGCCTATATTTACACTCATGGATGTTAGTTGACTCGGTGCTGCCGTGGTCGCTCCAAAAGAATCGGCCTCACGGTTAGGATTATCGTGGGTTGAATCTTCCCTTGTCGGTGTGCTCTTTATTAGTCTCCTTGTTGATGTCATCTTCCTTGTTTCAACCATTAATGGAGGTCTAAGGTTCGCCTGGCTTTGATACCAAATTGATGGGTTACGGTACCAAAAGATCAACTACAGAACAATTCTTTCAAGATTTGGATTTATTATAGGAATTAGTCCGCGCAATCGTGGGAAAATATTCGTCAAATATTCTCCTATAGTTAAAAAATTATGAAACCAAGTGGATTAGATTTATACTCCATAGTCTACAATTTTCGTATTTATGCCCTTCCCAGATTCGAACTGCAATTAAGACAAAAATATAAAATAATGTGGGTGATGGTAGTGATGACGGGTGGAGTGGATGTTAGGGTTATGGATGGGTATGGAGATAAAGGTGGTTGGTGGATGTTGTTAAGGGATATAGACGAAGAGGAAGAAGTGGTCGAGATCCCAAAGAAGGGGGAGGACTCGACAAACGAAGGAGATTAGAAGTTAGGAGAGACCTTGCCAACGATTGAGATGCAAGGTTGGTGAAGAGGGAGGAGGGAGAGAGAAGATAGGAGGCAAGAAATCAATAATCCAATAACATAATGAATTTTGCTGCCATATACATACTTATAGATGCTAGCCAACAATTCTAATAATAATAAGTAACCATAATTCTAGAGGATTCCCGCCGATCGCGTTCAAACGCACAAAAGACGTCTCTGTATATGCGAACGCGTTTGAACACACTTCTTGCGTCCTCTATATTTGCGAACCTAATGCAGGCATTCACAAGGGCGTTCAAACACGACCCTCTTGCATTCGAACGCGACCTACATGAATTTTTTTTAATAAAAATAAATAACTAATGTAATAAAAAAAGATCCTAACTAAATGTATCAAGGGCGTTCAAATGTGACCCTCTTGCATTCGAACGCGACCTACATGAATTTTTTTAATAAAAATAAATAACTAATATAATAAGAAAAGATCCTAACTAAATGTATCAATAAGCTGGGCAAAAACAGATATACCTAATATAACAATTAATGGACCTTTAGAAATGACAAATACAAGAGGAGACGATCAAAATAATGATTTATGAGATGAAGATGATCTCAAAAATAATCTTTCTTTACATTGCATAATTCAATATTAGATACACTGAAAGTTTATTTCAATAATCTTTTTTAATGGCAAATAATTGTTGAATTCACAAGCGATCTTTTTGGAGTCAGACGTAATAGAAATTATTGCAAAAGTTAATTCTTTTATTTTTTTAGTCATATTTCATTTAAATTTCTTCGGTCATATTTTTTGTTTATCTTTTTCTCCTTTAATTGGTTAAGCAGGGTAGTAACATGAGCTTGAATGTTCGAAGAAAGTGATATTTTGACGATATCAGACGTGTTATGCTTTATGAGTACCATTTGTTCTTTCTTTTTTTAAGTCAAATTTAAATTCATATTCTACAATCCTATTGTTGCTTTAAGTATTTGTTAGCATAGATTATTATTGTCTAGTCTCATCTTATTTGGTTCCATATGTTGAATTAATCTCTTTTTTTAACTAAACTAATTTTTTGCAGAAAAGTTGCATCTACAATGCGGCGATAAAAGATTCAACAAACAAATACTAATAATGCATTTGGCTCAAGAACTACACCTCAACTTAGGCAAACAAACACACAATTAGTTCACCATATATTACAAACATCTCAGTTATGTAGCAGTCAAAATATGGCAATTAAAAGTCAAATAAGAAAAAGTACTAGGTTGCATGTTATGGCAAGTGGAAGCAGCAATATACCTCCGAATGATCTTACTAATGTACAAAGTTGTGCACCAAATAATCCTAATGATGAACAATCACCTCATGATTCGCAATCTACAGCAAACTCAAGTACTTTATTTACCTTTCCTCTTATGAAACTATTATTATTTCAACTAAAAAATAGTGGATTAATTTAATATATTTATTACTTTCTAGAGAATGATGTCAACCAAAGTTTCAGACGTGGTAGAGGTCCAACCCAGATGCTAGAAATCTAGTCTTTGCGAGAAGGGCAAGATTAGTTGATAAAAGTGCAATTTGATGAATATAATTAACTAGTTGAAATAGGTGATTCAAAGTTTACTCGCTTTTTTTGGTACAATCATAAGAAATGGTTATGATGCTCCATTAACATTTAAAGAATGGATCATACCTTAGACCCAAAGAGCTTTTAGAGTTGTTTAGCTGGCAAAGGTACGAAGGGAAAGTTTGGCTTGGACGTCTAGCAGGTTATTCTCTTCGTCTTGGCCGAGCTCCTCTTCTTACTAGACCACTAGATCTTCCATGAGATCATCCTCCATCAACTCCTCCATGAGCATGATGGTCGTAGGCTGTTTGTTGCATTTGTGGTCCAATACAAAGCCCTCAACGCAATAAAAGCATAAGCCCTTTGAGTACCGATCTTTGATCTCTACTGATGTGAGGCATCGACCTATCATCCATAGCTATCCCCTAAGGTCAGGGGCTATCTAAGGTACGGTTGGCCGATTGAGGTTTGGTCAAATCCACTCTAGGTGTGACACACCCGAGATTGCCAATATAAGGCTAGTGCGCGAGTCAATTAGGGTCCAAGCTAGTCGGTGAGTCACCTTTAACTCAGGTATCTTCTCCTCCATCATTTGTGCCACTGAGAAGTCCTCTAGTAAAGTGGTAAGACGAGTAGCTTTGACTTATGCTTAAATATCACGACGAAGTCCATAGACAAAAATGCTTTTGAGAGCTGAGTCTAACCACCTATGGACTCGATTGCTAATTCTTTTGAACTCCTCTTGATAGGCTCTTACAGTGGTCTTTTGGGTTAGCTTTGTCAAGGTGGCTTGGAAGTCTTTAGTCTTCATATTTAGAGTTTAATGCCCCCGCTCGGCACGGGCACGTACACGCCCACGCACCCACACGACACGTGTGGCGTATGTGACAGGACGGGCGGGGCCTGCCCCGAATAGATACATCCCTATGCTCACATACTCAATCACAAAATAAATCATGACATCATCAATTTAAACCTGTTTAACTTATCCATATCTAAATCTACAACAACCATACTATATAGGTACATAATCTGGCAGAGCTCTCATAGGCCATAGCAAACCATCAAGATACAACTAAAATAACTAATACATAAATATATTATAATTCATCATGTATTATATAAATCATCGTCTATATAATGTAGTACAAATATCAAATATTGGTACACCTCAACATTTAGATAAATTATTTTCTATACCATCTCACGTCTATAGCTCACCTCATCTTTGCTCTAAAATATCTTCTCAGGATATCTCAAGTTGCTATCACGTACCACATATCTGAGTGGGTTAGAAAAGATATAGAGTCATGAGCTAAAGGCTCAATTAATAGACCTTATCCCGAAATAATAAATAAATAAATAAGCCTTGTATTTCATTTGTTACAAAATAATATATAATAAATTATTAGAATTGATTAAAATGTATATTATATGAGTATTAGTATACATCTATAAATCTAATGATTATAATTTGCGAATCTATCTATTAATCTAATAGAAACATAAATAACTAACTAAATAAATAAATATAAGTATTACCTATATTTATGTGTAATAGCTTGTAACATAATTAATCATTAATTAATTATAATTAATAATAATCATATTGATGAATAAATATTAATATTAAAATAGTTATTTTCTAAATAATCGATTTGCATTAAGAAAGAAATACCTAAATACATAAATAAACAAAAATAAAATAAAAGAGCACTGCCACTAGTGCTGAGCTCGGCCTAGCACTAGTGCTAGGCTAGGCCTAGGCCTAGCACTATTACATAAAAAAGAGGAGAAGAAGCCAAGGAAGAAGAAGAACGAAGAAAGAAGAAGAGAACAGAAGAAGAAAGGAAGGGAGGGGCGGAGATCGGGCTGGCGAGGAGGGGCCCGACCGCTACTGGCCAGCCTCTTATCGGCAGCTCGGGTCCACCGGCTCAAGTCTGGCCAACCTAAGGCCACTAGTGAGGAAGGGAGAGGGGGGCGGGGGGGAGGGAGAGGGGAGCGGGGGGGAGAGAGAGAGCGATAGGAAAGCATTTGAGAGAGAATATAGAAAGGAAGAAAGAGAGGTGGTGGAGGAGGGAGGACGGTGGCAGGGCCCGCCATGCCAGTTGGCTTGGCTAGCGGCACACGCCACGGAAGGTGAGAAAATTTTCTCACCTGCCGGGCTCAGCTTGGGCATGAGGCCAGCCATAATGTGGCCGATCTCATCATGCCAAAATTTTGTTTTTTTAAAGTTGTTACATTTTTCTTCCCCTTTATAAAAATTTTGACCTTGAAATTTAGATTGCACTAGTATTGTAAGGGTCACATTCACACTTCCATGACCTTATAACCAAACCGACAATGGTCTCATATAACTTTTCAGCTACATAACTCCGACCTAATTAACTACTTTCCCTCATTAACTCCTAACATTACAAAACCACAAGTAACTTTCGTATAAGAATAAATTCCTAGATCTAGGTCAATGAGGTAATCATACTATATCTATAGACATCGATAATACCACTAATTTGCAAGAAAGATTGTTCACTAATTCTACAATATAGGTGTTGGCATATGTTAATTGTACCATGTTATACCCAAAATACTTCAACTTGTCTAAATCTATCACTTCTTTTGCTAACTGTAACCATATAATAATGAAAAGATATAATTACCTAAGATAAAACAATACAACTTAAATAAATTATCTCCAATCTACTGAATATATACTCCAATTCCAAACATGCTTAAACGATCATCCCTCAACACTATCACTAATACTGGGTAGAACGGTAAATATATACTATGCCATGGAATAATCAAAATACTAAATTCTAATTTCTTTTCCTAAATGCATTATTCATTGATCCCAATTTTCACTCATAACTAGTTTACTATCAGCATATACTTAGAAATTATTCTGATCCTAGACATTAGTAAAAATTCTCTTATCCAAATATATACCGCTCATATACTTAAACCATTATGCAATTTACTAAACAAATTAGTAGGATAGATCACACTACCCATATAAGACTATCAAATCGCAGCTTGTATTTATAATACATTCTTCAAAATAACATATAGCTCATCTGATCTAACTTGTTAATATTAATCATATTACAATATCAAATAAAATTTATACAACCTTTTAATTCCCTGCATTATCTTCCTTCATAACCTGCAATATCTGAATGATTATATTTATACTACCTCGAGCAACATACATGTTAAAATTTATAATGATCTTTTTGTCAATTGTTTTTTGTATCCAAATATTTATTTCTCTAGTATATCTACCAAAATATGTTACGATCCTTCCTCGGCTATAGGCTCTGATACCAGATTGATACGAACCCTCTTTTGGTGCTATGGCTTTGATTCAAGATTTATACGATCTTGCACGGAACTTTGAGATCAGATCCCGAAATATCCCGCCGTTGGATCGCTGTGAAATTTTGATATGTTGTAGGCCCGGAAAAGAGCTTTCCAACGGATCTAGTTTCAGGCGAATCGGAGATGGGGATCTCGAAATATCGTTCGTTTAGTGGACGAACGTCAGGATACTCTGTTTTGGATTCCGTGGATGAAGGCACGAAATCCTAGGTAATGGTGGATTGTGGAGGGCCGGTGTTGATGGGGTGGCACCGGTGTAAAAGTGATGGTGGAAGGGTTATGGATGATGGAAAGGTTAGGGATAGCGATGGATAAATTGGAAGAAGGGGGAGAAGAGGGCCACTCCTAAGGGACTAGGGTGATTGGCCTGTCGAGGGAGATTAGAAGCGGCGTTGCCGGGGAGATTGAGGGAACGAGAGCGAAGAAGATGAAGGAGGCAAGGCAAACTCAATTCTCAATATTCAATAATAATTTTGGTTGCCCTACACATACTTTTATAGGCTAACCAACAACTCAATCTTATCCTAAAACACAATCTTATCCTAAAACTCAATCTTATCCTAAAACACAATCTTATCCTAAAACTCAATCTTATCCTAAAACTCAATCTTATCCTAAAACTCAATCCAAACTCGAGACGACGTCGGTGAAGTCCGAATCGTATCAATCCACCACGCTTCCGCAACCTTGTCCTCAAGGTTTGAAATTTGGGAAGCGATCCATGATGTCTGTCTCTAGCTCCCATGTAGACTCGTCAGTAGGTTTGCCCAGCCACTCAATCAGCACTTCAGTCTCTAATCTGGATCCTTGGCGTCTTCTCCTACGACTTAGGACTCGAACCGGCTCAGTGGAGCCATCTTCCTCCATTGGTTCGGGTAAGGTCGAACCCACTACATGGTTAGGCCCGATCTGGGCCTTCAATGCCGAGACATGGAAGACGGGATGTATCCTGGTTCCTTCAGGTAGGTCCAATCGGTAAGCTACTGGACCGATTCGTTGTAGCACTCGGTACGGACCATAGTACTTGTATCCCAACTTTTGGTTCAAAATTGGCCTCAATGTGGATTGTCGATACGGTTGAGCTCGAACGAACACCAATTGATCCACCTCAAATTCTCGCTCACGTCTGCCTTTGTCATGCGTTTGCTTCATGCGGTTTTGTGCTGTGGCTAGGTGAGTCTTGAGCCGTCTCAATGTTTCATCTCGATCAGCAAGCTCCAAGTCAAGCTCAGTCCTATCCGTCGCCGCGAGTCTATCGTAGGCACGCAAGACAGGGGGAGTGCGCCCATAAACCGCCTCAAATGGGGTCATGCCAATGCTTGAGTGATGAGCGGTATTGTATGACCACTCAGCCCAGGGAAGAAATTTGACCCAATCCTTTGGTCGATCCGCCACAAAGCATCGCAAGTATTGCTCTAGTCCACGATTCACCACCTCGGTTTGGCCATCCGTCTCGGGGTGATAAGCTGAACTAAGATTGATTTGAGTCCCTTGCAATCTGAAGAACTCGGACCAAAACTCACTTATGAAGATGCGATCCCGGTCTGACACGATCGTCCTAGGCATCCCATGCAAGCGTGCCACTTCCCGAACAAAAATTTCAGCAACCCTTTTTGCTGAAAACGGGTGAGACAATGTTATGAAATGTGCATACTTGCTCAGTCTATCCACCACAACAAACACCACCGATTGTCCTCGAACTTCCGGCAGCCCCTCGATGAAGTCCATGGAGATATCCTCCCAAATACGCTCTGGTATCGGTAGTGGTTGCAGTAGCCCGCTAGGCTTGAGTGCCTCCGATTTGGCTCGTTGGCAGATTTGACATTCACGCACATACTTCTTCACGTCCGTCTTCATCCCAGTCCAAGTACAGTTTTGGGCCAGCCGCTTGTAAGTACGTAATACCCCTTCATGACCTGCTATAGGAGTATCATGGAAGTGTGCCATCAATAGCCTCCGTAGCTCTTCGTTTCGGGGTACCTTGATTCGCCCGTGCTCTAGTACTAACCCATTGCGCTCCTCGTGCTCGGGGTTGCTTGAGGGGTTCTCTCTCAACTCCTCCATGAGTCGGACCAGATCACTATCCTCTGCACTGGCTCTCCGTAGATCTGAAAAGAAAGGAAAAGTGGATGCCGAGAAAGAAGCGAGCTCTCTTTCTTTTGAAAGTTCAAGCAGCGGTTTACTTCCATCCAACAACACTCTCTGATCATCTCTCCAAAAGGTCAATGTGAGGCTTATAAAATCAAAGGTCACGGGCCCCAAGCTCCGAAGCCATTGGGTCCCTAAAACAATATCGGCACCTTGCAAGGCCAATGGATAAAGATCCAATGTGAAAATTTGGCCTTGCACCTTCAATTCTGCACCTCCACAAATAGAATCTGCTCGCAAGGTGGTGCCATCTCCAATCGTCACATCGAACCCTTCCGTGGGTTCCGACTCGAGCCCAATCTTCCTAAGGAGCCTCTTGTCAATGAAGTTGTGGGTGGACCCGGTGTCAATCAAGATTCTCACTGTGGTCTTCTTGACTACTCCGTTCACCCGCAATGTCTTTGGTGCCGCCGTCCCCGAATAGGCGTGGAGGGAGATTTTGGCCATCGTGTCCTCCGCGTGATGTTGCTCCTCAACTTCTTCTCCTCGATGTCCAGCCACATCTGCACTTTCAGCTGCCATGGGTGGAAGATCGTGGCCTTCTCCTTTGAGTGGTAGCTTGGCAGGGAGCTGCAACGTCATCGCTGGTGATGAAGCTGTCGTGGTCGACTGTCGATTGACCGAGGAGAATGGTAGAAGATCGCTGGAGGCCATATGCGATTTCTTCTTAGTTGCCGACTCACTATGGTTGCAAAGGGAGCTAGTGAAAGGCGGCCCAAGTGTCGAAATTCGCGATTTCGGATCATCTCCTTCACCACTGATGAGGATTCCTGATGAGGGATATCCAGCGACCAGGTGTGGGGTAGCCAGCACTTCGCGGTTTGTCGACGAGGTCTCCGGTGCATGGGAAGATGTGGAGGTTCCGAGGGCTGCTACAATGGTTGAGGATCTCATTGTAGCCGGTGGCAGTTCGTTGCGGCTGACCATGGGTCGAGGTGTAGAATCTCGATCTTGCCGGATAGCCGAACTCTCCCCTATTTTTGTGATGAGCGGGAAGGCCGTGGAGGATGTTGGGTATGTTGTGGAGGGTTCCCAATGCTGTCTTGTGATTGCCTTGCTTGTTGAAAAAGGTTTCGTCCATGCCCGTATTTCCTGCATCATCTCCATCATTATTTGCTTGTTGATGGCAATCTGTTTGGAAATAGACCCCAACATGGATAGAACGCTAGGTTCTTCCGTATTCCTATTAGATCGAGTGATCGTCATTGGAAGCGCTTGTCCGAGGAACGGTGGCTCTGATACCAACTTGTTACGATCCTTCCTCGGCTATAGGCTCTGATACCAGATTGATACGAACCCTCTTTTGGTGCTATGGCTTTGATTCAAGATTTATACGATCTTGCACGGAACTTTGAGATCAGATCCCGAAATATCCCGCCGTTGGATCACTGTGAAATTTTGATATGTTGTAGGCCCGGAAAAGAGCTTTCCAACGGATCTAGTTTCAGGCGAATCGGAGATGGGGATCTCGAAATATCGTTCGTTTAGTGGACGAACGTCAGGATACTCTGTTTTGGATTCCGTGGATGAAGGCACGAAATCCTAGGTAATGGTGGATTGTGGAGGGCCGGTGTTGATGGGGTGGCACCGGTGTAAAAGTGATGGTGGAAGGGTTATGGATGATGGAAAGGTTAGGGATAGCGATGGATAAATTGGAAGAAGGGGGAGAAGAGGGCCACTCCTAAGGGACTAGGGTGATTGGCCTGTCGAGGGAGATTAGAAGCGGCGTTGCCGGGGAGATTGAGGGAACGAGAGCGAAGAAGATGAAGGAGGCAAGGCAAACTCAATTCTCAATATTCAATAATAATTTTGGTTGCCCTACACATACTTTTATAGGCTAACCAACAACTCAATCTTATCCTAAAACACAATCTTATCCTAAAACTCAATCTTATCCTAAAACACAATCTTATCCTAAAACTCAATCTTATCCTAAAACTCAATCTTATCCTAAAACTCAATCCAAACTCGAGACGACGTCGGTGAAGTCCGAATCGTATCAAAATATCACTTAATGATAATGATATTCAGATCCAAAGACTATCTACTGAGTTCTACCAAGTAATCCAATAATCTCTTTAATATCTCAATAGATATAATACTCAATTTATAACACCAATCCATTGTCATACAACTATTTACTAATCCATCATATTTGATCTTTAAGAATACATAAACATAACTTAGACAAATCCACAAAAATATTGTACATGAACTAAAGCTACTAAGATTAATCTCTTGAATTGGTCATGCTATTATGATCTATCAATAAAATAAGTAACACTAACTAATTCATATAGATCGGAAGATATCCACAATTATAAATTACAACCTTACTAGTATATCTTCTATTTTAGTTTAGATCAACTTGGAACATTAACTTTGCAATTTATTAAAAGATCAAATTTTCACAAACTATAATAGAACCAATCATATAATCATTATCTCCTAATCAAATATCTTTATCACTCAAATGCAAACCTGTAAGTCATTAAAATTATTAAGATCAATTTCATCATTCAAAAAGCTCGTCGAATAACTTCTACTAACAATTTAACATTTAAACCAAAGGTTATATAAATGCCCATATAGTCACTTTCTATACATCACTATCTATTTATTACATAGCAATATAATAAATATCCATGAATACACTTTATATAAAAGATTATAGTCGTTGGTATTCCCTTCATTACAATCCTATGAAGCAATTATCCAACTTTCAAATAATCTATCAGTCATAATAAATGATCATATCTATAGGCTCTATGAATAACTCTATCAAGTTATCTCTCCAAATAGTGCCCTCAAAACAACTAACATGTCAAAGCACATAACATCTCAATTTAACAACTATGATTAAAAAATAACAGATTTTATTTCTAATTAAATCACTTAAATCTCATACTTCCTCAAGAGTCCCAACTTAAAATTCTATCACATCCTCTATACAAAGTCTACCACATATACTGAACAATTTAATCTTATAGCATTATCAAAATTTTCTATAACATCATTAATATCACCTAATAATCATAATAAAAATAAGTCTATATATTTATAACTAAAATTCATCACTCAAAACACACGATCACCATGTTATAATATTCTTATCCTTTAAAAATAATGCCCAAAACTAAATTAATAATCAAAACATATTTTTTTACTATCATACAAGATATGTCATAAAGTTATCAACTTAGTAACTATCATCACCCTATATAATTTATTTTATTATCATTCTTTCCATCTAACCATATTCACATAATTAGCAACTTCTAAACAAAACCTACTATCATATCATCAAGAAATATATACATTAAATCTCAACGATTGAAATCAATTATAATCCAATAACTGTATCCATGTTATATTTCCTATACTCATTACTATATTTGGTAATCATCAACTTATAGTTTTAAAAGAGACATTAATCTTCTATCGATATTATTGGACAAACATATCCCTATTAAATCATCCTTCTTATCGGTACAATCAAAATTTTATACCTACTAACACGAGTATCTTGCAAACATAATTTATCATACTAGTCATTCCAAAAATTATTTTCTATATACAATTTACAATCATCTATATCACATCACCTACTATCTTTTCCACTATACAAAATTCACAATGTCTCCACCATCAATAATTATAACCCACAAATAGTCTCTCTTCACATATATATCTTTTTACATTAATCTCCTAATATCAAGTGTATCTATAAAAAGATAAAAAAATCCAAAAATATGCTATCTGTTCAAAATAACCCCAAATATACTAATAATAATCCTTTTGCAAAAATAAATATCTTCACATGCTTAGAAATTTCTATACTTTACCGCATCATATGAACATGTATACATCTCCAATATTATGCTCCATAGATTATAACACATCAACATTAATACATGTCCTCTATAGTACATCAATGCATGATATAATAATATTTCTTCCTATTCATTCGTAGCTCTAATAAATTCTCAATCTACAAAGATCTTAAATCATAATTTCTATCTTCATCACCGGGTATCAAAATTATAGAAATTCAAGATCACAACCCAAACCTCTATCTCAAGCAATTAAAATCCAACTCGTAAATATCGACTACTAGCATAATCCTAAAATAAACCGACAGCTACTATACTTGAAGGTTTGCCAGATCATCCTTAAACCTTAAGCTTTGATACCACCTAAATTGTAACGCTCCCGCCCAGCATGGGCAAGCGTACGCCCATGAGCCTACAAGGCATGCGTGACGCACGTGATAGGATGGGTAGGGCCTGTCTCATAATAACTATACTAAATAGCTACATAATCTGGTAGGGCCTTCATTGGCCACAACAAATCATTAAAATGCAACTAAAATAACTAATACATAAATACACTATCATTCGATCTGTATTATATAAATCATTATTTATACAATAGAGTACATATATCAGATATTGGTACAACTCAACATCTAGATAAACTATCTTTTATACCATCTCACGTTTATAGCACACCTTATCTTTGCTCTAAAGTATCTTCTCAGAGTATCTCAAGTTGTTATCACGTACCACATATCTGAGTAGGTTAGAAAAGAAATAAAGAGAGCTATGAACTAAAGGCTCAATGAATCAACCTTATCCTAAATTAGTGATACCAAACAAAAAATAAATCATATACTAGATAATATGAATTACAAAGCAGCATCATATTATGAATAAGTATATGAATATATTCTCAATAATATATAAATGTATGGTAGATATTATGTCATAACTAATCAAGTATATAATTCTCGACAATGTATAAATAAATTTCCATCTCATACCATAATTATAACTCCCTCAAATACGCTACATATGATGCATGCCGACCATGACCATACTATAATATCAAATGCAACCACATATGATTCATAATGACCACCCGAAAATTAGGTATACCAGATGATAATTAAATCATATGCATTTCTCAACATCTCAGTCATAAATATTAACTCTGAACAATATCATCATACTATATAATACATATTGTTAGTCTTTTTTATTGTATTAGTTATTTATTTTTATTAAAATAATTTTTTGTAGGTCGTGTTCAAATGCGGAAGGGGTCGCGTTCGAACGCTTTTGCGAATGCTTGCATCAGTTCACAAAAATAAAGAATGCAAAAAGTGGCTTCGAACATGGTCAAGCGTGTACGAACGCCTGCATCGGTTCGCATTGACAGAGAATGCCTTTTGTGCGTTTGAACGAGATAGGGCACACGTTCAAATGCGATCGGCGGGAGTCTACTAGAATTAAGGTTAATAATTATTATTTTGGCTTGTTAGCTAGCCTCTATTAAGGTATAGATGACAGCCAAGATCATTATATTTAATCAATATTGGTTTCATTCCTCTTCTATCCTCTCTCTAGTCTCTCTACCCTAATCTTCCTCCTCTCTCTCCACCTCTACCGTTGACAAGGTTTCATCTAACTTCTAATCTTCCTTGCCTATCGAGTCATCCCTCCTCCTTGCGATCTCGACCACATCTTCCCCTTCATCTTTATCCCTTAAATTATATCAACCATCCACCCTCATCTTCATTATCATCCATAACTCTAACATCCACTCCACCCCATCTAAAATAATGAAATCACATGTGTATATCCATTGTATGCCTATATTTGCTAGCAATAATAATATGCTTGTTGAAATGACTTACCATGAGTTACTACATCAATGCAATCGATAAAGATTACCAGTAACTATCCTGGAACATGCTAGTTCCTAACATATCAAGATAAGTCCACATAGATATAAAGCTTGATACAATCTCTTATTCATACAAATCTCAATCATAGTGTTTTCATGTTATGCATAACAATAAAAGAGTAGTTTAATCATCTCGTGCCTACCAAGGCATTAATCATGTTTATCATAGTTCACTGAGCTATTTACCACACAGGGTAAATACTCTCAAGAACAATCATCCATCACATAACCATCCATCATCTTATACATCGAGAGAGGATATATACACATCTAGCGGTAATGCCACCTATATGTGTATGGCGACACTACATGTGACCGGTTGTCTGTTGCCATCAGACTAAAGACCCCGATCGTAAGCCCATATCTCACTCTTTCTAAATCATCACCGCCCTTAACGGGAGAATCGGGAGCCCTCGGCTCATCAACAGACACCCTAACCCTACATCGTCGGGTACCACTAGAGTTATATCCCCGCCTCACAATCATGTTCTTCTATCATCATAATCTAGTCTTAACTATGCAATATAACTGCCTGAATGCCACATAGGCTCCCAATCTCAGGTGTAGGCCGCTAATAGTATAGTCATATAAGATACACTCTACCCTTAACCCTGGGCTGAGTGAGTAAGGGCACTGCCTAGTCAGAACCTGACTACTAATGATAGGTGGGAATTGAGCAGTTGGCCTCAACCCCTCCTCCGATCACGGAGGAGGTCCCCCAACTATTACAGATCCACAACATAGTCATAGCGATGCCTGAGCAGCTAGTCGAGATGGGTTCTAGATCATCTTCCCTGCTAAATTGTGCGTCCATTCCCAATCAAACTCGAATGCAGGAAAGCAATCCACGTAGTTGGAGGAGAATAATATCAAAATATTCTCCCATAGTTAGAAAATTACAAAACCAGTAGTGATCACTCCATATATTCCTGGTCTACATTTTTTATTCACACCCTTCGCAGATTCTGACTACACTTGGGGCAAAAATATGCAATATTATGGTGAAGGGGGAGATGACGAGTGACGGTGGTGATGGTGATAAAGGTGGTGATAATAGTGATGGATTTGGTGGCATACGGTGTTAAAAAGATAAGGATGAGGGGGGAGAAGTTGGTCGAAATCCAAAGGAGGATGGAAGACTCAACAGTCGATGGGGATTAGAGGTAATCGGTGACGAGATGACACAATGCTAGGGCTTGAGCGAGGAGGGAGAAGATTTAGGGTAGAGAAGGAAGGGAAAAAATTTAATATTCATTCATAATCCCCTCTCAGATTGCCATCCACATCTTAAATTTTAAGTAGTTCTAATAATATATTATATATTATTATTATTTTACAAATAAAATACTAGGCTTATTTATTTATTATTTTATAAAATAATGACTACATAGTCTCTAATGAATCAAGATAGAGTGAGAACCACAATTTAATTATAATTAAGTTTTTTTTTCTATATTTATATTTTATTTATAATTAAAAATCTAGCTAGTTATAAAGATAAGTAAAAATTTTAAAATCTAATAAATCATCATATTTGAATATTTTAATTAGATGAACAGCTAATTTCTTGCTACTTAAATATTTTCAGATCCCGAACCCCCTTATGTGAGACCCCATGGACCTTATCGATGAGTTGACATTTGATTGACGAATATGAGAGATACATGGTTTGTGTCTTTTGATCAGACTGTGAGTAGTTATATCTCCTAAACACCTTTTTCAAATTAGGTTATATTATGTATATGTATGTTTTAGCCTCAAACATGATTATATGACTTTATCTAGAGATAATTACAGTCGAGCAAATTTTTATTATGCATATAATTAGGCTAATCTTAGATATGAGTATGATGATAATAAATAGAGATGACGAGAGATGATTATACTATTATAATTTTATGCCCAGTTGATCTGTAGTATGATTATGCATGTAATAGATTAGCATGGGTATGCATGTGTTGACTACATAGTTGGAGACTATATTGTATCACTTTTCTCTTGATTCCTATTCCACCTAAATTCTTGTTATACATTGACTTGTTACTAGATATATTGATATGATTTGTTATTTGGAAGGAAAGCATAAAATATGATTGATAGGATAGTTGATAGAAAGCGTGAAGATACCCGATTAGGCATAAGGGTTAGGGCATGCTTGGAGATGATTGATTGCTCGACATAATCGCTATCCTGTTGGCCTTACGTCCGAGGTTGTTAGTCTGTATACGCAGTAGACATTTGGATACATGCCGTTCACTAGGGCATATGTGGTGAGTTATTCTTACGAGCTTTCTATCAGCTAGAAGGGTGCCCGGTTTGGATGGATATTGATACCCTAGTAGGGTATTGTTATATTTGAGATACCCTAGCGAGTGGTAGGGTATGATTATATTTGAGATACATTAGCGGGTGGCAGGGTATAGTTATATTTGAGATACTCTTTGCGAGTGACAGAGTATGCTCTGAGCCTTTACGCATGATATTAAGACCGGATACCAAGTGTTGATTGTGTACGGTGGTCTAGTATGATGATGACATATAGAGCTGACATTGATGATTGAGATGTTGAGAAATGTATATGATTTTATTATTATCTGATTATCTTATTATCGAATGGTCAATATGTAACGCCTCCGCCCGGCACGGGCACGTGCACGCACACGCGCCCACACGGCACGCGCGGCGCACGCGACAGGTCGGGCGGGGCCCGTCACGCACAGATACACTCCTGTGCACATACGTTCATGACATCATCAAATAACACCTGCTAACATATCCATGATCACATAATCCATCACCAAATAAATCATACTCTTAACCAAATAAACCTGTTAACATATGAATATCAAAGTTCACAATAATATACACTAGACCGCTACATAATCTGGCAGGACCCACACAGGCCACAACAAACCATCAAGATACAACTAAAATAACTAATACAAGGGTACACTATGATTCGACCTGTATTATACAAATCATTGTCTAATACAAAAGAGTACAAATATCAAATATTGGTATAACTCGATTTCTATATAAACTATCATCTATACCATCTCGTATCTATAGCTCACCTCATCATCGCTCTAAAATATCTTCTCAAGTCGCTATCACGTACCACATATCTGAGGGGGTTAGAAAAGAAATAAAGAGAGTCATGAGCAAAAGGCTCAGTGAATAGACCTTACCCCGAATCAGTGATGCCAAACAGAGAGTAAATCATGTACTGGATAATATGAATCAGAAAGAGTATCATGTCATGAATGAGTATATGAATGTATCCTCAATAATATATAAATGAAAAGTAGATAACACGTCATAACTGATAAAAGTATATAATCCTCGACCATGAGTAAACAAATCTCCATGTCATCTATCATCATAACTCTCTCTCAAATATGACACATGATGCATGCCGATCATGACTATGCTATGATATCAAATGCAACCATATATGATGCATATTGACCACTCGATAATCAGTTAACCGAATGATAATGAAATCATATGCATTTTTCAACATCACGATCATCACCGACATCTCGGTATAATATCATCATACTAGACCACTGTGCACAGTCAACACCCGGTACCCGGTCTTAACATCATGCCCGAAGGCTCCGAGCATACTCTGCCATCCGCAAGGAGTATCTCAAATATAACCATACCCTGCCATCTGCTAAGGGTATCAACATCCATCCAGACCGGGCACCCCACATAGTTGATAGAAACCTTGTGAGGATAACTCGCCACATATGCCCTGGCGAACGGCATGTGTCCGATTGTCTGTGCGCAAAGACTCAACTGACCTCGGACATGGGCCACGAGATATCGCATATCAGCGACCATAATCATCAATCCAGGCACCCCTAACCCTGGCGCCTACTCGGGTATCCCCACGCTTTCTATCAACTATCCTATCAATCATATTTCATGCTTTCTTTTTAAATGACAGATCATATGCATATATCCAGTACAATAACGAGTCAATGCATAATAGGAATTTAGGTGGAACAGGAATCAAGAGAAAAATGCTGCAATGTAGTCTCCAACCATGTATCTAATACATGCATACTCTCGCTAGTCTATCACATGCACACTCATACTAGAAATCATCTCGACATAAAATCATAATAGTATAATCATCTCCAACCATCCTTATTTATCATTATCATACTGATATCAAAGATCGGCCTAATTACATGCATGATAAAAATATGCTCGATGGTAATCATCTCTAGATAAAGTCATATAATCATGCTGGAGGCCAAAACATGCATATACATAATATATAATATAACCTAATTTGAGAAAGGGATCTAGGGGATAAGACTACTCACCGTCTGATCAGAAGATACAAACCACGCATCTCTCACGTCCGTCAGGTAACCGAGTGACACTCATCGCTAGCAAGGTCCACGGGGTCTCAAATAAGGGGTTCGGGATCGTCTGAAATTGTTTAAGTAACATAAAGTTAGTTGTTTATCCCATTATAATCCATTCGAGTAAAATATGATGATTTATTAGATTTTAGAATTTCTACTTATTTTTATAATTGGCTAGATTTTTATTATAAATAAAATATAAATATAGATAAAAACCTAATTATAATTAAATTATATCTTGATTAATTAGGGACTATGTAGCCATTATCTTCTTTGTTACAAAATAATAATGTATAATAAATTAATAGAATTACTTAAAAAATGTATATCATAAGAATATTAGAATATAAATCTAATAATTATAATTTACAAATTTATCTATTAATCTAATATACATATAAGTAAGTAAATAAATAAATATAAGTATTACCTATATTTATGCCTAATTAATCATTAATTATAAAAATTATCATTAATAAAATTACATTGAAGGATATATAATATTATTAAAATAGTTAATGTCTAAATAATCTATTTGCATTAATTAAGAAGCAAAATACTTAAATAAATAACATAAATAAACTAATTAATTAATAATTTAATTACAACACTGTGCAGAAAGAGAAAAGAGGAGCTAAGGAAGAAGGAGAAAAAGAAAGAAAGAAAGAAAGAATGAAAGAAGAAAGAAGAAGAAGAAGAAGAAGAAGAAGAGAAGAGGAAGAGAAGAAAGAGAGGAGGTGAGGGAGGAGGTTGCGGACCCGGGCCGGCGGGGAGGGCACCGGTCGCTGCTGGCCAGCCAGCGGCCGGCCTCTCGCCGGTGGCTCGGCTCCGACGAGCCCACCCTCGGGCAAGAAAGAGAGAGAGAGAGAGAGAGAGAGAGAGAGAGAGAGAGGGGGGGGAGAGAGAGAGAGAGGAGCTCACCGGCGCTCGAGGAGGTGGCGACGGTGACGACCGGCCTCGGCGAGAGAGAGAGAGAGAGATAGAGAGAGAGAGCATCCAGAGAGAGAGAGAGAGAGAGATTTAAAGAGAGAGAGGGAAGGCGGTGGGAGGTTGGCGGTGGCTGCGGCGGCGCTGGGGCCCGCCGTTGCCAGATGGCCGCAGCCGGTTGGCTGCGGCGACGCGAGGGGGCGGTGCGTGGCACCTCCCCCACGCAGCCCCACTGCATGGGCACGAGGCCGGTCACACTATGGCCGGCCACGTCGTGCCCATGCAAAATTAAATTTTTTTTTTTTGGTTGGGTTGTTACACAATATATATCATATACGGTTGCATTTGGTACAATAGCATGGTCCTGGTCGGCATACATCATGTGTCATGTTTGAGAGAGAGTTATAATGATAATATGACATGGTGATTTATTTATTCATTGTCGAGAATTATATACTTTTATCAATTATGACATCTTATCTACTTTTTATTTATATATTATTGAGGATACATTCATAGACTCATTTATAACATGATGTTCTTTCTGATTCATATTATCCACTATATGATTTACTCTCTATTTGACATCTTTAATTTGGGTAAGGTCTATTCACTGAGCCTTTTGCTCATGACTCTCTTAATTTCTTTTCTAACCCCCTCAGATATGTGGTACGTGATAACAATTTAAGATATCCCGAGAAGATATTTTAGATTAATGAGGTGAGCTATAGGTGCGAGATAGTATAGATGATAATTTGTATAGAAATTGAGTTGTATCGTTGTTTGTTATATTTATACTTTATTGTATCAGACGATGATTTATATAATACATGTCAGATTATAGTGTACTCGTATATCAGTTGTTTAGTTGTATCTTGATGGTTTGTCGTGGCCTGTGTGGGTCCTGCCAGATTATGTAGTGGTCTATTGTATATTATTATGGAATTGGATATTCATATGTTAACAAATTTATTTGATTGATAGTATGATTTATTTGGTGTTGGATTATGTGAACATGGATATGTTAGCAGGTAGTATTTAATGATGACATGATTATATGTGCACAAGAGTGTATCTATGAGTGATGGGCCCCACTCATCCTGTCGTGTGAGCTGTACGTGCCGTGTGGGCGCGTGGGCATACACATGCCTATGCTGGGTGTTATAGTGTTGGTTAAGTATCCCTTGATAGGTGAAAAATTGCTCCAGTTGATAGATCTAATCCAACCGATCGCCTACGCTGAATTTAGGAAAATCAACTCAAATGGCATGGTATAGAAGCTCATTATGCTGGACTCTTAGTTGATATGGCTGCTCCTCCCACCCCTTCCATGGGTCCTCCTATGGGTATTTTGCCATGAGAGCCCTCAGATGCACGAGCAGTAAATCAGTGTGGTTGCCTTGTAGTTCGACATGTCGTAGCCATGGTGCGGCTAAGATCGACCCTGCTAGACCAGATCTTGTAGTAAAGGACGCTTATCTGGTCTCTGATGTTGTTCACGAAGGGGAGGTCGTTGATTTGGTCGGGTAGTAGCCGGTGGAGGAGCCACATATGCTGTAGCCAATGTCGGCTCTTCTAGGGCACGGATGGATCCGGATCGATGGCTAGATTAGTTCTAGGTAGGGTGTCGCCTTGTCCATCTACCCCACGAGTGGTAAGGTCTAGTGTATGCCTTGGACATTGTTCATTCATGTCCACAAGGCTTGCCTTCATCTCCCTTATTGCCTGCACCATGGAAGCTATGGCTTGAGATAGATTGGCTAGGTACTCCATGGGATCTCATGGGTGCAGTGGAGATGGCGACCTTAGTGGCGTTGTGTGTTCCCTCTCCATTGTTTGATCTACTTGTTGTGAAGTTTATACTACTTGCTTTGCAACTCTCGATCTCGTGGTAGTCATGACGGTTTGAGAAACGGTGACTCAGATGCCAAGTTGTTATGACCCAATTTATTAGATCATAACCAAGACTAGTTCGCACCTTGTTAACCCTTCAATGGTTAGATAAGTGTTGTGTAAACTCTTATTTTAGAGTTTATGAGTTAGAGAATGCCGACCAAAGTGTTGGGCGGTGGAAGGAAATAGGTGAGAAATGGGCGCCGACCGCTAGAGCAAGATAGGAGGGAGGTAGGGGCGGCAAAGCCAATGCAATAATCAGATTAAGATGAAATTAGGGTTTCCTTCAGATATTATAGAGGCTCACCCTAGCCCGACTATGATCAAGAATTGATCAACTAATACAACTCAACTAGCCCGAGTTGAACTTGGGTTCACCATACATCTTATGACTCAACTAAAATAATTAATCGACTTGACTAGACTCAATTAACCAATTAACAAGTTAAGACCATATTTAGCAAGTACTTGAGTCGATGACTCAACTAACAGAGCAGTTGCAAAAAAGAAATGCAAATAATTAAGCTAAATAAATAGGCTCATCCCTATTAACCCAATAAGCTACGAATGGATCAAATCCGACCGAGTCGTATCAACTAGGGCTTCCATGGCTTGGAGGTAGTCAAATAAGGAGGAAGAAGACGATCTTGTGAAAATAATTCAATAATTTAAGATGACTAATAGGTGCACACCATATCCGTTTATAGGTGACTCTTTGGCTCTAGTAGACTTGGCAATATGATCTAACATGCTTGAATCTTATTGCTGAAAATGAGCAAAAACACTTAATTAAAATACCTAAACTGTAGTTCCTCGCTATCGTGCGTTCGAATGGTCTTGAGGGCGTTTGATGCCTAATTTATTTTCTAGCTCTTAGGTAAATGTGTTCAAATGGCCTTGAGGGCATTTGAATACCTAATTAATCTTTTGCTCAGGAGTTTGCATTCAAACACCTGTAGGGGTCATTCAAATGCATTAATACTTCTTCTGCTCTCTCAAGGATTGGCATTCAAATGCCTAAAGGGCCATTTGAACGCCCAATCCTGAGTTGGTTCTTTCGACTGTTCGAACCTTTATTTTTCTTCATAAGCAACTACTATCTAACCATTATACTAATGTTCGCTTAATTATACCTTCCATCAGCAACGTCTTAGGTGCCACCATGTCCATTTATGCATGTAGTGGAATTTCATCGGCCTTGTCTCCATCGTTCTCTTCTGTCTCGACCACTATAAGCTCCTAGGGCTCCTCTTTGGGACCTTCCACAACAGCAATATCCTCTTAATCTTCTGGACCATCGAGAAGGAAAACCATGCTTATAGGTCATGTGCAATGATGACCCGGGGCGTATTTCTTGTTACAACAGAAGCAAAGCCCTTTGGATTTTCGTTCTTCCACTTGAGTAGGTGTGATGGACCTTTCTGGAGCTCTAGGGGCTTGCTTTACGTCATTAGAAAGCCTCAATGGAGGCCTCAATCCAGCTCCAATAGTAGCAATCTCCAACTTGTTGCGGTGGGTGCAACCGATCGGCTAAGTTGCCGTGTGTCTCGTCTAGCCTAAGTTGGTCGCTGGTATGACCTCAACTCACAATACTTCTCTTCCATCAGCAACGCATCCTCCACCATCTCCTCCAGAGTGTTTGATCTCAAGGCTTTGACATCAACTTGGATCTCGCCACAAAGACTGGACAGAAATGCTGCACATTGGTAAAGATCGAACCATGGCGGGTCACATTTATATGGATTCTCTCGAACTCCTCCACATATGCCTTGACGGTTGTCTTTTGACTCACCTTGGCCATCATGGCATGAAAGTTGCCATAGTCGGTTGGTCCAAACTGCGTACACAATGTATCAATGAACTTAGTCCAGGTGTGGAACTCAAGATGTGAGTTCGTCAAACGAAACCACCACAACGGGGCATCCTCCAATTGGAATGATGCCATGACTACCTTGTGAGCTTCAAGGGTTCCTTGAAATTTGAAGAATTGTTCTACCAAAAAAATCCACTTGAGTGGATCTCCTTCTTTGTATTTAGGAAAGTTGAGACCATAGGTGCATCTCTCGATTGGGTCAAACACAAACCCTTGTGGCATATCACAAGGGTGCACCATCTACTGCTGGTGTTGGTTTCTTCGCTGGTTCATGCCGCCTCAGCCCCTTAATCTCTTGCTCAGACTCTAATTTGAGTCCAGCCCACATGTCAACTTCTTGGTTCATCTAAAATGCCTCATCTGCTGGATTGAGTATTGACAAGATTCTAGCAGCAGGTCTTGGCCCAAAAGGATGTCGTAAAATCCCTGGTTGGCGCGTAGGAGCCCAATCATGCCAGATCGATTCACTTTAGATTGCATCAACTGGTTCGGTTTGAGCCGCAAGTAATTGGATCAACTAATCTTATTTCCAGTCCATGGATCTCATGAACTCCAGCATCAAGGCCTCGGTGGTTGAGGGTGGATCTGGACTCGATTGTCCACTAGCGTGTCTAGGACTTTTGGGGTTAGCACCCCTACGCTCTTCTCCACACGCCGATGGCTCCTAAATGTCCTCGTTCATCATGCGCCTTGAGGCCATTGATTTGGTGGTCATCATCTCCATGTATGGTCCAAGGATCGACCTGCTCTAATACCAAGTTGATATGATTACCTTAGGGTGGTTGTGATCACAACAAGGACCAACTATGGACATATTTGGAACTAGAACTTTAGAGGACAATGTCAATCGATCCAACTCGTCCAAAAGATCTAAGATTTTGGTAGGTTATTCTCTTAACAATCAGATGTGTAGATTACAAGTTGTGGGGGAAAAATTGACCGAGGGTCAATAGATGGCGGGATGGACGTGGAAGTGGAAGATGGAATTGTTGTGGTTGACAAGTTTAACAAATACGCACATTTTTCAATGCTATCGCACCCATTTTTAGTCAAGTCGATGGCTGAAATTTTTGTTCGAGATATCGCTAGACTCTGTAGCATGCCACGCACAATCGTCTCCGACCATGACTGTGTATTTATTAGCAATTTCTAGACCGAGTTTTTCAAGTTACAAGGGTGCAACGCCCCCCCCCCCCCCCGCTTAACACAGGCACGTGCACGCCCACTCGCCCACATGACACGCACGACGCACAAGCCTGGATGGACGAGGCAGTCACGCATAGATACACTCCTATAGTCACATAATCCATCATATAATAAATCATGACATCATTAGGTTAAACTTGTTAACTTATCTATATATAAATCCATAACCACCATACTAGATAACTACATAATTTGGCAAGTCATAATCTAGCAAGGCCCACAAAGGTCCTGACAAACCATCAAAATACAACAATTACAATTAATACAATAATATCTGACCCATACAACATTTCCTATTATACAGATCACGATCTAATATAATGGAATACAAAAATATACATCAGTACAACTCAATATCTAGATAAATTATCTTTTATATCATCTCACGTCTATAGTTTATCTTATCTTTGTTCCAAATATTTTTTCTGGATATCTCAAGTCGCTATCATGTATCACATATCTGAGTGAGTTAGAAAAAAAATAAAGAGAGAATTATGAGCAAAAGGCTCCATGAATAGACCTTACCCCGAATCAGTAATCTTAAACAAAGAGTAAATTATTTACTGGATAATATGAATCACATAGGAGCATGAATAAGTATATGAATGTATCATCAATACTATATATAAATAAAATGTAGATATCATGTCATAACTGATCAAAGTATATATAATTCTCGATAATATATAAACAAATCTCTATGTCATATCATCATCATAGCTCTCTCTCTCAAATATGACACATATGATGCATACCGACCATGACCATGCTATGATATCAAATGCAACCACATATGATACATATTAGCCACTCAAAATTAGGTATATTAAATGATAATTAAAGCACAAGCATTTCTCAACATTTCAATCATCAATGTCATCTTTGAATATCATCATCATATTACACCATTGTGCACAGACAACATCCAGTACCCAGTCTCAATATTATGCCCGAAGGCTCAGAGCATACTCTACCATCCGCAAAGAGTATCTCAATCATAACCATACCTTACCATTCGCTAAGGTATCAACATCCACCCAAACTAGGCATCCTTCTAGCTAATAAAAACTATATGAGGATAACTCGCCACATATGCCCCAGTCAACAGCATATGTCTAAATGTCTGCTGTGCACATAAACTAACGACCTCGGATGTAAGGCCACACGTCAAGCGATCAATCATCCTCGCACATACTCGGGTATTCTCATGCTTTCTATCAACTATCCTATCGATCAAATTCTATGCTTTCCTTCTAAATGACAGATCATATACATCTTATCTAGTACAACAATAGATCATGCAACTCAAAAATTTATTTAGGTGGTAAAGAGGCCAAGAGAAAAATGATGCAATGTAGTCTCCAACCATGATCTAACATATACATCCCTAAACCAGTCTATCGCATACATATTCATGCTAGAGATCATCTCGATATAAACTCATAACAGTATAGTCATCTCTAATCATCTCTATATATCACCAGTATACTCATATTATAGATCAGTCTAATCAAATGCATGATAAAATATGCTCAACTGAAATCATCTCTAAATAAGGTTGTATAATCATATTAGAGGCCAAAACATGCATGTACATAATTATATAATAAATCCTAATTTGAGAAAAACGTCTAGGGGATAGGACTACTAACCATCTGATCAGAAAACCCAACATGCGTATACCTCACGTCTATCGATCAACCGTCATTCATCGCTAGTAAGGTCTCCGAGGTCTCAAATAAGGGGGTTTGAAGTCTAAAAATATTTAAGTAGTATGAAGTTACTCGTTTATCCGATCATAACTTATTCAAGTAAAAATATGATAATTTATTAGGTAAAAAAATTAGTTAGATTCATAGGATATATTTAATTCTGATAATATTAATATGCTAATACTATAATTTATATTTATTAAGAAGAATCCTAGTTTGCTAAATATAGAGTAAGTATTATAGTAATTTAGCTCCTTGTGTATATAATTAAAGACAACCATATATATGATTTATAAAAATAAATATATAATTATAAATATAATCTTATTAATAATTATTTTGTGATACTTACTCTTATTTAATTAATCATAAATTATATAAAAAATAATCATTATCCTATTATACAAAAATAATATGCAAAGCTTAGTATTTCATTTTATACAAAGTAGTAGACAATTATATAAAATTATTACTAATAAGGCTACATGTATTAATCTAATGAATAATAACTAATCCATAAATAAAATTTATATGCAAATATTTATAATTATAACTAATAACTTATTATACTAAAATACTTAGCTAATAATTATACTAGTGAGTGTAAATTACCAAAATAATTAATTATCTAAATAAACTAATTTACCTAACATTAGAAAATAAATTATATAATTAATAGAAACAAAATAAAAACAAAAATCCTCTTTGCAGTAAGAGGAGGAGGAGGAACTGAGGAGGGAGAAGAAGAAGAAGAAGAAGAAGAAGAAGAAGAAGAAAGAAAGAAAGAAAGAAAGAAAGAAAGAAAGAAGAAGAGAAGAGAAAGAGGAGAGGAGGGGACGGAGGGAAGGGCGGGCCAGTAGGGAGGGGCTCTGCCAGTCTCTCACCGGTGGCTTGGGTCAGGCGGACTTGAGACAGACTACTAGAGAGAGAGAGAAGAGGAAGAGAGAGGAAGAGAAAATAAATAAGGTGAGTGGCTCACCTCGGCAGCGACGATGACAACGGCGGGGGTAGGCCGACGTTGACAAGAGGGGAAAGAGGGAGAGAGGGAGAGAGGGAGAGAGAGAGACTAAAAGAGAGAGGAAAAAGAAAAGAGAGAGGCAGTGGGGGGCCTATTGGTGGCGGCTATGACAGCTGAGGAGGCGACAGGGCCCGCCGGGCCAGCTGGCCCGACCAGGTTGACCGGGCTGACAACTAGGGCGCGTAGCGCCCTCAGCGCACGCCAACCCAGATTGGCATGAGGTCGACCACATTAATGTCATGCCATGTAGGTTTTTTTTGCTTTTATATAGGTTGTTACAAAGGGACTCTATCGAACTTTAGTTTGGCCTATCATCCGCAAACTGACGACCAAACTAAGGTGGTCAGTCAGCACATCGAGCAAAATTTGTGATGTTTTATGGGAGAGTAGATTGGAACTAATCAGGTGGTTGGGACAAATCTACCCGATCCTTTGGAGGACAGATCTTGCAGAGTCGGTGCGAGTGCTTGCTAGATGGCATCGTCAAAATAAGACTAGATTGGAGACTGAAGTCTAAGTTGAATGGCTTGGCAAGCAATTCGGCAAGGCAACATGAGAGCTAGAGACCGATGTGAAGATATCTCCCAATCGCGCCGTCCGAATCACCGAAAATTAGATTTGTTGGAAAGCTCTTTTCTAGACATATGACCTATCAAAATTTTACGTTGATCCGACAGTTATATTTTAAGAAATTTCCTTCTAAAGTTTTGTGCAAGGTCCTGCCCAAATTTGATAACGAAATAGATCAAACCTAATCCAGGGAAGATTTATCAAAGTGGTATTAGAGTCACCGTTCCTCAGACATGCACTTCCTATGATGACAACCAGAGCCATGACCGCACAGCGAAACAAGAAAGACAAGATTTCTCTAATGGATGAGGGGGAAATGGCTGTGAGAAACTCCACCCGCGGAACCGCCTAACTGAATATGAATATGGAAGAGCCTAGCGTTCAAGCCATGATCTGATCACTTTCCGAACAGATGGCCATCAAAAATCAAATGATGATGGAGATGATGTGGAAAGTATGGGCGACGAGAGAAGCCATGGCAATTGGAAATGCACCGATGACCCCCCGACACAAGTCTACCACCATGAACCCGCCGCCACCATTTCAAAACCTTCACTAGCAAGAACCCTTACTGCCACAACCATTTGGGCGGAGACCAGCAAGGGTGGTCCCGCCAGGCTAATTTGTAGGTGAGCCCGTCTGCTGACCAAACCTAAACAGCGATCATCTTGGAGATCTAGACCCTTGAGCAAAGCAAGACGAACTAGAACCACATTGGGTTAACATAAACCGAAAGACGGATCATCAACCATTCATGATGCACCCTCCTCAGGTTAGACAAGAACTTGGATATGATCCAGACTGAGACAACGTTATCCGTGGGTGAACCGTGTGTCTCGACTTCCTGAAGTTTAAAGATGGAGACCCAATCGATTGGTTGTATAGGGCGGAACAATATTTTGCATACCAAGGTAAAGCAGAAGAGCATAAGGTGACGCTTGCAAGTTTTCACTTTAAATATGCGGCACTTCATTGGTTTTGGGCAGCTAATGCACGTGATACAATTGAAAGATGGGCCAATTTCTGCACCGATATCACTCGACGATTTGGAGCGTCAGGGTATGAAGATTTCGATGCTCTCCTCTCAAAGACTATAGAAAGGACCACGGTTGGAGTATACCAATAAGAATTTGAGAGAATAAGTAATCGTTGCCATCCTTCATGGACCGACCATCAACTTCACAACACTTTCATCTCAGGGCTGCGGGGAGACATACAAGTTGACGTGAGGGCTTTAAGGCTTATAACCTTAAAGGAGGCATTCAAGGTTATGGTACTAATGGAAGACAAGCATCGAGCAATGAGGATGCACATCAAACAGAACTGGACAAGCCGAGATGGCCGCAACCCAGCTCGGCCTACCATAGCAGTAGGAAATACAGTCGGCGTACCAAGAGCTGCTGATGTGATGGTGCCTCCTAGGGCACCCCTAAGGCCCTCCCATGATGTGACGTACGCACCTAGAAGTCCAGGTTGAGCACTCACACCTACTCAAGTGGAGGAGCAAAGAGCCAAAGGCCTTTGCTTTCGCTGTAATAAAAAGTTTGTACCTGGACATCACTACGCCAAACCGATAGGATCGGTGATGCTAATAGATTAATTGGAGGAAGCTAAGAATGAGGTTGCAACTAAAGATGAGTGTGTGGCTAAACAACAAGGAGTAGTGGAGGAGCAGCCCGTGGAAGAAACCATAGCCGAGATCTCCCTCCATGCCTATTCCGAGACAGCCGCACCAAAGACCCTGCGAGTGAACAGTGTAGTCAAGAAGACAACGGTGAGAATCCTAATCGACACCGGGTCCACTCATAACTTCATCAACGTGAGGCTCCTTTGGAAGATTAGGCTTGAGTCGAAACCCACAGACGAGTTCGATGTGACGATCGGAAACGGCACCACATTACGGGCTAATTTTATTTGCGGAGGCATGGAGTTGAAGGTGCAAGGCCAAACTTTCACATTAGATATTTATCTATTGGCCTTGCGAGGTGCCGACATCATTTGGGAACTCAATGGCTTCAAAACTTAGGGCTCATGACATTCGATTTTACAAACCCCACACTTACATTTCGAAGAAATAGTCAAACAGTGTTGCTGGATGGAAATTAGCTGTGGCAAGGACCAGCGTTACAATTGTTGTTTGGACTTCCATGTGTAGGAGACCGAGCTCTACTCATGCAAATGGCTATTGCTAAACTAGAACATCCACCATCCAATGGAACACTCGATGACATGAACGAGTTGCTGCAGGAATTCAGCGACCTCTTCGAGGAGCCCCGAGGACTGCCTCCGACCCATCACCATGACCATCGAATTTAGATCATCTGTTATATTTAGTTAGGATCTTTTCTTACCGTATTAGTCGTTTATTTTTATTAAAATAAATTCATGTAGGTCGCATTTGAACGCAGGAGGAGTCACGTTCGAACGCCCTTGCGAACTCTTGTATCAAGTTCGCAAATAAGAGGACGTGAAAAGTGCATTCAAACACGGTTTGGTGCGTTCGAACGCTTGCATCGCGTTCGCACATACAGAGAACGTCTTTTGTGCGTTCGAACGCGATTAGGTGAATTCGAACGTGATCGGGTGAATTCGAACGTGATCGGCGGGATTGCACTAGGATTAGGGTTAGTTAATGTATTATGACTTGTTGGCTAGCCTCTATAAAAGTATGGATGGTAGCCAAATTCAAGATGCTATTGGATTATTGATTTCTTATCCCCTATCTTCTCTCTAATCTCTCTCCCTCCTCCCTCTTCACCAACCTTCCACCTCAACTATTGGCAAGGTCTCTCCTAACTTCTAATCTCCCTCGTCTGTCGAGTCCTCCCTCTTCTTTAGGATCTCGACCACTTCTTTCCCTTTGTTTATATCCATTAACCACATCCATCATCCACCTTCGTCTCCATACCCATCCATACCCCTAACATCCACTCCACCCATCACCACCATCATCACCCGCGTTCTTTTGTGTTTTTGTCCCTGTTATATTTTGAATCTATGAAGGGCGTAAATACAAAAATTGGAGATCAGGGAGTTATGAATCTAATCCACTTAGTTTCGTAATTTTTTGACTATTAGAGAATACTTGGTGAATATTTTACTATAGTTGCATGAACTAATTTCTATAATAAATCCAGATCTTGAAGGAATCGTTCCGTAGCCTATCTTTTGGTATCGTAACCCATTATCAATATTGCATACTCATCGTCAATATTGCTGGTTAGAAAGAAAGACGGGAGTTGGCAGTTTTGCGTTGATAATCGAGCCTTGAATGCGATCACCATCAAAGACTAGTACTCAATACCAGTGATCGAGAGCTACTAGACGAACTCAGAGGGTTGGCTTACTTCAACAAGCTTGACTTAAGAGCGAGGTACCATCAAATCCGTGTCGACCCGAAAAATGTATACAAAACGACGTTCCGGACTCACGATGGCCACTATGAGTTTCAAGTCATGTCACTTGGGCTCACCAACGCACCGTTGACCTTCCAAGGGCTGATGAATGACCTTTTTCGTCCGCTCTTGCATCGATATATGCTCATATTATTTGACCATATTATGGTGTACAGTAGGAATTGGAGTAAACACTTGTGGCATGTGCATAAGGTGTTAAATATCTTGCGATTGAACTAGTTGAAAATCAAGATGAGCAAGTGCCTTTAGGATGCTCCAAGAGTGGAGTACTTGGGGCACATAATTTCAATGAGAGGAGTGGAGGCCTATCCAAGCAAGATCAAACACATGGTGGGCAGGCTGATTCCTACTAATCCATTGGAATTGAAGGAATTCCTTAGGTTGACGGGGTACTATTGGCTATTTGTTGCCAATTACGGTAAGATCTCTACCCCCCTGACCTCCTTACTCAAAAAGGAGGGTTTCAATGGACGAGCAAGACAATGGAGGCTTTTGAAGCATTGAAGATAGCCACGTCTACTGCGCCGGTTTTGGCTTTGTCGAATTTTAGCAATCCCTTCGTGGTGGAATGCGATGCCTTGGGTGCAGGCATTGGAGCTGTTTTGATGTAGGATGACAGACCCGTGGCATATATGAGCAAGGCATTATCGGACCAGTCGTGAGAATTATCCACCTACAAGCACGAAATGCTTGCAATTTTGCACGCCGACACCAAATGGCGACCATATTTGATTGATCGACGGTTTACTATCCGCACAGACCAAAGAAGCTTACCCTACTTCATGGAGCAATGTGTGCACACCCTGGCATAGCAACGGTGGGTCACAAAGCTCCTTGGGTATGACTACAAGCTAGTCTACAAAAGGGGATCAACTACCAAGCTGTCGATGCCCTTTCGCACCAATTGGACACAAGTGAGCTCGCTTCTTTTTCAGCCCCAATCTTCCCTTTCTTTTCAGATCTACGGAGAGCCAGTGCAGAGGATCAAGATCTGGTCTGACTCATGGAAGAGCTGAGAGAGAACCCGTCGAGACACTTCGAGCATGAGGAGCGCGAGGGGTTGGTGCTTGAGCGCAAGCATATCAAGTTACCTATGGACGAGAGGCTGTAGAGACTATTAGTGGCACACTTCTATGATACCCCTATAGTAGGCCACAAAGGGGTCTTATGCACCTACAAGCAGTTGGCTCAGAGCTATACATGGATAGCAATGAAGTCATGTGCGCCGCGCGTGCTATGTGGGCACGTGGGCGTGCACGTGCTCGTGCCGGGCAGGGGGCATTATAAATACACTCATTTATAGCATTAACACACCCATTTTCAGTGAAGAAGGTTGCTGAAATTTTTTTTTGAGAAGTGGCATGCTTGCATGGGATGTCTAGGACGATCATGTTAGATCGGGATCGCATCTTCATCAGCGAGTTTTGGACCGCTTTTTTCATATTGCACGAGACTCGAGTCAACCCTAGTTTAGCTTATCACCCCGAGACAGATGGACAAACTGAGGTGGTGAACCGCGAACTCGAGCAATACTTGCGTAGCTTTGTGGCGGACCGACTAAGGGATTGGGTCAAATTCCTCCCATGGGACGAGTGGTCTTACAATATGGCTCATCACTCTAGCATCGGCTTGACCCCCTTTGAGGTGGTTTATGGACGCACTCCCCCTATCTTACTTACATGCAACGTCGGATCGGATCGAGCTTGACTTGGAACTTGCGAACTGAGATGAAACCTTAAGACGGCTCAAGATTCACCTAACATCAGCTCAAAACCGCATGAAGCAGACTCATGATAAGGGCCGGCGCCAATGCGAGTTCAAGGTGGATCAATTGGTGTTTGTTCAAGCCCAACCATATCGTCAATCCAAATTGAAGCCGATTTTGAACCAGAAGCTAGGTCACAAGTACTACAAACCGTATCGAGTGCTACAACAAATCGGTCCAGTAGCTTAACTATTGCACCTACCTGAAAGAACCCAAGTCCATCCGGTCTTCCATGTGTCAGCATTGAAGGCCTAGATCGAACCTAATTATGTGATTGGCTTGGTTTTACCCGAACTAATGGAGGAAGACAACCAAGCTGGACCGATTTGAGTCTTAGGCTGCAGGAGACGGCACCATCGATCCAGATTAGAGACAGAAGTATTGATCGAGTGGCTATGCAAGCCCACTGACGAGTCTACCTGGGAGCTCGAGTCAAATATCATGGACCACTTCCCCAATTTCACACCTCGAGAACAATATGGCAGAAGCATGGTGGATTGATTTGATTCGAACTTCACTGAGTCGTCTTGAGAATGGATACACCTTATGGGTGTCCTTTCTTATTGTGTTAGTTATTTTATTCAAAGAAAAGCAAGTTTATGTAGGTTGCGTTTGAACGCGGGAGGGGGTGTGTTGTGAACGCAGGCGTTCATATCAACAGAGAACACAAATTGTGCGTTCAAACGCACTTGACCGCGTTCGAACACCAAGATGCGAACGGCTGTATATGTTCGCACCGATAGAGAATGTGTTAGGTTTTTTAATTATTGGCAATTGTGTACAAAATATTCTAAGTATATTTTTTACATGTATATGAGCTTTACACAAGTCTAAAAAATCTCTGATTGAAGAATTGCAAAATTATTGAAGCAAAGTTGATGAGATCAAGTCATACCAACGAAGTTTGAAAATCTTGGACTTTCGTGAGTACGGATAAGACTCGGATTTGGCTCTATCTTGTATATCATATGTAAGGATTGTGAAACCCTAACTCTAGTGCAGTGGAAGAAGATTATTGAAGGAGACTTCTTGAGGCTACATCGATTCTTCAACGAACAATGTTCCACTCATCTACAAGAATTTAATCTTTCGTCTTAAGGGCTATCTAGACGAAAGATCAATCTCAAGGGCTACTGAAATTGGATTTCAATCACGAGAAGTAGTGAATCGTGGGTTCTAGCGATCAAGACTGAGAGAAACAAAGTCGTTTGGATCGACGGGTTGTTTTGTGAGTCAGTCTTGTAACTGTTAATATTTTAGTGATTGGTTTTGATCCGAGTTTAGATCCGTGGTTTTTTTCCCATTTGGGTTTTTCCACGTTAAAATCTTGGTGTTCATCTCTACTTTCATTTTTAATATTTCTTCTGACTTTTACTTAAGCGAACGAGAAATATCATTGCCTAGAGGTTAGATACATACGTGTGTCTAGGGATTTTTTCAATTGGTATCAGAGCAGGTTTTCTCACTCTTGAGAGAGATCAGATAGGCATGGATTTTCATAGAGATAGACCCTCATCTATTAGACCTCCTATCATAGATGGATCAAATTATAGATATTGGAAAGCTAGGATGAGAGCCTATTTGAAATCTATAGATGAGCGAGTATGGATGGTTGTGAACGGTTGGAGTCCACCTAGGTACATGGTGAATGATGAGTTTATTGAGAAACCGAGTGAGTCATGGGATAAGATAGATTATGAAAAAGTTGGCTGGAATAGCAAAGCAATAAATGCAATTTAGAAGAATTTTTAGTTGTGAAATAGCAAAAGAAGCCTGGACGATCTTAGAAACAACTTATGAAGGAACTATGGCCGTAAAACTTTCGAAACTTCAGAGGTTGACTACTAGTTTTGAAACCCTACGTATGGAGGAGAATGAGACATTTGATGAGTTCTATGCAAAGCTGAGTGATATAGTCAACTCCAGTTTCAACCTAGGAAAGAAAATTCCTGAAAACAGAATTATCCGTAAGATCCGTAGGTCTCTTCCAGAAAGGTTTCAAACGAAAGTTACAGCTATTGAAGAAAGTAAAGACATCGACTCTATGAAAGTTGAACAATTGGTAGGAAATTTACAAACATTTGAGTCCAGTCTTTCAAAACCAAGGAAGTCCAAAGGGATGGCCCTATCCACAGTTGAACAAAATTTAGAGGAGTCTGATGATGAAGGTGATTTAGATGTTGACTATGTTTGTCAAAAAGTTCAATAAATTCTTTCGAAAGCCAAACAAGTTGAATGCTGAAAATTTTGAAAAAAGCAAAACTTTTGTGAAAAAGAAGAATACTGTGAGTTCGAATACAGGTGGTAGTAACAACAATGTCAAACAGAAAAATAAGAATTCTGAGAATAAAGTTCAATGTTTTGAATGTTCTGGTTTTGGACACATCGCACAAGAATGCCCTAATCGTCTTAAGAGAAAGGGTAAAGCTATGAAAGTTACTTGGGATGATTTAGATGAATCTAATGATGATTCTGAAAAAGACGAAGAAAACTTTGTAGCCTTTGCCTCTTCTCTGCTTAATACTGACTCTATTGTTTATATTGATAGTACAGATGATTTTGATATGCTACCAGCTGAGGAAGATGAATCTGAAATTCAAAAGGCATATAATGACTTGTACCTGGAGTCGTTTAAACTCAAGAAAAACAATCTTAAACTACTTCAACGACTCAAGGTAATTGAACCAGAAAGAATTCAATTTGAGGAGAAGTACAAATTGGAGCTTGAAGGTGTCAAAGACCTTTCTGAATAACTTGACAATGCAAAAAATAAAATGAAAGCTGATGAAATTGAACTAGAGCGATTGCATAAGGAAGTTGCATTTCTAAAAGGGAAGAACAAATTGGACGAGATTCTAAAAGCTCAGATCTCTAGAAAAGACAGGTATGGTGTTGGATATACTGGTAATTCAAATAATAATAAAACTGTTTTTGTTTCTGTAGGTATACAAAAGGAAGAATACCTGAAGCCTTCAATCGTATTTTCAAAGCAATCTTGGATGAATCCTTCTAAACTGAAGTTGAATCTACAAACTGGTGAATCTTCGACGGTACCAAAGGTAAACTCCAGTCACACTCCTCGACGAAAGGTGAGTAGAAAAGGGTTTGTTCCGACATGCTATCATTGCGGCATTCTAGGGCATATTCGACCTCATTGCAAATTTTTGCAAAAACCTAGAAATCCTTTCATTTATGGGATGAAAACAAAGGCCATATGGGTCAAGAAAAGTGATTTGAAATTTTATGTTGTACATACAGCCTTGAAAGCTTTAAATTCTGATTTGTGGTATTTAGACATTGGCTGTTCAAGACATATGTCGGGTGACAAGTTGTTATTTTCTAATCTTGAAAAACATGAAGGGGAGTTGTGACATTTGGAGATGGTAACTCATCCAATGTAATAGGTAAAGGAAAGGTAAGTACTCAAGGTGTTCCTATTCTTGAAAATATTCTTTATGTTAAGGGCTTGAAAGCAAATCTACTAAGTATCAGTCAATTTTGTGATGAAGGTTATGGGATAAAATTCTCCAAAAATGATTGTACTATTCTAGATCATGATGGTAATGTTATATGTTTTGGATCTAGAACATCTGATAATTGCTATGCTGTTAGAACTTCACATAATCTGAAATGTAACAATGCAAAACATGCTAGAACTCCTATGAGTACAACTACCAAACTAGGAAAAGACACTTCAGGAAAAAGTGTTGATCAGACACTATATAGGAGCATGATTGATAATCTTTTGTACTTAACTGTTAGTAGACCTAACATTTCATTTAGTGTCGGTGTGTGTGCTAGGTTTCAGTCTGAACCTAAGGAGTCACATTTGTTTGCTGTGAAACGTATCATAAAATATGTCAGTGGCACAGTTGATTTAGATATCTGGTTTACTTATGACTCGAGTGCTATCATATCAGGATACACGGATTCTGATTGGGCAGGTTCATGTGATGATAGAAAAAGTACTTCATGTGGATGTTTTTATGTTGGAAACAATCTGGTTGCTTAGTACAGTAAGAAACAAAATTCGATATCTTTATCTACTACGGAGGCCGAGTACATTGCAGTAGGGAGTTGTTGTTCTCAGTTACTATGGATGAAACAGATGGTCAAGGATTATGGCATTAAACAAGATACTATGGTGTTTTATTGTAACAACATGAGTGCTATTAATATATTGAAAAATCCTATTCAACACTCGCGTACAAAACATATTGATATCCGACATTATTTTATATGCGAGTTAGTTGAAGACAAAACAAAAGCACTAGAACATGTTGAGATGGAGAAACAGTTGGGTGATTTGTTTACAAAACCTTTGGATTTATAGAGATTTGAGTATCTTCGTACTTCTTTAGGGATTTGTGCTTTGGACTGATTTTATTGGGATTTGAGTTCTTTTTAGTTTGCGAGTTTCTTTCGTTTCGTTTTTTTTTAGGTTTTCTTTTACTCTGAAATTTTTTTTGGTTTTAGTTTCAGATTTGTCGAGAGTTTTTGTCATAAAAAAAATTTGATGCACTCCTAGATTCAATAATATACTCTTGACATAAAAATATGATTTTTCTCTTGATTATGAGTTATTATAGTCAATTTTGTCATCTTGTAGCATATTGTATCAATTTTGATTTTGTCACTCCCTCGACTTCTATTATAATGAAACTAATTTAATGCACTCATAACGTATGTGTATTCTTGAGTGAGCATGATATCATGAATTATTTTTTTTAAATAGCTTACTATTAACCTTGATTTGCACAGTTTGACCTCATGCTTAGTCATCAAAAATTTGTTTATAACATATCAATGAAAAGGGCTACAATGATTTAGTGTGAAAACCGTCTTGTTTAGAGTCCAGTTTGACTTAGTATATTATTTGCAAATTAAAAAAATGATATATGCGAATTTTTTTTGCACATTGTTTGATTTGTACTACAAGAAAAAGGCTACCTACTCATGTGTGAAAGCCATCATTGCACCTATATGTTTCAGTAAAAAAAATAACAGAAAAAATTTCTGTCATGTTATGGAGAATAAGTCGAAAAGTGTAAAATTTTCTATACTAAGTCGGTTTGACTACTATTTTGCATCATTGGTTAAATAGGAAAGTTTGTTTATGAAGATAGTTTCATGTTATCTATGCTCAACTTGCATATACATATTGTTATGATCAATCAAGATTAATTTAATTTTGAGTGATACATTAGAATTGATTATAATATGCTTTTGATGATTTGATTGATCTGTGTATAACTTATTTTATTTGATTGTCATATTCTATGTCTTGAATCTATTTTGATTTTCTAGAAGTGCATCTCCAAAAAGATTTCTGATTTTTTCTTAGACTTTTTACTTTTAAAAAAAAGGGTTTTTTTCAAGGTTTTCTACATCAACGGCTGCAGGGCGATACAAACATAATTTTGGCACTCCACCTGTTATCTATGAACGACCCGTGGTTATTTTTGATTTTTCTGAATTGGGGGTTCGAACGTAGATTCTTGTGATTGAACGTGATAACTTAGCATTTTCAAGTGGAAGATGGATTTCACTTAGGGTTTTCATGGTTTCTAGAATTTTTGGATTTCGTGTTATTTTTTTTGTATGCTTTGGGCATATGTTGAATCTTGCGATTTTTTTCTAGAATGCCTAAAAAATCTATAGTTACCAAGAAACCAAGGCCGCCTTCGTCACCTACCTCGACTTGGTGTTGACGATTCTTCATCGTCAGTTCCCTCTGAGTTCCTAGCTTTGGCATTTGTGTCAAAAAGGGGGAGAGTGTGTAGTGTGTGGTGAGTTTAGGAGTTTACTGGTGTAGGGGGTGTTGGCATAGGGGGAGTTTATTAGAGTTTACTGGTTTATGTTTACTGTATAATAACTTTGCTTAAGTATTTTTGAACTTTTGCTTGCTTGATAACTTGTGTTTGGATTGTTATTCATTTCAAGTTATTTTCAATTGATCTTGGATTGGTATATTTTTATTATTTGCAGGGATTGAAGTGCGAAATCTTCTAGACTTATTGAATGCTCATTTTGAATTCTTTGTAATATCTTGTAATCTAGTTGTTTTGTTACAAACTGCCAAAGGGGGAGATTGTTAAGTTTTTTAATTATTGGCAATTGTGTACAAAATATTCTAAGTATATTTTTTACATGTATATGAGCTTTACACAAGTCTAAAAAATCTCTGATTGAAGAATTGCAAAATTATTGAAGCAAAGTTGATGAGATCAAGTCATACCAACGAAGTTTGAAAATCTTGGACTTTCGTGAGTACGGATAAGACTCGGATTTGGCTCTATCTTGAAGATCATGAGTACGGATAAGACTCGGATTTGGCTCTATCTTGAATATCATATATAAGGATTGTGAAACCCTAACTCTAGTGCAGTGGAAGAAGATTATTGAAGGAGACTTCTTGAGGCTACATCGGTTCTTCAACGAACAAGGTTCCACTCATCTACAAGAATTTAATCTTTCGTCTTAAGGGCTACTGAGATTGGATTTCAATCACGAGAAACAGTGAATCGTGGGTTCTAGCGATCAAGACTAAGAGGAACAAAGTCGTTTGGATCGACGGGTTGTTTTGTGAGTCAGTCTTGTAACTACTAATATTTTAGTGATTGGTTTTGATCTGAGTTTGGATCCGTGGTTTTTTTCCCGTTTGGGTTTTTCCACGTTAAAATCTTGGTGTTCATCTCTACTTTCGTTTTTAATATTTCTTCCTACTTTTACTTAAGCGAACGAGAAATATTATTGCCTAGAGGTTAGATACATACGTGTGTCTAGGGATTTTTTCAGAATGCAATTTTTACGTTCGAACGCGGTCGACAGAAATCTACTGTTTTTAGAGTTAATAATTGTTAATTTTGGCTTCTTTGGTTAGCCTCTTAAGGTGTAGATGGCAATCAAAAAGAGGATGATCAATGAATTAAGTGTCTTGCCCTAATCTTCTTCCTTTCCTCTCATTCCCTTATCCCACAGCTCTGTCGCCTCTAGCCTCCCTCGACCAGCCACTCACCCTAGTCCCTTAAGGGCGGCCCACTCCTCCCCCTTCTTCAAATCTCTCTCTACCTTCGCCCTAACCCTTTCCACCATCCATAATCCTTCCCCACCACCTACCTTGTTAGTGCCACCCATCCTCGCGGACCTACCACCTCCATATTTCACCTAGGATCCCATGCCTCCATCCACGAATCCAAAATCACGTTCTGATCTGAATCTTGCAAATCAGACTCCCTGATGTTTGCCCACTTATCTAATGATATCTTTGGATCTCGCTATCTAAATCACCTAAAATTAGATTCGATGGAAAGTCTTTTCTAGGGCTACGACCTATCAAAATTTCACATTAATCCAATAGGTATATCTTTAGAAATCTCCTTTTAAAGTTTCGTGCAAGGTCCTTCCCAAATTTAATAACAGAATAGACCAAACCTAATCCAGGGAAGATCTTATCAATTCATATATGACATTATACTCGTTTCTAATTTATATTATCCAATACATGATTTATTCTCCTTTTGACATCACTAATTCGGGATAAGATTTATTCATTGAACCTTTAGCTCATGACTCTCTTAATTTTTTTTTCTAACCCTTCAGATATGAGGTAATTGATAACAACTTGAGATATCCTGAAGGTATATTTTTAGAGGAAAAATAAGGTAAGCTAGACAAGAGACGATTTAAAAGATAGCTTTGCTATAAATTAAGTTGTACCGGTATTATATATATTTGGATATCACTATATTAGACTGTGTTGTATAAAAAATATTATGCATGTTGCAAGGTATTGTATTTGTTATATTAGTTGTATTAGTTGTATCTTGATGATTTATCCAGGATGATTTTTGTGAAAATTTGGATATTGATATGTTAACATATTTATTTGGATAATATGATGATTTATCTTGAGATTGATGATGTGAGCACATATGTCTCTCGTGCGTGACGGCCTTGTTCATCTTGTCGCATACATTGCGCGTGCCATGCATTACATCTACACTTTCATCAACCTTAGTGCCAGCGGTGGCCTCATCCGTCTTGTCGCATGTATCGCACATGCTCGCAAGATAGGGGCATTACAATATCACTAGGTTGACATTTTTAAAAGTTGGTTGACTTAGGTCTGCGAAATATTGTTCATGAAAATTCAAGTTTAGTAGTGGTTAAGGTAACACTTGTTTATTACATTGGGTGAGCAACCATGTACTCTATCATTTGACGTAGACTATACAAATAATTTCACCAAACCACCACTTTGTTTAAGCAAATCAAATATTGCATCCACTCTTTCATCGTCAACATTTAGCATAGTATTGAACTCACGACTAAGGTTGCATATCCTACAATGTAATTCCAAATTCCATTCGCCCTTAGCTAGTCTGGTAAGTATCTGATAAGTTACGGAACGCCCTCTTCAATATCAGGGTTGATTGTAGGAAGCAGTCCATGCAACCGAGGAAGAATATTTAGTAAATATTCTTTCATAGTCAAAAAAATTATGAAACTAAGGGTGGTCAATCCATAGCTTCCTGATCTACATTTTTGGTATTTATACCCTTCGCAGATTCGAACTGCAACTAGGATAAAAGTATGCTAGAGTGGTGTGGTGGTGACGAGTGGAGATGATGGTGGGGTTATGGATAATAATGGAGATGAGGGTGGATCATAGATATAGTTTTAGGGATAAGGATGAAGGAGAATAAGTGGCCGAGATCCCAATGAAGAGGGATGATTCGATAGACGAGGGAGATTAGAAGATAAATGAGACTTTGCCAACAGTAGAGCTGGCTGGTAGGTGAAGAGGGAGGAGGGAGATTAGGGTAGAGAGAGGATAAAGGAAGATAGAAACCAATATTCATTCATCATAATAATTTTGGCTACTATCCACACCGTTATAGAGGCTAGCCATCAAACCAAAATAATAATTATTAACCCTAATACTAATGGACTCTCGTCAATCGCGTTTGAAAGGGGTCGACTACGTTCGAACGCACAAAAAACGTTCTCTGTGGATGCGAATTGATGTTAGGCGTTTGCACGCAAGCGTTCGAATGCGCCCAACCATGTTTAAACGCATATTTTTCGTTCTTTGTTTTTGCCAACTGATGTAGGCGTTCGAATACACCCCCTTCTGCATTCGAACGTGACCTATAGAAAGTTTATTTTCTTAAAATAAATAACTAATGCAATAACAAAGAACTCTAGCAAGATGTATCAATATCGATATTTTATTCAATAACTCCTCATATGTTGACTTGTTATCCACTCTAACAAGTCTTTTCATTTCAACATTATATTTAATACCATTGAGCCTCCTTGTAATTGAGCCACTCCAATAACAAGCGATAGACACTAATTTTAGAGCCATATATGAAAAATAATAAGAAAATCCATCAAATATTTAATTGAAAAACTATGAGGACTCTCTAAAATATCAGAATTTGTTAAATAGATAAAATTCAGCTTGGCATATCATTTTGATAGTTGAAACTGCTTCATTGGTTAGATAATTGTACAAATACTTTTGGCCATAATTTATTATTTTCTTAAAATTATCTGTTAGTTAGAATTATAATATACGGTCGTATTAACAATCCCAAATATAAAACAATAATGCAAGTTTTCTTGGAATCTTTAGTGCTTTATGCTTATAATTGTAGATTTCAAAATAATTTTATATCATGCAAACAAGTTATTATATGATATTGTTGTAGGACCCTACAGCTAGAGTCTCCAATGGCAATAATGCAAGTTATGCATGACCGTAAATGGGCCAAGGAGAGCATGCTCATCATGAGAATGTTGATGGGCATAATGATTAAAAGTACTTACAAATTGAACAATTGATGATTGGGTGTATTAAAGAAGGTATAAAAGTTGCCGTTATCAAATACTGAGTGATGTTGTAGCTGATAAAAATTGTCTAGTGCTATCGAACTAAAGTAAACTAAGTGTGAATTCTCTGTTCACCCACAATACCAAAAATTAAAGAACATATGGTATAAAATTGAAAAACACATGATATAAAATTGAAGAACACATAATATAAGATAAATGTAGTATAATACCCAAAATTGAAGAACATATAGTCAAACTTTAGGTTAACATACGTACCAGCAATTTTTTTGTTTTTTAAGTTTCAGCAATTGAACAATCTCCTTTTTAAATTAACATTAATCAGATTACAATCTCATGCCAACTAGAAAACCAGAACTACAACTAACTTTTCTAATGATGCGAAATTAAGAGATCAACTATGAGAAAGGGAGATGGCAAGGAGAGAGGATTTACACACACAGAGAGCGAGAGAGCGTGTGAGTGAGTGCTTACATTAAGAGAGAAGGAAGAAAATATCGTGAGAGAGAGAGGGAAGGAAATGCCGCATTGTTCGTCAACAACCGGTCGGCAACCTACGAAGAATGTGAGGAAAAGTCACTCTAGCTCAGATATGAGATGAGGAAGGCATGTTGGGAAAGTAACCAAGTGTCATAGGTTTAGCTAGGTTCAGAGTTTTTGTATAAGTGAAATTGCTTTCCAGAATATTGATTGTTAAGTTGCATTTCAGGAGAGCAATTATTAAGTCTCTTTTCAGGAGAGCAATTATTAAGTCGCTTTCCTAGAAAGTGATTTAATAGTCACTTTTTCGAAAGCGATTTATTTGCCTATATGGCTACAAAATAAGGCTATATGGCTGCATAATAAGTTGATGAATTGTATTCATGAATAACTTTTTCGTAGAGCAATTCATGTTGCTTTCCCGTAGAGTGATTTTTGAATTGCTTTCTTCACCAATTACATAGAGATAAGAGTTAGCTAATAACACGAATAATAGTCACTGTTCAAGAAAGCAATTTTCCTATTGTACTATACTTTAGGAAATACTTTGACCGTGTTCGAACGAATATTTTGCGTTCTCTATTTTTGCGAACCTGATGCAAATGTTCGCAAGGGCATTCGAACACGACCCCTCCCGCATTAGAACGCGACGCGACCTATAGAAATTTTATTTTAATGAAAATAAACAACTAATGCAATAAGAAAAGACCTTAACTAAATGTATCAGACCACCATGCTTCCCCCACCTTGTCCTCAAGGTGAAAAGTTGGGGAAACACTCCAAAATATCAGTCTTCAACTCCCATGTCACCTTATTGGATTGCTTGCCAAGCCACTCAACTAGAATCTCTATCTCTAATCTGGTATCATGTCATCATCTACGCCTAGCAAGTACACAAACTAGCTCTATGATCTTTGTCTCCTCTAATGGCTTCAGTAGAATTGATCCAACGACTTCATGATCTCCAATCCGCTCCCTCAGCAATGAAACATAGAAGACAGGATACACTCTTGACCCTTCCAGCAGCTCCAAACGATATGCAATCGGACCATTACGCTATAACATCGGAAACGGACCGAAGTAGTGATGTGCTAACTTCTGGTTTCGCATCGAACACAAGTTCATCTGTCGATATGGTTGCACCCTCACAAACACCCAACTACCAATGTCGAACTCCTACTCTCTATAACTACGATCATAAACTTGTTTCATATGGTTTTGAGCAAATTTAAGATAGGCATGCAACCTCCTCAATGTGGCATCTCTATCCATCAAAGCTAAGTCCACCTCCGTCCGATCTGTAGATGCCACTAAGTCATAAGCATGTAATGTCGGAGTTGTGCGTACATACACCACCTCAAATAGAGTCATGCCAATGCTGCTATGGTAGGCAGTGTTGTAAGACCACTCCACCCATAGTAAGAACTCCAACCATCGTCTCGGCATCTCTCTAACAAAACACCTCAAGTACTGCTCAATGCCTTAATTGACCACCTCGGATTGGCCGTCCGTCTGTGGATGGTAGGCCGAACTAAAGTTCAATCGAGTCCCCTGCAATCTGAAAAACTCATTCCAAAAGTTGCTCATAAATACACGATCATAATCCGAGATAATCATGCGTGGCATGCCATGTAACCGAGCAACATGTCTCACAAAAATTTTAGCCACTAACTTAACTCAAAATGGATGTGACAATACTGAAAAGTGCGCATACTTGCTTAACTTATCAACGACCGCAAAAATAACTTAATAGCCATGTACCAGCGGATGACCCTCTATAAAATCCATAGAAAAGTATTTCCAAACACGATCCGGTATAGGTAAATGTTGTAGTAATTTGGCTGATTTTAATATAGTTGTCATAGTAGTCTTTTGACAGACTTCGCAAGCATGGACAAAACTCCTCACATCACGCCTCAATCCTAGCCACGTGCAACTCTGAGATATCCTCCTATAAGTCCGCAAGACACCCTCATGACTGACCTCTAGAGTTTGGTGAAAGTGCTCTAACAATTTCTGCCGTAATCCATTATTTGTGGGCACCCGATTGTATCCGCAGTCTAGTAGCTCCAGATCATCCATCACCTCCTGCAACAATTTCAAAACATCTGAGTCAGATGTACATACATACCTCAGCTCATCAAGAAAAGAAAATATGGGAGAACAATATACTATAAGCTCGGCGATATCAGGTTGGCGTGATAATGCATCCGCCGCTCTATTTTTCGTTTCTTTCTTGTATTGAATTTCATAATTATACCCCTAGCAATTTTGTGACCCATCTCTGCTATGCTAGAATGTGTATACGCTATCCCATAAAGTATGGAAGGCTCCTCTGATTGATTTGGATAATGAATCACCTACTGATCAAATAAGGCCATCACTTTGCCACCACATACAGAATTGTTAACATCTCTCTCTCGTAAGTCGACAATTGCTAAGATTTTTATGATAAAGCTTTGCTAAGAAAAGCAATGGGACGTGCTCCTTGTATTAGTATGGCTCCTATACCAACTCCCGATGCATCACGTTCCACAATGAACTCTTTGGTGAAGTCCGACGACGCTAAAACGGGCGCTGTCGTTATTGTTGTTTTCAGTCTTTCAAAAGTTGTAGTGGCTTTATTCGTCCATCTAAAAAAGTCATTCTTCAACAAAGATGTGAGAGGAGCAGCGATATTGCCATACCCGGCAATGAAGCAACAATAATATCCGGCCAGCCCCAAAAATCCTTGCAATCCTGTGGTGGTAGTAGGAATCGGCCAAGCGGTCATACATGCTATCTTTTGAAGATCCACTGCTACACCTTCCGCTGAGATGATGTGGCATAAATACTCCACTTTTGGTACTCTCTATAGGCACTTGGATTTCATAATCTTCAGCTGGTTTTGCTTCAACAAATTCAGCACATCCTCCAAATGTCGCCAATGCTCCAATTCAGTCCTGCTATAAATCAAAATGTCATCAAAGAATACCAAAACATACCTTCACAATAGAGGTCGAAATATATCGTTCATGAGGTATTGAAACGTAGCTAGAGCATCGGTGAGACCAATTGGCATCACCCTGAACTCGTAATGCCCATCCGGAGTTCGAAATGTAGTCTAGTACATATCCGCTGGGGTGAACTCTAATTTGATGATACTCGGCCGTCAAATCAAGCTTGTTGAATATAGTCGCCCTGCAAGCTTGTCCAGCAGCTCTTCTATAAACGGAATAAGATACCGGTCCTTGACGGTAATAGCGTTTAGTACCCGATAGTTGACACAAAAACGCCATGTCCCGTCCTTGATTTTACACCAATAGCACGGGCGATGAGTATGAGCTATGACTTGGTTAAATGAGGTATTATTTCAATATCTTAGCTACCATCTTGGAGATTTTATAACTTTCTTTTGCACATGTGGATACCGATATGGTCTCACATTCGTCGGTGCAACCCTGGGTACAATCTCCGTGCGATGGTTTGTCGATCTCCTTAGTGGCAACTCTTTTGGTTCCTCAAACAGTCCAGCAAATTTGTCTAACTGATTTGAGGCTCATCTCCTGCTGGTCCTAACTGAAGAAGAAATGGCAAATCACTCGCACATTGCAGCCCCACCATCGGCTGCATCGTTGGAATTGGCGGAGTACGAACGCCATCAAGCCGCACCTCTTTGTTTCCTTGCTTAAATTTCACCCATATGCTCTGGAAATCAAAAGTGACGGGTCCCAAGTTTTGTAACTACTGAGTGCCAAGGACAATTTCCGCTCCTCGCGGCACCAACGGATACAAGTCCATAATGATGTCGTGTCCTTGTACTCCTATACGGACCCGGTGACACCAGCTCTCCGCCTTAAGCTTCGTGTCGTCTCCAATAGGTCAAACCCCATGGTCGGTTCAGCATCCAAGCCCAATCTCCTCACTAACCTCTACTTTAGAAAGTTATGTGTACTCCCGAAAACAATTAGGATGTGCACACAACGTTTTCTAATGAGTCCGTCTACACGTAACGTCCTTGGCGCGGAAGTACTCGAATATGCATGTATCGATATTTCAGCTTGGATATCTTCCTCGGCGGCCTCCTCAACGGCCTCCTCATGGACCTCCTCTGAACACTCTCCATCACCAACAACCTCATCATCCTTCTCAAGACCGTCGATGAGCATCACACTCTCAATCGGTTTGGAACACTAATGACTAGGGGTGAAACGTTCATCGTATCGAAAGCAAAGGCCCTTCGCTTTGCGCTCCTCCACTTGGGCAGGCATGAGAGTTCAAACAGGAGGTCTTGTGTCTTCTTTAACATCGGAAGAAAGTCTCAAAGGTGGTCGTGGTCTAGTATTCGCAGCCGCTATTTTTTAACCCGTAGAATTTTCAACCGGCGTTCTAGGCTCAAACCACCCATCTCAGTTGCCCCAACTTGTTTTTGCTACCATCTTAAGAGCCTTATATTTTTGCTCCATCCTCACGGCCTTCTCAAAAGCCTCCTTAAGACTGGTAGGACAAAGAGCACGAACATCCGCCTGTATCTCATCTCGCTGCCCTAAAATGAATGTGCTCATCAATGTCAGTTCGGGCCAAGGTGACTCAGAACGACTACTAACTCTTTTAAATTCAACTTGGTACTCCAATACGATCATCCTTTGAACCATCTTATTTAATGTGGCAGCAAAATCTTCAAATGCCACCGTCCCAAATCTGCGTGTGATCCTCCTACAAAAGTCAGCCTAACTAGTAAATCCCCCACCACAAATAACCAATCTATACCAATGCAATGTCGTTCCTTGGAGGTGAACGCTTACCATCTGGACCTTTGCGTCCTCCGCTGTTCCTTGACAATCAAAGTATTGTTTAACTTAAAACACCCAATCCATTGAATCACCGCTTTGGAATTTTAGAAAGTCAAAGCGTGTAATTCTCCCCCGAATAGCATTATCGGGTTTGCAAAAGTTTCTTGGTTCAGGTCTGAACCTTTGTGCATGTTGATTGTAACGCCCCCGCCCGACACAGGTATGTGCACACTTACACACCCACACGGCACGTGTGGCTCACGCGATAGGACGGGCAGGGCCCATCATGTACAAATACACTTCTGTGCATATATAATCATGACATCATCAAATAATACCTGCTAACATATCTATGCTCACATAATCCAACACCAAATAAATCATATTATCAACCAAATAAACATGTTAACATTTGAATATCCAAGTTCATAATAATATACACTAAACTACTACCTAATAGATCATATGCATATATCTAGTATGATAACAAGTCAATGCATAATAGAAATTTAGGTGGAACAGGAATCAAGAGAAAAATGTTGCAATGTAACCTCCAATCATGTAGTCAACACATGTATACACATACTAATCTATCACAACAGGCATACTCATTCTAGAGATCAACTAAATATAAAATTATAATAATATAATTATCTCTAATAATCTCTATATATCATCATCATACTCATATCCAAGATCAGCCTAATTGCATGCATGATGAAATATGTTCGACTGTAATTATCTCTAAATAAAGTCATATAATCATGCTAGACGCCAAAACATGCATATACATAATATATAATATAACCTAATTTGAAAAAGGTGTCTAGGAGATAAGACTACTCACACTGATCAGAAGACCCAACACACGTATGTCTCACGTCCACCAATCAACTGTCACACGTCACTAGCAAGGTTCACGAGGTCTCAAATAAGGGGATTCAGAGTCTGAAAATGTTTAAGTAATATTAGTTAGTCGTTTATCCAAATAGAATTAGTTCAAACAGAATATAAAGGTTTATTAGGTTTAGAATCACTTCTTTTATTTTGTACATAGCTAGATTCACATTATAGGTACGATTCAAATACTATAACATATTATTATCATAAAATGCTAGTTATAATTGTTTCTTTTTGTTTAAAATATTCCAAATATGTAATTATAAAATAAAAGCTAAATAATTATAAATAAGATATATGTATAGACAAGATCTATTTTATAATAAATTTTATAATTCTTACTCTATCTTGATTAATCAGAAGTTATATAGTATTTACTTAATTATGCAAAATAATTAATTAATTAATAAGACTAGTATCTTATTCTACACACGATAGTATATAATAAATTGTTAAAATTTCTTAAAATGCATATATTATGAATATCAGTACATAAATCTAATAATTATAATTTACAAAACTATCTATTAATCTAATAGAAATATAAATACATAATTAAATAAATATAAGTATTACCTATATTTATGCATAATAGCTTATAACCTAGTTAATCATTAATTATACTAATTATAATTAATAATCATCATGTTGAAGAAAATACGTTATTATTAAAATAATTAATGTCTAAATAATTTATCTACATTAATCAAGAAAGCAATACCTAACTACATAACTAAACAAAACTAAAATAAAACAAATAAATAAATAAATAAACAATGCCACCATCTCTTAAATTCCGCATCATAGAACTTCTTAGGCATTTCACCATGAACTATAGGTACTAGGGGAGGAGTGATAGGGTGATACACTTAGTTAAGAGTTTTTTCTTATTGCATTAGTTATTTGTTATCATTAAAATAAATTTTTTGTAGGTCGTGTTTGAACCCGGTTAGGGGCGTGTTCAAACGCCTTTGCGAACGCCTGCATCAGGTTCGCAAAAAATAAAATATGAAATGTGCGTGGGGGTATCGGTTCGATGAGGTCCCACTAATAGTCCTTGAAACTTAATTCGTGGTCGAGGAGATGACGAACCCAATCGATTCACGACATATTCTTTGAATTTATTATGATCATTTTGCATGTTGTCAACTCAATGCAACAATGTCTAGAACATGCCCCTAAGTTCATCCATATTCAAACCCAAGGACATTGGTTGACTCGGTCCTACCGTGGTCGCTCCAAAAGAATCGGCCTCACGATTAGGATCATCGTGCATTGAGTCCTCCCTTGTCAGTGTGATCTCTATAGGTCTCCTTGTTGATGTCATCTTACTTATTTCAACCATTAATTGAGGGGCTCTGATACCAATGATACCAATTGATGGGCTCTAATACCAATGATAAGCTCTGATACTAATTTGATAGATTCTTGTACCAAAAGATCAGCTATGGAACAATTCCTTAATATCTGAATTTATTGTAGGAAGTAGTCCGCGCAACCATGAGAAATATTCTTAAGATATTCTCTGGTAGTCATAAAATTGTAAAACTAATTGGATTACATCCCTAACTTCTTGATCTACAACTTTTATATTTACGCCCTTCACATATTCAAAATGCAATTGAGATGAAAACATGAAATAAAGTGGGTAATGGTGATGCTGACGGGTGAAGTGGATGTTAGGGTTATAGATGGGTATGGAGATGAAGGTGGGTTGTGGATGTGATTAAGGGAAGTAGATGAAGATAACAAATTAGTCAATATCTCAAAGAAAAGGATTGGCTCAACAGTTGAGCCAGATTAGAAGCTAGGAGAAAACTTGTCAACGGTTGAGTTAGAATGATGGTGAAGAAAGAGGAGGAAGAAGTCTAGAGAGAAGATAGGAGGCAAGAAATCAATAATCCAATTTCATAATAAAGTTAGCTGCCATCCACTTATTTATAGAGGCTAGCCAACAAGTCCTAAAACAATATGAAACCTTAACAAACCAACTAAACAAGTATTCCTTATCTTCTCCAATTACCTCTCAGATTAAGTTTTTGTTTTATCACAGATAGATTTCGAATCTAGAGAAGTCATGAATATCAAAATTGTAGATTTGGAGGTTGACGACCTTATCTAATTAGTTTGATATTATTTGGATTTGTGTAGAATACTTTATGAATATTTTTCCAAAACTACGCAGAGCTAGATTTAGCTAATTAAATAAAATCCTAACTAAGTGTATTAGCTCACCATGCTTCCCTCACCTTGCCCTCAAGGTGAAAAGTCGGGGAAACGCTCCAAGATATTTGTCTCCAACTCCCATGTCGCCTCATTGGATGCCTTACTAAGCCACTCAACTAGAATCTCCATCTCCAATCTCGAACCATATCATCGTCGGTGCCTAGCAAGTACACGAATTGGCTCTACGATCTCTATCTCCTCCAATGACTCCGGTAGAATTAATCCAACAACCTCATTATCACCAATGCGCTCTCTCAGTAATGAAACATGGAAGACAGGATGCACCCTTGACCCCTCCGGTAGCTCCAAACAATATGCAACTGGACTAATACGCTCCAACACCCGAATGCATCCGCGATCCAGCAGCAAACTACCTCGATTCTCCAACTCTGGATGGCGCTCCGGATCATCCATCACCTTCTACAACAATCTCAAAATATCAGAGTCAGATGTACATACATACCTCAGCTCGTCAAGGAAGAAAAAGTTACGAGAAGAATAGGCTACAAGCTCGGTGGTATCGAGTTGGCGTGATAGTGCATCCGCCGCTGTATTTTCCGTTCCCTTCTTGTATTGAATTTCATAATCATACCGCAATAATTTTGTAACCCATCGCTGCTGTGCCGGAGTGTGTATATACTATCCCATAAAGTATCGAAGGCTCCTTTGATCAGTTCGGATAATTAATCGTCTATCGATTAAATAAGGCCTCCACTTTGTCACCACATGCAGAATTGCCAACAACTCTCTCTCATAAGTCGATAATTGCTGAGATTTTTGTGATAAAGCCTTGCTAAGATAGGCAATGGGACGTCCTTCTTGCATTAGTACAGCTCCTATGCCAACACCCGACGCATCACATTTCACATTGAATTCTTTGGTGAAGTCCGATAGCGCTAAAACGGGTGTCGTCATCATTGCTGTTTTTAATTTTTCAAAGGCTATAGTGGCTTCATCCGTCCATCTAAAAGAGTCCTTCAACAAAGAAGTGAGAGGTGCGGCAATCTTGCCATATTCGGCGATAAATCAGCGATAATATCCCGTCAGCCCCAAAAATGCTCTCAATTCGGTGGTAGTAGTAGGAATAGGCCAAGCGGTCATGCATTCAACCTTTTGAGGATCCGCCGCTACACCATCCGCTGAAATGATGTGGCCTAAATACTCCACCTTTGGTACTTCCCAAAGGCACTTGGACTTCTTGATCTTCAATTAGTTTTGCTTCAACAAATTCAGCACGTTCTCCAAATATCGCCAATGCTCAAATTCAGTCCTGCTATACACCAAAATATCATCAAAAAATACCAAGGCATACTATCGTAATAGAGGCCGAAATATATCCTTCATGAGGCCTTGAAAAGTAGCTGGAGCATTGGTGAGACCAAAAGGCATCACCCGAAACTCGTAATGTCCGTTCGGAGTCCGAAATAGAGTTTTATGCACATCCGTCGGGTGAACTCTAATTTGATGATACCTAGTCCTCAAGTCAAGTTTACTAAATATAGTCACCTCTGCAAGCTCATCCAACAACTCCTCGATAACTGGAATGGGATACCGGTCCTTGACAGTATTTTAGTACCCGATAGTCGACACAAAAACGCCATGTTCCGTATTTTTTTTTCACACCAATAGCACGGGGGATGAGTATGAACTATGACTTGGTTGAATGAGGCTTTGCTCCAATATCTTGGCAACCATCTTTGAGATAACTTCTTTTTGCATATGTGTATACCGATATGGCCTCACATTCGTCAGTGCAACCTCGGATACAATCACTATGCGACGGTCTACTGCTCTCCTTGGTGGCAACTCCTATGACTCTTCAAACAGTCCAGAAAAGTTATCTAACAAATTAGACAATTCAATAATAGTACCTGAACTCATTTGATGTTCATCTCCTATTGGTCCTAATTGAATAAGATAGGCCAAATCAAATGCACAAGGCAGCCCTACCATAGGCTGCATCGCAGGAATCGGCGAAAATCGAACACCATCAAGCCGCACATCTTTGTTTTCTTGTTTATATTTCATCCACATGCTTCGAAAATTAAATGTGACGAGTCCCAAACTTTGTAACCATTGGGCACTAAGAACAGTGTCCGCTCCTCGTAGCGCCAACAGATACAAGTCCATAATGATGCCGTGTCCTTGCACCCGCATACCGACCCGGTGACACAAGCACTCCGCCCTAAGCTTCGTGCCGTCTCCAACAGCAACGTCAAATCCCGTGGTCGGTTCAGCATCCAAACCCAATTTCCTCACTAACCTCTTATCTAGAAAGTTGTGTGTACTCCCCGAATCGATGAGGATATGCACACAATGCTTTCTAACGAGTCCGTCTACCCGTAACGTTTTCAACGTGAAGTACTCGAATATGCATACATCAATATTTCAGCTTGGATATTTTCCTCAATGCCCTCCACAATAGCTTCCTCATAGACCTCCTCTAGACACTCGTCATCATCAACAACCTCATCATCCTCCTCAAGACCGTCGATAAGTATCACACTCCTGATCGATTTAGAACATCGATGACCGATAGTGAAACACTCATCACATCGAAAGCAAAGGCTCTCCCTCTTTGCTCCTCCTCCTAGGTAGGGGGTCTTGTGGCTCCTCTAACATCGGAAGAATATCTCAAAGGTGGTCGTGGTCTAGTACTCACAGCCGCTATTTTTGAAACCGCAGAATTTTCACTCGGCGTTCTAGGTACAAACCGCCTATCTCGGTTGCCCCAATTGGTTTTCGCTGCCATCTTTAGAGCCCTATGCTTTTGTTCCATCCTCATGGCCTCCTCAAGAGTAGTAGGACATAGAGCACAAACATCCGCTTGTATCTCATCCCGCAGTCCTGAAATAAATGTACTCATCAATATTCGTTTGGGCCACAGTAGTTCACAATGATTACTAACTCTTTCAAACTCAGCTTGGTACAACAATACGGTTATCCTTTGAACCATCTTGCTTAATGTGGCAACAAGATCTTCATATGCCGCTGTCCCAAATCTGCGTGTAATCCTCCTATAAAAATCAGCCCATCTGATAAATCCATCACCACAAATAACCGATCTATACTAATGCAATGACATTCCTTGGAGATGAAAGCTTACAATCTGGATTTTTGTATCTTCCGCCATACCTTGACAATCAAAATATTGTTCAATTTGAAACACCTAATCCGTTGGATCACCGCCTTGAAATTTTGAAAAGTCTAAGCGTGCAGTTCTCCCCCGAATCGCGTTGTCGAGTTTGCAAAATATCCTTGATTCAGGTCTAAACCTTTGTGTAGGTTGATCACCCTCTCTAAATCCTCGATCACATCTGTCACATCTCCATAGGGATCAATCTCATCCTCATAGTGCCAATCCTCCTCATTGACGAAGCGCACCGGTGCCGCACGCCTCTTGGGTTCCACCACCGCCGGTCTTGGGTTTTGTAACGGAGGTGGAGGATGATGTGTAGGCATAGATAAGAGGGGATCATTGACACTCATATGACGCACCTAGACCTATAGGGTATCGGTTCGATGAGGTCCTATCGCTAGTCCTTCTTGAAACTCAATTTGTGAACCCAATCGATTCACGACATATTCCTTGAATTCATTGTGATCCTTTGCATATTATCAACTCTATGCAATAATGTCTGGAACATGCCCCTAATGTAACGCCCTCGCCCAGCACGGGCACGTGCACGCACACGCGCCCACACGGCACGCGCGGCGCACGCGACAGGTCGGGCGGGGCCCGTCACGCACAGATACTCTCCTGTGCACCTATAAACATGACATTATCAAATAACACCTACTAACATATCCATGATCACATAATCCATCGTCGAATAAATCGTACTATCAATCAAATAAATCTGTTAACATATGAATATCCAAGATCACAATAATAAACACTAGACCGCTACATAATCTGGTAGGACCCATACAGGCCACAACAAACCATCAAGATACAACTAAACAGCTGATACACGAGTGTTATAAAAATCTGACATATATAATATAACTCATCATCTGATACAATAAGGTACAAATATAGCAAACAACGATACAACTCAATGTCTGGTTAAACTATCTTCCATACCGTCTCGCATCAATAGCTCACCTCATCATCACTCTAAAATATCTTCTCAAGATATCTCAGGTCGCTATCACGTACCACAAATCTGAGGGGTTAGAAAAGAAATAAAGAGAGTCATGAGCAAAAGGCTCAGTGAATAGACCTTACCCCGAATCAGTGAAGCCAAACAGAGAGTAAATCATGTACTGGATAATATGAATCAGAAAGCAGTATGATGTCATGTATGAACATATATATATATGTATCCTCAATGACATATATATGAATGAAATTAGTTCTCATGAATGACCATATTATATCCTCAACCGAAATTATATAACATGATGAAATTACCATATAACATCACCGAATATAACACCATATCATGTATAACAATTATGATCCAATGATACTAGTCACAACAATGATGATGCATGATGCATGCCAACTACTAGATAATCATATATGTCAGAGCCAGATATAATTCACATATCTCTCACTATCACAATCATCCGTCTCAACTCTGAATATCATCCACCATGCTGGACTACGATACCCGGCCCCAAACTCGATACACATCATGTCACAAGCTCAGAGCATACCCTGTCATACGCTGAGAGTATCTCTGTAGATAAATCATACCCTGCCATACGCTAAGGGTATCTCTGAAGAAAGTAATCATACCCTGCCATACGCTAAGGGTATATCAATGATAGTTGTACCCTGTCATACGCTAAGAGTACAACTATCATCCATCACCATACTCTGCCATACGCTAAGAGTATGTCTAGTACCAGTCCGGACCAGATACCGTTCCAGCCATCACATCACATACACATGTACTTTTATGATTTCCTATACATGATAAATCATATGCATATATCCAGTACGACAACAGATCATACAACTCAGGAATTTAGGCGGTAAAGAAGCCGAGAGAAAAATGATGTAATGCAAACTCCAACCATGTATCTAACACATGCATACTCATGCTAATCTATCATATGCATACTCATGATAGAGATCATCCCGACATAAAACCATAATAGCATAATCATCTCCAATCATCTCTATATATCACCAATGTACTCATATCCCAGATCAGTCTAATCAAATGCACGATAAAATATATGCTCGACTGAAATCATCTCTATATAAAGTCATATAATCATGCTGGAGGCCAAAACATGCATGTACATAATATATAATAAATCCTAATTTGAGAAAGGGATCTAGGGGATAAGACTACTCACACTGATCAGAAGATACAAACCACGTATCCCTTACATCCGCCCATCAACCGTGTGACACTTCTCGCTAGCAAGGACAACGGGGTCTCAAATAAGGGGTTCGGGATCTGAAAATGTTTAAGTAACATAAAGTTAGTTGTTTATCCCATTATAATCCGTTCGAATAAAATATGATGATTTATTAGATTTTAGAATTTCTACTTATTTTTATGATTGACTAGATTTTAATTATAAATAAAATATAAATATAGATAAAAACCTAATTATAATTAAATTATATCTTGATTAATTAGGGACTATGTAGTCATTATCTTATTTGATACAAAATAATAATGTATAATAAATTAATAGAATTACTTAAAATGTAGATCATAAGAATATTAGAATATAAATCTAATAATTATAATTTACAAATCTATCTATTAATCTAATAGATATGTAAATAAATAAATAAATATAAGTATTACATATATTTATACCTAATTAATCATTAATGATAAAAATTATCATTAATAGAATTATATTGAAGGATATATAATATTATTAACATAGTTCATGTCTAAATAATCTATTTGCATTAATTAAGAAGAAAAATACCTAAATAAATAACCTAAATAAACTAATTAATTAATAAATTAATCACATCTGCCATCAGTGCTGGGCTCGGCCCAGCACTGTCTGCTATTGTGCTGGGCCGAGCCCAACACTGTGCAGAAAGAAAGAGAAGGAGCTGAGGAAGAAGGAGAAAAAGAAAGAAAGAAATAAGGAAAGAAAGAAGAAGAAGAAGAAGAGGAAGAAGAAGAAGAAGAAGAACAGAAGAGAAAGAGAAGAAAGAGGGGAGGTGAGGGAGGCGGTTGCGGACCCGGGCCGGCGGGGAGGGCACCGGCAGCTGGTGGCCAGCCAACTGCCGGCCTCTCACCGGCGGCTCAGCTCCGACGGGCCCGAGCCTAAGGCAAGAAAAAGAGAAAGAGAGAGAGAGAGAGAGAGAAGAAGAGAGAAGAAGAGAGAGGAGGAGAAAGAGCTCACCGGCGCTCGTGGAGGTCGCGGCGGCGGCGATAGTCCGGCCTCGGCGAGAGAGAGAGAGAGAGAGAGAGAGAGTTTAGAGAGAGACCAAACGGGAGAGAGAGAGGGAAGGCGGTGGGGGGGGGGGGGGGGGGGCGGTTTGCGGCGGCGCCGGGGCCCGCCGCGGCCAGCTGGTCGCAGCCCATTGGCTGCGGCAGCGGCAGCGGGCACGTGGCGCCCCCACCACGCAAGCTGCATGCGCAGCTTGACTGTGGCCGGCCGCGTCGTGCCCAGAATTTTTTTTTTTTTTTAAGATTGGGTTGTTACACCTAAGTTCATCAATATTCGAACCCATGGACGTTGGTTGACTCGGTCCTGCCGTGGTCGTTCCAAAAGAATCGGCCTCATGGTTAGGATCATCATGCATTGAGTCATCCTTTATCAGTGTGCTCTCTATAGGTCTCTTTATTGATGTCATCTTACTTATTTCAACCATTAATGGAGATCTAAGGTTCGCCTACTCTGGTACCAATTGATGGGCTCTGATACCAATGATAAGCTTTGATGCCAATTTGATCGGTTCTTGTACCAAAAGATTGGCTATGGAATAATTACTTAAGATTTGAATTTATTACAGAAAGTAGTCCATGCAACCATGAAAAAAATATTATTCAGATATTCTCTGGTAGTCAAAAAATTACAAAACTAATTGGGTTAGATCCGTAACTTCCTAATCTACAACTTTCGTATTTACGCCATTCGCATATTCAAATTGCAACTGGGACGAAAATATGAAATAACATGGGTAATGGTGGTGGTGACGGGTGGAGTGGATGTTAGGGTTATAGATGGGTATGGAGATGAAGATGGGTTGTGGATATGATTAAGGGAAGTAGATGAAGATAATGAAGTAGTCAATATCTCAAAGAAGAGAGGTGGCTCGACAGTCAAGGGAGATTAGAAGTTAGGAGAAACCTTGTCAACGGTTGAGGCGGAAGGATGGTGAAGAAAGAGGAAGGAGAAGTCTATAAAGAAGATAGGAGGCAAGAAATTAATAATCCAATTCCATAATAAAGTTAGCTGCCATCCACATATTTATATATGCTAGCCAACAAGTCCTAAAATAATATGAAACCTTAACAAACCAACTAAACATGTATTCCTTATCTTCTCCAATTACCTTTCAAATTAAGCTTTTATTTTATCACAGATAGATTCTGAATCTAGAGAAGTCATAAATATCAAAGTTATAGATCTGGAGGTTGGTGACCTTATTCAATTAGTTTGATATTATTTAGCTATGTGTAGAATATTCTACGAATATTTTCCCGAAACTACGCAGGGTTAGATTTAGCTAATTAAATAAAATCCTAACTAAGTGTATCACTACGGAAGAATATTTGGTAAATATTTTCCCTTAGTTGTGTGGACTGCTTCGTACAATAAATTCAGATGTTGAAAGAATTGTTTCATAACCATAGGGGTAATAATACTCTTTATTATTTTAGCCATCTAAAAAAATGAAAGAAAAATAAAAATTCGATCAGAAGAAACCCGATCGAAAGTAAGTAAATAAATTAAATAAACTTACAGATTATAAAATATAAAATTCTATATAGTCGAGTCTAATATTGGACATTATCTTTTTAAGACTAATTCGTCCTCCACCGATTGCTTTTGGAACAGTGGACGTCGATCTCCTAAAATATAATGCCTATCTTGCACTTGAAATGAAGCAGTTATTCGAATGCCTTGTCAAATCTGAATCGTGCTATAGTCTCCCTCAAATACAGACTTAAGACTTGAACCAGATTTAGAAGGAATGAACCAAAATTCAGTGTATGAAATTATGCATATTGACAGCTTATTTATAGAATTAAATAAGCTCGATGAAAGAATGCAATTGGTCATGAATGGATGCACCATTTCAGGTCTGAAACTAATTAACAGTTATATTGTGAAGGGATGCACCATTTTGGGTCGGGTTCAATGAACTAACTGACTGATTAACTGTTTTAATCGAAAGGACACACCACTCTTCAACTTCAGATAGGTTCAACCAACCAACCATCCCGAACTAGACAAGATTTAAACCTGTATCAGATAAAAAATTAAAATTGGACTTGACTTGCGCGTGCGAACCGAACCTAGCTGAGCCAGGCAGTGCGCACGTATATAAGTTAAGTTGCATAATAACTTTTACCCACAAAATAGGTATCCAAAGTTTGTCACTTCTATACTATACTAACATTTCTCAAATATCCAATATGGTACTAAACTCACTTCTCTTTACTTTTTCCATTGCCATGATATCCACTTTACAGCCAATTTTCATTCGTTTCTCTTCATGAATTTGACTAAGTGAATATATGACAATAAAGTACTATTTGAGCTAAATTAATTTCATCATTAAACCATTATTAATAATATGTGGGTCTCACTTAAAACTTAGCTTGAAGATAATAAAAAATTCATGTCAAATACATGAAATTACCAACAAAAAATACATTTGCAAAATTAGAGTAGTGAAAGACATTGTCAAAATGATATACGAATATTGACAATATTTACATGGGTGATACACATGTTTTGAGGAAGATAAAATAGTCACCAAAACATTAACTTCATTCATAATATTTCAATCACCGAAGAACAAAAAGAGAAAGATGAATAGTGAATAAGATAAAAGAGATGTTGAATGAAGAAACTATCTTCTAAGAGACAATTTTAGAGGAGAAAGAGCATTTGAATTATTATAGATGAAAAAATAAGAAAAAAGAATGAGAGAAGAAGAATGAGAGGAAACAAATGTCATAAGAATAAGAGGAAGATGATAGAAGGAACTAGGTATTTAGAAATCACAATGGATACGAAAATCTTTTTTTAGTTTGTTAGGCCTAAATAGTAAATAAGGTGATTTGAGTGTATTAATTCTATTATTTTAGGATACGATAGTCTTTTTAAGATTTGTTAGGATTAAAATAGTAAAAACCGTCTACATTAGCAATTCCTACCAATCCGATAATAGTGAGGCTTTTTGTTACAAATTATTCCAAAAACTCAAATTTTCTAACATTTGAATTTAAAATTTCGATAAATGCACTATTTCATATATAATTATTGATCGAGACAACTGATATTGACAGCGGGGCCCGACCCTCTTCGCGTCGGACTCCTTTCCTAGATTTGTGAAGAAAGCTATATATTAAATAAAATAAAAGGAGAGATTTTTTGTCAAAAGCCCATCTTTCAAAATCCTCTGACCAGGCCAGTTACTATTCTCGAGTCTCCTCTCTCTATCTCGATCGAGATCTTCTTCTCTTTTCTCTTAAATTTCTAAGAGTAGATATGGAGATCGGCTCTTCTCCGGTGAGTAGTTGCTCGAGAGAGCACAAGAAGATCTATCAGGAATGGTTCTCCTTGGCCGACTCAGGTTTGATCTCTACTGCTCGTCCTCTTCCTCTCGAACTCTCCAGCGATTGCGATCTACTTCCGTTTCCTTATTTTTTTTCCTCCATTATTCCCACGTAGATGGAGATGGGCGCATCACGGGTCCCGACGCCATCAAGTTCTTCGGCATGTCGAATCTATCGCGCCCGGAACTCAAACAGGTACAATGCCCTTACTTTGGTTGGTTTGATGCATTGTCTTACTTTTCTTATGCTTTGGTTGGTCCGACGTGATGTCATTGATTCCTAAAATGAAAGAAGAGTGTTTGATGTCTTTGGGAATCTTTTCTGCCATTGAGCAATATCTAGGGCTACATTCGTTGTAGTTCGAAGGACGTGGCTTTTTTTTTTTGACGCCAACAACAACTCAAATATCTAATTAAAATTAATTTGTCTGATCATTATTTTAGCACCATGTTTGTTTTTGAGGAAAGGATGTCAAGGCACTTCTAGTCTAGTAGATTGAGTTGATAGGAGCTCGTCATAAATGACCCCTTTGGATGGATTAGAAGTTATATAACCCCTAGGAAGCTCCTTATTGCTTATTAGAGAAAATAAAAGTCCAATACCATAGGAGATATTGGAACTTATGTTCTTAGGACGTATCATGTCAGTATATTTTTTTTCTTATTAGAAAAGACAAAAGAAGGATCGTAATAAAAAGGGAACACAATGTAGAGATCATGAATTGAAATGTAGACTTTTTTTTGTTCTATCATTCTCATTGTTGATAATAATTTACGGAATAAGCTACTTCTTTTTAGCACATACTTTTCTCTTTCTATAATTAGTAGTCAATATTTTTTTTTTGTCAATGATCTCCATTTAGCTCTATTCTGATTATTGTTGTGATTGTATTTACATGCGGATTGATAAATTGTTTGTCAAATTATATTTGAAGGTGTGGGCCATTGCAGACTCTAAACGGCAAGGTTTCCTTGGCTTCAATGAATTTGTTTCAGCAATGCAGGTTTAACCCCTTACTTCCTGTCGTATATTTGGATCGAAGTAGAATCAATGTGGCGTAATCACTAAGATCCCTTTCAATTGTACAGCTTGTTGCGTTAGCACAAGTAGGGCATGAGATTACCCAATATACCCTTCATAATGCAGGTGATAGAATGATTTATTTAAAATATTCTAATTGCAGTACTAAAGATCTAATTATTCACTAGGATGCTTATAATTAGGTGAACTTGAATTTACCAATTCTTTACTATTTCTGCAGATTTGAGTAGCCTGAACACACCTGTGATGGAAGGTTTGGATATTCTACTGGCTGTAAGTTGATAATGCTATATCTAAATAATGTTGTGTTGTTATTGTTGATTTGTTTCCATCTTACTTGAGAGTTTAACTTGTTGTATATCATTTTCTTTTCCAGAAATCTAAGCCTTCACCAAAGAAAGCTGATCCTGATCTGGATGGTATAAAAGATATTCACTGCACTAGAAATAGAGTTTGTCGAATTGTTATTGCTATTTAACTTCTTCTGGTTGGTCCAGTTGGTTATCAGCCCCAAGCACCATCAACCGTTCAGTGGTTTAGCTCAAAATCAGCAAAAAAGGTACTATGCTTGCCTGTGTCTTATTTCACTTTTATCTTTCAGGGTTCGAGCATCGATTTTCATCTTTAAGTGTGGAACCTTTGAATTTATTTATCCTTTCATAGAGTTTTCCACATTCATCATATTTTTCTTTTTGTTGAATTTTTGATGCATTACTGAGTTTAAATCACTCTTTGTGTTGTAAGCTTGTCAATTTTTTTGACAGCCTTTTGGTTTGTTCTAGAGGTTGACAGGTTGTGAACTTGTGACGCAGATCCATGTTTTTGTTTCCTTTGAAATGCTAATTCAATCTTCGTAGAGTCACAATGTTAGGCTTCATGGACATCTTAGTTCCTATTGTGATCCCAGTACAATGATTGCAATGTCCTCAAGCCTTTTATTGAAGTCATCTAGACAAAGATGGGAATCATTCTCTTTTAGAAAAAATGGAGGAAACAGGTGGAGTTTCCTTCCTACAGTTGTAAATCGATGTATAAAGAAGTGTCTTGTTTTACCAAAATCGAAAAGTACAAGTTTTCTTGGTGTCTTATGCTGATTATTTCCCTATAATTAACATGCATTGTGGAGAATTCATCTTTAGTTTAAATAAGAGGATGGGTTGGAGTTTTGACTCTCCAAAATCATTCATTTCACTGATTACTCTTTGCTTGATGTCACTCTTCATTTATTACATTTGGATTGGAATTTTGGCCTTCAAGGTAACATGTATTTGAGAGGAGTTAATGAATTACAATTCTGAGATTATTCTATGTTAGTCCATGGCTGATCCAAAACAGAACGATGGTCCTTTAACCTTCACTTTCGAGCCCAGTAAGCTGCATATATATCACCATTAGCAAGTCAAAAATACATTCTAGCAAATGCTGCTATTGTTTGTGAAGTTTCAAATCCTAATAGCTCTACTATCCACTTGTTATTATATCTATTATTATGAATATCTTCTACTCATGATTTGTGATTAAATGTGTATAAAATTGTTTTTTCCAAGGTTATAACTGCTGAGAAATCTTAACTAGTTATCTCAAGCATCACTTTTATCAGTAGTAGAGTTCGTTGATGATAGGGTTTTGAGAAATTGCTTTGTCAATATATTTATCATTTGATAAAGGTGAACTTGCTTTCATTATCTTTGAAATTGTCTTGTTAAGCATATGCATACATGGGGAACTTTCTTACACGATGCTAGCATTATCGAGTATCACTAAAAGATATAAACTCATGGACATACATGGGGAACTTTCTTACATGATGCTAGCATTATGGAGTATCACTAAAAGATATAAACTCATGGATTATGGGATTCTTTTTTGTCACAAGTATGTCAAAATACTTTTTTCATCAGTATGAGGCGCCATCTGTGATGGCATACTTATGCTTGATGCCTACATTTAGCGTATGTGCTAATTTTAATTGTGATTTTGTGATGCCAAGATACCACTGAGCTCAGTTACTTCAATCATTGATGGCTTAAAGAGACTATACATTGAAAAGCTGAAGCCTTTGGAAGTTACATATCGATTCAACGATTTTGTATCTCCATTGTTAGTAAGTAGACATCTACTACTGATACTCTCATTGTAATAAGAGATTGTTTCTGTTGAGATTTAAGTAGCAGTGCTAGTTTCTTTTTGTATCATTGGTAGCTTATCTGGTTCAATCAACAGTGTATAATCTAGTTCCTCTCATTGGTCCCTTTTGTAGACAAACAGTGATTTTGATGCCAAACCCATGGTTATGCTGTTGGGTCAATATTCTACTGGGAAAACGACATTCATTAAACATCTACTTAGATCTAACTATCCAGGTTGAGTAGTTGGCTGCTCCACCGGTTTTCCTATATTTATATTGATTACTTTAGCTAAACTTGGCTTGCTAACACTATATTTGTTTGTGCTACTTAATGCAGGCGCTCATATTGGACCAGAGCCAACAACTGACAGATTTGTAGTTGTCATGGTAAACCAATAAAATAAGACTACTCTGGGTTATATTAGTTTTTATGTTCTTTTGAAATTATTCTTTTACTTAATTTACAAGAAAATATCTGGGCACGAATCTGTCTTTTAATTAAATAATGTAGAAATTTTAATTTGTTGGCTTTTTAACTGGAAAAGATGCACATGAGTAAAGAAACGGGTTGACACAGTAAACATAGGAATTTGAGGGAAAAATGTACTTTCTATGACGATGTTGTGTAGGGTTTTTAAGGAGTCAGCTATCATTATGTTTATATAACCTACCATATATTTGGAGCTTCTAACATTTACATATCTTTATTATTGATCAAATTAGTATAATATCTCTACTATGTATAGGTTTTCCAAATATTTGATACTTCAATAAAAGGAAAATTGCTATAGATGTTCATGATACTAATTTAATTGGTAAACAATTGAGATTAATCTAATTTAGGAATTCGATGGTCACGATGGACTATCAGATGGATATGAATGAAAGATGAGAAAAGGTAGAAGATAAACCGAACAAGAGAGAAAGTATATCATTCTTAGAGAGTGAGAGAGAGAATAGATAGAAAGATTAAACATGACATGCTTTGCAAAAAAAGAAGAGAATTTTCTTCTCATAAATGCATTGTTCCCTTGACAATTTTCAGCCTGTAGTGGCATTTTTACAAGAAATTCCTAACTTATTCCCTAAGAGAACTAACTTTTTAATCTAATAGGATTCTTTAAGTAACTGAAACAAACTTTAGTATTGAGCCTATTGACTTTTAGGATTTCTTGAGAAAATAGTGTTTTTAGCTTGTAGTGGTGTTTTTCTAAGAAAATCCTAACTTCTAAGGATTGCAACTTTTAATGTTGTCGGACTCTTGAAGTAATCGAAACAAACCTTAATATGGACTTTTAAGATTTATTGAGAAAATAATAATAAACTAACCTGCTACAGAACCACAATTAGTATCATTTTACAATGATTGCTACAATTATTTTGAAAAAAATAAAAATATAACTAATAATGTGAAGTATGAAAAAACTCTATAGACTCCAACTTAGACTTTAAACACGTTTGCTACATGGATCTAGTCCTAAGATTATCCTAATCATTATTGAGTATTGAGTTATTCATATGATCCTTATGTTAACTGTGGATGCCAGTGGCATGTGCCATGCCACTTGGTTGGCACGTCTCATGCTGACTAAGCATGCCCTAATGTGCTATTGGCACATTGGCATGCCTCTAAATACATTTTGTAGTATTTATATATATATATTAAGTTCTAATGTATTTATTAATATTAAAGTCTACATTAGAATATTTTTGGATAATGTTGTAAATGACTTATTTTGTTAAAAATATAGCATTAATCAATTAAAAATATGATTGAACATATAATATGATTGAGCACATTCATTAATTGACAATATTTAGTAATTAAAAACCAAAATTAGAGTAAATACCTAGTTGAAATTAAAATAATGAGGATGATTAAAGACTTTATTTGCTGGCACAAAAATGAGATGATATGTTGCATCAAATGTTGTCGATAATCTTTAAAACTTATCCATTGATAGTAATGCTCATTGTAATGCCTCATTGACTCTCCATATACTGTGCAATTCTCATATGACATGATAATCATATTGAACACACAAACGATAGGCTAGGATAGGTATAGGCTCATGCATAATATAATGATGCTGCTATAGCTTTGGTATCTTTGATTCTAGGAATTGGGAGGCATGATCATCCCATACAAAATATGCTTTTGATTGAAACTAAAATCAATGCCTCTTTGAGAAGCTTTGTAGGAGGGAGGGGTGTATGTCTCACTCCCATCACCGTCGTTACAGTCAGATTGAATCTCATCATTGTCATCACTATTATCATCTCTAGATCGAGGCATATCATTGTAGAAAGGAGAAGCAGTATTGGACTTGTCTTCTAATGGTTGTTATCGACTACATCTAAAGGATCGATTGATCACAAAAATGGTGACCAAAATGATCCAACTCGCCTAGTACCTCGTCCAATACTTAGACGATCCACTAGTTCAACCTCTAGATTCTTACTCCATGTCAGACTTTGATGACCTCAGCTAACATGAGATGCTTGAATCCCTGATCTGAGTCCTCATGGTGCTCCATCTAAGTATCTCTATGTCCACGTTGCACTTTTCTAGTAGCTTGAGTCCCTTCAATGTTCTCTACAACCCATCCTTCCATATTCATTACTTCAGGCTCTTTGACAAAAAATCTATCCCCTTATTAAGCAATGGGTCCTCTGAATTCTCAGTGTTCTGTATCTACTCCACTATAGGATCCTTGTACTGAGCAAAATCGGTGTCTACAAGTTCATAATCTGCTTAATCCCTTTTTGAATCCTTAAAAGATGTCAGATATAGTTTTATATTGTAGTGGACGTATAAAAACTTTTCCAAGAGTTTATATGTCAGACATATCTAACTTGTGTCTGAATTAGTGCAAAACTTGACCAATTACGCTCACATCCACTAGATGAGGTCATCTAGGAAAGGATGTGAACAATAAGTTTCCTGTCTTCTAAACTTCAATTACCATTTAATTGTGACATCAATATGCATCAAAGAGTTGTTAGAGGTCTAAGAGATTAAAGTTGAGTATAAGTAGGTTTTTTAGTTAAGTATCAATATTAGTCTTGTATATTCCATTGGAGACTTCCCAAAACTTCCATTGGCCTCTTAAATGTACGTCTGCTGCATGAGGATCTTTCTATAGTTGAAAAATACAATTTTGTAGTCCACAAAGCAAGTCATCTTCACTGGCAAACTTATATTGATAATGGTATTTTGGATTGAGGTAATAACATGCCATTTTTTTTAAGAATGAAAACTTGTAAGTAGATATTTATTACTACTTTATACAGTGCATAATTATATATACTTGCCATGTGTAATCTTTGGCTCTTTGCCCATATGAAAATCCCAGCATTGCTTGATTATATCAATGAAGGGCTTTGCCTTGTTCTCTCTAGCAATTCTCATAATTTCTTTCTTTGCTTGCTACAGGAAGTACTAGAGATATTTTTATTTTCAGTCTCTTCTCTTTGCTAAACATTCTTAAAACAATATCAAGGGGTTCTATTATGCGTTCCAATTTCTTAAATTGCGTCCCAAAATTTAATGGCTAATATAGTACTTTAAGTGATCTTGCCATCTTGTGATTGTAAAATTCAAGAGTCGTTCCACTCTTGGGAATTAACCTGACCTTAAGCTCTACAATTATTCCACTCTTGGGAATTAACCTGACCTTTAGCTCTACTTTATTTTGCAGCATAGAATTTAATGCAATAAAATTTGTGGCAGATCTTGTTGTCCCAGGCTGAAGAAGCTCCCTGTTGATGAATTTTTTTCATATGAAATTTAGGATTCTTGAAGAAAATTTTAATAAAAATAATTCTCGGTTGCTGTTTTTTTTGTCTTTGTTTACATATGACATTGATATATGTAAGCCTATTGGAATTTATTCATGTAAGTGCTATTTAATAAGCATGTAGTGGCACTTATAAAATTGCTGTTTATTGGAAGTATATCTGGAAAAGGAGACAACTTTTAAACTTTTTAAAAGGAAGAAACCTTTTGCAAATTTGGCTTAAATACTAACAAGTTAAATTAGATGTTGATATGCGAAGGACTCTGTCGCTGCTGGTATCCCTTTCCCTAATGTCTCCCTTCTTGTCTGTCCCTCTTTTTCATGCCTATGTTGATATGACATGATGCATATTGGCATGTCATGTTGGTGGTTTGTCAGGACAGGCATGTGCTGTGAATCTAAAAACCTCATTTCATATCTAGATGAATATACAGTATAATGGTGTTTGAAACATCTGAAAGGATGTCTAGCATAACTAAGTTATCTCATTTCTTTTCCAGTCAGGACCTGATGAACGGAGTATTCCTGGAAATACTATTGCTGTGCAAGCAGATATGCCTTATAGTGGACTTACAATGTTTGGAACTGCATTCCTATCGAAGTTTGAGTGCTCCCAGATGCCACATCCGGTAAGAATAATTCTGGTTGCGAAATGTTCTCAAATGCTATGTGGATTAATAGTCACTCTGTATTTCTGAAGCTACTGGAACATATCACATTTGTTGACACCCCTGGAGTTCTTTCTGGAGAAAAGCAACGGACCCAACGAAGCTATGATTTTACTGGTGTTACATCATGGTTTGCAGCTAAGTGCGACCTTATTCTTCTTCTCTTTGATCCTCATAAACTTGATATAAGTGATGAGTTCAAACGTGTAATTGCGTCTCTCCGTGGCCATGATGACAAAATACGTGTGGTTTTAAATAAGGCAGACCAGGTTGATACTCAGCAGGTATGGGATTATATGCTGATTTTGTTTGTTTATCAGTGAATATTGCTCATATATACCAATTCTTACATTATTGTTACAGCTTATGAGAGTATATGGTGCATTAATGTGGTCCCTTGGAAAAGTGCTGAACACTCCTGAAGTTGTCCGTGTTTATATTGGGTACAAAAAGTTTCTTGTGCAATTATTACGTTCTATTATCTTTAGTAGTTATCTGTTTCGTGAGAATGTTTTAATTTGTTGAGATATAAAGAAATACTCTTGATTCTGCAAAAAAGTTGATCATAATTGCAGGCTAAATGTTATCAGTTTCTTTGTTCACCTTCAAAATATATTGTACTCCACACTTCATGAGTGTTACTCATAGGTCATTCAATTATATTGGTTTACATACTAGTAGTAGATTCTTGTGTCACATTAAAATCTTTATTCTATTTTACTAATTCTGCATTTTATTTTATAATTTACAGATCATTCAATGACAAGCCAGTGAATGAAGCAGCTGTTGGCCCACTTGGAAAGGAGCTTTTTGAGAGAGAGCAAGATGACCTCCTTTCTGATTTGAAAGATATTCCTAAGAAGGCTTGTGACCGCAGGGTAAACTTTTTCAGTTTGTCATTTATAAATTCTTTGAACTACTGGTCAGAGAATGGATCTTTACCTCCTTCCGTTGCAGATAAATGAGTTTGTTAAACGTGCAAGAGCAGCCAAAATTCATGCTTATATAGTCAGCCACCTAAGGAAAGAGATGCCGGCAATGATGGGCAAGGCTAAGGTTCAACAACGACTTATAGATAACTTAGAAGAGGAGTTCGCGAAGGTATTGGGCTACTGAACTATATAACATTACTCTTAAATTCCAAGTAACAAATGCAAACAGAGAAAATGATTTAGGTGACATGTTTGTTATATAGATTATGTTATTGTTGAGACTTTGGCTCGACACTTTTGGCGGGTTTTAAGCATGGATCCCAAAATTGGCTGATCCTAAGTCATATCGGCCGATTCCGAGTCGGATTGGTTGATCTTGATCGGGATCGGTTATGATTGATCTCGATCAGACCAGTTTTGGCCAGTATAGGCCAGTTTCGGCTGTATCGGCCGAAACTCAGCTATATTGGCTAAAAACAACAATGTCGACTAAAATTAATTTTTTTAAAAATTTAGGTCGAATCTTAAATGTATCTAATTTAGGTGACATTAATAATTGATGTCATCAACTGCTTTCTTTTTAAATTTCTAGTTTTTACTTTATTTCTTACACACTGCTCTCTCACTGTCACATTTCACCGAATTCATTTGGCGGCCATTTTGGTGAGCCCTCTTAATCCACACTTTGGTGAGCTCGGATGAGTTTTTTTTTTTTCCTTTTTTCTCACCCATTTTAATTTTTTACTGCTATAAAACAACAATAAAGAGATATCTCTCTCTTCATGTAATTCTACAGTAATAATTTATGAGTATAAAAATATGTCTAATTCAAGTCAATTTATTATGGTTTTGAGTGAGTTTTTTCTTTAGTTTTTAAAGTTCATATGTCATTAATTTTTATTTCTTATTTTTCTATATTTTTTATAAATTTTTAGAAATGTTTTTGTATTTTAAATAATATTTAGAATTTTACATAATTAGAAATAGTCCAATCTAATACGAGCAACCGATACAACTGATATGGCTGATACGTATCGTTTTTTCTAATGGCCGATTTCAATCGCGATATCGAATTTTGAAACTTTGGTTTTAAGCATATGGAAGGACTATAAATGTCCATATTCAATTGCCATCAATTTTTGCATTCCTATATTAGACTAACTCACTCGTCCAAATAGTTTTTATCAAGAAATAAAAGCTAAATTTATGTGAACATTTTATTTTTATAGGCTTGGTCTAGATCATTATCACATGTTGAAATAATTTGGCATTGATAGATTTTCCAAAATTCCTAAATAGAGGAAGCAAGTTCTATGCGCTGTTATTTTTTGCAATCTTCATTTAGCTTGACCATCAGGGAAGAGCGGTGTTCAAGTTCATGACCTAACAACTATCTTTTAGATTTTCTATCTTCTTTTCTTCTTCCCTCTCTCTCTTATCCCACTCATAGGCTTCCTTCACTCATTTGTGAAGGCCATGCCTTCTCCAAGCTCTATCACTCCATCATGCAACTTATCTCTTGAGCCTTCCTAAACTTATCTTACATCCACACTTTTGTGGGGGCTACCGTGGAGATTGAGGTTGGGCCGAAAAAATAGCCTAATTCGTCCCAGTTATGGAACTTTCACGGAGATATTGGTTTCAACAATTGACCATAGTCGAATTGGATAAGTTTCTAATTTGAATAGATTTTGGTATTGATCAATACTGGGCATGTTCATCTGCTGTTTCGGAATGGTTTCAGTATTATTGATCGATACAAGTGATGTTCAGTGGTCATATGAGCCTAAATGGCTAAATTACGATTTTTTCTTTAGGCCTTGTTTAGTTTAAGAATAAAGTCAATTCTAATAGGTATTCATCTTTGTTATTCTCAAAATGATGTCTTTATTCTAGGAATAACTATTTTTATGTTTACATGTATTCTGAAATAAAGGTGTAATAATTAACTTTGATGTGATATAAAGTGAAGAAAAAGATATTTTCTTGAAGTGAACTTGGAGCTAATCTTGGTTGATTTTGTGTTGGATCTGATGGGGATCCTACTTGAGACATCAAATGATCGATGTATAATATTTCCTTTTTCCAATTCCCTAATTTCTCTCCATGTACAAACCTCAGAATTCGACCAATTATGGGTAACACAATAAATCACAAGTAGATCCAACTTAGATGGAGACTGGACGAGTTTGAAGCTCTATCTAAGTGTTCTAAGCTCTGACCATGTGAGTCTTTTTTCTCCTCTCAATTTTTTCCTGTTGGGACTAGGTGGATGTGGCCACTACTAGCAATAGTGGTGGTTCCAACCAAAAACCAACTCCACATATGCAATACTTTAAGTGGGCAATTTGAAGTTAATTTGAAGTTTCTTATGTTTCTATCATATAGAAACCTGAGTGGGTGAATAGTTCTGTTTTAGAAAATTTAATTAAACACTACAAGAGCTAGATTTGAGAAGCTGTTGTGAGAGATTGGGAGGTGGGGCATAGAGAACCAGCATGCTGCTGATGGACTAACCCTATTACTGATAGAGAATTAGGAATGGTTTTGGAACAAGAAGAAGGGACACCTATTCATAATTTTCTATGCCACAACAAATTAATACCATTTATTTAATTGCTCTGTACATGTTTCTGTGTGGGCCTGTCTGGTACATATAGTTTTTTCAGCTGTCTGTTGAAAAAGGCCATCTCAGAGTACCCTTTTCTATGCAGGGTCTGTGAGGGAAGATATACACATCCTTATCTTTATTACTTAATTTGTTTCTATGACTTGAACCCATAAGTGACCTAATTGACGCTGGAGGCAGGCCTTACGGTCACACCAAGCCGTCTCCCGTTCAAATCAAATATTTTACTGGTCAGCATGAAAAGTCCACAAACAACTTTTGCTCTAACTGCAAATCTGTAGTTGGTGAATTAAGTTCTGATGGTCCTTCAGCTAACCACAAGTTTTAATTTGTCAACTATTGTTAATTGTGGTAATAACAAGTTTTTGAATAAGTTTCTGATCAGCCAGCATGTAACTCTTATTTTGGATAAGATAATTTGAACCATATTTACTGATAGCTGCTGAAACAGGTTCAAAGAGAATATCATCTACCAATAGGAGATTTCCCCAACGTGGACCACTTCAGAGAGGTGTTGGGTGGTTACAGCATCGACAAGTTTGAGAAACTTAAGCCCAAGATGATACAGGCTGTTGATGATATGCTGGGTTACGACATACCGGAACTCCTCAAGAGCTTCAGAAACCCATATGAATGATTAAAGCACTTATCTAATATATACAACTGTAATCACTAGTACAAGGACGATTGAGTTGTAAACAGATTATTTTTGCATGAAAGAGCGATGTGCATTTTCTTTTATTCTTGTCTATTAGTTTTGGATAAGTAGTAGGCTGCAAGTAGAATGACATTAGATATTATACTGAAATCCTAGGGCGTAGGAATACAAGTTTTAGATGTTTGGTCACCAGTGACCTAATAGTCTTCTTAATGGTCAGTATTTCTTTCCCCCCCGGTATATCCTTAATCCATCTACTTTTGCCGGGGGAGGTATGAGCTACAAAGACGTATGTGTCACTGGTGGCAGATGTATGCGCATGAAGGATTGGAAAGTAGGATTAAGAGATATTTTAGTAAAAAAATTTTGTGAGGAGAGAGGGAGAACTGAAATAAATAGTTAATTGAAGTGATGTACTGATGTCTTTCTAAGAGTAAAATGATAACGTTTTTTTTTATTATATTGGTTTAATTTGGCAGTCAAAAGTAATGGGAGGGAGAAATGTGTTTTATTAAATTAGTATAGATCTTATTATATTAGAATAAATTTATGCTTATTTTATAACCAGATGGATTTAAATGAGGTGTTTTCAATGCAAACGAGCTCGAATTCTTTTTAAGAAGCCGAACATGAGCCAGGATTTCTGTTCATTTTTTCAACTTTTGTGTTCTGATTTAATCCCCAATGCACGTAGTTGACTGTGTTAGACTTCAACAAAGTGACCCTTTGTAAAAGGAATTCCAAATGAAGAAGTGTGACTGCTTTTGATAGGTAAGGAATTTATATATTTGATTTATTTTTCTGATCTAATATGAGAAGTAGTTAAGTTTCTAAAAATGACTTTTTTTTTTTTTTAAACTTTTTAGCAACCAACACCCTTTATGAAACTCTTTATCGTATAAATTATAATAGATTAAGTAGCAACGAATACTGAGTTGATCAAAATAGCATAGTTTGAACTTTAATTTATTGAAATAGACTATTGCCCAAATATATTACCAAAAAGAGTTAGATTAACTCTAATAAAAATGCTTATCAATTTAGTGTTTACTCTTTTTGATAAATCGTTGAAGTCTTCAGCGCTTTTATTGCAGAAAGAAACACTGACTAGTTTAGCATTTACTAATAATTACCTTAGCTCGATTTCTAGTTGGCAGGTGGTTTAGCAGTATTGGTTGCCATTAAGATGCTTATCAGTTAAGAATTTTTATTAACATAAGACGCTCATCAGTTAAGCATTTTCATTTACATAAGATACTCAATAGTTAGGCATATTTATCAGGGATCCAACCAATGTGACACCTTCCTTTCTCGTGCGTCAAGGTTATATAGTGGTCTAATACTAAATAAATGTTGAATTAACAGCGTCTTAAATAAGATGAGACGCTCATCTTTTTAAGTGTTTTTAATTAATAAATGCTCAACTTAATGATGACTTAATTAAAACACAAAAGAGTTTAGCGACTTACTAGTGATTTGCAGCTTAGAATGCCAATAAGTTAAGCATTTTTAGCAGGGTTCCAATCAAACCCGAGAACATCAATTATCAACGAAGAAAACAACTATACTGATTTACCAATTGAAGCTCCACTATACAACCATATTGATACGCCAGTTGATGTTACATGAATACCTAATGAAGGACCCTAGTCAACCAATTAATAAAGGGTCTTCTCAACCAAGCCATGAAGGCCCTAGTGAACAACTTGGATTTGCTAAAATTAGTGAAGTTGTTGATATAGGTAAGGAAGGCTGTCGTCAACTATCACATATAGGTTTGGATAATCAATCTGTTGATACAGCTATTGCACGCATTATTGATTGATCTATTATACACTACGGGATAACGAATAGTTTGAAATACCTAATGAAGAGGATATTGATGCATTATTAGTAGGTGATTCAACTAATGACGAGTCTGATAGAATTGCAGTCGATCCAATCGGTAGTTTTGACCCGATGTTGCAATTCTTCTACAATGTAGAGTGTTGATGTTATTAATCCACTTGTCGGCCTACCTGCTCCTTCGAGGTATATAGGTAGTGATTTGCGGTGTTGGAATGCTATTTATGAGTAAAGAAGTACAAATATGTCGAAAGAGAAATACAATTAGCACGCATCATTCATTCAAAGTTAAGACTTCTAAATCTAACAATTTTCATATGTTAAGTGTGAATAAGAGGATGTATGCCAACGGAGCTTACGAGCAGTGTTATGTAAGAGCCATAGAATGTGAGAAATTACTAAAAATAAATGTCCACATAATTGTCTCAATTTTTCTTTGAATAAAGACCACTGTTTGTTGGATATAAAGTTTGTCATTCGTGAGATTAAAATGTTTGTCAATAACGATACAACAATTAGTGTTGCTTAGTTGCAAACTCACATTTTTGAAAAATATTGCTATCAAATTTCATATAGAAAGGCCTAAAAATGTAAAACAAAAGACCATAGAAGTTGTATTTAATGGTTGTGCCGATTTTTATAACCAAATGTCATCATTCATACGCGAACTATAACATAAGAATCTGGGTATAGTTGTGTTGTAGAAAAAAGTCTATTCAGATGAACCAAATATAAAGTTATTTAAACATATGTTTTAGTCATAGTTCTTCCATTGAGAGATTTTGGTATTATAATCCAGTGTTAGGCACACACTTCTATAAAAAGTATAGATGGACTTTGCTTATTGTTGTCGCTATTAATGCGAATGATGGTGTGTTTTCTCTCGTATATACTATTGTCGAGAGTGAGAATATTGATAATTAGGGTTTGTTCCTTGCTTGCGCTCTAGGGTTGTACTTTAGAGGGAAAATATATGTTTGATTTCAGATCATCATGCTAGAATTATAGTAGCTATCAATGATAAAAAGAATGGATGGATTGAGCCGTTAGTCTATCACCTTTTTTGTCTCCAACATATGGTTAGCAACATTAATAAGAAATTCTAGGATATAAGCTTAAAGAACTATATTCATATTCAAAAGTTTAACTTTCATATGGGTAGAATAGCTTAGTATAATTATAACACCCGAAAAAGTGGAGGGGGGGGGGGGGGGGTTGAGACCCGCGCACGCGTGCGTGCATCCCAGCAACCCTACCACCCGCGTTCGGCCGTCCTCCCTTCTTTTCTTCTTCTTCCCCTGTCGTGCACGCCATCGACGCTCCCCTCCCCTATTTCTTCTCCACCCCGCCATCTCTCTCTCTCCCTTTCCTCTCTCTTTCTTTCTCTTGGGTTGCTGACGCCGAAGACGAAGCCCGAAGCCGATGGCCGACAAAGCCAACAACGCAACCCCCTCTCGGTAAACCTTTTTTTTGTTGTTATTGTTGTTTCTCTTTCTTCCTTGTACCCCCCCTCTGCCGCCGTGCCTTACCCTCTCGACCGCGTGGTTGCGCCGCCGATGCCATCGACCACAATGGTCGCCCCGTGTCTCTCTCTCTCCTTAATTTCCTCCTCCTCTTTCCTTTCCCTTCCCCTCTGTCTTCCTCCCTCGAAGGAGATGGGTGGAGATGAGCATTGGTGAGCTACAGGTAGTAGCCCACCAACCCAAGCCTTTAGCAGACCGCAGCCCACTAACCCAAAGATTTGGGTGGGCTGCAGACTGTAGCTATGGTTGAACCCCAGCCCATCTTAGCCAACCTTGTGGGTTGTAGTACCAAGGCCTCCCTTGCCCTATTGGGTTAGGCTTGAGCCCAACCTAACACCCCAGCATAGGCTTATTTGGGATCATTTGGACCGTATAGACCCATTTATCTATTCCACCCGATTAATTAGCCTAACCAGTCCCCTAAAGATAATTTATTATCATTTAAATAGTGTATATGCCTAAACCTAAATTCTCTAATAAAGGTAATTAATTCTATTAATTCACTAACCTTACGTATGACTTTACTTGTATGAATTAGTTGGATCGACACTGCGTGAGGAGGATTTTGGAATTCCGGAGGAGCCGGCTAGTTGAGGAAAACTAGAGTACTGTGGAGACCCCCTAGGCAAGTAGAGTTTATACAAGTCCAGAATAATATAGTTACAGCTATTATACCTTCCATGACACTGTAAGAATGTTAGTATTAGTACATACATCTAGTGTACTATGATGTATCTTGACATGTGCAATTATTGATAGTTTACTCATCATGATATTATGAGAATGTTAGCATGTGCATAGTGTAATGATTCTCTACATGTATCCTATATAATAAACTCTTGCATAAATATCTATTGTGAATATAGAATATAATGATCATGATGATTATGACGTGCCTTATACACTCACAGACACTACACCACTTTCACTTATCATTAGTAGTTAGGTTCTAACTAGGCAGTGCCCCTACTTATTCAGCCTCAGGTTAAGGGTAGAGCGTATCATATATGACTATACTATTAGCGGCCTACACCTGAGGTCGAGAGCCTGTGTGACATTCAGGTAATTATACTACATAGTCAGAACTAGATTATGATGATAGAAGAACATGATTGTGAGACGGAGATATATCTCTAGCGGTACCTAATGACGTAGGGTTAGGGCGTCCGTTGATGAGCCGAAGGTTGTCGATTCTCTTGCTGAGGGCGATGATGATTTAGAGAGAGTGAGATATGGGCTCACGACCGAGGTCCTTAGTTTAATGGCTACAGACAATCGATCACATACAGTGTCGCCATGCATGTGTAGATGGCATTACCGTTAGATGTGTATATATCCCTCCTCGGTGTATGAGATGATGGATGGTTATGTGATGGATGATTTTCTTGAGAATATCTACACTGTGTGGTGAGTGGCTCCGTGAGCTATGATAAAATATGATTAATATCTTGGTGAGCATGAAATGACTAAACTATTCTTTTATTGCTAAGCATAACATGTAAACACTATGATTGAGATTTGTATAAATAAAAGATTGTATTAAGCTTTATATCTATGTGGACTTATCTTGATATGATTAGGAATTGGCATGTTCCAAGATAGTGACATGTAGTCTTAATTGATTGCATTGATTTAGTAACTCATGGTAAGTCATTTAAACAAGCGTATTGTTATTATTAGCAACTATAGACATACATTGGATATGCACTTGTGATTTCATTATTATAGATTGTATGGATTTTACTTGCTGGGCTGTGTGCTCACCATCTCTTGGTGGCATCATTTCAGAGCTAGGGGAAGTAGGTGCAAGTAGCGAGGAATAGCTGCCTTTTTATTTCAATTATGTCTATGTCTATTAGTTGTATTGAGCCCCTACGAGGGCATTATGATTGACGTTGTATTTTAGACTTTAGAGTTGTATTTTGGATGTGTATCTTGAAGGCTTGTTGTGGCTTGTGGAACTTGTATCCGGACTCATATTGATGAGATTATTTATGGTATGAACCTATATTGCTATGTGCCTTATGAAAACCTATTACTGACAAGTCATATGACGCATCGCGTGGTAGAATTTATCCACGCAGTTTACACGTGTATTTGGAGGTTTGGGTGTTTTAGTAATCCAAACTGAAAAAAATGGTTTGATGATATTCCACTGGAGAAGTGGTCTTTAGGTCACAATAGTGGTCATCGGTATGGTGTCAGTACTACAAACTTTTCAGAGATAATTATTAAAGTAATGAAAGGTGCACGCGGTTTGCCAATAATGGCATTAGTAGAAATGTCTTAATATTATGCAGTAAGTTTCTCATATACTAGACAAAAATTGGGAGATGCAGCAATGACCAACCATCAAGATTTTACTCCTTCTATCACCGCTATTATGGCAAGTTCTTATGAGGATGCTAGAATGCATACACTTCATGAATTCAATCATTGTAGTGATATTTTTAGGATTAATACTGCATGGCCTAATTTGAGTAACTTGAGAGGTGAACTATCTCAAATTATTGATCTAAATAGCCAGATTTGCACGTGTGACAAAATGCAACAATATAAATATCTATGCACCCATGTATTTGCCGCATGCAAAATTATGAACTTAGATTGGAGACCATTTATTCATCATATATATATGGTGTAAACATATGTGAGTACATAGGAGCTTGAATTTCATCCTCCCTGTGACAAAGATTATTGGTCACCTTCTGAAGGTCCAAAATTATTTCTTATACGACATTTGTAGGCAAGAAGGGCACAATTGACATAGTTGTAAGGGTAAAGTATAGGGCCTTCCTAAATCATTTGTAAGGTGTTTACATTATATACATGTTTAGTTTAGAAAATAGTTATGATTAATTACCTTTTACATAAGTTATTTCAATAGTATTTTAGTAAACTCATTATTCACTTATATTTTCTAGACTTATGATGGCTGCACACGAGGACCCAGGCCAAGTTGATACATTTGTGTTGAGGTTACAGAAACACCATAGGTCCGAGGTGATATGGAAAGGTGAGGTTTGTATTTATGATTATGCCTAACTTTTATTTTAGGGCTCAATTTTCTTATTTATATTTCATTCTCAAGAGCCAGGGCATCTGGCATGTAGGCATCGCTTCACTCGTACTAGTAGACAGTGGAAATTTAATCTATGGATAGTTGATATCTTAGTGTAGATAGAGTTCTATTATATATAGCGGCTCGCTGGGCTACACATTGATTGGGCATTGATCACTATATTAGTCGAGCATTGGCGGCTAGAAATGCATACACATTCCATATGAAATTTGGAGATGTCATTGTTATATTACAAGATGTTGTGATATTGTTAGGTCTATGCATCCATGGACCTACCGTGATGAGTACCCCAAGTATTCGATGGGATGACATCTGTCAGGAGCTGCTAGGAGTTATCTCACCTCAAATAGCGAGGCGTGGTTTGTTGTTACCCATAAAGTGGTTGAGAGAGACATTTGGTGACCTTCCTATAGATGACGATGATCAGATAATTTGATGGTACACTAGGGCTTACATTTTGGTGATCATATGGAGGTTGACATTTGCAAACAAGTTTGGAGATGTAGTACATTTGATGTATGTCTACTACGAGACTTTGCCTACACTAGCATGCTTAGTTAGGGGAGTGCCACATTAGTAGTACTTTACCGGAAGCTATGTCAAGCTAGTCGACATGATGCGGGAGGGATAGTTGGGCCACTTGTTTTCTTACTAGTATTTATATGTTCATATATCATTAGCAGTACAAGATGTAGTTGTATATCTCACTTATCTTATTAAAATAATTGCAAGTTTGGCCATGGGAGCAACTATATGTGGGCAGACCTGATAGACTGCCCGCTCCTACACCAGCTCATCTTGCTTGATGCACTTGGTGCCAAGTAGCAGTGCAAGCAAATTTATGAGCAAAATTCAGCACCACACGTTGCATTTTTATTGAGATCAAATAGGCTAGCAAAACAATGATAGATAATATTTGTAAATGTGTAAAAATACTTGTAACATTAAACATTAAACTTGCTCTACTTTTTTGCAGATTATATGAGAGGTATGCACAGAAGAAATTTTGGCTGGACTACCTACAGATTATACTAGCTCCCACAGTGCATCAATTAGTACCATTAGATAGAGGTAGAGGCAGAGCAAAGGACAGAGAGGGAGAGAGAGACTATAGAGGAGCATGCTACATCTACTACGGAGCATGCTACTGAGGTTGCGGAGCATGCTACATCTACTATGGAGTTGGCTATAGAGGAGGCGACTACTACAGATGAGCAACGAGCAGATGTAGACATGCTTATTTCTCAACTCACGCAGAAACCTTCTACTTCTCATGACCCAAGATTGCCCAGGTAGAAAAAAAAAAAAGAACCATGACATATTCGATTTTATGTACTGAAAGGATAAATACTTATTTATAAACTTGGAATGTTTTGATGCATAAACAAATTTCATTTAGTATCTGAATTTAGTTTTAGATATGGTTTTGTATTTATATGTTATTTCATTTAGTATCACTTGTGATTATTTTATTTTGTATTTCAAGTTTCAGTTTCTATTTCAGTGTTTCATTTCAGTAATTATAAATGACAGATTCACATGTTGGATTAATCTTAGTTTCCAGAAACATTATGTTTCTCAGATTTTATATTTTTTTGGTTACACTAGTGCTCAGAGCTCCTATCTGCTGCATTTATGTTAAGAGTATCTTATGGTTTACTTCCTGCTTGAAGCTGCAACTTCCTTTTTGATTTTTTTTTTCCTCCTGTCATTATGCTTTTCTCGTTTGCCCATATAGTCTGAAGGATATCGTTTTGATTGATTGCCATAGGTTCAAATGAGCAGAGTATGTGTTTCCTGCTTTTGAACTTACCCAATGTCCTCTTTTCTCCGACTTGTATTACATCGTCATCTTTGCTTTATCCTTCCTATTATTTTCTTGAGGGAGAGAAAGAAAGTATTCAAGTTTTACCTTCTAGAATGAGATAAAAATAAAGAAGTTGCAACAAAAGAGATTTCGGAAATGCAATCTTAGGCACTGGTTATGTAGTAAATTTCGGTCAGATTTTACAGATGTGGCAGTGTATGAAGAAAGACTGAAGGAGATATACTAGAGAATACGTCTCCTGCAGTGTGATAATAAACTTAAACATAAGGTACTCTTGCTAGTTCCCTTGAACTTTTTTAGTTAAGCTGTTTCAATACTATCATGATTGTGGGAATTCTTTGTTTGCACCTTAGTTGTAGTTCTGGACCATCGTTCTTTTATATTCTAAATTGCTTCTAAATTTGTTAATCTTTGTTTAATTTAGCTTTGTGCTTATTTGTCCAATCTCCTTGCAACCTATGATTTGCAGCCTTCCCTTTTCACAGTGTTAGCTGTTAGTTATATTAATTGCTAGAATATTGTGATGAAGTTCTGCTTAAGTTGTGAAAAATATTACAAGGAAACTGGTCAGAATTTCTTATTGGTGATATGAAACGGAAAAACAGATTATTATTATTTTTTTTCTGTGCACCTACTACAAGAGATGCTTATGCTCAAAATTAAAGAGTGCCAAATTATTGTACATTACCGCTATATATGTTTGTACATGGAAATAACAAATGAGACAGGTGTTAGCTTGAAGAATTGTTGGCAATTGAACAAGCTTGTAATATGAAGGTTTTCCGGAACACTCCATGTGCCAAAACGCTGAACTCTTCACCTTTTTACAAACTCAAATGCTGAACTTTTCAGCATTTTACATAGATAAGTAAAACGCTGAACTTAATTTCAGCGTTTTACTTTCGACATTTTACTTAAGCTTAACTACAATCGTTAACTAAAGTGCATAAAGAGAAACGTTAAACTGATTAGCATTTCACTTTTAAGAGAAAACGCTTACCTTATCAGCGTTTTTCTCAAAAAATTAAAATGTAACCCCTCACCTTTCTGCGGTAGTCCATTTTGGTAAAAGAAATTTCAAATAGTGTATTTTGGTCAAAAACTCATGAATACTCTCTAATTGGTTCATGTAAAACAGCCCATAAAAGTCATCTCTTATAAGTACATCTCCTAAAGTTTAAATCCATCTCTATTTTGTGGATGTCTAGGATAAAAAATATCCTAGTCAAATAGAGTCTTATATCATTTTGCATAAACTAGCTATCAAGCAACTATGAAAAATCACTCTATACTCTTTCTCTATCTATCTATTGGATAGGTTTTAACCAAAGTATTGCTACAGTAAAATATATTTCTTAACTATAATACTATTTAAAGTATTTCTAAAAGTAGTATAGTAGGAAAAAGCAATTCATGAATTGCTTTACCAAAAAGAAATTATGCATTGCTCTACCAAAAAGCAATTAATGAATAGCTCTATCGGAAAGTGATTATGGATCACTTTACCAAAAAGCGATTAATGAATCACTTAACAAGAAAGGGAATTAATAATTGCTTTCCCGTAGAGCGTTTCCACTTATACATAAACCCTCAGTCGAGCTAAGCCCACGACACTTGATCATTTTAACAAAAAAAACTCATCTTCCTCTCATACCGGTTAAATTGAATTATGCCCTCTTTCTCATATTTCCTATGGTTTGCTGGCCAGTTATTGACAACCAGTTGGCATTTCCACTGCTATCTCGATGACCATGATTTTGGCACATTTACACAGCTTTCCCTACAATCACTATGGTATTCCTTTCTAACGATGATCACTATGATATTTCCTTCCCTCGCTCTTAGTGTAAGCTCTCGTGCACTCTCTCTCTCAGTGGAAACCCTCTCAAGAGATAGAGGCTTCTAAGATAGAGGTCTCACATCTCAACTGATGCAAGAGCCATCTACACAAGAAATTATTGTTTATAAGAGAAAGAAGCCACTACATATTCGTTTTTATATACTAAGAGGATAGTCAAGGATTCTAATTGTCATTTTTAATTTTGAACTATTCTTATGGATATTTTGGGAATTATGATGTATTATTGTTTTTTTAAAATTTTTTGCTAAATATTATTTTGGTTTTATGGCGAATTTCATATGCTGGTAAAATGTTTTTTGGAAGCATGATTCAATATCAAATTGCTTTTTCTGAGAGCATTTAATGAATCATATGATGCATATATATAATTGCTTCACTGAAGAACTACTTATTAACAGCTTTCCTTACTAAAGAATGTAGTGTGGTTTGTAATTGAACGAGAGTCGCTGTCTGGGAGAGCAATTTTTTTATTGTACTACTTTCTAAAATACTTTAAATCATATTATAATTTGAGAAATATATTTTATTGTAGCAGTATTTTGATCAAAACCTCATCAGTATGAACCAAACATGAACCAACCCATGCTGGATAATAGTCTGGAGTTGCGCCAAGTTCAGCCTGGCTCATGTAAACTTTAGTCTTTTGAATCCCGTATGAAACCGGAACAAATTCTGAAACTTTAGTCTCCCATTTGCTATAAAATACTAACTCACACCCTACTGTTTGATAGACCTTTAACTTGGCTATGCTTACTTAATCATAGACCAAATCAAGCTTCTAAAACAAAACAAATGGGATAACCGATTTCCGATAGAATGGAATATTAAATCAACTCTTTAGAAACTAAAATCACATTCAAACTGTATTTGGCAAGATCTTTAATCTTAAATTTAATTTTAAGCTAAAATCATATTCAAACCGCATCCGGCAAGATCTTAAATCTTAAGTTTAATTTTAAAATTTTCTTTCAGTAAATTCAGAAAATATTACAGTTTTTATTTGACTTAGAGTTTTTCTTGGATATTTCTTAACAAAGTGAGAGGGCTTTAGAGTAGAATATGAGAATAATTTTACTTAAACCATCTAAACTATTATTCTTTTTTACATACTGAACTTTTTTAATTACTCACATCTGCCCTAAATTAAGAAAAATATCTATATATATCCCCCTTAAACAAAGAAAAAAATAACAATATAAACCTCTAAATTAGATAATATTTTGGATTAGTCATGTATATGGTAAATTAAAAATTTAGAAAGTGTACTTAGACAATGTTAATAGTTCAAAAGTTTACGTGGAATTATCTTTATAATATATTTAACATTTAGAGTATTATTTGTAATGTCTCTTAAATTAAAATCACTCTCGAAAGTAGAAGCACTATTCGCGTAGAAAATTATTAATTTGATTCGGTCTTAGAATATCTCCTTACATGAGGTATGCCAGTTTCCAAATATAGCCCTAGTGGGAGACAATATAGGAGTGATTACTCATCCAACCATTGCCTTTATAATATGCATTCATACATATCTCCCCTCCTCGGAGCTTCGAATTAATCAACATCGCTAAACAAACCTAAATCCATTATGTCATCATTAATGGCTCCTCCTCTTCCTCCTCCTCCTCCTCTAGATGCTATTAAGCCTATTCGTCTTCCTCCAGGATTTCACTTCTAGCCCACCAACTAAGAACTAGTCGAGCATTATCTGATCAAGCAAGCTTTCGGCCATTCCTTCCTAGCCAATCTCGTCAAGATCTTGAAAGTCTATCGCTTGGACCCAGAAAACCTTTCGTTTATGTCAATCTTTTCTTTGTATTTTTTGGGTCTTTTTTAGCTTGTATCGTTTGATCTTTAGGAGCTAGAGAGTGTAAAAAGTATTTGCTGTTATCTAGATACGACAAGGGGATTAGAACGCTGGGGTTATTTCTTTGTAGAGGATTGCGATGAGAAGTATAGAAATTTAGCTACTGGGAGCCTGAAGACTGTGAAACGCCAGTCCAAGTAGGAGGAGAGATCGTCGCCTATAAGAAGAAAATCGTCTTTTTCAATCCTCTTGGGATCGAATCATGTTTGAGAATGTTGCGGTATCCATTCGATTAAGACCTATTTAGACTGAAGAAGAATTCAAATGCTGCCATGGTGAGATAACACACTTCTGACAACTTTGCTTCAATTCTTTTTTCTTTCTTTCTTTTTTTTTTGGGTGCTTTTGTGACAATTTGTTTTTTATAGGAGTCTAGTAATTGAGTTCATATGAAATTAGTCACATTATGGTGATCGTAAGTAATGAAGTGTTGTATATGATTCATATAATATTAGATAGAGTTGTAATGGAGGATTATAACTAATAATTTGGATAATGCATGAGATTCTTTTTATCTTTTTTTTTTGGTGAAATCCCATAGGTTGATAATTTTGCTAATTCCAAACAAGTTTAAGAAGCTTGATAGACAGAAAAGAAATGGGAGATATTTAAGAAGCTTCACTACCAGCACAACATGAAAAAAAAAGTATCAAGCCCAACCAGTATAATGCCATACTAACATGAGAATTTTCTTTCTCAAATAAATACTAACTATTAGGTTATCCAAAAAAAAAAGTTCATTTTTCCTAGTTCTGATGTTAATTTTCTGGAAAGTCATACAACGAAGAGTGCTTAATGCTGTGATATTAACCCAAATAAAACCTAACCTCCACCCTCACTTATAAATATAAAATTTATTATCTTACAACTGACCCTCACTTTTCATTACCTCCTACGTATTCATCTTCTCCCTCTCCACTCTCAACTCTCTCTCACTCGTGAATGTCCAAAGGAGATTGTGAATGGTTTGAGCTTCGCTAGATCTCACGGGCACATCATTTCATCCACCAATTGATTTCGTACGAGGAGAATCTCAAGATTTAGAAGGAGCCCGATTGTTGAGGAGAGTTAGTCAGATTCTAAAGATATTTTAGGCAAGTTAGATCCATTATTAGTGTACAAATAATATAATTATTGTGATGATAATTTCCTTATGTCATTATTAACTAATTTAACATGTATTATTTATTATTTATTGTTTATTTCATGATAGACTCCATGCTTAGTTATAACATATGTTATCTTGATAATCATAATGTAATAAGGTAATAAAAGTCATGGCACGACATGCATGTATCATTATTAGTTTAGTCCCAGCTAGGTAGTGCCCCTCTCACCCACTTAGCCCAGGGTTAAGGGTAGAGTGTATTATATAGTATTATCATATTAACGGTCTATACTTGAGGTCGTTAGCTGGTGAAGCATTCAGGTGATTACATTACCTTATTTGGAGACTAAACTAGGATGATAGTAGAAAGATATTTGAGAGGTAGGGATATAACTCTAACGGTACCTGATGACGCAAGATCAGGATGTCCACTGAGCTGTGAGCTATTTTTCGCTGTATGCGATGATTCGATTACAAGTAGTGATTTTGTTATATGCGATAATTTACTAGAGTGGTGATGATGTTGATGATGATAGGCTTACGACTAGGGTTCCTAATTTGATAGCCATAGATAGTCAATTATATGCAATGAAACTAGGCATATATAAGCGATATAATCGCTAGATGACTAGTCCTCCTTATTATTATGTTTGCTATGTGAATTATGACATTATTGACATGGTTGCTATGTGAATTATGACAGATTGAGTAATGATGATACTATGCACTTATATGTGTTATGAGTTAATGAAAATTTATTATAAATTATTAGTGTTGTTTGTTCTTTTCTTCCTAGCTAGACTATAGGCTCTGCGAGGATTTTTATGTTTTAAGTTTATATATGGACATGTATTCATAGAGACTTGTTGAGGCTTTGTAATACTTGTAATTCTGAATTATTTGCTTGGATTGTTATGGTATTTTAGACCCATCTTAGATACTTTGTGAGCATATTGCACTGACATATCATGTGAGAGTCATAAATTTTTCCACGTTAAGAACACATGATTTTTGGAGGTGAGTGTTTCACATGGATTGTTTGAAAATTAGATTGATTGCTCCATAAGACAATAGTGAAAAGAATACGAAGAATTGTTATTATGTATAGCAAGCATACTGATAGATGTTTATTATTTTACTAGATGATAGACAAATAATGATGTATAGGAATTGATCATATTAGCATTTATATAATATATTAAATTATTATCGAAAGTTAGTGAGCGTGCCCTTTTTAAATGAGGTTATGGATCTTAATAATTTTAATAATCTACATGTTTGACCTTTATTATTAAGGTAAATATGTCTGGGAGATAATGATTATAGGATTGATAATTTCATTATAGTTTGTGAAAATTGGATCTCCTAGTAAAGCGAAAAGTTGAGGATGTAAATTGATCTATAAGGTTAAAGGTAAGATATACTAATGAGGTTGGATAAATGGTATTGTTGAGTATTTTGCTATCTATATAAATAATTAGTTTCAGTTGCTTTATCAATAGATCACATTAGCATGAATAATTTGGGAGATTGATTTTAATAGTTTTATAGTTCATGGACATTACTTTTGTCGATTTATCCAAATTGTGTGTATGTATTCTTAAAGATCAAGTATAATGAATTTATAAATATTTAGAACTGTATTAGATTACCTAATGCTATGTTGATGTTATTAAGTATACGTTAATAGTTGTTGGATATAGATTTGTATTATGAATGGAGTATTATATTGTCGAGTTATTAAAAAGATTGTTGGATTACTTGGCAGAATTTACTAGAAAGTCGTTGCATTTGAATATCATTAATAAATGAAGATATTAGCAGATATTCTAGTAGCAATAGTGATTGAGTTGATCGTGATTGGATTGTAACTATATGAATTAATGAATAGATAGTTTGGATGCAGAAAACAAATTGATAAAAAGATCATTACAATTTTTTTTATCATGTATGTTTTCTAGAGGCGGTTTGAATTTAATAATTCAGATATTACAGGTTAAGATGGAATATAATGTTGGGAATCAGAAGGCTATATAAATTTTATCTGATGTTGCAATATGATTAACATTCATAGTTTGGATTTGATGAACTTTATGTTATTTTGAAAAATGTATTGTGAAAATAAACGATGATTTAGTAGTCTTAAATTGATTTTCTTTTTTGTAAATGATATAATGGTTTAAGATATGAGCAGTGCATTTTTAAATAAAAGAGTTTGTACTGTTGCCTAAATTCTTTGATGATCTCAGATGAGGATGAGTATGGTTAGGTTAGTGACATGATTTGTTTACAAAGAGAAACATGAGTTGAGTATTTTGAATGTTTCTAAAATAATTTATATTTATCGTTCTACCCTATTTAGTGTTAGTATTGAGGGATGTCCCATTGAGCCTGTTTGAGTATTAAAGTATACCTTCCGTGGATTAGAGATAACTTACTTAAATAGGTAGTATTGCATTGTCATAGGTGATTATGGCATTACGTTGTTATATGGTTGTAGTTGCCATGAGAAGTGATAGTTTTGCACAAATTGAGGTATTTTGGAATAGAACATGATACAATTAACAGATGACATACTTGCGATATTATAGAATTAGTGTACATGATTATTGAGCAATAATCTTTCTTGTGGATCAGTAATATAAATATATTTTCTATGATTGGTTTTTGTAGAAAGATAATACGATTATTTGATGGACCTAGATATGGGTATTTAATTCTTATATTGGATTATGTATCACTGTGATATTAGGAGTAAGGTGTGAAAGTAGTAAGTGAGGTCATAATTATGAAGTTGAAAAAGTCAATACTAGTGTGATATAAATTTTGAGGTTAAGATTTTTATAAAAGGGGGAAGGAAAATGTAACAACCAAGCCCTAAAAAATGTTAAAGAATTTGGGCATGACGCGACCGACCACATTGTGGCCGGTCTTGTGCCCAAGTCGAGCCCAGCAGGTGGGAAACTTTTCTCACTTGTCATGGCAAATCATGGGGCCGCCACGTGCCATTGGCCCTGGCCACGGCAAGCCCCGCCACGGCTGCTCACTACCTTCTCTCTCTCTTTAAATCCCTCTCTTTCACCATCTCTCTCTCTCATGGATTTGCCACCACCATCCTTGGAACCCACCACCGTCATCTCAACTAAGCAACGGTGAGCTCCTCTCTCTCCCTCTCTCTCTCTCTCTCTCTCTCTCTCTCTCTCTCTCTCTCTCTCTCTCTCTCTCTCTCTCTCTCTCTCTCTCACACACACACACACACACACACACACACACACACACTTGGGTTCGGGCTAGCAAGAGCCAAGCTGCTGGCTGGCCAATAATGACCGGTGCCCTCCTCGTTGGCTCGAGTTTGCACCCTCCTCCCTTCCTTCTTCTTCTCCTTCTTCTTTTCCTCTTGTTCTTTTTTCTTCCTCTTCTTCTTTCCTTCCTTCTCCTCTCTCTCTCTCTCTCTCTGTGCTACGATCTACAGTGTTGGGCTCGGCCTAGCATTGTAATAGAGAGTCTCTTTCCTTTTTATTTTAAATTATTTATATTAAATCTAAGTATACTCACTAATATAAATATTAGCTAAACATAAGTAGAGCAAATATAATTAATTGTAATGATAAATTTTTTGGTATGTCTAGCTTAATTATCATTATTAGATTAATATATTTAGTTTTATTAAAAAAATTTAAATTATATAAGTTACTATTAATGTTCATGTATGTATGTATGTATGTATATATAATGCATTTCTAGCACCTTATTGTTATACATTATTTTCTATAAAATAAATGCTAAGCTTGGACAATAATTTTTATATTAATGGATATTGATTGTTATAGCTATAAATATTTGTATATAAATATATCTATAGCTTATACATAGTTATAAGATTTATATTATAGTTATATGGATAATAATCCTATATTCGTGCTTATATTATATATAAATATTTTAGCATGTTATTATTATTATTTTTTTGTATAAATGGACATACTAAGCTATGATAATTATCTTTATATAGTTGGATAATTATTTACGTACAATTAGTGATTTATCAAGTAAGTGCAAAATAATTGAATTAGATATTGTATGTACTGTATTTTTAATATATTATTATATATGTGGTCTTTTATGTTTTATATCAAAGAGATTAATTATTATATGGGTAATATATGGTTAGAAAACTTATTATAGTAATAATAACATATTAGTGCTATCATAATCATATATATAATATAGTAATAACATATTAGTGCTATCATAATCATATATATAATATATATTAGTTATGATAGCACTAATTCATATAAATAGATATAAATTATAGTAATAACATATTAGTGCTATCATAATCATATATATAATATAAATTAGTTATTTAATAAAACCTAATGAATTATCATATATTACATGAATGGATTCTAATTGAATAAACAGCTAATGTCATACTACTTAAATATTTTTCAAATTCTAAACCCCTTTATTTAAGATCTTGTTGACCTTGCTAGTGACGACTTGACACTCGGTTAACTGATGTGAGGGATACGTGTTTTATGTCTTCTAAATAGATTGTGAGCAGTCTTATTCCCTAGATGTCTTTCTCAAATTATTATATATTATATAATTATGTATATGTATGGTTTTAACCTCCAATATGTTTATATGATCTTATTTAGAGATGATTTCAGTCTAGTATATTTTATCATTCATTCGATTAGACTGATTTTGGATATGAGTATGCTGGTGATAGATAGAGATGATTTTAAATGACTATACTGTTATGACTTTATGCCGAGATAATCTCTAGTATGAGTATGCATGTGATAGACTAGTATGAGTATGCATGTGATAGATATATAATTGAAGATTGCATCGCATTATATCCACCTAAATTCTTGATATACTTGACTTATTATAGTATTGGATAAAATACTATGATCTATCATTTAGAAAGAAAGTATGCAATTTAATTGATATAATAGTTGATAAAAAGCATGAGGATACCGAGTGGGCATGAGGGTTAAGATGCGCTTGGTGGATGATTGATCGATCGACATAGTCACGATCCTGTGGCCTTATGTTTGAGGTCGTTAATCTATGTGCGCAACATACATTCAGACACATGCTGTTCGCTAGGGCATATGTGGCTAGTTATCATCACGTGGTTTCTATTAGATAAAAAGGTGCCTGATCTAGATATATGTTAAAAGCCTTGGTGGATGGTAGGGTATGATTATGTTTGAGATACCCTTTGCGAATAATAGGGTATGCTTTGAGCCTTTGGGCATAATGATGAGACTGGATTTCAAGTGTTGACGGTGTGCCTAGTTAGATGATATTATTCAGATTCGATATTCATGATTGAGATGTTGAGAAATGCATATGACTTTATCGTAATCTAATATACCTAATTATTCAGTGATTAATATGCATCATATAAGGTTGCATTTGATATCATAGCATAGTCATGGTCAGCATACATCATATGTGTCATATTTAAGAGAGTTATGATAATGGTATAACATGGAGATTTATTTATATATTGTCAAGAATTATATATACTTTATTAGTTATGACATGATATCTACCATATATTTTTATATTATTAAGGATATATTCATTTACTCATTCATGACGTGATGCTTCTTTTTAGGTTATATTATTTAATACATGATTTACTCTGAATTTGGCATCAATGATTCGAGGTAAAGTTTATTTATTGAGTTTTTAGCTCATGACTCTCTTTATTTCTTTTTAACCCCTCAAGATATGTGATACGTTATAGCGATTTAAGATATCCTGAGAAGATATTTTAGAGCAAAATAAGGTGAGTTATAGTCATGAGATGGCATAAAAAATAGTTTATCTAGATATTGAATTATACTGTTATTGGATATTTGTACTCCATTGTATTAGACACTGAATTGTATAATATATGTTCGATTAAAGTGTACTTGCATATTAGTGGTTTTAGTTATATCTTGATGGTTTGTTGTGACCTGTGTGGATCCTGCTAGATTATATAGTAGTCTAGTGTATATTATATTAGACTTGGATATTTATATGTTAATAGACTTGTTTGGTTAATAGTATGATTTATCACTAGGATGAGCTATGTTGAGTATAAGTGTATCTATGCGTAACGAGTCCCGCCCTTCCTATTACGTGCATCACGCATGCCAAGTGGGCACATGGGCATGCACGTGCCCATGTCGGTTAGGGGTGTTATAGTTACTCTAGGTGGTAGGCTTTAAACCCATTCCCCTCGATGAACAATACACTTGATCTCTTGTTAAACACTTTGTCAATGGATCCATGATATTATCCTTTGATTTCTTATAACCAATGGATATTATACAATTTGAGATCAATTGTTGCACAGTATTATGTCTATGATATATATGTCGAGACTTGTCATTGGATATTTTACTTTGTGTCTTTCTATAGCTAATTGACTATTGCAATGTATGCAAATTGCTAATGCAGATTTCGACCACATAAACATATCTTCTAAGAAATTTTGAAGTAACTCGGTAAACTTAGATTCCATAGAAGATTTAGTTATACATATTTATTTAGATATTTATTTAGAAGATTTCCATGATACAAATGCACCCTACCCCCCCCCCCCCCATGTATAAAGACATATCCACTCGTGGATTTGGTGTCTTTCATATTAAAAATCTAATTTGTATCACTATACCCCTCGAGATTGATCTTTCTACTCATCTACAAGAATCTAATCTTTCGTCTTAAGTGCTATCTAGATGAAAGATCAATCTCGAGGGCTACTGAGGTTGGACTTCAATCACGAGAGGCGGTGAATCGTGGGTTCTAGTGAGCAAGACTGAGAGGAACAAAGTCGTTTGGATCGACGGGTTGTTTTGTGAGTCAGTCTTGTAACTGCTAATATTCTAGTGATTGATTTTGATCCGAGTTTGGATTCGTGGTTTTTTCCCGTTTAGGTTTTTCCAAGTTAAAATCTTGGCGTTCATCTCTACTTTCATTTTTAATATTTCTTCCGACTTTTACTTAAGCGAACGAACGATATCATTGCCTAAAGGTTAGATACATACGTGTGTCTAGGGGTTTTTTCATAATATTTGGAGGAGTGCAATTCATGATACATCAAATTGCTTATTATCCAAGAATATTCTAGCTGAGATAATACATTCATTTATATTTTTTGTGAGATGAAGATTCACATCTATTAGTGTTCTGGCTAGATTATTATTATCTTTATCAAATTTATTGATCATTTTCTCTGATTGAGTTCTTACATAACCTTTCATTTTCTTAGTTATCTCTGTACCAAGAATCACATGTGCAACTCCCGAATCTTTCCTATCCAACTTGCTAGCCAACATGTTCTTGATAGCTTTAATGATATTAATATTATTACTAATTATTATCATATCATCAACATAAAGTGTAACACCTAGTCCTTAGCCACCCTAAAAGGGCCTCATATAAGCCACAACATACACCAAGAACATCTCATTATTATATATACAGATCATATATATATATATACATCAAGTACAAAGTCACATATTTATAGTAATGATAGGATAAAAACATCACTCTATAAAGTATGAAACATTATATAACATAAACTCATGTAACGTACAACGCTAACAACATTCTACTTTTCAAATGCTGGCAAGGTCTCTAATATGGTATCCTGCTCAAACTGTTCATCTATCCTTTTTGTAAATAGAAAACATAGAGGTCATGAGCTAAAGGCTCAGGCTTATTCCAAATCAGTGATGCCAAATAAGGAGTGAATCATATATTGAATAATATGAATAAAAAAGGAGCATCATGTCATGAATGAATATATAAATATATCCTTAATAATATATGAATATCTAATATTTTATGTCATAAATGATCATGTACATATACCCTAAATAACTTATATATGTCTCTGATAATACAATCATACTATAACTTCCTTGAGAAATCCCTTTTCTTAATACCCCTATTCTCCCTTCATCCGAAGCTGTTGTAATTTGGGCTCATCATAATGTAATGTATGCTGACCATGACCATGGTATGACAATTTCAAATGCCATATATAATGCATGACGACCACTTGATAATCATGTATATCAACATATGGACAAATTAATTTCTTTTTTAATATCCCAGTCATCATTGTCAACTCTGAATAATATCGTTGTATTAGACCACCGTGCATGATTAACATCCAGTATCCAGTCTCATCATCATACTAAAAGGCTCAAAGCACACCTTGCCATCCGCTAAGGGTATCTTAATTATAATCATACCCTATCATCCGCAAAAAGTATCTCAATTATAATCATAACCTGTCATCTCAATTATAATCTAGCTAATAGACTTGCATAAGAATAACTCACCACATATACCCTAGCGAACGGTATGTGGCTGAATATTAATTGCACATAAACTACTAACCTCAGATATAAGGCCACATCATTGCACCTCTCGCGATCAAACTATCCCAAGGCACCCCAATCTCTAGCACCTACTCGAGTATCCTCACGTTATCAACTATTTTATTAATAATATTTTATGCTTTCCTTCTAAATGATAAATCATATATATTTATTCATGTAACTTAGAAATTTAGGTGGTAAGAAAGTCAAAAGAAATATAATACAGTATAGTCTCCAATCATATATCTATTATATGCATACTCATGTTATAGATCAACTCGATATAAAGTATATATATATATATATATTATATTCATATCTAATTATCTCTATTTATCATCTGCATATTCATATCTAAGATTAATCTAATTAAATGAATGATAAAATATACTTTGGAAATACATTCTTGTTCATAATTTCTTTTGATGGAACTTACTTTTGATGTAGATCTATATGGAAATTCATTATCAAAGAATATGCATTACTAGACTCAGTAATCATATTCTCAAGTACTTCAAAATCATCTGATTTGTGAACCAAAAATCGATATTCACTACTGTTATGAGTATAACTACTAAATATACAATCAATAGTTTTTGATCCAATTTTTGTCCTTTTAGGAACATGAATTACAACCTTTTGTAACAACCCAATCTTAAAAAAAATAAAAAAATAAAAATAAATAAATAAATAAATAAATTCTGGGCACGACGCGACCGGCCACACTATGGCCGGCCTCGTGCCCATGCAAGCTGCGCATGCAGCTTGCGTGGTGGGGGCGCCACGCGCCTGCTGCCGCTGCCGCAGCCAATGGGCTGCAACCAGCTGGCCGCGGCGGGGCGCCGCCGCAAACCGCCCCCCCCCCCCCCCCTCACCGCCTTCCCTCTCTCTCTTTAAATCTCTCTCTCTCTCCCGTTTGGTCTCTCTCTAAACCTCTCTCTCTCTCTCTCTCGCCGAGGCCGGACTATCGCCGCCGCCGCCACCTCCACGAGCGCCGGTGAGCTCTTTCTCCTCCTCTCTCTTCTTCTCTCTTCTCTCTCTCTCTCTCTCTCTCTCTCTCTCTCTCCCTCTTTCTCTTTTTCTTACCTTGGGCTCGGGCCCGTCGGAGCCGAGCCGTCGGCAAGAGGCCGGCAGCTGGCTAGCCACCAGCTGCCGGTGCCCTCCCCACCGGCCCGGGTCCGCACCTCCCTCCTCCTTCTTCCCTTCTTCTCTTTTCTTTTCTTCTCTTCTTCATCTTCTTCCTTTCTTCCTTCTTCTTTCTTCTTCTTCATCTTCCTCAGCTATTTCCCTTCTGCAATAGTGCTGGGCTCGGCCCAGCACTGTAGCAGACAGTGCCGAGCCCAGCACTGTGACAAGGGATTGCTCCCTTTTTAATTTGTTTATATTAATTATATGATTTAGTTTTTAAAATTTAGGTGAATCAGTTATCTGGATGATAGATTATTTTAATAATTTATACTCTCTAGCATAAGTATTAGTTAAGTATTATTAGTATAATAATTTATTAATTATAGTTATAAGTACTTGCATATGATTATATATAGTATAACCACTGTTTATTAGATTAATACATGTAATCATATAGATAATAATCTTATATTTTATATAGTTAGTTTTATTAAAAATAATTAAATTTTATAAGTTTCTATTAATGTTTATGTATGCTTATACATGCATATATTTAATACATTTGAGTATACAATGTGTTTCTAGCAACTTATCATTATTATTATATATTATTTTCTATGCAATAAAATGCTGAGCTCAGATAATCATTTTTATATTTATGAATAATGATTAATATATGTATGATTAGTAACTAGTTAAGTAAAAGTAATAATTGCCATATAATTGAATAAGGTTATCATAATTATATATATATAAGGTATATCAAGTTATTTAATAAAATCAAATAATTTATTATATTTTACACCAATGAATTCTAAATGGGATAAACGGCTAACATCATATTATTTAAATATTTTCAGACTCCGAACCCTCTTATTTGAGACCCCGTGGACCTTGCTAGCGATGAGTGTCACTCGGTTACCTGACGGACGTGAGAGATGCGTGGTTTGTATCTTCTGATCAGACTATGAGTAGTCTTATCCCCTAGATCCCTTTCTCAAATTAGGTTATATTATATATTATGTACATGCATGTTTTGGCCTCCAGCATGATTATATGACTTTATCTAGAGATGATTACCGTCGAGCATATTTTTATCATGCATGTAATTAGGCTGATATTTGATATGAGTATGATAATGATAAATAAGGATGGTTGGAGATGATTATACTGTTATGGTTTTATGTCGAGATAATCTCTAGCATGAGTGTGCATGTGATAGACTAGCGGGAGTATGCATGTGTTAGATATATGGTTGGAGACTACATTGCATCATTTTTCTCTTGATTCCTGTTCCACCTAAATTCCTATTATGCATTGACTCGTTATCGTACTAGATATATGCATATGATCTGTCATTTAAAAGGAAAGCATGAAATGTGATTGATAGGATAGTTGATAGAAAGCGTGGGGATACCCGAGTAGGCGCCAGGGTTAGGGGTGCCTGGATTGATGATTATGGTCGCTGATATGCGATATCTCGTGGCCCATGTCTGAGGTCAGTTGAGTCTATGCGCACAGACAATCGGACACATGCCGTTCGCTAGGACATATGTGGCGAGTTATCCTCACGAGGGTTCTATCAACTATGTGGGGTGCCCGGTCTGGATGGATGTTGATACCCTTAGCGGATGGCAGGGTATGGTTATATTTGAGATACTCCTTGTGGATGGCAGAGTATGCTCGGAGCCTTCGGGCATGATGTTGAGACCGGGTACCGGGTGTTGACTGTGCATAGTGGTCTAGTATGATGATATTATACCGAGATGTCGGTGATGATTATGATGTTGAGAAATACATATGATTTCATTATCATTCGGTTACCTGATTATCGAGTAGTCAGTATTAATCATATATGATTGCATTTGATTTCATAGTATTGTCATGGTCGGCATGCATCATGTGTCATATTTGAGAGAGAAAGTTATGATGATTATATGACGTGGTGACCTATTTATTCATTGTCGAGGATTATGTATTCTTATCAGTTATGACATGTTATCTACTTTTCATTTATGTATTATTGAGGATACATTCATATACTCATTCATGACATGATGCTCTGTCTAATTCATATTATCCAGTACATGATTTACTCTTTGTTTGGCATCACTGATTTGGGGTAAGGTCTATTTACTGAGCCTTTTGCTCATGACTCTCTTTATTTCTTTTCTAACCCCTCAGATTTGTGGTACGTGATAGCAACCTGAGATATCTTGAGAAGATATTTTAGAGTGATGATGAGGTGAGCTATTGATGCGAGACGGTATGGAAGATAGTTTAACCAGACATTGAGTTGTATCGTTGTTTGCTATATTTGTACCTTATTGTATCAGATGATGAGTTATATAGTATATGTCAGATTTTTATAGCACTCGTGTATCAGCTGTTTAGTTGTATCTTGATGGTTTGTTGTGGCCTGTATGGGTCCTGCCAGATTATGTAGCGGTCTAGTGTTTATTATTGTGGACTTGGATATTCATATGTTAACAGATTTATTTGATTGATAGTACGATTTATTCGACGATGGATTATGTGATCATGGATATGTTAGTAGGTGTTATTTGATAATGTCATGTTTATAAGTGCATAGGAGAGTATCTGTGCGTGACGGGCCCCGCCCGACCTGTCATGTGCGCCGCGCGTGTTGTGTGGGCGCGTGGGCGTGCACGTGCCGTGTCGGGCGGGGGCGTTACACCTTTGCTAGGCACCCCTACACTCTTAAGTATTATAGTGAGGTTCTCGACTTTTCCATAATTTACAAAGTATGTTATCCAATTTCTTATGCGGTAACTAGCTGAGAATATGACTTGTAGAAAGCAAAGCCCCCTACCCAAAACTCCCTCCCCCAATAAATTTTTAAGGGTAAACTAGAACTCATTAACATGTCATTCTTTATCCTTTTCATAATTTTATTTTTATGTTCAACAATATCATTTTACTATGGAGCGTAAAGAGTCATTGTTTGATGAATAATTCCATTTTCTACACATATTTGCGCAAATGGTGACTCGTTCACCGCCTTTATCACTTTTTAGCATTTTAATATTTCTGCTAAGTTGGTTTTCAACCCCAGTTTTAAAATGTATAAACATTTCTAATGCCTCATCTTTACTTCTTAGCAAATACATATAATAGTATCTTGTACGATTGTCAATAAAAGTAATAAATATAATTTTCTCACCTCTAGTTTAAAAAATTTGAAGTAATAAAATACCTTTTCCCCACCTTTAGTTTGAACAAATTTCAAATCACATACATCGGTATGTATATGATCTAGAGGATCTGTACTTCGTTCAATGGAATGAAATGAAGCCATAACCAATTTAAATTCTATACATGTTTCACATTTATTATTTAATTAATATGAAAACTAGGCAACATGTTAAGATTAATTAATTTATGCAATGTACTATAATTAACATGTCTCAATTTATCATACTATACTTCACTAGACTCAAGCAAGTAGAAAAGATTCATCTTAATATCTTTGGAGTCACAGTCATTATATTCATCTTAAAAAGACCATTAGATAAGTAGTCTCTTCCTACATAGATGCTATTTTTGATAAGTACAAACTTATCAGACTCAAACACTAGATTATTACATTATTTACTCAACAATAATTCTGAAACCAAAATCTTGCGAATGTCGGGCACATGCATAATACCATTAAGAGTAACTCTTTTTTTTAACTCAATTTCAAAACAACTTTCTCTATTCCTTTCACATTAGAAGTTAGTGAATTTGCCATGTAAAGTTTTTTATCTGTCATAGTTTGATAGGATGAAAACATCCATTTACTAAAATAAATGTGTCGAGTAGCCATAGTATTTACCACAACTCTTTAGGATTTCCTCCCACTAGATTCACTTTAGAGACAATAGTAGAAAGATGCATGTCATTGACATCAGCAAGAAGATTCTCCACTTCGGTTGCATTGGTTTGTAGCTTCTTCTAAGAGTTCTCTTTGTTAAAGTTCTCATTCTTATTGAGCAAGCTGAAGTCATGAGCACAATTTTTTTATTTGTCTATATTTGCCTTAAACTTCTTTGCTTAGTCACTTTTAGAGCCTCTGCTAGTGTGCTTCTTTTTGTTGTCTTTTGTAAACTTTACCACATTTGCTTTAAATATGTACTAACTTTTATTTTTCTTTTCAACAATACGATTATCTTCTTTTATCCTCAACCTAGTAATGGTAATAAGTTCTTCAAGTGTCATCTACTTGTGTTTGTATTTTAGGTAATTTTTAAAGTCCCTTCAAGATAGTGGTAATTTTTTAATAATATCTGCCACTTGAAATCATTCATTTATCATCATTCCTTCTGCATGAATCTTATGAATTATCACTTAAAGATCCTGCACATAGTTATCATTGGCTTGTGTCAACCATCTTGTACTCAAGAAATTTATTAACTACAAATTTGCAGCATCTTCTGTCTTATACTTCTTGTATAAGGATTCTCATAATTTATAAGACGTTTTCATTGAACTATACACTTTGTATAATGAGTTATCTAGTCTATTGAGGATTTAATTCTTGCAAAGAAAGTCAGCATACTTCCACATATCCACTACAACAACTACTTGTTTATTTGTTTCCTCATTTTGGAGTTCAGACATATCTTTATGTAAAAATTTATCCAAGTTCAAAGTGACTAGACAAAACAGTATTTTCTACTGCCATCTTTTGAAATCTGCTCTATTGAACTTCTTAGGTTTTTCTCTATGAACTGTAGACACTGGAGGAGCATAGATAGGAGTAATAGTACTCTTTACTATTTCAACCATTTGTAAAATGAAAGAAAAAAAATAAAATCTGATAACAAAAAAACAGCAGTGACAGAAATCAAATTAAAAGTCAGAATAGATTGATCTTAAGATCGTTAGCAATAATAATCTAATTCAAAATAGTCACAATAAAATTCGACAAATAAAAGAAATGAAATTGAATAAACTCATATAATATAGAATGTAAAATTTTATATAAGTTGAGTCTATTGTTGAACAATATCTCCTTAATACTAATTCATTCTTCACTAATGTTACGATCCAACCACATGGGTTAAGTCGATTCGAGTCGAGTCTATTTATTTTTTAATTATTTTATGATGTAAGCCTTTTAGCAAGTCTAATTTAATCATGCGAGCCATTAAAGCAAGTTGAAATAAGTCATAACAGCTTTTAAGGCAAGTCCAAATAAGTCACAATAGTCATTAAGGCAAGTCTAATTAAGTTAAGCAAGTATTTAAGGCAAGTCCAATTAAGTCATATATGTCTTTAAAGCAAATCCTAATTCGAGTCGTGTTAGCCTTCAGGGCTAAGTCTGAGTATGACTCATTGTACCCTACCTCTATATATAGAGGGGCAGGGCTTCTTTGCTATTCATCTAAGAATGCAAGAATCCAAATATCCAAGCATTAAGAATTAATTGAGTTTAGTTATTTTCTTATTATCATATTTATCATTTTATTGTGGCCGTTAGATCGTCTTTACCTTTCTAGGGGTAGATCATAGCCGTAGATCCTCCAAAGCTTTCAAACCCTAGCCACCTCCTACCTCTAGCAACTACCCTACTATATGGCCATCCACCACCGCCCTTGGCCGTCCGCCACCCTCTAACGACCGCCGCAACGTCGAATAATTACCATTTCGCCCTCTTTGACTTATCTCCACTATTTTATTTTTAACTTTCAATTTCGACCTTTGATTTAGGTGAAACTAGAGCCATTAGAACCCTAACTCACGAGGCTATTCTACCTAAATTTTCAAAATTTTTTTATGTCCAGATCGGTCCAGATTTGTCTAGATCTGGTCCACAATATTGGTATCAAAGTCGACGTTCTTCGAACGATGGTGAACATGTGATCCAAAGCAAACCCAGGGGAGATCACGGCCATGGAGGACCAAAAAATTATCTCCATCCCTGATGATGAGCCACCAGCATGGGCGAAGGCATTATTCAAAGAACTTGCGGTCGAATTGAAAGAGAATTCGAAGGAGATCCAAATTGCCCTCAAGGACTCATTTCAAGCCTTAACAGAGATCCTACAAGTTGCCCTACACCTCCCTACACCACCTGCACTGCCGGCCATTGTGGAACAGGCACCACCTCCACCTTCAAGTATTAATAATGGTAAAACCTTGAAGACCATCCAAACTGTGGCAACCATCCATTCTTTGGTTGCGGTGGAGCACCCTCTATCCTTGCAAATCGAGCCCTCCATCGTAGCAACACCAGAGCAGCCCTTAGCAATGGTTGTGATGCCGTCTTCCCCACTTGTGATGGAAGCTAAGGCCAAAAACTCTTGCTTTCCACCGAACGCGATCTAGGTGCTCTCGATCTAAGCCATCACATCCACTCCCTTTCTCAGATCATCTGCATCCAAGTTATGGCCTAAACTGTATGCACTAAGACCCAGGCTCAAACCACCCATGGTTAGAATTTGGTCTAAGCCAACCGCGACTAAGATAGATTATGGCTAAAAATGGTGGGCTCTAGAGCAGAACCCATCATGGGCCCATCCTCTATGTTGCAGACGAGATTCATACAAAGATCGATGACATAAAGTTCAAGAACGAATGAAGGTTTGGAAACCATCATAGACACCTTAAGGACAAGGTGGTCGGAAGCATAGTGGATTGTTACGATTTGACCACGTGGGTTAAGTCGAGTCAAGTAGAGTCTATTTATTTTTTAATTTTTTCATGATGTAAGCCTTTTAGGCAAGTCTAATTTAGTCATGTGAGCCATTAAAGCAAGTCGAAATAAGTCATGATAGCTCTTAAGACAAGTCTAGTTAAGGCAAGTCCAAATAAGTCATAACAACTATTAAAACAAGTCTAATTAAGTCAAGTAAGCTTTTAAGGCAGGTTCAATTAAGTCATGTAAACATTTAAGACAAGTCCTAATTCGAGTCATGTAAGCCTTTAGGGCTAAGTCTGAGTATGACTCATTATACCCCCACCTCTATATATAGAGGGGCAGGGCTTCTTTGTTATTCATCTAAGAATGCAAGAATCTAAGTATCTAAGCATTAAGAATTAATTGAGTTTAGTTATTTTCTTATTACCGTATTTACCATTTTATCGTAGCTGTTAGATCATTTTTACCTTTCTAGGGGTAGATCATAGCCGTGGATCCTCCAAAGCTTCTAAACCCTAACCACCTCCTATCTCCAGCAGCCACCATATTATACGGGTCATCCACCACAGCCCTTGGCCGTTTGCCTAATACACTTAGTTAGGATCTTTTCTTATTGCATTAGTTGTTTATTTTCATTAAAATAAAATTCCTATAGGTCGCATTCGAATACAGGAGGGGTCGCATTCGAATACAGGAGGGGTCGCATTCGAATATTGGAAGGGTCGCGTTCGAACGTCCTTGCGAACGCTTGCATTAGGTTCACAAATACAGAGAACGCGAAAAGTGCGTTCGAACACGGTCGGGCGAGTTCGAACGTCATGTTCGAACGCCTGCATCGCGTTCGCACATACAGAGAACATCTTTTGTGCATTTGAACGTGATCGGGAGCGTTCGAATGTGATCGGTGGGAATCCTCTAGAATTATGGTTACTTATTGTTTTAGGACTTGTTGGCTAGCCTCTATAAATATGTGGATGGTAGCTAAATTCATTATGCAATTGGAATATGGATTTCTTGCCTCTCTATCATCTATCTACCCTAATCTCCCTCCTCTCTCTTCACCATTTTTCCATCTCTACCGTTGGCAAGGTTTCTTCTAACTTCTTATCTCCCTCGAATGTCGAGCCATCCCTCTTCTTTGGAATCTCGACCACTTCGTTCTCTTCGTCTATATCCCTTAGTCACATTCACCATCCACCTTCATCTCCATACCCATCCATAACCCTAACATCTACTCCACTCGTCACCACCACCATCACCCACGTTATTCTGTGTTTTCGTTCCAATTATAGTTCAAATATGCCAAGAATGTAAATACGAAAGTTGTAGATTAGGAAGTTACAAATCTAATCCACTTAGTTTTGTAATTTTCTAACTACAGGAGAATATTTGACGAATATTTTCCCATAATTATGCAGACTGCTTTCTATAATAAATTCAGATCTTAAAGGAATTATTCCGTAGCCGACCTTGGTACAAGAACCCATCACCGCCACCCTCTGACGACCGCCGTAATGTCGGATAATTACCGTTCTACCCTCTATGACTTATCTCCACTATTTTAATTTTAACTTTTCATCTTGACCTCCTATTTAGGTGAAATAAGAGCTATTAGAACCCTAACTCACGAAACTTTTTCCACTTAAATTTTTATAATTTTCTTACGTCCAGATTAATCCAGATCTAATTCGCAACAACTAGTTACTTCTAAAATAATAAATATTAGTCTCCTAGGATACAACGTCCGCATACAAAAGGAAGCTATAATTCAGCTTTATTCTTTTTTAAATATAGAAGACTCAAAAAAGAATTTTTTGTATATCTAAATACAGACTTCTTATATAAATAAATAGCCACGATAAAGGGGTGTGCCTTTTCAAAATGATACATCTTTCATTTAGAATGACGCATTTTCAACAAAGGGAGTGTAATCATAAAATGACACGTCCTTCCACACACCTTTTTGACTGAAGGAATGTGATCATGAATGGACATCCTTTTATATGAAAGAACATTTCTTATTGATTTATCTTAAAGCTAATTTTTTTTCATGAATTTAAATAAATAAATATATGATATTAAAGTATATAAAATTTATGTTCAAAATAGATGATCGTCCAATACTTCTCTTCAAAGTTTTTAATAAAATTAGCCCTCTTCTAAACTTTTTTTTAAATGAAATGACCTATCTGAATTTAATATCAAAATGGTCTATTTTATAGCCGTTAATAAAATGCTCAGTATTTTATTTTAAGAAGTGGAAACCGTAGCAAGTTTATTATTTTTTATATGTAGGAGCTAATCTGATTAGCATTGTAAATGCGACCAAAAAACATCTAAGGTAGACTTTTATCTGAATCTATTAGTGTTTCATCTGAAAAATTCCAAATAAACTAGTAACAAGTTCAACATTTACATATTAACTACTAATAAAATTAATATTTTATTTTATTAACTTACTGATTTAAACATTAAACTTATTGATATTTTTATCTCAAAGTAAAATACTAATTTAATCGGTGTTTTAGGGTCTAGGATCCTAGAGACGACTATAATGAAATATATATTCTTGGTATTAAGTTTTAGCGGTAGTCCATTTAAAATAGTTTGAGATAAGGCTAGTTTGGTCTAAATACAAGGTTGTTGATAGAAATAGATTTATTTATTTTTAATTTATTTATCAAAATAGATAACACCCAAAATTTAAATACCAAAATGAGTATATTTTATTGTAGCTCTACCTAAAACGCTTAAATGTTGAGCATTTTACTTAAAATGCTAATACGATCAATATTTTTCTAAATAAAACGCTAATTTTATGGGCGTTGTATTGAAACACTTTAGATGCTTCATATTCCTTTTACCTCATAGACTCTTAGAAAAATACTTAACTAAAATGCTTATAGCTACAATAGAGCTAGTTTGGTCAAAAACTCCTCTTCGTGCTTCGGACTTCGGTGCTACGGAGTACCACCACTGCAAAACATCAACTAGTAGTACAACAGCGGAAGGGCGAGCAGAAATTTTTCTTCCTGGAGTGCCGCCACATGCAATTCTTTCGGCATTTCAGAAGAAGAATGGGGTTGAGATCAATTATAAGCAATCGCCATCAGCTCTGGAGAACCCTCTCCTGGCCTGTTGCGACGCAGCCGCGGTCACACTTCTCATCGCGCAGCAAAAGAGTCATCGACATGGCTGCTCGTGACGGCGAGCTCAGGGTCTTCCTTGTCGCCGGGGAGGTCTCTGGGGACTCCATTGCCGCTCGCCTCATGGCCTCCCTCAAGAATCTCTCCCCTTTCCCTGTTCGCTTCGCTGGAGTTGGTGGGTTAGTCTATATAACCCATTCGACCTCTTTTCCTATTTGGTTACTGATGTTATTTGGGTTTACTTTCTGGTAAAAGTTTTCGGATCTTTCTGGTTGTTGTGAATTAGTACCGTTCATGGTTACCGTGCTTTGTGCTTTGCGTAGTGTAAATGTGGTCTTTTTCCATGTATAATATCTAGAATTTGATAAGGTTGGTATCTAACAGACTCCCAAAACTATGCGAGACTAGCCAAGAGCAATAATTACTCATTTGGCATTCTATGTTAGCACTACCCATTACTGACAAGAAAAAAGTCTACATATTTTGATTTTTCGCTAACTATGTGAATGTTTTGATTTGCCTACATTAGAGCTCATGCCGCTGAGAGGATTCGTCTAACGAAATATGCAGTTAATAAATGGATGATCAAGCAGAGAAGGGAGAAAATGGGTTTGAAATTGTGCTGTATATGTTTCCTTTTCTGTTTTATCTTGTTGGTAATAGATAATAAATACTTGGAAGAGATGAAGAGGTAATACAAAAATATTTGGGGCTTTCGTTAACACTCTGTTTGGCTGGAGAGTATAAGAGAGAAGAGAAAAGAAGGAAATAAAAAAGAAGAGAAAAGAAGGAAATAAAAAAGAAGAGAAAAATAACTTCGACTTATCTTGTTTGGATGTAATCAATAGAAGAAGAGAAGAGAAAAAATAATATTCAATTTAAGGAGAGAAAAAAAGAGAACATAACATGTTTACTATTATACCATTTATCTAATATTTTAATCATTAAAATTAATCTAGCACAAGCTATAGTATCCATAAAATAAATAAAATGTAATATAAATGACTGTTGTTTAATAATTTAAACATTATTCATCATCTGCTGTAAGAATTCCTTTTGTTCCTTAGTTGGACAGATTAAATTTTGATTGGATTATAACCGTAATAACTTACACATATTATCTCTGTTTATTGCAGGGGGAAGGTTAGAAACTTAAATTTTGATTGAATTTTTGAGATTTTATGGGATTTTGATATCTTAGTGCTCAACGTGATGTTGGAATTTGGTATCAAGATTAATTTACTGGATCACTAATGCAATCTAATAGATACATCATGACATGTGTTTGATTCTCTTTAAAATTTGTTAATATAATCCTGAAAAAGAACAAATAAATATTATAATAGAATAAGGGCATATCTGGAATGTTAAAATATAAGAATAGCATGTTTTCTTGTTTTTGTTTTCTTCCTTTCTCTCCCTTTCTCTTCACTTTTTGGAGAGGAAAAAAGTGGTTGTTAGAGGCTATTATCTTGACTTACTCTTCTCTTATCTCCTATTCTCTCCATCCAAATTGTTGATATAGATGAGGAAAGAGGCAGTTCAATATAGATGTCTGCTTACCCTTTGTTATTATATGTGTTGTATTTACTATTTAATGATAAAGAATTGGTCCTTAAATTATAGCTATGTCAGACTGCCAATAGTAGTATCCTTTAACTAGCCCTGCTTGGTCTTTAAGTTTCCCAACTTTTATTTATACTTAGTTTGCCTCACCAGTTGCCAATCCCTTATGATTGTTCATGTTTGCTATTGGACAACATGACATGAACTGCCTCAATATCACAACAGTGGCACAAGATGACATGCTGTGTACCCTACCATGTTGGTTTGTAGCTTGAATGGATTAGCATGGTTAGCATGATTCATCCTTTGTTTCCTTTTGACTTTATTTACTAGGAAAGTGCAACATTATAAATTTGGTGGCTAATTCTACAACTGTTTTAGATCTTCAGGAAATCAAAGGGAAGTAATATAAGGAGAAAAAACGGCCTTAAATTTACTTCGAAGGCACCACATTCATTTTTCAACTTGTATTGTATTTTGAGTAGGAGTCATATGACCAAGGAGATTTAGAATTAAACCTTTATCTAACTGTGGTTCAGAGTCTTAATTGCAGTTTTGGTTCACAGGAAAAAGTTTGGTTTGATAATTTTGGGAATTTCTGATTTCAATTTAATGGTTTCTACTTTTCAATATAGAACAATGTACTAAAAATGGGAATATTAAATTAAACTAGATAGTAGAAAATGTGGAAAAAAGATAAAATTATGATGTTGCCTCTAGTCATGATAGTAGTATTATAAACCACATGGAATTTTGGTGGATTAGGTAGAAAGTTGTGTACCTCAAGGTCTCCCTCAATTTGAGATTAAGAAAAAAAATTCTAGAATAGCTATTCTAGACTTTTATTCCTAAAATTATACCTCTAATCTAGAGTAGGATATTCTAATGTTTACATGTAATCTAGATAGTGGTGTAACAATTATTTTTTATGTAACATAAAGTTGAGGTAATCTACAAATAAAATGTGAAAATTGACTATGCCCTTGATTTGACATGTACATTTAAATTAAGGTATTCTCATTGATTGTAGATATGCATTGCTTTATTGTAGGTGTGTAGTGCATATTTATAAGTATGCAATGAGATATGTGGGTGGAAGAAGAGAGGAGGTAGGTGAAAAATTTGGCGAAAAAATTGAACAAGAACTTTTAAGTTTGTGGAAATGAGATAGATGAGAGGTAAGAGAGGAGAAATTGATTTTTAAAATTACTTTAATCAATTAAGTGTAAAATTGTAATTGAGCTTATGTGTGGAATGACAATTTATTTGTCAATTTTTTGAAAATTGGAATGACAATTCATTTGCTAGATCTAGACAACCACAAAGTCGAATTTATCAGAGACAAAAGAAAGGAAAGGGACCATCTCAAGCTCAATATAATTATAGTCAGATGAGGGAAGGACTTGAGTCTATAGGTAGCAGGACATCAGGAGAGGTGCGCTTACAGGATGATATGAGTTCATCATCATTACCATCATATCAATCACACCCACCAGAGCTACAACACTTTTATTATACTCCATATCCACAATCTATATATGCTTATGGTGTGCCTGTGCCTGTGCCGGTCGTTCCTGTATATATTCAATATCCATATTATATCATCAAAAAATTACAAAATTCTTATTTCTATAAAGACTATGTGAGACGTTATAACGAGCAATATTATCAGTGGATAAGTTTTGAAGAATATTGACAATATTTAACACAACATTCTCGTGTTATTCTTGTGCAAGCAAATGAAGTCTTTGATTCTCCTCATCATTTTATGTTCAACTAGATATTAGTTTTAATTATTGAACTATTATTAATTATGTATTGAATGTTATTATGTGTTCAATTATATTATAGAGTATTCAATAATATTATGGAGTGTTTAATCATTAATATTAATTTTAATGAATGTATTCAATCATATTATGTGTTGAATAATATTTATATTCAACTGTTGTTTTATCTTTAATAAAATATGTTATTTACAAAAATAATCTAAAGATAAAACATTGTAATGTAGATTTTAAATTTTAATACATATATTTAGACGGAAAAAATCAAAGATTGACATACCAAAGATCTAAAAATATTTCTAAATATCCTAAAAAAATTATTAAAAACACGGCACGCCTCCTACCGATGGTGGCACGGCACGGCACGTGCCACTGGCACGGCCATCACTGGTGTAGATCATCATTGCCATGCTTAGATATGTCTAGAATTTGTGTGACATTGTAGCATCATCATGACAGCTTGATATGCCATATCATGGAAAGCTATAATGTTTGTGGAACATTATGTAATGGAATTGGTTAAAGCAAATATTGAGTTTTTCTTTTTCCATATCATTTTATGGAATTCTTCTGTATATAAGGACGTCTGTCTTAAATGATAAAACGAGGGTTGTTTTAGAATCAATTTAGTCAAGGGCTAAAATGAGCTAATACCCAAAGAAAGCCCTAGTTCTATTTGGTTAACACACTCTAGCACATTACTTTTTCCTTTTCCCATCGCTACTAAATTTATTCCCAATTGTACCCGTTCAATATTCTTGACCTCACCAAATCATAACTATTAGAATATAAAATATAAAAACCATATTTCTCTAACAATTTAAGATTTTAGAGCAGTTGGTAAGTTAATATGGTATTAAAGCCATAGGTCATTTGGTTCAAATACTATCATATTCATCTTTGACAGAAAATATAAAACCCCATTCATCTAAAGTTCTAAATTAAATCTTCTTAGGTTCATGAAAATGTCTCAGCCCAGAAATGAGGAATATTATAATACAAAATATAAAAACCATCGTTTTCTAATAGCTTAACCTTTTAGAGCAATTGTTGAGTTAACAATAACTAAAGTCCCAACGAAGCCCACTGCCTTGATGTGAAGAAAAATGTTTGCCAAAGTAATCAATGCTTTTGGATCACAATGATCCAAAGAAAGCATGTATATCTTGTTAAACATTATTCCAATCCAGATACACAAAATATCATTGAAAAGAATAGTAGTTCATGATTAATTTATTGATCATGCCACTAGGCTGATGAATAACTTTAAAAAGGACCAGTAGATGATTTGCGAGTTTCAGAGACAGATTTCTGCAGGATTAATATTGATAAGCAAAGGTCTTTTTAAAAATGATATTCAAATGAACTTTAGGCTAATCCAGTGCAAGGTCCTTGAAATCCTTGTCTTATTCTTCAATTTAGGACACAAAAGATGCTATTTCCACTGCATAATAGTCATCTGCGTAATTATGCAATATCATCATACGGTTATCTAGTTATTTATCATTGAAAAATTTACCAAGTCTTTTACTATTTTGTCCCAATATGAACATCTTTTCCAAAAGTGGGCCATCATTTACTGCTCTTGACCAATATAATAAAGTGCGATACTTTCTTTTTTGCATTTGTGCATACTTTACCAAGTACTAACATATTGATCTTTCTAGGGTATATTCTTTATTCTAGGCCTTTTGATTACAGTATCTTCTGTTGTTTAGGAAATTGATGTACAAGGAAGGCTTGCAACCCCTCTTTCCAATGGAAGATATTGCAGTAATGGGCTTATGGGAACTGTTGCCACATCTGAATAACATTAGGGTGAAGTTGTGCGGAATCTCATCTTCTCCTTTTTACTATGTCCAGTACTCTTACTTTACCTCATGATGGATACTTCCTATATATTGGATTGATAAATTTAAATGTCACAGATTAAGCTAAAGGAAGCTATAGAAGCTACTCTATTGTTTCGACCTCATGCTGTAGTAACAGTTGACTCAAAAGGATTCTCCTTCCGCCTTTTGAAACAGCTAAAGCGTAAGTTACTGCTAGTTGGACACCTAGATAAGTGAATATTTTTCTTTCATCAAGGAGGTGTTATTATCAATTCTTCCATATATGTAGTAAGATGTTAATATTTCTTGTTGTGTAGGTAGATACATAGAGTTAGAGATAAGTCCTATGCATTTTCATTACGTTGCACCCTCATTTTGGGCATGGAAAGGAGGTGAAAGTAGGCTTAAGCAGCTGCGTCAATTTGTGGATCATATCTTGTGTGTACTTCCATTTGAAGAAGAAATTTGTCGACAAAACGGATTATGTGCTACTTATGTGGGTCATCCCTTGTTGGAAGATGCGATTTTCCTAAATCTGGTAGGAAACTTTCCACTTGACCTTTCTTCTATGGCTTTAATAGATCAATCTTTTGCTTTCCCTTTGTTTTGCAATACTATACTTTGTTACATTTTGATAGGTTCTACGGTACCAAATTGATAGGCTCTGATACCAAACCAATGATAGGCTCTAATACCATATCATATTTATTAAATGTATTGAAGAGATTTTACCTAGTGTTATGAAAGGCAAATTTGGCTCAAGGTGGCACACCAATTGCTCCGCCATCTGGCAATGCGGTTGACACAAGGCGGGAGGGCTGCCATGGCTCTTTTGACGAGTTGCAATGTCGCCTGGCATGCTTGCTGCTCGATGAGGCATTGAATCGGATCTATGGCAAGAATCTCCACCATCTTGGAAAAAAGGGAAGAAATAGAAGAGAAGAATGAAAGGGATGAAAAAGAAGAAACAATGGGTTTGAGAGTTACCCGCTGTCATTCGCTTATCACCTTCATCCGCTTGTCATCATTGCTTAATGCTTTTCGAGAAAGGAGTGATTGAGAGAGAAAGTGAGGGGGAGAGGGGAGATTTAGGGCTTAGATTTAAGAGAGAGTGAGGGACAAGGCAAGATTGGATTTTCTTTTGTTTTAAGTTGATTAGTTGTTAGTTGACCAACCTGCGATACGTTAGCAACAAACTCTTTAAAAAACTTGTCTTTTGCTCTGTTGGGGGTTTGTTGCCTAGTTGTGTAGAGCAGTTTGGTTGGAAAGTGGGCTAGATGGTGTTAGATGGTAGAAAGAGAGCTACTTATATTGAATGGGCCCACCTCAACTATCAAAAAAATTATATATACTAGTTTAGTACATGTATCACAATATAAGCTATGCCGGTCGGCATGCCCTCTGTAGGTGGTGACATGACACCTAGCACGGGGTGTGTCAGTGGCAAAGTACCGAGCCTACCATGGGTGCGTGTTGACCCGTGTCGATGTGAAGCCCACTTTTTAAAACTTTTTTCTATTTTTATCAATCATGATCAATAAACTTTCATGCAATTCTTGTGATGGCACATGAAATCATCATCATTAATATGATTGAAAATAATCGATATTATCTGATTTAACATTCTCGTATCAGCAAATGATATTTTTGATCCTCTCCGTGGTTGCCTTTCAATACATTGATTTTACCACTTTATTGTAAGATCGTCATGCTAACGGCATGGGGCGTGTTATTCAAATGTCGGCACAACATGTCCTAGCATGCCTGCTAGCACACAAGTATAACCTTGTGCACACCCTTTAATTAGATATTTATAAATTTAGGACTGTTTAGAGCTTAAAATATGTTTTAATAGTTAAATGAAAGTCTTCTAGACTTAGATATTGGTGTACATCCATGTATAGAAATATGATTAAGTCATTGTCAATGCAAAAGAAATATGTCATGATGAAAAAAATTAAATACATGTTTAGATCAAATTAGATGACAAAATTCTTGAGTTTGAAGCAAATCAGTACCTAATATGTAGATGTCATCATATAGTGTAATAACCCAGAATTTTAAAACATAAATAAATAAAATAAATAGAAATATATATAATTTAGATAATGAGGAATTTACTTTATCTTTTATATTTTAGGATTTTTATTAAATTAAATTAAATTTTTAGATATATCTTTAAGATATTGGAATCCTTATTCTAATAGGACTCTTATTATATTTTTCAACTATCAAAGGGGGGCCTAGAAGAAAACCATAGAGGGATTTTTTTAGATAGAAGTTAAAGGTATTGCTACAGTACAAAAGGAAAAAAAGAGAGAAGAGATTATTCTTGGGGGAGATTAGAGAGAAAAAAAGAAGAATAGAAAATAGAGGGAACAAGATTTTATCATACCAAAGAGAAGAAAAGGAAAGAGAAGGCAATCTTGAAGCGTTTTGGAATTTGTGCAAATTACGATTAGGATGCGAAAATTAAATTATTTTGGATCGAGCGATCAAGGCAAGTTCCCACTCATATTTTCTTAAATTTTTATTATATAAAATTAGAATTGATAAATTGTAAATATCTCTTTATGTTATTCTGATCGTATTTAATTTTATAAGATAAAAACTTTGTAATATGATGATGTCAATTATACGGAAGTTAAGAAGTTCGTTATTTTAAGGATTTTCAATAAAGAATTAAAAATATTAAGATTTTGTATTTTATAGAAAATTCATATTTATCATTCTTGAAAAAAAAAGGATTTTATTGTTTATTATTTTTCAGATATCAAAGTATTTATTTTTCAGATATCAAAGTATTTATTTTTATTGCAGAAAATAAGAAATAAATTAGGAATATTTCAATTTAAATGAATTTTTAGATTTCTGAAAATAATTAATATCTATTTCTACTGTAGAAGATAACATATAAAGTAGTAATATTTCAATTTATATGGATTTCGAATTTCTGAAATAAATAATATTATTTTATTTCTAGAAAATAAGATATAAATTAGAATTACTTCAATTTAAAGGAATTTCGGATTTGAAAAAAAAATTTTATTATTATATTTTATTTTCAGAAAATAATAGAGGAGATCTTTATGTTAATATATTTTATTTTCTATAAATAAAATATAAGAGATCTTTACTTTTAGAATATGATCAAAAATGAAATATTATTTTTGAGACTTGAAATTTTGCAAGATTATTATTTATTTGTGTTTTTTTTGACTTATTAAGAATGATTTATTTTATATATATATTAGAGGAAATAGTAGTATTTGAATTTATGGATTATTTATGTTTATATTGTATTCGAAGAATTGAGAATTTTGGTGATTGAGAAAATTGATACTTGAGATTCAGAATAAATCAGTATAGTTGAATACTGATAAACGTGAGATCTGGAACCCAATTTGTTTTCAAGAAGATAAGTCCAGGGAAAAGATTCTTGGAATGTAACGTTGCGACGTGCTACCAAGTGACTCTGGTGGGATTAGGAAAAAGATTCCTGGATTTTTGTCCTGGTGACTCTAATATTTCTCAACGGCTAGTGGAAAAGTCAGTAGGGCACTGCAGAGTACCTACTGTGACCCTAGACGGATCGACTATCTAGAAAAGTCCCGGGCGCCATCCCGATGGTGACTAGGTAGTGTGATGTGGCCACGGGTCAGAGTACCCATTAATGAGATAATATGACATTTTATCAGTTTTGGCGGGTTTCCATGATAGTACACTTTTGGCAGAGATCGACTGCTTTTATATTAATTTATTAAAATTAAGATATTATGAATGATTTATGATTCGATTCCCATGATAGTACATTTCAGTAGAGATTAATTTGTTTTATATTAATTTATTTAAATTGAGATATTATAAGTGATTTATGATTTGATTTCCATGATAATATACTTTTGTGGAGATTCGTTTTATGCTGATTTATTCGGATTGTGTTAATAGGAATGATTTATGATTTGATTTCCATGAAAATACACTTTTAGCGGATATTGATTCGTTTTATATTGATTTATTCAAAATGAGTTAATATGAATAATTTATGATTCCAATTTAGTATATATGGATTTTGAAATTCAAGAGACAAGAAAATTATTTATTTTTCAAGATGGCTTATATATTATTATTATGATTCTTTTTCTGCTACTATATGTATCACATGTTGATTTTGTTATTAGACATATTTTTAGTAGAGTAGGTTACTTGCTGGGCGTCTAGCTCATGAGGACTTATTATTTTGCAGGAATTTAAGAAGCCGTTTAGTGAGGACTCTAAAGACTGAGTACCGTTTTCGCTGTGTCAATCTATTTTAGGATTTGATTATTATTTGGGCTTTCGTGTTTTCTCCGGGTTTTATCCTAGAGATTCACGGGCATCATGTTTCCGGATCGGGGCGTGACATATAGCACTTGAAATACAATTCATTTGTACATATATATATTTTAAATAGGGGCAAAAGTCTAGTTATATCAATTGGATACTTGGATTTAAACCAATTCGGATAGAAAATTTAGGGAAAACTCTAATTTTGTATTTATTGTTGCAATTTTAATGTACAATTACAATTGATTAAGATCAACCTTGATGTAGTAGATCTATTTAATATTAAGGTCCTAAGTAATGGTTCTGGGATTAGTATTAGCTGCTTGAGAAAACAATACATATTGACTGTAATGACCGTCTATTTTAGGCGATTCAAATCGGGGATCGGTTGAATCAACTGGTTTGCTTCGGTGATGTGCATCGGGATCAGTCGGTACTTCAAGCCATGCTTAATATTACAATTGAAGTATTAAACTCCAATTTTATGATTTTTCCTTTTTTTTCTTACTTTTTTTTATTTAATTAATCTTTGTACGTAGTGGCATGTGGAGTATATTGTAACGGCCCGAGCTCAAGTCAGTAATCGACCTAGCCGTACGTACCAGAACAGAGCTTGCATGTTATTTCTGTATTAGGATCTTTAGCTTATTGATTAGGCCTATTGGAGTCGGTTGGTTTGAGTTAGCCGATCTGCTTAGGATAGTCGCTTATAAAAGGTTTTGGTGCGCATCCTTTATTGGTTATCAAGGGCATTCTTTTTTCTACAATGGGAGTAGTCTAATTTAATTCCTATCTTGCCTTACAATCCCACATTGCCATCCTTGCTCCTTCATTGACGCCACCTCTTCGTGTTGTCCACCCCTCTCAGCTTTGCTGAGAGCCATACCCACGCTTATCCTATCTTGTGATGGGTCTCAATTAAGAGGATTGTTACAAACTAGTATCAGAGGCGACATTCTCAACGAGATGGCCTACACATGAAGCATGTCAACGCGAGCATCAGGAGAGCCTTCGTCAGTAAGGGAGCCCTCCCGCACCACTGTAGAGGAGGCCACCTCGACGTCGGAAGCACACCAACTTCTGCCATGAGAACAAGAGAAATCTTGGAGAAAACTATGGATTAGATGATGGCCATGGTTGTAGGAAGTATGAGACGACTGCAGGTAGCCCCTGTGCTACCCGTCACAGCGCCATAGGGGAGTTGCAACCACACTTGTGGTCGCTGATGGATTGCCAACAGGTGACCAGACATTCTGACCTGGACCATCTTTTGTAGGCATAACATAGGTCTTTATGAAGCCACAAGGGCTGCCACCAAGCTGACCTCATGATCACGGGATCCAAATCCTGCCCGGGGTCAGACTAGCCAATGTCCGGCCTTATCGCTATCCCTGCACACAAGAGGCTATCACACGATTGGTGCTGGAGATGATGGAGTAGGGGATTATTCATCCTAGCCACAGTGCATATTCATTGGTGATACTACTCACGAGAAAGAAAGATGGGTCCTGGAGGTTCTGCCTAGATTACCGAGCCTTGAGCGTAATTATAGTCAAGGATCAGTGTACGATTTCCTTCACCGAGGAGCTTTTGAACAAGCTTACCTGTGCCACTGTCTTTACCAACTTTGACCTTCCTGTAGTGATACGAACTAACTTGGGGTCGATTCGAATCACGGACAGTTCTGCACAGTCGAGGGAGAATATTTGCCAACTATTCTTTTGATATTTGAAAATTATGAAACTGGTTGAAACAGCTTTGTAACTTCCAGATCGAGGTTTTTGATATTAAGACCCCTTTCAGATTTGGATGATATTGAGGTCTAATCTGGATGACAAACCTATAGTGGTGTTGGTGGCGAGTGTGGATTAGCTTGTAGATGGTAATGGAGATGGCATCAATGGTGAATGATGATGATGGCGATTAGGTAGATTGATTGTTTAAAGGAGAAGAACAGGGAGATGTAGGCCTATCTTACGGGACTAGAGGATCGGCTAACGAGAGAGATTGGAAGCTAGACGATATCATTCCGATAGGAGAGACGGTGTTGGTTAGTAAAGAGGGAGGGAGATTGAGGTCGGTGGCCAAGTTGAGAGGGGAGATACTAGGATGCAAGACTAAAGCCAATTAATCTTTTATTCATACATATCTAAGATACAAGCCATAAGGAATTATTTATAGAGATTAAATCTAAACAGTCTTAAATAATTTAAGTAAATCAGCCTTCCTTGTCTATTTCAGATTAGTCCTTCATTTTACCGTAGATAGATTCCGAATCTAGAGAAGTCGTGAATACCAAAGTTGTAGATCTAGATGTTGATGATCTTATCCATCTGGTTTGATATTATTCGGACATCTGTGAAATATCCTACAAAAATTTTTCTGAAGCTGCGCAGAGTTAGATTTAGCTAATTAAATAAAATTCTAACCTACTAAGATTTTGACTAAACCAAATAAGCAGATAAGATAACTATACTCAATCCATTGAGCCCAATGTCCCCTTGATGTGATTTGATTTGACTCTATTCGTATCATATAAGCTATCACCAAATATGATACAAACTGGCTTGATTCTATTTGTAACGGGTTTTAAATAGAGTTTGCACGAAACTTTCAAAGGTTATTGTAGTCGATCTAACCGTTGGATCCTACTAAAATTTGGGTATGTTTTTGCTCTTGAAGAAAGCTTTTCAATGGATCGAAGATCTTAGGTTTTAGATGGCTAAATTTGGAGATATCGGCCAATTAGTAGCCGTAGGTCAGGATGAATTCTAGCTGCTGAGAGGAATAGAAGATGAGGAAGAAGATGCTAGCCCTTAGGGATAAAGTTGGTGCAGCTGATGAGGGAGATTAGGGGCTAGATGATACCTTTTCGACAGGAGAGGCGGTGTCGGTTAGTAAAGAGGGAGGAGGGAGATTGAGGCTGGCGGCCAAGTTGAGAGAGGAGATATTAAGATGCAAGACAAAAGCCAATTAATCTTTCATTCATAAATATCTCAGATACAAGCCATAAAACCTTATTTATAGACTTAAGTAAACTAATCTTCCTTAATCTATCTTGGATTTGTCTTTCGTTTTGCCATAGATATATTTCGAATTAGAAGTCGTGAATACCAAGGTTGTAGATTTAGAGGTTGTTGCTCTGATCCAATTGGTTTAATATTATTCGAATGTCTATGGAATATCCTACAAATATTTTTCTGAAGCTGCGCAGAGCTAGAGTTAGCTAATTAAATAAAATCCTAACTATTAGGACTCTAACTAAATCAAATAAGTAGATAAGATAACTAGTGTAACACCGGCAAAAAGAAAAAGGGGTGAGGCATGTGCCTCGCATGTGCCTCTTCATCCTCCTCACCTTAACAGGCCTTGGCCTAACAAAGGGATGCTTTGTCAGGCCAAGCTGAGGGGAGGGTAGGCTAGCCCTTCCCCCCGCACTCACCACTATTACCGTGCGCGGAGGGGGGGCGGCCTTGGGTAGAGGGACGCCGCTCCTCTCCCCTTTCTCTTTCTCTCTTCCTCCCTATTTATTTTCCCTTCGAGGAGAGCTTGGGCGTCCTTTACTTCCATTCCACCTTTCTCCCTCTCACTCCGACTGTCGCCGTGATCGTTGCTGATGTGGCCGAGCTGGCGTAGTCCTCGTTCTCGTCGATAAGTCCTCTCCCTCCTCGTCATTTCCTGTTCAATGTGGTGACGGCGCGGCGCTTCGGGCCGTGCATCGTTGCCACCCCCCTCCTCTAGCGAGGCGGCGACAGTTGGTCGCTGGCTCGGGTCCTCTCCCTTTCTTTTTCCCCCCTAGTAAGGGTGGTGGCATGGAGGGAGAAGGGGAGGTGGTACCTCCTCTCTCAGCTCGGGCTGGGTATAATGTTGCAGGCACGCCCAAGGTGTGCCTGCCTCGGGTTGGCTCCCACCAGCTCGAGCATGCCAGTCTCGGGTTAGGTTAGGTCTAGCCCGAGCGTCCCAGGGGCGGTTGAGTGTGCCTGCCTCGGAAGGGGCTCAACCAGCCTGGGCTCTCGCCTCGGCCAGCTTGAGCGCGTCGCGCCTGCTTTGCTCTGACTAGCCTTCAAGCGCTGGGCTAGGCCTGGCTAGCCCGAGCCCGAACGTTAGGCTGGGCTTGGCCTAGCCCGACATACTGTCTTGAGCCCTTTTCTTTCTTGGGCTTCGCCTCACATTTTGGGGTAGGGTAGGGATTGAACCAGGTTTTCTTTCTCTTTTATCTTAATCAACAATATTTAATACTATTTGTCCCCATTTTTTATCCCTAGTAAATCTTTTTAAGATTTTGGTATTGACTTAGTGATCCTGTTGCATAGCACCCTGTGACCAGCGCTCATCCCGGGTCTAGGGACTTTTTTAGCGAATCTAGGAAAGTGGTTTATCTACTCTTGATTTATTATTTGATGTAATGAATAATAGTATGAGCATGACCTGCTAATCTTTGTATTTTAGCAAAACCTGTTTAGTTAGTATGTTGCTTGACATGATTTGTTATTAATTTAATGTGATGTGCTGCATGTTTAGGTAACCTTGTTTACTATCCTATTATGCTTAACTTAATTACTTTGTCATGACACCTGCAAACATGCACGACTCAAAAAGGGATGATTCTACGTCTCGGCAGTCCCCGACCTCTCCTAAGCCAGGGTTAGGGGCGGGAGTATTTTATAGTATATATAGTAGGATCTATATCTAAGGTCTCAGTCTATGGATTCCAGACAATCAAGCAGTTGTTTTGCCGGGTGATTGACAATTTACTATTGATCAATGGGAATCAACCTCTTAAGGGTGTTTAAATTGGAAAGTAAGGCGTACATGAGTGATGGCTCACGAAATTTCTGCATTATGGTGCGATGATGTGGAGCTGAGGGCTCAGAGGGTTGTATCGATGTGCTGTACTGACTTTGGTGTGGGCTTACGATTGGGGTTCTTAGTCTGCAAGGGCGGACGATCGATCATGCTGTTCATCGGATTATGGGCAGATGATTTTTACCGCTAGAGTCTACCCTTCCTTGAGGGCCTGTGTTAGGAGGTGCACCATGCGTAAAGAATGGATAATTGGCTGTAGTCCTGTTGGACCATGCTTGTCGGTTATTGACATGTATACTCCATGTTACGATGCATATTGCCTTATATAGTGCATTTTCCTATATCTTGTTTTGAGTCGGGTGTGATACTGTTGCTGATGAATAATTATGAATAATACCACTTGTTGAGCGATAGGCTCATTTCGTGTTGACATTAGATGCAGATTGACTTACACCCTGGCAGCAGCTAGCTGGTATGGCAATAGACCTTTTAATTTCGTACTTTATTTTGAATTTATATTCAGGGATCTATGTCCTCGTTTTGTAGCTACTTTGATCGTGTACCCTTTGTTGGGGATGTTTACCCCTTTCTATTATATCACGTGAGGGGTAAGCCTCGTGAGAGCCACGTGGCAGTATTGGGGTGTTACAACATGGTATCAGAGCTAGATTTACAAAATTTTTTCCGGCAAATCCATCTGACATACAGTACCTTTGGAAAGATATATGAATATATATATATATATAGAATGATAAATAAGAATGATAATAAAGTAGAGTTGTCAATATATGTTTACCTTCTAGGTCTTAATATGAGTTGTCAATTCGCGAATCTAGGATGCCACCCTACCGTCGTCGTACCGCCGTCTCTGAGGGCTTGTCAGCCCTAGTTAGGAACCCACATGCAGAGGCGATAGTGGTCGGCATAGAGACATTTGCACGCCTGGTCCAACTACAGGAGAGATTGATCGAGGAGGTTCTACACGTCCACGCAGCCTCCTCACGAATTGATGAGGCTCCCAGCCACCCCGAGAGTAGCGGAGGGACATCCCTGAACCACTTTATGTTGTTGAACCCCTCGATTTTCAGTGGCGCCACTGAGCCATTGGAGGCTAACATATGGTTAATGGATCTTAAGAAGATTCTGGATACCTTAGAGTGCCCCCATCGATAGTGTGTCTTTTTCGCTAGCTTCCTTCGCAGTGATGTTGAGCGGTGGTGGCAGGCGATAGAGAGGCTAATCTGGTTGACACTCGGGTTGGAGGTTATCACTTGTACCATGTTTTCTGAGGCATTCAACTAAAAATATTTTCCCATGGCAGTGAAGAACAAGTTGCAGAGGGATTTGAATGACTTGAAGTAAGGAACTATGGTGGTGGCTCAGTATGAGGTGACCTTCGATGCCCTATCTCATTTTGCCAGTTACCTGGTACCTGATGATAGGGTTAGGGCTAAGCGCTTCTGCAAGGGCTTGGGTCTTGGCATTTGGGAGCGATTATTTGTTCTGGGGCCTCTTTCCTACACCATGACTTTTGAGCGAGCCTTGGTTGCTGAAGCTAATATTTTGGAGTTGAAGGCCTTGAACTAGGATCGGGAGCGATTGGGTCATCGTTAGGGCCGAGGACGGGATGGCCGCCGCCCTAGTTTGAGCTCGGGGTTGGTTGGCTCCTCCCAGTCAAGACCTGCTTACCATCCTTACCAGTCAGGCAGTTCTACCTTTAGGTCAGCTCCCATAGTTCGGTTGGGGGGGGGGGGGGGGGGGGGGCGCATCAGTCGGGCTCTCTCCCAAGCTAGCATTGGTGGTCTCGTGCGGGGCTTCTCGATCGCCACTGGGACTGAGCTTGCACCCAGACCTTCGGGGATGTGCGGGGGTTACAATTGTGGCTAGAAGGGTCACATGTCTAGAGATTGTCCTTATCCTCGTCATCCTACCCAGTGCTTCCTGTGTGGCCAGCAGAGCCATCTTCATGATCATTGCCCGACGTGATTTGCCCCCTCTTCCTTGCCTGCTGCTGTTTTGGTGCTCGAAGCCTTTTAAGCCTCTTCCCTTGGTGGTCGGGGTCGTGGATTTGCTAGAGCTGGCTTATCACACTGAGGTAAAGGCCCACACACCGGTCGGGTATTTGCTATGATAGAGATGGATGCTTTGGCTTCTAATGAGGTGGTTACAGGTACTATGACCTTATTTTCTCGTCCTGCTAAAGTCTTGTTTGACCTAGGGGCCATGCATTTGTTCATTTCTTACACTTTTCTACCTCATGCTAACCATTCTACTGAGTTTCTCGATGAGCCTCTCTTGATATCCACTCCCTTAGGAGATGCATCTGAGATTAACCATGTCCTCCGTGCTTGCATCATTAGCTTTGGTGAGTGGGACTTCTTGGTGGATCTGCTGCTTTTGGAAACACAAGATTTTGACATTATTCTAGGGATGGATTAGCTAGCGTCCTACCATGCTAGCATTGACCACTTCCGAAAGGAAGTGGTACTACAGTTGAGCGGGGGAGCGGTTTGTCAGATTCTCAAGTCGCGCCTAGGTCTCTATGCTCGCATCTCTTCTGCACTCCAAACTCGACAGTTGGTGCCGGGCTATTGCTCCGGCCCTTTCTCCTTGGACCTAGCTCCATCTGGTGGGTCCTTCTCTCTTATGGATGTGGCTGTGGTTCGTGAGTTCTCAGACATCTTCCCTGCAGATATTGAAGGGCTGCCCTCTAATTGCGAAGTCGAATTCTCCATTACTTTAGTTCCCGGCGTGGGGCCCGTGACAAAGGCGCCCTATCGAATAGCACCTTTAGAGGTGGCGGAACTTCGAATACAGATTGACGATCTTCTTCACAAGGGATTCATTCGTCCTAGTGTATCTCCTTGGGGTGCTCCGGTCTTGTTTGTTAACAATGATGAGGATCAAATATTTTATTTGTCGGTACAAGGATAACACAAGAATATTGCATTAAATACTATCGATATTCTTCAGAACTCATTCATTGATAGTATTGCTAATTATAACGTCTCACTAGTCTTCATATAAATAGAAATTTTGTAATTTTCTCATGAAATGATATGAATATTAAACATGCACGGAAACTACTAGCACCAACATAGACACATGCACACTATAAGCATATATAGGTTGTGGATATAGAGTATAATGAATGTGTTGTGGCTTTGGTGGGTGTGATTGATATGATGGTAATTATAATGAACTGATATCATCCTGCGGGTGAGCCTCTCCTAATGTTTAGCTACCTATAAACTCAAGTCATTTATAAAAGCAATACCTTTATGAGAAAGTTATGTAATAAGGGTGCAGGTGTCATCTCCATCTTCACCATTACCAGACTGAGTCTCATCATTATCATCATCACCATCATCATCATCATCTCTAATCTCATTATCATCAATTTTATCTAAACCTTCTAAATGATCAATTTATCAATTGATTTGATAATGATTGATAAAAATATATGTATTTTTTAAAAGACTATATGGCACAATGACAGGCATGTGGTCATGTTGGACGACACACATCCATGCTGGACTAGCACGGCTTGGCATGGGGGTGTGCCACTGACACATGTTGTGCCAAGTGCCGTGCTATTACTGATACGACAAGTGCTGGTCGGCATGGGATGTACTGATCGGCATGACCATCCATGGGCTGCATTGTTAGCCCAATTGCCAAACACTGCTGCCTACTCCTTTTGTGGGGCGGTTAATGCTCCCCCTACCAAGGTTTAACAGACGACTTGGCTGTTTTTCAAAACACCGACTTATATAAATGTTCTTTTGTGTTAAGAAAAAGGTCAAAGTAGATACTTTTAAAAAAATACCCAATCTCTGCCCAAAAAGTGCTTGCTGTTTTCCCCTTATTAACAGGTCTTGGTTAGAGGGTATGCTAATGGTCCTCACATTATCACTTGATATATTGTTTATTACTTGTTTATTTATAAAACAATGATTTTACTACCTAGGCACCTGTCTTAGATGGAATATGTCTATTTTCTGTCATGTTTCAATATTGGACCTTTAAATCAAATTTGTTCTAGCCTTCTAGGGGTTCCCAGATTATATGATACTTGATTACTTATAGAACAATGATTTAACTACATAAGTCACCTGTCTTAGATGGAATATGTCTATTTTGTCACGACCCAAAATAGGAATCATGACCGACCATGCATCTCAATATGCTTGAGATGTACAAAGTCTTATTAATACTCTCTACGTGTACAATGACAAAATAAATAAATAAAATGAGAATGTGCTTTATTAAATTTTATAACTAATTGCAATAAAAATAAAAGCAATGTTAATGTTTTTGAGTCTCTAAACTAAATAAATAAAAACTTCTAATCTAAAGCACAAAATCTAAAAGAGCGGAAAGGTAAATAGGTGAATCCTAAGTAGAGGTGGAGTCTGGGTACATCTCGCTCAGTCGCCCCGCTGACTATTACTTAAAATAAATAACAATACAAAAACAATAGAACTCGTGAGCCAACAATTATAGCTTAGTGAGTGGAATCCACTCAAAAACCAAATAAGTTTTAATTCATATTAATGCTGAATAAATTAAACTAAAAGCAATAATATCCATCACAATATACAATAGGCATGCTCTCTAAATAATAGCGATGATAACAATAGAGAGATGTCACAACTTGTAACCTTACACGTTTTCAACATATTAACATCTTTTGATATTTATACTGTCATATGTCTCAATAGGTCTAAACCCTATGGATTCACATCAACTAGAAGTCACCTCGAGATGACGTTCGGGACTTTTCTTCATAGCTGATCTGGTTAGGGTCATCAGAGGGTATCATTCTGTCTTTTCGTCTAACCGTTGAGAGAAGTTAGAGTCACCTAGGAAATTTTCTCATTCATCCTAAGACTGTTCTCTAACCCTGCCAGAGTCACCTAAGAAAGTCACCGCAGTGATCTAATTTAGGATTTTCCCCTAGACTTCTAGATAGACTTGAGTCACCATGGAAAATCGTAAACGATTTATACCGGGACTGTTCTCTAAGTCGTATAAATACTAGTTTCATTTTTCTTTTCACAAATTTCAATATTTGCACGAAGTATGGTGATGCACTGGATATAATAATTAAATGCACACAGAAAATAAAACAATTAAATTTTCGCACGTACGGATAAAATAAATAGATTTGCACACAGAAATTGCAATAATTTAATTTTTTACACATATGGGTGAAATAAATAATTTGCATACAGAAAATTTACATGGTCTGACAAAAATACGAAATACAATAAAATAAACATGTGAGTGAACCCACTCACCTGAGTCTAGGCAAGATAACCGAAACCTCAAATCTCTAGCTCACGTACTATAATTCACCATCTTAAATAATAATTAATAATCAAATTTTTAATTTGAATAATAACAGTATTTTTAAAATTTAAAAACCAAAAGAACTAAAAATTGGTTTAAATTTACCCATTGGATTGGGCTGGGCTAATGCTGGCCCGGCCCAAATAAAAAAAAAAGGAACTAATCGGGCTGGGCCAAGGCCCAGCCAGATAGGAAATGGATTGGGCTGCGGTTTAGCCCGCAGCCTATCCAATTTAATTGGTTCGGGTCGGGTTTGTGGATCCGAAATCCAAACCCGAACCCGAACCCGCATTTAAAAGAGAGAGGGGGGGTGGCTCGGGTTAAACCCGAGCCAACCAATCCCTAAAATTTTTCCTTTTCTCCCTTCTCGCGTCCGACGCGAGGGAGGGAAGGATTGAGAGAGAGAGTGGCCGCCGGTGACTTTGCCGGCGGCGGATCACGACCGGCTCCCTCTCTCTCTCTCTCTCTCTCTCCGTCCTCATGAGGTGGAGGAGGACTCACCGCCGACGGCCGATGCCGAGGCCGGCGTCGATTGGAGCCACGAGGGCTCCTCGGAAGACATCACCGACACTGGCCTGGAGCACGAAGCTTTCAGTGACGATTCGATTGCGACCCGAAGCCGTCGGCAGGCCTAATTTGCCGACGAGGCCGAAATCCACGAATTAGGTATTTCTAATCTATCTCTTTGAATTTAAATTAAACTAGAGGGATAAGAGAGGGCTCACCGGGGAGGAGTATGGTGGTCCCAATTTCCTCCGGCGATACTCTGGCGGTCCGAACCCACAATGTGACTCCGACGGTGAGTAAAAGATAAGAAAACGAAGGAGGAGAAGAAGAAGAGAGAGAAGGGGAGGGGGCTGAGATGGTTAAAACAGAGAGAGTGGGGGATTAGAGTTTTTAATTTATAGATTAGGGATAAAAAAAAAAATCCTAATCTACTCCGATCCGGATTAGGCGTGATTCTGCTCTGCGCCTCGTTGCGTGCCGGAGAGGGAGAGGGGAGGGGCTGCACGTACAGAGCACGTGCACCCTCCTCTCTCAACCCCAATATATATATATATATATATATATTTTTTTTTTTTTTTTTGATTTTGACATATTTTCTGTCATGATTCAGTATTGGACCTTCAAATCAAACTTGTTCTAGCCTTCTAGGGCTTTCCAGATTTTTAGATTATAATGGCTCGGTATGGTTCTTGGTGGATTAATTATTTTGTTGATTTCATGTGTATTCTAACTTTTGTTTATCTATTTTTTTATTTGAGTTTTGAAGCACCCTGGTTGCTCGTCATCTTCCTAGGCCCCCCCCCCGAGCACCTAGGCATTAGATGGCACCTCCTCCGCTTTTCTACTAGCTACAATCTTTTGAAAGATAAAACCTTGATTTTAGAGAACTAATGCTAGATAGAAAGGTCCCATACAATTTAGTACGCTTTCATTTGAAATGGACTCTGTCATTTACAAATTTGTTATTCTATCTGATTCAACTTCTATTACAATCTTCTGCATTAGTACATTTTGGCTTCTTCCTAAATATACGTTCTGTAGGAGCTGCAAGCATCATCTGATAAACACAACTTTCAGAGGAATGGTGAAGCTTTTCGACGCACACATGGACTATCCCCTGGTCAGTGTCTTCTGACATTTCATATTTAAAATCTTAATAATCAAATAATCAAATGACATTTTAGTGGCTGTTTAATTTTCAATCTACTGATATTCATAATTGGCTAGTTATCTCAAGATTTTGGATGCTTAATTTTCCTTGTGAACTGAGAGAAAGCTGACATGTTGGATAATATCAGAACTTGATACCTCCCATGAAAGATCCAAAAAGTGAGTTTCTGTTTAAATTTAATCCAACTGAAAAGAAAAGCATTTTGTTGCTTTAGTAGTTCTGTCTTTGGTTTTAGACATACAGCAATTCAGCTCACCTTTCTTATAGAGGGTAAAAACAAAAACTTGAGAAAATACTAAATAGATCTGTAAAGATTAAAAATAACACAGCTATACAAGGGATGGTATCTATCATTGTTATAAACAGCAGTTCCATTTTGGACCCACTGTAATTTTCATGTGAAACTGAGAGTGAATTCACTTGTAAGTGCTAACTATTGCTAATATGCTTGTATCGAGGTTCTATACTTCTTTTTGATCTTGGTTTAAGGAAAATCTGTATTCAATTATATTATACTGTCCATATATTTTATGAATAACTTTGGAAGTATTCTATCTCTTGTTTGGTATGAAAGTTGAAGTGGATTTTCTGAAGAGAGGATGGATTATGAGAGTATGTAACTTGAACTATTTATTTGGCCATGCAGATATATGATTTTATCTGCTAGATTGGAATTCACAAACAAATGTCTTTATATCCAACCAATACATAAATCCCCTACGTAGCCAGTTCGGTTGAGAACATTTTCTATGATCATACCTGAATCATGTGACCCATGAACAGGCTCCGTAAGATCTGTAGAATTGAATAAGTGATGTGTCATGATATAATTTCTATCTATTCCATTTATTTATTTATTATAGTGTGGAAATGGATTCATTTCCTTTGCATCTTTTGATCTATTGTACTATTGGAGTGAAAGAAGGGATCTAAGGAAGAAAAGTGGCTAGACTATATTAATGACAACTAACAAGTATTTTTTGTATGTAAGAAAATTGGGACATTGAGGAGATAAACACCAACAAAAAATCATGAGACAATCTAATAAGCTTTTGATCATGATCAAATTTGTAAGTCTTCTTGGATATTGAGCATTTATTCTTTGCAATGAATAGTTGTAATTGCAACTCCGGAAATCTTTCTTATACTGAGTTGTTATATGATATGGTTATTGTATGAAATAGGCTTATTTCTGTTAATTTCTCTGATTCTTGCTCGAGTCGAATGATAAAAGTTTGTCATTCGGTTCCTTCAAGGGATGGACCTCCAAAAGAACTCACCTATCCTAATAGCTAAAAAACCTGACTGGAATGATTTTGTATTAAGAGCAAAATTGACTAAAGGGATGGGACATAATTATTATGGATAACTTATGTGGCATAATGATCTTTGTATATTTTTCTAGTAGTAATAGGTACTATTGCATGTACCGTAGGTTTAGTATTCTAGAACCATCAATGATTGCCGAACTGGCGAATCCATTTGCAGCTCCTTTGAAAACATTACCCAGTGTTCTTTCTCATAAGTTATTAGGCGTTCTTTTCATGGTCTCTGTCACGATCCGAAATCGGAATCATGACCGGCCATGCACCTCACTTGAGATACACAAAGCTTTACTAATACTTCCTAAGTGTATAATTGCAAGAATAAATAAACGAAGAATATCTATTTTATTAAATTTAAACTAATTGCAATGAACATAAAATAATATTATTATTTGAGTCTCTAAATAAAAAAAATTAACAATTAATCTAAAACATAAAATCTAAAAGAGCGAAAATGTAAATAGGTAAGTCCTAAGTGGAGGTAAGGTCTCGGTGCATCTCGCTCAGTTGCCACGCTGGCTATTACCTAAGATAAATTATAAAAAAAAATTCATGAGCCAACAACTATAGCTCTGTGAGTGAAATTCACTCGAAAACCAAATAAATTCTAAACATTTTATAGTGTTGATAGAACCCAAACTCAATAATATAAATGACAAATTCCAACAAGCATGCTCGTAAATAATGACAATGATAACAATAGAGAGTCATAACTTGTAGCCTTGCTTAGTTTCAACATATTAATACTTTTTTAATGTTTATAATGTCATTTGTCTCAATGGGTCTATAACCTGTGGATCCACATCAACTAGAAGTCACATCGAGATGATGCTCGGGACTTTTCCTCATAGCTGATCCGATTAGGGTCATCTGATGGTGTCACTATGTGATCAACACAATTCTCTAACCTTGCTAGAGTCACTTAAGAAAGTCACCACAGTGATCTGATATATGACTTTTCTTTGGACTTCCAGATAGACTTAGTCATCACGAAAAGCCACAAGCGATCTATATCGAAACTATTCATTAAGTCATACCAATACTAGTTTTTTTTTTTTTTTTTACCAAAATTTATAATTTGCACAAGGTATGGCGATGCACTGAGTCTAAGATTAAATGCACACAGAAAATATAATAATTAAATTTGCACGTAACAATGAAATAAATAGTTTGCACATAGCAAATTACATGATCTGACAAAGATACGAAGTATAATAAAAATAAATATTTGAGTGAACCCACTCACTTGAGTTTAAGCAAGACAACTGAAATCTTAAATTTTTAGCTCACGTGCTAAAAATCACAACCTTTAATGGATAACTTAGACTAGATGTCATGACCCATAATAGGAATCATGACCGGCCATGCATCTCAATATGCTTGAAATGCACGAAGCCTTATTAATACTCTCTACGTGTACGATGGTAAAATAAATAAATAAAATGAGAATGTGCTTTATTAAATTTTAAAACTAATTATAATAAAGATAAAATAATGTTAATGTTTTTGAGTCTCTAAACTAAATGAATAAAACTTCTAATCTAAAACATAAAATCTAAAAGAGCGGAAAGGTAAATAGGTGAATCCTAAGTGGAGGTGGAGTTCGGGTACATCTTGCTCAGTCGCCCCGCTGATTATTACCTGAAATAGATAAACAAATACAAAAACAATAGAACCCGTGAGCCAACAACTATAGCTCAGTGAGTGGAATCCACTCGAAAACCAAATAAATTTTAAATCATATTAATGCTGAATAAATTAAACTAAAAGTAACAATATCCATAACAATATGCAATAGGCATGCTCTCTAAATAGTAACAATGATAACAATAGAGAGATGTCACAACTTGTAACCTTGCACGTTTTCAACATATTAACATCTTTTGATATTTATACTGTCATATGTCTCAATAGGTTTAAACCCTGTGGATCCACATCAACTAGAAGTCACCTCGAGATGACGCTCGGGACTTTTTTTCATAGCTGATCCGGTTAGGGTCATCAGAGGGTATCACCCTGTGATCAACACATTCTGTCTTTTCCTCTAACCGTTGAGAGAAGTTAGAGTCACCTAGGAAGTTTTCTCATTCTTCCTAGGACTGTTTTCTAATCCCGCCAGAGTCACCTAAGAAAGTCACCGCAGTGATCTAATTTAGGACTTTCCCCTGGACTTCTAGATAGACTTGAGTCACCACGGAAAATCGCAAACGATTTATACCGGGACTGTTCTCTAAGTCGTACCAATACTAGTCTTATTTTTCTCTTTTCACAAATTTTAATATTTGCACGAAGTATGGTGATGCACTGAATATAATAATTGAATGCACATAGAAAATATAACAATTAAATTTTTACACGTACGGATAAAATAAAATAAATAGATTTGCACACAGAAATTGCAACAATTTAATTTTTACACGTAAGGGTGAAATAAGTAAACTACACACAGAAAATTGACATGGTCCGACAGAGATACGAAATACAATAAAATAAACATGTGAGTGATCCCACTCACCTAAGTCTAAGTAAGACAACCGAAATCTCAAATCTCTAGCTCACGTACTAAAATCACCACGGGGGAGTCACATGGTGGTCTCCGCTGGCTCCGACGACGCTCCGGCAGGTAGATTCCACGGCGTGACTCCGTCGGTGAAGGAGGAAGAAAAGAGAGAGGAGAGGGCTTAGATAATTAAGCAGAGAGAGAGAAGAGATTAGAGTTTAATTTATAGATTAGAAGAGAAATCTAGACCTAATCCGATCCGGATTAGGCGTGATTTCTCTCTGCGCCTCGATGCGTGCTGGAGAGGGAGAGGGGAGGGGCTGCACGTGCAGAGCACGTGCACCCTTCTCTCTCAACCCCTATTATTTTTTATTTTTATTTTTATTTTTATTATTATTTTGAATCTGACAAAATCCCCTTTTTTCCGCGCTTCGTTGCGTGCCGGAGAGGGAGAGGGGAGGGGCTGCACCTGCAGAGCACGTGCACCCTCTTCTCTCAACCCCCAAATAATTTTTTTTTCCTAGTTCTGACACTAGAAGTCACCTCGAGATGATGCTCGAGACTTTTCCTCATAGCTTATTCGGTTAGGGTCATCTGATAGTGTCACTATGTGATCAACATACCTTGTCTTTTCTAATAACTGTTGATAGAGGTTAGAGTTACCTAAAAAATTTCTCATTCATTCTGAGATTATTCTCTAACCCCGTTAGAGTCACCTAAGAAAGTTACCGCAGTAATCTGATATATGACTTTCCCCTAGATTTTCAGATAGACTTGAGTTATCATGAAAAACTGCAAACGATTTATACTGAAACTGTTCTCTAAATCGTACCAATACTAGTTTCATTTTGCTTTTCACCAAAATTTAATATTTGCACAAGGTATGGCGATGCACTGAGTGTAATGATTAAACACACACAGAAAATGTAATAATTAAATTTGCACGTAAGAATGAAATAAATAAATTTTATACACAGTAAATTATATGGTCTGACAAAGGTATGAAGTATAATAAAAATAAATATGTGAGTGAACCCACTCACCTAAGTCTAGTCAAAATAATTGAATCTTAAATCTCTAGCTCACATGCTAAAGATCACCACCTTTAATAATAAATAATAAGAAAATATTTAAAATAAATAATTTTTGAAAAAATTCTACAATTTAACTCAAAAATTAATAATTCGGGCCAAAACAAGCCCAATCGGTTCGGCGGGGCTGTAGTTGGCTCGAAGCTCACCCAACCAAATACTTAAATGGAAAGGCCCAATCCAATTAAGTTAATGGATCCAGTTCGGGTCCCTTGGATTCGGATCCAACCCGACCCGAATCCAAAACTTAAAGGGAGAAGGTTAGACTTGGGTTGCTTGAGTCTGCCTTCTCCAATTCAAAGGGGAATCGAAGGGAGAGAGAGAGAGAGAGAGAGAGAGAGAGAGAGAGAGAGATTGGCGGTCACCGTCGACGATGGTCCATCATCCACCTCAAGCTTCTCGACGTTCTCATGATGCCGCCGGTCTCACGAGGTGGAGAAGCCACATACAGTAATTGACTCCATGGCTGACGGTGACCGGAGCCACGAGGGCTCCAAAGGTGAACGCCCATGGCATGAGGCCAACGGCAAGAGGCTTCCAATGATGGAGCGGTAGCGACTTTGACGCATGACTCGCCACGAAGCCAAAATCTCACGAATTAGGTATTTCTATTTTAGCTAATTAAACTGAAATTAAAATTAAGGGGTGGGAGAGAGCTTACCAAGGAGTCACGTGGTGGTCTCCAATGGCTCCAAAAGGCTGATTCCACGGCGTGACTTCGATGATGAGAAAGAAGAAAACAAAGGAGAAGAAGAAGAAAAGGGAAAAGGAGGCTGGGGGTGGTTTAAGGAGAGAGAGAGAGAATTAGGGTTTAATTTATAGATTAAAAATTCAAATCTAATTTGATTTGGATTCTGCGAGATCTCCGCTGCTCCTCGTCGCGTGTCGGAGAGGGAGAGGGGAGGGGGTTGCATGCACAACGCACGTGTACCCTCTTCTCTCAAATTCTTTTTTTTCCGGTTCTCACAGTTGAGGCTTTTATTGCAACTCTAACCAACTAATATAAGCATCTGGATTTCTTTTTTACTTTAGTCTTTGTTCATCAAAGAAGTTATAAGAATCCAGCAACTAAGATTTTTGAGAGGAGTCATTTACTTTTGATAGGGGAACAAGGAACTCACATTAGATAAAATACTTTATTAGGATTGGGGACTTATATCGACATGGTAGGATGTTGATCAATGCTTACTCTTTAGATAGAAGTGGTCATCTCCATGTCTTGGATCTTTACGCATTAGGAATTATTGAGCTTCCTTTTTCTCACTTACCTTATTAGATGATGCCATTGATAGGATATGGGCTCTCTATTTATAGGTAAGGGAGGGGCTAGATCCCTTTAACCATGGATAGAAGGATGGGCCAATCTCGATCAAAACCGATTGGGCTGGATTGATCGGTTCGGATCGACCGGGTCAGATCCATAATAGATTTAACCCAAATCCAATTTGGGGATATAAATAATTGATGTCTCTAGTCCACCATAGTCTTCTTCCTCTTTTATTCTCTCTTTCTCTACCACCATAGTCATTATTTCTCTGATGCAGTAATCTAGCTACAACGAACCCCGACATTGCAAATCCAACTCAGGTGAACTCTGGCAATTTCGGATATGTGATTTTTTTATTTTGTTTTTCGTTCTCTCTCAGATCCAGCAGTTTTTTCGTATCTTCCACTCTTTTTTTTTCTTCTTCACTGCAGCAGCTTGTTTAGGTTTTTTCTTCTTTGGTTTTCTTCCTCTCTCTTCTTCACTGCATAATAACTTTTTTTTCTTTTTTTTTTCTTCCTATCTCTCTCACTTTTTCTTCTTTATTGCACAACAGTTTTTTTTTTTTTCATTTTGTTTTTCTTCCACACACACACACTCTCTCTTCTTCTTCTTCTTCTTGACTGCACAACAGCTTTTTTTTCCTTTTCGTTTTCTTCCATTCTCTTTTCTTCTTCAGTGGTCAATCAAGTCGGTAATCTGGCTTCTCTAATGCAAACAGCACTCTCTCCTTTTCTTTCTTATTACTTCTCTTGGCTTGTCTTGGTCAGAATAGACTTCTCCTAAAGATAAACAGGGGCACACATCTAATTATTTTTCTCTTCAATTTTCGAGGGAAAGCAAGACGGTGTGTAGTGAATCAAACTGACCGATGGGTTTTGTTTGGGCAGGATACCCCTCTATCCATCTTTAAAAGACATAGCCTTCTTATCTTCTTCACTGCACAAAACTGACTCTTTGGTTCACTATAAAGATCAAACACTTGTTGGGCTCACAAAAAGAAATGAGTAATAAATCTTGCTATAGATGATTGAGCAAAGTGATTCTGAAGTACCAAATAAAAGCCTTATGCAAGGAGTATACTTATGAACAAGAGGCATGGTTCACCTAATTATGGCTAGATTTTATCATTCTTGATGTTATTCCGGCCTCTGCTAGGTTTAAAATTCACTAAGCAAACTTAGAGTTTTAACAAATGGAATAATTTCTCAGACTTAGTTAGGCAAAAGGTGGGAAAGCAAACCATGTGATGTGTAACATATTCTCAAAAACAAGGAGAAGATTTAGATGCCAAGTTTAATAGATAGAAAACCATTTCTTGTCCTGAAATCTAGATTTGGGAATTATAATAGATGAATATTTCAAGAAACGATCCTTGTTAGCTTCGGTATTGAAGGAGAGGTCTGAACCCTAAATGAGTGATATTCCTCATCACATGAGGAGATCAAAAAATGATGTATCATAATTGTATCCAGACATCACAAGGAAGTCATTTTGTCTTCACTTTGGGTTACTTGTTTCCTGTATATTTTCCTAGTTGAGTCACCTATTTGTCAAATCATATGATTCATCATTTCTGTTTCTTTGGTGAATCTTTATAACTTAATAGCTCAATTCTGTAGAAATAATTTTATGAAGAGATAAATAGGTGATTCAACTAGGAAGATATACAGGAAACAAGTAACCCAAAGTGAAGACAAAATGACTTCCTTGTGATGTCTGGACTCTGGATACAATTATGATTCATCATTTCTGTTTCTTTGGTGAATCTTTATAACTTAGTAGCTCAATTCTGTAGAAATAATTTTATCAAGAGATCTTTGCAGTTAACTAATGCAGTAATGCTCATTTATTTCTGACAGGAGCTACGATTGTTACCCTACTACCTGGAAGCAGGTTACAAGAGGTCACTCGTATGCTTCCAATCTTCTTGCGCACAGTGGAACAACTAGAAGATTTATTTGTGGAATTGTCAGTTGTTATTCCTGTTGCACCTAATCACCATGTGGAATCTTTTATTGGCAAAGCAATTCAATCATGGCCACGTTCTGCCGTCATAATACCTGGGGAATCGCTGGATAAAAAATATGCTGCATTCAGTGTATACTCCCTATTCTTCTTCAATTTGTGCTAGTTATTGAGCTATTGTTATATTTTCACTAAGATCACGTTTCAGATTATTAGATTTCTAGAATTTCTGCAGACACTTTAGTTTTTATGGTTTGTCTTTTATCTTGCTTCTCTCAACTTAAAAGATGAATACTCAGAAATCATCTCCTATTGTCTACCTGCATTACATAAAAGAATATTAGTCCAATACAAATTCCCATACTAATTAGAAGCTTTAATTCCACCTATTATGTCAAATTTTGTTTAATAGGAACTGGGTTATGCAAGAATACACCATAAGTTAAATAAGACATCTTACGCATCAGCATATCTATACTTTGAATTTAAATTCTTATGTTTATGAATTTAGATAAGTATGCAACATAATGATTTGATTGCCATTTTTTTTTCCTTAATTTGTAGTCCCTATAACTTCTTTATTTCTTTGTCATTGTCAAGCTTGCTTGATAGTAAATTAAGAAATGCTAATGTGTACAAATAATTATAATAAAGCTTGATATTATCAGTTCTTTTGAGGTTCCTGATTTCCTTGCATATAAAAGTCACTTCATGTTGTGCTGTCCTACCATTTTTAGGGCATTCTGCTACCAGGTGACATCAGAACGCCCTATGTAGATTCTTACTTACATGATAACCACTTAAATGTGGTGGTGAATACTTACAAACTTGCTTTCTTTCACCCAAAAACAAAAGATTTCGATAGTTTAAGTGATTTGGTGGTTTAGAGTCTGATTACAGGATATTCAGAATAAACATTGAAAATAACAATAAAATGGAAAAAATGAGAGAAATACTATAAAATATTAAGATAATGAAAATATCTTTCAACATCCTTAATAGTGTCATTTGTTGCCTCTGCTAACAGAGGTGGTAGTAAGAGAAGCTCTAATTTTCACTGTCATTTTCATCCGTAAGGGCTGTTGTCAGCAAGGATTTTAGTATTGGGTGGGAAAGTTCATGAGAAATAGGTTCTAGTACAAGAACCTATTTTATTGTTGTGTGCCACTGAAACATTAAGTTTTGTTTTGGCACATATTGATATCACAAGGCATGGGTCTGTGCCTCTCAAAAGGTCAGTCCCCGGTGGCAAAAATTTGCTGGTTAAAAGAAAGGTCATACCAGGCAGGCGCCTGACCACATAGGATGTGCACCCTGAATAAAATTCCATGGTTGCACTTTGCTGAAGATGCATCAATCTATGTAAACACTTCATTAGAAAATATGATCCAGAAATATTATTTACAATAACACCAAAATTGGTATATATATTAAACTAGTAGTTTTGACATACAACATGATAGGTTACGGAATGATTTCTTCAAGATCTGAATTTATTACAGAAAACAGTCCACGCAACCGAGATAAAATATTCACCAAATATTATTTTGTAGTCAGAAAATTACGAAACCAAGTGGAATCGATCCGTAACTTCCTAATCTACGTTTTTCGTATTTATGCCCTTCGCAGATTTGAACTGCAACTGGGACGAAAACATGATATAGTGCAGATGATGGTGGTGGTGACGAGTGGAGTGGATGCTAAGGTTATGAATAATAACGGAGACGAGGGTGGATGGTTGATGTATTTAAGGGATAAAGACAACGGGGAAAAAGTGGTCGAGATTCTAAGGAAGAGGGAGAACTCGACAGAAGAGGGAGACTAGAAGTTAGGAGAGACCTTACCAACGGTAGAGGTGGCTGGTTGGTGAGAAGGAAGAGGGAGATTAGGCTAGAGAGGCTAGAGAGAGGATAGAGGAGGCAAGAAACCAATATTCATTAAGCATAATGATTTTGGCTACCATCCACACCTTTATAGAGGTTAGCCAACAAGCCAAAATAATAATTGTTAACCCTAATTCTAGTGAACTCCTGTCGATCCCGTTCAAACGCACAAAATGCGTTCTCTGTCGATGCGAACCTGATGTAGACGTTCGAACGCGGTGTTCGAACGCGCCCGACGGTGTTCGAATGCGCATTTCGCATTCTCTGTTTTTGCGAACTTGATGCAGGAGTTCGAACATGCCCCTTTCCGCATTCAAACATAACCTACAGAAAATTTATTTTAATAAAAATAAATAACTAATGCAATAAGAACAGGCTCTAACTAGGTGTATCACAACATCTATCGCATGGGTCTAATAGCTACCCTAAAGAAGGTAGGATATAAAATATGATAACTAGTAGTATGCTACCAAAATAATATTGTGAAAGCCTCACTTAGTCCTCACACTTCATAAAATTCATCTAAAATGAGGGAAACAAAATATCGAGCCCATATTGTAATAACCTGATCTCGCCACGTGCCTCCCACTAGGGTTCGTGAGCGTCACAGTCGCGTGTGATTAGGTGCCCAACAACATACCATTAAAAATGAAGAGACCCAAAAATAAAACAAAAACAGAAAGGGGCTTACAGGCCACATCAAATCTATCCAAATACAACCGAAATGGTAGAGGCTCTTACTAGAGCACATGTTAAAAGTAAGATACAATAGGGGAACAATATAAACCCCTTATACAAATAGTATAAAAAGAGCATAAAAGGAAAAGGGCCTATCGCCCTAAATGGTAAACTGTTGTCAAGCATCTCGCTAGGGTGTCAATCAATCTACATTATACATTAACTTGGAATGAGCCTAACATTTCACAAGTGACACTTATCACTAGTCAAGTATCATGGATAATATTACATCTAGCATGGAAAATGCATTCACAATTATGCAACTGATCATCATGATGTAAAATGAAACATGCATATCATGTATTTGGTTATCATGATCTGACTAGACTCCCGCTAACCCTATCCACCACTTACGTGTGGCATGCCTTCTAGATGGGCCCTCGACCACCAACGCCATGCCTATCAATCATAAAGGCCCCTAAGGGAGGGTAAATCGGTAGACCTGTTTGTCATCTAGCGAACAACATGACCGATTATTCGCCATCATAGACTAGGGATCCTAGTCATTAGCCCATCACATAAGTTAGTATCGCATATTGATACGACCATCTGAGCCCTCGGCTTCACATTATCGCACCACTATGTAGAAACTCATAAGTCGTTGCTCATGGACACTCTTACTATATATCATTGGGTACTGCTAGGTCTATATCATCCTATCATTCTCTCTCTAACTTAAATACTCTAAAGGATTGACTCTTGTCAATTGATAGTAAACTATCCATTGTTCGGCAAAATGGCTACCTGTTTATCTTAAATCCGTAGACTAAGACCTTAGGCGTGGGTCGTACTATATAATAATATAAATATCCCCTACCTCTATCCTTGGCTAGGGAGGTGTCGGTTGTTATCGAGATGTAGATGTCATTCAATTTATGATTGTGCTTATATGCTAGTGGCAGAATAAGGTAAAACATGACTAGCAAAATGGAATAGTAGGGGGACAATCATATCTAAGCATACTGATGAATACACAACAATCAAACTTATAGCAGTTGTGTCAGACAGTATGTTAAACAAACTAGTGTCATTATAGTAAACAGACTATCATGTCATAGATGGTTATATTAAATTATAACACATCACATCAAGTGATAATATCAAGAGTTGATAGGCCTCCACCCTTCTTTTTCTTTGGTGTGTTAACACATCCCAAATTAGTAAATAGTACTGTTTTTAAAATTAAATACATAATAGAAACTACACTAGAGTAAGCAAATGACCAGTATTCAAATTTGAAGCGTTGAAGCATAAATGTAGAATCAAATCCATTATAGCATACAAGATAAATCATTATAAACTTAGAAGTTAGAACACAATTAAATGTTAAGATATGTTAAGTTAGGTAACCATGATCAATGTTAACCAATGAAGCACGGACACGAACACGACACCATAAGGATACAATGACATGGCAAATTTTGAAAATATAGGACATGGACACAACACAGGATACGGTGAAATAAATAAATAAATAAATATTATTGATACATCTAAAGTAAAAGTTTGCAATCTAATAGTGTTAAATACACATATCAAGCTATAACAACTAAAAAGTATCATTCAAAGAATTTAGAAGTATATATCAAGCTATAAGAACTAAGAAGTATAGATCAAGCTATAAGAACTAATAAATATACATCAAGCAATAAGAACTAATTTAGAGATAAAGGACAAATTGAAAGACAATCAAAGTATACAAAATTCTAAAAAGACATCGAATGAATTTATCAATACAAGCCCCAAAAGTGCAAAACATCTCTAAGTAACTGAGTTCCACATAAGTTTAAAAATTAACAATTATTACAAAATAAAAAGACAACATAAGGTAGATCATTCATCTTCAGCTGGTGGTAGATTCTCATTGCCCTCATCAATAAACATTATAGTCTCCAAATCTGGTTCATCAATTGAGAGATCAACAAACTCTAATATTCTTGCACCATTAAAGGAATTATAAGAATCTCCTCCGATATCCCACATCTTGGTCTCCTCTCTCAAATAATTTAGAGATCTCCTTAATAGAAAGCAAAGATTAGTATGCACATATACTAAATCTTCAGCTCTCTGTGGAGTTATCTTGTTCCTTTTCAATGAATGGATGAAAAAATAGGTGCTCAAATTTCTCTTGCAACTTGAAGAAGAGCAAGGTTGCCCAGGTAACCTAAGTGCTAAATTTTGAAGAATAGGAGTAGAAGCATCATGTGCAATCCACCATATGTTTGGATCAAAATCATTTCTATCTGCCACTGAATCATAATTAGTAAAACTCTTGGTTGATGTGGAGAAACTAGTATACTCTTGGTATACCATTCCTCGTTCTCCTGCATTGGAAAATAACCTTTTTAAGGATTTATTTTTTTCATATTAGAAATTTCTAAATCCTTATACGGTGGTACACGATTTGGATCCTCTTAAATCCATGATGAGTTGTAATACCTATTAGCATAATTATCTAATTAGTAAACAATACATAGCAATGAAAGAAACAATAAAACATTTAATCATAAGAAAGAGGATTATAGAAATTAAGTTAACGTTGGATCACGATTTGGATCCTCTTAAATCCATGATGAGCTGTAATACCTATTAGCATAATTATCTAATTAGTAAACAATACATAGCAATGAAAGAAACAATAAAATATTTAATCATAAGAAAGAGGATTATAGAAATTAAGTTAACGTTGGATTCAAAGAATGTGCTAAGCAATGTAATGGTATATTGCTTTTATCAATCCACTAGGATCTTGTGCACCACTGAATAAAAAATAGATTCCTTGTCTTCTTTCTTGTTTTCATGCATAAATATGACTGTCTTCATCTTTTTAATCACATATCCCACATTTCATATATCAAATGCAAGTATGGTTTATTTGTGTCTGCAACCCGTAACATACTAGATATAGGCTCTGTGAAAGCAAGTATATATTCACTTTTATCACACCAAAGGTCATCGAGGACTTTATCTTCATCAAATTGTGCTTTGCCAATATCATCTATCCTGTAAGAACTCTATTCATCATTAATTACTATTGATTGAAGACTAGGGGTGAAAACGGATCGGATACGGATCGGATAGTGGTCAACCCATATTCTGATCCGTATTTTTAGTTCGGATACGGATTCGGATACGGATATTAGACGGATAGCAAAATTTAAAACCATATCCTAACTAAATGGATACGGATAATTTTCGGATAAAGGATCGAATCTTAAACGGATATTAATTGAATTTAAAATAATTATAATATTTTATTTAGATATAATTAATACAAAATTATTAAGAGTTTTACAACAAATAATTTTTTTGTATGTCAAATATATAAAATTATAGAAATTAATCTCTATAAATAATATATAACATATTATTAGTAACAGTATTAATATTTACTATTTAAATAAGCAAACTAAAAACTGTAAATCATTTAAAAAAATATGCAGGTAAACGGATATCCGATATCCGTATCCGAATCCGAAAAATATATTCGACCTGTATCCGAATCCATATCCGAATTTTTTTCAAAGATTCTATCCGTATCTGAATCCGTATTTGAATCAAATAGAAATTTTTTATCTGAATCCGATCTGAGTCGAGTTGGATAGCGGGTTGGGTCGGAGTTAATCCAACCCATTTTTACCCCTATTGAAGACCCTTCTTGATTTTTCTGAATCTTTTCAACATTATAATCATCGAAGCAAAGCTCGTCTCCGCAATAGCAAGCAATTTTAAAGATAGCCAACCTCATTGAATGTTGTATAATAAAAATTTTTATGCAAATTACATTCCTTGCAATTACTAAAATCCAACTACGTATTAAACACACAATCTCATTTGTCTCAGTGTTTTTCGCTGCACATATATCCTTCAAAGCTAGTTTCAGAGTATGAGCTACACATGGAGTCCAAAAAATGCGAGAAAATCTTGCTTCAAGAAGCATCCTTACTTCCTTACAGATAGGTGCATTATTCGTAATCACTTTACTACATTATGAGTCCCAACCTTTTCAATGATTTTAATCATCAAATTAGAGATAAAATTTTTTTCATTATATTCTCCATAATTTACAGCCCTTAAAAATATAGAGCCACTCTCATTTATTGCTAAAAAATTTATAAGCGATCTCTTCTGTGCATCAGTCCAACCATTACATACAATACTCACCCCTTTCTCCCCTCATGTGCTTCTAGTAGGGTTTAACAACATTTCAATATTTGCTTTCTCTTGTTAAAGTAGTGTAATTCTCAACATATTATAGCCAGGGAGCACAAATTCAGAAATATTATTATTTGCTATAAATTGAAAGGCTCGGGTTCTTTGCCAGATGAAAAGGCAACCCAGTTGAATAAAACAGTTTTGCAATCTCGTAATATTATTAATTGCGAGCGCTAGAATTAAATTGTTACAAACTAGATCTGGAATGATCTGGACGTAAGAAAATTATGAAAATTTATATGGAGGTAACCTTGGAAATTCGGGTTCTAGTGGATCTAGTTACATGAGAATCTGATGTTTGGATGAAAAGATATTAATAAAATAGTAGAACAAGGCCAAATATGGCAGAACGGTAATTAATCGACGTTGCGGCGGTTGTTGGAAGGTGGAGAACAGCCAAGGGTGGTGGTGGACAACCGTAAGGTAGGGTGGCTGTTGTTGGAGGAAGGGTTTGGAAGATCGTAATGCTTCTATAGCTATGATCTACTCCTAGAAAGATAGAAGCAATCTAACGGCTATAGTAAAAGATAAGGATGAAAATATTAATTTGGCTAAACTCAGATTTATTTGATGATAATTATCGGCACATGTCACTTATATTTATAAGAATAAAAATTCCTAGCGAATCAGATCCACACGAGGATTATCCGATTTATTTGAAATTCAAAACAATGAGATAAAACTAACTAACTTGACTCAATTTGACTCAACTCATGTGGTCGGATCGCAATATAAATGACTTCTCAATAGATGTCATTTCTGTTGCTATTATTTTTCTTGATGCCCCTCCCATATCAAAACCTACACGTGAGAGAAGAGAGAGAGATAACCTCGCTTCCCGGTCTTAAAGAAGCACAGCCAGTGTCGCAGTCGTTAGTTGTTCGCTATGCTCGGTTGCTCATCGTCGCCACACTGTCGCCTTCGACTGAGACGGATTTGGGCTAAGAGAGATTTAGGGGTTTAAGGTTGAGGGGTTTTCGTTCGGGGTGGGTGGGGTAGGAGGGCTTGGAGAGTTAGTTTTGAGTTTGTGTTAACAAAAATTAACCCAACCTCGACCCATTAAGAGTAGGATTTTCCATTTTTCCTACAGCCATGTCTCGCCCGTATCCTAGCAATGTCCCGCACGATTCCTGTTAAATAACCTCAAATAATCACGTTGAAGTCTATCCAACATATAATTCTTAGATAAACTTTCAAACGGTTAAACTAATGAAATCAACACATATAGGTTATAAATCCAAACTCCAAACAAATAACTTATAACTTAGAATCTTGTTTTATCACAAATTAAACTTTAGAACAAGTCAACAAACTAATTTGAGAATCTTTTGTACGAACAAGAATGCATAGTAATAATACATATGTGAAAAGTTCAAAATGATCATAACAAGTTCACATCTTATAGCTAGAGTATCATGTTCATCAATCATTGCATAAGGAATAATTCAATTCTACTCACACATATTGTATACTTTGTAGCACAAAATATTTTACTTTTGTGGTAGGAAAACCAATTCTCATAATGCCATAATATGTTTCTCAAACAGTTTAATTACATAAGTAGGAAAACTGAAACGAGTGGGAACGGGTTGGATCCGACTCAGGGGACATCAATGATTGATGGCCCCTCCCCCACCTGCCTTTTTTTCTCCCTTTCCTCTCTTTTCTTTCTTTCTCTCTCAACCAGCGACCGAATAGAACTCTGACGACCACAACCTCCGACAACGTTCTCCGACGACCTCGGGTGAGTTTTTTTTTTTTCAGTTTCTAATTCCTCTCATTCCCTCTCTCTTTCTCCTCAGTCGAAGAAAGAAAGGGGGGGGGGTAGGATTGGTTCCCACTCATTTCGGTCAGGATCGACTGAAATAGTCTAGCCGATACCCCAACCCGTTGGTTTCGGCCAGGATCAATTGAAACTGGGAACCTTGCCTCTATTACCTAGAAACCCAAAACCCTTTTCGCATATTTCCTTTATTTTTTTTTGTTTCAAAGATGTAAAAAGTTAAGTTTCGAATCCTTGATTAGGGGTTTTTTATTTTCTATTTGGATGTAATAATGAGTTGCCAATCTCATCGTCAATTTATCTTGTAGTGATATTGGGAACTAAGGAGTGTGTGCCTTTATTTATTTTTAATTTTGATCACTATGAAATTTGTTAGAATCCTATTTTTTTGGATAGCAAATTTATTGTTGAACAGGGAAGAAAAGAAAGAGAGATGATGAGTAAAAAATTAAAAACTATGTTGGAGAGGGAGAGAGGTGGTAGTCGGTGAGGGTGAGGGTGAGGGTGAGGGTGAGGGTGAGGGTGAGGGAGAGTTTTTTTAAGGGAGAGTTTTAATAATAAGAGAGAAGGTGAGTGGGAGAGAGAGTTAGTGGGGAGAGAATTTGATAAGAGAGAGAGTTAGTGGGAAAGAGTTTGATAAGAGAGAGTTAGAGTTAGTAAGAGAGTTTGATAATAGAGAGTTAGTGAGAGAGAGGGTAAGATTTTTTTTTTATTTGTGAGGGAGAGGGAGAGAGTGAGTGCTAGAAAGGGGGAGAGATAGAGATTGAAAAAATAGTATTTATTTTTTAGTTTGACTTTATATATGTATAATTTATATTTATATCTTATTATTATTTTTTCTAAAAAATTTATAATCTTTTTGTATTTTACAAATTATTTTAGAATACAGGCTGATACCGTCGATACAATCGATACCTCCAATACAGTCGATATATATTGTTTTTTCAGACGGCTGATCCCAATCCCGATTTTGATATTTGGAACTTTATAAACAACTATAATGTTAGGCATTTTTTGAAAATTTTCCTATTTTGCTGACTAGGACTCAATACAGCTCTGTTGCTCAGTTTGTCCACCTGCGTCTTCTAATAGTTAGCTTCATGCGTCCATCAGTTATTTTATGGAAAGTAAAGATTTCACATGATTAATTCCCTTCCATTTTCCAGGAAATGCAACTGATTCAGTAGATCACTTTCATTACTGTCTTAATCCAGAATTCGGCAGATATGGTGGTTGTATGTTAATTTAGGCTTGTATTTGCATGGGAAAGTTGATGCTTGTTTTCTTGTTTGGTTGCAGGCTAGTAGAGCTGCATTATGTACTTCTGGTTCTGCTGTTATGGAACTGATGCTAGCAGGGCTGCCCAGTGTGGTTGCATATCGTGCTCATTTCTTCACAGAATTTCTAATCCACATCAGGAGAAAGATAAATTATATTTCCCTTCCTAACATACTACTGAATTCAGCTGTTATACCGGAAGTCCTTTTTAAGAGTTGCACATCTGACAATCTAGCCCGAGAGCTTAGGTTAGCCTCTTTCTAACATTATTATCCAGAAATTTGTCCTTTGATGCAATATTTTTCTTCTGTCTTTCAGGAATAGATGTTAGGTCTGGTTTGCCGCATTGCAGCTTTAGTAACTAACAGAATGACATGAAGAACCAACTTGTTTTTATTGTTAAATATGTTGAAAGATCAACCCTTCACTGATTGGTATATTATCCCTCTAGCTTACTTGAAATATCCACCACCGAACACACATGTTCCTCACGCAGATAGAACCCATGTGGTACTTACGTGATAAGTTGGTCAAATATCTCCACATTGTATCCATAATAATAAGCCAAAATTAACCAAAATTAATCCAATCAAGTTGCAGCGGATAGGGCAAGGGAAATGTAGAGGCAAGCTTTTGGATAGGGCAAGTGGACTTGCTGCAGCAGATGATGAGTCATTAAGCAAGAGCATTCTTGATGATGACTGTCAATAGCTGTGCAAAACATATGGGATCCGGGTCAGATGGTTCAGTTGATTAGTCACTTCCCTTGTACCATGATCCTCAATGCAACATGAAGTAAGAAGTTGGAAGAGAAAGCCCTGCATCCCAAAATAAAAGCAAAATTTGTTGCTTGCTTCTCTGTATTCAGTATTCAGCTCTTAGTTGGCCCAATAATTCCCTTCAAGCATGAGACAGCCTCAAAGAGGACCCGTGTAGTTTGCAAATAACCCGACTATGGAGGTATACCCCGAAAGGATCGCAGTATTATCTGCATAGAGCATACAGGGATTAAATTCAAGAATTTTCAACCAGTTGTGACATGGATGGACTAGAACAAACTTACATTTTCTTGTAGTTGGTTATTTCTTTTTTCAATAGAAGTTGCAAAGGTACTAATCTTGTTCAAGCAGTTCCAGTTGTTTTTTGGCATATGAATCCAGTAATATGTTTTCTACTGTTGGCAATGCACTTAGTTTTGGCAGTATGGCAGTTACAGAGTTTTTAGGAATTTTGCTATTATACTAGGTAGGAGCTCTTTCTAAACTTTTGGTTTCATATTGAGTAAAGATGTCCACTTGGTCATCAGAAAGGAATCATCATTTTCCTTTCTTTTTGTTTAGGTATAATTAAATGATTGTTCATTTATTTAACAAGGTCACAATTTGGGACCTGTTAAAGAGTCTGGGAAATGCCAATTTATTCCATTTTGTCTGTATAAACCCAGTTTTCTTCATTCTACTGTCCCGTTTTTGTCAATGTTTTATCAATATGATCAGATCTGTAGTTCTACCAAGTGTTGATCTCCTTATCTATCTTCAACTTATGTCTGTCGGGGATGCCTTAAACACCATACTGTATGTCATCTAATCTATCCTTGGGCTTGACCACTGGGCTTAGATAAAGGCATATAGTTAGAGACGCAATGAGCATTTAACATGAGTAATTCTTCTTCATAGGTTTATTTTGATCACTTCAATTTTATTTGTATGTCATATAAAGATTTATCCATCTTCCCTTCCATATCAGTGTTTCTCAATGATTATTAAAAATCCACTCATTTGTTGTCATGCAGAGAAGTATTGTTTAACAACGGGGTTCGGCAACTGCAGGCTTCAGCAAAAGAAAAAGTCCTTCAAATACTTTATCATCCCATCAAGAAACAAAGAAACTCAGATCTTGAGAAGTTTGGATTTTCACCAAATATACGCTGCCCTAGTATGGTTGCTGCATCTACAGTGCTTTATGCAGGAAAAGGAAAAGATTAGAGTTAATTTCGACTTCTCGCTGGTCAGAGAACAGTTGAATCATATGCTGTACCTTCATATAATCATGTAATATTGTCTTCAGCTGTAAATATGTGAAAACTTGAAGCATTGGAACCAAAGGCATATTAAGACAATGGTTACGTTGGCATAGCTTATCCATGATTAACACAAGGTGGATGCCAAGATGAGTCCATGGCATTAGTATTAATGAGATGCAGTTTTCCTGGCCTTTATATCCTTACACTGTTCATTTATATGTCGTTTACAGTCGTATAGTCTTATTTTAGCAAGTTTTTGATCGAATTAAGTCTCCCAGTTTGTTTATTTATTTATTGCCCGTCTAAATCAGTTGCAAGCTTAAATATGAGACTAGGTGAATTTTTCTAGTTAGGACCCACCCACCTCAACAAAATCACTGATTAGATCAGTGACTTAGCATTTTCATTCAGCATTTTATGATGAAATTGGTTTCCTGTGTTTTGTGACTTATAGTCAGTCGTTGATTCCATAAGTAAGTGAATATTTTAAAGTTGATATTAATCGATAAGAAGTAATAATTATATTTAATATGATATAAAGTTGATATTAAAATATTAAAGAATAATAAAATTGTTTTGAGAATTGGTTATGTTGTAAATCAAATGATAAAAATATCTTTGAATATATGTTAAAAGTAGTAATACTAAATACTATTTTATTCTATTGCGGACTTAATGAATTTTCATAAACTGCATTATACTTTATTTAACGTATATTTTCCTACATTGTATAACACCCGTTTGAATTCATGTTTGCATACTTATAAATCCATATTGCATAGTATAAATCTACACTACATAGAATAAGTTTGCACAACATACTGTATGCCCAAACTAGTTATTCAAAAATTTATGTGAGCATAGTTATAAATCTGGACTACATAAAATAAGTTCGTACATTATACCGTAAGCTTGCATTAACTATCAAAAAATTCATGTGAGCGCATTTACGGCACTACAGAAGATAAGTCTGCGTTGCATACTATTAGCCCACACTAATTATCCAAAAATTCATGCGAGCATCGTTATAAATATGCACTACATAAAAGTAAGTCTGCACTGCGTACTGTAAGCCTGCACTAACTATCCGAAAATTTATGTGGGCATTGTTATAAATTTGCATTACATAGTATAAATTCATGTTTACAGAACATTAGAAAAAAGTTGCTCTCATACATGAAAAACATAAGGAAAAAAAAATATCAGAAAACAATGGAAGTAGCATGATGGTGGGAGATCGCGGTAGCAGATGTACTACTGGAATAGACTGATATTGGTGGATGGTGCAAAGTGCGGGGCTGTCGATCTCTGGTGCTTCTCTCCTCGTTGATTGCGAGTTGATAAAAAAGGATCACTTTAGTTGTCTCATGTTGCTTGATCGAAGAGATAGGAGAGGTGTACTCTTGCAATGAGAGTGTATGCGAAGGGTACTTATAGTGCTTCCTTGCTATGCTTGTTAAAGGAAGTCATGGCTGCCCTTGGAGAGAAGAGAGAGAGGAAAGAGATATAAGAAAGTACAACCCAAAAAGGGTAACATGTTGTCATCTCAAAAAGGGTAAAATGGTAATATTAAGTTATTAATAAATTAGTTTTTAAAAGTTGTATGAAATAAGATGACAGAGAATGTTGAATTAATATACTGGAATAAGGTAAGTTGTTTAGTTGCTAGGTTATTGCTATTCATATCAAGCTTGGTTGGAGACTAGGTCATTTGCTATTCCAAATTTGAATTCAGGTGGTGTCTTTAAAGAAATGTTTCTACCTGTATGATTAGGAAAACAAAGAAGTTACATAGAAAAAGTTTTAATACCTTTTTGAGTCGCCCATAGCAATTCACTGTAAAACCATAAGAAACACTAATCTCCAATATTGAGCTGGAAAAATGCATTCGTTTTTTCTTCTTCTCATTTAAACTTAGCTTTTAGTTTTCAGAATGCAGAGTGTTTTCAATGACTAGAAGGTGTGAAAGCACGAGTCCTACATAAAGGGGATTATTTAAAGATTTTCTTACACTAGAAAAATGGAGCATATAAAACCAAGATTATCTTAATATTTTTGTTATGAGCCGGATCTGGTCCGATCTTTTCCTAAGAAAATTATGATATTTTTATTGGTAGTAGCCTCGTAAGTTATGGATTTTCTGGCTTTAGTTTCATGTGTTTCCAAGGTTCAGGTGAAAAGTTAAAGTTAAAACAATGAAAGAAGGTTGAAAACAGACATATTTATAAATATTCGACGTTACGATGGTAGTCAAAGGGTGGCAGACGACCAAGAGTGGTGGGAGACGGCCATAAGGTAGGGTGACTCGTGGAGGAAGGTGGTGACTAGGGTTTGGACTTTTGATGTTCTCTGGTTAAATTCTACTCCTAGGAAAATAAAGTCGATCTAACAGCTATGATGAAACGGTAAATGCGCAAATAAAAAATAGCTAAAAGCAATACTCATTCCACAACTCAAAGTAACCCACAACCTCTCCTACTTATAAGAGAGTCATAGCGGATCAAATCTAATTCACCAAATTGGGTTTACATAGTGGATTATCCGCTTTAACTCAAAATTTAAAGCAACAAACAAAGTAACTGACTAGACTCGACGACCTAACTGACTCGACCCTCGTGGTTGGATCATTACAATTCACTACTCTTTTGACACCTTGTCCTCAAGGTGACTAGCAACAATCCACCCATTAGCCTAGCTCGTGTCGTGCTCGGACTTCATGCAGGTCCAGCTTAGTCAACTAAGGCAAACCTATCATGTCGTTCCACTAGTTGTCTTCTAGCTCATACTCGGGTCCCAGGTCACACTCATGGGTTCCCAGCTAGTTTATATTGGGTGGTCAAATCAATTCACAAAAATTCAACACACCTTGAGATACGTGCACTTCATCTCTCCTACCTAATAGCCCAAACCCTAACCATAGGGCTAAAAATATTTTTTGGCCTATGGGCACTGCTACAAGCTACATGGTCGTCGATGGTGGCTAGGTAAGGATGTTGGTGGTGGTAGTCCACGTCCAATATGTCCTCGCGACTATGGATTGATGGCAAGCAGCGATGGAAGCCAAAAATTAAGCTTAAGCACAGATTAATATAGTGGCGACCATGGCACGTCGTCAACAACTCCATTAACCCCTGACAGCTATAATTGGTGGCCATGTCCCATTTTAGTGGAGCTGTGGTGGTGGATAGGCTGGCAGAAGCCACCCCGATATGGCTTGGCTTGTGCAATATCACCATGGTCGGGCTATGGAACGATTCCTTTAAGATCTGAATTTATTATAGGAAGTAGTCCATACAACCAATGGAAAATATTCACCAAATATTTTCTCATAATCAAAAAATTAGTAAACCAAGTGGAATTGATCCGTAACTCCCTATTCTATGATTTTTGTATTTACACCCTTTACAGATTTGAACTACAATTGGGACAAAAACATGATATAGTGCGGGTGATAGTGGTGGTGACGGGTGGAGTAGATGTTAGGGTTATGGATGATAATGGAAATGAGGGTGGAGGATTGATGTTGTTTAAGGGATAAAAATGAAGGGGAAGAAGTAGTCGAGATCCTAAGGAAGAGGAAGGACTCGGTAGACGAGGGAGATTAGAAGTTAGGAAAGACCTTGCCAACGATAGAGATGGTAGGTTGGTGAAGAGGGAGGAGAGAGATTTGGGTAAAAAGAATAGAGAGAAGATATGAGGCAAGAAACAAATAATCCAATAGCATAATAATTTTGGCTATCATCCACACCTTTATAGAGGCTAGCCAACAAGCTAAAATACAATTATTAACCATAATTCTAGAAGATTCTAACTGATCACGTTCGAACGCACAAAATGCGCTCCCTGTCGATGCGAACGTGATGTAGGCGTTTGAACGCGCATTTCGCGTTCTCTATATTTGTAAACCTAATGTAAGCGTTCACAAATACGTTCGAACACGACCTATAGAAAATTTATTTTAATTAAAATAAATAACTAATGTAATAAGAAAAGACCCTAACTAAATGGCCCACCATGCTTCCCCCACCTTGTCCTCAAAGTGAAAAGTCGAGGAAACGCTTCAAAATATTAGTCTCGAACTCTCATGTTGCCTCATCGGATGGCTTGTCAAGCCACTCGACTAGAATCTCCATTTCTAATCTGGTACCATGTCGTTGTCAACGCCTAGCAAGTACACAAATTGGCTCTACGATCTCTATCTCCTCTAATAGCTCCAGTAGAACTGATCTAACGATCTCATGATCTCCAATCCGCTCCCTCAACAATGAAACATGGAAGACAAGATGCACTCTCGACCCCTCTGGCAGCTCCAAACGATATGCAACTGGACCAATACGCTCTAACACCCGAAACGGATTGAAGTAGCAATGTGCTAACTTCTCGTTTCGCATCGGACGCAAGGTCACCTGTCGAGATGATTGCACCCTCATAAACACCCAACTATCGATGTCGAACTCCTGCTCCCTATGGCTGCGATCATAAACTTGCTTCATACAGTTTTGAGCAAGTTTAAGATGGAAACGCAACCTCCTCAATGTGGCGGCTCTATCCATCAAAGCTAAGTCCACCTCCGTCCGATCTGTAGATGCCACTGAGTCATAAGTGCGTAATGTTGGAGTTGTGCACTCATACACCACCTCAAATGGAATCATGTCAATGCTACTGTGGTAGGCGGTGTTGTAAGACCACTCCGTCCACGGTAAGAACTCAAACCATCGTCTCGGCATCTCTCCAATAAAGCATCTTAAGTACTGCTCAATACCTCGATTAACCACCTCGGTTTTGGTCGTCCGTCTGTGGATAGTAGGCCGAACTAAAGTTCAATCGAGTCCCCTGTAATCCGAAAAGCTCCATTCAAAAGTTGCTCATAAATACACGAGCAACATCCCTAACAAAAATTTCAGCCACTGACTTGCCTAAAAATTGATGTGACAATACCGAAAAGTGCGCATACTTGCTCAACCTATCAACAACCATAAAAATAACTGAATAACCACGTACTAGCGGAAGACCCTCTATGAAATCTATAGATATGTCTTCCCAAACACGATCTAATATAAATAAAGGCTATAGTAATCCGGCCAGTTTCAATATGGTCGTCTTAGCCCTTTGACAGACTTCACAAGCACAAAGAAAACTCCTCACATCCTACCTCAATCCTGGCCATGTGCAACTCTGAACTCCTAATGCATCACATTCCACAAATGAACTCTTTGGTGAAGTCCGGTAGCACTAGAACGGGAGCTGTCATCATTGTTGTTTTTAATTTTTCAAAGGCTGTAGTAGCTTCATCCATTCATCTAAAAGAGTCCTTCAACAAAGAAGTGAGAGGAGCAGCAATCTTGCCATACTCGGCAATGAGGCAGCAATAATATCCGGTCAGCCCCAAAAATCCTCGCAATCCTGTGGTGGTAGTAGGAATCAGCCAAGCGGTCATGCATGCTACCTTTTGAGGATTCATCGCTACACCTTCTGCTGAGATAATGGCCTAAATACTCCACTCGTGGTACTCCCCATAGGCACTTGGATCTCTTGATTTTCAGCTGGTTTTGCTTCAATAAATTTAGAACATCCTCCAAATGCCGCCAATGCTCTAATTTAGTCCTACTATACACCAAAATGTCATCAAAATATATCATTCATGAGGCCTTGAAAAGTAGTTGGAGTATTGGTGAGACCAAAAGGCATCACTCGGAACTCGTAATGCCTGTTCGAAGTCTGAAATGCAGTCTTATGCACATCCGCCGGATGAACTCTAATATGATGATACCGAGCCCTCAAGTCAAGCTTGTTGTATAGTCGCCCCTGCAAGCTCGTCCAGCAATTCCTCTATAACTGGAATGGGATACCAGTCCTTGACGGTAATAGCGTTTAGTGCCCTATAATTGACATAAAATGCCATGTCTCATCCTTCTTTCGCACCAATAGCACGGGCGATGAGTAAGAGCTATGACTTGGTTGAATGAGGCTTTGCTCCAATATCTCAGCTACCATCTTAGAGATAACTTCCTTTCACACATGCAGATACCGATATGGCCTCACATTCACTAGTGCAGCTCCGGGCACAATCTCTATCGAAGGTCCGTCATTCTCCTTGGTGGAAACTCCTTCTGTTCTTGAAACAGTCCAACAAATTTGTCTAATAAATTAGACAACTCGATAGTAGTATCTGGACTCATTTGAGGCTCGTCTCCTACTGGTCCTAATTGAAGAAGTTAGACCAAATCACTCGCACATGGCAGCCCATCATCGGCTACATCGCAGGAAGTGGCGGAGATCGAACGCCATCAAGCCGCACATCTTTGTTTCCTTGCTTAAATTTTATCCACATGCTCCGGAAATTAAAAGTGACGAGTCCCAAGCTTTGTAACTATTGTGTTCCTAGGACAATGTCTACTCCTCGCAGCGCTAATAGATACAAGGCTATAATGATGTCAAGTCCTTGCACCCATATATCGACCCGGCGACACAAGCTCTCTGCCTTAAGCTTCGTGCCGTCTCCAATAGCAATGTCAAACCCCATGGTCGATTCAGCATCCAAGCACAATCTCCTCACTAACCTCTCATCTAAAAAGTTGTGTGTACTCTCGAAATCGATAAGGATGTGCACACAATGCTATCTAATGAGTCCGTCTATCCAAACGTCCTCGGCGCGGAAATATCCGAATATGCATGCATAGATATTTTAGCTTGGATATCTTCCTCCACGCCCTCCTCAATGGCCTCCTCATAGACCTCCTCTGAACTCTCTCCATCACCAACGACCTCATCGTCCTCCTCAAGACCGTCGATGAGCATCACACTCCCGATTGGTTTGGAACTCCGATGACCAAGGGTAAAATGTTCATCACATCAAAAGCAAAGGCTCTTTGCTCTTTGCTCCTCCACCTGGGCAGGTGTGAGAGTTCGAACGAGAGGTCTTGTGCCTCCTCTAACATCGAAAGAAGGTCTCAAAGGTGGTCGTGGCCTAGTACTAACAACCGCTGTCTTTGAACTCGTAGAATTTCTAACCGACGTTCTAGGCGCAAACCGCCCATCTTGGTTGCCCTAACTTGTTTTTGCTGTCATCTTAAGAGCCTTGTGCTTTTGCTCCATCCTCACGGCCTTCTTAAAGGCCTCCTCAAGAGTGGTAGGATAAAGAGCATGAACATCCACCTGTATCTCATCCCGCAGCCCTGAAATGAATTTGCTCATCAATGTCGGTTTGGGCCAAGGTAGCCACAATGACTATTAACTCTTTCAAATTTAGCTTGGTACTTCAATACGGTCATCCTCTGGACCATCTTGCTTAATGTGACAGCAAAATCTTCATATGTCGTTGTCCCAAATCTGAGTGTAATCCTCCTACAAAAGTCAGGCCAACTGTTAAATTCTCGACTATGAATAACTGATCGATACCAATGCAATGCCGTTCCTTGGAGGTGAAAGCTTGCCATTTGGACCTTTGTGTCCTTCACTGTCCCTTGATAATCAAAGTATTACTCCACTCGAAACACCCAATCTGTTGGATCATCGCCTTGAAATTTTGGAAAGTCCAAGCCTGCAATTCTCCACCAAATAGCATTATCGGGTTCCGAAAAGATCCTTGGTTCAAATCTGAACCTTTGTGCATGTTGATTTCCTTCTCTAAATCCTCAAGCAAGTCCATGACCATCCCTAAAGGGATCAACCTCATCTGTAAAGTGCCAATCCTCTTCATCAACAAAGCACACTGGTGTCGCTTGCCTCTCAGGCTCCACCACCGTCGGTCTTGAGTTTTGTAACAAAAGTGGGGGATGATGTGTAGACATAGGTAAAAGAGGATCATTAATACTAACATGTTGTACTTAGACCTGTGGGGTATCGATTCGTCCCACCGCTGATCCTTCTTGAGGCATCGATCTTCGTCGAGGAGATGACGAAATCGATCGGTTCATAACATATTCCTTTAAAGCATTATGATTATTCTACATTGCGTCAACTCTATGCAGCAATGTTTGGAACATGCCCCTAAGTTCTTCCACCAATCCTATATTCACACCCATGAATGTTGGTTGACTTGGTCCTCCCGTGGTCGCTCCAAAGGAATCGGCCTCACGGTTAGGATTATCGTGGGTTGAGTCTTCCCTTATCAGTGTGCTCTCCATTGGTCTCCTTGTCGACGTTATCTTCCTTATTTTAACCATTAATGGAGGTCTAAGGTTTGCCTGGCTCTGATACCAATGATAGGGTCCATGGTACCAAAAGATAGGCTTTGATACCAATGATAGGACTACGAAATGATTCCTTCAAGATCTGGATTTATTATAGGAACTAATCCGCGCAACCGAGGAAAAATATTCACCAAATATTCTCCCGTAGTCAGAAAATTACGAAATCAAATGGAATCGATTTGTAACTCTCTATTCTACGATTTTTATATTTTCTTTCTTTGTAGATTCAAATTGAAACTGGAATGAAAATATGATATCGTGCGGGTGATGTTGGTGGTGACACGTGGAGTGGATGTTAGGGTTATGGATGATAATGGAGATAAGAGTGGAGGGTTGATGTTGTTTAAGGGATAAAGACGAAGGGGAAGAAGTGGTCGAGATCCCAAGGAAGAGAGAGGACTCAACAAACGAGGGAGATTAGAAGTTAAGAGAGTGATGGGTTGCGGTACCAAAAGATCGGCTATAGAACGATTCCTTTAAGATCTAAATTTATTACAAAAATCAGTCTATGCAACTGTGAGAAAATATTCGTCGAATATTCTCCTGTAGTCAAAAAATTACAAAACTAATTAGATTAGATCCGTAACTCCCTGATCTACAATTTTTGTATTTACTCTCTTTGTAGATTCAAACTGTAACTAGAACGAAAACATGAAATAACGCATGTAATAGTGGTGGTGACGGGTGGAGTGGATGTTAGGGTTATGGAGGGTAATGGAAATGAAGGTGTATGGTAGAGATTGTTAAGGGATAAAGATGAAGGGGAAGAAGTGGTTGAGATCCTAAAGAAGAGGGAGAAATCGACAGATGAGGGAGATTAGAAGTTAGGAGAGACCCTACCAATGGTAGAGGTGGAAGGATGGTGAAGAGAGAGGATAGAGAGAGAATAGAGAGAAGATAGAAGGGAAGAAATCAATAATCCAATAGCATAATAAATTTGGCTGCCATCCACACTTTTATAGAGGCTAGCCAACAAGCCCTAACAACAATAATTAACCCTAATCCTTGTGCAATCCCACCGATCGCGTTCGAACACGATCGGGTGCATTCGAACGCATAAAGACGTTCTCTGTAGGGGTTGCTTCGGTAGCTAGGAGGGTTTGTAGAGGTAGCAGGGACTCCAAGGCGGCCAGAGGTGTTGCTTTTGCTGTGATTGGGGCTAGCTCTTCCCTTCCTCATGAGTTGAGTTTCTCTCACCATAGAGGGTTGGTTATGCTATGGCCAACGGCATTGGCGACAAAAGGGTGTCTGCAGAGGTGGCAAGGACTCCCCCATAGCCAAAGGAGAGGTTTTAGTGATTGTTTGGGGCTCCACCACTCCTCCCTCATTGGTTCAGGATAATGGACGAGATGGTGACAGTTCCATGATGGCTAGCAGTGCTGGCAGTGTATGGTGGTGCTGTTGATTTAGGATAGTTGTTGTCATGGCTTGGATCACCTTTTCGATCCTCTTGGTTCTATCTATGACTTTCTTCACAGATTCTCATATCATCATTGCCCACACATCAACGGTGGTGGTTGTTGGTGATGGTGATGGTGACGCTAGAGAAGCTTCCATAGGGATGAAGATGAGTTCTTGGTCCTCTTTGACAGCAATCTCCCTCGGATTTGTCTTGGATCGTGTGTTCACTATCGGTTGAAAAATAGTGGCTCTAATACCACTTTTACCAACCAGATCTTGATCGATCTATTCGTAAGAAAATTATAATTTTTTAATGGGTTGTATCCTCTTGAGTTAGAGATCTTTTGGCTATAGTTGCTATGATTTCGGGGTCGAGGACAACAAAGGAAGGTCAAAATAGACAAATTTATAAATTTTCAATATTGCAACAATCGTTGGAGGGCAATAGACGACCAAGGGTGGTAGGAGACAATTGAAAGTTAGGTTGGCTCATAGAGGAAGGTGGTGGCTAGGGTTTGGAGCTTATAGAGGTTCTAGTGTTAAGATTTACTCTTAGGGAAATAAAGATAATTTAATAGCTACGGTAAAACGATAAATGTACAAATAGAAAATAGCTAAAACCAATATCCATTCCACACCTAAAAATAACGTATAACCTGTAACGCCCCCGCCTGGCACGGGCACATGCACGCCCATGCACCCACACGGCACGCGTGGCGCACGCGATTGGTCGGCGGGGCCCGTCACGTAGAGATACTCTCCTATGCACATATAATCAAGACATCATCAAATAATACCTACTAACATATTCATACTCACATAATCAAAAACCAAATAAATCATATTTTCAACCAAATAAAGTTGTTAACACATGAATATCCAAGTCGACAATAATATACACTATACCACTACCTAATCTGGCAGGACCCACACAGGCCACAACAAACCATCAAGATACAACTAAACAACTAATACACGAGTGCTCTATAATCTGACATATACTATACAAATCATCATCTGATACAATAAAGCACCAATATAACAAACAACGATACAACTTAATGTCTGGTTAAACTATCTTCTATACCGCTTCACGTCTATAGCTCACATCATCCTTACTTTAAAATATCTCATCAAGATATCTCAAGTCGCTATCACGTATCATAATATCTGGAGGTTAGAAAAGAAATAAAGAGAGAGTCATGAGCAAAAGGCTCAGTGAATAGATCTTACCCCGAATCAGTGATGCCAAATAGAGAGTAAATCATGTACTGGATAATATGAATCAGAAAGCAGCATGATGCCATGTATAAGCATGTATATATATATCCTCAATGGCATATATATGAATGATATCAATTCTCATGAATGACCATATTATATCCTCAACTAAAAAATATATCACATGATGAAATTACCATATAACCTCACTGAATATCATCGAATATATCAACATATGATGTATAACAATCATGATCCAATGATACTAGTCACATCAATGATGATGCATGATGCATGCCAACCACTAGATAATCGTATATGTCAAAAGCAGATATAATCCACATATCTCTCACTATCACAATCATCCATCTCAAATCTGAATATCATCCACCATGCTGGACTACGGTACCCATCCCCAAACTCGATACACATCATGTCACAAGCTCAGAGCATACCCTGTCATACGCTAAGAGTATTTCTATAGATAAATCTTACCCTGCCATATGCTAAAGGTATCTCAGAAGAAAGTAATCATACCCTGCCATACGCTAAGGGTATATCAATGATAGTTGTACCCTATCATACGCTAAGAATACAACTATCAGCCATCACCATACTCTGTCATACGCTAAGAGTATGTCTAGTACCAATCCGAACCAGATACCGTTCCAGCTATCACATCACATCACATACACATGTGCATGAGGGTACCCCCACCCTTGGTAGCGCATTTAAAGATCGCAAAGAGCCTTCGACCTTCTTTTGTGATGCTTCATGCAGTTGGACTTGATGACCACCCTGGTTGAACACTATTTTCTATGGTAGTGAAGTTGAAGGTGACCGGTCCAAGTCCATAAATCCATTGCACGCCCAACACTAAGTCAGCTCCTTGAAGAGCCAACCGATAGAAATCAATCTGGAAGACATGGCCCTAAATGTGTAGCTAGACTTGGCGACAAATGCCTTCCATTCTTAGCCTTACCATCTCCTATGGCGATGTCAAAGCCCATGTAAGGCTCTGTCCATGAATCTAGAAAATGAGGACTTTACGCTTCTCACTGGCGAATGTATTAATGGATAGCTCAACATGGACGTCAAGGGGGTTGTCTGCTTCAAGTTGGTCTAGCTCCTCCTCTAGACGTCCTCCACGTCGCCCTCAGGATCATCCTTCACCAACTCCTCCATTAGCATGATGATCGTGGGCTATTGGGCACAGTTGTGCCCTGAAATAAAGTGCTCATTGCAGTAAAAGCAAAGCCCTTTGGAATGTAGTTCTTCTGGCTTCGCTTTGGTAAGGTGTCGACCCATCATCTGTGGCTACCCCTTTAGGTCCACTAAGTCACTGTAAGTTTGGCTGGTTGGGATTTGGCCAAACCCACCCTGGACATGCAAGGATGGTGGTCTTGGGTTACTCCCTAACTCGGTTGTGGTCCATGTTGGATGATGGATTGCCTTCAACTCCCTCAAATTTTCTTTCATCATTTGTGCCACTACTAAAGCCTCAAGTAATGTACCCAGGGGAGTAGATTTAACCTCCACTTGAATGTCTCTTCGAAGTTCGCTAAGGAAAGTGCCTTTGAGGGCCGAGTCTGTCCACCCATGAACTTTGTTGCTAATCCTCTCGAACTCCTCTTGGTAGACCCTCACAGAGGTCTTTTAGGTCAGTTTTGTTAAGGTAGTTTGAAAGTCTTCAGAATCAAAGGGCCCAACTATAAAATGGTCGCGCCCTTTGATGGCTTGAAACCATCTCACTGCTATGTTCTCAAGGTAGAAAGAGGCCATCAAGACCTTGTGGTGGTTTGAGGTACCTTGATATGTGAAAAATTACTCCACTCGATAGATCAAATCCAACGGAATGCCTCCACTTAATTTTGGCAACTTCACTCGCACGATTTTTGGCTGGAACATATAATTGCGTTCATCCTCTTGTCCATGGTGTAGTGGCTCAGGTTATGAGCAAATAATTTCTTGATTAAAAAAATTAGGGTTGCACTCCACATATATATAAAGGCTAACCCTAAGCCCACTCAAATTAGGACTTAGTCGACTTAAGCGACTTGACTTAGCTGAGTGATACTTGATCTCAAAATACTTCTCATGATTTGACTAAAATAATTGATAGACTTGGCTAGACTCAATAAACAAATTAACAATTCGAGTACATAATTAGCTAGTAACTGAGTCTATGACAAATGAAATAGCAGGTGCTGAAAAAGAGTAAATGTCTAAACTAAGATAACTAGGCTCGACCCAGCGAGCCCAATGTGCTATGAATGGATCCGAGCCGAGTTGGAGCAGGGTATGTGGGAAATGTTTGGTTTAAACCGAGACACTTGTGGGATTGCAATAAGGACTCGGGATTTTATTTAACTAGTTTTTGGTTAATAATTTATTAATTAAGATATATCTGTGAGCCAATGGTTAGGTTCGATGTGGCAATTGGAGACGGGACGGTCCTGCAGGCGGATAGGAAATATGAAGTAGTTAAGGTCCAAATCCAAGGTCGTGAGTTTGAGCTTGACCTATACCCGCTCACACCTCAACAGGGTAGACCTAGTTCAGACTCGGCCCAATCACTTTTGACTTTAGAGCACTTTGGATAGAGTTCGAGTCCAAAGGCAAGGTGGTTCAACTCAAAGGTGTGGACCAGCAGACTTAAGCCACCTACCAAGCTCTAAGCGAGCTACTACAAACTAGCCATCTAGTGACTCGGATGCACTTGGGCGCAAATCCAGTTTAACCTGATTAAGACTAGACTGAACTCACTCTACCATGCCTAGCTGAGGAAGACCAATTCGAGTGCATGAGAGAGGAGTTGACCTACATAGAACCAGTGAAGATGACTCAGCCAAACCACTCGAACCCGATCACTATTGGACTGGTCCCTCCTTACTGCGCCAAGCCAAGGAGGCTACAACTACAATTGAGATGGTGTAGGTTAGACCTAAACCAAACCTAGAAATGAAGCAGATGTGCAGAATCAAGACAAGAAGGCTAAGGCGTGGTCTTAGGCTAGACATCGATGTCACCCAACTAGGTCAAAACAATCGGAGAGGCACAAGGGGAAGCAATGATTGGAGAAGGCCAAAAGACCAAGGCCTGTAAGGGAAGAAAATGGGTATAAAAGGGGGACATTTCGTTCTCTGATCGGTGGAGGATTAGAAAGGCCAACATTGGAGATTGAGCCTTTTTCCCAACTTGAATTACAAACTTGTTCCTTGAAATTAGTTGACTCGAGTTAGGGTAAAGATTTGGTCACCAGTGAGAAGACCCCAAGCTGACGTCTCCTATGACTACCCACTCATTAGAGAGGTACATGTGCTTAAGTTCGACAGTTTTTCCCAACTTGAATTACTTATTACATGTTGCAGTTCTTGATTTAGAAACAGATTAGGTATGATCAAACAGATTCAAATTGTATTATTTTCTATCTTTGTTTTAGGAAAATAAGATGACTTCTACCGGGTGCAATTCGAATGCAAGTGGAGAGCGTTTGAATGAGGTGTTCAAACGCCTAAGATGCGTTCGCATATACAGAACACTATTTTTGGCGAACGCAGTATTCGAACGCCTAATTCGCGTTCGCATATACAGAGCCCTATTTTTAGCCATTCGAACGTGATCGAGGAGCATTTGAATGCGCATCAAATAAGTTGTTTCGTATTAGGATTTGTTTAGGGTTTTTTAATGATTGACTAGCCTTCAAATATGTGGAAAAGTAGCTGTCTTTGGATTATTGATTATTGGAACTTGTTTTGCATCTAAGCTTGAGCCAACTTCTCCCTCCTCCTTCCTCCCCCTCGGTAGCCAACTTAAGCTCTCGTCTATGGCCGAGGTTAATCCTCTATCACTTCTCCCTCCTCACTCTAGCGACTAGCCACACTTAGAAGCTCCCTTCTCCCACCACATCTTGTTCAAGGTACTAATCCATCCACCATAGCCATCATCATCTCCCATAACCCTAACCACATAATCTACGTCTATCCCACCACCTCTTGACCTTTTGTCATTGTTTTCTTAATAAATTTTGATCTCCTAACCCGATCGATAAGATTCTGGTTGCATTGGATTTCTAACTTCTAGAGGAATAACATATCCAAATATTAGATTGTTCGAACGGTTGGATTGATCCCTATTACCTTCGTGAGTTCTACATTGGTTCTATCCAGATTAACAAATTGGATAGACAATTATCTTCCTCGAGGGTGACCATAATAGTTGATATCAGAGCTAGCCTTCCTTGGCACACATCCGCAATGACGCCAACTACTAGATCTATGGTGGCTCAAAGAAGAGAAGGAGAAGGGGAGACATCCATGCGCGCAGGAGAAAGGAACTCTACAACTCCATCAGTGGGCAACGAAGGGCAAGAGGAGCACGCGCACACAGAGTACCTCCTCCATCCTCCATTATTGACTCAAACATAGAGATGCTATCAAGGTCTATTAAAGTATTAGGACAAACCTTCTCTCCATTCTTACCCAAACCGTTGAAACCTTAAGCCAAATGATCGCGCAACAAAAAGCCAATTTGTTGCGGGCAACTTGAGAAAGGCCAAGCTAAGGACCAAAGGTACCTAGGTCTTTCACACCCGAACCCCCCATGCCGGTTCCACTAGTCAACCAAAGACCACGAAGGGAGACGATGGTGAGGGCATACCAAGAGGAATTTGAGCTGGTGTCTAGCCGATGTGTACCACCTTAGACGGACCAGCAACTCAAAGCCAATTCTAGCATCAGATTAAGGGAAGAAATTCAAGCCGATGTACGTGCCTTGCGACCTTTGAACTTAGGACAAGCGGTGGAGGACGCCTTGCTCATGGAGGACAAACATCAAGCACTCAAAGGACATATGAGGCACCCATGAGTTAACAAGCCATAGATGAAACCAAGTGGCCCTAGCAGCTCAGTTTACCTGCCAAGGACCCTTGCGGGTACAACTAGACAATAGCCTACCTTTTGCATTTCCTCAAATGTGAAGACAATTCCTAGGGCCCCTCTATAAACTCTCACACCTGCCCAGGTGGAGAAGCAAAAGGCTAAGAGGTTGTGCTTTAGATGCAACGAGAAGTTCACCCCCACTATGCACGACAAAGCGGTTCAGTGATGCTTATAGATGGAGAGGCTGAGGAGGATGGTCAGATGGATGATGAGAGTGTTAAAGAGGACGTAATAGATGAGCAGCAGCAGATTGAGGTAGAGGAGATTGAGGCAGATGAGATTAGAGTTAGATTGGAAGATATCTTCCAAGAAGTATACAAAGGTCGGAGGGTGATACAACCCAATTAATCAAGATCAGGAAAGGACACAATTAAATGACGAAAATATGTACATATAATTAAAGTACCTATATTTCACAAAGAATTATACCCTGATTTGCAGAAGTACTGATGATTGTTGTTATAGTGAGTAAAGGGATCATTATACCCTAAATACTCAACTAAAATGACAGCTATCTAGCTTTTCACTCATTACAATCCCTACAAATTTACCACGCCAACTTATCTGCGACAACCAAGGATTCATATTCCTTTTAAGCGCCCAACATAATAAGTTCATCCCCTTTGGTTACTGACTGCATTATAGTTTATATTCGACTTCCTTAAGATGTTCTTCTGTGACATGGAGTGTAGGAACTTTAACTCTCAAAGGATTGCTTGAGCTGTAAGAGTTGGCTGCCAAGAATATTATATGGGGATTTCCATCTCTATCGACATCCAAACTGTATAACTGTTGCCCAGCAGCAAAACTACCCAGTAACTGATATGATCTCTCAGAGCCATCCATTGCCAAACAAAGTTCATCAGTACCTGCACAAAACCAACAAATGCAGAATTTATAGTGAAATCTCAGTTTGATTAATCAAACTAACAAATCACATGCTTGATAGAAATATATTGTCTCATACCATAATAAGAACACCACAGCATGCTGCATCGAAAGATCACTTTGAGATAAACAATGCATTTTAGGCTAGATTTATAACAACTTTACATATGTATCAATTCAAAATCATCTGATTTACTGGCAAACCATCTGACTGTAATAAATAAAGCATAATTGTTGCAACTCCTAGTGATACACTCTATGGTGTGGACACCATCTTTATACGTGTTCTCTCACAGGTACGAGAGGGGCAGCCCACCAGATGACACTCTAGCTTGGCAACAGATCATGAAACGACTTTGTTGTTAAGGACATATTGAGTCTTTTATGTTAGGGTACTTTAGTCTATTGTTTTTTTAGTACTTATTTGCTTTGAGTTTTGTGACGCGAGGAGGGGGCCCTTAAACTTTGTCGCAACTCCTAACCAAGTTCAGCAATAATTTTTTTCTTTTTTTCTAACCAAAGTCACTCCCCAATATAAAATAAAAATTCTAATATAAATTATAAATTAATTCTAATTTTACCCTTGGCATAAATTTAATCTATCACTTCTATGTCTTATCAATGTTGTTTATCTTTCTCTCTCTCCTATCTCTTATTTCTCTTCCAAAAAATGCATTATCTTTTATTATAAAACAAGTCATCTTTTATCAAAGCTTATAAAAAATATAACCTTGGAAAGAAAATATTCCAAAACACCGGTGAAAAAAGTTAAAAATATATTATTTAATATAATTTATAAATAAGTTTAATATGTGTTTAAAATGGCTAATTTACATTTATATTTTATAATAATAATATTTTGGTACTATTTGCATGGCATATACTTAGTTTCCTAAAAATAATAACTATTTCAGATTTTTTCGTGCGATGATAACTATACCCCCTATTTCAAATTTTCTCTCATCTATCTCTAATTTTTCTCCAAAATAAATGCATTTCTCTCCATTTTTTAAATTTAAAGTTTTAAGTCCGTAATAACTCACTTTTTTAATAAAAATATGCAACTTCTTAAAAAATATTAAAAATAATCATATTAAAAACATTAAAAATGATATTAAAAAATAATATCAAAATTATTCGGAAACAATAATCTTATGATGTTATATTAAAAAAATATTAAATTTATATTATTTAGAAACTAATAATATGTAAACCCGCAAATAGGAATACTGCATGTAAGCCTATTTGTAGGAATGCATGTACATATAAGCCCACAAATAGGCTTACATGCATGTAACCTAGGGGTGAAAACGGGTCAGATTAACTTCGACTTGACCCGCTATCCGACCCGACTCGGATCGGATTCGGATAAAAAATTTCTATCCGACTCGGATTCGGATTCGAATACGGATAGAATTTTTGAAAAAAATTCGGATACGGATTTGGATACGGGTCAGATAAATTTTTCAAATTCGGATATGGATATCGGATATCCGTTTACCCGCATATTTTTTTAAATGATTTACAGTTTTTAGTTTGCTTATTTAAATAGTAAGTATTAATATTATTACTAATAATACATTATATATTATTTATAGAGATTAATTTCTCTAATTTTATATATTTGACATACAAAAAAATTATTTCTTGTAAAACTCTTAATAATTTTGTGTTAATTATATTTAAATAAAATATTATAATTATTTTAATTTTAATCAATATCCGTTTAAGATCCGATCCTTTATCCGAAAATTATCCGTATCCGTTTAGTTAGGATATGATTTTAAATTTTGCTATCGTCCAATATCCGTATCCGAACTAAAAATACGGATCGGGATATGGGTTGAGCACTATCCGATCCGTATCCGATCCGTTTTCACTCCTAATGTAAGCCCTTTTGCGAGCATATACATATAAGCCCACAAATCAGTAATTAAAAAGCTTTTAATTGATAAAAAATAATACTTTTAAATTTTATTAGTAAAATCAAAAAGTCATGTTGATCTATTAATTTTATGTCATTTTTTTCCTTCCAAAACTAATATATATTTTACTTTTTCACATCACATCAAAAATAATAATTATAATTTAGCCTACTTCACAACCAAAGATCATATTTTTTTAGCCTAGAAATGAGGGTAGTTAATTAAGTTCGGATAAAAACTTATATAAGGTTTGAGATACTTTTATTGAAGATTAATGAATATTAAAATGTTTTGAGATATTTTTATGCGGTGCAGATATAGAAATGAACCATCTACACACTCATCAAAGATTTCTAGACTAAATAGATAAACAAGTAGATGAAATCATGTGTTTTAAAAACAAAACTACCCTTTAGGTTGTGGTAATAGAGAAAATTGTATTTGTCAAGTAGAACAAGTTACATAGCCTGGAGTAAATAGGTAGTAACTTACATGCAGCAAGCTCTTTCTGTGTCTGGTATACAAACTCCAATGCTGCCGAGACCTCCTCCTCAAACCGAAGGAATGGTCCTCGATTGAAACCCATCTTCTTAATCTTGCAGAGCCCCTCGCCCAATTCCATCATCGCCCCTCGATGGTTCTGAATATCAACCAAAACATGAGAGATACTGATAGAATCAATCCAGTTCACGCCAGTATCAAATTTTGTAACTGATAAAAACATATGATTTTCATGGAAAGCTCATAATTTATCCTCCAAAGTTTCCCTTCTTAAACAAAATCCTACTTGGCAATGCATCCTTTTAAGTATCATATAGTTTTCATTAAATTGGTCCTCAATAGAAATCAAAAGTCCAAAACTTCAATATATTGATAGAATCAATTCAGCTCAAGTCACCACCAAAATTTCCAAATAACATAAGGGACATAAATTTGAACGGAAAGCTCATATTAGTATTACCCTTCTAAAACCCCTCATAATTCGAAACAGAGATAGGGTTTTTGAGATCACCTGGTTGAAGAGGTGATGAAATCCCACGGCGCACTGCAGGATCCCATGGAGGAGGGTCCGGGTCGGCTCCTCCGCGCCGTACCAGAGCTCCTCGAGCACATCGTGGCATCGGTGGTAGTCGCCGCCGTTGAAGAGCCTTACGGCTGCATCGAAGCTCGGATCTTCCCCGTCCGGCAGCACCTCCAGTGGGACATCGCCGCCAGTTAGCCGACGATGAAGCCGGAAGTCGACGGCGCGGCGATGCGGTCGGCCGTCGCGCGGGCGGACGGCAATGTAGGATTTCGGAGGCGGGAGCGGGGATCTGATCTCTTTGAGGGAAGTCAAGGAGGGGATGAATGTCGATGCAGCGGCCATTTGGGCGTGGAGCCGACTCGGAAGGTCTTGTATTATTCACCATGTGGTGGAGGTGAACCGAGCGCGATAGCGTGACGGAAGAGCAACGCTCTAAATCTACGAGTTCTTTACTATAAGTATTTATCAAAATTTACTGAATTTTATTTTATCTTATTTTATTTGGAAAGATTAAGTGAAAAAGACATGGGTTATTTGCACCGAAAACCCTTGGTTTTATATTTAGTCGGACATGGTCATCTTTTGTTTCCCTTATACTTAGAGGGTTTTTTTTTATTTTTCTTCCAATTTTGCTCTTTTTACACTCTAGTCTTTCATTAAATGCTCTAGACAGAGAAAACAATATTTATTACGTGGAGGTGATTGATTAGACGATATAGGAACAGATTGAGTTGCTTTTTCTTCTTCCTTTTTCCTCTTCCTCCTCTTCTTCTAGTTTGTGCATTTAGAAACTTATCTTTATCAACTTGTCTCGCCCTTCTTTATTCATTATATTAATAAGAATAGAACATCTATCTGAGCGTAATGTGAGGGTTTTGTTTCACTATAATAATACTATTATTTTGGACGATAAGAAAAGATTTTTGCTCTATGAGGGCGATTGTATTATTCACAGAAGTATAAGCAGACAATGTAATTTATTAAATTTGAAGTCGAAGTTCTTTGAAGTAATGTGAATCCTTCGATGTGAGTTTGAAGTCGATTTAAAATACCTATTCCCTTACAACCATGATATATCTGTCGATATCTTAGAAGATAGTGATGTTGTAGAGATGTATGATTTGTCACCGTTATTTTGTTAAGCTATACAAATTTTTGGAACGAGGAAAGAGAAGGATTTATCCAGATAAATTAACATTTTATGTTCGTGATTATATTGAACATATGCAAGAAAATTACTTTTTGCTTATTTTAATAATAACATTGAACATAAAAGTCATTATTGATTAACATATGTCGTACTTTAATAATGACATTAGTAATTTAGCTACGAATTTTGTAATCAAACTACAAATTTAGCTATGAATTTCACAATTGAATTACGAATTTACCTACAAATTTCATAATTGAATTATTAATTATCTACGAATTTCATAATTGAACTATGAATATAGTAGCTAAATTTGTAATTGAATTACAAATTTCATAATTGAACAACGAATTTAGTTACGAATTTCGTAATTTAACTACAAATTTAGCTACGAATTTCCTTAATATTTGATATCGTCGTGTTAGTAATGTTATTTTAGGACAATCCAGTTGAAAATTTCCATGAATGAGCAGTTGCCTATTGTTTCAAATATTCCAAGTCCTAGCAATATTCACTTGGATACTTTAGGGGCAGGAGGATCGTCTCTTCTCAATCATCCTGATGATCAGCCCTTCGATTTAAATAAATAGTATGTACCCGACATTAAGGTTAATTCTCTTGTACGTGATCCTCATAAAATGCAAAAAAAATTTGGTGTTTCAATATATTACTATAAGGCATATCGTGCTAAACAGAAGGCAATAGAAGAGATCTATGGCAGCTATGATGAATCTTACAAGTGGTTGTAAGGCTACCTCTGTGAGCTAAAAAAGAGGGATCCTGATACGATAACTAAATTTCAATGGGCAAACTGTAAATGTTTTAAGCGTGTATTTTAGGCTTTTGGTGCATGCTTGCGTTCATTCAAGTCACACTTGCGGCCATTGCTCGGCATCGACGCTACTTTCTTAACTAGCAAGTATAGAGGTTGCTTAGTTGTTACGACAAGTTTGGATGCCTGATACGACTCGGTCAGATTGGATCCATTTGCGACACATTGAGTTTATTGAAATAAGCATATTTATCTAGTTTGATTTCTTGTATTTCTTTTTGGCAACTGGCTTATTAGTTCAACCATGAACTCAAGTACCTACTAAATATGGACTCAACTTATTAATTAGTTAATTGAGTCTAATCAAGTCGATTACTTATTTTAGTCGAGTCATGAGATGTATTGTGAACACAAGTTCAACTCGCGTTAGTCGAGTGGTATTGGTTGATCGAGTCCTTATTTAGGTCGCTATAGGGTTAGTCTTTATAAAAATATGGAGGAAACCCTAATTTGATTATGATCTAATTATTGAAGCATTATAGACCCTATCTCTCTCTCTCTCTATAGTCCCCGGCTCTCCTCCCCCCTCCCTCGCCCACCGTGCCATCATTCCATTGGTTCAGTCTCTCCTAGCTTCTAGTCCCCCTCTTCTATATCCTTTACCCCTTCTAATCTATCTACTATCGTCCTAAGCTCTACACCACTAGTATCCCTATCGATGCCATCCCATCATTGTCGGCCTACCACCACCATACCTCACCTTGGAGTTCATGTCTCCATCCACAGATCCCAAATCCCGTTTTGACCTAATCTCGTAGGTCTGACCCTCCGGCCTTTATCTACCTTTTCGAAGATATCCTCCGATCTACACATTAGATGTACATGAAACTAGACTCGTTGGAAATTCTCCCAAGTTTATCTCATATCAAAATTTCACATTAATCTAACAGCTAGATTCTCTAAAATATCTCTCGAAAGTTTTATGCAAAGTCTATTTAGAACTAGTTGTGAGACGATCAAACCTTTCAAGGGGAGATCATAACAATGCCAATAATCAAATCCTTCTAATAGCATTTTGTGTTGCTGAAGTTGAAAACACTGAATTATGGACTTGGTTCTTATATCATCTTCCTGTATTAATTAAACCGTTTGAGCATACGATGGATATTATCAGATAGGCAAAAGGGGCTAATTCGTATAGTGGATAATGCATTTCCTGGAGCTTGTCATGGATATTTGTTATTAACCGGCTTGATCCGATTCATAGCAATTCTGCATGGGATTTGGGATCCGTAGGTAGAGACACGAATTCCTAGGTATAGGATGGAGGTGATGATGGAGAGGAGGCCGAGTAGTTAATGGAGGTGGCTCGATGATAGATGGTGGTGGTGGTGGTGGTTTGTGAATACAGTTGTCATAGATGGTTGAAGCCTATGATTGGCCTACAATTATGGTAAAAATCATACGGAAGATAGAGACAATTAAGATAAAGAGACAAAAGGAGAGAAGTAGGCTTGTCTTACGGGACTAGGGGGATCAGCGGCAAAGGGAGATTAGAAGTTAGACAAGACATTGCCAATGGAAGAGGTGGCACTAGTTGGTGAAGAGGGAGGAGATAGCTATAAAGGCTAATGACCTAGTTGAGAGAGATGCTAGGGCAAAAGCCACTTAATCTTTTATTCCAAATATGCCTAAGATACAAGCCATAAGGCCCTATTTATAGAGATTAAATGAAAAAGTTAAATAAATTTAACTAAACCAGTCTTCCTTATCTTCTTAGATTAAACCTTCATTTTGCCGTAGATATATTTTGAATATGAAGAAGTCATGAACACCAAAACTTGTACATCTGGAGGTTGGCGATCTTATCCAACTAGTTTGATATTATTCGAATATCTGTAGAATATTCTACGAATATTTTTTTGAAACTGCTTGCAGAGCTGGATTTAGCTAATTAAATAAAATTCTAACATACTAAGACTTTGACTAAACCATATAAGAATAATAAATAAGATAACTAGACTTGATCTATCAAGCCCAATGTCTTTCGAGGTGATCCGATCTAGTCCGAATTATATCATTCCATAACGCTTTCGTTCACCTTGTCCTCAAGGTGAGAAGTAGTCCCCATCTATGAAAAGACGTCTCTTTTATCCTTAAAAATGCCTTCATGATGTTTTGGTGTTGCCTTTCTTGTGGTTAGCATCTAGTCCGAGGAAGACATGCTTTAATACCAAATGTTACAAACCGGCTTGATCTAATTCGTAGTGGTTCTACACAAGATTTAGGATCCGTAAGTGGAGGCATGGATTTCTAAGTATAGGATTGAGGTGATGATGGAGAGGAGGCTGAGTAGTTGATGGAGGTGGCTCGACAATAGATGATAGTGGTGGTGATTTGCTGATGTAGTTGAGATAGATGGTTAAAGGCTATGATTGGTCTACAACTGTGGTAAAAATCATACGGGAGATAGAGACAGTTAAGATAAAGAGACAAAAGGAGAGAAGTAGGCTTGTCTTACGGGACTAGGGAGATCAGCGGCAAAGGGAGATTAGAAGTTAGACAAGACATTGCCAACTGAAGAGGTGGCACTAGTTAGTGAAGAGGGAGGAGAGAGCTGTAGAGGCCAATGACCTAGTTGAGAGAGATACTAGGGCAAAAGCTACTTAATCTTTTATTCCAAGCATGCCTAAGATAAAGTCATAAGGCTCTATTTATAGAGATTAAATTAAAAAGTCTAAAAGAAATTTAACTAAACCAGTCTTCCTTATCTTCTCAAATTAAACCATCATTTTTCCGCATATATATTTTGAATCTGGAGAAGTTGTGAATACCAAACTTGTACATTTGGTGGTGATCTTATTCAACTGGTTTGATATTATTCGGATATCTATAGAATATTCTGCGAATATTTTTTTGAAATTGCGTAAAGTTGGATTTAGCTAATTAAATAAAATTCTAACATACTAAGACTTTGACTAAACCATATAAGAATAATAAATAAGATAATTAGACTTGATCTATCAAGCCCAATGTCTTTTGAGGTGATCCGATATAGTTTGAATCACATCAATATTGTATGGTGCACCTTTTCTGAAACTTTCCAAATGCTCCAAAAAGTTTTCCTCAATATAATAAGTTTTGGGCAGCAGCACAAACTTATAGGGAGACTTAGTTCAATTACCTCATAGAGCAAATAAAACAAGAGTTTCTTCAACAGTATGTTTACATGAGTAAAATTCTTATAAGTATGTGAGCTAATTATTATTTTTCAGATAGAAGATATTCTAGACTAACTACTAACATGTCTGAAAGCCTAAACAATGTTATTCGTCAATCGAAAGCTATGCTAGTATAATATTTGATGGAGACGACGAGATAAAAGATAGTTGATGTTACGAACCATGTGTTCGCTACCCAATCAAGATCAAATGTAGGGAAACAACCCGCGTAGTCGGAGTAAAATAATCACCAAATATTCTATCATAGACAGAAAATTATGAAACTAGAGATGGTCGATTCGTAACTTCCCGATTTATAGTTTAAATATTTACTCTCTTTATAGATTCTAACTATAACTAGGATGAAAATGTGCAAAAGTGGCGGTGATGGTGAGGGTGATGGGTGACGGATGATGGTGATGATAGGGGAGAGGATGATAATGGTGATGGGATGGATGGATCATAGTGTTAAGGAGATAAGGATGAGGGGAGAGAAGTAGTCAAGATCCAAAGGAGGAGAGAGGACTCGATAGATGAGGAACAATAGAAGATCACTGGCATCGAGATGACGCATGGCTAGGGCTTGAATGAAGAGGAAAGAAAATTAGGGTAGAGAGAAAGGGAAGGGATAGAATTTAATATTCAGTCATAATTGATTCCTTTTGGTTTTCATCGACACCTTAAGAGGTTAACCAAATAATCCAAAAATGACCAATAATAACCCTAGAAATAATGAATTCTCGTCAATCACGTTCGAATAGGGTCAAACGTGTTTGAACATAGAATTCTCATTCTTTTCCGATGCAAACGTATGCAGGCATTTGCACACGGGCATTTGAATGGGGTTAAGTGCATTCGAATGCACAAATCTCTATCGATGGAAATGTCTATAGGCGTTCACAAGGGGCGTTCAAATGCGACCCTCTCGCATTCAAATGCGACATATAGAATCTTTATTTTCTAAAGGAAACAACTAAAACAACAATAAGAGTAGACTCCCATAGGGTGTATCCATGCTCGAGATGACTCGATGGGTCCGAATCACATCATTCCACTATGCTTCCGCTCACTTTGTCCTCAATATATCGCTCAATCAAGGTTGCCTCAGGTTCCCATGTCGCTTGCTCCTATGTCTGTCTGATCCAGCTTTCTAACATCTCTGTGACTATTCGTCCTTCTTGTCTAACCCTCCTTGTGCTAGGACCTTCTCGAGAGCGGCCTCAACTGGCTATAATTTGGGTTCAGGTACTCGGGCTCTCAAGTTGGATACATGGAAAATCGAGTGAACTCAGTGACTCAGGTAGGTCCAGCTTATTGCAACTGCTCCCACCTTCTCTAGGATCTAAAATGGACCAAAGAAGAAATGTGCCAGTTTTTGGTTTTGAATAGTTCATACCAAGATTTGCCGGTATGGTTGGAGTCGAACATAGACCAAATCACCAACTTCATAGCTTCTTTTCTAGTTTTTGCGATCATACACTTGCTTCATTTGGTTTTGTGTCGCTGTTATGTGAAGCTTGAGCCACTTGAGTACTTCATCCCGTTCCACTAGTACCTTATCTATGTCAATACAGTCAAGTGCGCTTGGCCGGCATATGATCGCAATTTTGGGGGCATGCGCCCATAGACAGCCTCGAAGGGGGTCATCCCAATAGCGGTGTGATGAGCTGTGTTGTATGAGTACTCCGCCTAGCGTAGGTAAGTTAGCCATCTTTTCGGTTGCTTCCCGGTGATGCATCGCAAATATTGCTCGAGGCGACGATTAACGACTTCAAATTGCTTGTTGGTTTGCGGATGATACGCCGAACTCATTTTTAGTTTAGTACCTTGCTGTTTGAAGTACTCTTACCGAAAGTGACTTGTGAAGATCGAATCACAGTATGAAACTATTGACCTTGGCATTCCATGCAACCGAGCTATTTCTTTCACAAAAATTTCTGCTACCTTCTTTGTAGTGTACGAGTGCGCTAGAGCTGAAAAGTGTGCACTTTTCGTCAATCGATCAACCACCACCATTATCGCCGTATGTCCTCTAACCTGGGGTAGTTCTTCAATGAAGTCCATCATCACATCTTTCCAAATTTGCTCTGGAATTGGTAAGAGTTGCAACAACCCCATCGGTTTTGTCGAGTTCGCCTTAGCGCGTTGATAGATTTCACATGCTCGAACATAAGACATCACTTTTTTCTCACCCCTGCCCATACATAATTGTGTGTCAACCTCTTATAGGTGCTAAAGGTTCCCTCATGCCCCACCATAGGAGTAACGTGGAAGTGGCGAATCAAAGTCACCTGTAGTTCAAATTTGGTCGGTATTCGTACTCGCCCTCGGTCTAGTAGTAGACCGTCCTTCACTTCTAACCGGGGATAGTTAGATGGTTCTTCCTTTACCTTCTTCATGAGCTCCCTTATCTTTGTATCTTCCACACATGTAGCTCTAATCTCTAAAAAAAAGGGAAAGACCGGGATAGAAATCATGGCTAGGTCGGTCGGTTTGGGTTGTCGCAATAATGCATCGGTGACCCAATTTTCAATTCCCTTCTTGTACATCAATTCGTAGTCGTAGCCTAACAACTTTATCACCCACCGCTATTGTTTCGGAGTGTTAATTACACTCTTTTTAGACTATAATAGTGGATACTTGCTCACCATCTTCTAGTGAAAATATTTCAGATCAGTAGATGACCCTGAGCCCATAGAAAATCTAATAAAGAATAATTTATAGTTTCTTTTTATTTATTTTATTAATTTAAATTAAGCTAGATGGCTTATATCCCCTATGTGGGCAATTATATCTGTCTATGGTTATATATTTTGGGGCTTGTTGTGGCATATGATATTATAGGCTTCCTTTTATTTTATATTATTTGTGGAAATGTGATTTTTTTTTTTCTACTTATTGTGTTGAAACATTGACCAATATGTCAAGTGGAAATCACGTGGGTTCTATCCACATAAAGGGCATGTGTATTTGGTAACAAATTTTATAGTTTTCATTAGAAAATGCAAAAGTGTTTAACGTCTTACTTTATAGAAAACACTAAATAGTTTAGCATTTTATTTTTAGATAGAAACACTGAAAAGTCTCTATTAGAAAATGTGGAAGTATTCAGTGTCTCATTTTTTATAAAACGCTAAAGAGTTCAGTGCTTTATTAATGAAAGATAGACAAAATTTAAAATTAAAATTTAGAGGAGCTATCATCTTTTTTTCTTGTTGACTATAGGGAATTACTATGCCAATTCAACACATATATCTTTTCTATATCTTAATAATCAAGATTAAATTTATGACGCTCTAAAATTTTTGTGTATATTTTTATCAGTTTGAGGTTTAATTAAGTTTTGATCAAAATTATTATATTTATTTTTTCTATCTTCGTAATGATATATCATTTATCTGAAATAGGCTATTGGGTAGAAATTTATGACTTTGAAAACTACGCTAAATAATTAAATAATTTTAACAATAAGACACTTAATTGTTTAGCATTTCATATGAAAAAGATAGTATCTTCTTTCTCCAGTAAAACATCGATTTTTCAGCATTTGTCTTTTGAATAAAAATACTAATAAGATTAGAATTTTACTTAAAAGATAAAATGCTCCATTTATCTAAAATTAAAACACTGAACTTGGGTCTGTTTAGTGTTAAGTTTGGGGCGTGGTCTGTTTCAGTAAATAGAGCTTAGAAGAGGGCCAGTTTGGTCAAAATCCCGAGTATATAACCTAAAATCTGCACAAAGTCAAAGCCCGGGGGAGATAACGGGTCGGGTAAATGAGTTTGGTCAGAAATTACCCGAACCCATATCCTTATAGAGAAACTCCTCCCTCGAGCCCTAAATCCTCTCCAATCTTCCTCCCTCGGTTCCTCCTCTCTATTACGGGGCACGGCGGCGAGCGGCATACGACGGCAGTAGCGAGCGGCAGACGTGACGCTGGTATGCCCACCCATCTCTCTCTCTCTCTCACTACCATATACATTTTCTCACTCTCCAACTCTAACTAGTCACTTCCCATCGGTCGCCACCCCAACCCTCTCTCAGCAACCGGCCCACCTTCCCACCAAAATTATTCGATTCGATCTAATAAATACCATGTGTAAGAATTGAGAATTCGTATGGCTCAAATACTTAGTATTCTCTCATTTATCACCTGTATCTACTATTGAGGGATCACTACTCACTCTCTCCCACGTCATTCTCACCTTCCTGCTGCCAAAGCTACAATAAGTTGCTTAATTGTTTCTAGGCATGACAAACTGTCCATCTCCGCTTGTCAATGAAGACTCAACTGATTTATTAGTTAAACTGAAGTTCTAGTTTTTGCTTTTTGTTTTCTGTGAATATATGTTAACTGTTTATTACTTAAATAGAGTGATGTGGTAGAAAGTTCCAAACAATTGTAAGAAGCATAATCAGGACTCATAAATCTTAGATTTAACCAAGATCTCGATAGATGTAGATTAGTATTACAGTATAATATAGATTACTGCTAGTTACTTAATTAGTTTTTAGTTTTTACTGTTTTAGTAGAAATAGAATGTCGACTACTAGTTATTGCTATTTATTTTTTAGTATTACATTAATTGTGAAATTTTATAAAGATTATATTAGTACATATTATTTATCATATATAATTATTTTTAATTTTTTATATATTAAAATTTTAGATTACATATGTCTTCGTATATGCACCTGGACACTGCCTAGGTGCTATATGGTGGGGGTGACCTCCTGCATATTGCGAGTGCCTCTCCGAACATTGGTTAAATATTCGTCCTTATCGTGCACACCTACTCCAACTGTGAGGCATAAGTTAGTCCAGCATTTAAAATAAGTTGTTGATCCACTCACCTAATTCTGTTATTAATGCTATGTTATAAAGTTAATACATAGTACAGCATTTTAGCAATTTCTTGATAGGTATCCCTCTGTGGGTGTGTGGGTGTGTGGGTGTGTTGTATGTGTGGAGATGCACCTCCCATGACCATCACCTCTTTCACTACCACCCTGTGCCACAGTGACTCTTCGCTTCCCGCACACACTCACGCTCTCACAGGGAGAAAGTGAGTTAGTTACTTATTAGATATTAGATGAGGTAAAATTGTGACAAATAGAAGACGACTTATTATTCAATGATAAATCATTGAATGCTGTTGAATTATTCTTGTTAATCGATCAGTAATCAAACCAAAGTGCTACGCTATGCATGAATGATGAAAATTAGCTTTGACTGATTGAGTGTAGGAATCATGCTTATACAATTATGACTATTGGATAAAAATGTTAAAACTTAAAAGCATGTCTCATTACTTCCTTGGGAATTAGATCCGAGTGATTGAGTAGATGGGAAATCCAAGTTGATTTTTTGTTTTTTTTGGTCATTCTTTCAAATTTGCTGGTTAGAAGTTGTTATCTTTTCTCACTGTAGATTTTGTCGCTATCTTGCCTTAAAAAGTGAAAGAAAGAATTCAGGAAAAAACTTGTGGATGAACTTGAATTTGGGTTAATATAGGACACCACCAGATTTGGAGGGCTTAAGGAGTACAATGAAGCTAAAGGTTGTTTGCAGGAAATTATATGATTACATTCGATATGATATAAAGGAAATTGCTTTTCCATCATCCCTGCCTGACCCTCCGCATCACAAGAAACGAAAAGAATTGACCTGGAAAGAACGTTGGTATGTTTTCAAGGAAGCATCTAGGCTTTATGCAGCTAGCTGGGTGCAAGATATTGGCCCTGACCTCAGACCAAATGACTATAAAAAGGATGTGGAAGAAGATGGTCAACCTCATGTAGAAAATGCTAGATCTCGCCAAAGTGAACCTTCAACATTGGAGGATCTTGCAGTAGCAGCAAGAGGTGGGATGGAGACCCTGAGACCTGCATTGCAACGCATCTATATGATGCGTGCTTCCGCTTATAGAGATGCACTTAAAAGCTTCATAGAAGGTTATCAAGAAGGGATAAAGCATGTCATGGAAGAAAAAGTAAATGCTAAATCTCAGCATCAAAGCGATGAACCAAAAAAATCAATGTGATCTCTGTCTATGAAAGATTTCTGTAAGTTATTTGTAGCCTTGACACTTTTAGCCATAATTTCAGAAATACAGTAGAGTCCAACTGAGTCTAACCTTCTGATTGTTTGTTTTGAGATATCTCTGTCACAATCTTTTTCTTAATAATATCTTCTCACTTTTCTAATTCTATCTACCTTTCCATTTTGGATGGTTCAAAGATCTCTGGGTTAAATTGGCTTTCTAGATTCTTCAAGTTGTTATGTAATTTTATTATAGGAATGAAATGCATGACATGAGTTAGTATCTCTTTTATCATATAACATGTTATCCTTTTATTATTGCCTTTAAACCAAATGTACTTTTTTTACAGATCAGTCTCTATTTGTTACTGAACAAGGCTTTGTTGTATGTTGTAGGTGGATAAGTTGGCAACATGGGCCGGAAGGCTGGGGGTTTGTACATAAACCCGAAAAAGTTTGGTGCTGTTGGAAAGCCTTGCATGAAGGAGATGGTAGCATTTCTTGGTTGTTTGTCTCTCAATAAGAACAGTGACGATAAGTGTACAAAACAGAAGGATCTCCTGCTAGCTTGTGCAGAAGCTCAGGTGCTACTTTTGTTCATCTCTTTTGAAAATTTATGCAAGTATTTGTGAAAAGATTTCTCCATTATGGTTCTTTGCATGTTTGGTGGATTCAGTTTGAGTTAACCTTCAAAGACGATTCTCCATGAATACGTCAGCTTAGTTTGCTTGTATTTTATCTTTTAAGGATATTGTCTTTTAATGGTTGTAGTTCCTTACTTCCTTTGTATTTAAAGGAGAAAGTAGATATATTGCTCTTATGAATATTCTTTTCGTTGTTGAAGTTTAACGTAAGGATAATTCCTATAGAAAAGGGATAACTAGAGGTTCATTCTCTAAGTCCAACATTGGAAGATTTTCTCAATAACATGGAACATGTAGTGCTTTATGGGAATCTCAACCCCCCACCCCTCACACCATATATCACCAGACAGAGACACACACACACACATTGCAATATATTAATACTTTTGTACATCTAGTATGTTGTAATTAATCTCTTGCTTATTTGACCAAGTATGATTTTTTTGCCAATGCATTATTTGAAGTATAAATGTTCTGAAGCATTTCTTATTATGTTTTTAACTGTCTTGTTCTTATTGCAGAGAGGAAAACCCAAAAATCCAGCAAGGACGATTAACTACCATTTGCAGCGACTTGGCAGAGCAAAGTTCTTTTAGTTTTATATGCTACTCTCTTTCATCTATGTTAAAGCATCTACATTAGATGAGACCTACATTAGATGAGAGGAACTTTTTGAGTATTTTTTTTTTCTTTTCAAGTTAACAAATTGGCCTTTGTGACCTTAACATTTTGGACAAAGCCCATTGTTGTTTTGATTGTGGAAGTAGATTTCCTAACTTGGTTCAGCTGATGTTTGGATAAATCGTGTGCTGCAGCAGCGCATGGATCGTAATACTTTTTCAGTCTTTCTCTATTCTTAAAAGAGACCATTTATTCAATTCTTTTGCATTTTGGGTTGCTATTTCCACCATGAGAGCAGGACAAGTGTCTATTCATTATTCATTACCTGATCCATGATCCATGATCCATGATCCATATGCTGAAGTGTTTACATGTATGATTGTCTTGATGATGTTGTGTTCTGGAATTTATTTCATGATATATTTTTTTTCTGAATGGGCGATTGATTTAGTCTGCATTTTGTGGACATTAGCCCAATCACTATGATTATGATTTTTTTTCTCAATCCTGCTCAAGTGGCAATTAAGCAATAATGCAGCATGATACTCAGAAAAATGAATTTAAGTAACAGCAATACTTGTGTTGAAAGAAATGCACTCATTTTTATCGTGCCTTTCCATCAATTTAAAAGAATTTCGGAAGTTTTAAAATATCATAATTACTGTTGTATTTTTTTTAAATGTCATATTTGCCATCAAAATTATTGCCCTCTTATAAAATGCCATTCCGCTATTTAAATCTAACTAATTATAATCAAAACACAACTTAGATTCTACAAAGACTATATAAATTATTTAAAATGATTAAAAGCTATTAAATATTATACCCAGTACCTTAGTATAATGAAAAATATATTCTTTTATGCTAGATCAAAGATATTGATAAATATTTTAAATTTTAACTTAAAAAGAGAGGGTATTTTAGTGTATTTGCTAACTTTAATAATAATTTGTTGGAAATATTTTGTTAAAAAGCTAATCATACTTGTAATTATGAAAGAGTGAAGATTTTAGTGGCAATCTTGATATTTAAAGAAAGTAATAGCAATTATAATATTTTAAAAGTTTTAGGTGGCAATTATATAAAATATCTTATATAAAACATCCTAAAGTAGCAACATTTACTAAGTTTTTGATCTTACTATATCTAGCGTAGTTGTTTTTACTTGTCTAAGTATAACATCCCAGAAAAAAGAGCGTATGTGTTAAGCCATCAGCAACAAAATTTAAAGATCTAGCAACAAAAGAAAAGGATAAATGTATAATTTAGTAGACTTGTATCAAATCTTCTTTAATAGCTTCTCCATGCCAAAAGTAAAGCCATATTGTCATTTAGAACAACGCATCCATGAGTCAATTTCAAATAGAATATCAAGCAAACCCAGTCTTGTTGCTTCTTGGACATCCCATATGAGACAACTTCAAAAATTGACCGAAGGAGTTAGACAGTGGAAAATAGTTGCTAGTTATATTATTTGGAGGCTTTGTAAGAAATGGTACTCTCGGATGCATGGTCAGCTAGCTTGCTTAATAGAATATCTTTAGGTTATTTGAACATATCGCCGTGAACAGAGCTTTGTAAGGCAAATGTATTCCACACTTCTTTAGTAAAAGCACAATAAAAGATAAATGATTCAGGGTCTCCAAAGTGACATGATAATGTGGGCACATGCGATCTGAAGTTGAAAAATCAACCCATAGAATCAACAGTAGGTCCTTTTCCCTAAAATACGCCATAAGAATTATTTTATACATAGTCCACAGAGTATCCACCAAACATTATTCCACCATATTTGTTGATCCTAAGAATAGGATGATTTAAATGATCGAAAAACATCCTTGGAGGCTTTGCAAATCTATCTCCACAAGTTAGAACAACTAAAGTACATGTCAAAGGTAAAGAGCATATTCATTTATCTTTGGCACACACCACCTAGTGTCCAAATAATGTCACCATGGTGGAGCAGCTGACAAGCTTATTTCTATAGGTAATTTCATGTATTTGACATGAATTTTTTTTATTAATTTTGAACTAAGTTTTAAGTGGGGTATATACATCTTTAATGATGATTTAATAGTGGAATTAATTTAGTTCAAAAAATATTTTATTATCATATATTCACTTAATCAAATCCATGAAGAGAAGTTAATAAAAATTGGCTCTAATGTGAGTATCATGATAATGAAAATAAAGAGAAATGAGTTTAGTATCATATTGGATATTTGAGAAATGTTAGTATGGTATATAAATGACAAACTTCTTATAAGCTTTGGGCCCAAAAAGGGTATCTATTTTGTGGGTAAATAGTACTATGCAACTTAACTCACACATGCGTGCCCGCCCGGCTCGACTCGGTTCGCATGCGTGGGGTTAAGTCAAATTTAATTTTTTGCCTGGTTCAGATTGGTTGGTTGAACCCGACCCGAATTGGTGCATCCATTCATGATCATTTACATCCTTTCGTCGAGCCTATTTAATTCTATAAATAGGCTATCAGTCTGCATAATTTTATACACAATTTTGGTTCATTCCTTCTAAATCTGAGTCGAGTCTTAAGTTAGAGTCTACATTTGAGAGAGAGTAAAGCACGGTTCAAGTTCAACAAGGCATTCCAATAGCTGCTTCCTTTCGAGTGTGTATCTTGGGAGACCAACGTCCATTATTCCAAAAGTAATCGGTGGAGGGCCAATTGGTCTTAAGGAGATAGTGTCCAATACTAAACTCGACTATTCAGAATTTTATATTCTATAATCTGTAAATTTATTTATTTATTTTTGATCGGTTTTTTTGTGACTTTATCGCCAACAGTTTCATCCTCGGTACTCGCTACCAAAGATCTAATTTGCACAAACCGAGTCCTCTAGTATAAATTCTATCCCATCACATCCAAAAAAACCCAAAATATCATCTTTCCCGTGAGAAGCTTTGACCTGACTCCTCAATCTTTCAAAAGATAGAAATTAGGAATATGAATAGCAAGCATATTATACACAAGCATGGAAAGAAAAACAAACTGTAAAAGCATGACCTTACTGTCCTAGATATATGTTTTGAACCCCACTTAGAAAGCCCAAGCTGCACTTTTAATTGGATTAAAATCCACAGCTTTTAGCTAACTACAACTGATAGGAACACCCAAATATTTTCATATGGAAGTGGATTCCTGAACCTAAAGGCGACAGACAAATCAACAACCTTTTATCAATGGTAATTTTGGAAAAAAAATATAATATTTAATTTTCAGGATTCATCTCCAAACCTGACAAATCTCGAAATGCACTCAAATTTCGTTGCAATTTTTGAACTTCAGTTAAGCTGAAATGAGAGATTCATGTGCATAAAGCAGGTGAAAAAGTGTAAGATTTGATGACCTGTTGAACTATAAGCCAACAAGTAATGCACTTTGTCTCTTAAGAGATGTTATAACGCTTCTCGAACTAGTAAGAACATGTATGGAGAGATAGGATCCCCTTGTCTCAAGCCCTATTGTGTAGTGAGTTAGCCTTTAACCTCTCCATTAATGGTGAAATAATAGAGAGCCTATGTGATATGGTTCAATCAAGCCGAGCCAAATAATGGTGAGGAGACATTGAAGTATCAATTCTGGAATTGCAATAAAGACCCTAGACTCTTGTTATTTATTTTCAGCTTTGTATTTACTTATTTAAGTTGTAATTCAAATTACACCCTAAAGTATAATCCTTTTAATTTCAACACCTATTTGCTTATTAGGTTAGTCAAACCTGAGCTCATTAAGCTAGGCCGATTAGAGTCTAATTAGGTAGCCACTATAAATATTTGTGGTGCACACCTAATTGAACTATTTTGGATTATTGAATTAATTTGTAAAATCGTCTTCTTCCTCCTTATTCAACTACCGCTAAGCCATGAAAACTCTAGCCACCATCTAGGCCGACCATCGCTACCTAACTTCTCATCTGACTAGCACCTCTCGTCCTAGAGAGACGACTCTCTATCCCCTATCCGGTTATCTAGCACCTACACCTATTTTACCCACTATCTCCACCATACCGCCCCACATAGGTCGAGCACCACGACACCCTAGCTAACCTCCACTCCACCATCCATTCCTATAGATTCGTCTGCCATCCCGAATCCATGAAACCTCTAAAATCATTTGCCGATATCCAATAATTGAATCTCAAGGGCGCCATTAATCTTAAATGTTCACGGTAAACTTAGCTTTCTCATTGAAGATCAGATCTCATATCCGAGGTTATCGTTGGGTTCGTGTGGATTATAGGAACTAGTAGATGCCTTAGCATCACTGATTGAAGGAGGGTCTATCAGAATGACACACAAACTATAATCTACTCAATACATCGAGGTGGAAAGCAATGAGAATCCGATAAAGAAAGGACCAACGAACTGGGTCATGAGCCGACCTCATATCCACTTTACGAGTTATCAAGGATTTAGTCTTCGATGCATGCTTAAGTGAGTGAAGAATTTCTTGGGTAACTGCAATATTGTGATGAATATTCCTTCTGAAATTAGTGTAGACTACTCCAGACTAATAAAAATCCATGACTTCTCTAAGTCGACCTACAATTAATTATTATTGTCATAATCTTGTATCTAACATTACACAAAACTGATTAGACAAAATTCCTTGACTCTTCTTGGATTGGCACACCTCAAAATCAAAGAGATAAAGCTTTCATTCAAAAACGGGCTAATGAGCTTGAATCAAAAATTTTCTAGACCACTTGAACCAAATCAGTGCTAACTATATCCCAATGAGACAAATAAAATTCAACAAAAGTACAATCTAGACTTGGGCACTTATTCCTTCCTTGTAACATTCCGTACTAAGATATAAGAAAAAAATCATGTGCATGTGTTACTTTCAGTGGACAAATAAAATTCACTATTAAGTTTAGTATTCTTAATAATTATTTTGACTAGACAAATAATTGAATTTACTCGAGCCTAGGTCTGCAGCCCAACCCAAGTGGCTTTTAGGCTTAGTTGCATTAGGGTATTTGGGTTTTGAGCTAACCCAAGTAGATTAATTACCCTTTAATATGTTTCAGTTTACTTTAACCATTTAATTTATCTATTCTTGTCAACTTGAACCTCAATTATTAATCTTTAGAGGGTAGTTTTGGTTAGTTTTAATAGTTTTTATAAATTAATATTAATAAATGATAATCATATTAAGTGTGCTTTAATATTTAATAAGTTAATTAATGCATTATATTTTAATTCACTTCAATGGACAATTATTAGGGGAATAGATAATGATAATTATACTAATAACCATTAATAGTAGACTCTATTTGATTAATAAATATAACAATTCTTAGGTGGACATACCCTAAACCTATAATAGCTAATCGTGCATTAATTAATTAATTGATTAAGGTAGGCTTGTGCTTATGTATATTATTTTCATTATCGAGGTAGGTTCATTATTATGTGAGGATGATCCGTGACGCAGTTGAAGTTGATTATCTTAGAAGCGATGTTAGGCAAGTGAATTTTCTATAGTCTAGGAATAGTGTAATATTAAAGTGATGATTTACTTTATGAGTTTATCGCATTCATATTATACATATGTAGATGTGTATTCACTATTCAATATAATTATATTTAATTTACTACTTCATAGTTATTCATGGAATATTGGAGCATTTTTTATTATGATATCTTCGATATGCATGTCTTATGTTTGATGATGTTAACCACTGCACCACTTTGCACGTATCACCATGTAGTTTAGTTTCATCTTGATAGTGCTTGTTTACTCACTTAGTGTAGAGTTAGGAGGTAGAGTGTATATTTATTACCTATATTTATCAACTAATACTTGAGGTCATGAGGTTAGGAGGGGACTATCAAGCACCATGTGCGCCAATTTGAGCAGGCGTAACACTACCGAGAATAGAGATAGACACGAGGTGATATGAAATTATGATTGAGAGGTAGGGGTCGTAGACCTATTGTTACCCAATAACATAGGGTCAGGGTGTTTTTGAGTAGCGTGCTTTTGTTTTCCCTGAGCGATGATTCCACTACATGCAACGATTTTATTATATGCGATGATATGGCCTTACAACTAAGGTCCCTAGTTTGGTTGCCACAGACAATCAGTCATATAAAGCGTTGCTAGACATGTACGAGCAGCAATACTACTAGATGTTTATCCCTCCTTAATGTTTGAGATGATATGTGAGCCTATGTTTATTATATGGTGAATAGCTCTTTGAGCATGTTTTGATAATTATGGCCATGGCTTAGTGTGAGCTTGATATAAATGATTTGAGATTTAAAATGATACATATCATGTATTCTTTTATTAATATATGTGAGCTATTGATATAAATATGTTCCATAGATGCTTTACTATGATTATATTGACATACATATGTACTATGTGAAATCCTTCGTTATTATATTTTTCCAGACTATATAAATGTATACTTGCTGGGCTTTAGTAGATGACCCCGAGTCTATGGAGGAGTTGGTGAAGATCTAGTTATATATATTTTTTATTTGTTTTAGTATTGTTAAATAAATTGTATGAATTGTTGTCCCTATTGCGGGCATTTGTTTTGACGAGGTGTATGGATATGTATTTTAGGGTTTGTTGCAACATGTGATAACTTAAACTCATTTTAGCTTATTTTATTTGTGAAAATACTAAATTTTATCCTGTATATTATGTACAAATATTAACTGACAGATCACGTGAAAACCATGTGAGGGGCACGTGTATTTGGAGGTAGATGCTTCATTCCAATTGACTACACTATCTTTTTAATATTAGTTGTTCTATTAGCTACATAAGTAGATTAGCCTGATTCTAAGAAAGATTAGGCAAAGTGGGAAAAAAATCTTGGCTAGGTTCACCTTCAGCCACCCAAAGTTCCTTATAGTGAGCTTCAAAGGCGAGGACAATTTACTCTAAAGAGGTGTCAATTCAGTCATTCGATAGAACAATCTTCTTGATGGGAGAGCGATGACCGAAAGCAGTAAGAAACTAATAAAACAAAGAAGAGTTCCTGTCACCACCTGAAATCCAAGAAAGATAACGATGTCGACATGTATAACCATCTTGCTGCCACGATAAAGTCATATATCACTATTCAAGACTACGAAATATTGTGTTTAATGCTAAATGGCTGGAAGATAGAGGAATTGATTTTAAACACTCACAAACAAAACCAATAGAACATAGCAAAATATTAGGGTAAACTAAATATTAGTAAAGCTAATATCAATACCAAAGTAAAGCTAATATCAATACCAAAGTAAAATTCACAATCAAGATACTAAATGTAAAGAACTTTAAATACCTAAGCTAATCACTAACAAGAACTCTAAATATATGTAAACTACAAAGAAGAAAAGAAAGAGAGAGAGAAGATTTATGTAGTTCGATGATGTGCCTATATCCACGGGTAATGCAAAGCTTCAATCCACTAATCCACTGCAAATATAATACAAATACAAAAGATTTTTCCTCTCCAATATCTCCCAAATACAATGGAGGAGTGTTTTCTCACAAAACCCTCTCTATTTCTCTCTATTTCTCACAATACTTTATCATGTATTTGATTAGACTAATCTGGGATATGAGTATGCTGATGATATATAGAGATAATTGGAGATGGATAGATTGCTATGATTTTGTGTCAGGATGATCTCTAGCATGAGTATGCATATGATAAACTAGTAGGGATATACATATGTTAGATATACGATTGGAGACTACATTGCATTATTTTTCTCTTGACTTACCACCTAAATTCTTGATATGCATGACTTGTTATAGTACTGGATATATGCACGTGATCTATCATATAGAAGGAAAGACATACATCTCATTGATAGGAAAGTTGATAGAAAAGCATGAGGGTACCCGAGTAGGTGCCAAGGTTAGGGGTGCCTGGAGTGATGATTATGGTCGCTGATATGCGATATCTCAGGCCCATGTAGGAGGTCAGTTGAGTCTATGCGCATAGACAATCGGGCACCTACTATTCGCTAAGGCATGCATGTGGCGAATTACCCTCATGTGATTTCTATTAACTGGTGGGATACCCGATTTGGATGGATTTTGATATACCCTTAGCGTATCGCAAGGTCTGATTATGACTGAGATACCCTTAGCGTATGGCAGGGTATGCTTTGAGCCTATTGGTAGAATGTTGAGATCGGGTACCGGATGTTGACTGTGTATAATGGTCTAGTATGATGATGACATATAGAGATGACATTGATGACTGAGATATTAAGAAATGCATATAATTTCATTATCATCTGATTACCTGATTATCGAGTGGTCAATATACATCATATATGGTTGTATTTGATATCATAACATGGTCATAGTTGGCATGCATCATGTGTCATATTTGAGAGAGAGAGAGTTGTGATGATGGTATGACACGAAGATGTATTTATACATTGTCGAAAATTATATACTTTGATCAGTTATGACATGATATTTATATATCATTTATATATATTATTGAGAATATAATCATATACTCGTTCATGACATGATACTCTTATGTGATTCATATTATCTAGTACATAATTTACTCTCTGTTTGACATTATTGATTCGGGGTAAGGTCTATTCATTGAGCCTTTTGCTCATGACACTCTTTATTTCTTTTCTAACTCCATCAGATATGTGGTACGTGATAGCGACTTAGGATATTTTGAAAAGATATTTTAGAGCGATGATGAGGTGAGCTATAAATGTGAAACGGTATAGATGATAGTTTATATAGAAATTGAGTTGTACCAGTATTTGATATTTGTACTTCCTTTATATTAGACGATGATTTGTATAATATATGTCGGATTATAGTGTACTCATGTATTAGTGATTTTAGTTGTATCTTGATGGTTTATCGTAGCCTGTGTGGGTCTTGCTAGATTATTTAGCTGTCTAATATGGTTGTTGTGGGCTTGGATATTCATATGTTAACATGTTTATTTGGTTGATAGTATGATTGATCTATGAGATGGATTATGTTGAGTACAGATATATCTGTACGCGACGGGCCCCGCCCGACCTGTCACGTGCCGTGTGGGCGCATGGGCGTGCACATGCCCGTGCCGGGCAGGGGCATTACAAAATTTTTAAATTATTAGTATCCCATTTAGAAATATAACCAATATCCAATATCTATCGATCGTTTTATTGTAAAAGAAAGAAGAATCTATTTAGCAATTAGGAACAAATCAGAGGTTTATATTAATAGAGAAATGCCAACTATAAGCTTCATCCTTAACCTTAATGAGATTAGCAATCCATCATAGTAGTTAATACTACAAATCTAATAAGAGTAAACATGAACTTTTTAACTAATGAATGTTAACTAAGCAAAGTAATATTCAACCAGGAAATTAGAATAATTGTAGAAAATGAAATTTCAGAATCTAAAAATAAAATTTTAGAATACGAACAATTTCATAATTTAAATCAAAGTGAATTGTAGTAGTTTTTCTCCTCTCTCTCTCTCTCTCTCTCCACTCAAAAGTCACATCTTGCCATCATTCAGGCTATGGATTTGAGGGGTGATACTTGTGCCTTATTCTTATCCGATGTGGTGTAGTATAATACCAATATCTAAGATTTGCATCTACACCTCTACGCCTTGTGATTGAGGGTTTTCCTATCGCCTCCATTATTGTCGTCATATCAAGAGAATATCCAACACCTCGCATGTCCTTATTCACCATCCTCATATGCTCCAAGAGTTTCTCTGCCTCCTTATTGAAGTAGATGAGCCCTAAGAATTGCCATGTCCTTAACTGGACACCACCACAAACTCCTCTGTTGCATTACTGAGTGCATACAGTGTACAACTGGTACCCTAGCGAGCCGCTCCACGAAAGCCTTAGGCATCCATGGCTAGATAGAACATGTGTGCTGTGTGTGCCCATGTTAGGCCTTGAGAGGAGGAGGAGATGCCGGATCGAAGGGCTCGCTTCATGCAGGTAGTGAGAAAATGGACGGTGGAATTGAGATGGGTTAGGAGGGAGGAGGGTTTATGATTGAGTTTAGGAAAGGATGTGGAGATGTAGGAGAAGAAGGCCGTGAGGTGGGATTAGATTAGAAGGAAAGGGTTTGGGGCTAATGGATACCGGATACAGGTTTAGTTTATTTATAACTTATGCAGGTAAATGAATATTTGATATTTTGATCTATATCCATTAAAATTTATCTGATCCGTATCTGTATCCGTATTTAGTTCTCTCGAAAAACTTGAGTCGTATCCATATGTAGGTCAAATAGGGCTTTTCTATTGATATCCGCTTAAATCTGATTAAATCGGAGCTTTTCACCCCTAGGACCGGGCCTTCCGTCCAAAGGCCCGGGTACCTGTCCGGCCCTCGGCCATTCGTAGAGAAAGAGCCCTAGCACTTATCGTATAAAAATATCAATAGGGTTTGGGCTCGGCTTCACTCTCCGAGCTCTCTTCCATCAGTTTTCCTCTTCCTCCAATGGCGATCGACCTCTTCGACGCCTGCGACCCAGCTTCCGATGGCGACGATAGCTTCTCCAAGATCGAGATCGATAAGGAGTTCGCCCGCCGATTGGAGCACAACAAGAAGCGCGAAGCCCTCCAAAAGTACGAGGAGCTCAAGAAGAAAGGCCGCGTGGCCGCCTCCGACGATTCGGACAACGAGTCGTCTGATGACGATTTCGACGACCTAGCCGGATCCCCCCGGAAGGACCTCCAGTTCCTTAAAACACTCGTCAGGGTCAAGAAGAACGACCCCGAAATCCTCCAGAAGGACGCCAAGATCTATCCTTCGGATGAAGACGACGACGAATCAGAGGAGAGTAATAAGCTTAAAGGTGCGAAGAAAGAGCGAGCTTTGTACCTGAAGGATGTCATGGCGCAGCATCTAATCGAAGAGGGACCAGAATTTGGAGAGACGAGTGTGAAGTATGACCGAAAGGTTTATAACAAGGAGCAGGAGGAGGGTCTGAAGGCGTTCCTGCAAGCGGACAAGGAGGCATTTGGATCCGACGAGGATGGAGATGTCATCAAGGAGAAGGAGACCGGTTTAGAGGTCGCTGAGGATGAGGATGTCCTCAAGGTCAATGAGAATTTGGATGAGTTCTTTGGGAAAGATGACGAACTGAGCGACAATGAGAAGTTCTTGAAGGATTATCTTCGGAATAGGCGGTGGGCTGATAAGCAGGAGGAGAAAAGGCTTTCTTTGGAGGACTTTTGCGAGGTTTCGGAAGATGAGGATGAGCTCGAGAAGCAGGATAAGTATGAGGCGGAGTATAATTTCCGGCATGAGGAAGGACAGGATGATCGAGTTTGGGGTCACTCGAGAGTCATTGAGGGGTCAGTGAGGAAGAAGACAAGCAACCGACAGCAGCAGAGGAAGAGTAAAGAGGAGAGGATGGCGCAGGCTGAGTTAGAGAGAAAAGAAGAGTTGAAGCATTTGAAGAATCTGAAGAAGAAGGAAATACAGGAGAAGCTCGAGAAGATACGGGCAGTGGCGGGGCTAGGAGAGGATGTTCTTTGCAAGCTCGGGGCAGAGGATTTGGAGGAGGATTTTGATCCGGAGGAGTATGACAAGAAGATGAAAGAGACATTTGATGAAGATTATTATGGAGCCGAGGATGCTAATCCGGATTTCGGAAGCTATGCAGAGGGTGAATTGGAGAAGCCCGATTTTGACAAGGAAGATGAATTGCTTGGGCTCCCCAAAGATTGGGATGTTGGATCTGGGGAGGGGTTTAAGGCAACTAGGGAAAGAGTTTTGAAACATAAAGAGGAGGCAGAACCCTCAAATGAGGAGGGTAAAAGGAAGAGGAAGCGGAAAATGTCTTTAAAGGAAAAAGTGGAGCTTGATAAGGAATTAGAAGAATATTATAAGTTGGATTATGAGGATACAATTGGGGACTTGAAGACTCGGTTCAAGTATAAGTCTGTCCCGCCTAATAGATATGGATTGCATTCTGAAGAGATTTTAATGGCAAACGATAAGGATTTGAACCAATATGTTTCAATGAAGAAGTTAGCACCTTATAGACAAAATGAATGGAAGGTGACATATCACCAGAAGTTGAAGAAGAGTTTGATACTTCAGGGTGTAAAATCAGATGGCAAGACTACTGGTAAGAAGTCTGGTTCAATGGTAGGACCATCTGTTGAGCAAGCAAAGGGAAAACAGAGAGCTGAACAGGAGGAATCAAATGGTGAACAACAGTTATCCAGGCGTATCAGGAGAAGGCGGAGACAAGCTGAGCTGAAACTTTCCCGTTCGAGGCTCATGGCTTATGGAAAGATTCCCTCTAAACCTTAGAAGAAACACTAATATTGATGGAGGCGTAGCATAGTTTGAGGTAGTTCACCTGAAATTGTGTTGATGTTTCATATATTTTGAGATTGTGAGGTTGGCAGGATCCATATTAATGAATTAAGGTACTTCAATTTTCATGTTCCTCATAGCTGTGGAGTTGCGTCCTTTATAGTGACTACTTTCTGCTACAATTCCGGCAGAAATTTTGACTATTCATGTTCGAGAAGCTTAATTGTTGTAATCTTTAAGTTCACTTTGCCGCTAGTTCCTGCTGTATATTTTGTTTTCCTGGATCTAGGTTTTAGCATGTCTTTGATGTGTTATCAGAAAGTGTGTTAATGAAAAGCATGCAGGAGAAGATATCCAGAATTTATTTCCTTGTGTTATTTTTATAGAACTTAGAAATGCTATCGGGGCAGCAATTAAAAAGTATCTGAGCCAATGGGCGGATCAAGTGACCAGGTACTATATTGGGCATTTTACATATTTGTAGGAGAACTTCAGTTAGAGAGCATAGGGTCCTTGATATACTAAGTTAAGCAAATGTTTCAACCATTTGTTTTGTTCTGCATGTACACACCACCTCATGGGTTCCTTACTATAATGGTCTCTCTATCTACTGAAATATATCCATTGTTGGTTTGTTCCAGAAATTATCTCTTATTGCATGCATACATGATGTACATGTACTCTCTTGGAAAGAAATTTTGTCATTCGTTCAGTTTGCAAGCACAGAAAAGCTAAAAAGATCAGTGTGAAAAAGTTCCATTACTGAGTTAACATAGGAGTTTTATTAATTCTATGGGAATGGTCATAATGCCAAAGGTAACTCATTTTTAAATTGCTCCTGAGAGTTACCTTCATATTTACAGTTATTGTTCTAAATACATTGTCAAGCCAACTTGTATCTTGATTTTTGGAACTTGCTATTCCAAAACAGAATAAATTCAAAGTCAACTAAGTATTTTTGCACCATCATTAAAAGGTTTTCATTACCTGTGTTATGTGGAATTTGCAGGTGGCTACTGTAAGATTTATGATTTGATATTGAGTTCATTGAGACTTTGTTAGCATTGCTTTGTCCATTTTTTTCCTTTCTAGTATAAGTTTTTCTGGATTTTTTCACTTTCCTACAAGTTCTGCATCTACCTGGAAATCTTTAGTGATCAAAAGAAATTTTATAGAGAAGAATAAAGTAAAATACATGAAGGCATTTGAGTCAAGTAGTTATCTGATATAATGTCAGAGTATAAGTCTTGAGTTTAAATCTTGTTAGGCTCATCTATCATTTAATATATATATATATATATATATATATATATAAACCCCACTCATTTGAGATAAGTCTGCTTTTTGAGCCTGTTAAAGTTGGTGTTTTAAAAATTGGAAAAGGCGGCAGCCATTCGGTCTAGCTCTCACATAAGGCAAGCTGCCTGAGTGCCAAAAGGTGCTAGGTGGGCCACGCACCCGATAAGGCGAGATGGCGGTTCGACCTGCTAGCTTGCCCTATCAGGGTACAAATGGGTATAGGATCGAATTATTATCCGCTAAAATAACTAACTCATTAACCTTAATATAAAAACTTTCTTCTATCTCTCTTGTTGCTCTCCCCTCTTGAGTCTTGATAGAGAAATTAGAAACCCTAAAGGGCCTAAACTTTCGATCCTCTCCAACTCCCATGATGTTAGAAGAGAGCTCTCCTATATAGGTACCAATAAAACCTAATCAAATACTAATGTAGCATGGTAGTATCAACGGAGAAGAAGACAAACTCATGGAGTCCACTAATAGGAATCCACCAACAAAACAAAAGTACATAATATCAAAATCTCAAAATATTTATTAACTTCTAAAGATAACATAACAAGCATTTACATAAGCAAACCCTATAAATGTAAAAAAAACTAAAATGCTCCTCTAGCAAAAGTTTACAATCTCTTTATGTGAAGATCTCTCTGTCACGAGTCATCACCCAACCAAAGTGTCACTGGATGGGCTGCTCGCTTGTATCTGTGTGAGTGCACGTGCCTAAAAGTTGTGTTTTATAAACTCTCCTGGTGTGGGAGAAACTCAACTCTATTGGATGAGGCTGAAAATGGCTTTGGTAGAAATATGAAAGGTTAGAAATTATCTTCTGAAGCTCCTCGTGTCTAATCCACATGCTATTAGACTTTGGGCGGTATATTCCTAAGACCGGTGAACTTCTCTATCAGCGTGACAGGTACTTGTTTATCCAAAATAACATATATATTTTTCTTTTTGTGGATGGAAGAAGGTAAGCGGCATAGTTTAAAGTATATATATCTAGAGCGGTGAAAGTAGCTATGTTATAAGAATAATCAAGGGCAGTTACAAGAGGTTTATAGGCTATTAAATTTTTGATATTAAAAGTGGAACTAATATCATAATCAAAGGGAATATTTATAACATAAGCATTAGGTCCTATATATTTTAATATTAAAAAAAGTCGAGCACTACAGGCTTGCAAATTCCTTGCGGTATCTAAAGAAACCGCTTCAATTTGATATGAACAATAACATGATCTCCCATCATGGGATTCCTTAGCATGTCAATGCAAATCAGCCTGTAATTTATATTGAAGATTACTAGTTTCGATTCGCTTAATTATTTCTTGATGTAATGAATGGATACGATATACAAATACTTCTACAGATTCAAAGACTCTAGAATGCATAAATTTAGGAAGGTCTAACGGTTTATAAACTTTATACTCATGGACAACCTCAAATTGTCTCATGCATATAGACATATTAATGGAATTGTTATATATAAATTGTGCTATAGGAAGAACAAAATATGAGTTTATATTATGATCACATACAAGATAGCGTAAAGATTTCCTAGGCTATGATTGACAACATCTGTCTGATCATCAGTTTGAGAATAATAAGCTGTTGAAAATTTTAGTTTTATGCCTACCATATTCTATGCCTTGATTTATCATCTCCTTCACCATCATTGTAATCTCCCCCTTTTGGACGTCCAGATACCTATAAGGTCACATGTTGGTCAATTCAGCCTTGGGAGTAATCTCGATGCAGTGATCTGAATTTCTAACTAGTGGCAACCCCTTCTGTTCCTTGAACATGCCAGCAAATTCAGTTAGTAAACGACATGGTTTAACAATTATACCTAAACTTGAAACCGGTTCAAGGGTTGTTGGTGCCATGAGTAGCAAATAATACATCTTGTTTGGCCTTAGTAGGCCCGTCATGGGCTACAAAGTAGGGTATCTTAGTGCTTATACTCCATTGAACTGCACCACCCTGCCGTCTCACCTAAACGTCATCCATATGGCACTAAAATCAGCCATTTTGATTCTTCAAATACTCGTGGGTAGGCTTGTAAGATAGAATTCTAATCAGCCTTAATTTCATTACCCAGTGCTCCGGGTCCTTCTCTGGTTAAAATAAGCCGCATCAAAAGCCGTGGCAGCCAACTTGTGGAAGTCCTATGGCCTGAAATGATGCTTTTGGGCTCGGTTTGATCCCTTCTAGTTGCACCTTCTTGCCTTTGGATTTGAACTCTATTTGCATTGCACCAAAGTCTAATGTGATGGGACCGAGCACCTGGAGCCATTGGACTCCTAAGACCATAGCCGCCCCTTTGAGAGCGAGGGGGCATAGATCAAGCTCAAATTCGTACCCTTGTACCAATACCTTGACTCGCTCATATTATCATTCAGTCCTAAGAACCGTGCCATCTCCAATCGTAACATCAAACCCAATAGTAGGAGTCATGGTCAAGCCCAATCTTCACACCATCTTCTCCTCTAAAAAGTTGTGGGTACTGTCCGAGTCAATCAAAATCTCAACTCGGCTTATGTTTGATCATTCCTTCAACTCAGTGTGCATCATTTCCTCTTCTTCTTCTTCCGTAGCCTCTTCATGGTATTCATGCTCATCTTCCCATTGTTCAGTTTTTTCCTCTTCTTCAGTGGCATCAAGTAGCATGAGCGTCACGGGTTGCTTCTTGCATTTATGGTTCAGTGTGAACCATTTGTCGCAGTAAAAGCATAAGCCTTTGGATCTGCGATCGGCTACTTCAACAAGTGTAAGTCTCCGCTGGCTACTCCTCCTCTGCCCTTCACCAACAGTTAGGGGTGCTCGAGGTGGTGGTAGGTGTGCACTTGGTGCTCCTCGACTCAATCCCATCCCAAAACTAGGGCTAGGTCTAAACGGAGTCAAGCTTGATGTAGGACGTGTGCTATTCCAATTCGAGGCCATTCCTGATCTGCTGGTCCTCCCCATCTCTTGCAGCTTCTCTTCCATGACCTCTGCACATGTATAAGTGTCTAAGAGGGTCATCAAATTCATGGCTCTCACCTCAGCTAGAATTTCAAGTTTGAGTTCCCCAATGAAAGATAAGCGTAGCTGTGAGTCAGACCATCCTCTGGTTTGATTGTTGATTCGGTCGAACTCAGCCTTGTACGCTTGCACTATAGTTTTTTTGTTGGAGTTGGTATAGAGCCTCCTCGAAATTCTTGTAGTGGGTTGGACCGAATCACCTACATATAGCATAAGCGAACTTGGCCCAAGTCTGAGACGGTTGGGTACGATTGGCAGCCCAGAACCAATCACATGCCTCATCTTGTAAGTGGAACAACAATAGTCTGACTTGTTGGTGCGCCAGGGTCCCTTGGTAGTCAAATACCTTCTTGACTCGATGCAACCAGTTCAGCGGATCTCCACTTGAAAAAATAGGAAATTCAAGCGCAAACTATGAACTTGAACTCTAGGGATCTGGTTTTCATCTCGACCCACTTGAGCCCAAGGCTAGTTGTGCGCTCTATACCCTTGAACTGGTGGAACTTTTGGTGTGAGTTTCATTGGCCTGATTACCGTCTTGGCCCGCTAGCCCACAATCTGCATCTTTTGGTTCTATGTTAAACCGTGCAACTTATGGCTCAATCCGCGCACTTGGTTTAGTAGGGTGAACCCAAGATTTAACTAGTTCATTAAGATCCCTAGGCGTTGGATCTGGCTCATAGGCTGCACGATAAGATGTACCAGGTGCATCTTGGGCTGGGCCTTGCGGAGCATGCCCTAGGTCTTGGTTTGCAAGAAATCCTAGAAGCTCCTAAGTATTTGTTGTAGCCGTCACTGCTGCTGGTGCAAATGTGGAAGGAGATCCTTGACGAAAAAAAAAAGGAAAAACATTATTTTGAATTTTCTTACCAATTGTACTTCTCTTTCCTTCTCTCTCACATCCTGCGCTTGCAAAAGGAAGGCTAGCCACTCAGGTGGTGCTGGTGGTGGTGGTGCGACTGGAGGTGGTGCCGCCATGGTTGGAGATGCTTGGTCTCTCGATGGTGTCAACATTAGGGGAGAGGTGTCTTCAGTACCTGATGATTTAGAGGTGTGGGGAACTTCATTGGCTGCTACCCTTGCTGCTCTAGATTTGTTTTGCACCATGGAAATGTTCCAAGGAAGGCAAGGCTCTAATACCAATTATAGCGGCCCAATTTCTAGAAAAGAAAATCTGGATTTAAAGGAGTTGCAGATGCTTCTAGGTATGGTAATTCATTCATTTGGGGTCGAGAGAAGATGGCCACGACCTGGTGGAGGAGTGGTGGAAGAGGGCTGCAATGGAGATGTAGAGAAAATTTCGGAGGTGTTAGAGGAGGCTATTTAGATTATGGCTACTCCTAGGGCTAAAACTAGCTGATTCATTTCATAATGAGCAAAAGAGTTGCATACCATAATTTATAGATGGCTAACTCCGAATTAGATTGTTTAACCCTCATCTGGACCAACTAACGCCAATAAGTAAACTTAGACCAACTAGGTCTAATAAGCAAATGCAATAGACCATAAGGTCTTAATTGAACAACTTAAAGGAAATAAGCAAATCTAAGATGGATAGTGTGTAAGTCTAATAGTAGATCAAGTGATTTTACTTGGCTAGGCTAGATCAGCTTGGGCTTGGGTCATAAAAGCTAACTCATAGCTCATGAGAGAACCCAAAAGTTTATCTAAGCTAAGCTTTGTTCTCTTGCCTATTTTATTGTAGTGATTTTTTGTTCCCAACTTTTTGACAAAAATCTAATAATCTTTCTCACCATTTTAACATTAGTAAAAGATTTGCCAAGAGATTTCAAAACATTAGTCATATTGGTAAATCCAGTAAATATATCTAAAATAGATTCTTCTGAATTCATACTAAAGAGTTTATGACTATGCATAAGCATACTAATTTTTTTACTTTTTAACTTGATTAGTATCTTCATAAGTAACTTCTAATCTATGCCAAATTTCTTAGCCGATTCATGAATATCTATTAAATTCATTAGGATCTAATGCACAATACGATAAGTTCATAGTTTTTGCATTCATTCAAATATTTTTTATGTCAATTTCATCCCATTTATTTTTGGACTTGGTAATAATGTTTCCATCTACAACATGATTGGGTATTCTATGGCCATTTATAATGACTTTACATAACTCAATCTATGACTTATATATATATATATATATATATATATATATATTCTCATTTTAGCCTTCTAATAACTATTATTAAACCTGCTAATTAATGGTGATCTATTGCCTATTGATTAATTGATCTTTGGCAAGAGAGTTCTTACTATGATTGTCATTATCTATTCTAAGACAGATAAGTCTAAAAATAGAGACCTTGCTTTGATATCAATTATTAACCAACTAAGCAATTCAAGAGGGGGTGAATTGGATTTACAAATTAAATAAGAAGATAAAAACTAAGTATACAAGTATATAATCAAATTGTAACCATAATGCGAAATCCAAAGCTTTCCGCAAATTAAGAAAAATGTAAATAAATAACTTAAGCTTATGTGTGTGATTATGCTATTTAAACTTAAATGAGATAAGCAAAAAAGAGAGCAAATATACACTAGTTTATCAAGGTGTTAGCAACTTTTACATGAGATTTATCCCTCAAAATTTCTTCTCTCAAAACAGCATTTGCTTTGAGTCAAAAAATTCACTAACTTCTTCCAAAAAATCTACCCAATCTCTTACCAACAAACCTCAAAGATTTTTCACCTTCTTTATAAATAAAATCGAAACAACAAACACACCCAATGTGTGTAATAACTCTTTAATAACTCTTAAAGAGTTTAATTTACAAATAAATCTCACTAAGAGAAAGAAATAAGAGAGAAAATTTGTTAAATGGGAACTTCTCTTCTTCTTCAATATGATCTAAACTTAATTGCTCTTGTTTTATTTTTTAATTTGTCTTTTATAGGCTTGGAAAGTCTCTTTTCTATTTAAAATTATTTGAAATGATAAAGATCATTTTGCAAAGCATTTAATGGGTGCAAATTTTAGTCAAATTTTTTCTCTGCCTTATAGCACTTTGTTGATAACTAAAACGGTCAAATTAGACTTAAACATAAGTTGAAGATCTTTTAAGATGTCTTTCCAATCCGATAAGAATTACATCAAAATTACATTTGACTAAAAAGTTGCCTAAATACCTAAATCTGTGTCTAGAAGATATCAGTTTGAAAAACAACTATGTTTAGTCAATTCATAGAGTTTATTGCACATAGGTAAGATCCAAATTTTATATATCTGTATATATCGGGTTTAAGTTGATCCAATCCGAATACTTAAATGTGTTAAACATGTTAAATTGGGTCAGTATAATAAACTAGAACATGACCCGATTATTAATCAAGGTAGATGGATTGACCCATTAACGACTCAAACACAATTATACTAAACCCAAACTCGATTAAAAATTAAGTTATCTTATATGAGTTATTAGATGAGATTAATTTTTGCCACCACTAAGATTCTCAAAGCATCGCACATGCTCATCACGTTCATAGTCACATAGTCAACACGAGGCATTAAAATTACCTTCGCAACATCTCAAAAGATAATAAAGAAAGAGGAATTTCTAATTTTCTTCGTTTCGTCTAATCTATTTTCCATTTTATCTGGTGCCAACGAATTGCAATTAGGGCCTCTTGTTCTTGCAACCTCAACTCCATTGTGTGGTAGAGATTAGGTTAGGATAGGGTTTGTTTTCCTTACTCCAGATTTCCCCTTCCCTTCCACACCCACTGGCCACTGACGAACTAGAGAGAGAGAGAGAGAGAGAGAGAGAGAGAGCGAGGAGAACGAAGCATCCAAATTAAACCATGGCCAGCGCGGTCGTGACCTCTTGCTCCACCTCCGCCTACTCTACCCATCACTTTACATCGAAGAGATCCCCACTCCTCCCCAAGCTCACCGTCGTCGCAGCGGCCAAATCCAATCCCTCCTCCAAGAAATCGCCCCCAATCCACCACCGCCTCATACGCTCCCTCGCCGTTTCCCGTCACTCGTCCGCCGCCCTCGCCGCCGCTCTGATGGCCGCCGCCTCTCCGCTCCCGGCGCTGGCAGAGCAGATGGAGAAGGCAGCTCTCTTCGACTTCAACCTGACTCTCCCGGCGATCGTCGCGGAGTTCCTCCTGCTGATGGTGGCCCTCGACAAGATCTACTTCACTCCGTTGGGGAAGTTCATGGACGAGCGGGACGCGGCGATCCGGGCGCAGCTGGGCGACGTGAAGGACACATCGTCGGAGGTGAAGCAGATGGAGGACCAGGCGGCGGCGGTGATGAAGGCGGCGAGGGCGGAGATCTCAGCGGCGCTGAACAAGATGAAGAAGGAGACGACGGCGGAGTTAGAGGTGAAGCTTGCCGAAGGGAGGAAGCGGGTCGAGGCCGAGCTTGCCGAGGCGTTGGAGAATCTCGAGAAGCAGAAGGAGGAGACCATTAGGGCGCTCGACTCGCAGATCGCAGCACTCAGCGACGAGATCGTCAAGAAGGTGCTCCCTGCTGCATCCAAGTAGTGAGTAGCTCATTAATTGTCTCATCTTAAGAATGAAAAATTTAGAACCACTCCAAATCCTCTCTCTTTCTTCTTGTATGGGTTGTGTTTTGTTATTATTAATTTTGGTTTCCTATGTATGTATCCCTTGATGTCTGGAAGAGAGTCGAATACAATGGGAGTCACTTGAGACTTCATATCACAAAATGGTCAAGAGTACAGAATTTGGGTATATGTGTAATAATATTTTCTTTGTTGTGATATATATCCAAGTAGGAAGAACCATTATCTTTTAAGATTTAGTTCGATTGTTTAATTCTTCAAAGTTCTACCATCCCATATTACTGAGTAGAGAAGTTGGAAGTATAGGCTAAATTACACCTAAACCCCACTAGTATCATTTATACTTCCAAAAGAAATATATATATATATATATATATATATATATATATATATATATATGACTTCTAAAATTATAGAATATTTCAAGATTGTTAGCCTTTTTTTTTTCTTTTAACTTTTTCGTCCGAAACTAATATGTGAATGATATGTGGCTAATTTTTGCTCTTACTTGTGCGGATATTAATGCGTTTATACGCTTTTCTTTTTATTCTTTGTTTATCATTTCCCTCTCCTCTTCTTCCAACATTTCTCTCTCCAAATAGTAATCTTTATGATATTTCTATTCTTCTCCTCCTTCTTCTTCTTCTCAATCTCTCTAAACTTGTTTCTCCCTTCCCTTTCCGACATTTCTCCCTCTCAAACACACACAACCCATATATTACTTGCAATTTCTCCTATAACAAAAGGAAAGATACAAGATTTTTGTCAAATCTACTTTTTCATCAACGACCGAACCCTTTATAGAGATTATGATAATTCAAGGGTTAGTATCTTTTTTTCTCATTAACGATGTATATGATTAAAAAGGTTAGATAAGTTTGGGTACTTTAGCATGTGGATGGTTCCTTGTATTTATAAAGAAGAGTTTTGTACAATTGGCCATAACAAACATAGATAAGATTTGTTGTTCATAACAAATAGATAAGATCAACTCAAATACTTAACAAAATGATTCCTTAAAATTTTTACTTAGTTTGGCTTGTGATTATATCCATAATAGTGATATTGGGGCATAGGTATAATTTAGCCTTCGAAATATCCATATAATACTGTTTTTGGCACTTAAAAGCTAATTATAAGGAAGGCTATCAAAATAATCAAGCCGGCTCGAAGAAGTTCGGCATCTATTTAAAATGAGTCGAGCTTCATTAACTAGATCAGGCTTAAGCTCAAGCACCGGCTAGCTCTATCAAACTTTGCTTAATAAATATTCCTATTATATTAATAGTAGAACAAAAGTAAATCCACCAAATATGGTCTCAATCTTTTCTTTTTCTGCTCCTAATAAGAGAAGAAGAACTACTCCAGTCTCATAAATCTATCCCATTTTTTCTTGGGTTAACCAAAAGATATCTCATATTTGAGAGATGAATGAAAATGATGTTTCCCATTTTTGAACCTGAGATTGTGTTACGAATCGGCCTCATTCAATCTCCAACGGTTCTAGATTCAATGAAGTTTATAACTTTCGAAGGGATCTGTGAACAATTTAATTGACGGATCTTTCTGAATTTTGGATATGTCGTCGCTCTTGGAGAGAGTTTTCCAACGAATCTAAGATCACAGGATTGTGATGGTTAGATCTCAAAATATCAACCAAACAGTGACCGAAGGTCAATTAAATCCTAGCTTAATAGTCCTCCAATGGCTAGGTAGATGCTAGTTTTTCTCCTCGGTGTGAAGGAGGAGAAGTTGTTGTAGAAGAAGTGGGGTTAGAAGCTAGAAGAGGTCAACGAAAGACTTGGGTAGTGGAAGAAGGGAGATGGGAGAGAACGTCAATAGCTAGAGACAAGTTGAGAAGGAGATAAAGGCTAAAGCCAATTTAATTATCTAAGGTCATACTCCAATTAGAGTTTCCTCTATATATTTATAGAAGCTCATCTTAGGGACTCATCAACTAAGTTAAATAATCCTAACAAACCCTAATAAACCCACAACTTTCGCCGCGGTACATTCAAACGTGTCCGATCTCGTTCAAATGCGCAATTTGCGTTCTCTGTAGTTGTGAACACGTGCAGGTGTTCAAACGGCCCCGTTCAAATGTGGGTCTCTGACGTTCGAATGCCCCCCTAGCAAAAGGTCTTATTCTCTCAAGCAAACACAAACTAGATAAATAGGCTCATCCTAATGAACCCAATGCCGCTAGTGGATCCAATCCGGTCGAGTCAAATCATTCCACCACGCTTCCGACCACCTTGTCCTCAAGGTGTTCATGGTGGTTCCCAAGCCTTAAGTAGTTGCTTTGTCGAGTGTGCAACCTTTTCAATTTGTCCATGCTCTTCCCACGATTGGTCCTCCATATCGCCCTCTAGATCATCTTTGATCATCTTCTCCATGAGCATAATAGCAACAGGTTGTTTGGCGCATTTATGGCCTAGTACAAAGTGCTTGTCACAATAGAAGCATAGGCCCTTTGAGTGTCGATTTTCAATGTCCATTGGTAGGAGGCATCGACCTCTCAACCTCAGCTAATCCTTAGGGTTTGGCTCGGTTCGAGGTGGGGCTGGCCTACTTGGATTTGATCGAGCCTGTCCCGAATATGACACACCCGAGGCAGGTAGTCTTGGGTTGCTCACTGGCATTTGATCCATAGTTGTTGACTCCAATGTGGTCCACTTTGGTTGGTGTATTGCCTTCAATTCTCATATCCTTTTCTCTATCATTTGTGCTGCTGAGAAGGCCTGTAGCAAGGTGGTAGGACGAATAGCTTTGACTTCTGCTTGGATATCATGTCGAAGCCCAAAGACAAAAGTGCTTTTGAGGGCTAAGTCTGACCATCCGTGTACTCGATTCCCAATTCTTTCAAACTCCTCTTGATAAGCTCCTACATATGTCTTTTAGGTTAGCTTCGTCAAGGTGGCTTCGAAGTTCTCATAGTCTGAGGGTCTGAAACACACACAAAGCGCATCGATGAACTCCTCCCAAGTGATGAAGGCATGTGCACGATGTGCTACTTGAAATTATCTCACCGCTACGTCTTCAAAGTGGAATGAAGCCAAAAGCACCTTTTGGTGATCAGGTGTCCCTTGATAAGTGAAGAATTGCTCCACCCAATAAATTCAATCCAACGGGTCACCAACACTGAATTTAGGAAAATTGACTCAAACGGTGTGGGGTTGTAGCATTTGGTTGTGTCTATTCTCGCGTCCTCAGTGAAACGGCTCTTATTGCTGGACCCTTGGTTGATGTGGGGGCTCCTCTTCTAGATGTGGGGCTATAGGTTCCCTCGGGTGCTAGGGTGGTAAGTCGGTGCTACGCCCATGCGGTTCGTCACGCTATTGCCATGGTGTCTCTAGGATTGGTCATTGTCGGTTCCCCTCTCTAGGTAAAGGGCGTTTCTTATGTCTTCGATGACGCTCAAAGGTACACCTTGGAGGATAATGGTTCCTGTTAGCAAGGGTGGCCTTGATCTCCAACAATGTTTACGCCATGAGCGCCAGGGTTTATGCGAGATCAGGAGGGTTCTCTATCCGTCCTCTTGAGCTTTAAGGGGATGGAGATCTTGACGGAGCCATGTACTCCATCTCCAAGCCCTGATTGCTTGCTTGCTTAGCCGACTTCGACCTTGTGGTAGCTATGACGGTCGGAGGAACGTTGGCTTTGATACTAGTTGTTACAAACCGGCCTGATTCGATCCATGACGATTTTAGACTCGATGACGCTCATAACTTCCAAAGGGATCTACGAACAATATAACTGACAGATCCTCCTAAATTTTGGATACATTGTTGCTCTTGGAGAGAGCTTTTGAACGAATCTAAGATCACAGGATTTGGAGGGTTAGATCTCAAGATATCAAGCAAACAGCGGCCGAAGGTCAATTAGATCCTAGCTTGATAGCCCTCCAATGGCTAGATAGATGCTAGGTTTTCTCCTCGGTGTAAAAGAGGAGAAGTTGTTGTAGAAGAGAGGGGTTAGAAGCTGGAAGAGGCCGACCAAAGACTTGGGCAGTGGAAGAAGGAAGATGGGAGAGGGCCCCGATGGCTAGAGACTAGTTGAGAAGGAGATAAAGGCCAAAGCCAATTCAATTATCTAAGATCATACTTTAATTAGGGTTTCCCCTACATATTTATAGAGGCTTACCCTACGGACTCATCAACTAAGTTAAACAACCCTAACAAACCCACAACTTTCGTCGCGGTGTGTTCAAACACGCCTGATTGCATTCGAACGCTCAATTTGCGTTCTCTATAGTTGCAAATGCGTGGAGGCGTCCGAACGGCCCCATTCGAACGTGAGTCCAGGGCGTTCAAACGCCCCTTGGCAAAAGACCTTATTCTCTAAAGTAAATATAAATTAGATAAATAAGCTCATCCCAATGAACCCAATGCTGTGAGTGAATCCAATCCAACAAAGTTGTATCAGATTATAGAAAAATGGTTAGAGCAACCTATTAGTACTGTGTACGTAGTTGTTAAGATGGAATTTTAGAGATAGGAATAAACCATGGATAAATCAATATATGTTATTGATAAATAAGAATAGTTTGCTTGCATGTCTAATTTTATTTTATTAAGTGTAAATCATCCAAGATTCAATTTAAGCTTGATTCTGGTTTGATTCAAGTCGCTCGAACTTGAAATAGGCTTGAATTGAATCTAATCAATTTAAGCATGATATTGTTGGTTAGTCTGAAAACTGATTTAATCCAAACTTGAGCAAAAATTGGCTAGGTCAAGCTCAGCTTGTTTACAGCACTATTGTAAGCTACATCGAGGTGGTTTCTTTATTGATAAATTTTACTTTTACAAATATTTCTCTCAACTTGATTTTTGTAGCTCGAACGCCTAGACCCGAAGGTGGGGTGGTGAATCTAGCTAATTTTAGACCGTATAAAAAATAACATAAAATAATAAATTACTCCTCTCTCTCCCTTTCTAAATATCTATCTCTCTAAATTACTCCTCTCTCTCTCTCTTCTCATCCATCTCCACTCCAAGCTCCCTCTCTCTCACGAATTTGTCGTCGGGGTCCCTAGAACCTGTCGCTGCCACCGCCACTACTACTAAGCCACTGGTGAGACTCCTCCCTTCTCCTCTCAGTTCTTCTCTTTTCTCTCTTCCCTCTCTCTCTCTCCCTTGGGCTTGAGTTTGTCGGAACTGAGCCGCCAGCAATAGGCCGACCGCTGGCTGATTAATAGCGATTGATCCCCTCCTCACCAACCTTGATTCGCTTCCCCTTCCCTTACATTATCTTTCTTCTTCTCCTTCTTTTTCTTCTTCTTCTTCTTCTCTCTTCATTCTCCTCTTTCTCTGCTAACCGCACTATAATAGATAGATTTTCTCTCCTTTTTCTTTTAATTATTTAATTATTTTTAATGTAAATTAGATTTAATTAGAAAGTTAATTATTTTAAATAATATGTATTCACTAATATAACTATTAGCCAAGTATAATTAGGTTAATAATTGATTAATTATAATTATAAATATTTGCATATAAATATATCTATAGCTTATACATTGTTATTAAACGTTCAGGAAGTGTATACAAAACATAGTGACAGTTCAAGGTCTAAGTGGAATTATTCCTAAAATATGTTATATGAATCTAGTTAATTTTAAACCTAATAAACTATCATATTTTAAACGAATGGATTCTAATTGAATAAATAGCTAATTTTATACTATTTAAATATTTTCATATCCCGAACTCCTTATTTGAGACCTTAGCGACGCGTCTTCTCGCCGCTACGAGGACCTGCTAGACATCGACCACCATCGGCTAGCAACCTTGCTTAGCTGATGTAGGCACCCATGCAACATGTGGTAGGCTCCTAGGCTAGGGAAACATTTTTTAGCCCAAGGGTTAGGGTTTAAGCTTATCAACATCCATCCAGACCGGACACCCTTCTAGCTGATAGAAATCTCGTGAGGATAACTCGCCACATATACCCTAGCGAACGGCATGTGTCCGAATGTTTGCTGTGCACACAGACTAACGATCTCAGACATAAGGCCAACAAGATCGCGACTATGTCAAGCGATCAATCATCCACCAAGCGCGTCCTAACCCTCTCGCCCACTCGGGTATCATCACGCTTTCTATCAACTATCCTATCAATCACATTTTATACTTTCTTTCTAAATGATTATACAAGTACAATGTAACCACGTCAAGTACGATACAAGTCAATGCATAATAGAAATTTAGGTAGAATAGGAATCAAGAGAAAAATGATGCAATGTAGTCTCCAACTATATAGTCAACACATGCATACTCATGCTAATGTATTACATGCATACCCATGCTATAGATCAACTGGACATAACCTTACAATAGTATAATCATCTCTCATTATCTCTATTTATCATCATCGTACTCATATCCAAGATCAGCATAATTATATGCATGATAAAAATATCTCGACTGTAATCATTTCTAAATAAAGTCATATAATCATGCTGGAGGCCAAAACATGCATGTACATAATATATAATATAACCTAATTAGATAAAGGGATCTAAGGGATAAGACTACTCACCCCACTACAAATACCAAACCACCACTCGTTCACGCTACTACTATAACGATCAAGTCTCAATAGCTAAGTCCACGGGGTCTTGAACAGGGGGGTCAGGATCTAAAATTATTTGTAACAAATATGTCAGTCTTTCTATTAATTAAAATTAACCCGACAAAAAGATATTTCTTGTTGTAATTATGTACTCTTCATTTCTATATTTGTTTTGTTATTTATTAAACATAATTGTATTATTTAATAGTGTATTTAAAACATAATTATTTGCCTATTATTCTCCTCGATAATTAAGAAAATAAGAATTAAATTACTGCAAATAATTATGTAAGAATATACGTACATAACCCTAATAATTACTATTACCTACCTAGATTAAAATAGTAATTTATATTGTAGGTGTTTTGCTAAACATGATATAATTAGAATTATTTAATAACTATGATATAATTATATTTAATTTATACAAATTAAATACATTAAATTAACTAAACTAATTGAATAATTAATAATATAATCAAATATAATTAGAAATAAAAATGTGCATATATATATATATTTATATTTATATAAACTATACATAGTGCTGGGCTCAACCCAGCGCCATACGCTGCAAGGGCGCTGGGCCGAGCCCAGCACCACTTGTAGGGTGCAGTCTAAGAGGAAAGAAGGGAAGAAGAAGAAGAAGAAGAAGAAGAAGAAGGAGAAAGCGGAAGGAAGGAGAGGGTTGGGTCGTGGGGGAGGGGTGCGGCCGCTGGTGGCCACTCAACGGCCAGCCTCTCCCCGACGGCTCAATCCTCTAACGGTCACGAGAGGAAGCCGACAAAGAGAGAAAGAGAGATAGAGAGAGAGAGAAAGAGAAAGAGAAGTAGGGAGGCTCACCGGCGTTAGTGGAGGTGGCGGCGGCAGGGGCAAGCCGACGAAGTGACGACGGTAGCGGGTAGAGAGAGAGAGAAAGAGCGTTTGAGAGTGGGAGAAAGAGAGAAAGGTGAGAGAGAGCCCGAACGAGAAAAAGATAGAGAGAGGAAGAAAAGGGAGAGAGGCGGTGGGAAGGGAGGCTGCGGCTACGGCGACGAGGGCCCACCGCGCCAACTAGCCGGGCTAGCGCTTCGGGCGCGTGGCACCCTTCCTAGCTGCCACTGCATGGCATGAAGCTGTCGTGCCATGCAGTGAAGATTTTTTTCCCTACCTTGGGTTATTACAGGCAGGACCCACACGAGTTACGATAAACCATCAAGATACAACTAAACAACTGATACAGAGTACACTATAATCTGACATGTATTATGCAAATCATCGTCTGATACAATAAAATACAAATATAACAAACAACGATACAACTCAATTTCTATACAAGTTATCATCTACACCGTCTCGCACCTATAGCTCACCTCATCAATCTAAAATATCTTCTCAGGATATCTCAAGTCGCTATCACATACCACATATCTGAGGGGGTTAGAAAAGAAATAAAGAGAGTCATGGGCAAAAGACTTAGTGAATAGACTTTACCTCGAATTAATGATGCCAAACAGAGAGTAAATTATATACTGGATAATATGAATCAGAAAGAGCATTATGTTATGAATGAGTATATGAATATATCATCAATAATATATAAATGAAAAGTAGATAATATGTCATAACTAATAAAAGTATATAATCCTCAACAATGAATAAACAGATCACCATGTCATATTATCATCATAACTCTCTCTCAAATATGACACATGATGCATGCGGACCATGACCATGCTATTGTACCAAATGCAACATATTTGATGTATATTGACCACTCGATAATCAGGTAATCAGATTATAATGAAATCATATGTATTTCTCAACATCTTAGTCATTAATATCAGCTCTATGTGTCATTATCATACTAGACTACTATGCACAGTCAACACTTGGTACCTGGTCTCAACATCATGTCTGAAGGCTTAGAGCATATTCTGCCACCCGCAAGGAGTATCTCAAATATAACCATACCTTGCCACCCGCTACGGTATCAATATCCATCCAGATCGAGCATCCTTCTAGCTGATAGAAACCTCGTGAGGATAAGTTGCCACATATGTCCTAGTGAACAGCATGTGTCCGAATGTCTGCTATGCACACAGACTAACGACCTCGGACATAAGGCCAACAGGATCGTGACTATGTCAAGCGATCAATCATCCACCAAACGCGTCCTAACCCTCGCGCCCACTCGAGTATCCTCACGCTTTCTATCAACTATCATATCAATCACAATTCATGCTTTCTTTCTAAATAATAGATCATATACATATATCCAGTACAATAACAAGTCAATGCATAACAGGAATTTAGGTGGAATAGGAATCAAGAGAAAAATAATGCAATGTAGTCTTCAACTATGTAGTCAACACATGCATACCCATGCTAATATATTACAGGCATACTCATGCTACATATCAACTAGATATAAAATTATAACAATATAATCATCTCTCATCATCTCTTATTATCTCTATTTATCATCATCATACTCATATACAAGATCAGCCTAATTATATGCATGATAAAAATATGTTCGACTGTAATCATCTCTAGATAAAGTTATATAATTATGTTGGAGGTCAAAACATGCATGTACATAATATATAATATAACATAATTTAATAAAGGTGTCTACGGGATAAGACTACTCACATCTTATCAAAAGACCCAACACACGTATCTCTCAAGTCTATCAATCAACTGCCACTTATTATTAGTGAGATCCCCGGGGTCTCAAATAAGAGGGTTCAGAATCTAAAAATGCTTAAGTAATATAAAATTAGTTATGTATCCGATTATAATCCGTTCGAGTAAAATATGATATTTTATTAGGTCTAAAATTGATTATATTCATAGGATAAATTTAATTATGATAATATTAATATGCTAATTATAGAATAAGTAATAAGTATATATTAATTTGTCTCCTTTTTGTAAATAACCAAAGACGACTATATATATGATTTAATAAAAATATAATTATAAAATAATATTATTAATAATTATTTTGTAATACCTACTCTTATTTAATTAATCATAAATTATACGCAAAATAGTCATTATTCTATTATACAAAAATAATATGCAAGTTTAGTATTCCATTTTATACAAACTATTTGACAATAATATACTCATATAAAATATAAATTAAATATAAATATAAGATTATTATCAATAAGACTACATATATTAGACTAATGAATAATAACTAACCTATAAATAAATTTATAGGCAATATTTATAATTATAGTTAATAAATTATTATACTAAAAATACTTAGTAAAATTATATTAGTGAGTATAAATTATCAAAATAATTAATTATCTAAATAGACTAATTTACCTAACATTAGAAAATAATTATATAAAAAAACAATAATCTTCTTTGCTATAGTGCTGGGCCGAGCCTAGCAATGTTGCAGCAAGAGGGGAGGAGAGACCGAGAATGGAGAAGAAGAAGAAAGGAAGAAGAAGAGAAAGAAAGAAGAAAGAAGAAGAAGATGAGAAGGAGAAGGAAAGAGGGCGCGGACCCGGGTCGGCGAGGAGGGCGTCGGCCGCTGCTGGCCAGCCGGTGGCTCGACTTCAATGAACTCAAGCTAAGGAGGAAGAAATAGAGAGAGAGAGAGAGAGAGAAGAAGAGAGAGAAGGAGAGAGAGCTCACCGACGTCGGCAGTTCCACGGGAGGTGGCAGCAGGCCGGTGCCAGTAATGAGAAGAGAAAGAGAGTGTCAAAGAGAGTAGAGTGAGAGGGTGACCGAGAGAGAGAGAGAGAGAGAGAGAGAGAGAGAGAGAGAGAGAGAGAGAGAGAGATTTAAAGAGAGAGAAGGTGGTGGGGACATCGACGCTACGATTACGGCCTCGGCGGGCCCACTGGAGCTAGCTAGCCCGGCCTAGTTGGTCGAGCCGGCGGCTGGGGGTGCGTGGCACCCTCAACTCGTGCGACCCCAGCATGGCACGAGGTCGGCCACATTATGGCCGGCCACGTTGTGCCATGCAAATATTTTTTTTTTAAGAATAGGTTGTTGCAGTTATTATTGGACGTCATGCATGGTAATTATATTTTGTAATTCAGTAAGATTTCATATATCTTAATGTTTACGCATATTTATTGGGCATAATCATGTGATTAGCATGCAAACATGATAATGATGGATATTACATTATGCTTGCTATATTGGATAATATCATGTCACTTACATACATGCACTACCATAAAGGGGGTGACTATTGCATCTCGATGGTACCCGACACCTCTCCAGCCAGGGTTAGGGGTAAGGGATATTCTTATATCTTAGTCTGTTGATCACAGACAATCAGATAGTCATTTCGTCGGGTAATGGGCGATTTACTGTCGATCAATGAGAGTCATACCCTTTATGGTATTTAAGATAGAGATAGAGAATGGTAGGATGATGTAGACTTAGCGGTACCTAATGACGCAGGGTGAGAGAGTTCGTGAGCGACGACTCATGATTTCCGCACGGTGGTGCGTTGGTGTGGAGTTGAGGGCTTGGACGGTAGTATTGATATGGGATATTGACCCTTTTGATGGGTTGAGGACTAAGATCCTTAGTTTGCGGTGGTGGACAATCAATCATGCTGTTCGCCGGATGATGGGTTAGCGATTCGACTACTAGGGTCTACCCTCCCTTGGGGTATGTGTGTGATCGAGTGTGAGGATTGATGTCGCCTACGGGCGTAGCTCTATATAAGCTAATATTTCGGACTTGGTAGTCCGAGTTAATGCATATTATGTGGCATGGTGTTAACATAGCCTATGGGGGAGCTCAGTGTGAGCTCAAGTTTGAGGACTTGATAGTCCAGATTGATTGCATGGTAGGTTATTGATCGTTGATGCATTGAATTAATCATGATGCACATATTCATATTTACTTATTGTTGCATCATTTATCGCATTACTTTTAGATTGTAGAAGTAGAAACTTGCTAGGCTCTATGCTCACCACCATCTGGTAGAAATATTTTCAGATTAGTAGATGAGTCGGAGTTCATGGCGAAGCTGGTGAGGAAATATCATTATTTTCTCTTATTTATTCATTCTTGTAAATTAAGTTAAATGGCTTTATAGCCCCTGCGTGAGCAATTTCATCTGTCTATGGATATATATATATATATATATATATATTTTTGGGCTTGTTGTGGTCTTAGTGTTATGAACTTCTTGTTTGTATTATTTGTAAAAAATGTGGGCTTTTTCGCTTGTATATTGTGTTGAGGCATTAACCAGCAAATCACGTGGTAATCATGTGGGTTCTTACCACGTGAGGGGCATGTGTTTGGTGGCGAGTGTTACACTACCAACTATCCTATCAATGAAATTTCATGCATTTCTTCTAAATAACAGATCATATGCATATATCTAGTACAGTACCAGACACGAGATAGATCTTTCAAAGAACATGGCTTTTTTCGATAATAATAAGTTAATGCATATTAGGAATTTGGGTGGAACAAGAGTCAATAGAAAAATAATGCAATGTAGTCTCCAACGATGTATTCAACACATGCATACACATATTAGTCTATCACATGCATAGTCATGCTACAGATCAAACTCGACATAAATTATAAATAGTCTATTCATCTCCAATCATCTCTATATAATATCAATATATTCATATCCCAGACTAGTCTAATCAAATGAATGATAAAACATGCTCTACTGAAATCATATCTAGATAAAGTCATATAATTATGCTCGAGGCCAAATCATGCATGTAGATAATATATAATATAACCTAATTTGAGAAACGCGTCTAGGGGATAAGACTACTCACAGCAATTGTAATTACCAAACAACCACTTGTTCACATTGCTACAACAACGATCAGTCCTCAATAGAAAGATCAATTGGGTATTGAACAGGGGGGGTCGGAATCTGAAATTATTTATAACAGGGGGGTCCACTAATTAAAATTAACCCGGCTAAAAGATAAATTCTCGTTGTAATCATATACTCTTAATTCATATATTTATTTTGTTATTTATTAACCATAATTATATTATCTAATAATTTATTTAAAATATAATTATCTGCCTATTATTCTCTTTGATAATTAAGAAAATAAGAATTAAATTAATACAAGTAATTACATATGAATATATGTACATAACTCTAATAATTACTATACCTAGCTAGGATTAATATAGTAATTTATATAACATATATTTTGCTAATCCTAGTATAATTAGATTTATTTACTAACCATGTTATAATTAGATTTTATTCATATAAATTAAATACATTAGATTAACTATAATAATTAAATAACTATGTTACGATTCAGCTAGTTATGACTTTTATTTATTTTTTGTTTTAGAAATAACTTTTGTTTTGGAAAAATAAAATTTCTAACAGTCGCGTCCGAACACGACTATCGAACGCTTGCATACGTTCGCAAAAATAGAGAACGTATTTAGTGCGTTCGAATGACCTGCACATGTTCATAACGACAAAGAACACAAAATTGGCGTTCGAATGCAATCTATGAATTGCTTTATCCTAGGGTTATCTTTTAATTATTTTGTTTCATAGGTTACCCTCTAAATACGTGGAAGGCAACCTAATTGAGGATTATAGATAAAATATTAGTGTTATCCTTCCCAACCCTCTCTTTTTCCTCCAATGGCATCCAATCTTGGATGTCGTCTTCTTCCTCATTTAATCTGACTGTGGCCCCTTGCCTCTCAAGGATCAGTCCACTCTCTCCCTGTTCATCTAGCTTAATGTTCTACCCCACCACCGTTGTCACAATCTTCCACAAACCTAACCATTATTTTGCTATTCTATTACTCACGTCCCCCACGCCACTATCTAACCCATGGTTAGTATTTTTCCATAACTTTTGATCTACAAGTCTAATCGACGTGATCTCGGTTGCATTGGAGATTCCTTACTTCAAAAGGAACAATCTGTCCAAGTTATAGATCTATTAGACAGTTAGATCTCCTATATATCTCCTCAAAGGTTTTGCCATAAGAAGAATTTGAGCAGATCTTCAGATTGTTGCAATCTCATTATTACTGATCCTATCTAACTAATAACATAATTTAACATAATTTAAATAGTAAATAAATAATTTTAAAAAATATATATCATACACAGTGCTGGGCTGAGCCCAGCACCTCACAGCCTCAGGGTGCTGGGTTGAGCCCAACACCCAAGTGTAAGCCCAGCACCACGACAGCCAAGAACACCCGAGAAGAAGCGAAGGAGGAGAAGAAGAGGAAGAAGAAGAAAGGGGGAAGAGGATGGAGTCGGGCCGCAAGGGAGGGGAACAAATGCTGGTGGCCATTCAGCTACCAGCCTTTCGCCGTCGGCTTGGTTCTCTAGTGGCCCCGAGAAGAAAATAGAAAGAGGTGGAGAACTAGAGAGAGAGAGAGAGAATGATAGGACGAGAAAGAGAAAATTAGAGAGAGAGAGAGAGGAAGAGAAAGAAAGGGGTCGGGGTGGTCACATGGCGGCGACGGAGTGGCCGGTCGGCTCAGTCCCACCTCCATGCGTCGTCACGATGCCAAGAAGAGTAGCTTAGTAGAGGTGCGTGGCACCTTCACCGTTGCCAAAGCATGCGAGGCATGCTGAGCACGAGGCCAACTACAACATGGCCGGTCACGTTGTGCCCAGCTAATTTAATTTAATTAATTTATTTTATTTTATTTTTTTACTACTTGGGTTATTACATCAAGTATCTATCAAGTACCATATATCTAGGGGATTAGAAAAAAAAATAATGAGTCATGAGCTAAAGGCTTAGTGAATAGATCTAATTCTAAATCAATGATATCAAACAGAAAATAAATCGTATATTGAATAATATGAATAAGAAAGTAGCATTATGTCATGAATAAGTATAAAAACGTATCCTCAATTATATATAAATGTATGGTAGATAATATGTCATAAGGGATATAATTCTTGACAATGTATAAATAAATATTATTATTATAACTCTTAAATATAACACATATGATGCATGCCGACTATGACCATGTTATGATATCAAATGCAATCACATATAATGCATGATGACTATTCGGCATACATCATAGTAGTAGTCCATGATGATTTTTGTGGATTTAGATATTGATATATTAACATATTTATTTGGATGATAACATAATTTATCTTGAGATAAATTATATGAGCATATGTGTATTTATTGAGATAATTTGTTTTGAGATGAATCCTGTAAGCAAAGGTATATGTAATGATTGAAAGGTAAATGTGCAATGCTTGAGATGTGGGTATATAATACTTATAAAAATATATTATTATAATTTGGATATATTTAAATTTTATAAAATATTACTTTATTAATATTTATTCTTTTTTAACTTAATCCTACATATTTAGTGGTTATAACAAAAATGTATTTTAAATGATATTATATTTTATACTCGACAATAATAAAATTTTATTTTACTTGGAAAGTATATAGTTTATTTCATATGAGATTATTAATAATGTCAAAATATCTACACTTTCATATATTTATTTTCCCAAATTTCTTATTTTATTATTTTAGAGAATAATACATAGTTTCAATAGTAAATGTATTATTTATCTTTGAATAAATATTTAAAATAATAATAATAATAATAATAATAATAATAATAATAATAATAATAATAATAATAATAATATTATTATTATTATTATTATTATTATTATTATTATTATGCATCGAGGTGTATTGATTATTCGTCCTATTTGATACATTTGTCCACCAAACAAGGGACCGATGGTTGATTCGACTCGATTCCTTCTATTATGATCCGATGCATGGCAGCCAAACAGATCATCAATATTGTTCATCGGTACTGTTCACATATTATTATTCATAGGTGTGTGAGAGAGATAAGAGAGAAGAGAAATAAGCGATGAATTACTATAAGACAATAATAAGACGGAGAGAGAAGTAGTTAATTATGATAAAATAATAAAAGATGTTTGAAAGAGTGGAGTGATAAATTATAAACTTAAACTAATAATGAGCTGTTAGTACATAAGTGGGTACCCTCCCAATTTCAAATGGGGCTAAATGGTTTAGTAGATCCCTTGAGCAAAAAGACCCAAAGTTTCTTTAAATTAGGTGAGTATAAAGAACCGGTGCACCCAAACCGCATCGTTTCCCGTCAAAAATACAATCGGCTACCCTCCCCACCTCCTCCCATGGCGAGATCAAAACGTCGGCGGCGGCGAAACCGAGTTCCCGAACTCTTCCGGCGAGCCTATGACGATCGTGCTCATTCTCTAAAGGAGGCAATACTCTCCCTCCTCCCTTCTCCGCCACCGCCGTCGTCCGAGGAGTGCACGTGCGGTGGGCGCCGCTGCCTCGGATGCGCCGATGCCTCGTCTTACCTTCTACGCGCCCGCGACTCCGCCGCCTACAGGCACCTCCTTTCGCGTGCCATCTGCGTTGTATCACGCGCCGCCCCGTCGCCGCCCGTCTTCTTTCTTGGCAATAACTTTACGCAACGCCAGGTGATTCGTCTCCCTCCTCCTTTCTGTGTTTTCTTCCGGTTTTTAATGTAATAGAAAAATTCGTGATGGTGTAATTCGTTTCTCAGCTTATTGATGTTTCCTGTCTACGTTTTCCTTCTTCCATACCCTCTGTTTCAACCGCATGAAAATTAGTTTTCTTCTATGACCTTTTAGCTCTTTAACAGTTTAACCGTGATTGGGCTATCTTAAAAGTTAAAACCAGTACTGGGTATATCAACTGGCTATATTAATATCCGGATTAGAATTAGAGAAATAAAAGGATATGGAAGTATTTGGCTAAATATTAGGATGAGAATTATTATCAGTTTTTGTGATAGGCTGTAAACTGTTCTTTAGCGAACTTTTTTTTTCTTTGAAAATGCTGGAGTCACTCTCTGTGCTAACTTTAACTTAACAAATATCACCAGGGTGGTTCTGAAAATGGAGAATAATGTTTATGTTGAATCTAATTGAATCTAATTGCTTGTAATCTCCAATTTGCTCTTATTTTTTTTTCTGTCAAATGGTGAAATTATATTTCCTTTTTTACTTCAAATTATTGTAGGAATGTTTAGTTAGGTTGTGTTGGGCTCCATTTAAGTTTTCATCTATTAGGTTCCAACATGATTACACAATGGTATTGCCATAATTTGTTAGGCCTTGTTAGGCTAAAATTTACGACTGTTTCTGAGATTTGTTCCTTCTAAAGAACCATATTAAGTTTCTGATGCATGACAAATATGGGGGCAGAGATGGATTCAAGGAAAAACATCCAAGATGAGAACAGATATGGATTCAAGGAAAAACATCCAAGATGATAACAGATATGGATTTCAGTAGTAAAAACAATAAATATATCAAAACATAGATAGAGGAACACAAGAGAAGGGCTATTAGATTGGAAATCTGAGTGAAGAAAAAGTTTCGTACAGTTGCTACACTATTCATCTCATAAAATATATTATTTTATAATTTAGTTTTCAGCAGTGAAAAGAAATAAACAGCAATAAAGAAGAAATTGATAGAAAAGGAAAATAGACGAGAGTATAGATGAGAAGAGAAGATATTAAAATAGAGAATGGTAACCTGGAATTACTCTTGTAGTGGTCTATACCTGAAGGGTTTGGCATCACACTAATCTACACTTTATGCTTGTTATAAAACAAGGTAGGTTAGCATTACAAGCTTGATTTCTTTGATCGGCTGTCCTATGTTAAATATGAGGTGACTTAGAGCTATACAAGGTAATAAGCATAAAGCTATATAAGTTACATCAATCATCATAAAGCTATACAAGGAAAATAGATCAATCAACATAAAGCTATAGAAGGAAAATAGATCAATTAGCATATTTATGTTTTAGGAGAATATATTTGGCACTCTTCTATGCAAGGAAAGAAGATCAACATATCTACATTTAAGACATCCATCTATTTCCTAATATAGAACACATCACACTCGATGACAATGCTAAGGAAGAACAGAACATCCTAAACAGACTCAAAATCTTAGTCGGATTTGGTAAAAACAGACCTCATCCATATATGCAGCAATAAAACCTATTTAAATACTAACTTATTGACTCAAGAGCTTTAAACTGACCAAATACAAAAGTTTAAAAAATACATGTAAATAGGTCAAATAAATGACGAAGATTAGAAGACCAAATTCAGCTTTTCCAGGGTACAAGAGAATTAGTATGCTATCAGCCTTTATGCTCCTATATCACACCTTCTGCTGCGTGGTAATTCGTCTCGAGCAAATTGAAATTCTCACCATCATAGTCATTCACTTGAAATGAGTACTCCTACAAATTGATGTCTTGATATAATTGAAATTGAGATGCAATGGTTATTGGCTATCAATTTTGTAGTTAATTGAAGGTAATCAAGTATTATAATTATTGAATCTTTCTCATTACTTTCATAGTAATCTTGAAGATCACCAAAATTTGTCTTTTGAAATTTCCGGACTGCCAAAAAACCTCATCTTCAATATGCATTATGTACCCAATAAGAACTGTGCTGCTTGTATGAGTTTCTTCCAGCACATTATTATCATCCTTTGATTCAATTGAAACTTTAGTTAATGATCTTCCTTACAAGTTTCTAGATCTACTTCTATAGCTGCAATCATTTCACCCTCTTTCTCTGGTAATTCCTTTTTTTTCCTTCTGATGAGAAGTCTGTAGACGCTTCATTAATCAAACATTGTTACTATCCTGGTCCAAAGGTAGATTGGTCCATTCATTACAAGATTTTGACTAAGAGAAAGATTGATAGGGTTATGAGTAGAAGATTTGCTCACCCTACTCGTCTATGGTACCTTAATTGAAGAAAAGAGTAAGATCCACGTTAAACATTTTTGAATAAAAATCTGCCAATGCACTTTGGCTGACTTGTCATTGATAGCTTTAACTACTAGAGCACAGTAACTGAACACACCAACACTCCTGAGAAGAGGCCTTTATGTGTAGCTCTTTAATACCGTGCATTAGCACAAGTGCCTCTCCTTTGAGGGCATTCTTGCATCAATCAAGATAGATGGCTTCATAGAGCCTAGTACTGAAGTCCTAGTACTTAGAGAAAGATTCTCATGCAACCATTACAGCCACCACGCCACGACTCATTGATACACTTAGTTAGGATTTTATCTAATTAGTTAAATCCAGCTCTGCACAGTTTTGGAAAAATATTTGTACAATATTCGACACATATCCAAATAATATCAAACCAGTTGGATAAGGTCGAAAACCTCTAGATCTACAATTTTGATATTTATGACTTCTCCAGATTCGGAATATATCTATGACAAAACGAAAGCTTAATCCAAAAGGTATTCGGAGAAGATAAGGAATACTGGTTTAGTTGGTTTGTTAGGGTTTTATATTGTTTAAGGACTTGTTGGCTAGCCTTTATAAATATGTGGATGGCAACCAATTTCATATTGCTATTGGATTCTTGATTTCTTGCCTCCTATCTTCTCTCTAGACTCCTCCCTCCTCTCTCTTCACCATTTTTTCACCTCTATCATCGGCAAGGTTTCTTCTCGCTTCTAATCTCCCTCGACTGTCGAGCCACCCCTCTTCTTTGGGATCTCGACCACTTCGTTCCCTTCGTCTACTTCTCTTAATCACTTCCACAATCCACCCTCATCTCCATACCCATCCATAACCCTAATATCCATTCCACTCGTCATCACCACCATCACCCACGTTATTCCGTATTTTTGTCCCTGCTACAATTCGAATCTGCAAAGGGCGTAAATACGAAAGTTGTAGATTAGGAAGATACGGATCCAACCCAATTGGTTTCGTAATTTTCTAACTACAGGAGAATATCTGACGAATATTTTCCTATGGTTGCGCGGACTACTTCCTGCAATAAATTCAGATCTTAAGGAATTGTTCCGTAGTCGATCTTTTAGTTCTAGATTTCATCAATTTGGTATCCGAGCTTTAACAAATTAGTATTAGAGCTTAACAAATTGGTATCAAAGCCTATCAATTGATATCAGAGCCTATCACTCATCTACCTAGCAGAGATCCCCAGCTGGGTTAAGAGCACTTGGGTCAACATAGTTAGAAGGAGCCTCAACTGCAGGGAAGGAGTTAGGATCCCTTAAGGGACACCTACCCATGAGTCTATCAACAACAGAGATGACATTGTAGGGTGCTCGCCCTTGAAGACAAGGCCATTTCTATGCTTCCAACTCATCCAAAGGGTTGTGAGTGCATATCCAACTCTGTTACTATCCAGTGAAGAGTTCACAATAAGGATCCAAGTGGAAAGATTGAGACAACAGGAGCTAGACCTTAGTCCGAGCTTGCTGGCAAACCAGTGCAAAGCTGCAGTTGAGGTGTTGGTCTACCTCAATTGATTAGTTAATCATTTAGAAGGTTTAGATAAAATTGATGATAGTAAGACTAGTAATAATAATGATGGTGATGGCGATGGTGATGGTGATGGTGATAATAACGAGACTCAGTCTAGTGATAATGATGATAGAGATGAGAAATGCATTCCTGTTACACAACTTTCTTAGAGAGGTATTATTTTTACAAAGGACTTGAGTCTGTAGGTAGCAGAACATTAGGAGAGATGCACCCATAGGATAATATGAGTTCATCATAATTACCATCGTATCAATCACACTCACCGTAGCCAAATATTCTTATTATACTCTATATTTATAATCTGCATATGCTTATGGTGTGTTTGTGCCTATCAGGTGCCGTTTATTCCCGTGCATGTTTAATATCCATATTATATTATTGAAGAATTATATAATTTCTATTTATATGAAGACTATGTGAGACGTTATATTGAGCAATACTATTAGCGAACGAGTTTTGAAAATATTAATAGTATTTAATGCAACATTCTCGTATTATTCTTGTGCCGACAAAGGGAATCTTTGATCCTCCTCGTCATTTTATGTTTAACTAGATATTAATTTTAATTATTAAAGTATTATCAATTAATAGTATGTCTTCAATTATATTATAGAGTAATCAATTATATTATAGAGTGCTCAATCATTAGTATTAGTTTTAATAAATGTCTTCAATCATAGTATATATTGAATAATATTTATATTTAACCGTTGCTTTATCTTTAAGGATAACGGTAACCCTACTATTAACTAGTTTATTTTTATTTATTAATTTCACAGTAATAGAAATACATGTTCTACTGAGATAGAATTTGTAACTTGCTATCCTCTTGCTTATTAGGCAAAGATCTACCTCTGATTCTATTCACATTGAACCTAATGCTTAAGTAGTTTGACTAATAGTAGATCAAGAAATATTGAACAATAATGTGGACGAGGGTTTCTGAGGAATACAAAAAACCTTCGTTTTTTTTCTAAAATAGGTCATTTACAAAAATAATCTAAAAATAAAGCATTATTATGTAGGTTTTAAACTTTACATATATTTAAATTAAAAACCAAAAATTAATATATCGAAGACCCAAAAACATCTTTAAATATCCTAAAAGGTAAGGTTCGAAAAATCGGGATCGGAATCAGTATCGGCCTTTCGAAAAAATGATACGTATTGGCCGGATCAGCCATATCGGCCGTATCGGTCGCTTGGATCGGATCAGACTTTTTAATTATATAAAATACTAATTATTGTTTAAAAATATAGGAAAACTTCTAAAAATTTAGAAACAAGCTTACCAAAAATAAGAAAAGAAAAAAGAAAAACTATGGTGCAATAAAAATTAAAAAAAGAAGAGATTAGAAATGCGTGAGTGGAAGAAAATCAAACAAAAAAAACTATGATGTAGTAAAGAAGAAGAAAAAGAAGAAAAAGAAGAAGAAAAGAGAACAAAAAGGAAGAGAGTGGAAGAAATGATAAAAATGAGAGAAATAAAAAAATTAATTAAAAAGTTATATACTGTAGTTTGCCGGAGTTCACTAGAGTTCGTCGGAGTTCATCGGAGTTCATCGGAGCTAGATCTCTTCGTAAGAAAAAACAATGATTATATGTAAGGAGAGAAAAAAAAGAAAGAAAGAGTAAAAGAAAGAAAAAGAGTAAAAGAGAGTGAAAAGAAAGGTTGAAAGAGAAAGAGTACGGATTGGGTCTGGATCGGGATCGGGTTCAGTTGATCTTGATCCGGATCGGCTGATGCGTATCGAGATTGGCCGATATGGTGAACTATGCTAAAAAGTTTATTAAAAGTATATAAATGCGTGCTAGTAGCATGTAGGGATGTGCCATTGGCATGTAAGGGTGTGCCATGACATTGCTTAAGATGGCATTGGTGGCACTAGTGGAAACTTACAAAGGTGTCGGCAACGAGGGGTGGTTGATGAAGGTGTTGTAGAGATCTTATCGAGGTTGGAAAGGAGCAGTGCTAATGGTGACGAAAGGATGGGCCTAGCGATTGAGAAGGTTGAGTGAAGGCATGCAGTAGTAAGGAAGCTTGGATAAGAGAGGACGGTGGTGGTCCCGACGGGAAAGATCATAGATAGTGGTGGGTGAGGTCACTGATTGTTGCGACATTGACGATGGTGGCACTTGAGAGCTTTGACTCAAGGAAGTCGGCGATCGTGTAGGAGGATGACAATTGTGGGAAGGTAAAAACTATGGGGAAGTTGGCATTAGGGAGTCGTGGGTGCGGAGATCCGCTAACCATATTAGTTCGGGATCGCCTTTGGATCCGATGATGAGTTTGAGAAGATGGCGTGCAATGGCTAGGACAAGTGCCAACCACGACGTCGGACTGCGCTGGTAAGGAAAAGTTGGACTACGTGAAGGCAAGGAGATTTGGTAGCCAGATCGATGGGCAAGGTGGCATCGTTTGCGGTTAGGATTGGTGGCGAAGAACGTGGGGTGGTAGATAAAACTAGTGGCCGCAGTTGCGGAGTGGAGGAGCCAAGATGGTGGTGGTTGAAATGATTAGAGAAGGGTAGGGTGGTGATTGGCTGAGAGATGAGGAAAAAGAACAAAAATTGAATTGGCGGTGTGGAGATGAATAGTGCTGCAGTGAGGTTAATAATTTTAAACCCTAAAAACTATTGCTTAGATATCAAACATAGTGTGAAACAATGGGGATCATTAGGATTTTAGGGAAGATGTGGTTGGAAAGGAATAAGAGAGGTAGGGTTTTACACCTCATCACTAAAATTAGGTTTTCAATCCCAAAACTTACGATACAGGCAAATTTCAAAATTCTTCATTCATTCATTGCCTCTAACTAGGTAAAAGTTGATCTATATATAGATCTTATAATAACAATAAGTAAATAGAATCCTAAATTTAGAATAAGCAAATACAATCCTAAACATGATAAATAAACAAGTACATAATAAAAAATGACTCAAGACTAAATCCATGAAGGAGGGACTCAAAATCCTTAAATTAAGCCCAAAACAAACCTTAATATAGAAGCTGTGAAAATATATTAGAACAGGTAAACTAAAGGACGAAAATTAGAACACTAACCAAATAAACTTAATCCTAATTAGACTTGACTCAATAAAGACACCTAAAGATTGACTATCAATTATCTAATCTAGATTATTTTGTCGGCTTTTATGCTCCTACATCACTTTCACTTGTTATTTTCTCTTTCTAATCCCATCATTCACTTTCTGAGGAAACTATCAACTTTCATATATATATATATATAATTTTATCTTTTTGTTTCTTTGGTTTAATTATTTTGATTTGTAAGGTGCTGAGGGTATATTTTCATATATTCTTTCTCAATGTACAGTTATATGTACTTATTATCTCCTTTGCGTATATATATATATAATTTTATCTTTTTGTTTCTTTGGTTTAATTATTTTGATTTGTAAGGTGCTGAGGGTATGTTTTCATATATTCTTTCTCAATGTACAGTTATATGTACTTATTATCTCCTTTGCGTAACTTACTTGAGTTTTGATGTTATATTCTCTGTTCTGGGCTTTTTTTGTTGGTGTATTCACTTAGGAGAATGTGGTCCTTCATGTATTGTCAAATTTAGTGAAGGACCACAGAAATCTGATTTGTGGAGGGTTTTCGGTTGTCATTTTTCTTTTGTTTTTTTGTTCGTTGAAATTTGGATTGCCTGATCTATTAGTTTTGTTGTTTCTTCAAAAGTACTGACTAAGGTTCAGATTGTCAGGAGCACAATTGAGTTGATAATGGATAGTTCAGACAGGATTGACAATGTGCTATGCAACAGTTATAATAAGGTATGTGGATAACTTCATAATATGTTATCAACATGGCTATCTTTTGTATATTAAGAATCAATGATTGTTAGCTCAAACTTCCAATTCTCCTACTCGTTGTCCCCCTTGGGTAGCCCTTTGATCAGCTTGCTGGTTTGCTACATGCTTTTCCTCAGCAATATGCTCCATTTGTTTCTATAATTTTCATTCTCATGCTTAATCTTTCTATTTGTTCTACCTTTTGGTTTACTTGAAGCCTTGTGCTAGACAAGTACCAACTACCAAGCGTATGCAGTGTTTGTATTTAATACTTAGGACATTTCTAAACAAGAAAATGAAGGAGCACTTCCATACAGATATTATTTCCATGTAACATAAGCTACATAGTACATACTAGAGTTCATCGTGCTCAACTTATGGGATATTGAAATGCTGAAACAAAAATGTATCAGAGGCTCCATAGTTTGAGGAGTTCATAGACTTGTGATGCATGGGCTTTCATTTGGTTGGTTGTGATTGTAAGCAATATTTAATTTTAATTTGATATAAAATTGGAGCTTTATCTTTTCTGTTTGAAGTTCTTGCAGATGCAATTAGGTTTCATGCATTTCAAGTTTAAATGAAAAATCAATGTAGACAAAAGTGTTATGACTTCCCTTTTTTCTTCCCATAGTTTTTTTGAGAGGATGTGCTTTGACATCCAATTAATTGAAATGGATGTCAGATGCTGCACATGAGCGCAACCTGGCCCTTGGAAAGGATATTTAATGGTTACAAAGTAAAAACTGGTTATAATATTACAGTTTATATATGTAGATGCAGTTTTTCTAATTCATGAAGGCAAAAAGCCCCATTATGGTCAAGTAATATCTCGATTTCATCTTTATCAGTTATATTGCGATGCTCCTATTTGATACTTGAGTGATGCCAATTGCTTCTTTTTTGGATTTTTATTTTCTGATAGTTATTTTCCCCTTGTCCACATCAGCAAGTTCACTTCAGTCCCCTTGGTGAATTTGTTTGTTCATGCACTTGGGATCTTCTTTTGACTAGGGTAAGCTTATAATGCTATCCAAGTTGGAATTTATCTAGGTTTCATAATAAAGTTGCTCTTCATTTTATGTGAAAATGTTTCACATGCAGATTGGTGATCCACTGATGATTTTTCTTCTAAGATATTCATCTATTTTTCTACCTGTTAAAAATAGAGGCTACCATCAGGTAGCAGGTCCTCGACTAAATACACTTCTTCAGAGCTCAGATTTTTTGCGTACCTCATTAACATCAAGAAATCAGGAGCGAATGGAGATCATACCTAATGCGGTAATTATACTGTGATTTGATATGACCTTTTGTATCTTCTGTGCTTACTTTATTGCTAACTGCTGTGCTACACTGAAGACATTGCAGTATCTTGGTCTTGCAGAAGCTCCTTATTTTTTTACTGGTAGTCTAACTTTTGTAAGGCTTTCCTAAACTTGATGACTTTCATTTCGTATGCTTATGTTGTGCTTGTCAAAACTCATTATTGTTGTTATTTGATGTGCTTAAGATCTTAGTGGCATATATTTCTCAAATATGATAGTAGTAACAAAAAATATTTGCCCAAAGGGAGATGAGTTTAGGAAAGAATGTTTGGTAAGTTCAGAAAATCTTCCACTGCTTTATTAGATTCTAAATGCAAACTTAATGATGGAGGTTCCTCTCAGTTGATGATGATTGCAGATCATGGATGTTGTGTATGTTGAGTGGTCGTACTTCATTATATAATGGCCGCTCACAAACAAGAAGCCAATATCTTATGTGAGAAGATTCAGATGATTTGTGCCAGAAAAACACGCATTTGTAAAGTGTGCTATAGGCCACATAACCCATGTCATCCTTCTCTGCATTGTTACACTTATCCTATCAATAATTATTTGAAAATTTGAGATTTAGGAAGTTTTCATACAAGAATGAAGAAGATTTTTGAGTTATCAAATGTTACGATCACCTTCGAGGAGGTTGCGATCACAACAAGGGACAACTCCGGACGATTTGGAATCGGTACATTTGAGATAAATGCTGATCGATATAGCCATCCAAAAGAATTGAGATTCTAATAAGTTGATCCTCTAGAAGTCAGGGATCTAATGCAATTGGAATCACGTCGATCGAATGAGTAAATTGGGAGATATGATGGAAAAACTGACTTGATATGTCATCCTAACTTGGATTGCTAATCACACCCCGTATGGAAAGTTGGCAATTCAAATTGGGACAAACATTCAATCCCCAATGCAGCCACCATTCCGACGCTCGCCATCGTAGGTTCTTCGCTAGCAATGGAATGTCTTTCCCACTCCATCGACCGCTAGAACCTCCGTGCTCCTCTGCTGCTCCCATGAAAGGTATATAGCCGAGCTGAGCCAATGGAAAGTCATCATCCCGTCCGGATCCCAAACTGCTGTCTCCGCCTCTCGAGATCCTTGTACTGTCGCTGCAGGTTGACATTCTGCACTTGCCTTGACTCGGTTGAGTCGCGTCCATGCCCGATTCGGGTCCGTCTTCAAGCTGCATCTTCTTAACTTGGTTTGGCTTCAGCATCTTTGACCTCAACTTGGTTTCATCCACCACTCCACCACAACGCAACTTGGAATTTGGTAACATCAGCTCGGACTTGATCCCTTTAGGCTCGGGTTTGATTTCATGGAACCAGGTCTTGTTGATCCATCTAAAAGGGTCCATAAAAGTTCTCTATATCTTGAGCCTAATCACCTCGGGTGGTCCTTCCAAGTGGTCACCCTTCCGGCCTGAAACACAAGGAAATTGGAATAAAAAAAATTTAGTCAAGTTGTTCGGCTTGACTGGGTGTGAGTTTGCCTCGAGTTCCTATGGAACTACATGTAGCTTGTCCTTGTGCGAGACCTACATCATGCCCACCACCTTCAGTCTTGCCTATTGTGTCCGAGACAGCCCCACCATGGAGTGCTAGGTAGGGTTCAAGCCATTCTTCTTGCACGCCCCTCCGAATTGCCATTCGCATGCCGATGAAGTCAAATGTTACCGGACCCAAACTCTGTAGCCATTGGACGTCTAGGATGACATCTACTCCTTGGAAAGCTAGTGGGTACAAGTCCACACTAAAGGTAGAGTCTTGCACCCATAGCGGCACGCCTCGACACACCTCATCAGAACTGTCTTGAGCCATCGCCTATCCTCACCTCCAAATCCACTATCGGCTCCACTTCGAGTGCAACCTCCCTTAGAAGCTTTTTGTTTAGGAAGTTGTGGGTGCTTCATGTGTCTATCAAGATCTGAACCATAGCTCGCTTGATAATTCCATTCACTCACAACTCTTTTGGCTTTGCTGTGCTTGAGTACATGTGCAGCGAAACTATAATTGTCATCTCTTCTTTCTCCTTCACCTCGCCTACCATTATTTCTCGACTCCTCTAGACTTTCTGTAGTAGCAAAGTTCTCCATGTCATCCTCTGGGTTGTCGAGAAGCAAAACAACGCCTTTCGATTGTGAGCAGCGATGACCGGGCATGTACTTCTCATCACAACGGAAGCATAGCCTTTTGGAGCGTCGCTCCACCTGAGCAGGTGTGATAGTCTGTCCAGAGTTCTAACTGGATGCTTCATGTCGTTAAAGAGCTTCAAGGGTGCTCCCAGCCCAGCACTAATCATCGTCGCTCTCCAATCTGGTGCCGCGTTACCGTTGGGTGCGCTCAGCCGCGTGGTTTGGTGCAAGTCTCGTCCCGTCCATGCTCGTTGGTGCATCCTCAACTTGTGATGCTTCTCATCCATGAGCAGTGCGTCGTCCTCCACCATCTCCTCCATAGTGCTCGGCCTTAGGGCTTTGACGTCAACTTGGATGTCGCCGTGAAGACCTGAGAGAAAGGCACTTCGTTGGTAAATATCGGACCATGGTGGATTGCAATGACTGTGGATGCTCTTGAACTTTTCCACACATGCCTTCACTATCGTCTTTTGGCACACCTTGTTGAGCATTGCATTGTAATATCCATATGGACCAAACCACTTGGTGAACTCGGCCTAAGTCCAGAATTGATGGTAGGAGCTTATCGAGTGGAACCATTGCAGCAGGGTTTTCTTAAGATGGAATGATGCCATGACCACCTTATATTCTTCGAGCATCCCTTAAAATTGGAAGAACCTCTCCATCTTGAAGATCCACTCAAGTGGATCACGTTCATTGTACTTGGGAAAATTGAGCCTTGTTGTCCGACCCTTGAGTGCGTTCTCCCAATTTGGATCAAATCCAAACCCAACTGGTGCAGGAAGTGGGTGCATTAGGGGTTCCTGGTGAGGTGGTCTCTAAACCGGTGTGCGCGTTCGTGGTTCCTCCGACTCATGCTTGGACTTGGACTCGAGTCCAACCCACGAGTCAGCATCCTAGATCATTTGAAGGCCCTTGTCCTCCTCCTGCTGCTCTGGCCAAGCCATAGTCATGGCCTTCGACTCCAGAGAACTAGGAACAATCGATGACTGCGACATCGGGGTGTGGTCGTGGTGGTTGGCCGCTTCCGTCTGGCAGTAGCCCTAGGTCTAAGGGCTGAACCAGCTGCCCATGGTTGTGGTTCATAGTCCTTATCATTTTCAGCATGAGGGATTTCTTGGATGAGGGATTCCTTGGTTGAGGGTGGATTTGGACTCGGCCGACCACCCGAGTGTCAAGGAGTTTCGGGGTCAGTACTGTTTCGCTCTTATCCGGTTGTTGACGACTCCGATACGTCCTCATTGATCATGCACCTCGAGGCCATAAACTTGGTGGTCATTATCTCCATGTGGTCCAAGGTTCGACCTGTTCTGATACCAAGTTGTTACGATCACCCTCGAGGAGGTTGTGATCGCAACAAGGGACAGCTCTGGAAATCGGTACTTTGGAGATAAATGCTGATCGATCTAGCCGTCCAAAAGACTTGAGATTCCAATAGGTTGACTCTCTGGAAGTTAAGGATCCAACACAACCATAATTACTTCGATCGAATAAGTAGATTGAAAGATATGATGAAAAAACTGACCAAAGATCAGGTGTGGCGAGATGGACATGGAAGGTGGAAAATGGAGTGGTGGTTGGAAGGTGGAAGATGGAGGATGGCTGTGGTAGCGGGATAAAATGTAAAGCTAGATGAGGGAAGAGAGGTGGAAGGTATTTTTGAGGGACGAGAGGGGATGGGCGACGGTGACGGTGGCCATGATCAAGGACGATGCTCGGTGAGAGAGAGGGAGGTCGAACAGAGGGAGTGATCGAAGAAGAGAGGATTTAATTCAAATTCCAATTCATTCAATAATCCAAATATGGTTAGCACTTAAGTATTTATAGGTGGTACAATACAACTTGGTTCTGCTAGCGCGACTGTATCAACTGAACCTATAATGCAGAGCTAAAAGTAAATGCGCCTAACACATCAATTCTAAGGTTAGGTACAGCACCATAAGTGACTTGGTGGCTACCTAACTTGACTCGGTTGGCCAACTTTAAGAGCTCGGACTCGGCTCACCTATCTAGAAGCTAAACCTCAATTCTTTGATAAGCAATTGATTAATAAAATTAATTTGATAACTCGCTAGGGTGGTTAGGCACGCCCTCACCCTCTTCCGTTACCCAGTCCAATGTGATTGGGCTCACCCATCTGGTCCGTTTGTAACATCAAACTGCTCAGTATCATCACCTACACTGAAATCCACATAGAAAAAATAAGATAAATCCTGCTGATGGGGTAATAAGCATGATTACTGGTATCCAAATGGGAGATGAGTGAAAGATTGATGGTGAACTATGATATTGAACCATTGAGCAGGAATACAATTGCTTAACTTAAAACCTTTTAGGCTGAGGACCTCACGTCACACTTTCTACTTTATTGGTTATAGATTTGCATATTATTGTTTTGTTTCATTGCTGTTGATGTTGTGATTACCTTGCGAAAATATTGTCAGTCCTCTCCTGAATTTGATTTCCAGGCCATTAATTGAAGCACTTTCCTCTACTCCCTTTCATTTAAATAATTATACTAGTTGTTCTTATTCATACCTTTATGTGCTATGCTGCTTCTCAAAATGATTTTACATTATGACACTTCATGTACTGTAGCTTCATAATTTACACGATGTGGGTAGTTCATGTGTGTGTATGTGTATGATAACAGGCAAATTTCTTTGTCTGAAGGATATAATTCATTAATTCCTTAATTAGCTGTAGTTATCTCCGGCTATCCTTCATTTTGAGAGACGCACACTAATATCATAGCTATATTTGAAGATCATAACTCCTTAGCATTTGATTCAGATGTTAACTACCAGTGTTTTGATCAGTGTTCATTAGGACATAAATTCAAGAGAAACCATGCTAGTTTTGGAGAGAGACAAGATGTGGATGCCACTTTGCTGCCTAGTTGTCCATTAAGTGTGGACAAGTACATTCCTTGTCAGAGTTACCAGACAAGTTATAATCCTTCAAAGCATCTATTAGTATGTCAAAGAACTAGTCAACAAATTGATCTGCAAGTTTTATTGAGAGACCATAGAACAGACAGTTTCTGTTATGAACCCAATTGTAGTGTAAAACCTCCAGAACAAGTTGGCAAAAGTATATGCTTCCAGTCTGAGGAACAAAGGAGTTGGCATAAGAGTGATGTTATCAGTCAAACATCTATTCTGAAAAAGAAGGAATTTTTGCATTCTGTTAATGATTGTAAAGTAGAATCTGGTAAAGCTCTCATCACTGAGAGTGAAGCTTCTTCACATGCTGAAGATATGCATTTAGAACAAGTCACGACATCATCAGAGGACAGATGTGGTTCCCTTGGATTACTTATTACTGATGTTTCTCATCTGTCTTCCATTTCTTTCCATAGTAAGTCCAAAAAGCGCAAAAGATTGTTTAGTTGGCAACGCCACAAAAAACGGAAGTTAAACTATTCTAGAGAAACTATATTTACAGAAACTGAGCCAACAGTATCTGATGTCAATGCCTCTCATCATTCCCTAGAAACATATGATTTGAAGCATCAGCGGGTGATTGGCATTTCTGAATGTATTGTATCTGAAGATGCTGTAGTTTCCAACAATGGAAATTGCCATTCTGTGCATGCTATAGATATGTACCAAGGAGGAACGATGTTATCTTCTGAAAAGTCCATTCATCAGTTGTCTAGTGCTGATGTTGCTGAGGTATCTGAAGGGAAAAACTACAATATCATGGATAGTTTAGGAATTCAATCTACATTTTCTGAAGAGACTCTTACACCTGAGATCTTATGCTTCAAGAAGATGCTCACCGAAGAACATAAAGATGAGCTTCTCTTTGAAAATATTGGTTCATCAAAAAACAGCAATAATCTTCAGATTCATTTTCAGAAGGTTAGCTTGAGCAGTATCTCCCATTTTATGATGTCACTTTGTATATCGTCATGTTATTTGCATGCTTCTTACACTTCCTATCCTTAATATTAAGCTTATCAGCACTATTTGTTATTATCTTAGATGGCTTCTAGTCTTCAGCAGATATGTCCGTCATAAATGCTAAAATTTCTTTTTTTTTTGCAAAAGGTCGAGTCTCCAATGTGTTAGACACCCTATCATCCCAGAAATTTTAGTTAGATAATGAGCCAACAATGTGTATCATACCTTAACATGCATTTTCATGTCCGACCCCTTATACACTACATGTGGACAAGAAATTGGTAAGAAGATGTGTGACCTCCACACTTCACTTAAATAGATAATAGAAATAGAGATTAGTTAGGACTAGATGAGGTTTGAATTGATGGGCTCTGGAAAATCCGGCTTTTAGGTAATGCACTAACAATATATATTATGTCTTAACATAATTGAAGGAAGTAAATTCATATAATTCATGAAAAGTGGTGGACAAGGATTTCCCTATGGTAGACTTTATGATTAATTCAAGTAGTTAGTGGAACACAAACTCATAAAACAAATAGCTGCTGCACAATTTGGACATTTCATGAGGATTATTTTCACCATACTTTGGCTCTCTTACCTGCACAACTATGAACTATGTTTCATTGAATGGGAAAGACAATCTAATGTTCTTTTATTTCCTACCTCACTAAGTTTACTGTGACAGGTCTAAAATGAACCACTTTCATCATACTGTCAACAATAATGTTGGGTGTAGGACAAATTGGGCAGGTCCTACTATGCAAAGGTGAACCTACTCGTAGAGATGAAGGCTCCCAGTTTCTGCCCTAGCTAATCTCGATCCTAGCCGAAACTAGCTGGTTGGCTGGTTTCGTTTGATACCTAATCTGTTTCGGATGAGATCAACCGTATCGTCCAATCCAGCCCAAAATGGGTGGGAACGGGTTGGATCTGTCCTAGGGAACATCAATAATTGATATCCTCCCCACCTCACTCCTTTTCTCTCTATTTGTCTCTCCGTCTCTCTCTTCTTTCTCTTTCTCTCTTGCTCTTCTTTCTCACCTCCTCCAGTGGTGACCAAGTAGATCTCTGGCAACATTCTCATCGAAGATTCGGTGACCTCGGGCGAATTTTTTTTTAAATTTCTTGCTCATTCTTTCTCTCTTCCTGCGGTGATCTACTAAGAACCTGAGAGGGGGGGAAGAAGTGAAGAAAAAAAATTAGAAAAAAATTGAGGGTTTTATTTTCTTAAATTTTAAATTATTTTATATTTTATTTTGATTTTTGTTTATGTTTTTTAGTTACAGAGTTATAGTAAAAAATATAAAATATCAATGGTTTCAAAAGAGAAGTTATATGATACCGACATCGGGTGACAACATTGCAGTACTATTGGGCAAGATAAAAAATATGTTAAATGCAACTAATGTAGAAAAGAAATGAATGGTGGTGTTAGTTGTTTGAAAGAAAAATTAGTTAGAAGGTAAGAAAATGTAGCAGTTTGCACTCAGATGTCCGTGGAAGGTAGAAAACAGATATTGACTCATCTAATTAGCAAAAAGAAGGATAAACAATTTACACAATAGATAAAGTCAATAATTCATGAAGAAGTGATGTATACTCTTGTACACATTGATGATGATAACAATAAGCAGAATGGGGAGGATGATAAAGAGAGATAGATTATAAGGGCAATAAAAAAGTAGAAATATACATAGAGAGGAGAAAGAGATGAGAAAAACAGTGGTGGTAACTTTCAAAGATCAAGATCAGTTCATATCTAGAGAGAGAAGATGGGGGCAACTGTTCTAACCCTAGGACTCCTAGTGTTACAGTAGAGTTTGAAAATATTAGACCAATAGATATGTATCTTCAGAAAAAGGGGTCATAGATAGACTGCTATGAAGACAGCTCTCAAATGAATTAAAAATATAAAGAAATATAATAGTAGGGTTATCTCTAAATTTTTCTTCTTCAACTATATTTCTTTTAATGTAGCTAATAATCATTATTATCACACTATGGTGGATACTATACAATCAGTAGGGCTTAGTTTTTCGCTTCTTAGCTCAAATGATATTGGTACTAAATATTTTGACTTAGAGATAGATGAGCTTCGTACTTACATTAAGACTTTTAAATGGTATCGGGATGAATTTGGTTGTACACTGATGTGTGATGTATGGAGTATATAAAAAAGAAGAAATATAATTAATTTCTTAGTGTACTCGGGCATGAGGATAATATTTCTAACGTCTGGTTGCTATTGCTTATATAAAAAATGTAGATTATGTTTGTCTTTTGATGAATGAGGTGGTATAAAAAATAGGTGAAAAAAGAGTAGTTTAAGTGGTTACTGATAATGGGGCTAATTATAAAGCTGCTGGAAATTTACTTATGGTTAAAAGATTTCATTTATATTGGACGTCATGTGTTGCACATTGTATTGATCTAATATTAGAGGATATTGCAAAAAAGTCTGAAATTGATATGGTTATACATGAAGGTCAGATGTTGACAAATTTTATATATAATCATGATTGAGTTTTTAATTTAATTGGGTAGATAACTATTGGTAGGGAGATCATTAGACATGGCGTTACTAGATTTGCCACTCACTTTATTTGTCTTTCGAGAGCATTATGTGCTACAAGGATGATATTATACGGATGTTTATATCACATCAGTGATTTATAAAAATTAAGAATATAAAATTTATAGATAAACTTTAGGTAAAATTTTAAAAAATTTGACTCTTAGAGAGCATCATGTGTTATAAGGATGATATTACGCGGATGTTTACATTATAGGAGTAATCTATAAGAATTAAGAATATAAACCCTAAAGATAAAACTTTAGGTGAAACTTTGAAAAAAACATGGTTATTGGAAATGCATTTTAGGATAATATTACAATTGCTACCACAGTATTTAAGCTTCTTGTTAAAATATTACAACTTGTAAATAGTGATGATAAGTCTGAGATGAGTTTTTTATATGAGGCGATAGACATAGCAAAATAGTAAATAAAAAAATGTGGGCTAAAGTTATAGGAAGGAAAGGAGATCGATTTTAGATGGAATAGACAACTACATGGAGATATATACATGTTAGTGGTGGTAGATATGCTTTTAAGTTTTAATTTACTAATTTATTTTTATTTATGAATATTTAAAAATTTGAATGTATACAAATTTTATTTTTCTATAGGGTATTTTCTTAATCCAAGATTTCAATTCTTTACAAATATCAATAATAATAGTGAAGTCTTTTTGGGAGTTAGGAAAATAATTAGCAGGTTTGAGTTCGATATTCATAAACAAATCTTTTACGATAAAGAAGTGAGTTATGATTCAATTAAATAATTTTATTATTAATTTTTTCAACTTTTAACTTTCAATATAATCAGTTTCTTATTAAATATATGCAATAATATATTTTTTATTTCAAATTGAAGATATAGATTAGGAACTGAGCAATTCAATACTGCTAAAGTTGCTATAATTATATTTCATAACATTCCAACTAAATAATAGGAGGCACTAAATTTGACATCAATAACAAAGAAGATTTTAAGTCAAATTATGTTTTCATCACAGTGTGAAAGAAATTAGACTACTTTCTCCTTAATCCGCACTAAAATACGCAACCGATTGACAATGAAAAAATTGGAGAAGTTAATTTTTAGTTATTATAATATGAGACTGAAGGAGAAAAATTTAAGAAGAAAAACAGAAAATGAACAATTGATTGATTTAAATTATGATTTTAATGAATAAGACCTCTTGACTCTGTGGATTAGAGAAATAGAGGATAGATTATCAGATGACAGAGATAATCTTTGGTTAGATGATATATTGGGGGAGACTACAATGAGGGCAGAGGTTGCTACGAGTCGTTTGGCAGCGAGAGATAGTATACCTACCAGTATTGGTCATAATCCTGATGATACACCTAGTGGTGAGATCATCCCATCTACATTTGCTGAGAAAAGTCAAGAATGCATAAAGATTGAAGACAAAGAAATTGAGGATGTATATACATATCTGCAATGTCGTCATGAGAATGTTGCTTTCTATGATTATAGTGCATTGAGTATTTATTATTTGGAGCCATCATAAAATTTATTTGCTAGTTATTATCTTTAGTATTCTTAGACACAAGATTTATATGTTAGTTATTATTTTTTTTAGACACAAATCACACAACAAGATCTATACAGTATGAATAGTACGACAAAATCACTTTTTAAAGCATCAGGTCCTAGGCATCATTATCTACAAATTTATGGTAATTATGATGATGAAGACCATAGAAATTTACGAGAGCCAGCTTGATATTCATCAAAGTTTTAAATTTTGAGTAGGTTAATATATTTTTTAAGATTTTAGGCTTCATATTTGAGTAATTTTTATTTTATTATTTTTCTGTCACTTTTTCTAAATTTTTAGAAATTTTTCTACAATTTAAATATAATATTTAGAATTTCACATAATTAAAAAATAATTCAATCTGATACGAGCGGCCAATATGGCCAATATGTATCATTTTTCAGACAGCCGATACCGATCTCGATCCCGTTACTAGGAACCTTGGTAGAGACGAATAAAGAAACGAGAGAAGGCGGAAGATGAAGAGAACAAGAGAGAAAGATCTAAATATTTTAGAGAGAGAGAATAGATAAAAGGAAAGAGGGAGATAACATGATACACCTTGCCAAAAGAAAATTTCCTTTGATAACTCCATTTTGTTCATTACACATTGGGCTTTTGACAGCTTTTATTGGAAAATAATAACTTTTAAGAAACACGCTTTTAATCTAATAGGACTCTTTAGCCTAAACAAATCCTAATCTAGACTATTTATGACTCTTCAATAAGATAATAATAAAATATTCCTTGGTATTGTTCACTGTAAATAGTATTGTATTGACTCAACAGTATTGTGAAATGTGAATAGTGCTGCACTACATGGCTACAATTTTAAATAAAAATAAAAAGAAAACTAATAACCAAAAGTCAAGCTATGTAGGATCTACTATACTTTCATCTTCATCAACCTTGACATTCAATACATATCATACACTTTGTTTGCTATAAAAATCTGATTTGAGGATGAATTTATATAAGTATATTTACATGCTTAACTATTTGTTTTATCAAATATCATTCACTATCTAGTTCAAGGATTAGACTATTTTTAGTTATTTAAATTAAAAAAATCTAGAAGTTGAGAAAAGACTAGATTGCTCACATAGGATAGTAACAAGGGGAGGGGGTAGGAGGCCTCTTTTATGTGAGGTTAACAACTACTTTGCAACAGAGGTGAGTGTATGAGTGTTAAAAGAAAAGCTAAAAAAAGGAAGGAAGCATAAAATGTGGTGCTCAAGAGTTGAGACATTAGGACATCAATAATTGATGTCCGAGCTGTATTAAAGATAGATGCAATTCATGATGCTATTGGCAAATAGTTCATATAAAGGAAAAAATATGACTAATACTATTGAACCGATACAATTGAAACTGAATTGATATAGTAGATAATGGTCAAGACCAAAGAACAATTGTTGATACTGGACTGATATGATTGGTATTGGCTTGATATAGTAGATATTGGTCAAAATCAAGGAAAAACTGGTCCCTGCGACGATTTTAAATTAGCATTGGTCGATTTTGAATCGATACTGACTGAAGCCAAGGGAAAACTAGTTTCCCCCAGTTTCTAATCAGTATCGAAAATAACATTGGTAACAATGATGGCCGTTGTTGGATCCATTAGTGATAAATCTCTTAGAGGTTCAAAACAGATTTTATTGATCCGAAATAGATCCATTCAATTTTTTTTACTTTTTCCTATTTCAATCATATTATGGAGTGTTGAATCATTGCTCATTAATATTAATTTTAATGATTATATTCAATCATAATATGTGCATAATGTTTCTATTTGATTATTACTATATCTTTAATAAAATTCAAAAATAATCTAAAGATAAAAGTCTTTAATGTAACCTTTAATACATATCTTCAAACAAAAAACTAAAGGCTGACACGCTGAAGACTCCAAAACATTTTTAAATACTTTAAATGTTTTATTAAAAATATGGTAAAGGTATGCTGGTGGCATGCAGGGGCGTGCCGATGGTGTGCCGACTAGGGACCGGCATGCCCCGTGCCAAGCAGGGATCGGCTTGGTCATCGTTGTGCTAGCCTGAGTGTGCCCACCTTTTGGGAGCTCTTGGAGTTCTGGATGTCTTGGAAAAAAATTTATAGATGTACAGTTGAATGCTTTATATTTAGCAGTTTCTCTACTATTATAGATGATCTTGCATATGGATGTGAAAGTAAGCTCTATAGTGATCTTGTGAGTTTTTAACTCATTTATAGTTCTGAATAAATTTAGAAAGGCATCCAGGTTGGGCGGTTTGTCAAAGCACAGTCATGGACTATAAGAACATTCAATGTCGAGATGCAAATTTACAAGTATTATAGTATATATTTTGCAAAAGTACATTGTCATATGGTTCACTTTACATTCTTAGAAACTTTTTGCTTCTCTGACTTCTAGCTGCATGCAGAATAGTCCACACTGCTTTCATTGCTTGACGATGCGAGCTTCACGGAAAGTATCAACGGATGCTCAAATAAAGAGACAATATATTTTTTATAACAAATCATCATCCTTCTCTATCTTTCCACGAAATCGTATCCTTTTTATGTTACTGATCTCCTACAACAATTAGCAAACAGCATATGAATTTTTCACTGATTCATGTAACTCCATCAATTATACCATTCTGCTACATGAGAGACTCTTTGCATGTATAATTGATTTGAAATATGAGAAGTTTTGCCTTTTTTCGTTTAGTTTTTAAGTATACTATAGACAAGAAGTTGACAGGTTTAGATGAAAACTATTAAAGGAGTGAAATTTATGCCAAATATGGTATACTGTATTTTTTTTCCATTCAGAAGTCTGTTCTATTTATTTCCAAACATATATCTTATACAGCATGTGCCTTGCTTGGCTTATATTTTTCTTAATGGTTCTATCTTTATTTTAGTGTCAGCCACAATTTCTAATGATGTGTAAAAACTTTGGATCACACCAAATCTATCTAGACTAATTACCTTTCTCCTCATTTCAACTCATAGGAATTTAAAACTATTTTCTAGATGTGTCTTTGGTTCATGTTTCTTTTTCCATCACAAAAGGTCATGTTTCCTTTTACATCACAAAAGGTAAATAACTAGTCAAGGTTTGGAATAGTAATATCAGTATCGGTATCCGGCTTTTTTTCAATTGCACAAAATTCAAAATTATGATATAAAATGTTGGGAAACCATAAATATTCAAGGAATGATACAAAAAGAAATTTGTTTTTTCACATAAAGAGTGTAATATTCAAAACCAGATCGAGCTCCATGGTGAATATCATAAATATCCGTGTCCATCGTCTTTGTCATCGTTACAAGACAGTAATAATAGCGATATCCACTGAAATAACAAATATGCCTCATATTCCACATACTGCAATTGTTTCATATTCATTTACTCCAGTTTTTTTAAATAGGTATCCTAATTTGAGGTCCCATGAAATGCAGAGTCATGTTCATATTTTCCTGTATTAGGTAATTTTTCTATGACTCCAGTGAGTTATTGTACGGATTATTGTGCATCGATTTAGGTATTTCCTGCTATACAATCCTTTCATGATATATAGACATTCTTAATAGATTAAAACCAAATGATTCTGGGGCACACTCACTTATGAAGCATATCTTCGGGTTTCCTGATAGCTGCTTGAATTTCCTGCCTTGCATATGTTATGGTGGCTCCACTACCTACAAATCCGATTGCTTGTGAGTAGCAACTTATAGTACTTTATAATTCCTTGTTTTCATATAATTAATTATTCTACATTAAAATTTTTAAATTTCTGTTGGAGTACCCAAGTATAATCTCGTCTTTCTTCTGTTACTGCTGCATGAATATTACGATCATGGAAGACTTCTCATGATGGAAAGTCTCTTGCCTATAAACCTTTGAGAGCTGCTTAACTCTGTCTCTCTGTCTCTGTCTCTGTCTCTGTCTCTCTCTATATATAATGTGATATATGCAGGACACTATATGCAAATTTTGAGCTTTTAGAGAGGCATGCATGCAAGTTCTTGACATTTAGATTGGTACATCTGCAGACATTAAAACATTTGAAGGGCTTCAATACCATTCTTGATTGTCATCCTTTCACTAGATGGCTCCACCTTGATATCTTGTAGCTAATTTTAAGATGTTACTGTAATCTTTGGCAGAACTTGGCCATTTTTAAAGAAGATTCTGTCCCCAGCACTTGCGTATATTAATCTTCCTTTTTTCTGAATTTTGGCCTATGCTTTCATTATTATTTTTTCCGTTCTTTTTCCAGCTCTACCTAATAACGAGTAATTTGGCATCATCAGGTATCACATACTTCTGTGTCTTCTGAAATCTGTTATACGAAATGCCAGACGTTGCCAGTATAGGAAGTTACTACTTAAACATTGCAATGTTACAGATTTGAAGCAATTCAAAGAGGATGACAGCGACTCAATTTACGAGGTTTGCATAATTTCAGAGAGTTTTCTGAGCTCCAGGATTTGATATTTATGCAGCTAGTGTACATGTATCACTACTTGATCTTTGATTCTTTATTACGCTGAGCATATCTTCTTCTTTTGGTAATGCCTAAATGTCTAGTCTTCAAACATGGAGGACCTTAATTGAAGTTGTATACATATTTCAGTTGATTTGTAGGTGAATACTGATAAAAAGCCTTTCTTTGATCTGTAGATTTTAGTAATACTAGATTTAGGCATCAAAATTTAACTTTTGTGAGTAGACAAAAGTTGGGAAAGAGAGAAAATCTCAAAATTTATTAAAAATAAATTGAATTTTTATGACCATAGGCCTACAAGAATATGTGCAGAATAACCAAGGTTCCCGGGATCGGTATCGGCCGTCTAGAAAAACGATACGTATTGGCCGTTTGTATCGGATCAGACTATTTTTTAATTATATTAAATTCTAAATATTATTTAAAAATGCAGAAAAATGCAGAAAAATTTAGAAAAAATGACAAAAAATAAGAAAACAAAAATTACTCACATATGAAGTCTAAAAACTTAAAAAAATGTATTAACTTATTCAAAATTTAAAACTTTGTTGAATACCGACCTGGTTCTCGTAAATTTCTAGTCTTCATCATCATAATCACCATAAGTTGTAAATATTGATATTTGGGACCTGATGCTCCAAAAAGTGATTCTATCATACTAGTCAAATTGTATGGATCTTGTTGTGTGACTTGCGTTTGAGGAGGATAATAATCAGCATTTGGATTTTGTGTCTGAGAATACTGAGGATACTGAGGATAATAACTAGTATATGGATCTTGTGATTGCTCTAAACAATAAATACTCGATGTACTATAATCATAGGAACCAAAATGCATCTCATGACGACGCCGCTGATATGTATATATATCCTCAGTTTCTCTGTCTTCACTCCTTATGCCTCCTTGACTTTCCTCAACAAATGTAGATGGAATGATCTCATCACCATATGTATCATCATGACTATGTCTGTCTTCACTCCTTATGCCTCCTTGACTTTCCTCAACAAATGTAGATGGAATGATCTCACCACCATATGTATCATCAGGACTATGACTAGTACTATTAGGTATACTATCTCTCGCTGCTGAATGACTTGTACCAGCCTCTGCCCTCGTCGTGGTCTCTCCCAATATTTCATCTAACCATGGGTTATCTCTATCTAATAACCTGTCATTTATTTCTCTCATGGAGTCAAGTGGTCTTCTTCATCAAAAACATGATTTAAATCAATCAGTTGTTCATTTTCTGCCTTTCTTCTTAAATTTTTCTCCCTCAATCTCATATTATAATGACAAAAAACTAATTTCTCCAATCTTTCCATTGTCCATCGGTTACGTGTTTTTGTGTGGATTAAGGAGAAAGTAGTCCAATTTCTTTCACACTGTGATGAAGACACAGTTTGACTTAAAATCTTCTTTGCTATTGGCGTCAAATTTGGTGCCTCCTCCCATCCATAAATAGACCACCATCCACCATTCAGCTGGAGTGTTATGAGATATAGTTGCAACAACTTTAGCAGTACTGAATTGCCCAGCTCTCAATCTATATCTCTCCATCTGAAATCAGAAATATATTATTAGCTTATTGATTATATTGATTATTGAAAGTTAAAATTTGAAACAAATAATAAGAAAATTATTTAATTGAATCATAACTTACTTTTTTATCGCACAGGATTTGTTTATGAATATCGCACTGATACTTGAATCCATGAACTTATTGTAAAGTCAAAAGAAAATAGATACATAAATATTTACATTAGCATATTATTAGACTAAGCTATTTGATTATGCAAAATTACTAAAAATAAGATCTAGTTGTAGTGTTTTGATAATTTGCTACACTAAAATATGAGACAATTCTAAGACATATCAAACATCAAAACTCAAAAAGTGACACTAATCTGAAGTCAAACTGAACTTAGTTCACATTCTCCAATTTCAATTCAAAATAATATTTTTCATTTTTCTTTCAGTTTCTCTCTCTATTTTTATGTCAAACCAATGTTATATTGCAATAATGGCTTTCATATACGTGTTAGGTAGCCCTTTTTTGTAAAGCAACGTATGAAAGATAAAAGATAGTGTTAAAAAAATGAGTGCATGGTGTCAAACTGGATACAATCAAGACGACTTTCACACTATAAACGTAGTTGCCCTTTTCATGATCTTTCTATAAATACTAATAGAAGGTCAAATAGTGAAAGTCAAACTATTAAGATAGACATTTAGAGAGAAACTAAAAGGATAATTGAAACACCCAAACCTCAAAATACACGTGTAAACCGCGTGGGTAAATCCCTCCACGCGGTGCATCACATGACCTGTCAGTACAAGGATTTCACAAGGCACACAACAACACAATTTCACTATAAATAAACTAAACTATAAGAGTCCGGATACAAGTTTCACAGGCCACAACAAGCCTTCCAAATATACATCAAAAATACAATGCTAAAGTCTAAAATACAACATCATCATAACGCCCTCGCAGGGGCTTAATACAACTAACATACATACTGAAAAGGAAAAACAGCTACTCCTCGCTACCCGCACCTGCGTCCCCTAGCTCTGAAATAATGCCACCACGAGGTGGTGAGCTTACAGCCCAGCGAGTAGGATCCATACAATCTAAAATAATAAAATCACAGGTGTATATCCAATGTATGCCTATATTTGCTAACAATAACGATATGCTTGTTGAAATGACTTACCACAAATTACTAAATCAATGAAATTGATAAAGATTACCAGTCACTATCCTGGAACATGCTAGTTCCTAAACGTATCACGATAAGTTCACATAGATATAAAGCTTGATACAATCTCTTATTCGTACACATCTTAATCATAGGTTTTACATGTTATGCATAGCAATAAAATAGCAGTTTAGTCATCTTATGCCTATCAAAGCATTAATCATACTTATCATCGCTCACCGAGCTATTCACCACACAGGGTAAATACTCTCAAAAAACAATCAGCCATCATCTCATACATCGAGGGGGGATATATACACATCTAGCGGTAATGTCATCTACATGTGTATGGTGACACTACATGTGACTGGTTGTCTATGGCCGTCAGACTAAGGACCCCGATCGTAAGCCCATATCTCACTCTCTCTAAATCATCACCGCCCTCGGCGGGAGAATCGGGAGCCCTCGGCTTATCAACAGACGCCCTAACCCTGCGTCGTCGGGTATCGCTAGAGTTATATTCTCGCCTCACAATCATGTTCTTCTATCATCATAATCTAGTCCTGACTATGCAGTATAACTACCTGAATGCCACACAGGCTTCCCGACCTTAGGTGTAGGCCGCTAATAGTATAGTCATATAAGATACACTCTACCCTTAACCCTGGACTGAGTGAGTAAGGGTACTACCTAGTTAGAATTCGACTACTAATGATAGGTGGAAGTGGTGCAGTGTCTATGGGTGTATAAAGCATGTCATAGTCATCCTGATCGTTATATTCTATATTCACAATAGATATATATGCAAGAGTATATCATACAGGATACATGCAAAACATATCACGCTAATGCTTATACTACATTAACAATCTCATAATATCATGATGAGCAAGTTATCAATAACTGGATATGTAAAGATATAACATGGTGTACTAAATGCATGCATTAATACCGACATTTCCTACAGTGTCATAACAAGTATAATGACTGTAATTATATTATTCTAGATTTGTATAACTCTACTCGCCTGGGGGATTTCCACAGTATGGTAAATCTCGTCAGCTAGCCGGCTCCTCCGGAATCCCAAAATTTCCCTCATGCGGTGTCAATCCTATTAATTCACGCAAGTAAGCTATACGTTAGATTAGCGAACTAATAGAATTAATTATTTTATTTGAGCATTTATGTTTGGCAAATACATGAGTCAAGGGTCTCCTAGGGCGAGTCTTATGTTATCCTAAAATTCACATGATACTAACTTGTCATTACGGGGGTCAGGCAAATTAAATTAGGTGGAAAGAGATAAACAGGGCTATGGGATCCAAATGGCCCCAATTGGGCTAGGCTAGAGGTAATGGATTAGGCTGTGGGGAGGGAGGGGGGTGGTGTTGGATTGGGCCCAAGCCCAACTCAGAAGATAAGGAGGAGATAGCTCGTGGGCTGCAGTTAGATTGCAGCCCACGGGCTCCGTGGGCTCCATGGGCTGCGGCTGGACCGCAGCCCAGTAGGGGTGTGGGTGGGGGGTTAAACCACCCCTACCCTCGCACGCCTTTCCCTTCCAAGGGAAAGAGACAGAGGGAGGGAAGGGGAAGGCTCACAGGGCCGGCGGCGCAACACGAGGCCTGTGGCATGGCCACGAGACCGACGGGTGGTAGGGGGAAAGAAAAGGAAGACGGGAAGAAAAGAAAGGGGGAGGAGGGCCTGACGGCGGCGGGCCGCGCTCCATGGCCGACGGCCATGTGGGGGGATCCTTCCTTCCTTCACGAAGGGCCCGAAGCCCAACTAGGGAGGGTTTCTCTCCTCCCACCGGAGCCCTCGGACTGGCGGCCGGACGCGGGGCTGCGGCCACCGAGGGCGTTCGCGAGAGGGAGGGAAGCTAGCTAGCGAGATTAACGACGAGGTTGAGGCTTACCGCAATCCGCGCGCTCGGCTTCGTCGGCAACTCGCGAGAGAGGGAGAGAGGTAATGTGGTGGAGGAGGAAATGGGGGGAGGATCGGGGTGGCTGTGGTGATGGGAAGGGGATAAGGGAGATGGGAAGGTGGCGTGCACGACAAGGGAAGGGGAAGAAGGAGAAGAGAGGACGCTGGGGGGCAGGCTTCCGTGACGCACGTGCTAGGTGCATGCGTCAGGGAAAATTTTTTTTTTTAAAAATTAATTGGGGTGTTAGAATAATGCTCACACTAAGGATGAATCATAATAACTACAATGGATAAAGATGACAGAGTTTTTAAAAGTGAATAAGGCACTTAGAAATAATATACCAAATATTTATACATGTGACTAATACTCCAACAACAATTCTTTCATAAGATGACTTACTCATAAGCTGACTTACTCATAAGCGTCATTCTAATTCAATAAGCGCATCACATTTTGAATTTTTTTTCAAGATATGCAAGTGAAAACAAAAACAAGAAACACAAAACAACCAATACAAACTAAATCCTGAATCACTCAATGAATCGTTAGAAAGTTTAGCAGATAACAAATAGGTGATTTTCCAATATTGTCTCAGAATTATCATTTTTGGTCCGAGTCATCTATGAAAAGAGAGAGCTTAAAGAGAATCGGCTTCTCTCTATCGATAGATTTCACCAAAAACAAAGAATCGCGTTTGAACGCCCTTGCGAACGCCTGTATCAGGTTCGCAAAAACAGAGAACGCAAAATGTACGTTCGAACGCCTGCATCGCGTTTGCACATACAGAGAACACATTTTGTGCGTTTGAATGCGATCGTCGGGAATCTTCTAGAATTAGGGTTAATAATTGTATTTTGGCTTGTTGGCTAGTCTCTATAAAGGTGTGGATGACAGCCAAAATTATAATGTTATTGGATTATTGATTTCTTGCCTCCTATCTTCTCTCTATTCTCTCTACCCCAATCTCCCTCCTCTCTCTTCACCAACCGACCATCTCTATCGTTGGCAAAGTTTCTCCTAACTTCAAATCATCCTCGACTATTATCAGAAATAGATAAATAAATACAAAAAAAAAATAGAATCCATGAGCCAACAACTATAGCTCAGTGAGTGGAATCCACGCAAAAACCAAATCAATTTTTAATCATAATACTGCTGAACAAAATTAAACTAAAAGCAACAATATCCATAACAATATGTAATAGGCATGCTCTTTAAATAATAACAATGATAACAATAGAGAGAGTCACAACTTGTAACCTTGCACGGTTTCAACATATTAACATCTTTTCAATATTTATACTATCATATGTCTCAATGGGTCTAAACCCTATGGATCCACATCAACTAGAAGTCACTTCGAGATGACGTTCGGGACTTTTCTTCATAGCTGATTTAGTTAGGGTCATCAAATGGTATCACCATGCGATCAACACACTCTGTTTTTTGCACTAACCGTTGAGAGAAGTTAGAGTCAACTAGGAAATTTTCTCATTCATCCTAGGACTGTTTCCTAACCCCGCTAGAGTCACCTAAGAGAGTCATCGCAGTGATCTAATTTAGGACTTTCCCCTGGACTTCCAGATAGATTTGAGTCATCACGAAAAATCGTAAGCGATTTATATTAGGACTGCTCTCTAAGTCGTACCAATACTAGTCTCATTTTTCTTTTCACAAATTTCAATATTTGCACGAAGTATGGTGATGCATCGAGTATAATGATTAAATGCACACAGAAAATATAACAATTAAATTTTTGCACGTACGGATAAAATAAATAGATTTGCACACAAGAATTGTAACAATTAAATTTTTGTACATAAGGATGAAATAAATAATTTGCACACAAAAAATTTACATGGTCCGACAAAAGTACTGTTAGAACCAGAAATAAAAAAAAAAAAGGGGTTGAGAGAGGAGGGTGCACGTGCTCTGCACGTGCAGCCCCTCCCCTCTCCCTCTCCAGCATGCATCGAGGCGTAGAGAGAGAGAAATCACGCCTAATCCGGATCGGATTAGGTCTATATTTCCTTTCTAATCTAAATTAAAACCCTAATATCTGCTTAACCATCTTAACCCTCTTCTCTCTCTTCTTCCTCCCCTCTTTCGCTTTCTTCTTCCTCACCGTCGGAGTTGTCGCTGTGGGATTGGCCCGCCGGAGCACTGCCGGAGCCATCGGACACCACCACGCGACTCGTTGGTAAGCCCTCTCCCACCCATGAATTTTAATTAAAGTTTCATAGAGTTTAGTGAAAATACCTATTTTTTTGTGGGATGTCGGTTTCGCCGGCAACTCACACCGGCCGGGGGCTTCGGGTTGTTGATGCTTGTGCTCAAGGGCTCCAAGCCGTTGGCCTTGCGCCACGGTTGCCTTCTGGGAGAGCCCTCGTGGCTCTAATCACCGTCGACTGTGAGTTGGCCGTGGTTGTCGTCGTCGGCAACTCCACCTTGTGTGGTTGCTGTGGCCATGTTTGTGATGGGGGGGTGGGGGAAGCTTAGAGTTGGCTAGCGACCGCCGACGGCGGCGGTCGCCAATGGACTCTCCCTTCCTCTCTTTTTTTTCTCTCTCTCTCTCTCTTCAGCTTGGAGAAGACAGACTCGGGCAACCCGAGTCTGATCTTCTCCTTTTTAGTGTTTGGATTCGGGTCGGGTTGGATCCGAATCCAAGGAACCCGACCCGGTTCCATTAGCTAATTGGATTGGGCCTTGGCCCAATCCATTTAGGTGATGGTTGGGTGGGCTGCGGGCCAACTGCAGTCCAGCCCAACTGATTTGGGCTTATTTTAGCCCAAATTAATTACTTTTGGGTTAAAATTATAAAAAGATTTTTATATTTGTTTTAATTAAAAAAATATTATTGTTATTTATTATTTAAGGTGGTGATTTTTAGTACGTGAGCTAGAGATTTGAGATTTCGATTGTCTTGCCTAGACTCAGGTGAGTGGGTTCACTCACATGTTTATTTTATTGTATTTCGTAGTTTTGTCAGACCATGTAAATTTTCTGTGTGCAAATTATTTATCACCCTTATGTGTAAGAATTAAATTGTTGCAATTTCTGTGTGCAAATATATTTATTTCATCTGTATGTGCGAAAATTTAATTGTTTTATTTTCTGTGTGTATTTAATCATTATATTCAGTGCATCACCATACTTCGTGCAAATATTGAAATTTGTGAAAAGAAAAATGAGACTAGTATTGATACGACTTAGAGAACAGTCCCGGTATAAATCGTTGGTGATTTTCCGTGGTGACTCAAGTCTATCTGGAAGTCCAGAGGAAAGTCCTAAATTAGATCACCGCGGTGACTTTCTTAGGTGACTCTGGCGGGGTTAGGGAACAGTCCTAGGAAGAATGAGAAAATTTCCTAGGTGACTCTAACTTCTCTCAACGGTTAGAGGAAAAGACAGTGTGTTGATCACAGGGTGATACCCTCTGATGACCCTAACTGGATCAGCTATGAAGAAAAGTCTTGAGTGTCATCTCGAGGTGACTTCTAGTTGATGTGAATCCACAGGGTTTAGACCCATTGAGACATATGACAGTATAAATATCAAAAAGATGTTAATATGTTGAAAATGTGCAAGGTTACAAGTTGTGACATCTCTCTATTGTTATCATTGTTATTATTTAGAGAGCATGCCTATTGCATATTGTGATAGATATTGTTGCTTTTAGTTTAATTTATTCAGCATTAATATGAATTAAAATTTATTTGATTTTCGAGTGGATTCCACTCACTGAGCTATAGTTGTTGGCTCATGGGTTCTATTGTTTTTTTTGTATTTGTTTATTTATTTCAGGTAATAGTCAGCGGGGCGACTGAGCGAGATGTACCCGGACTTCACCTCTACTTAGGATTCACCTATTTACTTTTTCGCTCTTTTGATTTTATGTTTTAGATTAGATGTTTTATTTATTTAGTTTAGAGACTCAAAAACATTAACATTGTGTTTTATTTTAATTTATTTTTATTGTAATTATTTATAAAATTTAATAAAGCATGTTCTCATTTTATTTATATATTAGAGAGTATTAATAAGGCTTCGTGTATCTCAAGCATATTGAGATGCATGGCCGGTCATGATTCCTATTTTGGGTCGTGACAAGTATGAAATATAATAAAATAAATATGTGAGTGAACCCACTCATCTGTGTTTAGGCAAGACAACCGAAATCTCAAATCTCTAGCTCACATACTAAAAATCACCACTGGGGAGGAGTGTGGTGGTCCCAAATTCCTCCGGTGATGCTCCGGCGATCCGATTCCACAGCGACGACTCCGACGGTGAGAAAAGAAAGAAAACGAAGGAGGAGAAGAAGGCTGGGGGGGGGGGGGTTGAGGAGAGAGAGAAGATTAGGGTTTAATTTATAGATTAGAAGAGGATCAAATCTAATCCGATTCGGATTAGATGAAATCCCCCTTTTTCTGCGCCTCGTCGTGTACCGGATGAATTTCAAATTGGTCCAAGGAAAATTATGCATTGTTGTTCTTATTGATTGTTTGTATAGTTGTAGATATTAAAGATCCTAATGGTCGGTAAATTTCAGAAGAAAAGTCATTATTTGGTGATTGACAATTCTCTTATAAATTAAACAGAGAAATATTCAACTTTCATGATTTGTTCTGACTGACTGTAGATTTGTCTACCAAACATCTCAATTTTAATTGTGTCAAGTCATCAATTCATGGGAATACATTATTGGTTGCTGACTTATTCGAATCAGAGAAACTCATGACGAGTTGCCATGCAGTAAAGTGTTTCATGCAGGAGCATAAAGTTCATTGAAGATTTCATATCAGAGACTCATCAATTAGTCTTTGACATTCTAATTGAGTCAATGTAGTTGACATTTGTTATTTTGGTCCTGTTTCTGATTTATGTCATTTATTTAGGTTATTATTATGTATTTTCAGATATTCTATATTTAGTCTATTTAGGCCTTGATTTAAAGCCTTTGGGCCACTAAGTTACTATTTGATAGGTTTTATTGTTGGGCAAGGTCTGTTTTGACCTAATCCAAATAGGAATTTGAGTTTTTTTAATGGTTTTTCATGCACCTCTTATTAGAAAATGGGATGGATATATCTTGTAATGATGTTTATTGCTTATTGCTAGAGAAATAAAGAAAAGAGATGCTCTGTTCTTTTTCTTCCTTTGCATGAAATGTTGACTCGTATGAAGCCAACCCTCTATGTGATTTCAGTGAGCCAGAGTGAGTTTGGAAGTTATTCCTTTCCTATGTTGTTTCTTCTTCTCTTCTCTTTTTTCTTTTATTTTTTCTTATTTTTCTGCTTTATTTCTCCGGCAATCTCAGTTTCTGTAGAACAGGCCCAACATTGATATATATGTTTGGCCTTTCAGCCTGGATTTTGAAGCCTATAACCTACAAGCACTATTTCTTATGCTTTCCCTATATCTATACCCTGAACCTATTCATGTTTGATCCGCAAAGTGTTGTAAAATCTATTTGGATTACCTGAATGGCTGAATAGTGAAGACAAAATTCCCCTGCAGCCCTCTAAAAGAGCCCTGTTTGATTTTAAATTAACATGATATCAGCAACCATTTTCTTCCTATATCCATCCTTGATCAGTTGGGGATCAAATCTGTAAGGTCCTACACTACTTTCTTGTAGAGACAGATGTTTGGTCTCATATGTTGTTGCTTTTCTTTGGAAGTTTATTGATAATGTAATACACAGATAATCTTTTGCTTGGAAAGCATCACTAAATTATGTCCTACTTGTACTTTCATACTAGTTTCAAGTTTCAACACATAATTTGTTGGTACATCAATGAAAAGTGGATCTTAGACTTAGAATGGAGTTCCAAAAGGCCAAGTAAATGAAGAGTGAGATGATTGGAAGTAGTGAGAAATTGTTGAATGGCTCGATTTATTTTGTGGACCTGATAGAAGAACTAATTTCAGCTCTCCATTAATATCAACGATGTTGCCATGTCCACAAAATAAATCAACACTAGGCACATGGAACTTATGGCCCTATAGAGAGAACTACATTGGTTGGTTCTGTTCAGATTTTTCATAGCTGACATTGCATGAACAATGAAAGATTAGCTATAGAAAACAATATAACTCCAAATTTTATGTTGAGTCTCAAGTAGCCTGCTATTTTTTTTTTTTGGCCAAGTATTCTAAACTACCATTATTTATGTAGTTTGATGTGTGATGAAATGTCTGCAAAGTGCATTAGGCTGATATGCCATTCAGACTTTGTGCAAATTTAACTCTTGTAATCAATTTCTGATGTTTTGACATATCTTGTTTTGTTAAGGCGGTGAATGGAAAAGTGCAGATGGGGAAGGATATGAACAATGAACAACAATATGCATCAAGCGGTATCTTTGCTGGATGTCCTAAAACATTGACTATGCCGAGTAAGCGGCCTCACTTAATCACTTCACAAGATTTTGATCCAAGTTTTGAACCATCCAAATCTTTCTGTAAAAACCAGCATGTGGTTTCCTTTATATGGGCTGCCTCTAGAAGCATAATTCCTGTTTCTCTGCTTGGGAGTTCTTGTAGTTGGAGATCCCTGAGAAAAAACATTTGGAAGTTTGTACAGTTGCGCAGATTTGAAAACTTTCATCTAAAAGAATGCATTCATGGGCTAAAGGTTTCATCTTATCCATTTCTTGCAAAAGTTGGACTCTATGACTGCTGTTGTAATAATGGGACTAGGTATGAAACTGACAATGGCAAAAGATTAAGGGATACCAAGATATCCTGCAACATCAAAGCAATGATTCGTGAGAATTTATTTCATTGTTGGATGTATTGGTTCTTTTCTTTCATGGTAGTTCCTATGATCAGTGCCAACTTTTATGTAACAGAGAGAGAATCCAAGAGGCATGATCTATTTTATTATGCAAAACCAGTGTGGAAGAAGTTACTCAGTAGAGCCATTGCATGCTTGAAAGAGCAGCATTACAGGCTTTTGGATCACGCATTTCTCAGAGATGTATTCTGCCAAAGAGCATTTGGTTTCTCAAAAGTTAGATTTCTTCCGAAAGAGAAAAATGTCAGGCCACTAGCAAATCTTAAAGCACCATCTAGATTACAACTTCCTTGTCATGAGATTAGTTGCTCGGCAATGAAAGAGGGAGAGGAAAGAATGCATACCAAAGTAATGAGCAGTGTCAGGAAAAGAAAATTTTTCTATTACAGGTCTGTAAATTCTTCTCTCCGTGAGCTACATGTCATTCTGAGAAAAATTAAGTTTGATCATCCACAATTGTTGGGATCTACAGTGTTCGATTATAATGATGTCTACAAAAAGATGCACCAATTCCTTTCTAAAGTGAAAACTAGAGCAAAGATGATGCCTCAGGTTTTTATTGTTGTTGCTGATGTATCAAAGGCATTTGATTCCATTGATCAGGATATGTTAATGAAAATAATGGAAGATGTTATTGAAAATGGCGAGTATGTTGTAAGGAAGTACAGACAAATAGTATGCACGAAGAAGTCTATGGGTGCTATTCATGACTTACCGTCATATGGTTGTATTAGTGATGGTAACAGCAGTTCTTCTAAGCCTGAGCTTGCAATTCAGTTGACATCTTCCTCTGGCATTTTTGTTGATCAGGTACTCTGTTCACTGTATATGCACTCCTGACTTTGTGGCCTTCTGAGGTGAAACTTTATGTCTTTTAGGGAATCAGCAGAAGAAGATTTGGGTTGTGAACTGTCTATATTACTTCTTGCCAATTGCATCTAAATTATTGTCTCATCATGTTATTTATTTCTGTCATGTTCTTCTATACATTCTTGTGATTAACCATCTACTGTTTGAACATCTATCAAGTTGGAGGAAAGAAATTGCACATTGATATGCATGTCCTTGTTTTCTTGATTAACTTGAAGTCATGGTTCCAAGTTTCGGCCGATCCCGAGTGGGATTGGCCTAAATGGATCGGGATCGGCCATCCATGGCTAAAACCAGTTGCTAGTCAGGATTGGCCGATCCTGCTTGATATGGCTCTCCTATCTTCTCTCTTCTCTCTTCTTTCTCCCTCTCACTTCTCTCAATTTTTTTTTTCATTTCTTCTATCTTTGTTGTGCCCGTCTCTCTCATTTCTCTCTCTAGCCTTTCCCTCTCTTTTCTTTTAATCTTTGTTATTGCAGCAGATTTTCTGCTACAGTAACAGAGAGTTAGAGAGATGAGAGAGTAGAGTGAGAGAGAGGGAGGAAGAGATTGACAGGGAGTAACAGAGAGAGAGAGAAAAAGAGAAGGGAGAAAAAAGAAATGAAAAAAATGAGAAAAAATTGCCTTGCGGCAATAAGAGAGGGAGGAAGAGAGAGGAGGATGGAGAGAAGAAACAAAAAAAAGTAAAATCAGAAAAACAAAATTTGCCTTGCATAAGAGAGAGAGAGAGGAAGAGGGAGAAAGAGAAGGGAGAGAGACGAAAGAAAAAAATAGATTTTTTTTTGCCTTGGCAGTATTAGAGAGAGGGAAGAAAAGAAAGAGAGGGGAAGAGAAGGGAGAACTAACTCAATATTCATCAAAATTTTGAGTAGTTAATGTAGTTTTTAAATTTTAGGCTTCATATGTGAGTAATTATTATTTTCTTAATTTCTTGTCATTTTTTTTAAAAATTTTTAGAAACTTTTCTGCATTTTAAATAAAATTTAGATTTTTTTAAATTAAAAAATAGTCTGATCCGATACGGATAACAATATGGCTGATATAATCTATACAGGCGATATGTATAATATTTTTGGATGGCCAAATCCCGATCCCGATACGGAGTAACCTTAATTGAAGCATCCTGTTATTAGGCCAAGTGTTTTTAGTTCTCTTGTCAACTTTTTTATCCTCTGTTCAAATCTGCTTAAACCAGGAGATTGATCAAAGAAATTTAGGGCACAATTAAGTATCATGTGAGCACCTAAGAAGTTATGTTTTTCTGGTTTGTGTTGTCTTGGGGTTTTACCATTGTGTGTTATTTCCTATCTCTCGAATAAATTCAATGTTCTATGATAATTTCAGTTTGTATCTTTGGATTTGTCCCCTAGAATAGTGGATCTAATAGATTAATGCAGCTGATTATCCAATTGTCTGTAACATAGGCAGATATTCAGAAGATTACCAAAGAAAAGCTTCATCATCTTCTATTTGAGCATGTGAAGCGCAATGTATTAAAGCTTGATCAGAAATTTTATGTGCAAAAAGTTGGCATATCTCAGGGAAGTTTGTTATCTTGCCTTCTTTGTTCTTTTTACTATGGTCACATGGAAAGGCATGTGATTTTGCCATATCTTGAGAAGTCGTACAAGCAACCAAATGGGAACTCTGAAAAGCACAAAGTGATTAATACTAGTTGTAAATGTGGCAGTAAAGGTTGCAGTGTGGAGCAGGACATCTGTTCATTGTCGGGAGTAGAAACTATCGGAAATTGTGTACAAAAACTAGCAAGGGCTATTAAGTTGGATAAAAATCATGCAGCAAATGAATATGACAATGAGAATTCACCAGACAATTTGTTGGTTAGGCTGATTGATGATTTTCTTTTCATAACTACTTCAAAGAAGCAAGCTACCAGTTTCTTAAACAGGATGAGAAGAGGATTTAGAGATTATAACTGCTTCATGAATAACAGTAAATATGGTGTTAATTTTGATTTACAAAAGAACAAGCCTTTTCTTAATAGGGTATATACAGGTGATGATGGTAAATCATTTCTACCTTGGAGTGGCTTGCTTCTCAACTGCAGAACTCTGGAAATTCAAGCAGATTACACAAGGTAATCTTTTGCTATGTTAGCAGTTAGTTAGGTAATATAATCTTCTTCTTCTTCCCTTATGATTAATTATATTTAAATACTTTTTCCAAATGCATCACAATTTAATATGTACCTGAAATATGAAATATGTCTGAAGGCTTTGGATAACAAACTTTGCTAATTCTTCAAACTCTGTAGTATTTTTTGTTGCCTAGATGATGTCCAATGTCTGTGTACTGATCTTAACTGGTTAACTCACAATCATATGATGCTGCAGCAACACCATTGTGACCTTAAGATGCTATTTTCTTGAACAGGTATTGTGATATTACTATAAGATCCACTATAACAGTTCAAACCCATGCTCGGCCTGCGTATTATCTAAGACGCAAATTATGTGATTATATGCGGCCAAAGTGTCATCCCTTACTGTATGACTCCAACATCAACTCTCCAGCCATTGTCGGATTAAATGCTTATCAGGCATTTCTTCTATGTGCGATGAAGTTTCATTGCTATGTTTGTAGCATGCCTGGCACCAAATTAAATTCAAGTTACCTGCTGAAGATAATTGAGAGGACATTCAGGTAAGTGACTACAGTATAAATTCTTCTTATCATTATGAAGCAAGAATATATTACATAATCATCAAAAAGACAAGAAAAGGGTCACTTTTTCTCTCGTAAGAAATAGAGAATAGGATAATTATTAGTATCTCATTATCTCGCCTATAAGTTGAAACTTCACTTGGGGTAGTGAGCATGGGTGGAGAACCATTCAGCTCAAAATTCATGAAAACAAGTTGGACGGACTACTGATAATCACCAAGACCTCTCCATGAAGAGAGGGATAAATTATTACTTGCATGTCCATAGTATTTAGGGTGCTTTTTCTTTTGATACATAGTGGATTTACCCTAATTATATTTGGATTGAAGAATGTACAAGAAGTGGATACAATAATTTATAATTTGCAGATATTTGAGAACTCCTCAAAGATGACCGAACATTTGCTTGGATAGTAGGGCTCCCATTTCCTTCAGAAATGTTATACTTCTATCATGAATCTAGAGATGGTCTTGGCAGTAGATTGAAATAATCAGTTTTTTTTTCTCTCCCGCCAGATTTTTTACCATATTATGACCAAAAGCATGTGTAGACTTTTGCGGGTAGGGGTGGGGACAGATGCCCTCCAATTAGGTGGTTACTCCAAAAAGATGGCCATAAGTAAAATCTAGAGTCTTGAGGACAGTATGGTGAGCACATTTTTGCAATTGAAGGTGGGAACTAGATTCATCAGCTTCTCCACAGAGCGGATAGGTGGAGGTTCCATGAAAGCCTTTCTTTAGCAGATTATCCTTAGTATGTAGCCTGTTGAGTTGTACTATCCAGAGGAAGATCTTGAGTTTGGATGGAACAGTTAAAGTGCATATAAAAGAAGCAAAGTCTGCAATAATTCCCAAATAGTTTAGTAAATTGTAATATGATTTGGTAGTGTGCCTTCGGCCATGAAATGCCAGGTGATTGTGTCTCGGTTTATTGTTAGCTTTTTTAATCTCTAGAGAGTTTGGGTGCCCTGAGGTTCCCTTTTAGCTTCTGAAGAATATTCTGTGTAATACTTTAGTAGGTAGCCCAAAACAGAAATGAAGTAGGACAATAATGCTGAAAGAACCGAATTTAAAAGACTTAGCGTGCTTCCAATTGAGAGCGATTTTTCTGTCCACCTCCCAAGCCTCTGGTCAAATTTGTTGATGATAGGATACCAAGCCATTGAAGAGAGTGCACCAGTTTTGAGTGGTAATCCAAGGTATCTTATGGGGAAATATCCAGCCGAGCAATAGAGTGTCTCTATCCTATCTTGTCATGTCACCCCCAGCTATGTCTATCACTCATGATTTTGAGAAATTTATCTTCAGCCCTAAAAAATATTGAAAAAGGAGAGACCGGTTTTAAGGCTAGTGACTAAAAGCTTTATCCGCCCAGCAGAAGAGAGTTATGTCATTGGCAAATTGCAAATTATTGGTTCTCCGATTGGGGCTTGCTCCTTTCAAGATTGATAGGTCCAAAGCAAGCTTGATCATCATCGGCTAGTAGATCGGCAATAGGCATAAACAACATTGGTAATAAAGGAGCTCTGTTTTAGTTCTCTGTGCATTGTGAAGGAGGAAAAAGGATAATCATTGATAAGCATAGTGATGCAGGACAACTTCTGAATTATAGATTTGAGAAGAAGTAGGGAAAGTAATTAAACCTGGGGAATCCGCCAACTAGGGTGTTGGAATCCACCGACTTTAGAATCCACCAACAAACATTTAATATGTGAAATTTCTTAAAATATTCATTAACTAATAAAAGAGGATTATAGGTCTTTATATAAGCAAAACAAAGTAAAAGACAAAAAGATAAGAATAGCCTTAAAAGGCTAGTCAAATCCCTCGTTAAGCCAAAGAGTCATGGGTGCAGCTCTCTTATGCCTACGAGAGTAAACATTACGAATAGTGGTGTTTACAGCAACACTCTCGGGGTGGAAGAAACTCAACCAAGTCGAGTGAGGGTGTGAACGGCTCTGATAGTATTCTCAGATGTTAGGGTCAAGCTGTTGTAACTCCTTTCGAGTGATCTATATACAATTAGACTTTGGTTGACCATGCCATCGAACGAGAAAACGGTGAACCTCCTTTTGCAATAGATGTTATTTGATCATCTAAAATAGCATCTTATTTTTTTTTTTGTGATGTAGATGGCAAATGAGAAGTGGTATGTGGCATAGCAAGTATGTTTGGAAGAGTAGTGGATGTAAAATATGGTTTAGTGAGGATATTCATAGGTGGTTGGTAGGCTACTAACCTCAATTTGAAAAGTATAACTAATGCCATAATTAGGGGGAATATCAATAACATAAGCATTAGTGTCTACACGTTCAAAACTTGCAAAGGTCCTACACTACGAGCATGCAACTTCCGAATAGCTCTTGAAGGGAATCGTCCTGGTCTGTCACGAATCATAACATGATCTCCAACATTGAACTCTTTGGCACGTTTGTGTAAGTTGGCATGTATTTTATACTGGTGATTACTTGTCTCAATTTGCTTAGTGATTTCCTGATGCAAAGAATGAACATGATGTGCAAATGTTTTGGCAGACTCAGAGACTAGCATGAGATGACATGAGCAACAAATCTAAAGGTTTGCATGTTTTAAAATTATGAACAACTTCAAATGGACTTATGCCTATAAATCTATTGGAGGAGTTATTATATGCAAATTGAGCTATAGGAAAAATGACATCTCAAATTTTGTTATGATTACCCACGAGACATCGCAAAAGATTTTCAAGACTACGATTAACGACCTCGATTTGACCGTTGGTTTGAGGATGATAGGCTGTAGAGAATTTCGACTTTGTGCTAACCATATGCCATAAGGATTTTCAAAAATAACTCAAAGCGAACATCTCAATCGGATACAATAGTTTTTGGAAGGCCATATAACTTGACTATATGGGCAAAATATAATTTTGCTACATGTGAAGCATTAGATGTCTTGGCACAAGAAATGAAATGGGCTATCTTAGGGAAGCGATCTATGACCACGAAGATCGAATCATGTTTTTCAAAGGTGTGAGGTAATCCTAGGACAGAATCCATACTTACGTCCTGCCATGGGTGATCAAGCATAGGTAACGGGGTGTAAAGTCTAATGTTTTGTTTTCTGTGCTTTGCTAATTGACAAGTCCTACATTGACTAACTAATTTTGCTCCTTCATGTTTGAGACTTGGCTAATAGAATTGGCTCTCAACTTCTTCGATGATCTTATCATGTCCAAAATGGCCTGATAGGCTACCGGCATGGATCTCCCAAACTCGGAAGTCACGTACGGATATACAGAGAATACAGAGCTTGTTATCCCTAAACAAGTAACGATCCTAGAGGGAATAACTGTCCAAAGCTACGTTCGGATTATTCAACAAAGTAAGAGCGATTTCTCCCAAGTCCAGGCAAGTCGTATAGTCCTCCTTCATTTTGTTAAATACAAGAACTTCGATGCTAATGGTAGAAAGAAGGCTAACTCGTTAGCCAAACACATCAGCCTCCTTATTCTCAATCCCAGCTCTATATTTGAGTACAAAATTTTACTCTGTAAGAACTCGATCCAACGAGCATATCTCGAATTTAATTTCTTTTGAGAATTTAGGTATCCAAGAGCTTCGTGGTTAGAATAAAGTAGAAATTTATGCGGGAGTAAATAATGATGGTAATAGCGCAAAGCTTGAATAACTGCATAGAATTCTTTATCGTAAGTGGAGTATTTTTGTTTGGCCTCATTTAGTTTTTCGCTAAAATAACTGCAAAGAACACCGCCGATTCCGATGCTGGAGGCATAACATTTCACCTCGAAGGCTCTAGAAAAGTTAGGAAGACGCATTACAGGTGCCACTGTCATTTTCCTCTTGATTTTTTTAAAACCCTTATTTGTTGACTTACTCCAATGAAAATTCCTTTTCTTTAAGCGAGCAATGATTGGAGATATGATAGTGCTAGACCCTCGAATGAAGCGTCGATAAAAAGTAGCAAGGTCAGGAAAGCTTCGCACATCATGAATATTTTGTTGTTTTGGCCAATCAATGATTGCTTTGATCTTGTTAGGGTCGGTGCGGACTCCTTCAGAAGTAACCATAAACCCTAAGAAGATGATTTGATCCACAAGAAAAGAACACTTCTTCCTATTGCTATGAGTTAGAGCAGCACGAAGCGCTAGACAGACTTGACACAAATGGTCTAAATGAAACTTTTTTGACCGACTATAAATTAAAATGTTATCAAAATAGACCACAAGAAATTTTTTCATAAATGGTCGAAACATTTGTGTTATAACAAGCATGAAAGTGCTTAGGGCATTAGATAGACCGAAAGAAATCACCAACCATTCATACAACTCATTTTTCATCTTATAAGCAGTCTTTCATTCATTGCCCGGGCGAATTCAGATTTGATGATAACCACTTTTAAGATCAATCTTAGAAAAAATGGAAGCTCCCACCATCATGTCAAGCATGTCATCAAGCCGCGGAATAGGAAAACGATATTTGATTGTTATTCTATTGATGGCTCGAATATCGACACACATACGCCAAGACCCATCATTCTTTGGCGTGAGCAAGGCGGGAACAGCACAAGGGCTTAGACCCATCATTCTTTGGCGTGAGCAAGACGGGAACAGCACAAGGGCTTAGGCTCTTGCGGATGAAATCCTTCATAAGAAGTTCATCCACTTGACATTATAGTTCAGTATGTTCTTTGGGGCTCATTCGATAGTGTGATAAATTTGGGAGAGAAGCCCAAGGGACCAAGTCAATTGCATGTTGGATATCGCGTAAAAGAGGCAATGATTCGGAGGATCATCCGGGAACACATCTTAAAACTCATTTAGTATAGGAGCAGTTTCTTCGGATGACGAGTGAGGATAGTGCTCCCAACTTTCACAAGCCACCAAGGCAAACATAACAGAGCCTTGGTTTGCTTCCTTTTCAAATTTTTTGGAATTTGTTATGTGCAAAACCCTTTTTTACTATGAACATTTTTCTTATTATCTTTGTTAATTATTTTAGGACGCATAGGATTTATCTTAATCTTCTTGCATTCAAAAGTGAAGGAGCACGAGTTGGAATACCTAAAAATAGTTACATCATCATCATCATCAAATAACTAAGGGCGGCCCAAAATAATATGCTCCACATCCATCTACACAATGTCACACCACATATCTTCTTTATAAGAAAGGAATGTGATAAGAACTAGGCATCTCTCATTTATAGTGATTGAGAAATTATTGACCCAAGATACTTTATAAGGATTCGGATGGGGTGTGAATTTTAACGCCAAACGAGATACAACACTAGAAGAGACGGTGTTAATACAACTTTCACTATCGATGATTACCTTGCAGTCTTTGGTCCCACATTTAATGTAAGTGTGGACTATTGCATCCTTCGCCAATCATCGGTCTCTCGAGGTTGTGTCAAAATGCAACGAACGACACCAACTGTATGGTCTTTATAACCACGATCATCGTCATTATCTTGGACGTCATCAGGGTCAGGTTCATAAACTTGTTTATCGAGCTTATCTTTCCCGATAGTGTCATCCTGTTTTCCAAGGTAAAGGGCTTTTCAAGGACAGTTTAAGACTACATGACTAACTTATCTATATTTGTAATATCGACGAGGTCATCTTCACCAACATTTTAGTTTATTTGTTTTCTTTTTTGTCTCTAGTTTTGAATTTCAAAATTTCAAAATTTTGAAATTCAGATTTAAAAGATAAATTTTTCTTATTTATCTCAATTAGTTTCTATAATTTTGGGGATTGATATCTATCTTATGGTAACTTTCTAACTTTCCAAACTTCTCAAACAGCTTTTTCAATTCTAAATTTTGATCTACTTTTCTTACAAATCAAACCCAAAACCTAAACCTATTAACTCATTAGCATATCAACTAGACCAAACATTTTAAACCCAAATTCACTAGCTTAATCCAAATCATCATCCAACGCCTAAAGCCAACTTACTAGCTTGACCTCACTAAACTCAATTCTCACTCCACCCAATAATTCATACTCACTTAATCCAAACCTCATTAAGCCCAAACCCCTTAATCCAGACCTCATTTAACCTAAACCTCACCAAACCCAAACCCAGCCGATCCCATCGTCTTCTTCCTCTCTAGTCCTAGCCTTCACCTTCATTCAGATCCTCATCATCATCTTCACCAACATAGCTCCGTTTGTCGACGTCGTAGCCGATCTCCACAGACAACGCTGCCACCCTTCACCAAGATAGCTGACTGTCTTCCTCAGCTCTCCCATCATGTGGCGTCCCCTGATCTCCACCGCCTCATCGCCTTGACCATCGCGTCATTGCTTCACCGCCTTGCCTGCGCCGTAATCTCCGGCGGCCACGACTTCTTGCGGCCTTCACCGCTGCCGTCGCTGCACCCCTACCACTACTGCAACCATTGCTGTCGTTGCAACCCCTGTGCCGTCGCCTACCGCTGTAGTTGTCACAATCGCCACCTCCTCCATCGTTGTCGTCCATTGCTGTCGCCTATCGCTGCCACCCTTACAGCCCATGCTGCTGCCGCTACTGTTGGGTTACAATTAGCATTGTCACTACCATTACCTTTAGTGGACTTGCAAAATTCGGTAACATCCATCATTTTTTGAGTTATTTGTTAATCTTTAAATAGCAACTGCCTTTCTTTTGGTGTGGATTATAATTCTATTGAGCTTGCTATTGCCTATCTACTTACATTGTGTTAATCTGTTTCATTAAGATAAGCGCTTGAGCCTGTTATTGCCTACATACTTATATTGCTTGTTAAAATCAAAACAATTAATATTAATAGTAGAATTAGCTAGGTTAGAGGGAAAATCTTGGGAGCTTATATTACTGGTTTGCAACTTTTTACTAAGTCTGATTGGCTCTTATTGATAATTTCATAAGTGGTTGTAGGTTATTCTATTTATATACTCTATTATTGTTCGCTATGATCTCTTAGTTTGTATATCATTATTTATTTATTGAATTTGTTCCCTTAGTAGTAAAGACACGTTACATGAATCTTTGTAGTAGTAGGGTAGTCTCTAACACTTTCCTAATCTGTTATGGAACCCAATACCATAAAAGATTTTTATCGATTTTTACAAGAGTATTGAAACTATTATGACTAGATTGGACGACATCAATGCCCGTCTTGAGGCTATTGAGATGGGTTATGGACAACATGAGAATAACAGTAACGTCGATGCATCCAACAAGAGTGCCACGCGTGCCGTTCCTAATGTTGATACCCATCGATAAGCTCCATACTATTCTCACCACAAGCAAAATTATAGTGAAGATGCATTCAATTTTCACAATAACAAGGAGTTTTAGAGGCAATGCTATTTTTAGAGAATTTTAAAACCATAAAGATCAAATTATAAAAAATATTAAGGTTGATGCCTTCATTTTTTATAGTTGCTTAGATCCTACTGTGTTTACTGATCGGCTTCGTGAGATGGACTATTTTTTTGAGTGGTATGATCGAATAGAAAACGAAAGAGTTAGATTTGCCCAAATGAAACTAGTTGGTCGAGTCAAATTATTTTGGCAAACTATAGAGCAAATCTTTGTATGACGAAATCAACCTCCCATCATTCATTGGCATGAAATGAAAGAAAAATAAAAGAAAAATAAAAGAAAAATACTTGCTGCATTTTTATCGTGGTGACTTTTTGGATCAATGCAATAATTTTAGATAAGACAATAGGTTTGTGAGGGACTGTCTCCCAATTTGAGTATATGTTGAGGTGTAATATTGTGGAGGGTGAGAGGATGACGCTGAGTCGTTTTAGTCCCAAATTTAATGTGTGGAATATTGTAATCCTTCGCTAATCATTGATCTCTTGGGGTTGCGTCAAAGCGTTATAAACGACACCAAAAGTATGGTCTTTGTAACCATGGTCATTGTTGGGGGTCATTAACAGGTGTAGTTTTATCAAGGAGCCCCTTTCCTTTGTCAGGTTAGGCAGGTGTAGCAGTTTGGGTAGTTTTAGCAGATACTGCTGTTGTTGGAGTTTTTACGCTAGCAGGTGCGTAATTGGGAGGTGTGCGCCCAATTGGTCGCCTAGGCAAATGTTGCCTACTAACCATCTTGTAGTTTAATACAAGAGTTTAAACCTAATTCAAGGAGTTAATCTCCTGGAAAACTAACTCTCTCCGAATGTCGTTGTTAAGGCCACGCCTAAAACGACTCAGCGTCATCTTCTCATCCTCCACAACATTACACCTTAATATGTATACCTCAAATTAAGAGACATAATCGTTTACAGACCTATTTTCTTGTCTAAAATTTTTCATTGATCCAAAAGGTTACCATGATAGGAATTTGGCAAGTATTTTTTTATTTATTTTTTTTATTTCATGCCAATGAATGATGGGAGGTTTATTTTGTCGCACTAAGATTTGCTCTATATTTTGCCAAAACAATTTGGCTCGATCGACTAATTTCATTTGGGCAAATCTAACTCTTCGGTTTTCTAGTAGATCATACCACTCAAAGAAGTGGTCTATCTCATGGAGTCAGTTAGTAAACATAGCAGAATCTAAACGACCGTCAAAAGTGGGGGTATCAATCTTAATGTTTTTAATAATTTGATCTTCGTGGTTTTGAAATTCTTTAAAGACAGCATTGCCTCTAATCCTCTGTTATTGTGAAGATCAAATGCATCTTCATGATAATTTTGCCTGTGGGGTTCTCTTTCATGACCTCTCTCATGGTGAGGATAGTATAGGGTCTGTCGATGGGTATCGACATTAGGAGCGACACGCGTGGCACCCTTGTTGGATGCATCGGCGTCACTTTTGTTCTTATATTCATGACCTATATCAATAGCCTTAAGACGGGCATTAAATTTGTCCAATCTAGTCGTAATAGTTTCAATAAACTTTTGTAAAAATTGATGAAAATCTTCCATAGTATTAGGTTCCATAATAGACTGGGATGGTATGTTAGAGACTACCCTACCACTACAAAGATTCATATAATGTCTTTACTATTAAGGGAATAAATGCAATAAATAAATGATAATATGCAAACTAAGAGATTAATAGATAAAATAACTTACAACTACTTATGAAGTTGTCAATAAAAGCCAGTCAGACTTAGTAGACAGTTGCAAGCCAGTAGTACAAGCTCTCGAGATTGAAACAGAAACTTTAGATATGTCAAAATTCTCTCTAACCTAGATAGTTCGATTGTTAATAATAATTGTTTTGATTTTAATAAGCAATATAAATAGATAGGCGATAACAGGCTCAAGCGCTTGTCTTAATGAAACAGATTAACTAAGCAAAGTAGATAGGTAGGCAATAACAGGCTGAATAGAGTTATGATCCACACTAAAAGAAAGTTGTTTTTAAGGATTAACAAATAACATTAAAGAAAGGATAGATGTTATTGAATTTTTCAAGTCCACTAAAGGTGGTGGTAGTGACAGTGGTAACCGTAACCTGACGACAATTGCGGCAGCGGTGGAGGTGGTGGAGTAAGGAAGTGAGGTTTAGGTTAAGTGAGTTTGAGTTATTGGGTGGAGTGAGGATTGAGTTTAGTGAGGTCGAGCTAGTAAGTTGGCTTTGGGCATTGGGATGATGGCTTGGGTTAGGCTAGTGAATTTGGGTTTAAAATGTTTGGTTAAGTTGATGTGCTAATGAGCTAATAGGTTTAGGTTTTGGGTTTGATTTGTAAGGAAAGTAGATCAGAATTTAGAATTGAAAAGCTATTTGAGAAGTTTGGAAAAGTTAGAAAGTTACCATAAGATAGGTAGCAATCCCCAAAATTATGGAAACTAATTGAAATAGTAAGAAAAATTTCTCTTTTAAATCTGAATTTCAAAATTTAGAAATTTAGAAATTCAAAATTAGAGATAAAAAAGGAAACAAATAAACTAAAATGTTGGTGAAGATGATCCGTCGATATTACAAATGTAGACAGGTTGGTTATATAGCCTCGAACTATTCTCAAAAGGCCTTTTACCATGGGGAATAGGATGACACTATCGAGGAAGATGAGCTCGATGAACAAGTTTATGAACCTGACCTCAATGATGTTTAAGATAGTGATGATGGCCATAGTTAAGAAGACCATATTGTTAATGTCATTCGTTACGCTTTGACATAACCCGGGAAGATCGATGATTGGTGAAGCAATACAATATATCACAATTACATTAAATGTGGGACCAAAGATTGCAAGGTAATCATCAATAGTGGAAGCTGTATTAACATTGTCTTATTTAGTGTTGTATCTCGTTTTGTGTTAAAAGCCACACCTCACTCGAATTCTTATAAGGTATCTTAGGTCAATGATTTCTAAATCGTTATAAATGAGAGATGTTTATTTCCTATCATATTTTTTTCTTGTAAGGAAGACGTGTGGTGTGACATTGTGCCGATGGATATAGGGTATATTATTTTAGGCCGCCCTTAGTTATTTGATGATGATGTAACTATTTTTGGGCATTCCAACTCATGCTCCTTCACTTTTGAAGGCAAGAAGATTAAGATAAATCCTATGCATCCTAAAATAATTAACAAAGATAACAAGAAAAATATTTATAGTAAAAAGGGTTTGCACATAATAAATTTCAAAGAATTTGAAAAGGAAGCAAACCAAGATTCTATTGTTTTTGCCTTGGTGGCTCCTAAAGTTGGGAGCACTACCCTCACTTTGTCATCCGAAGAAGCTACTCCTATACTAAATGATTTTAAAGATGTGTTCCCAGATGATCTTCTAAATCAATTGCCTCCTTTGCTCGATATCTAACATGCAATTGACTTGCTTCCTGGGCTTCTCTCCCAAACTTGTCACACTATTGAATGAGCGCCAAAGAACATGCTGAACTGTAACGTCAAGTGGATGAACTTATGAAGGGTTTCATCTGCGAAAGCTTAAGCCCTTGTGTTGTTCCTGCCTTGCTCATGCCAAAGAAGGATGGGTCTTGGCATATGTGTGTCGATAGTCGAGCCATCAATAGAATAATAGTCAAATATCATTTTCCCATTCCGCTGCTTGATGACATGTTTGACATGATAGCGGGAGCTTCAATTTTCTCTAAGATCGATCTTAAACGTAGTTATTATCAAATCCAAATTCACCTAGGCAATCAATGGAAGACCGCTGTTAAGATGAAAGACGAGTTGTATGACTGATTGGTGATGCCTTTCGGTCTATCTAATGCCTAAGCACTTTCATGCATGTTATGACACAAGTGCTTCGACCATTCATGGAAAATTTCTTGTAGTCTATTTTGATGGCATTTTGATTTATAGTCGATCAAAAAAGCTTTATTTGGACCATTTGTGTCAAGTCTGTCTAACGCTTCGTGCTGCTCAAATCTATGGCAATAGAAAGAATTGTTCTTTTCTTGTGGATCAAGACATCTTAGAGTTTGTGGTTATTTCTAATGGAGTCCGCGTCGACCTTGACAATATTAAGGTAATCATTGATAGGCCAAAATAGCGAAACATTCATGATGTGCGTAGCTTTCATGGCCTCGCTATTTTTTATCGACGCTTCATTCGAGGGTTTAGCATTATTATGTCCTTAATCATTGCTTACTTGAAGAAAGGAGATTTTTATTAGAGTAAGTCAACAAATAAGGCTTTTGAAAAATTATGAGGAAAATGACAGTGGCGCTTGTAATGCGTCTTTTTGACTTTTCTAAAGCCTTCGAGGTGGAATGTGATGCCTCAGGCATCAGGATAGGTGGTGTTCTTATCCAGGAACGCTATCTTGTTGCTTATTTCAGCAAGAAACTAATTAAAGACAAACAAAAGTACTCCACTTATGATAAGATTTTCTATGCGGTTATTCAAGCTTTGCGCTAAGGCGCCATTATTTACTTCTGGATGAATTTTTATTTTATTCCGACCACGAAGCTCTTTGATTCCTAAATTCGAGACATGCTCATTGGATTGAGTTCTTACAGGAGTACACTTTTGTACTCAAACATAGAGTTGGGGTTGAGAATAAGGCGGCTGATGTGCTTAGTTGACGAGTTAGCCCTTTTTCTGCCATTAGCATCAAAGTCATTGGCTTTGACAAAATGAAGGAGGACTATACGACTTGCTTAGACTTTGGAGAAATTGTTCTCACTTTACTGAATGATCCGAACGTAACTTTGGATAGTTATTCCCTCTAGGACGGTTACCTATTTAAGGTTAACAAGTGCTGTGTTCCCTATATGTCCATATGTGATTTCCGAGTTTGGGAGATTCATGCCGATGGCTTGTCGGGTTATTTTGGATATGATAAGATTATCAAAGAAGTCGAGCACCAATTCTATTAGCCAAGTCTCTCAAGTGTGATGTGGCAAAATTAGTTGGTCAATATAGGACTTATCAATTAGTAAAGGACAAAAAACAAAACACTAAGCTTTAGACCCCATTACCTGTGCCTGATCCCCTTGGCAGAACGTAAGTATGAATTTTGTTTTGGGATTATCTCACACCTTTAGAAAATATGATTCGATCTTCATGGTTATGGATCACTTCTCAAAGATGGCCCATTACATTCCTTGTGCCAAGACCTCTGATGCTTCACATGTGGCAAAATTATATTTTGCTTTCCCATATAGTCAAGTTATATGGTCTTCTAAAAACTATTGTATTCGATTGAAATGTTCGCTTTATGAGCTATTTTTGGAAAACCTTTTGACACATGGTTGGCACAAAGTTGAAGTTATCTACAGCCTATCATCCTCAAACTGACGGTCAAACCAAGGTCGTTAATCGTAGTCTTGGAAATATTTTATGATGTCTCGTGGGTAATTACCAACATTCTTTTGGGAAGGCAGTTGTCATCGTAGGAGATGATGCCCCGTACTCTGCCATCTCTTTGTGCCAGCTACAGTCAGAGTCAAGGAGAGTAGAAGATGATGATGAGAGGGTATGAGGGTTTCATTTTGGTCTTAGGAGGATATCTTTGTAGGGAGGGGTACATAAACCGATGTCATGCAGTGTCCTTTCAGCTTGATCTTTCAATCCTCGCTGTTGGAAGTGAAAATGGCGATGAATAGGGTCTGAGTGGCGCCGTCGTTTCCTACAAGATACCGTCTGCCAAACTTCCTTTTTGCCATTAATGCAACTCATCTCATTGGTGGAGTGGAGATTACAGGAGATATGGGTTGTAATTTTTGTATGGCTTGACGTGCAGCGAGATTTTTCTTTCAGCTTGGCTTGCTCCTAGAATTGCCACCAAATTGCCTTTTGGTTCTCCATGGCTCCTTTTCTGAGAGCAAGCCAATAGTTAGTATTTAGGGTGCTAGTTAAGTCAGAACTTTTCATTTACATCTAAAAAGGGTTTGCAAGGATCTTCCGCATTGATTTCTTCACTAGTAGGAAAAGACATGGTCACCTTTTCCTTACGTATCTTCATTTTAGCATCAATATTATTTAGCTTCTGAATATTCATTTGGCTTATAGTTGCTTATTGTTTAACCAGTTACATGCACAATCTCATCAATAAGCTAATGCATGACATGGAGATCCACTCAAATATCCGTCCAGTTCTCCAGCTGAAGAGAAAAGAAATTATATGGCTTGGCCTGTCAGCCTATATCCGTGTGCTGAGAAAGAAGCAGTCAAGGCACAAGGAACTGCTGTCATTTTTGAAATCAAGGATTGCGATATATGGTCCTATGGAGTGTGCTTCTTGTCATCTCAGATATGCTGTTGACGATTCTCATTCATCAATCTTTTGGAGATTCAAGTTCTAGAATGGAAGTGGTGGTAGTTTTGACGCAGTTTCACTCGCCTCCTGACTCTGGCTGCAGGTTAAGCTTGTTACATCAAGCTCCTGCAATGGTGTCAAAGTTGGAAAATCTAAACTATTTGCAGAGTAGTAGACTTCTAGTGACCGGATGCGCTCTATATGCAAAAAAACACCGGTCATGAACTTGCTGCATTTGCTAGAGGAATATTTCTTTTGTAGTTGAACGCTTTGTTAGATCATGAGAGGACCAGTAACATTGTTAAATTTATGGAAAAATTGAAAAGAAAAATCATACAACATTATGACATGTTACTGTAAATCAATTGACATCTTGGATTAGGGCATCTAGTACCATCTATGGATCACTAATCAGGGTTGCCTTATATTTTCATAGGAGTACTCCAGTTAACCCTCATTCACATCAAGCTGTCATTCATGTTCTTTTTAATGCAGGGCCAGCTGAAGTACCAAAAGACAACTAGGAGTTGAAGCCATCTAACTCACCATAAGGATTTCATAATGGCTGAGACTTACTATGGAGAGAGGAGTAACTTGTCTTGCTAATGTTCTTGTGATTGTAATGAACTGGATTGGTACATAAATGATATAACAATTACTAAAGTTTTATTGTCTTCTCCAGAAAAAATAAATAAATGGGCGATTTGCATCATAAAACAATATTGTTAATGTTTTTATGGGCGATTTGCAGAAAAAAAAAACTCCTCAATTATCAAATTGGCAAAAATAGGGTCTCTAATTATCCAATTGCAATTTTGAGCTCTTTTTACTCATTTAGACTAATTTACTCTTCCTCTAAGCCAACTGAACTGTTTATATATAATTAATTAAATATTTAACAACAAAAACCCTTTCCTTTTCTTTTTTTTCAGTTATTTTCTCCTCACACATTAAATCAGCTTTTCTCCTCACCATCAAACTCAACTTTCTCTCTCACGCATTTAGCCAATCTTCCTCTTCTTCATCTTCTTCTTCTGCTTCGTCTTTTTTTTTTCATTGTCCTTCCATTTTATTACGAACTAGTTTGATCCAATCCGTAACGGTTCTAGTCCGGTTTGAGGATGTGATTTTCGAAGAGAATTATGGAGGATAAGTTATTAGATCTTGCTGAAGTTTGGATATGTTGTCACTCTTAAAGAGAGCTTTTCAATATCTAAGATCTCAGGGTTTGGATGAATAGATTTTGAGATATCGACCGAACAGTGATTGAAGGTCAGATAAACCCTAGTTATTGCAAAAGAGGGGGATTAGGAGTTAGAGGAGGCCGACCAAGAACTTGGGCGGTAGAAGAAGGGAGGTGAGAGAGAGCACCAATGGCGGACAGTTTTCTTTAACCTATTCAATCTCTATTTAGTGAATGTGGGCTATTTGGGCTACCTAATACTTGGTGTAATAATCGTCATGGCTCTACTAGAATTTTAGTTTAGTTGAATCATGTTTTTATTAATTCGGCTTTATTAGATGTTTTCTCTCGGGTTTCTATTGAACATCTACAAAGGATTGCCTGAGACCATGCTCGAATTTTGGTTATGATAGGTTTTTTTTAAAAGATTAGTAAGTTGCTTTCTGTTTAGAGATGTTCTGATTTGAGTATCCGCAAGTTCATGATTTGCTTTCCAACTGTTTAGACTCTAATTTTTGTTCGGTCATCCCTCCTATCCAACCCTTTCCTTCTAAGCTTAGCTCGGTCCAGACTATTGTCACCAACTGGAACCATTCCTGGTTGGGTCAACTAGAAGTTAATTTGGACAAGTTAAAATGGAAATTGTCAAGTTAGAGAGGAGGAAAACTGAAACCCTCTCTATGTTTCGAATAGTTTTCCTCTATCTCTCTTGAACTGTAAATATATATGCTCTCCTAAGACAATTTAAGTCTAAAATTGCGAAGTAAGTCTAGAGCTAAATGGCTTGATGATGGTGATGATAATACAAATTTTTTCATCTCTCCACTAAAATAAGAAGATAGAGATTTTATGGACAAGATTACTCTCTGTGATGGCTCTAACTGTTTTCTGCATTCCAGTATTACAAAGGTGTTTATTACTTTTTACAATGAGCTCTAGTGTGAGGATGTTGGGGCCTCTGTGACCCCGGATTACTATCCGGACCTCCCTAGCATAAACCCCACCTACTATGATGATCTCATCAAGCAGTTCACATTGAGAACAGCTTTATGGTCCATGCCGACTAGTCAGGCCCCTAGCCCTAATGATTTTCAAGTTAACTTTTATCGGAATTATTTGGATATTGTTGGCTCCGATATGTTAAAAGCTCTTATTAATTTTTAAACTTCGGCTCTTCTTCTGGCCTAATAGGGGCAGCTGTATTTAACCTTTATTCCAAAAAGCATAATGTAGTTAGGGTGGTGGTCTATAGGTTGATCTCTCTCTGTAATGTGAACTACCATATTCTGGCTAAGATGTTAGCAGGTAGGATTAAGCCCTTTCTCTGGGGCCCGATTAGTTCTGAGCAGATGGCCTTTATGAAGGGCCGGCACATCCACGGTAATATTGCCCTTGCACATGAGATTAGTAATTATATAAACTCCCCTAAATGCATAAAATAGTATATAATGATTAAGGTAGATTTAGAAAAGGCATATGATCGTGTGAACTATTCTGCTATGTCTTATGTCAAGCATGCTAATTTCCCTTCGGTTTTGTTAATTGGGTTGATGCATGTATTTGTTTTCCTATTTTCTTGGCCCTAATCAACGGGTCCCCTCTACTTGGTTTAAAGGGGAGAGAAAATTCCTGAAAACAGAATTGTCCGTAAGATCCTTAGGTCTTCCAGAAAGGTTTCAGGCAAAAGTTACAGCTATTGAGGAAAGTAAGGACATCGACTCTATGAAAGTTGAACAATTGGTAGGAAATCTACAAACATTTGAGTCCAGTCTTTCAAAACCGAGGAAATCCAAAGGGATGGCTCTATCCACTATTGAACAAAATTTAGAGGAGTCTGATGATGAAGGTGATTTAGATGTTGAGATGTTGGCTATGTTTGTCAAAAAGTTCAATAAATTCTTTCGGAAGCCAAACAAGTTGAATGCTGAAAAATTTGAAAAAAAAAGCTTTCGTGAAAAAGAAGAATACTGTGAGTTCGAATACAGGTGGTAGCAACAACAATGTCAAACAGAAAAATAAGAATTCTGAGAATAAAATTCAATGTTTTGAATGTTCTGGTTTTGGACACATCGCACAAGAATGCCCTAATTGTCTTAAGAGAAAAGGTAAAGCTATGAAAGTTACTTGGGATGATTCAGATGAATCTAATGATGATTCTGAAAAAGACGAAGAAAACTTTGTAGCCTTTGTCTCTTCTCTGTTTAATACTGACTCTGTTGTTGATACTGATAGTACAGATGATTTTGATATGCTACCAGTTGAGGAAGATGAATCTGAAATTCAAAAGGCATATAATGACTTGTACCTAGAGTCGTTTAAACTCAAGAAAAGCAATCTTAGACTAATTCAACAACTCAAGGTAATTGAACCAGAAAGAATTCAATTTGAGGAGAAGTACAAATTGGAGCTTGAACGTGTCAAAGACCTTTCTGAATAACTTGACAATGCGAAAAATAAAATGAAGGCTGATGAAATTGAACTAGAGCGATTGCATAAGGAAGTTACATTTCTAAAAGGGAAGAACAAATTGGACGAGACTCTAAAAGCTTAGATCTCTGGAAAAGATAGGTATGGTGTTGGATACACTGGTAATTCAAATAATAATAAAACTGTTTTTGTTTCTGCAGGTATACAAAAGGAAGAATACCTGAAGCCATCAATCGCATTTTCAAAGCAATCCTAGATGAATCCTTCTAAACTGAAGTTGAATCTACAAACTGGTGAATCTTCGACGGTACCAAAGGTAAACTCTAGTCACACTCCTCGATGAAAGGTGAGTAGAAAAGGGTTTGTTCTGACATGTTATCATTGCGGCATTCTAGGGCATATTCGACCTCATTGCAAATTTTTGCAAAAACCTAGAACTGCTTTCATTTATGGGATGAAAACAAAGACCATATGGGTAAAAAAAAAGTGATTTGAAATGTTATGTTGTGCATACTACCTTGAAAGCCTTAAATTCTGATTTGTGGTATTTAGTTAGTGGCTGTTCAAGACATATGTCGGGTGACAAGTCTTTATTTTCTAATATTGAAAAACATGAAGGGGGAGTTGTGACATTCGGAGATGGTAATTCATCAAAGGTAATAGGTAAAGGAAAGGTAAGTACTCTAGGGATTCCTAGTCTCGAAAATGTTCTTTATGTTAAGGGCTTGAAAACAAATCTACTGAGCATCAGTCAATTTTGTGATGAAGATTATGAGGTAAAATTCTCCAAAAATGATTGTACTATTCTAGATCATGATGGTAATGTTATATGTTATTGATCTAAAACATCTGATAATTGCTATGTTGTTGGAACTTCACATAAACTGAAATGTAACAGTGCCTCTTTCGACATTGCAGATCTTTGGCATCAACGTCTTCGACATGTGAATCACAAGGAATTATTTACTCTGTCCAAACATGAAGTGGTAAGAGGAATACCTAAGATGAAAGAAATGTCAAAAAGAGTGTGCGGTTCGTGTCAAATTGGAAAACAAATTTGTATCTCACACAAGAAGGTAAATGCAGCTACCACTGACTGTGTGCTACAATTAGTTCACATGGACTTGATGGGACCAACAAAAACTGAAAGTCTTGGAGGTAAACGCTATATATTCTTAATGGTCGATGATTACTCCAGATATACTTGGGTTGCCTTTCTACGTGAGAAGTCTGAAACCTTTGAAGTTTTTAAATCACTATGCTTAAAATTGCAGAATGAAAAATCTACAACCCTAGTTAGGATTCGTTCTGATCATGGTAGAGAATTTGAAAATGAAAATTTTTCTATATTTTGCGATTCTTTTGGTATTCAACATGAGTTTTCAGCTCTTATAACTCCACAACAGAACGGGATTATTGAAAGAAAAAACCGAGTTGTGCAGGAAATGACTAGGGTTATGCTTCACGCTAAAAAGGTTACTCCAAGGTTTTGGGCAGAGGCGGTCAATACAGCGGTACATGTGATAAATCATGTTTATCTAAGACCAGGTACAAAAATGACTGCTTATGAAATCTGGAAAGGTAAGAAACCTAGTGTTAAATATTTTTGAGTTTTTGGTAGTAAATGTTATATCTTGCGTGATCGAAAATATTTGACTAAATTTGACACTAGATGTAGCGAAGCCATCTTCTTGGGGTATTCGAATAATAGTAGAGCCTACAGAGTATTTAATCTTGACACTTCTACTGTTATGGAATCTGCTAATGTTATGATAGATGAATCCACGACTGACTTAACTGAAACTACTCATATTTCTGTTTCTGCAGATACATATTACGAAGAAATAGGAAAGGAGCTTGATCTAGAAATTGAGAATCATGACGAGGACAAAGTTGAAATGAACAAAAATGACTGCAACGTACCGGAACCATTTGCCAGAGTAAAATCAAATCATCCACTGTCACAAGTGATCGGAGACGTGAATGAACCAATTAAGACAAGATGACAAATCCAAAGTGAGGTATCATTTACTTGTTATACATCTTCTTTTGAACCTAAAAATGTGAAGGAAGCATTGTTAGACGATTCTTGGGTTAATGCTATGCATGAGAAATTAGAGCAATTTTCTAGGAATGATGTTTGGTATTTAGTTCCTAGACCTAGGAATGTGAACGTCATTGGAACAAAATGGATTTACAAGAATAAAAGTGATGAACATGGCAATATAGTTCGAAATAAAGCCATACTAGTAGCATAGGGATACACTAAGGTTGAGGATATAGATTTTGATGAGACATTTGCTCTTGTTGCTAGATTAGAGTCTATTCGTATACTGCTTGCCATTGCTTGTCATTTAAAATTTAAATTGTTTTAAATGGATGTTAAAAGTGCTTTCTTGAATGGTATCCTGAATGAAGATGTTTATGTCGAACAACCTAAGGGTTTCGAAGATCAAAAATTTCCTTCTCATGTTTATAAATTGAAAAAGGTTCTTTACGGGCTAAAACAAGCTCCAAGAGCTTGGTATGAGAAGTTGACCACCTTTTTAGTGGATGCGGGGTTCACTCGAGGGAGAGTGGATAAGACATTATTCATTAGACGTGAAAACAAGAGTTTAGTTGTGGCACAAATATATGTGGATGACATTGTTTTCGGGGCGACGAGTCAATTATTAGCTAAGGAGTTTGCAAATCTCATGCACAGTCATTTTGAGATGAGCATGATGGGTGAGTTGAAGTTCTTTTTAGGGTTTCAAATTACTCAATTGAAGAGAGGGATTTTTATCGCTCAAACCATGTATGCTAAGGATCTTGTGACTAAATTTGGTTTAGAAAATGCAAAACATGCTAGAACTCCTATGAGTACGACTACCAAACTAGGTAAGGACATATCAGGAAAAAGTGTTGATCAGACACTATATAGGAGTATGATTGGTAGCCTTTTATACTTAATTGCTAGTAGACCTGACATTGCATTTAGTGTCGGTGTGTGTGCTAGGTTTCAGTCTGAACCTAAGGAGTCACATTTGTTTGCTGTGAAACGTATAATAAAATATGTCAGTGGCACAGTTGATTTAGGTATCTGGTTTACTTATGACTCGGGTGCTATCATATCGGGATACACGGATTCTGATTGGGCAGGTTCATGTGATGATAGAAAAAGTACTTCAGGTGGATGTTTTTATGTTGGAAACAATCTGGTTGCTTGACATAGTAAGAAACAAATATCGATATCTTTATCTACTGCAAAGGCTGAGTACATTGCAGTAGGGAGTTGTTGTTCTCAATTACTATGGATGAAACAGATAGTCAAGGATTATGGCATTGAACAAGATACTATGGTGCTTTATTGTGATAACATGAGTGCTATTAATATATCGAAAAATCCTGTTCAACACTCGCGTACAAAACATATTGATATCCGACATCATTTTATACGCGAGTTAGTTGAAGAAAAAACAACAGCACTAGAACATGTTGAGACGGAGAAACAGTTGGGTGATTTGTTTACAAAACCTTTGGATTTACAGAGATTTGAGTATCTTCGTACTTCTTTAGGGATTTGTGCTTTGGACTGATTTTATTGGGATTTGTGTTCTTTTTAGTTTGCGAGTTTCTTTCGTTTCGTTTTTTTTAGGTTTTCTTTTGAAATTTTCTTTGATTTTAGTTTCAGATTTGCCGAGAGTTTTTGTCATAAAAAAAAATTGATGCACTCCTAGATTCAATAATATACTCTTGACATAAAAATATGATTTTTCTCTTGATTATGAGTTATTATAGTCAATTATGTCATCTTGTAGTATATTGTATCAATTTTGATTTTGTCACTCCCTCGACTTCTATTATAATGAAACTAAATTTTAATGCACTTATAACGTATGTGTATTCTTGAGTGAGCATGATATCATAAATTATTTTTTTAAATAGCTCACTATTAACCTTCATTTGCACAATTTGACCTCATGCTTAGTCATCAAAAATTTATTCATAAAAGATCAATGAAAAGGGGTACAATGAGTTAGTGTGAAAGTCGTCTTGTTTAGAGTCCAGTTTGACTCAGTACATTATTTGTAAATTTTAAAAAAAAATGACATGTGAATTTCTTTTTGCACATTGTTGATTTGTACTACAAGAAAAGGACTACCTACTCATGTGTGAAAGCTATCATTGCACCTATATGTTTCAGTAAAAAAAAATATACAGGAAAAATTCCTGTTATGTTATGGAGAATAAGTCAAAAAGTGCAAAATTTCAATACTAAGTCGGTTTGACTACTGTGTAGCATCATTGTTTATATAGGAAAGTTTGTTTAAGAAGATTGGTACATGTTATCTATGCTCATCTTGCATATGCATATCGTTATGATCAATCAAGATTAATTTAATTTTGAGTGATGCATTCGAATTGATTATAATATGCTTTTGATGATTTGATTGATCTATATATGACTTATTTCATTTGATTATCATATTCTATGTCTTGAATATATTTTGAAATTCTAGAAGTGCATCTCCAAAAAGATTTTTGATTTGTTTTTAGTTTAAATTAAAAAAAAGGGCGTTCGAACGCAGATTTTTGAGTTCGAACGCTATGACTGGCGCGTTCGAACGCGTAGACTGGTGCGTTCGAACGCACTCGTGGGTTCTTTAAATACTGCATCTGAACCCAAGGGTTTCATCTTCCATTTTCCAAACCCTAAAAACCCTTCATTTTCTCCTTCTCAAATCTTCAAGATCTTGGTGTTTTTCATCGAATTTTTCACTTCAAATCCTTGTAGAGGGTAGTTCTCCTCCGGATCTAGCGTCTTTCGACCAAATCTTTGAGTTTTTCTTCACTTTTGCAAGGTATGATCATCCATCATTTTTCCTATTTTTTATTCAATAAACATGCTTGATCTTGATTGATTTTGTGCGTTTTCACGTTTTGATCACGTTAATGTTAACACCTTGATGTTTCTTGTGAGATTGAACGTGATATCTTTGAGTTTTCAAGAGAAAGATGGGTTCCATTTAGGGCCTTCATGGTTTCTAAAATTTTTTTGGAATTCATGCTATTTTTTTGTTTGCTTTGGGCATGTATTGAATCTTGCAACTTGTTTCTTTCTCAAGAATGCCTAAACAAGCGACAGTGACCAAGAAACCAAGGCCGCCTTCGTCACCGTCTTCGGCTCCAAAATTTTCTTCATCAACGGCTGCCGGGCGCTACAAACATAATTTTGGCACTCATCCTGTTATCTGTGAAAGACCCGTGGTTATTTCTGATTTTTCTGAATTAGGGATTGAACAGATCTTTACTGAGCGTGGATGGTTATCTGTGTGTCGGATGAGTGGGACTGCTTATGTGGAAGTTGTTCGGGAATTTTTTAGTAATGCCACGGTTTTAGATCACTATATACGTTCTACTGTTCGTGGTGTGTCTGTATACTTGGACTCAGATGTTATTCGTGTTGAACTTCGTCTTCCTGATGGTGAGTTCCAGTATCCAACGTCTGCTCCACTTCCTGATGTCAATGAATATGCTGGTACTGTATTGATCAAAGGGGAACGTTGGAAGGGAAACATGATGCCGCATGCGAAGCTGACATCCGTGGCTCGCATGCTTCACCTTTTTTGTCTGTACAATGTCACCCCCAAGACTCGACATTCCAGTATTAGTCTGGATCGTGCATTCCTTCTTCATGCGATGTTATCTGGCATCTCTATTGATTTGGCTGCCGTGATTTATGATTCGATTCTTACAGCTGCACAGAAAGAAGCACCTCGTGAGGGGTTACCGTTTGGCATCTTTATTACAAATTTGTGCACTCAGAGTGGGGTGCGTGTGGATGTTTCGGAACCTTCCCTTACTTCGCAAAAACTTTGGATCGGATTACTCTTAAGCGGAGTCAAGCTCACACCCAGTCGTCTCCTCTCAAGCCGTCGTCCTCTTCCGCCGCTGGTCGTTCATCGCACCTCGACAGTTCTGATGATAGCTCTGACGATGACTCATCTCACACTGAGGGGGAGTTACCACAGTACTCTGACCGTTCGATCAGCTTAGTACTCAAGTGCAGGATCTCCATTCGGCAGTGAATGATTTACGAACTGAGCAAGCTCGTCAAGGGATTGTACTTGACTCTGTGTTGACGATTCTTCATCGTCAGTTTCCTCCTAGTTCCTAGTTTTTGGCATTTGTGTCAAAAAGGGGGAGAGTGTCTAGGTGTCTAAGTGTGTAGGGGGAGTATGGGCATAGGGGGAGTTTATTACAGTCGGAGTTTATGAGAGTCTTTAGATTTATAACTTTGCTTGAGGTAACTATGAACTTTGTCTGTGAATTTTGTCTGCTTAAGTACTTTTGAACTTATGCTCCATTGATAACTTGTGTTTGGATTGTTTATTCATTTCAAGTTATTTTCACTTGATCTTGGATTGGTATATGTTGATTTGTAGGGATTGATGTGCAAAATATTCTAGACTTGTTGATTGCTCAGTTTGAAGTCTTTGTAATATCTTGTAACCTAGGTGTTTTGTCACAAATTGCCAAAGTGGGAGATTGTTAGGTTTTTATTTATTGGCAATTGTGTACAAAATATTCTAAGTGTATTTTTTCATGTATATGAGCTTTACACAAGTCTAGAATATCTCTGATTTGAAGAATTGCAAGATTAGTGGAGAAAAGCTGTTGAGTTCACTGCATTCACAAACGCGTTCGAACGCGGGTACTGCGTTCACACAAATAGAGAGCCGCGTTCACAAACGCATTCGAACGCAGGTACTGCGTTCACACAGATCGAGAGCAGCGTTCACAAACGCGTTCGAACGCAGCTACTGCGTTCACACAGACCGAGAGCAGCGTTCACAAACGTGTTCGAACGCGGTACTGCGTTCACACAGACCGAGAGCAGCGTTCACAAACGCGTTCGAACGCAACCTGAAGAATTCAAGCTGTCGTGTTCGAACGCACTTGGGCCCGTTCGAACGCACCTGAGATTAAGTCAGGCTGTTCGAACGCACCGGGGCCGCGTTCGAACGCACCGGGGCCGCGTTCGAACGCACCTATGAAGTTTGCAATTTATTGGATTTTCGTGAGTACGGATAAGACTTGGATTTGGCTCTATCTTGGAGATCATATATAAGGATTGTGTTGCCCCAACTCTAGGGTAGTTGAAGAAGATTATTGAAGGAGACTTTTTGAGGCTACATCGGTTCTTCAACGAACAAGGTTCCACTCATCTACAAGAATTTAATCTTTCGTCTTAAGGGCTATCTAGACGAAAGATCAATCTCGAGGGCCACTGAGGTTGGACTTCAATCACGAGAAGCAGTGAATCGTGGGTTCTAGCGAGCAAGACTGAGAGGAACAAAGTCATTTGGATCGACGGGTTGTTTTGTGAGTCAGTCTTGTAACTACTACTATCATAGTGATTGGTTTTGATCCGAGTTTGGATCCGTGGTTTTTTTCCCGTTTGGGTTTTCCACGTTAAAATCTTGGTGTTCATCTCTATTTTCATTTTTAATACTTCTTCTGACTTTTACTTAAGCGAAAGAACGATATCATTGCCTAAAGGTTAGATACATACGTGTGTCTAGGGGTTTTTTCAATTTTGACAATATTTTTTACTACTCTCATTTTGCAAATGTGTCTCTGATTAAAATTGGTGCAAAAGTCTTACGCATCACCTATGTAAATTCTATGCATCGCCGATATAAAATATGTGTTTTAATATTAGACAAAGTACCATTAATAATGGTGAAAAAGTCTTACATATCACCTATATAAATTATGCAGATTGCTTATACAAAATGTGTGCTTCAAAATTAGACAAGTTACGCATTTATAATGATGAAAAAGTCTTGTCTATCATCTATGTAAACCGACGAAATTTTTTTTTCAAGTATTAAAATATAAAGCTGTATATAAAGGCCAAATATAAACAAAATAAAATTTAAGATAAAAAATATCATCCTTAGGCTTCTTCTCCACACAATAAAGAAGTAAGGCAATAGTGGAAGATTGCATATATTTTAGTATCTAACAATCATATTAGTAAATATAGTAAAAATATGCACGTCATTTATCTAAAGTATTTTCAAAGACTATACAAAATATGAATAGAAATTTTAGCCAAGGAATCATCTATGGAACTTATACACTCCAATTTTAACCAAGGTATGCACTAAGATATAAAAAAAAAATCACGAATCGCCTACTTATTATATATGCATCACTTATGTAATATGTACGCATTGTATATGCAAATTGTACGCTCGAATTTTAACTAAAGTACGCAACGAGAGTTCCAAAAAAATTGTCCTGAATTGTTTGTGCAATATGTATGCATCGCCTATGCAAATTATACGCTCCAATTTTAACTAAGGTACACATCGAGATTTCTGAAAAAATATCATGCATCATTTATGTAATATGTACACATCACTTATACAAATTGTACACTCCAATTTTAATCAAGGTACGCTTCTAGATTTTTAAAAAAATGCCATGCATCACCTATGCAAATTGTACGCTCTAATTTTAATTAAGGTACATATCAAGATATTTAAAAAAATGCCAGGCATCGTTTATGTAATATGTATGTATCACCTATACAAATTCTACGCTCCAATTTTAACTAATGTATGCATCAATTTCCAAAAATATGTCATGCATCACCTTATCTCCTTGGTGTCTAGCAAAGAAACCTAATAATGATATTTTTATCTTAAATTTTTAATTCCTTAACATTTGGCCTTTATATATAGCTATATATTTTATTACTTGAAAGATTTTTTCTCCAATTTACACAAGTGATAACAAGACTTCGTCATCATTACAAATGTACACATTGCTTAATTTTGAAGTGCGCATTTTGTATAAGCAGTGTGCATAATTTACCTAGGTGTAAGATTTTTTAACCATTATCAATGCATACCTTGCCTAATTTTGAAACTCATATTTTGTATAGGGCGTGTGCAGAATGATGCGAACTGGATCATATTGGATCACATCAAAGGGAGATTGGGCTCAATGGATTGAGTCTAATTATCTTATTTGGTTATTTGGTTTAGTTAGAGTCTTATTATGAACTAATTAATAATATCATCTTATACGAATAGGCAAAACTGTGGTGTATTTGTCTTACAATATGAGGATTGCATACAACAACGTTCACAGTGTGATTTTCACTAGCAAGATATTATGAAAATCAGGATAAAGTTAGCAGCTGAGATCGTCTATGATGGGTTGGTGCGTAGAGGAGGCAGTAGTTAGAAGTTATAAAACATACCATGTAATTGAAATGTAATTGCCATATTTATGATGTAATATTAATGGTGTAACATACTCAGTGATGGTTGATTGTTATTACAGTTAGTTTGTAGGATTGTGTTGTTATGACTGTTTTATATTATTGATGACTTTAGTGATGATTTATGGTGTAACATGCTTAATGATGGTTAAAAATGTTTAAAAAATTGATACAAATTCCAGTGATAATTTATTGTTATTCCAATGATGATTTATTATTCTTGTGGTGTTATGATTTATGGTGCTCGGTGATAATTTTAGTTCTTTGCTCTAAATTTTTCTTTTACTTTCTAGAAGATGAATGTATTCAATTTGTCAAATAGACGCAGACTTTTAATTTGGGTCATGATATTGTGTTGTTTTTAAATTTTTTGTTGCTATGGGGCAATCTAATTTGTCCAATCTCAGTGCATTAATTTCTGAAAGATAAGTGCATTATATTTTACTTTTCTGTTAGTTGTTTTTTAATTTCTATTAGATGAGTGCATTTAGTTTGTTAAATAGATGTAAACTTTTAATTTGGGACATGATATTGTGTTGTTATTAAATTTTTTATTGCTAAAAGGGAGTGGATGCAGATTTCTGTAATCTAGTTTGTCCAATCTTAGTGCATTAATTTCTGAAAGATGAGTGTGATACGATCTCTCCTAAGGCTCAGGTTCGATCTCTTCCAATTCTCTGATCTGAACTAGATTTGGCACGGAACTTTGTAATAAGATATCCAAAGATTCCGTCATTGGATTGACGTGAAATTTGGATATGTTGTATCCCCAGAAAAGAGCTTTCCAACAAATCAAGTTTCAGGTGAATCGGATGTGGCGATTTCAAGATATCGTCCGATTAGTGGATGAATGTCAGGGTGGTCTGATCAGGATCCGTGGATGAAGGCACGAGATCGTAGCTGATGGTGGTTGGAGGCGGACCGACATTTGTGGGGTGGCACCGGTGAAAAGTGGTGATGGAAAGGTTATGGTTGATGGAAGGGTTAGGGCAAGTGTTGGATAGATTGGAAGAAGGGGGAGGAGAGGGCCGCCCCTAAAGGTCTAGGGTGATTGGCTTGTCGAGGGAGGTTAGAAGCGGCGTCGCCGGGGATTGAGAGAACGAGAGCGAAGAAAATGAAGGAGGCAAGGCAAAACTCAATTCTTCAATAATAATCTCTGGTTGCCATCCACATCCCTTTTAGAGGCTAACCAAACAACTCAAAATTAACCCTAAACAATACAATTTCGCCAACCGCGTTCGAACGCACCGAGTTCGCTCTTATCTAGATTTGCGAATGCGATGCAAGCATTTGAACGCATAATCGAACGCGCCTATTTCCCACTTCTTTGGATTTGCGAACGCGATGCAGGCGTTCACAGTGTGTTCGAACGCACAATGCACACTCTCACAACTACGTTCACAACCGCGTTCACAACCGCGTTCGAACACACTCTACCTGCATTCGAACGCGACTTACAAAAAACTTATTTTCTTAGAAATTAAATATTCAAATAAGAAACAAAGACACTCGTAAAGTGTATCCATGCTCGAGACGACATCGGTGAAGTCCGAATCGTACCAATCCACCACGCTTCCACAACCTTCTCCTCAAGGTTTGAAATTTGGGAAGCGATCCATGATATCTGACTCTAGCTCTCATGTAGACTCGTCAGTAGGTTTGCCTAGCCACTCAATCATTACTTCAGTCTCCAATTTGGATCCATGGCGTCTTCTCTTGCGGCCTAAGACTCAGACCGGTTCAGTTGGGCCGTCTTCTTCCATTAGTTCGGGTAAGGCCGAACCCACCACATGGTTATGCCCAATCTGGGCCTTCAATGCCGATACATGGAAGACCGGATGTATCCTGGTTCCCTCAGGTACGTCCAACAGGTAAGCTACTGGACCGATTCATTGTAGCACTCGGTACGGACCATAGTACTTGTAACCCAACTTCTGGTTCAAAATTGGCCTCAATATGGATTGCCAGTACGGTTGAGCTCGAACGAACACCCATTGATCCACCTCAAACTCTCACTCACGCCGGCCTTTGTCATGAGTCTGCTTCATGCAGTTTTGGGCTGTTGCTAAGTGCATCTTGAGCCGTCTCAAAGTTTCATCTCGATCAACAAGTTCCAAGTCAAGCTCGGTCCTATCCGCCGCCGCAAGTCTATTGTAGGCACACAAGACAGGGAGAGTGCGACCATAAAACGCTTCAAAGGGGGTCATCCTCAATTGAGCTTGGATACTTGTACTCCTACTGGCCCAAGGTGGAATTTGGGTCCGTCTACATTGAGTCCACTTAGTCTTGGGTGGTCGAACCAATTGACTCAATGTCAGTTTAGTAATAGAAATCTGGTGCATCCGATTGCGCTCGGGAGGTCGAGTTAGATGTAGTTGGTGGATCCAGATTAGGTCCTCCTAGTGACTCAAGTTAGGTTCAACTAGCCGAACTGATTGTTGGTTGTGCTCATAATCGTTCTGCCCATCCATGGATTAGGATCCAAGTCAAATGTATCTTGGTATAAGCAAACTCGTCTTAAGTCAAGTAGAGGGTTTCTGATCATGTCCCTTATTTGACTTAACTGAGTCCCGAAGTTCAGAGATGACTCACACTCAACTTGACCCCTTTGGCTCATAGGTCCAACCCAGCTCATGTCTAGCAATTCCACCTAGTCAAACCCAACCATGTAACCATCTTGAAATTCTAACCACTTAGGGTTTTCAAAAAAATTTGAAACCCCTAATATTTCTCCCATAATTTCATCTCCATTAGCCGTTGCCATAGGAGTTGCCTTGGCACGTGGCAGCCTTGGCTGAGTAGTGACCACCTCCAGTAGTTGCTTTAGCAGGGTTCCCGATGGTGTGGTGGCAGTCGGCGGCGATGGAAGGCCGAAGTTGGCCCAAAAAATGAAATCTTCATCTCCTTCTTCTCTGTCCTATCACAGCCATGGCAAGGAGCCTTCGGCCGTCTAGAATATGAAAATAGTTGCCGGTGAGGTCCCTCTTGGGGTGGTGGCGGTTGACTACTGTGGAAGGCTAAGGTTGACCAAAACAAAATCTTCATCTCCATCTTCTTCACTTAGTCGCAGCCATGGCAAGAAGCTTTCGGCCGTCTGGGTGAGAAAAGCAGCAGCCTGCAAGGTCTTTACGGGGCTGTCAGCGGTCGGTGGTGCCATGGGTGGAAGATCGCGGCCTTCTCCTTTAAGTTGTAGCTTGGCAGGGAGCTGCAACGTCATCATTAGTGACGACGCTGTCGCGGTCGACTGTCGATTGACCGAGGAGAATGGTGGAAGGTTGCTGGAGGCCATATGCGATTTCTTCCTAGTTGCTGACTCGCCGTGGTTGCAAAGGGAGGTGGTGAAAGGCGGCCCAAGTGTCGGAGCTCACGGTTCTGGATCATCTCCCTCACCACTAATGAGGATTCCTGATGAGGGATATCTAGCGACCATGCGTGGTCTTCCTCCATTCAATAGTGGTTCGCACGGTTGTCGACTCATCGAAGAACTTCGTTCTGATGTCAAAAGAACATTCCCAACCGTTGAGCTCGCCGGAGGAAATTGCTGCCTTGAAGCTGGACTCTTTGCCATTTTTGCAGGATCGGGAAGGGTGTAGCCAGCCTTTCACGGTTTGTCGATGAGGTCTCCGGTGCATGGGAAGATGTGGAGGTTCTGAGGACTACTACAATGGTTGAGGATCCCATTATAGCCGGTGGTGGTTCGTTGTGGCTAACCATGGGTCAGGGTGTTGAAGCTCGATCTTGCTGTATAGCCGAACTCTCCCATTGTGGGGAATGGGGAGGCCGTGGAGGATGTTGGGTATGCTGCGGAGGGCTCCCCATGCTGCCTTGCGATTGCCATGCTTGTTGAAGAAGGTTTCGGCCACGCCTGTATTTCCCAAATCATCTCCATCATTATTTGGTTGTTGATGGCCATTTGTTCGGAAGGAGACCCCAACACGGCTTGAACACTAGGTTCTTCCATATTCCAATTAGATCGGGCGGTTCCGTGGGTGGAAGTCCCTACAACCATTTCCCTCTCCTCTATTGGGAGAATCTCTTCTTCCTCGTCTCACCGTGCAGCCATGGCTCTGGTTGTCGTTATAGGAAGCGCGTGTCTGAGGAATGGTGGCTCTGATACCAAGCTTGATACAATCTCCCCTTAGGCTAAGGTTCGATCTCTTCCAATTCTCTGATCTGAACTAGATCAGGCACAGAACTTTGTAATAAGATACCGAAAGATGCCACCGTCGGATTGATGTGAAATTTGGATATGTTGTAGCCCTAAAAAAGATCTTTCCAACAAATCAAGTTTCAGGTGAATGAGATGTGGGAATCTCGAGATATCATCTGATTAGTGGACGAACGTCAGGGTGGTCTGATCAGGATCCGTGGATGGAGGCACAAGATCCTAGGTGATGGTGGTTGGACGCGGACCGACGTTTGTGGGATGGCACGGGTGAAAAGTGGTGATGGAAAGGTTATGGTTGATGGAAGGGTTAGGGTATGTGTTGGATAGATTGGAAGAAGGGGGAGGAGAGGGCTGCCTCTAAGGGTCTAAGGTGATTGGTCGGTCGAGGGAGGTTAGAAGTGGCGTCGCCAGGGATTGAGAGAACGAGAGCGAAGAAGACGAAGGAAGCAAGGCAAAACTCAATTCTTCAATAATAATCTCTGGTTGCCATCCACATCCCTTTTAGAAGCTAACCAAACAACTCAAAATTAACCCTAAATAATACAATTTCACCGACCGCGTCCGACCGCGTTCAAACGCACCGAGTTTGCTCTTCTCTGGATTTGCAAACGCGATGCAGGCATTCGAACGTTTGATCGAACGCGCCTATTTCCCACTTCTCTGGATTTGCGAACGCGATGCAGGCGTTCACAGTGCGTTCGAACGGACAATGCACACTCTCACAACCACGTTCACAACCGCGTTCGAATGCACTCCACCCGCGTTCGAACACGACTTACAGAAAGCTTATCTTTTTGGAAATTAAACATTAAAACAAGAAACAAAGACACTCCTAAAGTGTACCCATGCTCGAGACGACATCGGTGAAGTCCGAATCGTATCAGAGTGCAGTATATTTTGGTCTTCTGTAGATTATTTTTTAATTTCTGTAAGATGAGTGCATTCAGTTTGTTAAACAGATGCAAATCTTTTAATTTGTCTAGATATGTGTTAGATGGATAGTATAGTGATATTATTTGTTTTCTTTTAAATCTCGATGTGTACATTTGTTAAAATTAGAGCGTATATTTTGCATAGGCATCGTACAAACAACATAGGTGATGCATGACATTTGTTTTTGAAATCTTGATGCGTACATTTGTTAAAATTAGAGCGTACATTTTGCATAGGCTGTACAAATAACATAGAAGATGCGTGACATTGTTTTTAATATCTCAATACGTACGTTTATTAAAATTAGAGCGTACATTTTGCATAGGCTGTACAAATAACATAGGAGATGCATGACATTTTTTTTAATATCTCAATACGTACATTTGTTAAAATTAGAGCGTACATTTTGCATAGGTGATGCGTACAAATAACATATATGATATGTAACGTTTCTTTTTTAAATCTTAATGCATACATTGTTTAACATTAGAGCGTACATTTTGCATTGGCGATGCGTATATATAACTTAGGCAATGTGTGGCATTTTTTTAAATCTCGATGAGTACCTTCTTAAAAACTGGAGCTGTAATGTGTACAAATTACATAAGTGATGCTTGTAATTTACATATCCCACATATTTGTGTTTTAAAATTTGTGATTATTAATTTATCATAATGATGGACTTCTATTTCTATTTAATATCATGTTAATTTTTTTATTAGTAATTTTTTATTTCTTGGTAAAAATAGTAAGAGTTTCTTTATTTAGATTTTGATGCTTACCTTAGCTAAAATTTCTGTCCAAGTATTGTATAATCTTTGAGAGTACTTTACATAGGTGATATGCATGATTTTGTAATAGGTTTAGATGCATATCTAGTTAATATGATTGTGTTAGATTGTAAAATATATGCAATCTTCCGCTGTCACCTTATCTCCTTAGTATCTAGCAAAGAAATTAAGGATGATATTTTTTATCTTAAATTTATTTTCTTAACATTTGGCCATTATATACAGCTACATATTTTAATACCTAAAATTTTTTTTCGTCAATTTACATAGGTGATGGGCAAGAATTTTTCATCATGATAAATGCGTACCTCACCTAATTCCGAACCACACCTTTTATATAGATGATGCACATAAATTACATAGGTGATGCGTGGGCCTTTTTTTTTTTAAATCCTGATGCGTACATTGTTTAAAACTAGAGCGTATTTATTGCATAGATGATGAGTATAAATAACATAGGTAATGCGTGGCATTTTTTTACATCCTAATGCATGTTTTCTTGAAACTTGAAGCGTACATTGTGCATAGGTGATGCGTACAAATTACATAAGTGATGTGTGATATTTTTTTTAAGTCTCGATGCTTACTTTTTTTAAAATTGGAGCGTATATTTTGCATAGCAATGTGTACAAATTACATAAGTGATACGTGACAATTTTTTAAAGTCTCGATGCTTACCTTTTTTAAAATTGGAGCGTATATTTTGCATAAGCAATGCGTACAAATTACATAAGTGATGCATGATATTTTTTTTAAAAGTCTCGATGCTTACCTTCTTTTAAATTGGAGCGTACATTTTTCATATGCAATGCGTACAAATTATATAAGTGATGCATGATATTTTTGTTTAAATTCTCAATTCTTACCTTCTTTAAAAATTAGAGTGTACATTTTGTATATGCGATGTATACAAATTACCTAGATGATGCGTGACGTTTTCTAAATCTCAATGCATACCTTGTTGAAATTGGAGCATATATTTTGAATTGGCGATACACACAAATTATATAGTTGATGCGTGCATTTGTTTATTTAGATTTTGATGTTTACCTTAGCTAAAATTACATAGCTGTTTACCAATTTTAATCAGAGACACCTTTGCATAATTAGAAGAAAATATTGACAAAATGATATGCAAATGTTGACAATATTTACATGGGTGATACTTCAAACATTTCTTTCTTTACAAAATATTGACAAAATATGAAAGTGTGACTATGTCAATCCTTGAACGGGTGTAGTTTAGCTGCAACTTCTTTTATTATGTCCATTTCCATGACAAATTGAATGTTGTTTCTATTTTTTCTTGTTGTTATTAGTTTGAGCCTCGCCAACTGATGGTCGCCTCTTTTTCTGTCTACGTCCAACCTTAACCTTTACTGTAGAGGGAAGAACTGAACAATCAAGAGTATCATCTTTAGGCCAAAATTTTTTTGATGTGGTAGCTGCATAATCTGAATAAGTGATTCTAAATAAATCTGTAGTGAACCATTTATCACAATAATCATATTCTGAAAGTGACCTGAATCCGGTAGCAGCAAGGGCATGCTCGCATGGAAAACCAAGTACCTTCCATGCATTACATGTGCATTCCCTCTTTTCTAGATTGACTACATCAGCCTTTTCAATATCTGTCACCTGAAATTCAAGCATGTTGGATGGCTTTACTGCATGTCTTCCTCTTTCTCTTGCATTCATTATTATTTTTTCTACTCATGTTGTCAGCATAGTATTCATCTTTGTTGCAACATTATGACACTTCCCAAAATATGCTGCTACCATGTTGTATAAGAAAACATTTTACTCCTTTGAAAAATCCATTACTGTAATAACCCAAGTACCAAAAAAAAAAATTTAGTTGGGCACGACACGACCGGCCACGTTGTGGCCGACCTCGTGCCCAGCATGCGTTACATGCTGTGGTAGTGGTGGAGGTGCCACACACCTCCACCAAGCCACTCTTCTCCACGTCGCATCGACGTGTGGAGGTGGGACCGAGCCCATCGGCTACTCCGCCACCGCCACATGACCACCCCGATCTATCTCTCTCTATATAATTTTCTCCTTCCTCTCCTCTCATTCTCTTGATCTCTCTCTCTCTAACTCTCCCTCTCTCACTCCCTTTAGTTCCCCAGCAGCCACCGACCACCGAGAAGAGCCGCCATAGGCCTTCTACCCGCCAGTGAGTCTCTCTCCTTTCTTTTCTCTCTCTCTCTCTCTATCCCTCTCTCTTTCTTTAGTTCTTACCATTTCCTCTCGAGGCCGCCGGAGGATTGAGCCACCGGCGAGGATGGTCGTTGAGTGGCCACCAGTGGTCGTACCCCTCCCCTACGGCCCAACCCCCTTCCCCTTTCCTTCTTCTTCTTCTTCTTCTTCTTCTTCTTCTTCTTCTTCTTCTTCTTCTTCTTCTTCTTCTTCTTCTTCTTCTTCTTCTTCTTCTCCTCCCTTTCTTTTCTCCCCTCGGCCCAGCACCTGCTGTGTTAAGGTGCTAGGCTGAGCCCAACATTGTGTATAGTTTTTTTAATTATTGATTACTATTTTAAATTATATTTGATTATGTTATTAGTTATTTAACTAGTGTAGTTAATCCAATGTATTTAATTCATATGAATTAAATCTAATTATATCATGGTTACTAAATAAATCTAATTATATTAGGTTTAGCAAAATACCTGCAACATAAATTACTATATTAATCCTAGCTAGGTATAGTAATTATTAGAGTTATGTACATATATTCATATGTAATTATTTGCATTAATTCTTATTTCCTTAATTATCAAAGAGAATAATAGACAGATAATTATGTTTTATATGCATTATTAGATAATATAATTATGGTTATAAATAACAAAACATATATATAGGAATTAAGAGTATATGATATGATTACAACGAGAAATTTTCTTCTAGTCAAGTTAGTTCTAATTAGTGGAAAGACTGACATTATATGTTATAAATAATTTCAGATTCTGACCCTCCTGTTCAAGACCCCGTGGACCTAGCTATCGAGGACTAATTATTGTTGTAACAATGTGAATGAGTGGCTGTTTGGTAATTACAGTTGTGGTGAGTAGTTTTATCCTCTAGACGTCTTTCTCAAATTAGGATATAATATATAATTATGTATATGCATGTTTTGGCCTCCAGCATGATTATATAACCTTATCTAGAGATAATTTCAATCGAGCATATTTTATCATGCATTTGATTAGACTAATCTGGGATATGAGTATGCTAATAACATATAAAGATGATTAGAGATGATTATATTGTTACGATTTTATGTCGAGATGATCTCTAGCATGAGTATGCATGTGATAGACTAGCAGGGATATGTATATGTTATATATATGGTTAGAGACTGCATTTATTTTCCTCTTGACTTCCTTACCACCTAAATTCTTAATATGCATGACTTGTTATAGTACTGGATATATACACATGATCTATCATATAAAATGAAATGCATAAATCTCATTAATAGAAAAGTTAATAGAAAAAGCATGTGGGTACCCGAGTAGCGCTAGGGTTAAGGGTGTCTGGAGTGATAATTATGGTCGCTGATATGCGATATCTCATGGCCCACGTCCGAGGCCAGTTGAGTTTGTGCGCATAGACAATCGGAACTTGCCATTTGCTAAGGCATGTGTGTGGCGAGTTACTCTCATGTGATTCTATTAACTAGTGGGGTACCGATCTGGATGGATTTTGATAATCCCTTAGCGTATGGCAGGGTATGCTTTGAGCTTACGGGCATGATGTTGAGACTGAGTACTAGGTGTTGACTGTGCACAGTGGTCTAGTATGATGGTATTATAACGAGATATCGGTAATGATTGTGATACTGAGAATTGCATACATTTATCGAGTAATTATCATGCTTTAGATACCATTGCATTTGACATCATGACATGGTCGACATGCATCATATGCGTTATATTTGATAGTGGTACAATAATAGTATGACATGGATTTATATATTGTCGAGAGGTTGTGTTCTTGATCGGTTATAACATGATATCTATTATAAATCTGAAATTATCGAGGACTTGCTTATATGTTTATTTATAGCATGATGCTTCTTTCTGATTCATATTATTCAGTACATGATTTACTCTTTTATTTTTCTTGGCATCACTAATTTAGAGTAAGGTCTATTCACTGAGTCTTTAGTTTATGACTCTCTTTGTTTTCTCCTTTCAAAAAACCACAGTGAACAAGTGGAACAGGATACTCCCTTAGAGGTCTTGCTAGTGTGTGAAGAGTAAAGTGTAGTTAGTGTCATATGCTAGATGCATTATGTTATATGATATATCTATTGACATATTTCAAAGTGTCTTTATCCTTGTCTTATATTTTAACAGGTGGCTTTGTACTTGTATAATTATGTATATACCACTATTGTGTATATGTAATAGTAAAATGCTCTTGATGATATCTTGTAGCCTATGTGAGACCCTATTAGGGTTATTTGTATGTTGTTGACAGTCTGACTTAAGTTATTCTTAGTTTAGATGTTGTGGAGAAAATTATGATGTTAAGGATAAAATTATGATGTTGAGGATAAAATTATGATGTTGATACATATTTATTTGATTGTCGGCAACTAACCAAGTTGCAAGGTGCCTTGCACATGCCATGTGGGCTCATGCCATGCACATGTTTAGGGTTTGGGTGTTACAATTATAACTCTCTGCAATATTAGTTGTAATAATGTTATATTTATGTCTAGGAAAACAATGATTTGCCCATCTTTCCTTTGGAATTCTTTCAATATATTTATAATGCTCCACGTAAAACTCCTTTAACATATCCATATGACTTGTAAATTTAGAATGTATAAAAGCACGAGCAGCAGCCCAAAATTGATTATAAGGTACATAATTTTTTGGAGCATCTAGAAGATTTCTTGAAAGATTTTTTATATTGCATTATTCAACCCCTTTTGTCGGTCAAACATAATTGTAAGTTCTGGAATTAGTGAAATGCAATCATGAAGGTGTGTAAGAAACCAAGTCTAAGAGTTTTCATTCTCTCTTGATTACAGCAAAACAAATAGGAAACATGTGATTATCACCATCCACTGCAGTTGCAGTTAACAATGACTCTGTATATTTGCCTGTGAGAAATGTACTATCAATAGCAAAAAATGGACGCATGTTACCCTTGAATGCCCTTAAACAAGCTCCAAAAACCCCCAAAAATCTATGAAAGTGACCCTCTAACTCATATTTTAGTGCACATATGTTTATTGGGTCTCTCAATGTTAACTCCCTCATGTATGGAATTAGTAAATTATACGACTCGTCAAAGTTTCCGCAGACTTCCTCAATTGCCTTTACCCATAAACGGTATGTTTTCTAATAGGATATACATATGCCATACATTGTTTATATAAATGTTTGAATTGACTTCAGTCTTAGTTCTTCATTTCAACAATTTGCTCTCGAACTTTATTCAAAATGAAATCAGTTGTCATTTATCTATGACCTTGACTAACTATCGGTTTATTGCATGTGTGCTTATCAATAAACTTTTTAATCTCAAAAACTGCAACTCCATTCAATTTTCTTGCCATTATCATCCATGGGCAATCTAGGGAGCTATGTCGAGCCTTTACTTTAAAGTACTTACATTTTATAGGTTAAAATTCAAATTGATGTGTGAGTGCATGAACTTGGAAGCATGGTTCAAATCAGCTATCCCATGAAAGCATTGTCCAATGTGTAATTCTAAGACGGGCATATGAGTATCAATCTATTTCAGGAGTATTAAAGTTAATAATAAATTCATCAACAAAATCCTCAAATGTTTCTTTTAATGATGCATTTGCTGCAACTATAGTTACCCCTTCTTTAAAGCCCATGATCAACTTATTATGTGTTGAGTAGGTGGTCAATTTTCAGAAACAATGTCTTCTACTGCTCCGTAATTTTCTATTTTGTCATCCCTAGAGGGTGGTCCACCTTCACAAACAATGCCTTCTACTGCTCCATAATTATCAATTTATTCATCTATAGGGACATAGACATTTGCGAAAGATAATTCAACATCTCTTATTTTCTCTAAACTTTGTTTTAGAATATCAGACCTAAAATAAAATAATATACATTATTACTTGCTTAAAAAGAATATCTTAGAATCAACGACAAAATATAAAAATCAAGATTAGGCTTTTAAATGTGTTCATTTTTTATATTAGATACACACTTTTTTATGACAAAATGCACACTACTTACATAAGATATGTGCACAAAGTTTCATAAATTATATGTATTTAATTGTAAGAAGATGTGTATCTATCATTGTACGGAATTGAAGTCATTTGCATAACAACTATCTAATTTTCTAAAAATCAAGATTATGCTTTTAAATTCGTTCATTTTTTATACTGGGTACACACTTTTTTTTATGAAATATACATTACTTACTTAAGGGATGCACACAAAGTTTCATAAATTATGTGTATTTAGTTGTAAGAAAATGTGTATTTGTCATTGTAGGAAATAGAAGAGTCATTTGCATAACAACTCTCTAATTTTCTAAATATCAACAATGGGTCCTTTTGCACATCTCTTATGTAATTTATATGTATTTTATGACAAACAAATGTGCATCTAGTATATGAAATAAACGTATTTAATTTTAAGACCCCAAACTGTTCATTACTAAAAATAACGGTGTTTTTCTACAAATTAATAGTCTCACATAGACACAACATAGTACGCATTATATATATGCATCTTCTTACAATTAAATACACATAATTAATACATTGAAGACTTTTAAAATCTATACATTAAAGACTTTTAAAATCTACGTGCTTACATTGCATCTGATCTCTAGATTGTTTTTCAGAATACTTTAATCACCGGAAAACATGATGAACAGTGAACAAGATGAAAGAGATGTTTAATGGAGAAGCTATCTTGTAGGATCGCCAAATGACATTTTAGAGGAGAAATGGTATTTGAATTTGATACATTTAGTTAGGGTCTTTTCTTATTGCATTACTTATGTATTTTTAATAAAATAAATTTTCTGTAGGTCGCGTTCGAACGCGGTTGAGGGCGCGTTCGAACGCATTTGCGAACACCTGCATCAGGTTTGCAAATATAGAGAACGTGAAATGCGCGTTTGAACGGCTGCATCGCATTCGCATCGATAGAGAATGCCTTTTGTGTGTTCGAACGCAATCAGGCGCATTCGAACGCGATCGATAGGAATCATAGAATTAGGGTCAATAATTGTTATTTTAGCTTATTGGCTAGCCTCTATAAAGGTTTGGATGGCAGCCAAAATCATTATACTATTAGATTATTGGTTTCTTGCCTCCTATATTTTCTCTATTCTCTCTACCCTAATCTCTCTCCTCCCTCTTCACCAACCTACCACCTCTACCATTGGCAAAGTCTCTCCTAACTTCTAATCTCCCTCGTCTGTCGAGTCCTCCCTCTTCCTTGGGATCTTAACCACTTCTTCCCCTTCATCTTTATCCCTTAAACAACATCAACCACCTACATTATCATCCATAACCCTAACACCCACTCCACCCGTCACCACCACATTATCCGCACTAAATCGTAATTTCATCCCAGTTGTAATTCAAATCTATGAAAGGCTTAAATACAAAAAATGTAGACTAGAGAATTATGGATCGATTCCACTTAGTTTAGTAATTTTATGACTATGGGAGAATATTTGGTGAATATTTTCTCTTAGTTGTGCGGACTACTACTACGATAAATTCAAATCTTGAAGGAATCATTCCGTAGCCTATCATCAGTATCAGAGCTAGGCAAACCTTAGACCTCTATTAATGGTTGAAATAAGGAAGATGACTTCGACAAGTAGACCAATGGAGAGCACACTAACAAGGGAAGACTCAACCCTAACCGTGAGGCTGATTCTTTTGGAGCGACCACGGTAGGATCGAGTCAACCAACGTCCATGGGTGTGAACATGGGCTTGTCGGATGAACTTAGGGGCATATTCCAAACATTGCTGCATAGGGTTGACGTAGTGCAAAATGATCATAATGCTTTAAAGAAATATGTCATGAATCGATTGGCTTCGTTATCTCCTCGATGAAGATTAGTGCCTCAAGAAGGACCAGCGGTGGGACCACACCGAACCGATACCCCACAGGTCCAGGTGCAACATGTTAGTGTCAATGATCCTCTTTTACCAATGCTTACACATCATCCTCCACCTCCGTTACAAAACCCAAGACTGGTTGTGGTGGAACCCGAGAGGCGAGCAGCACTAGTGTACTTCATCGATGAGGAGGATTGGCACTTTGAGGATGAAGTTGATCCCTTCCGAGATGGTGATGGATGTGCTCGAGGATTTAGAGAAAGAGATCAACAAGCACATAGGTTCAGACCTGAACCAAGGATCTTTCGCGAACCCGACAATGCTATTCGAGGGAGGACTACACGCTTGGATTTTCCAAAATTCCAAGGTGGTGATCTGACGGATTGGGTGTTTCAAGTGGAACAATACATTGATTGTCAAGGGACAGTGGAGGATGCAAAGGTCTAGATGGCAAGCTTTCACCTCTAAGGAACGGCATTGCATTGGTATTGGTCGGTTATTCGTGGTGGAGGATTTATCGGTTGTGCTGACTTTTGTAGAAGGATTACACGTAGATTTGGGACAGTGGCATATAAAGATTTTTTTGCCACATTAAGCAAGATGGTTTAGAGGATGACCGTTTTGGAGTATCAAGCTGAATTTAAAAGAGTTAGTAGTTATTGTGAGCCACCTTGGCCCGAACTGATATTGATGAGCACATTCATTTCAAGGCTGCGGGAGGAGATACAGGTGGATGTTCGTGCTCTTTGTCCTACCACTCTTGAGGAGGCCTTTGAGAAGGCCGTGAGGATGGAGCAAAAGCATAAGGCTCTCAAGATGGCAGCGAAAAAAAGTTGGGGCAACCAAGATGGGCAATTTGCGCCTAGAACGTCTGCTGGAAATTCTGCGAGTTCAAAGACAGCGACTGCAAGTACTAAACCACGACCACCTTTGAGACCTTTCGATGTTAGAGGAGGCACAAGACTCCATTCGAACTCTCACACCTGCCCAGGTGGAGGAGCGAAGAGCGAAGGGCCTTTACTTTCGATGCGACGAATGTTTCACCCCCGATCATCGGTGTTCTAAACCGATCGGGAGTGTGATGCTCATTGACGGTCTCGAGGACGACGATGAGGTTGTTGGTGATGGAGAGTGTTCAGAGGAGGTCCATGAGGAGGCCGTTGAGGGTACTTCCGCGCCAAGGATGTTACGGGTAGACAGACTCATTAGAAAGCATTGTATGCACATCCTCATCGATTCCGGGAGTACACACAACTTTCTAGATGAGAGGTTAGTGAGGAGATTGGTCTTGGATGCTGAACCGACTATGGGGCTTGACGTTGCTATTGGAGACGGCACAAGGCTTAAGGCGGAGAGCTTGTGGCGCTGGGTCAGTATACGGGTGCAAGGACACAACATCATTATGGACTTGTTCACGTTGGTGCTATGAGAAGTGGACATTGTCCTTGGCACTCAGTGGTTACAAAGCTTGAGACCCATCACTTTTGATTTTTGGAGCATGTAGATAAAATTTAAACAAGGAAACAAAGATGTGCGGCTTGATGGTATTCGATCTCTACCGATTCCTGCGATGCAGTTGATGGTGGGGCTACCATGTGTGAGTGATTTTACTTATCTTCTTCAGTTAGGACCAGCAGGAGACTCTCAAATGAGTCCAGATACTACCATCAAGTTGTCTAATTTATTAGACAAATTTGTTGGACTGTTTGAAGAACCAAAGGAGTTGCCACTAATGAGCACAGTGGACCATCACATAGAGATTGTACCCGGGGCTGCACCAGCGAATGTGAGTCCATATTGGTATCCATATGTGCAAAAGGAAGTTATCTCTAAGATAATAGCTGAGATGTTAGAGCAAGGCCTCATTCAACCAAGTCATAACTCTTACTCATCGTCCGTGCTATTGGTGTGAAAGAAGGATGAGATATTACATTTTTGTGTCGACTATCGGGCACTAAACGCTATTACCGTCAAGGACCGGTATCCCATTCCGGTTATAGAGGAGCTGCTGGATGAGCTTGCAAGGGCGACCATATTCAGCAAGCTTGACTTGAGAACTGAGTATCATCAAATTAGAGTTCACCTGGCAGATGTCCACAAAACTGCATTTCGGACTCCAGACGAGCACTAGGAGTTTCAAGTGATGCCCTTTGGTCTCACCAATGCTCCAGCTACTTTTCAAGGCCTCATGAATGATATTTTTCGGTCTCTACTACGAAGGTATGTCTTGGTATTCTTTGACGACATTTTCGTGTATAGCATGACTGAATTGGAGCATTGGCGACATTTGGAGGATGTGCTGGATTTGTTAAAGCAAAACCAGCTGAAAATTAATAAGTCCAAGTGCCTATGGGGAGTACCACAAGTGGAGTATTTAGGCCACATCATCTCAGCGGAAGGTGTAGTGGCGAATCCTCAAAAGGTGGCATGCATGACCGCTTGGCCTATTCCTACTACCATAATAGGATTGCGAGGATTCTTGGGGCTGACCGAATATTATCGCCGCTTCATCGCCGGGTATGGCAAGATCACTGCTCTTCTCACTTCTTTGTTGAAGAAGGGCATCTTTAGATGGACGAATGAAGCCACTACAACTTTTGAAAAACTGAAAGTAGCAACGATGATGGCTCCCGTTCTAGCGCTACCGAACTTTACCGAAGAGTTCATTGTGGAATGTGATGCGTCGGGAGTTGGCATAAAAGTTGTACTAATGCAAGGAGGATGTCCCATACCTTTTCTTAGTAAGGCTTTATCACAAAATCTCAGCAATTATCGACAAATGAGAGAGATTTTGGCAATTCTACATGCAGTGACAAAGTGGAGGCCTTATCGGTAGGCAATTCATTATCTGAACCGATCAAAGGAGCCTTCCATACTTTAGGGGATAGGCGTATACACACTCCGGATGCACTATCATACCAACCCGATACCGCCGAGCTTGCAGTCTATTCTTCTCCTACTTTTCCTGTAACACCCCTACCCGGCAGAGGCACGTGCACTCGTGGCGTACGCAATAGGACGAGTGGGACCCGTCATGCATAGATATACTCCTGTGTACATATAATCATGACATCATCAAATAATACATGCTAACATATTTATGCTTACATAATACAACACTAAATAAATCATATCATCAACCAAATAAATCTGTTAACATATGAATATCCAAGTCCACAATAATATACACTAGACCACTACCTAATCTAGCAGGACTCACACAGGCCACAACAACCCATCAAGATACAACTAAACAACTAATACCCGAGGTGCACTATAATCTGACATGTACTATACAAATCATCGCCTGATACAATAAAGTACAAATATAACAAACAACGATATAACTCAATTTCTATACAAACTATCATCTATACCGTCTCGCACCTATGGCTCACCTCATCAATCTAAAATATCTTTTCGGGATATCTTAAGTCGCTATCACGTACCACATATCTGAGAGGGTTAGACAAGAAATAAAGAGAGTCATGAGCAAAAGGCTCAGTGAATAGACCTTACTCTGAATCAGTATGCCAAACAAAAAGTAAATCATGTACTGAATAATATGAATCATAAATAGCATCATGTCATGAATGAGTATATGAATGTGTCCTCAATAATAAATAAATGAAAGGTAAATAATATGTCATAACTGATAAAAGTATATAATCCTCGATAATGAATAAACAAATCTCCATGTTATACTATCATCATAACTATCTCTCAAATATGACACATGATGCATGCCGACTACGACCATACTATGATATTAAATACAACCATATATGATGTATATTGACCACTTGATAATCAGATAATCAGATAATCAGATAAAAATAAAATCATATGCATTTCTCAACATCTCAGTCATCAATGTCATCTATGTATATCATCATACTAGACCACTGTGTATAGTTAACACTTGGTATCCGGTCTCAACATCATATCTGAAGGCTTAGAGCATACTCCGCCACCAGCAAGAGTATCTCAAATATAACCATACCCCACCACCCGCTAGGTTATCAACATCCATCCACACCGGGTACCCTCCGAGCTGATAGAAACTTTGTGAAGATAACTCGCCACATATGCCCTAGCGAATGACATGTGTCCGAATGTCTGCTGCGCACATAGACTAACGACCTCAAACGTAAGGCCAATAGGATCGTGACTATGTCGAGCAATCAATCATCTCCAGGCACGCCCTAACCCTCGCGCCCACTCAAGTATCCTCACGCTTTCTATCAACTATCCTATCAATCACATTTCCTGCTTTCATTCTAAATGACAAATTATATGCATATATTCAGTACGATAACAAGTCAATACATAATAGCAATTTAGGTGGAATAGGAATCAAGAGAAAAAATGATGCAATATAGTCTCTAACCATGTAGCCAATACATGCATAACCATGCTAATCTATTACCTACATACTCATGCTACAAATCAATTGGACATAAAATTATAACAGTATAATCATTGGTGTGAGCAAGAGAGAGATAGAGATAGAGAGGGGGGAAAGGAGCTCACCGACGCTCGCAGAGGTGGCGACGGTGGTTTCCAAGGACGACGACGACGGTGGTTTCCAAGGACGGCGATGACGGTGATAGGCCGGCCTCGATGAGGGAGAGAGAGAGAGAGACCAAGAGAGAGAGCGAGAGAAAGAGGGATATAGAGGGAGAAAGAGAGGCAGTTGAGGGGGAAAAGGGCGACGATGTCGGGGCACGCCGCGGCCAGCTGGCTGCAGACCCAATCTTTTAAAAAAAAAGAAGTTTTTGGGTACGACGTTTTGAGATTGTTACAAGAGGTGATGGATGATTGGGAGCGTCATCTAGATTTGGAGAATCGAGACGGTTTGTTGCTGGACAGCGGATACATTCGGGTGCCCACAAATGATGGATTGCAGTAGAAATTATTGGAGCACTTCCACCAAACTCTAGAGGCTAGTTATGAGGGTGTTTTGAGGACTTATAAGAGGATATCTCAGAGTAGCACGTGGCCATAATTGAGGCGGGATGTGAGGAGTGTTGTCCGTGCTTGCAAAGTCTGTCAAAGGGCTAAGACAACCACATTGAAACCGGCTATATTACTACAACTTTTACTTATACCAGATCATGTTTGGGTAGACATTTCTATGAATTTCATAGAGGGTCTTCCGCTAGTACATGGATATTTAGTTATTTTTGTGGTCGTTGGCAAGTTGAGTAAGTATACGCACTTTTCGGCATTGTCACATCCATTTTCAACCAAGTCAGTGGCTAAAATTTTTGTGAAAGATGTTGCTCGGTTACAAGGCATGCCACACACGATTGTTTTGGATTGTGATTATGTATTTATGAGTAACTTTTGGATGGAGCTTTTCAGATTGCAGTGAACTCGATTGAACTTTAGTTCGGCCTATCATCCACAGACGGACGACCAAACTAAGGTGGTCAACCGAGGTATTGAGTAGTACTTGAGGTGCTTTGTTGGAGAGATGCCAAGACGATAGTTGGAGTTCTTACCGTGGGCGGAGTGGTCTTAAAACACCGCCTACCATAGCAGCATTGACATGACTCCATTTGAGGTGGTGTATGGGCGCACGGCTCCGACATTACGCGTCTATGATCCAGTGGAATTTGCAGATCGGACGGAGGTGGACTTAGCTTTGATGGATAGAGACGCCACATTAAGGAAGTTGCGTGGCCATCTTAAACTTGCTTAAAACCGCATAAAGCAAGTTTATGATCGCAGCCATAGAGAACAAGAATTCGACATCGGCAGTTGGGTGTTTATGAGGGTGCAACCGTACCAACAGGTGACCTTGCATCTGATGTGAAACCAGAAGTTAGCACATTGCTACTTTGGTCCATTTTGGGTGTTAGGGCGTATTGGTCCGGTTGCATACGTTTGGAGTTACGAGAGGGGTCGAGAGTGCATCATGTCTTCCATGTTTCATTACTGAGGGAGCAGATTGGAGATCATAAGGTCGTTGGATCAGTTCTACCAGAGCCATTGGAGGAGACAGAGATCGTGAAGCCAATTCGTGTACTTGCTAGGCGCCGACGACGTCATGGTTCCAGATTAGAGATGGAGATTCTAGTTGAGTGACTTGGCAAGCCATCCGATAAGGCGACATGGGAGTTAGACACGGATATTTTGGAGCGGTTCCCCGACTTTTCACCTTGAGGACAAGCTGGGAGAAGCGTGGTGGGCTGATACATTTAGTTAGGGTCTTTTCTTATTGCATTAGTTATTTGTTTTCATTAAAATAAATTTTTTGTAGGTCATTTTTTAACGCGGTTGGGGGTGTGTTCGAACGCATTTGCAAACGCCTGCATCAGGTTCGCAAATATGGAGAACGTGAAATGCGCGTTCGTATCGACAGAGAATACCTTTTGTGCGTTCAAACTCGATTGGGCGCATTCGAACGCGATCGACGGGAATCATAGAATTAGGGTTAATAATTGTTATTTTGTCTTATTGGCTAGCCTCTATAAAGGTGTGGATGGCAGCCAAAATTATATTGCTATTGGATTATTGGTTTCTTGCCTCCTATCTTCTCTCTATTCTCTCTACCCTAATCTCCCTCTTCCCTCTTCACCAACTTACCAACTCTACCATTGACAAAGTCTCTCCTAACTTCTAATCTTCCTCGTCTGTTGAGTCCTCCCTCTTCCTTGGGATCTCGATCACTTTTTCCCCTTCGTCTTTATCCCTTAAACAACATCAACCATCCACCCTCATCTCCATTATAATCCATAACCCTAACATCCACTCCACCGGTCACCACCACCATCATCCGCACTAAATCATAATTTCGTCCCAGTTGTAGTTCAAATCTGCGAATGGCGTAAATATGAAAAACGTAGATTAGGGAGTTCGTCCCTCGGTTGCGTGGACTGCTTCCTGCAATAAATCTAGATCTCGAAGGAATCGTTCCGTAGCCTACCAGAATTGTTAGTGATGAAAATACAAGATAGAAGAAGAATGAGAGGAAGAAAATGGCACAAGAATGAGAGGAAGGAGATGGAAGAAGGAAGAAGGAAGAAGTAAGAAGATAGAGAGTAGGTATCTCAGAAATCACACAAAAGAGAAAGAGGACATGGCAGTCTTTTATTAGTTTGTTAGGTCTAAATTAATAAATAAGGTAATAAGACAATTTAGCGGGTATTAGTTCTACTATTTTAGGACACAATAGTCTTTCTGAGATTTGCTAGGGGTAAATTGGTAAAAAAAGGCCTGAACTTGCAATTGGATAACCAGGGCTGCCAATTTGATAATTGTTGGGCTTTTTGGTACAAATCATCCATCTGTTTAGCAAAATAATGCACTCATCTTCCAAAAAATAAAAAATAACTAATAGAAAACCAAATTATAATGCATTCATCTTCTAAAATTTAATACACTAAAATTGCACAAAATAGAGTAGAATTTTTTATCAATTTCCTTATCAACAAAAAGATTAAAGAACAACACAATATCATGTTCCAAATTAAAAGGTTTGTATCTATTTAATAATATAAATGTACTCATTTTCCAAAAAAAAAAATTCTCAGAACAAAACACTAAAATTATCATTGAGTATGTTAAACCATAAATCATCACTAACATAAAACAATAAATCATAACAATACAACCTACCTATAATAACAATAAATCATCACTAGAATTTGCATCAATAGCATAAAACAATAAATCATAACAACACAACCTAACTGTAATAATAATAATAAATCATCACTAAGTACACCATAAATATTATAGTTACACCATAAATATTACAATTACACAATAATTACATGATATAGTTTTATAACTTCTCATTATTGTCTCTTGTACACACCAACCAATCATTGCATGCACCGCTCGTGGATCACTTCCACTCCACTCCCGAGGCTGGATATGAAGGCACGCTGAGGACATACGACCGACTCTTGCAAAGTTGTAAGTGGGCTGGGATGAGGAAGGCAATGATAGCGCACGTGAAGGTATGCGAGGTGTGCCAGCGGGTGAAGACTAACTCCCTTAGATTTGCAGGATAATTACAGCCCTTACCCATTCCAGAGCGAGTCTGGGAGGACATCACCATGGATAAAAGGCTACCAGTGGTGCAGGGGTACTTGGTTATATTCGTGGTGGTAGACAGGCTGAGCAAGTATGCTCACTTCTTAGCCATGGCGCACCCATTCTTGGCGAAGACTGTAGCGGAGGTATTTGTACGCGACATTGGGCAGCTCCATGGCATGCCACACTCCATAGTATCAAACTGAGATTAGGTCTTCATTAGTGACTTCTGGACCGAGTACTTTGTGCTTCAAGGGACCCAATTAGACCTCCGTTCGGCTTACCACCCGCAGACTTATGGCCAAACCGAGGTGGTGAATTGGAGCATCGAACAATATCTTTGCTGCTTTGTAGGAGAGCGTCCCTGAAGATGGCTCAATTACCTACCTTGGGCAGAGTGATCTTACAACACTACTTTTCACACTAGCATTCAGATGACACCCTTCGAGGCAGTGTATGGTAGACCACTGTCGACCTTGGGAACCTACGACCTAGTGGCCTCCACAGCACGGATAGAGATAGACCTAGAGTTGACTGATCGAGATGTTACCCTGAGGAGGTTGAGGACCCACATGGCAGAGGCGCGGAGCTACATGAAGCAAGTCTATGATTGCAAACATCATGAGCAAGAGTTTGCAATCAGCGACCTAGTATTCGTGCGTGTTCAACTGTATAGGCAAGTAACTCTGAGACCGATGCGCAACCAAAAATTAGTGCATTGGTAATTTGGGCCATTTCGAGTGCTCGAGCGACTTGGCCCTGTGGCATACAGACTAGCATTACCTAAGGGGTCCCTCGTCCACTCGGTGTTCCATGTTTCACTCTTGAAGGCTCGAGTCGGGATGGACCAGATCATAGATGGAGATATACCTAACATAGTATAGGAGACACACGTAGTGGAGCCGATAAGGGTTCTGGCCAAGAGGCAATGACGTAGAGATAGGAGGCTATAGATAGAGATTTTGGTTAAGTGGTTGGGTCGACACTCCGATGACACTACATGGGAGGTTGAGTCTGAGACAGCCGAGCGTTTCCCTAACTTTACACCTTGAGGACAAGGTGGCGGAAGCGTGATGGATTGTTGTGAACCAACCTAGAGTTGGTTGATCTAGTCGAGTCAGGTTGATCGGGTTAGTTTAGTTGAGTTAAGTCTAGGGTTTTACTTGGAGAGCAAGTAACCAAGCATGGGTTAGCCACTATAAAGATGGTGCGGTGAGCACCCTAAGAAGGCAATGCGAATTACCCTAATTTCCCTTTTCTCTCCCTCTCTCTCTCTCTCTCTCTTTCCCTCTACCCTCAACTGGTGGTAGCCCCAAGGCCACCAGCTGAGACCGCACTCCTAACCCACGCTCGTTCTCACTCACTCCACTTTAACCCATCCACTCACGTGTCTGACAGCACCCCACCGCTCCCAACTCATCCTTCTTCAACCTCACGCCTCTATCCCTTCTCCATTAAGACCTCCAAAGCTTTCCCTTCCACTGCGGACCACTACTAAGCCATACCACTCCAATCGAGACCACGACCCCATCCACTTCAAGCCAAAACTGACATCTTCACCTATCCGACTCGGCGACGCGGACCATCCCCATATCCAACCACATCAAAATCATAGTCTAGTTGTCTTTTCTATCGACTCTACTTGCGCTGTATATCTCGTTGTACTATTAGAAAGATGATCATTTATAATATGTGTCTACATAAATAAATATACTTACCAAATTTTAACAGCCATAAATAATTTTATGTACTCAGGTTACTAAGTAAGTTACCATGTCATTGGTATCTTTTATGTATTTATCACTAAGTAGAGAAGTATTTAATACTTTTTATACACATTTTGGACATGTTTGCACTCCAATTATTAAATTGTCTCTATTTGGCACATTTCATACTTGATCTCATCAGTCAATACTCTAATTGAGACATTGAGTTATTTGATACCCTATGCCCTTGAAATGACTAATTTAAAAAAATATATATAACCATTAAATGTTTTAGGGAAAAAAGTATTATGCTGAAAAAAATTGCATGGCAAATAAAACTAAATTACATTTATCTAGTACATTTCAAAAAGTTAGTTACATATTGGGCTCCTAAATTGGCCAAATCTAATTATCACTTTCTAGCCTCAATTATAAAAGTAGTGTGATTCCTAGCCATGTTTTTACTCATATTTATTTAGATTTGTGTAAATGTATGATGATGATGCAATGACTCTAAAGTTATAGAGACAAATAAATAGTACTAATCATAATGCTAATTACCTAAAATCACCGAAAGATTTGTCTTGCGCCATTATTGAGGAGCCATAAGATCAAACAAAAATGGTGGAAATGGTGAAGAAGAGGAAAAGAAAATAAGATAACAAGAATTGAACATATGTTAGGGTTTGATGTATAAGAATGGAAGGACAATGTTAAAAAAGAAGAGAAAGAAAGGAAGAAGAGGAAGAAGAGATAGAGAGGATTAAGAGAAAGAAAGGAAAAGGAGAGAATGGCTTGATGCGGGAGAGAGAAAAATTAACATTGATGATGATGAGAGGAAAAAAATAAAAAGAAGAAGAATAATGGGTTTTGAGCAGGTAGAGATTTAGTTAAATAGTTGGGTTGGGTTAGAATATTATGAGTAAAAGGGGTTCAAAAATGCAATTTGAAAATAAAGGAGGCCATATTTGCCAATATAAAAATTGAATGGCTTTTTTGTGCCAATCGCCCTAAAAGTTTAGCAAATAAAGTTCATATTTATGTAATCCAATCATTTCAGCAACATCATTTCAAGCAAAACAAATATAAATCTGATAAAATTCCTAGATTAATTAGATCTGTAGATATGAAAAATAAAATGTCTAAATCAAAGTTGTAAAAAAAATAAAAATCAATTTTCTTTCGAGAAAATTGAATCTACTAGGTCTAGAATAACCGATTAAGAATCATACTTTAAAACCTAAAACTAACTAGGAGATAGAAATCTGAATACTACATAAAACTAAGAAAACCAAACTCAAGTAGGTGAGTGAAAAATTGAGTAAGAGTAGAAAAAAAAAATTGATAATCAATAGGAAAAGTAAAAGATGGCAAGCACCATAATACAATTTTTTAACAAAGAAAATCTCTCTCGGATAGAGGGAAAAAAAATCACGAGCAATCCAAAGTCAAAATAAGACTTACTTGCATCTCCACCCGACACTTCAATACCTAAGTGCTTAAGGTAATCTCTTGAACATGAATTGTGTGATTAACTATTTTGGTGAAGTAGAAAGCCTCTCTTTAGTAAGAACGGGACCACGTCAGCTTGGTAATCCGAGTCAAGCAAGCTAGAACAGGACATGGTCTAGTCTCGGGTGGTCGAATGTCTGTTATTGTCATGGGTGAACAAGCCCACTCGCTCACAACCTCCATGGCCATGGCTGGCTGAGGGATGCCTTCGCATTTGCAGCTATCCATAGCGGTTTCCAAATTATCCATAGCTCTCAAAGCTTCTCCTCCATGACCTTGAGAGAGCTGAAGGCTCTGCAAGAAAGTGTGGACAAGCCACCTTCAACCCTGACTTGGATATTGTAGCTAAGTCCTCAAATGAGGTCGTAACTTAGGACGTCTTAGTTATGGGCCCTAGGTGAGGGAACTAACTAAACTCAGCTAGAAAAGGCTGAGGGCAAGCCAAAAATAAGGATTCAGTGCACACAGATTTGGTGGATGAGCACCAATTGGCTCTCCCAGCTATAGAGATTAGCGGATGGGCTTTTTGCTAATGTTAGGGCTTCGACCTAGTTAGATTTGAATATTGGGATGCAGGGAAGTCCAATATATAGGGGCAAACAAGGGAATTATGGAGGTTGTCAACGCTAAGGGGAGCTCTTGATTGAGTTGTGTGCACCCACGAGTGCGTCATTTGCTCTTAGATCTAGTTTAGGCAGCAACAAAGCATGTCGCAGTTGTCCCATGGATGGAAGCGATGTGTTGTCAATTTGAGACAACAGAGGAGGAGAGGGCATAGAGCTGTGTACCAATGTGGCCACGGTTTCGACGATATGACAATAAGTTTGGATCTGTCATTGCTCTTCATCTCATTAAGGATCCCCATGTTCTCTATGATGACCATCCTAAACTTGATGAGGGCTGAATGCATCATCGCCACCAAGGAAGAGATTAGGGCCTGAGGTGGTCGGTATCTTCTCACAAAAACTCTTGATCTTAAGCTTTGTTGAAGGATACAGTGGCGTCGACATCAACAAATTTGGATTTATCGAAAATCTCATTACTACCATGGATCTAGTGGTGGGCATGCCAAGGAAAGATGCCTCTGGTACCAATTGATACAATCATAGATTGGACTTCTCTCAAAAGGAATAGAGGTCAACCAAAGGAAGAAGAAATGGGTCTCTCGGCCTAGGGCACCCTGGTTTTGCTAGTAGGACTGATTTTGTCTAGTTAGCACTTTTGAGTGCCATGACTTCTTTGTTGAAAATGTAGGCTTGCCACTAGATTTAGAGATGGGATTGAACCATGGTAAGAGTTGGATATGGGGGCTCAAGGTTTGCGCTTGGACATAGGTCAAAAGTAAGAAAGCGTGGGACACAATAGGCTGGCTTAGGTTTGGCTAGACCAGTTGGAGTATTGGGCTAGTTTGGGCCCCTAAGGATGAAATCTAGGACTGAAATTTGGTCATAAGGTGGGCTAAACTCTTGGTGAGAAATGAGCTAGGTTTTGGATAGGAATTAGGGTGCGAAAGGGGTCCAAACACAAGAAATCACAATTTTGGGTTTATCGAACATGCATGGGCTAGATTGGATCGGCTAAGGTTTGTGGTGCCCTTTGTGTGAGGCTGGTATCCAAGGCAAGGGTGGCCGACCTAGAGGGGACGAAACCCTAGCTAGGGTTTACAAGTGGTTGGGTTCAAGGTGGAGTACGACTAGGTGGTGGTTTCAATTAGCAAAACCAAGAAGGCTAGTGGCAAAACTAAGAAGGCGTGTGAAGGTGTTTATGGTGGTAGGATGGCCGATAGGGTGATGGTTGGCATATAGAAAGGATTCCAGTAGTGGTAGAGGGAAAGACGAGAGCCAGTCAGGAGGTAGAGATGGCTAGGGCAAAGAGAGAAAGGGGAGAAGTCAGAGACAAAAGAGTATATACTGAAATTAGCTACAACAAGAGGGAAACAAAAATTACAACACAAAATAAATAAGAAAGATCTAATGCTCTACTAAATAAGCTGCTATAGAAGCTCCCACTTAATTTTCATCATACATCAAATATGAATGAGCCTAATGCTCAAGTGGCACATCACTAACATAATTATGTATAAAGAATTTCAAAGCATGACAAAGTTTATGCACTTACACACACCATGACAAGTACATAAATAGCCAAAGGAAATTATATAGATAAATAATCTCAAACTCATCACCATCTCTAATACATAACATTTTAAATGATGTACTTGTCCTCAATTATCTCTATGTATGCTATAAGACAAGCATCAAGTTATATTAGTTAGCATGATCTAACTCTCATGTATGCTAACTTTCACTATATTCACCAACCCACCGATAAACATCCACACTACTCCCAACACTACTTCCACTAGGGCTCCAAATAAATGCCCCCAAGAGATAGGATAGAAAATAATGGTAAAACCACCTACTCATTACCCGACGAAAAATTGACTTATTATCCTCTATTGTAGAATAAAGACATCAGTCATAAGCCTATCAACACGAGTCAACATTATGCCTTGATGCAACCTAAGCCCTCGGCTCAACATCATTGCATTGCTTGTGTGAAATTATAAGTTGTTACTCAAGGATGCTTTGGCCCTATGTCATCGGATATCACAACGTCCAAATCATTCCACCTCCTATCGCCAACTTAATAACCTAAGGGATTTTACCCTCATCAATCAACGTTAATGATGGTTCGTCATTCAATGAATGGTAGTCTAATTGTATGAGATCCATAGACTAAGATCTCAACCATAAGCCCTAATAAATACTACTAAAATATAATTGCCCGATGGAGGTGGAGATGGCGAGTGATGGTGATGATGGTAGTGATGGTGGTGATGGGATGGTTGCACAAGGTACTATTGGGTGAAGGAAAAGGGAAAAAAATGTGGTCAAGATCCCAAGGAGGAGGGAGGACCCGATAGTCAAGGGAGGCTAGGAATAACCGGCGTCAAGGTGGCACATGGCTAGGATTTGATCAAGGAGGAAGAAGATTTAGAATAGAGGAAAAAGAGAGGTCAACACAACATTCATTAATAATCCCAATAAGGTTGTCTTCCATATATTAAGAGGCTAACCTAGCAAACAAAACTAATAAATGATAAACCTAGAAACAATACATTCTTGCCAAGCACGTTCAAACAGGGTTGAGCACATTCGAACGGGTAATTTTTGCGTTCTCTGTATGAAAAAATAAATCCCTAGACACACGTATGTATCTAACCTTTAGGCAATGATATTTCTCATTCGCTTAAGTAAAAGTCGGAAGAAATATTAAAAACGAAAGTAGAGATGAACGCCAAGATTTTAACGTGGAAAAACCCAAAACGGGAAAAAAACCACGGATCCAAACTCGGATCAAAACCAATCACTATAATAGTAGCAGTTACAAGACTGACTCACAAAACACCCTGTCGATCCAAACGACTTTGTTTCTCTTAGTCTTGATCGCTAGAACCCACGATTCACTGCTTCTTGTGATTGAAGTCCAATCTCAGTAGCCCTCGAGATTGATCTTTCGTCTAGATCACCCTTAAGACGAAAGATTAAATTCTTGTAGATGAGTGGAACATTATTAGTTGAAGAATCAATGTAGCCTCAAGAAGTCTCCTTCAATAATATTTCTTCAACTCCCTTGAGATAGGGTTTCACAATCCTTATATATGATCTTCAAGATAGAGACAAATCCGAGTCTTATCCGTACTCATAATCTTCAAGATAGAGCCAAATCCGAGTCTTATCCGTACTCATGATCTTCAAGATAGAGCCAAATCCGAATCTTATCCGTACTCATGAAAGTCCAATATTTTTAAACTTTGTTGGTGCGTTCGAACGGGCTCGAGTGCGTTCGAACGCGACAGCTTGAATTCTTCAGGTTGCATTCGAACGCGTTTGTGAACGCGGCTCTCTGTCTGTGTGAACGCAGTGCCCGCGTTCGAACGCGTTTGTGAACGTGGCTCTCTGTCTGTGTGAACGCAGATTTCGCGTTCGAACTCGTTTGTGAACGCACCGCGTTCGAACGCGTTTGTGAACGCGATGTGAACTCAACAGCTTTTCTCTAATAACCTTGCAATTCTTCAGACCAGAGATATTCTAGACTTGTGTAAAGCTCATTTACATGTAAAAAATACACTTAGAATATTTTGTACACAATTGCCAACAAATAAAAACCTAACAATCTCCCCCTTTGGCAATTTGTGACAAAACACCTAGGTTACAAGATATTACAAAGACTTCAAATTGAGCAATCAACAAGTCTAGAATATTTTGCACATCAAGCCCTGCAAATAAACATATACCAATCCAAGATCAAGTGAAAATAACTTGAAATGAATAAACAATATAAACACAAGTTATCAATGTAGCATAAATTCAAAAGTACTTAAGCAGACAAAGTTCACAGTTACTTCAAGCAAAGTTCAAAAGTACTTAAGACTCTCATAAACTCCCCCTATGCTCATACTCCCCCTACACACCTAGACACCTAGACACTAACCTAGACACTAAGACACTCTTCCCCTTTTTGACACAAATGCCAAAGACTAGGAACTCGGAGGAAACTGACGATCTAAATCACCTTCATCATCCGACTCCTCTAAATTTTGTTCAACTGTAGATAGGGCCATCCCTTTGGACTTCCTCGGTTTTGAAAGACTGGACTCAAATGTTTGTAGATTTCCTACTAATTGTTCAACTTTCATTGAATCGATATCCTTACTTTCCTCAATAGCTGTAACTTTTGCCTGAAACCTTTCTGGAAGGGACCTAAGGATCTTACGGACAATTCTGTTTTCAGGAAGTTTCTCTCCTAGGTTGAAACTAGAGTTGACTATATCACTCAGCTTTGCATAGAACTCATCAAATGTCTCATTCTCCTCCATACGTAGGGTTTCAAAACTAGTAGTCAACCTCTGAAGTTTCGAAAGTTTTATAGCCATGGTTCCTTTATGAGTAGTTTCTAAGATCGTCCAGGCTTCTTTTGCTATCTCACACGTAAAAATTCTTCTAAATTCTTCCGAGGAAACACAACTAAAAATAGCATTTATTGCTTTGCTATTCCAGCCGACTTTGTCATAGTTTGACCTATCCCATGAGTCAATCGGTTTCTCAATAAGTTTTTCATTCACCATGTACATTGGTGGACTCCAACCGTTCACAATGGCCATCCATACTCGCTCATCTATAGATTTCAAATAAGCTCTCATCCTAGCTTTCCAATATCCATAATTTGATCCATCTAGAATAGGAGATCTAATAGATGATTGTCCATCTCTATGAAAATCCATGCCTATCTGATCTCTCTCAAAGATTGAGAGAACCTGCTCTGATACCAATTGAAAAAATAAATCCCTAGACACACGTATGTATCTAACCTCTAGGCAATGATATTTCTCGTTCGCTTAAGTAAAAGTCGGAAGAAATATTAAAAACGAAAGTAGAGATGAACGCCAAGATTTTAACGTGGAAAAACCCAAAACGGGAAAAAAACCACGGATCCGAACTCGGATCAAAACCAATCACTATAATAGTAGCAGTTACAAGACTGACTCACAAAACACCCCGTCGATCTAAACGACTTTGTTTCTCTCAGTCTTGATCGCTAGAACCCACGATTCACTGCTTTTTGTGATTGAAGTCCAATCTCAGTAGCCCTCGAGATTGATCTTTCGTCTAGATCACCCTTAAGACGAAAGATTAAATTCTTGTAGATGAGTGGAACATTGTTAGTTGAAGAATCGATGTAACCTCAAGAAGTCTCCTTCAATAATATTTCTTCAACTCCCTTGAGATAGGGTTTCACAATCCTTATATATGATCTTCAAGATAGAGACAAATCCGAGTCTTATCCGTACTCATAATCTTCAAGATAGAGCCAAATCCGAGTCTTATCCGTACTCATGATCTTCAAGATAGAGCCAAATCCGAATCTTATCCGTACTCATGAAAGTCCAATATTTTTAAACTTTGTTGGTGCGTTCGAACGGGCTCGAGTGCGTTCGAACGCAACAGCTTGAATTCTTCAGGTTGCGTTCGAACGCGTTTGTGAACACGGCTCTCTGTCTGTGTGAACGCAGTGCCCGTGTTCGAACGCGTTTGTGAACGCGGCTCTCTATCTGTGTGAACGCAGATTTCGCGTTCGAACTCGTTTGTGAACGCACCGCGTTCGAACTCGTTTGTAAACGCACCGCGTTCGAACGCGTTTGTGAACGCGGTGTGAACTCAACAGCTTTTCTCCAATAACCTTGCAATTCTTCAGACTAGAGATATTCTAGACTTGTGTAAAGCTCATTTACATGTAAAAAATACACTTAGAATATTTTGTACACAATTGCAAACAAATAAAAACCTAACACTGTATGTGTGAACATATGCAGACATTTGAACGGGGCGTTCGAAAGCGACCTCCCAGCGTTCAACGGGCAATTCACGTTCTCTATATGTGCGAACGTATACAAGCATTCGAATCGGGCGTTAAAATACTGACAACTAGAATTCTTATTCTTCAAAAAAAAACTAAGAAACCAAAATATGAAATGGATCTATAGGTTATATCGATGCACGAGATGACTCAGTGTGATCCAAATCACATCAGATCATAAGGATAAGAAAGGGTTCTACTGGTAGCCTTTAATAGAGCCCATCTACTAGACCTAGCGTCGATCAAATTTCCAAACAAAAGGAGGTGACAGGGTGACACCAGAGATGCGAATATTATGATCCCCCTCAAGCAAGGTAGATTCGATCCAAGAAGTAGTTCTAAACAAATCTAGAGTCAAATCTTGTGATGGTAATGCTGATCAATCTAACCATCGAAATGACCTGAGATTCGAATATGCTTTGTTCCTCTAAAAGTCAAGACTCCCGCACAATCAAAATCTGCTCATATGAATGGCTAGATTGAAAGATATGGTTGATACAATGACGAAAGGTCAGTGATGTCAAGATGGACGTGGTTGGCAGAAAATGGTGGTATGGCTACGGTTAGAGTTATGGTAGGTAAAAATCGGTTGTGGTGGATGTGGGATAATGCCTTAAGCAAGAGGATGGGAGAGAAAGAGACCAACTCTCATGGAGGAGAGGGAAGAAGCACTACAAATATGCTTTGTGGCTACCTAACTTGACTTGATTGGCCCAACTTAATAAGCTCAGGTCTGACCAACCCAATAAGCATATAAGTGCAGACTGTAAATGATTAGACTCTAGGGTCTAATCTGAATTACAACTTAATTAAACAAATTATAAAACTAAATATAAATAAGTGAAGTCTAAGGTCTTTATTTCATTTCCAGAATTGGGCCTTGGGCATTGAACCCAATGTCGCATTGCCCTTGATCCGACTCGGCTTGACTCGGCTTGATTGAACCGTATCAGCAAATCTCCCACCCAAACTCAAACTAAATTAGAAGGGAGGAAGGAGGACGTACCACAAACGAGGGGGTGTAATTGGATCGACTTTCTTCGATCGGTGACAAACACAACTGAGGAGAGAGAAAGAGAGCTTGGGGTGAGGGTTACGGTGGCTAAGAAAAATCGAGAGAGATGGGAAGGGGAGGAGTTAAAGATGGAGAAAGGGGCGCTCAACTCAAAGGTGAGAGCCCTTTGCATGCGACCACACTGCTAGTCATGTGCGAAGGAAGCTTTGCACTCGCACATTGTTAGCACAAGTGTGAGAAGGGACAAAGGAAGGAGGCAGACGTGCACCGCGCGTGCCGACCACATTCTCTTATAGGACTAAAACTCGAACTAATTAAATAAGTAAATAAATGAAGCAAACATAATACTGATAGAGTAAATTAGCCTTGTTTCAAATTTTATTTACCAAAATATATTACCCCTCAAATTTTGGTAAGTCTTTTTTATTATAGCCCTAACTAAAATACTAAACTCATGAGAATTTTATATTTTTACTCAACTATTAACTAATTCAGCGTTTTTAATCTTATATTAAAATACCAAACATTTCAGCATTTTATTTTGTCAAAGTTCACTTAAGTTAGTGTTTTAGCTGCTGAATTTAATCCTTTACTTTCATATAAAAGTGCTTATCTTAGTAGCGCTCTACCCTATAGGTAATATGCTTATGAGTTCAGCATTTTTTGTAAGGCTACAATATATAGACATCTTTTAATAATTAGATTGAAGAGTGGTCTATATTGATAAATGAAGTTTGGAACATGGTCAAAAACTCAAAAAGTCGAGCTACCTAGGACACAAACTCTCAGCCCCGATCATAACAAGTTGCATCAATTGTGCAGCATCAAGTTGAAAGGATCATAATAAGTTGCATCAATTGTTCAGCATCAAGTAGAAAGATCCATCTTGTATTCACATCCGGATAAGATCCGAGTTATATTTGGTTCATATTGCATCCATTTAACATCTTGTCTATATTTGATCATTATCCTTATTTGTTTAATTAAAACATAATTTTAAATTTTACTATCAGTTTAATATTTTATATCTAAATCTGTATTTGGAGCAAAAATATGGATCGACACGTTAGTTGTGAATTTTCCTATCTGTTTTCACCCCTACTACTAGGTGATATCACAAAACACAGGAGTTTTACAATCGAAATTATAATAGAGCTTTTATTTTTTTTTTGAAAACCTAGCAGTGCTATGACAATTATAAATACATATGAAGCAGAATTGCTAATACACAACGAATCCGTAAAAGATAATTTAGTAGTTTTTATATTGTTAAGTACATCATAAAGACTACAAATTACAGAGTGAAGTAAAATATTTCTCCCAGAACAGAACTTATGGACGGACCTATATCATTGTGTATCTAGACTCACCAATCAAAATAATTTACTTCAATAATTTTTCTAGCTTGACCAATAACACTGTTTCAAGCAATGATCAGGAAAGATTAAAGGGGTATTTATTGAATGCTGAAATCCAGATGTCTTCTAATTTTTCTGGTGAAGCCACAGTACTCAAGTATAAGCAGTTCCTATAGACCAGAGATCATTTAGTTAATTTTAGGAAAAAACCTACCATAGTTAAAGTAAACAGTACCTTTTTCATGGAGTCATTCTTCCCTTTCGGAGTTTCTCCAAGACCTTGAAAATCTATCTGCTCTTAAAAATCGTCTCTGATAATGTTCTTTACTCACCAGCTCGGTTGGAAGTTCCAGTTCTGTATCAATCCATGTTGTCCGCTTGGTAGGAAAAATGACTTCAATAGAAGGATCAATTATCCATCCAAAGAATAAGAACGGATTTAACTACAATGAAATTATCAAACTACTATTCATAATAGAGATAAGTATAGAAAACCTAGGGAGTGGAGTAAAAGATATTACAGAGGATTATATGACTGACTATAAATTGTTAAATTGAATCATCATCAGCATATAAAGCAGGGGATAGTGTTAAAAGTAAAACTACGCATAGAAAGAGCTATATTTTAGGGGGTCATAAAATATAAGCTTTATGACAAATCACTACCTGATTTCAGTCCTCTATGCACCAGTCCATTCCCTGACAAGCAAATTTGAGTGAGAAACGAACTTACATGAAAGACAGGATTATACAACATGGAAGGTAAAGAGATCAGCAATATGGGTCACATTTTTGGCTCATCTAACCAGAAAAAGATCATCTTCCATTGCTACTACAATTAGGATGGGAGAAGAAAATAAAAGGAAAAGAACAGAAAACTGAGCATCAAAAGAACCTTCTGGGCAAGAGATAGAGCAACCAATTCAAATCAATTATTATAACCGCAAGGGCAGAGGTAAAAAAGAGTAAGGAAATAAAATAAAAAGTGAGCATCAAAAGCAACATATGGGTAAGCAATATAGCAACCAATTAGACCAATCATATTGCATGCACGGAATGATATATTGACTAACAGAGTAGGTACGACAGACTAGGCAAACATAACTGCATATATAATATTACACTGCAGAAACTACTTTATGAATTTCATGTAGATGCAAACCTGCTGTGCAGTTATTTGGCCATAGCAGCTAATTCTAATCAGAATTTGTGAGCAAGAGACACTAGAGCAGGATCTTCCAAACTTATTTGAGATATAAATTTTTGAAAGGAGTGTCATTCTCAGTGTTCCAACTATTGTCATAATATCAAGATTGAAAACAAATAAAATTTTGACATTTGATACAAATTTAAGGTGGTAATCCGTATAATAGATGGTTGTTTAGTGCCTCAAATCACCAGCTCAAACTTATTCTCATTATACAGAAACTTTGAGGTACTTGTAATTATGAAATGATAAATAAGTGATGTTAAATCTTTGAAAAAAAAATTAACAACTTGTATAGCCACTTTAAATGCATCTGAAGATCTGATAACTTTTATTATCCGGAGGAGCAACCAAAGGATCAACATGTCCTGAAACATTTATAATGTTTATAGTCCAACTCAGAACCTAGAATCAAACTAGGAATTAGTAGTGAATAACAAGTTGGCTACATTTTGAAGTTTCAGCTAAAAGCCTAGAACAAGTGGAATTGCCAAATCCACCAAAAAATGGTGATGGAATCCAATAAAAATTGGTTGAAATTAGTTGACAAAGGGCGAAACTGACAAGCTAACAAGTTTGGAGACAGTGGTTAGAGTATTAGATAAAAGTTGTATTCTCATATAATATAACATGGTTTGACCAAGAATTCAAGTTTCAACCGACCCTGAGTCGAATCGGCTAAAATGGATTAGGATTGGCTGATCCCGATCCACCGTTGGCCGGATTGGCCAATACCCCATCAATGTTGGGTTGGGATCGACCGTTTCGGCTAATCTTGTTCCAATAAGATCTATTGATATAGGTCAGACCCGTGACCCATATCTAACCCGAGGACATCAAATAATTGAAGTCCCTAGTTTCTCTCTTTCGTTTCTCTATCTCTCTCTCTCTCTCTCTCATTCTTTACTGGTCTCCTTTCTAAACTGGCGGCACGAGATGCAGATCCCAGTGACCTCGACGTCCGATGACATCCTCTGATTAAGATCCAGCGAGCTCCACCTTCGGCGACCTCAGGTAAGTACTCTTTCTCTTTCTTCTTCTCTCTTTGATGCCCCATCTCTCTTTCTCTCTTTGTATGATACGACTTAGGCTGACTGTGCCTCAGGTTGACCAAATAGGGGTCAAAACCCCTTAGTTTATTTAATTAATTTGCTTTCACTATTTAGGCCATATATTAGGTGAATTTACTTTCAGCTCTATTTGATTTCACTTAAGTCATTCGGTCAGCCTAGTTGAACCGTCTTGTACTATGGCCACCTATATATACTTAAGTGCGGACCACATTTCATATCATTAATTGAATTATTATCTTAAACTAATCTTCTCTCTCTCTCTCTCTCATGCATTTCCCCTTCCCTATGCCGAGCTTGACCATGGTCGTGGCCACCACCACTTCAGGACTACCCTTTCGTCCGACCAACCCCTCTTCCCCCCTTGTCTAAATCTCTCCCTTGCTCACCAACCACCATCTTCCCTTAGGTCCCGTCCATCCCCTGCGTCACATGCTCTCAAACCTTCGGTCACTATTTTGATCATATCTATCAATCTAACCAGCCAAATGCCATGATTTTAGGTCCATTGGATTCCTCTCTTCCTAAAATTCACTCACAAAGTCCATCCTAAATTTTATCAAGAACCTTTGCGGATTAGATCAAGTCGGTTTGCAACATCTTTGGTATCAGATCATCAACCTTGGACCACACTAAAATTTCCAGGAGATGGCTGGACGTAGTAATGTGAGAGAAGGGGGAGAGAGTGGTCGGTGCCTAGAGGAAAGGGGAGGTCCGATAGTTGGAGGGAGGAAGTTAGCGGCCTTGGTGGCTTGCTCGGCTAAGGTTGAACGAGGTGGGAGGAGAGACCAAGTTGAAGATGGAGAGATTAGAGACTAAGGAGAATGATTTGATTAGTCAAGCATGCCCAAACCTAGTTGCACTCCACAATATATATTGGAGGCTAATCCGTTTAACCAAACTAATTAATTAAAGCAAGTTCAAACATCAAGTCCTACATCCAACTAAACCAACTAACATATGCTGAAATAAAAATAGATAAAATACTGAAATAAGTAAGCTAGCTAAAAATATGGCTTGAGCACTATGAGCCCAATGACCATGAGGTAGTCCGATCTGACTCGAATCACATCAACCTCATTGGTGGCCGCTCGAATAGAGGCGATTAATCGAGATCGCACCCAAACACACTAGAACTGTCGATTTTGCTTTGCCGCCTGGTCGCCGCCTTTCGCTACCGTCGGCTATGGAAGAGCTAGTTCTAGGGTTTGTCGGTGAGAGATGTGCAGCGGGAGAGAGAGAGAGAGAGATTAACATAGTGTTTGGTTTTTTTATATTGGTTAGTTTTATTAAACCCGATCCGCTATAAAATCCGACCCACTCACTAATAACCGCATCTCGACTTGGCGGGCCGAAGCGCTAGCCCGCCAAGTCGGGCCAAGCGGCCCGCCTAGCGCTATATAGCGCCTAGGCAGCCTGCCAAGGCGCTTGGCCGCCTTTTGCCAACGCCTTTCTACATGGCGGGGCGGCCGGGCAGTCGCCTTTTCCGCTTTTCAAAACAGTGCTCGAATTTTGTAATTAGTATTATTTTGAGCAATTCTGTTACTGATTTCTTTATGCAAGTCATGAATATGTGATGCGCATGCAGATACAGACTCAGACAACCTATGATAATGGGACATAGGAATGAGATCTATAGGTTGTCTAGGTTTGTAACCATATACTACTTCAGTTGGACTCAGACCTATGGATCTATTAACAGAATTATTATATGCAAATTCAGCAGTTGGCAGTTTTTGATCTCAGTCTCATAGATTCTCGCCGACAAGAGTTCTCAGTAGGTTACCTAAACTCCTATTGACTACTTCAGAGTGCCCGTCAGTTTGTGGGTGGAAAGCAGCTGAATACTGAAGCTTAGTTCCTATCTTATGCCATAGGATATTCCAAAAATAGCTAGTGAATTTTACATCCCTATCTGATACAATAGTTTTTGGTAGCCTGTGCAACTTAACGATTTCGTCAAAATAGATTTTAGCAACTCGAGAGACGTCAAAAGTTCGAGAACAGGGTATAAAGTGGGCCATCTTTGAAAATCGATCCACCACCACAAGAACGGAATCATGCTTTCAGGTAGTCTTTGGAAGTCCAAGTACGAAGTCCATACTAATATCTTGCCAAGGGCAATTAGGAACAGGTAAAGGCATGTACAATCCTGTATTTTGCTTTCGTTGCTTAGCGAGTTGACATACATGACATCGACTAACAAATCTCATAACATCTCTCTTTAAGCTTGGCCAGAAAAATCGATGTTCCGTAGCTTCAATAGTTTTTGCGTGCCCAAAATATCCAGCTAAACCCCCAGCATGCAATTCCCAAATTAAAAATTCCCTTAACGAGGTGCTGGGAACGCATAACCTTCGAGACTTAAATAGATAGCCATCCTGTAAGATGAAACCATCTATTTCTTGAGTCGCTCCATCGCTTAATAAATTGTAAACTTCATGAAAATCCGGACATGATTCATATTCAGTCTTAATTTATCAAATCCTATTACTTCTGCATTCATCTTTGAAAGAAGAATCATGCGACGACTCAGTGCATTAGCTGCTTTGTTGTCTGCTCCAGACTTGTGTCACAAGGTGTACGTATAGTCGTGGAGAAATTCGACCCACCTGTCGTGTCTAGCATTAAGCTTCTTCTGGGAGTTAAGGTAGCGAAGAGCTTCATGGTCAAAGAAGATTACGAATTCTTGAGGAAGCAAATAATGTCTCCAGTGGCGAAGAGATTGAACTACAGCATAAAATTCCTTATCGTAAGTGGTATATCGTTGTCTAGTTTCATTCAGCTTTTCACTAAAGTAGGCAATCGGGATAGCCCTCTTAGCTCAAGATTCCCCCTATACCAACTCCAGAAGCGTCATAGGTGACCTCAAAAACTTTAGTAAAATCGAGGAGTCGCATGACAGAGGCTTCCACCATTTTCTTTTTGATTTCAGTGAAAGCTTTAGTATCACTTACTGACCACTTAAATTCACCTTTCTTGAGGCATTCTGTTATTGGAGCCATAATGGTACTAAACCCTTTGATGAACCGACGATAGAAGGTAGCGAGTCCATAAAAACTTCTCACGTCTCTTATGGTACAGGGTTCAGGCCATTCTTTAATAGCTTTGACCTTATCAGGGTCAGCAGACACTCCTTTAGATGAAACAATGAAACCCAAGAAAACAACTTTGTTTGTCAGAAACGTACATTTCTTAGGGTTTGCATACAGTTGCTCTCTCCTCAAGAGAGCGCAGACTCAACAAAGATGATCTATATGTTGCTCTCGAGATCGACTATAGATAAGGATGTCATCAAAGTATACGACTAAAAATTGTCCCATAAAAGATTGTAATATTTGAGTCATCACTCTCATGAAAGTATTCGAAGCATTAGTCAAGCCAAAAGGCATAACTGTCCATTCATATAACCCATCTTTTGTTTTAAACGCAGTCTTCCATTCATCGCCAGGGCGTATACGAATTTGATGATAGCCACTTTTTAAATCTATCTTTGAAAAGATCGTGGCCCCTGCCATCATGTCCAGCATGTCATCCAAACGAGGAATGGGAAAACAGTATTTTACTGTTATTCGATTAATAGCGCGGCTGTCGACGCACATGCACCAAGTTCCATCTTTCTTTGGCGTTAACAATGCGGGAACTGCGCAATGACTTAGGCTTTTCTTCCGAAAGCCTTTTCTCAATAACTCATCAACTTGCCGTTTGAGTTCAGCGTGTTCAGTTGGGTTAAGTCTATAATGAGGCAAGTTAGGAAGAGATGCACCCGGGACGAAATCGATAGTATGTTGAATATCTCTATTGGTGGCAATTCATCCGAGAGATCCTCTAGAAAGACATCCGAGAATTCCTCAATCACAGTAGTGGCTTCAAAAGGAATCGATTCACTAGGCTCATTCAGAATTTCTCGAGCAGCAAGAATCAAAATAGGAGTTCCTTTACTCATCTCGCGTTCAATGCCTCTCGTACTAATCAAGCTAACTTTATTGTCTGAGTGGATGGGATCAGACTTCTTTTCCATCTTACCACCTCTAGGCTGCGATGGAAGAATCTTGATTTTCTTACCCTCATGTTCAAATATGTAGATATTTGAACGGCCATAAATATGCACATCATTATCAAATAGCCAGGGCCTTCCAAGGATAATTTGACCCACATCCATGGTCAATATATCGCACCAGATTTTATCCTTATTAGTCGTGAATTCAATTGGAACCAAACAACGCTTTTTTATTTTAGCGTGGTTGAATTGATCCACGAAACCTTGTAAGGATTAGGATGGGAAACCGCTATCAGGTTTAGTTTTGAAATAATGGTAGAGGACACAACATTTATACAGCTGCCACTATCCACAATTACTTTACAATTTTTACCTCCAATTTTCGTGAACGTGTGAAAAATGGAGCTGCGCCTCCAATCATCGACTTTAGGTTGAGAGAGGGCATATCTAACAACATATAACCTTGTGGAGTCTATGTGCCTTAGGGATCCTAGGGTATTTTCTTCCTCTTCATCTTCAAAATCTTCTTCTTCACCGTCTACATGGTGAACATATCCATCAAAGTCTTGCTCGGAGTCTTCTTCGAAGGGTTCCTCAATTAAACTTATTTTATACGGGCTCGCACAATTTGCAGCAACATATCCATAGCCTTGACACTTATAGCATTTGACCCGAGAATTAATCTTAGAAAAGTCTTTCTCGAAGCTCTTACCTTTGTATTCTATCTTAGATTATGAAGGGCTAGGTGTAGATCGGTTAAAAGATTGATTGGTAAATTTGGCTTGATGAGGACCTACAGAGGATTTATGAATTTGAGATCTTGTTTCGTAATTTCTTGAGATGTGGTTAGGTCTAGACTCCTCTAAGTCTTGAACTAAGCTGTAGGCCTTTTCCAAAGTATCAATATTACGAGCAAAAAGTTCACTTCTCAATTCTTCACGTAGGCCAACCCTAAATCTGGACAAAATTTGCATAGGGGTTTCTGATTCGATCACGCTACACCGAACAAGAAATTCATCAAAGGCCGCAACGCAATCCTTAGCTGACTTACTCCCTTGGGTAAGTCGATTCCATCTGTCTAGAAGTTTAGGGTAATAAGAAGGTGAGAGATATTTACGTTTTAGTTCATTTTTCATGTCAACCCAAATTTCAATTGGAAGCTCACCCCTAATCTCACGAAGAGGCTCCTTTGATCGGTTCGAATAATGAATCGTCTACCGATCAAATAAAGCCTCCACTTTGTCACCGCATGCACAATTGCCAACATCTCTCTCTCATAAGTCGATAATTGCTGAGATTTTTGCGATAAAGCCTTGCTAAGATAAGCAATGGGACATCCTTCTTGCATTAGTACAGCTCCTATGCCAACACCCAACACATCACATTCAACAATGAATTCTTTGGTGAAATCCGGTAGCGCTAGAACGGGTGTCGTCGTCATTGCTGTTTTCAATTTTTCAAAGGCTAAAGTGGCTTCATCCGTCCATCTAAAAAAATTCTTCTTCAACAAAGAAGTGAGAGGAGCAGCGATCTTGCCATATTTGGCGATGAATCGACGATAACAATCAGTCAGCCCCAAAAATCCTCTCAATCCAATGGTAGTAGGAATAGGCCAAGCAGTCATATATGCAACCTTTTGTGGATCCACCGCTACACCATCCGCTGAAATGATGTAGCCTAAATACTCCACCTTTGGTACTCCCCATAGGCACTTGGACTTCTTGATCTTCAATTGGTTTTGCTCCAAAAAAATTAGCACGTCCTCCAAATGCCGCCAATGCTCCAATTCAGCCCTGCTATACACTAAAATATCGCCAAAAAATACCAAGACATACATTTGCAAGAGATGCCGAAATATATCATTCATGAGGCCTTGGAAGGTAACTGGAGCATTGGTGAGACCAAAAGGCATCACTCGGAACTCGTAATGCCCGTCCGGAGTCTGAAATACAGTTTTGTGCACATCCGCCGGGTGAACTCTAATTTGATGATACCCGACCCTCAAGTCAAGCTTATTAAATATAGTCGCCCCTGCAAGCTCATCCAGTAACTCCTCGATAACCGGAATAGGATACCAATCATTGACGGTAATAGCGTTTAGTGCTTGATAGTCAACACAAAAACGCCATGTCCCATCCTTTGTTTACACCAAAAGCACGAGGGATAAGTATGTGCTATGACTTGGTTGTATGAGGCCTTGTTCCAACATCTCAACTACCATCTTTGAGATAACTTCTTTCTGCACATATGGATACCAATATGGCCTCACGTTCGCCGATGCAGCCTCGGGTACAATCTCTATGCGATGGTCCGTTGCTCTCCTCGGTGGCAACTCTTGCGGCTCCTCAAACAGTTCAAAAAAGTTGTCTAATAAATTAGACAATTCAATGGTAGACCCGAACTCGTTTAAGGCTCATCTCCTACTGGTCCTAACTAAAGAAGATAGGCCAAATCATACGCACCAAGCAACCCCACCAAAGGCTGTATCGCACGAATTGGCGAAGTCCAAACACCATCAAGCCGCACATCTTTGGTTCCTTGTTTATATTTCATCCACATGCTCCCAAAATCAAATGTGATAGGTCCCAAACTCTGTAACCACTGAGCACCAAAGACAATGTCCGCTCCTCATAGCTTCAACGGATACAAGTCCACAATGATGTCATGTTCTTGCACCCGTATACCGACTCGGCGACACAAGCTCTCCGCCCTAAGCTTCGTGTCGTCTCCAATAGCAATGTCAAACCCCATAGTCGATTCGGCATCCAAACCCAATCTCCTCACTAGCCTCTCGTCTAAAAAGTTGTGTACTCCCCGAATTGATGAGGATGTGCACACAATGCTTTCTAACGAGTCCGTCTACCCGTAACGTCCTCGGTGCGAAAGTACCCGAATATGCATGCATCGATATTTCAGCTTGGATATCTTCCTCCACACCCTCCACAATGGCCTCCTCATGGGTCTCCTCTGGATACTCTCCATCATCATCAATCTCATCATTCTCCTCAGGACCATCGATAAACATCACACTCCTGATCGGTTTAGAACACCGATGACCGGAGGTGAAACGCTCATCACATCGAAAGCAAAGGCCTTTCGCTCTTCGCTTCTCCACCTGGGCAGGTGTGAGAGTTCGAGCCTAACATCGAAAGGTCTCAAAGGTGGTCGTGGTCTAGTAGTCGCAGCCACTGTTTTTAAAACCGCAAAATTTTCAACCGACATTCTAGGTGCAAACTGCCCATCTCAGTTGCCCCAATTGGTTTTTGCTGCCATCCTTAGAGCCTTATGTTTTTGTTCCATCCTCACGTCCTTCTCAAAGGCCTCCTTAAGAGTAGTAGGACATAGAGCACGAACATCCGCTTGTATCTCCTCTCGCAGTCCTGAAATAAATATACTCATCAATGTACGTTCGGACCACGGTGGCTCACAACGACTACTAACTTTTTCAAACTCAGCTTGGTACTCTAATACGGTAGTCCTTTGAACCATCTTGCTTAATGTGGCAGCAAAATCTTCATATGCCGCTGTCCCAAATCTGTATATAATCCTCCTACAAAAATCAGCCAATTCGATAAATCCACCACCACGAATAACTGATCTACATCAATGCAATGCCGTTACTTGAAGGTGAAAGCTTGCCATCTGGACTTTTGCATCTTCCGCTGTACCTTGACAATCAAAATATTATGCAACTTGAAACACTCAATCCGTTGGATCACTACATTAGAATTTTGGAAAGTCCAAGCGTGCGGTTCTCCCCCGAATAGCATTGTCAAGTTTGCGGAAGATCCTTAGTTCAGGTCTAAACCTTTGTGCATGTTGATCACCTTCTCTAAATCCTCGAGCACGTCCATCACCAACTCCATAGGGATCAACCTCATCCTCATAGTGCCAATCCTCCTCATCGACGAAGCGCACCGGTGCCGCATGCCTCTCGAGTTCCACCACCGCCGGTCTTGGGTTTTGCGCACCGGTGCCGCATGCCTCTCGAGTTCCACCACCGCCGGTCTTGGGTTTTGTAACGAAGGTGGAAGATGATGTGAAGGCATAGGTAGGAGGGGATCATTGACACTCATATGACGCACCTGGACCTGTAGGGTATCGGTTCGATGGGGTCCCACCGCTGGTCCTTCTTGAAACTCTGTTCGTCGTCAAGGAGATAACGAACCCAATCGATTTATGACATATTCCTTGAATTCATTGTGATCCTTTTGTATGTTGTCAACTATATACAACAATGTTTGAAATATGCCCCTTAGTTCATCCATATTCGAACCCATGGACGTTGGTTGACTCGTTCCTACCGTGGTCGCTCCAAAGGAATCGGCCTCACAATTAGGATCTTCGTGCATTTAGTCCTCCCTTGTTGGTTTGCTCTCCATAGGTCTCCTTGTTTCAACCATTAATGGAGGTTTAAGGTTCGCCTGCTTTGTACCAAACGATAAGCTCTGATACCAATTGATAGGCTCTGATACCAATTTGATTGGATCTGGAACCTAAATATCGACTACGGAACAATTTCTTAAGATCTGAATTTATTATAGGAAACAGTCCGCATAACCGTGAGAAAATATTTGTCAGATATTCTCCAGTAGTCAGAAAATTACGAAACCAATTGAGTTGGATCCGTAACTTTCTGATCTACAACTTTCGTATTTATGCCTTTCGCAGATTCAAACTGTAGCAGGAACGAAAACACAGAATAACGTGGGTGATGATGGTGGTGACGGGTGGAGTGAATGTTAAGGTTATGGATGGGTATGGAGATGAGGGTGGATTGTGAAACTGATTAAAGGAGTGACTCAACAGACGAGGGAGATTAGAAGCGAGGAGAAACCTTACTAACGGTAGATGTGGAAGGATGGTGAAGAGGGAGGAGGGAGGAGTCTAGAAAGAAGATAGGAGGCAAGAAATCAAGAATCCAATAGCATTATGAAGTTGGTTGCCATCCACATATTTATAAAGGCTAGCCAACAAGTCCTAAAACAATATGAAATCCTAATTCTAGAGGATTGCCGTCAATTGCGTTCGAACGCGACCAATCGCGTTCGAACGTACTCAAAAAGCCCCTTCTCTAGATTTGTGAACGCGACACAGGCGTTTACAAGGCGTTCACAAAGGCATTCGAATGCGACTCCACCTGCGTTCGAACGCAACTTACAGGAATTTTATTTTAATGAAAATAAACACCTAATGCAATAAGAAAAGATCATAACTAAATGTATCATAATATATTTTAGGTAAATAGACATAGATTAAGAGCTGGGCAATTCAATACTGCTAAAGTTACTGTAGCTTTATCTTATAATAGTCAAATTGAATGGTGGTCTATCTATTAAGAGATAAGGCAACAAATTTAACACCAATAGCAAAAAAGATCTTATGTTAAATTGTGTCTTTATCATAATGTGAAAAAAATTTGAATATCTTCTCCTTGACCCACACCAAAACACGTAATCAATTGACAATGGAGAAATTAGAAAAGTTAATTTTCTGCTAGTACAATATGAGTGAGGCACAGAAATTTAACAAGGATGGCAGAAAATGATTGGCTGATTAATTTACATTATGTTTGTGATAAAGAAAATCTCTTTAACTTCATTGATCAGATAAATAGAGGACAGAACATTAGATAATAAAAATAAACCATGGTAAGATGAGCCATTAGAGGAGACCACAATAAGGACAAAGGCTAGTACAAATAATACAGTAGCGAGAGATAGTACAGCCATCAATGCTAATGACAACCCTGGTGATCCTGATAATTGTGCGATCATCCCTTCTACAATAGCTGTGGAAAGTCAAGGAGGTACAAGAATTAAGGACAAAAAATCTGAGGATTTACATGCATATCAGCGATACTATGAGGATGTTTTTCCCTATGATTATAATACATCGAGTCTTTATTATTTAGAATCATCACAAGATCCATATGCTGGTTATTATTCTCCTCAGTATTTTCCTTATTATCCTCAAATATAAAATCCACGTACTAATTATTATCTTACTCAGATACAACAAGATCCATTTGATAAAACTAGTAAGATATAATCACTTTTTAGAGCACCAAGCCCTAGGCATTATTATTTACAAATTTATAGTGATTATAACGATGACAACCACAGGAATATACAAGAGTCAATTTAGTATTCATTAAAGTTTTGAGTAAATTAATATATTTTTTAGTTTTTAGGCTCCATATGTGAGTAATTATTATTTTTCTCAGTTTCTTTGTCATTCTTTTTCTAAATTTTTAGAAATTTTCTTGCATTTTTAAATAATATTTAAAATTTTACGTAAATAAAAAATAGTTCGATCCGATATGACTAATATGTATCATTTTCGACCGGCTAATCCTGATACTAATACCAAATTTTGGAACATTAGTTTTGAATTTAATGATTCTATAATCGTTTTCAATTTTGACACAACTAGTTTGTAATTGGAACTCTAAAGAATTTATATCACTGCAAAGTCTAAAATAATTACTTATGTGGCTCTGCTGATCCAAATCCTAAAATATAAGAGCTATGTGATTACAAGAGGTTGTATTAGAAAGAATAATCTAGGTAGTTGAGAGAACATGTTACTGCGTTGAGTCAGTAAAGCACAAATCTGAACCATAAATACAAACGACCTACCAAAGATTGATTACCAAAAACCTAACAAATAGACAATGTCAAGAAGAAATGAGAAACCCATTTGTAAAACTCTCCACAGTAGCATTTACTAGAAACTACATACTAAAGTAATCATTTTTCCTACAAAATCACAATAAAAGGTAAAGAGTATTCATTGTAAAATTCAACCAATAATTTCAATAAAAGGAGTTTAAAAAACATGTAATGATTTCTATATAATCCAGATAGTAGAAAATTTTGAAAACCTGGTACTTGGCTGATAGGAGTTGGTTATCCAATTCCGTCACAGCTTCCTTTAGTACCCTCAGATAAAACTGGATGACTTTGCAACTCAAGAACGTTAATTAAACTATTCTAGTAATTCACTATATCCATGATTGTATAGAATTTGCTCTGAAGTAGTTTCAACAACAAGGAACTCTTAGTATTTTAACTATATGGAATATGACACCAATTGGTTACAGAAATCTTCATCTCTAGACATATCTTTGTAAGATTACATAGTGGCTAGAATATTTTTTTCACCACTGCATGAAAGCTATATCATTCAGCACATATATCATGCTAAAACAAGACAAATACAAGAAGAAAACTGCTAATAAGCTTATTCTTCCAAAGAAAAGAATCACTAGTCACAATGACCGAAAACGTCACAGTAGAAGGTTTCATAATCTAACCCTGGTGGGAACTTGCTATCTGGCCGGGCTTCCACGCGCAACCACCACAGCAAGACCTTCTTCCCACAGTTCCCCAGAGGCTCAATAAAGGAGGCATCGGTTAACAGAGCAAGCGGGCTCTCAATTCCCTCTCCGTTCTCACCCACAGCATCAAGATCCCTAATCCAATCAGGCTTGCTCTCAGCTTCTTTCCACAGCACTCTTGAGTCCAACACAAACCCAGCCCACTCCATCTTCCCAGGCAGCAATGTGGCCATGTCTCCAACAAAGCTCGCAGTATTGCCAGCGTATGGAAAAGAATCGAAGGTGTGCCAGCCAATCAACCCACCGGAGGAGTTGCAAGCTGGCCCTTGGAGTGGAGTAGGAGAATTCTGCTTCTCCTCACTCAGCTGCTGCATGGGCTCAGCACTCTCAGAGTGAGTGAGAATTCCAATCGAGATCGCAGCTATCCACTTCACCTTCTGGATCTCGTCAAAGAGCTCCATGCTGTGCACATTGCTGTCATCAGCAAAAACCACAATCCCCTCCATTTGCCGATCCCTAATCACTCTGAATATAACAAACCATTGAAACCTTTTATCAGATCTAATAGCAAAAGAAGCTAATTACCAAAAGTGGAGGTAATATACAACTGGATTTTACCTTAATCCGAGAAGCCGCATCCGGTTCTCCGTCTGGCGGCGCTCGGACAATTCGGTGGGCATCTTCTCAGGGAAGGGGATGTGGAGGAAGGGGACGCGAGATCGGGCAAGGAGGGAGGCCGTCTCATTGGAGCGCCCGCCGGCCTCGATTACAATCCAAGTGAGGGGATATGGGACGTTACGGAGGGAGTAGATGAGGCCGGTGAGGTGGAGGGCTTGGAAAGTGCGGGCGTAGGTGGGCGTGACGACGATGACGGGACGGGAATTCTTGAGGCCGTACCACCGGCGCTGCTCGCTCTGGACGCGATCTATGATGTGGTGGGCGCGCATGACCTCGGTCGGATCGGGGTGGGGCCAGGGTCGGATCCGGATGCCGTGGCGGCCGACGACCACGTGGCTCTGCGCAGAATTGGAGGTGTCGTTAGTAAGAGGGAGGGAAGGCGGATGATGTGAGGGGTGGAAGGAGACGGTGATGGTCTCGGTAGTGGTGGTGGTGGTGGTGGTGGTGGTGGTAGTGGTAGTGGTGGCATGGAATATCGGGACAGAGTTGTAGATCGTGGTGGTGGAGAAGAGGAGGAAGAAGATAAGGCGAGAGAAGCGGAAGCCGAGGACGAGGCTGATGAGGCAGCAGAGGGCATGGAGGAGGAGCCAGAAGGCAGACGCCGATGATCGGACCGGTCCGTCGGAGGAGGCCGCAGACGCGGACAGGCTACAGCCATCCGAAACTGACGAGGGCGGCCGGGAGGCGACGGCAGCCCGGCGGATTCCTTTGCTCTGGAACAAGGGCAACTTCATCTCTCCTTTTTCTTTTTCCTTTTTTTTTGTTCTTTTCTTTGTCAAATTATTTGGAAGTAAAGGGGGTGAAAGCTGGTGGGTCGATTTACTTTATTTAATAAATAATAGAGAGAGAGAGAGAGACGGAAAGGTACAGCAGAAGGCCTTCGACATGGGAGTAGTAGGTAGGAGGGGACGATGGATGGTTTAGACTGGAGGGAGACTTTGGAGTGAAGGTTACATGGTAAGGATGGAGTTTGCAAGCAACTTTGGACTGGGAATGCAGTACTCATGCATTTTACTCGTGCGTGTCGTAATATCAAATTGTAATTAGGTCCTACTTGGACACAAATCTTATAATTTGTCGTTTAATATTTACGAATAACCTGCTGATCATTACTGGAGCGAATCATGCCAATCTTATTATCATTGATCATACTTTAAATACTTACTTTTCTTTTACCAATTAGAAGGTCATGAAATTAAACTTTTACCTCCCTTCTTAGATCACCCCTACTCTAAGTCATATGCCTAGATCGGTATATTACTAAAGGCTCCTTCCTGTTCAATTATTTGGGCATTAAAATCTCTCGTACTAAATCACACATTAAGAACTTAATGACTTGATTGATAGAGATGGTCTAATTGGAAGAGTTACTCTCTCTCTCCCTTGCTAGTAAATTGATTTTGATCTCCTCTACCTTTAATTATTTGCCTACCTATCAATTTTTCAATATGATTGTCCCTCTTTCTATCACTGATTCTATTGCTAAAATTATTAGAGATTTCCTTTAGAATAATGATCTTGAAAAGCAGACTATACATCACATTAGGTGGAGGATTATTACCCAGCCTAAGGCCAATGGGGGTCTGGGCATTCGCTCTTTGAGAGATTAGACTTGCTTATTGCTCATAAGGCTTTTGAGTTTCTTCATAATGACAAGCCCTCAAGCTGAGTGCATGAAATTTAAATATGGTACCTTCCATCCTTGGAGACCCTTCATCCGCAAGATATTCTCTCTTTAACGCATTTTAATTTTAAGAAAAAAAAAACATATAGGATACCAATTGGATATTGATAAACTCGGGAGAGATACTAGAATAATACAAAAAATATATATATATGGATTAATGGGATATGGTTATAAATCAAATACAGGTGGTAGAAATGGTCAAAGCAGATAGAGATGGGGGGAGAAATAAAAAAGAGGAAGAAGACTAATTTAGGTTCAATTCAAGCATTTCGACTAGGGCTACATTTAGGAGCGGCAAAAGTTAACCTGATCCGATAATCCGACATGATGACTCAACTATAAAACAGGTCTAGATTTAGTTTAATCGGGTTCAGATTATAAACGAGTGAATCTGCCTAATTTGATTATTAAACGAGTCGTATTCATGTTTATTCGACCTATTTAATTGTTTACGAGCTGACCCACCAACCTATTTATGACAAGATAACTTGAATGATTTATTTATGATCCGTTTATGGCCCAGCTAACCCATTTATAACACGAAATAACTTGTTTATAACCTGAAAGCCCTAGTTTATATTTATAACTAGATAATTGATAGAAATTTTAAAAACTTACGCCACTTGATAACTTGTTTATGAATCATGTACCCGTTTAACAAACGGGTTGTGTTTATGTTTGCAATATCATGACCCGACCCGATTGCCACTCCTAGCTACACTCGTCATATTTATAGAGGCTAATCCAATTAATTAACTCGACTCATCTAGCTAACTCATACCCAACTAAAGAAAACTATGAATCAGTTCAAACTGAACCATAAATGGACTGAAAGTAATTAAATAAGTAAATAACTGAATGAAACATAATAACCAAAGGACTCAACTCAAACTCAACTCAATCAATTCCAAAGCATTATAGTATTGATAACTCTGCTAAGGTTCAGATTTTTGCCCCTTGCAAGAGGGTTTTCTCTTGCCATCTTCGACAACCTGTCTTCGTTCCCCTCCATCTTACCAATGGATATGTGGAAAGGAGATGTTTCTCTCTCGTAGTGGTTGTTACTTATTCTCTCCTATCTCTCCTTTCTCCTTCCCCCTCTTTTTTTCTCCCTTTTCGTGGCCCCTCTTTCTCCCCTATTGTCCTCCGCCTCACATCTCCTCTCTCGTTGGCATTGCCACTATCCATCAAACTTCCACCACTTTTTCATTTATCTGCGTTGTCATCATCTGCATTAAGGGCCATGGATCTCGCCTCTATCCCCTCCTTGACTTTCCACATCGCCACTATTTTTGTTGGCTACCATGGACATCGTCTACCCTAGTCTCGACCCATTTGTGCAAGCCGTTGTCATCCTGCCTCACCTCGTTTCAAGCTCTACCTAATGCGCTTCGATGTCTGCCAAGATTGCCAGGCTTTGGTATGGCTTTGCTAATTTTAGATTTTCATCTATGCTTTGAGAATACAACTTCTCTATCCGTGGATGTAATCAGTAGATTCGTCCCTTTCTCGTTGTTTCCATTTCTTTCTTTGTTGTTTTGTTTGTTATTGGTTTCACAAGTTGCTCAAATGGAGTCTTCAGGTGATTTTGCTATAATTGATGGACTCCATCACGAATATGCTTATATTCCTTCTAGGTTTGTTCATTTATTGAGTACTCAGCCTTTTAACATTCATGTTGTTATAACGATAGTGCTACCGCCATTGGCCAAGCGAGAGGCTTGTTTTTAGAGTAGTGCTCTCTCTTTTTTATCTTATTGTGCTTGAGTGTTTATTCTTATTACTTTGCTATAATTATTGTTTAATATGTAATACAGCCAATTATAGGGCTTGTTCATAGGGTTCTTACCATATTTTCCCCTCTCTTTTTATGGTAAGTTATAACTATTGATTGACATTAATAATATGATCAGTCTATATCCCTTAAAAATACTATAATTTGTCTACAATCATCTAAATCATGAATCACTAGTACCAAAATAACAATATATAATAGTCTGATCCAAAAGGATTAATCACTATGGATACTTGTGCGTGGATGGCTCTAAAAGCTCGAGAGGATGGCTAAGCATGGTGGTTGGAAGGTGGTGGAAGAGCTCGATGAAGGTGGTGGTGGTAGTTGGTGATTGAGTTAAGCTAGGGTCGGTGGTAGCTATGTCAAAACTCTTAATGCAAGAAATAACTTGATTCATTCAATGGTTGATCTAATAAGGTGCACGCCACAGTTTTATAGGCGGCTACCCCCAATGAACTTTAGACTCAATTGACTAACTAAACTAGACTCATTTATTAGACTCGACTAGATTGATCCCTTTATAACGTTATCGCCCGGTATGGATATATACACACCTATGCTCCCACACAGCACGCATGGCGCACGCAACAGGACTAGCAAAGCCACCACACACAAATACAGTTCTTTGCTTACATAATCTATCAAAAAATAAATCATGACATCATCAAGTTAAACATGTTAACATATCAATATCTAAATCCACAACAACCATACTAGATAACTATAACATCTACCATGGCCTACATAGGCCACAAGAAACCATCACGATACAACTAGAACAACTAATACACGAGTACACTATAATTTAACTTGTATTATATAAATTATTGTCTAACACAATATAGTACAAATATAACAAATAACAATGTAACTCAATTTCTATATAAACTATCTTTTATAGCATCTCACGTATATATCTCACTTTATCTTTACTATAAAATAACTTTTCACGATATCTCAAGTCACTATCACGCACCACATATTTAGGGGGTTAAAAAAGAAATAAAGAGAGCCATGAGCTAAAAGCTTAGTGAATAGATCTTACCTCGAATTAGTGATATCAAATAGAGAGTAAATCATGTACTAAATAATATGAATAAGAAAGAAGTATGATACCATATATGAACATATATATATGTATCCTTAATAACATACATATAAATATAATTTAGTATTATTTCATGAATGGGCATATTATATCCTTAACCAAAAGTATTCATTATGATAAAATTATAATGTAATATCACCCAATATAACAACATATGATGTATAACAATCATGATCCAATGATAATACTTACGTTAACAATGATGCATGATGCATACCAACTACTCAATATTATATATGTCAGAGTCAGATACAATCCACATATCTCTCATTATCACAGTTATCTATCTCAACTCTAAATATCATCCATCATACTAGACCACGGTACCCAGTTCCAAACTCGATACTCATTATGCTACAAGTTCAAAGTATACCCTACCATACGCTTTTGGTATCTTTGAAGATAATCATACCCTATCATACGCTAAGAGTATCTCAGTAATAATTATACCCTATCATACGCTGAGGGTATATCAATAATAGTTATACTGTATTATACTCTAAGAGTACAACCATTAGCCATCACCATACTCTATCATACACTAAGAGTATGTCCAGTACTAATCTAGACCAAATATCGTTCTAGCCATCACATCACATATACATATATTTTTATAATTTTATAATAGATAATATATTATATACATATATCTAGTACAATAATAGATTACGCAACTAAAAAATTTAAGTGGTAAAGAGGCCAAGAAAAAATGATTCAATGTAGTCTCTAACTATGTATCTAACACATGTATCCCCATACTAATCTATCACATGCATACTCATGCTAGAGATCATCTAGATATAAAGTCATAACAATATAGTTATATCTAATTATCTCTATTTATCATCAACATATTCATATCCCAGATCAGTCTAATCAAATGAATGATAAAATATGCTTAACTGAAATCATCTCTATGTAAGGTCATATATTTATGTTGGAGGCTAAAACATGCACATACAATATACAATATATTCTAATTTGAGAACGACGTCTAGGGGATAAGATTACTCACCGTCTAATAAGAAGACATAACCCACATATTCCTCTCATCTGTCAATCAAACGTCAACTCATCACTGACAAGATTTACGAGGTCTCAAATAAAGGGTTCAAGATCTGAAAATGTTTAGGTAATATAAAGTTAATTAGTTATTCAATGAGGATCCTTTTTTGTAACATATGATGATTTATTAAGTTTAGAATTTCTTATTTTATTTTTATTAAATAATTTGATTTATATCATATATTTAATTATAATAACATTAATATGTTATTATTCTAATTTTAGATTTATTTATAAAACCATAGTTTGCTAAATATATATAGGTTATTTGCACCGAAACTCATTTGGTTTTTGATTTGGCATGCCAGGGTCATTTTGGGTTTCTCTTGCACTTGAGGTTTTTTTCTTACTTTTCTTTCAATTTTTTCCTTTCTGTCATTTAGTGTCTCATTAAATATTGACAGGACACTATAAGAGAGAGAAAAATGATCCGTACTCATCTTCTTCATCTTCTTTATCTTCTACTTTATATGCTGTTGGTAATTATTATTCTTCTTCTTCCTTTTCTTCTTCTTCGTCATCATCATCTTCTTCTTCTACTGCTCATTTTTTTTATCTCTTAATCTTTTTTTTATACAAGTCTTTAATTGCTCTCTAATCTCTAATTTTCTTCTTATACAAGTCTCTAATCACTCTTTCTACTTCACCATTAAAGTTATTAAAAGACAACAAAATGTGTATGAAATAAAAAATGAAAGTTGTTAAAAGACAACGAAATATAAATTCACACCACTATCTCTAATTAATCTCTTATTTTATTAATTAAAGAGTAATTATAGATACTTGTACAGAAAAAAAGATAATGATTAATAGATACATGTATAGAAAACGTATAGAAAAAATAATGAAAGTTGTTATTATATTTGTGAAAGTTGTTATTAAATTTACAAAAGTTGTTAATATGTTTCTTCTTATTTTTTATTGTTGTTCCTTCGTCTTAATCTACTTCACTACTAAAATTGTTAAAAGACAATAAAATGTATATAGAAAAAAATAAAAGTTATTAAAAGATAATGAAATATAAATTCTCACCACTATCTCTAAGTAATCTTTTTCTTTATTAATTATATAGCGATTATAGAGACTTGTATAGAAAAAAAAAGAATGATTAATAGAGATTTGTATAGAAAAAACAACGAAAGTTGTTATTATATTTGTGAAAGTTGTAATTATATTTGCAAAAATTGTTATTATATTACGAAAGTTGCTAATATATTTCTTCTTCTTCTTATTTTCTATTGTTGCTTTTTTTTTATTAATCTAATTTACCACTGAAGTTGTTAAAAGACGACAAAATGTGTATATAAGAAAGAAAAAAAATGAAGTTGTTAAAAGACAACGAAATGTGTATATAAGAAAAAAAATGAAAATTGTTAAAAGACAACGAAATATAAATTTTCACCACTATCTCTGATTAATCTCTTAATTTATTAATTAAAGAACGATTAGAGAGACTTGTATAGAAAAAAAAATTAATTAAGGCATAGAAGAAAAGAAGAAGAAGAAGAAGAAAAAGAAGAAGACTTGTATAAAAAGCGTATAGAAAAAACAACGAAAATTGTTATTATATTTACGAAAGTTGTCCTTACATTTACGAAAGTTGTTAATATGTTTCTTTTTTTTTAAATTTTCTGTTGTTGCTCTTTATTTTTAATCTATTTCATCACTGAAGTTGTTAAAAGACAATGAAATGTGTATAGAAAAAAAAATGAAAGTTGTTAAAAGACAATAAAATATAAATTTTTACTACTATCTCTAATTAATCTCTTACTTTATTAATTAAAAAGCAATTATAGAGACTTGTATAGAAAAAAATAATTAATAAAGATTTATATAGAAAAAACAACGAAAATTGTTATTATATTTGGGAAAATCAGTATAGATGACACATCTAATGTTGTAATGAATGAACTCTATTGGGAGGAGAACGGAAAATTACCCTCCTGCATGAACAAGTCCAATGCTAGTTATGTGCATGTAGATATTACATTTGATGGTCTTGACACGTCGCCTAAGGAGGAGGATTTTGTGGTGTGGGTTAACGCTGCGTGGCGTGGCTCGAGTGTGAGTGGGGTTGGGGTAATTATCGCATAGTTTCCTAATAGCATCATTTTGGGGAAATCGGTGTTTTTGAGCTATTGCCCTAGTGTGCTATATGATGAGGAACAAGCTGTCCTCATTGGACTCAGCTCGATCGGATCTATGAGCCTGACCAGAGCTTGTTGGCTCTTCAGTGATTCAGCAATGGTGGTCAACACCATCAATGGCAAGTTAGATAACTTATATATTGATTTATATGGCCAATTGTTTAAGAATGCGCTAGGTGGATTTCCTCTCACCCTTCATGTCGGGCGTGCCTTACGAGTAGGGCTAACAACATAAAAGCCCAAACTCTAGCCGGTCTTGCTATTCAAGAATGTATTAGTGAAAAATGGATTGATCCACCTTTCGGTCTGAAATGTAACTTTGAGTTGGAATGAATGAAAGTTATTATTTGGTATCAAAAAACACTCCAAAAAATCTAGTTGTATCCTTTCCTCAGACTCAGGAATGTCCACCTTCATGTTTAGATCTGATTGTAACTTAGAGTCTCTCGGAGGATGGCAGCCTAAGAAATCCCTTCATTAGATGCTCTCCTTCAAGCATTAATGGAAGGGGTTAACATCCTCTCAAACCCAAATATTGATGATGAAAATAATGAAAAAAACATAGTACTGATGATTGGAACTATCCTTCAAAGGCAACTACTAAAGAAAGAAAGAAATAAAATAAAGATACATGCACATCAAGTAGAAAATATATTAAGCTTGATCTTTTCAGTACTCCCAGCATCCATACTAAAAGAATTAGCTATTACAACATTTGACTTCTTGCATACATAAAGCTACAGCACTTTGTACATTGTTGTCAGAAGCATCCACATTTCAACATATTATGGGAAGGAATGTTGATGAAAACACTGCATCTAGAATGTTTTTTTTTTCTTCTTCCTCTTTTAATTGTTTTTCAATTCAGTAGCAGAAATTCTCTTTTAAGAGTACCAACAAACACAGCCTATTTGCTGCATACTGTGCATATCACATTCTTTCTCACATCAAGACTGCTGAAGCAAAATCGTGATTTACTACGATAAACATTTGGTGCATAATTCATGGACTCAGCCAGAAACCAATCCCTCAATCCCAATAGCTTCCCAAGTTGAAAGCATAAATATAAAGGTTGCAAGCAGTAGTGCTTATTGCATATTTGAAAAGAAAGACACTGTTAAGGCTGATGCCAATCGACTAAACAGGTGAGGCAGCCTCAATTTCCTGTAGCCTAAGAGTAACAGCTCTCTTATGGGCTTCTAGCCCTTCAACTTCAGCCATCTTGGCCACATATGGTCCAAGTCTTCTTAGCCCTTCCTCTGATAGAGACTGCACAGTAATGTACTTCAGGAAGGAACTTAGTGAAACACCGCTGTACATCCTTGCATATCCGTAAGTTGGAAGGACATGATTTGTCCCACTTGCGTAGTCACCCACACTCTCTGGAGTCCATTGCCCTAAAAACACTGAACCTGTAAGAAGAAATATAATCCAGTTAAGTGTTCAAATCAGCATGGCAAACCAAATAAGGAAATTAAAATAAATACGCCCACAGTCTGACGGTCCGTAAAATACCTGCATTCTCAATGAAACCTTCCCATCTTTCTGCATCCTTGACATTAACTATCAAATGTTCAGGAGCATACAAATTTGAGAAGGATATTGCCTGCACAAATGGGGGAAAAAGATAAAGTAACATGTTTGATGGGCCTCAAAGAGCAAGTCCACAATTGAAGCTCTGTGGTTGCGTATGAAATCCTAACAATAATTCCATGGTTACAAGCACAAGTGCTTTTAAGAAATATCTAGGGCAGACACCAACCTCTACCATATCATGGGCAAACACAATGAAGCTGTGGCTAAGTGCTTTTGAAGCAAATTCTCCTCTAGGAAGGCATGCACATTGTTTGCTAACTTCAGCCTCAATGGCGCCAACATCAACACCATCTCCAGCAATGACAAGGACAACCTGACTATCTGGACCATGTTCGGCCTGTAGAAAGTACCGCACCGGCCAATAAGAACTCAATGGATTTATTGATCAATATAAATTATCAACAAGGATAAGTTATTCGATAGGCACTCAAGCAGTCTCTTGCTGTAACATCTTTAAAGAACAAGGTTCACTATTCATTGACTCTATGTATATAGGTAATAGGTGATGTATACTGTATACTATCACTTGTTACATAACATGAGAAAATTGCACTGAAGTGTGAGTACATACTGACATACACAAGCAAGTAATACATAATTCTTAAATTTAAAAAAAAAATGTTAAACAAATGGAGGAAAATTGCACTGAAATGTGAGTATACCTGAGACAGTAGGTCCGCAGCTACATGAATTGGGTTGGCATATTTATCAGCAATAACTAAAACCTCTGAAGGCCCCGCAGGCATGTCGATAGAAATCATAGCTTCGCTATTCTGCACTCCATTCAACAATCATATCATTTTCAGATCAATGAAATAGCCAGTGACATATACAATATGTATGGCTATATACATACCTATGTACATGTACATATGTGTGTATACACACTACACACATACACACAAGATTTTGGAATGTCATAACCAAAGATGCCTGTATGATAAACAAATGACTTTTGAAACCATTATTGTTTTAATAAGATCTTAAGGTTGTTTAGGCCAACAAATAATCTAGATTTTGCTCGGGCCTAAGGTACATAGGAATAGCATTTTCTTCAACAGTATGATTTTCTTTCTTTTTTTCTCAATGCAGTCATTTATCATGTAAAGGTCTGTACTATCATCAAGGAAGATAACATTAAAGCAGCTGCTCTGATAAAATACAATGCAGACAATAATAAAGAAAATTAAGATGATGGTGCAGAAAAGAAAATTTTGGGGTAGTGCAGTAAAGAAAATAAAAAAGCTGCAAAGTGAAAAATTATACTTGGAGTATCATTTTTGCAGCCGTGACATACTGGTTTCCTGGCCCAAAAATTTTCTCAACCTGCAAGAGAAACAAAAAATTTTCTACTTACAATCTGATTCACATAATAGGAAGAGATCTTAAAAGTGAAAAGTAAATAGCCCACAAACTAAATTGTATGAATACTTGCTAAACTACCTAATAGAAATATGCATCAACATTTAACCATCTTTCCATATTTTCATAGTTATAGAACAACAGATTGAGCCCACTAAGGATATGGTGAAGTGAGAATAAAATCAAGAAATGTTAAGCATATGGAGGCATATTTGTTGTATTGAAAAGCATCAAGCATAAGACAGAAGCACCCTAAGGAGGGAGCTGCCTTAAACAAAAAATAAATAAAATCCACATTGAAAATCTCAACACGTAGTTTGCAAGCCAACTGCTTATACTAAATTCACAACTGAAATAAGGGTCTTGATAGGTTCCAAATGTCAGTCAATAAGCTGTAGCATGGTTCCTATATACATGAAGTCAAAATATTCCAACTTTTAGGGGGAACAATAAAATAGCTAGCAGCCATACATCCCTGTATCATCAATTATTTCCACTAGTATATAGTATACTTTAACATGTTATTACCTTTGGACATGATGCAGTTCCCCAAGCCATAGCTGAGATAGCCTGCAGGTAGAATGCCACAATAACTGTTGACAAAAGTGCCTAAATGAATTTTTCTGATAAATCTACTATCAAGATTCTTCTACCTGAGCTCCCCCAGCTTTAAGTATGTGTGTCACACCAGCTTTCTTTGAACAATAAAGAACCTCCTGGAAAAGAGAATGATTATACTAAAACCTGTATGAAATCAGTAATACTATGATTTTCCACAAACATTACCTTACAAATACTACCATCACGACTTGGAGGAGTTGCAAGAACAACAGTTTTGCACCCGGCAATCTGTGCAGGCTGTCCCAGAAATGAAATCAAAGGTCAACCAGGTCTACAACCTAGAGGCAAAAAAAACTTGCCATAAATATGACCGACCCTTTAAATTAGTTTGAAAGGGAGGAAGAAGCATACCACTGCAAGCATCAAAGCTGTTGACGGTAAGACTGCAGTACCCCCTGGAACATAAAGTCCCACAGAGCCAATGCATCTTGCTAATCTTTTGCACCTCACACCCTATCCACATTCATCACAAGAAAAATAAGTGTGTGAAAGCAAACAGCATGACAGTGAGGTTAATATAGAATATAGGCCTTACTGTCATATTCTCAGTAATTTTTTCAGGAACCTTTTGAGCAAAATGAAATGCATAAATATTGTCATATGCTACATCAAATGCTTCCTTCACAGCTGGATCAAGCTACAATGAGACAAATAATTAGGATAATCAAATTAAAGAAGTGAATAATATCCACACACACACGTGTGTGCAGACAGTAAACTTCTTAGAGAAGATTGATCTAACAGATAATATTTTGTGCATGAAATAAATGCAATAAACATATTCTCATTGCAAATACAAAAGAATTATGAAACATAGTCATCTTGAGATCCCCTATCAAGATCTTACAGGAAGAGAATCATATATTATGATAGGTCAAAGAAAGAAAAGAAAAATTGTCCAGATGACCAACCATCAACAGGCATCATTTCATACAGACTAATCACATGTAGGATCCCATGCACCAAGATGCACTCTTTTGAGCTCCATTGCTTGAAGTCAGGCAAAAGATATAGATAGAATTTGCTTAACAAAAAATTTAGCAGTTCCTCTAAAATTCTTTTTTAACTTTTATAATAGGATGAATAACTTCATAAGTTTTATCTCTTAGTAAGACAGGAATATTTGTAAGCATTACCTATATCTATCTAGAAGTTTCCACAAACGTATACACATTATGCTAATTTCAAGATGAAAAAGGTGGCTGAGAGGATAGAATACCAGTACGAGCAATGATACAAAAGCTATACAAGATATTTGTGTTACGTAGACACCTCCCAAGATTCCCCAGTTCAGAGAACCCCCAGAAGATTGTGTTACATAACAGAAGTTACTAAAAAAACCCCAAGAAGAATTTCTTTCATGAACACATTCACTAACTTGCAGGTCAAAATTATGCAAAGACAAACGGCATACCTCTGGATCCGGCAGATCAGACACTTGCTCAACTATTTTATCCAGCACAACCTTGTCAAACTTTGTAGTGTAACTGAAAAGATATCAGAAATTAAGAATTAAAATGTCTAAAATTGACCTCAAGAAGTAATAACAACTTCATCATCGCTCATAATAGAACGTGATTATGGTATACATAATGGGGACACCGACTCTATTATTGCAGCATCACCTCTATCCCGAACATCATCTACAATTGGTATAACCTAAAAACAAAAGGTACAATATTTTCATCATCATTTGAAATAATTACTTGAGCAATGATTCTGTATGATGAAAAGAAAAGGAAACCCACCGTACTAAAGATGGAAGTGAAATCAATACGAGGACGAGCCTTAAGGGCATCAACCTCAGCGTGACTTAGTTCTGCCAGTCTGTAAGATTTCATGGAGCAGCTAATAGTATGGCCTCTGAAAACTGCAATGATCACAAATATATATTACAACATATACCATTGGCACTTCTATTTAATTATTTGCATACTGCATGTTCTGCAATTCACACTTAGTTCATAGTCAAACACTGATAAATAAATATGAATCATAAACAAGCTAGTAAAATAGTTCGCAGCTGGGATCACTATTTACCACCAAAACCAAGATTTGAAGAAATGAACAAGATGATCGTTTCACATACCTTTAGGCAAAAGATAACGGTTATAATTTGTAAGCTTAGGGCCACTAAATACTCGAAATTGGCATCCAATCGGCGAGCTAATAAATTGGTCAATCCATGCAAAAGACACAAATGCAACATCCATCAATAACCCTTTGTCCTGTAATTCAGATAGGAAAAAATACATACAAAAAGAATCATACTCAAAATTATCCTCATGGTCATAGAAACAGGGTAAAAGGAATCTACGTGTACAGTAATAGTGAACAAAATTTTTTAAGCTATAGGCTAGACAAAATGGCTAGTCTTTCCTGGTATGGGTCGGATAACCGGCCAACCCTCCCAAACAGGACCACAACAAGCCCAAACCATATGCATATAAGGCTCTGATAGAAAATTCATCAAATATCAACTCCAATGTATCCACGGAGGAATACATCATCATTCCATACCATTATAACATATTATATTTAGAGGTTATTTACTTCAACATGCCATCATCGAGATAATAAATTTTAGAGACTAATGAATGCAAGCCTAATTCAAATGAATAAAACTAAATCCAAGGTTGGAAAAATCAAGATCGGGATCAGGATTAGCCTTCCGAAGAAATGATATGTATCGACCGGTTCGGCCATATCGGCCGTATTGGTCGCCTGGATTTAATCGGACTTTTTAATTATGTAAAATTTTAAATATTATTCAAAAATACAAAAAAAACTTCTAAAAATTTAGAAAAAAATTTACCAAAAATAAGAAAATAAAGAAAGAAAAACTATGGTACAATAAAAATTGAAAAGAAGAAGACATTAAAAAGAGACTGAGAGGAAGAAAATCAAAAAAAAAAATCATGGTGCAGTGAAGAAGAAGAAGAAAAAGAAGAAAAGAGAAGAAAAAAGGAGAGAATGAATAAAAATGAAAAAAACTGAGAAAGAAATAAAGAAATTAATTAAAAAATTATATATCATAGTTTGTCGTAGTTCGCTGAAGTTCACCAGAGTTAGATCTCTCCATAAAAGAAATAACGATTATATGATAAGGAGAGAAAAAAAGAAAGTGTGGAAAAAAGAGAGTAAGAGAGAGAGAGAGTTCAAATTGGGCCTATATCGGAATCGGGTTTGACCGCCGATCCGGCGAACCATAACTAAATCTAGAATTACAAACTTTTCAAGAAATTAATTTAGAAAAAGTCCAAATGACAAAATTTTGATAAAATTTGAGACAATTTCTTTTTAGAAAAAGAAAGAATGAGAAAATGGAAGCAATTAAAAAGAGGTGCAATTTTTATTCCAAAAATTCACTTCCATAAGCATTCTACACAATCAAATTTGATTTCTGTTTAACAAATCAACTGATAGAATTAAGAGAACGAGATCTAAAATAAGCCTGCAGTTCCGTTGTGATCAGGCAGTAAAAAATACAGCTCTACAAATCCCTAGAAGGATGGAGAAGTAAGAATCCTCGACCTACAAAAAGAAAATAGAAACTCCATGAACAATCTCCTACTGTCGAAGGATCAAAAAGGAGAAAGGAGGAGCACAACACCATGACCCAAGCTAGAGATGATACTGTATACACTCTAGCCCAAATTCCCATGGGTGAATTATTAGATCCAAGCCCTAAATATTAACTCTTTATGTTGAGTTAAGCCATATTAATTCATTAACAAGTCTAACCAGTTATCTAATATGGTAAATTAGATAACAATATTAGCGTTGGTGTACCCATTTGGATCCATCCAGGTGCATCGTTTTATGTATGCCAAGCATATCGATAATATGTTTTAATGGTCACGATCATGCTCAAAATAAGATCGGACAGCCGCTAGGGCACGTGTGGATGGAATGGCAGTGTCTTATCTTTGGATTCAAAATGGTGATAACTTAGAAATTATGTATGGCTCCTATACGGGTTCCTTTCTATTAAGTGCATGGAACCTTTGGATTTTGACATCTTAGGGCCTTGACTTTTTTCTCCTTTTTTTAGGGAAAGCCCGTAGACACAAAGTTTCATTAAATCATTGACGACAATTTGATAGACAAATTGAGAGGGAAAATGTGGCAACGTTGAGCAAGTCTTACACTTGGTTACAACAATGAAATAACACTATAATGAAAAACAAAATATCAAGCCCTAAGGCACAAACAAAATACAACAAAAAGCACAACTATGAAAGATTCATAGGAGCAAAAGGCCTAAAGTTAGCCTGCGACTTCATCATGATCTACCAATCAAAGATACACAACCCTAGAAATCCCTAAAAGGTTAGAGAAGCGAAAAATCCCTAAATTACAAAAAGAAAATGAACACCCTCGGAACAGTCACCTCCTGTTGGAGGATCAAACAAGGAGGAACACAACACTACTATCCGAGCCAAGGATGCGATTGTCACTATCGAATACATTCTAGTCATGTGGTCTGTTTGGAAGCCCAAATTCCCATGGGTGATTTATTAGATCCAAGTCCTAATAATTATTTTTTGTTGACTTAAACCATTTTATTTGATTAACGATGTGATTTATTAGCTCCAAGTCTAACCAATTAGCTTATGTGGTAAATTAGATGACATAATTGGTGTTGATGTACCTGTTTGGACCCGTCCGGGTGGGTGCATTGCTCAATGTATGACAATAATCGATTGTATGTATTTAATAGTCACGATCACACTCAAAATAAGATCTATTGGATTAGTTGGTGCAATTTTATGTAATGGCAAGTTTGTCGACACAAAACACTTAAACATATTGTACAATCTAAGATTAATGTAAGATTAAAAAAACATACATTATGGAAGAGTGTACATGCAAAGCGATTCAAAAAACGGATGCTGAACAAGTCAAATCATGGTTTGCTGGATCGACCGATCCCGATACGGATCGACTGATCCGAAATCTCTCTTTCTCTCTTTCACTCTTTCTCCTCACTCTCTCTTTCTTTCTTTCACTCTTTCATTCTTTTTTTCTCTCCTTACAATATAACCATTGTTTCTCTTACCTAGCTCAGGCTAATCCCAACGAACTCCGTAATATAATTTTTTAATTTATTTCTTTATTTTTCTCTCAGTTTTTTTCATTTCCTCCATTGTCTCCCTTTTTCTTCTCTTTTCTTCTTGTTCTTCTTCTTCACTGCACCTAGATTTTTTTTTCTTTTGTTTGATTTTCTTTCACTCACTCTCTTTCTAATATCTTCTTCTTTTCAATTTTTATTGCGCTATAATTTTTCTTTCTTTATTTTCTTATTTTGGTAAAAAAATTTCTAAAGTTTTAGAAGTTTTCCTGCATTTTTAAATAATATTTAAAATTTTACGTAATTAAAAAGTCCGATCCGATCCAGACAACCGATATGGCCGATACGTATCACTACATTCAAATTCAACCGGTAGGACTGGATCCGCACTAGTGCAGTGCGCATCATAACACGAGAATCACATGTATTCTCTTAAGGAAACTAGGTTGGGTGTGGATTTAGTAATTACTGGATTGCCAACGCAAAGCTTACTAGAAAAATTCAAAAATAGTTTTGAACTCAAATTTTCCTAATCACAGAGCATATTTTCTACCAAAGTAAGGAGAGTGTAAATATGACAGTCATAGTACATACATTAGACAACCCAAATTCATACAAAAGTTATATGAATAAGTAGTCTGTACTGAATTGATGGCATCTCAAACAGGGAAAAAATAATCTGAAAATTATAACTCTTATAGCACTTATAATTTAAATTATAGAAGGCAATGATTCTAAATAAACTTTCTCAAAATCCTTCCAGACATCTGACATCAACTTCTTTTTCTTTGTTCATCTTAAATAAACAATATTACAGTTATCATCTTGAACTGCTACACTTGTAGATGCCACTGCAATTTCCTATAATGTAATAAAAAAAAAAATAGGAGACTTGATACTCCTATTATATAACAGAAAATTTGTACATAATGGAAGACAGAAAGATACAGCAGTTTTTCTTATCTAGCCTTTTGCAAAGGTTCACAATTAAATCAAAAGAGCAAAACCCACATTCTAAAACACTAGAATAGTGTTGGACAATCTACAAAAAAATCATATTATAGCATCTCGCAAGTGTTACATAACACTAATAAGCAAAGCATAACAAGGGGTTATGCATATTGAAGAAGCACGAAAAGACAAAAGGAGATATCATTCCACTTATTTATAAGAGTGGCACATTACACAAATTACAAGGCAGAGTAAGAAAGTACCTAGTTCTCAGTATGATCACAGAAAGGAAACTTCTTTGGTTAAAATTCTTTGCTTCCCGAGCTTGAAGCAATCTCTTCCGGGTTTTAAACTCCCTCTTATCTGCAACCAAAAGAAAACCCCACTTTAGAAATCATCACAAATCAAATAAAAGTCGGCCAAGAAAGGTTTAAAAAAATAAGAACAAAACAATCAAGGACAGAAACAAGAAGATCAAATGTTCTTCTTGAGTGATATGGCAAATAAGATCTGGGTATTGGGGAGAAGAAGTAGAAGACCTTTCAGAAAGAAAGAAAGACCCGTCGGAGAGAGATGGGGGCGTCGACCGGCGGATGAATTGGGAGGCCGTCGGGGAGAGAGAGAGAGCGAGTGAACGAGGGAGTGGGGGAGAGATGCAGACGGGTAAGGTGAGACGGGTTATGGATAGGGTTAGTGAAGTTAAATTGTTAATGGGTCGACCGGTCGACCCTTGTTAATCAGTAGTCGCGTCGGTTTGGGTCTTAGGATTGCGTCGCTATTTATAATATGCTGCTAACCGCTAAATAGATATTCATTATTCGTATCTATATACCGCAAATTTACCTATATTTGTATCTATATTTTTGGTAATTTATAGTAAAAAGCCATTCAGTTTTCTAATTGGCGGATAGGCTTCCCATTTATCAAATTACAATTTTGAGCCTTTTTTTACTAATTTAGTCCTGACAAATCTCAAAAAGATTATCATATCCTAAAAACGTCACGCATCATATACAAATCGACTATATAAAATGTACACTCTAATTTTCAAAAAATGCGTATTGAAATTAAAAAAAAAAGTCACGCATCACTTATGTAATTTATACGTATCGCCTATACAAAATGTACGCTCCAATTTTAAAAAAACATCACACATCACCTATATAATATATACGCATCACCTATGCAAAAATATATGCTGCAATTTTCAACGATGTACGCATTAAGATTTCAAAAAAAAAAATATCACGTATCACTTATATGATTTGTACGCTTATGCAAAAGTCACGCATCACTTATGTAATTTATACGTATCGCCTATTTTAATAATGTATTCATCAAGATTAAAAGGGTAAATTAGTCTAAATTAATAAAAAATGCCTGAATTTGCAATTCGATAAATGGGAAGGGGGGCTTATGATACACTTAGTTAGAATCTTTTCTAATTGCATTAGGTGTTTATTTTCATTAAAATAAAATTCCTGTAGGTTGCGTTCGAACGCAGGAGGGGTCGCATTCGAACGGCTTTGCGAACACCTGCATCAGGTTCGCAAATACAGAGAACACATATTATGCGTTCGAACACAGTCAGGCGAGTTCAAACGCCCGCATTCGAACGCCTGCATCGCGTTCGCACAGATAGAGATGGAACTTTTGGGTGCGTTCGAACGCAATCGGGCACATTTGAACATGATCGACGAAAATCCTCTAGAATTAGGGTTTCATATTGTTTTAAGACTTGTTGGCTAGCCTCTATAAATATGTGGATGGTGGCCAACTTCATTATGCTATTGGATTATTGATTTCTTGCCTCCTATCTTCTCTCTAGACTCTCTCCCTCCTTATTCACTATCCTTTCACCTCTACAGTTAGCAAAATTTCTTCTAATTTCTAATCTCCCTCGACTATCGAACCACCCCTCTTCTTTCGGATCTCGACCACTTCATTCCCCTCGTCTACTTCCCTTAATCACATCCACCATCCACCTTTATCTCCATACCCATCCATAACCCTAACATCCACTCCACCCGTCACCACCACCATCACCCACGTTATTCTACATTTTTGTCCATGATATAGTTCTAATATGCAAAGGGCGTAAATATGAAAGTTGTAGATCAAGAAGTTACGGATCTAACTCAATTAGTTTCATAATTTTCTGACTACCGAAGAATATCTGATGAATATTTTCCACGGTTGCATGGATTGATTCCTATAATATATTCAGATCTTGAAAGCATCGTTGCGTAGCCCATTTTTGGTTCGAGAACTTATTAAGTGGCATCAGAGCAAGCGAACCTCAGATCTTCATTAATGGTTGAAACAAGGAAGATGACATCAACAAGAAGACCTATGGAGAGCATACCGACAAGAGAAGACTCAATCTACGATGACCCTAACCGTGAGGCTGATTCCTTTGGAGCGACCACGGTAGGACCGAGTCAACCAACGTCCATGGGTTCGAATATGGATGAATTTAGGGGCATGTTCCAAACATTATTGCATAGAGTTGACAACATCCAATAGGATCACAATGAATTCAATGAATATGTCATAAATTGATTGGGTTCGTCATCTCCTCGACGACGATCGGAGTTTCAAAAAGGACTAGCGGTGGGGCCTCATCGAACCGATACCCCATAGGTCCAGATGCGTCTTATGAGTGTCAATGATCCCCTCTTACCTATGCTTTCACATTATCCCCCACCTCCATTGCAAAATCCAAGATCGGCGGTGATCGAACCCGAGAGGCGTGCGGTACCGGGGCGCTTCGTCGATGAAGAGGATTGGCACTATGAGGATGAGGTTGATCCCTATGGTGATGGTGATGGACGTGCTCGAGGATTTAGAGAAGGTGATCAACATGCCCAATGGTTTAGACCTGAATCAAGGATTTTTCGCAAACCCGACAACGCTATTCGGGGGAGAACCGCACGCTTAGACTTTCCAAAATTTTAAGACGGTGATCAAGTTGAACAATATTTTGATTATTAAGGTATAGTGGAAGATGCAAAAGTCTAGATGGCAAGCTTTCTCCTCCAAGAAATGGACATTGCATTAGTAAAGATCGATTATTCGTGGTGATGGATTTATCAGATGGACTGATTTTAGTAGGAGGATTACACACAGATTTGGGACAGTGGCATATGAAGATTTTGCTGCCACATTAAGCAAGATGGTTCAGAGGATGACCATATCGGAGTACCAAGCTGAGTTTAAAAGAGTTAGTAGTCGTTGTGAGCCATATTGGTCCGAATAGACATTGATGAGCACATTTATTTTGGGGCTGCGAGAGGAGATACAAGCAGATGTTCGTGCTCTATGTCCTACTACTCTTGAGGAGGCTGTTAGGTTTTTTATTTGTTGGCAATTTTGTACAAAATATTCTAAGTGTATTTTTTCATGTATATGAGCTTTACACAAGTCTAGAATATCACTGGTGTGAAGAATTGCAAGATCATTAGAGAAATGCCGTCGCGTTCTCACCGCGTTCACAAACGCGTTCGAACGTGGGCACTGCGTTCACATAGACAGAGAGCCGCGTTCACAAGCGCGTTCGAACGCGGGCACTGCGTTCACACAGACAGAGAGCCACGTTCACAAACGCGTTCGAACGCGGGCATTGCGTTCACACAGACAGAGAGCCGCGTTCACAAACGCGTTCGAACACGGGTACTACGTTCACACAGACCGAGAGCAGCGTTCACAAACGCGTTCGAACGCAACATGAAGAATTCAAGCTGTCGCGTTCGAACGCACTTGGGCCCGTTCGAACGCACCTGAGATTAAGTTAGGCCGTTCGAACGCACTCGGGCCGCGTTCGAACGCACCTATGAAGTTTGCAATTTATTGGATTTTCATGAGTACGAATATGACTTGGATTTGGCTCTATCTTGGAGATCATATATAAGGATAGTGTTGCCCTAACCTAGGGCAGTGGAAGAAGATTATTCAAGGAGACTTTTTGGAGGCTACATCGGTTCTTCAATAAACAAGGCCCTTCGCATCTACAAATCTTAATCTTTCGTCTTAAGGGCTATCTAGACGAAAGATCAATCTCGAGGACTACTGAGATTGGTCTTCAATCACAAGAAGCAGTGAATCGTGGGTTTTTTTCCCGTTTGGATCCGTAGTTTTTTTCCCGTTTGGGTTTTCCACGTTAAAATCTTGGCGTTCATCTCTACTTTCGTTTTTAATATTTCTTCCGACTTTTACTTAAGCGAACGAGAAATATCATTGCCTAGAGGTTAGATACATACGTGTGTCTAGGGGTTTTTCAATTGGTATCAGAGCAGGTTCTCTCACCCTTTGAGAGAGATCAAATAGGCATGGATTTTCATAGAGATGGACCCTCATCTATTAGACCTCCTATTTTAGATGGATCAAATTATGGATATTGGAAAGCTAGGATGAGAGCTTATTTAAAGTCTATAGATGAGAGAGTATGGATGGCCATTATGAACGGTTGGAGTCCACCAATGTACATGGTGAATGATGAGTTAGTTGAGAAACCGATTGAGTCATGGGATAAAACAGATTATGAAAAAGTTGGCTGGAATAGCAAAGCAATAAATGCAATTTTTAGTTGTGTTTCCTCGGAAGAATTTAGAAGAATATCTACTTGTGAAATAGCAAAAGAAGCTTGGATGATCTTAGAAACAACTCATGAAGGTACTATGGCTGTAAAACTTTCGAAACTTCAGAGGTTGACTACTAATTTTGAAACCCTACGTATGGAGGAGAATAAAATATTTGATGAGTTCTATGCAAAGTTGAGTGATATAGTCAACTCCAGTTTCAACCTACGAGAGAAAATTCCTGAAAATAGAATTGTCCGTAAGATCCTTAGGTCTCTTCCAGAAAGGTTTCAGGCGAAAGTTACAACTATTGAGGAAAGTAAGGACATCGACTCTATGAAAGTTAAACAATTGGTAGGAAATCTACAAACATTTGAGTCCAGTCTTTCAAAACCGAGGAAGTCCAAAGGGATAGCTCTATCCACTATTGAACAAAATTTAGAGGAGTCTGAAGATGAAGGTGATTTAGATGTTGAGATGTTGGCTATGTTTGTCAAAAAGTTCAATAAATTCTTTCGAAAGCCAAATAAGTTGAATACTAAAACGTTTGAAAAAAGCAAAGCTTTTGTGAAAAAGAAGAATACTGTGACTTCGAATATAGGTGTTAGCAACAACAATGTCAAACAGAAAAATAAGAATTCTAAGAATAAAGTTTAATATTTTGAATGTTCTGGTTTTGGACACATCGCACAAGAATGCCCTAATCGTCTTAAGAGAAAGGGCAAAGCTATGAAAGTTACTTGGGATGATTCAGATAAATCTAATGATGATTTTGAAAAAGACGAAGAAAACTTTGTAGCCTTTGCATCTTCTCTGCTTAATACTGACTCTGTTGATGATACTGATATTACAGATGATCTTGATATGCTACCAGCTAAGGAAGATGAATCTGAAATTCAAAAGGCATATAATGATTTGTACCTAGAGTCGTTTAAACTCAAGAAAAGCAATCTTAGACTACTTTAACGACTCAAGGAAATTGAACCAGAAAGAATTCAATTTGAGGAGAAGTACAAATTGGAGCTTGAACGTGTCAAAGACCTTTCTGAACAACTTGACAATGAGAAAAATAAAATGAAGGCTGATGAAATTGAATTAGAGCGATTGCATAAGGAAGTTACATTTCTAAAAGGGAAGAACAAACTGGACGAGATTCTAAAAGCTCAGATCTCTGGAAAAGACAGGTATGGTGTTGGATATACTGGTAATTTAAATAATAATAAAACTGTTTTTGTTTCTGTAGATTTACAAAAGGAAGAATACCTGAAGCTATCAATCGCATTTTCAAAGCAATCTTGGATGAATCCTTCAAAATTGAAGTTGAATCTACAAACTGGTGAATCTTTGACGGCACCAAAGGTAAACTTTAGTCACACTCCTCGACAAAAGGTGAGTAGAAAAGGGTTTGTTCCGACATGCTATCATTGCGGCATTCTAGGGCATATTCGACCTCATTGTAAATTTTTGCAAAAATCTAGAACTACTTTCATTTATGGGATAAAAACAAAAACCATATGGGTCAAGAAAAGTGATTTAAAATGTTATGTTGTGCATACAGCCTTGAAAGCTTTAAATTCTGATTTATGGTATTTAAACAGTGGCTGTTCAAGACATATGTCGGGTGACAAGTCGTTATTTTCTAATCTTGAAAAACATGAAGGGGGAGTTGTGACATTCGGAGATGGTAATTCATCAAAGGTAATAGGTAAAGGAAAGGTAAGTACTCTAGGGATTCCTAGTCTCGAAAATGTTCTTTATGTTAAGGGCTTGAAAGCAAATCTACTGAGCATCAGTCAATTTTGTGATGAAGATTATGAGGTAAAATTCTCCAAAAATGATTGTACTGTTCTAGATCATGATGGTAATATTATATGTTATGGATCTAGAATATCTGATAATTGCTATGTCGTTGGAACTTCACATAAACTGAAATGTAATAGTGCATCTTTCGACATTGTAAATCTTTGGCATCAACATCTTGGACATGTGAATCACAAGGAATTATTTACTCTGTCCAAACATGAAGTGGTAAAAGGAATACCTAAGATAAAAGAAATGTCAAAAAGAGTGTGCGGTTCGTGTCAAATTGGAAAACAAATTCGTATCTCACACAAGAAGGTAAATACAGCTACCACTGACCGTGTGCTACAATTAGTTCACATGGACTTGATGGGTCCAACAAAAACGGAAAGTCTTGGAGGTAAACGCTATATATTCTTAATGGTCGATGATTACTCCAGATATACCTGGGTTGCCTTTCTACGTGAGAAGTCTGAAACCTTTGATGCTTTTAAATCACTATGCTTAAAATTGCAGAATGAAAAATCTACAACCCTAGTTAGGATTCGTTCTGATCATGGTAGAGAATTTGAAAATGAAAATTTTTCTATATTTTGCGATTCTCTTGGTATTCAACATGAGTTTTCAGCTCCTATAACTCCACAACAGAATGAGATTGTTGAAAGAAAAAATCGAGTTGTGCAGGAAATGGCTAGGGTTATACTTCATGCTAAAAAAGGTTACTCAAAGGTTTTGGGCAGAGGCGGTCAATACAGCGGTACATGTGATAAATCGTGTTTATCTAAGACTAGGTACAAATATGACTGCTTATTAAATCTAGAAAGGTAAGAAACCTAGTGTTAAATATTTTCGAGTTTTTGGTAGTAAATGTTATATCTTGCGTGATCGAGAATATTTAACTAAATTTGACACTAGAAGTAGCGAAGGCATCTTCTTGGGTACTCGAATAATAGTAGAGCCTATAGAGTATTTAATCTTGAAACTTCTACTATTATGGAATCTGCTAATGTTATGATAGATGAATCCTCGACTGACTTAACTAAAGCTACTTCTATTTCTGTTTCTGCAGATACATATTACGAAGAAATAGGAAAGGAGTTTGATCTGGAAATTGAGAATCAGGACGAGGACAAAGTTGAAATGAACAAAAATGACTACAACGTACCGGAACCATCTGCTAGAGTGAAATCAAATCATCCACTGTCACAAGTGATCGGAGACGTGAATGAACCAATTAAGACAAGACGACAAATCCAAAGTGAGGTATCATTTACTTGTTATACATCTTCTTTTGAACCTAAAAATGTGAAGGAAGCATTGTTAGACGATTCTTGGGTTAATGCTATGCATGAGGAATTAGAGCAATTTTCTGGGAATGATGTTTGGTATTTAGTTCCTAGACCTAAGAATGTGAACGTCATTGGAACAAAATGAATTTACAAGAATAAAAGTGATGAACATGGCAATATAGTTCGAAATAAAGCCAGACTAGTAGCTCAGGGATACACTCAGGTTGAGAGTATAGATTTTGATGAGACATTTGCTCCTGTTGCTAGATTAGAGTCTATTCGTATACTGCTTGCTATTGCTTGTCATTTAAAATTTAAATTGTTTCAAATGGATGTTAAAAGTGCTTTCTTGAATGGTATCCTGAATGAAGATGTTTATGTGGAACAACCTAAGGGTTTCGAAGATCAAAAATTTCCTTCTCATGTTTTTAAATTGAAAAAGGCTCTTTACGGGCTAAAACAAGCTCCAAGAGCTTGGTATGAGAAGTTGACCACCTTTTTAGTGGATGCGGGGTTCACTCGAGGGGGAGTGGACAAGACATTATTCATTAGACGTGAAAACAAGAGCAAGTATGCTAAGGATCTTGTGACTAAATTTGGTTTAGAAAATACAAAACATGCTAGAACTCCTATGAGTACAACTACCAAACTAGGTAAGGACATGTCAGGAAAAAATGTTGATCAGACAGTGTATAGGAGCATGATTGGTAGCCTTTTGTACTTAACTGCTAGTAGACCTGACATTGCATTTAGTGTCGGTGTGTGTGCTAGGTTTCAGTCTGAACCTAAGGAGTCACATTTGTTTGCTGTGAAACGTATCATAAAATATGTCAGTGGCACAGTTGATTTAGGTATCTGGTTTACTTATGACTCGGGTGCTATCATATCGGCATACACGGATTCTGATTGGGCAGGTTCATGTGATGATAGAAAAAGTACTTTAGGTGGATGTTTTTATGTTGGAAACAATCTGGTTGCTTGGCACAGTAAGAAACAAAACTCGATATCTTTATCTACTGTGGAGGCCGAGTACATTGCAGTAGGGAGTTGTTGTTCTCAGTTACTATGGATGAAACAGATGGTCAAGGATTATGGTATTGAACAAGATACTATGGTGCTTTATTGTGACAACATGAGTGCTATTAATATATCGAAAAATCCTGTTCAACACTCGCGTACAAAACATATTGATATCCGACATCATTTTATACGCGAGTTAGTTGAAGATGAAACAATAGCACTAGAACATGTTGAGACCGAGAAACAGTTGGGTGACTTGTTTACAAAACCTTTGGATTTACAGAGATTTGAGTATCTTCGTACTTCTTTAGGGATTTGTGCTTTGGACTGATTTTATTGGGATTTGTGTTCTTTTTAGTTTGCGAGTTTCTTTCGTTTTTTTTGGTTCTCTTTTACTCTGAAATTTTCTTTGGTTTTAGTTTCAGTTTTGTCGAGAGTTTTTGTCATATAAATAAAAAAAAAAAATTGATGCACTCCTAGATTCAATAATATACTCTTGACATAAAAATATGATTTTTCTTTTGATTATGAGTTATTATAGTCAATTTTGTCATCTTGTACTATATTGTTTCAATTTTTGATTTTGTCACTCCCTCGACTTCTATAATAATAAATTTTTAATGCCTCATAACGTATGTGTATTCTTGTGTGAGCATGATATCATGAATTTTTTTTTAAATAGCTCTCTATTAACTTTGATTTGCACAGTTTGACCTCATGCTTAGTTATCAAATATATTTTTATAAAAGATCAATGAAAAGGGCTACAATGAGTTAGTGTGAAAGCCGTCTTGTTTCGAGTCTAGTTTGACTCAGTACATTATTTGCAAATTTAAAAAAAATGATATATGTGAATTTCTTGTTGCACATCGTTTGATTTGTACTATAAGAAAAGGGCTACCTACTCATGTGTGAAAGCCATTATTGCACATATATGTTTCAGTAAAAAAAAAATACAGGAAAAATTCCTGTTGTGTTATGGAGAATAAGTCGAAAAGTGCAAAATTTCTATACTAAGTCGGTTTGACTACTGTGTTGCATCATTGTTTATATAGTAAAGTTTGTTTAAGAAGATTGGTTCATGTTTTCTATGCTCATCTTGCATATGCATATCGTTATGATCAATCAAGATTAATGTAATTTTGAGTGATGCATTCGAATTGATTATAATATGCTTTTGATGATTTGATTGATCTTGTATGACTTATTTCATTTGATTGTCATATTCTATGTCTTGAAAATATTTTGGAATTCTAGCAGTGCATCTCCAAAAAGATTTTTAACTTGTTTTTAGTTTAAAAAAAAAGGGCGTTCGAACGAGGATTCTTGAGTTCGAACGCGGCGCGTTCGAACTCAAGGACTGGTGCGTTCGAACGCACTCGTGGTTTCTTTAAATATTGCGTTCGAACCCAAGGGTTTCATCTTCCATTTTCCAAACCCTAAAAACCCTTCATTTTCCCCTTCTCAAATCTTCAAGATCTTGGTGTTTTTCATCGAATTTTTCACTTCAAATCCTTTTTGGGGGTAGATCTCCTCCGGATCTAGTGTCTTTCAACCAAATTTTTGAGTTTCTCCTCACATTTGCAAGGTATGATCATCCATTATTTTTCCTAGTTTTTTTATTCAATAAACATGCTTGATCTTGAGTGATTTTGTGCGTTCTCAACTTTTGATCACGTTAATGTTAAACTCTTGATGGTTCTTGTGAGATTGAACGTGATATCTTAGCGTTTTTCAAGTGAAAGATGTTTTTCCTTTTGGGGCTTCATGGTTTCTACCATTTTTTTTGGAATTCTTGCTATTTTTTGGTTGCTTTGGACATGTATTGAATATTGCAATGTGTTTTCTTTTCAAGAATGCCTAAAAAAATGACAGTGACCAAGAAACCAAGGCCGCCTTCGTCGCCATCCTCGGCTCCCAAGTTTTCTTCAACAACGGCTGCGGGTTGCTACAAACATAATTTTGGCACCCGTCCTGTTATCTGTGAAAGACCCGTGGTTATATCTGATTTTTCTGAATTGGGGATTGAACAGATCTTTACTGAACGAGGGTGGTTATCAGTGTGTCGGATGAGCGAGACTGCTTATGTGGAAGTTGTTCGAGAATTTTTTAGTAATGCCACGATTTTCGATCACTGTATACGTTCTATTGTTCGTGGTGTATCTATATACCTGGATTCCGATGTTATTCGTGCTGAACTGCGTCTGCCTGATGGTGAGTTCCAGTATCCGACGTCTGCTCCACTTCCTGATGTCAATGAATATGCCAGTACAATCCTGATCAAAGGGGAACGTTGGAAAGGTAACATGATGCCGCATGCAAGGCTAACATCTGTGGCTCGCATACTTCACCTCTTTTGTCTGTACAATGTTACCCCCAAGACTCGACATTCCAGTATTAGTTTGGATCGTGCATTTCTTCTTCATGCCATGTTACCGGGAGTCTCTATTGACTTAGCTGCAGTGATCTATGATTCGATTCTCTCAGCTGCACAGAAAGAAGCATCTCGTGAGGGATTACCATTTGGCATTTTTCTTACAAATTTGTGCATTCAGAGTGGGGTGCGAGTGGATGCTTCGGAACCTTCTCTAACTTCACAGAAACCATTGGATCGAATTACTCTGAAGCGGAGTCAAGCTCACGACCAGTCGTCTCCTCTCAAACCATCCTCTTCCGCCGCTGGTAGGTCATCGCACCTCGACAGTTCTGATGATAGCTCTGCCGATGACTCATCTCCCACTGAGGGGGAGTTACCACAGTACTCGGACCGGTTCGATCAACTTAGTACTCAAGTGTAGGATCTCCATTCAGCGGTGAATGATTTACGTACTAAGCAAGTCTGTCAGGGAACTGTACTTGATTCCGTGTTGACGATTCTTCATCGTCAGTTTCCTCCGAGTTCCTAGTCTTTGACATTTGTGCCAAAAAGGGGGAGAGTGTCTTAGTGTTTAGGTGTTTAGGTGTGTAGGGGGAGTATGGGCATAGGGGGAGTTTAGTGGAGTTTACTTGATGGTTGAGCTTTGCTTTGTCTTAGTGTCGTTGGCATTTGAACTTAAGTTGAAGTAATTATGATAACGTGTGTTTAATCTTTGTCTGTTTAAATTTTTGCTCTTGTGATAACTTGTGTTTTGATTTTTTTTATTTCAAGTTATTTTCACTTGATCTTGGATTGGTATATGTTTCCTTGCAAGGATTGATGTGCAAAATATTCTAGACTTGTTGATTGCTCAGTTTGAAGTCATTGTAATATCTTGTAACCTAGGTGTTTTGTCACAAATTGCTAAAGGGGGAGATTGTTAGGTTTTTTATTTGTTGGCAATTTTGTACAAAATATTCTAAGTGTATTTTTTTCATGTATATGAGCTTTACACAAGTCTAGAATATCAATGGTGTGAAGAATTGCAAGATCATTGGAGAAAAGCCGTCGCGTTCTCACTGCGTTCACAAACGCGTTCGAACGTGGGCACTGCGTTCACACAGACAGAGAGCCGCGTTCACAAGCACGTTCGAACGCGGGCACTACGTTCACACAGACAGAGAGCCGCGTTCACAAACGCGTTCGAACGTGGGTATTGCGTTCACACCGACCGAGAGCAGCGTTCACAAACGCGTTCGAACGCAACATGAAGAATTTAAGCTGTCGCGTTCGAATGCACTTGGGCCCGTTCGAACGCACCTGAGATTAAGTTAGACCGTTCGAACGCACTCGGGCCACGTTCGAATGCACCTATGAAGTTTGCAATTTATTGGATTTTCGTGAGTACGAATATGACTTGGATTTAGCTTTATCTTGGAGATTATATATAAGGATAGTGTTGCCCTAACCTAGGGCAGTGGAAGAAGATTATTCAAGGAGACTTTTTGGAGGCTACATCGGTTCTTCAACAAACAAGGCCCTTCGCATCTACAAATCTTAATCTTTCGTCTTAAGGGCTATCTAGACGAAAGATCAATCTCGAGGGCTACTGAGATTGGTCTTCAATCACAAGAAGTAGTGAATCGTGGGTTCTAGCGATCAAGACTGAGAGGAACAAAGTCGTTTGGATCGACGGGTTGTTTTGTGAGTCAGTCTTGTAACTGCTACTATCATAGTGATTGGTTTTGATCCGAGTTTGGATCCGTGGTTTTTTTTCCGTTTGGGTTTTCCACGTTAAAATCTTGGCGTTCATCTCTACTTTCGTTTTTAATATTTCTTCCGACTTTTACTAAGCGAACGAGAAATATCATTGCCTAGAGGTTAGATACATACATGTGTCTAGGGGTTTTTCAGAGGCCTTTGAGAAGGCCGTGAGGATGGAACAAAAGCATAGGGCTTTAAAAATGGCAGCGAAAACCAATTAGAGCAACCGAAATGGGTGGTTTGCACCTAAAACACCGGTTGGAAATTCTACGGTTTCAAAAATAGTGGCTGCGAATACTAGACCACGACCACCTTTGAGACCTTCTTCCGATGTTAGAAGAGTCACAAGACCTCCCGTTTGAATACTCACACCTGCCTAGATGGAGGAGCGAAGAGCGAAAAGTCTTTGCTTTTGATGTGATGAGCGTTTCACCCCCGGTCATTAGTGTTCTAAACTAATCAGGAGTGTGATGCTTATCGACGGTCTTGAGGAGGATGACGAGGTGGTTGATGATGGAGAGTGTCTAGAGGAGGCCCATCAGGAGGCCGTTGAGGAGGGCGTGGAGGAAGATATCCAAGCTGAAATATTAATGCATGCATATTCGGGTACTTCTACGCCGAGGACGTTACAAGTAGACAGACTCGTTAGAAAGCATTGTGTGCATACCCTCATCGATTCGAGGAGTACACACAACTTTTTAGACGAGAGATTAGTGAAGAGATTGGGTTTGGATGCCGAACCGACCATGGGATTTGACATTACTATTGGAGACGGCATGAAGCTTAAGGCGGAGAGCTGTGTCGTCAGGTCAATATACGGGTACAAGGACACAACATCATTATAGATTTGTATCCATTGGCGCTGTGAGAAGTGAACATTGTCCTTAGTGCTCAATGGTTATAGAGTTTGGGACTCGTCACATTTGATTTTCGAAGCATGTGGATGAAATTTAAACAAGAAAACAAAGATGTGTGGTTTGCTGGTGTTCGATCTTCACCGATTCCTGTGATGCAGCCTATAATAGGGCTGTCTTGTGCGTACGATTTGGCCTATCTTTTTCAGTTAGGACCAGTAGGAGACAAGCCTCAAACGAGTTCAGGTACTACCATTGAATTGTCTAATTTATTAGAAAACTTTTCTGGACTGTTTGAGGAGCCGCAAGAGTTGCCACCGAGGAGAGCAGCGGACCATCGCAAAGAGATTGTACCCGGGGCTGCATCGGCGAACGTGAGGCCATATCGGTATCCACATGTGCAAAAAGAAGTTATCTCAAAGATGGTAGCTGAGATGTTAGAGCAAGGCCTCATAAAACTAAGTCATAGCTCATATTCATCTCCCGTGCTTTTGGTGCGAAAAAAGAACGGGACATGACGTTTTTGTGTCAACTATTAAGCACTAAATGCTATTACCGTCAAGGACTAGTATCCTATTCCGATTATTAAGGAATTGCTGGATGAGTTTGCAGGGGCGACTTCATAGGCTCTGATACCACTTGATAGGCTTTGATACCAATTGATAGGCTATGAAACAATTCCTTAGATCTGAATTTATTACAGGAAGTAGTCTGCGCAACCATGGGACAATATTTGTCAAATATTCTTTGGTAGTCAAAAAATTATGAAACAAATTGGGTTAGATCCATAACTTCCTGATCTACAACTTTTATATTTATACCCTTCTCCGATTCGAACTATAGAAGGGACAAAATTACAGAATAACGTGGGTGATGGTGGTGGTGACGGGTGGAGTGGATGTTAGGGTTATGGATGAGTATGGAGGTGAAGGTGGATGGTGGATATGATTAAGGGATATAGACGAAGGGAACGAAGTGGTCGAGATCCCGAAGAAGAGGGGTGACTCGATAGTCGAAGGAGATTAGAAGTTAAGAGAAACCTTACCAACGGTAGAGGTGGAAGGATGGTGAAGAGGGAAGAGGGAGAGAGTTTAGAAAAGATAGGAGGCAAGAAATTAATAATCTAATTCCATAATAAAGTTGGCTGCCATCTACATATTTATAGAGGCTAGCCAACAAGTCAACAATATGAAACCCTAATTCTTGAGGATTCCCGTCGATCGCGTTTGAACGCGCCTGATCGCATTCAAATGCACCCAAAAAGCTCCATCTCTGTCTGTGCGAACACGGTGCAGGCGTTCGAACACACAATATGTGTTCTCTGTATTTGTGAACCTGTTGCAGGCGTTCACAAGAGCATTCGAACGCAACCCCTTCTACGTTCAAACGCGACCTACAAGAATTTTATTTTAATGAAAATAAACACATAATGCAATAAGAAAAGATCATAATTAAGTGTATCACAACTATATTTTGTAAGCTTGACTTGAGGGCCGAGTATCATCAAATTAGAGTTTACCCAGCGGATGTGCACAAAACTGCATTTCGGACTCTGGACGGGCATTACGAGTTCCGGGTGATGCCTTTTGGTCTCACCAATACTCCAGCTACCTTTCAAGGCCTCATGAATGATATATTTTAGTCTCTCTTGTGAAGGTATGTCTTGGTATTTTTTGACAACATTTTGGTATATAGCAGGATTGAATTGAAGCATTGGCGGTATTTGGAAGATGTGCTGAATTTGTTGAATCAAAACCAGTTGAAGATCAAGAAGTCCAAGTGCCTATGGGGAGTACCAAAGCTGGAATATTTAGGCCACATCATTTCAGTGGATGGTGTAGCGGCGGATCCTCAAAAGGTTGCATGTATGACCGCTTGGCCTATTCCTACTACTACCATCGGATTGAGAGGATTTTTGGGGCGGACCGGATATTATCGACGCTTCATCGCCGAATATGGCAAGATCGCTGCTTCTCTCACTTCTTTATTGAAGAAGGACTCTTTTAGATAGACAGATGAAGTCACTACTACAGCCTTTGAAAAACTGAAAACAACAATGATGGCGGTGCCCGATTTAGCACTACCGAACTTCACCAAAGAGTTCATTGTGGAATGTGATGCATCGGGAGTTGGTATAGGAACTATACTAATATAAGGAGGATGTCCCATTGCCTTTCTTAGTAAGGCTTTATTATAAAAATGTCAGCAATTATCGACTTATGAGAGAGAGATATTGGCAATTCTGCATGCGGTGACAAAGTGGAGGCCTTATTTGATCAATAGACGATTCATTATACAAACTGATCAAAGGAGCCTTCCATACTTTATAGGATAGCGCATACACACTTCGGCACAACAGAGATGGGTCACAAAATTACTGGGATATGATTATGAAATCCAATACAAGAAGTGAACAAAAAATAGAACGGCGGATGCACTATCGCACCAACCCGATACCGCCGAGCTTGCAACCTATTCTACTCCTACCTTTTCCTTCCTTGATAAGCTGAGGTATACATGTACATCTGACCCAGATATTTTGAGATTGTTACAGGAGGTGATGGATTATCCGGAGCGCCATCCAGAGTTAGAGAATTGAAGCAGTTTGCTGCTAGATCGCGGATACATTTCGGTGCCCACAAATGAAGGATTATGGCAGAAATTGTTGGAGCACTTCCACCAAACTCCAGAGGCTGGTCATGAGGGTGTTTTGAGGACTTATAGGAGGATATCTCAAAGTTGCACATGGCTAGGATTGAGGAAGGATGTGAGTAGTTTTGTTTGTGCTTGCGAAGTCTGTTAAAAGGCTAAGACAACCACATTGAAACCGGTCGGATTACTACAGCCTTTATCTATACCGGATCGTGTTTAGGAAGACATTTCTATGGACTTCATAGAGGGTCTTCTGCTGGTACATGGTTATTCCGTTATCTTTGTGGTGGTTGATAGATTGAGTAAGTATGCACACTTTTCGGCATTGTCACATTCGTTTTCAGCCAAGTCGGTGGCTGAAATTTTTGTTAGAAATGTTGCTCGATTATATAGCATGCCACGCATGATTGTCTCGAATCGTGATCGTGTATTTATGAGCGACTTTTGTACTGAGTTTTTTAGATTGGGAGGGACTCGATTGAACTTCAGTTTGTCCTACCATCCATAGACGAACGGCTAAACTGATGTGGTTAATCGAGGCATTGAGCAGTATTTGAGGTGCTTTGTTGGAGAGATGCCGAGACGATGGTTGGAGTTCTTACCGTGGGCAGAGTGATCTTATAACACTGCCTACCATAGCAGCATTGGCATGACTTCATTTGAGGTGGTGTATAGACGCATGGCTCCGACGTTACGTGCTGATGATCCAGTGGCATCTGCAGATCGGACGGAGGTAGAATTAGAGTTGATAGATAGAGACGCTACATTGAGGAGGTTACGTGCTCATCTTAAACTTGCTCAAAACCGCATGAAGTAAGATTTTGATCGTAGCGAAAGGGAGGAGGAATTCGACATCGACAGTTGGGTGTTTGTGAGGGTACAATCATATTGATAGGTGACTTTATGTCCGATGCGAAACCAAAAGTTAGCACATCGCTACTTTGGCCCGTTTTGAGTGAAAGAGCATATTAGTCTGGTTGCATATCGTTTGGAGCTGCCAGAGGGGTCGAGAGTGCATCTTGTCTTTCATGTTTTATTGCTAAAGGAGCACATTGGAGATCATGAGGTCGTTGGATCGGTTCTACCAGAGATATTGGAGGAGATAGAAATTGTAGAGCCAGTTTGTGTACTTGCTAGGCGCCGACGACGACATGGTACCAGATTAGAGATAGAGATTTTAGTTGAGTGGCTTGGCAAGCCATCTGATGAGGCGACATAGGAGTTGGAGATTGACATTTTGGAGTGTTGTCCTGACTTTTCACCTTGAGGGCAAGGTAGGGGAAGCGTGATGGGCTGATACACTTAGTTAGGATTTTTTTTCTAATTGCATTAGGTGTTTATTTTTATTAAAATAAAATTCCTATAGGTGGCGTTCGAACGCCTTTTGCGAACACCTGCATCATGTTTACAAATATAGAGAACGCATATTGTGCGTTCGAACACGGTCAAGCGAGTTCAAATGCCTGCATCGCGTTCGCACAGACAGAAATGGAGCTTTTGGGTGCGTTCAAATGCGATCGACGGGAATCCTCTAGAATTAGGGTTTCATATTGTTTTACGACTTATTGGCTAGCCTCTATAAATATGTAGATGGCGACCAACTTCATTATGCTATTGGATTATTAATTTCTTGCCTCCTATCTTCTCTCTAGACTCTCTCCCTCCTCCCTCTTTACCATCCTTCCACCTCTACAGTTGGCAAGGTTTCTCCTAATTTCTGATCTCCCTCGACTGTCGAGCGACCCCTCTTTTTTCGGATCTCGACCACTTTGTTCCCTTCGTCTACTTCCTTTAATCACATCCACCATCCACCATCCATCTTCATCTCCATACCTATCCATAACCCTAACATCTACTCCACCCGTCACCACCACCATCACCCATATTATTCCGTGTTTTAATTCCTACTATAGTTCGAATCTGCGAAGGGCATAAATACGAAAGTTGTAGATCTGGAAGTTACGGATCTAACCCAATTAGTTTCGTAATGTTCTAACTATCAGAGAATATCTGACGAATATTTTCCTACGGTTGCGCAGACTGATTCCTGTAATATATTCAGATCTTGAAAGGATCGTTGCGTAAATCATTGAATATATATATAATTATAATTATAAATAAATATATGAATATATATATAAATCTAATTATAAATAAATTATGGTTCTCACTTCATTTTGGTCGACTATGTAGTCGTTACTTTATAAAAATAAATAAATAAATAAGCCTAGTATCTCATTTGTTACAAAATAATATATAATAAATTATTAGAATTGTTTAAAATGTATATCATATGAATATTAGTATACATCTATAAATCTAATGATTATAATTTATGAATCTATCTATTAATCTAATGGAAACATAAATAAATAAATATAAGTATTACCTGTATTTATGTGTAATAGCTTGTAACATAATTAATCATTAATTAATTATAATTAATAATAATCATATTGATGAATATATATTATTATTAAAATAGTTAATGTCTAATCTATTTGTAATAATTAAGAAAGTAATACCTAAATAAATAAATAAACACAAAAATATAATAAAAAAAGGAGCACTGCCACCGGTGCTAGGCTGGTGCAAAAAGATGAGGAGAAGAAGAAGAAGAAGAAAGGAAAAAGAAGAAAGAAGGAAGAAGAAAAAGAAGAGAAGAAGAAAGGAAGGGAGGGGAGGAAAAGCCAGGCCAGCGGTGAGGGGCTCGGCTGTTGCTGGCCAGCCAGCGGCCGGTCTCTTGCCGGCGGCTCAGTTCCGACGAACCCGAGAGAGAAATAGAAAGAAAGGGAGACAGAGAGAGAGAGAGAGAGAGAGAGAGAGAGAGAGAGAGAGGAGGAGGAGGAGGAAAGAGGCGATAGAGGAGGAAAAAGGCTCACTAGCATTAGTAGAGGTGGCAGTGGCAACGACAAGTCGGTGGGGCAACGGCGGTAGTAGAGAGAAAGAGAGAATGTTTGAGAGAGAGAGAGACTGAAAGAGAGAGAGAGAGAGAGAGAGAGAGAGGGAAGAGAAGAAAAAGAGAGAGAGAGGTGGTGCTAGGGGAGGAAGGCGACAGCTGTAGGGCGCCAGGGCCCACCGCGACCAGTTGGCTGTAGCAACAGCGGTGGGGCACATGGCGCCCCTCCACGCAGGCTTCTTCACATGAGTATGAGGTCGGCTACAGTGTGGCCAGCCACGTTGTGCCCATAAATTTTCTTTTTTTAAGGTTGGGTTGTTACAACTATTGTGCTATTTCAGTAGCAATAGTAACTTACAAAATATTTATAAATATACTTTAATAGCTACAACTTATAGTATATATAAATTACAACTTCCTTATACAATAAATTTCGTTATCATTCTGCTATTTCAATAGCTACATTAACTTACAAAATGTTTACACAAAAATTTTTCCTACTACACTCTTTCTAACTTCAACTTTTGGTACTATTAGAGATGCTATCCTTCTTCAACAGTAGTAGCTTGAGTGCAACCTCTTTTGTTATGCCCAAAACCATGACATACTATACACCTTTTTTGGCTCTGGGTGTTCTCTTCACTAGTTGATAGTCGTCTTTTCTTTTGTTTGCACCCAGGCTTCAACTTAACTAAAGGTGGTAAGACAAGATGATGGTTATCATCACTAATCGGCCAAAACTCTTTAGATGCAGTTGGACAAATTGAGTCGGTATAAGTATTCCTACATAACTCACTTGTAAACCATTTCTCACAATAGTCATATTCTGAAAGTGACATATGCCTAATAACAGCAAGTGCATGTTGATATGGCAAATCTAATATTTCTCATTCTCTACAGGTACACTCTCTTTTTCTAAGATTAACTACAAAAGAGCTATGAATGTCTATGACTTAGAATTCAGAAATAGATGATAGCTCAACTATATGTTGTCTTCCTTTTTCTCATGCATTTTTTACTATTTGATCTGCATATTTGGTCAGTGTAGTATTTATTGTAGTAGCAATATTACGACGTTTCCAAAAATATGATGCTAATATTTTTTCTCGTTGTCTCGACCCAGATATTGTATGGGAAAGCCTCTTACCCCTTTAAAAACTGAATTGCAACTTTCTATAATATTAGTTGAAATTATGTCATACCTATGGCCTAGAAAGCAATGATTGGCCCATTTTTGCTTTGGAATTTTTCCAATGTACTCATATTATTGTGGGAAAAATTCTTTCATTAGGTCTATATGTTGATTAAACTCTGAGAGAGTATATGCACGAGTTGCAGCTCAAAATTTATTTTAAGGTATAAAATTTCTCGAAGCATTTGGAAGATTTCTTGTTAGGTGAACCATACAATGTCCATGTACTACTTTTGAAAAAGTATATCACTCAACATTTATCAAGCTTTTTTTTGTCTACCAGACATAATTATGAGCTCTTGAATCTACAAAATGCAAGAATGAAGGTGCCTAAGAAACCATGTCCAAGAATCTTTATTTTCTCTCTCCACGATAGTAAAGGCAATAGAGAGCATGTGGTTATCACCATCCAGTGCAGTTGCAATTAGTAACACACCTGGATATTTACCTGTTAATAAAGTGCCATCAATAGCAATGAGAGTGCGCATGCGGTCCTTGAAGGTCCTCAAACAAGCTCCAAACGCCCAATAGAATCTATGGAAGTGTCCCTCAAACTCATATTTCAAAGTAGTGATGTTCATTGGATCCTTAAATGTCAACTCCCTTATATATGGAGGCAACAAATTATATGATTCCTCAAAGTTTTCGTGAACCTCTTCTAGTACTTTTATCCAAGATCGATATGATTTCTAATATGATATAGTGATGCCAAACTTCTTTTGAATGAAAATTTGAATAGATTTTGGTCCAAAATTTTTATTTGCAATAACTTGTTCACATATTTCCTATAGAATGAAATTGCTTTCACTTGTTTATGGCCGTGTCCCATTTGGTTGGTTACATGTATGTTGATCAACAAACTTTTTAATCTAGTAAGTAGAAATTCTTCTAAATTTTCTTGCTTTTATCATCCAAAGGCATTTAGAAGTACTACAACAAGCTACTACCTTGTTGGGCTTATATGTCACATGTTGATACTCAAAACATTGCATGACTGTATATATTATGAGTGCACATTTGAACTCATCCATGAAATCATTGTCCAACATATAAATTTGATGTAGGCATATTAATCTCAATTTTTGCTTCGGGAGTGTTAAAGTTGGCAATAAGTTTATGATAGGCTACGGAATGATTTTTTCAAGATCTAAATTTATTGTAAGAAACAGTTCGTGCAATTGAAAGAAAATATTCACTAAATATTCTTCCGTAGTCAGAAAATTACGAAACAAAGTTGAATCGATCCGTAACTCCCTGATCTACATTTTTCATATTTACGCACTTCACAGATTCGAACTGTAACTAGAACAAAAATACAATATAGTGCGGATGATGGTGGTGGTGACGGGTGGAGTGAATGTTAGGGTTATGGATGATAATGGAGATGAGGGTGGATGATTGATGTTTGTTTAAGGGATAAAGACGAAGGGGAAGAAGTGGTCGAGATCCCAAGGAAGAGGAAATACTTGACAGATGAGGGAGATTAGAAGTTAGGAGAGACCTTGCTAATGATAGAGGTGGTAGGTTAATGAAAAGGGAGGAGGGAGATTAAGGTAAAGAAGATAGAAAGGCAAGAAACCAATAATCCAATAGTATAATGATTTTGGCTGCCATCCACAACTTTAGAGGCTAGTCAACAAGTCAAAATAATAATTATTCACCCTAATTCTAGTGGACTCTCGTCGATCGCATTCGAATGCACAAAAAATGTTCTCTATCAATGTGAACTTGATGTAGACATTAGAACGCGCATTTCACATTCTCTATTTTTGCGAACCTAATGCAAGCGTTCGCAAAGGCGTTCAAACGCGCCTGCAACCGCATTCGAACGCGACCTACAGAAAATTTATTTTAATGAAAACAAATAAGTAATGCAATAAGAAAAGACTCTAACTTAGTGTATCAGCCGCCCACCACGCTTCCCTTACCTTGTCCTCAAGGTGTAAAATCGGGGAAATGCTCCAAGATATTCGTCTCCAACTCCCATGTCGCCTCATCGGATTGCTTGTCAAACCACTCAACTAGAACCTCCATCTCTAATCTGGTACCATGTCGTCGTCAGTACCTATCAAGTACATGAATTGGCTCTACGATATCTGTCTCCTCCAATGGCTCTAGTAGAACTAATCCAACGACCTCGTGATCTCCAATCTGCTCTCTTAGCAATGAAACAAGGTAGATAGGATGCACTCTCAACCCTCCGGCTGCTCCAAATGATATGCAATCGAACCAATACGCTCTAACACCCGAAACAGACCGAAGTAGGGATGTACTGACTTCTGGTTTTGCATCGGACGCAAGGTCACCTGTCGATACGGTTGCACCCTCACGAACACCAAACTACCGATGTCGAACTCCTACTCCCGATGGTTGCGATCATAAATTTGCTTCATGTGGTTTTGAACAGGTCTAAGATGGGCACACAACCTCCTCAATATGGCATCTCTATCCATCAAAGCTAAGTCTACCTCCATCCAATCTGCAAATGCCACTAGATCATAAGCACGTAATGTTGGAGCCGTGCGCCCATACACCCCTCGAATGGAGTCATGCCAATGCTGCTATGGTAGGCAGTGTTGTAAGACCACTCCGCCTATGGTAAGAACTCCAACCATCGTCTCGACATCTCTCCAACAAAGCACCTTAAGTACTGCTCAATGCCTCGATTAACCATCTCGGTTTGGCCGTCCGTCTATGGATGGTAGGTCGAACTGAAGTTTAATCGAGTCCCTTGTAATCTAAAAAAATTTGTCCAAAAGTTGCTCATAAATACATGATCATGATCCAAAACAATCGTGCGTGGCATGCTATGTAACCGAGCAACATCTCTAACAAAAATTTCAGTTACTAACTTAGCTGAAAATGGATGTGATAATACATAAAAGTGCGCATACTTGCTTAATCTGTCAACCATCACAAAAATAATGGAATAACCACGTACCAGCGGAAGACCCTCTATGAAGTCCATAGAAATATCTTCCCAAATATAGTCTAATATCGATAGAGGCTATAGTAATCTAGCCGGTTTCAATGTGGTTGCCTTATATCTTTGACAGACTTCGCAAGCACGGTCAAAACTCCGCACATGTTGCCTCAATCTTGGCCACGTGCAACTCTGAGATATCCTCCTATAAGTCCTCAAGAAACTCTCATAACTAGTCTCTAGAGTTTAGTGGAAGTGCTCCAATATTTTTTACCGCAATCTATCATTTGTGGGCACTCGAATGCATCCACGGCCCAACAGCAAACCACCATGATTCTCTAACTCTGGATGCACTCTAGATCATCCAACACCTCCTAAAATAATCTCAAAACATCTGGGTTAGATGTACATGCATACCTCAGCTCATCAAGAAAAGAAAAGGTAGGAGAAGAATAGGCTACAAGCTCAGTGGTATCGGGTTAGCGTGATAGTGGATCCGTCGCTCTATTTTTCGTTCCTTTTTTTTTGTTGAATTTTATAATCATACCCCAACTATTTTGTGACACATCTCTGCTGTGCCGGAGTGTGAATATGCTGTCTCATAAAGTATGGAAGGCTCCTTTGATTAGTTCGGATAATAAATTACCTATCGATCAAATAAGGCCTCCACTTTGTCACCGCATATAGAATTGCCAACATTTCTCTCTCGTAGATCGATATTTGATGGGATTTTTGTGATAAAATATTACTAAGAAATGCTATGGGACATCCTCCTTGCATTAGTATAGCTCTTATGCTAACTCCTGACGCATTACATTCCACATGAACTCTTTGGTGAAGTTCGGTAGAGTTCGAACGAGCGTCATTGTCATTGCTGTTTTCAGTTTTTCAAAGGCTATAGTGGCATCATCCATCCATATAAAAGAGTCCATCTTTAGCAAAGAAGTGATAGGAGCAGTGATCTTGCCATACCTGGCGATGAAGTGGCGATAATATCCGGTTAGCTCTAAGAATCCTCGCAATCCTGTGGGGGTAATAGGGATCGACAAGCGGTCATGCATACTACCTTTTGAGGATCCGCCACTACACCTTTCGTTGAGATGATGTGGCCTAAATACTCCACTTGTGATACTCCTCATAGGCACTTGGACTTCTTAATCTTCAGCTGGTTTTATTTCAACAAATTTAGCACATCTTCCAAATGTTACCAGTGCTCCATTATAGTCCTGCTATATACCAAAATGTCATCAAAGAATATGTTTAGCTCTGATACCAAATTTATAGGCTCTGATACCAATTTGATAGATTCTTGTACCAAAAGATCGGCTATGGAACAATTCCTTAATATTTGAATTTATTGTAGAAAGCAGTCCGCGCAATCATAGAAAAATATTCGTAAGATATTTTATGGTAGTTAGAAAATTACGAAACCAATTGGGTTAGATCCGTACTTCCTTCTATACAACTTTTTTATTTATGTCCTTCATAGATTCGAACTACACCTAGGATGAAAACATGAAAGAATGTGGGTGATGGTGGTGGTGACGGGTGGAGTGGATGTTAAGGTTATGGATGGGTATGGAGATGAAGGTGGATCGTGGAAGTGATTAAGATCCGTACTTCCTTGCTCTAACATCTTGACAAAGGGAACAAAGTGGTCAAGATCCCCAAAAAGAGGGGTGGCTTGGCAGTCGAGGGAGATTAGAAGTTAGGAGAAATCTTGCCAACGGTAGATGTGGAAGGATGGTGAAGAAGGAGGAGGGAGAAGTCTAGAGAGAAGATAAGAGGCAAAAAATCAATAATTCAATTTTCTAATAAAGTTGGCTGCCATCCACATATTTATAGAGGCTAGCCAACAAGTCCTAAAATAATATGAAACCCTAACAAACCAACTAAACAAGTATTCCTTATCTTCCCCAATTACCTCTCATATTAAGCTTTCATTTTGTCATAGATAGATTCTAAATCTGGAAAAGTCATGAATATAAATGTTGTAGATCTCGAGGTTGGAGACCTTATCCAACTAGTTTGATATTATTTGGATATGTGTAGAATATTCTACGAATAATTTTTGAAATTGCGCAGAGCTAGATTTAACTAATTAAATAAAATCCTAACTAAGTGTATTAGCCCACTACGCTTCCCCCACTTTGCCCTCAAGGTGAAAAGTCAAGGAAACGCTCTAAGATATCAGTCTCCAACTCCCATGTCGCTTCATCGGATGGCTTGCCAAGCCACTCAACTAAAATCTCCATCTCCAATTTGGTGTTATGTCATCGTCGGTGCCTAGCAAGTACACGAACTGGCTCTACGATCTCTATCTCCTCCAATGACTCCGATAGAACTGATCCAACAATCTCATGATCTCCAATGCGCTCCCTCAGCAATGAAACATGGAAGATAGGATGCACTCTAACGTGAGGTCATATCGTTATCCACATATGTAAAAAGAAGTTATCTCAAATATGGTAGTCGAGATGTTAGAGTAAGACCTCATATAACCAAGTCATAGCTCATACTCATCCCCCTTACTTTTGGTGCGAAAAAATGATAGGACATGGCGTTTTTATGTCGACTATCGAGCACTAAACGCTATCACCATCAAGGACCGGTATCTCATTTCAGTTATCGAGGGGTTGCTAGACGAGCTTGCAGGGGGGACTATATTTAGTAAGCTTGACTTGAGGGCCGGGTATTATCAAATTAGAGTTCACCCGGCGGATGTGCACAAAACTACTTTTCGGACTCCAGAAGGGCATTACGAGTTCCAAGTGATGCCTTTTGGTCTCACCAATGCTCCAGCTACATTTCAAGGCCTCATTGAGGAGGTTGCGTGCTCATATTAAACTTGCTCAAAATCATATGAAGCAAGTTTATGATCGTAGCCATAGGGAGCAGGAGTTCGACATCGGCAGTTGGGTGTTTGTGAGGGTGCAACCATATCGACAAGTGGCCTTGCGTCCGATGCGTAACCAAAAGTTAGGACATCGCTACTTTGGTCTGTTTTGGGTGTTGGAGCGTATTGGTTAGGTTGCATATCGATTGGAGCTATCGCCGGTGCAGCCCTGGGTACAATCTCTATGCGATGGTCTGCCGCTCTCCTCGGTAGCAACTCCTGTGGCTCCTCAAACAGCCTAGAAAAGTTATCTAATAATTAGACAATTTAATGGTAATACCTGAACTCGTTTGAGGCTCATCTCCTGCTGGTCCTAACTGTAGAAGATAGGTCAAATCATACGCACAAGATAGCCCCACCAAAGGCTGCATCGCAGGAATCGGCGAAGACTGAACACCATCAAGTTGCATGTCTTTGTTTCCTTGTTTATATTTCATCCACAAGCTCCGAAAATCAAATATGATGGGTCCCAAACTCTGTAACCACTGAGCACCAAGGATAATGTCCGCTCCTCGCAGTGCCAATGGATATAAGTCCACAATGATGTCGTGTCCTTGCACCTATATACCGACCTGGCGACACAAGCTCTCCGCCCTAAGGTTCGTGCCGTCTCCAATAGCAACGTCAAATTCCGTGGTCAGTTCGGCATCCAAGCCCAATCTCCTCGCTAGCCTCTCATCTAGAAAGTTGTGTGTACTCTCCGAATCGATGAGGATGTGCACACAATACTTTCTAATGAGTCCGTCTACCCATAATGTCCTTGGCACGGAAGTACTCGAATATGCATGGATCAATATTTCTGCTTGGATATCTTCCGCCATGCCCTTTACAACGGCCTCCTCATGGACCTCCTCTGGACACTCTTCATCGTCAACAACCTCATCATCCTCCTCAAGATCATCGATAAGCATGACACTCCCGATTGGTTTAGAACACCGATGACCGGGGGTGAAATGCTCATCACATCGAAAGCAAAGACCCTTTGCTCTTCGCTCCTCCACTTGGGTAGGTGTGAGAGTTCGAACGGGGGGTTTAGTGCCTTCTCTAACATTGAAAGAAGATCTCAAAGGTGATCGCGGTCTAGTGTTCACAGTCGCTATCTTTGAACCTACAGAATTTCCAACCAGCATTCTAAGTGCAAACTGCCCATTTCTGTTACCCCAATTGGTTTTCGCTGCCATCTTTAGAGCCATATGCTTTTGTTCCATCCTCACGGCCTTCTCAAAGGCCTCCTCAAGAGTAGTAGGACATAGAGCTCGAACATCCGCTTGTATTTCATCCCGCAGCCCAGAAATAAATGTACTCATCAATGTCTGTTCGGGCCAAGGTGGCTCACAACGACTACTAACTCTTTCAAACTCAGTTTGGTACTCCAATACGGTTGTCCTCTGAACCATCTTACTTAATGTGGCAACAAAATCTTCATATGTCGTTGTCCTAAATCTGCATGTGATCCTCCTACAAAAATCAGCTCATCTAGTAAATCCACCACCACGAATAGTCGATCTATACCAATGCAATGCCGTTTCTTGGAGGTGAAAGCTTGCCATCTGGACTTTTGCATCTTCTGTTGTACCTTGATAATCAAAATATTGTTCAACTTGAAACACCCATCCGTTGGATCACAGCCTTGGAATTTTGGAAAGTCCAAACGTGCGATTCTCCCTCGAATAGCGTTATCAGGTTCGTGAAAGATCCTTGGTTCAGGTCTAAACCTTTGTTTAGGTTGATCACCCTATCTAAATCCTCAAGCACGTCTATTATGATCTCCATAGGGATCAACCTCATCCTCAAAGTACCAATCCTCCTCATTGACGAAGCGCACCGGTACCGCACGCCTCTCGGGTTCCACCACCGTCGGTCTTGGGTTTTGTAACAGAGGTGGGGGATTATGTGAAGGCATAGGTAGGATGGGATCATTGACACTCATATGACGCACTTGGACCTGTGGGGTATCGGTTCGATGAGGTCCCACCGCTGGTCCTTCTTGAAACTCCGTTCGTCGTCGAGGAGATGATGAACCTAATTGATTCACGACATATTCCTTGAATTCATTGTGATCATTTTGCATGTTGTCAACTCTATGCAACAATGTTTGTGGAGGTGATTAATGGAAGTGGATGTTAGGGTTATGGATGAGTATGAAGATGAAGGTGGATTGTGGAGATGATTAATGGAAGTAGATGAAGGGAACGAAGTGGTCGAAATCCCAAAGAAGAGGAGTGGCATGACAGTTGAAGGAGATTAGAAGTTAGGGAGAAGTGTAGAGAGAAAATAGGAGGCAAAAAATCAATAATCCAATTCTCTAATAAAGTTGGCTGCCATCTACATATTTATAGAGGCTAGCCAACAAGTCCTAAAACAATATGAAACCCTAAAAAACCAACTAAACCAGTATTCCTTATCTTCTCCGATTACCTCTTAGATTAATCTTTCATTTTGTCATAGATAGATTCCGAATCTAGAAAAGTCATGAATATAAAAGTTGTCGATCTGGAGGTTAGAGACCTTATCGAACTAGTTTGATATTATTTGGATATGTGTAGAATATTCTATGAATATTTTATCGAAACTGCACAGAATTAGATTTAGCTAATTAAATAAAATCCTAACTAAGTGTATCAGAATACCAAGACATACCTTCGCAGTAGAGGCCGAAAAATATCATTCATGAGGCGTTGAAAGGTAGCTGGAGCATTAGTGAGACCAAAGGGCATCACCCAGAACTCGTAGTGCCCGTTCGGGGTCCGAAATACAGTTTCTGCACATCCGCCGGGTGAACTCTAATTTGATGATACCCGGCCCTCAAATCAAGCTTACTGAATATGGTTGCCCCGTGCAAGCTCATCCAGCAACTCCTCTATACCGGTCCTTGATGGTGATATCATTTAGAGCCTGGTAGTCTACACAAAAATGCCATGTCCCATCCTTCTTCCACACTAATAGCACGGGCAATGAGTAAAAGCTATGACTTAGTTGTATGAGGCCTTGCTCCAACATCTCGGCTACCATCTTGGAGATAACTTCCTTTTGCACATGTGGATACCGATATGGTCTCATATTTGGTGATGTAGCCCCGAGTATAATCTCTATGCGATGGTCCACCGTTCACCTTGATGGCAACTCCTTTGGTTCCTCAAACAGTCCAGCAAATTTATCTAATAACTTATATGACTCGATAGTAGTATCTGGACTCATTTGAGGCTCGTCTCCTACTAGTCCTAACTGAAGAAGATAGGCCAAATCACTCGTACAAGGCAACTCACTATAGGCTGCATTGTAGGAATTGGTGGAGACCGAATGCCTTTAAGCCACACATATTTGTTTCCTTAAATTTCATCCACATGCTCCGAAAATAAAAAAATGATAGGTCCTAAACTTTGTAACCATTGAGGGCTAAGAATAATGTTTGCTTCTCGCAGCGCCAACGGATATAAGTCCACAATGATGTTGTGTCCTTGCACCCGTATATCGACCCGGCGACATAAGCTCTCCGCTCTAAGCTTCGTGCCGTCTCTAATGGCAACTTTCTCATTAACCTCTTATTTAGAAAGCACATAATGCTTTCTAACGAGTCTGTCCACCCGTAATGTCCTCGGCACGAAAGTACCCGAATATGCATGCATCGATATTTCAGCTTGGATATCTTCCTCCACGCCCTCCTCCATGGCCTCCTCATGGACCTCCTCTAAAGACTCTCCATCACCAACAACCTCATCGTCCTCCTTGAGACTGTCGATGAGCATCACACTCCCAATCGGTTTGGAACACCGATGACTAGGGGTGAAATGTTCATCGCATCTAAAGCTAAGGCTCTTCGCTCTTTGCTCCTCCACTTGGGCAGGTGTGAGAGTTCGAACAGGGGGTCTTATGCCTCCTCTAACATTGGAAGAGGGTCTCAAAGGTGGTTGTGGTCTAGTACTAGCAGCCGCTGTCTTTCAACCCATAGAATTTTTAGCTGGTGTTTTAGGTGCAAACCGCCCATCTCGGTTGCCGTAACTTGTTTTCGCTGCCATCTTGAGAGCCTTGTGCTTTTGCTCTATCCTCATGGCCTTCTCAAAGGCCTCCTCAAGAGTGGTAAGATAAAGAGCACGAACATTTACCTATATCTCATCCCATAGCCCTGAAATGAATGTGCTCATTAATATCGGTTTGGGCCAAAGTGGCTCGCAACAACTACTAACTCTTTCAAATTTTGCTTGGTACTTTAATACGGTCGTCCTCCGTACCATCTTTCTTAATGTGCTAGTAAAATATTCATATACCACTGTCCCAAATCTGCGTATAATCTTCCTACAAAAGTCTGCCCAACTGGTAAGTCCACCACAAATAACCGATCGATACCATTGCAATGCTGTTCCTTGGAGGTGAAAGCTCGCCATTTGGACTTTTGCATCCTCCACTGTCCCTTGACAATCAAAGTATTGTTCCACTTGAAACATCCAATCTGTTGGATCACCGCCTTAGAATTTTGGGAAGTCGAAGCGTGCGGTTCTCCCTCGGATAGCATTATCGGGTTTGCGAAAGATGCTTGGTTCAAGTCTGAGCCTTTGTGCTTATTGATCTCCTTCTCTGAATCCTCGAGCATGACCATCACCATCTCCAAAGGGATCAACATCGTCCTCTAAGTGCTAATCCTCTTTATCGACAAAGCACACCAGTGTCGCACGCCTCTCAGGTTCCACCACCGCCTATCTTGGGCTGTGTATCGAAGGTGGGGGATGATGTGTATGAATAGGTGAAAGAGGATCATTGACATTAACATGTCGCACCTGGACCTGTGGGGTATTGGTTCGGTGTGGTCCCACCGCTGGTCTTTCTTGAGACATTGATCTTCGTCGAGGAGATGACGAAGCCAATCGGTTCATGACATATTCCTTTAAAGCATTATGATCATTCTGCATTACATCAACCCTATGCAGCAATGTTTGGAACATGCTCCTAAGTTCATCTGCCAAGCCCATGTTCACACCCATGGACGTTGGTTGACTCGGTCCTGCCGTGGTCGCTCCAAAGAAATCGGCCTCACTGTTAGGGTTATTGTGGATTGAGTCTTCCCTTGTCAGTGTGTTCTCTATTGATATCCTTGTTGATGCCATCTTCCTTGTTCCCACCATTAATGGAGGTCTGAGGTTCGCCTGACTTTCATACCAATGATAGGCTACGGAACGATTCCTTCAAAATCTGAATTTATTGTAGGAAGCAGTCCGCTCAACCAAGAGAAACTATTCATCAAATATTCTCTCGTGGTTAGAAAATTATAAAACAAAGTGAAATCGATTTGTAACTCCTTGATCTACGTTTTTGGTATTTATGTCCTTCACAGATTCGAACTAAAACTAGGACAAAAATACGATATAGTGCGGATGATGGTTGTGGTGATGGGTGGAATGGATATTAGGGTTATGGATGATAATGGAAATGAGGGTGGATGGTTGATGTTGTTTAAGGGATAAAGACGAAGGGGAAGAAGTGATCGTTTGTGAGTAGTCTTATCTCCTAGACGCCTTTCTCAAATTAGGATATATTATATATTTATGTATATACATGTTTTGGCCTCTAGCATAATAATATGACTTTATCTAGAGATGATTACAGTTGAGCATATTTTTATTATGCATGTAACTAGGCTGATCTTGGATATGAGTATGATGATGATAAATAGAGATGATTAAAGATGACTATACTATTATAATTTTATGTCCAGTCGTTCTGTAGTATGAGTATGCATGTGATAGATTAGCATGGGTATGCATGTGTTAACTACATGGTTGGAGACTATATTGCATCATTTTTCTCTTGATTCCTATTCCACCTAAATTTCTATTATACATTGACTTGTTATCGTACTGGATGTATACATATGATTTGTCATTTAGAAGGAAAGCATGAAATGTGATTGATAGGATAGTTGATAGAAAGCGTGAGGATACCCGAGTGGGCGCGAGGGTTAGGACGCGCTTGGTGGATGATTAATCGCTTGACATAGTCGTGATCCTGTGGTCTTACGTCCGAGGTCGTTAGTCTATGTGCGCAGTAGATATTCGAACATATGTCATTCGCTAGGGCATATATGGCGAGTTATCCTCATGTGTTTCTATCAGCTAGAATGGTGCCCGGTCTGGATGGATATTGATACTCTTAGCGGATGGCAGGGTATGGTTATATTTGAGATACTCCTTGCGGATGGCAGAGTATTCTGAGCCTTCGAGCATGATGTTAAGACTGGATACCGAGTGTTGACTGTGCATAGTGGTCTAGTATGATGATGATATATAGAGCTGACATTGATGACTGAGATATTGAGAAATGCATATGATTTTATTATCATCTGATTACCTGATTATCAAGTGGTCAATATACATCATATATGGTTGCATTTGGAACAATAGCATGGTCATAGTCGGCATGCGTCATGTGTCATATTTGAGAGAGAGTTATGATGATAGTATGACATGGTGATCTATTTATTCATTATCGATGATATATACTTTTATCAGTTATGACATGTTGTCTACATTTCATTTATGTATTATGGTGCGTACATTCATATACTCATTCATAACATGATACTCTTTCTGATTCATATTATCCAGACATGATTTAATCTATGTTTATCATCATTGATTCGGGGTAAAGTCTATTCACTGAGCCATTTGCTCGTGACTCTATTTATTTTCTAACTTCTTTAGATTTGTGGTACGTGATAGCGACTTGAGATATCTTCAAGAGATATTTTAGAGCAATGATGAGGTGAGCTATAGATGCGAGATAGTATAGATGATAGTTTATATAGAAATTGAGTTGTACAAGTATTTGATATTTGTACTCTTTTGCATTAGACGATGAACAATGATTTGTATAATACAAATCGAATTATAGTGTTATCTTGTATTAGTTGTTTTAGTTATATCTTGATAGTTTATCGTGGCCTGTGTGGGTCCTGCTAGATTATGTAACTGTCTAGTATGGTTGTTGTGGACTTGGACATTCATATGTTAATAAGTTTATTTGGTTGATAGTATGATTGATCTCTAAGATAGATTATGTTGGGTATGGATTTATTTGGTGATGGATTATGTGAGCATGTATATGTTAGCAGGTTTTATTTAATGATGTCATGATTATATGTGCATATGAGTGTATCTGTGCGTGATGGGCCTCGCTTGATTTATCGCGTGCGCCGTGCGTGGGCTTGCACGTGACCATGCCGGGTGGGGGCGTTACAGAATCTGCAAAGGGCATAAATACGAAAAACGTAGAATAGGGAGTTATGGATCGATTCTACTTGGTTTCGTAATTTTTGACTACGGGAGAATAATTGGTGAATATTATCCCTCGGTTGCACAGACTGCTTCCTACAATACATCTAGATCTTGAAGGAATCGTTCCGTAACCTATCAGATTGAATGTAATTGTTTGTTACGAATAATTTGATAGCTTTTATCATTTTTAAACAATGTAACCTGATGGCTTGTATAAAAATAAAAATTACATATTGCAATACCAACATCATATTATACATTTGATACATATTACAGTAACAATATCATAGTCCAATACCAATATTATATTACATATTTGACATATTACAGGAGGAGAATTTGCTTTACAAATTGCATATCCAGAAAATAAAAGCTACTACAAACAAGAAAATGATAAATATCCTCCTTTCCTTTCTCTAACGGTGAGAAATTTTCAATGATAATTTTTGATTATTTCATCTAGTCTCCTCAATTGATTATGTAATTCATTGTTCTCCATTTGTATCTTTTCTACCTTAATTAGCATGTCTTCTTCTCTCTTTTGTAGCTTACCATTCTTATTCAATAAAATCTTTGCAAATTCTTTTCCTCTTCGACAAATAGAGGGATCAATCCAACAAAAAAATTCACAACCTAATCTCTGCACATATTGAAAATTTATGTGAAAACGTAACCTAAAAAATTAAACTATAGAACAGAAATTTAACATTGAAATGGGCACATCCAAGAATCTCCTACCAGAAATTTATCCAATTAAAATTTCTATGTGTAAAATATAATTATTTATTATGTTTAAAATTACTTTTTCATATTTTATTAAATAATAATATCTATATTATAGATATCATTCTCTGATATGATTCGGACTTCACCGATGTTATCTCGAGCACGGATATACTTTAGGGGTGTCTTTGTTTCTTATTTTAATATTTAATTCATAAGAAAATAAGTTTTCTATATGTCATATTCGAATGTGGGTGGAGTGCGTTCGAATGCGATTGTGAACGCCCGCATTACGTTCGCACATCCAGAAAGTGTGAATTGTGCGTTCGAACGCACTATGAACGCCTGCATCACATTAACAAATCTAGAGAAGTGGGAAACAAGTAAGTTTGGACGCACATCCAAACGCCTACATCGCATTCACAAATCCAAAGAAGAGAGAAGTAAGAGCGTTTGAACGCGATCGGGTGTGTTCGAACGCGGTCGTTGAAAATGTATAGTTTAGGGTTATTTTTGAATTATTTGGTTAGCCTTTAAAAGATGTGGATGGCAACCAAAGAGTCATTATTAATGAATTGAGTTTTTGCATTGCCTCTTTCGTCTTCTTCCTTCTCGTTCTCTCGATCCCCGGCGACGCCGCTTCTAACTTCTCTCGACCGGCCAATCACCCTAGTCCCTTAAGGGCAGCCCTCTCCTCCCCCTTTTTCCAATCTATCCAACACTTACCCTAACTCTTCCATCAACCATAACCCTTCCACCACCACTTTTCACTAGTGCCACCCCATTGAAGCCGAACCACCACCAACCACCATCACCTAGGATCTCGTGCCTCCATCTATGGATCATGATAAGACCCCCTGATGTTCGTCCACTAATCGAACGATATCTCGAGATCCCCACATCCGATTAGCCTGAACTTAATTTTGTGGAATTCTCTTTTCTGGGGCTACAACATATCCAAATTTCATGTCAATCCGACGGCAGTATCTTTCGGGATCTATTTACAAAGTTCCGTGCCAGAATTAGTCAAGATCTGAGAATTAGAAGAGATCGAACATTAGCCAAAAGGGTAGATCATATCAAGCTGGTATCACAAAATTCTTCCATGCTTCCTTCTCTTCCCGTTGTGCAAGAAAGACTATAATCAGACTGCTTTCTCCCTCTTCTCCTTCCAATGCCATTGAAGAGCCCGAGAAAAGACGCTAATCAGTGGTGAATTATTTCATCAGAGCCACCATTCCTTGGACACGTGCTTCACCAATATCACATGGCGATTTGGAGCGTCGGGGTATAAAGACTTCGATTTTCTCCTCTCAAAGATGGTGCAAAAGACCACAGTTGAGGCATACCAAGAAGAATTTAAGAGGATAAGTAGCAGATGTCATCCCCTATTGACAGATCAGCAACTTTGCAGCACCTTCATCTCCGGGCTGCGGGGAGACATACAAGTCGACGTCAGGGCTTTAAGGCCTAGAACTTTAAAGGAGGCCTTCGAAGATGCAGTGCTCATGGAAGAAAAACATAGGGCCATGAAGTTACACCTGAAACAAAATTGGACGAGCCAAGGAAGCCGTAATTAAGCTCAACCAACCATAGTGGCGGGAAATATTACTGGAGTACCAAGAACCGTTGCTGCAATGGTGCCTCCTTGAGCACCCCTGAAGCCATCCCAAGATGTGTAGTACGCACCTAGAGGTCCGAGGCGAGCACTCACACCTGCTCAAGTGGAGGAACGAAGGGCCAAAGGCCTATGCCTTCGTTGCGATGAGAAGTTTGTACCCGGGCATCGCTGCGCTAAACCAATGGGATCGGTGATGCTAATAGATGGATTGGAGAATGTGGAAGATGAGTTTGCAGCTGAAAATGAAGGTGTGGCTGGACATCAAGTAGAAGTACCTGAGGTGCAACCCGTGGAGGACATGATAGCCGAAATCTCCCTCCACGCCTATTAGGGGACAGCTGCGCCAAAGACTTTGCGGGTGAATGGTGTAGTCAAGAAAGCCACAGTGAGAATCTTGATCGACACCGGTCCACCCACAACTTTATTGACAAGAGGCTCCTTAGGAAGATTGGGCTCGAGTCAGAACCCACAGAATGGTTCGATGTGACGATTGGAGATGGCACCAAATTGCGAGCGGATTTTATTTGTGGAGGTATGGAATTGAAGGTGCAAGGCCAAACTTTCACATTAGATCTTTATCCGTTGGCCTTGCGAGGTGCCAACATTATCTTGGGGACCCAATGGCTTCAAAGCTTGGGGCCCATAACATTTGATTTCTCAAACCTCACACTGACATTTCGAAGGGATGGTCGAAGGGTGCTGCTGAATGGAAATCAACCGCGGTAAGGGTCGGCATTGCAACCACTTGTGGGCCTTCCTTGTGTAGGGGACTGAGCTCTACTATTGCAAATGGCTGTTACTAAACCAAAAAACATCCACCACCAAGGGAAATAGCCGCTGACATACAAGAGCTGCTGTAGGAGTTCAAGGATCTCTTCGAGGAACTCCGAGGACTGCCGTCGACTCGTCGGCATAACCATCACAAAGTTGCTGATCCGTTCTAGGCCTTAAAGCCCTTACATCGGCTTGTATGTCTCCCCGCAGCCCAGCGATGAAGGTGCTACAAAGTTGTTGATCCATCTATGGGGGATGACATTTGCTACTTACCTCTCAAATTCTTCTTGGTATGCCCCAACTGTGGTCTTTTGCACCATCTTTGAGAGGAGAGTATTGAAGTCTTCATATCCCGACGCTCCAAATCGCCGTGTGATATCGATGCAAAAGTCAGCCCAAGTTTTGATAACCTCAATGGCATTGGCTGCTCGAAACCAATGAAGCGCCACATCTTCAAGGTGGAAGCTAGCAAGCGTCACCTTGTATTCTTCCGCCGTACCTTGATATGCGAAGAATTGCTTTGCCCTATACAACCAATCGACCGGATCGCCGCCTTTGAACTTAGGGAATTCAAGGCGCACGATTTGCCCACGGATGCTGTTATCTCTTTCCGGATCATGTCCAAGTCCTTATCTAACCGGAGGAGGATGCACCATGAATGGTTGATGATCCCTCCTTCGGTTTTGAATAACTCGCCGTGGTTCCGGGTCGTATTGCCTCACCCACGGATCTTGATCTCCAAGGTGATCTCCATAGTGGTTCGCTCGTCGGATGGGTTCACCTACAACTAGGCCTGGTGGAACCATCCTTGCTTGCCTCTGCCCATAGGGTGGTGGTAGCAGCGGCTCTTGTGGTTGCAAATTCTGAACCGGTGGCGATAGGTTCATGGGAGTGGACTCGCGTCGTGGGGTCGATGGTGCGTTCCCATTCACCATGGCTTCCCTCGTCGCCCGTATTTCCTGCATCATCTTCATCATCATCTAGTTGTTGATGGCCATTTGTTCGAAAAGAGACCCCAACACGGCTTGAACACTAGGTTCTTCCGTATTCCAATTAGATCGGGTGGTTCCGTGGGTGGAAGTCCCCGCAACCGTTTCCCCCTCCTCTATTGGGAGAATCTCTTCTTCATCATCTCACCGTGCAGCCATGGCTTTGATTGTCGTCATAGGAAGCGCGTGTCCAAGGAACGGTGGCTCTGATACTAGCTTGATATGATCTCCCCTTTTAGCTAAGGTTTGATCTCTTCTAATTCTCAGATCTGGACTGGATCTAGCACGGAATTTTGTAAATAGATCCCAAAATATGCTATCGTCGAATCATGTGAGATTTTGATATGTGGTAGCCCCGGAAAAGAGCTTTCCAACAAATCAAGTTTCAGGCGAATCGGATATGGGGATCTCGAGATATCATCCGATTAGTGGACAAACATCACGGGGCCTGATCAGGATCTGTAGATGGAGGCACGAGATCCTAGATGATGGTGGTTGGCGGTGGACTGGAGTTAATGGGGTGGCACGGTGAAAAGTGGTGGTGGAAGGTTTATAATTGATGGTAGGGTTAGGGTAAGTGTTGGATAGATTGGAAGAAGTGGGAGGAGAGGGCCACCCCTAAGGGACTAGGGTGATTGGTCGGTTGAGGGAGGTTAGAAGCGATGTCGCTGGGGATAGAGAGAATGAGAGCGAAAAAGACGAAGGAGGCAAGGCAAACTTAATTCATCAATAATAACTCCCTGGTTGCCATCCACATCTTTTAGAGGCTAACTAAACAATTCAAAAATAACTCTAAATAGTACATTTTCACTGACTGCGTTCGAACGCGATCGAGCGTTCGAACGCACCCATTTCTCTTCTCTGGATTTGCGAACGCGATGCAGGCGTTCAAACGCACGTCCGAACACACTCGTTTCCCACTTCTCTAGATTTGCGAACGCGATGCAGGTGTTCACAGTGCGTTCGAACGCACAATTCACACTCTCTGGATGTGCGAACGTGACGTAGGCGTTCACAACCGCATTTGAACGCACTCCACCCATGTTCGAACGCGACATACAGAAAACTTATTTTTTTAGGAATTAAACATTAAAACAAGAAATAAAGACACCCCTAAAGTGTATCTGTAACGCCCCCGCCCGGCACGGGCACGTGCACGCACACGCGCCCACACGGCACGCGCGGTGCACGCGACAGGTCGGGCGGGGCCCGTCACGCACGGATACACTCCTGTGTACATACGTTCATGACATCATCAAATAACACCTGCTAACATATCCATGATCACATAATCCATCACCAAATAAATCATACTCTTAACCAAATAAACCTGTTAACATATGAATATCAAAGTCCACAATAATATACACTAGACCGCTACATAATCTGGTAGGACCCACACAGGCCACAACAAACCATCAAGATACAACTAAAATAACTAATACAAGGGTACACTATGATTCGACCTGTATTATACAAATCATTGTCTAATACAAAAGAGTACAAATATCAAATATTGGTACAACTCGATTTCTATATAAACTATCATCTATACCATCTCGTATCTATAGCTCACCTCATCATCGCTCTAAAATATCTTCTCAAGTCGCTATCACGTACCACATATCTGAGGGGGTTAGAAAAGAAATAAAGAGAGTCATGAGCAAAAGGCTCAGTGAATAGACCTTACCCCGAATCAGTGATGCCAAACAGAGAGTAAATCATGTACTGGATAATATGAATCAGAAAGAGTATCATGTCATGAATGAGTATATGAATGTATCCTCAATAATATATAAATGAAAAGTAGATAACACGTCATAACTGATAAAAGTATATAATCCTCGACCATGAGTAAACAAATCTCCATGTCATCTATCATCATAACTCTCTCTCAAATATGACACATGATGCATGCCGATCATGACTATGCTATGATATCAAATGCAACCATATATGATGCATATTGACCACTCGATAATCAGGTAACCGAATGATAATGAAATCATATGCATTTCTCAACATCACGATCATCACCGACATCTCGGTATAATATCATCATACTAGACCACTGTGCACAGTCAACACCCGGTACCCGGTCTCAACATCATGCCCGAAGGCTCAGAGTATACTCTGCCATCCGCAAGGAGTATCTCAAATATAACCATACCCTGCCATCCGCTAGGGTATCAACATCCATCCAGACCGGGCACCCTTCTAGCTGATAGAAATCTCGTGAGGATAACTCGCCACATATGCCCTGGCGAACGGCATGTGTCCGAATGTCTGCTGCGCACACAGACTAACGACCTCGGACGTAAGGCCAACAGGATCGCGACCATGTCGAGCGATCAATCATCCACCAAGCGCGTCCTAACCCTCGCGCCCACTCGGGTATCCTCACGCTTTCTATCAACTATCCTATCAATCATATTTCATGCTTTCCTTTTTAAATGACAAATCATATGCATATATCCAGTACAATAACAAGTCAATGCATAATCGGAATTTAGGTGGAATAGGAATCAAGAGCAAAATGATGTAATGCAAACTCCAACTATGTATCTAACACATGCATACTCATGCTAATCTACCACATGCATACTCATGATAGAAATCATCCCGACATAAAATCATAACAGCATAATCATCTCCAATCATCTCTATATATCACCAATGTACTCATATCCTAGATCAGTCTAATCAAATGCATGATAAAATATGCTTGACTGAAATCATCTCTATATAAAGTCATATAATCATGCTGGAAGCCAAAATTATGCATGTACATAATATGTAATATATCCTAATTTGTGAAAGGGATCTAGGGGATAAGACTACTCACCGTCTGATTAGAAGATACAAACCACGCATCTCTCACGTCCGTCAGGTAACCGAGTGACACTCATCGCTAGCAAGGTCCACGGGGTCTCAAATAAGGGGTTCGGGATCGTCTGAAAATGTTTAAGTAACATAAAGTTAGTTGTTTATCTCATTATAATCTGTTCGAGTAAAATATGATGATTTATTAGATTTTAGAATTTCTACTTATTTTTATAATTGGCTAGATTTTTATTATAAATAAAATATAAATATAGATAAAAACCTAATTATAATCAAATTATATCTTGATTAATTAGGGACTATGTAGCCATTATCTTCTTTGTTACAAAATAATAATGTATAATAAATTAATAGAATTACTTAAAAAAATGTATATCATAAGAATATTAGAATATAAATCTAATAATTATAATTTACAAATTTATCTATTAATCTAATATACATATAAGTAAGTAAATAAATAAATATAAGTATTACCTATATTTATGCCTAATTAATCATTAATTATAAAAATTATCATTAATAAAATTACATTGAAGGATATATAATATTATTAAAATAGTTAATGTCTAAATAATCTATTTGCATTAATTAAGAAGCAAAATACTTAAATAAATAACATAAATAAACTAATTAATTAATAATTTAATTACAACTGCCATCAGTGCTGCGCCGAGCCCAACACTGTGCAGAAAGAGAAAAGAGGAGCTGAGGAAGAAGGAGAAAAAGAAAGAAAGAAAGAAAGAAAGAAAGAAGAAAGAAGAAGAAGAAGAAGAAGAAGAAGAAGAAGAAGAGAAGAGGAAGAGAAGAAAGAGAGGAGGTGAGGGAGGAGGTTGCGGACCCGGGCCGGCGGGGAGGGCACCGGCCGCTGCTGGCCAGCCAGCGGCCGGCCTCTCGCCGGTGGCTCGGCTCCGACGAGCCCACCCTCGGGCAAGAAAGAGAGAGAGAGAGAGAGAGAGAGAGAGAGGGAGAGAGAGAGAGAGGAGCTCACCGGCGCTCGAGGAGGTGGCGACGGCGACGACCGGCCTCGGCGAGAGAGAGAGAGAGATAGAGAGAGAGCATCCAGAGAGAGAGAGAGAGAGAGAGAGAGATTTAAAGAGAGAGAGGGAAGGCGGTGGGAGGTTGGCGGTGGCTAAGGCGACGCGAGGGGGGGGGGTGCGTGGCACCTCCCCCACGCAGCCCCACTGCATGGGCACGAGGCCGGTCACACTGTGGCCGGCCACGTCGTGCCCATGCAAAATTAATTTTTTTTTTTTTTTTTGGTTGGGTTGTTACAGTATCCGTGCTCGAGATGACATCACTTAAGTCTGAATCGTATCATAAATAAACCTACTATAACTACAGTTAGCTAATAATCATATTAGTGAGTATATATTATTTAAATAAACTAATTTGCTTTAACTAAAGAAAATAAAATACATAATTAAAAATAAATGAAAAGGAGGGAAAATCTTAGCAAAGGAGAATAGAAATCGAGGAAGAAGAAAAAAGGAAGAAGAAGAAAGGAATGTAGGAGAAGAAGAGAAGAGGAAAGAGAAGAGGAAAGAGAAGGGAAAGGGGGAAAGCTGGGCCAGTAGGGAGGGGACTAGTTGTTGGTGGCTAGCAAAAGAAGAGGAGAGAAAAAAAGAGGAGAGAAAGAAAGAGAAGAGAAGAGAGAAGAAAGGAAGAGCCTCATTGATGATGGAAGCTCGGCGTGGCGAAGGCGGCTGTGGTCCGAGATAGTTGGCATCGACAATTGTAAGAGAGAGAAAGAGAGAGAGAGAGGAGAACAAGAAAGAGCCTCACGCTACCTGCTTGGGCACGAGGCTCCTCGTTCGTGCCTATAAATAATTTTTTTTATAGTTTTTTTGGATTGGGTTGTTACAATTGTTCTAGACTATTAGGAGAAGGTGATAGAAAGCTCAAGAGAAGAAGATTGTTCTCTTAACATAAGATGAAGTAGATAAAAAACTTTAAACTTTTCTTGATATCCTTGCACAAGATAAGACCACATATATATAGTAGTTTACATGACTCTTAGATATACTATATGACTCTTAGTTATTATTATATGACTCTTAGTTATCATATATAACTCTTTGATTTCCATCATCTAGAGAATCCAAAGATTAATATCATTTAAAGGCATAGAAAACACTAAGAGTTACCTCAAAACCAAAGCATTATTCTTGAATTCTACACTAGCCAATTAATCTAATTGACTAGTCAAATGGGTTAGCTAAATATTCTAACATTCTCTTCTTAAGCTAGACCATTTCCACACTGAGTTTCTTCTTCAATTTGGTGAAGGTATCCATCTTGAGAGCTTTGGTGAATATGTCTTCTAATTGATCTTGAGTCTTGCAATACTTGACCTCGATCTCACCATCTTTGACCAATTCTCGAATGAAATGATACCTAACTCGAATATGCTTGCATTTACTATGGAAGACCGGGTTCTTTGTGAGTGCAATTGCTGATTTATTATCACAAAATAAATTTGTGTTTTTTCCTTATGGATGCTTGAGTTCTTCCAAAATCCACCTTAGCCATAATGCTTGACAACTTGCTAATGACAAGGCAATATACTCCGCTTCTGCAGTAGAGGGAGCGATAACATCTTGTTTCTTTGAAGACCATGAGATTGCACCGGAGCCGACATTGAAAACATAGCCAGAAGTACTCTTGCTTACGTCGGCGCTTCCACCCTAATCACTATCACAATAACCAACTAAACATGAATTGTTAGTACTTTTGTAAGTAATACCTTCATCCAAGGTACCACTAATATATCTCAAAATTCTTTTCCCAGCATTCCAATGACATCTTCTTGGCGTTTCCATGAATCTGCTTAAAAGACTAACATAGTACAAAATATTTGGTCTTGTACCTGTTAAGTATATGAGACTACCAACAAGACTTCTATAAAGAGTAGCATCTACAAATTTATCATCACCTTGCTTGCTTAATTTTAAGCCAACCTCCATTGGTGTGCTTATAGGTGAAGCATCTTTCATTGGGAATCTCTTCAAGAGATCTGTTGCATACTTCTTTTGTGAGATGGAAATTTTGCCTCCACTTTGTTTAACTTCAATGCCAAGAAAGAAATGTAGAAGTCCCATGTCTGTCATCTCAAATTCATGCATCATGCTTTTCTTGAAAGCTTCACAATAATTTGGACTATTGCCAGTGAAGATAAAATCATCAACATAAATGCATATAATTAAAAACTCACCATGTGTACCTTCTTTGATGTAAAGAGTATACTCAAATGAGCACCTCTTGAATCCATTTTTCAAGAAATATCCATCTATACAACTATACCATGCCCTTGGTGCTTGTTTTAAGCCATACAAGACTTTCTTCAACTTGCATACTTTATGCTCTTCACCTTTCTTCATATAGCTTGGAGGTTGATCAATATAGACCTTCTCTTCAAGAGCACCATTCAGGAATGCTGATTTGACATCTATTTGATGCACCTTCCATCTATTTTGAGTCGCCAAAGCCAAGACCATGCAAATAGTCTCAAGTCGAACAACAGGGGCAAAAACTTCGTTGTAGTCAATGCCATACTTTTGATTGTAACCTTTTGCTACTAATAGGGCCTTGTGCTTCTCAACTTCACCTTTTTCATTCAACTTGGTCTTGTAGATCCATTTAACACCTATTGGTTTGTGCCTAGTAGGAAGATCTACAAGATCCCAAGTATCATTTCTTGTGATTGAATCAATTTTTTGATCCATAGCATGCCTCCATTTTTGTTGGTTTGAAACCTCCTCAAAAGTGATATGCAATATTGCTCATATCTTCATATGATACTTACTCTTGCAGCTTCATTGATCTCTCTAATGCTCCTTGTCTTCCTTGGTAGAGACTCCGATTATGAAGACATTGAAGATGACGTGGAAGAAGAAGATGGGGAAGTACACATAGTCCTTTCTTCTTCTCCAAGATCACCACCTTGACTTTCTTCTTCACCTGCAAGAATAGAATATTTTCTTTTCTTTTTTCCATCCCACCCCCAAGATTCTCCTTCATTAAATTTTTATATCTCTACTTACAATAACCTTCTTGGTAAGGGGATTAAAGAGTTTATAGGCTTTGGACGTTTCACTATAGCCTATAAGAATACATTTTTCAGATTTGTCATCCAATTTCTTCCTTTTTTTATCAAGCACATGCACATAGGCAATGTTTCCAAAAACCCTCAAGTGAGCAACAGAAGGCTTGTGTCCACTCCAAGCTTCTTGAGGTATCATGTCATGCACACTTTTGGAAGTTGCATGATTCAAGAGATAAATTGCACATACAACGGCTTCGGCCCAAAATGTATTAGGCATCCCTTGCCTTTAACATGCTTCTAGCAAGCTCCATGGTAGTCCAGTTCTTCATTTCCGCCACTCTATTTTGTTGTGGTGTATAGCGAGTAGTAACTTGATGTTTTATGCCATGCTCTTTGTAAAAAGAGATAAAATCTTGTGAATTATATTCACCTCCTTGGTCGGAACGCAAGGTTTTTAAGATATATCCACTTTGCTTTTCGACTAAGGCCTTGAATTCTTTAAACTTGTTCAACACATCTCTTTTTACTTTAAGAAAATAAATTCATGTCTTTCTACTATAATCATCAATAAAGGTGAGGAAATAACGATTACCTCCAATGGATGTTGTGTGCATAGGGCCATAAAGATCGGTATGAACAAGCTTAAGAGGTTTGGATGCTCTCCAAGCTTTTCCACTTGAAAAAGAGTCTCCGTGATGCTTTCCAAGTGCACACCCTTCACATATTTGATCATGTTGATGAATATTTGGCATGCCTCATGCCATATGTTTCTTGCACATGTGAGAAAGAGAGCTAAAACTCAAATGACCATACCAGAGATGCCAAAGCTGTGACTCATCCTTTATGATGGTGTTGAAGCATGGAAGAACTTTACTTTATATCTTCAAGGGAAACATCTTGTTTGGTGTTATCTTCACTTTGGCTATAAGAATATTATTCTTGTCCTTGATTTCACATGCGTCTTTCTTGAAGAGAACATCATGACCCTTGGAAAGAAGTTGTCCAACACTCAAAAGATTTTACTTAAGATCTGGAACATAGAATACATTAGTAATGCATTTGACACCTTTCTTTGTTTTGACAAGAATGTCACCACTCCCTTTGATCGGTAGCTTGTTGTTATCACTAATGCGAACCTCAGTTTGGATAGATTCATCCAAAGTGACAAAAGCACATTTGTTCCCTGTCATGTGATTACTACAATCACTATCAATATACCAAATATCATTAATAACATCTTCTTATACATTACAAACAAGAAAGAGAGAACCATCATCCTTCTATTGATCATTTTCTTGAGCATAGTTCACATCTTTATTTTCCTCCTCGGCAATTCTTTTTCTACACATTTTTTTATGTGGCCATATTTGCCACAATGATAACATTGGACGTCTGCATACCGTCCTCGTCTTCTACCTCTACATCTAGTTGAAGTAGATGAGAATGTATTATCATTTTCATTTTTTTGGCCTCTTCCTCCATTATTTCTACCTCTCCCACAGCCAAAATACCATCCTCCTCTCCCTCTAGAACCTCCTCTTAATGAAACTTGAGATTGAAAGGCTTGCTCTAAGGAAAGAGAATCAAATTAATTCATGCAATGTTCATGGGATTGGAATGATCCCAATAAACTTTCAATGGAGAGAGTAGATAAATCTTTATATTCTTCAATAACATCAACAATATGCTCATACTTTTTAGTTAAACTTCTAAGAATTTTTTCAACTACTCTTTGGTCTAAAATTTTCTCACCGTTAGTCCTCAATTGGTTAACAATAGAGATTACTTGATTGAAGTAGTCTTCAACTACTTCGGAGTCTTTCATGTGAAGAGTGTCAAATTCGGCTCGAAGAGTTAGAAGCCGCACCATCTTCTAATTCTCCTCTCCTTTGTAGGACACATTGAGTATATCCCACGCTTCTTTCACCGTCGACACGGTGGCGCTTTGTTCAAAGATTGCCTCGTCCACCACTTGATAAATGAAGAACAATGCCTTCTTGTCCTTCTTGCGAGTCTCCTTTAACTCATTAAGTTGTTATGGGGTGAGTATTGTCACGTTCTCTGGCTCAACATAGCCTTTCTCTATAATATCCCATAGATCTTGGGATCTATAGAGAACCTTCATTTGGATACTCCATTGGTTGAAATTCTTCCCGGTGAAGCGAGGAAGTTGGGGTTGCAACAAGCTATTGGAAGCAATTGTATTTTAAGGAAAGCTAGCTTTGATACCACTTTGTTAGGAGAAGGTGATGGAAAACTCAAGAGAAGAAAATTATTCTCTTAACACAAGATGAAGTAGATAAAAAACTTTAAACTTTTCTTAATATCCTTGCACAAGATAAGACCACATATATATAGTAGTTTACATGACTCTTAGTTATCATTATATGACTCTTAATTATCATATATAACTCTTTGATTTCCATCATCTGAAGAATTCAAAAATTACTATCATTTAAAGGCATAGAAAACACTAAGAGTCACCTCAAAACCAAAGCATTATTCTTAAATTCTACACTAGCCAATTAATCCAATTCACTAGTCAAATGGGCTGGCTTAATATTCAAACATAGACTAGTTGTTCGAGATGAGGGTTGTTGTATTATTTTGGTGATCATAGCGATGCTTAATAGAATATGTTTTTGACTATTGTAGCATCACTATCTTAGTCCTCGTGACTTATTTTAGGTTGGATGGACAAACGAGATACATTTTCAAGCATTAATTTCTTGTACTAATTTGCCTTTTGAGTTCCCTTGTATAGTTTAGTGAGGATACTATGGTATAATATTTCTTAAAATTCTTTGTCTTTCAGCTAAAAGGTGGATGCATTATCATTATCATTATCATTATATATGAAATGTCCTAAAGCAATTGTTAGAGTAACTCAAATATAATTAATGAGCCTTTCCCACCATTTAAGGTATCTGGTTCAGCACAAATCAAAGTTAAAAAAAGTAGTTTTCATTAGACATTTGAGAGATATTTCAAAGCCAACTTTATCCTGACATCAACCCTCTGAAAAATGTTATCTAGTTTGTCTACGAAAGAATCAGGCAAAAGATGATTGATTGTACCTGTGCATTTTAGGTTTCATTGAGCTTGAGTTTGCTTACCTCTTTCTTAGAAAATCGATCATGCATCTGAGGAATTTATGCATGTTCTTTCAATGGAGATAATATTTCTTTTCTTTTCACTTCTGTAAATATGCAGTAATTTTCAATCCTCCTATGCAATTTTGTTTTTCATATATTGAAGAAGCAATTTATGCTACACTTCTATGCATTTTTTTTCTTTCAAAACTATATTAGTGCTTCAATTATATGTGTGATGTTAATGATAGCAATTTGCAAGCTTCTTTGAATACCTTAGTAAGTAAAACCACATAGCTTAAATGTTACTAGTGTTAAGGAAAATGAAGTAGAGGAGAAGAAGATTATAGCAAGGAAACATTATATTCAACTATCTGCTATTCTGTTATACTACTATCAAATGAGATGTTGCCATGTGGCTTGCAATGGTGAAGTTAGTTACAACTAACTCTTGGATGTAATAGTTCAACTCACTACAAATACAAGAGTTCATAGAGAACCTAGTGGGAAAGTTTTCCAAGTTTTATTTCAAACTCTTTCATGGTATCAGAGTAGTTGTAAGATTTCCACATCGATCTAGTCTTTTGCCGTCTTTAAGAATTTCTAGATCTCGAAGCTTTGTGTCTAGTGCAAGTTTCCAAGGTAAATCAATGGTGTCTTTCACTTCACTACCGTCATTCGTGATCTCAAATTTATCTAGTTTGGTGTCAATAAAATTGTCTTGTTCAAATTTCTTTCTATGGAAATCTCAAATCGTTATGATGTGATCTAAATCTAATTGGATAGATTCACGGGGACATTGGGCTCGATTGATCAAATCTATTTATCCTTTAATTATTTTATGATGTAAGCCTTTTACGCAAGTCTAGTTTAGCGATGTGAGTTGTTAAGGCAAGTCCAAATATGTCATGACAGCTCTTAAGAATAAGTTATGACAGCCTTTAAGGCAAATCTAGTTAAATCAAGTAAGCCTTTAAGGCAAATCGAATTAAGTCATGTAAGCTTTTAAAATAAATCTTAAGTTGAGTCAGCCTTTAGGGCTAGTCCTAGTGGGGCTCATTGTACCCAATTTCTATATATAAAAGAGTTATGCTTCTTTAATAAGCATCCAAGAATTGAAAAGTTATCCTAGCCTTGAGTTTATCCTAGAAGTAAGAGTAAGATAACTTAGGAGTAGAAGTAAATTAATCTCCCTTCATCACTGCCATCACTGCCCATCATCTTCCTCACCATCACTACTGACATCATCCCTCCTTCCACCCTCTCCATCTACCATCATTCACCCTAATTGAAGCCTACACTCCCTTGTTGCGGATCTTCTCTAGTTGGTATGTAACAATTTAGTATCAGAGCCATCATTATCCTCGGACTAAATGACAACCACACAATTGATGGCAACAACAGTAACCGAGGAGACTTCTACGGCTAGGGATCCATTGTTGGCGATGACTACCCGACTACCTGAGAACACAAGTCCACCACTGGAATCACTGACCCCACCACCCTCGACAGCTCAGTCGGAGGTGTTGCAATCTTTGCAATTAATACAAGCATTCATTGCTAAGATGGTGTCCCCTATTCGCGAACTCCGTGATGAACGGACACAATGAGCACAAATAGAGAGGAGTGTTGTGGCTCCCGAACTGATGAGCACTGAACCGATTGAAGGGGAGGATGCCGTAGGGTTTGGAGTGGACCCATCCCTTGGGCATGCACACCAATGGCCGAACCCACCAGGGTTAGGTGCACGAGATGGAGTTCGGCGCACTGAAACTCCACCACATCCAATGGCTAGGGCTTGGTTTGACCTGATGGTGCCTAGAGCTTGGCCCAAACCACCCGTGCCCAGGGCTTGGATTGAGCCACCCATAGCTAAGGTTTGGCCCAAAATAGAGCAGGGTAGACCCTGGCATGAACCACTTGCACCAAGACCAGGGCTTGAGCGATCCGCAGCTAGAGATTGGCCCAAGCCACCTGCGTTCGAACGCGATTTATAGAAAAAAATAAAGACACTCCTAAAGTGAATCCATGCTCGAGACGACATCGGTGAAGTCTGAATCGTATCATCAAAGCCTACACTCTCTTGTTGCGGATCTTCTCTAGTTGGTCCGTAATACGTTCTTGTTTCTTAAAGGAAATGAATTATTTGGTTTTCTTGATAGATCTAATCACTGTCCAACTAACTCTTAGTGGTGAAATAGTCACAAATCCCAAATATTTTGAGTGGATATGCTAAGATCAATTAGTTTTATCTTAGATCAGAGCTACTCTTACTAGGAGTGTTCTCTCCCAATTTGTTGGTTTAAATACTTCAGCTGAAGTATGAAGTTCCATCAACAAAAGGTTTGCTTTTCATTCTCAATCTCTTGTGATTTAACTCAACCAATCAATCAAGAAAGGATAAATGACCATATCTAGTATCTTCTCAAAGTGAAGATGATGGCAGATAGCTTGGCATCTACAAGAATCTCAGACAAAGATCTTCTATTATATATCTTGAATGGTTTGCCAGCTAAATATGGTCCATTTTGGCTCATGTCAAATCTGAACCGATTGAGATCAAAGAGCTATATACTCTGCTTTTGAGTGAGGAGCTCAGCATTTTTTTTCAACCCTCTCTAGACCAAATTACTACTGCGTTTACAGCATCTAAATAACAATTTTTGTCCTCTAAATCGTCCAATGATTGAGGTACTGAGAAAAATAAATAAATAAATAAATAGGTGTGTTTAAAGGATCAAAGTCTCAACATTCACACAATTTTAAGAATCCAAAGCAGAACAAAAAGTTTGGCTCAAATATGACAAATCAGTTGTAGAATGATCCAAAAATACCTTGTCAAATCTATTATAAAAAAAGGCATATGGCTCTAGATTGCTGTCACCGCATGGATTTCTCATTCCAAGGTAGATATCTTGTTATGACCCAATCTCAATTACCGATTTGCGTTCGTGTGCAGGAAGACAGTCCACGCAGTCGGACAAGAATATTAGTCAAATATTCTCTTATAGTCATAAAATTACGAAACTAGATGGGTTCATTGCATATCTTCCTAATTTATGTTTTTCTGTATTGATGCCCTTTGCAGATTAGGAATGTAGAGAGGGCACAAATTGGCAAAGCTACTGTGGAGGCGTTGATGACGAGTGGTGGTGATGAAGGTGGAGATGGAATGACACAAGTTTCCGGTATGGTTTGCACGTGATGTAGTAGGGTGAAGGAAGAGGGAGGAGAAGATGGTCAGTGCCCAAGGAGGAGGGGAGGTCAGATATTCGAAGAGGCAAGAGGTAGCCAATAGCGTGGAGGCCCATAGCTAGGGTTTGAGTCAGGAAGGAGGGGTTTTAGATTAAAGGGAAAAAGAAATGTTAACTCAATATTACTTCATTTGATACAATTTGAGCCAAACATAAACCCAATCGCCTAATTCATAGCTTCGATTTTTTTGCTTGCAGTCATAACTTTATTTCATTTCATTCTGAGCTGCTGCTAGATAATTTTTGAGCCGTTTGAGAACCTCATATGTTCCAGTAGAACCAAGTCCACTTCAGAGTGATCCAGCGGACTCAATCAGTCATAAGATCGCAATGTGGGTGGTGCGCGTCCATAGTCCACCTTGAATGGCGTCATCCCAATGCTTGTGTGGTGAGTCATGTTAGAAGACCACTCAGCCTATGGTAAATAAGCTTGCCACCTCTTGGATTGCCCATCGGTTTGAGGATGTGTTGACATGCATTTTGACTAGTTCAAAATAAAATATATAATCTACATATATATAACATATCTCATATATTATAATTATAATCACTCATAAATTATACCCAGTTAATTAGCATATATTTGCTTATAGTATCAGTATTATAACTCGCAAACTCTTATCACATATATTCATAAGGTTCTAAATTTTATAATTATATAATTACCATTGATGACATAAATATCATCTTAAAATATTAATATGCTAAGTTTCCATAATATTTTGATGACATCCTATAAAGACCCATAAAATAGGGGCATTGTGGTGATTCTACTCATCGAATATTTTAAAATATAAACATATGATATATAATTTCACACTGCATTATTTGAATTTGTGATCAGGATAATACATTATATTTTTTATATACCTTCGAGATATTTTCAAAATTTCGTCGAACTTAGGGGTATTTTTGAAATTTGATTTGGCACTATAATGCTATCATTTCTTGACCTAAATTATCCAATTAGATGATTGTTGGATTATATTTTAATATTGGCATATTTATCTATTTATCCATTAAGAGCGCAACATGAGTATAGTCTTGTATGTAAAATCTAATATACTTAGCTCTATGAGCTAATAAAAGTGAGTTTAAATTATACAAAGCTCTTATATAAGTAAACATATTTCATCATAATTAGGGGAGAAAACGGATCGGATATGAATCAGATAGTGCTCAACCCACATCCGTATCCATATTTTTTATTTGGATACGGATTTAGATATGGATATCTGACAGATAGCAAAAATTAAAACCATATCTTAAGAAAACAGATACGGATTGGATAGTTTTTGGATACGGATCAGATAGTTTTCGAGTATAGATCGGATCTTAAACGGATTATGGCTTTCCAACTTAGACATATCTCATGTATGTTTCATGTCATATTCATTCTTGTACCGTGCCTTCTAATGTGCAAAGAAATTGTTTGATGAATAACAATAATTCGAACAACAGTAACAATATATAATAGATATAGCAATACTACCTAGTGATATCAAATGATAGACCGAATAAAAAAACAATTACAGGTAAAATATTAAAGATCAAAGCATGATAGAGGGAATATATTAAATATAAAAACATTCTTACTAGTCTAGCAATTTTTGAAAACTAATTACTATTCCAAGTTACAAAAATATCAGACAGAAGAGGAGAGAAAAAAACTAGTGCCACTGATAGTGTAGCAACCTGTTCCAAATTATTTGACATAAGATATATGTAAAATGTTAACTATTTAAGACAACCATCATAAAGAATCAAACAAAGAAGTAGCAAAGACATGTCAAAATATAACATATAGCCAGCTATTTTGAAATTGAAAAGATAGTTTATATTCCATCCTGATATCTACATATTCAATCTGAAATATAGTAGTTCAAACTTCAAAGTTTCCAGGAAGGAGGAAATATCTTAAACTATAGTAGTAGATAGAAAATATCTCAAACTATAATTATAAACAGAATAATTATGATGACTTATCAACCCCCACTTGTGTGGTCAATATAAAGAAAAGATCTACAGAGATCTTTCTCTAACTTATGAAAGATCATATCATTATATACATAGTTACATACAATTCATAAAAAAAAAAGAACAGTGGCAGAATGTTACAAATCGGCTTGGTCCAATCCGTAACGGTTCTAGACTAGTTTGAGGACGTGAATTTCAAAGGAAGCTTCAAATGATCTAGCCTTCGGATCTTCTTGACTTTTGGATATGTTGTCGATCTTGAAAAGAGCTTTTCAACAAATCTAAGATCGCAGGGTTTGCATGGCTAGATCTTGTGTCGAATAGTGGCCAAAGGTTGCATGAATAACTTGTTAGCCCTCTTCAATGGCTAGATAGGTGCTAAGTTAATTCCTTAGTGTGAAGGGGGAAAATTTGTTATAGAAGAGGGGGATTAGGAGTTAGACAAAGTTGACTAAAAACTTGGGCGGTGGAATGAATGAGGTGGGAGAGAACGCCAATGGCTAAATCAAGAAGAGAAGGAGAAAAAGGCACAATGCCATTTTTAATTATTAAATGAACTTAAATTAGGGTTTTCTCTACATATTTATAGAGGCTAACCTTAGGGACCCATCAACTAAGTTAAAAACCCTATCAGACCAACCATTTTTGCCGCAGTGCGTTCGAATGTGCCCATTCGCATTCGAACGCAGAACTGCAATTCTCTATCATTGCAAATGTGTGCTGGCGTTTGAATGATTATGTTCGAACGGCCCGAGCCCATTCAAATGCACAAATCATCTTGAGTCTCCTCAACACCTCATCACAATCTCGCAAAAACTGCATCCACCTCAGTTTGGTCAGCTCGGGTCAATGGCAAGTATGTATGCAAGGTCGGAGGCGGCTGATCATAAACAGCCTCGAATGGAGTCATGCCAATGGCCGAGTAAAAGGCCTTATTGTATAACCATTCTGCCCATGGCAAATAAGATAGCCATTGCCACGGTTGCTTGTCAACAAAGCATCACAAGTATTGCTCTAAGCATCGGTTCAGCACCTTAGATTGGTCGTCCGTTTGAGGGTGATAGGCTGAACTCATACGAAAGTTAGTTCCTTGGAGAGCAAAGAGTTCCTGCCAAAATTGACTCACAAATATTGGATCATGATCTGAGACAATTGACTTTGGCATACCATGCATCTTGGCAACGGTCGCGCACATAAACCTCCTCGACCTTCCTTGCCGTGTAGGGATGCGCCAAGGCTGAAAAAAGTGCATACTTGCTGAGGCGATCCACCATCATCATGATCACGGAATGTCCTCTGGCCGGGGTAGACTTTTGATGAAATCCATGGCGACATCCTCCCAAACCTTCGTTGAATCAAAAGCGGTTGTAGCAAGCCGGCAGGTTTTGCCGATTTTCCGTCTTCTCTCTTTGACACACCTCACAAGCCTTGACGTAGGCTTGTACACCCTTCTTCATTCCAGCCCATATGCAACTCTGGCTCAGCTGTTTATAGGTGCACAACACCCCCTCATATCCAGCCATAGGGGTGTCATGGAAGTGGCGCACCAACTCCGAGGGCAAGTGGCGGTTAGCTGGAATAATTATCTTGCCTTTGTCCACTAAGAGACCGTCCTTCACCACCACTCCTTGCATATAGCTGGGATCTGCAGCAAGGTCGTCCAATATCCTCATGGCATTCGGATCCATCTTGTAGGCCTCCCGTAGCTGCTAAAAGAAAGGAAAAATTGGTGCCAAAATCACTGTCAACTCGGCTAGATTCAGGTGCCTTGATAAGGCATCGACGATGTTGTTTTCAATCCCTTCTTGTACATCGACTTGTAGTCATATCCAAGTAGCTTGGACACCCACCTTTACTGGGCTAGTGTGTGTATGCATTGCCCAAGGAAGTATGGCAAACTCCTTTGATCGGTGCGGATTGTGAAGCATTCCCGATGAGATAAGGCCTCCACTTGGTGATAGCATGGATGATGGCGAGCATCTCCCTTTCATAAGTGGATAGCAACTATGAACATTCAGAAAGAGTTTTGCTCATGTAACCCACGGGTTTGCCCTCTTGCATCAAAACAGACCCAACGCCGACTCCGGGCGTGTTGCACTTAATGGTGAATAGTTTGGTGAAATTGGCTAAAGCAAGGACCGGGGCTAAGATCATCACCTTCTTCAAGGCTTCGAATGCTTCCTTTGCTTTATCCATCCATGTGAATGCACCCTTCCGCAACCAGGCCGTGAGGGGAGCAGCAACCTTGCCATAGTTTGCCACAAACGATAATAGTAGTCGGTTAAGCTGAGGAAGCCATGTAGCTCCTTGGTAGTCTTGGGCAGCGGCCATTCCACCATGCTTTGAATCTTCTTAGGATCAGCTTTTATGCCATCTTTAGATACTTTGTGGCCTAGGTAGTCGACTCTTTGCTGCCCCCATGAACACTTGGAGTCCTTGGCCTTCAATTTATCTTGCCGCAATAGGTCAAGTACTGTTTGAAGATGTCGCAAGTGCTCCTCCCATGTGCAACTGTATACCAATATATCATCAAAGAATATTAGGACATATTGCCTTAAATGAGGCCTAAAGATATCATTCATTAAGCTCTGAAAGGTAGCAAGAGTATTGGTAAGACCAAAGGGCATAACAAGGAACTTGTAGTGCCCATCATGAGTTCTAAACGCCGTCTTGTGCACATTGGATGGTTCTACTCTGATTTGATGGTACTCTGCCCTCAAATCTAGCTTTGAGAAGTAACATGCACTTACCAATTCATCCAGCAACTCTTTGATCACCAGTATGGGATATCGGTCTTTGATGGTGATGGAATTGAGAGCTCGATAGTCCACACAAAATCGCTACGATCTGTCCTTCCGCACAAGCAAGACTGGTGAAGAATAAGTGCTTTGACTTAGTCTTATCACCCCGCTGGACAATATCTCTTAGACCATCTTTAGTATAGCCTCCTTTTGGATGAAGGGATAACGATATGGCTTTACATTTGCTGGACCTGCCCCAAGCATGATCTTAATGTGATGGTCTTGCGTCCTAAATGGAGGCAATCCATGTGGCTATTGGAATACATCTTCAAATTCCTACAAAATAGCCTTTAAGTGAGCGGGTAAGTGCGTTGGACCGTCCATGTCCTTGGCCTCTTAGATGAGTTGAATGAGAAACCCGTGGCACCCAGGTTTTGCAACTCCTCTAGGGACTACAGTGCTCCCATGGCTTCCTTGCTTAATGCGGCTAGTAGCTGAATCAGTTGGCCTTCATGACTAAACTCCATCACCATGGCGGTGAAGTTGAAGGTGATCGGTCCAAGATCCCGAAGCAATTGCACCCTAAGAACCAAGTTGGCTCCTCATAGAGCCAATGGATATAGATCAATTTGGAAGACATGGCCCTAAATTTGCAGCTGGACCATGCAACATATGCCTCCGTTCTCAACATGGTGCCATGATACACCTTGTTAGAGTCTTTTTTTATTGCATTAGTTATTTATTTTTATTAAAATAAAATTTCTGTAGGTCGCATTCGAATGTAGAAGGGGTCGCGTTCGAACGTCTGCATCAGGTTTGCAAAAATAGAGAATGTGAAATGCGTGCTCGAACACAGTCGGGCGCGTTCAAATGCCTACATCGTGTTCGCATCGACCGAGAATGCTTTTTGTGCATTCGAACGCGATCGGTGGGATTCCACTTGGATTAGGGATAATTATTATTATTAGGGCTTGTTGGGTAACCTCTATAATGGTGTGGATGACAGCCAAAATCATTATGCTATTGGATTATTAATTTCTTGACTCCTATCTTCTCTCTATTCTCTCTACTCTAATCTCCCTTACTCCCTCTTCACCAACCTACCAACTCTACCATTGGCAATGTCTCTCCTAACTTCTAATCTCCCTCATCTATCAAGTCCTCCCTCTTTTTTGGGATCTCAACCACTTCTTCTCCTTCGTCTTTATCCCTTAAACAACATCACCCATCCACCTCATCTCCATTATCATCCATAACTCTAACTTCCACTCCACCCGTCACCACAACTATCATCCGCAATATATCATATTTTCGTCCCAGTTGTAGTTCGAATCTACAAAGGGCATAAATATGAAAAACATATATCAGGGAGTTACAGATCGATTACACTTGGTTTCGTAATTTTCTAACGACGGGAGAATATTTGGTGAATATTTTCCATTAGTTGCGGTGGATTGCTTCCTACAATAAATTCAGATCTTAAAGGAATCATTCTATGACCTATTATTGGTATCAGAGCCAGGCGAATCTCAGACCTCTATTAATGATGGAAACAAGAAAGATGACATCAACAAGGAGACCAATAGAGAGCACACCGATAAGGGAAGACTCAACCGACGATAATCTTAATCGTGAGGCCGATTCCTTTGGAGCGACCACGGCAAAACCGAGTCAACCAACGTCCATGGGTGTGAATATGGGCTTGGCGGGTGAACTTACGGGTATGTTCCAAACATTGCTACATAGAGCTGACGCAATGCAGAGTGATTATAATGCTTTAAAAGAATATGTCATGAACCGATCGACTTCGTCATCTCCTCGATGATGATTGATGCCTCAAGAAGGACCAGCGATAGGACCACACCGCACCGATACTCCACAGGTCCACGTGCGACATATTAGTGTCAATGACCCTCTTTTACCTATGCCTACACATCATCCCCCACCTTCGATACATAACCGAAGACTGGTGGTGGTGGAACCCGATAGCCGTGCGGCACCGGTGTGCTTCATCGATGTAGAGGATTGGCACTTTGAGGATGAGGTTGATCCCTTAGGAGATGGTGATGGACGTGCTCGAGGATTTAGAGAAGGAGATCAACATGCACAAGGGTTCAGACTTGAACCAAGGATCTTTCACAAACCCAACAATGTTATCCGAGGGAGAACCGCATGATTGGACTTCCCAAAATTCCACGGTAGTGATCCGACGGATTAGGTTTTTTAAGTTGAATAATACTTTGATTATCAAGGGACAGCAAAGGATGCAAAGGTCCAGATGGCAAGCTTTCACCTCTAGATAACGGCATTACATTAGTATAGATTGGTTATTCGTGGTGGAGGATTTACTGGTTGGGCTGACTTTTGTAAGAATATTACTAATACACTTAGTTATGATCTTTTCTTACTGCATTAGGTGTTTATTTTCATTAAAATAAAATTTTTGTAGATCGCATTCGAACGTAAATGGGGTCGCGTTCGAACACCCTTGTGAACGCCTGCATTAGGTTCGCAAATACAGAGAACGCATATTGTGCGTTCGAACGCGATTGACGAGAATCCTCTAGAATTAGGGTTTCATATTATTTTAAGACTCATTGGCTAGCCTCTATAAATATGTGGAAGGCAGACAACTTCATTATGGAACTGGATTATTGATTTCTTGCCTCCTATTTTTTTCTCTATACTCTCTCTCTCTCCTCCCTCATTACCATCCTTCCACCTCTACCGTTGGCAAGGTTTCTCCTCATTTCTAATCTCCCTCGTTTGTCGAGTCACCCCTCTTCTTTAGGATCTCAACCACTTCATTCCCCTCGTCTACTTCCCTTAATCACTTCCACAATCCACCCTCATCTCTATATCCATCCATAAGCCTAATATCCACTTCACTCGTCACTACCACCATCACTCACGTTATTCCGTGTTTTCGTCCCTGCTATCGTTTGAATCTACAAAGGGCGTAAATACAAAAGTTGTAGACCAGGAAGTTATGGATCCAATCCAATTAGTTTTGTACTTTTCTAACTACCGGAGAATATCTGACGAATATTTTCCTACGGTTGCGCAGATTAATTCCTGTAATACATTCAGATCTTAAAAGAATCTTAGCGTAGCCTATTATTGGTTTCAGATCTCATCAATTGGTATCAGAGCCCATCAAGTGGTATCAGAGTAGGCGAACCTTAGACCTCTATTAATGGTTGAAACAAGGAAGATGACATCAATAAGGAGACCTATGGAGAGCACACCGATAAGGGAGGACTCAATGCACGATGATCCTAACCGTGAGGCCGATTCCTTTGGAGCGACCACGACAGGACTGAGTCAACCAACACCCATAGGTTCGAATATGGATGAACTTAGGAGCATGTTCCAAACATTGCAGCATAGAGTTGACAATATGCAAAAGGATCATAATGAATTCAAGGAATATGTCGTGAATCGATTGGGTTCGTCATTTCCTCGACGACAAACGGAGTTTCAAGAAGGACCAACGGTGGGACCCCATCGAACTGATACCCCACAGGTCTAGGTGCGTCATATGAGTGTCAATGATCCCCTCCTACCTATACCTTCACATCATCCTTCACCTCCGTTACAAAACCCAAGGCCAGCGGTGGTGGAACCCGAGAAGCGTGCGGCACTAGTGCGCTTCGTCGATGAGGAGGATTGGCACTTTGAGTATGAGGTTGATCCCTATGGAGATGGTGATGGACGTGCCCGAGGATTTAGAGAAGGTGATTAACTATATTCCAGACTCTGGACGGGCATTACGAGTTCCGAGTGATGTCTTTTGGTCTCACCAATGCTCGAGTTACCTTTCAAGGCCCATGAATGATATATTTCGGCCTCTCTTGCAAAGGTATGTCTTAGTATTTTTTTTTGACAATATTTTGGTGTATAGCAGGACTAAATTGAAGCATTTGCAGCATTTGGAGGACGTGCTGAATTTGTTGGAGCAAAACTAGTTGAAGATCAAAAAGTCCAAGTGCCTTTAGGGAGTACCAAAAGTAGAATAGTGGAATATTTAGGCCACATCATTTTAGCGGGTGGTGTAGCGGTGGATCTACAAAAGGTTGCATGCATGACCTCTTGACCTATTCCTACTACTACGACCGGATTGAGTGGATTTTTGAGACTAACCGGATATTATCAACGCTTCATCGCCGGATATGGCAAGATCACTGCTCCTCTCACTTATTTGTTGAAAAAGGATTCTTTTAGATGGACGGATGAAGCCACTTCAGTCTTTGAAAAATTGAAAATAGCACCCGTTCTAGCACTACTAGACTTCACTAAGGAATTCATTGTGGAATGTGATACACCGGGTGTTGGCATAGGAGTTGTACTAATCCAAGAAGGACATCCCATTGCCTATCTTAGTAAGGCTTTATCTCAAAAATCTTAGCAATTATTGACTTACGAGAGGGAGATGTTGGCAATTTAGCAGGCGGTGACAAAGTAGAGACCTTATTTGTTCGGTAGGCGATTCATTATTAGAACCGATCAAAGGAGCCTTCCATATTTTATGGGACAGCGCATACACACTCCAGCACAGCAGCGATGGGTCACAAAATTGTTAGGGTATGATTATGAAATTTAGTACAAGAAGGGAACGAAAAATAAAGCAGCGGATGCACTATCGTGCTAACTCGATACCGCCGAGCTTGCAGCCTATTCATCTCCTACCTTTCCCTTCCTTGATGAGCTGAGGTATGCATGTACATCTGACCCAGATATTTTGAGATTATTGCAAGAGGTGATGGATGATCCGGAGCACCATCCCAAGTTGGAGAATCGAGGCGGTTTACTACTGAACCGCGGATGCATTTGAGTGCCCGCAAATGATAGATTGCGGCAGAAATTGTTGGAGCACTTTTACCAAACTCCAAAGGCTGGTCATGTGGGTGTCTTGAGGACTTATAGAAGGATATCTTAGAGTTGAATGTGGCCAGGATTGAGACGAGATGTGAGGAGTTTTGTCCGTGCTTGCGAAGTCTGTTAAAGGGCTAAAGCAACCACATTGAAACCGGCTGGATTACTACAACCTTAACCTATACTGGACCATGTTTGGGAGGACATTTCTATGGATTTCATAGAGGGTCTTCCACTGGTACGTGGTTATTCTATTATCTTTGTAGTGGTTGACAGATTGACCAAGTATGCACACTTTTTGGTATTGTTACATCCATTTTTAGCCAAGTCGGTGATTGAAATTTTTGTTAGAAATATTGCTCGATTACATGGCATGCCACACACGATTGTCTCGGATCATGATCGTGTATTTATGAGCGACTTTTGGACTGAGTTTTTCGGATTGCAAGGGACTCGATTAAACTTCAGTTCGGCTTACAATCCACAGACGGATGGTCAAACCGAGGTGGTTAATCGAGGCATTGAGCAGTATTTGAGGTGCTTTGTTGGAGAGATGCCGAGACGATGGTTGGAGTTCTTACCGTGGGCGAAGTGGTCTTATAACACCACCTATCATAGCAGCATTGGCATGACTCCATTTGAAGTGGTGTATGGACGCACGGCTCCGACGTTACGTGCTTATGATCTAGTGGCACCGACAGATAGAACGGAGATGGACTTAACATTGATGGATAAAGACGCCACATTGAGAAGGTTGCGTGCTCATCTTAAACTTACTCAAAACCGCATGAAGCAAGTTTATGATCGTAGCCATAAGGAGTAGAAGGTCGATATCGACAGTTGTGTGTTTGTGAGGGTACAACCGTATCAATAGGTGACTTTGCGTCCAATATGTAACCAAAAGTTAGCATATCGCTACTTTGGTCCGTTTCGGGTGTTGGAGCGTATTGGTCCAGTTGCATATTGTTTAGAGCTGTCGGAGGGGTCGAGAGCACACCCTATCTTTCATGTTTCATTGTTAAGAAAGCGCATTGGAGATCATGAGAGGATTGGTTCTACCGGAGCCATTGAAGGAGATAGAGATCATAGAGCCAGTTCGAGTACTTGCTAGACGCCGACGACGACATGGTACCAGATTAGAGATGGAGATTCTAGTTGAGTGGCTTGGCAAGCAATCTGATGAGGTGACATGGTTGTTGGAGACTGATATCTTGGAGTGTTTCTCTGACTTTTCACATTGAGGGCAAGATGGAGGAAACGTGGTGGACTGATACACTTAGTTAGGATCTTTTCTTATTGCATTAGGTGTTCATTTTCATTAAAATAAAATTTCTGTAGGTCGCGTTCGAATGTAGGTAGGGTCGCATTCGAATGCCTTTGTGAACACTTGCATCAGGTTCGCAAATACAGAGAACACATATTGTGCATTCGAACATGGTCGGGCGCGTTCAAACGCCCATGTTCAAACGCCTGTATCACGTTTGCACATCTAGAGATGGGGCTTTTTGAGTATGTTTGAACGCGATCGAGCGCGTTCGAACGCGATCAACGGGAATCCTCTAGAATTATGATTTCATATTGTTTTAGGACTTGTTGGCTAGCCTCTATAAATATGTGGAACGCAGTCAACTTCATTATGGAATTGGATTATTGATTGCTTGCCTCCTATCTTTTCTCCATACTCTCTCCCTCCTCCCTCATCACCATCCTTCCACCTCTACCGTTGGCAAGGTTTCTCCTTGCTTCTAATCTCCCTCATCTGTCGAGTCACCCCTCTTCTTTGGGATCTCGACCACTTCGTTCTCCTCGTCTACTTCCCTTAATCACTTCCACAATCCACCTTATCTCCATACCCATCCATAACCCTAACATCCACTTCACTCGTCACCACCACCATCAATCACATTATTTCGTATTTTTGTCATTGCTACCATTTGAATCTGCGAAGGGCATAAATACAAAAGTTGTAGAAGTTATGGATCCAACCCAATTAGCTTCATAATTTTCTAACTACCAGAAAATATCTGAAGAATATTTTCCTATGGTTGTGTGAACTGATTCCTATAATACATTCAGATCTTGAAGGAATCTTAGCGTAGCCTATTTTTGGTTCCAGATCTCATCAATTGGTATCAGAGTCCATCAAGTGATATCAGAGCCCATCAAGTGGTATTAGAGCCCATCAATTATACGCAGATTTGGGACAACGGCATATGAAGATTTTGTTGCCACATTAAGCAAGATGGTTTAGAGGATGACCGTATTGGAGTACCAAACTGAATTTGAAAGAGTTAATAGTCGTTGTGAGCCACCTTAGCTCGAACCGACATTGATGAGCACATTCATTTTAGGGCTGCGGGATGTGATACAAGCGGATGTTCGTGCTCTTTGTCCTACCACTCTTGAGAAGGCTTTGAGGATGGAGCAAAAGCATAAGGCTCTCAAGCTGGTAGCAAAAACAAGTTGGGGCAACCGTGATGGACAGTTTACGCTTAGAACGTTGGCTGAAAATTCTACGGATCCAAAGACAGCGGCTGCGAGTACTAGACCACGACCACCTTTGAGACCTTCTTCCGTTCCGCGTTTAAATGCGACGTATAGGAATTTTATTTTAATGAAAATAAATAACTAATGCAATAAGAAAAGACTCTAAGTAAATATATCATATTAATATCGACTCTGAATAACATCATCATACTAGACCACTATGCATAGTCAATGCCCGGTATTTATTTTAATGAAAATAAATACCATTCGCAAAGGGTATCTCAATCATAATCATACTCTACCATCCACTAAGAGTATTAACATCCATCAAGACCGGGCACCCTTCTAGCTTATAGAAACTATATGAGCATAACTCGCCATATATGCCCTAGCTAACGACATGTGTCTGAATATCTGCTACGCACACAAACTAATGACCTCGAATGTAAGGCCACAAGATTGCGACTATATTAAGCGATCAATTATCCATCAAACGCATCCTAACCATCGTGCCTACTCGGGTATCCTCACGCTTTCTATCAACTATCCTATCAATCAGATTTCATTCTTTTCTTATAAATGACAGATCATATGCCAACCAAGCTAGGCCAACTAACTCTGGTGGGCCCGTCGGTGCCGCAGCCGTAGCGTCAACATCCACACCGCCTCTCACTCTCTCTCCCTTTAAATCTCTCTCTCTCTCTCTCTCTCTCTCTCTCTCTCTCTCTCTCTCTCTTTCGGTCTCTCCCTCTCTCTCTCCCCACCTCTTGCCGACGCTAGCCTACCACCTTCGTCGCCACCAAGGTGAGCTCTTCTCCTTCTCCTCTTCCTCTCTCTCTCTCTCTCTCTCTCTCTCTCTCTCTCTCTCTCTCTCTCTCTCTTCTTGCCCGTGGACTCGAGCTCGCCAAAGCCGAGCCGCCGACGAGAGGCCGGCTGCTGGCTAGCCACCAGAGGCTGGTGCCCTCCCCGCCGGTGCCGGTTCTCCTCCCTTTCCCTTTTTCTCTTCTTTTTCTTTTTCTTTCTTCTTTCTTTTTCTTCCTTTCTTTTCTTCTTCCTCAATTCCTCTTTCATGGTTGTTATAGTGCTGGGCTTGGCCCATCACTGTATAATAATAGTATAATAATTAATTAATTATAATTATTAGTTTCTGTATATAAATATAGCTATAGCTATACATTGTTATTAGATTAATATATATAGATATATTGATATGATATTCATGTTTATATTGTATATAACTATTTTAGCATTTTATTATTATATACTATTTTATATAAAATGAAATTTAAGCTATGATAATTATATTTATATAAATAGATAATAATTATTTTATGTATAACTAGTGACTAGTTAAGTAAGAGTAGTAATTACAAAATAATTGAATTATACTTAGTTATTGTATTTACATGTATTTTAAATTATATTATTGTATATCTAATTCTTTTATGCTTAAAGAGATTAATTATTATATGCCTAATATATATTTAGAATAAGGTTATCATAAACACATATTTATATATAATGTAAACCTAGTTGATGATACCAAGCCACGAACCAAGCTCAACCTTATCGGTTGTGGGAGGAGTTTGCTGACGCTATTTGCATCTAGTTTGGAACTCTTCGGCTGTGAAGACTTCAAAGCCACCTCACCAAGCTAATCCAAAAAACTATGATTAGGGCGTACCAAGAAGAGTTTGAATGAGTAAGTAATCAAGTAAGGGGCTAAACAGACTCCCAACTCAAATGCACGTTTGTGAGTGGCCTTTGGCAAGACATCTAAGCCAAGGTGAAAGCGGTCAGACTAGTTTCCCTTCTCAAAGTTTTCTCTATTGCCTAGGTGATGTAGGAGAAGCTAAGAGAGATTCGAAACACATCAAGGAGTAGTGGATAGAATCGGAGGTAAAGGATACACACTAGTAGCCCGCAATCACACCCGTCGTGCCGATTAGCCTATTGCATACAGCTGGTACTCACCCCCTTTCCCGACCGATTCCATAGGTGAGGGGACCTCCTAAAGCCCCTATTTAGAAACTCACACAAGCTCAAGTGGAAGATAGAAGATCAAAGGGATTTTGTTTCTATTGTGATGAAAGATACACGTTGGGACACAAATGTGCTTGAAAGGTGGCAATGGTGATGGTGCTAGATGATGTGGATGAAGATTATGTTGCTAAACTAGAGAAGGAGATTTTAGATGAAAATATTGCTATTCAAAGACCTCTGAAAAGCAACAAGGAAGTCCAAGCCAAAATCTCATTCCATGCTTTTGTCGGACCCATCGCAATGACTACTCTCCGGGTTGATGGCACCATTAAAAGTTATGTTGTGCGAATTCTCATCGACACCGGAAGCACCCTTAACTTTGTGGATTAGTGGCTGGTCTAGAGATAGGCTTGACATCGAAGCCAATCTTAGGCTTCGACATGATGAATAGAGACGGCACCACCCTTTGAGCAAATAACGTATGCCGATGAGTAACCTTGAAGATCCAAGAACATTACTTGGAATTGGACCTTCACCCATTGGCTTTTCGGGGAGCGAATGTCGTATTGGGCACTCAATGGCTCTATGGCTTGGATCCCATTACATTTGGCTTCAAGGATATGTGGCTGGACTTCAAGTTTAAAGGGCAACATGTGCGGTGGAATGGAATTCGGCGAAGTACAGGCGCCAATTTGCAATTGAAGGTTTGGCTACCCCAAATCCAGCGTCACAAAGACTTATTACATATATTGAGGCTGTCTAAACTTCCTTGGGCTGAGGGAGATGGTCTGGATTTGCCCCAGCCACCGGCAGCTCCACCCAAGACCATGGTGAGCACAACATTACAACGGGTCGAGTTGAATTCATGTCAAATCAGTTTGGCTGACTTAGCCTCTCTTTCAAGTCCAGATCCTCCCAATAAATCAAAGCTTAAGGGAGCTTGCTATGATGGATCAAGGGTGATTAAGCTCAACTCTAAAGAGATGCAAATGACTCGAGTTAAACCAGCGACGCCATTCGGACCGATCCGCTCGAACCAAGTCAAGCAAGATTGAAAGAGCAACTCATCCACCCATCACTTTGAGGACAAAGTGAGCGAAAGTATAGTGGATTAATGTGCTCTAGGTCAGACCAAACTATCTCGTGGACATCAGGCTTATGGCTTGAGTCACTTATCTAGATAGAGAGTTAATTTTAACACTTAGTTTAAGTTATCTTCAGGTTATGTTAGTCCAGTCGGTTTAACATTGGATTTATTGTGGTTTGGGTAATCGGTTAGCCTCCAATATATAATATGGATTGCAACCTGAATTAAGAATGTTTTATTAAATAAGGATTTTTGGTTGGGTGTTCGAACGATTGCATCGTGTTCACACATATAGAGACATTATTCTGACTGTTCGAACACGTTGTGAGGCCATTTGAACGCCCTCGGCAAAAATAATTGTATTAGGGTTATTTTCCTTAGTTGTTTGGTTGCTAGGCTAACCTCTAAATATGTGGAAGGCAGCCTCATTAGGAGATTATCGAATGAATCATTGAGTTAAAAATTAACCTATCTTCTCCCCTTTAATCTGAAGCTTCTTCCTCCTTGCTCAAACCCTAGCTGTGCGCCACCTTGTCGCCGGTTACCCCTAGCCTCCTTCAACTATCAAACCCACCCTCCTTCCAAGGATACTGACCATCTTCTTTCCCTCCCCCTTTTCCTTCACCCTGCTGCAGCTTGTGTAAAACTTACCCGAAACCCACGTCCACTCTATTCCCACAATTATCATCATCACTAGTCACCAACACTACCACCATAATTCCATCATATTTATCCCAAGCTACAGTCCGAATCTGCGAAGGGCATAAATAAAAAAAATGTAGATCAAAAAGTTACAAATCAAACTCATTTGGTTTTGTAATTTTATGGCTATGTTAGAGTATCTAGCAAATATTTTCCTCCGCCTGTACGAACTGCCATCCTGTAGTCAAGATTGGGTCATAATAAACACCCTTGAGTAGACTGCCATTCATAATATTTATAGGAGGCTAGTTTGATAAAATCAACTAGTCCACTCAGCTAGGACCCAACTAACATAAATCATAAAGAGGTTCAACCCAAATCAATTGACTCAGACTCGGGCTAATAAGACTCAAACTCGGACTGGACCGTAACATTAAGACACAATTGCAGAAAAGTAGAGCTCTTTTGGGGCTCAATATGGGTTTTAGTCCATAGTTGCTAATGCATTTATAGAGGATAATTATCTTGCAAATCATTCATTCTTCACTGAAAGGCAGAAAACATACACAATTTTTGAAGTAAATATATTAGCTGATGTTTTTTTAACTTCAGCAATTGGCTGACATCTAGGTCATTCATGCATTACAAGAGAAAGAAAAGAATTCACTATTTGCTAGAATTTTGTTATTGCATTGTTATCAATTGGATCATTCTGCCGAAGGGAGGAACAAGCATTCCCTCTCTGCAGCCCGATATCTAAAATATACAGATTCCTTGATAGGGTACAAGAAACGGGAACTGCGGATGCATGCGCTACTTCTCCGTCATGTATGGGGGATAAATTCTAGCCATGCTCAATGAGGTACCTCTCAGCTATAGCAGCATGAACAGCAGCACCAGTAGGAAGAACATCTTCATCGATCATAAAATGCGGAGAATGACCTGTGTGAGTAGATCCTAATGTCTCGTTCCGCACCCCTATGTAAAAGAAAGCTGCAGGGATTACTTCAGAATAGAAGGAGAAATCCTCTGCCCCCATAATTGGAGGAACAACCTTGTAATTTTTGGGACCCAAAAGATCGACAGCCACCTTCTTCACATGCTCATACATAATCTCGTCATTTACAGTTGGTGGGTAGAACCTTTCATTCTCAAAAAAGTCTACTGAAGCTTCACATCCATAAACACGAGACTGCATTATGATTACCTGTTCAAGGGCAGCTGTTGTTCAATAAAAAGACTATAAAGAGATGCATCCAAGTGACAAATAAGGGTGGCAGGAAGCTCGCCGTACAAAAAGTGTACACCCAAAGACCAACCTCTTCTATTCTCTCCCTAAGCTGATAAAAGCTTGCATTAGAGAAAGCTCGGAATGTTCCACCAATGATGACAGATTCAGGAACCATGTCAAGATGTTCACCTCCATTGAATGCTGCCACTGAGACAACCTGAAGAAAGGAGAATAATTGACTTAGCACTGCATGGGCATTGATGAATACTAAAAACCTAAAAGGAGAGAGATCTCTATAGACTCTCTTGAGAGGATATTCTTTTCCTTTATTTGTAATTAATTACATTGTAACAATGCTCTGGAAAAATAGGGTAAGGTTATTCTAGCTTTCAGCTTCAAATTACAGGAAGTCATCTATGGAAGCACTAACATGTTAAAACATGGTAAGACACAACAGTATACACATCCAGATAGATATTTCATGCTCCCTCTATCATGATATTATTGTGCTAAATGCTAATATTAAAGATGAACATAGTAGAAGGGAACTTGGGATATAGCTATGCTACTGAAAGTTCAAATTGATATGCTAGAGTTCTGAGGAATATTTGCTAACCACTAGCAAAAGGAGATAGAAAATCTAGGGAAAGATATTCTAATTATAACAATGTTAAAAAGATAAAACAAAAAATACTGTTGTCTTCAAGCAATCCCTCTGTGTAGGGTGCCTTTAACCATCTAGGCACCGACTAGTTAATTTTGGAGGGCAAATTAGTATCAGGTGGTTCATTTTATCCTAGTTTCTGATCAATCAAAAGCTTCACAAGATAATACTATTAACATTATCTCTAACAAAATAATCTATCCAATTTATCAGTTAGCAATCTAGAAGATAATACAATCCAAGATCGATCAAAAGCAAAATTAGGTACAGTTATATACCGCTTCATCAAGTTATTAATCCAAAATCACGATTGAACATATTAAAATTAGGACAAAAAGACTGAAACTATAAAGGTTGGCATACCTGTGTTCTAGCTTAATAATGAGTGCTAATAACACCGAATGAATATTGTGTCAGTTTTTCATGAAATAATAAAATGATAACATGATTAGCATCTGAATTATGTATATATGACTATGCATTCTTTTCAGAAATTTAGAATTGTAACAACATATAATTTCCTGTCAGTAAAGGTCTAGGGTCTCAAGTTGTGTATAAAGTTTAATCAACTTTTTCAATCATACCTATATGTCTTTTTCCCAATATTTCTCCTGTTTTTGGTTTTCATGAATCATGCAAATGAACAAAAGATTGGATGCAGAATAAGTAAAGGATTCAATAGTCAATCACTCTTTTGATGAGATTGTTGATAGTAGCCATATTGAAATTCAACAAATTCAACAAGTGGAATTTCTTACTGAATCTTGTTAATCATGAAAACAATAATTCTCTTGATCTAATAAATAATCCAAGAGACCTTGTTATGATTCATTGATACAATATCTTAATAACAATTTTATTGAGATAGGAGCTACCCATATGTTGCGATATGGTGCTAGAGTGAAGAACTCTATTCTTTCTTTCTTCTTTTGCTACTAAACAATTTAAAACTATCCTGAAAATCAAGCACAACACATGCATTGGCAATGATAAAACAAAGCACATGTGCATGAATTGCAGTATTGATACCTTCTTAACCTGTGTTAGTCAATGTAAAAGATTCTGAAACTCAAATAAACAAAAAGTATAGCTGTATTATCATTTATCAAATGTTCCGCAATATTTGTCAGTTTGATGATTTTCTATAAAGAAATTTGGTCTCTATTAAACAGAAAAGAACAAAGGAAACATGTATAAGGAAAAGTTCAATTAAATTAAAATCTGTACGTTGTTAAATCACATAACATATTCTTGTTATAACTTTTCTAAGAGGTTAAAAAGATTACTTCAAGTACTAAAAAGGGGAAACAACCTGTGAGTCCAGAGGATCTGCTTCACGGGACACAAGGTTCTGTAAACTAATGACTGCTGCAGAGGCAGCCAAAATGGGATTAGCAGCATTGTAAGGATTTGTAGGGTGCTTTTCTCGCTCACATATCAATGCTCTGAAAAATCCACATCCAGCAAGTAATGGACCAACCCTGGAGCCAATGACAGAAGTGGGATGTTGGTGTGATACATGAACAGCAAAAATAGCCTCCACATCCTCCAGAGCACCATCTTCAATCATTTTCTTAGCACCTATTCCAGCTTCCTCTGCTGGTTGGAAGAGAAGTTTAACAGTACCCTGCAGTAATAAAACATTATATATATTTTTCCTGGGATGTCAAATGACCAGGCTAAGAACCACAAGAAAATCCTTACTCCTCCTTCCATAAGATTTTATGGAAAAGCCAAAGGGCTTCTCTTAAAAGAAAAAGGTCAAAAGCTTCTAGTCTTTTAATTAGAAAATTGAGGTAAAAATAACTGTGTATTTCAGAAGGAAGTTAGTCTGTTATTGTTGTGCAATTGGCATCATATGACGTTAGTATGCAACATGTCTCATTGAAATTTCCTACTGATAACAACCAACTTCCTGGATGATATAGCATCGATTAAATGTTTAACAGTCAAGATGATACATGGGTTGAGTCATACAGTAGCATTTCACCTTGCAGATACAAGAAAGAATTTCAACCATGTCACAAGTATTCATATAATTTCTTTCAAAAGTGATAGAAGAAAGTTGAAAAGCTTTTGTTCTGCAAGTACAAAGCTTATATAGGTGAAATAAATGAAGTCATCATGCATGTAAGCTTTCAGTCATATCCTGTTGCAACAGTCAAAAGCAGCCTAGCTTAAGCTAGTTTGGGTCTGGCCTTCAGTAAAGAGTATGAAGGAAATTTATTCCTGCTCCTCTATAATCTTCAGACCTCAGCTAGGCAAAGCATGCTGTAACACTACTCAGTGTAAAGATAGATAAATGATATTGTGATTGACATTGACTGTACACATCCACCACAAAGGTTCAGTATAAGTTTTTAAAGGATAGATCTCATGCAGAAAAGTAAAACTTAAACAAGGATTTCCATAGGACCAGATCAGGATGTATCATGCAAACAGAATGAAATAAAGTCTAGTAAAAGAAGACAGATTAAATTTTTAAGGGATAGATCTGATACAGAAAAGAAAAACTTAAATGAGGATCTCCATAGGACTAGATCAAGATGTATCAGGCAAACAGAATGAACGCTGGTCAGCTGCTATAACCTAGGTGTATGATAGAAGCGACTCAAATTAAGTAAAAATGACCAGAAAAAGTAATAATGAACATTTTGAGCTGCTGAAATGACATGAATCGGTAAAACCAGATATAGGAAAGAAATTGGCCAAGTATTTTGGATGCCCTGAACAATCACATTTTGGTTAAAACCTAAAACCTCACTTTCCTTTTAAAGTTTACCTAAATCACCGCATTCCTTCTGCTCTTTTGAACTTTGAAAACTGAGAATGTATTTTCAACTTTCTCATATCAGCTCTGCAATTGCATAGGCAGGCCTAATCAAGTGCCTAATGCACATGAAGAGAGAAAACAAGACAGGAAAGTGAATTGGTAGACAAAACTTTCTAAGTGAACCTTCATCGATTTCACAAATTTTCAGAAATTCTTGAATTAGAAGAAAGACATGGAAGAAATAAATCAAGGAAGAGAAACTAGACTGTCCTTTTCATAGTTAGATGGCCATAAATAGCCATTTCATTATATATAAATATAAATGAACAGGACAAACCTCAAGAAGATGTTCACGGTCTTTCAATATCTTGGCTGCACCAAGGAGCATTGCTACATGTGCATCATGCCCACAAGCATGCATTTTACCCTGGATCTTACTTTTGTGCTCCCATTCAACGGCTTCCTGATAGAGACAAACAGAAAGGGGGACCAAAAAATGACTCAGTAACCTCATCTTTTGCTCAAAACTGTTGAAAAAGTAGTTTCGAGAGTATTGAGTATCAAACAGAAATACTGAATTGAAACAAAGAAATGCAAATCAACAAGTTATAACATCTTTTATGGTTCATCTAATACGAATATCTTCCCTAATAAGATACACTACTGTCTTCCTACATCATCCAAGAAGACAAATGCCCTTTAAACATTGCATTATTGCGAAAAGATATCTTTTTTCAGATCCAGTGCGCCGACATATCAGGACGTGCATATGCATCTAATAACGACACCGTCATAGTGTCTCACCTGCAATTTTAATTCATAAATATCATGTATCACACGTGCGGAATCCTCGTAAACTAAAACAACAGTATCTGAGCACTAGCTCATAAAGGAGGCCAGAGTTAATCCACAACTCTGTATCCTGAAGAAAAAATTCACATGGGTAATCGAATGTGGCCTTAAAATCTGCCATCATACACTAGCATCTCCAAGTTTTGGCAGATCTGACACCTGCACAGGTATTTAATATGCAATTATCTCTGCAAACCAACACTAGCAAAACGTAGCCCCCGCTCCTGCTACTGAAACCAAACAAAATGGGAGTCTCCTTATGAGATTCTCCAACTTCTAGCTAGTTCCAATAGTATATTCTCCTATGCTACAGCTAAAATTACAGGCACTACCAACAAAACTAAGATTACACAACTTGAACAAACCACTCCAGACCAGAACCAAACAGAGAGAGGAATTGGAGAGACCTGAATTGGGAGGGCATCCATATCGGCCCTGAGGGCGACGACGGGCGCTCGGCCGGTGCCGAGAGTGGCGACGATTCCAGTCCGGGCCAACGGGTACCGGTATCGGATCCCGATGGCGTCAAGCTGCTCCCGGATCAACCGGCTGGTCTCGACCTCCTCGTAGGCGAGCTCCGGGAGCTCGTGGATCCTCCGGCGGAGCGCCGTGACCCATTCCACCGCCTCCGGCCGCCTCGCCATGGTAAGAATCTCCTCCGTCCAATCCTCTCCCCAAACTCTACCTCCGCGTTTACTACCATTCTTATTCCTCACATTTGGGCCCTCTCTGTACTGATTCAAGGGCGAATTCTCAAGGGGGATGTCAACCTCCACATAGGAGTTGGAAGAATAAGAAGAAGAAGAGGTATTGAGAGTGGTGGAGATGAGAGCAGAGAGGAAGAGTAGTATGAACCCAACAAGAGGCAAAAGACCCATAGAAATAAACAGTAACAATAACAATAAATATATTAAATAAAAATTTCAACCCCAAAAAAAAAAAGTAGAAGAATTCTTTGTTATGATTAAACTGATGTGAGGAAGAAGAGATAGAGGAGGGAAGGAGGAAGGGAGGAGGAGGAGTTGGAGAAGGAAGTAAGAGTTGGAGGAGAAGAAGGAATAATAAATAAGTATATAAATAAAGAAAGTGAGGAATTTGTAGATAAACTAAAAGGATGGAAGTTATGATGAGAGGGAGAGAGAGAGAGAGAGAGAGAGAGAGAGAGAGAGAAAGAGAAAAGGTTAAGTTGGTGGGAACGTGCAGGAAAGGACGGAGGAGGGAGGACGCACCTTTAACTCGTGATCGAATAAGGATGCAAACGCCCTCCTGGGCCCTGTCCCTCTTGCATGCTCGTCGCTGTCTTTATACGATGCTTCTCTCTCTTTCTTCCTTCCTTCCTTCCTTTCTTTCCATTTCTCAATTTCTTCTTATTTATTAATTAGTCAAACTTTTCTTTTCTTTTTTTCTTCTTCCTCTTCAAAATTTAGGGCACTCTCTTAAAAATCAGTCAAAGGAGAGAACGAGAGTGATTGGCAAAACGGGAAGTAGTCATTTGGGATCCAACTTAGTCCTACAAATTGAACATTCAATGTTGGAATAATTATATCTTATCTACTTACTTATAGTTATATTCAAATTGAAACTATTATTTTCTCATCTAAAGATACAGATAAAATTATAAAAAAGTGAATAAGCTTTCAACACAAAATTTAGACAAATAATTAGAAATCTATAAATTAATTAAATATGATAAAAAATTAAAGATCTTTGTCAAATTTAGAAGAGTAAAATAAAGTTAGACCCGACGGAGCAAAAATATCATTCACACAAAAAATATGATGCATAGAAAATCTTAGTCATCATCTTCGGCGGCCGAATTAGAAATAATATTTCTTCAATTTTAGTTGCATAGATGGCAAGTTTATTTTGGTCCTGTGTGTTTGAAATTTATTAGTGAACCCCAAAGAAATTGTGGTCCCGGACCAGTTTCCAAGCAAACTAGTGCAAAACTAATTGTTTAGAAAATATTTCTTGGAGCCCCTCAAAAAAATTCCCCCAATGAAGGAAGATCTTCAAAGTTCCGAGGTATTAAACTATTACTTTGTTTTTATTTACCGTACTAGTGTTAAACTTCATGCCATTTTATTCTTATTCTCTCACCTCTATAATAATTAGTGTACGCAAAAAAAAAAAAAAAAATTTATAAATACTATCTTACCCTTAACTTTAATTAAGGTCTAAATGTGGTCACCCAATCATAGGTAGATTTTAGAATCTTAGACAGTGTTCAACTCAATTGGCTAAGGTATAATTCCACCTCTCTCTCTCTCTCTCTCTCTCTCTCTCTCTATATATATATATATGTGTGTGTGTGTGTGTGAAAAACATCCTAGAAATTAATGTTGGGTAAGTGATTGGGTAGTTTTTGGTCGGCGTTCGCCCACAGAGAGAGAATAGAGCAGCAGCAAGCGGAGTGGTGTCAGCTGGGGTTGGGATTTATTCCAGCACGTGGGATAATACCAAAAGTGGTCGACTCCAACGGACGACCAGGATCATCTGCAATTCCTGATACGACGAAGTCGGCAATTTGATTTAGACCTTATCACGTGCGGCTACTGCGAGTCACGAGACGAGCTCCCCCACGCCACGCACTTGGGCTTTAAAATAAAAACAAATTAAATAAAAATGTCTCGTACACGCGTCCCATCTCCTAGCCAGTAGCTAGCCAGCGGTTTGGTGGGGCTGGCCTTATCTGTTGAAAGAGAAAGAAGACCTTCTATCTATTGTCTGATTTTTAGTAGGAATTTTATAAATTAAATCCTAATTTTTTTTTATATTATGATTCACATTCTGTCTTTAAAAATTTTATAATATGACTTCTTATTTTCTCTTATAATTTTTATTTAATATCTTTGATTAATTTAGATAATATTAGAAAATAAATACCCTATTATAATATATAAATTAATTTATAAATACTTAAATTACTCTTATCTTCGGAAAGGGAGAGAGAAAAGATGAAAAAAAGATGGTGGCAATGATGGCGAGCGACTACATAGTGTTTCATTAATTTAGGACTCTATTCTTGTTTAGTCAACAAAACTAAGTTGCTTAATTGCTTACTATATTAGGTGACACTTGGTACGTAAAATAATGAACACCTGATGCTATTTTTCTTGGGAGAGGATAAGATCAGTTAGGCAGCTATGGAATTTCGAAATTTGCCAATATTTAGAGGAAAGGAAAAGGAAAAAAAAAAGGATAAAAAAAGAAAGGAGAAGACAAAGACAAGAAAAGAAAAAAAAACTCTATATGAGGAATTTGGTGGTTTGGAAGATTTAGTAGTATTATTGGAAGATTTAGTAGTATTATTGGAAGATTTAGTAGTAGATTGGCAAAAAAAAAACTCTATTTGTATATCAAAATTAGTATATATGGTATTATATAGAAGTTTTGGCATGTTGATATAATGAGACATTATAGTTTTATTTAATATAGGAATATTCAAATGTTTAGCTATCTTAGTTTAGTAATTGGATTACTACGTTGATATCTTTGAATTGAAAAGGAAAAGAAAATTATTGTCTCATTTTCTGATGAAATAATATTGTTGCAAGTGTTTTTTAGGCTATGCACTCTACTGGGCATAATCTTAGTAGGTTGTAGGTTGCGACCAGTCCCATCCCCTTCAACTAGTATAATAGTAGCGGGGGGTGTGACAACTAAAGGTGACGGCCAAAATGCATCATTTAAAAAATTTAAGTGGCATTCAGACGGGATAAATGACATTCGGATGACATATGCAATACAACAAAGAAAAGTTCATATTCAGATATAGTTTTGGAATTTTCTTTGGTGACTTGTTCTAACATGTGATATGATCTCCCATTGAAAAGTTTGATTGTCTTGCAATTATTTCTGGACAAAATTTGCACAAAACTTACGAGAGATATTTCGGCAAATCTAGCCATTCGATCAATGTGAAATTTTGATATTATGTAGCCCTAAGTGAGAAATTTCAACAAGTCTAGTTTTACACAAATCGAATATCTAGTTAGAAGATATCTTTAGAAAGGTGGACGAAGGTTGGAGAGTGAAACCTATGGGATTTAGGTCTAGGTGCGATTTGGGATCCATAGGTGGATGCACAGACTCCTAGGTGACATATGGTGGTGGTAGGTCGACAATGATGGGGTGACGCCGGTAGGGATGATGGTGGTGGAAGGTTAGGGATGGTGGAGAGATAAGGGCAATGATAGAGAGATTAGAAGAAGAGGAAGGAGTAAAAGATATAGAAGAGGGGGACTAGAAGCTAGGAGAGACCAAACCGGTGGAGAGATAGAGCGATGGGCAAGGAGAGAGGGGGAAGGAGAGCTGGAAGCTAGAGATAGAGATAAGACAGAGGTAGGGGTGATAATGTTCCAATAATCAAATGATCATAAAATTATAGTTTCCTCCACATATTTATAGAGGCTCACCTTAGTCCTAGTCCGACTAAGATAAGGATTCTATCATCTAATGTAACTCAACTAGCATGAGTCAAACTTGGGTTCACCATACATTTCATGACTTGACTAAAATAATTAATCGACTTGATTATACCCAATTAACCAAATAAGAAGTTGAATCCATATTTAGCATATATTTGAGTTCATGCTCAACTAACAAAGTAGTTGCCAAAAAAGAATGCAAATAAATAAACTAGATAAATAGGCTCAACTGTATGAGCCCAATGTATGGCGAATGGATCCAATTTGACCGAGTCGTATCACTCCACCACGCTTCCATTCATTCTCAAAGTGTCAAATCTAGATAGCAGTCCATAATGTCGAATTCGGGCATCCAAGTCACCTCATCCAACAGCCTCATTTGACATCAAAGGGCCTCATGCATTTTCTCCATGAGTATGGCATCTCTACATGCCTCCTCCAAGATTCATAGTTGAAGTGCTTTGACGTTCGCTTGATTTCACATCATAGCCCTACTATGAACGTCTTCTTCAAAAGCTCCTCCGACCAAGGTGGAAACAATCGAGTGTTTGTTCGACCAAAATCTTCTTGATATACATGTATGATAGTTTCTTGAATGATCTTGGTGAGAAGAGTATCAATGTCCTCCACTCAATCCAAAACAATCAACCAGATCTTTGTTGCTAAATTTGGAGAGATCGAGTCAAACTGTTTGGCATTGGATCTCATGATTGTCATTAGGATTAAGCTCCCATCCAAGTCTGACCTGGGTTGGATGTGGCTCTATTCCTTGATGATTTCTCCTCTTTTTCACCTTAGCTTGACGTGGTTCCAGGTTATGCTTTTTTGGCCCATTGTCATCTTCATCAACGTTCTCTAAGCTGAACGTGTTTCCAAACTCATTATCGGCTGGTTCATTGAAGGTGGTGTTTGCTGCTCTAGCCACGCTTGCCTAGGGCAACAAGGGCTCCCACTTGCAGTAAGGAGATATGAAGAAGATTTAGTGGCCGATGGTGGGTCCACAAAAGCTGTAGCCATCATTGGTTCTTTTGCATGCACGGGTGGTTCCGATTTGGTGGCTACGCTAGCTCTAGCCGGCATGCTGCTTTGTTGGTTAATCCCAGGGGTGGTAGGTTTTGGTGTATGTTTGGGAAAGTGACGATTCATGTTAGCGAGAGTTGCTTGGATCGATGCCATTGTCTTCTCAATGAAAGCTATGGCTTGTGGAAGATAGGCAAGGCACTCCATGGGATCTCGCCGATGCAGTGGAGATGGTGACCTTAAGGGTGTCGTGTGCTCCATCTCTATGGTTTGCTCCGCTGCTTGTGATGTTTGCTCCACTTATTTTTCTGCTCTTGATCTAGTGATAGTCATGAGGGTCCGAAGAACGTTGACCCTGATACCAAATTGATACAATCTCCCTTCAAAATGTTTGATTATTTCGCAACTGCTTCCCGACAAAATTTACACGAAACTTTTGAGAGATATTCCGACAGATCTAGCCAAAATATTTTTGGCTTTGATAAGTCCATTGGTTATATTATATATATTTATTATACCATAATCTCTATTTTATCATATATCTAGGGAAAAATAGATAAGGGCTCATTTATGTGGAACCCTAGCAAAGCTCTTTTATCCCCACAAATAGTTTGGACAATGACATGAATATGAATGGTGTGTCCCAACTCTTTTGGATTATTAGAACTAGATTGGTTGGTGCATCAAATGATTGGGCGTGAAATTATTTGTAAAGGAACCATTTGGCATGAGGTGTTTTGGAATACTAAAATTAATTCAAAAACAATATGCACATAGGAGAGAGAGAAAAAAGAAATCTAAATAAGAGAGAAATTATAATCCCTATAGGATTTAACATTGATTAACGGAACACTTATATATTATTTTTTAATAAAAAAATCTAACAAATAACTAATGAAATGAGATTATTTTTACCATAATTTCATATATACAATAACTAATCATGTAGATATCTATATGACTCCGGCCATTTGCATAAAAAAACCAAACTGATTTTTAATTTTAAATTGTTTTTAATATTTACAAAATTCATACACGGTAAACATAGAATTCTTATATCCAACAATAGTAATATTGTGATGTATTGCTGGAATTGGTTAATTCTGCAAAATTAAAATAGGAAATGGATGATCCTACAAAATAAAAAGAATTATTTCGATTTTTCAAGCAAATAATCACATAATTTTGTGCTACGACTTTAGACGTGAGTTTCAAAACCAGTTGCTCTCTAAATGTTTCGTACATAGTCGCCACAAAAACATTTCAAATATAGTTCGAGCATTCTCTCAAATATAATAATTCCCATTGAAATTACTAAACCTTTTGAAAAACAAATACCATTAAATTTGCTTAATCTAATGAATATTAGCCAATGGGATAGAGGTTTAATCATGGTTCGATATTTCATGTCGATTCCTGAAAAAAAAAAGAAATGTTTTAGAGTTTCGAATCGAAATTTTGAGTTCTTTTTTTTTGGTTTAAATAATAAAAAAACTTTAAGAAATTCTAAAAGCCAACACAAAATTTAAGAAAAAATATCATAAACTTTTTAAAAATTACAAATATTAAGACATCTCACAAAAGAGATGCACTACTTACGCATTACAGAGAAACAAATGAATAATCATCAATATAGATGAAGAAGGCTACATTTTGGAGAGAGAGAGAGAGAGAGAGCTTTGGTTGAGAGAGCTCTCAATCCCTTTCATGAGAGTTGAGATATTTTAATAGGTCTAAATCTTTATTTAGTTCATGTGAAAGGAGGAAGATGATGGGAACTGAAAATGACATAAAAGAGGAGATGATGGGAATTGAAAATTAATGAAAAAGACAAAAGATATGTTTCCATATATTTTGTGGTGCTGATATGTCCCGTGGTTAGGAGATGATGGAGTGGGTGATGGTGATGACGTGGATAAATATGAGATTTAAAATGGAAGAGGAGTGGGGAATAAGCCGACCCTATGGGACTAAGGGGTACATCAGTCGAGGAGCAAGGAGGTTGCGTCGGCTGGCTTGAGAGAACATGTGGAAGAGATCAAGAGGAAGAGACATAGGATAGGAGATAGAGATACAAATCAATAATCCTTCGATACTATATATTAGATTAATTTCCACATATATATATAGGCTACTCCTAAACCAAACAAAACGCTAAAAAATAACTTTAAGGGCATTCGAACGCATTATCTGTAGCATCATGAGGCCGTTCGAACGTTGGCACTCAAATTTCCTATTAGGCGTTCAAACACTCAAGCCCAGAACCAAAATGTCCTCTTGTCATCCAAAAATAGTGAGTGACTAAACCTAGATAAGTAGGTTCGATCGAGCAAATGCAATGTCGCCCAAAAGGTGATCCGATCGAGTCCGAATCATATCATTCCACTATGCTTCCATTCACCTTATCCTCAAGGTGAGAACTCAAGCTCCACTAAATTAGACAAGTAAGCAGCTAACTCGACTGACTTGGGCTGCTATGATGATAAGCCCACCATGGCCTTAGGTGGAGCTAGTAGTGGTCGGGCAGCTCCTACGTGTCCATTATTATTCAGGGTGGCTTAGGCAACTCCATCATCTTAAGTAGGGGTGTAAACGAGCTGAGCCTAAGCGAGCCAGCTCTAGCTCAGACTTAGCTTGAAATTAATTTTGAGCCTCAATTGTAGGCTTAGGCTTGGCTTAGCTCAATTCAAGCTGAGCTCGAGCCGAGCTCAAGTTTGAATTGAGCCCGAGCTCGAGCCAAGCCAAGCCAAGATGGAGAGGAAGCAAAGGAGGATGAAAAAGAGGAAGACATGAAGGAGCATTGAGAGAGACCAGAACGAGGAGGAGGAGGAGGTTGAAGACGGCTTCGAAGGGATGGTGGTGGACCAGGCGGAGGTGGCATAGCTAGAGAAGAGATGGGGCAAGGGAAAAGTCGCCATCGCCAGATGAGTAGGGTTCCGGCTAGCGAGCGGGCATAGATTTGTGACCAGGAGAGAGAGAGCGTTACGTGCGAGGGAGGGATCGAGGAGGACTCATAGCCTCGGAGGAGGAGGATGCTTGTCGACGGTGGAGGATTAGAGGAGGAGGCCCGTCAACGGTGGGAGACTAGAGGAGGAGGAGGACGACGACGAGGTGGCACCCTGAAGAAGGAGAAGGAAGTGGCTAGTCAACGGCTTGACGAGGAGGAGGAGGTGGTGGAGGAGGTAGAGAAAAACTATCAACATTGACTAAGAGTCTAAAAGGAAGAAGAAGAAGCATTATTTTATTTTATTTTAATTTTTGAACGGTTGGTTATTTGAGGAGTTAAGTGGTGTTTGGGAAATGGGATTGGTGATTGATGAGAAAGAGGAGTAATGGAGTAATGAGTTATAATTATGAGGTTAGGCAAGTAGGTAGGAGGTATGAAGGTTTTCCTCTTAGCCATATGTCAAATGGAGAGAAAAAAAATATAATAAGATATTATATATATAATTTCGAGCTTCTTGAGCCGAGCATGAGTAAGCTAACTCTAGCTTAGGCTCGGCTCGATATTATTTTCGAGCCGAATTCAATGGCTCGGGCTCGGTTCAACTCGAGCCGAGCCGAGCCGAACTCGAGCTTCAATCGAGCCGAGCCCAAGCCGCTCGTTTATTTTGACAACCCTAATCATGAGCCAGCTAATATATGATTCTACCGATACCCATTTGTGCAAAAGGAGGAGATCACAAGGCTTATCAAGGAGATGCTGGATAACAGAATCATCCAACCAAGTCGGAGCTCGTACTCATCACCAGTGCTCCTAGTGCAAAAGAAGTTGACACATGGCAAGTTTATGTGGACTACCGTGAACTCAATGCCATCAAAGTGAAGGATATGTATCTTATTCCTGTCATTGAAGAACTCTTTTGATAACTAGTATTGCCTCCCTACCCAGCTCTATTAGCAGACCCTAACTACCCAACCAACTTCCGTGCCTCAAAGCTTATCGAGTCATTACAACCGTGCTAACCATTTGACTTCATACTAACAACACCACTAGGGAAGACCTTGCCTTATCTCAGATCGCTACCCAACCAATGGTCGTGATAATGAATTCCTCAATTTGTTTTTCAATTAGAAGTGGTGAATATTGTGGTTGTTTGGGTACTTCTGTCAACCTTGCACCTCTATTGAGGTTACTATTTAGATTTTCTCTCAGAGAAAGATTTCTTTTAATGGATCTCCTCTTGTTCCTCAATCTTCAAAAAATGTGGGGCCTCTATTCTTCCAGAAGTGCTTTCTAATAAGAGCTTTAGCTCTTTCAATTCATCCTCTTGTGTCGTGAGTTAAGCGAGTCGAGAAGGTATGCTCAACTACGAGGTCGAGCAGCAACAGAAGTAGGCTAAAGATATCATCAACTGAACCTTGGCCAACTTTGCCATATGAGACAGGAGGTGGTCGCAGCATGCATGAACTGGCATACTAGATGAACCGTGTGGATGAGCATTCATGAGCCTCTTACTTCAGCAAGTGAGATCCGAGGATGTGCACAAGACTGTATTCCGCACACATGACGGGCATTATGAGTTCTAGGTCATGCTTTTTAAACTCACTAATGCCTCCTTCACCTTTCAAGGGTTGATGAACGATGTCTTTAGGGTGTTATCAAGGCAGTATGTGCTTGTTTTCTTTGACAACATCCTTGTGTATAGTCGCTCATGGAAGGAGCATCTTGTCCACCTCCGCAAAGTGTTGCAGATTTTGAAAGACAATAAGCTGAAGTTGAAGTAGTCCAAGTGTTTATGGGGCCAGCCAAGAGTGAAATATCTCCGCCACATCATATCGGCGGTGGGAATAGAAGCTGATCCCTCTAAGGTGCAAAACATAGTGTAGTGGCAGATTCTAAAGACACCAAAGGAATTGCGAGGCTTCCTTGGATTTACGGGCTATTACCATCAAGTTGCTGCCAACTATGGCAAGATTGCTACCCCCTTGGCATCACTACTGAAGAAGGGGGAGTTCCAATGGACAAGGCAACGACAAAGACATTTGAAGAATTGAAGAAGGCAATAACCACGGCGCCGGTCTCTACACTACCTGATTTCACCAAGCCTTTTGTGGTGGAATGCGTTGCATCAGGGGCTGGAATTGGGGCTATCCTCATGCAAGAAGGGAGGCCATTGGCATACATGAGCAAGGCATTGTCGATAAAGAACTAGATGATATCTACATATGAATGAGAGATGTTGGCCATTATCCATGTCGTCACCAAATGGAGAACATATCTCATCGGGAAGCGATTTGTGGTGCGTACTGACCAGCGGAGTCTTCCATATTTTTTGGACAACAGATTCACACTCCGGCACAGTAGCGGTGGGTGACAAAGTTGTTGGGCTACAACTACGAATTAGTGCAGAAGAAAGGAACCAAGAATCGGGTAGCCGATGCGCTATCATGGCAACTCGAACCAACCAATTTAGCCATCATTTTGATCTCAATTTTTCCCTTCCTTTTAGAGGTTGGGGCTGCATGTTTAGAAGATCCAAAGTTGAAGGAACTCATGAAGAAAGTAGAGAAGAACCAACATGCTATTAGAGATTAGAAGTGAAGGACATGACGGTCTACTACTAGACCAAGGGCGTGTGTGGGTACCAGCCAAATCCCATGATTCGCCACTTCGACGACACTCCTACGGCGGGCCATGAAGGAACATTCAAGACCTATAAGAGGTTAAGACAAAATTGTGTATGGGTAGGAGTGAGAAAAGAAATGCTATCTTATGCTCAGATTTGTGAAATCTGTAAACACGCCAAGGTGGACTTGACGAAATCGGCGGGGCTGCTGCAACTCCTACCAATTTCGGACCAGATTTGGGAAGATGTGGCAATGGATTTCATTGAAGGACTTTCCTAGGTCAGAGGACATACAGTGATAATGGTGGTGGTCGATCTGTTGACAAAGAGTGCGCACTTGTACACCGTAAAGAAGGTAGCAGAAATTTTCGTGTAAGAAGTAGCCCGGTTGCATGGCATGCTGAGATCTATAGTTTCGGACCGTGATCCAATCTTTGTGGGCCACTTTTGGCAAGAGTACTTCAAGCAACAAGGTACTGAACTCAAAATGAGCTCGGCGTATTATGCACAAACCGATAGGTAATTCGAAGTGGTTAATCATTTCCTTGAGCAATATTTGTAGTGCTTCGTCGGAGAGCAACCTAAGAGATGACTAGCTTATCAACCCTAGGTGGAGTACTCATACAACACGGCTCACTACACCGCTACTGGGATGACACCCTTCAAGGCGGTCTATGGACGCATGCCTCTCACATTGCGGTCTTATGACCAATCAAGCGCACCAAACCATTCTGACATAGATGAGGTGCTATTGGAATCAGACGAAGTGCTCAAGCAGCTCAAGCTTCACAAACACTAGGATAGAAGCTATGAAGTTGGTGATTGGGTCTATGTTCAACCCCAACCATATCGGCAAGTCTCGGTACAACCTATTTAGAAACAAAAATTAGCCTATCGCTTCTTTGGTCCAGTTTAGATTTTAGGGATGGTGGGAGCTATCGCATATAAGCTGGACTTACCCGAGACGTCTCGAGATCACCTGGTCTTCCATGTATCATGCTTGAGAGCATGGGTTGGTCTAGTTGAGCAAGTTGTGGTAGAACTACTTGAGTCCGATTCAGAGGCGACTAAGCTCACTCCGAAGAAGGTCCTAGCATGAAGGAGAGTCAGACACGATAGACGAATAGTCACAGATGTGTTGGTGATCTTGGCCGATCAGACACAGGATCGAGCCACATGGAAAGCCAAGGAGACATTGATGAACGATTATCCCGAATTTACACTTTGAGGACAAAATGAGCGGAAGCATGGTGGAGTAATGTGATTCAGACTACACTAAGTCATCTCGTGCATGGATATGACCTATGGACCTTTCCTATTTTGGTTTCTTAGTTTTTCTTGAAGAATAAGAATTTTGGCTATTGCGTTTGAACGAAAAGAGGTTGCGTTCAAACGCTTGCATATGTTTACGCATACAGAGAACGTAACTTGCTCGTTCAAACGCGCTCGACGAGAATGCACTATTTCTAGGTTTATCATTTGTTAGTTTTATTTGTTAGGTTAACCTCTTAATATGTGCAAGGTGACCTTATTGGGATTATAAGGAATATTGAATTAATCTTTCTTCTTCCTCTAGCTCAAACCCTAGTCATGTGCCACCTCGAGGCCGATTGCCTCTTGCCTCCATCGACTGTTCAGACCCTCGCTACTCCTTGGGATTAAGATTACCTTCTCCCTCCCTTTACCTTCACCCAATAGCACCTCGTGCAACCATTCCATCACCACCACCCGTCATCTCCACCTCTCCACCTCCACCGTAACTCTACTTGTTTTTGCCTTAGTTGCAGTTCGAATCTACAAAGGGTCTGAATATAAAAAACATAAATCATGAAGATATGGAATTAATCCATCTAGTTTTGTAATTTTATAGCTACGAGAGAAATTTAACAAATATTTTCCTCCGACTACATGGACTGCTTCCCTACATTCCATCTTAATCGGGTAACTGAGGCCAATTCATATCGTAATATATTTGATCGCATCGTGATACGATCTCCCCTAAGGCTAAGGTTCGATCTCTTCCAATTCTTTGATTTGGACTAGATCTGGCACGAAACTTTGTAATAAGATCTTGAAAGATATCGTCGTTAAATCGACGTAAAATTTGGATATGCTATAACCCCAAAAAAGAGCTTTCTAAGCAAATCGGATGTGGAGATCTCGAGATATCGTCCGATTAGTGGACGAACGTCAGGGTGGTTTGATTAGGATCCGTGGATGGAGGCACGAGATCCTATGTGATGGTGGTTGGAGGCGGATCGACGTTAATGGGGTGGCGCCGGTGAAAAGTGGTGGTGGAAGGGTTATGGTTGATGGAAGGGTTAGGGCAAGTGCTAGATAGATTGGAAGAAAGGGGAGGAGAGGGCCACCCCTAAGGGTCTAGGGTGATTGGCCGCATTCACAACCGCGTTCAAACGTGACTTACAGAAAACTTATTTCTTGGAAATTAAACATTAAAACAAGAAACAAAGATATTTCTAAAGTGTATCCATGCTCGAGACGATATCGATGAAGTCCGAATCATATCACATCAAAAGAGAAAAGCAAAAAGAAGTTCTTTTTGCATAAGATCAACCTCAACTTAGAGAATCTTTATCACAATCGATTCCAAGAAGGCCAAAGACTCTTAGAGAAAGGAAAGAAAAAGAATATTCTTGTTCAAGAGAAGAAATGGCAGACATTTTCAAAGGCTTGAAAGATCTCAAATTAATAGAGCTTTCAGAATGTCAACGCCCCGAAGTAGATAAGATCAATGACCCTCATAATTGTCCTTATCCTCGAATAGTGGGACATGCATTAGAAGATTGCTTTGTTCTTAAGGTAAAATCCAAAGGCTCATAGATGATTATGGTATGGATGCTGAATTCCAAACAAAGAAGTAGAAAGAAAAAAAAATTGAGTCAACTTACACGATCAATACCACATCATCTCCATCAAATGAGATGCATATTTAGGAAAATTATACTCTTTCGACACCTCCCACAGGTGAGGTTGAACTAGAATATACTTCACATACTCCTTTTTATTCTCCTATGGAGTATTATGCAAGATCACACTATATGGTACCTTTATTACAACCTATTGAAAGATGCCCATGGCCCACATTGGAGGAATTGTATCATCCATGCAGAGATAATAAAGAATCTATGTCTAATATAGAGCCACAATATGATCATTATGGGAGACCAAATATTATCAAGAGACAGAAAAAAAAACAAGCTTTTAAGCAAAGGATTAGAGCTACTAAGTTTGATCCTACAAATTTATTGCCTCCTCCAAATTAGCAACCAAAACCAAAGACTTGTAAGATGCTAAATATAAAGTTTTAAAAAAGGTAATTCCATATGAAGAGATACAAGAATATATTGATCAAGTCTAGATCTCCGAACTAGAAAACCATATATTCCAAATCATAATATCAAGTGGGAAGAATATTCCTGCCATGCTATAGGAGTTTTTGAAGAAGATGTTCTCTTTGTTTTCTAGAAGAAGAACCAACGGAAGTTCACGAGATCATCACTCATTTTGGACGTCGACTTCTTGACTCTCATTCTCCACCGCTGAAGGAAAATGACCAAGTCCCACAAGCAATGTCAAATGTAAACTCTAATGAGCCTGTTAAATATAATGTAATTGCTCATTTAAAGAAACTAATAGCATTGCTTAGTGTGTATGATGCTATGTGTCTTTCTTTTGATCTTCACAAATCTTTTACTACAACTTTATCCTTTCTCGATGACTATAGAATGGAAGTTGCTCAGACTGACACTCAAATAGATGGTAATTTTAATATTAAATTCGCAGATGATGATTCATTACTAGAGTCCAAGTTATATAATAGACATTTGCTAGTAACAGGAGAAATTGATGATATGCCTATATCTAAGATAATGCTAGATTGTGGTTCTGTTATCAGTCTTCTACCACTTCGAACATTTCATAATCTAGAATATACTACAAAAGATTTAACACCAAGCATTATTGTTGTCCAAGACTTTAATCAAAGTGGCTAGTAAACATTAGGCTCTATTCACGTAATATTAAAACTTCAAGAATTGGTGACAATGTTGCGGTTCTTGATTTAGGTGCATAGTGAAACTGTTTCAATTTGTATCAATTTTTATTTTTATTTAAAAAAAATAAAATAGTTTTTGGCATGTGCATTTGAATGCAAATAGATGCATTAGAACATGGTCATTCAAACGCCCATACAGAGAATGTGTTTTGGCTGTTCGAACGCAATCAGGGTGCATTCGAACACACGACGAGTAAGTTGAGTTGTAATAAAATTTGTTTTGGGTTTTTGGATATTTGGCTAGCCTCTATATATATAAATATGGAAAACAGTCTCTTTGGATTACTGATTATTGATCATTAGAGTTGGTTTTCAAGCCATCTTCTCCCTACTCCCCCTTCCCCTTGGCATCCAACCCAAATTCTCATCTACAGTCGAGATTAATCCTCTATCGCTTCTCCCTCCTCTCTCTAGCGATCAGTCATACCTGAAAGCTTCCTTTTTTTCCCCTCATCTAGTTCCAAACACTAATCCATCTACCATACCATAATCATCTTCCATAACTCTAACCACGTATTCCACGTCCATCCCGCTATCTCTTAACGTTCGGTTATTATTTTATACGTAACTTTCAATCTACTTATCCGATTGCCGTGATTCTAATTGCGTTGGATTTCTAACTCCCAGAGGAATAACATATCCGAATATTAGATCAATCCAACAATTGGATAGAATTTAGTTATCTTTGCAAGTTTCATATTGAATTATATCTAGATTATTAAATCGGATAGAAAATCATCTTGTCTAAAAGCGACCATAACAGACAAGCATCATCTTTCATGTCATAGATGCTCGTACATCTTATAATGTTTTATTAGGATGACCTTGGCTTCATGACTATAAAGTTATTCCTTCAATATTTCATCAATGCTTCAAGTACCCAACATCTGAAGGCCATGTAAAGAGAATATTTGCTGACACAAAATCTTTTACAACAGCACAAGCATTTTATGTTGATGCAAAATTTTATCTAGAATCAACTTTAGATTTGAAGAAGTCTCCTCTGACACATCCATTAAAAATGGGATTTACGGAGAAATTTATTATGAAAGTGCAACAAGAAAAGAAACCTCCTTAAAACAAGACATATAGGTATATTCCAAGTAATCAAAAAAAGCTGAAGGATCCAATATTTTAAATTATTGAAGAGCAACCTTATTCAAGTTTTTGTAAAGATTTTCCAATGCCACTAGCAAAGATTGTTCCTTCAGCTATTAAAGCTTCGCCAAATGAAAAAGATATACCATCCAAAAGAAAGTAAAAAAAATTGAAGAAGATAAATTAATTTATTCAATTTGTTCCATCCACTTCAGTTATTTTAGTAGATATAAGTTCATCTCTTCCCATAATCTTTGTTAATCATAAACTCTTGTATATCATGTCTCAAATGGGATATGATATAAACACTAGTAAAGGATTGTGTTACAGTTGTAGTAGGAAGCAACCATTTGAAGAAATTCTTTCTTTAGATCGAAAGAAATCTCTTCAATATGATGAAGAATTACTATTTGCAAAGACCAGACTTGATTTTGAAGTTCAAGTATATATGATCTCAACAAACTTTGTCAACCTTCAAAAAGCTCCTGCTAAACTAGAGGATGGAGGACAAGCAACAATTGATGACTTAGAAGAAATCAACTAGAGGGTAGAAGATGAGCGACGCTCTACTTTTATTAGCCCATATAAAAAAATGAGGAAAGAGAAAGATATATCACATTTCTTCATCAAAATAATGATATCTTTACTTGGAACTACAAGGAGATGCCTGGCTTAGATATAGATGTTGATATCTATCACTTGGCTTTAAAAGAAGATGTTCATCTAGTGAAACAACCTCAAAGAAGTTTTCAACCTAAACTTATTCCACAAATTAGATAAACTTCTCAAAGCAAACTTCATTCGAGAAGTTAAATACCTATGATGGCTTGCAAATATAGTTCCAATGAAGAAGTAGAATAGTCAACTTAGACTTTGTATTGATTTTAGGGATTTAAATAAAGCTTGCCCTAAAGACGGCTTTCCTCTACCTATCTCTAAGCTTATGATTGATGCAACAGTAGGCCATGAAGCACCATCATTCATGGATGGTTATTCTGGATATAATTAAATGAAAATGGATCATGAAGATAAAGAGTTTATAGCCTTTCATACACCCAAAAGAATATTCTATTATACTGTAATGCCTTTTGCTCCAAAAAATGCTAGAGCTACATATCAAAAGGCCATGACTGTTATCTTTAATGATCTCCTACATGCTACGTGGATGATTTGGTGGTAAAAATAAAACAAAGATAAGATCATATCAAGCATTTATATGAAGTATTTCAAGAATTAAGAATGTATATCTTAAAAATGAACCCTATGAAGTGTGCTTTTGGGGTCACATCAGGAAAGTTTCTTGGATTCATTTTCTGCAAGAGAGAAATAGAAGTTAACCCTACTAAAATAAGGGCAATTCTTGAAGTGCCACCGCCTCGAAATCTCTACAAATTAATGAGTCTTCAAGGTCATTTGACTTATATATAAGGATTCATTTCCAATACAGCAAGTCTCATGAAAAAATGCATTTTTTGAATGGGATCAAGCTTGCAAAAATATCTTCCAAAATAATAAAAAATATCTTTTGAATCCGCCGGTTCTCACTTCTCCTATCAAAGGAAGACCCTTGATCCTTTGCACCGCAGTATTACCAAGATCATTAGGAATATTGTTGCCTCAAAATGATGATTAAGGTAAAGAAAGAGCTCTTTATTATCTTAGCAGAACATTGATCGGTCTTGAGTATAATTATTCAAAAATGGAGAGAAATATGCTTATATTAGTATTTGCAGCCTAAAAATTATGACATTATCTTTTAGAGCATCCGGTGCAGCTTATCTCCAAAGTAGATCCATTTTGTTACATATTAAAGAAATTAGTCTTATCTGAAAGATTGGCCAAATGGGCTATATTGCTCTCTCAATTTGACATAACATATGTGCCACAAAAGCAGTACAAGACAAGCCCTTATAGATTTTCTTGCAGCCCACCCAATTTCGGATGAAACAGTTCTACAAGATGATTTTCCTGATGAAGATGTTCTTGTTACTAAAATACAATCTTCTTGGGAGATATACTTTGATGGAGCTTGTAGGCATTCAGGAGTAGGAATAGTCTTTGTCACCCCTGAACAAGATATTATATCTTATTCTTTCACTTTGACCACAACAATATCAAATAATATAGCAAAATATGAAGCTCTGATCATTGGATTGGAGATTGCTTCACATATAAGTATGGACCCTCTTATAATCTATGGGGATGCTCAACTTATAATAAATCAATTGCTAGGTATTTATGCTATTAAGAAAAAGGAATTAGTTCCTCATTTAACAAAGGATGAAGAGATTATGAATTCATTCAAGAATTTGAAAATAGAAGATGTACCTCGATCACAAAATTAAAAGGTTGATGTATTGGGCAGCCTTGCAGCAGCTATGGCTCTTTCTCCCAAAATTTTTTTTATTGATTATAATAGAGGAAAGGAGACTTAAAGAATCTCTAAACATGCAATCATTAGTGCTTACTAATGACATCTCATCGTTAGAAATCCAACCAATAGATTGGAGGACTCCTTTTTTAGATTATCTTTTACATGAAATACTTCCTGTTGACGCTCAAGAAAAATTAATATTAAGAAGAAGAGCAACAAGATATATATGTACTTATAATATTCTTTATTGGAGATCATTTGATAGACTATTGTTACAACGCCTTTCTAAAGATGAAACAATATCCACTCTCGAAGAAGTCCCATTCGAGTACATGTGGTGTACATCAATCTGATTCTAAATTATATCACAAGTTAAAATATTTGGGATATTATTGGCCTTCTTTGGTAAGTGATACTATACAATATGCTAAGAAATGTTATGTGTGCCAGATTCATGAAGACTTTATTCACCGACTTATGGAATCTCTTCATCCAATGAGTATCTCTTGGCTCTTCGAAGCTTGGAGTTTGGATATCATACGACCCATTAGTGCATCTTCATCAAAAGGCCATATTCTTTAGATTATTTCTCAAAGTGGGCAAAAGCCATCGCTCTTAAAGATGTAAAGGTATTAAGATAGTATACTTCATTAAAACTCACCTTCTATATAACTTTGGGGTTGAAGGCTTATTTCCGATAATGACACACTATTGAAAAAAAATCAAAGTATGAAGAAATTCTTTACAAACTTGAAAATCAAACATCATTTCTCTTCCGCTTATAATGCAACAACCAACAGTCAAGCTAAAGCCTTTAATATGATTCTTGCGCAAACATATGAAAAAAGTGATTCATAATAACATAAGAGAATGGCATGGAAAGCTTTTTGAAAAATCTGTGGGCTTATTGTACAACCATAAAGACTCCGATCGGAGCAACTCCTTACTCCCTTGTATTTGGAAGTAAAGTGGTTTTACCTTTAGAAATGCATATCCTTTCTCTTAGAGTAGCCATATAAGAAGGTATCACAGAAAATCAAGTTGCTAAAATAAGGCTAGATGAGCTTGATATGTTAGAAGAAATGCATCAAAGCTTAGCAAAATTTAGAGATGTACCAAGCAAGGCTCTCTAGAACTTTTGACAAAAAAAATGAAGCTCCATTCATTTAAAGTTTGAGATATGGTTTGGTCATTGGTGCACCCAATAGTAATTACTCGGCGGACTTTCACCCCCCCCCCCCCCCCCCCCCCCGATACTTAAACTGAAAAGCCAAAAGTACTCCTTACTTTATGAGTATAAACTATAAGCATATTAATAAAGAAGATATCCATAGAAATGTTTGGTAAAGTAATAATTTTGAGAGGACTTAATATATTATTATCAGAATAATGCGTATGCTCATTCGAATGATACGACCATAACCATCATAGGTAAGATTCATAAGATTATTTTTTATCAGACATTGACATGATCATCATTATTGATATTCTTACAATAGTCATCACTCACCCAGATATATATTCATGATATCCATATACTCATATTTGTTTTCATAGATGACATAGAAGATGATAAAACACAAGCATGATTGAGTCAAATCTGTAAGAATATACTCAAATTCTTTCTTATGTTAGGCTAGTGTTTGCATAAATGGCAAGACGACTTCTTTGTACTATCAACATATGTAGTGTTGAAGTTTTAGATTTTGTAATAACTGAACTCCTTGTCATATAAAATCTTCTTGTAATGTTATATTTTTAATTGATTTCCTTAGCTTCATAATATGTGCTTATGTTTGGTTTGTACCTTTAGCAAAAAAATGAGAATATTAAGTTTATCTCAAAAAAAAAATTAAGTAATGATAATTTAAAAATAAGCTTACTTTGATCCATATATAAAAGGGAAAGAATTACCTCATATGTATTGTCAAGGTTTTAAGGTAATAAATTCATAATCACTATTATTGATAAAGCCCCATATTGCTTTCTTCATGTATCTTGATGCATTGAGATGGAACTTTTTGAGATGCCAGCTTTAAGTATATCCTTCTTTGGTCCTTCGTATCCTTAAAAACTCTTGAAGACTTATATGTCATACACACACACACACACATACATATATATATGATTGAATTAGAGGATCTTCATTTACTATGAAGATTTTTGACCCACTAAGGATTTAATACAATTTGAGTCATATATGAAGAAATCATATTCCCTCAAACACTATCATAAAAATAATAAAAAAAATAAAAAGAGAGAGATAATATATAATTCTTCCTCTTTGGGTCATATCCTAATATCCGTTATGTCACTATTTGAATAACTCGACATTGTCATTTATTACCATTGTAGCGCACCATATTTTGTCGCCATTCAAGGGGCCAGCGTTGGTGTTCATTGCTCTTGGCTCATCGTCATTGCTATGGCATATTATCATACACCATGAATTTAGCTTCATTACCTTACATGCGCCATCACTGTCTCCATGTGTTTGCTCATCGTCATCGCCTATCATGAACGCACTTGTCATTATCTCTTATGAGCTTGTTGTAATCTCCTTTGCACCATAAAGACTACAATATGTGACGAGAAAATGATGCCTATGTTCTTCTTAAATAAGTATGGCACTCCTTAGAAAAAAAAAAGGAGTGTTCTCAAAGTGTCTTTATGTCCCTAATCTGAAGGAATCCTACCAGCTATATCTAAATATCACACTTACTTCTCTTTCTAAGCAGTTGAATTAGTCCTTAATATATGGGAACATAAATTTTCTAGAATTGGTCTAATCCCATCTTAACAAAAAAAGGTTTAATGACTTCTCCCAACCTCATGTGATCTTGTTAAAAACATAATTGGCCAACTAATTTTTCTTTCTTTCCTGCGTGCTTACTCTTGTTCAATAGAAATCCCTATTTATTTGGAATTGTTACAACAAAATCCCTAATGGCCATAACTTACTCAACTACGCTACAATTTAGATTATACTCTATCAACATAATTCTCTTTCTCATCAAAAAATCCCTATGGCTTCTATAATTTGACGATTGGCAATATTGTTATTATTTTCTTTTTAATCAATACAAAATAAAATATATTATATTTCTAGGAATTGCTCCAATAGAGACATAATCAAATGTTCAGAATATTATTTGAAGGTATCACATCACATATGTAGAAAGTAAATCTATGGCAATAATTGCTTCAACTATAAACTCTCTATTAGATTTGTTGTCAGATTTTATTCTCTACTTCATAGCACATTCCATGAAGGAATCTAATAAATATAGTTATCCAATTAAAATAAAAAGAAAGAAATAGAGAAATAAATATAGAAATAGATAAGTTTTAATCCTAAAGATCCGAAATTTAAAAGAATCACTCATAGGATTTCTAAGAAGACACCAAATAAACAAAAGTTATCCTAAAATAGTAAAGATATGATTTTCAAAGCCTAAATAGTGGAATTTGGCCAAAATATGATTAGCTCAATAAAGAGTATTGATTTTTGCTCAAAATAATATTTACATACATATAAAATAAGATATGATATTATATAATTTGGTGATAATAACAGAACTTATTGATTTAGCTTGGATGATGAACCTGGACCATCATAAACACCACTACCATTTGTTCACAATCTCCAAGATTTTAATATATTTAAGAATTTTTCAATCTCTCTCAGATTCTTCTATCTTGATTTTATATTCTAAGTTCTCTCGTTGAACACTAGCTTCAAGTTGATCATAATCTCAACGAATCCCGTCATATAGATGTTGATGAGAAGAGTTCTTCTCTTGTAGCATAGTTTGCTCTTTCTTGAGTATCCATATATGAGCTTCAACTTCTTGCAATTGATTTCTAAGAGCATCAATCAGCTTTTGATTCTTCCTCTTGTAATATTTATTTGATACGACTTAGATCTTGAGATATAAATCCTCTAACAAATTTTAACATCTTGTAATTATTATTTTTTTTTTTTTCTTTAAGAATATTTAACGAGAAGAATGAAATGCTATTAAAAAGTGATAACATAATATCTCTTAGAGAAAACCTAGGAAGAAGTGGAGATAATACCGTAATTAGGTTTACTATATGCTGTCGTAATATTTTAAGAGTCGGAGAACAAGCATACAATGGCATGTAAATTGCAAGCAATCTTTCTCCACCATATTTCATAGCCTCAATTACCCCAGACAGAAGAATTCCTTCAAGAGAGATGTTGGAGAAAATTTCAAAGAGTAAAGTCAGTTCTTTATCAGATTGAGGCTTGTCTATGTGATGCCCTACTTTGAACATTTCCATAATGCTTCATAGCCTCTACATAAATTTTATAATCACAATTAAAAAAAAATTATATTGAATGATGCATTGTGTTTGAACTATATGATTTTATACCTTTATCATCTGAGTCTGAGTAAGATTCAATATTCCTATGTTGTTTAGTTCACAAATCTTCGCATCTAGATCTGGGCATGTCTCCATAAGAGCATCTATCATTCCTTTTGAAGAAGGATTATTCTCGTTGATATTTAAAAGATTATTTAAAACACCATCTATATAGCCTCTCCAACATTCTTTGAAATATTTTATTCTTCTGAGATTGAGCTTGGATTGGCCTTGTGTCTTATGCTTTCTTAAGAACTTAACTCCAACAAAGACAAGTCATCAGAAGAATCAAAGAGAGGGGGGCATTTTGCCTTTTCTTAGCTATTCCTAGTCGACTAATCATATTCATCTTCATCCTTTGATGACTAATTTGCTTCAAACTGTAGACATAAAAGTATATCATATATATATATATATATATATATAAAAGATAAAAGGAGAAAAAGATTTAATTAAGAAGAATAAAATTTGTATTGCGTGAAGGAAACACTTTTCTCAAGATCCAACTTATCTCGTGCATCTGATGTAGAAAATAACATAAGGATACAAAATGCAATATATTTGTCAATCCATGCAATGGAACTATATTGCCATTGATTCGAGAAAACTTCTATAATATGTCAGTATTTTTTGTAAAGGAGCCACGAATATATTTGTCAATCCATGCAATAATAAAATGAGTCGTCCAAGTAATAGTAGAAAACTATGGCCAATTGGATGCTCACCCATTGCCCTCATACCCTCTATAAAGAGCATATAAAGCTACAAGAGAGAGCTAATGAGAAAGTTTGCCCCTCAACCATCCAAGAAGTCATCATAAAAAACCCTCCAAGGAATTTAACCATATGGCCATGGAGTATCTGCATAACCAACCATATAGAAAGAAAAGCAGCAGTATATAAATTCTTACCAAAAGTTTCTTTTGCATCAAACTTAGCATCGATAAAAATAACTCGTTCATACTTCAAAAGAGTCCATGCTTTTATTCCCAGCCAAATCTTTCCATATTTATAATAATTGATAAAGTGCTGGTGGATAATAACAAGAAGATTTGGCAGCAAGTAAAAGCTTCAGGAATTCCAATTAAACCACGAAAGAGCTCTTCATCAACCTTATATCAAACGAGGAGAAAATAGCACCAGAAATACCAATTTAGTTAAACATAGCATGTTCATCATTGAAGAGATTAAAACCCCACTCAATATAACTTGGCATAAAATCATAAATTTAAAATTTATGTTCCTCCCAGCCAAGTCTTTCGATTCTCATTTGATGAAGGAGAAAGAAAGACGTTATCAAATCTTTCTCAAGCTAATATTTTTGTAACATTTTTATATAATATCCTCCCTTCTTTGGTATTGGTATGCATCACCATGTTATTATCATTTTCATTCTCATCCTTTACAATATAAGGATCAGATTGAGCTAGTGGGATCAAAGAAGAATGATATGATAAATTTATGCCTTGGGAGGATTGAGATGTAGACACCTTTAATAAGAAAATTAAAAAAAGAAAAAAAAAAGAATGAAGAGTTAAGACATAAATATATAAGTAAAATAAAATAAGCAAAACATTAGAAATGGAAAACACATATAAACTAACATATTAACTTTGCAAAATAAAGTAGTCCAAAAAAATAAAATAATAAAAATATAAAAAACCAAATCATCTACGAAATGTTTCTTGGATTTGGAGAGTAAATTCTCTCTTTGATATGTAGCTCCTATCATCGAAATATAAAATTCTTCTTCTTCTTTTTTCAAATGAAGATGGATCGTATAAAGATTTTTATGAATAGTATGAATTTCATATAAAAAACACCAAATAGTAGCACAGATCTACAATTCGGCACTGATTCAAAACGAATCATTGTCATCTTTCATCCAAATTTGTTTTGAGGTCATTTAGGCCCTCAAATAGCTCTATCAAATATATAACCTGATATGAAAAGATTTGACCAAATCGATTGTCCTAATTCTAAGGGAATTTGAAAACATGATAAGAGAACAAATTGAAGTGGGATTAATTTATTTTATTTTATTATATATTCTTCATATATCAAGGAATTAATGAATTTCCTATATTTAAAAAATTTCCACTAGAAATTTTCAACAAAATCTCTCAAATTAAACATTGAAATTTATGATACTCTAATATATATATAATATTTTCATCATATTATCTAGTGAAGCCCTGCATGCTCAGACTATATTTCACATTTAGAAGGGAAAGAAAAACTCAAAAATATTAACTAAGAAATTTAAGATTATATTGTACCTATAGTTTGTGGAATATAAATAGAAAATAAATTTTGTTTTTGCTTACGCCCCAATTCATATGCTTGCAAATATATAAATGGTGGTGATACACTTAGTTAGGATCTTTTCTTATTGCATTAGGTGTTTATTTTCATTAAAATAAAATTTTTGTAGGTTGCGTTCAAACACCCTTGTGAACTTCTGCATCAGATTCACAAATACAAAGAACGCATATTGTGCGTTCGAATGCTTGTATCGCTTTTGCACTGCGTTCGAACGCGATCGGGCGCATTCGAACGCGATCGACGGGAATCCTTTAGAATTAAGGTTTCATATTGTTTTATGATTTGTTGGCTAGCCTCTATAAATATGTGGAAGGCAACTAACTTCATTATTCTATTAGATTATTAATTTCTTGCTTCCTATCCTCTCGCTAGACTTTTCCCTCCTCCCTCTTCACCATCCTTCCACCTCTATCGTTGGTAAGTTTTCTCCTAGCTTCTAATCTTCCTCATCTATCAAGTCACCCCTCTTATTTGGGATCTTGACCACTTCATTCTCTTCGTCTACTTCCTTTAATCACTTCCACAATCCACCCTCATCTCTATACCCATCCATAACCTTAACATCCACTTCACCCGTCACCACCACTATCACCCACGTTATTCCGTATTTTCGTCCCTGCTACAGTTCTAATCTGGAAAGGGTGTAAATACAAAAGTTGTAGATCAGGAAGTTATAGATCCAACCCAATTAGTTTCGGAATTTTCTAACTACCGAAGAATATTTGACGAATATTGTTACACAGTTGCGCAGACTGATTCTTATAATAAATTTAAATCTTAAAAAATTGTTCCGTAGTCGATCTTTTGGTTCCAGATCATAGCAATTTGGTATCAGAGCTTATCAAGTGGTGTCAGATCCCATTAGGTGGCCCATTTGAAAATCTCTACATGAAAATTACTTCTTTGTTTCTTACAATGCTTTCATTGATCTGGGGTCCCTTTCATCTAGAGGAACAACCGAGCAGGGAGAGCTTGAGTTTGGAGCAGACTTGATAGAGCTTTAGCTAGAGAGTCTTGGATCCAAATGTGATACGATCTCATTCGGGTCATGATCCGAGGGTACATTCTAACTCATAAAATTGGTGCGACTTCGAATTTACCCATAAATTTTAGTTTTGTCTCCCAATGTGAGAGCTAGATCTACCACGAAATGTTAGGGTTAAGATAACCTTAGGATCCTATCATTAGATTAGCTTGAGTTTTGGTGGATTTGTAGATTGTGGATGGAGGCACAAAGCTACCGGAGTGGATGGTAGAAGTTTTTTAACTACTAAATATTTGGTATAAATTTATATTTTATCAAATATCCACTGTCGAAGTTCAAATGCACTTGTTGTGTGGAGTAACAGTGATGGTCGAGCATCAATGCGTGGGATTGTTGACATGTGCATTAGCACATTACATATGGTTGATGAGTCGAGATGTTTACAAGCTCTTCCTACAAAGCATCAGCTAGTACTAGCTCTTGCAGTGCATCTTCCAATACCATCTACTTCAGGTAGAGGTAGAGGTAGAGCCAGAGGTAGAGCCAGATGGAAAGGGAGGGGGAGAGGGATTTAAAAGGCGCAGACTACATCTACTATGGAGCATGCTACTGAGGTTTCAAAGCATGCTACTGAGGTTGCGGAGCATGTACATCTACTGCGAAGCAAGCAACGGAGGTTCCAGAGCATGCTACATCTACTATGAAGTAGGCTATAGAGGAGGCAATTACTTCAAAGGAGCAGCGAGCATATGTAGACATGCCTCATATGTGTGAATTTACTCTTTTAGTTTAGATATGGTTTTTGTTTATATGTTATAAACTTACTTCTAGCATTTCTCTTTTTTTTTTTTCTAGACGATATGTGTACATGTGGTTTCGTCAGCAGCGTTTGTGTTTCAGTTTCTATTTCCGGTTTCAGTTGCAGTTTCTAAATTTGCTTCATTTGGCTTCAAATATTGTGGTTATGATAGTTTGTTATTGGAGTCAATCCACTAGAAGGTGGTCTTCTACCATTAGCCATGCCTTCTATTTTTAAGTTGTCAACTTTGGTTAGTTGACTCTTAGTGTCAACAATTGACAGTAGCTGCTCTTCTAGTTATGATGATTTATGGTGGACATAGATATCTCTGGTTGAGATAGATTTCTCCTTAACAGAATCTAAATGTTGAGTTGCTATATATGCTTTGCTTCTCTGTACTCATTCCACACCTTGACATGAAAATTTGCTTTTCCCAGGTAAATCTATAGCAGTGTTTGTGTTTCAGTTTCTATTTCAATATTTCTTTCAGTAATTGTAAATAACAAATTGTTTCGGTGTTTCGTTTCAGTTTTACTTGTTTCAGATTATACAGAATAATAATTATCTGTTAAGCATTTTATTGAAACGCTCATCTCATAGGCGTTTGATTGCCGGCAGAGGATCAACTGTGTGTGCGCGGGCCTTCTTCTTAATTGTATGTCAGTATGATATTATTCATCTTTTAAGCGAGCCTGGCATTGTGCCAAAGATCGCCAGCTATTTTGAGTTTGACGTATATTAATAAATTTTTGTATTGTTACGACATTTATAAGTTCTTCCTTGTCTGCAATCACTCTTTTGGTGGTGGTTATCTTAGTTTGTTATGGCATTTGAAATTTGTCGATTTTGATACAGAAATAAAATAGATGCAACCATTGCATTTGATTGGTAACTAAATAAATGTATGTTAACGTCAATGCACCATATAAAACATAATGACATCAGGTATATGCGTACATCAAATTACTTTATAATTCCATCTTTACCACATTATCTGTATCTTACCTTAATGCGATTCTTGATAATTATTCATAACTCCCTTAAATCCTGTTACAATTGGCTGCACCTCAAATTTCTTTTAACTAAATGAATGATCCAAAAAGCAAGCTCTGGTACAAGTTACAGGATAGAATCTAACTATGGGAAATACTATTACTATTACTATTCCTTTTTGTTTTTACAGATCCCACTCATCAGGTAGGCAGGCAGGCAGGCCCCAGATACTAACGAGAGACAGACTAACACTAGTTAACAATAACTTCAAATAAAGGGCCTCAAAGAATAAAGCAACAATTCCTACTTATAATTTGTTTTAACATTACAAAATCTTCCTTGTGTGCAGACAAAGGGAATCTGCTACCTCTTACATTTGGCTTTTGCCAGTTTTTTTCCTCCTTTTCTTTTCAGCCTTGGGGATCTTCGTCTTGGGAGCCTTTTTTTTTTTTTTTTGTTCTGTACTTTCTTCTTATTCTCTTTCCGAGCTGCTCTTTTTTCTTCAGGATCCAGCTTGGGCTCAACCTTGTAGCCTGAATCTTCTTCACCGGTGTAGGCAGAAGATTCATCGTCCTGTGTCTGTGTTTGTGTCGGTTTTATCCTCCAAAGAACACTTCTTCTGCAGATCTGAGCCTGGCATTGTACCAAATAGCTACCTTTTCTAGATAATTATCGACATCTTCATCAGCAATAGACAGATCAATAACAAAATCAAATAACTTCTTCACAGTTGTTACAGCAACCCCATGTTTTCTAAAGAAATCCTGCAAGCAGCATGGGTCGACGGTTGTTTATGAGATACTCAAGTAAACAAGAATTTAGTTGGTGACCATGACAAGAAAATCTACTTGCAGTAACATGCAAGCAGTCTTCCTTTAGGAAATCCAGTGCAGATGGGTGGATCAAGGTCCACTGATTGAGAAACATCAATGATGTATAAATGACCCTGCAGTGCAGCAAAGAGAAGGTAAAACATGAGATTTGCTTGTCATGCAAGAAGGATAATAATTCATATACAAATAAAGATAATAGCTCACCTCAAAATAAAGTATGCTGTATTCACTCAAATCACCATGTACCAACTTGCACTTTTGGTATAAGGTTCACATTGTTAAAATAATCTAAGAAGGGACAATTACAATCATGTAAAAGTTGTGGACATTGCAGAAAGTTATGAGGTAAGAAAGCATAACAATTTGGATAACTAAATATTTTTCATAGGCAAATCCATCCTTGTTCTAAACTTTATAATAAAACATACAAAATTTACCAGAATGAAGAGAATCAAAAAATCAAGAGGGCCAGATACTAGTTTGTCTAAATTCGATGCTTCATGCATATGACGGTAGGAAAAAAAAAATACCTGATTTCCAGGTTGCTGCAGGATCTTATCATCCAATTGATGATTTGATCCGAGGGCAATTAAGGGGGTTGTGGACTTTTGAAGCCACCCCTCAATTGAAAAAAAGCTTGTTAGGCTCGATTGCATTCTAATTTGGTCTTTTAGACCCTATCATCTATCTAATTTATAAACCCTATCTTAAAAACCATCTACCTCCTTTATCTCTCTATTACTTACTCTGCTAAGTCTATAAAAGAATTCCACTCCAACTCAATAGTTGCCAGCTACAACCAAGCACACTAAGAGTAGGGAAATTTGACTGGACCTACACAAATTTTATTTTAATGAAAATAAACACCTAATGCAATAAGAAAAGATCCTAACTAAGTGTATCAGCGGATTTGTCAAAACGCTCAAAAACATTAAGTCCATGACACGTTGCTCTTAAGGCTTCATGTTTTGGTCATGGAATACTTGTTTGTTCTAGATATATAAGATGTGAAGGTTTGGTTGCACAATAAAGGTTTTTGTTTAGAGCTTATTATTTTATTTTTATTTTTAAAATGTTCTATGTACTATAACACTGTTGCCTAATTATTCTTTGTCATGGTATGTGGAATTTGAGACTTCGTTTACAAGGAATTCTCTTTAGCTATCTTAACTAGACTTATTTATGGTTCTTATTTCAGGAAAAGCAGGGTGGACTGCTCCTTGCCTTAAGGATGCTGCTCTATCAAAAGAGCAATGTCTCACGAATTTAATGTTTTTAACAAGGTTTCCAGTATCGGGATCGGTATCAGCCGTCCTAAAAAATGATACGTATCGGCCGTATCGGCTGTTCGTATCGGATCGAACTATTTTTTAATTATATAAAATTCTAAATATTATTTAAAATGCAGAAAAATGTAAAAAAATAAAAAATAAGAAAACAAAAATTACTCACATATGAAGTCTAAAAACTTAAAAAATATATTAACTTACTCAAAATTTAAAATGTTGATGAATATCGAGCTAGTTCTCGTAAATTTCTATAGTTTTCATCATCATAATCACCATAAGTTTGCAAATATTGATGTCTGGGACCTGATGCTCCAAAAAGTGATTCCATCATACTAGTCATATTGTATGGATCTTATTGTGTAACTTGCGTTTAAGGAGGATAATAACCAGCATTTGGATCTTATGCCTGAGAATACTGAGGATACTGAGGATAATAACTAACATATGGATCTTGTGATGACTTCAAACAATAAATACTCGATGTACCATAATCATAGGAACCAAAATGCATCCCGTGACGACGTCGCTGATATGTATATATATCCTCAGTTTCTCTGTCTTCAATCTTTATGCCTTTTTGACTTCCCTCAACAAATGTAGATGGACCGATCTCACCATCATATGTATTATCAGGTGATACGATTCGGACTTCACCGATGTCGTCTCAAGCATGGATTCACTTTAGGAGTGTCTTTGTTTCTTGTTTTAGTGTTTAATTTCCATGAAAATAAGTTTTCTGTAAGTCGCGTTCGAACGCGGGTGGAGTGAGTTCGAACGCGATTGTGAACGAGATTGTGAACGGATTGTGAGAGTGCGCATTGTGCGTTCGAACGCACTATGAACGCCTGCATCGTGTTCGCAAATCCAGAGAAGTGGAAAACAGACGCGTTCGATCACGCGTTCGAACACCTGCATCGTGTTCGCAATTCCAGAGAAGAGCGAACTCGGTGCATTCGAACACGGTCAGCAAAATTGTATTGTTTAGGATTAATTTTGAGTTGTTTGGTTAGCCTCTAAAAGGACGTGGATGGCAACCAGAGGTTATTATTGATTATTGAAGAATTGAGTTTTGCCTTGCCTTCTTCGTCTTCTTCACTCTCGTTCTTTCAATCCCCGGCGACGCCGCTTCTAACCTCCCTCGATCGGCCAATCACCCTAGACCCTTAGGGGCGGCCCTCTCCTCCCTCTTCTTCCAATCTATTCAACACTCGCCCTAACCCTTCCATCAACCATAACCTTTCCATCACCACTTTTCACCAGTGTCACCCCACAAACGCCGGTCCGCCTCCAACCACCATCACCTAGGATCTCGTGCCTCCATCCGCTAATCAGACGATATCTCGAGATCCCCATATCTGATTTGCCTGAAACTTGATTTGTTGGAAAGCTCTTTTCTAGGGCTACAACATATCTAAATTTCACGTCGATCCAACAGTGGAATCTTTCGGGATCTTATTTCAAAGTTCCGTACCAGATCTAGTCTAGATCAGAGAATTGGAAGAAATCAAACCTTAGCCTAAGGGGAGAACGTAACAAGCTTGGTATCAGAGCCACCATCCCTCGGACACACACTTCCTATGACGACAACCAGAGCCATGGCTGCACGGCGAGATGAAGAAGAGATTCTCCTAATAGAGGGAGAAACGGTCGTAGAGACTTCCACCCACGGAACCACCCGATCAAATCAGAATACGGAAGAACCTAGTGTTCAAGATGGTTGGGGTCTCTTTTCGAACAAATGGCCATCAACAACCAAATGATGATGGAGATGATACGGGAAATACGGGCGTGGCCGAAACCTTCAACAAGCATGGTAATCATAAGGCAGCATGGGGAGCCCTCCGTAACATACCCAACATCCTCCACGGCCTCCCCATTCCCCATAAAAATAGGTGAGAGTTCGACTATCCAGCAAGATCGAGCTTCTACACCCCAACCCATGGTCAGCCACAACAAATTGCCACCGGCTACAATGGGATCCTCAACCATCGTAGCAGCCCTCGAAACCTCCATATCTTCCCATGCACCAGAGACCTTGCTGACAAACCGTGAGACTGGCTGCACCCTTCCCGATCCCTGCAGAAACGACGAAGAATCCAGCTTCAAGGCAGCAGTTTCATCCGGCGAGCTCGACAGTTGGACAGATTCTTTCAACGTCAAAACGGAGTACTTCGACGAGTCGACAACCGTGCGAACCACTGTTAAATGGAGGAAGACCACACATGGCCGTTGGATATCCCTCATCAGGAATCCTCATTAGTGGTGAGGGAGATGATCCAGAACTGCGAGTTCCGGCACTTGGGCTGCCTTACACCACCTCCCTTTGCAACCGCGACGAGTCGGCAACCAGGAAGAAATCGCGTATGGCCTCCAGCGACCTTCCACTATTCTCCTTGGTCAATCGATGGTCGACCGCGACAGCATCGTCACCGGAGATGACGTTGCAGCTCTCTGCCGAGCTACAACTCGAAGGAGAAGGCCGTAATCTTCCACCCATGGCAGCACCGACCGCTCACGGCCCTGTAAAGACCTCGTGGCCTGCTGCTTTTCTCACCCAGACGACTGAAAGCTCCCTGCCATGGCTGCGACTAAATGAAGGAGATGAATATTTTGTTTTTGTCAACCTCAGCCTTCCACAGCAGTCAACCGCTGCCACCCCAAGGAGGACCTCACCAGCAACTATTTTAGTATTCCAGATGGTTGGAGGCTCCTTGTCGTGGCTGCAACGGGACAGAGAAGAAGGACCTGAAGATTTCATTTTTTGGGCCAACTTCAGCCTTTCTTCGCCGTCGACCGCCACCACACCACCGAGAACCCTGCCAGAGCAATTGCGAAGGTGGTCACTACTCAGCAATGGCTGATGAAGATGGAATTATTGGAGAAATATTAGGGATTTCAAATTTTTTTTGAAGACCCTAAGTAGTTAGAATTTCAAGAAGGCTACATTGTTGGGCTTGACTAAGTTGAATTGCTAGACATGAGCTGGGTTGGACCTAAGAGCCAAAGGGGTCAAGTCAAGTATGAGTCATCTCTGGACTTGGGGACTCAGTTAAGTCAAATAAGGGACATGATCAAAAACACTCTACTTGACTTAAGTCGAGTTTGCTTATACCAAGATACATTTAACATGGATCCTAATCCATGGAGTGGGCAGAATGATTCTGAGCACAACCAACAGTTAGTTCGGCTGGTTGAACTTAACTCGAGTCACTAGGAGGAACTAATCTGGATCCACGAACTACATCTAACTCAACCTCCTGAGCTCAATCGGATGCACCAAATTTTTATTGCTGAACTAACATTGAGTCAATTGGTTCGACCACCTGAGGCCAAGTGGACTCAATGTAGACGAACCTAAGTTCCCCCTTGGGCCAGGAGTATAAGTATCTAAGCTCGACTAAAGATGATCCACTGAACACAGCAAGTTTGACTCGAGTCACCTTGAGAACAAGGTGTATGGAAGCGTGGTGGATTGATACAATTCGGGCTTCACCGATGTCATCTCGAGCATGGATTCACTTTAGGAGTATCTTTATTTCTTGTTTTAGTGTTTAATTTCTATTAAAATAAGTTTTCTGTAAGTCACGTTCAAACGCGGGTGGAGTAAATTCGAACGCAGTTGTGAACGGGGTTGTGAATGGGTTGTGAGTGTGCATTGTGCATTCGATCGCACTGTGAACACCTGCATCGCGTTCGCAAATCCAGAGAAGTGGGAAACAGGCGCGTTCGAATGCCTGCATCGCGTTCGCAATTCCAGAGAAGAGCGAACTCGGTGCGTTCGAACGCGGTCGGGCGCGTTCGAACGCGGTTGGTGAAATTGTATTGTTTAGGGTTAATTTTGAATTGTTTGGTTAGCCTCTAAAAGGATGTGGATGACAACCAGAGGTCATTATTGATTATTGAAGAATTGAGTTTTGCCTTGCCTTCTTTGTCTTCTCTCACTGCTGAACAACTCATACAAGTCTCTGCCCTCGTCGTGGTCTCTCCCAATATCTCATTTAACCATGGGTTATCTCTGTCATCTAATAACCCATCCTCTATTTCTCTGATCAAAGGAGTCAAGGGGTCTTCTTCAATAAAAAAACATGATTTAAATCAATCAGTTGTTCATTTTCTATCTTTCTTCTTAAATTTCTCTTCCTCAATCTCATATTATAATGACAAAAAATTAACTTCTCCAATCTTTTCATTATCAATCGGTTGCATGTTTTTGTGTGGATTAAGGAGAAAGTAGTCCAATTTCTTTCACACTATGATGAAACACAGTGTGACTTAAAATTTTCTTTGCTATTGGCGACAAATTTAGTACCTCCTCCCATCTATAGATAGACCACCATTCAGCTAGAATATTATGAGATATAGCTACAGCAACTTTAGCAATACTGAATTGCCTAGTTCTTAATCTATCTCTCTATCTAAAATTACAAATATATTATTAGCTTATTGCATACTGTTTATATTGAAAGTTAAAACTTAAAACAAATAATAATAAAATTATTTAATTGAATCATAATTCACTTTTTTATCGCAAATAATTTGTTGAGCTCAAGCTTACTGATTACCTTCCTAACATCTAACAAGACTTCACTATTATTATTGACATTTTTAGAAAATTGGAATCTTGGATTAAGAAAATACTCTGTAGAAATTTAAAATTTATAAGCATTCAAATTTTTAAATATTCATAAATAAAAGTAAATTAATAAATTAAAACATAAAACTTAAAAGCATGCCTACCGGCAGTGTGTATATCTCTATGTAGTTTGTTCCATCTAGAATCAATCATCTTCCACCATTTCCTATAACTTTGGCCCATATTCTTTTTATTGATTCTTTTGTTATATCCATTGCCTCATATAAGAAACCCATCATATAAGAAACCCATTTCAGACTTGTCATCACTGTCTACAAGTTTTAATACTTTGACAAGATGCTCAAATACTGCGGTAGCAATTGTAATATTATCCCAAAATGTATTTCTAAGAGCCATATTTTTCAAAGTCACCTAAAGATTTATCTTTATGTTTCATATTCTTAATTTTTATATATTACTCCTATGATATAAATATCTGCATAATATCATTACTTCTTTCGCATATTTCTACTCTCTTTCATTACTCTTTTCATTTGTCTCTCCTCATCCTCCTCACTTTGCTCACCGTTATCATCATCAATGTGTACAGGATTATGCATCAATTATTCACGAACCATTAACTCTCTTTGTTGTGCAGATTATTTATCCTTCTTTTTGCCAATTAAATAAACCAACATCTACTTTCTAACTTCCAAGGACACTTGAGTACAAGCTGCTATATTTTCTTGTCTTTCAACTAAATGTTCTTTCAAACGGTTGACACCACTACTCATTTCATTTCCACACCAGTTACATTTAACACGTCTTTTATCTTGCCCAATAGTGCTATAATGTTACCACCCGATGTCGGTATCATATGACTACTCTTTTTGAGCCATTGATATTTTAACTCTGCAACTAAAACACATAAACAAAAATTAAAATAAATATGAAATAATTTAAAATTTATAAGACATAACTGCATAACTACATCAACTGTAGCAGCACCAAGTGTTGCTACCACTGCTGGTGCTGCTACTGCAAGTGCGCAGCAACACCTGCTGCAGGTGCAGCAGTACAATGAAAAAAAAATTTAAAAAAAAAAACTTACCCAAGGTCGCCGGAGATTGAGGTCGTCGAATCTTCGTCGGAGAACATCGCCGGAGGTCGAGGTCATCGGAGATCTACTCAGTCGCCGGTGAGAAAGAGACCCATGAGAAAGAGAGAAAGAAAGAAAAGAGAGAAAGAGAGAAAAAACGAAAAGAGAGGGAGAAAAGGGAAAGAGGTAGTGGGGGTGGGGACATCAATTATTGATGTCCCTCGGGTCAAATCCGACCCGTTCCCACCCGTTTCGGTCGGGATCGGCCGAAACGGATTGGATTTCGATCGGCTGGGATTTCGATCGGTTGGAAACCATGGTTTTTAAGCGTTTTGGCAAATCCGCGTAGCACTTCAGCTTCTTCACAAGATAAAGTAAGCATTGAACTAAAGTCAATATAGAAGTAAAAAAGAGAGAAAATCTTCACTAATACTTAGAGAAAAACTATCTTGATAAAGTCTCACTTCTTTTTATTTACTCAACTTTAAATATCTTACAAGTAGTGGGCTTAAGCCTTTATATAGCAAGAAAACTAAGCTACTAAGTTACCCTAACAAATATCTTTCCTAGATATTTAGAAGGGAATGGATAAGATCGAAAAGGTATGGTCCTTTACCCTTATTGATCCAGCAATGGATAAGCTTAAGACTTGTCCAGCAATAGATAAACTTGAGTTTGGCTTAAATACCGCAATGTCCTTTGAGTTAGGTTTTGCTACTACATCGCTAATACTCTTGGACTACTATGGCACTTTAATTTCGATCAAAATTTCAATAGGGTGTAACATTATCCCCCGCCTAATGCATGACTACCCTAGTCGTGCGCTCATAGTTCTTTATGACTACACCGTCGTTGCTTCTTGCAATTGATGTCTTGCGTATCTTAGCATTTGTTATTCCGCACAACATATGGCATAACTTTATCCAAGATCCTCACCGCTCCAAGATATGGCATCGACATGATTTTAGCAGCAATAAGGAGCTTCAAACCGACGATGAGTTGAAAGTCATTAAGGTTTGTCACTGTTATGTCAGTCTACCCCCTCCATGCGCTAAACTGGATTTCGACGACATTAGTTATGCCTAATACTAAGCAAAGACTAGGAGTTTATAGCCTTCACTTGGCTATTTTCCTTCTCTAACTTGAGGCCAAGTAGTTTGGCCTCCACGAGTAGCATGAAGTTGTGGGTTCCGTCGATGTCGATCATCACTCGAGTGGCTTCACCTTTTACCTTCATGTTGACGTACATTAGACCCTTCTCCTTAAAGAGCTTATCATCCCAAGTCTGTATTTGAATGGCATTGATGAGTTGAATAGCTCCAATCATATTGTCATCATCGTTGTCCTCTTCCTACGTGAATCGGATAGCGTGCAATTTTTTTCGATTTGACAAATTGCGTGCTCAATGGTTATCTTCGCAAACATAGCATGAAATCTTTGCATTTTAGGGCTGATATGTCAACCCTTGGTTTTGTCATTCGAAAGTCTTCTTGGTACCTTCCTTACGAACTTCTTGGCTACCATTATCATGGCCATTGCCATTGCTATTGCCATTGCCAAATGTCAACGATTTTGGCTTGGCAACATGATCGCTTCTCCTCCCATACTCAAAAAAATTTTCTGCAATGGAGATGGCGGCGTTGAGGTCATTAACTCCTCTGGCCACCAACTCTTTGTATGCCCATGGCTGCAATCCATCAAGGAAGAACACGTGATCATCTTTCAATATATTTGAGATAGACAGTATCAAATGGGTGAACTCTTCGACATAGTTGGCAAGAGTCCCGCTATACTTTAGCCTCCGCAAGTCCTTCCGGGCAAAGAACTCTAACATTTTTAAGGTAAAATTGTGCATTTAACTTGCGCTTCAAGTGCACCCAAGAGTCGATATGGTAAAGACCCTTCTCAATCTTCGCCGATCATCGATGCTGCCATAGCATGACATTGTCAGTGAAATGCATGGATGCGGTTTGGACCTCCTCGCCCTCATCCTCAAGTAGCAATACCTTAAGGTACCACTCTATGTCCCAAAGAAATTTCTCAACCTCCTTCATGTCGCACATGTCGTTGAACCCTCGCGGCTCTAAGATGCGTGGCCTAGGTATAACCAATAAACTTAAAAATGTATCCCACATATCATGAGAGTATCCGGCTGTATCCTACCCATATCCAATATTTAAATTAATTTTTTCCTGAATACTCTGAATATGTATTGGGAGGTATCCCACATGTATGGAACCATAACCGGTACATATCTGGGGGGACTGTTTTTGGCATATCGATTCTTTAGAGGGATATTATAATTCCTAAAAAAAGAGGCTAAAATACATCTAGGAAAGGAGAATAAATAAATAAAATAAAAATGTATATTTATATTCTAATGGCAATATATACATGTATATTTGCAAAAAAAGCAAAAGATAGCATATAACATTAGGGGTGTAGACTGAGCCGAGCTCAAGCTCTAGCTTGGCTTGGCCCGATAGGCATTTTTTTCTCAGCTCAGAGATCGAAAGGAGCTGGATAATTTTGGCTCTTGGATTGGCTCGAGCTCAAATTGGTAGCTTGACATTGTTTCATGGGCATAGGACAGACAAAAGGTCAACAAGACAGAGATCAGGCTCCAGTTCACAGAAGCAGAGCAAGTGGAGATAAGAGAAGAAAACCAAAAACTGTAAGGCAATTTCAGAACAAACAGCAATTTTACAAGCCTCTCCTATCAAGATTTCTTGACATTGTTAAACAAGAACAAGCTAAGAAAAGTGTGGAACTCCCTCTCACTCATCGCGACGCCGACGAACTCGAACTAGTCTCACTTGAACAAATGCAAGTGGGTACAAGAAAGAAGAGCAGAAGTTGGGTCAATATGCAAAAGCTAAAGAGGATGATAGAATTATAAAGAAGGCTTATCTCTTGGGCTAGATTGCAAAAATGACAATATTTCTAGACTTCTAGTACTGAGAAAATTTACCGTATACCAAGCTTAAACCCTGACAATAATTTTGATGCGTACCTTTCATGTTATTGAAGAAGTAGCTGTCGGAGTGGTGGAGGAGTAGCCGGTGGAGGCTTTGAGGGGTCACCCACGGAGGCTTGGAGCAGCGGTGGAGGTGTGGCCGTTGGCGTGGCCGTCGGAGAGTCAGAGGTATGGATTTTGAAAGTGGAGATCGGGCGAGGTGGGTTTAGGGCTTTTGGATATTATTTTTTTTTAAGATTTTTTTTTTATAAAAACATGATAATTTTATAAATAGCCAACCTTACAAAAAAAAAAAAAAAAATTGAGAAAGTCATCATCCCAGTTGGAGTTAGTCTCGCAAAAGATAGGATTAACTTCACAATTATAATAATTACTAGTTAAGACTAAGATATCATCTTTGATGGATTCCACCGACCACGGGGTTATAGAAATGCCCTTATAATATTGATTAAGAGAAGAGAGTCGGACTTTATACAAATATCAGTAAAATTATTATCTTTCAAAAATAAGAGAGCTCAGTGATAAGGTTACAGTACCAATGATAAGATTACAGTACCAATTTGATAGACTCTAATATCAATGATAGGTCTATAGAATGATTCCTTCAAGATCTAAATTTATTACAGGAAACAGTTCGTGCAACCGAGGAAAAATATTCATCAAATATTCTCCTGTAATCAGAAAATTACGAAACCAAATGGAATCGATTCGTAACTCCCTGATTGCAGATGATGGTGGTGGTAACGGATGGAGTGGATGTTAGGGTTATGGATGATAATGGAAATGAGGGTGGTTAGTTGATGTTGTTTAAGAGATAAAGACGAAGGAGAAAAAGTGGTCGAAATCCCAAAAAATAGGGAGGACTCTTACCAACAGTAGAGGTGGTAGGTTGGTGAAGAGAGAGGAGGGAGATTAGGGTAGAGAGAATAGAAAGAAGATAGAATACAAGAAATCAATAATCCAATAGCATAATGAATTTGACTACCATCCACACCTTTATAGAGGCTAGCCAACAAACCAAAATACAATTATTAACCCTAATTCTAGAAGATTCCCGCCAATCACATTCAAACGCGCTCGATCACATTTGAACACACAAAAAGCGTTCTCTGTATATGCGAACGCGATGCAAGCGTTCTAACGCGCCCGATCGCGTTCGAATGCACATTTTACGTTCTTTGTTTTTGCAAACCTGATGCAATCGTTTGTAAGGGTATTTGAACACGACCTCTTTTGCGTTCGAACACGACCTATAGAAATTTTATTTTAATAAAAATAAAAAACTAATATAATAAGAAAAGACCCTAACTAAAATGTATCACTTAGTAGCTTCAGCTATCAGAACCGATCCATACTTCTCACATCTGACCCCTGCAAAAATAGGCAAGTAAGTAGCCTGCCGAATCACAAACCCTGCCACCCCCAAACTCTGACCAATCCACAAAGGATCCATCCAAATTGACTTTAATCCAATTTGGGGGACGAGGCTCCTAGTGAACTAGGAAACCAGGGTTCAAGGTTTTTGTGGATCCAGCATAAAGGTTTTAATAATATTCATCAGTTAATAACATCGAACGCCACCAAACCTATTTAATATCTTCTCACTCATTTTTAAAAACCACCTTATTACAATATTTCTATATTTGCCATAGAGTAAATGCAACGAGGGCTTACATCCAAGGCTTAGGTCTTTGTATTTGTATTTTGAATGTCATCTTTGAAGAGCCAAAAATTATTAACCCACTCATCCCAAAAATTAAGATTAACACCAAGATTAACTCTCAACGGCTCTCATAAGGTAAGAACAACCCTATAGAAGAAAAATAAGTGGAGGATGGTTTCTAGTTCTAAGGAACATAGAGGTCTTTTGGATTTAGAGATTGGGCAAAGGCTTCTCGTGTATGTATGTATGTATGTATATATACATACTTGGACCCTAAATTATAACTACTTTCATGTTCTTTCATTTAACTTCTTTTTTTGAAGTATACACATAGATTGTTGAAAATATCTCACCCATGTGAGATTATTTGTAATTTACTTGCACTTTTTTTTACTTATCTGCAACTTTGGGTTGAAAGTTACTGTATTAATAAAATTAGTCACTAAAATTTTATAATACTAACAAAAATATACTTGAAACCTAAAACCTAAAAAAAATCTTCTCTTCCCCTCCTCTTCTCCCCCTCTTCTCCTCATCTCCACAATTCCATCGACCTTGGCCATTGGAGATACCATCAACCAAAAAGCCTTCAAAGCCCCACAATCATTTTCTCCTTCTCTTCTCTCTTCTTCTTCATCTCTCTCACAAATCATCTTTTATAATCATGGCACCTCATCGGAAGCAAAAATTTGTTGTATGATACGATTCGGACTTCACCGACATCGTCTCAAGCTTGGATTTACCTTAGGATAAGATTGAGTTTTAGGATAAGATTGAGTTTTAGGATAAGATTGAGTTTTAGGATAAGATTGTGTTTTAGGATAAGATTGAGTTGTTGGTTAGCCTATAAAAGTATGTGTAGGGCAACCAAAATTATTATTGAATATTGAGAATTGAGTTTGCCTTGCCTCCTTCGTCTTCTTCGCTCCCGTTCCCTCAATCTCCCCGGCGACGCCGCTTCTAATCTCCCTCGACAGGCCAATCACCCTAGTCCCTTAGGAGTGGCCCTCTTCTCCCCCTTCTTCCAATTTATCCATCGCTATCCCTAACCTTTCCATCATCCATAACCCTTCCACCATCACTTTTACACCGGTGCCACCCCATCAACACCGGCCCTCCACAATCCACCATTACCTAGGATTTCGTGCCTTCATCCACGGAATCCAAAACAGAGTATCCTGACGTTTGTCCACTAAACGAACGATATTTCAAGATCCCCATCTCCGATTTGCCTGAAACTAGATCCGTTGGAAAGCTCTTTTCCGGGCCTACAACATATCAAAATTTCACAGCGATCCAACGGCGGGATATTTCGGGATCTGATCTCAAAGTTCCGTGCAAGATCGTATTAATCTTGAATCAGAGCCATAGCACCAAAAGAGGGTTCGTATCAATCTGGTATCAGAGCCTATAGCCGAGGAAGGATCGTATCAAGCTGGTATCAGAGCCACCGTTCCTCGGACAAGCGCTTCCAATGACGATCACTCGATCTAATAGGAATACGGAAGAACCTAGCGTTCTATCCATGTTGGGGTCTATTTCCAAACAGATTGCCATCAACAAGCAAATAATGATGGAGATGATGCAGGAAATACGGGCATGGACGAAACCTTTTTCAACAAGCAAGGCAATCACAAGACAGCATTGGGAACCCTCCACAACATACCCAACATCCTCCACGCGGTCATCTTCTCTTCCCCTCCTCTTCTCCCCCTCTTCTCCTCATCTCCACAATTCCATCGACCTTGGCCATTGGAGATACCATCAACCAAAAAGCCTTCAAAGCCCCACAATCATTTTCTCCTTCTCTTCTCTCTTCTTCTTCATCTCTCTCACAAATCATCTTTTATAATCATGGCACCTCATCGGAAGCAAAAATTTGTTGTAGCTCAAGGTAATGGAATAGTTATTATTTCGTGCATATTTTTTACCACTAGGATCAAGAAATTTACCTAATAGTTAATCATGTCTAAATTTGTGCGACTTTTTCAATGCTAATAAAATGGACAGTAAGAAGATGTTATTTGATGTCATTGCACAAAAGTGTGCGGTGATGATTGGACTTATAAACCTTACTTCTAATACTTATCACATTTCAATTGTAGTTGGTTTTAGTTAGTCTTATCTTTATTGATGATAAACATCAATAAAAAGATAGGCTAAATTGGTTAGAGTAGGGACGAGGAAGAAGGGATCGAAAGATTAGAAGTTGGAGAAGATTTTTAGATAGACTTTTATCAACACCAAAATCAAATTAGATATCTGACATTTAGCAAAATATCATAAAAAGATGACAATTTGCCCAAAGAAATAAAGAAAATGTAACTATTTTAACAAATGTCTTAACCAACAATTGAAGATTTCAATAGGAATATTTATCCCATTATCATCCATTACAAGAAGTTCCTGAATGATCTATATGAAAGTAACCCATGTCACTTTGCATCTAATGGTGGGGTTGCCTAAAATTAGTAACCATGATGTCTTATTGCAGATAATGGGGTCGCCTAAGTCCCCTTGTATAGAAGGGACACGCTAGATTTGCCCCGGTCATTAGCAACTTCACCTAAGGACTTGGTGAGCGCAACATTATAACAGCCCGAATTCATATCAAACCGATTGTGCCGATTTAGCCTCTTTTCCAAGTCCAAAGCTTCCTTATAATGCAGATCTAAAGGGAGCTAGTTGGAAGGGACCAAGGGTGCCTGAGCTAAATTGTTGAGGTCGGTGATGGAAGAATGAGTCGTCGAGTTGAGTTATTAGTGGGGATGGTGTCGATGTTGAGAAAGAAGGGAGGTGGCAATTGCGATTTAGGCTAAGAAGGCTCAGTGTGGGTTATAGATGGAGGTGATGGCAGCATTGAGGAAAATGGGGAGGTGGAGAGGGCTCGGTGCTGAAGAAGGAGTTGGGCGTGGCTATTAAGGTGAGCTAAGAGGAGGCTAGCGTAGTGGGAGTGATGTGAGACAGAGATGATTAGGGTAAAATTAGGGCAATTCTCTTTGATGCCTTTGAGGTGCTCACTGCACCTCTTTTATAGTGACTATCCCATTTAGGTGACTTACCCTCCAAGTAAAGCTAAAAAAAACTAGACTAGACTCAACACAACCAAGTAGTCAACTACATTACTTGACTAGACCAAGTGTAAGAATAATAATGGACTCATGACTAAACCAACTAAACTAGATCGATTGGACCCTCCGAGCTGGATCATAATACTCCACCATGCTTCTGTCACCTTGTCCTCAAGGTGATTAGTTGGGAACCATTCTAAGTTGATTCATTATTAGCTAGACTCATAGCTTCGAGTAGTGCTGCTAGTGGCCGAAATTTCACCGTCATGTCTTCCCAAATCCATGGGGGCCAGGGCAACTCCCTCATCCAATGCAAAGCAAGGCTTGACTTCGTCTTCACGTCGAATCAAATTACTCTGCCATTTTGCCAGAATGTCATCTACATGCTACCGAAGTCAAATGTCACGGGTCCCAAGCTCTACAACCACTGTGTACCCAAGACAATGTCAGCTCCTCAAAGTGCGAGTGGGTAGAAATCCATGGTGAGCATGTGTCCCTATATAGGGATTTCAATTTGGCGCCACAAGTTATTCACTCACAACTTCGTGCTATTTCTAATCTCTACCTTAAGTTCAGATGTCGGCTTCGGTCTCCAATCCTATCCTTTGGATGATACGCTCATCCAAGAAGTTATGCGTGCTCTCAATGTCAATAAGGATGTGCACACACTGCTTCTTCATCAGCTCGTCCAATCTCAAGGTCTTTGGGCTACTCATGCTGGAATAAGCATGTAGAGATATCTCGGTTAGTGTCTCCTCTATTTCTTCTATAGTAATATCATCCTCAGCCACATGGTCCCCAATGTCCTCCTGATCATCAATTAGCATCACACTCTCAGTGGCCTTGGTGCAACTATGCCTCGGAATGAACCGCTTGTTGCACCAGAAGTATAATCCTTTAGCTCGTCTCTCCTCCACCTATGTCGGTATGAGAGTGCGAACCATAAGACGTGTCTCCTCTTCTCCAAGGCCTACGGCTAGTCTCAAGATAGTCTTCATACCGTAGGGTCTAGGTGCGACCCTAGGGCCTAACTCGGGTTCACCGGCCGCACCAACATCCTTTGGTGCATGCCCACATTCTCTAGTTGATCCGTGTGGTCCTCATGACACTCTTCAAGGCCGTGTGCTCTAGCTCCATCCGTGTATTGTCCTCGAAAGCCTCAAGGAGATGAATGTGTTGATCAACAACTGCTACGACCACAAAGGTCAATACCTACTACTTACGCTATCAAACTCCTCCTAGTACGTAGTTACCAATATTAGCTAAACAAATTTGGAGAGCGTAGCATGGTAGTCATCAAAGCCACAAGTCCCAAATTGCCTTAAAAGCCCTTCTATGAACTTGGTCCATGACTCAAACAATCGGTGGGCACTCATTGATTGGTACCAAAGTAGGGCAGTCCCCTCCAAATGGAACCTCACCAACAGCACATTGATATCCTTTATTATGCCCTAGTACTTAGAAAACTACTCATCTCAAAAAATCCAATCCAATGGGTTATCTCCTTAGAATTTTTGAAAGCCAAGCTGTGGAGTGCGCCCATAGATGCCATTATCACGATTAGGGTCATACGTCGTCCTAGGTCCAATCATGGGTGGGTGAAGGATCTACACTTCCAGGTCATGCCACCTCCAATCATCCCTATTGCGACGCAGCTCAAAGTCTTCTTGTTTCAACCAAGGACCAGTGTGATGCCTTCAATTTCTTGATTCCATCCATGTCACTAACATGGTCCTTCTCTATCTAGTCCATAGTTAGCTTGAGGATAAGTCCTAAGTCCTGGTGGAGCTAGTGGGCTCTCCTTCGGCCTCGCGGTAACCACCGAGTATAATCGGCCTGAGGTGGTAGACCAATGTGAGTCACTCACGAAGGGGGATGCAGTTCGACCCGACACCTTTCCCTATTGGGGAGGTCATGAAAAGGAATCTTGGGCTAGGGGGCTACGGTAACAGGGGTTCACCGTAGCCGGCTACAAGCCATGCTGGCATCGACTTTGACGAGAAGCCCTTTGGGCTAAGCGGTGGCTACAAATCGGGTGGAGCCTGCTGAAGTGGCTACAGGCCATGGTGAGCTTGTAGCGGTGATTGTAGACTAGGTAGAGCCCGTTGAGGTGGCTACAGGTTATAGCCAGCCTACGGTAGTAACTATAGGCCGAGGAAGCCTACTAAGATGGATGTAGGCTATAGCCAGCCTATTGTAGGCTAGAGGTTATCGACAACAGTGGCTATAACCATACCAGCTCCCCCACTGCACTCCTCTTCCTCCAATTGGTGACTAGTTGAGTAGAGTGGGTGTAATGCCCCCACCCAACATAGGCACGTGCACACCTAAGCACCCACATGGCACACACAACTCACGTAACAGGACGAGAGGAGCTGCCACGCACAAATACACCGTGTGAGAACCGAAGAAAAAAAAGGGCTTGAGAGAGGAAGGTGCACATGCAACCCCCTCCCCTCTCCTTCTCCAGCACACAACGATGCGCAGCGGAAATCCCACCTAATATGAATCAAATTAGATTTGGATTTTCTTTTAATCTATAAATTAAACTCTAATTCTCTCTCTCTCTCTCTCTCTCTCTCTCTCTCTCTCTCTCCTTAACCCCCCTTAGCCTCCTTCTCTCTTTTCTTTCCTTCGTTTTCTTCTTTCTCACCGTCAGAGTCACGCAGTGGAATCAGCCTACCGGAGTATCGTCGGAGCCATCGAAGATCACCACGTGACTCCTTGGTAAGCCCTCTCCCACCCCTCAATTTTAATTTCAGTTTAATAGGGTAAAATAAAAATACCTAATTCGTGAGATTTTGGCTTCGGTCGGCCGGCAATTTCAGTCGCTGCCGCTCCATCACTGGAAGCCTCTTGCCGTTGGCCTTGTGCCGTGGCCGTTCACCTTTGGAGCCCTCGTGGCTCCAGTCGTTGTCAGCCATGAAGTCGATCACCGTACGCGGGTTCTCCTCCACCTCGCGAGGATAGTAGCATCGTGTGGGTGTCAGGGAGCTTAGGGCACGGTCGATAAACCGTCGCCCGCGATGGCCGCCGGCGTTTCTCTCTTTCTCTCTTTCTCTCTCTCTCTCTCTCTCTCTCTCTCTCTCTCTCTTGCCCCTCAGTTCTTTTTCGATTTGGAGGAGGCAGACTCGGGTAGCCTGAGTCTAGCCTTCTCCCTTTTAAGTTTTTGGATTCGGGTCAGGTTGGATCCGAATCCAAGGGACCCGACTCGGTTCCATTAGTTTAGTTGGATTGGGCCCAAATTATTAAATTTTGAGTTAAATTGTAGAAAGATTTTAATAGTTTTTTTAAAAATATTATTATTATTTATTATTAAAGGTGGTGATTTTTAGCACATGAGCTAGAGATTTGAGATTTCGGTTATCTTACCTAGACTCAGATGAGTGGGTTCATTCACATATTTATTTTTATTACATTTCGTACCTTGTCAGACTATGTAATTTTCTGTGTACAAATTTATTTATTTTATCCTTACGTGTAAAATTTAATTGTTACATTTTCTGTGTGCATTTAATCATTATACTCAGTGCATCACCATACCTTGTGCAAATATTAAATTTTAGTGAAAAGAAAAATGAGACTAGCATTGGTATGACTTAGAGAACAATCCCGGTATAAATCGCTTGCGGTTTTCCGTGGTGACTCAAGTCTATTTAGAAGTCCAGGGGAAAGTCCTAAATCAGATCACTGTGGTGAATTTTTTAGGTGACTCTGGCGGGGTTAGAGAACAGTCCTAGGATGAATAAGAAATTTCCTAGGTGACTCTAACTTCTCTCAACGATTAGTGAAAAAGACAGAGTGTCTTGATCACTCTATGTATAGAAGATGTCAGCTAGAAAGTGACTATAAATACAATTTGTAGGTCCTATTGCAAATAGGTAATATCTGAATTTTCAAATATATTTATATATAAAAATTGTATATCAAGTTTACTTGTCGCATATAAAATATCATATTTATCAGATAAAGAAAGTTATAAATTAAAAACGGGAAGGTCTTGTGCCTCCTTTAACATCGAAAGAAGGTCTCAAAGGTGGTCGTGCTCTAGTACTAGCAGTTGCTGTCTTTGAACCCGTAGAATTTCCAACTGGCGTTCTAGGCGCAAACTGCCCATCTTGGTTGTCCCAACTTGTTTTCACTGCCATCTTGAGAGCCTTATGCTTTTGCTCCATCCTCACAGCCTTCTCAAAGGTCTCCTCAAGAGTGGTAGGACAAAGAGCACGAACATTTGCTTATATCTCCTCACGCAGCCCTGAAATAAATGTGCTCATCAATGTCTATTCGGGCTAAGGTGGCTCGCAATAACTACTAACTCTTTCAAATTCAGCTTGGTACTCCAATTCAGTCGTCCTCTGAACAATCTTGCTTAATGTGGCAGCAAAATCTTCATATGCCGTTGTCCCAAATCTGCGTATAATCCTCTTACAAAAGTTTGCCCAATCGGTAAATCCTCCACCACAAATAGCCGATCGATACCAATACAATGCCGTTCCTTGAAGGCAAAAGCTTGCTATTTGGACCTTTACGTCCTCCGCTGTCACTTGACAATCAAAGTATTGTTCCACTTGAAACACCCAATCCGTCGGATCACCGTCTTAGAATTTTGGAAAGTCCAAGCATGCGGTTCTCCCTCGGATAGCATTGTCGGATTCGCGAAAGATCCTTAGTTCAGGTATGAACCTTTGTACATGTTGATCTCCTTCTCTGAATCCTCAAGCACGTCCAGCACCATCTCCGAAGGGATCAACATCATCCTCTAAGTGCCAATCCTCTTCATTGACAAAGCGTACTAGTGCCGCACGCCTCTCGGGTTCCACCACCGCTAGTCTTGGGTTGTATATCGAAGGTGAGGAATGATGTGTAGGAATAAGTAAAAGAGGATCATTGGCATTAACATGTCGCACCTAGACCTGTAGGGTATCAATTTGGTGTGGTCCCACCATTGGTCCTTCTTGAGGCATCGATCTTTGTCAAGGAGATGACGAAGCTGATCGGTTCATGACATATTCCTTTAAAGCATTATGATCATTTTGCATTGCGTCAACCCTATACAGCAATGTTTGGAATATGCCCTTAAGTTCCTCCACCAAGCCCATGTTCACACTCATGGACGTTGATTGACTCGGTCCTGCCGTGGTTGTTCCAAAGGAATTAGCCTCACTGTTAGGGTTATCGTGGGTTGAGTCTTTCCTAATCGGTGTATTCTCCATTGATCTCCTTGTTGATGCCATCTTTCTTGTTTCCACCATTAATGGAGGTCCGAGGTTCGCCTAGTTCTGATACCAATGATATGTTACGAAACAATTCCTTCAAGATCTGGATTTATTGTAGGAAGCAGTCCGTACAACCGAGGGAAAATATTCATCAAATATTACCTCGTAATTAGAAAATTATGAAACCAAGTGTAATCGATCTATAACTCCCTACTCTATGTTTTTCATATTTATTTCCTTCGCAAATTTGAACCGTAACTAGGACAAAAACATGATATAGTGTAGATGATGGTGGTGGTGACGAGTGGAGTGGATGTTAGGGTTATGGATGATAATGGAGATGAGGGTGGATAGTTGATGTTGTTTAAGGGATAAAGACGAAGGGAAAGAAGTGGTCAAGATCCCAAAGAAGAGAGAGGACTCGACAGACAAGGAAGATTAGAAGTTAAGAGAGACCTTACCAACGATAGAGGTGGTAGGTTGGTGAAAATGGAGGAGGGAGATTATGGTAGAGAGAAGATAGAGAGGCAAAAAACCAATATTCCAATAGCATAATAATTTTTGCTACCATCCACACCTTTATAGAGGCTAGCCAACAAGCTAAAATAACAATTATTATCCTAATTCTAGTAGACTCCCACCGATCGTGTTCGAACACACAAAAGGCGTTCCTTGTTGATGCGAACGTAATGCAGACGTTCGAATGCACCCGACCACATTCGAACGCATATTTCGCGTTCTCTGTTTTTGCGAACCTGATTCGCAAAGGCGTTCAAACGTGCCCCCAACTGTGTTCGAACGCGACTTACAAAAAATTTATTTTAATAAAAACAAATAACTAATGCAATAAAAAAAGACTCTAACTAAGTGTATCAGAGTCAATTAATTCCAAATTAACTAGTCAGATGCGCACCATATCTATTTGTAGGTGGCTCTCTTATTTGATCTAACTCGATTAGCTAGTTTGAACATACTCAAGTCCAACTAACCTACATTGATAAAGGACCAGAAAACAAACACTCAAGCATGGCCTTACCGTCAAACATTCGGACGGTCTTATAGGGCATTCGAATGCCTAAACCCACTTTCTGCTCTTAGGCTAGGGTGTTCAAATGCCTAGCTAGGGCGTTTGAACACCCAACCCCAAGTCATGAGTTCTTGACTAGTTAGAGACATTATTTTTCAGCAAACAAGCTAAAAACTTCTACAACTCATAAGCAAGGAACTGTATGGGTGATGCTAGGATGATAAAGGAGGAAGAGGAGCAGTGCAAGGTACTGGCAATGGAGGAGGAGTTGTTTGGGAAAGAAGAGGTGTTGACAGATGGGGTAGTACTCTTTGGCATTGGAGGCTATGCCGAGTTAGAAGAGGAAGATGAGGAAGGGGGGAGTAACCAGAGAAAGAGAGACCAAGTTGCTGTGGTACGCTTCTTGCACTTGGATTTGATGGGAACGAGAGCTTCGGTGGAAAGAGCACAAATAGTTGTTTTTGTTGGGATTTAGCTTCTTCAGTTCATCCATGGCAAGGCTGTGGTGGTGGTGGTAAGTGGTAGGCTCCAACAGGGTGCAATGGCAATGGCGATGAGCTGCAAAGGAGGTGACGACAGTCAACGTTGTGGAGGCAGTGGACATAGCCATGGAGGCGACAAGGTATAGCAAGAATTGGTGACCGCAACTATGGAGGGAGAGGATAATTAGATTTTTTTTTCTTTTCTTTACCTTACAGCACTTTGTTGACAACTGAAACAATTGACTTGGACTTTGTAGCCGAGAGAAAAAATTTGAAGATCTTTGAGTTGTTTTCCAATTTATTAAAATAATTATATTAAACGGTATTTGGCTGAAAAGTTATGGCTAAAAGAGTAAACCTATGTATAGAAGATGTCAGCTAGAAAATGGCTATAAATACAATTTGTAGATCCTATTGCAAATAGGTAATATCTAAATTTTCAAATATATTTATATATAAAAATTATATAATATCAAGTTTACTTGTCACATAAAAAATATCATATTTATTAGATAAAGAAAGTTATAAATTAAAAACTGGACTGGTGTCAAGTATCTATTTCTTAGAAATACAGTTTTGTAATTTTTAAACTGTAACATAATTTTAAAACATAAAACCTGAGAACTGAAAATTATGTATTATAACAAATATTTAGGTAAATGAATTAAGACATGATCAGCTTAATTCAGCTTTTACATTAAAGAGAAAAAAACTTGTCAATTGATAATTACTATTTTAACTTATTTGGTATCATCGAATTAATGTAGTAAATTATTTGTTTATTATCATAAAAATTAAATAGTAAACCATTGAAACCACAGGGCTAACAACTAATTTAACTAATATATATATAGTACATGTTGGTTAAAAAAATTATCATTTTTTAATTAGCACCCATTTTTTTGGTGTCTTTCATTGTTTGAGAATTTTGCGAGCTAACCTCTCATTTTTTCTATAATTTTTATATTACTTTGATTAACTTCCTTTAACCCTAGTTTATGGTTTATGTGAATTACTAAAATATTCTTAGAAAAATTCTAACCTTGACTCACCCTATTTAAGCCATATATCACTCTAGCTCACCCCATCAAGTCAAAAACCTCATCCTAGATCTTATCATCCTATCGTATCCAACTAAAAAGTAATTTAGATACTTCTAACATTAGCTTAATATTATAATATAATAATCCTTATTGGATACCCTTTCATTTGAAAATAATCAACTTTAATTAACTCATAGTGTCATATGAAAATTTTAGTGAAAAAGAGGTGTTATGTTAGTTAAAAAATTCTCTAAAATTTAAAATGTAGTCATTGAATTAATGATAAATATCCATATGATATGATATGATGATAATAAATGCAAAACTAAGGTTACAGATTCAAATAATTAATTTTGGAGGGGCATACATGTAGAAAAAACCTAATCATATTTACATTTCCTAAACTTTGGCAGATTTTCACTAAAACCCGAAACTGTGTTTTATTATAATGTCTACCTTCCAACTATATATATATATTGATTATAACATCTAACACCTTTCCTTAATTTGTCGTCTACCTCTTTGACGGACATTACTGATGTGGCACCACAAGACAGTACAATAGTGTTTATATATTAAAACACCTTATGATCTTGACCAATATAAGTTGATTCTATTATCATATAAACCTATTATGTAGTTCATAGTGTAAAATATACCTAAGTAGCAAGACCACTCTATGTGGGCCTGTTGAGAATAAAGGGAGTAAATGGATAAAGAAGGGTGAGAGAGTGATATATTTATTATTCCTTTCGATTATCTAGTACTGTAGGATGCACGGATGTAGCTTTATAAATGTTTGTCTTTCATACACATATGCCATTTAGAAGGCTCAAAAGTATCACAATTAGCTCTCTTTCACACACATGTTCTTTTTAATATAATCTCTCTTGTTGAAAATTAAAGTTGTGTCTGTGTTAATTAGCAAACCAGCAAACATACATAGTTAATTCTACAGATCGAGTATAAGACTAATCATATTAGCAACTAATGGTTAGAGTTTAGGGCTTATGTAAATATTGTCCTTAATTTGGTGATGTTTTGTTACTGTATGTATGCTATTCAAGGTTTTAGAAAGGTTAAACCCTTTCAAGTCTCTTTCATCTTTTTATATATGGGCTATCTTGATAAAGAATCTACGTGATGCATGCATTATTAAAAAAAAAAAGGATATGCCCCAACAAGATAAGATAAGATACTCAATATCATCATCATTCCCTAGCTATGTGGACACAAAGCACAAAGCAACCAGGAAACATATTCTCCATACCATGATATAATGAGAAAGAGGCATCTGCATTCATAGCATGCATGCATACACACCCATACATCCATGGCTTCCTCACGATTACCTTCGCAATCGATGGCTCCTCTATCCTTTGACCTTGAAGCCCTAAGCTACATCAACACCCTACTAGAGGCATTCAAGGCCTTCGACGTAGACAACAACGGCTTGATCACCACTAACGAGCTGAAAGGGATCATGTCGTCCCTAGGGTACAGGATGACTGACCACGAGGCGAAGGAGATGATGAGGCGAGGGGACTCGGATCGAGATGGGTTGCTGAGCTTGGAAGAGTTCTTAGAGATGAACACCAAGGAGCTGGAGTTTGGGAACTTAGCCGATGTTCTCCAAGCTGCGGTTTCGGCTCTGGGACCAGCGGACGGCGTGGTGAGGGGGGAGGAGTTGGCTGAGGTGGTGAGTCAAATGGCTGGTGCAGCAGTAGAGGACTGCATGGATCTTATTGCTTGTTTAGATGGGGATGGAGATGGTGTCATCAACCTTGAGGACTTCAAACTAGTCATATCACTTCTCTAAGGAGTTATATAATATTAATGGTCGTATTAAATTAGCTTCTAAGCCTCAATAACAGTTGCCCACCTACGTATGTGGCCCTAAGAGTGTTATCTTGTCTCTCCTACATAAAGTATGTAAAACTCTAATTGTACCTATTATTTAATACTGAAATGCTTTAAGTCCTCTCTACTGTTCTTGTTAATGCCACTGATGTGTAAAATGTACCGAGTAAGAATTGGATTAGCCTAGACTAGATCCCCACATAAATATATATATATATATATATATATATATATCCTCTTGAAGCCCTCACTATTTACTCCTTTACGCAAAGGCAACCCTGCGTCCAAACCACAGGTTAGTCCTGTATACTTCATTATGAATATTTTGTTTTACATCCTATGTTGCCTCCTATCCTATCTCTATAGCAAATCAAGTTCTCCAGTAGAGGGAATTGTTTGGTTCCTCATGGGCCAAAGGGATGGTAGCTAGTTGACAAGTTTGTTTCCTTTGTTAATAATTTGATTAGTGGGCTTATATATTTAATAAAATATATATGGGTCTGCCATTAATGTTAAGCTCACTTAAGTAATCTATAAGTTTAAATTTATTTTGGACTTTAGAAATATAATTAAATTGATATGGTTCTAAATGTGTAGAAGCCCATGTCACAATTAATGGGCTTATGACGATAAAGCTTATTGGGTTGTAATCCCTGAGAGAGGTTTTAATAAAATATCGATTCAGTTCCTATTCCTATTACGTGTGAAACTGAAAAGTGTGAAAACCCATCTCTTAGAATTTCTCAACCATCTCCTTCATCTTCCTTCTTCCTTTTGGTATCAATGGCAATGACTATCGATTCAGGTCAGTATTTATATTATTTGAATATCTCTAGAATTATATCTACATGATTCAACTAATCCTGTTTATTGGATTTATTGAAAGTCTTTCAATTGGTATCAGAGCGGTGTTGAATTATGTTTGATATAATTTTTGAGAATTAAGGTTGCCATCATTTTCTTCTTCTGAAATTTTAGAAATTACGATTTATGATTTAGGATATATGAAAATGAACATTTTTTTTTAATTTTGGAAGACTAAAGCAATTTATTGGATCTGTTCCTTTTTTCATCGGAAGAAGATGTTTTTGTTTTATATGGATGTATGCAATTGGTAAAAGATTATATAAACCTTTTCATGTTTCAATGAATACTTTACTGAATTTTTTAATCGAGATTCAAATTTAGTAGGGTCACATGAATCCATTTTTAGTGAATTCATGTTTCAAGTTTTTCTTCTCACAGCATAGATCACGGAATCTCTCCGTGAGAAAAGTCGCTTAGCAGTCGCGTTATTTGCGATCGTCCGTTTCTTAGACTTCTACTGCAACGGAGATTGTAATTTAGTTTATAGTGATTATTTAAGTTAATTCTTTCAATTATAGAAATTAAAGATTTTGTCCATAATTCTTTTGGATTTTAAGGATTAACTCATAATCATTCTAGAAAAATGATTCAAAATGGATTAGTTGAAACAATATATTGCCAAAGTAACCGCTATTGTGTAGATTAGTCTGTTGTGAATAATTAATTGGTTATGTGTGTATGTAAATTTATGCGAATATTAGTTGGTCCAAAGGAAAATTAATATTTGGCTGAATTGCATATATAGATGTGGTGATAAATATGTGACGATTATGAGGTTTTTATGTAATTAGTAAATCTGTCCAAAGATAGAGTTATTAATTGACATGATTTATTATCAATGTTTGATCACTATGACAAGAATACCATTTACAATTAATATTACTGTCCAAAGACTTGATATTAATGTTATGTTAGGTTTTTTTTTTGGAAATTAATTGTTTAACAATTGTGAGTTTTCTTTATTTTATACAGCAAACTCAATATCTGCAAATGTTAACAACATCCCTGTACTTAATGATACAAATTTCAAGAAATGAAAAGAACATGTTATGATCATGTTAGGCTGCATGGATCTTGACTATACATTCAGGCATAATCGCCCTATAGATCTAAACAGCGAAAGTACTGCTGAGCAGAAAATTACATTTGAGAAATGGGAGCGATCAAATCGCATGAGTCTTATGATCATAAAGCTGTCCATTCCAGAATCCATCAGAGGTTCAATTCTTGAAGAGGAAAATGCCAAATCTTTCCTCAAACAGATAGCAGATCGATTCACTGCAAATGAAAAGATCGAGATAAGCACTATTCTGACTAAGCTTGTCTTAATACGGTATCGAGGAAAGGGAAGTATCCATGAGTACATTATGGAGATGTCCAATCTCGTGACAAGACTTAAGGCACTCAAGTTAGAGATGCCTGATGACATATTCGTGCATTTAATCTTGATATCTCTTCCTACACAGTTCAGTCAGTTCAAAATCAATTATAACACACAAAAGGAAAATTAAATTTTGAATGAGCTTATAGCTTAGTGTGTGCAAGAGGAAGAGAGACTAAAGCATGAGACATCTGAGAGTGCTCATTTGAGATTCACCTCAGAGGACTCGAGTAAGAAAAGAAAGAGGACAAACAATAAAGATAAAAGTAAGAAAAATGCAGAAACTAGGACTTCAGGCCATAAAGAGCAAAAGAAACAGAATCAAGAATTCAATTGTTTCTTCTACAAGAAAGTGGGTCATATGAAGAAAGATTGCCCCCAAGTACACCAAATGGCGTGTAAAGAAAGGTATGCTTCTCAATTTTGTCAGTTCAGAAGTTAATTTAGCAATTGTGCCTAATGACACTTGGTGGTTGGATACTGGTGCTACCACTCACATAAGTGTTACTATGTAGGGTTAGGGTTGTTTCAAGAGCTGACAGCCAACTAATAGTGAAAGATACATCTTTACAGGAAATGGCGAAAGTGCTGAAGTAGAAGCTATAGGTGTTTTTAGGCTTTGTTTAGGACCTAATGTATTTCTGGATTTGGAAAATACTTTTGTTGTACCGTCTTTTTGACGGAATTTGGTTTCTATTTCATGTTTGGACAAATTCAGTTACACTTGTTCATTTGGAAATGGGAAATTTAATATTTTTTAAAATTCAGTTCTGGTTGGTATAGGTTCCTTGATTGATAAGCTTTACATGTTAAACACCTTGACTTCTAATGACAATAAAATTATGCATACAAGTAACATAGGTATAAAACAAAAATTGACAAATAAGAATTCTTCTATGTTATGGCATAGGTGCTTAGGGCATATATCAAAACAACGCCTAGAAAGGTTGATATCACAAGGAATTCTTGAATCTCTTGATATGTCAGACTTTGATGTTTGCATAGAGTGTATTAAAGGGAAAACAACTGATAAATGAAATAAAGGTGCAAACAGGTGCAATGATGTCTTAGAACTAATACATACAGATATATGTGGACCATTTCCTAAATCTTCATGGAATGGTCAAGCATACTTTATTACGTTCATAGACGATTATTCGCGCTATGGTTACTTGTACCTAATCTATGAGAAGTCATAATCCCTAGACATGTTCAAGTTCTTCAAAGCTGAAGTTAAAAATCAACTAGGCAAGAAGATTAAAGCCGTGAAATCTGACCATGGTGGTGAATACTATGGCAGATATGACGGATCAGGAGAACAACGTCCTGGGCCTTTTGCACAACACCTTATTGAATGTGGTATCGTTCCTCAACATACCATGCCAGGAAAACCAAATCAAAATGGTATAGCTGAGCAACGAAATCGAACCTTGAAGGACATTTAAGAAGTATGATGAGTCATTCTTCTTTGCCAAAGTCATTGTGGGGTGAGGTAATAAAGACTGCACTTTACTTACTAAATAGAGTACCCAGTAAAGCAGTGACAAAAACCCCTAATGAGTTATGGACAGGCAAAAGGCCTAGTATTAGGCATTTACATGTTTGGGGATGTTCAGTTGAAGCTAGGCCTTATAAGCCAAATGAAAGAAAATTGGACTCAAGAACTGACAACTGCTATTTTGTGGGTTATTCTGAAAGATCGAAAGATTTCAAGTTCTACGACTTCTCAACCAAGTCCTTTTTCGAAGCAGGCAATGCCAAATTTATTGAGGATAGTGGGAGCACTAAAATAAGGAATATAGTCTTTCAGGAAAATATCAACTTTCCTATTATAGATACTACTATTGCTATAGAAGGTGATCGGATAACTATTCCTGATACTGTCATTATAGCAAATTTGGATGATGTAGTGAACTTAAACACTATTGTGCTACCTTCAACCCAGTTAGAGGAAACATCCACTCAGGTTGAGGAATCACCTTCAGTGATAGCGGAAGCATCTCAACCACCTCAAATAGTAGTGCCTTTAAGGAGATCTACAATTTTTGATGATTATGTTGTCTATCTCCAAGAACATGAGTTTGATACAGGATTGGAAGATGATCCTACATCTTTCAATCAAGCCAAACTATGTGCTAACTCTGAAAAGTGGATTGAAGCCATGAAAGAAGAGATGAAATCTATGGAAGACAATGGTATTTGGGACCTTGTAGAATTGCCTGAAGGTACGAAACCGATTGGTTACAAATGGGTTTTTAAAAGGGATTCAAAAGGCAATATCGAAAGGTATAAAGCACGTCTTGTTGCTAAAGGCTTCACTCAAAAGGAAGGCATTGATTACAAAGAAACTTTCTCACATATTTCAACGAAAGATTCTTTTAGAGTAATCATGACACTTGTGGCTCATTATGACTTAGAGCTACATCAAATGGACGTAAAGACTGCGTTTCTCAATGGAGACATTGGCGAGACAATTTATATAGTGCAACTAGAAAACTTTGAATCTAAGGATTCAAAACACCTAGTATGTAAACTAAAGAAGTCCATTTATGGTTTAAAGCAGGCATCCCGTCAGTGGTACCGGAAATTTGATCAAGTGATTACTTCTTTCGATTTTCAGGATAACACTGTTGATCAATGTACATATCTCAAGTTTAGTGGGAGAAAGTTTATTATTCTAGTGCTTTATGTAGATGATATACTACTGGCAAGTAGTGATAAAGCCTTATTGCATGACACTAAGAAATTTCTATTCGGTCACTTTGATATGAAGGATCTTGGTGATGTATCTTTTGTGCTAGGTATACAGATCTATCGTGATCGTTCAAGGTGTATACTTAGATTATCACAAAAGGCCTATATTCAAAAAGTGCTTAATAGGTATGGCATGCAAAACTACGCACCTGGGGATACACCAGTTGCAAAGGGTGATAAATTTAGTTTACAACTGTACCCTAAAATTGAACTTGAGATAAAGGAAATGGAGAAATTCCCTTATACTTCTGTTATAGGGAGTCTCATGTATGCTCAAGTATGTACGCGTCCGGATATAACGTACATAGTAGGGATGTTGGGTAGATATCTAAGTAACCCTAGATTGGATCATTAGAAAGCAACAAAACAGGTTATGTGGTATTTGCAAAGAACGAAAGATTTTATGCTTATATATTGGAGATCTGGTCATTTGGAGGTTGTTGGTTATTCGAACTCCGACTTTGCTGGGTGCTTGGATAGCAAAAAATCTACTTCAGGTTATATTTTTATGCTAGCAGGAGGAGCTATTTCTTGGAAAAATGTCAAACAAACACTTATAGCCACTTTTACTATGGAAGTAGAATTTATAGCTTGCTATGAAGCATCCAACCATGGCATATGGCTACGAAATTTTATCACCAAGCTGCAAATTGTTGATAGTATTGAAAAACCATTGATGATCAATTGTGATAATAAAGCTGTTGAGTTATATTCCAAGAATAACCGTAGCTCGTCAAAGTCTAAGCACATTGATATCAAGTTCTTAGCTGTGAAAGAAAGTTCGGAGTCTTCAGGTGTCAATTGAGCATATCAGCACAAACTTTATGATAGCTGACTCACTCACAAAGGGTTTGCCACCCAAAGTATTTCATGAGCATGTGGGTCGTATGAGAGTTCTCTTTTTGGACGATATTCCAAATTAATGGGAGCTTGTATTGCTTTTATGTTTGGATTATTTAACACATATCGAACATTAAGATATTTTTTGTTTATTGTACGTACTAAGATTCAAGAATAATCTATATGTTCGTCTTGACAACTATAACTAAAAGTCATGATTTACTATTGTTGTTTAGCATATGATGCTTATAAATATGATCGTTAGACCTTTTGGGTCATAAAGAGGATCAGTTGGAAATAGATATGCAGAGATCATTTTTATGTAATTTCTATGTTACACATCGATATTTGATCTATGTCATTAATTGCATTAATATTGTGATTATTGATTTGGACTTGTTACAGATATAGTAGTAAAGACCACTTTAGTCCTATACTTATTCATTTAATGGACCAGATTATTTAAATGATATTTCTATAGTTGAATGACATTTTTTAGCTCAATACAGTTATTTTTACCATGTGCATTATCCAGTGACATATGTAGCCCAAGTGGGAAATTGTTAATAATTTGATTAGTGGGCTCATATGTTTAATAAAATATATATGGGTCTGTCATTAATGTTAAGCCCACTTAAGTAATCTATAAGTTTAAATTTATTTTGAACTTTAGAAATATAATTAAGTTGATATGGTTCTAAATGTGTAGAAGCCCATGTCACAATTAATAGGCTTGTGACAATAAAGCTTATTAGGTTGTGATTACTGAGAGAGGTTTTAATAAAATATCGATTCAGTTCTTATTCTCATTATGTGTGAAACTGAAAAGTGTGAAAACCCATCTCTTAGAATTTCTCAACCATCTCCTTCATCTTCTTCTTCCTTTTGGTATCAATGGCATTGACTATCGATTCAGATTAGTTTTTATATTATTTAAATATCTCTAAAATTATATCTACATGATTCAATTGATCCTGTTTATTGGATTTATTGCAAGTCTTTCATCCTTCCCCTTTTTCGACTAGCACCCCCTTTAGGAATGTTGCCTGCCTTGCCTCAAGGGAGTTTGCTGGGCCTAAGGGCTCAACCCAATTGATTTCTAGGGTGGGCTGCAGTTGGGTTACAACCCATCCCAAAAGTAAACTTCTCTTATTTATTTATTTGTTATTTATTTTATTCTATGTCTCTATTATTTATTAGTGTTGAGTTCAGGACAATTATGAACATTACAGTTAGAAATTATAAATCATGTAAATTTTTGGCAATTGGTATTAATGGCTTTAACAAAAGTAATAAGGTTAGAGTTTGTTTATTAACCTTGATTACTTATTAGATTAATATTATAGTTATTGGGACAATAAATGTAAAAGCTTAAATGGAGCTTACTCAGGTTTATAACGTTAATCTTTTGTTTATGCAATTAGTTAGAGTAGGTGGTTGGAGCTTACTCAGGGCTCATATCGACAATGCATGGTTTATGTAATTAGTTACATTAGGGGGGCCATTTTCGCTTATGTACCAATTACCTTGGAGAAGCCTTTTATTTGAGGAGTATAGATCCAGTATAGATACATTTCAACCGAGTTAGATTCTATATTAGTCTATAAATAATATAAATATTTAATAATTATTGTTCTATGCCTTTATTGAGACCTACTTAATTATTGGTTAATTATCGTTAACCATGATGACATGCTATAAATAAGCTAATAGGAGATATTATACTATTTGCACGTAGCATTAAGTAGCCGAATCCGCGGGTCTAGTGGGTTTAGGTTAAGTCTATTTCTGGAGTCAATTGAGTCATGGGCTTACTTGGTTAGATGGTCAGGGGTAGCCAGTATATAAAGTGTGGTGAGCACCCAAGGTATAAACAGTATTACTATTCCTGCTCTCTCTCACATCACCCTCCTCTAGATGTCACCCTAACTCTTCCCTCTTCTCCACTACTTCTTCCTCCCTACTCTCTCACTTCATACTTCACCTCCTCAGCTCCCCAACCCAGCTCATCCCTCACCTCGGCCACAACCTCCTCATTAGAACTACAGTCAGTAGACCTACCACCTCACCCCAACGCCTCCAACCCTCCTCAGTTGCTGCCACCATTACTGCAACTATAGAGCTTCATTCCACCAAGCTCGCCTAGAACCCAGCCTCCTATCTTTCCTCAAGCTTCTTCAGTCCACTAACAGAGCCTACATGCACCTATCATTTTCTACTAAATGATATAATTAGTATAAAGCAATGCAAATAGCAACAGCTAATTGCGACCGAAAACCCAGACAACCTTGTGGGTCAAAAACATTAAGCTTTTCACTTAGCTGCCTAAGATCCAGATCCAGGCTGTCCATCCATCATTCTGCTATTCTTCACTCGTAGGCCAAAAAAAAAATCTAAACAGGAATGTATCTTACTCATCAACTGATATTCGCCATGTAAGAAGAGCAAGCATCCAGACTGTTAAATTTCAGGATAAATATGAGAGAAAATTTCTTTTAAACTACAATTTGGAAGAAAGCCAGGTAATTCTGAAACATGTACATATACATGGCCAGCCACAGTACATCAGCAAACTAATAACTACTCTGGATAAATAATTATTCAAATTTCAAATACAAGTATTTCGAAATAAACGGCAACTCTATAGGCAAAATGTTATATATGAATATCTAACCAAATTTTGATATTTACTGAAACAGAAATAAAAACAAGACAGTGTAACAAATGGGCAGTAGAAAAGAGGAAAAGGAACATAGCTGCTTTGGTCTTCGCATCTCACATAAAAGAAGAAATTGCTGCATTCTTTATCTTCAAAAGGTACCACAAAATGAGCTAGCATTACTTTGTTGTAGTTCTAAGACCTTCACCTTCCAAGAACTCCAGAGAGATAGCACTAAGAAGAACTAGGATTGAGCTACAGATTTTAAATGATGGACCAAGTATAACCTCCTTCTCTTGTCTGAAATTCTCTGTAACATCGGAAGATGGCATGGAAAGTTTTGATAGAGGAGAATCAAAGGTGCATATAGGGCAAGAATGAAACTCTAATGCACACAAGTGTGATCATACCTACACACGAAGTTTCCAGTTCTATAATCCTAGGCTAGTAAAATCAATTTGGATAAATAAGTTACTTGTTAGCAGCGCATCTTTTACTGCCAAATCAAACTAGCACCGACATTGTACGTGATAATGCTTGTTACGAACTGACCTCAGCTACCCGATTAAGCTCAGATGCAGAGAAGCAGTTTGCGCAGTCGGAGAAAAATATTCATTAAATATTCTCTCGTAAACAAAAAAGTTACAAAACCAAATGGGTTCGTTCTGTATCTTCCTAATCAACATTTTTTTATATTCAGGTTCTGTGCACATTCTGACTGCAGCTAGGGCGCAAACAAGCAAAACTAAGATGAAGGTGGAGATGACGGGTGATGGTGATAATAGTGGTGATGGGATGGTTGCACGACATGCTGTCGGGTGAAGGAAGACGAGGGAGGTGGTCAAAATTCCAAGGAGGAGGGAGGATAGGAGTAACCGGTGTCAAGATAGCACGTGGCTAGGGTTTGAGCGAGGAGGGAGAAGTCTCAGAATAGAGGGGAGAAAATAGGTTAATTAAATGATTCATTTCATAATTCTCTAATGAGGCTGCCTTCCACATATATAGAGACTAGCTTATCCACCAAACACGGCACCAGTAGTAGCTCCATCTAAACCAATTGTTTGTCTAGTTCTTTATCAAGTTCCAGTCGCAGCACATAGGGATCCTGATGTGCCTATAGTGAGATCTTGTTGGGTGGGTCTGTCTTGGCACGTTTCGATCCGGACCTTGACACGGCTGTCTATTCCTTGGACATTGAGATTTGCTTGGAGCATTTCATAATGTGAACAATTGAAAAAATTAGGCCTAATACAAGCTTTCTCGTCAAGTGCATTCGAACACCCAAAACAGAGTCTCCAACTTTGCAAACTTTGCGAACGCGATGCAGGCGTTCGAACGCGGCTTCTTTGCGTTCGAACGCCACATTCGAACGCCCCAATCGAAAAACCTTATTTATCAAAACATTTTAATTCAAGTTGCACTTCACATTATTTATTCACATTATTTATTGAAGGCTAATCAATTACCCAAACCACAATAAGTCCAATATTAAACCGACTCGACTAACATAAGTTAAAAATAACTTAAACTAAGTGCTGATACTAACCTTCTATCTAAATAAGTGACTCAAGCCATGAGTCTAATGTCCACAAGGTGGTTCGATCTAACCCGAATCATATCAATCCACCATGCTTCCACTCACTTTATCCTCAAAGTGATAGGTGGATGAATTGCTCTTTCAATCTTGCTTGACTCAGTTCGGGCGGATCGGTCCAAATCGACGTCACTGATTTAACTCGAATCATTTGTGTCCTCTTGAAGTTGAGCTCAATCACTCTTGATCGATCATAGCAAGCTCCTTTAAGCTTTAATTTATTGGGAGGATCTGGACCCAGAAGAGAGGCTAAGTCAGCCAAATCGATTTGACACGAATTCGACTTGACCCACTGTAACATCGCACTCACCATGGTCTTGGGTGGAGATGCCAGTGGCCGAGGCAAATCCAAAGTGTCTCCCTCAGCCGAAGGAGGTTTGACAGTCCAAACATTTGTAATAAGTCTTCATGACACCCAATTTTGGGCAGCCCAATTATCAATTGTAAATTGGCGCTCGTACTTTGCCGAAATCCATTCCACCGCACATGTTGCCCTTTAAACTTGAATTCCAGCCGCATATTCTTTAAGCCAAATGTAATGAGCCCCAAGCCATAGAGCCATCAAGTACCTAACACGACATCTGCTCTCCAAAGAGCCAATGGGTGAAGATTCAATTCTAAGGCGTATTATTGGACCTTCAAGGTTACCCATCGATACATGCTATTTGTTCGATAGGTCATGCCATCTCCAATCATCATGTCGAAGCCTAAGATTGGCTCCGGGGTCAAGCCCATCCTTTAGACCAGCCTCTCATCCACAAAGTTATGAGTGCTTCCGGTGTTGATGAGTATCTGCATGACACAGCTTTTAACAATGACATCAACCCGGAGAGTAGTTGCAATGGACCCAGCATAAGCATGGAATGAAATTTCAGCTTGGACTTCCTCACTACTTTTCAAAGGTCTTTGAACAGCAATCTCTTCATCTAAAACCTCCTACTCTGGTTCAACAACACCATCTACATCCACATCATCTAGCACCATCACCGTTGCCATCGATCGAGCACATGTGTCCCAGTGTGTATCTTTCATCACAATTGAAACGAAGCCCCTTTGTTATTTTATCTTCCACTTGAGCTTGTATGAGTCACTGAATAAGGGCTCTAGGAGGTCCCCTCACCTCTAAAATCAACCGTGGAAGGGGGTGAATACTCGCTGTACGCGATAGACCAATCAACACAATGGTTGCGGCTGCGGGCTGCTAGTGTGCATCCTTCGCCTCCCATTCTATCCCGCTGCTCCTTGATGTGTTATAAAGCTCTCTTAGCTTCTCCTCCATCACCTAGGCAGTAGAGAAAGTTTTGAGAAGGGTAGCTGGTCTGACCGCTTTCACCTCGGCTTGGATGTCCCGTCGAAGGCTGCTAATGAACGTACTTTTGAGTTGGGATTCTGTACAGTCCTATACTCTATTGCTCACACATTTGAACTCCTCTTAATACGCCCTCACCGTAGTTTTTTGGGTCAGCTTGGTGAGAGCAGCTTGAAAGTCGTCATATCAGGAAAGTCCAAACCGGATGGAAATGTCGTCAACGAATTCTTCCCACGTCTGATAGGGCTGTTCTCGGATCGTCGCTTGGTACCAATGGATGGCGGTCTCTTCGAGGTGGAATGATGCCAATAACACCTTTCGTACATTACGTGTTCGCTGGTACTCAAAAAATTGTTTCGCTCAATAAACCCAATTAAGTGGATCGCCTCCATTAAATTGCGAGAAGTTGGGAACGAATGGTCGCCGCACGGACTCCGCGTTCTTCATATTGGTTGGGCCTTTTCTTCTCTTGGGTTTAATCCAACATCCCTAGATTGATATCGAGAAGTCACTAGTTCTTCATATTCCGCCCATTCATCATCATCGTCATGGAGAGGCGGATCCAATGCTCAGTTGCAATGAAAAGTTGGCACTGGTACGTTGCGCCTTTCTGGCAGCATAGGCCGCAAGGGCCCCCTGGCTTGGCCACCCATGAAGCCCTCATGGTCTTCCTTTAGACTAGCACGGAATGATGGAGACAGTATCCCTTAACAAAGAGGTGATTCCATTAGTGATGCAAACCGGGTGCGAGTGAGAAGCTCAATTGCCGCTGTGCTCCTTGGTGAGCCTAAAAGGACTTGAGTCATCGCTTCCATCGACACTCGCATGGCTCGCTACGTCTCCATCATGTTCGTAAATATTTTGATCTGATTTAATGGAAGTCATTGGAGAAGTCCCAACCGGTGAGTTTGGGTTCATCTCATATCTGACCATATCCGTGGCCTCTCTTTCGACAGAGGTGCCTTCATTGGGTCTCGACGCCATGGATCTAGATGTTAGCATGGTCTCTAAGGAACGATGGCTCTGATACCACTTGTTATGAACCGATCTCAACTACCCAATCAATCTCGAATACAAGGAAGCAGTTCGCATAGTCGGAAGAAAATATTTGTTAAATATTCTCCTATAGTCAAAAAATTACGAAACCAGATGGGTTCATTCTGCATCTTCTTGATATACGTTTTTTATATTCACGCTCTTTGGAGATTTTAAGTGCAGCTAGGGCGAAAACAAGCAAAGATACAATGGTGGAGATGACGGTTGATGGTGATGATGGTGGTGATGGGATGGTTGCACGAGGTGACGTGAACGACTCAATCAAAAAACTTTATTTATCAAAACATCTTAATTCAGGTTATGAAACCATAATAAGTCCAATATTAACCAACTTGACTAACATAAGATGAAAATAATTTAAACTAAGTGTTGAAACTAACTCTCTATCTAGATCCATGAGCCTAATGTCCACAAGGTGGTTCGATCTGCCCCAGATCACATCAATGCTACTTAAAAATACTACAACTATAATGGTGATTGCATCCATGGTCAACTAAGGGAATATAACCTATTAAATAATCTCCTTATAGGTCAAAGGACAAAGGAAACACCAAATTATATAATGAAAAAAGTTACATTTCAGCAAAATGAAATGAATAAGTCATGTCCAAAGAGTCTTGAAAGCAAATAACACAACGGCTACTCCAAATAATTAAAATTATAAGTTTGATAAGCCAAAAAGAAAAATACAAGAAGAAAATGATTAGATGGTATAAAAGAAAAGGAAGGTGCCTGAACAAGTAACAACACAATCCATTAGGTCATAACAGAAGTCATAACAATGATCTACAAATCTATAAAAAGAAACTCAGGTCAAGCGAAGAGGATGCAGCATACATTTCAAATTTTAGTAGAGACCTTCCAATGGATGCAACTATCATCAAAAAGAAAATCTACTTTGATGTTATATGTCAAAATCAGGGTTCGTAATCATCCAGTCAAAGAAAATAAACCATAAGACTGCATATCTCTGAAGTTCATTGACCATGATTTGAAACGTTCGAGCACATAAACGACATAATTCGATATTAAGCATATAGATCTGAAGTAAGGATATTAAGCAACAGAAACAAGTAGTAATAATAAGAATTATGCAATATTACCAATGGGTAAAAAACACTAAGAAACGATACTAATTTCAACTTAAGAACTGGAGACTTGCAGACAGTGTTGCTCAAATTGCATGATCAAAACTCTTTCTCAAAGCAAGAGTGTTCAGTTTTCCTGTGGAAGAAATATTCAAGTTATCCGAAAATCTTTACCACATCGCAAAACATCAGGGTAAATAATATCCAGAACATATCACTAACAATTGTGCTAGAAGAAACATACAAGTAATAGAAAGGCTACCAAGTTACCATCACACCGCAAGAAGGGCAGAAATAAAAAGCCTTAGAATGTACATAAGTATTAACTATTAATATAGGTACTGGTATTATCTTTACATCCCTGCCAAAATATAAGTATTCTTGACCAGAACTCTGTTTGCAAATCTACCTTCACAAAATGTTACCTTCATAGATTTGAGGGTTGATCACCAAATTCATATCTTGCTGAGTGTCTGCACCAACTTCACAGTCAACTTTAACCTCCGTTCACGAACACTCATTACCTGCAGCTGCAACTTTGCCTCCTGGGCAGAGAGTTCTGCAAAGCCATTGTTGAGTGGCTCCGCAACCTCTCGACTCAAAGAAGAAAGTCGAGATGAAAGTCTGCTGCCAGCGTACTCCGGCTGCGATTCCAAAGCCTCCAAAAGAAAGGGGTGCTCGACTTCACCATCACCACCATTTTCGTCGTCACCCTCACCGTTAATTCCTCCACCGCCGCCGTCACCCTCGATTCCTCCACCGCCACCGTCACTCTCGATTCCTCCACCGCCGCCGTCACTCTCGATTCCTTCATCCCCGCCTTCACTCTCGATTCCTCCACCACCGCCGTCACTCTCGATTCCTCCACCACCGCCGTCACTCTCGATGCCACCACCTCCGCCGTCACCCTTGCCATCATCATCCCCCTTCTTCTTTCTCTTCTTCTTCTTCTTTTTTAACTTACTTACCTCCTCATTCTTCTTGCTACCGTTTCCCCATATCTTTGAGGCGTACTTTTGGAGGCGGCGCCGGAGTCGTCCTCGCTCGAATCTCCGCTTGAGGATGCCGAATGCGACTTTGACTTCCACCCGAGTGGGCTCGAAGGAGAGGAGGCCCCGAACGGCGTGGTGGAGAGAAGTAAGGAGAGGGGCACCGGTTTCTCCTTCATCGTGGAAAAGCTTCAAGGCCGCCTTCATCAGGACGACCTCGTCCTCCGAAAGCCATTTCTTGCGCATCGAGCGGTGCTCCTCGCGTGCGGAGAACATGCTCTGGGAGGAGTAGTCCGCTTCGCCTTCCTCCCCTTCCTCCTCGAGCTCATGCTCTTCTCGCGACGCCATGAGCGAAAATATGGTTTTGGTGATACTTTTTTGAGGTAGAGGGAGAAAGAAGCACGGAAGGGAGAGGACGAGGGTCGAGGGGAGAGAGAAGGCGAAGGTTTATAGTACCAAAGTTTCTCGATTCTATGCATGTATCGAGTTCCATTTGCTACATCACAGGGTTGAGAATACGCCACGTGATCATCCATTTCACCGATGCCGCCGTCGCTTTGGCCTGTCCGTACTCCAAAAGAGTGATTGATTTCGTCTGCACGGGTAATTGGGGAAAGACATTTGACCTTATTTTTATAAAATAAAAATAATTTTGTAATTTTGCTTTTTTTTATAAAATAATTATAATACCTTGAAAATATTTTAGCAGAGAGAGACGCGTTCACCTATAATATTAAAAAAGTAGTTTACCTTTTATAATTTTCTAATCATTATAAAAGAGAACATAATTATATTTTATTTATTTTTTCAGTTGTAACAAAAAGTTGTTAAGGGACACCTAGGGGTGAAAACGGGTCGGATTAACTCCTACCCGACTCGCTATCCGATCCGACTCGGATCGGATTCGGATAAAAAAATTCTATCTGACTCGGATTCGGATTCGGATACGGATAGAATTTTTGAAAAAAATTCGGATACGGATTCGGATACGGGTCGGATAAATTTTTCGGATTCGGATACGGATATCGGATATCTGTTTACCCACATATTTTTTTAAATGATTTACAGTTTTTAGTTTGCTTATTTAAATAGTAAGTATTAATATTATTACTAATAATATATTATATATTATTTATAGAGATTAATTTCTCTAATTTTATATATTTGACATACAAAAAAATTATTTGTTGTAAAACTCTTAATAATTTTGTGTTAATTATATTTAAATAAAATATTATAATTATTTTAAATTTAATCAATATCCGTTTAAGATCCGATCTTTTATCCGAAAATTATCCGTATCCGTTTAGTTAGGATATGGTTTTAAATTTTGCTATCCGTCTAATATCCGTATCCGAATTCATATCCGAACTAAAAATACGGATCCAGATATGGGTTGAGCACTATCCGATCCGTATTCACCCCTAGGGACACCTCTCTCACCTTTATAATGATAACCATAACTAACCAACTTTACCTCCATACTTATAATCATTTTCCATATAAAAAGTGTTATAAGAGTTATACATATAAAATATTATTTTATCTCGTTTGGACATTAAAAATAATTTCATCTTGCTAAAAGTGAAAAAAATGTTATAGTTTAATAAGAGCATCTAAATGAATACAATAGTACTATTAAATATATTTTTCAAAATGAAGTAAGTTATTTTTTGTGCTAAATATATTTTACTTCTCTGTACTTGGTACTTGTGCTCAAAATTAGTTTATCCCCTATACTTTTAAAAGCCCCAAGCATTTTTCTGTATTTACGGCTAAAGTAAAACCATCTGTTTTTCTATCAAAGTTAACGGAACACACCCAAATAACCAAAATGCTCTCATAATGTTCATTAGGCAAAATAAATAGGTTTTTCTTTAATTTTTTATATTTGTTTGTTCCTATATACGATATAACTATTAAACTTCGTAAAAATCTGGGTTTAATAAAACTTACTATATAGTTGACACAATCTAGAAAGTAAAAGAATAAAACATGTGAATATTCTTTGAAAAGAAAGAAATACTTAAATAAGAGGTGAAGGATATTTTTGTCTATAAAATTTAAAAAATAGAGACAATTTAACCCACCATTTATTCTTTTTTTTGAAAATTTTTTGGCGCACTCTCTTAGTTGAATGAAAAAACTAATGATCTCACTTTAGCCGTAAATATATGGACTGATTTAAGACTTTCTAAAATATAAGTAGATTAAGTGATTTGAGCATAAGTAAAAATTCATCTTTAGGTTCCATAAATATTTTAATAAATTCTATAGATATAATTATAGATTTTATAGATATAGCCTAAGAATTATGAATTACAAAATCCGTAATTAATTCACTAGAATCCATAATTGATTCTCCGTCATCATGACTAAATCTCCCAATTGTCGAGAATGCAAATAGGCATAACACATAGCAACGGACTTGTATGAAACATCAATGCCCAACAATAATTATGGGTCCTAGAGAGTTAATTATAGATTTTGTTATTACTAATTAGAAATTCTAAAAATATATCTATGATGTGATTCGAATCAAACTGAGTCATCTCGTGCACAAATAAAACCTACTAATCCATTTCTTATTTCAATTTCTTAGTTTTTCTTGATAAATAAGATTTTTTTGGCTAGTGCGTTCGAACGCAAGGAAAAGTGCTTTCGAATATGGCGTTCATAAATTCTAAGAGCATGTTTTAGTTGTTTGAAATTGTGTTTGCAAATTCCGAGAGCCTATTTTAGCCATTCAAATAGCTATGTGAGGGCGTTCGAATGCCAGCGATGAGAATGCTTGCATTAGGTTTAGTTTCTTTAGTTGATTGGTAGATAGGCTAGCCTCTAAATATGTGAAAGTCAGCCTCATTAGAGTTTTATTGAATGAATCATTAGGTTAACTTATCATCTCCCCTCTAATCCAAAACTTCTCCATCCTTGCTCAAACCTAAGTTGCGTGTCCCGTCCCGCCTTTCTTTCACCGTGCTGCACCTTCTACTAACCTTACAAGAAATCCACATCCACTCCATCCACCATTATTATCATCCATAACTCCACTGAATTTTGCTCTAGTACATTGCCCTAGTTACAGCTCAAATATGTGATAAGTGGATATCAAAACGTAGATCATAAAGTTATGGATCTAATGCATCTAGTTTTATAAGTTTTTGTCCATAAAAAAATATTTGAAAAATATTTTCTTTCGACTGCATAAATTGCCTTCCTACACCCGAGCTTAATTAGGTAGCCGAGATCGGGTCACAACAAGTGGTATCAAAGCCACTGATTCTCGAACACCATGACCATGACCAAAGCCATGACTGCAAGAGTCCAATAGGAGACTTCTTAACTTATGGACACGTAGTTAAGGTTTAAGCAAGGAATAAAAAGTTTTAAAATAGAAGGGAGAAGATAGATTAACTCAATGATTCATTTAATAATTCCCTACTAAGGCTGCCTTCACATATTTAGAGGCTACTATATCCACCAAACTATTAAAAAAATTAGATCTAATACAAGCTTTCTCAGTGGGTACATTCGAATGGCCTCGTAGGACATATGGACGACCAAAACAATGTCTCTATAAGTGCGAACGCGACGTAGATATTCAAACGACACATTTGAACACCCCTTCCTTGCGTTTGAATGCACCAGTCAAAAAAACTTATTTATTAAAATATCATTAATTTAGGTTGCACTCCACATTATATATTGGAGGCTAACAAGTTACCCAAACCACAATAAATTTAATATTAAATTGACTCGACTGACATAAGTTGAAAATAACTTAAACTAAGTGCTGAAATTAACTCACTATCTAAATAAGTGACTCATGCCATGAGCCTAACATCCACGAGATGGTTCAACATGACCTGAATCACATCAACTTCCACACTAGAGAGGCAAAGTCGGGAATGGCAATAACTTCCACCTTAGAAGCTGTGTCAAGAGGGTTTGGTAGTTTAGAGAGGGTTAGGCAGTTTTAGAGAGGGAGAGGTCAACGGGTTCTCCATTTCCCAATTTATCTATAGTTGATAGGGACTTTTGCATGTAAAATTATTTATGTGTTTATATGATTGTCTTGGTTTTTTTCTTTGACTTATTATTGTCTTCCCCCAGACTTGCTAGAATAACTTAGTTAAACCATACCTTAGGCCATCCGTAAATTTCTTCACATGGAAAAATAAGAGAAATTTGAAGTCAAACGTGCAAGAGAGATGGCAACCTTACTCTAACAACTTATTATAATAGGGAAAAGGAAGGAAGAAGATTAACCTTATAAACATGCCATACTGTCACGACAATGTGTGACCGTTGGCACTAGCTTTATTTAGGGGTGTAAATGAGCCGAGCCTGACTCTAATCAAGCTTGGATTGAAATTAATTTCGAACCTATCTTTGTGATCAAGCTTAAATTGAAATAATTTCAATCCGAGCTAATTTTAAACTCAAGCCAATTTTAAGTTTAAACGAGCTTAAACAAGCCGCTCAATTAGTAATTTCAAGTCTTATCAATTTCAAATTATTTTCGAGCCTGAGCAAACTTGAATTAAGCTTGAAATAAAACATAATTCAACTATAAAGATATAACTATTACCAAAATATAAATTATAAACAATAAAAATAAATAGGTTAGAAAACTACAAGCAACTAAAATATCCTATCAAAAAACTACAAACAATTAAAATATAAATTACAAACAATAAATATAATTGTGTCAAAAAATAATTACTGAAATTCTGAATAGATGAAAGGGTTTTGATTTGATGGTTCATATTAGTTTGATATTACTCATATTATATATATTCAAGCCTTATCGAGCTGACTCGATCGAGTTGACTCGAGATCAAGTTTGGATCGAATTTAATTTAATTTCGAGCCTAGCTTTAATGATTAAGCTCGACTCAGCCTATTTTCGAATCGAGCTTAATCGAGCCTTATCGAGTCGAGCATATAAGTAAGAATTAGTGTTTGATTGATTGCTAAAGAATGAGAGAACAAAATACTTACTTTTATATATTTTTTTTCTATTTTTAATATTTAAATATAAAAATAAATTAAAGTAGTAATTTTTTTACTGACCAAAATTAATTTTACCTTCTCTTTTTTGAGAAACGAAGCACTTTATTAAACTATATTTTTTAGAGGCCCCAATCTTAAATCATTAGTTAGGTCTGAGATGTATCCACACACCCAAATAAAAAAAGCAAGGGTTTCAAAAGGTATACACAACAATGCTTGATCTGAGATGAAAATTATGACCAAAAGCTGAAGCATAGATAAATGATACACAACTAAGAATTGGTCAAAGAAGGGTAGATCGAAAGTTCCTATTACATATGTAGATCATAAAAAAGTCCACTAGTTCATGGAGTGTAATTGAACACTAAGATAACCAGCTTAATTGCACAAAATAAACTTTCATGTATCAGAAGTACTTCTTAATTTAAGTTCTTCAAAATGAGTATATATAATAAGTAATGTAATGTAAAATAAAAAATTGAATTAGCAATTAATAAATGGAACATTAATTTAAATATTATACTGACTATTATTACAATCACTCTTGAGGAGGAGGATGATTCTTTATCTTACTATATTCAAGACTCTCCTCAAAAATACATATTTCATTTAGGGCACTACCCACATATAAGAAGGCACCTCGAACTTTAAAAATGATCATCAATATCATACCAAACCTTTTGGAATTTGGCAACATATTCATAAGCCAACCAATGAAATAAACAGGCTGGCCATTGAAGCAGTAAGAGGTGAGTTAGCAATTTGTGTGTGTGTGTGTGTATACATATATAAAGTATAAACAGAAAGAAATTTATGTGCATATGCATACTAAACATAAGAACACCATGAAGCATAAGTCAAACGTGTAACATGTTAAAGCATGTTACATGTGTGTTCAATAAGTTTGACAAATTTGATATAAATGCATGAGTGAATATATTCATTTATTAATGATTGCACAGACTTGGAGCAGAAGAAGAAATTCAGGGAAGAAAAAGGATAAAAATGTTATCCATTAAATTTAACAGAGGTAGAAAACCCACATGACTTCTGCAAGAAGTAGAAGGTGAAAAATTGTGGAGACTTCCAGTACAAATTCACAAACAGATGCATGCCCAAATAAAAAGAACAAAAATGGGTCAATCTATTTCAGTAGAAATTAAATGATTCATAGGCTGAAATCCTTCTTAATGGCATACTGGTGTATAATGTATGACTTACTCAAGGAGACAGCAAAAGAAACTATCAAGATGCTCATGCGATGTGTTTCATCTTGACCTGCTACATCCAAAAACTGAAATTTGTCAAGTTAAAGTTTCTTACCTAATACTTGTCACGCTAAAATAACAATCTTTACATAAGCATGTGCTATTACTTTGAAATTATGACAAACAATTAACTCAAAACTTTATGGGATGTTAAATATGAAAGAAGTCGGCGAAGAGGACGGAGAGCATGGCTTCCTTACATAAAAGCACAGTCAGATATGCATCAATTTGAAATCAAATGACTAGAGGAGAGAGTGAGATATGCATTTGGATTACCTCAAGGTTAACTCCAGACCTCATAACCAAGGTTATTCTGCAATGAAAACAATGGGTAAAGAAAAAAAAAAATTCCAGAGACTAAGTGAGAAAAAATTTCTACAAACCCAGTGACAAAAGGATAGTTGAAATTAGAAAATATAGTCCTTTACATGAACAGAAAAAGAAACAAAATATTCACAACATCAGTAAGTTTTGCTTGACAGATCGACAGAACAAGTAGTTCCATATGTGTATCCAAAATATTGACCAAAAAGACATATCTATAAAACAAAAGGGAGCATAAACTATAAACCTCAACTCGGTGGCTTCTCAGTTTTGGTGTTCATTGCTTCAACATCGCTTTTCATTAACCTAAGATTTCTTTCAGCGCATTCAACTTCCTTCTGCAAGCACCTTACATCTGCCCTGTGTTCCGGCTTATCTTGATGCACTAAACCAATGGCTTCCCTGCTTTCTCCTAATCTTTTCTCAATGTACCTCAACTTGCTTTCTAGTTCATTTATGTGGATTGAAAGAGATTCCACCTCTCTTGCTTGTTGCTCTCTCTTCTTAACTTCTTCGAGCCTATGTGTAGCAGCTTCTAGTCTTCTCAATCGTGCTTGCGGCTCTTTCAGACGGGCAATCAGGTGCTTAACATTAAACCCGTAACTCTGAAGTTTTATAGCTTCCTTCATCAATTTTTCAATCTCCAAAATGTCAGTATGACAAGAAGTTGTCACTGCTGCCTTCATCAGCCCGACTATTCTAAACCACTTTGCGAGGTAGACATCTCTTCTGATATCCTCATCGACGCTCGCCTTCAGTAAACCTATGTAGTGTGGTGCTTGTGGAATCATATCAAAGAACCGGGGATACATTCTAATCGCCTCCTGTCCATAAGGGTCTTCAATCTTTCTTGCAGCACCACGTGGTCGTCTTGCCTTCTCTTCTGGCTCAGGAGAGCTGGGTTCCCACTCTGTGAGAAGCCCACAGCGCAGGAACTCCTCCAGCTCCTCAACAAGCAGCCTATCATTCTTCTTCTCAACATCCACACTCTCCTCCTCGCTTTCGACATTGACTACACCAGATTTCTTATCATCAGATGTAGGAGTATCTATTTTGATATCCATACGATCTTCCTCATCTTGTTCCAAGCATTTGATGTTAACTCTGCTTATCTCTTCTAATTTCCTCTTCCTCCCTTCATTAGCCTCCTTTTCAAGTGTACATTTTGATCCCCCCTTATGTTTTTCCCTTTGCTCCACCACTTTGGAGCTAAAACTGCATACACCTAGACCTACTACCAGATCCTTCATCAGTCCATTTTTCGGAGCTTGAGCACCGTTCTGCACTGGCGTGGTATATCCTTCCAGAGCTTTTCTGTAGCTTTCTATGTAGGCATTCCACCAATCAACGTAATCATCGCTCACACCACCATATCTATTTATGCCTGGAACGAAGATCTCAGCTCCTAATGAGCGGACACTATCCACCCTCTGCAGTAAAGCACAGACATTGCTCAACACTGGGACAACCTGATCGAAGCCAAACTGCCTAGCAACTCGATGCGGATGATACTTCTCTGATAAAAATGGACCATCACTGAAGTACCCGACCAATGCACACGGCGAGACGACGGCAGTGAAATCAGAGAAGACATCAAATGCATCATTTATGACAGTAATCATCTGAGATTCGTTGTCATACCAACCTGGCTGATACCAATGACCCGAGTTCTTGGAGTAAGGCCTCCAATTAAAGGACTCACCATCCCGCAACACCCGGGCAGCGTGTTCATAAGTTGTGGTTTTCCTCCTCTTGCTCCAATGGATGATACGAGCCCTCGACAAGGGAAATGAGAGGTTTTTCGATGGCGGCGGCTGCAGCCTCTCGAACCGCTCCCACATCCAAGCTTGCAGAAGCCCGAACGGCGCCCAAACCTCAATCCGGCCGCCTCGTCTGCTCAGAATCGCAGACGCAATCGTGGTAAGATCATGGTAGATGTTGGCTGTCACAACCTGCGCAAGAGGTATCCGCTCTCCTCTACTGATCCTAGCGGCTAGCCCGAACACCCGTGCCGGCATTTCCCCATTGGGAGACGGCGGGATCACGTCCTTCGCCAGCCAGTACGCCAAGAACCCGAGATGCTTCAACTCGCGCTCCCCTCGCAGGTCCAAGAACCACTGCAGCCAGCTCTCACAGGTGACGCGGCGGCTAGCCTTCGCCTTGGGATCCAGCTCTCGAATCTTCTCTTTCTCCACCACCAGTCGCAGCCTCAGCTCGTCCTCCTCCTCGGTGGCGCTGGGCCTACTAACCGGTGACCCCGTCAGAGGCAAGCAGCCGAGCACGTGCGCGTCCTCCAAGGTGAACCCGGCCTCGCCCCAGGGGAACAGGAAGGTACACGTGGCGGGGCACCAGAACCCGAAGAGCGCCTCCATGGCTTGGCGGTCGGGGATGAGAGGTCTCGCAGAGGCGGCGATGGCGCCGTCGACGCCGGCGTCGCGCCACGCGCGGGAGAACTCGGGGTCGACAGACATCGCGCGGACCCACACGTCCCACCTGCCGTCGCCGCCGGACGACGACAGCCACCCGCGGAAGGAGATCTTGGGGACTACCGACGAGCCGGAATGCACGACGTCGGCGGGGATAGGATCGGAAGGCGGGGAAGACGAGGCGGGAAAGGAGTCGGGCGTCGTTGGGAGAAGAAACTGCGCTTCATTCTCTTCTAGAGTAATAGACGGCGGCAGTGAGGGTTTCGAGCTCGAACTACTCGGCTCTCTCTTACTCGGCTCTGCCTTCTTAGTACGAACCAAAGAGTTGGTAAATGTAAAATATGATTGAGAGGAAGAAATGGGGGGTTTTGAAGGAGGAAGGGGAGGCGGCTTCTTCGTCTTCTTCATCTCGCTCTCGCTCTCGTTCGCAATGGGATCTGGGAAGAGAGATAGAGAGGGAGAGAATGGCCGATGGCGGTAGAAAGAGAAGATGGGAGGGATTAGGGATGGAATGGATTCTATGTCTTTCCTCTCGTATTGTAAATGGTTCGATTTGGAGGGAAAGGATGGCGCGCACTATCTTGGGTTTCGTTTATCGCAACAGTGGTGAGATTGGACTTGGATTAGAGAGGAAAGGGTTTTGGCCTTTTGGGGGGGTTGAACTAAGTATTGATTTGTAGCAGCAAACTAAAGTTGGGGGGTTATTAGTTTGTACCTTTTGATTTGATTTGCCAATCAATGGCGGCATGCCATGTGCGGTTTTCTTTCTTTTTTTGTTTTTTTCCAAGATATACTTATTTTTAAATTTATTTATAGAAATGACTTACATTCCAATCTTACTCAAAAATAAGTTCTATTAAACGCTAAACTGTTAAATAAAATACTAATATAATCAGTATTTTTATTAAAAATAGATAAATAATTTAGCCCTTGATAATAAAATTTCTTATTCCACGATAACACCTAAGCATCATAATAACTATATGAAGAATATAAATATTATTTATTAAAATTATATCTTATTCTCACTCTAACTCAATTACTAATTTATCATTGATTTTGACTATAACCTCTCTTAAATATCTTATTATAATTTATCACTCATTTCTTATCTTTTTTAATAATAATTCATTATTTTTTTCTTCTTTTTCTTAAACATCTTATCATAATTTATCATTTATCTTTACTCTCTCTCTTCTGTCATCGTATTTTTATTTTATCTTAATAAATAAAATTTAATTTAAAAAGCATAAATATTAATAATTTAATATTTCATAAAAATAAGCACATTTTAAAAGTTATTACTATTATTATTATTATTATTATTAAATATTATTTTAATTTTATATACTTATATAAATATAACTATTATGATACGAGTCGGTCGGATTGGATCCACTCGCGGTATTGAGTTTATTGGGATGAGCCTATTAATCTAGTTTATATTTATTTGAGAGAATAAGGCCTTTTGAAGGCCTTTTGATTAGGGGGCGTTCGAATGCCATGGACCCACGTTCGAACGGGGCCGTTGGAACGCCTACACGCGTTCGCAACTACAGAGAATGTAAATTGCGCGTTTGAACGCGATTAGGCGCATTCAAACGCACCGCGGCAAAAATTGTTGGTCGGTTAGGGTTTTAACTTAGTTGTTGGTTTGTAAGGATTTATTAGAATTGTAACTTAGTTGACGAATCCCCATGGTGAGCCTCTATAAATATGTGGAGGAAACCTTAATTTTTTTAAAAAAAATGATCTTGGATAATTGAATTAGATTTTGACCCACGTTCGAACGGGGCCATTCGAACGCCTACACGCGTTCGCAACTACAGAGAACGCAAATTGCGTATTCGAACACGATAAGGCGTGTTTGAACACACCATAGTGAAAATTATTGGTTTGCTAGAGTTTTAACTTAGTTGTTGATTTGTTAGGGTTTGTTGGAGGAAACCCTAATTGAAAAAGAAAAGTAAATGATCTTAGATAATTGAATTAGCTTTAGCCCTTATCTCTCCTTGATAGAACGCCTAAAGAATGATCCTTTGAGATCTGGATTTATTATAGGAAACAGTTTACGCAATCGAGAAAAATATTCACCAAATATTATTCTGTAGTTAGAAAATTACGAAACCAAGTGGATCAATCCATACCTCCCTAATCTACGTTTTTCGTACTTACGCCTTTTGCAGATTCAAATTGTAATTGGGACGAAATCATGATATAATGCGGATGATGGTGGTGGTGACAGGTGGTGTAACACCTAAACCCTAAACACATGCCTGGCACGAGCCCACACGGCACGTGCGTGGCACCTAACCGTTTGATTAGTTATCGACAATCAAATAAACTTGTATCAACATTAAAATTTTATCCACAATATCTAAACTAAGAATAACTTAAGTTTGAATGTCAACAGCATACAGATAACCCTACTAAGGCTTCACATAAGCCACAATACATCATCAAGTATATTTCACTAGTATATATACACAACGGTGATATATATATAATTCAACAAGTTTAAAATCACCTGCTAAAATATAGGACAAGGGTAAAGACACTTTGATATGACAACTAATACATCGCATAACTTAACGCATCTGGCGTATAACACTAACCACGCTCTACTCTTCACCTACTGGCAAGACCTCTAAGGGGGTATCCTGCTCCAATTATTCAACTAGGTTTTTGGAAAGGAGAAAACAAAGAGATTCATGATCAAAATGCTCGGTAAATAGACATTATGTCGAATTAGTGATGTTAAATAGAAAGTAAATCATGTACTGGATAATATGAATCAGAAAGAGCATCATTTTATGAATGAGTACATGAATGTTCTTCAATAATACATAAATAAAAAGTAGATAACATGTCATAACTAATAAAAATATATAATCCTCGACAATAAATAAACAGATCACCATGTCATACTATCATCATAACTCTTTCTCAAATATGACACATGATGTATGCCAACCATGATCATGCTATGATATCAAATGTAACCATATATGATGTATATTGACTACTTGAAAATCAGGTATATCAGATGATAATAAAATCATATGCATTTCTCAACATCACCATCGTCACTGATATCTCAATATAATATCATCATACTAGACCACTGTGCATAATCAACACCCCGTATCTAATCTCAATATTCTGCCCGTAGGCTCAAAGCATAACCTGCCATACGCTAAGGGTATCTCAGTCATAATCATACCCTATCATAGGTTAAGGGCATATCAAAATCCATCCAAATCGAGTACCCCACCAGTTAATAAAAATCACATGAGGATAACTTGCCACACACATGCCCTTGCGAATGGCAGGTGCCCGATTGTTTGCGCGCACATACTCAATTGACCTTGGACGCGGGCCACGAAATATTGCATATCAGCAACCATAATCATCAATCTAGGCACCCTTAACCTTAGCGCCTACTCGGATACCTACATGCCTTTTCTTTTAACTTTCCTATTAATGAGATTTATGCATTTCATTTTATATCATAGATCACGTGCATATATCCAGTACTATAACAAGTCATGGATATCAAGAATTTAGGTGGTAAGGAAGTCAAGGGGAAAATAATGCAATGCAATCTCGAATCATACATCTATTATATGCATGCTCATGCTAGTCTATCAGATGCATACTCATGCTAAAGATCATCTCGACATAATATTATAACAATATAATCATTTCAAACCATCTATATATATCACCAGCATACTCATATCCTAAATCAATCTAATGAAATGAATGATAAAATATGCTTAACTAAAATCATCTCTAGATAAAGTCATATAATCATGTTGGAGGACAAAACATGCATATATATATATATATATATATATATATATATATATATATATATATATATATATATATATATATATATATATAATTATATAATACATCCTAATATGAGAAAGGCGTTTAGGGAATAAGACTACTCACTACCACTATATTTACCAAACAACCACTCGTTCACGCTACTACGACAACGATCAAGTCTCGATAGCTAAGTCCACGAGGTCTTGAATAGGGGGTCAGAATCTAAAATTAATATATAATGTCAATTTTTCTATTAATTAAAATTAACCCGGCTACAAGATAATTTCTCGTTGTAATCATATACTCTTCATTCCTATATTTGTTTTGTTATTTATTAACCATAATTATATTATCTAATAGTGTATTTAACATATAATTATCTGTCTATTATTCTTTTTGATAATTAAGAAAATAAGAATTAAGTTACTGCAATCAATTACGCAAGAATATACGTACATAACCCTAATATTTACTCTACCTAGCTAGGATTATAATAATTTATGTTGCAGGTATTTTGCTAAACATGATATAATTAAATTTATTTACTAACTATGATATAATTAGATTAATTCATTGATACTATCTCCCCTTTAGGCTAAGGTTCGATATCTTCCCATTTCCTTATCTGGACTAGATCTGGCACGGAACTTTGAAATAAGATCCCAAAATATGCCGCCGTCGGATAGACGTGAAATTTTTATATGTTGTAGCCCTCGAAAAGAGCTTTTCAACGAATCTAGTTTCAGGCGAATCGGATATGGGGATCTCGAGACATCGTCTGATTAGTGGATAATGGTTAGAGTGGTCTCTTTTGGATCCGTGGATGGAGGCACGTGATCCTAGGTGATGGTGATTGGAGGTGGACCGGCGTTAATGGGGTGGCACCGGTGAAAATTGGTGGTGGAGGGGTTATGGTTGATGGAAGGGTTAGGGCAAGGATAGATTGGAAGAAGGGGGAGGAGAGGGCCGCCCCTAAGGGTCTAGGGTGATTGGCCGGTCGAGGGAGGTTAGAAGCGGCGTCACCGGGGATTGAGAGAACGGGAGTGAAGAAGACGAAGGAGGTAAGGCAAAACTCAATTCTCAATAATCAATAATGACTTTGGTTGCCATCCACATCCTTTTAGAGGCTAACCAACAACTCAAAATTAACCCTAACAATGCAATTTTTGCCAACCGCGTTCGAACGCACCGAGTTCGCTCCTCTGGATTTGTGAATGTGATGTAGGCGTTCGAACGCGTGATCGAACGCGATGCAGGCATTCACTGTGCGTTCAAACGGGCGTTCGAACGCACAGTGCACTCTCTTCACCCACGTTCACAACCTTGTTCACAAACGCGTTCGAACTCACTCCACCCGCGTTCGAACGTGATTTATGAAAAACTTATTTTGATGGAAATTCAACACTAAAACATGAAACAAAAACACTCCTAAAGTGAATCCAAGCTCAAGACGACATCGATGAAGTCCGAATCGTATCATTCATATAAATTAGATACATTAGATTAACTAAACTAATTAAATAACTAATAACATAATCAAATAGAATTTAAATAGTAATAAATAATATGCATATATATATATATATATTTAAAAAAAAACTATACACAGTGCTGGGTTCAGCCCAGCAGCTTGTTGCAGGGTGCTACCTAAGAGGAGGAAAGAAAGGAAGGAGGAGGAGGAGGAGGAGAAGAAGAAGAAGAAGAGGAAGAGGAAGAAGAAAGGGGGAAGAGGGCTGAGCCATAGGGGAGGGGTACTGTCGCTGGTGGCCACTCAGCGATTGGCCTCTCGCTGGCGACTCAAACCTTCGGCAGTCTTGAGAGGAAACTAACAGAGAGAGAGAGAAGGGGAGAGGGGGAGGCTCATCGGTGGATAGAAGGGCCGACAGCAGCTCTTCCTAGTGTCGGTGACTATTGGGGAACTAGAGGGAGAGAGAGAGGGAGAGAGCTGGAGTGAGAGAGAGGTCAAGAGAATCAGGGGAAGAGAAAGAGAAAAAAATTAGAGAGAGAAAGAGATGATCACGCGGTGGCAGTGGAGTGGACAGTGGGCCAGGTCCCACCTCCATGCATCGTCGCGACGTGGAGAAAATTGGCTTAGTGAAGGTGCATGGCACCTCCACTGCTGCCACGGCATGCATGGCATTCTGGGCACGAGGCCAGCCATAGCGTGGCCGGTCGCGTTGTGCCTAGCATTGTTTTTTACTACTTGGGTTATTACAGGTGAAGAGGATGATAGGGTTAGGGATGATCATAAAGATGAGGGTGGATGGTTGATGTTATTTACGGGATAAAGACAAAGGGGAAGAAGTGATTGAGATCCCCAGGAAGAGAGGATTCAACAGACGAGGAAGATTAGAAGTTAGGAGAAACCTTGCCAATAGTAGAGGTGGCTGGTTGGTGAAGAGGGAGGAGGGAGAGTAGGATAGAGAGACTAGAGAGAATAGGGAAGGCAATAAACCAATATTCATTAAGCATTCTAATTTTGGCTGCAATTCACACATTTATAGAGGCTAGCCAATAAGCCAAAATAATAATTATTAACTTTAATTCTAGTGGCCTCTTGCCGATCGCTTTTGAACGCACCCGACCACGTTCGAACGCACAAAAGGCATTCTCTATCGATGCGAACCTAATGTAGGCATTAGAACACACATTTCGTGTTCTCTGTTTTTGCGAACCTAATGCAAGCGTTCGTAAAGGCATTCGAACGCGGCCCTTTTCGCGTTTGAAAACGACCTACAGAAAATTTATTTTAATAAAAATAAATAATTAATGTAATAAGAAAAGACACTAACAAGTTGTATCACTCTCTCAACTTGTCTTTAGCCATTGGCGTCTTCTCCCACCTCCCTTCTTCCACCACCCAAGCCTTTGGTCAGCCTCTTCCAACTTCTAACTTCCCTCTTTTACAATAACTTCTCTCTCTTCACACCAAGGAGTAAACTTAACATTTATCCAGTCGTTGGAGGGCTATCAAGCTAGAATCTAATTGACTTTCGGCCACTGTTTAGTCGATATCTTGAGATCTTATCGTCCTTATAAAATATAATAATATTTAAAATATTAAAATAAAATATAATATTATTTTTGAATATAAAATATGTAAATTACATGTAAAAAGGATAAATATTAGAACCTCAACTTATATATATATAGTGATACATCATATTATTATAAAATATATGTTCAATGTAAATAAAATTTACTATTTTCGACTATAAAAGATAAAAATATTGAAAATATTGAAAAAATTATATATTACTTTTTACTATAAAATGTGTATGATTAAATGTAAAAAAGATAAATATTAATAAAACCTCACTTATAGATATATATATTCGGTGATATAATCATGTTATATATTCCTCAAATGTATCAACATATGATGTATGTCAACCATGACCATACTATGACAATTTCAAATGCAACTACATATTATGCATAACAACTAATCAATAATCATGAATATTAATGTAAAAAAAAATTAATGCATTTCTTAATATCTCAATCATTGATGTCAACTCTGAATGATACAATTATACTAACTACCATGCACGACCACACATAGTACCCGATCTAATGATTTTGCCCAAGGGCTCAAATCATATTATGCCATCCATTTAGAGTATCTCAGTCATAATCATACTCTGTTATTCGCTTAGGTACCCATCTAGCTGATAAAGTTTATATGAGGATAAGTTGCCACATATACCTTAGCGAATAACATATGCCCGAATGTTTGCCAGACAGTCAGACTAGTAACCTCAGACATGGATTACAAGATTGCATCTCTCATGATCAATCTCTCTCTAGGCATCCCTAACCTTAGCGCCCAGCCGGGTATCCTTATGCTTCTATACCCTATCAATGATATTTCATCCTTTCAATGATTTATTATATGCATTTATTTAGTACCATAATAAATCATGCATCTCAAGAATTTAAGTGGTAAAAAAGCCAAAGAAAATATAATACGATAGTCTCAAATCATATATCTATTACATGCTTACTAGAGATCAACTCAACAAAATATAGATAATATATTCATCTCCAATATTCATTTCTATATATCATCTACATGTTCATATCTAAGATCAATCTAACAAATGAATGATAAAAATATGTCCCGTTGAAGACTGCTAATGTAAGTGCTCTTTAATACCGAATCCAACTAGCCTTAGACTCAATTGCTAATGCTCTCAAATTCTTCTTAATAGGCCCTCACCATAGACCTTTAGGTCAGCTTTGTAAGGGTAGCTTGGAAGTCTTCGTAATCTAAAGGACCAAATCGTGTGGAAAGGGCTCTCGCGAAGTCGTCTCATGTCTAAAGTGGTCGAGCTCATTGAGCTGCGTTATACCACCTAATGGTGGACTCCTTAAGATGAAACGAAGCTCATAGGACCTTTTGGCCCTTTGGGGTATGCTAATATTGGAAGAATTGCTCCGCGAGGTAGATTCAATCAAGGAAGCCGTCGTCCATGCCCTTGAGTGGAGCTACTAGTGGCTATAGCAACTACAACATGTCTCCATGTAACACCTGTCACCAAACACGTGCCCCTCAAGTGGGTAGAACCCACGTGATTATTACATAACCTATTGGTCAATGTTTCAATACAACATACAAGCGAAAAAGCTCACATTTCCATAAATAATATAAACAAAGAAGCCCATAATACTAAGGCCGCAATAAGCCCAATATGTGTGTATGTGTGCATCCATAATAAAAATAAGACAAAGCCCATGCAAGAGCTACAAGTCATTTAGCTTAATTTACATGAATAAACTAAGAATACGAATTATAAAACTCAAAGCTAGTTTTCGTCGGATCCTCCATGGGCCTAGGGTTTACCTACTAATTTGAAAATAATTCTACCAAACGGTGGTGAGCATATATATGCACATCATGTTCAAATAGAATGCATCAATATCACCTACTCATCATGCATATCCTATATGCACACATGCATGAGCACTTGATAACCTACCAAGCATCATCTAGACTATCAAGTCCTCAAAACTTGAGCTCATACCAAGCTTTGCCTAGAGGCTATGTCAATGCTACACTACATAACATGCATCTTCTCAGACTACCAAGTCTGTAACTTAAGCTCTTACAGAGTTACGCCCGTATGCCACATAATCATCTCACACTCGACCAATGCATACCCCCAAGGGAGAGTAGATCCTAGTGTTAGAATCGCGAGCCCATTATCCGGCGAACAACATGACCAATTGTCCATACAGACTAAGGACCTTAGTCGTAAGTCCATCACATAAGTTAGTATCGCACATTGATACTACCTGAGCCCTCGGCTCCACATCATCACACCACCATAAGGAAATCATGAGCTATCGCTCACGAACGTCCCCACCCTACGTCATTGGATACTACTAAGTCTACATCATCCTACTCTTCTCTCTCTATCTTAAACATCCTAAAGGGTATGACTCTCGTCGATCGATAGTAAATCACTCATCACTTGGCGAAACGGCTACTTGGGATCAATAGACTGAGATGTCAAGTGTGGGCCCTAATATATATATTAGTATAATGGTATCTCCCGCCCCTAATCCTAGTTGGGGAGATGTCGGGTATCGTCAAGACGCAGCAGTCACCCTCTTTATGGTTGTGTACGTGTGCAAATGATATGGTATTATATAACACAATAAGCATAATATAACACCCATCATTATTATGTTTTGTATGCTAATACACATATTCACGCCCAATAAAAAAGCGTAGAAATCATGATATACAAAATCTTACCGAACAACAAAATAAAATTATCATGCATGACTTGCAATAATAACGGTAAGAAAAACGTTTGCACATGCATGCTATGAATGTGATGATGTTATAAGGTAAGTTATTCCATTCTTTACACTGTTCTTAGATTATAGAAGTTCCACTTGCCTGAATCGTTTTCCTAATACTAGCTACAATTACACCACGAGATCGTTCTCATAGGGTATAAAGTCCACCTCGATAAGAAAAGTAAATAAAAGTGTAAGCATAATATTCTTATCACTAATTAGTTAAATAATCTTACTGACATTCACTATAAGCTTAGGTAGTAGGTCACTCTTGTAATTCCTACCTTTTAATCAGGTAGAATTGGCACAACTGTACCAAGGCCTAACGCGTTATTAAACGTAATAAAAAAATATCCTTAAATTATCGCCCAAATCACTATTATCAATTTATGGAAGATCACATAGACAATATTTAATTAATAAGCTTCGTCAAATAATTTGCTTAATATCATTTTCCTACATTTATCTGTATTAATTCTCTGATATTAGCAATTAATATAGATACACCTAGACCACTGACTCCTTTGACAAAATTAAATTAGTCCAAAATTATAATAAGTAAATGTTAATATCCAATTGGAGTTAGTTCCTGTTATATGTTATTTGTAATGACACTCTCAGGCCACGGTCTAGCTCATTAATATTAATTTATAAAATAATTAATGTAGTGAACACTATTATCAGCTAAAAATAATGATTAATTAAGGCTCACGGTTGCCAGCATTAAAAATAATTAAAAAATAACTTAAGTAATTTAAAGAGATAATCATAGGGTAATTACTATATTTAGCCAACACAAAGCCAAAATAAACTCACCAAAATTTGACCCAAAGCCCACCTAAACCAGAAAAACACATGGATTGGGCTATACCCAATTTGGGTTGGGCTGCCTATAGCCCTATCCACCCTAAACTTGGGCTGGGGTGCATATAGCCCAACCACACCCGAGAGCATGGGCTGAGCCACACCTAGCCCAGCCCGACATGCAGGCCTCGGGATGGGCCATACTTAGCCAAGCCTAGCATGCGGGCCTGGGCTGGGTTGTATTTAGCCCGATCCAAAGCGCGGGCTCATGCTAAGCTGCACCTAGCCCGACCTGAAACTTGGGTTAGGTTGCACCTAACTCAGCCCAACACTCGGGCTAACTGCACCCAGCTCGAGCCTAAGACACCCTCTCCTTCCTCACCTCGACCGAAAGGAGGGAGGAAGGGTGGCTGCCGGAGGCCACTACGTCGACAGCTAGGGCTGACACACCGACCGACACCCCTGGCGAAGGAAGGCACCCAGGGTGCCTACTTGGCCAGTGGGGAGGACGGGGACCACCCATTGATGCCCTTATGCTCAGCGGGCACGTGTGTGTGGATGTTACACTCCATCTGCCCAAGGTGGTTTAGGCAGTCATACCATCTATTGTAAGGTGACATCGGGTTGGTGTCTAATCCTATCAATCCGTACGTGTAGCCTTTTCTATTTGTAGTCTAGCCACGTCTTTGCAAAGTCAAAAGTGACTAGACCCAAACTATAGAACCATGGGGTGCCAATCATGACGTTTGCTTCTCGGAGAGCCAATGGGTGAAGATCCATTGTCAACAAGCATTTTTGGATCTTTAATATGGCTAAGATTGAGAAGACACTGGGTTGGTTTAAATTCAGGTTTGGCTCAAGTGTGGTGGAGGTTTGAGCTTGGATGCAAGGGAATAATTCCGATCGGCTCAATATAGGCATGAGCAAGATAGGGCTACTCAGATGTGGTGGAGAAAACACTTCACTAACTGGAGCAACCGCAGTTGCTAGCATATGGTCGGTGACCAATGTTGGTGGGGGTAACAAGGGCTCTATTAATGGTGGTGTATGCTTCAATAATTCTCCATCATGTGACGGAGGTGGTGGTAGGGTCCAATTGCGAAGGAGGATCTCCAATGCCTTAGGGTAAATAAGGTTTGAATTAATCTCATCATCTAGACCAAATCGATAGACCTCGACATTGTGGAAGGGGCTATCGTTGGCAAAGTTGGAGCTTGGTTTTCTCCCTTCGAAGGTTACCTAGATATCTCTCCTAGGTGCCTTGCTACTATGGATTTGGTGGTGGCCATGGTGGTTCGAGGATCTACTACTTTGTTACTAGTTGTTGTGTTCCTGGCTAACATGGATTAGGTGGTGGATGGATGGTGGTGATAATGGAGGCTACAGATTTATGGATGGTTGTGATGATGGAGGCTATAGATTTATAAATGTTGGTGGTGAGGGTGGTAATGGTGGAATTGGGAAAATAAGAATGGAAGATGAGGGAGAAAGGGCCGGCACTACAGGTCTAGTGAGGATGGCAGTTGAGGAGGGATAGAGGATGACAACCTTGAAGAGGATGGTGGCCTAGATCGAAAGATCGAGAGATAAGAAGATAGAGAGAGAGAGAGAGAGAGAGAGAGAGAGAGAGAGAGAGAGAGGAATAGAAGGAGGCAAAGGAAGAAGAAGATTGAAAAAAGGAAATAATCTTTAATAATCTCCAAAATAGTTGCCTTTCACACTTTTAGAGGCTAACCAAGATTTAAACCAACTCTAACACAATGATCTTGACGTCGAGCGTTCCAACGCCATTGGATGGACCACACTCTCAGGTTCAAGTATTTGAACGACAGGCGACAATCGTTTGAACGCCAACGAACGCTGGATGCCATTGTTCGAACGTAGATACCCTAGAGCAATCAGCATATATTTGGCGTTCAAATGATGTATGCCATCGTTCGAATGCCAAAATCTAAGAGTAATCAGCATATTTTGGCATTCGAATAATGGCTGTTTCTATTTAAATGCCAAAACTTGAGAGAACTTATTCTTTGATGGGGTTGTTCATTCAAACATTGGTAGTAGCCATTCAAATGCCAAAACCATAGGGCACTTATTCTTTGATGAGTTTGTGATGTTTGAATGTCGGGTTGTGATTGTTCGAATATTATAGCCTAAAACTACTTGAAAAGAAAATCTCGATGATAACCTAGTTCGACCCAGCGAACCTAATGTCTCCTGTGAGGTGACTCGATTGAGTCGAATCACATCAGAGAGTATTAAAGAGTTTGGTTAATTTTAAAATATAAACTTAGTAATTGTAACATAATATTTCTCTTTATTTAGAGATTGGTTAATTTATTTAAGTTGATTCAGGATATGAGAAGAAATTTATAGGCATTGAGGAAGAGTTAATTTACAATTACCTCAAAGACAAGGTATTAAATTAGAAAATCACTAAAATATAATGTGTTGTTTGGAACTTTCCTTAATATTAATTAGGGAGGATATACATGCAACAAAAGCGCTGATTCTTCCACGTGCACAGTCTTTCTTTTTAGTGCACATGACTCCCTAAATTATGATAAATCTCTATTTCCTAACATCATTAATGATAAATATTAAATGACTATTTTATCCTTAACTTTCTTCGAAAACCTCAAAAATGGGTATTAATCATAAAATAAATAAATATAGAGTGTTATTCGAAACTTTCCCTAATACTAGTATAAAAAAGAGGAGTAATAAAAATAAAAATAAAAATAAAAACGAAACGCTTCTCGTTTCCAGTGTCTTCTACAGAAGTCCGAAGTTTCTAAACCCGTGGGTCCCCCCAAGATGCCACAGCAGAAGAAATGGCTTCCACGACCTCTTTCACAACATATAATGAGTACAACTCTCGTCTCCCTCCGAATCCAAAATCAACTCCCTCGATTACTTGTCATTGCTGCCGTGTCTTAGATCTCCGGTGTGATAAAGTCGGATAAAGAGGAGATGGGCGATGATCATTTGTCTATATCGCAGAAGCTGACGCTGGCTTATGCTGCTCTCGTCGGTGGTAAGAATGCGTTTTCTTCTTCTTCTTCTTCTTCTGCGTCTTACTTTAGGTGATTAACTTCTCTTTATCTGATAGATCTTTGCTAGTTCTGCTAATTAGGGCATGGAGTTCGCATAATAGCGGAAATAAAATCGTTTAGAACCAATCTAATGAGTTTATTTGGTCTATTAGGGGCTTTATATACTTGCATTTCAAAATTTTGCTGCAGTAAAACTTTTTAGTTGGGTTTATTTCTAGATGTCAACATTGTATTGTCCATAACTATGGGGACCTAAGTTTATGTCTAGAGATCATATGCTTAATTGTCGATTAACTTAGATCTTGTGGTAATAGTTCCGGATATGTATGAGGTATATTTCAATTGGTAATTTCAGAGTTGTAACTATCTATCTTACATAAGAAATTGATGCAGGACTATGATCTAAGAAAAAATAAAGTAGCAAACCCCCAAATCCACCTATGGGATATTTGAATCCACCAATGAGAAAGAAGCCCTTGAATCTATTAACGAGGTGTTGGAATTTACCAACGTAACATAGATGATCTCAAATCTCAAAACATTCATTAACCTCAAATAAGAAGATAATCAACCTTTTTTATAGGCAAACCCTAAAAAGACAAAAAAACTGAAATACCTTAACATGGAAAGACTAAACTACCCTTAAAGTCTCTCTTTCATGATGTCTGATCAATGATCTAGGTATGGTGCGTTGGAAAAATTATGTATTTGAATGTCGAATTTTATATAACTTTGAGCTAAAATTTAAATGGGTTCACACATTATTAATAATGGATTAATAGTGGAATTGAAAGAGCTCAAAGAGTACTTTAATGTCATGCATTCACTTATGCAAATCCATGAAGAGAAGTGAATGAAAATTGGTTTAAAGTGACTATCATGGTAATAAAAAATAAAGAAAAGTGAGTTTAGTACTATATTGCCTATTTGAGAAATATTAGTAAAGTATATAAAGTACCAAATTGCTCATGAATCTTTGGGCTCTAAGGGGTATCGATGCGTGCCGCCTGGCCAGGCTTAGCTCGGTTCGGTTTGGTTGGTGCGCAGGTTAAGTCCAACATTTTTATATTTTTTGTTAGATAGGATTTTGTTGTTCGATTTTGATCTAAAGAGGTGTATCCTTCATGTGAAACGATGTGCCATTTCATGACTAGATGCGTCATTTCGTTCCAATGAGCAACTTGGCACTTTATATATTCTACCAACAATTTTTCAAATAATCAATGTAAATGAAGTATTACACTCACTTCTATTTATTTTCCATGGTTGTGATAGCGATATTAAAGCCAATATCTATTCTCTTCTCTTAATGGATTTGAATAAGTGAGTATATAATATTAAATTACTCTAGTAACTTTTTCAATTTCATTATTAATCCATTACTAATAATGTGTAGACCCCACTTAAATTTTGGCTCAAAGTTCATATAAAATTCATTGTTCAAATACATGATTTTTCCAATATGGTGTTCGCACCAATTCTAGGGTAGGAGAGCTTGCAAGGTCCTTGTAGTTCTAGTAAAAAACTATTCAGGTCTGACATGAATGTTACGAACTAGATTTGGAACGATTTGGATGTAAAAAAGTTATGAAAATTTATATGGTGATAGTCTCGGAAGTTAGGGTTCTAATGATTTTTATTACACCTAAATCGAAGGTAGGGATGAAAAGATATAAAATAAAATAATGGTGGAATGTCAGAATGGGATAGATTGGTAATATCCAATATTACGGCGGTTGTCGGAAGGTAGCAGATTGCCAATAGTGGTGATGAACGGCTGTAAAATAGGGTGAATGGTGGTGGAGGATGGTGGTTAGGGTTTGGGTGCTTAGAAGGGTTCTATGGTTACGATTTACTCCTATGAAGATAAATGCAATCTAACGATTACGATAAAATGATAAATGTGTTAATAATAAAATAACTAAACTCAATAATTCTTAATGCTTGGATTGTTAATCAAAGAAGCCTAGTCCCTCTATATATAGAGGTCATGTATAATGAGTCCTACTAAGACTAGCTCTAAAAGTTTTTACCAAGGTTCCAAAAATCGGTATCGGGATCAAGATCAGCCGTCCGGAAAAACGATACGTATTGGCCGCCTGTATCGGATCGGACTATTTTAATTAAATAAAATTCTAAATATTATTAAAAATGTTGAGAAATTTCTAAAAATTTAAAAAAAATCATAAGAAAATAAGAAATAATAATTACTCACATATAAAGCCTAAAAAGTAAAAAATCTCTCTTCCTCCCTCTCTTCTTTCCTATCCCTCTAACTATTAGTCTGAAGTATCCATTCTCTCCCACACTCTCTTTTTTTTCTATCTTTCTCTCCTCTCTCACCCTCTTTTTTTTTATCTTTCCCTCTCCCTCACTCTCCCTTCCTTTTTCCCTCTCTCTCTCACCCTTTTTTTTTATCTTTCCCTCTCCCTCACTCTCTCTTCCTTTCTCTCTCTCTCTCTCTCTATCTCTCTCTCTCTCTCTCTCTCTCTCTCTCTCCCTCACTCTCTCTTCCTCTTCCCTTTTCTCTTCCTCTCTCTCTCCCTCACTCTCTCTTCCTCTTCCCCTCTCTCTTCCTCTCTCTTCCTCTCTCTCTCTCTAGCTGCTGCTGTCAGCAGCAGCTGACAGCTGCCTGCTGTAGGTGGCTGCTTGCACCTGTACAGGCCGAACCTTTTCGGTACCCGATCCTGATTCTGGAAACTATGGTTTTCACGACTCGAACTAAGATTTGCTTTAGTGACTTACATAATTTAATTAGACTTGTTTTAAGGGCTTACACAAATATGAACCAATTAAAAGATAAATAGGCTCGATCCATTGAGCCCAATGTCCCTGTGATTCAGTCCTATTAAATTTGGATCGTATTAATCCACCATGCTTCCGACACCTTGTCCTCAATGTGACTAGTACGCAAGCTGGACTTTTTGGTTCATGTCGTGCTTGTGTGCCCACGGGTTCGGCTCAATCAGTTATCCTTGGGCTTGTTCTCGAGCCCTAAGTCAAGCTCATGGGTTTCCAATTGGTTAACGTTAGGTGGTCGAGCTAGATTGAAAAACTTCAGCACGCCTCAAGACATGTGCACTTCATTTTTTCCATCCTATAGCCAAAATCCTAACCCTAGGGCTAAAAAGAATTCTTGGCCTACGGACGCTGTTATGGGCTGCATGGGTGCTGACGATAACTGAGTTAGGTAGTGTGTCACTGGAAATTAACATTCATGTGACCTTTGCGTCGGCGGAGCGATTATGGAAGCCAATTATCGAGCTCAGGCTCAGGTTGCGGTAGTGGTAGCCATGGCTCGTCGCCGATGGGTCCCCCGACTCTCGGTGGTTGCGGTTAGTGGCCATGGCCCCACTGCAATGGAGTAGAGGCGACGGAGACCCCCGGCAAAGCCACCCTGACATGGTTTGGCTCGGGTGATATCGTTGCGAGCTTGGCCGTCGGGTTCGGCCACGCGACAGTCTCCGACGGTTGAGGTGGCTACCACCGGATGACAGTCGTGCTGGGGGAATAAACCATGGCCACTGGTGGCTACGAAAGGGCCAAAATAGCGACCACGAGCTACGGTTTCACTACAACAAGAATGAATGTCAACGACAGTCTTCCGGTCATTTGCTGCGCCTGTCATCCTTGGGTGCAGGGATTCCGTGGAAGGGATAGGACGTGGCCATTTGGGCCAGGAGCACCTGGATCGCCGCCAGTGGAAAAATGGGGTTTTAGGCCCTATCTTCCACCGTGGCTGAGGAAGATGGCATCGGGGCCATCTCTAAGGGCTTCTTCGGGGTCACAGCTGTGGTGGGATTGGTCTGTAGGGCTGAAGGGGTTTCCATTGTTTAGGTCTCCTCTCCACCTCCCTCATGATTTGAAGTTTCCTCGCTGCGAGGGGTTGGTTTAGGTGTGGCCGATGGCGTCAGTTGGCCATGTTGGGCTAGGAGAACCGCCGTTAAGGCCTAGATCGAGTCCTTGATAGCCGTTTGTATCTCCTTTGAGTTATCTTTCAATTTGGCCGAAAGTTCTTTGAATAAAGTCTTCGCCCATGCCAGTGACTTGTCGTTGGCGGTTGTTGGTGGTGGAAGGGGGCCGAAGAAACTCTCACAGGCGATGAGTTCTTGGTCCTCCATGTTTGAGAAACTCGCTCCTTCCTCGTTTATCTTTGATCATCACGTGATAATCATTGTTTGAGAAACGTCTGCTTTAATATCAATGTTACAAACTAGATCTGGAATGATTTGGAAGTATGAAATTTATGAAAATTTATATAGTGGTAGCCTCGAAAGATAGGATTTTAGTGGTTTTGATTTCACCTAAATCGAAGGTCGGAATGAAAAGATGTAAAATAAAATAGTGGAAGAAGGTTAAAATAGGACATATTGGTAAATATCCGACGTTGCAACGTACCAATGAACTATGACATAATCTCTAATATGAAATTCCCTTTGAAGCATAAATACTTTATTTAGGCCTCTACACCAGTTTTGGATATCGATATTGCCCTGATACTGAAGAAGTATCTGATGTAAAATAAATAATTTTAATAACCTGATTTAAAATGTCTTAGCTTGTCTATATAAATCGACCTGTAGTTTATATTGAAGATTACTAGTTTCGATTCGCTTGCTAATTAATTACTTGATGTAATGAATGAATATGATATGCAAATGCTTCTATGAATTGAGAAACCGTGGCATGTGGTGACATAGGAACAATTCTGAGGTCTTTTCACATCTATAATAGAGAGGAATAAGAATATCAAATCTTAATTTGTTATTTTTAAAATGATGATTTTATTCTAGGAATAGCTATTCTTATGTTTACTTGTATTCTGAAATGAGGGTGTAATAATGCTTATATTTGATGTGATATAAAGTGAAGGTAAAGAAGAAAAATTACTAAAATGTCCTTCGATTTGATTTAAAGTAGATTAATGGAATATATGATAAATAAATTAATATATTTTGTGTACGTAATGCTTGGAGTTACATATGTAATGCTAGGCTAAGATGTTATGTATGCAATGCTAGGTTAAGGCGTTACATATGCTAGGTTAAATCATTATATATGCAATGTAGAGAGATAGATATGCAATGCGATGAAATACAATGTTAAGGAGATAGATATGTAATAGTTAAATACAATGATAGGGAGATAAATTGATAAGCTCTGATACCAAATTGATGATCTCTGATACCAAATTAATAGGATCTTGTATCAAAAGATCGGCTACGGAACAATTCTTTTAAGATCTGAATTTATTGCAGGAAACAGTCCGCGCAATCGTGGGAAAATATTTGTCAGATATTCTCTGGTAGTCAAAAAATTACGAAACTAATTGTGTTAGATCTGTAACTTCCTGATCTACAACTTTCGTATTTACGCCCTTCGAAGATTCGAACTGTAGAAGGGACGAAAACACAGAATAACCTGGGTGATGATGGTGGTGATGAGTGGAGCAGATCTTAGGGTTATGGATGGGTATGGAGATGAAGGTGGATTGTGGATGTGATTATATAGGAAGTAGACGAAGGGAACGAAGTGGTCGAGATCCCAAAGAAGAGAGGTGACTCAACAGTCGAGGAAGATTATAAATTACGAAAAACCTTGCTAACGGTAGAGGTGGAAGGATGGTGAAGTGGGAGGAGGGAGAAGTCTAGAGAGAAGATAGGAGGCAAAAAATCAATAATCCAATAGCATAATGAAGTTGGCTACTATCCACATATTTATAGAGGCTAGCCAACAAGTCTTAAAATAATATGAAACCCTAATTCTAGAGGATTCCCATCGATCATGTTCGAACGCACCCGATCGCGTTCGAACGCACTTAAAAAGCTCCATCTCTGGATGTGCGAATGCGATACAGACATTTGAACTCACCCGACCGCGTTCGAACATACAATATGCGTTTTCTGTATTTACGAACCTGATGCAGGCATTCACAAGGGTGTTCGAATGCGACCCCTCTTGCATTCAAACGCGATCTATAGGAATTTTATTTTAATAAAAATAAACACCTAATGCAATAAGAAAAGATCCTAACTAAGTGTATCAGCCCACCACGCTTCCCCCACCTTACCCTCAAGGTGAAAAGTAGGGGAAACGCTCCAAGATATCAGTCTCCAATTCCCATGTCGCCTCATCAGATGGCTTGCAAAACCACTCAACTAGAATCTTCATCTCCAATCTCGTACCATGTCGTCGTCGGTGCCTAGCAAGTACACGAACTGGCTTTACAATCTTTATCTCCTCCAATGGCTTCGGTAGAATTGATCCAACGTCCTCATGATCACCAATGCGCTCCCTCAGCAATGAAACATGGAAGACAAGATGTACTTTCGACCCCTCCGGCAGCTCCGAACGATATGTAACCGAACCAATACGTTTCAACACCCGAATGCATCCGCGGTCCAGCAGCAAACCGCCTCGATTCTCCAACTCTGGATGGCGCTCCGGATCATCCATCACCTCCTACGACAATCTCAAAATATCGGGGTCAGATATACATGCATACCTCAGCTCATCAAGGAAAGGAAAGGTAGGAGAAGAATAGGCTGCAAGCTCGGCGGTATCGGGTTGGCGCGATAGTACATCAGCCACTCTATTTTCAGTTCCCTTCTTGTATTGTATTTTATAATCATACCCCAGCAATTTTGTGACCCATCTTTGTTGTGCTAGAGTGTGTATACGCTGTCCCATAAAGTATGGAAGGCTCCTTTGATCGGTTCAAATAATGAATCGCCTACCGATCAAATAAAGCCTCCACTTTGTCACCGCATGCAGAATTGCCAACATCTCTTTCTCATAAGTCGATAATTGCTGAGATTTTTGTAATAAAGCCTTGCTAAGATAGGCAATGAGACGTCTTTATTGCATTAGTACAGCTCTTATGCCAACACCTGACGCATCACATTTCACAATAAATTTTTTAGTGAAGTCCGGTAGCGCTAAAATGGGTGTCGTCGTCATTGCTGTTTTCAATTTTTTAAAGGCTGAAGTGGCTTCACCCGTCCATCTAAAAGAGTCCTTCAGTAAAGAAGTGAGAGGAGCAGCGATCTTGTCATATTCGGCGATGAATCGGCGATAATATCTGGTCAGCTCCAAAAATCCTCTCAATCCAGTGGTAGTAGTAGAAATAGGCCAAGCGGTCATACATGCAACCTTTTGAGGATCCGCCGCTACACCATCCGCTGAAATGATGTGGCCTAAATACTCCACTTGTGATACTCCCCATAGGCACTTGGACTTCTTGATCTTCAATTGGTTTTACTTCAACAAATTCAACACGTCCTCCAAATGCCGCCAATGCTCCAATTCAGTCCTGCTATACACCAAAATATCGTCAAAAAATACCAAGACATATCTTCGCAATAAAGGTCGAAATATATCATTCATGAGGTCTTGAAAGGTAACTAGAGTATTGGTGTGACCAAAAGGCATCACTCGGAACTCGTAATGTCCGTCCGGAGTTCGAAATGCAGTTTTGTGCACATTCGCCTGGTGAACTCTAATTTGATGATACCCGGCCCTTAAGTCAAGCTTGCTAAATATAGTTGCCCCTGCAAGCTCGTCCAGCAACTCCTCGATAACCGGAATAGGATACCGGTCTTTGACAGTAATGGCGTTTAATGCCCGATAGTCGATACAAAAATGCCATGTCCCGTCCTTTTTCGCACCACTAGCATGGGAGATGAGTATGAGCTATGACTTGGTTGAATGAGGCCTTGCTCTAACATCTCGGCAACCATCTTTGAAATAACTTCTTTTTGCACATGTGAAGACCGATGTGGCCTCACGTTCGTCGGTGCATCCCCGGGTACAATCTCTATGCGATGGTCCGTCGTTCTCCTCGGTGGCAACTCCTGCGGCTCCTGAAATAGTCTAAAAAAGTTATCTAATAAATTAGACAATTCAATAGTAGTACCTGAACTCGTTTGAGGCTCCTCTCTTACTGGTCCTAACTGAAGAAGTAAGCCAAATCATACGCACAAGGCAGCCCCACCATAAGCTGCATGTAGGAATCGACGAAGACTGAATGCCATCAAGCCGCACATCTTTATTTCCTTGTTTATATTTCATCCACATGCTTCGAAAATCAAATGTGACGGATCCCAAACTCTGTAACCACTGAGCACCAAGGACAATGTTCGCTCCTTGCAGTGCCAACGAATACAAGTCCACAATGATGTCGTGTCCTTACACCCGTATATTGACCCGGCGACGTAAGCTTTCCGCCCTAAGCTTTGTGTCGTCTCCAATAGCAACGTCAAACCCCATAGTTGGTTCGGCATCCAAACCCAATCTCCTCACTAATCTCTCGTCTAGAAAGTTGTGTATACTCCCCGAATTGATGAGGATGTGCACACAATGTCTTCTAAAGAGTCCGTCCACTCGTAACGTCCTCGGCACGGAAGTACTCGAATATGCATGCATCGATATTTTAGCTGGGATATTTTCTTCCACGCCCTCCTCAATGGTCTCCTCATGGACCTCCTCTGGACACTCTCCATCATTAACATCCTCATCATCCTCAAGAACATCGATAAGCATTACACTCCCAATCGGTTTAGAACATCGATGACCGGGGATGAAACGCTCATCACATCGAAAGTAAAGGCCCTTTGCCCTTCGCTTCTTCACCTGGATAGGTGTGAGAGTTCGAACGGGGGGTCTTGTGCCTCCCCTAACATCAAAAGATCTCAAAGGTGGTCGTGGTCTAATACTCGCAGCCGCTGTTTTTAAAATCGCAGAATTTACAGCCGGCGTTCTAGGTGCAAACCGCCCATCTCGGTTGCCCCAATTGGTTTTCGCTGCCATTTTTAGAGTCTTATCCTTTTGTTCCATCTTTACGGCCTTCTCAAAAGTAGTAGGACATAGAGCACAAACATCCGCTTGTATCTTCTCTCACAGCCTTGATATAAATGTATTCATCAATGTTCGTTCGGACCATGGTGGCTCACAATGACTACTAACTCTTTCAAACTCAGCTTGATACTCCGATATGGTCGTTCTCTGAACCATCTTGCTTAATGTGGCAGCAAAATCTTCATATGTCGCTGTCCCAAATTTGTGTGTGATCCTCGTACAAAAATCAGCCCATCTGATAAATTCACTACCACGAATAATCGATCTATACTAATCCAATGTCGTTCATTGGAGGTGAAAGCTTGCCATTTGGACTTTTGCATTTTCCGCTGTACCTTGACAATCAAAATGTTGTTTAATTTGAAACACCCAATCCGTTGGATCACCGTCTTGGAATTTTGGAAAGTCCAAACGTACAGTTCTCCCCCGAATAGCATTGTCGGGTTCGTGAAAGATCCTTGGTTCAGGTCTAAACTTTTGTGCATGTTGACCACCTTCTCTAAATTCTTGAGCACGTCTATCACCATCTCCATAGGGATCAACCTCATCCTCATAGTGCCAACCTCCTCATCGATGAAGCGTATCGATGCTGCACACCTTTTGGGTTCCACCATGACCGATCTTGGGTTTTGTAACAGAGGTGGGGGATGATGTGAAGGCATAGGTAGGAGGGGATTATTGACACTCATATGACGCATTTGGACCTGTGGGGTATCGGTTCGATGAGGTCCCACCGCTGGTCCTTCTTGAAACTCCATTCGTCATCAAGGAGATGATAAACCTAATCGATTCACGACATATTTCTTGAATTCATTGTGATCCTTTTGAATGTTGTCAACTCTATGCAACAATGTTTGGAACATGCCCCTAAGTTCATCCATAGGCTACGCTAAGATTTCTTCAAGATCTGAATGTATTACAGAAATCAGTCCGCGCAACCATGGGAAATATTCGTCAGATATTCTTCGGTAGTTAGAAAGTTATGAAACCAATTGCGTTAAATTCGTAACTTCCTAATCTACAACTTTCGTATTTACGCCCTTTGAAGATTCGAATTATAGAAGGGACGAAAATACGGAATAACGTGGGTGATGGTGGTGGTGAAGGGTGGAGTGTATGTTAGGGTTATGGATGGGTATGGAAATGAAGGTGGATTATGGATGTGATTAAGGAAAGTAGACGAAGGAAACGAAGTGGTTGAGATCCTAAAGAAGAGGGGTGACCCGACAGTCGAGGAAGATTAGAAGTTAGAAGAAATCTTGCCAACGGTAGAGGTGGAAGGATGGTGAAGAGGGAGGAGGGAGAAGTCTAGAGAGAAGATAGGAAGCAATAAATCAATAATCCAATAGCATAATAAAGTTAACTGCCATCCACATATTTATAGAGGCTAGCCAACAAGTCCTAAAACAATATGAAACCCTAATTCTAGAGGATTCCCGTCGATCGCGTTCGAACACGCCCGATCGTGTTTGAATGCACTCAAAAAGCTTCATCTCTAGATGTGCGAACGCGATACAGGCGTTCAAACACGGGCATTCGAACTCGTCCGACCGCGTTCGAACGCACAATATGCGTTCTCTGTATTTGCGAACCTGATGCAGGCATTCACAAGGGCGTTCGAATGTGACCCTTTTGCGTTTGAACGTGATCTACAAGAATTTTATTTTAATGAAAATAAACACCTAATGCAATAAGAAAAGATTATAACTAAGTGTATCATAAATATGCAATGCAATACAATTTAAATTTATTTTAATTTTATAAAATGTTAGTTTATTGATATTTATATTTTTTACATTTAATCGTACATATTTTATAGTCGAAAATAATATTTTAAATATTATTATAGAAATTTTTAATAATCTTTGCAAAATGAGATTATTAATAATATTAAAATAGTTACACTTTCATATGTTCTAGTTTAGCTTAAAACATGAGATTTTTAATAATATTATATTAAATTTTTCCCAAAATTTTGATTTACTATTAAAAAAAGATTTAATTTGGTTAATACATAGTTTAAATAGTAAGTATATTATTTTATCTAGGAGTTAACATTTAATTTGATAAAACATTATTTTATTAATATTATAATTTTAATGTTATTAGTACATATAAAAGTTATTTTAACAATAATGTAATTTAGAAAAAAATTATCATATCAATTAAATACGTTATTATTAAGAATTTTATTATACTTCTATTTATATTTAAGTATATAATATTTAATATTAATATGCAATGCAATGCTAGAGAAGTAAATATGCAATGCAATAGAATGCTACAAAATAGATAAGTAATACAATGCAATATTAGGAAGATAGATATGCAATGCAATGCTATAAATATAGATATGCAACGCTTGAATGCAATGCTAGAAAGATAAATATGCAATTCAATGCAATAATAGGGTGATAGATATGCAATGATTAAATGTAATGCTAGAGAGAAATATGCAATGCAATGCTAGGGAGATAAATATGCAATGCTTGAATGGAATTTGAATATATTTTAATTTTGTAAAATATTGGTTTATTAATATTTATTTTTTTTACATTTAATCTTACATATGTTATAGTAAAAAATAATGAATGTTTATTATTGAGGTTAGTGAATGTTTTCTGACTTTGAGATCTTCTATTTTCTTGTTTCGTTGGTGGATCCAACACTATTGATGGATTCCACTGGTTTGTTTTTTTTATTCTTTGCCTATCATCATTTTACAAAATTAGTATCAAAGACGAAGATCCTACTCTATCGCAAGCCTCTCATTGGACAAGAAGACCTTGTCGTCACCATCGAACCACGAAGCGAGATTCGACAACCATCTTCTCCCGCTCCTCCATTGTCACCGTTGTCAAGACCTTCATCGTCTTCCACCTTCACCACTGTAGCAAAGTAAAAATGTAAAATGGAGATTGTTTGTTTGAAAAGAATTGATTGAAAATTGAAAATTCTTATCCTTAACATTTTATCTCAAAATTTTTGAATAATTTAGGAGATTTGTTTTTATGCCATCTCAACAAATTTAGCCTCTTTTTTCGTATCATTCTTAGTAACCTCTATCTCTTTTATTATTCCTTATTAAATATAAATCCTACCTTACCAAAACTACCAAAACTTATCCAAATTTTGAGTTAACCTTTTTCCTCCCAAATCCACTTAAACCTAGATCCTATTTTTTAACCCAAACCCCACTTAAGCCAAACCTCTTTGCAAACCATCAAACTCCTTAGCCCCTTAACCTTTATTTTCCCTTTTTCCCTCACATGACCCAACTTAATTTGAGCCAGCTAGTGCAAACCTAAACTAACTCGACCAATCTGACTCATTAGCCTTTAATCCTCTTTTTTTGGCTCAAGCCTCCCCTACCATTGGAAAACCCTAGCCACTATTGCCTTCTCATCCATTGTCGCCACTATTTCTGCCACATACTATCATTCCTGACACCAGCGTCGTCTTTGGCTTTAGCACCACCATGTCATTTTTTCATTGGCATTGCTATTTCATCTTTGTTGATGTCGCTATCGTCTTCTCCACCACACCTCTGCCTAATTATCACTATCCTTGCTATTGCCTCGTTACTGCCATTGTTGCCATTGCCTCTTCACCATCATCATCGTTAGAGATTATTCTTAGTCGTTGTTTCTCCTTCATTGTTGCATCCTTCTTTTTACAACTGTCGTTGCCACCGTGTTTCCCCACCTATTGCCACTGCTTCCTTTTGGCCGCTATCGCCACTGCTTCCTCCTCAGTGTCATTATCATCATTGCCAATTCCACTACCAAGACCCCTAGTCTTTGTTCTCCCTCTATTGTTGCTCCTAGTTCTCTGTCGTCAATTTTGCCTACTCCGTCCTCTGCAACCATTTGACGCGGCCATTATTGCTGTTCCACTATTCACTCTCGTAGTAACTCCATTGCCTTTGTACCGCCTTCGTCTCGAAGTTCTCAAATTTGTTGCAATGGGTAACATCTCTCTAGTTAGAGTTACCTAATCATCTTTAATAGTTTGTCTTAATTTTCATGCAAAATTATTCAACTTGAACCATTTATTTTTTCCTATGCTTGAAACAACTAATTTTATCGAGTACGAGCTTTTATCGGTAAAGAGGAATCAAGTGATTCAAGTGGAGGCTTTTGTAACGTATCAATAAGATAGGTGCTCTCCAAAGCTATGAATACTGAATCTACTAATCTAGTGATGCTGGTTTGATTATTTCTCTACTACCAACCATTTGCCTAAGTAAATGAAGAACTTAGCTATAGTTATATATAAAATTTGTCATCCTCAGGCTTTTTCAATTTCAACATTTTTGGCAAATCCTTCAATATGAGATCAAGAAAATGTGTGACACGTGACGTCCAATATAGATTCTTTCTCAACATAAGAATTGCCTAATTATTAGTAACCACCTAGATAATTATTTTTTCACCTCTCTTCTATTGCATCATCCATTAACCTAAAAATAAAATATGCATTTTTTAGATGAGCAATAGCATCCATATACTTCAAAAATACTATCTCTATTCTGAGTACTCTAAGAAGTTAATTATATTTTTTCTATTTTGTGTAGTCCATCCATCATGCATTAGCGGATAATCAAATCCATCAGAGCAATCCCTTATTCTACATGTCGGTACTGTGCCTACACAACCATCCTTGATAAATACCATATGGTAGTGTATTTATAATAATAGGAGCAAAACATAAGGTGTAAATTATAAAATTCCCTAATTATTAACCTGACAGAAGAATATGGGAATTTCCATCAAGATGACTCTAGGAGTATGACAAAAGAATGATGATTAAGGTCACTTTAACTCCTTATCGTAGATAGTGTTTGAAGCACAAAGAATATTAATAGGGTTTTGTGTTTGATAATAATAAGAAAGACGAGTACTCAATTTGAAGAGGTGAGAAAAAAAATCAAGGTTTAGATAACAAAAATAGAAAAAAAGCATCAACCAATTTATTGAATAGGCTTTGATAAAATTGGCAAGTCAGACTTCATGGTGTATAGCCAATCCATCACAAACCTACATAAATTGACCCTATTGCTACCTTTTGGTATATGTTGGGATCTGGGAAAACCTCAAAAGCACAAAAAAGTTGAATGTACTTTATTTATTTCTATCTTTTTCTAGCTTGATTCTTGAGATTATAACAAGAACAACTAATAGCTGGAAAGATGGTAACTTTTATCAAACCTTTAAGATAAAATAGTAGGTCAACTGAACAAATAAAACAGCATTCTCAATATCAAGGATGGCCGTGCCGGTGGCGTACCAACACGTGGCACGAGGGTGCAGCACGACACCCCTCCTAATGCATCGCCGCTCACCATTGACCTCGTCGCCAATCGCTGATCGCCGCCCGTCGATCGCCGATCGTCCCCCACCGCCCGCCACCCGCCGCTCGCCGATCACCGCCCACCGCCCGCCGATCGCCGATCGCCGCCCACCGCCCGCCGATCGCCGATCGCCGCCCACCGCCCGCCGATCGCCGCCCGCCGATCGCTTCATGCCCTAGCCCCTGAGAGTGAAAAGAGATCGAGACAGAGATACCGAGAAAGAGAGCCTACCGCTCTCTCTCTCTCTCTCTCTCTCTCTCTCTCGATCTCTCTTCTCTCTTGGGGGCTAGGGCACGAAGCGGGTGGCAAGCAACGGCAATCGGTGAGCGATGGCGATGGCGACGGCGACTACAATGGCAAAGGTGAGTATCCCTTACCTCTTTCTCTCATTCTCTTACATGGCCGGTGGTCGGCACGGTCCGTGCTTGTGGCACGGCCATCGTTGCTCAATGTTATTGTCAATATACTCACAAGCTTAGTCCAGCCCTACTGAAGAAAATGGCTCGATGACTGCTTTCATGTGGATTATGAAGTATTCTTCAGCCTTCTCCGAGTACAAATCTACTATCTCTAATTATTATCTTCCCCAAGTCCTTGGTACACCTCATAGGAGCCAAATCATCCCAAAGTCAGCAGTAAAATAAAGTAGGAATAAGAGGATGTATGTGTCTATATCTCTGGAGCTGACACTGGGTCATGCTGCTTTAGTCGGTGGTAATAGGCATTTTGAAGAATTCATTCTATTCGTCTGTGCCTTTATTGGCTGACGGGCTTATATTATGGGACAATTTTACAAACTTTGCTAATTTGGGCATTAACTTGACATCTTATTGAAATGAAATTGTTTAAAACCAATCTACTGAGGCTTAATTTTAAGTCTTACGACATCATACATAACAAATTCTGGAGAAGTAGACAATCTTACCCTCTAAATCAAACTCTTGTTTCTTCCAGATCAGTTCTTTGAGCATATAGACATGTATTAGATAATCACACCCAAGCAGATAAGTTCTCAAAAAGCATGGATCTTCATCTCTTCCCATCAACTTCCTTATATTTATTTGAGTAGGTAGACCTGAACTTGCATGTTCATTTGAAAATTTCTTCAATCTTAAGAATTTTCACCATTATCCTGCAATGGATGATCTTCGTTACTCAATGAAAAGAATTTGCTGCAGTAGGAATGCTCTGTCTTTCCAAATACTACTATGATCGTAATCAAGCTTTTCCTTTCTAAGTTGCTCTAGAGATTTGCCTCAGGTGACCCTTGGGCATTCCAAATTATGGTGCTCTGGAACTTTTTAGTTGGACAATTTTTTAGATCATTACAGATATCCAAGATAAAGTTTAAAGATCATGATTTTGGTCAACTGAGTGATGCTTTTGCAACAAAAAAATTTCAGATTCTTTTTGGTAATTGTTGTGGGTATAGAGGTAGACATGAATTTGTAAATCCAAATATCTAATTATCATGCATAAGAAAGACTTATATCAATTACCATTTTCTAAGATTTCTTATATTTGATGCTTATAATTATTTAAGTGCAGTGATGTTACCGTGTATAACTTTGATTTGTTATGCTCTTTTTTTTCCCATTTGGGGCTGGTAAAGATGTCTGTGTATTGTTGCCTGAGCTTTGGAAGCATAATTTTGAACTTATGCTTGTGAAACGATAGTAGTGAACTTATGTTTATTGCATTCTTATCTTCTAGGGCCATCTTTGAGCTGCAGAAGCAAGATTAAGTTGGATATAACTTCTTATCTTGCTGAAAAAGTGATCTTTACTGGGTTCATGCTGCCTGCCTCATCCTACTGATCGAAAGAATCTCACTTCTTTTTTACCTGATCTTTATTCATGAGGGATGGTTATAAACTTAAATACATTTACTTATTGAGGCACTTGTGGCCATTTTTCTCACAAAATCTGTACACCTCTTCTTCTTTTCAATACGTCCACTTTATTTTGACAACTGAAAATGATCAATTCAACTATATGTGTTTTGAACTTAGAAGATGCATACATGAAATTCAGACTACTTTGATTGAAAGGTCATTGTAGCATAACATGGTTGCATATTTAAAATTCCATTATAGCACTTATTCAACAAAGAATCTAACATTTATGAGTTGCATGGAAGAAACAGTCACTGTAGTTGAACCAAAGAAGTTTAATATAGCCATGTATCCATGTGCACAGCATATCATTAGCTGAGATAACTCCACTAGTTTTCACTTTTCACACATTTGAATTTCGAAATTAATGAGGGGACATCAATATTTCTGGGAGTATTAAAATTGATCTACATACTTTGAGTGTCATGGGTTTTTGGGCTCTCTTTGCTTTTCTTGAATCAAAACTAATAATTCTGGCTGGTGTAAGTCACACATAATAGCAAGAATATTTGCATAAAGCATACGATATACCCCCTATTGTTGTTTAATTTGAAAGTATTGAGTCTTGAATATTCATAAGTGTTCAATTTATTCTAGACAGATTATAATTTGCCTGAAATAATGCCACTAGTGTGACTAAATAACATTCACTTGAGTGGAAGTTATCATGCTATAGGTGTGAGATAGGATACTTAAGATCCCTAATATTCTGTGCTATCTTTACTGGCATACTAATATTTGACGAATTAGCAGGTAGTATTAGTAGTGTATGTGATATGCAAGTTTACCTTAATGTTGTAGAAGTTTCATATGTGCTTCATATGATTATGTATTAACAATAGAGTTGACCCAGAATGGTTGGGCCTGAAAACTAAGCTGTTTTTATTTGTCGCTGTCATATATGTATATATATGGTAACCAAATCTGTGGAAATGTGTAATTTATCAAATCAAAATTATGCGTTCTGATGTAAAAGATGTGGTTGTAGATTTGAAATTTCCATTCTCATATCCTGATTTATTTATTGGATTCTTGATTTGCATCTTACTTACCATTTGACTATTCTAGAGAACACAGCCAAATTATTATCCAATGAAAAGAGGAACTTCACTTGCTGAGCTTGTGAAATACAATAAGCCAATGATTTTAGTTTCAACATTGTCATTCCTTTAGCTTCCAGACCATCCCTTAGGGCTTGTCTCAAGGATGTGGTTGGCTTGACAAAGACCTTGAAGGAAAAAAAAAATAGAAATTAATGGAGAAGTATTCCTATGAGTACGAGAATGTTCGGCCTGATTTCATTTTTCTATTGTTTGAAGTGGGGAAAAATGAACTTTTTTCCTTTTGTTTTGGATGTTAGAAAGCTAAGTTCATGTTACCTTATTGGGAATTTGATCCTTTATTGAACATACAGAGTACCAAGAATACAAGAGATGATGAAGATGGTTAAGATGTTAGCGCATAATATGCTAGTTAATGAACTTCACTTCCATATTTTCTATGTAGTTTCTAGAAAGCAAATAGGGGTTGTCTCCTTTATCCAGAACCTGAGCAGTTTTCAGAATATTTTCTCACTGGGAATGTAATGCCCAAACTTTGAGCTCTCTGGGCAGAAGAGAGTTTCAGAGGAACTTCTAATGAAAACTATCGGAGCTTTATTGTGTAGGTCATGAAGAGAAAAGTTGAGAAGGATGTATATGCTGGCAGTTTTCTTTCTTACACTTGAGAATTGGGAGTAGGGACTCTCTCCCATGAAATGATAATAATGTTTGCACTCGATAGAAGTACATACTTTATCTTTGTTTTCATTGAGGAGAAGTGAAGACTGCAACCGCAGTTAGAATTTGGATTGACATACATAGTTACAAGCCTATTGTTTGAGTTATAAATTTTCAACCACTTTTACAGTACAGAAAAGTTGCATGCTTTGCTGTAAATAAACTGCAATCTTCAGATGCTAGATCTTTTTGTATGTAAATCATTTTGAAGTGCTGAGAAAATGTTGTCACATTGCTCAAGAAACAACATTTCAGACATTAATGGTAGGTGTTTACCCTTGTTCAGAATCACAGCTATCTTTGTATAGTAAATGCAATCTTGATATTGTATCCCTGTATCTTCTTGCTTTCCTTGCTTGGACACTTATGAGCTAATAACATTGTTAGTGTTTGTTCGTAACTTGTACTTTGTGTCAATTGATTTTGTGACAGTGGGTGGCGCTGTGGGATATGTAAAAGCTGGAAGCGCAAAATCATTAGCAGCCGGAGTCATATCAGCTGCGGCCTTGTCTTTCGTATACACACAACTTCCTGTAACACCAGTTCTCGCGTCGTCTGTGGGGCTAGGTAGGTGATGGGTTTTCATCTACTAACTACATCCATTCTTAGTATTCTAAGATTTGATCCTCTTCTTATTCCGTAACGGTTATTATTATTATCAAAATATCCTAGGTATATCTGGGGCTCTTCTTGCAGTGATGGGCTCTCGCTTTAAGAAGTCGGGGAAGATTTTTCCTGCAGGTGTTGTGTCTGTTGCATCGTTGGTCATGGTTGGTGGATACGTTAACGAAATTTGGCATATCTTGCATTGAACTAATGTTTGCTCTGGACAATCTGTGTTTCTGTAACTGAAGACTCTTAATAGTCCCCAGCAGTCTGGACTGCTGTGCTTCGTTTGTGTGGTGAGTTACTTACTGTTCGTGATATGCTAAAGATTCTTAAATCAATAGGAGAACGCAACGAGTCTTGTACAATATTTGGAACAATCTAGTTAAGCAAATCCTTGGTGTCTATACATCCATTACATTACATTCACTGCGTAAGAGATTGCAGACTGTTATTTTTTTTTTTGTTCTAATATATATCTCAAGAGTCAATTGTATTACAGTTTCACACTTTATGGATGTAATGTGATATTGGGTCATAGTTCCAGAATGTGAGAGTTCCATTTAGCCTATAAGAAATGATTGCTACATTCATATTTGCAATCCTAAAAAGAAAGAGTAGAAGCTCCATTATCCATTGGTCCTCAAGTTCATGATCTGGAAGGCCATCTCCTCTAATAGGATTTAGCTTTCCTAGCTTCAATCCAGATTTGAATTTTGACTTTTGCTTTTAACTTTCCATATTTTATACACTGAATCAAACCAGGATTCTTTTCTCTCTCACAGAATTGCAAAAATGCCTTTTCCTTTTCACTCTTAATAAATTAGTGCAATAGTGTTGAGATGTAGGTGATGAAAATGCAAAAAGGAAAATTTAATCTTGGAACTAAGTTTTAACGCATGATGTTCTCAATTTGGGTGAAAGGATTTTGAATAGTAGGATGAGCTACAAGCAAATGATGGAAAAAATACAGGAAGAATTTCAGAGTATAGGAAGTAGAAGTGAACAACAAGTAGCAAGAGGTTAATTGAGGACTGGTTAAGTTTATTCAGTAAACTGCAATAACACAGACACTGAATAGTTTGATCATTAAATCTTTTTTTTTCCTATATTCTGTGTACATCTTCTAAATGCGATCGATCCTTATTTGATTACTAGATTTTGGATTGTTATATAACAATGGTTATGAAGTTTTAATGTGATTCTAATACAATTGAACTCATATTCTGTCTCAAATCTGCAAATATAAAGATTAGTGAGATCGCCAAAGTAACTTTTACCTAAATTTTTCAGCAATATCTGCATTTGTATTTCTGACTTTACATGATAAAAAAAAGGGTAAAAGATTTGCTTTCTTCTCTCAAGATATACTCTTGGAAGAGAAGAATATATATTTAGTACTTGAAAGATATCTTCTTGGCAACCAGAGTACTTCATTTGATTTATAGGATAATGCAAGAAACCATGGTGAATTGCACCATGATATGCCTTTTAAAGAGTAGATGTATTACAAACCATGGTGAATTGGACTTGATTTTCAGATTTGGTAATGTGATTTCCAGCCAAGAAGGTATAGAGATTCATCTACTGAGGAAAGAGCAAAGTTGGCGTGCTTGTTATTTCTCTCATTCTACCCTTTCTTAGTATATTATGTTCTTGTCAAATGCCCGTTAAAAATTAGTGCTAAACTTATTATTTTTAGATATGCTATTTCATCTAGTAATTGGTGTCTCATTACTAAGGTTATTTTAGTAGTCCTCATACTTGGGATATTTTGGGAACATTTTTTTTATCTCTTTATTGAGGTATCTTGTTTAGTCATATATAATAAAGCAAGTCTTTATGTGTTAAGAGGATTCAAGTTTGTGAGAGCGAAAAGAAATTTCTTAATCCGAAACAGGATCACTTGAATCATGTAGATAAAATTCTAGAGGTATTGAAAAAATGATTAAAACTAATATGAATCAATCGTTATTGCCATTGATGTCAAAGTAGACGATTAGGAATTTCCAACGAATGAGTTTCACATTTTTTAAGTTTCATAATATAATGGGGAATATAAATTGATTGTGTATTGATAGAATCACAACCCAATAAACTTTATTATAATAAGCCCATCAATTGTGACATGTGCTTCTACAAATTTGGAATCATATCAACTTAATTATATTTCTAAAACTCATAATAAATTTGAAACTTATAAATCACTTAAGTATGCTTAATATAAATGACAGGGCTATGTGCATTTTATTAAACATATGAGCCCATTAATTATCAAATTAATAATAATCTTCCATTTGGTTTATATATGTTATCGGATAATACTTATGACAAAGATAACTATATTGAGCTCAAAAAATATCATTCAACTATATAAATATTCTTAAACAATTTAGTTTATAAAAAGAATAAGCATAGGATTAAAGTGGTCTTTGCTACTATATTTGTAGTAGATTCAAATTAATAATCACAATGCTAATGCAATTAATGACATAGATCAAATATGAATATGTAGCATGCAAATTACATAAAAAATATGGCACGTACATTCATATTTCCAATTTATCATCTTTATGACCCAAAATGTCCAATGATCATATTTACAAGCATTTTAGGTGGCAAACCTTTGTTAGTGGGTCAATTATCATAAAATTAGTGCTAATATGCTCATTGACACATGAAGACTTTGAACCCTTTTCTTCACAGCTAAGAATTTGATGCCAATGTATTTAGATTTTGATGAGCTACGTTTGTTCTTAAAATATAACTCAGCAATCTTATTATCACAATTGATCATCAATGGTTTCTTAATACCATCAATAATTTGTAGCATGGTGATAAAGTTTCACAGCCATAAGTTGGATCCTTCATAGCAAACTATCAATTTTGCCTCCATGGTAAAAGTGGTTATAAGTGTCTATTTGACACTTTTCCAAGTAATAACTCCTTCTACTAGCATGTAAACATAGATTGAAGTGAATCTTCTATTATTCAAGCATTCAACAAAGTCGGAATCTGAATAACTAATAACCTTCAAATATTAGATCTCCTATATGTGAGTATATAATCCTTTGTTCTTCGCAAATACCGCATAACACTACTATTGCTTTAGAAGATGATCTAATCCCTTATATAGCACATTAGTGTCTAAGTTCACTACATTATCCGAATTTGCTACAATAATAGTGTCAAGTTACTTGATCACCTTCTATAGCAATAGTAGTGTTTATAATAGAAAATTTCAATATATTATCCGAATTTGTTCCTATCAGCCTGAGATAAACCTTCCCCCTCCTGTTCTCTCCCTCTATTTGCTTTTGTTCTATTCTCTCCTTCCCTCCCTCCTTGCCTATAACCAATACACCGGCATTACAACTAATAAGCAAATGTTTAAAGCATTGCTATCATAATCAATAAAATTTAAACTATTGCTATCACAACCAATGCACCACAACCAATACAGTCTAAAGCATTGCTATCACAACCAGTACACCACAACTATTAAGTATCTAAAATATTACTACCATAACTAATATAGTCTAATGCGTTGCTACCACAACCAATACACCACAATTAGTAAATATGTCTAAAACATTGCTATTGCAACCAATACAGTTTAAAACATTACTATCACAACCAATACAATCTAAAGCATTGCTATCATGAGCAATAAATACACCATAACCCATACAGTCTAAAGCATTCCATGAACAATTAATACAATCATAGACAAGCAAGTGTATGAAAATAAACCACAAAACAAGCTTCATATAATAAGGCTCTAAATATAGGAGCCATCCAAAAATGCTCATGATTGATCAAAATAACTCGAGTTAACTTAATACAGACAGATGTAATCTTAAACATAGTTAACTTAATACAGAGAAGTCCACTTTCAAACTTAGACAAAATAGTAAAGATGAGTCTTAAATTTCTGTCTGGCTACTTTGTGTGAAAGGAACTCCTAAAGTAGTAAAAACCGAAGAAACTCTAAATATAAGAATTTCTTTTGCGGCAGAAGTAGAAGAACCTTGTAATGTTTTTTTAGCTGTGATGAAAATACTTTATTTCCAATTCTTCTAGTTCTTCTGCTCTTCTAAAAAAGTTGAACCAGTAATAATTTACCAAAAATTAGAAATTGGTAAAAAAAGAATAGTTTACTAAAGTTTGAATAGTAGCAAATCTTACTAGATGAAGAACCATCTTCTCTTTATTGTTGGCACATTTTCAGATGCAGTACTAACTAGTGGACCACTACATTCCAGAGAAGTAGCAATTATAGTATGCAAATAAGTGAACAATATGATAGTACAAGAAAAAGTAAAAATGACTACTTGTCTCATTGCCAATTGTCCACAAGTCCTTACAGTATATCCATGTTGATTGTATTTATTATACCCTAAGGTTGTAAAATATTTCCTGACTCTAAGGGTATTTTTTTAGCTCATCTATAACTTTCCTTCTCACCTTTTTAGGCTCGCTGCTTTCTTAGGAAAAGTGATCGTATAGGGTCATAATTACAATGGTCCCATATCTTTTGATCTGATACAAGATTTATCATATGATCATATGTTCTCATGTAAGTTGACAAATAGAAGCACTCGTGGATATAATTTTCTAGTTCTCCTATGTCAAAAAAATATAGATATAACTACATGTGGGCAAGCTATACCTATGAAATCCTATTTTCTACAACTATATATTTGTTCTCTAAGGTCAACAATAAATGCACCCAAAGTTATAGTAACCTCAAATATTCTTCTTACAGCATATATAACTTTAAATCTTTTTATATTTTTCCTTATTTTTCTCTAGCTTATTCTTGGGTGCCATGTTGTTTTAAACCAAACTGCATTCTATCTTGATATCTATTTATGATCTGTCTCATTATCATCTTAAGTATTGTTATAATTGATTTGTCTCTTATATCTCTAATTGAGTTATTAAAATTCTTATTCATATTGCTTGCCACTCTATTGCACTTAGTCAATTGGCTAAACATGTATCTTGTGTAATGTTTAGGGTTTTCTTTCATAATCCAATCATGAGCATCCTGGTTGAGAGATTTTATTTCCTTCATTCTTTCTTCAAAGTATTGAATAGTGTATGCATTAGCAACCTTCCATATCATATCTTTATAAAATATATTTAATTGTAATCATCTTTATATAAGATAATATAATCGTATTGGGAGACCAAAACAAAATACGTATATATAATATATAATACATCATAATATGAGAAAACTATCTAGGAGGTAAGATTACTCAAAATCTGATTAGAAGACACTGGTATTTTTGACGTCCATCAACTAAGCGATAATTCATCAATAGTAGGGTCCATGTGGTCTCAAATAAAGGGTTTGAGATCTGAAAATATTTGGTAGTATGAAATTAGTTATTTATCCATTAAAATTTATTTGTGTAAAATATGATGATTCATTCAATTTAAAATAACTTCTTTTTATTTTATTATATAACTCGAATTATATTGTAGATGTAATTCAGACACTATAAATATGTTATTACTATAAAATGCTAGTTAGTTAGGATATATGGATAAAACTAGTTGTTCGCTTTTTATACACATAAAATAAAAGGCTAAATATATATAATTATAAATAAAAATATAAGCTTAGAAAAAATCCAATAATAGTTAATTTTTGTGATTCTACTCTTTATTAATCACTAATTATATGTAAAATAATTATTACTCGATAATTATCGATAATTATCAAAGCTTAATATTCATTTTTATTCAAAACAGTGTTTAACAATAAGATGTTAGAAATACATTTTATATATATATATATATATTAGTTTGATTATTCTTAATAAGGTTATACATATTAACCTAATATATGGTATAGATATAAAATAATTACAATTAATTAATTACTATGTTTATCATACTTTGTGCGAATGCAGATAAGGATAAAGTTGAAAGAAAATAGTAGGAGGAAAGTGTTTTTAGTGCTAGTCACCCTAAATCAATAAAAAATAAGCATGAAGTTAGGGGTGGCAAAAGGTAACCCCAATCCGATAAACCCAACACGATAACTTGGCTCTTAATCAGGTTTAGGTTTAGTCTAATCGGGTTCGGATTGTAAACAAGTTAACTCGCCTAACCCGATTAAATTGGGTTGTGTTCGAATTTATACAATAATCCTATTTAAATATACGTGTCAGATCAGATTAACCAGCTAACCCACCAATTTCGCTATATAAATATTAAACTTTTAACCCTAACTCACAAGTAACCCTCACACCTCTCTCACTGGCGGCTTCCCAACTTTGAAATCCTTCTCTCTCAACATTTGCCTCCCACCTTCTTCGAAATCCCAAAGCCTATCATCTCCTCTCGTCCTCCCTCTCGCCTCCATCGTCACTCGTGATAAGCTCTCGCCGCCACCACAGCCCTTCTCTTCTTATATCTTAGACGGGCTTCCACCCTCTCACCCTATTTTAAATCTCAAAGCCTTGATCTTTTCTGATGGGCATCTCGCCTCCACCACCACCACCACCATTCTCTCCATCACCCTATTTGAAATCTCAAATCTTGATGGGCCTCCCACCCTCTTCGAAATCGCAAGACCTAATCTCTTTCGGTCCTCCCTCTCACGACCTCGCCTCCACCGTCGTCCTTCTCTCCTTAGGTCTTCGATGGATCACCATCCTTCTTGCACGCCTGCGCCATCGCTATCACCATCGGTTGATTGATCTACTTCTCCTACCCCTCGTACCCTCTTACCCTCGTCGTCTCCATCTCTGTCTTTGATCTCCATCGACGAGGAGTACAATCTCTCCGTAGACGAGTGGAAGTTCATCGCCGACATTGGGACTAAAATTTAGTTAATGGTGGTTGTTGTCATTGTTACTGTTGTAATTAAAAAAATGGATTTGTGTTAGGATTTGGGGGTTAATGGCATGTATAACTAAGAGTTTATTATATAGTAGATTATATTTGTGTTAAGATTGAATGCACGGTTAATGGCTTAATGCTTAGAATTATTATTTTTATGTTATATAAATTTTGAGTTGAAAAAAGATTATTATATAATGTGTTATTTATATAGGGTAAAACCATAAATAATTAAATATCACTGTATTATTCGGGTCATGTTAATACAATTAATGGGTTACACAAGTTGTGCTGTGTTAACCCAACCTATTTATTTTATTTATTAAATGAGTTACACAGGTAGTATAGTATTACCCATTTATTAAACGGATAGTGTTTATGTCTATTAAATATAACCCGTTTAATAATCGAATAGTATTTCTATTAAGATAATGTTGACCCGACGTGAATCTGACCGGTCCACCTGAACCCGCTTAACCGACCCCGTTGCCACCCTAAACCCGACCACACTCCCTGAAGTTACCGTTTGCAAGGTGTTTACAGCTGAGTTGGGTAATAATAAAGGATTGCACTCCTAACCCTAAGAATCCCAAATCTGAAGCTCTTTCCCTTATCGTAGATCGTCGACTGGACGAACCGTGTGCCGTGGCGGAGGTGGCGGGACTCGGTGGTAGTTGGAGCAACGGGTATTCTCTCTCGCTCTCTAGAATTTCTCCATGATCCTTCTCCCTTCTCGTTTCTCTGCCAAACCCTAAATCCACCCTCCTCCTTCGCCGTTCTCCACGAGTCCTCTTCTCTCTTCATCGATCATTACCAATGCAAGGATTTCCTGCAGCAATCCAGCTACGGTTGCATTGACTTGCATCTGTAGGTGATCTTAAGTTCTACTTTTGTTAGGGTAAACATTATGGTCCTCAATTTAGAATTTTTTTATTGTTTTCACTTAAGTCAATACTTCTATGGATCTAATAGCCTTGATGGCTATCCTTTACTTTTCTTTTTTTTTTTTAAATTTTAAATATGGGAGAAATATTTGTATGTGATTTACAGATCTAAATTAGAAATCTTACCCTTGATTTACTTGTTTTCAACGGTAGCTGATAGATTTTCCATTAATCGATAACATCGATCCTGTTTTTATGTAAATCGCTCTATAAGATTTGAGCATAAGTTTTAGATCCTTTACTTAGGGCGATGCCGTATTTACTCTTGATCATTCGCAAGATAAGAGGACGGTTGATTTTTATTGCTGTGCTTAAGTTTTCATATACTTTTTGCAGATCAAAGTTCATTTTGGTATTGGTTTCAGAGAAACCATGGCTGCTGCTTCAGAGGAGAACAGCTCTCTTTTCCTAATATTTATCTTAACCATGATTGCGCTGCCTTTAGTACCTTACACAATACTAAGGCTATGTCGTGCAGCATCTGAGAAGGCTAAGACTATTCATTGCCAGTGTTCTGTATGCTCACGTTCTGGAAAGTACCGGAAATCCATATACAAGCGGGTAAAGCAGATTCTTTTTGCTAATAATTTGTTTTTGGTTATTCTAATGTTACCTTTGAATGTTGCTGTGCTTTTCCTAAACCTAGAATTTATCCTTTTTTTTTGTTTAACTTCTTTCCATATATTCTGTCTTTCTTGCAGATCTCAAACTTCTCAACATGTAGTAATCTGACAATTTTGCTGCTTTGGATCGTTATGATTTTTCTGGTTTACTATATTAAACATATAAGCCGTGAGGTACATTGAGATGTATTTCTTAATTTGTGTTATGCCTATTAATAATTGAACTGTGCTGCAGTTATACTTTTTTCCTAGCTTTTCAAGGGAAAGCAAGATAATATCCTTGAAAGATTGCTATCTATTTGCTACTCTGTCTCCATGCATGAAGATTACTTTTTTGTTACATTCAATTTATTTATGTTTTTCCTAAAATTATATCCTAATTTCCTAAGAACCAAGTCATTTTGAAACGAATTAGATTTCCTCCATGTCTGCATGCCAGCATCTTGTGCAAGGATTTCAAAACATTAAATACATATCTTAAACATATCTAGCTTACTTGTTTGTTTAGGTGCTAATTGCTTAAAAGATGTTATATGATATGTCCAATATAGTAGGACATGTGGTCCAAGTATGGAAAAATGAGGTACTGCTTGGGAGAACAGATTACATGAGAGAGCCTAGGAAAAAGAAGAAGAATAGGTGATGGTACATGGTCATACCATAGTACATTCAAGTAGGAGTAAAATTCCTCTCCTCAATAGTTGTTGGTTTCTTATTACTCTAGGTTCCAATGACATTAATATTTGACCCATATTAAGAAACCAAAATCACTGATTATGACATGAGTGAATGTAACTCAAATTTAACTCAAGTGCTAATCTAAGTCATATCAAATATCTATATTGACCAATGTGGCGAGTTTGGATTACTATGTTGGTCGGCATGGTTAGCATCATGAATTGGCTCGCCGGTCGACACAGGTCAATAGATATCATGCCAGTGAATTATTAGCGTTGATATTAGGGGAGTATCTTGATAATCCTTGAAAATACTCCCTCATGATCACACATGTTGGTGTCTCATTAGGAACTGATCATATTTTACTTTAAACAAAATATACTGGGGTGTTGAATTCTAAAATTTATATCAATTTTTAGAATTCAAAGGGATATTTCTCCTTAAGTTATTTGCCCCAATAAAGAGGTTTTGAGAAATTTGGGGAAACTTATGAAATAAGCATCTAATTGATTATTGTACAATAATATGTAGTGTTGAAGGACTTTAATTTAGCCCCTAAAACTTATTTTAAGGCCCTATAAAGGTTTAAAGATGGTTTTTTAGTATACCAAGATTATTTAGTTTACTAATGACAAACTGGCTTAGCATGGTACGTGCCAACAATATACACTTTTTCAAGATAAGGTCAACATGCGTTGTGCCATTGGCATGACAATCCTTAGTCAGCATGGCTTGCTATGTAACTAGTGAGTTAATGACATTGATATGATGGAGTATCTCAACACTCTTTCTTGCACTTGGAGTTGCTCACCTAGCTTGAAGCTTGCCCGAGGCTTACCTAAAATTTTTGGGCCATTATTTAGCTTGAACCTAAATTAGGCCAAACCCGAGGCTAATTTAGTTGGGATTAGGCTTAGCCTTTCCTTGCTTGACTCGAAACCCGAACTAATAGCTCAACTTGAAAGCTTCTATAGTTTTTTATTTTTTTAATCTTTCATGACTCCTTTCCAAGAAAGACTGATAGCTCTCATGAATCACTTTTTCAACATATACTGCTAGCTCTCATGAATCATGATAGCCATTTCTTTTTCTTTAAGCCTTAGAAGCACATTAAGTATTGGGCTGATTTTGGGCTCGAGCTTGGCCTGACCCATCGACTAGAAATCTTTCAAGCTCGAAGGTCGGGTCTGGGCCTCCAAGATAAAACCCTGCTTGAAGGGCTATTACTATAGGTCTAGGGCTATTACTATAGGTCCAATCTCAATTTGTGAAGAGATTGAGTAGGTGATAAGTTTAATTTTGGGTAGAGAGAAGAAGTGAGGAGAAATAGATGTCGAAGAAGAAGAGGGAGAGGGAGGGACAACCCACCTCCTTTGACAAGTCGCCGCGACCAACTTTGGCAAGTGGCCGAAGTTGTTGTCGCCGTCTTCTCCTCTTTCGACCTACACCTCCATCAGCCTCCTCCTTCACCAAGCCATCGCCGCCTTCTCCTCCTCCAATTAGGCTCAGACTCGAGCTCGGGCTGACTTGAGCTTGGCTCAAGTTGAGTTGAGTCGAGCCTAATTATCAAACTAGGCTTGAAATTAATTTTGAGCCGAGCCTGAGCGAGCCTCCTTCTCCTCCAATCAGTCTCCTATTCGGGCTTAGGCTGGCTTGAGCTCGACTCTAGTTGAGCTGAGTTAGAGCCGGCTTGCTCTAGCTCGACTCTTTTACGCCCTTACCTAGCCCATGGTCACCCCTATGCACACCTGTGTTGACCTCTTACTACTCGGTATTGGCTATCTTACTTCAAAGCAACTCTATTCTAGTTCTTTCATCCCCTTTGATACTTTGTTTTGAATTTGAATGAGTTACCCTTAAATTTCAGAATTCAAATAGGAATTGGGTTTCCCCAAGTCATTTGCCCTAATGTGGAAATCCAAAAATATTGGGTAAGATCATCGAATTAGAATCTTAGTGGTGTATATGATTCAAGTAGGTCTACCAATTTTTGAGATATTGCATGTGGTATATATATATAAAAATATGTGATTCAAGTAGGTCTCAATTAAACTGATATTGCTAGGATTCAAGCCGGGAAACATCCATACATTTTAACCAATTGAGCACTGTCCCATTGGCATGTTTCATAATTCATACTAATATTTAGTGCTAGAAACTTCAATTTAGCTCATAAAATCTGTTCTTAGACTCTACAATAATTTAATGATATTTTGGCAAAGCAATCTTGATGGCAACATATATTGCAGTACCTGCCATGCTGAGTCAAGATCAACATGCTCTATTAAATCAATGAAAATGGAAGCAAGGCTCAGTGAAATGATGATGCTCATTATTTTACTTACTATTTTACTGCATTCAGTAGTTTATTGTCTGTTGAATTAGAATAGACATCATATTCTTTTAGAACTTGCAATCTGTGAAATGTTTGTAATCTCGTGATACTTTGTTTGCCATCTGCTTTTTATCTGAACTGACGTTGTAACTGTTGTATCCTAGGTTCAACCATTTGAGCCATATAGTATTCTTGGATTAGAACCAGGTGCTTCAGAGTCTGATATAAAGAAGTCGTATCGCAGGCTCTCTATTTTGTATCATCCTGATAAAAACCCTGATCCAGGTTGAAGATGCTCCATGTATTACTTATCTTCTGTATTGCTGTTTGAAGGATAATGGATTTTTTTTGTTTTTTTTGGCTTATATTTCGTCCTGCTGTTTCAGAGGCCCACAAGTTCTTTGTTGAGTTCATATCCAAGGCATATCAGGCTTTGACAGATCCTGTATCGCGTGAAAATTATGAGAAGTATGGTCACCCAGATGGGCGCCAGGTATTAAGGCTCTATAATAATGTTCTGCATTTAGCTGATATTGAATTCTCCATGTTTGCCTAATATACGATTCATGAATTGTGTTGAAACTAACTCCATTTTTCTGAAATTAGGGCCTACAAATGGGAATTGCTCTACCTCAGTTCTTGCTGAATATAGATGGAGCATCTGGTGGAGTACTCCTATTGGCGATTGTTGGAGTTTGCATTCTCTTGCCCTTATTGATAGCGGTTATATATTTGTCAAGGTCATCAAAATATACCGGCAACTATGTCATGCATCAAACTTTGTCCACATATTACTACTTCATGAAGCCTTCTTTGGCTCCAAGGTTTGAAACATTTCCTGTTCCTTAGTTGTACTATTTTCCTTAATTTGTTTTGATGATTGTATTTGGAACTGAATAATGCTTGCATTCTTGCTAAATTTTAGCAGATATTGTTTTAATGCATTTAAATTATAGATTCCTTTAGACTGATGGTGGTCCATTTCTTTTCTTACAAAGAAGATTAATTTGGAAATATATATCCCAAATATATTAACACCATCAAGTTTCTCACTGCAACATATCCGTATCCACTTGGAGGGAAAAAAGGATCTGCTTTCTAGTGAATAGGGAATTTCTATGTTGTTAAAACAATGCTCAAGGATGTATTACTTCACAGTGTAGAAGGAAAATATTGGATGACCTTAGGAGTTTACAAGGGAGATTTCTTTTCAATACCTCAGTGTGACAGGTTTGAAGGTTGCTTTTCATTCATTACTAGAAGGAATCCTTATCGAGACTGTTTCAGATCTTCAGGCACAATGGCTTCTTTTATACATGGATTCTAGAGCTAATAAATATGAGAAACTAATTACTCAAGTTGGAAGAATAACAACTATTTTATGTGTAAAATAATTAGCTTCTGATTCTTGATGTTTTGTTCAAGTTTTCTAGCCAAGCTAAGAGGTAACTCTCTTATTTTCTACGGAAGAAACATGACATGCTGATGCTGGTTAACAAGCCATTTTGTGTTTAAGAATTAAAAAGGAAAACTTCCTATTTTAATAAACTATTGCCATGCTAGCATCCTTTTCTCATACATTCGCATAATGTCTAGGTCCATAATCTTCCAAAAAGTTGACTTCTCTACTAAACAAAACTACTAAACTATAGAAATCTTGAGCTCCTAAGGAATTATTTGCCAAGTAAGACTTCCTAAATACTTGGTGGATTTCAGCCATAGGTAGTGTGAAGCTCAAATCAGTAAATAAAAGCAAGGTTCCGAAAATCAGTATTGGGATTGGCCGTTTGGAAAAACGATACGTATCGGTCGTATTGGTCATATCGGCCGTATCGGCCGCCTGTATCGGATCGGATTATTTTAATAAATAAAATTTTAAATATTATTTAAAAATGTTGAGAAATTTTAAAAATTTAGAAAAAATCATAAGAAAATAAGAAATAATAATTACTCACATATAAAGCCTAAAAAGTAAAAATCTCTCTTCCTTCCTCTCTTTTTTCCTATCCCTCTAATTGCTAGTCTGAAGTATTCATTTTCTTCCTCACTCTTTCTTTTTTTATCTTTTTTTTTTTTATCTTTCCCCCTCTCTCTCCCTCACATTCTCTTTCTTTTTATCTTTCCCTCTCTCTCCCTCTCTCTGTAGTTGTTGGCTGCTGCTGGTAGCTGCAGCAGTCGGCAGCAGCAGCTGCTGCTAGTTGCTGCAGGGCCGCAGCAGGCAGCTGCAACAGCCGGCAGCAGCAGCTGCTGCTAGTTGCTGCAGGGCCGAAACCAGCCACCGGATCGTGATCGGCCGAAACGAGAAACTATGAATAAAATGAAGAATGCAGAACCTATTTGTTTCTTTTCTAGGTGGGTGCAATCTAACTAACCATGATCTTGGATTCAACATCTTCGCGATCTAGGTTTCTGGGTCTTATCCAAAACTTGTTCTAGCCTTGTAGGTCTAAGCTTTTGCTCTCTTATATCAGTTAAATGTTTAATAAAAGGGAGTTGCATGAAGAAATAGGGAAGATCAGTAGCAATATATTGGTGAACCTTAAACTCAAGTTATGTTTCCAAGTTCTTTTGTCACACATCACAAACTCAGTTCTTGTTTAACTATATAGAGCTTCAATATTGGATATTGCTGGTGTTTGTCTAGGAAAACCTATTTTCTTTGACTTTAGCAATCACTAAATTCTTTCTTGGCATAACATCAGTGCCTTTCAAGGTTCCTTATTTTATGGAACTAGTAGAGGACAATATTAATAAGTAAATTGCTGGTACAGTTTTGTTTCATTTCATTCAACAAACGGACCTCATACTGGTGGAAGAGAACAACTAGCTGCTCTTTTTGTTCTTAGGTGGCAGACTAAAGATTTCCTAGGGAAAACTTCTCTTTTTGGTGTTCCTCTACCTTGTAGGCTCATGCTCTGATTTGTGGGGATCAAGGAAATTTTGGTAGATATGGACATTGAGATATATATTTTAGATTCTGTCTTACGCTCTTACTCCACTCGAAAAGTCTCTTTAGTAGTTATTGACCAAATAATGTACTTTTTTTTTGTTTTATATGATTGATATGTTGATTGGTTCTTTTAAGATTTTAGCATTACTTTGAATCATGTTCTCACACATACAATACTGGGTGAATGCATAGTGTGAGACTTGACAATTGTCCTTATTTTCCCTTGCATTGATATACCTCTACTTATAGCACTATTAGATTTTTGCTGGAACTTTATAGGGCTCAGAATTTGTTTCAGCTAATTAAGATGCATTTCTTTTGGTGGAAATGAATCTGATAATGAAGTGTTAATAATAACAGCAAGGTTATGGATGTCTTCATTAAGGCTGCAGAATACATGGAAATGCCAGTCCGTCGAAGTGATGATGAACCCCTGCAGAAGCTCTTTGTGGAAGTTAGAAGTGAACTGAATCTGGACTTGAAGAACATTAGAACAGAGCAAGCAAAGTTTTGGAAGCAACATCCGTCGCTAGTTAAGGTGGTTGTTGGTTAGCATTTGGAAGGATTAAATTGTTGGTTGTATTTGTGTATTAATTCTAAAGACTTCTCTGACTTCAAAGGCTTAAAATATTAGTTTGATCTTGTGCAGATGGAGTTGTTGATTCAGGCTCATTTAACTCGTGAATCATTTGCTTTAACGCCAGCTTTACAGAAAGATTTTAAACACATGCTTGAACTTGCACCTCGTCTTCTTGAAGAACTAATGAAGGTTCTTACATGAACTTTTACTTCACCTCATCTTGTCCCTTTTTATTTTTCTTACTTCCAGAGTATTTCTTTTTTGAAATTTTCTTGTCATACATATTTCTTTTTTTGTTCCTTTTGGATGATATGTTTAGAGGCTCATAAATATTCCATTGCAGCATGTTGAGAGCTTCATATACTGTGAATTATGAAGAGTTAATGCTTCAAACGACATTGACATGACCTCATTTTATGTTTGTCTTTGGAATTAATCATGGATGACAATTTTTTGAGGTGTGGTGTGTCTCCCTTTCTTTCCTTGTTTTCTCGACGCATCTGGGGGGTTGGGTTGTGGTGGGCATCATTCTTTAAAAAGCAACAAATCTTTTTTCATCATTCTTTAAAAAGCAACAAGTCTTTTTTCTCCCCTTCATCTGCTTTAGTACATTCATCTGAATACACATTTTCTTTGAATTATGCTAGTAGTTCTTAACAATGTTGAATCCTTCTTGGGTACACAGTTCATGCTGAAATAGCCATTCTGGCGAGTCTGATTTGATGAACAAAAGTTGGTTTTGATGGCATCTATCCAATGATTGATGGAAGACATTGATCCTGAATGTTCTTACGAAGTTTCATTAGGAGCATACTCACCATTGTTCATTGTTCTTTTAAAAAATGATAAGATAGGTATTTTCTGGTTATTAGGTTATTAGTTGGCACTTGGCTGTCATCTCTGGAATCCAGGATATAACTAGAAATACATGGAAGAATCTTAGGATCTGAATACCCATTGATTATATTATGGATATGAATTTTGGCGTATTTGTGCTGTGAAACTTGTGTTTGCTAGCACTTAAATGCATATGTTTATTAGGTACAGTTTGGAGAAAAAAGGTTGTGCACAATATTTCATCAATTTAGTTCTAAAATGTGTCCTATTGTCCAAAATCATGACTGTACATGTCTGGCAATAGTCTTCAAAACCTTCATCATCCAGTATTTTAGACTTTACCATAGTCAAGTTGTCCTATTTTAGTTTATTCAATTTCGTGACTAAGAACATGTTTTCTGCTTTATATACAGATAGCTGTCCTACCACGCAGTCCTCATGGACATGGATGGCTCAGGCCTGCTGTTGGGGTGGTTGAACTTTCTCAACATATCATTCAGGTACTTTTATCAATTCTCTTTACACTTTCCTGCTTTTGACATTCCAAAGAGTGTGACATCACATACTGGTGGTTCTTCCAATGTTAGTCATCATTTATATTTGAACTACACACGAGTTTGTGAGTTTAATGATTCCTGATTAGCTCCTAGAATCATATTTTTCTTTGATCTTTTTATTACTCTTTCAGAGTCCTACTTAACTAGATAAAGAAAACTCTGTACTTATTTGTGTTTGTGATGTCTTAGGCATATTTTCATTCAATAAATATATTTTGCTAATAAAGTGAAAATTTTCTGGTATAAGGAGCCGAAGAATCAGATTGATTAACTTGTTTAACTTTTCTGGTCAAGTTTGCATATTTTTGTTCACATTGGATTTGCTTTTGATGAAAATGGGTTCTATTCATGATATAATTGGTTGTGGGATAACCTTCATTATATTAATTAATAAGATATTGGTGTTCTCTTTTCAGATTTTAGATGTATGGCTGACTTTTAAATATCTATTTTCATGGCATTTGTAGGTTTGATATGATTTTGTCAAAAGTGTCTATTTAACTATAGTGGGATAATCTTGTTTGTATGTAATTAGGTGTATCACTTGCACATGAAGCATTTTCTCCTAAGATCTCCTAGAATCATCAACCACATGTATGATAGCCAGTATACAATTCTTAGAGTGCCCAACAAGCAATATTGGTGTCCCATAATGGAAATTGTGTGTCACACCAAGGATGGTCCCTGGTTCACCCTAACCACTTGGATTTGGGTCAAAAATTGGTTGGGCATGACAATTGACTCTATATACACTCTACTAATTAGCTAATAAATATAGAAATTAGAAAGTAACTTATAAACATATATAAGATTAAAAGATATGCTTTAGTATATATGTTAATTATTGCCTGTGTTGAATTCATTATTAAATTTTCTTGTGAATTGAAACACCCAAACCTCCAAATACACGTGTAAACCGCGTGGGTAAATCCTCCCACGCGGTACATCACATGACCTGTCAGTACAAGGATTTCACAAGGCACACAACAGCACAATTTCACCATAAATAACTCAACTAAAGGAGTCCGGATACAAGTTCCACAGGCCACAACAAGCCTTCCAAATATACATCCAAAATACTAAGTTAAAGTCCAAAAAGATACAATGTCATCATCATACCCTCGTCATCATCATACCCTCCTCGCTACCCGTATGCCTATATTTGACATCAAGGTGTATATCCAATGTATGCCTATATTTGCTACGACATGCTTATTAAAATGACTTACCATAATTTACTAAGTCAATGTAGTTGATAACGATTACCAATCACTATCTTGAAACATGCTAGTTCCTAAACATATTATGATAAGTTCACACAGATATAAAGTTTGAGACAATCTCTTATTCGTACACATCTCAATCATAGGTTTACATGTTATGCATAGCAATAAAATAGCAGTTTAGTCATCTCATGTCTACCAAAACAATAATCATACTTATCATCGCTCACCGAGCTATTCACCACACAGGGTAAATACTCTTACGAAACAATCATCCATCATCACATACATCGAGGGGGGATATATACACATCTAGCGGTAATGTCACCTACACGTGTATGGCGACACTATATGTGACCGGTTGTCTGTGGCCATCAGACTTAGGACCCCGGTCGTAAGCCCATATCTCACTCTCTCTAAATCATCACCGCCCTCGGCGGGAGAATCGGGAGCCCTCGGCTCATCAACAGACACCCTAATCCTGTGTCGTCGGGTACCGCTAGAGTTATATCCCCGCCTCACAATCATGTTCTTCTATCATCATAATCTAGTCCTAACTATGCAGTATAACTACCTGAATGCCACACAGGCTTCCCGACCTCAGGTGTAGGCCGCTAATAGTATAGACATATATGATACACTCTACCCTTAACCCTGGGCTGAGTGAGTAGGGGTACTGCCTAGTCAGAATTCGACTACTAATGATAGGTGGAAGTGGTGCAGTGTTTATGCGTGTATAAAGCATGTTATAGTCATCATGATCATTACAGTCCATATTCACAGCAATCATACATCTATGCAACGGTATACCATACAGGACACATGTAAAGCATTATCATACATATTAACATTCTCATGATACTATGATGAACAGTTTATAAATAACTACATATGCAAAAGATATAACAGGGAGTACCAACAGCATGCATTAATACTGACATTTCCTACTGTATCATGTTATTCTAGATTTGTATAACTCTACTCGCCTGGGGGGTCTCCACGGTATGGTAAGACTCGTCAGTTAGTCCGGGATCCCAAAATCTTCCTCACGCGGTGTCAATCCTATTAATTCACGCAAGTAAAGTCATTAGCGAACTAATAAAATTAATTATCTTATTAGCACATTTATGTTTGGTACGAGTCAAGGGTATCCTAGGAATTTTGTATTATCCCAAAATTAAGGATCAGGCTAATCAAATTAGGTGAAAATGGTAAACAGGGTTATAGGGTCCAAATGGCCCCAAATGGGCTAGGCTAGAGGCAAAATGGGGTAGGCCCAAACCCAACCCACAAGCAATAAGGCCTTGGTGGGCTGGGGGCCCAGCCACAACCCACCAAGGTTGGAATAGTGGGCTGCAGACTGCAGCCCACTCCACAATGGGCTAATGGGCTGCAGCCTGCAGCCCACCCAAACTGGGCTGGTGGGCTGCGGTCTGCAGCCCACCCCAAAGGATTAGTGGGCTGCAGTGGTCTGCAGCCCACTAAGGGGGGAAAATGGGTGGGGTTTAACCCCCCCCATCCCTCCACCTCATCTCCTTCCACCACCGATGGAAGGAGGGGAGGCGGAGGGAAGCGCCCACGAGGCTGCGGGGATGCGGGGCTGCGGCGGCGCGGCACGAGGCCGGCGGCGCAGCGCAGGGGCGGTGGTGGCAAGGGTCCGGCACAGCACGAGGCCGAGGAGGGGAAGGAGAAAGGGAAGAAAGGAAGGAGGTTTACCGGAGGGGGGTCGGCGAGTCGGTGGCTTCGGCGGCTGTCGGCAACCACGAGAGAGAGAAAAGAAAGGAGGCTGCGGTGAGGGACGGAAGAGATAAGGGAGATGGGGGGAGGGTGGCGTGCACGGCAAGGAAGGGAAGAGAAGAAGAAAAGAAAAGAGGGAGGGTGGCAGGGTGGCAGGCCGACGCACGTGCTCGGCACGTGCGTCGGTCAGGAAAATTTTTTTTTTTTTTTTAAATTGGGGTGTTACATGAATCTTGCTAATGGTTTCCCAAAATTTTCAATGGCATTCTCATATGCTTTCATGTCCACATTTGAAATGTGAATTTGAATAGATAAATCTGAGTAAAAAATTCTCAACACAACTAATAATTCCATCCATTTAAATCTCTCTTCGCGATCTGCATAAAAGTACTATGGATTTACGCAATGTGTAGCAATGTAGAGATGTGTGTCAAGCTTTCCATTGTTATTGAACTATAAAGCACAGGATACAGACACGACACAATACGAACACGACGATATGACAAATCTTAAAAACATAGCATACAGACACGGCTAGGATACGACAATAAATAAATTAACAAATAAATTAACAAATAAATTATATATGTTTGTGTAAAGTTATAAATTATTGACCTATAACTAAAAATAATGCACTAGATCATGGCCATCACTAATTCACAGTGTTTAAATCAAATAAAGTTTAAATTTAAATTTTAAATTGGTGTCATTGCTCACTACTGGAGTGCTATATAAATGAAAAAAAACACACCTACCCACTAATCAAAATAAAAACCCAAGAGAGAGAGACAGTGGGAGTGAGGAGCATCGGCGTTGGGAGAGGAGTTGTTGTTGATAGAAGAGGAGCTCGTTAGTGGGAGAGTCGTCGAGTGAGGATATCTGAGGTAGGTTGCAATTTGGGATTTTTTTTGTGTTTAGGGTTTGAGTTTTATGAGTGTGTCCACGACATGTCTTTTTTTTTTTTTTAAAATTATCGAATACTCCGTGGCGTATCTGACACATGTTGGCGGGGTGTCAGCGCCTCTAGTGTGTCGGACACGGCCACAACACCCATTTTACAGTGTTCGTGCTTTGGAGTTATTGAAAATATAATTTATTTCCTTGACCTATTTCAACTCACTGTATATAAATCCTATTAGTGAACTTTCTTTCACCATTAACAACTCAAAGCAGCATATCCAAGAGAGTGAACATTTTAACTTCTAATAACATTTGCCTTCAAAATTAATTGAGGACAGTAGAATAAATCAACGGTGGCCGTGCTGATCCCCGGTCAACACACAGTAGAATAAACCAATGATGGTCGTGCTGATCTTCGATCAGCATGGGGCATGTTGACTGACACAGCCTCAGCACGCCCCTACGTGCCACCGGCACGCCTTTAGCATATTTTTAAGGTATTTAAAAATATTTTTAGGTTTTCAACATGTCAATCTTTATTTTTAAGTTTAGATATATGTATTAAGCCTACATTAGTCTTTTATCTTTAGATATTTTTTGTAAATGGCCTATTTTATAAAGATAACAATAGTCAAATAGAAACATTACTGAACACATAATACGATTCAATATATTTATTTAAAACTAATATTAATAATTGACTACTCTATAATATAATTTAATATTCAATATGATTGAATAGAAAAAAGTTAAAAAAATAAGCTTCCACATGTCATATCACATGAAAAAGAAAATGACCCATAATATATTTCGGATTTACCACTCTAATGAATTAATAAAAATCTGTTTCAGAACTCACGTGACCTGTGCCAACTAGCATGAGTTGGCACGGGGGTATGCCAGTGGCATACCCTGTGCCAAGTGCCGTGCCACCATTGGCACTAGTGGCACACCCTGTGTCAGGTGCCGTGCCACTATCGGCACGATCATTATTTAAATAAACCCTCTTTCTTTTTGTAGTTCTTGACTATTTATATGTTAAATATTCATCAGAATGAAATATAAGCCTTAAATTTTTTTTCTTCTCCAAAAGACTGTAATATAAGAAAAGAAATGAAAAATCTTGTAATTTCGGGTTTCATGATCTCCCTTTTTAGTATGAACTGACACATCATACTTAATATTTTGTGATGTTCATAAATGAAGACTATGACTTCCCTTCCAAATTCAATTGAATCTTTAATGCTTTATTCTTTGGATATCATCTCTAACATCAAATCTATATAATGTGCGCCACAAGATGTCCTATATGTACATGGATATTTTTTTAAGCAATCGTGCAGCTGCAAAATTGCCATCAATTTTATCAGTTACAATTTGGAGAATATTATCCTCCTACTTTTTTGATGCCATCAACAACAATGTCATGAATATGTGAATTTTTAGAGCTTTCAATTGAACGTAGAGAACGAACCCTAGCTCACAATTGACATATAATTCATCATTTATTTTAGCCATTTGCTTTTTTTAAAAAATAACTCAAGTAACTCATGCATAGATCCACACAACTTATGCGTAGTTGTTGACTTGAACCTCAAGCCATATTGACCACCTGCTTCCATCAATATATGAAATGTTTGATCAGTAACAACATTAAAGGGGATGCAATTTGTAAACCCAATGAACTAAGCACATTATCACTCTCATCTCTTTCTTCTTTTGCAAAAGTATCCTATATGTTCGTCTGTACCATGTTTTCCTGCTCTCTAACTATAATTTCTGGATCAATAAAGATGAATTTGTCCAAATGACCTCGACTTGCTCTTTTACTTCCAACATCTGAGATTTCTAAATTGTCCCTCTCTAAATATGTTTACTTTTGCCCTCATTTGCTGCCTCTTTTGATTTCCCTCTAGATATTCTTAATATATATATATATATATATATATATGTTTTTTTTTTTTGCCTTTTCATTAGCTATTGGATAAGGTGCAACATTGGCTCTAACATAAGCAATATATCTCTTGAATCTACTAATTCTTTTCTTGTGACCTTCATACAAAATCTATATTTTACTGTGTTGGCATAATTTTTATTAGGAAGGTGATGTGGCTTAGAGACATGGAGACATGGAGACATGTTGATAGGGAAAAAAGATAAAGGAGGTACATCCACCCCTAAGGAGAAAAATAGGGCTTTTGTGAATCTTTTTATCTGGCTCCAAGTACTATTTTCATGCTAGTATGGCTAGATAGATAAAAAAGATAAAAGATAACCAACCAAGTCATGAGAAAAATAAAATCAAACCTTCATAGATTGTGGGGCACAAAGGAAGCGTGGAATTCACCACAAAGAGACAAGGGAGTATGAGAAGAGGGATAAATGTGGAATCGTCCACAAAAATATTATTTCTCAAATTTCTATCATTTTTCTTCTCGTTTTCAGAATTCCTATCACTTCTATATATATAGAGCAGGAGATTACATCACATCACAAATTGATCTTATTCAAATCCTAACAAATTTACTTCACAACAAATTAACAATCAAATATCCTAAATTTTAAGGGGTTTTATCAAATTTGACACTCTAAAATCAAGTCTAATATTTTTAGATAAAAATACATTCGAAAATAAAAAATAAATGAAAATCTAATTCCCATTAGAAGGTAACCATATTTCTACTTTGCATCAGGAGACCCAATGTGCACAAAATAATCAGTTGACATTAACCCAATCATATGTGCTATTTGAGAGGAATTAGTGGCATATCTATATATGAAATTGAGCAAAACACAAACATAATTCACATTTTTAAAATCAAAAACAGTAATTACTTCCTCCAATGAATTCACATTTCAGGGCAGCAATTAATTCACAAACTAATTAGGAATTAATTCCGCTAGCATAACAGATTAACAGTAATCTGAAAATAAAGAGTTCATGACAATGAAAGAAAGCAGAATTTAAGGAATCTTAATTCACAAACTAATTAGCTATTAATTCCTCCATTTAATTCCCTAGATAACATATTGTTAACAGTAATTCAAGAATCAAGGTGAGAGTTCAAGACAGTGAACGAAAACATAATTTTCAGGAATCTTAATTCACTAACTAATTAGCAATTAATTTCCCCTGCATAACAGTATTTCAAGAATCAAGACAGTGAAAGAAAAGTGAAAACAATTAGTCCACCGGTGGGAAGAGAGTGGGCGAGAGTGACATATCATAACGCCGCTGTCCACCATCATCCATTGTCGCTGTGTTGCACGGTTCGCTACCTCTCTTAGTGCCGCCGGCCATGGAAGCCCAACCATTATGCCTTCTATCTGTCCAAGTTGATCGTATCCTCTTAGGATTGTTTGGGTGTGTTAATTAATCATATAGAAGGCCAGTAGGAAATGAATCAATCTCAAATGGAGGTGTCATTGATGGGGTAAAGTTAGTGATGATTAGACAGAATCATTGTGCAGTGCATGGTTAGTAGCCCTTTTTTATGATGAAGGGACTTGCCCTAGATCAGTGAGAGCCAAATGGAGAAAACAGTGCAGATATCCAATTCCAAATAGTATAGCTAGGCATCTATTATGTTTATTGTTGAAATGAGTTTAGATTATTGATATGATATAAATGAAAATGGTTATTGGTTATTCTATTATCTATAATTTCATCTTCCTGTTCTATTATGCAGGCTGTTTCTCTCGGTGCAAGAAAAGCTACTGGAGGCAACTCTGAAGGCATTGCACCCTTTTTGCAGCTTCCACATTTCACTGAAGCTACTGTGAAGAAAATTGCTAGGAAGGTATGGTGTTGAGACTAATGATACACTTTGCTACTTGTCCAAAATTATAAATGGGAAGAAATTGTTCGCTTTGCATGAGATGTTCTAGAAAATGACACTTTGAATCACAATGCGGAATCTCTGTTGAAAAGCACTTTATATCTATATCCACTTAAATATGTTTTACGATTCAGCTTCATTTGGCTCTCAGTACTTAATTCTAACTTTCAGATGAAGAAAATCTTTAGTTAGAAGTTTTATTTCTAACAAATGTCCAAATCAATTGTTAGATAGTCAGTTGACGTAAAAGTTAAGCTCTTGAATAATATACCTTTGGATCAAGCCTGGGATCTTCTTGGAAATGGGAAGATCTAGGTCGGATTAACCCCGAAAAAAGTGATCCAAAAATGGACTTGGCCTAAAGTTTCAGGGATTTAGTTGCAGTATTTTTTGAAGCATTATCTGTAAGTATTCCTACATGATAGTGGTACCCTTCCTTCTCATGGTTTTCCTTTGCCATAACAATAGCTTGACAATAGAAAATATTCTGAATTCTGTTAACCAGTCTTCTTTCACTATTACGCTAACAAAAAAAGAATGAATGATAGCAGGCAAAGAGAAAGAGTAGATGAAGCACGGACGAGCCACATGCAGGGAAACTTGCACGTGTGGTTCTGGCCGGGGACCCCGGTATACTGTACTAATATGTGTAGGTCCCTGTAATTCGAGACAATTCCATCATGCTATGAGCGGACAATTCCGAAGAAATGGTAAGATATGGGTAAGAGTTCTCGCAGATCTTCCTATTACGGGGAAACCTACAGAAGTTAGAATGGGAAGAGGAAAAGGAAATCAAAAAATACTGCAACTAAATTCATAAGGAAGAAATTTTATGAGTGGGATGGAAGAGTTATTGATGTAAAGATATCCTCGTGTGCAATCCATATGCAATGCACAAGGATAGGTGAAGGATAATACGATGTGTGGCCCCTCCGCACGACATAAGAATAAATAATAGAGAAGAAAGATTAAATGGGGTTAGAAGAAGTTTAAACTCGTGATTATAATAAAATTTTCTTTTGATATTATACTAGATAATCAATGGACCTAAAAGCTTAAGTTGCTAGGTAATGAGTCAACTATATCTATTATACCTTTTAAGTGAAAAAACCTATCCTAGTCCCTTGTCTAGACTCTCTTATATCAAGAGGACTTTCACGAGGATTGATCCTAGGTTTAGCAAATTGCATTGAACAATGTAGATTATTGTACCAAACAAAGCAGACTTTTAACTTTTATGGTAGTTCTCTCCAATTCTAATTTTGTTTTGTCTGGAAGTTAGCACTGACTCTAGAAGATTGATGTCAGATTGATACCAGTCATAGAAAACAGTCAATTTGAGCCTGTTGTGCTATAGGTAGGGGTGAAAACAGGTCGGATTAACTCCGACCCGACCCGCTATCCGATCCGACTCGGATCGGATTCGGATAAAAAATTTCTATCCGACTCGGATTCGGATTCGGATACGGATAGAATTTTTGAAAAAATTTCGGATACAGATATCGGATATCCGTTTACCCGCATATTTTTTTAAATGATTTACAGTTTTTAGTTTGCTTATTTAAATAGTAAGTATTAATATTATTACTAATAATACATTATATATTATTTATAGAGATTAATTTCTCTAATTTTATATATTTGACATACAAAAAAATTATTTGTTGTAAAACTCTTAATAATTTTGTGTTAATTATATTTAAATAAAATATTATAATTATTTTAATTTTAATCAATATCCGTTTAAGATCCGATTCTTTATCCGAAAATTATCCGTATCCGTTTAGTTAGGATATAGTTTTAAATTTTGCTATCCGTCCAATATCCGTATCCGAATCCGTATCCGAACTAAAAATACGAATCCGGATATGGGTTGAGCACTATCCGATCCGTATCCGATCCGTTTTCACCCTTAGCTGTAGGTGATCCTTTTACTGTTGCAAAGATGATTGTGAATCATCATTTGTATTGGTTATCATGTCTTCCATCTTGATGCGTGGTCTTTATTTACCTCCATCAGGTTGATACTGCCCTTTTAGAAAAGCATTCACCTGTGGTGATAAAGACTGAAATAGCATATCAGGAATTTCTTATAGGATAAATTTGTTTTAGTTCTGTAGATAATGTTCACTGTTACATATTGGACCTATTTTTCTGAGTTCTGGATATATTATAGAAAGACCATTTTCTTGTTGAATAATAAAAGACCATTTTCTTGTTGAATAATAAAAGTCAGAAGCAATTCTAATTTTATGTACACATCATCATATGCTTTTGAATCACTTCTTGCAGGGCTTCATAGAATCTAGCAGTCGTAAAGAATTAAGTTGATCTCAATGTTCTTACAAATCACTTAAATTCATCACACCCTTCTGTGCTATTTGAAATTTGCTTCTTGGTCTATGCATGCACATCTATGTTTGAGCATCAGAATATGCAGAAGTTAGTCTTCAAGTTGAATTTTTTTCCATGATTATTTAGTAATTAAAAAGATCAATTTCTTTAAGTTTGTCAGAAAAGTATATGTGCTGCAGAATAATCAATTTATGTTACTTGCTGTGACTTTATGATGTACAGAAAGTTCGCACTTTTCAAGAGCTACGGGATATGACTGTGGAGGAGCGTACAGAGTTGTTAACTCAGATTGCAGGGCTCTCAGCTGTGGAAGCGCAAGATGTAGAGCTTGTACTCGAGATGATCCCTTCTGTCACAGTCGAGATTACATGTGAGACTGAAGGGGAGGAGGGAATTCAAGAGGGTGACCTTGTAACTATGTATGCTTGGGTTGCACTGAAACGTGGCAATGGCTTAACGGGCGCCCTTCCCCATGCTCCCTTTTTTCCTTTCCACAAGGAGGAAAACTTTTGGTTGCTTCTTGCAGACACTGCATCAAATGATGTTTGGTTGTCACAGAAGGTCAGTTTCCTAGATGAGGCCACTGCTATTACAGCTGCATCTAAGGCAATCCAAGAAACCAAGGAGGCTTTAGGTGCAAATGCTAAGGAAATAAATATTGCAGTCAGGGAATCGATTGAAAAGGTGAAGAAGGGATGCCGATTAGTAATGAGCAAGTTTCAGGCCCCTGCAGAGGGGAGCTACAACCTAACTTCCTATTGCTTGTGCGACGCGTGGATAGGCTGCGATACGAAGAGCAACTTCAAATTGAAGGTTCTCAAGCGGAGCCGTGCAGGGACAAGGGGGGGCCATTTGGCTGAAGAAGGGCCACCTGTGGAAGATGGTATTGAGGAGGAGGAAGAAGAGGAGGAAGAAGAATACGATGATTATGAGAGTGAGTACAGTGATGATGAAGAAGATGAGAAGAGAAAGAAGAGCAAGGTTGCGAATGGAGTAGCTCACCAAAAGGGCAACTCAGGTAGCGAAGGTTCAGGCACTGATGAATGAGGAAGCGGGTGATTTTATTCATCCTTTTTGCCTTTAAACTATATACAATAGAAGTGTTTATTTTTTGTTCTTTGATTCGCTCATAAGATAATATCAACACCAGCCTCCTCAATACGTGTACTCAGCTTGTTGTTTATGCTGGATTTGCTCTCAATGATGGATAGTGGGATTATTACAAAGCAGAGTTTACGATCATCCTTCTGAATCAAAGTCTCATGACTTTCATCATACATGCATTGATATTGGATAATAATTACTGATCCATGATTAACAAATCCATAGGGGGGAAGTTGCATTAATTTCTTTTTCTTTTATATATTTGTGCAGTACGAGTTATGTTAATGTTTAGTTGTATATTAAAAAAGTAATAGAGTAGTGAAATTATATTAAGAATTAGTGATATTTTATGCCAAAATGACTGAAAATTCCCACTGGAGTTAAAAGTATTAATATCTAATAAATATGTAGTTGTGGTTCTTTTATACTAATTTATATAATATATCCATACTATATACATTATCTCAATGCAGAGAAATAATCCTGCTCTGCAATTAGTTCGTCTGTACTAATGATTAGCTTTGGAGAGTTCAGATAGAGAATCAATTGTGAAAAAAAATGACAGTGATTAAGTATTATCCTATCAAGGGGTAAAATAATAATAATTTTTTACTTATTATTAAATTAAAATAATTTAGATGTATGAAGTGAAAACATAATGTGTTTTTACCCCAATAAAAGAACAAGAGAGTACAAACAAGCAGGGGTTTTGTCAGTCAAAATTTTATCAATCTATCTCTCTTTGATCCTGTAAAAGTTATACAAATAATTCGCCGGGTTTCATGTAGCTTGAATGAACACATGGAATGCAAACACACCTTTTGATCCATTTCGTCATCATCAGAATCAGATTCAACCAGCTGAGAATCTAACCACTCTTGCAAATCCCAAAGCTACGAGAAACATATAAATAAATTCGAGTAATCAATTACTGGAAATGTTGGAAAGATGTTCCCAATTGAAATCATATATTATGTACCGCATCAAGATATGTTTTCTAGTTGTCATTGCCTGTTTGTTTTTACCAACAAAACAGGACCCAGTACTAGTAACAGAAAAAGGAAAAGGAAGACTGGAATAGTGAAGAGCAAGGGAGTGTGAGATAAACACTACCGTCTACCGGAGAGCGTCTATGGAGTCCCCACTAGCGACGACGGGAGGGGAGGACGTACACCAAAGAAGGGCGTCATCCTCGAAGGTGTCGAAGCCGGAGCAGTCGGACATGGGCAAGGAAAAACAAAAGGGACCTGCTAGGACTTGGGCCTCTATAGCGGCTAGCAGCAAGGGAGCCTCAACACACCCAAGAAGCATTCCGGCAGAGATCCTGGAAAAACTGAGAACCCAGTTGGTGGACAGTGTTGTGATTGAACCTGAAATACTTGAGAAATGTTGTGCAAGATGGAAACTCTCACTGTTTGGAAGATTCCTAGGGAAAGGCATACCGCTGTTTCGTCTGAAAGTACTATTAGACAGGCTCTGGGTTGGAATAGATGAGTTCTCAGTTTCGGACATGGCTGAGGGATACTACGTTTTCAGGTTCGAGAAGGAGGAAGACCTAAGCCATGTCCTGACTAATGGACCATAGACTATCCAAGGACAGGTTCTCAACTTAATACCCTAGCGCAACAACTTTCGGCCATCTCTTAAATCTTTCACTACAGCGCCGGTTTGGATACAGCTTCATAACTTACCACAGAAATATTGGGAGCTCAAAGCTCTAATCCCCGTTGCAGCGTTTTTCAGCAGACCTTTGAGAGTGGATGAGACCACCTTACATCACACCAGAAGCCGATTTGCCCGGGTGTGCATAGAGGTCGACCTCAGCAAGTCACTGAAAACGGCAGTCTGGCTTGGGCCAAAAGAAGAGCGAGTGGACCAAAGAGTCATGTATGAAAGTATCCCAAAATTCTGTTTCACGTGTGGCGGGATAGGGCACAAGGTGGAAGAGTGTGTGTTCACGCCCAAAGACATCGAGGAAGAGCTGCCGGAGGCCAAGGATGGTGGAGGAAAGGGAGCTCCCCAAGGGCCAAACCCTAGCCCACCATAGGAGGACGATACCTTGTACTATGGTCCATGGTGCACTGTTCAAAGGAAGCCTAGGAAGCAGGCTACCCAGAGAGGCCAAGGAAGTAGCAGGCTTAACCGAATCAATACAGAGTCCAGGAAAGGCCAAGGACCAATCACACTGGAGGAGGGGCGAACATCCAACTTGCTGGACCGGAAACAATACCAGAGGGACCAAAATGCAAAGGACAAAAAGATCTCTGGCCAAAATGGCAAAGATCATCAATAGGACACAATATACAGGAGGACAAAAGGAAGAAGTATCATGAAAAATACCAGCCTACGTCGGACGCCTTCTCCTCATGCAAAAAGAGTGCAGGGGGAGAAACTCAAGAAGGTCGCAGAGGAAAACTCTGGAGAGGGGGTGGATAAGCAGTACACCTCGAAACAAAAGCCAACCAGGCCTAGGGGAACGGGGATAGGAGAGCAGGACAAGGGGCCCGCAAACAAGGGGCAATCCAACGGTGGGATGTAGAATGATGAATGGATGGTGGAACGAGATGGCGACACAGCGTGGGATCAATTAACGCATGATGAGATTGGGTAGAAGGAGGTCGCCAACCAAAATCTGACAAGAGGAGATCCCGTGCACAGGAGATATGCAGAGATGCAAGGGATAAGAGTGCTGTTGGGTACCGGTAACTAACGGGTTAACCGGTCAGCTTATGTCAAAATAGTAAGAAGCCAGGAAGACATGCGAGGGACCACCGACACCTACCCTGCGCATATCATACAAGATGGGATAGCCACGGTTAGCTATGCACCCACCTCAGCTCAAGAGAAGAGGTCGCCGGACAAGCATGGGGAAACGACGGAGAAGGTCAAGCGAAGACTCCTCCTGGTAGAGCGAGATGAGAAGGAGGCCAAGGAAGGGGAAGAGGAGCAGTTGCAGTTGGCCCTAGTGGAGTTCAATGGAACTGCTGCACTTGAATATGAAGCCATGGATTTGGAATGTCCAAATGAAGATCTCAATGGAGGAAGTAAGGAAATGCCCGCCTCCAAGAGAGGACAGAACCACTGATTGGCCATCTTCTCCCCAACCTACTGGTTTTCTAATGTTCAAAGCCTTAGTGTGGAACTACAGAGGTGCCCGCAAGAAAGAAGCACTGGATAGATGTAGAGTTATGATAAAAGATCTAAAGATGTATATGCTAGCCCTACTTGAGACGCATACAAGCTGGGACGAAGCTGAGCAGGTGACAAAAACACTCAAACGCTGCTAGGCCTAGTTTGCCATTCCGGCTCAGGGCAGATCAGGAGGGATCCTGGTTCTCTAGAAGAAGGAGCTCGGGTGGGTGGATGTGGCAGCAACATCTAGATACGCTGCGCATCTCACTGTCACCTTACAGTCCGGGCAAACTTGGATCTGGTCGATGGTATATGCTAGCACCCACCTCAACGCTCAGAAAGAGCTATGGGAAGAGTTAATACCTATGGCTACAATCAACACGCCGTGGGTCTTGACAGGAGACTTCAATGCTTTTCTATCCTCACAAGAGAACAGATGTAGTGGAGGGGTGGAACTAGGGCCTAAGTGCAAAGCTTTCGCGAAGTTTGTGGATGACGCGGGACTGTGCGACTTGGGGTATGAAGGAATTCCTTATACTTGGTGCAACAACCAAACGGGCGAACGATGCATGTGGATTCGGCTTGATAGGACCCTGGGGAACACGGAGTGGTTGAGTGCAAACCCGTCATGCAAAGTCCAGCACTTGGACCGAGCTGCCTTGGATCACGCGCCACTCCTCCTCAACGTGCCGCTAGTCGAAGCAAAAGGTGAGAAGGCCTTTCAGGTTCGAACTCTACTGGATGGAGTACGAGGAATGCCAAAGAATTGTTGAAGACACTTGGACGTGGCGAGTCGGTGGCAACCCAATGCACGCTTTCATGCACCACATCAGTGACCTTCGACGAAACCTGCGGAGGTGGAGTTGCGAGGCGGTAGGGTGTGTGGAACGAAGACTGAAGGACACCAACACTCAACTTGCTGACTTAGAAGAACTGGACACTAATGGGCAACTGACTGAGGAAGGACTACAGAAATTAAGAAGCTATTACAACCGACAAGTCGCTCTCAAGCGACAGCTTAACATTAAGTGGTTGCAGCGATCTCGCCTTAGGTGGGCAACTGAAGGAGATCGTAATACCAAATTCTACCACATCTCTGCTACCATACGTAGACAACGCAACAAGATTCCCGGAATAATGGGCGATGGCGAGAGATGGATTTAGGACTCTGTAGAAGTCTGCCAAGCCTTCACATCCTTTTACCAAGGGCTCTAGGGCATAGTGGAAGAGCACAACCATATTAGACAAGAGTGGCCCATGCTACCATGCATCTCAGCTAAAGAAGCGGCAGAGCTAGTTAGGCCAGTAATGCCGGAGGAAATCAAAGAGGCTGTGTGGAGACTATCGAGGGGCAAGGCGCCTAGCCCGGACGGGATGTAGGCGGAAGTCTACACCAAGTATTGGGATACCATAGGAGAAAGCCTATGCCAGGCCATTGGCCACTTCTTTACCTCTTCAACTATGCCGCGATCGTGGGGAGAAACCTTCATAACGCTAATACCCAAGAAAGAGCACCCCACCATGGTGGTTGACTATAGACCCATTGCATTGTGCAATGTTGTGTATAAGATCATTGCCAAGGTCCTGGTCAGCCGACTCAAGCTAGTACTTCCCAAAATCATAGGTCCAGAACAAGCGGCTTTCGTAGCCTGGAGAAGCATCGCTAACAACACTCTAGCGGCGCAAGAGGTCTCTCACTCCATGGCTTCAGATAAAGGTGGTCAGGCTACCATGATGATCAAGATGGACATGGAGAAGGCATATGATCGAGTCAGTTGGCCGGCGGTAGTAGGCTCGCTCTAGCGGATGGGTTTTCCACCGCAATGGTGTGACTGGGTGCATGCGTGCATCTCGTCCCCCTCACTTTGCCTTGCTTATCAACGGAAGCCCAACAAACTGGATTACACCTCATAGTGGACTTCGACAAGGGGATCCGCTATCACCCTACCTCTTCATAATAGTCACTCAAATACTGTTGAGGATACTTAACGAGAAGGTGGACAAAGGGCAGCTGCAGGGATACAGGGTGGGAGAAGTCCAATTGTCTCAACCTGCTGTACGCAGATGATCTGCTCTTGATGACCGAGGCCTCTATCGAGAATGCCCAGTGCATCCTGGATAGCCTAAACCAATATGGGAAGATCACCAACCAAAGAGTTAACTTTGGCAAGTCAGAGATTTACCTACCAACCAGGTTCGGAGTAGATGCCAGTAAACAACTCAGTGAGAAGCTCGGGCTGAAGGTGGCAGCCATGCCATTTAAATACCTCGTGGTGCTAATATCGGGTAAGAGGGTGAAGGAGAAGGAGCACCAAGCCATGGTGGAACGCATCGACAAGAGACTAGCAGGCTGGAAAAGGAAGCTTCTCTCCCAAGCCGGCAAACTAACCTTGATCAATGCAACTCTGATGTCGATACCGGCATATTGGCTGGGAAGTACCTGGTTGCCGGACGCAGTTCTGGATGAGATGACCAAAAAAGCACGTGCCTTTCTTTGGGAAAACAGCGCCATCTGTGGATTGCACCTGATAAACTGGGAACAGGTCACAACTGCTAAGCGGCAAGGTGGACTCGGGGTTAGAAGACTTAGAGATGCGAGAAGCGCCCATCTCGATAAGCTGGTCTTCAAGGTTCTCAACAAGGAGCAGGCTCCATGGGTTAAACTCCTACATGCTAAGTACGGAAGACTGCATCCATGGGAGACTAAGACAACACATCTTGGGTGTAGCGAGCTCTAAATCGCATAGCTAACCAACTAAAGATGGGATGTCGCGTTTTGGTTGGGAATGGCAAGAACACGAGAGCAGCCTATGACCCCTAGACTCACAAGGTTCCGAGGAGCAGACAGCCCAGGGAGCTTGCAGAGTCTCTAATGGATGAAAATTTGATGGTGGTGGACATCATTGGCAATCAACACTAGACCATGGATAGACTCTGCAAGGAGGCGGGTTCAGATATGGCTTATGAGATATCTACCTTCCCCATGGGTGCTGCCACCATTGAGGATAGGTGGGTATGGTGGCCACACCCAAAGGGAATACAATCAGTGAAAGCCATATACACCTCCATGTAGCCTCAATAAGAGCACCAATGAGAAGGGTGGAAGACTCTCTGGCAGATACCGGTGGCTCCGAGGATCAGAACCTTCTGTTGGAAACTACTCCGAGGCAGGCTTCCAACGAGAGCCTACCTCCAGTACATCCATATTGGAACTGATGAGAGATGCGCCATGTGCGGGCTGTTTCGAGAGACGGTAGATCACCTTTTATTTGCATGTAGATACAGCTTGGAGGTATGGAAAATACTAAGGGTCAGCGAAGGGACTGAGAGTGCCTTGATAGACTAGGATTGGATAATGAAAGAATGGAGATCGAACAAAGATGAAGACTTAAAGATTAAAGGTGTGATAGCTTGCACTCTGTGGACAATTTGGAGACAGAGGAATGTGGTAGTTTTCGGTGGGAAGAAGACGCCAGAGTCAGTAGTGGTGAGAAGGGTAGTAGCCTTAGCAAAAGAACACAGCCAGACTATCAAGGAAAGCCAACTGAAGGGGAAGAGAATTAGCAAGAGCTGGGAACCACCTCAGCAAGGGTGGATAAAGGTAATCACCAACGGGGTGTTCACGGCGGGAGCTTGCTAAGGAGGTGCAGCGGCAGTCTTTCGAGACGCTAAGGGAGATTTCGTCCATGCAGTGTGGGAACCATGCCCGGGAAACTCGGCTTTGGAAATGGAACCGTGGGCAATCAGACTGGATTTGGGGGTGGCCAACAGAGAATGCAGGTTGATTATTGAATCAGACTGCCAGGAGGCCATTAAATTCTTGCATAGTGTGGAGCATAGTCCTTGGCGCATCAGAAACATGGTGTATGAATGCCTCAAACTAGGAAAGGAATGTTTGGAAACTAGGTTTGTATACGTAGGGAGAGAATGTAATACTATAGCTGACTGGGCAGCAGCCAGGGCCAGCGTGTCCTCCGGTTTTAGTTGTTACAACCGGTTAGGACACACCCCTCCCAGAATTTTGTAATCTTATTGCTTCCGATGCAGCTAATGGGTCGGTAGCTCAATAATATATAGCTAGAAACAGTTCCTTGGCATCAAAAAAAAAAAAAAGGACCCAAAAAGGACTAGTCAGCTACAGAATAGTTTTTTTTTTCATCTCATAAAAGTCTTTAAAGCAAAATACTAAATGGAATTTCAATGCAAGTACAGCCCAAGTAGATCATTCCTTAGCACCAATATCTGTGTTAAATCTAGAACTTTTAAAGCAAAAATACTAATTGGACTTTTTTTTTATTTGCCCATTATAAATCGTCGAAAAGAAATATACAGCAGCAGCAGATGAAAGCTTTAAAATGGAGGCTTGCTGTGAAAAATGCTAATAATTATATAAAATACATACTTGTATGAATATACATATACATTTATATAGGCTATACAAAAACAATAAGACCATTGAATATACCAAGTTACCAACTTAAAAAAAAAAATTAAAGGCCAACCATGCATTCTTTTAATGATGCAAGTTGTAAAAGAACACATCACACCTTGTTCCCATTAGTTGCATGGAATCAGATACAAAAGCAATGTCAGAGATGCAATCTTCATAGGCCTGAAATGAATTACAACAAACATGTTGCCGTGTATCCAGTACCTGCAAAACCAGTTAAATATCAGCATAAATTCGCAGTCATAGCAACAGAAGTACCATCCCTCACAATTAACATAAAACCTATTGTAATTCAAGATTAAGTTCAGGTAAGAAGATGCTCACAAACCAGAGCATTAAAAGAAACATTCGGCAAAGTTCCGAGAGAAAAGAAAGCTTTCTAAAAACAGTAAACAACTAATACTACCTAATGACTTCAATCTCCCCCGTGATGTTACCCGATTAAGCTCGGATCACATCATGTATCTTTATCATCTTAAAAATCAGATCAGTATTATTTTTAATGCATTGAAAAACTTTTCCAATTATCTATACCTTTTTCTCTAATAAGCTATAGATTGGCCCAATATGACAAAAAACACCACTATTTCAATTTCAGTATAACCATAAAAGAATAAAGTGACACAATGATTTAGGCCTAAGATATGGGAGGTAAAATATAATTTTCCCTATACTTAGTCTTGTTTTATAGTACTCTTTATGCATTTCTGACTCAGCAATTGTTCTATGGGGAGATAAAATATAATTTTCCCTCAAATATATCTATGCATATACACACAAATGTACAGCAAGTAGTTTACAGGAATACAAAACATAAGTACAGACAGTCAGATTCACAGTTTGCTGGATGCTAAAAATAGTTATCAAGCCAAAAAAAAAAAATAAACCAAAAGTTCTACTTGTTTATTTACACATTAATATACCCAAAACATAGTTAACATTGACTATATACAAGAATCAGGAATTCAGCAGTAATTTAGGGCTCCAAGATGCTTTCTTGATCGGTCCTCTCCTGACCGAGGAGAAACTTCCAGTAGTGCACTAGCATGTGATCCTTTGGTATCACACTATCTGGTTTTCCTGCACAAAATATGGCATATGCATCTGCTGCATACCTGAAAGGCATAAACGAGAACCTATAGTTGTTGACAGGTAGCATCATTGATTGTGTAATAGAGATGAGAACTAGATTAACTTACTTGCCAACACCGTGTAGCTGGGTCACATGAGTCCATTTTAAACTCATATACTCTTGAGAGAATCGCCTAAGTAACTTTGCACGCCTCCTTTGGAAACCCAGTGTCTTTATCACTTCTTGTATGTCCTTCAATGGGGTCTTTGTTGTTGCTTGTGCATCAGGACACAGATTGAAGAGACCCGAGAGTACATCTCTAACCTGCATACCGAAGATTTATTCAACTAATTTAGTTTTTCTTTTCTCATGCAAGTAAAGAAACTCTTTTTACATCTGAATTCCTTGAATAAAACATAGTTAATCTTTAACTCATAATTACACTTGATTGATATCATCCAACAAGTGAAAGCAGAGTAAAAATGGAATACTGACCCGCTTTCCGTTAGTTAGATTTAGAAGAATACATATAACGAGCACTCGCCATGGATCAAAAGAATGCTCTTCTTGAATAAGGTTGTGGGACGATCTCGGCGGCGTCCACATTCTCGCAACATCAACTCTCTTGTATGCATCTAAGCGTTTCTCTGTTGCAGACAGCAGAGGATACTTTTTCTTCTCCTTATTAACCATTTGCTCAGGCAAAGTAGCACTAGAAGAAGAAGAAGGCAACGTTGCATACACCCTCTTCTTCCCTTTATGAGTCATATTGGAAAGCATCTTTCTAGTTACTAGAAAAGTATGACTTCAATTACCCCATGATTATCTGCAATCCTTGAAATGACCCCAAGAATAAGCAACAAAGCTCCAGTTTCAGTTCCACAAACAACTTTCCGGCCGTTCTGGCGCAGAATAAGTAATCGTTAGAACGAATCAACTTTGAAAAAACCTTGCTACTGCAGAACTGTAAACTGAAAATATCCTAAATAAAAAGTTCCTTGCTACTGCACAACTAGAAAAAGATGTATAGGGATACAAATATTTCTAGTACTTCAGAGAAAAATTAATTGAAAGAAAGACCATAACAAGATTAAGCACATCATCATTCAGTCCAGCTCAAAGAAATATAGGGTCAACTAAAGGAAAACTCAAGGCTGAGAAGGGTATAAAGAAATGAAATACTTTTTACTAAGTCTCTCGAAACTAATGAAAATAATTTCATAACTAATGTCAAATTTTGGTCAAGCAAGCCTAGGCAAGAGGAAACCTGTTACCATACTTACAAAGCCAGTCGGTGTCACAGTTGTGCAACCAACATGTAAATCATATAACTTTTTATGATGCAGTAGCTAATGAGTAATGAGTCAACAGGTAAATGAAACTTCAGGATCTAGAAGGAACAAAAATTTACCTTTACTATGACGAGTGACAACAATTCATCTTCTGAAAATTCAGACTGGGATTTTACCTGGTGTTGACATAAAAAGTTAAAAAATGCGACCAATATCAGTGTTAAATCTAGAAATTATATGATAGAACAATTCCTGACAAGAAAGAGAAAGGTGATAAATAACTCACTTTATTTTGCTGTAGATTGCATAATGATAAAGAAGTACCATCCCCACTGTGAGCAACAAAATTTGCAATCCCTTTAATTTTTTTACTTACCCATTATAAATCATAGAAAACAAATATACAACAGCAACAGATGAAAGCTTTAAAAGGGAGACTTGCTGTGAAAAATGCTAATAATTATATACATATATATTAAATCTGTAAACAATAAGATCGAAATACACACTTGTATGAATATACATATACATTTATATAGGCTATACAAAAACCAATAAGATCATTGAATATAGCAAGTAACCAACTAAAAAAATTACAGGCCAACTTTTTTCTAGTTATAATTAAAGGAACTACATGTTTCATCACAACCAAGCATTCTTTTAATGATGCAAGTTTAAAAGAACACATCACACCATGCTCCCATTAGTTGCATGGAATCAGATACAAAAGCAACGTCAGAGATGTAATCTTCATGGGCTTGAAATGAATTACAACAAACATGTTGCTGTGCATCCCGTACCTGCAAAACAAGGTAGATATCAGCATAAATTCGCAGTCATAGCAACAGAAGTACCATCCTTCAAAATTAACATAAAACCTATTGTTGTAATTCAAGGTTAAGTTTAGGTAAGAAGATGCTCACAAACCAGAGCATTAAAAGAAACATTTAGCAAACTTTCAAGAGAAAAGAAGATCACGTAGTCAGCATAAACAGATACAAAGCAACATTTGAACAAGTAAACTTTTAACTTGAGGTTTAGCTCAACTTCTAAACAAAAGAACCATGCCAGGGCAAATGATGAATCATTACTGCTTGGAGACAATCACTATGAAGTCAGGTCATAACAGTCTCAGTATGCCATGAAAGCTTGAAATCCTTAGCTCTTTTACCCTTCTATTGCAAGCGTTATTATCTACTGAAGGTGAAGGAACAGTCACATCATCTGAATTCAACAAAGTTGCCTCTCAACTATTATAGGTTAAAACTTAAAATGCCTAACTAGAGCTTGTCAGATTCCAAAAGCATAGCTAATGCTTAACATGCAGCAAATCCAGTATCTTTAGGTGGCGAAACTGATTCTAGTATAAGAGTGATATTAAGGTACATATAACAGATGATAAGAGCTCAAAGAGAATCTGATAATGCCATGCACCTTTATGCAACCTTCATCATCACCAGATGCTATTGTTGTCTGTCAAATTGACCAAGCGATTTATTGCATCCCTTTATGGCCTGTTCAAACAGTAATAACTAATAAGCACATAACTCCAAGTCATGCCTCTTGGGTACGTAAACAATTAGATAAAGAGTTACTTGTGAGCATCTTCCAAATGGGCAATTACAGCTCCGGTCTCCATGCCCGTCACAATCAGGAAATGCAATCAAAATTACTGAAATGGTGCATTGAAAAAGAAAAAAGAACAGAGTAATTAAGAAACACAGAGCAAAGAGGGAAAATTAGGCAACTATCAGGGCCAGTTACAGACCATTATCGCTACCAGAATCAGCAAATTAGATTACTCTTCATGAGCATGACTTCCGAACAATGTAGCAAAAGGAAAACATCTTACAATCAAATCTAACTACAACAAATATCCTGAATTTCAACAATCTAATAGATTACCTCTGAGGTTGGGAATCAGCAGTATATTTGTACCTATTCATGTAAACAAAAATAAGTCACAAACAAGATAAAAAAAATATAATTTTCCCTAAAACATATCTATACATACACACACAAATGTACAGCAAGTAGTTACAGGAATCCAAAACATAAGTACAGACAGTCAGATTCACAGTTTGCTGGATGCTAAATAGTTATCAAGCCAAAAGTAAACTAAAAGTTCTACTTGTTTATTTATTTCTTTAATACACCCAAAACATAATTAACATTGACTATATACAAGAATCAGCTATTAAGCAGTTATTTCGGGCTGCAGGATGCTTTCTTTGATCAGTCTCTCCTGACCGAGGAGAAACTTCCAGTAATGCACTAGCATGTTATCCTTTGGTAATAACACTCTCTGGCTTTCCTGCACAAAATATGGCATTTGCATCTGCTGCATGCATACCTGAAATGCATAAATGAGGAACAAATAGTTGCAGATAGATAGGTAGCATCATTGATAGTGTGATAAAGATGAGGATTGGCGCTTATAACTCCCGCCAATTAGCAAATCCCGCCATCATCAGTTAGCTTAGTGGTTTAAATGCCGAAATGACATGAGGTGATAGTGTGCTGTTTATATATATATATATATATTATTGGATTTGAAACTTAAATTATTATTATTAATTTTTAAAAAAGGTATTATTAAATAATTAAATTAAATTAAATAACAAAAATAAATAAAAATGTGAGTACACGAGCCGAGCCTGAGCGAGCCGGCTCTAACTCAGGCTCGGCTCGAAATTAAATTCGAGCCTAGTTTGATATTTAGGCTTCGGCTTAGCTGAACTCGAGCCCGAGTCCGAGCCTGATTGGAGGAGGAGGAGCCGCCGAATGAGGAGGAGGCGGCGGCGGCTTGCCCGAGGAGTAGGAGGCCGACGGAGGAGAAGGGGGCATGAGGAGGCCGGAGGAGGAGGAGGGAGGGAGGGGTAGATCTGACCATTGATCTTATTAGTTTGGTTTAAGAGCGGATTGTTTGCAAAACAGGTGGTAGGAACTTGCTGCGACTCTCTTGGATTTGACTTATCCCTGAAGTGGAAGTGGTACGGTGGTAGTGATGGATTTGAAGGGAATATATATACAAATATAGATGAAAGTAAAAAAAAAAAGGAGGGAGAGAGAGAGATAGAGGAGTGGTTTGCAAGCAATGATATGCACACATATTCTTATGAGCTTGATAGCCAATGATATGCTGCCATGTATCTGCTCTGCATCAAGTTCCTAATAACTTTTTGTAGAGAATCTGCTACCAAAGACACGGCAAAGTAATAATGGCTGCAGTTTAGGCCCGGTCCGTTCTCCGGTAATTCGCAGCTCCAAAAGCGAATAGTGCTGCTTCTATGGAGTTTTATTCATTCATAGAGGTGATCATAGAAACGGATCGGGTCTATCGGGCTGATGGGGCTAGACACTGTATTCGCTAGCCCACCTGCAAGTAGGTCGGGCCGGGCTAGAAAAATCTAGCCTATTACTGCCCGTCGGCTCGTGAGAGAATGGGTCGGGCTGGCTTGCTTATTGGGCTTATTTAAAAAAAGAATTCCATTGCTTCGTGTTTTTAGGTAAAATTGTTAAAAATTATTTTCATTATTGTACATCTCCGGGGGCTGGTCCAATGGGAGAGTTGGATTTAAAAAAATATTTAAACAGTACAAAGTACACAACATGTCATTGGGTTTTAGTGTAGCTAGTTGGGTTACGGGCAAGTCAGCTTTCCTTCGAGCTTACTAGTGGGCTTTTGGGTCAGGCCAATGGGCGGGCTTCCGAGTTGGGTCGAGCGGGCAAAAGGCTAGCCTATCCCACTATTGGTGGTTTGAGCTCGAGCCGGTTCGAACCTAAACTGAGTCTTGGCTGAGCTTAGCCCAGTCCAAACCGGGCCGAGCACGGGTGGGCTGGGCCATTTGATCAACTCTAATTCCGTCGAACGGGTGTAAATGAGAGCATATAGGCTCGGCTCGAAATTCAAATCGAGTCTCAAAATAAGTTTAGCTCAGTTGGAGTTGAGCTTCAGCTGAGTTGAGCCTAAGCTGCTCCTTTATTTTGACAACCCTACACATAGTCACACTGATAACAAATTTTGTTATCAACATACAGATTGTGGGTGAGTCCGTGGTTTTTAGTTTCCCAGAATAGAGATTAACTTGATATATTATCTTCCATCTTGAGAACTACAACAAAAATATTCTACTCTATCTCTTACATAACGTTGACTCTCTTCTCATCTCTAATTTAGACTTGAGGAGCACCTATTAATAGAAAGAAAATTGGTATTAGTAAGAGAGAAGACAATTTTCGTGTGCTTCTTTCGAGTCTAAATTAGAGATGAGAAGAGAATTAATGATATGAACTCATTAGGCTTAGACTTGAATAACAAATGTAATGACCCAGACCTAACAATAAAATAAAATAATAATAAAAATACATAAATAAATAATAAAAAATAATAATAATGACAGTAATGAAATAATATCAATCATTTATGAAATAAAATTTAAAATTTTAAAAAATAATGGTTGCATGGCTTGACGCCGTGCCATGCACATTGGCTCGCACTGAGGGCGCCATGCGCTCCCAGCTGCCAGCCTGGCTAAATGGGCTAGGCTATCTGATTGCAGTGGGCCTCACCACTGCGGCACTCCCCCACCACCTCTCTCTCTCTCTCTCTCTCTCTCTCTCTCTCTCTCTCTTATTCTTCCCCACCTCACCCTCAAACTCTCTTTCCCTTTCAGTATGTTGACATTGGCCATCTCGAATCGCCGCCATCACCTCCACTACCGACTGCCATGCTACCAACGCCGGTGAGCCTCTTCCTTTCTTCTCTCACTTCATCTCTAATCTCTCTCTATCTCCCTCACTCTCTCAATTTCTCTCTCTTTCAGTCTCTCTCTATCTCACTCTCCTCTCTCCTAAGCTCTCCCTTTCTCTCTCCCTCTTGCCAACGCGAGGTGAGCCCCTCCTCCTCTCTCTTCTCTCTCTCTCTCTTTGGTTTGCCGGAACCAAGTTGCCAGCAACGCCCGAGCCTCTCCCTGTCGGTCCGGCTCCTTCTGCTTCCCTTTTTCTTTCTCTTTTCTTCTTCCCCTTCTTCTTCTTTTCTTCTTCTTCTTCTTCTTCTTCTTCTTCTTCTTCTTCTTCTTCTTCTTCTTCTTCTTCTTATGGTCTCAGTTTTAGTGGAGAGATTTGGATAGAAGGGAGAGTAGAAGAAGAAGGAGAAGTAGGCCTTCCCTTAAGGATCTAGGGTGGTAAGCCAGTCGACAGGGTTAGAGGCGGCATAGCTGTGGTAGGAGGGAACAAGAGAAAAGGAGAGGAGAATATTTAGGAAAAACTCAATTCATTCGATAACCATAATAAGGTTGCCTTCCACATATTTAGAAGCTAACTTAACCAGCAAAATAAACAAATGATAACCCTAGAAACAATGCATTCTCCCTGAGCGCGTTCCAATGGGGTTGGGGGCGTTCAAACAGGCAAAACACATTATCTGTATTTGCGAACATATGTAGGCGTTTGAACGCGAGTTCCACGCCTTCAAATGCAACAACTAGAATTCTTATTCTTTGAAAACAAAAGTGATTCAGCTCAAGACAACTAGGTCCAATCCCAGTCATATCACTTTCTTGGTTCTTCTTCTTCTGGCCGCAATAGTGTTGGACTCGGCCTAGCACTGTCTAGCAATGGGTTTTATTTCCTCTTATTTATGTATTTTATGTTAGTTAATCCAAGTAGTTTAATTAGGCAATTAATTGTTTGGTTGGCCTTGTGCCCAAGCCAAGCCTAGTAGATGAGAAAATGTCTCACCTGCCGTGGCAGGCTTTGGGCGTTCCACGCAACCAGCCGCCAACCGAACCAACAGGGTCGGGCCATTTGGCTATGGCTAGTCCTGCCACCGTCGCACTTGCTGCCATCCTTCCCCCACCCGTCTCTCTAAATCCCTCTCTTTCGATCTCTCTCTAAATCCCTCTCTTTTGGTCTCTCTCCTCTTTTTCTCTCTCACTCTTGCCGACACCGGCCTACCGTTGCACGCCGCCGAGGTGAGGTCTCTCCTCCTCTCTTCCCTCCTTTCTTTCTCTCTCTTAGATTTGCCAGCCTCTCCTCCTCTCTTCTCTCTTCTCTTTTTCTCTCTTTCTTCCTTTTTCTCTCACGTTAGCCAAACTCGAGTCACCAGTGAGAGGCCAGCCACTAATTGGCCAGCAACGGCTAAGCCCCTCCCTACTGGTGTGGCTCCTCGCTTCCTTTCCTTTCTTCTTCTTCTCTTCTTCTTCTTCTTTCCCTCCTCCTTTTCTTCTTCCTACTACAACAGTGCTGCACTTGACCCCCCACTGTAGCAAATAGCGCTGGGCTGAGCCCAGCATTGTAGCGTGTTTATCAATTTCATTTTTATTTTATTTTATTTTATTTGTTTTCTATTAAGTGTTCACTCTATTTTTAATTAGTTAATCTTAACTAAATTGTTGGACTGCTTATTACTATAAGATTATATACTCACTAATATAAATATTAACTAAATATAATTAGAATTAATTATTAATTAATTATAATTATAAATATTTACATATTTGTATATCCATAGCTTATTATTTTATTAAAAATAATTAAACTTATATACATTTAAATTCTCGTTCATATACGTAGATAATGGATTTCTAGCACCTTATTGTTATAGTGTTATTTTGTATAAAATAAAACGCTAAGTTTGACAAATATTTTTATATGATCGGATAATGATTATTTTATGTATACTTAGTGATTACTTAAGTAAGAATACTAATCACAAACTAATTGAATTATACTTAGATATTGCAAGTACATGTATTTTTAATTGTATTATTCTATATTTGATCTTTTTATGTTTTATATCAAAAGAGATTAATTATTATATGCCTAATATATAATTTGAAAACTTGAGTCTTTAATAAATAAATAAAATTTATAGTACCAAATCACAATTATATATATATATAATATAAATTTAGTTATTTAATAAAACCTAATAAACCATTATATTTTATACCAATAGATTCTGATTGGATTAATGGCTAACTTTATATTACATAAATATTTTTCAGATCCCGAACCCCTTATTTAGGACCCCGGGGACCAATTGGTTGACGCTTAGTTGACGAACGTAAGGGACATGTGTTTTTTATCATCTAATCAGACGGCGAGTAGTCTTACCGCTTAGACGTCTTTCTCAAATTAGGATATATTATATATTTATACGTACACATTCTATTTTGGCCTTCAATGTGAGTATATGATCTTATATAAAGATGATTACAGTTGAGCATATTTTTATCATTCATTTATTAGGTTGATCTCGAACATGAATAAGCAGATGATTTAGAAATGATTAGAGATGGATCTTGTGCATATTTTATTGGTCGAGTGATACAATTCGGACTTGCCAATGTCGTCTTGAGCGTGGATACATTGTTATGAGTGTCTTTTCTTAATTGTTTTAGTGTTTCGATCAGAGAACAATAAGTTTTTTGTAGGTCGCGTTCGAACATAGGTGGGTGCGTTTAAACGCGCTTGCAAATGCCTGCATCAGGTTCGTAAAAACAGAGAATGCAAAATGTGTGTTTGAATATGATCGGGCGCGTTCGAACGAGAGACAGCGAATGATTTTTATGCGTTCGAACGCAGTCGGCAAAAATCCACTGTTTCTAGGGTTAATAATTGTCATTTTTGAATTGTTTAGTCAACCTCTAAAGGTGTGGATGGCAACCAAGGAGTCATTATTGAATGAATTGAGTTTTGCCCTAATCTTCTTCTTCTTCTTCTTCTTCTTCTTTTCTCTTGTTCTTTTATTCCCCGGCGCTACCGCTTCTAGCCTCCCTCAACCGGCCACTCACCCTAGTCCCTTAGGTGTGGCCCCCTCCTCCCCCTTCTTCAAGTCTCTATTACCTTGCCCTAACCCATTCTATCATCCATAATCCCTCCACCACCACTTACTCACCAATGCCACCCCATTACCGCTGGTCTACCACCATCCATCATCACTTAGGATCTCGTGCCTCCATACACGGATCCATAGTTGGACTCCTTGATGTTCGACTACTTCTCAGACGAAATCTCAAGATCTCGCCGTCCGACATTCCTAAAATAGATTTGTTGGAAAGATCTTTTCCAGTGCTACAACATATCAAAATTTCACATTGATCCCACTGTTACAACTTTTGGAATTCTTTTTAAAGTTCTATGCCAGATTTTGTCTAGATCTGAAAATGGGATAGATCAAACCTTAGCCCAAAGGGAGATCGTATCATCGAGTTGATTTTTAGCATGAGTAGGCATGTGATGGGATATATGGTTGGAGACTATGTTGCATCACATTTTCTTTAGCTTCTTTACTACTTAAATTCCTGATATGCATGACTTGTTATATTACTGAATATATTTATCATGTATAAAAATATTATAAAAATATATGTATATGTGATGTGATTGCTGGAATGATATCTGGTCCAAACTAGTACTACATATACTTTTAGCATATGACAGAGTATGATGATGCTTGATGATTGTACTCTTACCACATGACAGGGTACAACTATCATTAATATACTCTTAACATATAGTAGGGTATGATTATTACTTAGATACCCTAGCGTATGGTATGGTATAATTATCTTCAGAATTACCCTTTGCGTATGGCATGGTATGCTTTAAACTTATGGCATAATGGTAGGACAACTATCGAGTTAGAGGCCGACCGAGTATTGTAGTCCAACATAGTGGATGATATTTAGAGTTGAGACTAATCACTGTGATGGTGAGAGATATGTAAATTTTATTTGATTTTGACATATATGGCATGCATCATGCATCATTACTGTTAAGACCATTATCACTTGATCATGATTATTATATATTATATATTGGTATATTTGGTGATGTTATATTATGATCTTGTTATAAGAAATATATTTGGTTGATGATATAATATGCTCATATATATATATATTGAGGATATATATACATGTTCACAAATGACATTATGCTCATTTTTATTTATATTATTCAGCATATGATTTACTCTCTGTTTGATATTATTGGTTATGATCAACATCCATCATTCATGTTATACTTGGGAGAGTTATGATAATAGTAAGAGTAGAGATTTATGTATACATTGACAAGAATTAGATATTTGTTCAGTTATGATATGATATCTATTATACATTTATATATTATTGAGAATACATTTATATACTTATGGTAGGTTTATGGAACGATCCCTTCAAGATCTGAATTTATTGCAGGAAGCAATCGGCGTAACCGAGAAAAAATATTCACCAAATATTCTTTCGTAGTTAGAAAATTATGGAACTAAGTTAGATCGATCCGTAACCTCCTGATCTACATTTTTCATATTTATGCCCTTTGCAGATTTGAAATCAACTAGGACGAAATTACGATATAGTGGGGACGAAGGTGGTGGTGACGAGTGGAGTGGATTTTAGGGTTATGGATGATAATGGAGATGAGGGTGGATGGTTGATATAAAGGGATAAAGACGAAGGAGAAGAAATGGTCGAGATCCCAAGGAAGAGGGAGGACTTGACAGACGAGGGAGATTAAAAGTTAGATGAGACCTTGCTAATGGTAGAGGTGGCTAGTTGGTGAAGATGGAGAAAAGAGGTTAGGGTAGAGAGACTAGAGAGAGGATAGAGGAAGACAAAAACCAATATTCATTAAACATTCTGATTTTCGCTGCCATCCACACCTTTATAGAGGCTAGCTAACCAACAAATGAAAATAACAATTATTAACCCTAATTCTAGTGGACTCCCGTCGATCGCGTTCAAATACGCCTCTGCGTTCGAATGCACAAAAGGCATTCACTATCGATGTAAACTGATGCAGGCATTCACAAAGGCATTTGAACGCGACCCCTTCCGCGTTCGAACACGACCTACGTAAAATTTATTTTAATGAAAATAAATAACTAATGCAATAAGAAAAGACTCTAGCAAGGTGTATCAGCTCACCGCGCTTCCCCCACCTTGTTCTCAAAGTGTAAAGTTGGGAAAATGCTCCAAGATGTCCGTTTCCAACTCCCATGTCACCTCATCGGATGGCTTGCCAAGCCACTCGATTAGAACCTCCATCTCCAATATGGTATCATGATATAGTCGGCGTCTCGCAAGTACTCAAACTGGCTCCACAATCTCTATCTCCTCTAATGGCTTTGATAGAACTGATCCAATGACCTGATGAACACCAATCTACTCTCTCAGCAATGAAACATGGAAGAAAGGATGTACTCTCGAACTCTCAGTAGCTCTAAACGATAAGCAACCAGTCCGATACACTCTATCACTCGAAACGGGTCGAAGTAGCAATGTGCTAACTTCTGGTTTTGCATTGGACGCAAAGTCACCTATTGATACGGTTGCACCCTCACGAACACCCAACTAGTGATGTCGAACTCTTGCTCCCTATGGCTGCGATCATAAACTTGCTTCATGTGGTTTTGAGAAAGTTTAAGATTAGCGCGCAACCTCCTTAATGTGGCGTCTCTATCCATCAAAGTGAAGTCCACCTCCGTCCGATCTGCAGATGCCACAAGGTTATAAGCGTGTAATGTCAGAGTCGTGCGCCCATACACTACCTCGAATAGAGTAATGCCAATAGTGCTATGGTGGGCAGTGTTATAAGACCACTCTGCTCACGGTAAGAACTCCAACCATCATCTTGACATCTCTCTAACAAAGCACCGTAAGTACTGCTCAATGCCTCGATTGATCACCTCGGTTTGACCATCCGTCTGTGAATGATAAGCCGAACTGAAGTTCAATCGAGTACCCTATAATCTGAAAAACTCTATCCAAAATTTGCTCATAAATACATTATCATGATCCGAGACAATCGTGCGTGGCATGCTATGCAATTGAGCAACATCTCTAACAAAAATTTCAGCCACTGACTTAGCTGAAAATAGATGTGACAATGCAGAAAAGTGCGCATACTTGCTCAATCTGTCAACCACCACAAAAATAACGGAATAACCATGTACCAGCGGAAGACTTTCTATGAAATCCTGATAGGCTCTGATACCAATTGTTAGGCTCTGATACCAATTGATAGGCTCTGATACCAATGATAAGCTCTGATACCAAATGATAAGCTCTGATACCAATTTGTTAAAGCTCGTATACCAAATTGATGGGATCTAGAACCAAAAGATCGGCTACGGAATAATTCCTTAAGATCTGAATTCATTGTAGGAAGCAGTCACCTTTCATATTTAGAAAATTACGAAACCAATTTGGTTGGATCCGTATCTTCCTAATCTACAACTTTCGTATTTACGCCCTTAGTAGATTCAAACTATAGCAGGGACGAAAATATGGAATAACATAGGTGATGGTGGTGGTGACGGGTGGAGTGGATGTTAGAGTTATGGATGGGTATGGAGATGAGGGTGGATTATGGAAGTGATTAAGGGAAGTAGACAAAGGGAACGAAGTGGTCGAGATCCTAAAGAAGAGGGGTGGCTCGATAGTCGAGGGAGATTAGAAGCGAGGAGAAACCTTGCCAACAGTAAAGATAGAAGGATGGTGAAAAGGGAGGAGGGACGAGGGGCGAGTCTAGAGAGAAGATAGGAGGCAAGAAATCAAGAATCCAATAGCAATATAAAGTTGGGTGCCACCCACATATTTATAGAGGCTAGCCAACAAGTCCTAAAATAATATAAAACCCTAACAAACCAACTAAACCAGTATTCCTTATCTTCTCCGAATACCTTTAGGATTAAGCTTTCATTTTGTTATAGATATATTTCGAATCTGGAGAAGTCATGAATATCAAAGTTGTAGATCTAGAGGTTGTCGACCTTATCCAACTAGTTTGATATTATTTGTATATGTGTCGAATATTCTACAAATATTTTTCCAAAACTGCGCAGAGTTAAATTTAGCTAATTAGATAAAATCCTAAGTGTATCAAATCCATAGAAATGTCTTCCCAAACACGATTCCGTATCGGTAGAGGCTGTAGTAATTCGCTCGGTTTCAAGGTGGTTGTCTTAGCCCTTTGACAAACTTCACAAGCACGAACAAAACTCCTTACATCTCACCTCAGTCCTGGCCACGTGCAGCTCTGTGATATCTTCCTATAATCCTCAAGACTCCCTCATGACCAGCCTTTGAAGTTTGGTAAAAGTGCTCCAATAATTTCTGCCGCAATCCGTCATTTGCGGGCACCCGAATGCACTTACGGTCCAGTAGCAAACAGCCTGTAACAATCTCAAAATGTCTGGGTCAGATGTACACGCATACCTCAGCTCGTCAAGAAAAGGAAAAGTGTGAGAAGAATAGGCTGCAAGTTCGACAGTATTGGGTTGGCGCGATAGTGCATCCGTCGCTTTATTTTCTGTTCCTTTCTTGTATTGAGTTTCATAACCATACCCTAGCAATTTTGGGACCCATCTCTGCTGTGTTAGAGTGTGAATACGTTGTCCCATAAAGTATGGAAGACTACTTTGGTCAGTTCAGATAATGAATTGCCTACTGATCAAATAAGGCCTCCACTTTGTCACCGCATGCAGAATTGCCAACATCTCTCTCTCGTAGGTCGATAATTGCTGGGATTTTTGTGATAAAGCCTTGCTAAGAAAAGCTATGGGATATTCTCCTTGCATTGGTACAACTCCTATGCCAACTCCCGATACATCACATTCCACAACGAACTCTTTGGTGAAGTCCGGTAGAGCTAGAACGAGCATCGTTATCATTGCTGGTTTCAGTTTTTCAAAGGTTGAAGTGGTTTCATCCGTCTATCTAAAAGAGTCCATCCTCAGTAAAGAAGTGAGAGGAGTAGCGATCTTACAATACCCGACAATGAGGCGGCAATAATAATCGGTCAGCCCCAAGAATCCTCGCAATCGTATGATGAAAGTAGGGATCAACCAAGCGGTCATGCACACCACTTTTTGAGGATCCACCACCACTCCTTCCACTGTAATGATGTGGCCTAAATACTCCACTTGTGAAACTCTCCATAGGCACTTGGACTTCTTAATCTTCAGTTGGTTTTGTGATGCACCTTGTTAGAATCTTTTTTTCTATTGCATTAGTCATTTATTTTTATTAAAATAAATTTTCTGTAGGTTGCGTTTGAACGCGGAAAGGGGCGCATTTGAATGCCTTTGCGAATGCCTGCAATAGGTTCGCAAAAATAGAGAACATGAAATGTGCGTTCGAATGTGGTCGGGCGTATTTGAATGCCGCGTTTGAACGCCTGCATCAGTTCGCATCGACAAAAAATGCCTTTTGTGCGTTCGAACGCGGTCGGGTGTGTTCGAATGTGATTGGCAAGAGTCCACTAGAATTAGGGATAATAATTATTATTTTGGCTTATTGGCTAGCCTCTATAAAGGTGTGGATAGCAGCCAAAATCATTATGCTTAATGAATATTGATTTTTTTTCCTCCTCTATCCTCTCTCTAGTCTCTCTACCCTAATCTCCCTCTTTCTTCTTCACTAACCAGTCACCTCTACTATTGGCAATGTCTCTCCTAACTTTTAATCTCCCTCGTTTGTTGAGTCCTCCCTCTTCCTTGGGATCTCGACCACTTCTTCCCTTTTGTCTTTATCCCTTAAACTACATTAACCATCCATCCTCATCTCCATTATCATCCATAACCCTAACATCCACTCCACCCGTCACCACCACCTTCACCCCCATTATATCGTGATTTTTTCCTAGTTGCGATTTGAATTTGCGAAGAGCGTAAACACAAAAAATGTAGATCAGAGAGTTATGGATCGATCCCACTTGGTTAACATGTCCTAGGCTTTGTAACCATTGAGTAATTAGGACAAGATTAGCACCCCGCAAGGCAAGTGGATACAAATCAACAATTAATTCGTGTCCTTGGACCCGAATTTCCACTCGGCAACACAAACTGTCAGCTTTCAATTTTGTTCCATTGCCAATTGCTACATCAAATGCATTGGTCAGTTCCACTTCCAACCCAATCCTCCTCAGCAAGCATTCATCTAAGAAGTTATGCGTGCTCCCTGAATCAATGAGGATGCGCACGTAGTGCTTCTTGACCAACCCATCTACCCGAAGAGTCTTTGGTGCAGCGGTTCCAGAGTATGTGTGCATTGAAATTTCGGCTTGCATATCCTTCTCTTCAAAAGCCTCCAGGGCCTCCTCAAGAAGCTCTTCCACAATCTCTTCCACGACTAATTCCTCCTCTGGATCATCTTGACCATCAATCAACATGACGCTCTCCGTTGCTTTAGCACACCGATGACCGGGTGTGAAACGTTCATCGCATCTAAAACATAGGCCTTTTTCTCTCCACTCTTTCACCTGGATAGGTGTGAGAGTTCGGACAGGAGCTCTATAGTTCCCTTTCACATTAGCGGAGGGCTAGAGTGGAGCTCTCGGTCCTGGATTTCCAGCAGCCAACATCGGAGTCGCTGTTGTAGTACCAATTGCTTCAACTGGCCGATGAGGCTATCGTGGTTCTTGGGTGGACCATGAGTTTTTGCCTTGGTTCCTCTCCATAATGCATCCTCATATGCTTCCTCTAAGTTCTTGGACGCAAGGCTTCAACATCCAAGAGTAGTTCACTTTGCAGCCTAGCTAAGAAGTTAGATTTTAGCAAGTCGTCTGACCATGGTGGAACACAACGTGTACTAATCTAATCGAACTCTTCTTAGTACGCTATGACTATAGTTCGTTGTACAACCTTTGTGAGAAGAGCATCAAAATATTCATATCCAACAGGCCCAAACCTTTTCACAATGCCCCTTATAAGGTCAGCCCATGTCCCAAGCCGCCCGTTCCTTGTAGCGTCCTGATACCAACGAAGGGCTGGTCCTTTAAAATAGAAGCTTTCTAGCATCACCTTGGAGTCTTCCGGCATTCTTTGGAACTCAAAAAATTTCTCGGCCTTATATATCCAATCAAGAGGATTGCCACTTTGAAATTTTAGAAAATCAAGACGTACCGATCAACCCCGTACACTGAAATCATTGTTAGGATCGTAGCTTTGACTCGGCTTAGCTGCAGGAGGTTGTTGTTGTTGTTGGTATGCATCCCTCTGATACGATTCAGACTTCACCGATGTCGTCTCAAGCATGGATTCACTTTAGGATGTCTTTGTTTCTTGTTTTAATATTTAATTCCTAAGAAAATAAGTTTTCTGTAAGTCGCGTTTGAACGCGGGTGGAGTGCATTCGAATATGGTTGTGAATGCGGTTGTGAACGCCTGCATCACGTCTAGAGAGTGTGAATTATGCGTTCGAACACCTGCATCGCATTCGCAAATCTAGAGAAGTGGGAAACAGGTGCGTTCGGTCGCGCGTTCAAACACTTACATCGCGTTCGCAAATCCAGAGAAGAGCGAACTAGGTGCGTTCGAACACGATCGTGTGCATTCGAATGCGGTCCGCAAAAATGTATTGTTTAGGGTTAATTTTGAATTGTTTGGTTAGCCTCTAAAGGATGTGGATGGCAACCAGAGAGTCATTATTAATGAATTGAGTTTTTGCCTTGCCTCTTCGTCTTCTTCGCTCTCATTCTCTCGATCCCTGGCAACGCCGCTTCTAACCTCTCTCGATCGGCCAATCACCCTAGTCCCTTAGGGGTGGCCCTCCTCCCCCTTCTTCCAATCTATCCAACACTTGTCATAATCCTTCCATTAACTAAAACCCTCCCACCACCACTTTTCACTGGTGACACCCCATTAATGCCGATCCTCCACCAATCACCACCATCTAGGATCTCGTGCCTCCATCTACGGATTCTAATTAGACCCCCTGATGTCCGTCCACTAATCAAATGATATCTCGAGATCCCCACATCCGATTCACTCGAAACTTGATTTCTTGGAAAGCTCTTTTCTGGGGCTACAACATATCAAAATTTCATGATGATCCAACACCAGCATATTTCGAGATCTATTTAGAAAGTTCTATGCCAGATATAGTCCAGATTTGAGAATTGGAAGAGATCGAATCTTAGCCTAAAGGGGAGATCATATCAAGCTGGTATCAGAGCCACCATTCCTCGGACACACGATGGTTGCACAGTGAGATGATGAAGAAGAGATTCTCCTAATAGACGAGGGGGAAACGGTTGCGGGGACTTCCAACTGCGGAACCGCCTGATCTAATCGGAATACGAAAGAATCTAGTGTTCAAGCTGTGTTGGGGTCTCTTTCCGAACAAATGGCCATCAACAACCAGATGATGATGGAGATGATGCGGGAATTACAGGCGAGGAGGGAAGCCATGGCGAACGAGAATGCACCATCGACCCCACGACGTGAGTCCACTTCCATGAACCCATTGCCACCAGTTCAGAATTTGCAACCACAAGAGCCACTGCTTCCACCACCCTATGGGCAAAGGCAAGCAAGGATGGTTACACCAGGCCAATTGTAGGTGAACCCATCTGACGAGCGAACCACTATGGAGATCACCTTGGAGATCAAGTTCCGTGGGCGGATCAATACGACCCAGAACCACGGCGAGTTAATCAAAACCGAAGGAGGGATCATCAACCCTTCATGGTGCATCCTCCTCCAGTTAGACAAGGACTTGGACATGAACCAGAACGAGACAACGGCATTCGTGGACAAATCGTGCGTCTCGAATTCCTCAAGTTCAAAGGTGGCGATCTAATCGATTGGTTGTATGGGGCGGAGCAATTCTTCGCATACTAAGGTACAACGGAAGAATATAAGGTGACGCTTGTGAGCTTCCACCTTGAAGATGCGATGCTTCATTGGTTTCGAGCAGCCAATGCCAATGAGGCTATCGAAACTTGAGCTGAATTTTGTGCTGATATCACGCGGCGATTTGGAGCGTCGGGGTATGAAGACTTTGATGCTCTCCTCTCAAAGACGGTGCAAAAGACCACGGTAACTCAATTTCTATATAAACTATCATCTATACCGTATTGCATCTATAGCTCACCTAATTATTTCTCTAAATATTTTCTTAGGATATCGCAAGTCACTATCACGTACCACATATCTAAGGGGGCTAAAAGAGAAATAAAGAGAGTCATGAGCTAAAGGCTCAGTGAATAAACTTTATCCCGAATCAGTGATGCCAAACAAAGAGTATTATGTACTGAATCATGTGAATTAGAAAGAAGCATGATGTCATGTATGAGCATGTACATATATATCCTCGATAGCATATATATAAATGTAATTAATATAATCTCATGAATGGGCATATTATTTTCTCAACCAAAATATATCTCGTGATGAAATTATAATATAACATCACCCAATATAACAACATATGATGTATAACAATCATGATCCAGTGATATTAGTCACATTAGTGATGATGCATAATGCATGCCAACCACTAGATAATCATATATGTCAGAGTCAGATATAATCTACATATCTCTCACTATCATTGTCATCCATCTCAACTCTAAATATCAACCACTATGCTAGACCACGGTACTTGGCCCCAAACTCGATACAAATCATGTCACAAGCTCAAAGTATGCATTATCATACGCTAATGGTATCTCTGAAGATAATCATACCCTACCATACGCTAAGGGTATCTCAGAAGATAATCATACCTTGTCATATGCTAAGAGTATCTTAGTAAATAATCATATCCTACCATACGTTAAGGATATATCAATGATAGTTGTATCCTGTCATACGCTAAGAGTACAACCATCAACCATAACCATACTCTGTCATATGGTAAGAGTATGTTTAGTACTAATCCGAACCAGATATCGTTCTAGCAATCACATCACATATACATGTATTTTCAACATGATAGATCATATGCATATATCAAGTACTACAACAGATCATGCAACTCAGAATTTTATGTGGGAATGAAATCAAGAGAAAAAAATGATGTAATGTAGTCTCTAAGCATATATCTAACACATGCATACCCCTTCTAGTCTATCACATGCATACTTATGATAGATATCATCTCAACATAAAGTCATAACAATATATCTGTAACACGCCCACCCGGCACAAGCACGTGCATGCCTACGCGCCAACATGGCATGCACGATGCACGTGATAGGTTGAGTGGGGCCTGTCACGCACAAATACACTCCTATGCCTATATAATCATAACATCATCAAATAAAACTTTCTAACATATCCATGCTCACATAATTCATCACTAAATAAATCATACTATTAACTAAATAAATATGTTAATATGGATATCCAAGTCCACAATAACATACATAAGACCACTATATAATCTAGTAAAGCCCATATAGGCCACGACAAACTAGCAAGATACAACTAAAAAACTAATACATTAGTACACTATAATCTGACATGTATTATACAAATCATTGTCTGATACAATAAAATATAAATATAACAAACAACGATAAAACTCGATTTCTATACAAAATATTATCTATTCCATCTCGCACCTATAGACCTCATCATTCTAAAATATCTTCTTAGGATATCTCAACTTGCTATCACTTACCACATATGTGAGCGGAGTTAGAAGAGAAATAAAGAGAGTCATGAGCAAAAGGCTCAGTGAATAGATCTTATCCCGAATCAGTGATGCCAAACAGAGAGTAAATTATGTACTGAATAATATAAATCATAGGAGCATCATGTCATTAATGAGTATATGATTGTATCTTCAATAATATATAAATGAAATATATATATCATGTCATAACCGATCAAAGTATATAAATCTCGACAGTGTATAAACAATCTTCATGTCATACTATCATCATAACTCTCTCTCAAATATGACACATGATGCATGCCGACCATGACCATACTATAATGTCAAATAAAATCATATGCATTTCTCAGCATCACGATCATCACCGACATCTTGATATAATATCATCATACTAGACCACTATGCATAGTCAACACCTAGTACCCGGTCTTATTAATATGCATGAAGGCTCAGAGCATACTCTGTCATCCGCAAAGGGTATTTCAATCATAATCATACCTTGCCATCCGCTAAGGGTATCAACATCCATCCAAACCGAGCACCCTTCTAGCTGATTGAAACATGTGAGGATAACTCGCCACATATGCTTTAGCGAACGATATGTATCCGAATGTCTACTACGCACACAAATTAATGACCTCGGACGTAAGGCCATAGGATAACGACTATGTTGAGTGATCAATCATCCACCAAGCACATCCTAACTCTCGCGTCCACTCGGGTATCCTCACACTTTCTATCAATGATCCTATTAATCAGATATCATACTTTCCTTCTAAATGACAGATTGTTACAAACCGGCTTGATCCGATTCATAGCGGTTGAGATTCAGATCTACACGAGGTTTGGGATCCGTGGGTGGAGGCATGAATTCCTAGGTATATGATGGATGTGATGATGGAGTGGAAGCCGAATAGTTGATGGTTTGCGGATGCAATTGCGATAGATGGTTGAAGGCTATGATTGGCCTAACACTATGATAAAAATTGTACGGGAGATAGAGACGAAGGGGGAAAAGTAGGCTTACCCAATGAGACTAGGGAAATCAGCGATAGAGGGAGATTAGAAGCTAGACAAGACATTGCCAATAGAAGATGTGTCACTGGTTGGTGAAGAGGGGGGAGGGAGATATAGAGGCTAATGGCCTATTTAAGATAACTAGACTTGATCTATCAAGCCCAATGTCTTTCGAGGTGATTCGGACTAAATTCAATCTAGTCTGAATCACATCACATATCATATGCATTTTATCCAGTACTATAATAAGTCATGCATATTAGGAATTTATGTGGAAAAGGAGTCAAAAGAAATATATGATGTAATGAAATCTCTAATGGTACATGTATCACATGCATACTCATACTAGTCTATCACATACATACTCATGCTAGTTTATCACATGCATACTCATGCTACAGATCAACTGGAAATAAAATTATAACAGTATAGTCATCTCTAATCATCTTTATATATCATCATCATACTCATATATAAGATCAGCCTAATTACATGCATGATAAAATATGCTCGACTGTAATCATCTCCAGATAAAGTCATATAATCATAATGGAGGCCGAACCATGCGTGTACATAATATATAATATAACATAATTTGAGAAAGGCGTCTAAGGGATAAGACTACTGTAATACCCAAACCTTAAACACGTGCATGGCACGAGCCCACACGGCACATGCGTGGCACCTAACCATTTGGTTAGTTACTAACAATCAAATAAACCTGTATCAATATCATAATTTTATCTACAACATCTAAACTAAGAATAACTCAAGTCTAACTGTCAACAGTATACAAATAACCTTACTTGGGCGCCACATAGGCCACAACACATCATCAAGAGCTTTTTACAACTACATATACATAACGGTGGTATATACATAATTATTCAAGTATAAAATCACCTGCTAGAATATAAAACAAGAATAAAAACACACTTTAGGGGATGTCCACTTATACATCAGATAAGACAACTCATTTATCGTATAACACTAACCACATTCTACTCTTCACCCACTGGCAAGACCTCAAAGGGAGTATCATACTCCATTCGTTCACCTAGATTTTTGGAAAAGAGAAAACAAAGAGAGTCATGAGCTAAAAGCTCAGTGAATTGACCTTACCCCGAATCAGTGAAACCAAACAGAGAGTAAATCATGTACTGAATAATATAAATCAGAAAACAGCATGATGTCATGTATGAGCATGTATATATGTATCCATCCTCAATGACATATATATAAATGAAATCAATTCTCATGAATGAGCATATTATATCCTCAACCAAAAATATATCTCATGATGAAATTATAATATAACATTATCGAATATAACAACATATGATGTATAACAATCATGATCTAATGATACTAGTCACATCAATGATAATGCATGATGCATGCCAATTATTAGAAAATCATATATGTCAGAGCTAGATATAATCCACATATCTCACTATCACAATTATCTGTCTCAACTCTAAATATCATCCATCATGCTAGACTACGGTACCGGCCCCAAACTCGATACTCATCATGCCACAAGCTCAGAGCATACCCTATCATACGCTAAGAGTATCTCTGGAGATAAATCATACCCTGCCATACGCTAAGGGTATCTCAGAAGAAAATAATCATACCTTGTCATACGCTAAGGGTATATCAATGATAGTTGTACCCTATCATACGCTAAGAGTACAACCATCAACTATCACCAAACTCTGCCATACGCTAAGAGTATGTCCAGTACTAGTCCGGACCAGATAACGTTTCAGCCATAACATCACATACACATGTATTTTTTATGATTTCCTATACATGATAGATCATATGCATATCCAGTACTATAACAAATTGTGCAACTCAGGAATTTAGGTAGTAAAGAAGCCAAGAGAAAAATGATGCAATGCCGACTCCAACCATGTATCTAACATATGCATACTCCTACTAGTCTATCACATGCATACTCATGATAGAAATCATCTCGACATAAAATTATAACAGTATAATTATCTCCAATCATCTCTATATATCACTAATGTACTCATATCCAAGATCAGCCTAATCAAATACATGATAAAATATGCTTGATTGGAATCATCTCTATATAAAGTTATATAATCATGCTGAAGGCCAAAACATGCATGTACATAATATATAATATATCATAATTTGATAAATACGTCTAGGGGATAAGACTACTCACCACCACTACAATTACCAAATAACCACTTATTCACGCTGCTACGACAACGATCGAGCCTCGATAGCTAAGTCCACGGGGTCTTGAACAGGGGGGATCGGAATCTGAAATTATTTATAACATATAATGTTAGTCTTTCTATTAATTAAAATTGACCCGGCTAAAAGATAATTTCTTGTTGTAATCATATACCCTTCATCCCTATATTTGTTTTGTTATTTATTAATTGTAATTATATTATTTAATAGTATATTTAAAGCATAATTATCTGCCTATTATTCTCTTTGATAATTAAGAAAAATAAGAATTAAGTTACTGCAAATAATTACGCAAGAATATACGTACATAACCCTAATAATTACTATTACCTATCTAGGATTAATATAGTAATTTATGTTGCAGGTATTTTGCTAAACATGATATAATTAGATTTATTTACTAACTATGATATAATTAGATTTAGTTCATATAAATTAAATACATGAAATTAACTAAACTAATTAAATAATTAATAACATAATCAAATATAATTAGTAATAAATAATATGCATATATATATATATATATATATATATATATATATAAAACTATACACAGTGCTGGGCTCAACCCAGCACCTTACTGTAGTATTACCCGAGATGAGAAAGAAGGGAAGGAGGAGGAGAAGAAGAAGAGGAAGAAGAAGAAGAAGAAAAAAGAAGAAAGAAGAAGAGGGTTGGGCCGCAAGGGAGGGGTACGGCCGCTGGTGGCCACTCAGCAGCCGGCCTCTCGCCGACGCGTCAAACCTCTGGCGGTCCCGAGAGGAAGCCGACAAAGAGAGAGAGATAGAGAGATAGAGAGAGAGAGGGAGATAGAGGGAGAGAGAAGGAGAGAGAGAGAGAGAGAGGCTCACCTGTGGATAGAAGGGCCGATGGTGGCTCTTCCCAACGGATAATGACCACTGGTGTACTAGAGGGAAAGATAAAGAGAGAGCTAGAGAGAGAGAGAGAGAGAGAGAATGCGGGTAAGAGAGAAAGAAAAAATATTAGAGAGAGAGAATGTCACGCGATGGCGGCGGAGTGGCTAGTGGGCCAGGTCCCACCTCCACGTGTCGCTGCGGCGTGGAGGAGAGTGGCTCGGTGGAGGTGCGTGGCACCTCCACAGTTGCCACAACATGCAGGGCATGCTGGGCACGAGGCCGGCCATAGTGTGGCTGGTCACGTCGTGCCCAGCAAGTTTTAGTTTTTTTTTTCTAACCCTACTTGGGTTATTACAACTACTCAGTTCTGATCAGAAGACCCAATACATGTATCCCCCACGTCCATCGATCAACCACCACTAATCGCTAGTAAGGTCTACGGGATCTCAAATAAGGGGTTCAGGATATGAAAATATTTAATTAGTATGATGTTAGCCGTTTATCCAATTAGAATCCATTCGTGTAAAATATAATAATTTATTAAATTTTATTAAATAACTGGATTTATAATATATAGGTAATTATGATAACCTTATTCTAATTATATATTAGGTATATAATAATTAATCTCTTTTAATATAAAACCATAAAAGAATGAGATATAAAATAATATAATTAAAAATACATGTATATAAAATAACTAAGTATAATTTAATTATTTGGTAATGGCTACTTTTACTTAACTCCTCACCGGTTATACATAAAATAATTATGATCTGTTTATATAAAAATAATTATCATAGCTTAGCATTTTATTTAGAAAATAATATATATCATAGCCCAGCATTGTAGCAGAGAGAGAGAGAGGAGATCGAAGAGAGAAGGGAGGAAAGAAGAAGAGGAAGAAGAAAGAAAGAGGAAAAGAAGGAGGAGAAGAAGAAAGAATAGAGGAGAATGGGGGGGGGGTTGCAGACCCTAGCCGGCGGGAGAGCACCGACGGCTTGGCTTCGGCGAGTGAGCCCAAGGGCGAGAGAGAGAGAGAGAGAGAGAGAGAGAGAGAGAGAGAGAGAGAGAGAGAGAGAGAGAGAGAGAGATAGGGGAGAGAGGAGCTCTGCTCGGTGGAGGTGGGCGACACATCCATGAGAGAGGAAGAATGAGAAAGAGAGAGAAAATGAGAGAGAAGGCGGTGCGGAGGGGGGTGTTGGTGGCGGCAGCTCTGCTAGCTGTCCCAGCCAACCACCAGCCATAGTGTGGCTGGCCACGTCATGCCAATTTTTTTTAGGGATAGGCTGTTACAAATAGTGAAGAAGAAAAGTTAATACTCTTTTAATTAATTTGCAACCTTATTTACCTAGTTTTAGATGTTGTATTAAACTTGTGTTTTAACAAATATAGGCATGTTGTGAGAAGAAAGATGATTCGTGCAAAACAAACTATTGCCCCACACTACTGGCTTGAAAAACTTTTCTTGTGTGATGAGGTGAATTGTTATTTTAATCATTTAGATTTAATATATTACTTAAGCATTTCTCTTATGAATTATATTGCTAATGTTAAAAACAACAAAAAAATGGTGAAGATATAACAAAAGCTATGATTTACAAGATTATCCAAGTTCATTGTTACATATCTAGGCCAGTCTGGATGTAAAAAATTGTGATAATTTATGTGGTGGTAGCCTCGTGAGTTGGGGTTCCAATAGTTCTAGTTTCACAAGAATCTAACTTCAAGATCAAAATATATTAATAAAATAATAGAGCAAGGAATAGGGCTGAACGGTAAATAACCGATATTGCAGCGGTCGTCGAAGGGTGGCGGACGACCAAGGTGGCTACTGCTGGAGGAAGGCGGCTAGTGTTTGGAAGATCGGAATGCTTCTACGGCTATAATACTCCTAGAAAGATAAAAGTGATCTAACGACTACGATAAAAGATAAGGATGAAAAATATTAACTTGGCTAAACTCAGATTCATTAAATGATAATTATCCACACAGAGTAAAATCCTTAGCGGATCGGATCCACATGTGAATTATCCGATATATTTGAAATTCAATACTAGAAAATAAAGCTAACTAAGTTAAGATGACTCGACTAACTTAACCCACATGATTGGATCATATTAATCCACCACGCTTCTGACGTCTTGTCCTCAAGGTGACTAGTCTCTCATGTCATTGTACTCGTATAGCTTGTCATGCCAATTAGTGGATTAAGGTTTATCTTCCTCGAGTCCGCCTAGGAATATGACATGAGCTGGCTGACGCTTGCATTTATGACCAGGGATAAATTGATCATCACAGTAAAAATACAAGCGCTTCTTTTGGCACTCCTACAAGCATTGGGTACAAAACGATGTGAGATCATCTATCGGTTAAGCTGAGCTGTCAGTGCAAGCTGAGTCGGGGCAGATGTAGTCTTTAGTGTGTTGTGGGCTTGGGCTGTTTTTCTTCTCTCCTTGCGGATCTAGTTCAACTGATCCAACTTGGACTCCATCAAAACAGCTAAGGAGAAAGCTTTGTCAGAAGTAGTGGGCCTCAAATCCTTGACCTCAGCTTGAATGTCAGGCTTGAGCCTACTAATAAAGGTACTCTTTAGGGGCTGAGTTAGACTAGTTAGTGACCCGGTTGTAGATCTACTCGAACTCCTTCAAGTAAGCTTGAACTTGTAACGCCCCCGCCCGGCACAGCATGTGCACGCCCACGCGGCCACACGGCACGCGCAACGCACGCGACAAGTCGGGCAAGGCCCGTCATGCACGGATACTCTCCTATGCACATATAATCATGACATCATTAAATAAAACCTGCTAACCTATCCATGATCATATAATCCATCACCAAATAAATCATACTCTTAACCAAATAAATCATACTCTTAACATATGAATATCAAAGTCCACAATAATATACACTAGACCGCTACATAATCTGGCAGGACCCACACAGGCCACAACAAACCATCAAGATACAACTAAAATAACTAATACAAGAGTACACTATGATTCGACCAATATTATACAAATCATCGTCTAATACAATAAGGTACAAATATAACAAATAACGATACAACTCAATGTCTGGTTAAACTATCTTCTATACTGTCTCGCATCAATAGCTCACCTCATCATCACTCTAAAATATCTTCCCAAGATATCTCAGGTCGCTATCACGTACCACAAATCTGAGGGGTTAGAAAAGAAATAAAGAGAGTCATGAGCAAAAGACTCAGTGAATAGACCTTACCCCGAATCAGTGATGCCAAACAGAGAGTAAATCATGTACTGGATAATATGAATCAGAAAGAGTATCATGTCATAAATGAGTATATGAATGTATCCTCAATAATATATAAATGAAAAGTAGATAACATGTCATACTGATAAAAGTATACAATCCTCGGCAATGAATAAACAAATCTCCATGTCATATGATCATCATAACTCTCTATCAAATATGACACATGATGCATGCCGACCATGACCATGCTATGATACCAAATACAACCATATATGATGTATATTGACCACTCAATAATCAGGTATGTCAGATAAAAATGAAATCATATGCATTTCTCAACATTCACGATCATCACCGACATCTCGGTATAATATCATCATACTAGACCACTGTGCACAGTCAACACCCGGTACCCGGTCTCAACATCATGCCCGAAGGCTCAGAGCATACTCTGTCATCCGCAAGGAGTATCTCAAATATAACCATACCCTGCCATCCGCTAAAGGTATCAACATCTATCCAGACCGGGCACCCCTCTAGCTGATAGAAATCTCGTGAGGATAACTCGCCACATATGCCCTGGCGAACGGCATGTGTCCGAATGTCTGCTGCGCACACAGACAAACGACCTCGGACGTAAGGCCAACAGGATTGCGACCATGTCGAGCGATCAATCATCCACTAAGCGCGTCCTAACCCTCGCGCCCACTCGGGTATCCTCACGCTTTCTATCAACTATCATATTAATCACATTTCATGCTTTCCTTTTTAAAATGACAAATCATATGCATATATCCAGCACGATAACAAGTCAATGCATAACAGGAATTTAGGTGGAATAGGAATCAAGAGCAAAATGATGTAATGCAAACTCCAACCATGTATCTAACACATGCATACTCATGCTAATCTATCACATGCATACTTATGATAGAAATCATCCCGACATAAAATCATAACAGTATAATCATCTCCAATCATCTCTATATATCACCAATGTATTCATATCCTAGATCAGCCAAATCAAATGCATGATAAAATATGCTCAACTGAAATCATCTCTAAATAAAGTCATATAATCATGCTGGAGGCCAAAACATGCATGTACATAATATATAATATAACCTAATTTGATAAAGAGATTTAGGGGATAAGACTACTCACACTGATCAGAAGATACAAACCACGTATCCCTTACATCCGCCCATCAACCGTGTGACACTTCTCGCTAGCAAGGACAACGGGGTCTTAAATAAGGGGTTCGGGATCTGAAAATGTTTAAGTAACAGAAAGTTAGTTGTTTATCCCATTATAATCCGTTCGAGTAAAATATGATGATTTATTAGATTTTAGAATTTCTACTTATTTTTATGATTGGCTAGATTTTAATTATAAATAAAATATAAATATAGATAAAAACCTAATTATAATTAAATTACATCTTGATTAATTAGGGACTATGTAGTCATTATCTTATTTGTTAAAAATAATAATGTATAATAAATTAATAGAATTACTTAAAATGTAGATCATAAGAATATTAGAATATAAATCTAATAATTATAATTTACAAATCTATCTATTAATCTAATAGATATGTAAATAAATAAATAAATATAAGTATTACATATATTTATACCTAATTAATCATTAATGATAAAAATTATCATTAATAAAATTATATTGAAGGATATATAATATTATTAAAATAGTTCATGTCTAAATAATCTATTTGCATTAATTAAGAAGAAAAATACCTAAATAAATAACATAAATAAACTAATTAATTAATAAATTAATCACATCTGCCATCAGTGTTGGGCTCGGCCCAGCACTATCTGCTACAGTGCTGGGCCGAGCCCAACACTGTGCAGAAAGAAAGAGAAGGAGCTGAGGAAGAAGGAGAAAAAGAAAGAAAGAAAGAAAGAAGGAAAGAAAGAAGAAGAAGAACAGAAGAGAAAGAGAAGAAAGAGAGGAGGTGAGGGAGGCGGTTGTGGACCCGGGCTGGCGGGGAGGGCACCGGTCGCTGCTGGCCAGCCAGCGGTCGGCCTCTCGCCGGTGGCTCGGCTCCGACGAGCCCACCCTCGGGCAAGAGAGAGAGAGAGAGAGAGAGAGAGAGAGAGAGAGAGAGAGCTCACCGGCGCTCGTGGAGGTGGCGACAGCGACGGCCGGCCTCGGCGAGAGAGAGAGAGAGAGATAGAGAGAGAGAGAGAGATTTAAAGAGAGAGAGGGAAGGCGGTAGAGGAGAAGTAGTGGCGGCGCCGGGGCCCGCCGGGGCCCACCGCGGCCAGCTGGCCGCAGGCGCGTGGCGCCCCACCAAGCTGCATGAGCAGCTAGCATGGGCACGAGGCCGGCCACAGTGTGGCCGGTCGCGTCGTGCCCATGAAAATTTTTTTTTTTTTTGGGTTGTTACAGAACTGTTGTTGATTGAGTCGATGTACACATCGTCAAAAATTGTAGCACGTATTTTACATAGATGATGCATATATATTGCATAGGTGATGCGTAACATCTCTTTTTAAAAATCTCTATGCGCATATTGTTGAAAATTAGAGCATACATTTTGCATAAGCGATGCGTATAAATTATATTAGTGATGTGTAATGTTTTTTTAAAAAAAATTAGAGCGTACATTTTGTATAGGCGATGCGATAAATTACATAGGTGATGCGTGACATTTTTTTAAAATATCGATGCGCACATCGTTGAAAAATGCAGCGTATATTTTGCATATACGATATATATATTACATAGGTGATGCATGATATTTTTTTTTAAAATCTCGATGTACGTATCGTTAAAAATTACAGCATACATTTTGCATAGGCAATGCGTATATATTACATAGGTAATGCGTGACATCTTTTTTTAAAAATCTCGATGCACATATTGTTGAAAATTAAGCGTACATTTTGTATAAGCAATGCGTATAAATTATATTGGTGATGCGTGATGTTTTTTTTTTTAAAATTAGAGCATACATTTTGTATAGGCGATGCGACAAATTACATAGGTGATGCGTGGTCTTTTTTTGAAATTTCGATACACATGTTGTTGAAAATTAGAGTATACATTTTGTATAGACGATGCGTATAAATTATATAGACGATACGTAACATTTTTTTAGGACATAACAAATTTTTTGGGATTGTTAGGGCTAAATTAATAAAAGAAGTCTGAAATTATAATTTAATAATGCTGCAAATTAGAAAACTAAAAGCTTTTTGCTGCACATCGCTGAAAGCCTAAAACAATAATAACTCCAAAGCCTAAAGCCCGTAAGACGGAAAATGGAAAGAAAAGAAATTAGGATGGTACGGTAATCCTAGGACTAGTCCACTGACTGGGGTCCCCATCTCTATGTTGTCACGCTTGACGCGTGCCGTCGCCGGCCACCCTGGCCTTCTCTCTCTCCTTCCTTCCCTCCCCTATTGTCTGCCTCTCTCTTTCCCTCGCTGTCGCTGTCGCTGCCGACGTCGCCGCTATTGTCGTTGTCATCGCCCGCAACCGCAGCCGCACCTGTCGCCATCATCGCCTAAGCTGCAGCAGTCATCCCCGCAGTCTTGGCCATCGGCGTTGCAGCCGCAGCCATCGTCGCTGGTCTACCCACATGTTCTATAGTAGGTAGCTTCTCTCCCTTATCTCTCTCCCTAACACTTTCTTTTCGTTTTCCCCACATCTCTCGCTCTCCTGGTTACTTCCTTTCTTCTCTGTTCTTTGGTTTCGGGGCTTTTGAGCAACCACATGGGCCGCAGTCCTCGGATTCGGTTTCCCTTCTGCAACCCAGTTGTTGATCCCTCTTAAAATATTTGTATCTTGCAAATACTTCTACAAATGCAAAGAATCTCGTATAATGTCATATCAAAATTGCTAATCATTCGTGATGTTATTAGCAGTCTTATTAGTAGCATCTGTGCTATAAGCTATTTAACCTCCACATTATTGTTAGCAACTATTCTTGCCATAACATCATCCTTTATTTATTACCGTATTGACGTTCCTATAATGTTATAGTTTGTAATCATACTACTCTTATTTCGATCAGCGTAATTTATTCACTTTCCCTTCTTCCATTAGGCCTTGATTTGGAATATGTTAAGATAATAGATAAGTATGCTTTGTTAAGAGTATAAATTTTATCGCACAGACTACATAAATAACAATTATTAATCCGTAGAAATCAAGTTATGCATGTTTGGGTGAACTCATTTTGCTTATGATTTTGTGTGCTACATGGCTTATCATTTAGCACACTGCCATTATAGTTAATAAGCCATGGTGTATATTTATTAATATATGGATACCTCATAACTAATGCTATGTTCATATACTTGTAAGTGAAACCTATAAACCCACTTTCAGAGACTCCTATTTAAGTATAGCCTCACTGTATCATATTAACATTGAGCTAGACAGTTGTTGATATTATCAATAAAATTGTCAATAAATTATCATCTGAATTATCATCAAGCTCTAGCATATCATCATCATTGTTATTTGTTTTCTCATCCGACTGGTATCTAGAGAAGTGAAAAGAGTGCTATTAGTAGTAGCTTGAGTAGCTCTACTGCTTCTCTTTGATGTTAAATGCTCTTCGGCTCCTGAAGCTTCTGTCACCATCTCCTAAGTTAATCCTTCACCTGGGACATTATCCGACCAATTAATTGCATTATTTCTCTTTTTTGAAGCCACATGATCCTTTTCTTTTGCTATCTTTTGATCATTCATTCTTACATTAAATTGTATATAAATTGGATCATTCAACCATTTTACTTCCAATCTATTTCTTTTCTTTGAATGAATTTGAAATCAAAGATCAAATTAATATGACAATAAATTCATTAGTTAGAATTTAGATTTGACAATTTAATCAATAACATGATATATTACCCATTTAAATGTGCGACAATTTTTTTCACATCTTAAGGAGCTACATGTTAAATTAAGAATCTTAATCGCCATGTTTTTTAAGCAAGAGGTATTGACTCTATATACACTCCATCAATGAGCTAAAAATTGTAAAAATTAGAAAGTAACTTAGTAACATACATAAGAATAAAAGACATATTTTACTATATATGTTAAATTGTTAATTTACTAACTCGGTTGAATTCATCATTATTAATTTTTCTTGCTAATCTTGCTAATGGCCTCCCAAAATTCCTAGTGGCATCCTTATATACTTTTGTCTCCATATTTGTAACGTACACTTGACTAGACTGATCTGGGTAAAAGTTCTAACAACTAAGGAAATCATCCATTACTTTTAAATTGCTCTTTATTTTATCACGATCTCTATAAAAGTAGTATGAATTTAAGTAATATGCAGCAGTTTGGAGGTGTATTAAGCTTTTCATTTGTGTAGCGGTCAATTACATCGAGGAAAGGTTTGGAAGAAGTCTTATTATTACTAAAAATATTCTTGATGCGGACATCACTAATAGGACTCGATGGCATGTGTACCAACGCAAGAAGCGCCGATAGTTGATGATCCCTCCTATAGGGATCTGGTTCTGATTTTGATTTATCTAGGGTGTCTTTTGTTTATTTCCTATGTAGGGTGTTTTTTGCTTAATACCATTGTAGGTCTATATATAGATCCGTTATATTTTCTTTAGAGGTTAATGAAAGTTTATTTGATTTTGCTCTCTAGAGAATTTTGGTGTGAAACCATTTTTTAGGGTGGAGGTGTGAAACCCTATTCCTTCCCTTCTTATTTTTCTCTTTCATCTTTCTCCACCACATTTTGCATCAATTCTTTATTTCTTTTTTAGCATCTTTTAATCCACCATATATAAATCTTATTGGTGGCTTTCTTCACTATAAACAACTCAAAGTAAGGGAGTGAAAATTTTAGTTGTTAATGCCACTTGCCTCTAAAATTGGTTATTGAGAATAATAGAATAAGATCTCTTTTCTTTAGTAACTTCTACCATTTGCATGCTAAATATTCATTAGAAATAAATATAAATCTTAATTTTTCTTTCTTCTCCAAAAGACTCTACAATATAAGAAAAGAAGCAGCAAATCTTATAAACTTGAGTCTCACTATCTCTCCTTTTTGTGTGAATTGATGCATTATACTTAATGTCTTATTGTTATGGATTGAAGTATTGGTTGATCCCGATCCGTATCGCCAAAATGGATTGACTGATATGGTCGATCCCCAATCTAAATCGTCCAAAACGGAAGGTTGATACAATCGATATGACCGATATGTATTATTTTTTTAAGCACTCGATCTTGATTTTTAGAATCGATACTTAACATCTTGCTTATTATGTCCATAAATGAAGATCGTGATTTTCCTCTCATGTTCATTTGCACTTTTAATTTTTCTTTTTTTTTTTTGATATCCTCTCTACTAGTAAATCTATATAGTGGGTGGCACAAGATGTCCAGTATATGTAGGGATATTTTTCTTTTAGCAACCGTGCAGCTGCTAATTAGCAGCAGTATTATCAGTCACAACTTTGAGAACATTCTTCTCTTCCACTTCCTTGATACTATTGACAACAACATCATGGATTTATTCGTCTGTATATGCATCTTTTGAATAGTTAACAAAATGTGGAAAATTAAACCCTAACTCACAATCGACACTGATTCATAATGCTTCTTCCTTTTCGATTTGTCCAAGCGTCAATTATAATTGAACAGCCATCTTTTCCATGCAATCCTTTGATTCTCCAGATTATCATTTGTTTTAACTATTTGCTTCTTTAAAAATGGTTCACACAACTCATGTATAGATGCCAGCTTATACCCTAGGCTATATTGACTAACTGCTTCCATCAATATATGAAATGCTTTGCAGTGACATTAAAAGAGATTCCACATTTGTAAACGCAATGAGCTATGTAGTTGTTCATTTTGTCTCTTTCTTCTTTTACAAAAGTATCTTTTATATTTGTCTATTCCATCTTTCCTAACTCTCTAACTGCAACTTTTGGATCAATAAAGGTAAATTTCTTAATTGGATCTCTACTCTTTGGTCTTGTATTTCCAACATCTAAAATTTCTAAATACTTATTCTCTCTAAATATATTTACTTCTGCCTCACTTGTTTTCTTTTGATTCTCCTCTAGATGATCCTCAATATTTTTTTTGCCTCATCACTAGCTTTTGGACAAGACACAACATCACTTATAATATGAGCAACATGCTTCTTGAATTTACTAATTTTTTCCCTAGTGACCTTTCTACAAAATCAACATTTTATTGTGTTGATATCATTCTTATTAGTAAGATAACCATATTTCCACCCTATATTAGTGGAGTTAGTAGGTACAAAATATTTAGATGATGTTGACCCAGTCACAGACGATGTTTGAGAGGAGTTAGTGGCTATATGTGATTATCTGTATGTAAAATTGGGCCCATTGGGCAATTGACAAATTAATTAGCATTTAGCATTTAATTCACAAACTATATTTCATTACTTTACAAACTAATTAGCAATGAATTCTTTGACAGTGAAAAAAATAAAATTGGGTCCATTGGGCAATTCACAAACTAATTAGCAAGTAATTCACAAACAAACAAACTACATTTCAATGATTTCATAATCTAATTACTTAATTAGCAATTAATTCCTCTGACCTGTAACTTAAGTGCATAACAGATGAACAGTAATTACAAATTAGAAAAAAATTTAGGACAGTGAAAGAAAATTGATTCCTCAAAGCAGGAAGGCATGCTTGCTATCAAGAGTGGGAGGGAAGAAGAGAGAGCAAGGAGGCTATCCTACTATATCAAGGAAGAAAGGAAAGGAAACGTAGCCTACTGTAGCAGGGAAGCATGTCGGCTTAGAAGAAGAAAAAACTGAGAGTGAAAGGGAAGGAGAAGAAGAAAGAGAGGAAGAAAGAGAAGAAAGAGAAGAAACGGAGAGGAGGACCAAAAAAGAGGAGCAGTTGGGTTAGAGTTAGGACAGATTGAGTGAGGAAGAGGCAGATTGATTTTTTATTTATTTATTCACCTATTTATTAGCCCGACCAGTTAGCTCAACCCATATTACCTAACCCGCTTTTAAGGGATTGTATTACAGAATGAGAAAAAAGTTATTTCTGAAGTAAACAGAGGCTTACGTAAATTGCTTTCCATTAGAAGTGCATCTTAACTAGGTTGTGATTAATAGTTATTTAACTTTCGTTTTATACACAAACTTCTTGTGTTGTTTGGTAATATGCTCTTATTCATCTTATACATGCTCATATACCCTCATTCATATGTTTTGCTGCACATTAGTCCACTCCATTGAGCAAATTAATTGCGGAGAATGACGGTACCCGAGAGATCCCCCAAGGCAAGGTGTGGAAACATGCACTAATAGTGCTATTATTATTACTATTATTTGATGCAAAACGTGGAGAAAGATGAAAGAGAAAAATAAAAAGGAAGAAATGGGGTTTCACACCAAAATTCTCTAGAGAGCAAAATCACATAAACTTTCATTAACCTCCAAAGAAAATATAATGGGTCTATATATAGACCTACAATGGAATTAAGCAAAAAACACCCTACATAGAAAATAAACAAAAGAAACTCTAAATAAATCAAAATCAGAACCAAATCCCAATAGGACGGATCATCAACTGTCGGCGACTCCTGCGCTGGTACACACGCTATTGAGTCCTATCAGTGATGTTTGCATCATTCTCCTCGAGTGGGAGAGAATTTGACTCCGTTGAGTTTGCTGTTCTTATACTGCTCTAAGGTATCAGGGTGATACACCTCCAAATCGTGGCGATCAAGCCACGTGTCATTAGATGTAGGTCGTCCTTTCCAACATATTAGATACCGTTGGGACCCACCTTCTCTAGTTGAAATAATCTTAATATCTAAAATTTTATCAATTCCGTCTACTGTGTTAGGTAGAATATTGGGAAGTGGAGGTAAATAGGGCCTTTCATAAACAGGCTCATTGGTAGGCTCAGTATCTAGTGGGTTATTTAGGGTAAAATCTAGACCTTTATAAGCTACTAGATCCTTAATATATAAAATATAACTGATACCGAAATCACTGGGGAGATTTAGAACATAAGTATTATCATTAATTTTCTTAAGAATTTTAAAAGGTCTGACACTTCGTGCATGCAACTTTTTGACAGTTCCAGGTGAGAACCATTCCGGACGTATCCGGACCATTACAAAGTCTTCAACATTATATTCTTTGATCTCCTTCTTAGATCAGCTCGAATTTTATAATTAGTATTATTTTGAGCAATTCTGTTATTGATTTCTTTATGTAAGTCATGAATATGTAATGCGAATGCAGATGTAGACTCAGACAACCTGTGATAATGGGTCATAGGAATGAGATCTATAGGTTGTCTAGGTTTGTAACCATATATTACCTTAGTTGGACTTAGATATATTGATCTATTAACAGAATTATTATATGCAAATTCAATAGTTGGTAGTTTTTGATCCCAGTCTCTTAGATTCTCGACAAAAGTTCTCAGTAGATTACCTAAGCTCTTATTGACTACTTCAGTTTGCCTGTTAGTTTGTGGGTGGAAAGCGGTTGAATACTGAAACTTGGTTCCCATCTTATGCCATAGGGTTTTCCAAAAATAGCTAGTGAATTTCACATCCTTATCTTATACAATAGTTTTTGGTAGCTCGTGTAGCTTAACGATTTCATCAAAATAGATTTTAGCAACTCGAGAGGCGTCAAAAGGGACAGCGTCGTCGGTGAAGAACGTAGTCGTCGGAGGTGGAGAAGGTGGGCGTCGCTGTCGAGAAGCCCTGGTAGCGGCGTCGTTAGTGGAAGGCGTCGATGCGGCATCGCTGTCGTCGGGTGGAGCAAATGGGCCAAGGCAGTGTCATTGTGGAGCAATGGTGTCGAGGCGGTGTCGTTGGGTGGAGCGACGGTGTTGGGTGGCGTCGTCGGGGCAGGGCAGCAGCGACGGGAAATTGGCTAGGGCTTGGTGTGAGGTGAGGGGAAGGTTGGGGATGAAGATAGGTAACGGGTTGGGATGATGGTGACTAACGGGTTAAGGATTTAGTCTAACAGGTTTTGGGTTTCGGATTAATGGGTTTTGAGTTCAGGTTTGATAGGTTTAATGGGGTTGGGTTGGGTTGGAAGTGTTTAGGTTAATGAGTGTGAGTGAGTTTGGGTTGGGTGGCTAATGGGTTTGGATTTGGAGCTGATTTGAAGGGGTTGGTTTTAAGTTAGGGAGGAAAAATTTTGAAAATTGGAAATATTGGAGAGAGAAACAAAAAGACAGTTTAGTAGAGGTCTAGGAAAGATGGGATTTGTTGGGATGTTGAGAAGAAAAAGAAATTTTGGTAGGAAGTTTAGGGAAAGAAGGAATTGGTTGGGATTTAACAGAAATTTAGAGCCAAAAATAGAAATTTTCGAAATTTTGAAACACTGAAAATTCAAAATTTTTTTTTCAATCTATAAAAAATAAATAAAGATGGACCAGTAGATCACTGAATAATGTAACAACAATTAATTTTTGAAGGATTTGGAATCTTATGCGGTGGTGATTTTGCTATAACAACACTCTTTTTGTTCCTCGTCGACGGTAATTTCCTTACTCGTCGTGCATCAGATTTCTTGACGTTCCAGTATTCGTGAAGCGATTGGTCGTGCGAAGAACAAATGTGGAGCGGCTTAGAACCCGAGAGGAGGGACGTCCATAAACTAGGATCCTTCGCTCTGATACCAAAAATGATGCAAAACGTGGTGGAGAAAGATGAAAGAGGAAAATAAGAAGGGAAGGAATGAGGTTTCACACCTCCACTCTAAGAAATTGTTTCACACCAAAATTCTCTTGAGAGCAAAATCACATAAATTTTCATTAACTTCCAAAGAAAATATAACAGGTGTATATATAGACCTACAATGGAATTAAGTAAAAAATACCCTACATAAGAAATAAACAAAAGACACCCTAAATAAATCAAAACCAGAACCAGATCCCAATAGGAGGGATCATCAATTGTTGGCGCCTCCTGCGCTGGTACACATGCCATCAAGTACTATCAGTGATGTCCGCATCGTTATTAGGTTCTATGTCTAAAGTTCTATTATATGGATCTCAGACAATCTGGTCACCAGTTTGCTAGGAGTTGACGATATTATCGCCTGGTGGTTCTCTCTCACTGGGATATGTCTTGGGGTGTGTTAGCATTGAGAGCGCCTTAAAAGAGATGTGCTTGACATGAGATTATGTTGAACACCATACTTCATGAAGTTTGTGAATGTGGATGAAGCTTTGCTCTCTCCACTGTTGCTACATATTCTAGACCGACATCAATGTAAGTGGAGTGTCGGAAGACTTTAGAGCTGATCATGTTGGATAGTCTATTGTAGCTTGTGCAGGCTATACTGTTGGTGAGCAGTTAGCTTTTATCATTCTACTGTATGTTCTGATTTTTATGTCATGTTTATCAATCCTTATCAATCCTTAGATATTGATATTTTTGCAATTTCTCTGACCTTTGGGATCATATGGGTCACTCTTCAGGGTCAACCTTGTGCACCTTACATGCGGAGAGCATGTGTTGGGCTTGTTGCTTTGTTAGGGAGTAACAATATATTAGAATAATTTGGCAGACCATCTAATAACTGCGCTAGTTGTATTAGTGTGCCATACTTGAGCCCTAGATTAGAGTTGGTGGTAAATTACTCTAATACCTTCCATTTAGTGGCCTATCCCATTATGCCCATACCAGAAATTGCTCAACACCTAAATACCTTACCCTAAATCCCTAAACTTACTGGAAGGGTTTTTTGGTTTGTTCCTTTTCTTCAGACAACCTACCAAGTTATTCCTCCACTATGGTCCATTATTTTAGTAATTGTTGGGTCATAGGTGGACTAGCTCAGTTTCTTTTGGCGAATAAATGAAAAATGTGGCTTGAATTGCACAAGTTGAAATAATAAAATATAAACTATATGTAATGTACACTTGTGATGTTAAGTATAGTTTGCCCTATTTAAAAAAATTAGAAAGATTAGTGCATGAGATTACAAAATTGTAGCCCTAATAGTCTAACGAAAATAGTGGAGCAACGATAAATACATTTGTCATTGTTAGTTTATTGGAACAACATAAATTTTAAAAAGGACCTGAAATATTTTAAAGGATGTGCTTCCCTTAATTATGGCTAATCTGTCCTATTCCAGCACTGGTCATACAATTTATTGAGGAATGTGAAATCATAATAAATAATATTAACACCTAACCGTAACCTATTTAGCGATAGGACACTTTAGCAATTAATGCATACAGGTTTGGTTTCTCTGTTTTCTTTTTTCCTTCCGGAAGGAGAAAGGGTGCAGTGGAATTTGGGATGACAACTGCAAAACTATTAAATAGTTTTGTCATTGAATTATCATTTCAATAGCTTAGTCTATCCTTTCTTATTTCAGCAGTTTAGTTCTTGTTTTGTGTAATATATCCTCCAATAAAATGTTTGGATTGCTTTTCTATTCTTCAACTTTCACTAGGACGGTATTCATATCCTTAAATTACTCTAGGTATTTTACTACTTGTCAAAGACAATTCTTCTTCCTTATCTATCTACCTATATAATTTTCCAAGTTTCTGCAATAAAATGCAACTATTTATTTTTGGGCTTTTGTGCACATTTAGGTTCATATAACATTCCTTGTTACTTTCCTCATTTCAGCAGTTCACTGCTTGTTTTACATAACCTTTGTTCCAACAGTCTTTCGAGGGGTTTTTGTGTCTTTGGTGTGGGTTGGCCTTCTCATTGATGAACACATACCTCAGATCTAATATTCATAGTTTGTAATCGGGGTACGCATGGGCTAATATGTATATAACAATCATTGATCCGAAACTTGTCTTCCTTGGGTTTGGCCTAGTATCAGTCTTGTATTGATCTAGCATCGACTGTGTCGGCTAAAACATATCGGTCATATCAGTTGCCCTGGCTGTAAACAAATTCTTTTTTTCTTTTATGCAGACTATATGTTGACCGCATAATAAGTTGGACCTGACCTAAACAACAAGCACATATATTTACTAAATCCATTCGTAATTTGATAATTGATATAGTTCTTGTATTTTTACTCTTTGTATTACATTATTACTATCTTATGTGAGTCTAAATTTTCTGTCATTTTTTTGAACTTTTCTATTCTCTAATTTATATCATTTTCTAGAATCTAAGTAATTAAAAATTAGTTCGCAGTTGACTGTCATTACAGGGACGAAATGGTTGATACTATCAATACATAACCATTTTTCGAACACCATTACTGATATTGCTTTTCGGAACCTTGGTAATATCAATTCTTTCCGCAGAAGTTGTTTTGTTACCAATGAAACAACTACTTTCGACCACCTGCTTATTATTTAACCCATCTCTTCTTTCTTTCCTTTTTTTTTGTGCAGTTGGACAAATATTCTTTTATTAATTCAAATAAGACCATTTGTTATCTTTATGTGCCATGCTTCCAAGTTTATTTTATTTTTGACATAATTAGTTAGCATTTTTTCTGTTCTACTCTTTTATTGCTGGTGGTAGGACTACATAAGATCCATAGGTCAAAGACTCTACTTATGGGGGAGGGGGGGGCATCAACTAAAAATGATAAACCAATAAATCAAATTCAAATAAGACCATTTGTTATCTTTATGTGCCATGTGACATAACTAGTTAGCATTTTTTCTGTTCTACTCTTTTATTGCTGGTGGTAGGACTACATAAGATCCATAGGTCAAAGACTCTACTTATGGGGGAGGGGGGGAAATCAACTAAAACTGATAAACCAATAAATCAAATTCATTGAATGATGAATTGATATTTTTATTTCCATCTTATGTGTTGATTCTTGGTGACTTCATGGCCTAAGAGGCAAACAATAAATTGACTTATGTGGTTTAATGTTCATAAATGATTTATTATTGCATGGTGCAATCAGGCTTTTGTCTTGAGTCCTTCCATTATGCCAAAATTTTAGTTAGTAGATCAGTTTGGTAGATAACCAGGTGAAATTGACTTGACACTGATATTTTCCTATCTAAAACATTACAGAAAAGATGCTTCTTAGCTTTGATGGTAATAAGTTTACAATTCATAGAAGTGACCTGATGTGAAACAATGAGATCATTAGGATTCTAGGAACAATGGTGATTAGAAAGAGAAAAGAAATAGGGTTTCGCACCTCCATTCTCAAGTAAGGTTTCACACCAAAAACTCATAGAGATAAATTTCAAAATTTATTATTCTTTCATTAACCTCGATTGAGTAAAAAGTTAGCCTATGTATATATCTTACAAATGACAATATACACATAACACCCTAAACAATTTCAAAAAAGTAAATAAATCCCTAAACATTATAAATAGTAAATATAAAAATAATTGACTTAAGACTAATTTTTTGAAAGAGAAATTGCACTGATACATTTGCCTATGTAATGTCATTGATGTTCGCATCATTCTCTCCGAGTGGGAGAGAACTCGACTTTGTCGAGTGTGTTACGATTTGACCACGAGAGTTGAGTCGAGTCTAGTTGATTATTTTTGCTTATTATTTTTAATTTTAAATAAAAGCAGATATTCTGCGGATATAAACACAATAAGGTGAATTGGATCGGACCTGCTATGACTCTACACTTATAAATAAGAGAGGTCATGGGTTAATTATCATTGTTGAATGAATATCGAGTTTAGTTAATTTATTTATATGATGGGTTATGGTACCAAAAGATCAGCTATAGAATAATTCCTTCAAGATCTGGATGTAGTATAGGAATCAGTCCGCGTAACCGTGGGAAAATATTCGTCAAATATTCTCCGATAGTCAAAAAATTACGAAACTAAATGGATTAGATTCGAACTGCAACTGGGATGAAAACACGAAATAACATGGGTAATGGTGGTGGTGACGAGTGAAGTGAATGTTAGGGTTATGGATGGGTATGGAGGTGAAGGTGGATGGTGAATGTGATTAAGGGATGTAGACGAAGGGAACGAAGTGGTCGAGATCCCAAAGAAGAGGGGTGACTCGATAGACGAGGGAGGTTAGAAGTTAGGAGAAACCTTGCCAATGGTAAAAATGGAAGGATGGTGAAGAGGGAGAAGGGAGAGAGTCTAAAGAGAAGATAGGAAGCAAGAAATCAATAATCCAATAGCATAATGAATTTGGCTGCCATCCACATTTATAGATGCTAGCTAATAAGTCCTAATTATAATTTGACTGCCATCCACATATTTCGAACGCACAAAAGACGTTCTCTGTATGTGCAAACGCGATGCAGGCGTTCGAACGCGGCGTTCAAACTCGCCCGACTATGTTCGAACTCACATTATGCGTTCTCTGTATTTGCGAACCTGATGCAGGCGTTCGCAAGGGCATTCGAACGCGACCCCACCTGCGTTCGAACGCGACCTATAAAAAATTTATTTTAATGAAAATAAACAACTAATGCAATAAGAAAAGATCCTAACTAAATGTATCAGCCTACCACGCTTCCCCCACCTTGCCTTCAAGGTGTAAAGTCGGGGAAACGCTCCAAAATGTCAATCTTCAACTCCCAAGTCGCCTCATCGAATGGTTTGTCAACCTACTCAACTAGAATCTCCATCTCTAATCTGGTACCATGTCGTCGTCGGCGTCTAGCAAGTATACGAACTGGCTCTACGATCTCTATCTCCTTCAATGGCTCTGGTAGAATTGATCCAACGACCTCATGATCTCCAATCCGCTCTCTCAGCAATGAAACATGGAAAACAGGATGCACTCTTGACTCCTCCGATAGCTCTAAACGATATGCAACCGGACCAATGCGCTCCAACACTCGAAACGGACCAAAGTAGCGATGAGCTAACTTTTGGTTACGCATCGGATGCAAGGTCACCTGTCGATATGATTGCACCCTCACAAACATCCAACTGCAGATGTCGAACTCTTGCTCCCTATGGCTGTGATCATAAACTTGCTTCATGCGGTTTTGAGCAAGTATAAGATGGGCACATAACCTCCTCAATGTAGCATCTTTATCCATCAAAGCTAAGTCCACCATCGTCCGATCTGCAGATGCCACTGGATCATAAGCATGTAATGTCAGAGCCGTGCGTCCATACACCACCTCAAATGGAGTCATGCCAATGCTGCTATGGTAGGCGGTGTTGTAAGACCACTCCGCCCACGGTAAGAACTCCAACCATCGTCTAGGCATCTCTCTAATAAAGCATCTCAAGTACTGCTCAATGCCTCAATTGACCACCTTGGTTTGGCCGTCCGTCTGTGGATGATAGGCTAAACTGAAGTTCAATCGAGCCCTCTGCAATCTGAAAAACTCCATGCAAAAATCACTCATAAATACACGATCATGATTCGAGGCAATCATGCATGGCATGCCATGTAATCGAGCAACATCCCTCACAAAAATTTCAGCCATCGACCGACTTGGCTGAAAACGGATGTGACAATGCCAAAAAGTGCGCATACTTGCTCAATCTGTCAACCACCACAAAGATAACGGAATAACAACATACCAGCTAAAGACCCTCTATGAAGATTATAAAAATGTCTTTCCAAATGCGGTCTGGTATAGGTGAAAGCTGTAGTAATCTGATCGGTTTCAATGTCGTTGCTTTAGCCCTTTGACAGACTTCGCAAGCACGGACAAAACTCCTCACATCCCGCCTCAATCCTGGCCACATGCAACTCTGAGATATCCTCCTATAAGTCCTCAAGACATCCTCATGATCAGCCTCTAGAGTTTGGTGAAAGTGCTCCAACAATTTCTGCCGCAATCCATCATTTGCGGGCACCCGAATGCATCCGCGGTCCAATAGCAAACCGCCTCGATTCTCCAACTCTGGATGGCGCTTCAGATCATCTAACATCTCCTGCAATAATCTCAAAACATCTGGGTCAGATGTACATGCATACCTCAATTCGTCAAGGAAGGAAAAGGTAGGAGATGAATAGGCTGCAAGCTCGGAGGTATCGGGTTGACGCGATAGTGCATCCGTCGCTCTATTTTTTGTTTCCTTGTATTGTATTTCATAATCATACCTCAATAATTTTGTGACCCATCTCTGCTGTGCTGGAGTGTGTATACGCTATCCCAGAAAGTATGAAAGTCTCCTTTGATTGGTTTGTAAAATGAATCGTCTACTGATCAAATAAGACCTCCACTTTGTCACCGCATGTAGAATTGCCAACATCTCTCTCTCATAAGTCGATAATTGCTGAATTTTTTGTGATAAAGCCTTGCTAAGATAGGCAATGAGACGTCCTCCTTGCATTAGTATAGCTCCTATGCCAACACCCGACGCATCACATTTTACAATGAACTCTTTGGTGAAGTCCGATAGAGCTAAAACAGGTGCCGTCGTCATTGTTGTTTTCAATTTTTCAAAAGCTGAAGTGGCTTCATCCGTCCATCTAATCTAAAAGAGTTTTCCAACAAAGAAGTGAGAGGAGCAGTGATCTTGTCATATTCGGCAATGAATCGGCTCATCTTCTGCTGGTCCTAACTGTAGAAGATAGGCTAAATCACTCGCACATGGCAGCATTGCAGGAATCGGTGGAGATCGAATGCCATCAAGTCGCACATCTTTGTTTCCTTGCTTAAATTTCATCCACATGCTCCGAAAATCAAATGTGATGGATCCTAAGCTTTGTAACCACTGAGTGCCAAGGACAATGCCCGCTCTTCGAAGCACCAACGGATACAAGTCCAGAATGATGTCGTGTCCTTGCACCCGTATACCGACCTGACGACACAAGCTCTCCGCCTTAAGATTCATGCCGTCTTCAATAGCAACGTCAAATTTTATGGTCGGTTCGGCATCCAAACCCAATCTCCTAACTAGCCTCTCGTCTAGAAAGTTGTGTACTCTCCGAATCGATGAGGATATGCACACAATGCTTTCTAACGAGTTCGTTTACTCGTAACGTCCTCGGCGCGGAAGTACCCGAATATGCATGCATCGATATTTCAGCTTTAATATCTTCCTCCATGCCCTTCTCAACGATCTCCTCATGCACCTTCTCTAAAGACTCCATCATCAACAACCTCATCATCCTCGATGAGCATCACACTTCTAATCGGTTTAGAACACCGATGACCGGGGGTGAAACGTTCATGCATCGAAAGCAAATGCCTTTCGCTCTTCGTTCCTCCACTTGGGCAGGTGTAACAGTTCGAACAGAGGGCCTTGTGCCTCTTCTAACTTCGGAAGGTCTCAAAGGTGGTTGTGGTCTAGCGCTCGCAACCGTTGTTTTTGAACCCGCAAAATTTTCAGTCGGTGTTCTAGGCTTAAACCACCCATATCGGTTGCCCCAACTTGTTTTCGGTGCCATCTTAAGAGCCTTATGCTTTTGCTCCATTTTCACGGCCTTCTTAAAGGCCTCCTTAAGAGTGGTAGGACATAGAGCACGAACATCCGCTTGTATCTTCTCTCGCAGCCCTAAAATAAATGTACTCATTAATGTCGGTTCGGGCCAAGGTGGCTCAGAACGACTTCTAACTCTTTCAAATTCAACTTGGTTCTCCTATACGGTCGTCCTCTGAACCATCTTGCTTAATGTGGCAGCAAAATCTTCATATGCTGTTGTCCCAAATCTGTGTGTAATCCTCCTACAGAAGTCAGCCCATCCGGTAAATCCACCACCACGAATAAGCGATCTATACCAATGCAATGCCGTTCCTTGGAGGTGAAAGTTTGCCATTTGGACCTTTGTGTCCTCCGCTGTCCCTTAACAATCAAAATATTGTTCAACTTGAAACACTCAATCTGTTGGATCACTGCCTTGGAATTTTGGAAAATCAAGCGTGCGGTTCTCCCCCGAATAGCATTATCGGATTCGCAAAAGATCCTTGGTTTAGGTCTGAACCTTTGTGCCTGTTGATCACCTTCTCTAAATCCTCGAGCACGTCCATCACCATCTCCGAAGGGATCAACCTCCTCATCAAAGTGCAATCCTCCTCATTGACGAAGCGCACCGGTGCCACACCTCTCAGGTTCCACCACCGCGGGTCTTAGGTTTTGTAACGGAGGTAGGGGATGATGTGTAGGCATAGTGTAACACCTATGTAAAACAAATTAGCGCACGCGCCAGGCACATGCACTCTAACTGCTGGCGCGCGTGCGCTGATTGTTTCTCCTTCTCCCCTACCTCTCGCAGTTAGTTGCGAGAGGTGGGAGAGAAGTGCGCCGGAGTGGAGCTAACTCCACTCCGCTTCCCTCTCCGCCTTATCCCTATTTAAACTCCGTCACCTCTCCCCTTCGAGTTTTCTACTCTTCGCAATCTCTCCTCCTTGCTCTTCCACCCTTTCCTTTCTTTTCTCTTTCGAGCCGCCGAAGACCTCATCGCGGATAGTGGGTCACCGGAGCGCAGGTAGCCAACCAAAACCCCCTCATCTCAATTTACGGGTTAGCCTCCATCTCCCCTATAGTTTAATTTGAATTTTGCCTAGTAAATCATGATTAATTATGAGTATATTCATTACTTCACCGGAGAAATTCGCTGGCCGGCGACTTCGGGTTGACTACCCACCGGTCCGGGAAGTTTCCTCGTTTCAGCCCCTTGCCGTGGGTACTCAATTTGGGTACCCACTGGGCGTGAGTGAGGCGATGCCATGTCGCCTCCCACCGCCGAGTTACTTAGACTCAAGCGGCCACCACCGCCGATGGTGGCCTCGCTCATCAGCCTCAATTAACTCACCTCTTCACATGGAAGAGGTGAGTACTCGAGATGAGGGCTTCGAGCCCATCTTTCACTGAACTAGGAAGCTCCATGGCCGCTGGCCATGGAGTTCCTCAACTCTCACTATCGGCCACACTAGCCGATGGTTCAAACTCACCTGCAACCTCGTCGACTTGGGGAGTCGATGGTGCTTGGCTGCCGGCGACGGGGATCACCGGCAGCAACACCATTTTTCTTTTCAACTTTTCTTCTTTGCTGTTTTCTTCTCTAGGAAGGAGACGATGAGAAGGGGTGGGTTAGGCCAACCCCCACCGTGTCCTCATCTAGGCTGTGGGGTGGACCGCAGCCCACACCCACAAGCCTTTTCTAAGCCCTCGATGGACTAGGCTTTGGAGCCCAGTCCACCTTGTTTTTAGCTTGGTGGGCTGCGGGAGGCCCGCAGCCCACCTCCTCGCCGTGCTGGGTTGGGCTCTTGAGTCCAGTCCAATGCCCCTTAAAGTCTAGTGGGTTGCAGTAGGCCCGCAGCCTACCACCTCACCTTGCTAGACTGGGCCCTTGAGTCCAGTCCAACACCCTCCTTAGAGCCTAGTGGGCTGCAGTAGGCCAGCCCACCTCCTCACCCTGATGGACTAGGCTCTTGAGCCCAGTCCACCACCTTTAGTCTAGTGGGTTGCAGGTAGGTCAGCAGCCCACTTTCTCACCTAAGCAATGCTGGGCCTTAAGCCCAGCCCAACATTTGGACCATAGGCTAATTATTATTAGTCTTTTATCTTCTTTAACTTTTGTTAGCTACATTTATTGTATTTATTTTATTTTCTCAACCATGTTATTAATAAAATTAGGATCAATACATAATTAAAATAGGCATTTGAATTTATTAGCTTTTTCAATTATTTTCGACAGTTGCATATGTTGAATGACTAATTTTACCATCAATGACTATTTTAAATTAATACAAAATAATATATTCGGACCTAGAGAATCAAACTTAATTTATACAACAAGGTAGTTAGTCCTATAAGTTCATCATTCTTATGTTTGTTTTATCTATAAATTATTAGACTTATTATTGTGCAGGGAGGATCTTGAAATTCAGGAGGGACCGACTGATTAGGAGAGAGACGGATTCCAGAGATATTCCAGGCGAGTAGAACCCTATATTTATGTCATTTCTTACCTGCATTAATTAAATGTCATTTCTTATTTGTAATAATTACATGTTATTTCATACTTGTATTAATTACATGCCAATTCTTACTTGCATTATTTACTGTTTATTGCACATGTATGATAGGCTCTATGCATTGTTTATAATACATGTTATTTTGATAATCATGATATAATAAATAATGGAGGTCATGGCACCACGTGCACGTATCATTGTTAGTCAAGTCCCAACTAGACAGTGCCCCTCTCACCCACTCAACCCGGGGTTAAGGGTAGAGTGTATTATATAGTATTATATTAGCGGTCTACAACTGAGGTCGTTAGCTGGTGGAGCATTCAGGTGATTACACTGCCCTAGTTGGAGACTAGTCTAATATGATATTAGAAAAGATGATTAAGAGGTAGGGTTATAGTTCTAGCGGTACCCGAGGTCGCAGGGTCAGGGCGCCTATCGAGCTGTGTGCTCTTATCCCGTATGTGATGATTTTGCTCTGTGCGATGATTTACTAGAGCGGTGTTGATGGGCCTACAACTGGGGTCCTTAGTCTGGTGGCCACAGACAACCGGTCATATGCAGCGTCACCAGGCATGTATGGGTGATAATACTGCTAGATGACTAGTTCCCCTCGATTTTATAATGCTTTGTGAGACATGTCATTGTGACTCGATTTCTGTGTGGATTTTTATGTAAATTGAGCTATAGTGATGAAAGTTATTAAAAGTTATAATGTACACATTCCCTGACATGTTTATAGGTTTGCATTTCTATTTATCATGCAATACAATATTCGTAGATTACTATTTGATTTTACTTGCTGGGCCCGTGCTCACCGCCATTTTGGTGGAAATATTTCAAAGCTAGTTATGGAGGATGCGGATATCGAGGAGTAACAAATTCATTTCCCTATTTAGTATTGTTTATTCTGTTATTTCTAGTTGGACTTAGCCCCTACGAGGGTATTTATGTTTAAAATTTGTGTTTGGACTTGTATTCGTAGAGGCTTGTTGAGGCCTGTGATAATTGTAACTTTGGATTGTTTGTTGGATTATTATGGTATTTCTAGACTTATCCAGATACTTTGTCAGATTATTTCACTGACAGGTCACATGAGAATCATGTGGAACTCTCCATGTGAGAAACACATGATTTTTGAAAGTGGATGTTTCACATAGGTAAGAGGGAATCATTGACACTCACATGTCGCACCTGGACCTGTGGGGTATTGGTTCGATGAGGTCCCACCATTGGTCCTTCTTGAGGCTCTGATTACCGTCAAGGAGATGACGAACCCGATCGATTCATGACATATTCCTTTAAATCATTGTGATCCTTTTGTATTGCATCAACTCTATGCAGCAATATTTGGAACATGCCCCTAAGTTCATTTGCCAAGCCCATATTCACACCCATAGACGTTGGTTGACTCGGTCTTGCCGTGGTCGCTCGAAAGAAATCGGCCTCAGGGTTTAGTTTGCATTGATTGAGTCTTCCCTTGTTGGTGTGCTCTCCATAGGTCTCCTTGTTGATGTCATCTTCCTTGTTTCAACCATTAATGGAGGTCTAAGGTTAACCTGGCTCTAGTACCAAATTAATGGGTTACGATACCAAAAGATCGGCTATGGAACGATTCCTTCGAGATCTGGATGTAGTAAAGGAATTAGTTCGCGCAACCATGAAAATATTTGTCAAATATTCTTTGGTAGTTAGAAAATTACAAAACTAAGTGGATTAGATTCGTAACTTCTTAATCTACAACTTTCGTATTTACCTCCTTCGCAGATTCGAACTGCAACTGGGACGAAAACATGAAATAACGTGGGTGATGGTGGTGGTGACGGGTGGAGTGGATGTTAGGGTTATGGATGGGTATAGAGGTGAAGGTGGATGGTGGATGTGATTAAGAGATGTGGACGAAGGGAACGAAGTGGCCGAGATCCCAAAGAAGATGGTGACTCGATAGACGAGGGAGGTTAGAAGTTAGGAGAAACCTTACCAACGATAGAGGTGGAAGGATGGTGAAGAGGGAGGGAGAGAGTCTAGAGAGAAGATAGGAGGCAAAAAATCAATAATCCAATAGCATAATGAATTTGGCTGCCATCCACATATTTATAAATGCTAACCAACAAGTCCTAATAACAATAAGTTATCCTAATTCTAAAGGATTCTTACCGATCGTGTTTGAACGTGCCCGATCTCGTTTGAACGCGCCCGATTGCGTTTGAACGCACAAAAGACGTTCTCTGTATGTACGAACGCGATACAGGTGTTTGAACGCGGCATTCGAACTCGCCCGACCGTGTTTGAACGCACATTATGCGTTCTCTGTATTTGCGAACCTGATGCAGGCGTTCGCAAGGGCGTTCGAATGCGACCCCACCTGCATTCGAACGCGACCTACAGAAATTTTATTTTAATGAAAATAAACAACTAATGCAATAAGAAAAGATCTTAACTAAGTGTATCATTATCTTGCTTTTATCCTTTTATTTTTTAATTATAGCTATCTATTTTTCTAAGAGTATATCTTAATCTTAGAGCCCCTACCAAATTATCAAACCCTAATTCAACTTTTAATCTGATACACTCCTAAAAAAAATTGATGTTTAAAGAGCTCGATGCTCAGCAAGTAATCTCACTCTATCTATGAATATGTCTAACGACAGAAAAATCAACAAGTGATAAATATAATATAGTGCACAAGGAATCATAACTCATATCTAACATCTTTCTCAAAATAAATAAATTTTTCAGAAATTTTTCAAAAAATTATGAATATTGCAATAAATAACTTGCAAATCTGAATAAATCACTCTGAAAACAGAATTTATATATATGTTGAAATTAATATCTTGGATACCCGATAAAATTGATAAAATGCCATATTTTATTTCTAATGGGTACTTTGACCCGTGACTACACACTACCTAGTCACCATCAAGATGACGCCCAGGAATTTTTTATATAGGCGATCCGTCTAGGGTCACAGTAGGTACTCTGTAATGCTCTACCGATTTTTTCGCTAGCCGTTGAGTAAAATTAGAGTCATTGAGACGAAAATCTAGTAATCTTTTCCCTAATCCCGCTAGAGTCACTTGGTAGCACGCCGTAATGTACATTCCAAGAATCCTTTCCAGACTTATCCCTCATTATGGGTTCCAAATATCTTTTTCATCAGTATAATTCATACTATCTCAATCCAAATCAAATCATGATCATATACTTCTAAATTCTTAATTTTTATAAAAAAGTCATTATACATAATTAAATAATGTATAGATGTCAATGTATTTTGAATCAAATAATTCTAACTCATACAACACTCCAATATCATGATTAACTTTTATATCGTATTTAGATGAAAACAAAATAGGGTAAATATCTAAAATCCAATATTCTAAAAGAGATTATTCTAGAAATAAATTTCTAATTCTTAATCATGAATACCAATAATAAATAAACATTTACATGAGCCAATAAAGATTAATGAACCAATAAAATACAATCATGAAAGTCTAATTATCACTATTTTTAATGAACCAATTAATATACTTAAAAGAAGAGATCATAGAGATTCAAACATCTTTAAACAGATTTTATCTAATGAAAGAAAATTACTAATTTTTTTGAATTAATGAAACAAAATATGAATGAGAAAACTTGCCTCTCATGCTTATCCAAATAAATTCTGATTTTGAATTTTTCTTTAAGAATCACTCTTACCGAAGCAGACCTTTTTCTTCCCTTCTATTGACTTTACTGCTACTGCCACAGTACCGTCTGTACTGTAGCAGCAGACCCCTTCTCTCTCTGTTTTTTCTTGGTAAACCTCCTTCTCCCTTCTCCCTTCTCCCTTCTTTCTCCTTTCTTCTTATTTTCTTCTTCCTTTGTTGCACTCCCTTACCGCCTTGCTGTCGACACTATAGTTCGCCGCTGCCAAAATCCGCACCTCTCTTTCTCTCTAAAGTTTAGGGTTTCTCTTCTCTCTCTCTCTCTCTCTCTCTCTCTCTCTCTATATATATATATATATATATTGTCTAGTATATATATAAAGAGATAAATCCTAAAGAGATACGGGTTTAGTTTTTTTTTTCCTAATAGGATAATACTGAATAAGGATAAGTGCATTATCATCCTTATCGTCATTATATGCTTATCATTATTTTATTTATTTTATTTTTATTTTTGACTATTACATTGGCAGTGTCGGCATTGGTGAAGAGCAACACTGGCGGTGATGGCATCAGTGGATATCACTACTGGCAGCGACAACATCGGTGGAAAAGTTGCTGTCTATGGAGAGTTTGGTGAAGGAAGGAATTGGGTTGGGGTTAGAGTAGGTTTGGGTTGTGGGTTTGAGTTTAATAGGTTAGAGAAGGTGAGGGAATTTTGGTATTTTGGGAGGGAAGTTAAAATTTGAAATTTTGGTAGATATGGTAAGGAAGAAAAGAAATGGAATTTTGATATTTTGGGGGAAAAAATTAAAATTCGAACTTTGGGATAGGCTTTGGTAGTTTTTGGATAGTTATATTTGTTGGGAAGATCAGGGATAAAAAAGATCCGATGAAATCTTAAGGAAATGATAAGCAACTAGAATTTGAGATTCAAAATTCGAAATACACAAAATTCAAAAATTTGAAATTTCAAAATTCTTTGAAATTTGATTTTTTTTTTTTTGTGGGTTTTTTGCTCACCTATGGCAGAGAAAAAGGTTGATGTAGATGATGATGGACTATTGGATGATGCACAAACACTACTCGTCTGGTCGAATCTTGCTTCATGATTTCGCGATGATGATTGGTTTTTCTCGTTCCTATTACAATGGTGATCTCCTCATGCGAGTTGAGACTCATCGTACTCAACATGTGGTGGAGTTCGTGATGATCCAAATTTCGTAATGTAGTATCGGACGAAGGGCAAGTGTAATGTGGTATAGAACCTGGAAGGTGGGCCTTCTATACTTGGTGGAAATGGTAATAAAGGTTGGGGAAGATGGGTAGCGCGAGTAAATTAATAGGTGACGAAGATAGTGGTTTGGAGAAGATTTGAATCCTAAAAAACCATTGCTCTGATACCAAAATGATGTGAAACAATGAGATTATTAGGATTCTAAGAACAATGATGGTTAGAAAACGAAAAGGAATGTGATTTTACACCTCCATTCTCAACTAGGGTTTTACATCCAAAACTTACATTGGAGATAAATCTCAAAAACTTTTATTTTTTTCATTTACCCCGATTGAGTAAAAAATGTTACAAATGACAATAAACAATTATACCGTAAACAAGTTCAAAAAAGTAAATATAACTCTAGACACCATAAATAACAAATGTATAACAAAAATAATTGACTTAAAACTAATTTCCTGAAGGAGAAACTGCACTGATACATGTGCCCGTGTAAATATGTCACTGATTTTCGCATCATGACCGTTTCCTATTCTAATGCATTTTCTATTTGAGAGGTTAGATCCAATTTTAGTTTTACTTGCATATGAGGCCAAATTCACTATCTTTTCGCAGACTACCCTTCTACTGAGATAGACAGGAGAGAAGTTTCTACTGTGTAGTGTGGGTTTCTAGTCAAACATACAAATGCCGCTTCTGCATCAGGAAGACACGATAGGGTGATAAATGCTAGCTCTCTCCCCTACTGTATGATAACTTTATCTTTTCTGCAACATATGACTAATATTATGACAGATCTTGCTAGCTATAATCACGTAGTACATTGATTTAAGTGCGGAATAGATCAGATAAACATTCACCAAAAGATAACCTTATCTTTTCTAGAATGTACTACGAGATTTTCTTACGGATCATGCTATCTACATTCACGTACTACGTTATTTAAGTACAAACTAGATTTGATAGACATTCACTAGAAAATGACTTTATCATTTCTGCGATGTATTATGGAATTCTTTTTACAAATCATGCTACTCACATTTACATATTCCACTAATTTAACTTTGGAATAGATTGATAAATACTCATTTGAAGATTATTCTTTTTTAGCAATGTATTATGTAACTTTTTTATGATGCTATATCTACATTCACGTATTGCGTTATTTAAGTACAGAATAGATTTGATAGGCATTCACTAGAAGATGACTTTATCTTTTCTGCAATGCATTACGGAATTATCTTACAGATCATGCTATCCATATTCATGTATTTGACTAATTAAACTGCAGAATAAATTTGGCAAATACTCATTAGAAGAGACTTGTCTTTTCTGCCACATATTTAATAATTCTTTTAACCGATCATGCTATTGACATTCACATATTATGCTGATTTAACTACAAAATGGGTCTGGAAAACAATTAGTGGAAGATGTATCCCTAGGATATGTAAAGTTCAGAAAACTTTTTGGATATCTAATTCACCCAAATAGACTATATTTCATAATTTTCTAATGTATTCCGAAGTTTTTCCCGACGTATTATTAAGATATGTAATAGTGCACATCACTTAGAAATATCTTGAAATGTCTTTTACTTTTATTAGAAGGTATTCCACTATTATTAGAACACATAACATTGTTATTAGAAGGCATTCTATTAATTCACAACATAATATGTTTAATTCTATATTTCGTTTTTCTTTTCATTTGGCTGAAGGAAGGAAAGAGAAGATAAATTTTTAATTATGATAGAGTACCTTGATGTCCAATCGATTGTAATGTACATTTAATATAGCTAATAAGTGTTATTGTATAACTCTCTATCTTCTTTTCACATGGGCTAGAGAGTAGTTTGATAAGAAAATAGTAAATATGAGTTGATATGCAAAGGAAACTAAAAATGGACCATCGAAAATATACTAGATTCTTTTATTGCCCTTATTTTATCATTGTATTTATTTATCTATTTATTATTTAATCTCAGTCATGTAATCCCCAAGTATTAATTCATGATATCATTGCATTGCACTCTACACTACTATGGGAAAGTTAAAGAAAGGCTATAAGGGAAAAAAGAGATTCAAAATCTTTACTGATTGCAAAGCCCAGATTCCATTTATCGTTAGTAATTGTTGTATTGAATAATTGAGAATAGGACTTCTACACTTGCATTTTATGGGAGATAACAATTAGGACATGCAATGATTACTTTTTGCAACAAATATATCAATCTATGAGTTGTCCATTTTGTATATAGCTAGATATTAGGAGTAACTTGACACAATGAGTAATATTTGTTATCTTTGTTAGCTTGGTGATAATCTCTTCGAATAAGCTTTCATGTTATATTAATTAGTACAACTAAGGATCAAAAGAGAATGTGCAATACCAATTGAGATACTGATGGTAAAATAATGATGAACAGTTGAGATTGTTGAAGAAGTGGTTGGTGAGATTATTAAAGGTGTTAGTGTCTCCCTTGTTCTCTAAACTAGTTAGCTGGTAGATGTTTCATAACCTACAATATCAAAGTGGATACTGATCAACTTAGTTTAGTGAGGTATAGTATGATTTGGTGAATTACCTTAGCAGAGTGCAGAGTGCATGAAGTTTTATGAAACAGAGACCTTGGTGTATCCGAAGGAAATGACTGGAATAATAAGACTCGCTCTAGGGAGTTACAGTAACTTGTCTTTAAGGTTGTTGGCTGCTTAACAAATGTGCTAGTGTTATTTACAGATACTAATCCTTCATATTTTGGATACCCTTGTAGAGTACATGTATATGGAAATCAATCTTATGTAAATTTGCACTTATCGATTGGAAGTCAATTGATTAATGTGAACATTTGATATAGTTAGCGAACAAGTCCAAATCTGTTAAGACTTATATAATGGTAGGATAATTAAAGATGAACATGAGAAATTTGGATTGTTTTTATAGATTAGCAACATCTAAAGAGGCAAATTTCAAGGATGAAATTTTTACAAGATTGCAAAACCCAGGCCCAAAGTGGGTTGCCTCCGGCTGTCATCTCCACTTACTTCGTCCTCTATTCTGCAGCCCCAAACTTTTCCCCTCCCATAGGATTGAGCCAGCATGCTAAAGATTTGCGAGTTGTCATCCTCTTGTGACGTTGATTAACCTTTAGTGCAAGGCCCCATATCTGAGGTACAAGGAAATGCCTAGTCGTGATAGTTCTAGGAATTAGGATGTATTAATTATCCAAACAAACATATATAATATATTAAAATATTATATTTGAAGCCACAGAGTGATCCACACTAAAAATGACATCCTATGTGCAAGATTTATTGTCTTCTCCTTTCTCTAGGATACAACCAAAACCTCATTCTTGTATCATCAGTTAGCACAGTCCTTTGATGTAGCTACTCCTTCAATCTAATTAAAATAGAGTATAAATAAATTGAAAAGAGAGAGGAATGAGACAATAGTAGATTTCTCTTTGTTTTCAATCTATATTTGACTTTCTAGCAATTTGTGATGGTAAGGGTATTTATAGATTACAAGAGGTGTTTAATCTCTTGTAAACTTTCTATAACATTTAAGCTGTTAAATGACTGTTTCACTACAGTTATATGATTAACAGTAGATTTTGATTTCTTTTCTTGCTAGTTTCGAATTTGAATTAACAATACTTCAATACTTTTTTTCTTTTGTGGTTTTCCTCTTTCGTCTTTTAATTCCTTTTATTTTTAGATGCTCTTCTTTTCTTTTCTTTTTTTGAAATATTCAATCTTTTCTATGATTATTATTATTATTGCTTTAGAAATTATTGCTTTAGAAAATATTCAATCTTTTTAAAAATATTATTATTATTTCTTTAGAAATTTGTGCCATGTTGAGGCTATATGTGGACCAGATATCAGTGACTAGAGTTTCTGATATCTGGCTCTATACAACCAGTAGTTGAAGACCACCCCTTGGCTGTCTAAGCAAACTCTATAAATATAAAATGTAATTTTCATCAGTGATGGCCGTGCTAGTTGCACGTGCCGTGCTGTGCCACGCCACCATCGGCACGCCCCCTGTGCCATGCCCCCTATTATCAATTTTGATTTTTTTTGTCTAAATATATGTATGTATTAAAATTCATAGAAATAAGAATTTTGTAATTTTTCGATGATATAATATGGATATTAAATATACACGGGAACAACCGCCACAGACACAGACACACTATAAGCATATGCAGATTATGAATATGGAGTATAATAAGGATGTTGTGGCTTTGGTGAGTGATGATGATGAACTCATATTATCCTGTGGACGCACCTCTCCTGATGTCTAGTTACCTATAGATTCAAGTCCTTCCCTCATCTAACTATAATCATATTGAGCTTGAGATGGTCCCTTTCTTTTGTTCTGTCTCTGATAAATTCAGATTCGGCTTTGTAGTTGTCTAGGTCTAGCAAATGACAAAATGACAAATAAGTTGTTATTTCAAAAATGATAAATGACAAAAGTTAATTGATGGAAATAAGACAAAGTAAAAAAAAATAGATTCTACATGTCATATCATATTTGTTAAGAAAATAAGTAAAGTTGATTTGATAAAGATTGATGGAAATAGAAAAGTTTTTTTTTTAAAAAAAAGTCTCTACATTGGCACATGACCGGCACGCCCCCGTGCTGGTTGGCATGGCTCGGCACGTGCCACTAGTTTAAATATTTCAGTTTTGATCATGAACATTGTTGTTTGTACATTTAATCTTGCAAATTTTATGTCTTGCCACAAGTTTTAATCATTTTTCCTAATTAGTGCCAAGCTGGACCAGAGTTGGTTAAGCTTCTAAATCGGTCCTCATTTGGCAAGAAAATTGCCACCTCTAACAAAGACAGCAAGCAGTGGTTCCAGCTGGGTCCAGAGGAGGCTTTCTTTGCCATGCTTTGAGGTGCCTTAAGATCTCAAGAGATAGTGATGAACCAATGACTGATGTGGAATTATTTGATCACTTAAGAACAAAAAGGAAACCATTGCCTGAACTCTACAAGGCATACTCACATCTGCGGTCTAAGAATTGGATCGTGCGATCTCGATCGCAGTACGGAGTAGATTTTGTTGCTTATCGCCACCACCCTGCCCTTGTCCACTCCAAATATGCAGTACTTGCGGTTTCAGAAAGTGAAGACGATGAGAGCAATGGTCGACTGAGAGTGTTGTCTGACCTGCACTGCAGGTGGTGTTGCAAAGACACTGTTGGTTGGTTCTTAACATAAAGAACTGCAGCACTGGGAAAGATTTATTGAATTGTTTGAAGGAACTCATTGTGAATGAGAGGACAATCACACGATCGTGATCGTGATACCAGAGCAGCGACATGAATGAGGACTGTGACTTGGTTGAAGCTGATGATGCTGATGGAATTCTATGAAGGGGAGCCGTTCACGCAACTGCCGGTTTCACAATTTTTGTCCCAATAGCTGCTATTCTCGACTCCAATTGCTGATCATGTTCCTCGTCTACTACACCCCCGCTGGTCATGTTCCTCGTCTACTACATGATATTGGAGTTATTTGTCATGGACTTTCCCTAAAATGCTAGTTTTTTCTTTTATAAGTCCATGGATGGCGTGCAGCGGTTCTCATTGGATTTGCAAGTATCAAACATTCCATCAGATGCTTCCAGTAAAATGAAGTCACCCAACATTCCATAATGCCAGTCACTTTCCTGAAGAAGCAACGCAATATCAATATCATAGATGATATCGATTGTGTATATGATAGCAATTGTTAGAACATAAAAATAGAAAAATCAATCTATTATTTGTTATTGAGAGCATGACTGTAATCAAGGTATGATAAGAGTTGTAAACAAGGAAAATCCAAAATATTCAGTACAATCATCAATAAATATCATAAAGATTTTTTGCATATATATCCTGCAAAAAAAATTATTTGCTTGTATGCAAAATTGATATTTATATATATGTATATTCTTTAAAACTTACAGTTTGTTCATGTATATTCTTTAAAACTTATATTTTGCATAGATACCTCTTGCAGTTAGTTAACTGTTAAAATTTAAATAATTTAAATATAAAAAAAATTAAAAATATGGGCATACATGTAAATATATCTCTCTAAAGATGATATTTATATGTATGCCCTTCAAAGCATACGGTTTGTGGATGTATGTTCTTTAAAACTTGTCTTTTGTATAGATACCTCTTGCACTTAACTAACTATGTAAATATTGACTTTAGAGGGGTATACAAGTGAATAAGAAAGAGACTCTTTTAAGGGTATAGGAGCAAAAAATACTCTATTATAAAATACTACTTACCGGTCCATGCAGCTGTTCTCTAGATGTGCCCCTTGTCTGCATTTCTTTAAGTTCCAAATGAATATTGGGTACCTTTAGTTATTGTATCTCATGTAACAGATTTCGAAGTCTGAGAGGTCATGGCTTCATTGTCCAAAATTATGCTTTGTCATGCAAGGTGTATCAGATAATTCATTGCTTTCAATCCCTTGACCCTCTTCCCCTACATTGGAGGCAATCCCATAGTACTAAGTTGCATTAGAATTCTCAACTAAGAAATCTTCATCATAGAAGAAGATAAATGACTTGCTCTTCACTCGAGCTATAAGGTTTTGTCACCCTATAAACAAAACAAATAATAAAGAATAAAAAAAAAGTGTAAGTAAAATTGATACGATTCGGACTTCACCGACGTCGTCTCGAGCATGGATTCATTTCATGTTTTAGTGTTTAATTTCCATTAAAATAAGTTTTCTGTAAGTCGCGTTCGAACGCGGGTGGAGTGAGTTCGAACGCGGTTTGTGAACGGGGTTGTGAACATGGGTGAAGAGAGTGCACTATGCGTTCGAACGCACTGTGAACGCCTGCATCGCGTTTGCAAATCCAGAGAATGAACTCGGTGCGTTCGAACGCGGTCGGGCGAGTTCGAACGCGGTCGGCGAAAATTGTATTTTTAGGGTTAATTTTGAGTTGTTGGTTAGCCTTTAAAAGGATGTGGATGGCAACCAAAGTGAGGATTGATTATGGAGAATTGAGTTTTGCCTTGCCTCCTTCGTCTTCTTCGCTCCCGTTATCTCAATCCCCGGCGACGCCGCTTCTAACCTCCCTCGACCGGCCAATCACCCTAGTCCCTTAGGGGTGGCCCTCTCCTTCCCCTTCTTCTAATCTATCCGACACTTGTCCTAACCCTTCCATTAACCATAACCCTTCCACCACCACTTTTTACTGGTGCCACCCCATTAACGCCGGTTCACCTTCAACCACCATTACCTAGGATCATGTGCCTCCATCCACGGATCCAAAACAGACCACCTGACCTTCGTCCACTAATCGGACGATATCTCGAGATCCCCATATCCGATTCGCCTAAAACTAGATTTGTTAGAAATCTCTTTTCTAGGTCTACAACATATCAAAGTTTCACGTCGATCCGACGGTGACATATTTCGGGATCTTATTTCAAAGTTTCGAGCCAGATCTAGTCCAGATCAGGAAATTGGAAGAGATCGAACCTTAGCCTAAGGGGAGATCGTATCAAGTTGGTATCAGAGCTCCATAGCCCGAGGCGTGATCGTACAAAAATTTTCACCTTAATGACATCATCCCAATCAGCATCATCACCTGGCGCTAGTTTATGAAGTGTATTGTCCCATCCCTATCCACCTTTATCTTTTAAGGGTCTTGTATGACCTGTGAAGCTCACATAGATACCTCCATCTATTTTTCAAGTGATCCTTGTTATAGAACAGACAAATTTTCTCTTTCCAATCACTCTCACTCTCCCTCTCTCTCCATGCATCCTTTGTAATTTTTTTTTCACTGCAGCTCCCTTTGTCATGTTGGTTGCGCAATAAACTTAGTAGGAATCTTGCTTACCGACTCAAGCTCGGGTGCAGGAACACAGTCTACATAGCTAGGTTTAATATTATAAAATAAGATAGGTTCGTCCGATGCTGAAAAATTATAAAATAAGATGGGTTCATTCTGATCTACGATTTTGATATTCATGCCCTTCTCAGATTCAGACCATAGCTAGGTTTAATATCAGCAAAGTTCTGGTGGTAGTGTTGGAGGCGGGTGGAGGTCATCTCAGTTTACGAGGGTTAAAGGTGGCGTTGCAGGTCTCCAATTCAGGTTAAGAGGGTTAAAGGTGGAGTTGCAGGTCTCCAATGAAGTTTCAGAATGTAGCGGGGCTATAGAGGGTGGTTTAGAGGGTGGCTGATACGAATCGTATCAAATCAGATCACATCAAAAGAAGATTAGGCTCAACGGATTGAGTCTAATTATCTTATTTGGTTATTTGGTTTAGTTAGAGTCTTAGTAGGTTAGGATTTTATTTAATTAGCTAAATTCAACTCTGCGTAGTTTCGGAAAAATATACGTAGAATATTCTACACATATACAAATAATTAGTTGGATAACGTCGCCAACCTCCAGATCTACAACTTTTATATTCATTACTTCTTCAGATTCTGAATCTATCTATGAGAAAAGGAAAGATTAATCTAAGAGGTAATCGGAGAAGATAAAGAATAAGAGGTAATTGGAGAGGATAAAGAATACTGGTTTAGTGTGGATGGCAGCTAACTTAATATTGCTATTGGATTCTTAATTTCTTATCTCTTATCTTCTCTCTAGACTCCTCCCTTCTCCCTCTTCACCATCCTTCCACCTCTACCGTTGGCAAGGTTTCTCCTCGCTTCTAATCTCCCTCGATTGTTGAGCCACCCCTCTTCTTTGAGAATCTCGATCACTTCGTTCCCTTCGTCTACTTCTCTTAATCACTTCCACAATCCACCCTCATCTCCATACCCATCCATAACCCTAACATCCACTCCACCCCGTCACCACCACCATCACCCACGTTATTCCGTATTTTTGTCTCTGCTACAGTTCGAATCTGCAAAGGGCGTAAATACAAAAGTTGTAGATTAGGAAGATATGGATCCAACCCAATTGGTTTCGTAATTTTCTAACTACCGTACCGGAGAATATCTGATGAATATTTGCCTACAATTGCACGGACTGCTTCCTGCAATAAATTAAGGAATTGTTCCGTAGCCGATCTTTTGGTTCTAGATCCCATCAATTTGGTATCAGAGCCTATCAATGGCTAAGGTGTTCTATGGTGAGTGATGGGTGGTGGAGTGGAATGAAGAGGAGAGATTGGGGATGAACATGGAGGCGATGGGGTTTGGGGTAGCTCAATGGTGGCGTTCGGCGTAGTAATTATAGTGGAGATGGTAGGCTAGTCATGGGTGCTTCCAAGCAGGATTTGCATGTGATAAAGGAAGATGGGGGAGAAGGTGGTCGATGCCCTAGGAGATGGAAGAGCCGACGGGTTGCCCTAGGATTTGCATGGTAGCCAGCAACATGGTGACCCTTACGGTTAGGGTTGAAGGAAGGAGGGGGAGAAAAGTTAGGTCAAGAGGAAGTAGGAGATAGAGGAATTGACTAATTAATTTAAAGTATGACTAGACCATGTTGCGCTCCGCAATTTATATTGGAGGCTAACCAGCTAACCCAAACCACAATTATTAATTAAACCATATCAAGTTCACCAATAAACCGACTCAACTATATAAGCTGAAAATAATTAAACAGAAGTGTTGAATTAACCATATCAAGTTCCTTCAACTTGCTTGACTCGGTTCGGGCAAATTAGTCGGAATCGGCATCGCTAGTTGAGCTTGAAGTTGAGCTCAATCACCCCTTTGATTTATTGGGAAGTTTTGGACTTGGATAAAGGGGAAAAGAAAAGGGGCTAAGTTAGCTGAACCCATTTGACACAAATTCATCTCGACCTGATGTAGTGTCACGCTCACCATGGCCTCGAGTGGAGCTATCGAGTGCAAATCCAGCATGTCTCCCTCAGCCCTAGGTGGGTGGTTTAGACAGCCCCAACATATGTGGTAAGTCCTCGTGACACCCGATTTGGGGCAGCCCAACCATCGAGTGCACAAATTGGCACTAGCACTTCGCCTAATTCCATTCCATCACACATGTTGCCCTTTAAACTTAAATTCTAGCCACATATCCTTGAATTCAAATATAATGACACCCAAGCCATAGTGAGAACCAACAGGTGAAGATCCAATTCCTAGGAATGTTCTTGGACCTTCAAGGTTAGCAGTCGGCACAAGCTATTTGCTCGAAGGGCGGTGCCATCTCTAATCATCACGATAAAGCTTGAGATTGGCTCCGATGTCAAGCCAATCCTATGGACCAGCCACTCATCCACAAAGTTATGGGTGCTTTCGATGTCGATGAATATCCGCTTGACATAGCCTTTAACAGTGCCATCATCAATTTGAAGAGTAGTTGTTGCAGTTGCAGTGGATCCAGAACAAGCATGGAACGATTCAGCTTGGACTTTCTCGCTATTTTTGAGAGGTCTTTGAGAATAGAAATCTTCTTCATCTAAAACCTCCTTCTTGGTTCAAGAGCATCATCTTCATCCGCCTCACTCAAAAGCATCATCGTCACAGCTGCTAGGGCACATTTGTGCTCGGGCCTAAACCTTTCAAATGCGATCTCCCCGCGTTCGAACGCAACAACCAAAATTCTTCCATGCACGAGATGACTCAATGTAGTCCAAATCGCTTCATTCATTCCACCATGCTTTTGCTTACTTTGTCCACAATTTGTGATGGGTAGATGAGTTTCTCTTTCAATGTTGCTCGACTCAGTTTGGGCGGATCAGTCTAAAACGGCGTTGCTAGTTTAACTCGAGTCATTTGCATCCCCTTGAAGTTGAGCTCAATCGCCCTTGATCCATTGTAGAAAGCTACTTGATGCTTTGATTTATTTATTGGGAAAATCTAGACTCGGAAGAGGGGCTAAGTTGGCCAACCCAATTTGACACGAATTCGACTTGACCCACCGTAATGTCGTGTTGACCATGGCCTCGGGTAGAGCTACCAGTGACCGAGGCAAGTCCAAAGTGTCTCCCTCAAGCCAAACATCTGACACCCAATTTGGGGCAGCCCAACCATCGATTATAAATTGGCACTCATACTTGCTAAACTTGAATTCGAGCCACATATCCTTAAAGTCAAATGTAACGGAACCCAACCAAGCCATAGAGCCATTGAGTACCTAACACAATATCTGCACCCATAACTTTGAAGATCCAATTCCAAGGCATGTTCTTGGACCTTCAAGGTTACCCGTCGACACATGCTATTTGCTCGAAGGGCCATGCCATCTCCAATCATCACATCGAAGCCTAAAATTGGCTCCAGTGTCAAGCCCATCCTCTGGACCAGCCTCTCATCCACAAAGTTATGGGTGCTTCAGTGTCGATGAGTATCCGCACGACATGCCATTAACCCGCAGAGTAGTTGTTATGGTGGATCCGACATAAGCATAGAATGAGATTTCGTCTTGGACTTCCTCGCTGCTTTTCAGATGTCTTTGGACAGCAATCTCTTCATCTAAAACCTCCTCCTTCTCTAGTTCAGCAACATCATCTGCATCCATGTCATCTAGCACCATCACCGTTGCTATCGGTCGAGCACATTTGTATCCCAGCGATCACAATAGAAACAAAGCCTCTTCGAGTCGCTAAATAGGGGCTGAATAGGGGCTGAATAGGGGCTCTAGGAGGGGAGGGCTTGTGTGAGTCACTGAATAGGGGCTATAGGAGGTCCCCTCGCCTCTTAGCTTCTCCTCCATCACTTAGGTAGGCAATAGAGAAAGCTTCAAGAAGGGTAGGGTAGGGTAGCTGGTCTGATCGCTTTCATCGACAAATTCTTCCCACGTCCGGTAGGGCAAAGCTCGATCACGATCCGAGACAATCGTGTCTGGCATGCATGCCATGTAACCGAGCAATATCTCTAACAAAAATTTTAGCCACATGCAACTTTGAGATATCCTCATATAAGTCCATCCTCAAGACACCCTCATGACCAGCCAGCCTCTGGAGTTTGGTGATAAAAGTGCTCCAACAATTTTTGTCACAATCCATCTAGTAGCAAACCGCCTCGATTCTCCAAACCGCCTCGATTCTCTAACTATGAATGGCGGTCCGAATCATCCAACACCTCCTGTAACAATCTCAAAACATCTGGGTTGGTGTGATAGTGCATCCATCTCTATTTTCTTGTATTGAATTTCATAATCATACCCCAGCAATTTTGTGACCCATTTTTGCTGTGCCGGAGTATGAATACACTGTCCCATAAAGTAGTTCGGATAATGAATCATCTACAGATTAAATAAGACCTCTATCTCTCTCTCATAAGTCAATAATTGTATAATTGCCAACATCTTTCTCTCATAAGTCAATAATTGCTGAGATTTTTATGATAAAGCTTACTAAGAAAGGCTATGGGACGTCCTCCTTGTATTAGTACAACTCTTATGCTAACTTTCTTATGCCAACTCCCGACGCATCACATTCCACAATGAACTCTTTGGTGAAGTCCGGTAGCGCTAGAACGAGAACCGTCGTCATTGTTATTTTCAGTTTTTCAAAGGCTGTAATGGCTTCATCAAAGAAGTGAGAGAAGCAGCAATCTTGCCATACCTGCCGATGAAGCGGCGATCAACTCCAAAAATCCTCACAGGTGGTAGTAGGAATCAGCCATGCATGCTACCTTTTGGGGCTCGACCAATTTGAAGGGCCTGGCCCTTCATTAATTTGGGGCTGACCTTACAAGGGTTACCAGTGAACTACAGTCATAGTGTACCAAGAAGAGTTCAATCAAATTAGCGTGGTTGGATGCTTTGCTAAAATCGAATCTTTTTGGCGGGGCTGTGACGGTTGGGATTGCTGAAGCGCCAAGCGCCAAGGGCTTGAGACGGTTGGGATTGCTGAAGCGCCAAGCGCCAAGGGCTTGAGACGGTTGGGATTGCTGAAGCGCCAAGGGCTTGAGACGGTTGGGATTGCTGAAGCGCCAGGGGCTTGAGACGGTTAGGATTGCTGAAGCGCCAAGGGCTTGAGACGGTTGGGATTGCTGAAGCGCCAAGCGCCAAGGGCTTGAGACGGTTGGGATTGCTGAAGCGCCAAGGGCTTGAGACGGTTGGGATTGCTGAAGCGCCAGGGGCTTGAGACGGTTGGGATTGCTGAAGCGCCAAGGGCTTGAGACGGTTGGGATTGCTGAAGCGCCAGGGGCTTGAGACGGTTGGGATTGCTGAAGCGCCAAGGGCTTGAGACGGTTGGGATTGCTGAAGCGCCAGGGGCTTGAGACGGTTAGGATTGCTGAAGCGCCAAGGGCTTGAGACGGTTGGGATTGCTGAAGCGCCAGGGGCTTGAGACGGTTGGGATTGCTGAAGCGCCAGGGGCTTGAGACGGTTGGGATTGCTGAAGCGCCAGGGGCTTGAGACGGTTGGGATTGCTGAAGCGCCAGGGGCTTGAGACGGTTGGGATTGCTGAAGCGCCACGGGCTTGAGACGGTTGGGATTGCTGAAGCGCCAAGGGCTTGAGACGGTTGGGATTGCTGAAGCGCCAAGGGCTTGAGACGGTTGGGATTGCTGAAGCGCCAAGGGCTTGAGACGGTTGGGATTACTGAAGCGCCAGGGCTTGAGACGGTTGGGATTGCTGAAGCGCCAGGGCTTGAGACGGTTGGGATTGCTGAAGCGCCAGGGCTTGAGACGGTTGGGATTACTGAAGCGCCAGGGCTTGAGACGGTTGGGATTGCTGAAGCGCCATGGGCTTGAGACGGTTGGGATTGCTGAAGCGCCAAGGGCTTGAGACGGTTGGGATTGCTGAAGCGCCAAGGGCTTGAGACGGTTGGGATTACTGAAGCGCCAGGGCTTGAGACGGTTGGGATTGCTGAAGCGCCAGGGCTTGAGACGGTTGGGATTGCTGAAGCGCCAGGGCTTGAGACGGTTGGGATTACTGAAGCGCCAGGGCTTGAGACGGTTGCGGTTTGGATTGCTGAAGCGCCAGGGCTTGAGACGGTTTGGATTGCTGAAGCGCCAGGGCTTGAGACGGTTTGGATTGCTGAAGCGCCAGGGCTTGAGACGGTTTGGATTGCTGAAGCGCCAGGGCTTGAGACGGTTGGGATTGCTGAAGCGCCAGGGCTTGAGACGGTTGGGATTGCTGAAGCGCCAGGGCTTGAGACGGTTGGGATTGCTGAAGCGCCAGGGCTTGAGACGGTTGGGATTACTGAAGCGCCAGGGCTTGAGACGGTTGCGGTTTGGATTGCTGAAGCGCCAGGGCTTGAGACGGTTTGGATTGCTGAAGCGCCAGGGCTTGAGACGGTTTGGATTGCTGAAGCGCCAGGGCTTGAGACGGTTGCGGTTTGGATTGCTGAAGCGCCAGGGCTTGAGATGGTTGCGGTTTGGATTGCTGAAGCGCCAGGGCTTGAGACGGTTGGGATTGCTGAAGCGCCAGGGCTTGAGACGGTTGGGATTGCTGAAGCGCCAGGGCTTGAGACGGTTGGGATTACTGAAGCGCCAGGGCTTGAGACGGTTGCGGTTTGGATTGCTGAAGCGCCAGGGCTTGAGACGGTTTGGATTGCTGAAGCGCCAGGGCTTGAGACGGTTTGGATTGCTGAAGCGCCAGGGCTTGAGACGGTTTGGATTGCTGAAGCGCCAGGGCTTGAGACGGTTTGGATTGCTGAAGCGCCAGGGCTTGAGACGGTTTGGATTGCTGAAGCGCCAGGGCTTGAGACGGTTTGGATTGCTGAAGCGCCAGGGCTTGAGACGGTTTGGATTGCTGAAGCGCCAGGGCTTGAGACGGTTTGGATTGCTGAAGCGCCAGGGCTTGAGACGGTTTGGATTGCTGAAGCGCCAGGGCTTGAGACGGTTTGGATTGCTGAAGCGCCAGGGCTTGAGACGGTTTGGATTGCTGAAGCGCCAGGGCTTGAGACGGTTTGGATTGCTGAAGCGCCAGGGCTTGAGACGGTTTGGATTGCTGAAGCGCCAGGGCTTGAGACGGTTTGGATTGCTGAAGCGCCAGGGCTTGAGACGGTTTGGATTGCTGAAGCGCCAGGGCTTGAGACGGTTTGGATTGCTGAAGCGCCAGGGCTTGAGACGGTTTGGATTGCTGAAGCGCCAGGGCTTGAGACGGTTTGGATTGCTGAAGCGCCAGGGCTTGAGACGGTTTGGATTGCTGAAGCGCCAGGGCTTGAGACGGTTTGGATTGCTGAAGCGCCAGGGCTTGAGACGGTTTGGATTGCTGAAGCGCCAGGGCTTGAGACGGTTTGGATTGCTGAAGCGCCAGGGCTTGAGACGGTTTGGATTGCTGAAGCGCCAGGGCTTGAGACGGTTTGGATTGCTGAAGCGCCAGGGCTTGAGACGGTTTGGATTGCTGAAGCGCCAGGGCTTGAGACGGTTTGGATTGCTGAAGCGCCAGGGCTTGAGACGGTTTGGATTGCTGAAGCGCCAGGGCTTGAGACGGTTTGGATTGCTGAAGCGCCAAGCGCCAAGGGCTTGAGACGGTTTGGATTGCTGAAGCGCCAAGCGCCAAGGGCTTGAGACGGTTGGCATTGCTGAAGCGCCAGGGCTTGAGACGGTTGGCATTGCTGAAGCGCCAGGGCTTGAGACGGTTGGGACTGCTGAAGCGCCAGGGCTTGAGACGGTTGGGACTGCTGAAGCGCCAGGGCTTGAGACGGTTGGGACTGCAGCAGCGCCACCTAGGACAGTTACTAGAAATTCAAGGCCGAGGAGCGCCGAGAGCTCCACTCCGACCCTTCACTGATGTGAAAGGGAACCATAGAGCCCATGTCTTAACTGTCATGCCTGCCCAGGGGAGGAGCGAAAGCGACGGGAATTTGCTGAGGAAGAGGTTGTTGAAGAGGTCCCAGAGATGTCCGAAGAGAAGGATGTGCAAGCTGAAATCTCAATCTCAATGCAAGGGGATTGGAAGCTGAAACAATGCATACCTTTTTAGATAAATGCGTGCTGAGAAGGATCGGGTTGAAAGCTGAACCAACTAATGCATTTGATATAGCAATTGGTGACGGAACGAAGTTGAGAGCTGACAATTTGTGCTGACGGAACGAAGTTGAGAGATGACAATTTGTGCCGACGGAATGAAGTGAGAGACATTAAAGACTGAAAAGGAGACCAAACCAAACTGAGGGTAACATTGACGGAAAGAAGTTTTTCTGACGGTTAGTACCAATGCATGCATGCATGGAATTTAAATGAAAGTATTTAGCTGATTAATTTCATTCATATATTTCCAAAAGACGGTCTTGCTTATCTGCTGCAGAGAATGGGAAGGAAAGGAAAGGAAGCTTTTTCCATAGTTATAGAGAATGAGAAGTATCGTACTGATACTGCGAGTTACCTTGGAGTTGGCAATCATTTCTGAACAATAAAAAATGATAGTGGTCAAGTATCGTACTGATACTGCGATTCTGATAACACTATCAAGAGTTAGTGGTCGGTCTGGTCTGCAGAAATACTGGAAAAATTAGAAAAAAAATTCCATTGCTCAGCGTCGCTATTTGCCTCTATTGTCTGCATGAAGATCCTAAAAAAGCTAGTCAATTACATCTCACTTGAGAGTTAAACTGGCTGGCTTGCAAAACTTATTAATGGTTCATGGTTCATATCTAAATTCCACAGAATTAATAATCAGAAAACTGATGGAACTGTCATATCTATCTTGTCATATCTAGTCGATAAGATTGTTAGATTGTTATTACTTATTTCTGTCAGAATGCTGAAATAATAGTAAGTCTTGTGTAGAGCAGATTCAGAAGATTTGAATGGACGGTTTGGAAGTTATCAAGTTTCAGCTGAGACTATGTTAATAGCAAATTTGACGGATACAATTTAATTGATTGAAGGCTTGTTTTGTTAACATCTTAAACATGATATTACCTTCGCACTGACTGCACTGGTGAAATTGTTTTGTTAACAAATGTTCTGATCTGAAAGATATGATATAATTTTGGAGGCTATAAATTTATTTTATTCACATTATTCATTATAGAGATGAAGGATTTAAATGTCTTGCAGTAATACTATCTATCTACAAATATAAATTTAAAATGCCTAATAATTAAATGTATAATGATTATCTAAAGTAAGCGGTGTGAGAAGGTACGATGAACAGTAGAAGAGAAAACTGTGAACAGTAGATGAAATTGTAAAGGTGATAACTTAATAACCGTTGGTCCGTTTTAGTCGTAAAATATGTCATCACGAAGATCTCTAAGAGATGATCGCAACGGTTCTCGCAAAAAGATGATCGGATATAAAATGAGAAAGATATAATAAAAAATATGAGATTGATGGAAAAGTGACCTCTTAGGGTTTGAACGGTCGTAACTTTGCAACCAATAGTCCATTTTAAACATATAATATGTCGTTGCGAAGACGACAGAGAAACGATCGCAATGGATGCAATAATAGGTTAATCGGAATTAAAACGAGAAAGATATAAAGAAAAATATAAAGAAAAACTTTAAAGCGTCGTAACTTTATGCTCAGTTATCCGTTTTGCTTATAAAATATGTCGTTGTGAAGATATGGAAAAGATCTAGGGTTGTAGAATAGCCCGCCATTCTGCAGAGGTCGGGTGCTGTCAGAATCGCAAAAAAAGGACGATAGGTCATCTAAATTTAACTTTGAAACTTTTTTGTGAGTTTTTTCACGTAATGCTGCATAACTTTGTGATAATTCATCCATTTTGATCATATAATATGTCGTCACGAAGATATCAGAAAGAGCATTCTAATAGTTTTAATCATAATTTAAATGGATAAAATTAAAAATATATATATAATATACTTTAAAATGTTAAAATTTTAATCTATAATATATTTTTACTAATTTAATCAATTTATTATTACTAATTTTTAATCTATAAAATTTTAGAGAAGAGAAAGTTATATTGAACTTTGAAAGAAAAATATATATATGATTTTTAGTTATATATCCGTGGTTTCAAAGGTCGGCTACTTTGAAAATGTTTTATCATGGGCTAGTGTAGTTATCTCCTATTATCTGTTATGGGCCGGGCGGGAGGATGGCTTAAAGTAGTAATAATAAATTGATTATATATGTTGTAATCTTATTACCTCCGATCATGCCATGGAAGAGGAGAGAGCAACAACATGACATCAACCGGGTTGGGCCATATACTCTACTCAATAAGGCAAGATGTAAATTTTGATGAATGTGTATGTGTTTTATTTTAACTTATTAGTTCGGAATAAACGGTTGTATTACAAAATAAATAAAGATTTATCTTAACTAGTTAGTTTCGGCAAACTGAGGTAGTGTTCGGGCACGGAACTATCTATCGCCAATTAGGTTGGCAGATGTGGTCTCCTCATCCTCGCATATGCAAAGAGGACAACTTCTTCTAATAGTTTTTTTTCTTCATGAAGTTCTCTAGACCTCTTACTTAAATATAACTGTAGTGATATATAAAAGTTATATATATATTTATAAGAGAGAGTCTTAATTCATAAATAAGTACCATGTGCAAACAAAACGCGTCCTAAATATATCTCCAAGTCATTTTAGTTTCCCAAAGTCAACAAAAATTACTACTAATTTGGTTACTAAATATGAATAAGTTGTTGGGGGCAGCAGCAACAGGGCAAGAGGCACTGAGTCGGTATTTTCGCAGCGCAGCGCAGGGTTTGCTGTGCATGGAGTGATCTTATTTTGTGGCGGCAAGATTTGCTATGCATGGGCACTAAGTGAGAGGGGTCCGAACTTTGTGTGCGTTCGTCCTTGCATTTACGGAACAAACGGTTTTGCCGCTGCGGCTGGCTGGGTGCACTAATTGCCAGTTCTGCTCGTGTTGGTGGCCCCATGTCTTTTGCACTTCTGCATATTTTTGAGTGGTATTGTCACAACACTAGTTTAGGATTTTTCTTGCACATGCCTACATGGGCCAAAACCCAAATGGGGTTTTTTCTCGCACATGCCTATTCTTAGTAATATAGCAGAAGCATTAAGTGAGCCAGCTTCGCAACGGAAGTGCCACTAGTTAAATAGTGTTAATTTTTTTTGTCGTTGACATGTTTTTTAACTTCTTTTCCAATCCAATAGAGAATTGCAATCTTTTCACCAAACTGTATATTTTGCTATATCACAATTCACAATCCAAACAAGTGCTCATCTTTTTGCCAGGGCAAGGGGCCAAAAGAGAGAGCATTGTTGGCTAGTTTTCCCACGCAGAGGGCCGGGGGGCTGTCCGCTGGAGCGCGCGGCGCCGGCTGCTAGCTATGCCGAGGGGCCGAAATTGATC